>NC_140589.1:1851035422-1853535422 GCF_964204655.1 Triturus cristatus | reverse complement strand
AATCTTTTAAATGCAAAAGTAAAGAGAACAATGGTTAAACATAACATGACATTTCATATAGGTAAAATAGAATAAGATACTTCAAGCAAAGCAGAGCAAGACATTTTAAGCAAAGGAAGACAAGAGCTCCCAGCTCTTGGGGAAAACCTGCACAGCCTGTTAACCTACATACAGACGGCGAGGTAGTCCGTCGATATCTGTGGGTGCTCCCTTTTATCATTTTGTGGGCTCCTTTGCACGCTACATCTACCTACGTATGCTACCCAAAAGCTTCGTCTGCAGATTTTACCAGACATTTCGTCATTTACCCACTTAATGCTGACAATGGACTGGGTGAAAAGGTCAGTCTCTCAGGCCAATCGCTTATCGTAAGTTCCATAGAGCAAGCAGAAAATAATGGGTATTGTACGGGAATTCAATATATTCATGTATAAAATCTCCTCAGTTCTCCTAACTTGACGCTCTGCGGTTGCCACTTCCTTAAAAGCGGGAAACCTGCCCAGGAAGCAAGTACCAGTCCAGGATGCAGCCTACTGTACGTCGACAGGTTCAGGGGGATGTTGAACTTTGATACCGAGCACGGAGCACTCGGGTAGGGTGGGGGCTACTAGTTTAGAGCAGAAGGCCTCGCAGACCTGCCTTCAGACTGCTATACACTAAAATTGCAGAGCTATGGTCAATTTAACAAAGAGGCCTACATATTGAACAGAAGGGCCTACACAGGGGTGTTATGCTGGCTGAGTGGTAAGGATGTCTCAGGATAATTATATAGCAACACAGGACCCGCTGGTCAATTTAATACGGCCTACAAATGCGGCTGGCAGGGCAAGGACAAGGGTCTCATACTTCAGGTGTGGACAGAACGGGCCAGGGGCCCCCTGTGATACAAAATCTACCCTCCTTCAAGGCTGTGGCAATGTAATAGACCATTGTGGGCAGAAGGAAGAGGGAATGGTAGTACAACCATACATGCCAACAGACCCGATTCAGCCAGGAAACGTCCAATGTTTTTAAGCTCAAATGGGCTTTATTTGATCTGTCTCCTGTCTACAATATCCTCTTTTTCAATGTAACTCAAAGGGGAAAATCAATACCCCAGTTTTTTTCAAAATCTCCCTCTTACCAAGTTCAAAATGTTCGCAAGTATGGTACATTTGATCATGGAAGGAAATGGGATAGGGACATGGACTTGGATAACAGAGGACAGGAGGGACATGGAGAGGTGCACCAAACTGACCCTGCAGGGCAGGCATCAGGGTTTGCAGCAGCACAATACACCACACAGGGCATGCAGGACGGGAGTGCAGCACAACAATCCATAGAAAGCAAGAGGGAGGGGACAGGACCATGCACATGGACAACAGAGAACAGAGGGGCAAGAGGCAATGGTAGCTAGCTGACCATAATGGACAGACAGGAGAGAAAGCTGCAGCATAACAGACCATAAAGGGCAGGAGGGACGGATCAGGGGCATTACAATGGAACAGACAAGCCAGGAGGGAGGGAGTAGGGGTCTGCTCATGTAAACAGAGGTCTGGGGGCAAGGGGGCAGGGCAGGAGCAGCAAGATAGCCATGGAGGTCAGGCAGGATGGGCACTAGAAGCAAGACACACCATGAAGAGTAACAGTGAGACTGTGATGGCATACACACAGACCATGGAGGGAAGGTGGGAGGGGGTCAGGGGCAGCTAACTGACCACACAGGGAAGGTGGGAGGGGCCATGGCAGCACAGAAGACCATGCATGGCAAGCAGGAGGGTTAGTGGCAGCACAATGGCTATGATGGGCAAGAAGGAGGGTGCAGGGGCATGCACAAAGGACGATGGAGGATAGAAGGGAGGGTCAGGACCTGTGCACAGACAAGAAAGATCAGGGGAAGGGGCCTCACAACAGACCACACGGGGCAGGCAGGAGGAGCAGTTGCAGCACAACAGACCAGGGAGGGCAGAAGGGTGTGGCAGTACAATGGACCATGTAGGAGAGGAGGAAGAAGATAGGGGCATGGCATGTGGACAGGCAGGGTGGAGGTGGCAGGGACAGGTTACAGTCATCTGACAATGCTAGGCAGGTGAGAGGGGAGTGGCAGCTCAACAGAACACTCAGAGTAGATAGGAGTGGCAGGTCCATGGGACATGGTGGGCAAAAAGGATGGAGCAGGGGCATGCACAAAGACATCGGAGGGCAGGGGGAAGGAGAATAGGGGCAGCAAGCTAAGCACAGAGTTTAAGCAGGAGGTCAATGATGGGGCATAGAATTGGGCAATGGAGGGCAGGAGGAGTGGTCTGGTACATCATACTAAATTGAGGGCAGTGGCAGCACATCAGACCATGCATGGCAGGAGGGAGGAGGCTAGTCCATGGATTCACACAACAGAGGATAGGGAGGAGGGGGATGGGGCAGCAAGCTAACTGTTCAGAGAAGGCGGGTATTAGTAACGTTATTGTTTTTAAAACATTGTGTCTGTGCGAACTACTTAAAATATGAACAAGTATGCAGCATAATCTCACTTTTATTCAGGAAGAAGAGGACGTTTGTGACTGTGACTCCGGGCTCACTTTGCAGAAACACCCCCTGACCCTCCACCCCCTATCGCAAAATGTAATGCCCGTGAAAAGGGTAGGTGAACACAGTGTTATATAGAACATAGTCCTGAGAGCACGATTGAAAATGAAAACTAGATATAGTGTATGGTATAAACTATGCACCAAAAAGTGTGATATAAGATGAACCAGGCGTGAAATATAATATGCAATACATTGTGCGCAATGACAGATTCATTGGAGAGCGCGAGATAGCACAGGCACTAGCGCGTGCTATGCGATATGCTCCTTGGAGTGTAATATGCACAGGGCAGTGTTGTGTAACCTAACTAGTCTCTAAAGTTGTAATATAAAATATGTGCTGGGGAGTGTAATGTTGCATATGCACTGTGACAAAGATATGGATCCCAGATTGTAATATGTATGGCATAGCACTGTGCGTTATAACATAGGCATCGAGGAAGGCACGTTAGATGGGGCAATATAACCCGTGCGAAGACAAGTGTGGCATGACATATTCACGGGGTGGTGTTACAGTGCACATGGGCTAGAGAGTGTCATAACATATGCACTAGCTAGTGGAATACAACACAGAGGTGTGTGGCACTCGGCAGGCAATGGTTGGTGTAACACAGCATTGGGCTCTGTCAGGAGCACGCTGTGACTCTCAAGTGATGTTCGTCCCCTTTCCAGAGAGTAAAATAAAAAGTATTACACATCCGGCAGTGGATGTGTGTTTTATTAACCGTGAGGGGGGTTTCTTGCATAGTTTTGGTCGAATTTTTGTCGAATCCCCTTTGAATGGCTTGGTGTGCATGTGTATTAAATGTGCCCGTCAATAGCTTCCCATGTTTGTATAAATAAACGACAAGGGTGTCTACCGAGATTAGGCACGGTAGGGCATCAGACATGTCAGAGCTTCACTAGTGGTGTAAATACATTCCACGTGGATTCATTGCATGCATAGTCGCCTTTTAATGAATATCACGCAAATCGTCATGGTGATAGGTACGTACGGTTTGTCCAGCATGTCCTAGGTGTGTCTATAAATATATATTTTTTTAAAATAATAAAAAACAGTGGCCAGCCCTGGGGATTGGGGTCAAAAAAATATAATTAGGAGACAGGCCCTGGGGGATGGGGTCATCAGGGCCAATAAATTAGAATAAGAAGGGGAACCACACAGCCCCCCTTCTTAAAAAATTCAAATAAATAAAAGACTGGCATCGTGCCGGAGGCCATGCCCCCTCCGTGCAGCACTCTGCAAACGCGCCCCCAACAGGCATCTCCAGTATGCGCCAGGGAGCTGCGCTGCAGACAGGTGTTCTGAGGCCAAGCTCCTTTTTCCACCTCTCTGCAATGCAGCTCTGTGGCGCTTACTGGAGGTACCTAGTGGTCTAGTGTGACCCTAGGGACCCTTAGGATTCAAGGGGACTTAATCTCTCAACTTAGAACAGCCACAGGGCGCGTTTACACAGTGGTGAAGGGAGGGGACGGGGCCTAAGGTGACGTGTGCAAACACGCACTATGGCACGTTTTAAATTGGGGATATAATTTCCCTTCAATACTGAGGGCCCCTGGGGGCTAACTAGCCCACCAAGTGCTTCCAGTAAGTGCCACTGAGCTGCATTGCAGAGAGGTGGTCCAGGTTGTGCCACTTTTTACACCTCTCTGCAACGCAGCTCTGTGGCACTTACTGGAGGTACCTAGTGGGCTAGTTGGACCCTAGGGACCCTCAGGATTCAAATGAACTTAATCTCCCAACTAAAAACGGACACAGGGTGTGTTTACACAGTGGTGAAGGGAGGGGACGGGACCTGAGTTAACGTGTGCAAAAACGCCCTGTGGCCTGTTTTAAGAGGTAGTTTTAATCCCCATGCCCTATTATATACTAGGGGCTTACAGAGGAGGTCAGGCTAATCACAGGGGGACCCCAACACATAATGGTACCTAGTGTATGTAGGTGTTTTCACTGTATTCTAAGTGTCTTTTAACAGAGCACTGGCTCTAGGACTGGTTAGTCAGACTCAGTTACCACCAGTATCCATCTGAAAAAGTTGAGGGTACAGGATGATTTTGCAACAAGGCTTCTTTCTGATCTTCTTTTTGTTCTTTCTGCACGTTATCCTTCTTCCAGCACTTATCTTCGTATTTGAGGACTCCTGTTGCTTCTTTCTGCACTTCTTTTGTTTCTTTCTGTGCATTTTTTCTTCTTTCTTCACATGTCCTATCTCTGTAGGCATAGTTAGAAATTAGCATTTAAAAAACCTTTGAAATTCACAGAAAAAACCATAGGTTTCAGGCACGTTATAGTTAGGAATTAGCATTTAAAAAACCTCAGAAATTCACTGAAAAAACCATAGGTTTCAGGGGTGTTATAGTTAGCTGGACTTTTCACTTGTACAAAACCATTGAAATTCCCCCGTTATAGTTAGTTCAGCTAACTATAACTCGCGCGCCCGCAATGCACTGCTGATGACGTCACATATTACATCACTCATGACATGGTCAGTGACATCACTCATGACATCACTGATGACATCTCAAATGACATCACTGATGACATCACTGATGGCATCATCCTTGTGATAGAGTGGCAGACCTCCTCTCACCCTAATATAACCTTTGATACACACATTCAAAAATAGAGATTAAAATTTTCAAAACAATGGACATACCAATACCAGTTACAACAACCTCTTCGGTAATTCTAAGATCCACATACACATCCACTCATTCACCAACAGTCCTATACAGTCACTCATACATGTACTCACTCATCATATGTACTCATACACTTATACATCCTGTTACACAATGCCACTCATCCATAGAGTTACTCACACACATAGTCACTCATGCTAATAAAGAATCAAACATACATTTACTTGCATATACAGTTATACACACACCACCACACTTACTTCTACGGAAACTTACACATACTTAGTCTTTTAAACAATCACTTATAGAAACACATACTTATTCATACAGGAACTCTTTCAATATCTCACTCTAACATATACTCACTTATATACACCAATAGTTACAAATACTAGTTTAAAACATATGTAGTTACTCATAAAGACACTATTGAGGCAGTCATTCACTCACTAACACACCCATACACACACTCATCCACCCATACAGTCCTGCACCCATGCTGTGTTCAACACATACAAACAGTGAGTCACTCATTCATGCACCTATGCACTACGTAATACCCCCCACCGAACCATGCAGACCCTCAGACTGATACTCAAAAAACCAACTAATAACCTATATAGACACCCATGTAGCTACTCACCAACCCATGCAGCCACTTATACACAAAGTGAGAGACTGATACAGATATTTACATATTTAAACATTACTCACTAAGCCATGTATTCAATATGATACACTTAATCAGTCAGTTACACAATCAATTTTTCAAAAACAAATCATCCATTTAGACACTTATATACCCATTTATTCTTCCATCGACCTTGAGATATACATATATAAAACATATTTAATTTTCAGAAAAACACACATTCACTGGATGATGTCATCAGTGATGTCATCAGTGATGTCATTTGAGATGTCATCAGTGATGTCATGAGTGATGTCACTGACCATGTCATGAGTGATGTAATATGTGACGTCATCAGCAGTGCATTGCGGGCGCGCGAGTTATAGTTAGCTGAACTAACTATAACGGGGGAATTTCAATGGTTTTGTACAAGTGAAAAGTCCAGCTAACTATAACACCCCTGAAACCTATGGTTTTTTCAGTGAATATATATATATATATATATATATATATATATATATATATATATATATTTTCATTGACCCTCATGGCAGGTGTGTAGATCACCGAAGAAGAATTCCAATTAATGAGAAGATCCAATGAGGTCCCGCAAAGCGGATGTGTGAAAAACAATGTTAAAATGCAGACAGAAGAAATTAAATGAATATCTGCACGTAAGGTCTGCAAATCACCGAAAAATGGAAAATAGCATTGAAATTGCCACAAAGCAAAGTATTCAATTGCCAAAATAGGTTTGCGGATCACCAATGCCGCAACTTGAAAGTAGAAACAGCTGTGTTGCATAGGTGCGCGAATCACCGTAGAAGCAGAAAATATCCTCACCCAAGATGGCCGCCTACGTCAGCGCGCAGGGACAATCTACCAATGGATGTTAGGTGGGCAGCATGCAAGCTCTGGCTTGAGCGCAAGGAGACCGCTCAACAGATAGAATGCCGAGCACAGAGTACAACAATGGCAAAGTCAAGTAGGTGGCGCGGGTTGGCGCAGGACAGTCGCATGAAGGTAGGCGGCAGTTTGAAGGAGGTTAACGTCGTGCAAAAAGGCCAAATAGAACAATCCCATCTTCTTCTCATGAGAGATACAGCGACAACAGGTACAGCCAGTGGGTTCTGGCAGGAGGTCCCAGGAAAGCAGCAATGATGCAGGTGCAGTCAGAGACAAAAACAGCTTACCCCACTCCTGGTACCAATATGTGGTACGGGGTTATGCTGTAATTGGAGTCAAAGACCGTTTCTTGTAGAAGTAAGCCTTTTATTTGAGGAAGAAAAGCTTAACAGGAAGGACCCACGGCAACACAGCAGGCAGGCAAGGAGCTGAGAGTAACTAACTCTCAACTCGTCAACCAGAACTCCAAATTCCAATGGTCAGAACCCTGAGACATAGTAGTTCTAACATTAAAGAAACAGTGAAACATGTAATACATACCACAGTGGGCTAGTAGTTCTAACTTGCACATGGTGTCAGCAGACATGTATAACCTGAGGCCGAGTCTGCTACACCCTCTCTCCGCAAGCAGCAAAGTCGCCCATCCTCCTATCAGCGCAGAGCTCTAAGCAAGAATGTGGCCCGAGTCTCCCCTTCAGAAACTTGACTCCTTGGCTGACAAGTGCCTGGGAAGCACCAGAGGTGGATTGTCCCTGCAGGCCTCTCCCTTACCCCACACCTCTCACTCACTGACCACTCCTGCAGCTCTCTCCTCCCTCATAGTTGTGCTCCTTCCGCCCTCTCCCTCACCCTCCCTCACTGCCCAGCCCATGCAGTATGCTGATCAGGCAGATTTGTAGCTGTAGGTTGTTGTTGGCTGACAAGTGGGTCAGGTCAGGTCCCCCTTGTGGCTCAAGGGCACTGGAGATAGTGGTTCTTGCTGGTGGTGAAGGCCTGGCTAATTCCATCCAGGCTCTGACTGTCCTGCAGCTGTGCCAGGTCAGCACGGGACCTGTTGTACTTTGCTCAGCTCGAGCCCCTGAGAGCACTTCCTCTCGGCCATGGCGTACTGCAGAGGCCTGAGAGCTTCATGGGGCTCATGATTGCCCAAAATGAACTACTTCTTTACATTTCAAGACGGACATTCGGTCTGAGAAAGAATGTGCCCTGTAGAGAGGGCGAGGCCATTCTTCTAGACAAGGCCGGCCCCATTATGCTAGCTTGGAGCAGTTTATTTTGTGTCACACTGACATCTACTGGTCAGTACATAGTGCACTGCTGTCTCCTATCAAAACTGATGATGAACATCCTCCTGGGCTTTGGTAAACTCTGCTACGTGGTGGAAGGCAGAGTTTGTGCTGAACTCAGGGATTCCAAGCAGAACGTGGAGTGCCAAAAACTCTGCTAACTCCGACAGCAGAGAGGAGTTCACTGCCCAGCCATAGGATGGAGCTAACCTGGGAACACTTGTATCATAGCTGTACAAGCTCTTCTATGAACGTGCATTAACAATCAGACAGATTTACTGTCTCAGGTAGGATGGTATAAACTCGATGGTCAGCATTTTTTTTAAATTACACCAGTAGTGAATAATAGGCTATTGTTTACTATTAATATAATAAAAGAAGACTTAGGAAATAAGGAGGACAGAGTCCCAAGCCCCGTAATGGAGAGCCAACACTTGTGATCTTCTGTTGCATATAAGGTGTTTTTGTATGTTTAATTCAGCATGTTTAAACCAGCCATGTGGAAGTAACCATAGTTATTGTATGAGGCCATGTCATAGAGAGTGCTATGTGACTTCCAGATGTAGTCAGCAGCTGATGGGAATAGATGGATGGGACCCTTCTGGGCAATTAACCTTCTTACTTAGTTGGCGCCTGACTCCTGTACTAGGTTGTGTCTGATAATGTATTCACCACATATGCCTGATTGATGGAGCAAAACCTGTGTGTGGTAAAGTGTATAATGTACCAGTGGCAGTACAGTACATGAGCAGATGCAAGCTGAATTGGAAAAATTCAAAAGAGATGGCATTATTGAAGATTTAGAAGCTACATAGTGGCTTGGCCCAGTTGTATCAGGCAAGACGACCAATGGAAGTTTGCGCTTGTGTTTGGACACGAGGGATTTAACCAAACATGTGGTAGTGGATCAGTATCCATTGCTAATGACAGCTGACATGTTGACTGACCTCAAGTCTGCATATCATCCGATTAAGCTTGATGAGACCTCTAGGGATCTCTGTGCATTTGTCTCTCCCTTTGGAACTTTTCAATTTGCCAGGGTTCCTTTTGGTTTGGTGTCTGCAGCCTTTGTGTTCCAAAGGCTCCTGGAAAAGGTCTTGAAGGGGCTTGTAGGTGTGAGAATATATCAAGATGATGTGTTGGTCTTTGGAAGGAATAATGTTGAACATGATGAGAGGGTCTTGCAGGCATTGAGCAGGCTGAAGGAATTCAATTTAACAGTCAGGACAGAAAAATGTAAGTTCAGTTGAGAGTCGATAGACTATTTAGGGCACATGACTCTTGGTGATGGTGTGATGCCCAAGGATGACTTGATTGATTCCATTTAAAAGTTACGGTTCCCTGCTAACAAAGAGGAGGTGATTACATTTCTTGGGATAGCAGAATATTACAGTAAACTTGTGCAAGGATTTGCAGGAATGTGTATCCACATGAGAAGTCTGCTTTGGAAAGGGAGTGAATTTGCGTTGGATGAGGCATGTGAAGAGGAGTTCAAGGTACTGAATAAGAAACTTGCAATGACCCTAAACTGAGGAATTTTGACCCAAAGAACAAATCAATCTTAATTACAAATGCTAGCATGAAGAGTTTAGGTGCTTCATTGCAGCTAAATAATCAGGGTCACAATAATGTCCTTCTGTTTCTCTCCCGAGGTCTTAAATGTGCAGAATTGTGCTATCTATTCAGTTGTGGAAAGGGAGACATTAGTGGTATATTGGGATGTAAAAAAAATGTAAGAATCTTCTATGAGGCAATAGTTTTGAAGTAAGGATGGACACACAATTCTTTTTTTTTTTTAAACGTATTTTAGCAGGGTTTCAAGAAACACATTTGACATATGTGTTGTTGTGTTGCCGTAAACAGTTTCATCACAGACCATCTTTGCATTTATTCTATATTCATGGCTATGATTACATGTCTCTAGTTCTAATATACATCCCCTTATCTACCCCAACATCCAACTCCTTCCCTCCCTCCCCCTAGCAGATTTCCAGAAGTCATCCTATATTTGTGGTAAGCGTAGGTTGTAAGTTGAATTTAATCTTCGTGGCCTACTCCCCCGCCCCCACCACTCAACAGATCACTTCTTCGCCGTCTTCCAGTTTAGGGATATACCAGAAGCCCTGCTCTAAAGTCCTGTGTCTTCCTCCCCCACCGCCCATGGTTTTGGGGTCCCTCGTGGGGACACTGCCATCTGGGGTCATTTTCCCCAAAGTTATTTCAGGCTTCTTCAGGCTATTGGTTGGGGCCTTCCAGGCACGAGCTTGCTCCAGTGCCCCCTTCCCATTCTTGGCGTTCTAGAGGAGAACCCTCCCCTTGCAGGCCGCCCTTTTCTCTAGATCGACCTTCTAAGTGAAGCTTTTTGGTCCCCCGGGAGATTTCCAATGTCGCGTGATCTCATGCTTCGCAAGGGATAGTGCCAAATCCTGAAATCGAAAGTGACCCAATTCTTAGCATTGTGTGGGAGCAATCCCAGTAGGCAGTAAGCAGGAGTGAGTGAGTGAGATTGGTCGATCTATAGTCCCCCAAATAGTGGTTGTTACTTCTTCCAAAAAGGCCTGCAGTCCAGGGCATGTCCACAGCATGTGAAGTAGTTCAGCACCCACCTCTCCACATCTCGGGCATTTCGCATCATCCCTCTGAAAAAACGTATTTATCTTCCCCGGGGTGAGGTAGGCTCTGTCCAATATGCAAAAATTAATTACTCGGAAGCTGGCATTTCTCGAGGATTTGGAGATCCCCCCAATAAGTTTTCCTAGGATTTGTCATCTATAGGGATAGTCAGGTCCTCCGTCCAGCTAATCCGCAGCTTAGTTAATGGTTGTGTTGTATCTCTACTTAGGGCCCCAAATATGCATGTGACTGCTTTGATTCTACCTCACCCAGTGTCCAAGTACCCACAAGTGGCATGTGGAGGGGCCCAGCGGGTCCCAATCTCCAATGTGCTCTAATTAAAGCCACTAGCCCTGCGTGCAGCAGAAAGTGTCCCTGGGGCAGATCATAACCCTCTCTGAGATCCTCAAATGGCAAGAGTTCCCCCCTCTCTGTATTCTCATTACTCCTGCTGCTTCACAGTCTTCAAGTCCTACTCATGTTGCTCCACACGGAAGCACCCTGAGTGCAGTTATGAGGCGGTCAGGTGAGTATGGGAATTTGGTCTTTGTTTTTCGGAGAATTCGTCTCCAACACCGTCTGGCTATCATGACCACTTCAGTATCTCTGGGTGTGTCCCCACCCCTACCCAACAGCAGCTTCCACTGAATCCCCAGGTCTGGAGCAAATGGGTCCACCTCTCGGGTCTGAGATTGGAGATCTCCTATCCAACTCGCCACCAACTGTAGCTGAGCCGCTAGGTAGTATTACTCAAAATCTGGGACCACTTGTCCGCCTTTGCATTGTTCTAAGTATGAGCCACCTCCGACCTGTGCCCCACAGGAAAGATATAATTAGAGAGTGCAAGTCTGTGTGTCATTTTGGGGGCATCCATCTTGGCAGTGTTGCGAAAACGTATAATAGTCCTAGCAACACCACCATTTTCAGGAGAGACACTCTCCCAGCTAGCGACAGTGGGAGTCCCCTCCAGAATTCCATGTTGGTCTTTAAGGACCTCAGAGCCTTACCTAGACATCTCTCAAATATGTCATGGGTATGGTATGGTTTCACCCCCAGATAATCCAGACAGTGGGGTTCCCACATGAGAGCTCCCAGTGCATCCACAGGGGTCCCAGCAGCCGTCAGTGGAAACAATTTTGACTTACGCCAGTTAATTTTCAAACCGGACATTTCTCCGAATTCACCCATCAGCGCCTTAGCACCTGATAGATCCTCCTGTGCATTACCCAGAAAGAGCAAAAGCGCGTCAGCGTAGAGGGCAATATGATGTGTTTTAGGTCCTTGACGTATCCCTTGACACCTCTTCCCCGTGCGGGCCAGGGAGGCTAGAGGCTCCATGGCAAGGGCAAAGAGAAGCTGTGAGAAGGGGCATACCTGTTGAGTCCCCCACTCAACTTTGCAGTTCTCCAAGATTGTTCGCCCAGACCTAATTCTAGCCTTTGGTCCTGAGTAAAGTAATCTGAACCATGCAGAGAGTCCCTGTCCCATCCCCATTTTTTCTAAGACTCCATATAAAAATCCCCACTCTAGACTGTCAAAAGCTTTTTCCATATCTACTGCGAAGGCCACTTCTTTGTACCTTTCTATATCTCCTCCAGTCATAAGGGCCATGAGCTGTCTGATGTTAAGTGCTGTATTACGACCTGGGATAAATCCTGCCTGGTCTTGATGTACTAGGGTCGACATATGTGGTTGGAGTCTCATGGCCAGTATCTTACTTAGTATTTTAAAATCTAAATTTAACATCGCTATGGCCTGTAGGCGTCACGTTCCCCGGGGCTCTTACCGGGCTTAAAAAGTAGGACAAACAATGCTTTACGGGTAGACCCTGGAAGTTGGCCTTCCTCCAGGGCTGCCTCGTATACTTCCCCCAATCTGGGTGCCAATTTCTCAGCATACACCGCGTATAGCTCTTTTGGGATCTCATCCATCCCAGACGTTTTACCTTTAGCAAAATCCTTAATTGCCAGCCTTATTTCCTGTATATTAATGGGGGCTCCTGAGGTCGCAGCCTCCTCGGCATCCAAAGCAGTAAGTGCAATAGCATCCAAGTATTTCCTAATAGCATCAGTCCCCTGTCCCCTCATGAATCTATATAGCATGGTGTAGAATTCTAGGAATCTTCTGTTGATGTCCTCCTGCACATATTGTACATCCCTTCCGAGTCCTCCACAGCCAAGACTGTGGTACCCCTCTGGGCCGGATTGGCCGGCCAAGCCAGCATGGGACTGGTTCTGTCCCTCTCCGCATGCGTGTGCTCCATGTACCTCTTGTAATCGAAACTGGGCAGTCTGTCTCTTTGTTTGGCTACTTCCTCCTTAGTGTCCAATAAAGCAGAACCCAACTCTGGACTCCCAGTTCTTCGTTTCTCTAGTGCGCGCAATCCCCTGTCTGCCGTCACAAGGTCAGCTTCTAGAGTGCGCCTCACTCCTATGTAGGTCGCCATGCATTTGCCCCTTAGCACGCCTTAAAGGCGTCCCATTCCATCAGTCTAGAGTGTTTGCATTTGCTGTGGAATAACTCCCTATGCACTCCCTGATCTCCTCTCGGAAAACCTGATTTTCAAGAGACTTGGGCTTGAGTTTCCACGTTGGTATACTCTGATGCTTCTGTCCCCATGTGAGGAGGAGTAGAGTTGTATTATGATCGGATAGGGTATGTGTTAAGTATTCCACTGCCTGTATCTGAGCATGTATATCTGGGGAACACACAAAGGTATCGAGTCTAACATGTAGGTCATGACCGATGAGTAGAAAGAATAATCTTTGCCCTCTGGATTTAGGCGCGCCTCCAGGAGTCAATCAAGTTCCATCTGTCCAGCCATCCCTGAAATACCCTGGACCTTTAATTACAGAAGTATCTCTCAACGGTGGGTGTGACCGATCCCTCTGGGGGTCTGCTATACTGTTAAAGTCCCCACCAACAATAACAGACCCTGGTAGATATGTTGCCAGAACACCTGTGAGCTTGGACAAGAACATCCCTTGCTCTGTGTTAGGACCATATATACTCACAATCGCTATGTCATGACCATCTAGCCTGCCCCTTATCCCCACATATCGCCCCTATGGGTCTATTACCTCCCCAGTGCATTGAAACGGGACCCCAGCTCTGACCCAGATCAAAACTCCTCTAGCAAAGGTGGAGTCCAATGTGTAATATAATTGACCTCTTCATCTTCGCCGGAGTTCCTCTTCCTCACACCCAGTCAATTTGGACTCTTGTAGGAGTGCAATATAGACTCCACTTCTATTCAAGTAAGACTGAATTTTATACCGTTGTGATATAGTATGCATTCCTCTTATGTTCCAGGAAATTATCTTATATGTTTGGTGTGTAGCCATCAATGTGCATCATATGTGTTCCCCATTAAGATCTGTCGGGCTGCTGTCTCCGAACTCTGCCGGCAGAAGGGAGGCGTGGGCCCACACTTTATCAAAGACTGGACTGTGAGATCTGCAACCCCCTTAAACATAAATGCATAACAATCCCAACTCCAATTCCCCAGGACAAACTTGTAAACTCCCCTCATCCAAACTTTAAAAAACCATATCCAACAATGGAAAAAGTGGGGTGGAGTAGGACCTTCTCCCATTTGGTATATTCAAATGTGTAGCCCCGCCACTCTCTCAACCATCCAGTACGTTGAATAGTTATGTTATGTTATGTTACGGGGATTTATATAGCGCGCAATTACCCAAAGGTGTCCTGGCGCTCCCATTATTCCTGAGCGGGGGGACAGAAGTTTTTCCACTACACATTGAACAGCTAGGTCTTCAGGTTCTTCCTAAAGGCCAGAAGATCAGGGCACATTCTTAGATAGGGCGGAAGGGTGTTCCATGCCTTTGTGGCTCGCAAAATGAAACTTCTTCCGCCCCAGGAAGCCTCCTTATCCGTGGTACTATAACCAACTTGGTTTCCATCGAACGTAGCGTCCTTTTAGGCCGATACCATTGGATGTTTTGTTTCAGGAACTCTGGGCCAATGCCCTGAAGAGCCTTAAACACAGTACAAAGGGATTTAAAACAAACCCGCTTCCTAACGGGAGGCCAATGCAGTTTACTAATTTCTTTGGAAACGGGCGCAAATTTAGCTGTGCCTGACAGTAGCCTAGCTGCCGCATTTTGAAGCATTTGCAATCTATTCATATAGCGTTCATGTACGCTCAAATAGAGACCATTACAGTAGTCAATTTTAGACATCAAAAGTGAAGTAACCACTGTACGTTGAATCTCAGACGGTAAAAAAGGGAGGATCTTTTTAATCATCCTAAGGATGAAAAAGGTGGCCGATGAGATAGAGTTAATCTGGTCACCAAAATTAAGCTTGGCATCTATCAGGATTCCTAATTTTTTTATATTTTTTTTTGACGGTGTGTGAAGAGTACCTAGGGTGGTAGGCCACAAATTTGGGGTCCAGAAGTTTACATCATTCCCAAACAGGACGACCTCTGTTTTGCCTGAATTCAATTTAAGGCAGTTATGTGACATCCACATTCCCACCGCTTCCATGCAATCATGGAACTGTTTTCCAACTTCCATATCCTGACCTGGCTGTAGTGACACAACAATCTGTGTATCATCGGCATAGGAGGTCAATTTAAAACCAAACAAACTAATCAGTGAACCAAGTGAGGAAACATAAACATTAAAAAGTAGGGGACTAAGAGACGACCACTGAGGCACTCCACATGGCAGGGAGAAAGGCTTAGAATGAAAATTAGCCAGTGCTACTGTCTGTGAGCGCTCTGATAAAAAGGACTTTAAAAGCAGCCAGGCTTTACCTTGAACACCACAATCTAGCAAACGGTCCATCAATAGGCCATGGTAGTGTGGAAATGTGGATTTTCCTGATCAGTTATGTCCCCTATCTTGGACCCCAACGATTCTATGTGCATGTCACAAGTACATGTATGTTCCCTCCAGTTCCAGTTTCCAAGACGCAAACATATGTGTGTCTACCGTCGACATGTTCTCTGTCAGATCCGCCATCAATGGGCTGGATATTCAATTCCTAAGTATGAAAAGCCACCGACTTTATATGGCTAAGGTACTCCATTTTTACAGTTCAGGCAAGTAGGCCCGATTCTTTCCTCAAAGCCTTTCCCTGCTCTCTGTCTCTGACAGTTTCAGCTTGAGCTCGCATCTGTATCCATGAACTTTGTCCTACTCCCTGTGCAGCTAACGGTGCCTGCCTCGGCCAGTTTTCGCCTGCCTGCCAAGAAGCTGTATTCCACCTTCGAATTATCTATTTTGCTCTTCAGCCGATGCATTCCTGTCTAGTGATTTAGGTAAACATTTCCTTTAGCTCACAAGCAAAGGACTCAGCCTTTCCGTCCTCCTGCAAGTGATTCATAGCCCTGTTGCCATGGAAAGTTTTCTGCCCCTCGCTTCTCATATAGACACTTAGACGCTTGTACACGCACATACAGTTAGTATAGAATAGATTCTGTCCGAGAGTCCTTCCTTGTGGATAACATAGTTCTCTAAACATAGGATGTTAGATATGATTTGGGATTAGGTTGACATGACCCCCTAGACTTCTCGTCTCCACATGTAGAGCTAAATGTCAAGTCCCCTTCACCCCCTAGTTGCACGTCAATCACACGTCATGCTGCTGCGCACGCATCCATGTTAAGTATTATCGTATAGATCCACCTATGTAAGATAATGAGAGCCAATCATGTTTCTTTTTTGCTCCTTATTACGCCTAGTTTCAATTACGTATCACTATGTTAATTTATCTTATCAATTGTTACGCCTTTTTGCACTTGTTTCATTGTAAATGTATGACCTATAAAAGTTACTTCTTGTCAATAAAGTATTGTACTTCACTTCCTGAACCCTCGTGGTGACGGAACCTGAAGGCCGCGACTCGAGTCGGCCATTTTGGATGGAATAAAGCCCATTTAGAAACCTCTTATACCACGGATTCTGCCTCTTGTTATTCTGAGCTATTTTACTGTATTTTTAAAGATTCCGTATGAAATTCAGTTTCGGTAAAAAGAATATTTACCACATAATGGCGCCCGAACAGGGACACTTTCTCATCTCACGCGCCGGCGGTGCGTTGCAGGCCCGGTCTCCTGCCACAGCTGGACGGACCATAAACGCGTACCAGCAGGATTTCCTGTAAGCTCCCTCCGGTCAAGCGGGGGCGACTGAGGCTGCGATCAACCCAGACGAGGCGGTGAGAAGTGCGAAGTATCCCGACCAGAGCCTAGCTGAGAGAGCAAGATCCGAGGTATACAGAAGCCCACCAGGTTTTTCGAAATCCCGATGTCCAGAGGGTCCGCTATCCGCAGTTATCGAGTCCTGTCCATTCTCTGAGGCCTTCCGTTTCAAGGAGCTACTCGGTGAGTACCATCGCCGAGGAGGCGTGTTGACGCGCACATAGGTTGTGCCGGTCAAGACGGATTTGGGTACACAAATCCGGTCTGCACTGTTTAGCAGTGTATATGTACTGTTTAGCAGTATATCAAATATTCCGAAGTATTTAGTTATTGTCAAGAATTCAGCGTGGTGATTAGTTAGGCAGACTGTCATCATTGTCGGTTATTGTTAAAATGTTTAATATTCAATGTTTAAAGTGTTCAAATGTCTTGCATATTGTGGTATGAATGATTGTTCTTTGTTCACTGTTCATTATTGTGTTTTTCGTATTAAGTGAATTCAAGAGTAAGTATCAGATCAGTTGTCAATATGCCGCTCTTCTCGAAGTTAAGACAGATTACTACCAGAAAAGGGGTGCTTGAAGAAGCAGTTCCTATTCCTCCTAGGGACACTCCAGGGCATTTTATGTACCACAAGCATGGCTTAGATGCCATATTGTTTCTTGATCTATGGGTAGATTATACCAAGGGATTGCCGGAAAGTCAAAGGTGGCCCGCAGCGGGAACCTGGGATGCAGAGTGCATCATGAAAGTGGAGGAAGAGTTATGGAAAAGAAAGGTCAGACAGTCACAGAAAGACGCTGTTGAGTTATGGCGTAAAGAATCTCATAGACGTACAGAAAAAGCACGTAGACAAGAAGAGAGGAGTAAAGAAAGTTCAAATAAAGTTCAAGAAGATCTATTAATTGAGGAAGGTATCCGAGTGAAGTCAGAACAAGTAAATAGACAAAGAAATGCTCTTATGAATGGTATGTATCCCCTTCTAACCGAAGGACTACCAAAGGCTGTTCCAGGGATGCCAAAAGACTTGCCACCCCCGTTATTTCCAATTAAGGTACATCAAAAGGGGCATCCCAGAACCGCAGAAGATGTTTTTCTTTCCTCATATCTAGACGACACAGCTCCCGAGTATACTAACGCCACACTACATAGACCGTCTGGCGGAGGGGTTCAACGTCAGGATCAGGTATCCGACCCCGTGCAACAGCAAGTCCCGATACAAGCTTCGGCAAGCACATCTGCCCCCGCAGTCGATTCTACAGTGGTATCGACACCCATAGTTGCTGTGTCACGTTCAACGAACCCATTCACACCCGATGCCCCAGATGGGGCCACGGGAGGTGCTAGCAATACCTTTACACCACCCAGAATAAATAAACTTGTCTTTCAAGAATCAGCGCATTCACGTACTCCTAAATTCGTAAGTGAACGTACGCTTAAGGAACTCCTTGTAAATTGTAGATATGACCCGGTGGTTGGTAAAGAGGACGAAATGGTCCTGGCATCATTACGCATCAGGCGAGCCGCAGAGTATTTAGCAAGGTTACCAGGAATGACTACGCATCTAGATAACATATACCATTTTGTTCAAACAGGACGAGATCCAGGATGTATTAACAGAGCTATGGAATTCCAGAAAGTAGAGATACAGGGGGAACTGTTACGTTTCCTCATAAACTGTGTGATCAGAAATCAAGACCGTCCGGGGGTAGACCCGAATGCAATGCTTATTCTTACAAGATGGAGCCAGAATATATCAGAAGGGAGACACGATAAGCAAATTTGTATAATAGCCATGTGCCGAAAAATCCGTAGAGAAATAGAGCGTATTCATGAAGAAAGATTGGGAACAGACGAGTTCGAGCCAGATGAAGTGTCCGAATCAGGGAATTCCGCAAGACAGTCAGAGACCATAGCCTATGTAGGCAGAGGAAGATCCTGTAATAATGCTAGATGTTTTTCTGATCCCATACACTCTGTATGCCCAAATAATAGCAGAACGTATCCGACGCCTGTAATAAATCTGAAGTCTCCTGAACATTTGTTTCAAGCCGCAGATAAAATACTACGAGAACGAAGGGGTTACCACCTCCTCGATTCCATGGATGAGCAAGAATTAGCCAGATCAGCTGTTCACTGGATTGACAGTCCTGAAATATACGGTGATGAGACCGTAGCACACACGTTTTTTAATCTCAGTGCAGATGAACAACGTTTAGCTGGAATCTATATGATTCAGCAACTCCTTATATTATATAAGAGCCAACATGCTGACCCTGGTCCTTTACCTGATATATTAACGGAACTACTCACGAACAGATGGAGAGGTTCTAGTAACAAGCTAATTAAAGAGATATTAGTGTCACGTAAACAGTATGTCCTTTTTGTAAATCCGGATTCTCTCTCGCTGCCCCACAGAGAAAGAACGCCGTACTATATGGATAGACAAAATCCTTTACGAGAAGTGCACCCAATAAAAGGCGAAGACAATGAGTTTCACCGTGTATTTGTTTACACACCCATATCAAAAATGGAATTATTAGAAATGAAGAAAGTAGTACCTAGTCATGACAAAGACCCAGCGGGTTTCCACCGAGAAATTAAGGACATGTTACTAATGGGAGAGTACACCTTTCCTGATATTATGACGATATTAAAGGTGCTTTTGCCTGCTGGCATCTATGAAAAACTGAAAGAAAAAGAGTGGGAAGTGGGAGACCAAAAGATAGACTGGACAGCATTAGCAGAGGAAGAAAGGGCCCGAACTGCAGGTTCAGGGCTCGGGGATAAAGTTAAACTGTTACCAGGTTTACTAGTACAGGTACTGCCACGTCTATTAACTACAAAAAAGGAAGATTGGGGTGCAATCACAGCCTGCAAACAAAAGCAAGATGAAGACACAAGCGATTATTATGCTCGATTTGAAAAATGTTTTGGTATAAACAGTGGTATAAAAGCAAGTAGTGACTCATATCCACATTTATTTGTGACAAAATTAGTGGAAAATGCATTGCCTCCAGTGAAGAATAGAATATTGAAATTCGAGAGTACCTGGCAAAGTAACACTCCGTCACAAATGCTACAAATGTTACAGTATCATCACAATAGAATTAGGGATGAACAAGAACACGAGCATAGACGCATGAAGGATACAAAAATGAAAATGCTAGTTTCTCAGACAGTACCAGCAGAGGGTCACAAAAAGGGTGTGACACATTCTGGTGATTCTGCAGCTCCCGTAAAAGGAACCTGCAATTACTGTAAACAACTAGGCCATTATGTACACGATTGTCCAGTCCTGAAACGTAATATAGCTACAGGTATTGCAAAAGAGAGACCACGATTAGTTAGACAAGATCAGAATGAACAAGGAGCTATGCAGCATGGACAGTCCATGCCAGTTCAGCAACAGTCCATGCCAGTTCAGCAACAGTCCATGCCAGCCTCACAGCAGCCCATACAGTTTGTGCCAGCTGCACCACCGTTGCCTGCTACTGCCACACAAACCACAACACGACAAATGTATCAGACTGCACAATATGAATATCCTGAGTATCAGCGTTACGCATGAACAAGCCTAGAGAGGGAAGTTGACTTACCGCTCATCGAGATTCCTGTAGATCAAGAAGGACCGTATGTACATAGTGAATTATTAGGTCAAGATAGAAAATTCTTACTCGATACAGGGGCAAGTCGAACAACTATAAAACGTAGTGAAGTTCCAGGGGCACCCCTCTCAGGCTCTCAAAATGTTTCCCTTGGTTTTTCAGGAAAACCTATTGTTAATGAAGTATCACAGCCTCTCCCACTTACGATAGGACCTTTGACACGAACTACAGATTTATTGCTTACTAAATCATGCCCAGAAAATCTGTTAGGAATTAAAACTCTGAAAGCACTAGGAGCCATAATATGTTGTTCTCCGGAAGGAGTAAGGTTGTTTCTACGTGATTTTAAAGGTCACTATGTGTCTAGGGACATGGATCCCCGACTACAGACTTTACCAGTACATCTATGGGCACAAGGCCCTACGGATGTTGGCTGCATGAACATTACACCATACCGAGTCACATTGAAAGCAGGAGTGGTACTACCACGAATGCGACAATACAAGTTACCACATGATGCTGTAGTGGCTTTGCTGAAAATCATTGATGAGCTAATTGCCCAGGGAGTAGTTGTAGAAACAGACTCCAATGTATGTAATTCACCGATAATTCCGATTCTTAAACGAACTGATCCTACTGCCCCACCAGTATACCGATTGGTTATTGATTTGCGTGAACTAAACAAGTGCATTGTACCACAATTTCCTGTGGTCCCTGATATATCATCATTATTGACAGCAATTGATTCCGAAGCAACATTCTTTACTGTAATTGATCTCAAGAATGCCTTTTTCAGCGTCCCAATAGATCCGGAAAGCCAATATTTGTTCGGATTCAGTTTAAATGGGCGCAGCTTTAAATTCTCACGCGCTCCCCAAGGATTCACAGAAAGCCCCAGCATCTACAGCCAAGCACTGAAACGAGAACTTGACAGTATCCACATGCCAGTCAATACTGCACTGCTTCAATATGTCGATGATCTGCTGATCACCGCGAGAAGCGAACCTGAATGTGAAAAGGCTTCTCTGACAGTTTTACATTTTCTAGCCGACAAGGGGCACAAGGTGTCTCCTTCTAAGCTGCAATTCTGTGTCCAGCGAGTTATTTATCTTGGTCACTCGCTGTCCAAGGAGGGAAGGCAGCTTACACCAGATCGCATCCAGTTAATTGCTAACATGTCAATACCCCAGACACAAAAGGAAGTGCGGGCTTTTATAGGCCTCACTTCATATTGTAGGCAGTGGATCCCTCAGTACGCATTTCTAGCAAAACCACTCATTCAGCTAACCACACAGGAGGCAGCCACATCGACTGTTCTCCCTTGGACTCAGGAACATACACAAGCTTTTGAAAGCCTAAAGGAAGCTTTATGTCAAGCACCTGTTTTAGCAACACCATGTTATAGCAAACATTTGACACTTTTTGTTACAGAACGTGAAGGTACTGCCTTGTCAGTACTCACTCAGGATCAAGCAGGATCACGCAAGCCATGTGCTTATTTTTCCAGTACATTAGATCCCGTAGCTCAGGCTTTGCCTGCATGCCTGAAATCAGTGGCGGCGACAGCTTTAGCAATCAGACAAAGCGATGCCATAGTATTAGGACATCCATTGACAGTACAAGTACCACATGCAGTAGAGGTTCTTGTGAACCGAACACAAACACAACACTTGACCATAGCAAGACTTACCGGTTATGAACTGACATTGTTTCAACCACACATAGAGATCCGACGGTGTAATACATTGAATCCTGCTACACTATTACCTGTAATTGGAACAGACCCACTAGCTCATGATTGTGTTGAAATCATTGAAATAAAGACGAAACCTAGACAAGACTTGACAGACGTTCCATTGTTAGATCCAGACCTGACGTTGTATGTAGACGGATCGTGCATGAGAACAAGTACAGGAGATTTAGTGGCCGCGTATGCAGTCACAACAGACACTGAAGTTATTGAGACAAATTGTATAGATACTTTGTCAGCCCAAGCAGCAGAACTTATTGCTCTAACACAAGCCTGTATTCAAGCCACTAATAAGAAAGTTAATGTATACACTGACTCGCGTTATGCATTCGGAGTTGTACACGACTTCGGCGTACTGTGGCGAGAGAGAGGTTATTTAACCTCCCATGGTGCCCACATTCAGCACGGACCCCTCATTCATGCCTTGTTAGACGCAATACATCTACCTACTGCTATATCGATTATGAAATGTAAAGCACACACGAAGGTTACTGATATCATTTCTCAAGGCAATGATTTAGCTGACAGAACAGCTAAACAGACTGCTCAGAATCGCACATTAGACATGACAAAGCCAATAGTTCAGACACCAACACAGTGTATGACAATTAAGGATCCCGCACTTGACGTAATTGACATACAGACACATGCTACTGCAGAAGAATTAAAGAAATGGACTGAACTAGGAGGGATCCAGACAGATCAGGGATGGATGACGAAGGAGAAATCTGTATGGTTTCTTCCTGACTCTATGGTCCAAAGCCATTATAGCTACAATTCACAGCCCGGCGCATTTAGGAGAAAAAGCTATGCTAGATAGCATTCAACACATTTGGTTCAATAAACATTTACGAGCAGCAGCTAAACAAAAGGTCCGTACCTGTATGATATGTTGTCAGTTCAACCCGGGAAAAAGTGTTCCCGTAGAACAGGGTGGATTCCAGACTCCTGATCATCCTTTTGAAGTGCTCCAAATGGATTATATCCAGATGGAACGATGTCGAGGATTCAAATATGTTCTTGTAGTTGTCTGCGCTCTCTCCCGATGGACTGAGGCGTACCCAGTATCAGATTACACGGCCCCGACTACTGCCAAACAGTTAGTTCGAGAATTCTTCCCACGGTACGGGCTACCACGTGTTGTATATTCAGATAACGGCCAGCCTTTCTCATCCGAATTAATGAAACATGTCTCACTTTTGTTGGGATATCAGTGGAAGTTCCACTGTGTCCGACACCCCGAGGCAGCAGGTCTCGTGGAACGACATAATCAAATTTTGAAAATCAGATTGTCTAAAATATGTAAGGAGAAAGGTGTTGATTGGATAGTAGCCTTACCAGTTGCACTATTTTACATAAGAATGGTAGCACACTCTCGAACAGGGCTATCCCCGTATGAGGTGATCTTCGGAAGACCACCAAATATGTGGGGGACGCCTGTACCACGTAAAATAACTGATGTTAATTGTAATATGCTGACAGATTACCTGGCTTCCTTGATGTCTGCACTACAATCTTGTCGTTCACAGGTAGCTGCAGCTTTTCCTGACAACACTGAGGTGAAACCCCATGACGTTGCTCCGGGGGATCTGGTGTTTGTGAGGAATTTCGATCGGAAAACCCAATTGGAGCCCAGGTGGAAAACACCGAAGCTAGTCCTGCTGACCACAAGAACAGCCGTGAAAGTGGAGGGCCGCAAAGGATGGATACATTCCAGTCACGTTAAGAAATTTCATGGACTATCCTCGGATATAGACACTGTGCCCTGCACTCCCTCACAGACTGATTCAAAACTTCCCTTTGTTGAAAGGAATGACTCTCAGAACTATAAATTAAAACTTAGGCCCAAACAGTCGAGCAATTTGATTGTTTAAGTCCTCTCCAAGGTGAAGCGGTTGAATTGTCTCTGACATGTATCCCTTGGACCTGAGTAGAGAAAATACCAGAGAAATGTTGAAACGGCAGGCGTATTGTAAATCACTGCGTAGCTACTGTGTGAGGACATTATTAATTCTGTTTTTATTGAGTGTTTTAATAATCATTACGAGTGTGATTTTGCACATATATCATCCTATTTCTAGACATGTTTATAATATTACTGCTGAACATTCTTTTAGTGACCTACCGCCACATGAATTATCTTATAGACTTGCGCTGCGCAATAACACCTTCATTAGTATGTTACATCATTCCCATCAGACTAGTAATGCCACCAATTGTTGGGTGTGTGGCCGACTCCCTCCCTATCAGAATAACAAAGGAGTTCTGCCTTTCTTTCCACATCCGTTCACACACAATGGCTCCTGTGGAGCATGGTTTAGTTTACTAAATTCCATAGACCCAGACACAGCAGTTTATCAACAACATTGGATATGGGGAAATCTGAATCTAGTTTTATTCAAAGTCTGTCACCCTAATAAGGAGGGTCACCCCAGTAGAACAGGAACTGATTTAGAAAATGAAGTGTATAAATTAGGTAATTTTACGCCTAACCTCATGATTTTGAACGTCAAATCCGAAGTTGAATTAATTCTGCCCACTATGTCAGTATTTCCAGTTAAGGGTGAATTATGTGTGAGAAAAGTTGGTTCCATACACATGGGCCATAGCAAATGCGTTACTACAGTAGAATATAGTGATCAAGGGAAATCTTCATTTAGAGCTTCTCGCCATTCTTACTTTATATGTGGTCAGACGGCATATATGCGTCTGCCTCTAGATTGGGATGGTACCTGTTACATAGCATTCCTTTTGCCACCTGTTTTCCTAGCTCCCCCTGATTATTATCGAAATGTTCATTTAGTACACAAAAGAGAGCGTAGAGATCTCCCAGTTGTCGATTATACTGAGACGGCATGGGACAAGTATGTAGATTTCAATAAAGGTATCTTCCCCTATATAGGTACAATATCAAATAGTAAGCTGATACGCAGACTCACCAAGACTCTTGAAGCTGTAGTAAACGAGACTATAACCGCCCTAGGCAATCTGACAGAGGAACAATCAGTGATGAGAATTGTTGTTCTCCAGAATCGTCTTGTCCTTGACGTCATCCTGGCCGATAGGGGCGGAGCTTGCAGGGTCATCGGATCCAGCTGCTGCATATTCATACCAGAAAATTCGCCATCTGTATATAAAGCTATAACACGCCTTCATAAGATTGTAAACCAGATACACGAGAATCCAGGCACTTGGACGTGGTCCGGGTGGTTTTGGAGTGTGATATCAGCCTGGGGATGGAGAGTTCTATCCTTCCTAGGTATTGGCCTTCTTATGCTCTTCAGTTGTTGTTTATGCCTGCAATGTGGACCAGCGATTTGTGGTCTGTGTGCCACATCATGCATTCCATATCAAAGTTCTCGTTCAAAATGCGGGAAAAAGAAGGAAGAAGAAATGATGCTCCATGAGCAAATCGATGGAATAATGAAGATTGATATCTCTTGAAGGGCAAGTAGGGGACAAGGAGGGAATGTGGAAATGTGGATTTTCCTGATCAGTTATGTCCCCTATCTTGGACCCCAACGATTCTATGTGCATGTCACAAGTACATGTATGTTCCCTCCAGTTCCAGTTTCCAAGACGCAAACATATGTGTGTCTACCGTCGACATGTTCTCTGTCAGATCCGCCATCAATGGGCTGGATATTCAATTCCTAAGTATGAAAAGCCACCGACTTTATATGGCTAAGGTACTCCATTTTTACAGTTCAGGCAAGTAGGCCCGATTCTTTCCTCAAAGCCTTTCCCTGCTCTCTGTCTCTGACAGTTTCAGCTTGAGCTCGCATCTGTATCCATGAACTTTGTCCTACTCCCTGTGCAGCTAACGGTGCCTGCCTCGGCCAGTTTTCGCCTGCCTGCCAAGAAGCTGTATTCCACCTTCGAATTATCTATTTTGCTCTTCAGCCGATGCATTCCTGTCTAGTGATTTAGGTAAACATTTCCTTTAGCTCACAAGCAAAGGACTCAGCCTTTCCGTCCTCCTGCAAGTGATTCATAGCCCTGTTGCCATGGAAAGTTTTCTGCCCCTCGCTTCTCATATAGACACTTAGACGCTTGTACACGCACATACAGTTAGTATAGAATAGATTCTGTCCGAGAGTCCTTCCTTGTGGATAACATAGTTCTCTAAACATAGGATGTTAGATATGATTTGGGATTAGGTTGACATGACCCCCTAGACTTCTCGTCTCCACATGTAGAGCTAAATGTCAAGTCCCCTTCACCCCCTAGTTGCACGTCAATCACACGTCATGCTGCTGCGCACGCATCCATGTTAAGTATTATCGTATAGATCCACCTATGTAAGATAATGAGAGCCAATCATGTTTCTTTTTTGCTCCTTATTACGCCTAGTTTCAATTACGTATCACTATGTTAATTTATCTTATCAATTGTTACGCCTTTTTGCACTTGTTTCATTGTAAATGTATGACCTATAAAAGTTACTTCTTGTCAATAAAGTATTGTACTTCACTTCCTGAACCCTCGTGGTGACGGAACCTGAAGGCCGCGACTCGAGTCGGCCATTTTGGATGGAATAAAGCCCATTTAGAAACCTCTTATACCACGGATTCTGCCTCTTGTTATTCTGAGCTATTTTACTGTATTTTTAAAGATTCCGTATGAAATTCAGTTTCGGTAAAAAGAATATTTACCACAGTAGACCGTATCAAAAGCTGCCAACAGGTCAAGCAATACCAGAGCAGCCTTCCCTCCCCCATCTAAGGCCTCCATGATCTCTTCTGTTAATTTTATAAGTGCTGACTCCGTGCTGTGACCCTCTCTAAAACCATATTGCGTGGGGTCCAGCACTTTGTTATCCCGTAGTAAAGCACTTAGTTGCCTATTCATTTCCTTCTCCAAAATTTTGGCTGGGAAAGGAAGGCGATAGATCGGGCGAAAATTATTTGGATCCTTGCAATCAAGATTTGCCTTTTTTAGCAAGGGTAAAACTGAGGCGATTTTCCACATTTTTGGGAAGTGTCCTGTGTCAAAAATACAGTTAAAAAGAGGGGTGAGGACTTGAGCTACCGGGTTTGGGGCGGATTTAACTACTGCGACCGGGCAAGGATCAAAAGGCGAGCCAGATCTTACTGCCAAAAGGAGTTTAATAGTGTCAGTTGAGGATATATCGGTAAATTTATTAAAAACCTGGGGGGAATCCTTTAAAAGTTCTACTCCCTCCTGACGGGTAATATTGTCGGTACTAGTACAATTGAACGCGGAAAAAATTATCTCCACCTTTTTCAGAAAGAAGCTCGCAATATCCTCGCAGAGTTCCTGACTAGATTCAATTTTTCCTGCACGAGGGGAGATCAGCTCAGATACTGTTTGAAAAATTTATTTTGCCGAGTTTTTTGCCTGGACAATTTTATTTGTGAAGAATCATTTCTTGGCATTAAAAATTAAACCCTTATATAATGCCAGACTCTGTTTATATCTTCTGTCTGCCTCCTCATGTTTTGTTCTCCAGCTACGTTCTAAAGATTTACATATACGTTTCTGGGTTTTCAGCTCCTCTGTGTACCAGGGGGCTGTTGGATGCAGTCTTTTAGGGGTACAATTTTTTTTTTGGGCTAGTTTCTCGCAGGCTGCTACCAGCCCGTTCGTATAAAAGGTTGTTGCCTCCTCTATTCCTGTGAGAGGCGGACGCAACGTTGCTGCCAGTTCTACCTCTAGATATTTACCCTCCATTTTATTCCAAGATCTACTCTCATATTGTCTCTTGGAGTCCCCCTTGTTGAACCCGTAATTTGGACAGGTGAGTTAAAAAAACACAGCACAATGATCAGTCCATGTAAGAGGAAGCACGCCTGTACATATCAACTGAGGATCATTAGAGAAAATACCATCCAATGTATGGCCTGCTGAATGAGTAGGCTTAATCTTTCTTTGGATCAGATCCCCGCTCTTCATTGTTTCCATGAGAATCCTAGTATCGGGATCCTCCAAGGCCTCTAGATGGAAATTATTATCACCCAAGATCGTGAAGGAATTGAGGCATAGGCCCGCTTCAAGCAGATTCCCAATGGACCCAAGAAAAATATTTCTGGGCCCAGGGGGTCTGTAAAGTAAAATACCCTTAAAAGTGTAGTGATCCGACAGGGAGAGGCTAAAAGAGAGCGCCTCACAAGAATAATTCACCACCACACAAAAACCTGTCTTCAAAGAGTTGTGAAAGATTATTGCTAAACCTCCACCTTTCCTAACTGGTCTACTCATAGTATGACAAAGAAACCCCGGAGGGGTTGCTTTAACAATATCAGGCCCAGATGCTTCATCCGTCCAGGTTTCAGTAATGAACGCAATTTTGATACCTTTTTCCACAATTAGGTCAGCACATTCTATACTGTGTTTAACTAAGGATCTAGCATTCAATAAAATACAATTAACCACTACATTCTCTGGTGCCGTGTTGTTCACCCTCTTAGAAGTAGTGGGGCTAATACTTTGGTTGAGGATTTTGGGTAGGGTACAGTTACAATTTGTGCAAATAGTCTCGGGTGTGGAAGGACATAAATCACACCTAAGGAATAGACAGGCAGGAGATATCAGAGTAGATCTCACCTTAAGTAACTGTTTTTTAGTATAACTTTGAACAAGGTACAATCTAATACAGAATAGTCTGTACATTGTCCCCAGCCGGTTAGTGTACTGTTCCCTCCCCTACTCTCTCCCTCTTTTCCTACCAAGACGGTGCATTTCCACACATACAGCACCACGTTAATGGTCTTATGGCAAGTTTTCAATTTGGATATACACGCCATGACATGAATAGGTTACACAGGCAAGTACACTTTGGGTTTAGAAGAGCACAAGACTCCAATGGTGGTACCATCATAATATTTTACTGAGTAAGTGTAATGTTACTTGTTGTATTATATATCTGGATGCAGAGTTAGAAAGATGCAGCAAAATACCAGCCGGGCTGCACACTATCTAAGCAGAAATTTCTTAACTTGTGTGTTACCTAAGAAATGCAGAAAGTCCAAAAGCACGATGTGCAAAGTGTGATGGTGCTCAAACCTGTATACGCCGCCCGCTGTGTCAGGGGGCACAGGAGCAAAATTATTGGCCACGCCGGCAAATTATTTCTAAGCAGCCCGGGACGGACGACTCAAGTCCACCGGGCGAGGGAGAGTGCACTGCTGCATCATGCAGTCAGGAGACTGCTGTGAGAGGGCCAGTCGTCACCAGTGGAAAGTCACACTGCTGAGGGGAAGAACTACAGAACAAACACAGTAAGTATAACCACCAGCCACTTTCACTCACAGTATACCAGTAACAATCAAATTGATTTAATTTTAGGAAAGCGCGGGATATTCCTACTTTGGAAGTTCCCGGCTGCCTATTGAGGAACGTCAAAGCTGTAAGCCACACACAGGGTACGGTAGTATGCCCGACTTGCTTACCCTGCTGTAAACTTTAGAACAAGAGTCCGTGAATTAACTGGTGTGTATTCTAAGCACTAAATCTTAATGTTTAGCTGAATAGATCCGCCTTTGACAGAATTACTGAATAGCGTGATCCACAGTAAGGCACAGGGTCAAGACTGATTTGTATATAGCTGGGTCTGAACTGAGGTGGCGAAGTGAGCTAAAGAATGATGTTGGATTCAAGCAAGCTCTGCGACTGGGTGTGAGTGTCTGAAAAGTTTCAGCGCTCCGTCCATCATCTCCTTGTGTTTTCTGTGATCCACAGTAAGAACTGAGCTACAACTATGAGCTAAGTGGTGGGCAAATTAAACATTGTTTTTCTTATTGTGGTGCTGGCTGCAGGCACAGAGAGAGTGTGGGATTGGTGTCATATAGTTCACTTGGGGCTCAGTGGCAATGTACTGTGTGCGTGCTTACCGGACTTCAGTGTTGTCAGCGTCAGTGACTGAGACTATGCAGGATGTTTTCATTTTACTAGCCTCACCATAGAAGGCATTGCTGTTGCTTGGGCTGGCGGCTGGCCCCCCATAAACCAGCATGCGAGGTGCCCCTTAGGAAGCAAAAACCGCTTTGAGCCAGAGCGAGAAACCATGAGGAGAACTGCCTGTGGCACTCCATGTGCTCTGACACGTCTTTAAATTGTAGCTATAGACTTTTTCCTTCATCCCCTGCCGAAGCACCCAAACACAGCTCAAGACTGAAAACAAAGCTGCTATCTGGCACTGGTGGATAGCAGCAGTCAGGTAACACACCCTAGGGTTGATACCTTTTCCAGAGAAAGATTGGCCATTAGTTGTTATTCAAAGTGTCTGCAAAGACCTGGACCTGATACTAACTAGGACTGAATACAAAATTGAATGTATTCATTGTAATGTGCCATTTCTGTATATGTTTACTTTAAGTGTTAGTCACTCATAGATCACCTCCAGAACACTTTTGAAACTGCTTTCTATTTATATTTGTTCTTTGTAGAATGTACAGATAAAATGTAAAAATGTCAGCTTTAAGTGATTTTGCTTATTATTGTACTGTCTGCAACATCAAGATATCTCCCTGTGTTCATTTGATTTCAGCAGGATGTGCTTAGCTGTATTATGGTACAATAAAGGGCAAGGGCATGGGGGTATGAGATGTTTTAGGAATTTTTTTTACTTTTATATCTTCTGGGCACACAAATCATATCAGCATCCTAACTTTCCATCTCAGGGGTTTTGAAGCAGTTTCAAGATATTGTAGGTCTTATTGATCGAGAGGGTGTAATTTCCAATATTTATCTCTTTCCATGTACTTCATCGCTTGGTTTCACTCTCGAGAAAATGTCACACTAAGGGGGAGATTTACTAAGATTTTGCACTGAGTTTGTTCTGTATTCACCTGTGATCAATATCTGGAGAGACGGTCTCCAGTGGAAACCTAGCAAGATGGCCAAATGCACGATTGAGCTGCTGGGAGCAGCTGAGAGGAGATTGGCTTGGGATCACCCCTCCGGTGTAGTCCACGGCCGTCACCTACCTTCCGGGCTTGGCCACGGTTCCTCTGCTTCCCTCTGTGACTGCCTCTCTCTATGCTTCCTGTGGCAGCTGCCTTGGCGCCCAAGACACTTCCTACAATCTATGCAGCGAGAGAACTCCGAGCTGCTGCCGCCCTTGTATCCCCGAGTGATTCCCTGGCGTGGCGGGAAAGAGCGACGAGTTCCCGTGTACCACCCTCTCTCCCACGTGACAGCCCGTCCATATGACCAGCATCCAGAGTTTAGCTTCCTCCCCTGATTAGTGGCTTGGGTCCATAGGATCTGCAAGCCTCCATTCGATGGTGATAATCTAGGAGACTGGGAAAGAAATGTCCTCCATCTCGGCAGTGGTGATCGTGTGCGGAAAAATCCGCATGCATCTTGTCTTTGTCTCGGTCCGGCAGCCTGATTTGTGCCTCAAGGCGGACTCCCTCATCGGTGTACCTCGCCGACATCTTATCGGTGGGGATGGTTTGGTGCGTGACAGCCATTTTGTCACCTTCTACTGGCCCTCTCCGCAGCCAGATCCTTCCAGCTCGGAGAGTGAGGCCGGCCCCTGGTGCTGTGATGCCGTAACCCCGACCAGATTAAGGATCTGCCTACAGATCTTGAAAGGGATGTAGGAGAGTAGGATCTGCTTCACATGGGTACCCCCACTTTTTGCTGGCGTGTCACAGTTTTTCAACCTTAGTCTGGCTGTGGCCCTGCTAATCAGGACCCCAGCCTAGCTGCTTCCTCTCAAAAATGGTTTCCATGTACATTAGGTACACTTACAATTGGATTCTGGAGTGCCTTATATGCCCCTAGTATATGATATACTATGTACCTAGGGCATAGGTACCTCAGAGGCCTACCAGGGGCTGAAGCATGTATTATGCCACCCCTGGGAAGCACTTCAAAATGACCCCACAGGTCTGCTACTGCAGCCTGGGTAAGGTGGTGCTTGCACCCCTTACAGAGGTACAGACTACCTATATCACTACCATTGCACACACATATAAAACCTATAAGTCACTCCTATGGCAGGCCTTGACAATCCTGAAGGCAGAGTGCTTGATTTTTACGTGAGAGGGTACCCCTGCATGAGCAGAGCCCCTCTGCAGCGTTTGGAGTACCTCCTCTGATGCTGTTTGTGGTGCAGCCTGACCATATACTCCTAAGTGCATTATAACCTCGCGGTAAATGTTAACTTTGGGATGGCTGCACGGAAACATGTTATGTTTGGTATCAAACGCTTTGGAATACTACCCCCCCCCGCCAGACATATGCACCTGGCTTCCCTGGGGGAGGTAACATGAGTACTCCAGTGCTCCCATGGGTGCTAGCCCTAGAACTTCCTAAGTCCAAAAGGGTTTGGTCCTGACTCGATTCTAAGTGTCCCTAATCTTTAAATTTCCAACCGCGACATTGCCCATAGAAGCTAACATGAACCCGCTTTTGTGTTTACACACTGCACACGGCCCCCGTGGGTCCCCTGTGTCACTACCTTGGGTGGTTCCTTGGGGTCCCAGCGATTCTACAGGCTCTAGGCCTTGTCTAGTTCAGTCGTGGTTCTTATACCACTTTTTTGGTATATGGTTTGGTACGCCCCTAGGGCCAAAACGTGTATTTGTGCTATTACTGTTGATTGCTAACTTGTAAATTAAGTACTTCGAACTCCAGTCTCATAAAGAGACTAGAGGGGTGTGTTTTATCTTAAATACATATATTTTAAATATATACCTAGTGTGGTTGTCATTCATTTGGTCATTCCAGAGATTATAGACTGGTAACACAAGCTGCTTTACGTTCCTTCAAGACTTAGCCTGAAGGCTGCTCTCCACAGCTACCACTAGGATAGCTTTCAATAAAGGTTGTCTTTAACCTATTCACCATAAGGGGTTGTTTGGACTGATACAAGGTGCCCACTATAATTAGTGGACAGCATATATCAGGCCAACTTCTCACATTGGTGTGCAGCGTGTGGGATTCCAGCTTCCTATTGTTTTACCAGATAATCTCAAGGGAATTGATCAACCGAAAACCACTAAAGGTACCTTAGGTACATATAATATCAAGTTTAGTATACAGTAAGTTCTGCTGAACTTAGAGTTGTGTGTTAAGGGATAGCACACCCTTTCTACAACACAAGAGAATTTAGTAGGCCACACTAGTGTAGGTAGTGCAATACACCACACCACATTAGTAATTTCTAATTAGCCAGGAACCAGTGGGTCCCTGCCAGATGCCAGTGAGCTTCTTCCCTATAGATATGAGGATCTCTCCTTTGCACAGCTTAGGGCCTTATGTTCCATTAGGAAGCTGAAGACAGGCAAAAGCCCAACCACCCAGCATCTCATAAAGATACTCAAGCTGGATGATCTCCCAGGATCTAGGGGTTCTGGCGGGGTAGGCAGAGTGGGTGGGGCAGCAGCTGAGGGTGGGCCTAGGGTTGGAAACTCCCCTGACCCTGCCTCTAATGCTGACCAGACTGATGACAATGATCAGTCATGATGAGGAGGATGACAACAATGCTCCCCTCTTTGTTCCTCCAGGAAGAGTTGAAAGTAGGGCTAGAAGGGATAGATCTCTCTCAAGGGGATCTGTCCATTCTAACTCATCTGTAGGGACCTCTGTCTCTTCTCACAGAGGGAGGGAAACCTCCCAGGAGAGGAGAGAGAGAGACTGCTGAAGTACGAGCAAGACAAGTTTAACCTCAGAAAGCAGCAGATGGCCCTAGATAGGGAAGCCCTAGAGCTCTAAAGAGCTAGTAAAAAGGAAGGACTAGAGTCCCTTGGTGGCAACAATTTCCCTAGAGATAGGGAGAGGTCTTATGACCATAGAAACCTAAGTAAGATTGCCCCGCCCTACCAGAGTGGGGACGACATCCACAAATGGATAAATGCCTTGGAGAGGGCCTGTAAAGTACAGAAGGTCCCTCAAGGTCAGTGGGCATCAATCTTATGGTTCGCATTTGCAGTGAAAGGTAGAGATAAGCTCCTCACTGTAAGAGAAGTGGATGCTGATGATTACCAGGTCTTGAAAAGTACACTAATAGATGGGTTTGGCCTAACCACTGAACAATACAGGTTAAAGTTCAGAGACACCCAAAAAGCACAAAATCAAGACTGGGTTGACTCTGTTGACTGTGCTGCTAAGGCTCTGGAAGGTTGGTTATTGGGCAGTAAAGTGTGTGACTTCGTAGGATTGTACAATCTGATAAAGAGGGAGCAGATTCTTAATAACTGTCAAAATCAGCTGTTGCACCAGTACCTGGTAGACTCTGATCTGACCTCTCCCCAAGAATTGGGAAAGAAGGCAGACAAATGGGTCAGAATTGGGGTGAGGCAGAAGGTACGGAACCAAGGTGGTGACCCAAAGAAGCAGGATTCTAAGAACTCTGACAAGGGTGGGTACAAGGGAAAAGACCAGAAGTGTTCTCAAGGGCCCCAAAAATCTTCTTCTAATGGGGAGTCACAGTCTAACACGGGAAAAGGCCAAAAGAAACCTTGGTGCAAAATCTGTAAACCGAAGACTCGCTGGACCAGTAACTGCACCAAGTCCAAATAATCTACTCCAGCCACCATTGCCCCTAAGACAACTGTTCGCTTAGTACAGCTACAATAGATGGTGGCAATGTCCAGAATAAAGGTGTAGTAGGGTTGATCCTGGGTTCTGAGATGGACTCTGGCCTAGTAAGGGTTCCAACTCAGGCTGTGCTTGTCTGTGATGGGGGCATGGATATGTCCACCTTTGTGAGTCCCAGTAATCTGGGCAAATACAGACAACAGCCTTTGATAAATGGAGTAGAGGCTTGGGCATTCCGGGAGACAGGAGCAAGTGTCACAATGGTGACAAAAGATCTTGTGGATCCTGGGCAGATTATACTTGGTGAAATGTACCAAGTGACCAATGCTAGCAATGTAAGAACAGACCATTCTCTGGCAGTTGTTAACTTCTCCTGGGGAGGGGTAACTGGCCTTAAGAAGGTTGTGGTAAGTGCAGACCTACCAGTACAGTGCTTGCTTAGCAATGAACAAGAGACTTCAGCTTGGGCTGAAGTGGAGCTCAGGACACATGCAGAAATGTTAGGGATCCCTGCTCATGTCTTTGCTGTGACTAGGTCACAGGCCAAAATGTCTAAAACTGGATGCCCTGGATTCTGGACCAGGTGCCTCGCAAGAGGAGGAGCAGTAGGGTTAAGGCAGAGCCTTCCCACCTGACTCAGAATGCTGATCAGTCTCCTCAGGGAGATGATCTTGAGCCTGAAGAAGGAACTGTCCCAGAGGAGCTTGAACCTGACCAGGTTGAGTTCTTGGGGACAGGGGCCCTTCCAGGTCTGATCTGAGCCAGGAGCAGAAAACCTGCCCCTCTTGAACCCCTCAGAAAGCAAGCTGCTGATGAGGCTGCTGGAAATGCTAGTGGCACCCATAAAGTTTATTGGGATGATGGACTCCTTTACTCAGAGAGTAGAGACCCCAAGCCTGGTGCATCCAGGAGGTTGGTTATACCTCTGAAGTTTAGGGGCTTCCTATTGACACTAGCCCATGACATTCCCCTAGCAGGACACCTGGGCCAGAACAAGACTTGGGACAGAATTGTCCCTCACTTTCACTGGCCCCACATGTCTGAAGACACAAAGGAGATTTGTCGCTCCTGCGTAACCTGCCAAGCCAGTGGCAAGGCAGGTATCACTACAAAGGCCACCCTGATACCACTACCTGTGGTGGGGGTTCCGTTTGAGAGGGTTGGGATTGACATTGTTGGTCCCATGGATCCTCAAACAGCATCTGGGCACAGATGTATACTGGTGGTGGTGGATCATGCCACCAGGTACCCAGAAGCAATTCCCCTAAGGACCACTACAGCACCTGTGGTGGCAAGAGCTCTCTTGAGTGTGTTCTCAAGAGAAGGATTTCCTAAGGAGGTAGTATCTGACAGGGGTGCAAACTTCATGTCTAGTTACTTGACTGGTATGTGGAAGGAGTGTGGAGTGAACTACAAGTTCACCACACCCTATCACCCACAATGCAATGGTTTAGTTGAAAGGTTCAACAAAACCTTAAATGGCATGATTAAAGGACTCCCAGAGAAGCTTAGGCGAAAATGGGACCTACTCTTGCCCTGCCTTTTATTTGCATACAGGAAGGTGCCTCAAAAGGGGGTTGGTTACAGCCCTTTTGAACTTTTGTTTGGTCACCCTGTCAGGGGCCCATTGTGTGTGGTGAAGGAAGGATGGGAGTTACCTCTCAAGCCCCCAAAGCAAGACATAGTGGACTATGTACTTGGTCTCCGCTCCAGGATGGCTGAGTACATAAAAAAGGCAAACAAAAACCTTGAGGCTAGCCAGGAACTGCAAAAAGCCTGGCATGACCAAAAGGCTGTACTGACTGTTTACCAGCCAGGATAGAAAGTATGGGTGTTGGAGCCTGTGGCCCCAGCAGCCCTCCAGGACAAATGGAGTGGCCCCCATACCATAGTTGAACAACAAGGGGAGGTTACCTACTTGGTAGACCTTGGAACCCCTAGGAGTCTCCACAGGGTACTTCATGTCAACAGACTTAAACCATATGTTGACAGGGCAGACATGGGCTTGCTCATGGCTACTGATGTAGGACAGGAGGAAGAGAGTGACCCACTCCCTGACCTGCTTTCTCAGAACCATGATGATGAGTCAGTTGATGGTGTAGCCTTGACAGGCAGCCTCACTGCCCAGCAGCAAACAGACTGCAGAAACCTTTTCAGCCAGTTCAGACATATGTTTTCTCTGACTCCAAGTCAGACCACCTGGTGCACTCATGAAGTGGACACTGGGGACAGTCTACCTGTGAATAATAAGATCTACAGGCAACCTGACCATGTCAGGGACTGTATCAGGACAGAAGTCCAAAAGATGTTGGATTTGGGTATGATTGAACCCTCAGTTAGCCCTTAGGCTAGTCCAGTAGTCCTGGTACCTAAATCTCACACCACAGATGGCAAGAGAGAATTTAGGTTTTTTGTAGACAACAGGGGTCTCAATGCAGTCACTAGGACTGATGCCCATCCCATCCCCAGGGCAGATGAGCTAATATATACTTTGGCCTCAGCCAAGTTTCTAAGCATGTTTGACCTGACAGCTGGCTACTGGCAGATCAGACTAGCTGATGATGCAAAGCCAAAGACAGCATTTTCTACCCCTAGTGGGCCCTATCAATTTGTGGTATGCCCTTTGGTTTGAAGAATGCACCTGCCACTTTCCAAAGGTTGGTGAATCAAGTCCTTACAGGCCTGGAAGACTTTAGTGCAGCATATTGCTGTCTTTAGCTCCACCTGGGAAGATCACCTGGTCCACCTGAGGAATGTTTTGGAGGCCCTGCAAAAGGCAGGCCTAACTATCAAGGCGACTAAATGCCAGATGGGGCAGAGTCAGGTTGTGTACCTGGGCCACCTTGTAGGTGGAGGCCAGGTTCAACCACTACTGAGCGAAATCCATACCATAATGGACTGGGTTGCTCCAACTACCCAGACTCAGGTGAGAGCCTTCTTAGGCCTGACTGGGTACTATAGGAGATTTGTCAAGGGGTATGGATCAATAGTGACACCTCTGAATGACTTAACTTCTAAAAAGATGCCAAAAAGGTTCAGTAGACAGCTAGCTGTCAAAAGGCATTTGATGACCTGAAGCAGGCCATGTGCACTGCTCCCATTAATCTGAGAAGTTGGCCTGATATATGCTGTCCACTAATTGTAGTGGGCACCTTGTATCAGTCCAAACAACCCCTTATGGTGAATAGGTTAAAGACAACCTTTATTGAAAGCTATCCTAGTGGTAGCTATGGAGAGCAGCCTTCAGGCTAAGTCTTGAAGGAATGTAAACCAGCTTGTTTTACCAGTCTATAATCTCTGGAATGACCAAATGAAAGGACAACCACACCAGGTATATATTTAAAATATATGTATTTAAGATAAAACACACCCCTCTAGTCTCTTTATGAGACTGGAGTTCGAAGTACTTAATTTACAAGTTAGCAATCAAAAGTAATAGCACAAATCCACGTTTGGGCCCAAGGGGCGTACCAAACCATATACCAATAAAGTGGTATAAGAACCACGACTGAACGAGACACAAGGCCTCGAGCCTGTAGAATCGCTGGGACCGCAAGGAACCACCCAAGGTAGTGACACAGGGGACCCACGGGGGCCGTGTGCAGTGTGTAAACACAACCGTGGGTTCCCGTTAGCTTCTATGGGTAATGTCGCAGTTGGAAATTTAAAAATTAGGGACACAATCAGCCCGCAGCCGGGGCCCATTAAGAAAGAAATGTAGCAAGTGCAGGAGACACTTGCTTTAGAACTTGACCCCTCAACCTGAAAATTACAGTTTTTCGTGCGGCCTGCATTTTAAAAGCTGCGGTGCAATCGCTCTCCCGGGATGTGTTCACGCTTCACTCAGGACACTGTGCGCTCAGGGTCACGGAGGTGTGCGGGCGCGCAGGCGCGCACCTTACAGGGAACACTGTATGCATCACACACTAGAGCCAAGCAACCCGTACAACACCAGAATATCTTGGACAAAATATTGTCATTCAAAAGCATTGTGATCTAAATGTAGACTCCCAAAGTATTGTGAGGGTAAGTATATATGCTTTTACTATATTTAACTCTAAATAATCTATTTCTTGATTGTCGATATAGTGCTCATCATATTTTTGTAGGGCGGTGTATCTGTCTTTGAAATTCTGACTTACAACTACTGGTTGCATCTTTCATAGGGAGCAGGGACAGTGAACTATTACTGAGACGATGTCTGAAATGAACCATCCCTCCTTCCAAGATGAACCAGCTATTGTGATGTTGACTGCCACAAATTAAAACTGTTCCCCTCTCACAAGTGCTTATTACTAATTCATATCTGATGTACTACCTATTCTTCTTCCAGCCAACAGAAAGTTCTCCCCCCTCTAATCTTCGTGCTAAGGTGAAAATTCTCCATCAATATTTTGTGGAAAATTGCTCAAAGTCACTTTTCATTTAGGCAATTTTCCTGTGAACTGATTGTTTTGTGAAATTATTTAAACCTTTGCAGTTATTGGTCCGTAGTCCTTATTTGGTTCAGGTCAGTCCAATATATTTTGTAATGGATTAATTTTGTCTTCCCTTTTCTGTTCAGAAAATGCCCCCAGGATTAAAGTGCTAATAAACGTGAAATTGACTGTTCCCTTCTTGGGCTGTTTTCGAGGCACTGCACACTTGTCTAACAGACCACTTTACACAATACTCAACAAGGGTATTGATAACCACCAGACACTCACTGTGAATGTATTTCACTCTTTCAGGTTCTTTTACTCCTTTTCAGTCGTGCTTTTATTCCCTGTCACCATTTGTACTGAGTTAAAGTACAACTAAGTATGGGCGGGCCCCACCTGCAATAACCAGGGTTGGGGGGAAAAGGGGGGGGGACAGAGAGAGAGCGAGAGAAAGGGTGAGAGGGAGAGAGAGAGAGCATTACCAAGGCAATACACAGACTTGCAGGTATTACAGGTCAGAAAGCTCAGTCGGTTCATGTGCAGGCTGCACACATCGGTCTGTAACCTGAAAGACAGGTATGACTCTGGCAGTTGGGCACACCCTTTCATCCTTCTACACTCTGCTTTGAACAAGCTGAGTTGAGCAACAGTGAAATCTTCTAGTAGTTTGAAGAGTGCAAGTGTTATGTGCAAAGGGAGCACAAGTCACCTTCGCAAACACACACACAAAACATCACACGAAAAAACACAGCGCAGCCGCAACCTACTCAAAATCTATCAGAAGTTCCTGATGAAATAAAAAACATTTGGAAAGAATTGTACATCTTATGAAACGAGAAAGATCTTGGCAATAATCAACAAATAATAAAAGCGTCACAACGAACCCACTAAACAAAAAATACAAGATACCCCTCTCCGAACAAACATTCCATTTCCTAGGTCCTAAAAACACTCAAACAGAACCATGTGATTAAAGTGGGATCATATGGAGGAATTTACACATTCAAGTGCACATAAATGCTGGTTCACGCACGTGCCCATGCCAGCATAAGCAAGAAGCATCACACGAACCAAATACATTCAAGAATACACACACAGGTATGGCCAGAAAGATATACGAAGTATGAGGAACCCAAGCCACAAACCTCTGAGGGAGCACCCATATTAAAATATATGCACAAATGTATACCAGCACAAACACGTGAAGGAAGGTGTGCATCAGCCCTCAGCCGCGCTCCATTAAGAAGAAATGTAGCAAGCCCAAAAGCACGATGTGTGCTTTACATATCGTGCTTTTGAACTTGATGCATGTCTTTTCTTATTAGAACGCGGCTGAGGGCTGATTTTGGGCACTTGTGAAAGTATTCCTGTTAATTGCAGCACCCTCCTGCACTGCAATTAACAGGAATACTTTCACAATGGCCCACAATCAGCCCGCAGCCATGGCCCATTAAAAGAGAAATGTAGCAAGTGCAGGAGACACTTGCTTTAGAACTCAACCCCGCAATTTGAAAATAACTCTTTTTTGTGCCACCTATGTTTTAAAAGCGGCGGCGCGAATGCTCCCCCGTGATGTGTGCGCGCTTCACCTAGGACACTGCGTGCTCAGGGTCACAGAGGTGCACGGGCGCACAGGCACGCACCTTACTGGGAACACTGCTTCCAGCGGGCGCGGCTAAAGCTCTTTGTCATCCCTGTTGCAGGCCCCGCAGACTCAGCCCTCCGGCTCGAGCTTTCAGGCTGATGGCAATCCTCTCTCTCCCTCCTCTCCGGTGATGCACCTCGGCAGGCGCTCCCTCAGGATTATACTCCAGTCCCGGTTCTGGTCCCAATCTACACCTCACTGCCTTATGCTGTTTAGTCACGGGACCGGATCACTCTCTCCGCAGACTTCTGCCGGCCCTACACCTCTTATGGGCGTCCGGGATCACTCAGCGATTCATCTCCCGAGGGCCGCCGCCATCTTGGGTGCAAGCTGGACAGCACTCGGGGGCTCCGTTCTCGGGTGTACCCGCTCCCTGTTTTGTCAAAGACAGCAGTTCCGGGCCCCCAGTGTAGTGGGGGGTCTTGGTGAGGGATAGTTGGGTTCCCCACTGGGTATGTAATTGCAGGATTGGACTGAATGGGGATCTGCCGGCGAAGCACCACAAGGAAGGCTCCTACTCCATTGTCAGCAGGCCACACCCCCCTGGACCACAATTCTTTATGTGAAATCTTTAAATAAAGGGGATTGATGCTGTTTCCTGCAGAATCACTGAATGGGTAGTTGCCCCCCAAGAGTATGATTTTGAAGTGAAGTATTTTCCTGGATTTTAAAACAAGGTGTTGGACACATTATCCAGATTGGTGGAAGAGGATGAGGAGATGGTTTGTGAAGTAAATGAAGGTGGAATACTGAAAAGAGATGGGGTGATACTCTGGTCTCTAATCAGGGAATGGTAAGAGTGCTGGAATTATTGAGTATCAAGCCCAAAGGAGATGAAAAATCTGAAAAGCTTTGGCCTGTCAGGGATGAATTGTCTGAGAAACAATGCTTCTTGTTCAAGGACACAAGGTTGGTTCTGCCCATTTCCCTGAGGCAGGAACTCGTCAGTATGGCATTTGCAAGTCACCAAGTGATGTCTAAGACTAAAGAAAGGCTCAGGGTAACATACTGGTGGCCCGGAATATCCTCACATGTGGAGATGGCCGTCATGGAATGTTTTCAGTGTACCAAGTGGTGACCAAACCCAGAGGCCAACCCATGGGGATAAGAGACCAACCCAATGGTCCGTGGAAAGACATTGCCGTTGATATAGTGGGTCCAATTTGTGCAAGGGGTCGTAAGTCGTAAATGGTGGTCTTAGTTGATTTGTACTCCAAGTGGCCCGAAATCACCTTCTCCAAAAGAATAGAAGCCAAACATGTGATACGGTTTCTTAAGGATTCGTTTGAGAGGGAAGGCATACCCGGTGCCAACCTCACAGACAACGAGGTGCAGTTAGTTTTTAAAAAAAAGAGAGAAATTCCCGTGTGAACATCATGTGAGACACAAGAAATGCTCTCTGTACCACCCAGAAACTAATGGCATGGTGGAACGCGCAACCTGCATGTTGAAGGAGACCATAACCATGGCCAAGGATGCTGGGTTGGACTGGAGAGAAGTCATCAAGAAGGTGGAAGTGTACAGAGGTTCTCCTCATGCCATCATGGGAAAAACTATTTTTGAACTTTTTAGGGGTAGACAAACAAATATTGTGGTAGTGCCAACATGGGTAAATGATATGGAATCTAGATCTGGAGGTGGTGAATAAGGGGTTGATTGGAAGGTAAAGGAAGCCCGAAAAATTTAGATTTGCAAGCAACAGTTTGATTTAAGAAAAGAAAATCTGTTAAGAAAACAGAAGTCAAAGTAGGTAACTGGATTATGTCAAGAAGCAATGGATGAAAAGAGTTTCTGCGGGTTTCTTCACACCAATGAAGGTAAACAAAGTTTTCAACAATGCTTTTAAGACTGATGATTACCGCATATGGAATTTGAACAGCGTGGTGGTGCTCAGAGGAGGTAATCCGCAGGAGTTCAGAGAATCTTGGTGTCCCAGGGGGCAGTAAGGAGGGAATGCCCAAAGGTTCAGTGGGATCTGGTTCCTCAGAGTGGTCTCCCAGAAGGTCTATAAGAAAAGCTACACCACCTTTTTAAATGGGAGTGTGTGTGAGAAACATATACCCTTTACATATTAAGGAGCACGTAAAACTCAATCTCCTTCATCTTTATGTTTTCAATGTATATTGTTGTATAATAAGTTACGTTGTTAAGGAGCATGTAAAACTCTATCTCTTTTGTATTTATCTTTTTCATGTATATTGCTGTATTATAAGTTATGTTTTACTTACAGTTATTAAGGAAGGGGGGGGGGTTTGTGGCACGGAAGTAACCATTGTTATGGAATGAGACCATGTCATAGAGAATGTTCAGTTGCTTTGTGACTTCCAGATTTCGGCAGCAGCTTTTGGGAATAGATGGATGCTTCTGAGGAATAAAACGTCTTACTTAATTGCCGCCTGACTCATGTACCTCATACTTAAAGGTCTACCTTGGTTGCCCTTAATTGCTAAGTCTGGCAGTCAGGGCCAGTGCCTCTGGAAGGTGGGCTTCTGGGAATGCTCTGTACAGAAGAATCATTAATCCATCAGCTGTAATTCGATGTACAATGGGAACTGATGTACCTCCAAGATCCAGGCTAGAGGTGTTGTTGCCCAGTGACCCAATAACTCCTCAGCTGTTCCCTGTGATGGACTGTGCAGTCATCCAAGAATGGGACACCTTTCCATTGCTCTCATAAACTCTCCTGCAACTACTGCAGCATTGAGAGGCTACCCAGGTCATCACTAATCTTTTGCGCCCCACTCATGTTTCACCTGTTTTAGGACACAAAGCTGACTACAACACTCGAGACTGTCGTTTGACGGGCCTTCTTTTTGTGCATCCCTTAAAGTATCCCCCCGGATCTGCTAAAGTCAACACAGCATCCATGTATAGTCACAGGTCTACGGTGCAGTAGTCCTCTGCAACCCTGCTGCTCTTTTCAACATTTCTGACTTAATGTTTACTACTACACAGGAGTTTAGGGCTCTGGTGTAGATGAGGTGAACACACATAGATCTGTTTTATTTTATTAGCATTAGATTAATCAGTACCCTTGAACGTGTTGGTGATTGAGCACTCAGTGACATTTAGATCACATCCAAATAGCTTGAGGCAATTCCAAATTTGGGTACAATTTCCTGCGAAAAACACAATTAGTTAGAGGGTCTGAGGGAGTTTAAAGACCTGCGCAGACAAATCCCCAAATAACTGAGACTTAAACAACACAGGAGTCCGCGGGTCTACAGCAGTCTACCTTAAACACAAGAACAGCGCGCCAGCTACATACAGATGTGCAAAAGTCCTTTTAAACGGGACCAAGTCCCATCACCCACCGAAGTGGCATGCTTCATCATCTGGGACCTCCCTTAACCGCACCTGGTACGGTTAAAGAGCTACAACTCCTTTAATTACTGTAAAAAGGAGGAGCTCAAGGATGTTTTTAATTGATGTAACTTGGAGGATATAAATCTCATAATGAAAAAAGCTGCCAAAAGTGTAGTGAGACTAAGTGCAGTGTGTGAAAAGTGGTTTAAAATTGATTACCAATAGAAAAATATTTTTATTCGATATCCAGTGGTATCAAAAGTAAAAAAGCAGAAATATTGGAGGAAAACGTGTGCACAAATAATGTAGGAACACGTCCACTTGGGTCTACATGTTTCAGCCAACTAGCGTCTCAACAAAATGACAGTGGCTTTCTTCAGGACCATAACATAACACTACTGCGATGTGAAAAACTGTGAAAAGTGAGTACAAAAGGAACGATACAACCTACACAAGTACCTGCTTATCTGGGGATATGCGGCACCGTAGGGAAGTACAATTGTCACCTCTTGAAAACAAGGGGTAATTTTAACAAGGAAAGATATTAACAGGGACAGACATACATAATTGATCAGAGCTGGTCAAGATAACAAGTGTAGGTAGACTAATGCAGACATTTCAAAAGTAAACGTATGACATGAAGGGATCTGAAATGCCTTCTTACCCGTCAATGATCGGGAAACGTCCTACACTCCTGGTAACAACTCAGGGCGTGAGGCAACGCTCTAAAAGACAAAAGGAGCAGACTAATACTTTAAACCACTTTTCACACACTGCACTTAGTCTCACTACACTTTTGGCAGCTTTTTTCATTATGAGATTTATATCCTCCAAGTTACATCAATTAAAAACATCCTTGAGCTCCTCCTTTTTACAGTAATTAAAGGAGTTTTAGCTCTTTAACCGTACCAGGTGCGGTTAAGGGAGGTCCCAGATGATGAAGCATGCCACTTCGGTGGGTGATGGGACTTGGTCCCTTTTAAAAGGACTTTTGCACATCTGTATGTAGCTGGCGCGCTGTGCTTGTGTTTAAGCTACAATTTCCTGCGGTCAAACATCTATTCTGGCTCTAACAAAGGGAGAAAAGCCTGACAAAACAAGTTTGTTGAGGCGCTGTCTCTGCAATGCTGTAGCTTGTGACCGGGAAATAATTAAAATATCATTGGCTGCTGTCCAGTCTTTGTTTGCCAGCATCATACTTCCTTCCGTCTCTCCCTGTGTTAGCCAATAAATCCCAGTCACAGGAGCAGCAGGCACTCAGAGATTGCTGTCCATGCCATGATGAAGTCTTCAGGTGCCATCTTGCTCCTTGCTGCCCTCCTTGGGCTCTGCGAAGCACTTCCAGTGGACAGGAAGGGCTCTCCTGCAGGTGAGTACACAGGGATCATGCCCTCAGCATCTGACTGCACAATTCATCCGAGGGGTTGAGGTTGTGTCTCATTCTGAAGAAATACATGAATAATCTTTTCTTGTGTAAGAGACACTACGGAGATAGCGACTCTGCATAATGTTGATCTGGGTAATGTAAGTTTTTTAGTAGTGAGAGTTGTTTTTGTTGGGAGAGTAGGAGTAAACTACATCAATTAAAGTTTTTTGTGCCAGGGGTGTAAAGTAGGCACCAGACGTCCCTGTGGTACGGGGGAGGAGATATTCACTCTAAGTTCTTTGTATGTCAGTAAAATGCCAGGTCTCAGGAACTCCTTATAACATTTTGTAGTGGGGTAAGAGCAGGCCACTGCTTTCCGTTGCACCACTAGCGAGTGTATTCCTGGTTAAAGCACTGAAATGTTGCCTTGCTTTACTTTGCGTCTGGCAGGCATTACATGGTTGGAGGTTGGTTGTTCCCAAGCATCCACCCATGTATTTTTACATAAATCCAGATTTACTAACACTTGTAAACCTGAGTTCACGCAACAGAGGTGTGCCTACCAAATAGAGGCATTACTTCCTCTTTCCATGTGTGCTGCATCCTGCAACACACATGGAAAGAGGAGTATGCCTCTAAGGATTGTTTTTGTGCAGGAAGGCCTCCCTTAATTAAGGGAGTAGATCAAGAATTCTGTAATCTATTAGCAGACTTCTTTCAGGCAAAAGTGAAACCAGTCGCAAATTCCTTCTCTTGCCCCCATCGGATGACGAATGTGCACACTATGGGACCCTCCCCCACTACCTTGGAGGGAATAAGGGGTTCAGTTTTTCCAGCAGTTGCCAGCCCTAGTTTTAATACATTTAATTTTATCTTGGATGTAAAGGTCATGACCATTCTTAATCAGACCAGAGCTGGATCCTCATGGGAGCCGTGCCCCCCAAAAGTCCTCCACTCGGTCTCTGAGGTCACAGCTAACTTCCTCAAAGATATCTTAAATTGTATGTTCTCCGAACTGTATGTTCTCCGAGGGATATTTTCCTCTACAATGGAATAATGCATCCAGTCTCCCATTGCTGAAAAAAGCTAATTTGGACTATAAAGACCCAAACAACTATAGGCCAATCTCCCAATTGCCTCTGCCGGCAGAGATCTTGGAAAAGGCCTTCAATATCACCCAGTTTATTAATGAGAATAAACTTCTGGATAGCTCTCAATATGGCTTTAGGGGTCCACATAGAATGGCGCTGGCCCTGATCAATGTGTCGGAGGAAATAAGAGAGGTCATGGATAAAGGTGGGTAGTTGGCCTTTATCCTGATGGACCTCTCATCAGCCTTCGACAAGGTCAATCATGCTGTCTTTATTAGCTGTCTCTCCTCCCTGGGCAATAGAGGTAGGGCGCTGGATCTACTGAAGTCCTTTCTCAGTGACAGTGAGCAACTGGTAGAGCTTGGGAGATACAAGTCCCCGTTCTCTTTTCCTTGCGGGGTGCCACAGGGTTCCTCGCTGACTCCGACCCTTTTCAACCTTTATGTCACACCACTCTGCTCACTTATAAAGTCCTTTAGCTTTAAGACAGCATCATACGCCGACAACACGCAAATTGTAGCATCCTTTGCAGGGGATTCACCAAACACTGCGTCAAGATTCCACGATTGTTTGCGTGAAATAGGTAATTGGATGTCCCTAAACTGCCTGAAGCTAAATTCAAGTGAAACTGAGGTGCTTCTCTTCAGATGAGATAACTCCTTCTGGACACCAAGTTGGTGGCGACAAGAATTGCGAGAAATCCCCGAGCTAGTTACAAAGGTGAAAAACGTAGGAGTTTACTTTTACACCAACCTGTACTTCGGAGAACAAATCAATGCGATCACCTCTTCCTGCTTCTTTATGATTAAACCCTCAGGAAAATATTTCTTTCCTTTAGAACTCCAGAAAGCTGTGGTCGCTGCACTCATCTTGTCTAAAATTGATTACTGCATTGGGTTTTTTCTCAATATACAATCACTATATTTTAATAAATTGCAGGTCCTCCAAAATGCAGCAGCTTGTCTGCTGCTTGCTATTCCAAAACATCAGTCAGTGAGCCATGCTCTTCCACCTCTCCACTTGCTACCAGTTAAAAGACAAATCGAATGTTAGTCCCTCTGTATTGCCTTTTAAAGCGCTACATGAGCTTGGCCCCGATTACTTAACACGGAGTTTCACGTGGTACATCCCAGAGAGGCAGCTTCGGTCAATGGCCTCCTCCAATATGATAATTCCAAGGGCTAAAACTGCCTCATGGGGAAGGAGAAGTTTTGTGGCGGGCACTGCTAGCTTGTGTAAATTTCTGCCTCTGACACTGAAGAAGGAAAGCAATCTTCTGTCATTCTGCAAACCTTTGAAAACTTGACTGTTCAACAACTAGCCCAAATGCACTTATCAAATTTTGGTTAGCCAAATCAGTAGTAACGCCATGCCTAGACACCCTAGGGTATTAGTGAGCATTATAAATCTCAATTTCATTTAATTTCATTTGTGCAAAACCCAGCTGAATGAGAAGATAAGATAAATCTAGAAGCTAATCTGAAGCATGAAAGAATGTTAATGAGGTTGGAATTGAGAACACAGCGGATACTTTTATTTCATCATTTCAAAATACGCACTTTTCATGAAGTATCATAATAAAAAAGTTCCAAAAAGCAGTGACATTTAATAGCTTACCTTCACAAAACAGCCATAGTCATACCTAGGAGAATCTGGTGAAATACATAAAATAACTACGGGCTGGAAGAGCAAAGTTTTGTTGATGTTCAACAGCCTGCTTTTGCGGATCGGGCCATTTGCAACCCAAAAGATATTTTTTTAAAATACAAACATCAAACTGTGAATCTATAGAATTGGACTTTGGGTTTGCTAGTCAGTATCTGGAACTGTAATGTTTAGGGCATCCATTCCAAACATCGAATCCCAATTGTATGTATTAATGTTTTGCGATAAAATTCCACTTGCAAAGCCCTAATATTTCAACCTCTTGAAAGGAGGTGGTAACTCCTTTGCAAATTGGGACGGTTCTGCAAGGAATCCTTTCCCATTGAAGAATGTTGAAAATATATATTGTTTTTTTAACCTGCAGTGGTCCCACAAACCACTGCCTACTCTTAAAAAATAAAAGTTAAACGTTTATTTATTTTCTTTTTTAAACAGATCCTCTTCTCCTTTAAGGAAAATGGGCTGCATTTGAAACAAAAAGATAGCTTTACTTAAAAGCAATCACAGACCCCAGAAGCCATGCATCCCTGAGATGGATAGCAATTTCAATTTCAATATAAGCTTTATTCTGTATGCAGAAACAACCACAAAAGCAGTTATAATAATAAAAACATGGATAAAAAATATGAGTCATTTATACAGATTTTAGCAGCAAATTGCATAAAAACAGGTCCTTATCAGATAGATACTAGATTTTAAGGAACATTACTTTTGCTTACAATATTAGCTTTTAGGATAAATAAGGTCACACTAAAACAGACCCCGGAATCACCCAGGTCAGCTAATAATTTCATTGCAGCTTTGGGTTTTCTCACATTTTGTTTTAAAAATAATGGTTTTAGATAGTAGTGCCTAAAATTCAAAAAAGGATTACAAAAGAGCATAAAGTGAACTGTGCTTTGACTGCCTGTCACATGGACAAGGAGACGAATCTAAAGGGCAGGATTTCATTACAGGGAAAGTGACTAGATGGTGTAAAATTCCAAGTCTAAGTCTGGTCAATACAAAGCGATGTGTTGGCTTTGTAACCTGGTTTAGATTCTTTTGAAAAACCATCTTAGGCTCAAGCGTTTGATAACATTTAAAAAGTCAATTTTTCCCCCATCACTCTCATACGAGATTCCTTTTTATAGATCATAAAAACACCCTTGATCGTCTGTTTCGTTAGCGTTGTCACCTGTACAGGTTTCGACTCAATTGATAGATTAAACAGCTTGCGATATGTATTACTGGTATAATTTAACCAAGCAATATACATTGTTTTATCCAGAGATAGACAGTCCCTAATCATTGCATCAGTCCCAATGAAATCAGATCTGCTAGGTACTGTAGTCCTACTTCCTGGTGTATTATCTCAGCGGATGCTAAGGAAGGTAAAATTAAAAGACCCTTTAAAAAGGGATTTTCTTTGTGCTGCAATACCTGACTAAAGTGGTAGCCCTACACCTCTGCACCATACAAGGCGGTGGCAACAGATCTAGCCTTATAAATTGCGAGCATTTTATTGATTGGCTGGTTGTCTAATTTTGTCGCAAATCTAAAAGCCCCATGCACACTCCTATTCATCTTAGACTGGGCATTTCATTTGACCATTTACCACTACCTGAAAAGGTTACTCCCAGGTAGCAAAACGTGTTGACAGTATCGAATGGAGTATTATCAATATAAAAAGATTCACATTTCTTTAATTTAGGCCCCTGCAAACCATAGCGTGTCTTTGTTTTGTTAATTACAAGTTTCCTTGATTTGATAAAATCCCCTAAACTGTTAATTAATCGGGGTCATGGATAGTAACGCGAAGTAGTCTGCATAAAGCAGCACTGATAGGACTCCCAGAGATTTTTGGGGCATCATCTTATACCAGTTGCATAACCTTATCTACCTTATTGATAAACAATAAAGAGGAGAGGAGCAAGGACACAACCCTGACGAATGCCTCGTTTCACGTCAAAGCTTGGTGTGCATTCGCCTCCTGGCCCATACCGCACTTTGTTCAATAGCATCTCATGGAGTCTCGCAAGGAAAAATATAATTGTTCTGGGTGCACCAAAGCTAAGCAAAGTCAGCAAAAGATTTGAGTGGTGGACAAGGTCAAATGCGCTGCTAAGATCTGCGAAGCACAGGTACAGTTTCTGTTCTTTGGCACATGTATATTTTCCTATTAACAGGTCCAGGTTTATACACTGTTTGATACTCCCCACCACTTTCCTAAAGCTGCATTGTGATGGGGAATGTATCGCCTTTCCATTCGCCCACTCTTCTAGTCGCATTAAAAGAACTTTACTCATCACCTTAGCTATTGCCCTTATAAAGGGGGAGGATAACAGACTTGCCCCATGAGGGGGGTATAAACTCTGTCACAACTGTGTTGAACACCCTAGTGAGAATGGGCCTCCATAAATCGGTTGCAGCTTTATACATATCTACTGGGACCCCATCTGGACCCGTGGCTTTTCCCCCCTTGCTTCACTTTATTCCCATCTGTACCTCTTCAATTGTAATATTTAATGGTAAGGTGGGCCAGTTACTCTGTGTTATGCTCGATGTGCTCCCTGCTTCACAGTCTGGTGGGTTAAAAATACTTGAAGAGTGGGCTGCCCAAGCTTTGCATGTAACGTGGGATAACCGCTCAGGGAACAAATAACTCTTTAAAAAAGGGGCGTTAACTGTTTCCCAAAACAGTTTGTTGTTAATAGTTTCTGCAGCCACAGATAGCTTATCCCAGGCTTCCTCCTGTTATTCCCTCTTCCTAGCTGACATATCTGTTTTATAATTAACCCAAAGGGTTTTGATCAAAGCATCGTCTCCAGGTTGGCAATGCAAGGCCTGTTTCAGTTGGTTTGAAGCCAATGTACACGTGTGGTTGAACCAGCCTCTACCTTGTCTGATTTGTGCCTGATGGGGGCGAGTCAGAATCCCGTTAATAATAGCATTAGTATTAATAAAATTAATTATCAGTTGAGTTGGACTGACTACTTCATTAAGACAATAGGAAATCTCTTCTCCATATTTTATAAAGATTCCATGTAAAATTTCAATGGGGTCAACTCCAATCCCATTTAATACGACATTAGGTCTTATGGAGGCGATATTCACTATGGTACTTGGGTGGTCCACAAGCGTTCTGCCCCACAAGAGAACTGTCATTATGATACAGCTGTGATTGCTCAACGGTAGCTGGGCTACCCTCGGGGTGGCACACAAATTGCTAACAATGGAAGAAATCCGCATGTAAACCATGGTAGACGAAGCATTCCTACATATGAAGGTTGGGATCTGGTCACCATTAATTTCACAGGCAGACTATAAGATTTCTAAGTCATACTTAGTATACCTGGATCCTGCACTGGGACATTTCCTGTAAACAGGTGAGTAAAAGCGTTTTGGTTATTTTGTAACAGTTAGAAATTTTTATAGATTTTCCAACTCCACACTCCCCAGGGTCAAGGGTACACTCGTGTTACACCATCAGCGGCAATAGGGCAGCTGGTTGCGGAGTGCTGAGGCCCAATGTTATCCATTGGGGGATAGGAGACCTCCGATTGGTGGCTGCTTACGAGCAGGCCAGAGGGTTGTGGGAGCAAAGCTCCTGGACTTGAGCTCAGGGAACGTGGGGGATCAGGCCAGCACAAAAGGTGCACCCTCAGCGGCACTGTGGAGGCCGGATGCAGAGTGCTGTTTTGGAGTTGGCCGCCTGTAGCTTTCAATTGGGAGCCTCCAGTTTGCAAACACACTACAGGCTTGAGGACAAAGGTCTTCTGGGTGTGACCATCACTTTGAGAGGTAAGTTGGGATGCTGGGGGTTGATTAGACACCATAGGTTGGGCCACCCAAGGCTGTGGGTCATCAGGTGCAGGAGTGCCTTTTAAGGTCAGATCTTCTTACCAGCTCCTGGTCGCGGTTGGGGGGACCTTCCGGTTTCAAGCTGCAGGCGTCGGCTGGAGGCTTGAGGCAGGTCAGGCGTCACCGGATCTTGGCTCAGGATCATCTAGGAGACCTCCTCGGGGTGTTGGGCCACTCAAACTCGGGCCGTGGGTGTCGGGTGCAGAGTGGTGCAGACTTGCAGTCTTTGCCGGAGCTGGAGTCTGTGGGTGAACAAATCCAGTGTTCACAGGAGGCAAAGTCTTTTCTTTTGAAGGCAGGGCAGGGCCTCGGGGCTCTTGAGGTTGCTGGCTGCAGGACACACTGGAGTTTCGCTTTTGCAGGTTCGAGGTGGGGACAGGCTGGTAGGCTGGGTTCAAGTCAGTGGGCGTCCTCCTCCTCTTAGCTTCGGCATGGCTGTTCGGTCCTTCTTCTTCCTTTCTTCTTGTACTTTCTAGTCTGAGGAAGCAAGGTTCGGGAGTGCCCCTAAAAACTAGAATTAGGGGTGTTACAGGTCAGTAAAAAGGTTGGGACCAATGGGTCGCTTCCTTGGGGTGAGTACACCCCCTACAATGCCACCCTACAGCGGGAGGGGGGCATGTGCCTCACTCTGGTTGGCTGGGTGCCCCCATCTGCAAGATGGCGGGGACTGAGAACTGTGCTTCACCTCACCTCCCCCACCTGAGGGGTGGGGTTGGCAAAGGTGGGCACAACTGTCTTCCTCACTTGTTTTTCCCTCCGGTACTCCCACCCCAAAGTGGGGGTTAAAACCAGTGGGGGCCAGTTCCCGAAAGCAGCAACAGGCCTGGGCAAGCTCACTAAGGTGGCAAACCTTTGAAGCTTTCCCTTTGTTGACCCTGCCCATCCTGGGGGAGGAGGCTGGGTACCTTGTCCCAGGATGTGCATTGTTTCCGGCTCCGAGAGCAGCAGGCTTTCAACCCAGGGTCCAGGAACATATCTAGTGGTGGCAGCTGAAAGCAGCCACTTAGCCTGGACACTAGTGGTAGGTCGTTTTTCAGGGGGCATCTCTAAGATGCCCTCTCTGTGTATTTTTCATGAAATCCCACAATGGCATCACTGTGGGATTAATGTGCTGAGGAGTTTGATACCAAACTTCTCAGTTTTCAGTGTAGCCATTATGGTACTGTGGAGTTCGTAATGATAAACTCCCAGCACCATATACACTTAATGGCAGCTCTGCACTTACAATGTCTAAGAATCGATTTTGACACTGTAGGTCTACAGGGCTCATGCACCTGTACCCTCACCACTGGTGTAGTGCACCCAGCTAGAGGGGTTACTGATCTATGCCAGGGCAGTGGGTTGTAGGCATGGCACACAGGGATGTGTGCCATGTTGACTTTTCACTTTGCTCTGCACCAAGACACGCAGCCTGCCAAGGCAGTGTGTGTGTGTGTATAGGTACAGGACCTCTAATGGTGGCACAATAAGTGCTGCAGCCCTTAGAAGCCTTCCCTGGTCACAGTAACCTAGGTACCTGTAGTATAATTTACCGGGGACTGACTTGTGTCCAGAGAGTGCCAATTGGGTTTGGTCTTCAATGCAGTTTTTGGGAAAGAACATAGGCCCTGGATAGCTGATTGGCAGGAGCCCAGGGCACACTTAGTCAAAGTACATCAGCAGTCCAGCAAAAGTGGGGGCAACCATGCAGAAACAAGGCACTTTCTCATACTCCTCCATAGTCATTGTGTGGAAAATGTATATAGTCGTCACCGTCATTATTGGCAGGGGGCAAATTTAAATATAAAAACCCCCAAACCAATGCTCCTATTAATTGAACGCAATGGTGTATCTAATCCCTTATCTAGCCCTGGAACTATTTTACTACGAATAGAATAAAACATGTTATTGTAGAAATTAACCACAACCAGATCCCTCCCTCCTTTAGAGGTCAGCCACATTATTTGAGAGTCCACCCCAATAATGACAACTCTCTTTACAATTACCGGCAACTTATTTGAAACGAGGAACAAAATCCCTCATTTTGCCCTTCCAGCATGAGATGGTATTGCCTGTACCCAATGCGAAGAGAATCCTGCATAATAAACAGGGGTGGTACACCAAGTTTCTTGTAAGCAAATCACATCATATTGATTGATAAAGTTCTACCAGCCTAGGGAATCCTGCTTCCTAATTAGGACCAGCAATATTCCATGTTGCAATTCTATGGCCATTATCCATTCCATGCTCCAAATTGCTAGTAAAGGACTCACAGCCATAATCCTTACATTGACTAGTGCTAGCCAAAATAATGATCTCGCCATGTGGTAGATCAATAATCTGGTCTTTATAGCATAGGGCAGGGCCATCCTTGAGGCCATCCTTGAGGCCATGCATGGATGTTATGGCCTCAACCTTTGTGATATGATCAAGTTCTTGCCAATCATTTTCCTGTAAGGTGCTCAGAGCTTGGTACCTATTTACAAAGCGCAATGCGATTCGAGACCGGGTTTCTATGCCTGGAGTAAAACGTAAACTACAGATCCCACACTCTACATAGTGAAGACGTCTTAAGTGTCTATAAAAGAAACCCAGGGGCTGTAGTGATACATTCTGATCCATCTGTATGGCTGGGGTTGCCCTTACCAAGGAATTTCTGGCCCAGCTAGGGTCTCTAAAATAATAATTATACAATCTCCATTAAGGTTCTTCCACAAAGGGCCAACCCAGCTCACTCTTCGCGTTAGTAGTATCTGATCAGCTCTTGCCTCTGGGTATCAGCAGTCCATATGAAGCCAGTGTACCACTCTATTCTTTACGATATCATGACTTTCCTTTTGGCCCGGTCGGAAGGGGGGTACATTAACTAAGACTGTTACATATAGGCAACATTCCGGTGGCAAATTCATTGAAACACTGACTCCTCCACTTTGTGCACCATTATCTCCCATCAACTTATGCGTTAAAGGGTATTGCTCCAAGCCCGTCATATCCTTTTTCTCGTGTGAGTGGGCTTGTATTCACAAAGTCTGTTGTGTAATAGTACCCATAGTGTCCATGGGGCATATATGGTCTTCGGTTCCTTATACTTGCGTCCAACAGTTGTAAAAACAGAAGGACCCCTGCACTGGTCTCTACTTGCTGCATTATATGTTGCCACGTCTGGGGGTGCGATGACATCTGGTGATATCTCAGGCAGGTTCCCCATTGTTGTTTCACCCCCTCACAATGCCACTGCTAGAGTTCCTACAAAATGAACTAACCTTGTCCATTTCACAAATCAGATTATCAAGTTTTCATGATTTGGATGTAACCGGTCATCTATTTTAGTCAGTATGGCTCCAACTCTTTGGGCCAGTTGCGCGTTCAGAGGGGTATCTGGGCTGGCCATACACTCACTGCTTCTAGGGGCCTCTGATGAGCTCTTTTCCGGCCTTTTGAGCCACGAGCCATTACACCTTTTGTGCCTCTTCGGTGTGGGGGGTCCATCAGATGTTGGTGGGAAGTCAGATCATGTATTCAACCCTAAATTTGGCGTATTTTGCATATTTCGAGGGGCCCTACCTTTGGTGCTCCCAGAATTATTTACCCCCTCCGATTGCGCACTCCCTAAAGTTAATGACCCATTATTGACTCTAGCTGTCCCAGCCGCCACCATACCTAACCCTAGTGAGAGGTGATGTCCCATCCTGTCGATTTCGTCAGGGATGGCGCTAACTGCTCGCACTGAAAACGAGTCAATAGTTGTACGTGGGGTATCGGCGGCATTAGGTAGGGCTGTCGCTTTACTCTTGCCCATTCTAATATTACGCTGTCATAGGACATAGTACTTTAGGTGCACGGTTTTCTATAAAGGTCAGGCAAAGTGTGTCTTACTATATTGGCTAAAAAACAAACAACAATTTCTTAAAACGGTCTAAAGGCAACCAATGTGAGTCAGTACGGAGTCAACATGGAATGTACCAAGGTTAAAAATAAATATACAAATATACCTCTGGGACAAGATGCAATGCACAGTACCTCTGAGTCATCAAACGTACAGGGGGTGTACCAGGGGGCTGCTCAGCCCGACCCCTGGCCGGCGTCTTCCCTGCACGAATGGGTGTTACAAGAAAAGAAGTGAATGAACAGTGTCCGTTGGGGGGGGGGCAAAGTCCCACCCCAGCATAGCCCCGCAAGACTCGGCAGCAGGCAGGCAGCAATAAAAACACAAACGTAGAGACGTCCCCAGCAGTAGCCCACATGCACGTCTCCAGAGCTCCAGGTCTCCACATCTCAAAGTCTGAAGGGCAGAGGAGTGGCAAACCCGGCGTCAAACACAAAACAGTGAAGTCTTGGTCCACGACTGTGGCGGTGAAGTGCACTTTCCGACAGAGGTGCACATATGGTGAGACAAAAGTCATCGCTTATAGTGGAAGATGGACACTGACGGAAAAGGGGTTTCTCGTTGTCTCATGCCTTCTCTTTTGGCAGGTGGACGCATGATGTGACCTACAGATGACCCAATACCACTTTTAATATGTCAGTGTGTGTGTATGTGTGTGTATTTTTTACTTAGTGTTTTTTTTATACATCAGCTGGTGAGAAACCTAACGCTTTCTCTGGGTCACACCTTAGAAAAACACCCCCAGTGTTTGCTTATACTGGAGAGGCGACATATCTTAGCCTCTGGGCAAAGACCCCATTCCATAGCAGACTCTACCATGTGCTGCTGAAAACTCGAAAGGAGATGGTAACGTCAAACTCCAGTGGAAATAAAGGCACATCAAAATCTTTTGGAAGTAAATTCAGTACAAAACCCAACCAATAAAGATGCCGGATACATGCTAGTAGTGGGGCTTCATGCATGACATCATCTTCAGGGTGGCAGGATATGTCCACCACATCCCTACTTTAATTGTCTGAGGCTGAAACAATATACATTTCAATCAAACACATGGATGTTCCTATCGCATCCATAGGTGGGACTGTCACGGCTCTTTTAGAAAACAGCTGATGTCTGCAGCCGGGCAGTTTGTATCAAGAACGCCCTATGAGAATGTTCTGCATGAAAGGCTCGGAAATAAAATATATTGTGTGTCTCAGGGAAGAGATTAAACAGCCAGAACAATCTTCTGTTTGCATCAGAACAGTTACAGTTAACAGCAAAACACACAAGATGATGGACGGAATGTTGCACATTGGCAAAACATTCACCCCCAGTCACAGATCTGGGAGGACCTGGCCTGGCAAGTAAAGGCTGGACGGTTCCCATTGGGCACAGGGTCAAGACTGATTTGCATATGGCTGGGTCCAAACTGAAATAGCATGGTGAGCTAAAAAACGATGGGGCAGATTTATGACTGCTGGCGCATCTCTGCTAATCAGCAGAGATGCGCCAGAAGAGTTGCAACGCATCTGGCCACCCGTGCGCCACCACTGATGCGCCGCATTTACAATGCGGTGCACCGTGGCACTCGGATGGGCAGAGGCGTGACGCATCTTCTGTCGGAAAGGAGGCGTATTGCTGGAGTTGCGTCGCAACCGCGACGCAGCTCCAGCAAGGCTCGGGGTGCCAATATCCCTAACATGCTGTGTCAATCCTTACGCCTGCTTCAGGCAGGCGCAGGGATTTGACGCAGCATGGCCGGAAAAGTAACTGAGTGAAATCTTGGAGATTTCACTCAGCCACTTTTCGGAGGCGTTCCTGTGCCGGAACGCCCACATGTGGTGCAAGCTTTACAACGTGACGCATCTCCATAGATGCGTCACATTGTAAATAGTCCGCAGCATGGCGCTGGCTTTGCGCCACCGCTGCGTCACAAAAGTGACGCAACGGTGGCGCAAAAGTGGCTCACGGGGCTCATAAATCTGCTCCGATGGATTTAGGCCCAGATCTCTGTACTGGGGTGAATGTATGACATTGTTCTGCATTCTGTCCATCAATTGTTCTTTTTGCATTTGTCACCCCGAGTGGGACGGGTATGCTCAGACGTGAGTCCCGTGCTCTCCATCCCACTGGAATCAAGCTATCCTGGCTGAAGAGGGGTGAAACCCTGAAACCGGTCCTGGAATGCTTGTTTCCAGTCCAGGGAGGACCCGGCCTGGCAGTTCGGGCTGGACTGTTCCCATTGGGCACAGGGTCAAGAATGATTTCCATATGGCTGCGTCCAAACTGGAATGGCATGTTGAGCAAAAAAACGATGGATTTAGGCCCAGATCTTTGTACTGGGGTGAATGTATGACATTGTTCTGCATTCTGTCCATCAATTGTTGTTTTTGCATTTGTCACCCCGAGTGGGACGGGTATGCTCAGACGTGAGTCCCGTGCTCTCCATGCCACTGGAATCAAGCTATCCTGGCTGAAGAGGGGTGAAACCCCGAAACCGGTCCTAGGATGCTTGTTTCCAGTCCAGGGAGGACCTGGCCTGGCAGTTCGGGCTGGACTGTACCCATTGGGCACAGGGTCAAGACTGATTTCCATATGGCTGCGTGAGCACAAAAACGATGGATTTAGGCCCAGATCTTTGTACTGGGGTGAAGCTATGACATTGTTCTGCATTCTGTCCATCAATTGTTCTTTTTGCAGTTCCAGTTAGCAGGCACATGTGTGGCCCCCAGGCTTCTGAGGAACATATATGGTTAAAGTGTAAAACAAAGCGACCAAGAAGAGACTGTAGGGAAAGAGAGAAACATAAAGAAATAGGAGAGGCACAGCAAGAGAAGAGAAATGAAGAGAGAAACAGAAGGGAAAGAGGAGAGACAATGGAAAGGGATAGAACACAAAGCAAGCAAGAGAGAAGGCATTATTAAGGCGTCTCAAATGACCACTTACTTCATGCAAAAGAAATGCACTTCATTTACCAACATCGTGTCAGGTTTTATTGAGATCTGTAGCCGGGTTATCCAAGCAAAATGTGCTGAGAATGACCTCATACAAAGATGTATATTGGGGCCCCTACTATTTTTATTGTACATCAGTGGTTCCTAATCTTTTGACTTCAGTGGACCCCGCTGAATCACTACTCAACTATAGAAACAAGAACACCTCAAACAGATACATAGACTATATATAGAATATGTTATTTGTTTACAAACAACAATTGAAATTATAATTTTAATGGGAAGTTTTTGGGGGGTTTATTTCTAAAAGACCAAGGTATATGCCATGTTCCACCATATTACTTTGCATTTTTTGCCAATAGTGCGTCCTCTCTTTCTGTCAGAGCATGCTAGTGCTTCAAATGAGCCCACTAATCATCCATATTACTATCTGAAGAACTTGTGCTGTTTCTGCCAGTCAAGTCATAGAAATCAACTTAATTTTTAACCTAGAGTTTTAAATTCCTCCACATTTACAGAGAATTAAAAAATGTTCACTTTTCAATTAAGGTTTTTCAATCCAGGGAAGGCAATCTTTGTTGACACTCTCATAATGCCCTTCTTTTTAATGAATTCCCTCACTAACAACCACCAACAGTGCCCCTCATCTTTTTGTAGCCACCCTCTCAGATTTATTGAAATGTTTTTATAAGGCTACTCCTCCTAATATTGGGTATCTGGGCACCTTACATCACACACACATTATATTAAGACAATGTTTCATACAAGTGTTTAAATCAGTGTATAAGAAATGAGGGATACAAAGTGTTCGAGTCACATATCACCATACTGGGGCATTATTACGGAAGTGCCCTGCTGCCACAACAGGGCTTGGTGCACGCTTTGTGTGCCACCAGTGCACTTTGGTATTACAGAAGATGCCATGGATGCCTGTGCGGACCCTTCTGTAAAACAGATAGTGCTGATGCATATGTAGCACCAGTGCTATATAAAGAGGGCGTGCCCTCATTTGCATGGGGGTGTGGCCCCATGCAAATGAGGGAATCTCTTTGCGTCTGTGCCCACACCGTATTATGCACATCGCTGCAGAGGCAGATTCCTTTAGGAGGTGCATAGAAAGTGCACCACAACAAGTGGCACACTTTCAGTGTGCTTCTTAAAGGGAGCCCTCTGGAGGGATGATAGGGGGTCCCATACACCCCCCACATATCCCCTTGCAGGCTGGTGTAGTCACTCACTGCACCCGTCTGAAAGGGGATCTCAAATCCCTCTTTAATGTGCAGGCTAGCTGCCGCCTGCAGAGAGAAACACAGATAAGCTTTTAAACAGCTGCTTTGTATTTCTCTTGAATGCACTGCCCGGGTGCAGCACGAGTTCGCAGCTGCCCCTAGGGCAGCACATTCTACATGATGGGCCCACTTTTCCTGGTTACACCCGGCAAACCTGCTTAAAGGTGCACCGTGGCACAAACAGGAAAAGTGCTCCTTATCTAAAATAGGGACCCTGGTAGGCATTGAATGTTTATTGTGCTTGGTCTGGAGTAACACAGAGTCAGAGTATAAAGTGTAACACAGTGGTTGGGGCTGTCTGAACTAATTAAACATTATTACTACACAAAGTCACCTTTTTAGTTTGAGGGATAAAAAAGAACCAATGGGCCTCTGTAGGAGAGTAGGATCTGCTTCACGTGGGTACCTCCACTTTTTGCTGGTGTTTCACTGTTTTTCAATCTTAGCCTGGCTGTGGCCCTGCTAATCAGGACCACAACCTAGATGCTTCCTCTCTAAAATGGTTACCATGTACATTAGGTCCATATCTAATTGGATTCTGGAGTGCCTTATAAGCCCCTAGTATATTGTATACTATGTACCTAGGGCATAGGTACCTCAGAGGCCTACCAGGGGCTGAAGCATGTATTATGCCCAGCCGCGGCCCGTGGAGGGAGTTCCGTGGGGCGGTAAGGCGGGGCGGGGGGTTCTAAAAACCGGAATATGGAAAATTGCAGGTAAGTAAACAATTAAATAAAACGAATTTCGTAGCGCACGCTGCTTCGCAAAATGCGATTCAGCGCGCGCTACGAAATTCGTTTTATTTATTTAATTGTTTACTTACCTGTAATTATCCATATTCCGGTTTTTAGAACCCCCCACCCTGCCCCTCCCCCGCCCGCCTTACCGCCCCACGGAACTCCCTCCACGGGCCGCGGCTGATTATGCCACCCCTGGGAAGCACTCCAAAATGGCATCACAGGTCTGCTACTGCAGCCTGGGTAAGGGTGTGCTTGCACCCCTTACAGTGGTATAGGTTACCTATATCAGTACCATTGCACACACATATAAAACCTATACGTCACTCCTATGGCAGGCCTTAACAATCCTGAAGGCAGAGTGTGTGGTTTTTATGTGAGAGGGTGCCCCTGCATGAGCAGAGCCCCTCTGCAGTGTTCGGAGTACCTCCTCTTATGCTGTTTGTGGTGCAGCCTGACCATATACTCTGAAGTGCATTATAACCTCACGGTAAATTCTAACTTTGGGAAGGCTGCACGGAAACATGTCGTGTTTGGTGTCAAACGCTTTGGAATACTACCCCCCCCCCCCGCCAGTTCTGGCGGCGGGAGTAGTATTCCACCCTTCTAGAGGGAGAGACATGTTCACACTGGTCTAACCCGGTAGGACTTTCTAAAGCCCTGGCATCACAAAATGGATGCCTCTGCCACAGACACGGGTCTAGCCTCCTGCTGCTGAACGAAACTCTGGCAGGGGAGGCCTGGACAATAGGTTTCCTGTCCCATGGAGGTGTAACCACCTCCCCAGACAGGCAGATGTGTATTGGGGCTGGGCGGGAGCACTCTCTGGTGCTTTGAAGTCCTGCACTGGGGGCACACTTGGTGTCCCTGTGCATAGTCCAGTTCAAACCGGTTGCAGGGGCTACCTGCCCCTGCTCTGGCGCAAAACTGGACAAAGGAAATGGGTGTAACCACCCCTCTTTCCAAACCCTCCCATAGGTAGGTCCCTAGAGTATGTCCAACCCCCAAACTTTGTATAAGTATGGGAACCCAGTCCTTGCGACTTTAGATTACCCTGGACGAAACTCTGCAACATATATCCTGGATCTTCAACGTTCTACTTTGATTAGAAGACTGAAAAAATCTCCCTTGGGGGTCAAGGAGTGACTCCCCTGCTTGGCAGGCACCAAAGAAGCAACGGTCCAGTCTGCAATTGTGAATCTCCCACCGGACACCAAAGTCTCTGCATCCCCAGAGGTGGATTTCCAGACTTCCCCGAGGCTACCCTGAGCCACAGCAAAGCTGAGGCCCGTGGCTATTGTGGGTGACGTGAAACCGTGACCCCTGGACACCGTGAACTTTTGCAGCAACATCATCTTCCTGGTCTTCCTCAAAGTTGTGCTTTGGGCTCCGAGTAGCCCCAGCCTTGAGCATCTCCTGCACTGAAGATTTCTGGCCTCCACTCCATGAGTGACCCGTGGGCCAGTTTCCAGTGCGACCACTCGAGGCTCCTTCGCGATCGCTAGCCCATTGGCTAGTAGGTCCCCACGAAGGCAACTTCTCGTCTGATTGGAATTTCCTGGTTGCTCCAGATGTGCCCCGACTTACCCTCGCTGGGTGAGTCCCACAGACCTTGCTGGTCTGCACCGCAGTCCTTTCTCTGATTTCCAGTGACTTACCGTTGCCAAGGCTTGTTGGGTCCAATCTGGTCGACGACACTGCAGCACTCGACAGACTTCGTCGTGGGACAGCTCTAATCCAGCTCTTGGTTGTCATCTGCGCCTCCTGGATCTCGTTGCTGAAGAGTTAAGACACCCATCAACTCACCTGAAGCACCCAACGTCTGTGGGCATTGGTCCATCCTGCCCTTGGTCACTGGTAAGTGACCCAGACTCTGTCCCCTCTGCTTTCAGGTTCCTTCCATCCTAGATCCAGGCTTGGATCATTTCGGACACTTCTCCTCTTCACAGCAGCAGCACTTCTTCGCCAGCTTCCATTGAAATCGACGACGCGACCCGACACCAAAAGACACCTATGCACCCGGCTTCCCTGGGTGAGGTAACACGAGTACTCTGGTGCTCCCGTGGGTGCTAGCCCTAGACCTTCCTAAGTCCAAAAGGGTTTGGTCCTGACTCGATTCTAAGTGTCCCTAATCTCTAAATTTCCAACCTCGACATTGCCCATAGAAGCTAACGGGAACCCGCTTTTGTGTTTACACACTGCACACGGCCCCCGTTGGTCCCCTGCGTCACTACCTTGGGTGGTTCCTTGCGGTTCCAGCGATTCTACAGGCTCTAGGCCTTGTGTCTAGTCCAGTCGTGGTTCTTATACCAATTTATTGGTATATGGCTTGGTACGCCCCTAGGGCCCAAACGTGTATTTGTACTATTACTGTTGATTGCTAACTTGTAAACAAAGTACTTCGAACTCCAGCCTCATAAAGAGACTAGAGGGGTGTGTTTTATCTTAAATACATATATTTTAAATATGTATCTGGTGTGGTTGTCCTTTCATTTGATCATTCAAGAGATTATAGACTGGTAAAACAAGCTGGTTTACATTCCTTCAACACTTAGCCTGAAGGCTGCTCCCCATAGCTACCACTAGGATAGCTTTCAATAAAGGTTGTCTTTGACCTATTCACCATAAGGGATTGTTTGGACTGATACAGGGTGCCCACTATAACTAGTGGACAGCATATATCAGGCCAACTTCTCACATTGGTGTGCAGCATGTGGGATTCCACCTTGCTATGGTTTTACCAGATAATCTCAATTGAATTGATCAACTGAAAACCACTAAAGGTACCTACGATACATAATATCAAGTTTAGTATACAGTAAGTTCTACTGAACTTAGAGTTGTGTGTTAAGGGATAGCCCTTTCTAAAGCTCGAGAGTTTGGCAGGCCACACTAGTGTAGGTAGTACAATACACCACATTACATTAGTAATGTCTAGTCAGCCAGAAACCAGTGGGTCCCTGGCAGAAGTCAGTGAGTTTCTCCCCTATAGATATGAGGATCTCTCCTTTGCACAGCCTAGGGCCTTATGTCCCATTAGGAAGCTGAAGACAGGCAAAAGCCCAACAACCCAGCATTTCATAAAGATACTCAAGTTGGATGATCTCCCAGGACCTAGTGGTTCTGGTGGGGTAGGCAGAGTGAGTGGGGCAGCAGCTGAGGGTGGGCCTAGGGGTGGAAACTCCCCTGACCCTACCTCTAATGCTTACCAGACTGATGACAATGATCAGGATCTGGTGAACCCAGCTCCCCTGGATGAGGATGAGGAGGATGACAATAATGCTCCCTTCTTTGTTTCTCCAGGAAGAGTTGAAAGTAGGGCTAGAAGGGATAGATCTCTCTCAAGGGGACGTGTCCAGTCTAACTCCTCTATAGGGACCTCTGTTTCATCTCACAGAGGGAGGGAAAACCTCCCCGGAGAGGAGAGAGAGAGACTGCTGAAGTATGAGCAAGATAAATTCAACCTCAGAAAGCAGCAGATGGCCCTAGAAAGGGAAGCCCTGGAGCTCTATAGAGCTAGTAAAAAGGAGGGACTAGAGTCCCTTGTTGGCAGCAATTTCCCTAGACATAGGGAGAGGTCGTATGACCATAGAAACCTAAGTAAGATCGTCCCTCCCTACCAGAGTGGGGATGACATCCACAAATGGATAACTGCCTTGGAGGGGGCCTGTAAAGTACAGAAGGTCCCTCAAGGTCAGTGGGCAGCAATCCTATGGCTCTCCTTTGCAGACAAAGGTAGAGATAAGCTCCTCACTGTAAGAGAAGAGGATGTTGATGATTACAAAGTCTTGAAAAGTGCACTGATAGATGGGTTTGGCCTAACCACTGAACAATACAGGTTAACATTCAGAGATACCCAAAAAGCACAAAATCAAGACTGGGTTGACTTTGTTGACTGAGATGCTAAGGCTCTGGAATGTTGGCTATTGGGCAGTACAGTGTGTGACTTGATAGGATTGTACAATCTGATAATGAGGGAGCAGATTCTTAATAACTGTCAAAATCAGCTGTTGCACCAGTACCTGGTAGACTCTGATCTGACCTCTCCCCAAGAATTGGGAAAGAAGGCAGACAAATGGGTCGGAACCAGGATGAGGCAGAAGGTACAGAACCAAGGTGGTGACCCAAAGAAGCAGGATTCTAGGAACTCTGACAAGGGTGGGGACAAGGGTAAAGGCCAGAAGTCTTCTCAAGGGCCCCAAAAATCTTCTTCTAATGGAGAGTCACAGTCAAGTAAGGGTGAAGACCAAAAGAAACCTTGGTGCAAAATCTGTAAACAGACAACTCACTGGACCAGTGACTGCACCAAGTCCAAAGAATCTACTCCAGCCACCATTGCCCCTAAGGCAACTGTTCCCCCTAGTACAGCTAGAATAGGTGGTGGCAATGTTCAGAATAAGGGTGTAGTAGGGTTGACCCTGGGTTCTGAGATTGGCTCTCACCTAGTCAGAGTTCCAACTCAAGCTGTGCTTGTCTGTGATGGGGGCATGGATATGTCCCCCTTTGCGAGTCCCAGTAACCTGGGCATATACAGGCAGCAGCCTTTGAAAAATGGAGTAGAAGCTTGGGCATTCAGGGACACAGGAGCAAGTGTTACAATGGTGACAAAAGATCGTGTGGATCCTGGGCAGATTATACTTGGTGAAATGTACCAAGTGACCAATGCTAGCAATGTCAGAACAGACCATTCTCTGGCAGTTGTTAACTTCTCCTGGGGAGGGGTAACTGGCCTTAAGAACGTTGTGGTAAGTGCAGTCCTACCAGTACAGTTCTTGCTTGGCAATGATCTAGAGACTTCAGCCTGGGCGGAAGTGGAGCTCAGGACACATGTAGAAATGTTAGGGATCCCTGCTCATGTCTTTGCTGTGACTAGGGCACATGCAAAAACAACAGTTGATGGACAGAATGCAGAACAATGTCATACATTCACCCCAGTACAGAGATCTGGGCCTAAATCTATCGTTTTTTTGCTCACCATGCCGTTCCAGTTTGTACCCAGCCATATGCAAATCAGTCTTGACCCTGTGCCTCATGGTACAGTCCAGCCCGAACTGCCAAGCCAGGTCCCGCCTTGACTGGAAACAAGCATCCTAGGACCGGTTTCGGGGTCCCTTGCTCTCCATGCCACTGGAATCAAGCTATCCTGGCTGAAGAGGGGTGAAACCCCGAAACCGGTCCTAGGATGCTTGTTTCCAGTCCAGGGAGCACCTGGCTTGACAGTTCGGGCTGGACTGTTACCATGAGGCACAGGGTCAAGACTGATTTGCATATGGCTGGGTTCAAACTGGAACGGCATGGTGAGCAAAAAAATGATAGAATTAGGCCCAGATCTCTGTACTGGGGTGAATGTATGACATTGTTCTGCATTCTGTCCATCAATTGTTGTTTTTGCATGTGACTAGGACGCAGGCCAAAATGTCTAAAGCTGGACAGGCCCTGGATTCTGGAAAAATGGACCAGGTGCCTCACAAGAGGAGGAGCAGTAGGGTTAAGGCAGAGCCTTCCCACCTGACTCAGAATGCTGATCAGTCTCCTCAGGGAGATGATCTTGAGCCTGAAGGAGGAACTGTCCCAGAGGAGCTGGAACCAGACCAGGTTGAGTTCTTATGGACAGGGGGCCCTTCGAAGTCTGATCTGAGCCAGGAGCAGAAAACCTGCCCCTCTCTTGAACCCCTCAGAAAGCAAGCTGCTGATGAGGCTGCTGGGAATGCTAGTGGCACCCATAATGTTTATTGGGATGATGGACTCATTTACTCAGAGAGTAGAGACCCCAAGCCTGGTGCATCTAGGAGGTTGGTTATACCTCTGAAGTTTAGGGGCCTCCAATTGACACTAGCCCATGATATTCCCCTAGCAGGACACCTGGGCCAGAACAAGACTTGGGACAGAATTGTCCCTCACTTTCACTGGCCCCACATGTCTGAAGACACAAAGGAGTTTTGGCGCTCCTGTGTGACCTGCCAAGCCAGGGGCAAGACAGGTGGCACTACAAATGCCCCCCTGATGCCACTACCTGTGGTGGGGGTTCCCTTTGAGAGGGTTGGTATTGACATTGTTGGTCCCATGGATCCTCAAACAGCATCTGGGCACAAATGTATACTGGTGGTGGTGGATCATGCCACCAGGTACCCAGAGGCAATTCCCCTAAGGACCACTACAGCAACTGTGGTGGCAAGCGCTCTCTTGAGTGTGTTCTCAAGAGAAGGCTTTTCTAAGGAGGTAGTATTTGACATGGGTGCAAACTTCATGTCTAGTTACTTGACTGCTATGTGGAAGGAGTGTGGAGTGATGTTGTAATCAAAATGAAGTACTGGACTTATAGCGTAGATTAGTTAAGTTCTTTATTTAAGTTGTTACAAGTATAAATCAGGAAAACCCCACCAGGAGCAGCTGTCCTGCTGCTCAGCCCATACCCAACTGACATTCACAGACATCCAACATTCCATCCATCCAACATTCCACACTACACTCATTCTGGCTGAGCAGCAGATAAACGCAAGTTACAACATATCTCCCTTCTTTACGGGGAACAAGTGCATTGTGAAATAGATTAGATAAAACACTTAAAATAATGACAATATGGCAAATAACCTATAGTCAAGAAATTGAATACAATGCACTAATAATAAGAAAAATAATGCAATACAATCAATACAATATAAACATCTCACATCACAACCTGTCACACCATACCACTTCTCATCAAACTCACATAAAAGAAACACCCTATCACACCATACTACATCTCATCTCGCACATAAGATTTCACACCACATTACATTCTGACCAAAGTATCACATCACCTCCTGAAATAAACCACCATCCTACATCATATACAAAACCTATATGCCATAGATCACACCAGTTGGCCAGACCGGTACAACAAACAACATACAGGGAACAACCCTTGAACCAATACATATATCAGGAGACACCACGCGCACCGCAGGTCAGAAAACGGTCACCCTCATACACTTCTATCCAACATTCCAAAACTCAAACACCAATACAATCAGTGCCACGTTCACACATATAATACAACAAACCATACCTAATAATGAGTGACTTAACAAAACACAGCCATCTCATAAACGACTCCAACCAATGAGTTGCCTAACACCTCAACGCCAACTCATGCACAACAATCTTCCACTTCTGAGACCCCTGTCCCCATTTAGAGCTAACTGTTGTGGTTCAATTTCTGGCACTAAGTCAATGGGTGACTTATTCACATACTATCAGTCAACAACCAATACATAGTAATGAGTGACTTAACTAAAACACAGCCATCTCATACACAACTCGAACCAATGAGTGGCCTAACAACTCACACCAACTCATACACAACAATCTTTTACGTCTGGGATCCTTGTCCCTGTTGTGGATCAAGTTCTGGGACCTTTGTCCCTAACACAGGCTTTTGTCCCCGTTTTTTTTTAGCTCTTCGTTGTGTTTCAAATTCAAGGAAATTGTCTCCAAAATAGTCTCTCAGACCTGTTTCCAATACTGGGACCTTTGTCCTGTTTAAACTTCTTCTGGGCTCTATGCCCCTTTTTTCCCTTTTTTTTTAAACATGCTCTCAGTCCCCATTCTAGTTACCTCAGGCGCGCTGCCCATATTCACACATCAATGTACTAGCGACTTTCAATAAACCCTATTGCACATAACTATAATGTGGTTAGCATACATCGGCAGAAAGGTTAAGCGAAGATCTCCAAACACATTGAAAAAATAACAATAAATTGTAGGCACCACAAACACTGTTGCATGTCACTTGAAAAAAAAATAATAATAATCACAGTCTTTCTTGTTGTCAAGCTATTGAAGCTCCTGACTGTTCTATTAGCTTACAAACAAAATCTTACTGAAAATACCATTTAGTAATGAAGACTGATGCAATGGGTGCAGCACGGAGGACACGTAAAATGAATAACACTATCAAGTTTTGTGTGCTTCAGGCAACCACAAGATGGCAGCACATTCATTACGCAAAGCCGGGTGGTTGTCAGCACGTATATGCATTAAAACATGAAAGTTGAAGAACAATGCTTGAAGAGAATACCGGGCTCGCGCTGATTCAAAGGTCGGTGAGCACGAGCTGAATTCGTTGCAATGAGTTTAAACTATCATCATTAAAAAAAAAATAATAATACTGTGTGAATCGCCAGAAAGCTTAACTAAAATTGTCGAAAAATAGCCACCGCCTTTGGTCTTAATTACGACAGAGCAGGAATCATGGTATCATTTCATCTTTGCCAATAAAAGGATTTTAAAATCGTCTCCAACAAATTCAATCAGCGTACACCGGAGCCCGATCTCTGCCCCCGAACAACACTCCTCATGGTCACCTCGCACTGGGACCTGATCCTTGCCCCCGATTCAAGGTGTGGTTATCAATCACCTCTCACTGCATCGTCAACACTTCACACCGGGGCCCAATCTTTGCCCCCGATCGTCATATTTTCTCAACAGTTACACCGGGGCTCGATCACTGCTCATGAACACACTTCTTAATGTGTGAATAATTACAGTATCCCACACTGATACATGGTGAGTACTCTACACCGGGGCCCGATCTTTGCCCCCGAGTAATATATTTCAAAAGTAAACACCGGGGCTCGATCTTTGCCCCCGATCAACACACACAGATTCTTCACACTGAGACCAAATCTTTCAACAATTAGCAATGGGGCCCGATCTTTGCCCCCAATCACCATATTCAAAGTGAAATACTGAAGCTCGTATTTTGTCCATGATTAACACTGAATCTGGCACGCTTGGGTTAAAGGGCGACCGTTGGCAGGGTCACTGGTGGGGTTTGGGTGCCAGATAGCGTCACATACTTAATTACCACAAAGATGTCTTTTACCTTGTGATTTTCTTGGTTTCAGTTCTCTGTTTCTGTCGATACTTAGTTTTTCAACATCCTTTGGCTTCACTTTTCAGTTCCTGTCACATATCTGTTATGTTGTTTTCGGTCTTCTTCAAATTGCACACGTGGATTCTTCTTCAAAACCATCGCCAAAATGTTGTAATCAAACATATCTCTGCCTTAAGGGTCAAGATTTGCAGCTGGCTTTGAGTTGTCTCCTTTCCCTGCTTAATTACCAGTGAGTGCTCATCCTCTGCTACTTTCAATCTATGCATCAGCACCTGATTTTTCTCCCTATGTATCGCCCATCTTTTGGCAGCATAGCTAATAGTTTCTCCCCTCAAACCTGCCTTGAACGCATCCCAAACAACTATTCTAGAAGTGCTGTACCTGTTGATATTAAAGTAATCAGTTGTCCATTTCCTAATATGCTCAATATATTCCCTATTAACTAATAACTTCTTATCGAAAGTCCATTTTCCCCTTTTTTTTTTTATACAGCCCGGAACTTCCGTTCCCAGAACTAACCGATTATGATCCAATATGACCTTAGGTAGGATAGTTATACTAGCTTTATTGAGGAGATCTACTGAGCAAAAGAAATAGTTAATCCTAACGTACTTCCTATGTGGGAATGAGTAATATGTACTACCTGGATTATGAGATGTATTTTTGACCTGCCACATATCCACTAATCCGTGGCTCTTTAAAAGCAATGTGACTGCCCTATATACCCTTGGTTTCCACCCTTGGTAGTTCCCTTGACTGTTAGTACCAGGTTGTGGATCTAGGGTGACATTCAAATGCCCACATAGGATTAGGGGTGTAGGCCACACTGCCAGTTCTACCTCGAGATCCTCAAAGATCTGGGGATCGTCATAATTTGAGCCATAGATTGAGCATATAGTGAAACCCAGCCCTAGTTCAACTATAGCCTGATGAATACAGGCCCCAGCTAGGCCCGCAGGACACAAGGGTTCGCTCTCCTGTAATGGAATCTACAAGGAAGTTGGCACGGAAACTGCAAAGTACAAAGACAGCATTTATTAACCCTTAAGGGTGGTCCTACAATCCACACAACACTCTTCAGTATTGCATAGAGTAGCACAAAGAACTTACGTACATGGTCCCCTTTTATACAGAATAGAGGGGCTCATAAGTGGGTGGATACAACATGAGGCCGAAGAACATGACCATTTATGGTCATTTTCGATACTGAATCAATATGTGGGCGGAGCTAACACACTCCTTGAGCCCGCGAAAACATGGTCAAGCAAGGCTAACTGATAACAGATGTGGTCAAGTCTGGGCATGTGCCAGATGGACAAAGGAGCTATTTATAGACTGTTACTAGGCAGATTACAAGAGCAACTAACACAGAGGTTGGACTCTTCTCGTGGGGAACACGTGGAAGCATGACAATACAAAATGGAGTCCAAACTTCGGTCAACATAACGGAGAAAACACGATCCAGAGAAGGGAATTAATGTCTTTAGTAAATGCTTAATCACATCGTTGTTTCAATTTACAACAGACGACCCTTTCAGCATTTACTGAAGACATCCGGTTTGTTAGGATAATCATCATGTATGTCAATTGTCATCATTTCTTCAACTTCTTTAGCTAAACGTTTTTGGTGAGCAACATCGGCAATAGCTTTCTTATCAGGGATACAGAATGATACACATAATGAGCAGAGCAAGGGACCACATTGAATACAGATACAGCACGAAAACAGAACTACTACAATAATGCAGAGACCAGTTAGAACCTTCCATCCCCAGGCAGTAATTAACGCCCAAAACCATCCAGAAAAGGACCAAGTGCCGTTTTCTGTATGGATCTCAGCTGCAATTTTATGCAGTTTATTGATGGCATTATAAACTGATGGCGTATGATCAGGGATAAACACACAACAGCTACTTCCAATAATTTTACATGCTCCTCCTCTGTCAGCTAGCATAACGTCTAATACCATACGATTCTGCAATGCAACAATTCTAGTAATTTGCAATTCCTCCGTAAGATTCCCAAGAGCAGCAGCAGTCTGATTTGTCACAGCTTCTACCACTCTTGTTAATCTTCGGATCTTCCTACTGTTCAGGGCAGCTCCAACAAAGAAAAACAGTCCTAAGTTAAAATCAATATACTGCTGCAGACTGGTATCAGTCTGATCTACATCGTCAATTGATAAAGTACGTTTATACCTATTTACAGTCACATTATTCAATAATTTCAAATCCTTATGATAAGATGCAGGTGCTAGGAATACAGGAGGTAATAGAAATGATACATAGCATACCCCAGACCACCCAGCCGGCAGACGGTAATAACCTTTATTTCCACACACAAAGTACGTATTATGGGAGGCCAAAAAGGTACTATTGTTCAACCCATCAATATTCAGAACAGTAATACAATCACTAACACCAACAGGGATAAAACCCACACTCTGGACACACAGATCCGCTTGAGCTTGTGCTACTTGAATCACAAATTTGTCCTTTCCCACAGTGTCTCTTGTGTTCGTGAAGATGTAGGGAATGGATTAATTGTCTGGTCGGTACTCTTCCCACTCCCAAATTGTCCCATTCGCTTGTGGATACCCATTTTTGTCTTGATGGCATTCTTTATTGAGTCTGAAGAGCAATCGTCCCACTGTCGGTTTCCGAGTGGCAAAAAGCAAAGTATACCATGCTCTACAAGAGCCATTATGAGAGAAAGGAAGTGGTATAAATGGCGTTCCTCCTTTCTTCTGATGAGCTGGCATCATCCCACATATCCAACAGTTCGTAGCATTCGTAGCAACGTGGGTATGATGCAGCATCTGGATGAAAGTGTTGTTCAAGTAAGATTGTCGATGCTTCAACTCTTGATACGGTAATGTATAAAAGTAGTGCTCCTCAGGCACCGGAGTTGTCAACACAAGAATCTTCCGAGCGGGAGTTACATCCTCCACGAACCATGTGGTTATCCCAACAATGGCTACTGTCAACATGAACCCTAATGCACAAAGGATTTTCTTTTTCTCCATATCAAAGTAAAAATAAAACCCAATATCTTCCTGAAACTAAAAGTCTGTCAGAACTCTTCCCCTTGGGCAGCGGTTGATTTCTTCACCAGCGGGCCAAGACGGGTGTCGCTACACTAATGCAGGGCTGATCCCCCCCCCTTGCCTCATCGGCTCTCCGTTTCACTAACCCAAGGGCCGTTCTGACAGTATGTCCCGGTACTGGAGACCTCACTTCCTTGGTCGAAGATGATATCGCCTTCCTCCAGGAGTCGCGTGGTCCGGAAAGAGCTCCTCAGTGGCGTTTGGCTCCGCAGCACGGCCTGTCTCTGCAGCCAAGATTTCTCGTTGATCGGTCAGCACGGCAGGTTCCTCCAATCCTGGCGGCACCTTCCTACAGTGCAGGGAATGGATCCAATTCTTTCTGTTGGAGACTCGCACAGCCGTCCTCGTTGCGAGGAGGACCTGCTCAGGACCCACCCATCTCGGTTCCAAGCTGTTTGTTCTGTCAAATATTTTCACCATCACGTGGTCCCCTGGCCGGAGACCATGTCCTTCACCGGTAGACCGATCAGGGAGCGCCTCTCGGACCTGTTGATGGATAGAAACCAAGTTATCCGTTAACTGTGCCAGATAATCGCTCATCATTACACAAGGTACATCATACACAGCCTTAGGTCTTGGTGGACCCCAAATATTCATTGGGCGTCCGAAAACAATTTCATACGGTGTAAGGCCAGTTCGAGAGTGTGGTACCGATCTAATTGACAATAACGCCAGTGGCTGAGCGTCTGGCCAAGTCAAGGACGTTGAAGCTTGAATTTTAGCGATCTTGAGCTTCAGTGTACCGTTATACTTCTCGACTAGTCCTGCAGACTGGGGGTGGAATACCGCGTGAAACTTCTGGGTGATGCCCAGGCCCTTCAAGACGTACTTTATAACATCCGCTACAAAGTGAGGCCCATTATCACTCCACAGAAGTCTACAGACGCCATATCGAGGGAAGAACTCTTTCAGCAGCAAATTCGCAGTAGTCATTGCAGTATTGTCTTTCGTAGGGTACGCTTCAACCCATTTGCTGAAAGCGCAGACCACTACTAGAACATACTTCAGGTTGTTACAGCGCTCAAGCTGGATGTAATCCATCTGCAAAACCTCGAAGGGCGCAGTAGGTGTCACGAATCCTCCTGCTGGAGTTCGAGTACCCTTTCCTGGGTTATACCTCAGGCAGATCATACAAGTCTGCACCACCCTCTTCGCTGTGCTAGCAATCTCTGGATGCTCCCAGACTTGGGTAAGCAATTTCACAATTGCGGAAGCTCCAACATGTGCTAGCCCATGTGCCATCTGAACCATAGGTTGTACAAAAGCCGTGGGTAATTTCCATCTATCCATCTGCTTATTTCTCCAGCAACCCTCATCATCCAATTCTCCCTCACTAGCCCATTGTTCCCGCTCTTTGTCAGAAGCGGTCCTTTGCATTTCTCGCACTTCCTCCTTCGCATCATGCCATCTTTCCACCTGTGACTTTACTACATACATGGCAGTAGTACCGGGCTGCATCGCAGTCTCCCGTGCTACTCGATCTGCTAACGCATTCCCTTCTCCAACTTTATCAACTACTTTCCTATGGGCGCTACACTTAACGATGGCAATTTTCTTTGGGTACGTCAGTGCAGTTAAAAGATTGTGAACTAACTCTCCATGCATTATCTGAACTCCATGTGACGTTAAAAACCCTCTCTCCTTCCAGAGTAGGCCAAAATCATGCGCTACTCCGAAGGCATAGCGGCTATCTGTATAAACATTCACACATAGTCCTGTACTGAGCTCACATGCTCGTGTTAATGCTATCAGTTCCGCTGCTTGAGCTGATTTCTGTGGTATGCGTGCTGTCTCCACTATCGTTTGCAATGTGGTAATTGCATACGCTGTTGAAGTCGTACCATCTGGTAGCTTCAGACAGGATCCATCCACCCACAGTTCTCCATCTACATCTGGAAAGGGCGTATCCTGGAGATCAATACGACCCTTTGTTTGTTCCTCAGTCACGAGAATACAATCATGCGCTTTCCGCGCCTCAGGCTGGGTTTCGGGGTATGGCAACAATGTTGCCGGGTTTAACGTTACGCACCTTTTTAACGTAATATGAGGAGCCAAAAGCGTCAACTCATATCCCGTTAAACGGGCACTGGTTAAATGCTGCGTCTTTGTTTGATTAAGCAGGGCATCGACAGCATGGGGGACTAATACCAACAGCTTATGAGATAACACAATTCCCTCACTTTGGCGTATTGACACAGCTGTCGCCGCAACCGAGCGAAAACACGCTGGTAATGCTCGTGCGACAGGATCAAGTACAGCCGAAAAATATGCACAAGGGCGCTGCTTATCGCCGTGCATCTGCACTAAAACTGACACTGCACATCCATCTTTCTCATGCACATACAACGAAAAGGGTTTTGCATAATCAGGGGTCCCTAACACTGGTGCTGAACAAAGGGCCTGCCGGAGTTGCTGAAAAGCAGTATCACACTCATCTGACCAAGGGATTGGGATAGGCGTGTCCTTTGTCAAGAGGGCTAACAATGGCTTAGCTATGTGCGAAAACCCCAATATCCACTGTCTACAAAAAGAAACGAGGCCCAAAAATGCACGCACGTCCTTCTGCGTGGACGGTCTCGGTGTGTCCAAAATTACTTGGATACGATCCGGTGTGAGTGCACGTCCCTCCTTAGACAAAAGGTGACCCAAATAAGTCACCTTTGGTCTACAGAATTGCAATTTCTTCCTAGATACCTTATGATTGTGGGATGCTAAAAAGGAGAGTAAGGATAACGTACTCTTCTCACACAACTCCAGGGTGTCAGCCGCCAGCAAGATGTCATCGACATATTGAATGAGGGCGACCCCCTCGAGCAGAACAAAAGAATCCAATTGTCTTTTCAAAGCCTGACTGTAAATGCTAGGGCTTTCTGTGTAGCCCTGGGGAATCCTACAAAAACGATAAGATCTATTATTTATTGTAAACCCAAAAAGATATCGGCTATCAGGGTGAATGGGAATGGAAAAGAAGGCATTCTTCAAATCGATCACAGAGAACATAGTCGCCGTAGGTGGTACCAAAGTAAGCAACGTTGTGATATCGGAAACCACTGGGTACTGAGGTATCACGATCTTGTTCACTTCTCTCAAATCAATTATAAACCGATAAACTCTGGCATCCGTATCCTTTTTCAGTATGGGAAGAATCGGACTATTACAAATGTTGTAGGGGACTTCCTCCACTACCCCTACCGCCATTAAATCCTGCACTATCTGTATGAGAGCCTCCTCACCCTCCTGGGAAATACGGTACTGTGGGAGGCGTGGTAACACCGCCCCCTCCTGGACGCTAATGTGGACCGGTGGAATCACCATTTGTCCCACATCAGTATCCGAAGTTGCCCACAAAGCACGAGGGAGGGTAGCTAACAGCGCATCCTCTGACATCGTACACATCCGTTCAGATCGGGGGTAATTGTCATTCAATATTACCCGCACACCAGCAGGGGAGCAGCGAATAGTAGCCCTAAAATGCTTTAACATATCAAGACCCATAATGTTGTCCGGTGTGTACGGGGCAAGCAGAAACGGACAGGGTGCAGAAAAAGAATCAACCTTAAACATGAGGGGCTGCGAAAGAGGGCTTCGGGAGAGTGTACCGTCGAACCCTACCGATGTGACCATTAAGCCGGATGGGGGAGCCCCCGGAACCAATTGCTTAGACAGCGCACTACGTGTCGCTCCTGTATCCACTAGGAACTGATCAGTAGAGCCCAAAACCTCAGCCGATACATAAGGACCCTTCTGATCGACCGGCACCTCAACTGATTCTAACCCCCATCCAACGCATTCCTATGCATGCTGAGAGTCATGGTACCCCGACCGGTCAATCCCCGACGCTTGGTACTGATGCTGGCGATCAAAAACGTTTGATCTATCGCGGTGCTGCCCAGCAGAGTCAAAACGAGCCTGTTCGTTAGAATTCCCTCAAAAGTTCGAGAAACCCCCTCTACCTCGCGGGCCACCGTGGGTGTGCCCCTGACGCGATGCATGCAACACCGGGCAGTCCCTAGCCCAATGACCCGAGTGCTTACAATACGCACATTGGTTCCTATTCAAATCAGATCGGCCCGAGGGAGGACCATAAGATCCTCCCCTACCTCTATTACTACCCCGTCGGGGCGGGCCATAGACTTGTGCCAACATCACCTTTGTTTTCAAATCTTTCGATTTCTTTTCTTCCTGGCCCTTTGCTTCTTGCTCCTGACGCTCATAATACTGGGCGATAGTCAGGAGGGCCGTCGGTGTAGCGGAAGACCAAGAACTTTCACTCGCTTTTAGACGGGCCGCAACTGCCGGCAGCAGATTAGCCACATATTTATCCGCGAAAAGGTGGCGTCCCGTATCGTCGGTAAGCGATTGGCCACTAAAATCATGAAACGTCTCCTCAAAGCGCGTAAAGAAGTCCGCAACTGACTCGTCAACTTTCTGTTTACATGCAGCTAACATATTCCAGTCAATCTTTTTAGGGGGAATAATTGTCTTCAACTTAGCCACAATAGCAGCAGGGAGATCTAAAATATTCTGGGGCGGTTTCTGCGCAGGCTTCCGCTCCCTATCCTCATCCTCAAGGTCAGACCACCGGGCCTTAAAGGCAACTATATCATCTACCTTTCGGACAGATCGCCACATATCCGGTGGTAGAATAAGGCCAAAGAACAGGTCTATATCTGCTAAAGTCATAACGCAAGAATTCAAGGCCCCCTCGACTTCTTCATAGAAGGCCGCTGGATTCTTGCGGGGGTCAGGCAGCGCATTCTTTAATGCCATAACATCAGCTCTATGCCACGGAGTATAAACCCAATTATACACAAAATATCCCTTAGCATCGGCGGAGGTAATGTCTGAGCTAGTCCCCGCTCCTTTAGGAGGAACATACAAAGGCGCCGCCTCGCGCATTGGCTTAGCATGCACTAGATCGCTCTTATCTGATTGAGAGGTGGATGAGTGGCCTCCTGCGGTACACGAATCTGACTGCGTCTCCTCCCCTGCTCGTTGGCGCGCTTTTTCTTTATGGGCCAGCACCGCGTCCCGCAAGGCGAATAGCCGCCGAGCCGTATCAGGAGCCTTAGAGGGAGAAAAAACACCATCATGCAATGCTTTAGCATCCGATGTCACTTCTTCAGGCTCAAAGACACTAGAATATTTCCGAAAAGCAGCAATCACTTCCTCAGCGAAATGACTCAAAAAATACAATCTCTCTCTATCCTGCCACGACCCCCAAGTATGGAACAATTCATCCACGGACACCTTACCCTTAAGTGCACGGAAGGAAATTTGCCAAAGCTCAGCCATATGCTCAGCCGATAACATGGACCGCGTATCTACCTTACCCGGACCCGGGACAGAATCTTGTGGCCTCGGAGCAGATGCGCCAATATAAGGGGGCGGAGAGCGATCTAGTAAATAAAAATCATCATCAAGATTATTAAGGACAGGATAAAGTGGCTGCCGAACAGCATATTGACCCGAGACTTGCAGCCTATGCTCTTTCTCTTGTCTCTCCGTTTGTTCCTTGTCCTCCCGACGCCTCGCTTCCTGCGCCCGCACATGATCATTCTTCCGTTGTTCTTTATCGAACAGCGCTTTCTCACGTTTCTCTCGCTCACGCACCTCCTTCACCCACAACCGCACACACTCAAACATATCCTGACGAGCACGCCGCTTACACATACACTGTTCCACATACTCAATCTTACGTATATCAAACGATCCATACAAAGGCCATCGTAACTCAGGATCTTTTTTAGTATATTTCCTCCATACTGTGCTGTACATTATGGAAGAAAGACCATGCTTCACATACATATCCCTATTAGGAGTCCCCTCTGGGGGAGCTGGAGCAGATTCCTCGAGGTTCAACCGGTTTCCAAAACAGCAACACCACTTACGGAGTGCGCTAAAAGCAGGCATGCTCATAAATAATGCAAAATATGCAATATTATAGAAAAAAAATGGCACTTAATCGTTGCGCCGTTCAAAGTTACACAGCTCCGGAGAAATCTCTCCACATTACCTGCCTATATGTGTTGCAACGCATATATTTTCACAAAGACAAATACAAAATATGACTAGTCATCACAAATCAAACTCAAATAGCCAGATCAGGCTTCAAAAACTCGGAGCAAGCACCGTACACCGGTTCTTACCAATCAAGAGTCCAGATTCCAACTGCCAAGCTCCACAATCGCCCAAACGGCTTTCACGGCAAGACCGACAGAAGAGGTCTCAGTCGAGGACCGGCGCCACCCAGACGGTCAGCTCGGAAGGGAAGGAAGAAAAACCTCGGGATGCCAGGGCTAAGACGCCGCCGGCAGTGATCACGTCCCCGGCCAAATTCCTCACCTTCGTCGCGACCAGTCCTTCGAGCATCCGAGTCGCCGATGAGCCCCACGTGACGGGCGCCAATTGATGAATACAGGCCCCAGCTAGGCCCGCAGGACACAAGGGTTCGCTCTCCTGTAATGGAATCTACAAGGAAGTTGGCACGGAAACTGCAAAGTACAAAGACAGCATTTATTAACCCTTAAGGGTGGTCCTACAATCCACACAACACTCTTCAGTATTGCATAGAGTAGCACAAAGAACTTACGTACATGGTCCCCTTTTATACAGAATAGAGGGGCTCATAAGTGGGTGGATACAACATGAGGCCGAAGAACATTACCATTTATGGTCATTTTCGATACTGAATCAATATGTGGGCGGAGCTAACACACTCCTTGAGCCCGCGAAAACATGGTCAAGCAAGGCTAACTGATAACAGATGTGGTCAAGTCTGGGCATGTGCCAGATGGACAAAGGAGCTATTTATAGACTGTTACTAGGCAGATTACAAGAGCAACTAACACAGAGGTTGGACTCTTCTCGTGGGGAACACGTGGAAGCATGACAATACAAAATGGAGTCCAAACTTCGGTCAACATAACGGAGAAAACACGATCCAGAGAAGGGAATTAATGTCTTTAGTAAATGCTTAATCACATCGTTGTTTCAATTTACAACAAGCCCACCTGCCAAGTTTATCAGCTGCTTTGCGCTTTGCTTGGCCCAGTGAAGATTTAGCCAAAATGGCTACCCCTCTGGATATTCGAGGTTTGAGATGTAGATACCACTAAGTTATAGCCCTGGATCGTCATCAGATGTCTCTTATTCCAGGAGAGATGGGTCTCTTGCAAAAAAATGATATCAAATGAATTTAGCTTTACCAACTCCCCCAATTTACCCCTTTTGGTTATATCATTAAGTCCTGCCACATTTATTGAGCAAACATTTATTCTCCCCATCTTAATTTGATTCTAACACTTCCAACAGCTCCTTGCACTCGTAATAATCCTCTTGTCTCAACCATTTTCTGCAACATTTTCCCATTTAAACAAGTCATTTTCTGCATTTTATATATGTCTTTTAATTGACTACATTTTCCATCTTCTTCTCTGGATGTGTTTTTTTCACGTTTTACCCCCAGCCCCCTCCACCCCCCTGCTCCACCCCCTCCAGCCCCTCCAAGAGACACTCAGGCATGTTTCTGTGTGTGATGAGTGTGTTGCACCTACCCAAGAGCCCGTGAACAAACCATAACTTTCTTTAGTGTATGCTGTGTAGCTACTATAACCATCCCCCTTCAGTACCTTGAATGCACTACCTTCAAAGGAAAAAAAATAAAAATAAATGAACCCCAAATAGAGGAAGAGGAGGAAGGAAGGTACCCCCGAAAACCTAAAGCCAAACCTAAAGCTAAAGAAGGCATCGATTTTCTATATTAGATCTGTTTTCAGCCCTCCTTACTCTATTAAGCTGTCCAGGTATTCCTTAGCTTTTATCTCGGACATAAAAAAATGTGTTTGCCCATTCCAAATAACCTTAAGCTTGGCAGGGTGGTTCAAGAAGGCCTGGGCTTTTTTGTCTTGGAATGGTTTAATCATCTGCCTCAGTCTCCACCGTCTTTCGACGGTGGTGTGGCAGAAGTCAGGGCGAACAAAATAAAAGACCCCATCCTTAGTGCGTTTGGCCTCAGGTCTTGCCTTTTCAAATACTGCTTGTCGTAGTAGAGATCTGCCAAAGTAAACCAGTATAGCTCGTGGCAATGTCCCTGCTCTTACTGGTTGCTTTTGCACAAAGGGTACCCTATGCGTACGCTGGATTTCTAGTGACCAATTCCAGTTCGTGAGCTCCGGGAGCGAATCTTTAAACAAATCAACGACATACCTGTGGGCATCCCCCTCCTCCACCCCCTCACGAACACCCAGAACGCGTAGATTGATCCGCCGTTGGCGGTTTTCATGTTCTTCCAGTTTCCACTGGATATCGACTATCTGTGCCTCCTGTGATTTAGCCATTTCTTGGGTATTTGCCAGATCTGTCTCTGTGGTACAAATTCTTGATTCCAGATCCGTCACCTGCTCCCCAAATGTACTACATGCCTTGGACAGCTTCCGCACCACCCCCTGCACTTTCCTCATTGCCGCCTGAGCCTCCCTCCTAGCTATTACAGAATCGGGAAATGACCTCCAGTAATTACTTTTAAATACCCTTTTGTAGGCAGATGATGTTCTGATCTTAACCACACATCTATCAGGTTACAAAGGGGTCTTGTTTACCTGTACGGCTATTCTCAACAACATTTTCTGAAAATAAATTAAACTAAAAGTAAAATTATGGAACATTTTTGATAGTTTTCAAGACAAAAGCTCACTGAGAGAGTAAAAATAAACTTTTAACGAATGTTTTTCACTTGTAATGTGTCCTATCACCAACACATCCTATCTGCAGAAGGGAAAGTAAAGTCTCATAGTGCAGGCTTAAGGGCAATGTACACTGTAGGGGGCAGGAAACATCTGAGGGACGTCCTAAAAATATACAAATACACCTAGGCTCATATATGGAACTAAATGAATTACTATAAAAAAGCAAGCATTCTTTGATCAAGTGGAAGGAATGTAGGCTCGGACGAAATTATAATTCCACTCTCAGAATTGGTGTTTTTTGGGTAACTGCGTTAAGCTTGAAACATGGAGTTCTTGCGAAATTCCACCAATTGGTGCACATTGGAGTTATTCTGCTGTTTGCGCCTCACAGAAACAATGCAAGGCTCCAAACAGCATGCGTACGAGTGCGAGCAAGATATGCTGGCCCCTGGTGCGATTTCCAGTCACCACTGAGCACCATTTTATAACAATGGTGGACATGAGCGGTTGAGGTCAGAGAGGTCTGCCATTCGAATAGATTTGCTGCTGCTCAAGTAGAATTTCCACTTGAGATGCAGCATAATCAACTCAAATTGCTGTATGCTCTTGCGCAAAGCGTGGTGCTGCTCGCGCTACCAGTTCAAAATTCAGCTGGAGTAGTGCCAGTGCTGGCATTAGGGTGGTGCGATCGGTGCCACTGCACCGGGTGCCAAAAGGAGGGGGCGCCAAAACCCTGGCTCTTCCACAACGTTGATCCTCGATGAAATAAAAGACGGACACAAGTGTTCACGCTATCATGGATGATGTAGCCTTATTGCCGGATGGCGTTCCGCAATTGCTGTGCCCTTACAAGATCACAGAGCACCTGCTTAATTGGAGCTGCGTCCCTTTCCATGATAACATTAGCAGTGGCACGCAAAGGTAGCTCCGCTCTCCATATTGCATTAAAGGTCAGTTTGGTCGCATGAATTGTCCCAAATCCAATCAGAGTTTTTACGTGACATCAACACCATCTTTTTGAATTCCATTTGAATAATTCGCAAATGGAAGCACGAGAAAAGCTTTCTTGAAAGTTATGTTTTAGTTGGCGCAGTTTTCAGATGTTATGCAAGCTGTGCTGTGCATTAAAACTACAAAAAAGTCCTTCTGCAATTACATAACTGTACAAAAAAGTTAAACGCATTTTGACTTGATAGATGAAGTGTAAGGGAGACATCAAGTTTTGGCCTCCCTTGCTTTAGAAAATATTTGATAAAATGCTTGCAAAACGTCCAGGAAGCTGCCTTTGGGGGTCCACGTCGGACCCCCCGTCACCCGCAGCCTTATGACACGGACACAGGGGGAGACCCAAGGGTCTCCCCAACACAGGCATGTACGGTGGGGATGGCACCGACACATACCCACTGTAGGGGGTGCCCTTGTGCAAGACGTACCCATTCAGTCGATGAGAGCCCATGTACGTGTCGTACGACCGGCTCCCATTGACTTCTATGAGAGCCCGACCGAACCGAGTCCCGCAGCATGTGGCCGCAACGTACTCGCTCGATCAGACTCCAGGTGTCCAGCTCGTTCGGAAAACACTCCGGATCCGGCTCTGTCAGGGAGCTTTCCTACCCAGATTGGAATCGGCCCCTTAGTGTAGAATAGGCAACAAAAATCATCTTTGCATACCAAATTAAAAATCTAATTGCCCTGGCATATGTGCCAGTAACAGATGTGGCAGAGGATTATAACCTTTATAAAGAAAAAAGTCCCTTTTACCAACAACATGAACATAAATTATCTCCCCTCCTAGACTATTTTGAGGATACCCTGGGTGGGGAGATTGCATAAGTCAGGCCATAGAAGGCAACCCAATAACTTGGTGGAATGTGTACCTAACTACACTTAGCCAAGATGCTAAAACCAAAAACGCAGTTGAAGGTTGGCATAATGCCTTCCTATCTTCTACAGGACGAGGCACTCCTACCCTACATAAACTATTACTTGCCATACAAAAAGAGCAAAGCTTCGGAGAACTCAGAATACAACAATCTGTCAGCCAACTAAAGCCAAAGCTTTCAAGACAAACTAATCAAATGTATCAGCATCTTCAACAGCAAGTTCAACTATACCCTTCCACAAGAGGCCTAGAATACTTAAATATGATAGCCAAAAGCCTACTCTAAAACATACAATGTAAATATACTATTCTGAACAATAAAATTATTAGATTAAAAACTGTGCATTTTTTTATCATAAAATTAATTAATTTGTCTAATATATTTTATAACATAAACATTTACATATATAGAGACAAATTAATTAAACATTAAAGCAAATAAACAGCAACTGCAATTAAATTAAAATCATTACCCTCCCATAATTAAAAAGTTTAAATAAACTTACAATTTCCGTAGTTGTAATCGAAAAATGCCACATCTTCTAAATTAATCCAGTTAGTACATAAACCATAGATATTAAAAAGTAACCCCAAAAATTTTAAAAATACAACTGTATCAAAAATCAATCCTCCATTTGTAAATCGACAAAACCGAAATCATAAAAAACCTGAAAAATAGTTTAAAATAAGAACCGCTCCATGAAAACCGAAAAATTAAGAAAGTGTTAAATAATTAATTTAACTAATACACACTTCCTTAAAAAATAAAAAATCACAATGTTCCGTAATTCCCAACTTCTTTTTCGTAAAACCTAGAAATAAAAAACAAACATTCCCACCCACACAATTATACACATAATACACTTTATGAGATTATTACATACAATATACATACAATAGTAACCTTAAAACTACTTAACTGTGAAAAATCTAACTAGGCCGCAAATACGGAACACAGCGTTAATCATTAATACATAAATAAAACACTAAACACACCATAACTTATTAAACATAACTCAACGCACACTAACTACAACCTTACTACCTTCAAAATATACTAAAAATAGTCTAATATGTAAGAAAATTACTCTTACCTTCTTCGACGTGAAGCAGCTCCCAACCCCGAGCTTCTTCTTTTCAAATGACCCAAAACCACAGCGAGCGGTTACTAAATTTAAGCCCCAAACAAATATGACAACTGAAAAATTATTATATAAATATTTTTTTTATATTATAAAATATTATTAAAATTACTGTTATATTTTAATAAAATACTACAAAATGTACCTGATTGATTTATATGTATTATCTGTTTTTTGTACTATGTAAAATTATAATAATAAATATTATGAATTAATATTTAATATTAGAATTAGAAAAAAGTATATATGTCATAGAACAATTATTGAAACAATAATTTTTTTTTTTTTTGGAAAAAGATCTACTTTGTAAATTAAGGGGTCGATTCCGATCCAGGTTAGACAGCCCTCCGAGACCTGTTCGTAGCCTTACCTTGCGACCGACACGTCCCGGGAGCCGGTCCGTCCGGGCAATAAAGTACGATGCCCAGAACTGACACAATTCCATCTGACACGTAGACTGCGTTTCCAGCAGCATTTCCCGTACGAGCCATACCTCCGATCGCCGATTCGAGTCGCCCGGAAGCAGTTCCCACAGCAGTTTCCAGCCGGACATGTACGATGCTCAAATCATATGCGCCGGACGGGTCGCCACGTACAGCACATCACAGCATCCGAGAAAGCAGCATATCAGGTGCAATTCGCGCCAGAACACAATCCACGGCTACGAGACGGACCAGCTAACAACAAGTACAAGACGGAGTAACAAGCAGCATGTACAAGACGAACACATCATGAATCCCATCATGCAGGTCATACCAGTACTGTACATCTATGACCGGATCAGGAACAGATGCGGACGGCGCAGACGGTAAGTCAGACACCCACCACACAAACAAACAACACATACCCGCCAAATGTCACACACACCCAGGGGGTCCATATCCTGTCCAGTAGCAACAGGCCACCATAGGGGTTGCATAGCTATCACCACTACCAGCCCCACTCATAGGGGACTTGTTGCTCATCACTACTGCCACCCCCACTTATAGGGGACTTGTTGCCTATCACTACTGCCACCCCCACTCATAGGTGACTTGTTGCCTATCACTACTGCCACCCCCACTCATAGGGGACTTGTTGCTCATCACTACTGCCACTCCCACTCATAGGGGATATGTTGCCTAACACTACTGCCACCCCACTCATAGGGGGTATGTTGCCTATCACTACTGCCACCCCCACTCATAGGGGACTTGTTGCCTATCACTACTGCCACCCCCACTCATAGGGGACTTGTTGCCTATCACTACTGCCACTCCCACTCATAGGGGATATGTTGCCTAACACTACTGCCACCCCACTCATAGGGGGTATGTTGCCTATCACTACTGCCACCCCCACTCATAGGGGACTTGTTGCCCATCACTAATGCCACCCCCACTCATAGGGGATTCGATGCCTATCACTACTGCCACCCCTACTCATAGGGGGTATGATGCCTATCACTACTGCCACCCCCACTCATAGGGGGTATGTTGCCTATCACTACTGCCACCCCCACTCATAGGGGGTATGCTGCCTATCACTACTGCCACCCCCACTCATAGGGGACTTGGTGCCTATCACTACTGCACCCCCACTCATAGCAGACTTGTTGCCTATGACTACTGCCACCCCCACTCATAGGGTGCTGTGTGACTATCAATATCAACACCCACACCCATAGGATGGGTGATGCGCCACACATCCATCATACACCAACATTAGGTATGTCAGCAAAATACATCACCCCTAACATCATGACAAGAGTGTGTAGTCTGTGACAAATGCCCACAACAGTGGATATGACTTTGAACATACAAGTAACTCCCATCACATGTGTGACCAAAAACTGAGTGTGGGCTACACAAGTCAAGCATCACAATAGCACTGTGTGTCAATATGCTCTAACCCCCCCCCCCTCACTGTGTATAACAAAAGTTAAGTGTGGGGTTCCAAACTGCAGCAAATGTTGAGCACTGTAGTAATGGGGTCTAAACCCCCCATCATCACAGTGACCAAAAGATAAGTGTCATCATGGTAAAAGCTGCAAATGCCAAACAGCATGTCTGATTCCTGGTCCTAACACATGAAACACTTCTGTGGCAAAGTAGTCGTTGTGTTCCATACCCACAGAGATGTGGTGAGGCTGACAGTGCTGTGAAAATCAAACATACTCTCGCCATGTGCAGACAAGCACCACCCATGGGGGCTGACATTGCATTCAGTGTACAATGACACAAAAGCAGACGTAACCATCATAATGCATACAAACATCTCGAAAATAGACACACAAATCAATACATCCTCTGTGGACTGTAGGTGTCAGGTCACAAACTCCCATTCCATGGCAGCAATGGGACCTAACAGCCAGGATGAACATGCAGAATGATGAGATATGACTCACAGGGACAGCAAGGAAAATCACCCAAACATCATCCATCCAATAGTTCACAACAGCAATACCAATGCACTGGTGCAGATGCACAAACACAAACAGGCAACCTCACACTGCACATCTGACACAACATGTGTTTGTGTGTGTCTCAGTATCCCCAGGCAACTACACAACACATGAGGGGGGCTGAACCACAATGACACAGATGTGGACACAGTGCCATACAAAAGTAACCCATGAATTGGGCACCCCTTAGTGGGCAAGCAGGCATTGTAAGATGAGCGGGATCCCAACAGACACATGTGACACAAGCTGGATTGACCAGCAACTAAAGCAGCAAGAGACAGACCAACAACCAGCCCCAGGGACCATACATTGAGGTGACACAAGCCTGCATGATACGTCCACTGTGATGACAAAGGTAGATGTCGTTCAAACTGTGAAACTCAGACATGTGTCCTGTGCCACAAACGTACAACACACCTACACAAACACAATTCACTCAGCATGGCCCAACATCCAGGGACAAAAGGGAGGTAGGGGCCGAGCCATGCAAACATTCACATCTGTCCACCCTCAACACCACACACCCTGAACTGCACCAATGTGCATCAGTGAAGCCCACATGGACTGGTGACATTGCACATGCACCCATGACAAACACAGTAATGGTGGGAGGATCTAAGGAGCGCAGACTCATCACACAAGGACAGTCTACAACCCTGGTGAATGACAGACATACTGCACAGTATGCGGTACATGGCCATGACGTCAAAGCTCCCGTAACCTCCGGAATCCCTGCCACAGTCCCAGGACAATGCAGAAGCCAAGGAGAACCACAATGCACACATGCTGACACCTGCCAACATTGCACCTCTGAACCTGACGAGTGGGAGCAGTCAAACACACATACACATGTCTCAATCACTGAAAGGTACCACCTAGGGACAACTACATGATATTGCGAACAAACAAGTGCCATGGGGACCCCTGACTGTGTCCCATCTGCGTCTGACCACATCATCACCACTCAGAACTGACAAATCCTAATGAAGACACACCAATGAACAGTAGTGTGTCATGCACCTACATTTCTGGTAGCCCAGGACAAAGATGTGGGATGAACACAGGACAACTCAGCAAGCATCACCTACAGGAACATATTAAGGGAACACAGCCTGTGTAGAAAAAGGGATGGACACACACACACACATGCTCACACAACACACACCATGGGCCCAGGCAATGTCACAGAACAACACACTTGAGGGGACTCAACTCCTTTGGAAGCTCAGCTGTGCCACACATAGTTCCAGCAGGTCTCAGTCATGTCAGCAGAACACTTGGTCAGTCAGCCATCAGTTACCACCCAATGAAGGCTCTGGTCACATCAGCCTGGGTACGGAAGTGCCCCTTAAGTCATCTGCACATACTCAATACATATGTCTAGCAAGTTGCACAGAGGACACAGTTGACTCCTACACCAATGATGCCCACACCTGCATGTCCAGTGGAGATGGGCCCACAGTCAGGGAAATAGACAAATTGGACAATGGGAAGCACACCATATGTGCATGGGTGCAAGCCACAGATGTGACCATGCATATGAAATGTTAACATCCATGTGCAAAATTTGTTAATCATGACACACCCAGTTTGCTGCAAAGGATGACATGGATACCAACCAGAATAGGAAACATATCTCATTGACCACATGGAGTACATCACATCAACACCTCAGTATTCAACATTGAAAATCCAGCATTGTAACAGCAAGGTCATGGTAAACATCATCAACATAATGTACAGCTAAATCAAATTCACAAGGATAACAACAAATGCTTTATTTAGCAAATTAGAAAATCAAATGTAAAGTCCATAAAAAACAAAGGCCAATAGCCAGTCCATAGCTAAAGTCCAAATAGGGTGTGAGTGACAACTGTCACACGTTGCTTGACTGCACAGCTAAGGACAGGGGACATCCACTCAGAGGAGCATACATGGGGGCAGGCCAGGCACCGCAGGGACAGGATCAGGGCTCAGCAGAAGGAGGCAGTGAAGGGGTGGTGGGTGCAGGAGAGTCGCTGGCAACTGCAGTGGAGGTGTCTGACATAGTGGGTGCCGTCACAACTGTGGGGTACAAGTCAGATGGGGTGGGTGTCAGCACAACTACAGTGGGCAGGTCAGATGGAGTGGACTGGGTCCCCACTGCAATGCCCAAGTCCATGGGAGCAGAATGGGGTAGGTGAGGTCGGCAGGACAGAGGGGGGGCCCACGGTCCCCACACCAGTGGCACAAACAGGCTGACCGGGGGGGTGGGGGTGGAAGAGCAAGTGGTAGGGGGGAGGGCCTGAGCATTTTGGGGATGGTGTATCTGTGGGTGGGGGAACCTGGGGCAGGGTGTTGCGAGGGAACCTGTGGAGTGGTGGCCTGGGGGATGGAGGATGGAGACTGTGTCGTGGAGCTGCAGGGTGTGTGTGGGTTCTTGCTCTTCCGGGTCCTGGGGGACTTGCGGGTGGGGGACTCAGTCTGCCTGCTCCTCGGGGAGGGTGCCTGTGTGTGAGCGACACTCCCCTCTGTGTGGGGGGACTTCCTCTTCCCCTTGTACACTGGATCTGCTGGATCGGTCGGGAAGAGGCCAAGGTCACAGAGGAAGAGCTTCTTGGGAGATGGGGTTGCAGGCGAGGCAAGGGAAGGGGTCTAGGAGGTAGAGGTAGCGGAGGACTGCGGAATGGTTGTGGATGCCTGTGGGTGTGTTTGCAAACCATCCCCTGTGAGTGTGTGGTATCAGTCCCCTGAGGTTGCTTGTGTGCACGTTTAGACATTGGTTTGAGTGTTTGTGTGCTGCTCGTGTCTGTGGGTTTGGGTGAATGTGCTGGTGTGTGTGTGCTTGGGACAGGTAGGGTGCTAGGAATTGTGGATGGGGCAGAGGTAGGAGGGGTGAGGGACTGTTGGAGGAGGGACACTGCTGCTGTCAGGGAGGAGGCCCTGGACTGATTGGTCCTCTATGGGGCAGACATGCCCAATGACATACCCTCCATGAACGACACCAGTTGTGTCAACAGACTGGTGTGTGCATGGAGGACACTCAGCATTGATAGATCTGTTGAAGCAAGTCCACAGACCCCACACTCAGGGCAGCAGTGGACACAGGGGCAGGGGGTGCGGTGCCTGGCATAAAGGAGACATGCTCCCGAACACGAGAGCCTCCACGGACCTCTGGGATGGCAGCCGATGGGAGTGTAGTGATGGTGGTGGTGTTGGTGTTGGTGGTGGTGGGGGCAGCCTCACTAGCTGGGGTTTAGTGGCTGCTGACACCTGCCTCCACAAGGGAGTCATCCTCTGAGCTGCTGTAGTCCTCAGCTGAGGTTGATGGTGCTGAGGACTCCTCGGTGTGGCTCCACTCGCCCTCCGTGCCACTGGGTCCCTCCAACTCCTCGCTTGCTGTCCCAGTCTGGCTCCGCGGCTCCTCCTGGTCCATGGCGCTGTCCCATCCTGTCACCTTGGATGCATCCAGATAGAATTAGGGAAACCAGACCAACATTTGTCACCTGCACTGACCGCACACACCACAGTGAGTACAGCACATCACAGGGCAAGCCCTGGCATCATCATCTGAACACTGCTCAAAGTGCTCACACTGTTTTGAATAAGCCAATTGTCAGTCTGACCATCAACCATGGCACTCATATCCCTCCTTGACTTGCACCCATATGTCTGTTGCATGTTGGATGCTAACACCCCAATGTGCAGACATGCACCACCTACACAGTTGTTGGACATGCAAGTGAGCATGTAGTAGTATGTCACTATACACACATCACATCTCTTGCCACTGACTCAGTACAGGTGTCAGGATGAAGGGATGGGCAGAGTCTCATGTCACATGCTTGTGATGCATACCAGCACCACACACAATGATGTCCTCATGTCCTGATAGTCAATGCCACAATGGGGTGCATAGAGCACATTTGACTCCACTGCAGGATCCCTCATAGCAAGTTCAATACCATGGCACAGGCATGCCTGTAAAGTCAGTCATCACTGTCTCCTGTCACAGGGGCAGGGCATCCAGACAACAACAGTCTGCACTGTGTCACAATCATAGGTCATGGGTAAAGCAAACTCTGCAGCTGACAAGTGCACTTGTCCATCCCCTGCAAACAACATATTCCGGACTCTGATGACCCCACATCATACAAATCAGACATATGAGTGACTGCGAACACAACTCCCTGAACATGAGCACCTCACAGTCTGCTGTGAATGAAACACAGCTGCCTGAACTTCACAGTTGCATACACCATTGCGCACTGTCAAGTGATCACACACCTATATGTCACACAGGTCTCATCTCCAGTAGTCACATCTCAGATGTCCTGCTGACCCTCAAACTCATGAACACCCCAGTTGTCCTAAAAAGAAAGCTACACCACAATGACACAGAGGCACACGCCTGAGGGCACATTTCACTAAGCACAATCTGTAAGTTGATACACGGGAGTGGGAGTACAGAGTGTTTTAATGCCCTGGAGTAGGCATGACTGCCCAGGTCTACGTGAAACAGTGTATAGCCCTGGACAGTAGGTAGGTGGCTAAGCAAGTGTGACACACTTGATATACATACTCCCGAGGCCCCAAAATTGGAGTCACCTGCTGCATGGGTGTGTTTTAAATACCCCAGGCACATGTGGTGAGTCAGGCCAGCAATTGGAACACATATCAAAGGCACACACAGATCACATGTCAGATCTCAGGCATTGTGTAAACAATTGACCCACCCACGAAGCACACAACAGAGTGCCGGTAACAGATTTGTCCGGAACCTTAAGCATAGCTGACTGCAGGGACACAGTGCCCAAGTGAAACAAGTCACAGACTGTAGGGGCCACACCTGTGCATCTGATGAGGAGGGTGCATTACACAATTGAGGGACATGAGTCCTGGACTACAAGACCGACGTAATGTGGAAGTGTAACCAGGCCAAAAGACTGCAAATAGCATGTCAGACATAGTTCACAAATTAGGCATGGACTTACCCCCTCCTTGCTGCTGTCTGGCCTTCAGCTGCCCATCCAGGTCCGGGAAGACCACCGCCAGAATCCTGAGCATGTGGGGGGGTCAGGGTCCGGAATCCGCCCCTCCTGCGAGGAGGCGACAGCTTCAGCTGGACCCTTGCGATCCTCCAGGTCCAGTCCCGAAGGTCCTGCCACCTCTTCTGGCATTTGCGGATCTGGTGCTTGTAGACCCCCACTGATCTAACTGCCCTGGCGATGGTCAGCCAGATCTCGTGCTTCTGGTGGGCATCAACCTGTGAGGATAACAAAGTGAAAAGGCCATTACTACACATGCCACATATTTGTGCTGCACACAGTTGGATATACATGTAGTCATCACAAAGGTAAATGAGGTACACAGGTAGTGCACCCATGGAAAATTGTCCTGCATGTCTGACATGGTAACATTGCCTGGGAAGTTAAAGCTTGCACAAATGCACTTTTGCTGCAGAACACCTGTTCATCACATGCACCTACACACTTTGGGGGTTGAAAGTACTCAGTGAGTACGCTTGCCACTGGTGTACACACTGCTAGTACTGCTAGTCAGACAACATGCACAATTAGGAAGGCAGTGAACTGCACACTCACCTGCTCCCCTGGTTTCCCATACAGCTTGCAGTACTGTGGAAGGAGCCCGTCCAGAAGGGCCTGGTTCTCCTCCTCTGTGAAGGCTGGAGCTCTCTCCAAAGTACGTGCCATAGCAGTAGCCAGAGGATGCAGAGATAGCAGCAGTGGTAGCAGAGATGTGGTCATGTAGCATGTAGTGCAGGCAAGTGAGCTCTCTGGGGGCCAGCCAGCCTTATATCTGTGCTGCAGAGGCAGAATCTGTGCCATGTGTCCTAAGTGATAGGTCCAACACGGTTGCATCCTATGTATCTGGCCAATCCATGGAATTGTACGACTCATACACATCTTCCGCATCGTTCAAAATGTCACCTTCATGACACCCTAGGAATTGCAACATTGTTGTAGGCAGCCAACTGAATCCCCTGCTCACGACTCGTACAAGTTTTGATTGAATCCGCGTCCGTCTCCATGACAGTCCATAGCCAAGGAGTGCGCACGGCTCGGTCAACTAACTGTACGACGCGTAGTTTGAAAATCCACACGCACCCGTCTCCATACGATTCAATGGACTATGCGTGCGCATGGCTCGGTCCAAGGCTGCACAACGCGTATGCATAAAAGTCACCCGCGTCGGTTAACATTGCAGTCACTGGCCAAGGCGTGCGCATGGCTCGGTCCACAACTGTGCGATGCGTATGCATAAAAGTCACCCGCGTCGGTTGACATTGCAGTCACTGGTCAAGGCGTGCGTGCGGCTCGGTCCACAACTGTGCGATGCGTATGCATAAAAGTCACCTGCGCCGGTTGATATTGGTGTGACTTGTTAACGGATTCCAACCACAATTACTTGCCAGGGACTCAGGTGCACACCTAACACACCACAGCATGAGCCACATTGTATCCCATGGCATGTAAGGCTGCATTACCTGTGTGTGTAGGGGGGTGGGGGGGCAACATTTGGTTTGTTATGTGGCACTTTGGTGCAGCCACTCCCAGGCTGTGCACGGGTTCATGGGGACTGTAGGAAGGTGGAATCTGACTATATGGCTGCCCCCACTTTTTGCCTGGTGTTTTCCTGGTTTATGACTTAGTTGGACTTGGATCCTGCTATTCAGGGCCCCAGTCTATCTGCTTTCTCTGTAAAATGGTTTGCATGTACATTAGGTACATATCTAATTGGATTCTGGAGTGCCTTATAAGCCCCTAGTATATGGTATACTATGTACCTAAGGCATAGGTACCTCAGAGGCCTACCAGGGGCTGCAGCATGTAATATGCCACCCCCTGGGAAGCACTCCAAAATGACACCATAGGACTGCTACTGCAGCCTGGGTAAGGGTGTGCTTGCACCCCTTACTGTGGTATAGGCTACCTATATCACTACCTTGTTCAGACACATATAAACCTATAAGCCGCTCCTAGGGCAGGCCTTGACAATCCTGAAGGCAGAGTGCTTGGTTTTATGTGAGAGGGTGCCCAAGCATGAGCTGAGCCCCTCTGCAGCTTTCGGAAATACTTCCTTATGGCTGTTCTGTGATACAGCCATACCATATACTCTTAAGTGCATTATAACCTCATGGTAAATGCTAACTTTGGGATGGCTGCATCAAAACATGTTGTGTTTGGTGTCAAGCATCTTGGAATACTACCCCCGCCAGTCCTGGTGGCGGGGGTAGCATTCCACCCTTCTAGAGGGAGAGACATATTCACACTGGCCAAACCCGGTAGGACTTTCCTGAGCCCTGGCATCACAAAATGGAGGCCTCTGCCACAGACACGGGTCTGGCCTCCTGCTGCTGACCGAAACTCTGGCAGGGGAGGCCTGGACAATAGGTTTACTGTCGAGGGGAGATGTCCCCACCTCCTCAGACAGGCTGATGTGTATTGGGGCTGGGCAGAAGCTCTCTCTGGTGCTTTGAAGACCTGCACTGGGGGCACACTTGGTGTCCCTGTGCATTCTCCAGTTCAAACCGGTTGCAGGGGCTACCTGCCCCTGCTCTGGCATGAAACTGGACAAAGGAAATGGGTGTAACCACCCCTCTTTCCTGGCCCACCCATAGGTGGGGCTTTAAAGTTAGTCCATCCCCTAAACTTAGTATAAGTATAGGAATCCAGTCCCTAGGACTTTAGATTACCCTGGACGAAACTCTGCAACGTACATCTTGGACCTTCGACGTTCTATCCTGACTAGAAGACTGAAGAAATCTCCCTTGGGGTCAAGGAGTGACTCCCCTGCTTGGCAGGCACCAAAGAAGCAACTGACCGGTCTGCAATTCTGAAGCTCCTGCCGGACGCCGAAGTCTCTGCATCCCCAGAGGTAGATTTACAGACTTCCCAGAGGCTACCCTGAGTCCACAGCAAAGCTGAGGCCTGTGGCTATCGTGGGTGACGTTGAACCGTGACCCCTGAACACCGTGAACTTTTGCAGAAACACTATCTTCCTGGTCCTCCTCGAAGTAGCCCCAGCCTTGAGCACCTCCTGCACCGAAGATTGTTGGCCTCCACTCCTCGAGTGACCCGTGGGCCAGCTCCAAGTGCGACCGCTCAAGGCTCCTTCACGATCACTAGCCCGTTGGCTAGCAGGTCCCCACGAAGGCGACTCCTTTTCTGATTGGGCTTACCTGGTTGCTCCAGATGTGCCCCGACTTACCCTCGCTGGGTGAGTCCCTCAGACCTTGCTGGTCCGCACCGCAGTCCTTTCTCTGAATTCCAGTAACTTGCCGTTGCCAAGGCTTGTTGGGTCCTTTCTGGTCGCCGACACGCAGCAGTCGACAGACTTCGTGGGACAGCTCGAATCCGGCTCGTGGACTTCATCGACGCCTCCTGGACCTCGTGTCTGAACAGTCAAGACACCCATCAACTCACCTGAAGCACGTGCAGGGTAAGGGCTAGATTGCTTCTCTGCATCAGAAATAGTGTGCAGAGCAGGTGTGGGGTAAGGGCTGGGTTGCTTTTCTGCTGGGCTTCATCCTGGACTCCTCCCTCTCCATGACCAGACAAGTCAACGCCGTCTCCTCATCCTGTTTCAACATCCTGCGCATGCTACGGAAGATCTTCCGGTGGATCCCCACCGAGACCAGGAAGACGGTCACCCAGGCCCTTGTCACCAGCCGACTGGACTACGGCAACGCCCTCTACGCCGGAACCACCGCCAAGCTCCAGAAGAGACTCCAGCGGATACAGAACGCCTCAGCCAGACTCATCCTCGACATCCCCCGAAGCAGCCACATCTCCGGACATCTGAGAGACCTGCACTGGCTCCCCGTCAACAAGAGAATCACCTTCCGTCTCCTCACCCACGCACACAAAGCCCTACACGACCAAGGCCCGAGCTACCTCAACAACCGCCTCAACTTCTACGCTCCCAAACGCCATCTCCGATCAGTCAGCCACGCCCTCGCCGCCGTCCCCTGCATCCGAAGAGCGACAACAGGAGGAAGGTCCTTCTCCTACCTGGCTGCCAAGTCCTGGAACTCCCTCCCGACCGACCTGCGCCTGACCCAAGACCACCTCTCCTTCAGGAAGAAGCTCAAGACCTGGCTGTTCGAGCAGTAGCGGCACCCCCCCCCCCTAGCGCCTTGAGACCCTCCGGGTGAGTAGTCCGCTTTATAAATGGCTTGATTGATTGATTGATTAGAACCAGTGCGCGGAGCAGGTGCGGGGTATGGGCTGGGTTGCTTCTCTGCATTAGAACCAGTGTGTGGAGCAGGTGCGGAATAAGGGCTGAGTTGTGTCTTTGCATTATAACAAGTGTGCGGAGCAGGTGCAGGGTTTGGGCTGGGTTACTTCTCTGCATTCGAACCACTGTGCGGAACAGGTGCGGAATAAGGTCTGGGTTGCTTCTCGGCATTAGAACCAGTGTACGGAGTAGGTGCAGGGTAAGGGCTGGCTTGCTTCTCTGCATTAGAACCATTGTGCAGAGCAGGTGCGGGGTAAGGACTGGGTTGCTTCTCTGCATTAGCACCAGTATGAGGAGCAGGTACGGGGTAAGGGCTGGCTTGCTTCTTTGCATGAGAAATAGTGTGCTGAGCAGGTGCAGGGTAAGGGCTGGCTTGCTTCTCTGCATTAGAACCAAAGTGCGGAGTAGGTGCGGGGTGAGGACTGGCTTGCTTCTCTGCATTAGAACCACTGTGCGGAGCAGGTACAGGGTAAGGGCTGGCTTGTTATTCTGCATTAGAACCAGTGTGCGGAGCAGGTGCGGGGTAAGGGCTGGATTGATTCTCTGCATTAGAAATGGTGTGTGGAGCAGGTTCGTGGGTATGGACTGGTTTGCTTCTCTGCATTAGAACCAGTAAGCGGAGCAGGTGCAAGGTAAGGGCTGGTTGCTTCTCTGCATTAGAACCAGTGTGCAGAGAAGGTGCAGGGTAAGGGCTGGCTTGTTTCTTTGCATTATAACAAGTGTGCGGAGCAGCAGGTGCGGGGTAAGGGATTAATTGCTTCTCAGCATTAGAAATAGTGTGCGGAGCAGGTTCGTGGGTAAGGACTGGGTTGCTTCTCTGCATTAGATCCAGTAAGCAGAGCAGGTATGGGGTAAGGGCTGGGTTGCTTCTCTGCATTAAAACCAGTGTTCGGAGCAGGTGTGGGGTAGGGGCTGGGTTGCTTCTCTGCATTAGAACCAGTGTGCAGAGCAGATGAGGGGTAAGGGCTGGGTTGCTTCTCTGCATCAGAACCAGTGTGTGGAGCAGATGCGGGGTAAGGGCTGGGTTCCTTCTTTGTATTAGAACCAGTGTGCGAACCAGGTGTGGGGAAGGGCTGGATTGATTCTCTGCATTAGAACCAGTGTGCGGAGCAGGTGCGGGGTAAGGGCTGGATTGATTCTCTGCATTAGAAATAGTGTGCGGAGCAGGTGTGGGTAAGGACTGGGTTGCTTCTCTGCATTGGAACCAGTAAGCGGAGCAGGTGCAGGGCTGGCTTGCTTGCTTCTCTGCATTTGAACCATTGTGCAGAGCAGGTGCGGGGTAAGGATTGGATTGCTTCTCTGCATTAGCACCAGTATGAGAAGCAGGTACGGGTTAAGGGCTGGCTTGCTTCTTTGCATTAGAAAAAGTGTGCTGAGCAGGTGCAGGGTAAGGGCTGGCTTGCTTCTCTGCATTAGAACCAATGTGCGGAGCAGGTGCGGGGTGAGGACTGGCTTGCTTCTCTGCATTACAACCAGTGTGCGGAGCAGGTGCGGGATAAGGGCTGGGTTGCTTCTCTGCATTAGAACCAGTGTGCGGATCAGGTGCGTGGGTAAGAGATGGCTTGCTACTCTGCATTAGAACCAGTGTGCAGAGCAGGTGCAGGGTAAGGGCCGGCTTGCTTTTCTGTATTAGAACCAGTGTGCGGAGCAGGTGCGGGTAAGGACTGGATTGATTCTCTGCATTAGAAATGGTGTACGGAGCAGGTTCGTGGGTAAGGACTGGTTTGCTTCTCTGCATTAGAACCAGTAAGCGGAGCAGGTGCAAGGTAAGGGCTGGGTTGCTTCTCTGCATTAGAACCAGTGTGCGGAGCAGGTGCAGGGTAAGGGCTGGCTTGTTTCTTTGCATTATAACAAGTATGCGGAGCAGGTGTGGGGTAAGGGTTTAATTGCTTCTCAGCATTAGAAATAGTGTGCGGAGCAGGTTCGTGGGTAAGGAGTGGGTTGCTTCTCTGCATTAGAACCAGTAAGCGGAGCAGGTGCAAGGTAAGGGCTGGTGTGCTTCTCTGCATTAGAACCAGTGTCTGGAGCAGGTGCGGGGTAAGGCTGGGTTGCTTCTCTGCCTTAGAGCCAGTGTGCGGAGCAGGTGCAGGGTAAGGGCTGCGTTGTTTCTCTGCGTTAGAACCAGGGTGCGGAGCAGGTGCGGGGTAAGGGTCTGGGTTGCTTTTCTGCTTTAGAACCAGTGTGCGGAGCAGGTGCAGGGTAAGGGCTGGGTTGCTTCACTGCATTAGAACCAGTGTGCAGAGAAGGTGCAGGGTAAGGGCTGGCTTGTTTCTTTGCATTATAACAAGTGTGCGGAGCAGTAGGTGCGGGGTAAGGGATTAATTGCTTCTCAGCATTAGAAATAGTGTGTGGAGCAGGTTCGTGGGCAAGGACTGGGTTGCTTCTCTGCATTAGAACCAGTAAGCAGAGCAGGTATGGGGTAAGGGCTGGTGTGCTTCTCTGCATTAGAACCAGTGTCTGGAGCAGGTGCGGGGTAAGACTGGGTTGCTTCTCTGCCTTAGAGCCAGTGTGCGGAGCAGGTGCAGGGTAAGGGCTGCGTTGTTTCTCTGCATTAGAACCAGGGTGCGGAGCAGGTGCGGGGTAAGGGGCTGGGTTGCTTTTCTGCTTTAGAACCAGTGTGCGGAGCAGGTGCAGGGTAAGGGCTGGGTTGCTTCTCTGCATTAGAACCAGAGTGAGGAGCAGGTATGGGGTAAGGGCTGGGTTGCTTCTCTGCATTAGAACCAGTGTGGTGAGCAGGTGTGGGGTAAGGCTGGGTTGCTTCTCTGCATTAGAGCCAGTGTGCGGAGCAGGTGCAGGGTAAGGGCTGGGTTGTTTCTCTGCGTTAGAACCAGGGTGCGGAGCAGGTGTGGGGTAGGGGGCTGGGTTGCTTCTCTACTTTAGAACCAGTGTGCGGAGCAGGTGTGTGGTAATGGCTGGGTTGCTTCTCTGCATTAAAACTAGTTTGCGGAGCAGGTGTGCGGTAAGGGCTGAATTGCTTCTCTCTCTTAAGGACAAGACTGTCTTGCGCACAGGTGTAAACCAATAACTGTACAGGTGAGAACGTGTCTGTGAGACCTGTGTCCCTTTATGCTGAAGGCTTATGGACAGCTCAAGCTCGCTGTGTGCAGAAGTGGACTCACCTAGTCATACAGAAAGGGCTCATTGTTTTTGGTCAGATCAATGGCTGATGTGCATATGGCTCGTCCCCTCTGTAATGACTCGACTGAGGTATAAAATGGTAGACGCATTAGCGTTAATATGTCCATGCTTCACTTTTTTAGTGAGTGTGTTCTGGAATAAGGTAATAAAAAAGGGAGTTGCACAGGGCACTTACATTAGACAGCTATACTCCGATCATAGAGGATTCATGTTCCCGAAGATCAAATACCCATGTTCATTCCTGCACATCCATGATTTTGGATCGGCTGGTCCACCACCTGTCAGCTGCACAACTTGTCTTCCATCTTATAATAAAATCACCTCATTCCTGCCTGCCCTGGAATCAACAGTCCGGTCCCTTCTTGCACTCATTTTGAACCTCACGTCGGTAAAGTGGATAGAGAACTGAAATTACAGAATTCTCTATTGTTGTAAGGTACCAAACTGTCAACTCTCTGTACGACGATCATTTTCATTGTGCGTTAATATTCGCATTTAAAGGTTTCTAATAAAATACAAATTTATGAATTGGAACCTGGAGGCGTCTCCAGTAAGGACATTTGGACAGAAGTCATGGGGTTGCTTGGTGAATTTCATGAGTGTGGTTTTCTGTCCTACAAAGAGACCAGGCCAGTGCCCGTTGCCAACTACCTTGTGCAAAGCAGTCCAACCTCCATCAGGACATCCATTGTGTACCCGAGACTGTGAGTGCCCAGGAGTGCAGAAGTGCTGCACCCCATTGTGCAACCAGGAGTGTACGGATTCCATAATAGGAAAGAGGAACACGCAATGTGTAGGATTCGGAGCTCAGAGCACTCACCGGGTGACCATGTGAGCGCCCAGCGGACACACACACACTGTAGCACCATTAATCGTCATGTTTCTGGACTTACTGGGGCTTACTGTGGGGGCATGGCCAGGGTTTATTGAATCACTTCTGGTGCCCTCCATACATAAATATCCCTGATCGAGCCATTGGGAGGTTCTTGTAGACACCTGCATGATTCGCTGATACAGAAAGGAATGTGATGTTTTGGAAAGTTTGTTGAAACTTTTGAATCTATATAATATTCTGTCATATAATGGAAGGAATAGCTTGGTGGAGTTCGCTGCTGCTGCTGTTTAACTCTGTTTGTGGTATTTACTAAATGGCACATACATGTGACTGAACGGGATGTTTAATGACTCATTTAAGGCCAAACCTATGTCAGCTATAAAAATCCTCCGCCATCACAATCTACCCCCTATACACATTCGTAACGGTTTACATTTGTGTGACATAGCTCATAAAACGTCACCAAGTGACGGCTTCCACTCTAGGGTTTCAGACTAAGATTATTTCTATTTTGGGAGATCCTACTGAGGTCTTTTATTGCCAGACACCTTTGAGACAGTTACAGTTAGCTGTGAAAGACCCCAGTGTGAAATCTAGACGGCTCGTAACCCGGGCCGGGAAGGCAAAGCTGGACCCGATGGGGGCTCTGGTAAAACGCCATCCGGAGGCGGGCTGTCCTCCCCCTCCCCAATTTACATTACGGCTAGGGAGGGAGCGACCAGGATTGGTCCCTCAAGGGCGAGCATGCTAGAGTGAGTAGGGGATAAAGAGGGCCAGCGGGCCACAAGCAAACACAACCACCCCCCTCGCAAAGGAGTTTGTAGGGCCAATGGGTGGGGTTTCGTTAGACAAGGTTTCATAAATCTGAGGTCCCCGGGTTATCACCTGGAGGACGCGGTACACCTTACTGGGGTAGGAATGGACATGTTTCTGCTGAACATTGCAAGGGTGCTGGAACAGATGAGGTTCAACTGAGAGCGAAAGGTGGGTCCGGGGTAGCGGGGAGCTCCCTCCGGTCGGGAAACCATAGGTAGTGTGGCAGAACAAACAAAAGGAAGGTAGTAAAAAGAGAGAACTTACTAAAAGGTAGATAGAAGGATGCCTCGCGGAAGGGGCACTTAGGGAGCCAAGGGGCGCTTGCCGCCATAGAAAGAGTAGATGTGATGCTCCCGCAGGACCCTTGGGATGCCTCACAGCAGGGGTACCGAGGGAGAAAGATGCAGGGATTCAGCCTCAGGAAAGATAGAGTAGATGCTCAAGTAAGGTCCTTGGGACCCCTGAGAGCAGGGAGGGCCCACGAAAGGGTACGGGGCAAACGGGACGGCACTTGCAGCCAGGGCAGGTCCAGACGGACACCCTCCAAGTCGGTAGCAAGTTGAAGCCTAGACCCGTGAATCAGAAGCCCAAACAAGGGGTCCCTCCCCTCCCAGGAAATTGAGGAGGCTCGGTTCATACTGCATGCAAAGAGAAATGTAAATGTATAGCATGGACATTGAATGAACAGTTGATATGACCATGAAGGTTGCAAAATGTGTAAACATGTGATGTTGAATAAACTGCGACCTTTTAAGGCCCAAAAGCACATTGTCAGTGGTGATTTAAAGTTTAAAAGGGAACACAGTTTGGTTGGAAGCGGGCAGGAAAGAAGGGGGTGTCACCTACTCTCCATCAAATTATCTGAGCTGTGAGATGTGTGGTGCAAAAGCGACGCAACTCTTTAAGAAATATGGGCCAGATTGTTTTGTGTGAAAGTTATTCTGCAAGAATAATCTGTTCAAAACCACAGCAACATAGTTTTGGAGTTCTTTTCATCCTCAAGCGTAATATGTAAGACTGCACTGTCCCTGGATGCGCGAAGGCACACCTTTAAACAAGTGTTTAGGACACCAACAGGGTGTAACGCCCTGAACGTCTCAGGATCGTTTAACAGACACGATAATGAGGACGCAACCACTTGTGAAGGGTTAGTTATTTTAATGAAGGCAAAAACAATACAAAGACTAAACAAAAGTTATAGTCACTGGAATCCTCCAGGCTAAGTACGTTACCAGCCCACAGCACGGATGGTCCTAACCGTCCTCTGCATATACGCCGATCCCGGCGTATGCCAACAGAGGGCAGAAATGAAATGGCCGAAAATGCCAATCGGTAGGCTGTGAGGGGCACGAAGAGTGTTGGGGAGAATTGAGGAGTCAGGGAAACACCCAGCCGGGGTCTCTACCTGAAGGGAGCAGCCGCTCAACCTCTTCCTCAGACTGCACCGGGACGCGGAGTCACCTCCTGGTGATGCGTCACCGATACCCCAATCCAAAGCAAGAAGACTGAACCGAGAGCAGCCGCTCGATCGATCCTGTGGACTTCCGAGTCTGTAACGCGGCAAACACCTCCTGGTGTGCGTTACAGCTGGCAGTCCCTGGATCTCTGGTCGGGCTGGGAGTTACGACTCCAACAAGCAAAAGCGCCACTGCGCTTTGACTCAGCCGAGTCAAAAAAGCGAAGCTCAATGGTTGACCGGTAGAGCTTCCGGGTCCTTCACAGGTGACGATGGGGCAAGACACGGCCCAGGGAGTAACGACTCGACCTACCTCCGTTCTTGCCTTACTGGAGCTCCACTCCGGAACACTGCTCTTCACTAAGCAGGTACGTCGGTGTAAACACAATATCCGACAGCGTTGTACCTCCCGGTTCCTCCCTTTATAGGGCGTGTTGTCCTTGAGTTATGTAACAGCTCTCCTGTTTACATAAGGGCGTGTTTTCCTTGAGTTATGTAACAGCTCTCCTGTTTACATAATGGCGTGTTTTCCTTGAGTTATGTAACAGCTCTCCTGTTTACATAAGGGCGTGTTTTCCTTGAGTTATGTAACAGCTCTCCTGTTTACATAACCTCTCAACCGCTAAGCATCCTGGGAGATGTAGTCCGTTTTCGCTGGTTACCGTTTTCCTCCCCTCGCATGACAGGAATTCTTGACACAGGGGTGCTGCGTCTTATTAACAAAAAAGTTGTAATATACTCCTCAAACATGATAGACCCAAACTAATCCTCATGTATCAGATGGCAGTCACTAGGAGACAGCTGTCACTCAGTGGACTTAGAGTCTTTAAGAGGCCTTATTGGTTTCTATATTCAAGCCTGGGCAGATCCTCTAGACCTATAGCCAATCCAAAATCTGACTACTAAATCCTCAGCAGCATTCCAGTATTTGTATGATTATAGTGCTCCCTCAGTTAATTCACCGGGAACAAAATGGGTTTAACCCCAATAGGACCCCACCCCTGATCATAAGGAGGGTATAAAATGAATCGAAGCTCCCCCTCTAACATGGTCCAAATCCGCTTGCTTAGGCTTCAAGCTAGAAAACCCATTGATACCCTGAGATGGAACTTCCTCTTCCAAGTACTGCCTAGGTTTCTTTTCAGGAAGCAAGCCTTGTAGATGATCAGGCAAATTTACACAGACCCTACGGCCAGAGTCTGAGTGGGTAGAATGATATGGCGCCCGTTAAGTGTTGGCAGATGGGCCTGCCGAGGATGCCCTCTCTCCCCTGTGCTGTTTGCACTAGCCATAGAGCCCGTGATGCATGGCTAGCTCAAGAGGGTCTTACATGAGGCATTCCTCTTGCCGACCAGACACATGCTATGTCACTGTATGATGATGATATCTGGTTATGCATCAAGGGTATCAAGGGGGATCTTTCTGCAGCAAAGGGCTCCCCCCTGCCGTATTCTCCTTACACACCTTACTCAGCGTGAAATATCACACCCAGCATACACCTCTCTGACCAAACCTCCCCTCTTCCTTACCACAGGCTCCCCGACCCAAGGTTCAGCCTGTTCTGGTGATTGTGTCTCTTTTATTTTAATTAAAAAGTGAATTCTGTACAGTTTCATACATGCTCTATTTGGCAGCTGGTAGAGCAATTAGATCCCACCCTCTGGATGGCTCCTCTCATGAGATTAAGATTCATGTAAATCCCTCACCAATGCCCTATGTAATAAACTGGATATTACGCCAAATTATTGCTAATTGTCTGAATATCAAATGCCAATAAAGATAAAATTGAAAAATGTAAGCATTAGACAGCTAGTGGAAGAGACCAGGAAGCTTGTCAGGATTTCCCCAATACCAAGGATGAGATTAGCATAAAAGCCCAGAGCAGGCATCCAGTGCTCAATGTAGGGTTTAGACGCTGCTCAGCTGTGGCACCAAGGATTCCTAAAAATATTTAGGCCCTGATTTAAAATTTGGCAGACAGGTACTATCTCACAAACGTGATGAGTTTCCTCTCCATCTTATTACAAGTGCATTACATCCTATGGCACTTGTTATAAGGCACAAAAGATATCCCCCGCATTTGTAACTAAGTATTCGTCCATCAAACTCGAAATCAGGCCTTTTGTGATTCACTGTCTTTGACATATATTGCTGTAAAATGAGCCTAGAGTCAAAGCTGATAGAAAATAAAGCAAACCACAATAAGATGTAAATCCTAATTGCACACTTTCAATTACTTTCCTTGGGATGCCAAAATCTGATCACATTGTTTCTGTCGTATCTTATCTCTTATGGTTGGATTATCATAGGTACCCCATCTTTTCCCTTGTGCATGCATACAGCCATCCCTCCTGTCTTCACTCCTGTCCCAGGCACTTCAAATAACCCCAAGAATTGGTGTTTCAGTGCAAGTTAAACAATTAGGTTGAGAAATCTAAGGCCCACCAACATCATGAATAACAAGAATAAAATAGGTTTTTCTGCTTGTAAATTGACTTTGGTATGGCCATGGGCCTATTTTGGGAGGCCCTAATCCATCTGCCTCACTTTAGAACCTAGCCTGATCCCAAGAGAGCAGACCTCCAGTGAGGAGGATGGCGTAGTAGGGGGCTATTATGAAATTTGGCTATATGTTGCATTCTGCAGCACTGTCTTCTGAGTGCATTCGGGCTAAATGCCATACTTTCGGGAGGCTATTTTAACAAGGATGTCCTTAAGCATTCCAATACTTCAGCATCTGACACAGTCCCAAGGAGTAATTATTTTTAACAGCCGCACATCATGTGCCCGAAATGTGAAAAAAAGAGTTGTGCGGGCATTAGAAACACTGGCAAAGCCATGTTTGCCGCAGTTTGCATGTTAGGACGAACCTCAGAAAATGCGACCGCCTAATGGCTGTCTGAGGCTGGTGGAATGTTATGTTATCAGTATTTGTATCGAGCTTATTCTGCCACTGGCATGCTCTTGTAGCGATTATGAAAGTCTGGAGACCTTCCAACTGGTTCTGGTGTTACCATTGCAGCTTGGAATCTGATTCAGCATGAGATCTTGTGGTTTGGGATTGAGTTCTCATCATGTTCTCTGTTAAGTAAGCATGTCTTATCCATCACACTCTGAGTGATTTAAGTGTTTAAGGGAGTCACGTCTTCTAGGTTGATGGACATGTCCACTGGATATGTGTGTCTGTGTGGTGTTTCTTGGGAGTGTGCTGTATTTCCCTGTGGTGCATGCTGTGGGATACGCTTGTAGCTGGATAAATCTGATGTACTCTGCTAGAAGCTAGTGCATTAACTATAATAGTGAGACAGGATTTTGTGAACACGTGATAGTCAACTGTTACACACCTGTGCTGCCTGCATAGTGCTCCATCTAACACTTTCTGGTGAGACAAGTGAAAATGAGCCATCAGAGTATGAGGTTCCCAGAGACTGGACACTGTTCAGTCATCTTTGTACTTTTATACATGTAAAAGCTCCAAACAAGCACACGTTTAGTCTCCAAGGTTCACCAGATAATTAGTTTTGCATGTCCATTCACCGTCTCCTCTGATACACTGCAAGGTGTGGAAGAAGGTGTTATCCCTGAGTGTGACCCTGTAGTTATTGCTGCATGTCCATTCACTGTCTTCTCAGACGCACTGCTAGGTGTGGAACAAGGTGCTATCTCCGAGTGTGACCCTGGTGTGATTGTTGAATACCAATTCAGTGTCTCCTATGATGCACTGCTAGGTGTGGAGGAAGGTGCTATCTCTGAGTGTGACCCTGTAGTTATTGCTGCATGCCCATTCACTGTCTCCTCTGACGCACTGCTAGGAGTGGAGGAAGGTGCTATCTCTGAGTGTGACCCTGTAGTTATTGCTGCATGCCCATTCACTGTCTCCTCTGACTCACAGCTAGGAGTGGAGGAAGGTGCTATCTCTGAGTGTGACCCTTGTGTGATTGTTGAATACCAATTCAGTGTCTCCTATGATGCACTGCTAGGTGTGGAGGAAGGTGCTATCTCTGAGTGTGAGCATGTGGTTATTGTTGCATGCCCATTCACTGTCTCCTCTGACGCACTGCTAGGAGTGGAGGAAGGTGCTATCTCTGAGTGTGACCCTGTAGTTATTGCTGCATGCCCATTCACTGTCTCCTCTGACGCACTGCTAGGAGTGGAGGAAGGTGCTATCTCTGAGTGTGACCCTGTAGATATTGCTGCATGCCCATTCACTGTCTCCTCTGACGCACTGCTAGGTGTGGAGGAAGGTGCTATCTATGTATTTGACCCTGTAGTTATTGTTGTACGCCCATTCACTGCCTCCTCTGACGCACTGCTAAGTGCAGAGGAAAGGGCTGTCAGAGTGTGACCCTGTAGTTATTGTTGCATGCCCATTCACTGCCTCCTCTGACACACTGCTATGTGTGGAGGAAGGAGCTATCTCCGAGTGTGACCCTGTAGTTATTGTTGCACGCCCATTTACTGCCTCCTCTGACGCACTGCTAGGTGTGGCGGAAGGAGCTATGTCTGAGTGTGACCCTGTAGTTATTGTTGCATGCCTATTCACTGTCTCATCTGACGAACTGCTAGGAGTGGAGGAAGGTGCTATCTCTGAGTGTGACCCTGTAGTTATTGTAGCATGTCCATTCACTGTCTCCTCTGACACACTGCCATGTGTGGAGGAAGGTGCTATCTCTGTGTGAGACCCTGTAGTTATTGCTGCATGCCCATTCACGGTCTGCTCTAACTCATTGCTAGAAAAGGAGGAAGGTGCTATCTGTGAGTGTGACCCTGTAGTTGTTGTTGCATCTCCATTCACGGTCTCCTCTGATGCACAGCTAGGAGTGGAGGAAGGTGCTATCTCTGAGTGTGACCCTGTAGTTATTGCTGCATGCCCATTCACGGTTTCTTCTGATACACTGCTAGGAGTGGAGGAAGGTGCTATCTCTGAGTGTGACCCTGTAGTTGTTGTTGCATGCCGATTCACTGTCCTCTCTGACGCACTGCTAGGAGTGGAGGAAGGTGCTAACTCTGAGTGTGGCCCTGTAGTTATTACTGTATGTCCATTCACGGTCTCCTCTAACGCACTGCTAGGAGTGGAGGAAGGTACTATCTCTGAGTGTGACCCTGTAGTCATTGTTCCTTGCTCACTCACTGTCTCCTCTGACGCACTGCTAGGAGTGGAGGAAGGTACTATCTCTGAGTGTGACCCTGTAGTTGTTGTTGCATGCATATTCACTGTCTCCTCTGACACACTGCTAGGAGTGGAGGAAGGTGCTATCTCTGAGTGTGATCCTGTAGTTATTGCTGTACAGCCATTCACGGTCTCCTCTGATGCACTGCTAGGTGTGGAGGAAGGTGCTATCTCTGAGTATGACCCTGTAGTTATTGCTGTATGTCCATTCACGGCCTCCTCTGACGCACTGCTAGGAGTGGAGGAAGGTACTATCTCTGAGTGTGACCCTGTAGTCATTGTTCCTCGCTCACTCACTGTCTCCTCTGACGCACTGCTAGGAGTGGAGGAAGGTACTATCTCTGAGTGTGACCCTGTAGTTGTTGTTGCATGCATATTCACTGTCTCCTCTGGCACACTGCTAGGAGTGGAGGAAGGTGCTATCTCTGAGTGTGACCCTGTAGTTATTGCTGCATGCCCATTCACAATCTCTTCTGACGCACTGCTAGGTGTGGAGGAAGGTGCTATCTATGGATTTGACCCTGTAGTTATTGTTGCACGCCCATTCACTGCCTCCTGTGACGCACTGCTAAGTGCAGAGGAAGGTGCTGTCTCTGAGTGTGTCCCTGTCGCTATTGTAGCATGCCCTTTCACGGTCTCCTCTGACGCACTGCTAGGTGTGGAGCAAATGCACAATAGCATCCGGCCTTGCACTGATCTAATGTCTGTTACCTCTGTAGGAAACAACTCTAACTTAAGATGTTATTACAAACATACTCTCTCTGCTTTTCTGAGGCAAGGGTTGGAGACAGAAAATAGAAACAAAAGGAAGGTTAATCCTATTCACTGTTATAAAATCTTAATTGAAAAAATGAAGGGCCACATGTCTCAAAAATCCATTTTACATTCCTTAAATAGCGAATTTTAGGTAATCGTTATTGAAGGAACACAAAATGGTATGTAAGAAAATAGCGATTACCTGAGAGCGAATCCTAAAGATTTGCAATCGAAATTAGGTAATTGCTATTAGCTAATACTACTCCATACGTTCCCATGGGTCTAAAGGCCCATAGGTTATGAACGGTTTTGCATTAGCTAATTTGCAATTACCTAATTAGTAATCGCAAATACGGTATTGCAAAACCAAGGGTGTCTGGGGTCCAAAGGCCCCACTGAAGCACCCCTCAAAAGAGTTTGCACATCGAGTTCATACATGCCCTAGGGCCATGTGTGCACTACATGGTACTTTAAAAAATGCATTTTTGTGCATTTTACAAAATTTCATACGGTCACAATCGACTTGTAGTCGATGGTAACCGCATTTCCTAAATGCACAGTTTGCATCTAGAAATTGCTTGGTACATGTGCTTACAGAATCGCAAATTGTGAGTCCCTATTTGCAGTCGCAATTTTATGTAATCGCCATATTTGGCGATTACCCAAAATTGCTACTACAAACCCTTGATACATCTTTTTTGATGGCTAGTTTGCATTCACAAATGGTCGAATTTAGCGATTCGCACAGTTTGCCAATGCAAAATGATTTCATACATGTGGCCCAAAGTCATTTCAACATTGTGGTGTGCCAACAAGAAACTAGTCTAAGGGTCCCCAAAGAGGACAGAAGGAAACATGTGAGAAAAACTCAGCTGAATAGGATCAGAGAGTATAACGTAAATCCAGAAGCGTATCTAAAGCATAAAAGAATGTTACTGAAGACGGGCGTGCGAACACAATGGATGCATTGTAGCATTTGGCACAAACAAATTGCATTTTACAAGAAGTATCACAACACAAACAATGCCTTCTGCTTACTAGTAAGTTATGTTTTTTATGGTATGATATGATATTTTATGTTATGTGAATTTCTAAAGTGGTTTGCTGGCCCAGGAGAGGGGCTTCCGGGCGCTGATCATTGATGTGACAAGGCAGAAAAAAGTGTGCCCGGGCATCATAGAGAGGCTGAGAGCAGCAGGCCTTGGACAGCTTCTGAAAGCTCGAGTGGTATGAGATCTTTCTTGACTGAAGAGGCAGATAGTCCAGAAGGCCGGAGCCAGTCTCGAAAGGGGTGTCCTCCCATCCTGGCCCTCCTGATGAGAAGGCTGGAGCCAGACTCGGAAGGGGCGTCATCCCATCCTGGCCCTCCTGATGAGAAGGCCGGAGCCAGACTCGGAAGGGGCGTCCTCCCATCCTGGCTCTCCTGATGAGAAGGCCGGAGCCAGACTCGGAAGGGGCGTCCTCCCATCCCGGCCCTCCTAATGAGAAGGCCGGAGCCAGACTCGGAAGGGGCGTCCTCCCATCCCGGCTCTCCTGATGAGAAGGCCGGAGCCAGACTCGGAAGGGGCGTCCTCCCATCCTGGCTCTCCTGATGAGAAGGCAAGAGCCAGACTCGGAGGGGGCGTCCTCCCTTCCTGGCTCTCCTGATGAGAAGGGCGGAGCCAGACTCGGAGGGGGCGTCCTCCCATCCTGGCTCTCCTGATGAGAATGCCGGAGCCAGACTCGGAGGGGGCGTCCTCCCATCCTGGCGCCAGACTCGGAAGGGGCGTCCTCCCATCCTGGCTCTCCTGATGAGAAGGCCGGAGCCAGACTCGGAAGGGGCGTCCTCCCATCCTGGCTCTCCTGATGAGAAGGCCGGAGCCAGACTCGGAGGGGGCGTCCTCCCATCCTGGCCCTCCTGATGAGAAGGCCGGAGCCAGACTCGGAGGGGGCATCCTCCCATCCTGGCTCTCCTGATGAGAAGGCCGGAGCCAGACTCGGAGGAGGCGTCCTCCCATCCTGGCCCTTCTGATGAGAAGGCCGGAGCCAGACTCGGAGGGGGCGTCTTCCCATCCTGGCTCTCCTGATGTGGGAACAAGGGCCCAATCCAAGTGTGAGCGTGTGAGGCTCCAGTAGGCAGTTATGGCCCAATCAAGGCAGCCACACTGGGGCCCTCCCAAAACAGGGGAAGGAAAATCAACCAACTCCAGTTCTACTTCATTAGACACTGTACACACAAGTGACGGCGACTCAGATAGAACAGAGGGCATTACTAATATCTCCAGCAATGAAAGTATTTTTTTATTGGAGGTCAGGAGAATAAAGAAGGGAAATACACAGAACCGCAGACCAGTACAAGGAGAAAAACAAGGAGGGGAAAACGAGGGGGTAAGGGAAACAGAACGTCCCGGGGTGAGAACCAGATCATGGAACATGAGAAAATAAATGATGTATGTGTTATGAATTTAACTGATGTCGATTTAACTGATGATATGTTGTCTGTGCTGTCCAAAGGAATGAGCTTTTGTCCCAGTAGCACTGGTGACATTTGTGAAACAAAAATAGAGCTATTTAAATTTATCAGACGTATCAAACTAAAAAAACATTTTGAAATGAACAAATGCATGAATAAAAATATTCAACAAAATCTTGGCTTATTGATATCCGATGAGCAATCAATACAGGATATTTTAGACACCAGGCTGTTATTATCTCTAACGGACAGTGAAGATGAGGCTATAACATCAGACATAATTATGAGAGACTTGAACATCAATACCGACTACAGTATTTCGAGCAATCTAAAAGAAAAATCCAAATGGACCCCTACACTCACAGCAGGCAACAATATAGACCTTTTCGACAAATTAGTAACCTCGGATTTGGACAAACATGATAATAAAAACACCGTTTCCCGAATGAAAAAAGATAACATCACACATAAAGAGAAGGCAGCACTTAGAACACTCAGTGAGAATAGGGACATAATTATCAGAGAGGCGGATAAAGGAGGAAATATGGTGATTATGCGCAGTACGGATTATGAGCAAGAGATACAATCACAACTAAACGATGTGGGATGCTATGAGAGACTAACAGGCAACCCCATTTGGACACTAATTAACTACATTAATACCCAACTGAGACGATGGCATGGACAGGGATTATTAGACGACAATGAGTTAATGTATTTGAAAGTAGACCGACCTAGATATCCTTGTATCTACACGGTACCTAAAGTACATAAGAACCTTCCCTTTCCCCCTGGTAGACCCATCATATCTGGAATAGATGGACCAACTGAAAGGATATCGGAATACGTTGATATTTTTTTAAAACCATTAGTGACAAATCTACCATCATATATAAGGGACACTAAACATATTTTGGGTACCCTAGCGGATCTATGCTGGGATGACAGCATGACAATTGTAACATTAGATGTAACAGCACTTTACACTAGTATCAAAAGGGACATCGGTATAACAGCAGTGAAGAGGATGTTAAACAGAAGGGCAGCCAGCTCCTGGAATCACACAGAGATGTTGATAGAGATGGTTGAACTGATACTAGATAATAATGTGTTCCTCTTCAAGGAGCAATGGTACAGACAAATACGAGGAGTCGCAATGGGCTCCAGATTTTCACCCTAGTATGCCAACCTTTTTATGGGCTGGTTCGAGGAGATGGAAATCTGGGGCCCACTAGGCTCAAAATGGAACGACTCAATTCTGTTCTGGGGTCGACACATAGATGATTGCATCATGATTTGGACAGGTACCCAATCGAAACTGTTGGGTTTCTTTGAATTCCTCAATGATAATGAATATAACATCAGGTTTACTATGGAACATAGCAAGACCAATATTTCCTTTCTAGACGTGGAATTCTACATTTATGACAATAAGATACACAGCAGATTATACAGGAAAGCAACAGCATGCAACTCCTTGCTACATGCAAGTAGTGCACATCCATACCATCAAATACGTTCAATCCCATATGGAGAACTAATAAGAACTAGACGCAACTGCAGCAATGATGAGGAATTCCAAGCTCATAAAAAAGGGGTCTTGACGAGATTTAAGAACAGGGGTTACAGTAAGACATTACTAACCAGAGCGGAGCAGAGAATTGATAAAGTGACACAGAAGGACACATTAAAAGACAAACCTAAACAGAGAGAACAAAATGAGAAGATCAGACTAATCACAGGTTATAACAACTGGTCGGTGATTCTGAGAAAAAGCCTGAACAAACACTGGCATCTACTCAAGTCAGACAACACTTTAAAAGAATTTATTACGGACAAACCAAACATAACATTCAGAAGAGGGTTTTCTTTGAGGAACATACTCAGCCCCAGTTACCCTAAACCCATCAAGAAAATGAATTGGTTGAGTAAACGGACAGAGGGTTTCTATATATGCGGACACTGTAGCACATGCAAATGGGCAGATGACAAAAAAACAGAGTTTGTAGGACCAGGGGACAAAAAATTCAAAATTCATACCAATATCAACTGCATGACTAAATTTGTAATATACATAATCGAATGCAAATGCCTAAAACAATATGTCGGTAGCACGATTAGACCACTGAGAGAAAGAATAGGGGAACATAAAAGGGCAGTCAAACAGGGAGACATGAGATATCCCCTAGCAGCACACATGTCAATCTGCTCCACACAATCTTCAAATCGGAACTTTAAGTTTTACGGAATAGAACATGTCCCTAGTAACCCAAGGGGAGGCAACAGGGAACTCACACTAAGACAGAAAGAGGCCCTTTGGATTCTTAAACTTCATAGTGTAGAACAGGGTCTTAATATAGACCATGAACTACATTATTTCCTGGGGAAATAATATACCGTTGCTCATGTTTTCTGATAAACACTGAATATCACAGCGAACCAATTCCTGCTCCTCTAACATGTGATAAAATTTGATTACGTAATATTCATATTCATCACAATATTTTGTACCTAATACTAGAATGGAACTATTACTATGATTAATAGACAGACAACTTTATTGTAACAGCAATTCATGGTTGATACGGTTATACTGTGTTGAGCCCATCTGACAGACATATTGAGTCAAATATACATTATGAAATGGATCCAGACGTTAACATTCTGTTTGATATATATTTGATGTCCAATTTTCTTTCAAATTGGTAACCTTGGCTCCCATATTCTCTGCTGTACTTTCAAATTGTGATTGCTTTAATTAACAGGTTTCAATGAACAGTATGTCATAATAATGTTCGAATAGGCTTTAATGCAACCAATCTTAAAGCTCCTCTTTGTAATGAGTCTAATTGATGGAGAGACCTCTCGAAACGATATTTTCACCGACTTTCACCAATTTGCATGGGGCACAGAAATTAGCTTGTCTTCTGATGCTACATATATAGGATAATCGGATTAATGACTTATATTTAGCTTTGGTTATAACATTTCAAGATGGCCACCAAATTCTCATTAGCCATTCTTAGCCCGTCTTCCATTTCGCGCATTGACTTGGGAAACGGGATTTCTACACCAAACGGGATCACACGACGTTGTTTACCAACTTCAAATACAGAACGAGCGCACTCGACTCCGGACACACTCGACAGGCGTCACGCAAATACCAGCATAACAGTGATATAAGGTGAGCTTTCTGCTAACAGATACCGTGACTTCACACAAGTTAAGTCGTTACGGACCGTGAATGGGAAAAGGATCAGCCATGGCTTGGGGCTCTGTGACTAACACGATGGAGGGAAGTTAGCTAGTAAAAAGTTTTTTCAAGGGAGACTAGAGTCTTGTCACGATATGAGAACGAGTTAGATTTTAATCTCGGATAACTTTAAACTACTATTTGTCCTATGTGGGACGTTATGAGAAGAACGGTACGATATAATTTGCCAATCACTTTGAATTTTGATAGAGGGTGAGATGATTTAACTACAATCCCCCAACAGTTACATAGCGCTAAAATTTATTGGCGGGAGTTTGGTCAGTTATAAGTATATTCTTTTCGCACAGATTAGTTACCAACCACTTCTAATTGGAGCTCCTCTTATATAATTTTTCAGCATTGAGCAAAAATACGGAAATTTTGACAAGAGTGACGCCGTCATATTGGAAACAATCTGCGGTTTGGAATTATCACCGCTTACTAAGTATGTTTTATTTTATTAAATAGATATATGTATATATACACAGATGACAGGATTTTGAGCTCATCTGACGCGTTTTCATTGTTACTTGTGTTTCAACTTTTTCAGATGCTACATATAATCTGAAAATAGGTAGATATAATTTAAAATACATTCTTTTAAATCACGGTGGTCACGATAACACCAGGGGGAAAGGAAAAAACTGCTTCACTCGATCATAGTCACTCTAAGCACCTAAGTTTGACCGTGAGCATATACACAAACGTAGCACTTCACTTGCGAATGATACTATCAACGACTCACTGCTCATCACATATCAATGATGGTATAGTCTAACCTCTCACACCACCACAACTTACCACCAGCTCTCTCCATTTCTATTAGGATCATAGACAAATCCATGTTCTTTTGTTTTACAGATCTTAACATGTGTTCTTACCTGTTCACTCTTACGTATGATATAATTCTATACAGATATTGTTAGTTTTTACACCGGTAGTTGTTTCCCATCACTTGGGTGTTGTGGACTTTTTTGCATATAACTTCTAAAGTTACAAAGGACATATACTTTTCTTTGTTTTCTTATTTTTATTCACATGTAACACAGCCTTGAAAAAGTCGCGGGACCAATCTCCCACCAAGCGACGAAACACGTGTTGGCTTGTGGATGCTTAAGACTGACTAAAGAGAGTCATTCCAATAAAAGAACAACCAAGAAGAAGAAGGACTAATTTCTGTTTTATGTACATGTCTACTTGTAACACACGCTATACTCATTAGCAATATATAAATTAAACGTGTGCTAAGGATTGATTTCCACACTGGGGCCCTGCTTGTAAAGCGTCCTTACGAGCGAGACATAGAGCTCTGAACTGTGCACGCGTCTCGATGGGCAGCCAATGAAGCTTGCCGAGGAGTCGAGAAACGGAGCAGACTTTGGGCCAGAAGGAATTTACTCACTCGAGCTCCCGCTGAGTATTCCCATTGGCATTTGGGGCACCTGCCCGCTGTGCTCATGGGTAAAGCCATGTGTGACCTCCGGCGCTCTCTCTGCTGTACCCTCATCATCTTGCTGGTGTGCTCTCCTGAACGTATATCAAGAGCGAGACTGGAGTCCAGGGGCTCTCCCAGAGGCCTCTCTGCTCAGTATGTACTCCTCGCGCTTCCTGCAATGGAGACATGGCCTCGCGCATCACACAGGTGTCCTCTCACTGCAGAAGGCGAAAATGAGGCACGCGCATTCAGATGGCTTCGATTTTGTTCTTATGATTTTATATTAAATTCGAAACTTTTTTTTACAGTGAATGTAAAGCCAGGAAAGTGTAGGATCGATCGAGCACCATGTTTTGCGCCAGATCGGAAGAACTGCGGCACTGACGGTGACTGCCCCAGGGATCAGAAGTGCTGCCAGGTGCACTGCAGATACAAGTGCACGAAGCCTGTGACAGGTACATGTGTTTCGATGTTGAACTGTCTGATGTTGGTGTAAAATAATGACTTGTATCTCAGCTGAGCCTGACCTTGAAAGGGGCGGTCTCATCCTGCACGTGCGAAAAGCCCTACTTGTAATATTCACGATACTGCCTTACTTCTTCTACCTGGAACATGGAACTGAGTGCCCAGAGTGAACATCTGCCGAGAAGCTCCTACATGTGTACTTCTTATGCGTGCTACACAACTGGCCACAGGAACAATTCTAGGTTTATGATTTATGTTAAACGCTCCTTCCTCAAGAGAGTGTGAGGGAATGCACCGAGCTGCACTAACAGGGTTCACTTTGGTAAAAGTTGGTAGAAGATCACGTCCAGATGTGGTCAGCTCTGCAGGTACAGGCAGCCTTGCAGTGTAGCTCTGCCATGCTTGCTCACCCTGGAGTGTGGCTTGCTTGCGGATGATCTCCTTCATCCCTGAAGGGATGTGCTCCACATTTGCACATCACTGACCAGGCCACGTGCAGGGGCCTCAGGAAGAAGCTCCCGCAGACCCCTGGCTGACCATCTTGTGCCTCAAGCATCCACTCAGAGGGTCCGAATAAGTCTTACACTCTTATAATTTCAACTCCTTTTTTAGACTCCGCCTGTGAGAGCGCTCCTTCTACCTATGCAGGTGGAGGGTCACCGTCCTATATGTAATAATAATCATGTCAATACTCACGGTAGAGCCGTCGCTCAGATCTACAATCGGAAACATTATTTAATCATATTTGCTCAATGATCCGGTTGAAGTGGCTGCAATATCTGAATAAACAATGACTTCCAAATTTCTAAGAATGGAATTTTTGGGGTTCACTACCCAAAACATTAATCACCATTCATAAACCTGTGCATGGGAAAATGTATTTGCGATCAGCTGATAAGAGGGCATCAGCACATGTCTGAGCGTGGACTTTGGTGTACAGTAAACAGCCAACATGTGAACTCCTTGTGCAGTCTGTTGATTCCAACAGCTGGCCCTCGCCCAGCCTGCACCTCCCTTCCTAATGGATCTGCTTGTGCAGTCTGTTGATTCCAACAGCTGGCCCTCGCCCAGCCTGCACCTCCCTTCCTAATGGAACTGCTTGTGCAGTCTGTTGATTCCAACAGCTGGCCCTCGCCCAGCCTGCACCTCCCTTCCTAATGGAACTGCTTGTGCAGTCTGTTGATTCCAACAGCTGGCCCTCGCCCAGCCTGCACCCCCCTTCCTAATGGATCTGCTTGTGCAGTCTGTTGATTCCAACAGCTGGCCCTTGCCCAGCCTGCACCTCCCTTCCTAATGGAACTGCTTGTGCAGTCTGTTGATTCCAACAGCTGGCCCTCGCCCAGCCTGCACCTCCCTTCCTAATGGAACTGCTTGTGCAGTCTGTTGATTCCAACAGCTGGCCCTCGCCCAGCCTGCACCTCCTTTCCTAATGGAACTGCTTGTGCAGTCTGTTGATTCCAACAGCTGGCCCTCGCCCAGCCTGCACCTCCCTTCCTAATGGAACTGCTTGTGCAGTCTGTTGATTCCAACAGCTGGCCCTCGCCCAGCCTGCACCTCCCTTCCTAATGGAACTGCTTGTGCAGTCTGTTGATTCCAACAGCTGGCCCTCGCCCAGCCTGCACCTCCATTCCTAATGGAACTGCTTGTGCAGTCTGTTGATTCCAACAGCTGGCCCTCGCCCAGCCTGCACCTCCCTTCCTAATGGAACTGCTTGTGCAGTCTGTTGATTCCAACAGCTGGCCCTCGCCCAGCCTGCACCTCCCTTCCTAATGGAACTGCTTGTGCAGTCTGTTGATTCCAACAGCTGGCCCTCGCCCAGCCTGCACCTCCCTTCCTAATGGAACTGCTTGTGCAGTCTGTTGATTCCAACAGCTGGCCCTCGCCCAGCCTGCACCTCCTTTCCTAATGGAACTGCTTGTGCAGTCTGTTGATTCCAACAGCTGGCCCTCGCCCAGCCTGCACCTCCCTTCCTAATGGAACTGCTTGTGCAGTCTGTTGATTCCAACAGCTGGCCCTCGCCCAGCCTGCACCTCCCTTCCTAATGGAACTGCTTGTGCAGTCTGTTGATTCCAACAGCTGGCCCTCGCCCAGCCTGCACCTCCCTTCCTAATGGAACTGCTTGTGCAGAAAGTTGATTCCAACAGCTGGCCCTCGCCCAGCCTGCACCTCCCTTCCTAATGGTACTGCTGGCTCATCTTCCCAAGGTTAGACGGTGGGCTTTGGTTTGAGCCAGAATGGTGGGTGTGCACCAGTGCAAAGACCATGGAACTCCCTGTAGCCTGTGAAGCTGTCCTCAACCCTAGTCTCAGTGATCTCCCGAGAGGGACACTGACTGATACAGCCAGTGTGAAGTTCACCACAACTGTGCAATGTGGCTTCTGAGACAAATAAAATGATAAGTGCAATAAAAACATTAAGAAATGAACCTGTGGTTAGAAAGAGGCTGGTGGCCTGGTTTTGATTTCATGGGTAATATGTACTACTATGTGTAAGGAAGTACGTTTCTTCGTATTAAAAGTAAAGCAACTCCAAATGTTAAAATTAAAGCCTAGTAGCCCCCGATAGCCCTGTAATTCCCCACCACGTGCAGAAGTCGAGGATGAACCATACCTGCGTAGATGAGTCACATGGTACTGCTTTTAATGAAATGTAAATGAAAACACTGCAGTTAAATGCCGTCACTTTTTAATGTAGTTTTTCTAGGACAAGCACTTACCGGGCACTTAACATCAGGGTGCTGAAACTAAGACAGTGCGGTGCCGCAAGTCATTTAGATGCTCCGTACTATGTTAGCTTTAAAGCACAGGGATGCAACATATTTACAACAATATGCTGCATCTATGTGCTTCCTCCTGCGCTGGTGCACAAACTACTGCTATGCGTCGGATCCTTTGAACCATGGTGCAAGGATGCCTGCGTCATGGGGAGATAGTTTTTGTGCAGGAAAGGACACCTCCCTGCACTGAAACAATGAATTGAGGGAATTTTCTCTTCCAATGCATGCTGTAGAATGCAGCTTGCTTTGAAAGAGGCAAAAAAGAAGGAGAAATGAAAACATTTCTCCTCATTGCACCTGGCTACGCATTCTGACGCATTTCCAGAATTACGATTGCTCGTAAATCTGGAAATGCATCACTGGACATGGGTGTTGCGTGGGAACACCCACAGCAACACTCATGTCACACACCTAGCACGCAAAGTGTTGCTTAAGAAGGGGCAATATTTACAAGCACAGGTAAAGTCACGCAGGATGGTTTTACGTGTGCTTGTATATGTCACTCAGCTGGTTGTGCTGCAGGTGCGTCATGCAACGTAACGCACCGGCGGCACAAGAGGCTTGTAAATCTGTCCCCAGATGTATGTATCGATGAGCTGCAATCAGAATATTGTTGCATACCTAAATACTGATGATTCCATGGAGAGGCACCTTGAAAACTAAGTGGATCACTGTGACAGTCATACACGCACAGGCAACAACTAAAGGGAGGCACTGCTGGGGTGCACCCAGAGGGGAGTATGGGGCCGCAGACCAGACACACAGAGAATGGACACATCCGAGAGTAAAGAGATGCAAGCACAGACGCAGCAAGCAAGTGAGGCGGGGGAGGTAGCCACTAGGGTGAGGACTACATGAAACTACTCCACCAATAAGAATAGTAATGGACACCATTGTAACCTGTAAGGAAGTGCCATGTATGCAAAGGACAGCCCAGCCAACCAATGGTAATACTTGAAAACTTCATAGGAGCAAGCGACTGAAAGCTGACTCGAAGTGCCCACTCTCTGTGTGTACTTCTTACAGGTATATTTAATGTATATCAACTGCTAAGTACTGTGTTGCGAGGTGACAACAACTCCCAATACTGGAATAAACACAAAGAATCTTTTTGCCAATGCAAAGACTGTATTTTCTAACTAATTGTCCTTCTCAGGCTATCTCTGGAATTTTTCTCAAATGCCTGTTCGCAGGCAGGCCCTTTTATACAAATTAATACAATAATTTATTACACATAGTAAATAATCGTTAACTTGCAAGTTACAGACTTCTAACAATCCTTAATGATAGAGCAATCTTTGGCCTATGACCGCGCTTGTGTTTTATGGTAGATGCAGTTTACTTGAAGTGCGTGCTGGAAACATTGTGGGTCTGAAATCTTTGTGTGCTTGCACCTTAGTTTCTTCCCTGCACCCATTGTTTAATTAAGCACCTGGGTGCTCTGGGCTAATTTGATTATGAACCCATTGTCTAATCAGGCCACAGTCTGATTGACAGCTCGGTGTGTGCCAGGGGACATGTCTGCTGATGTTGTAAATGCTTTCAAGTATGTTAGAGTTGGCCATTAACTGGAAACCCTTTCAAGTTTTCTATGCCACTACATTCTTGAATTAACTTTTCATCTTGTTCTTGTCAGTGTGAGAGTTGGGTTAAACTGGTTCTTAACCATGAACAGCTGTGTGGTTTCTGCTTGGGCTTGAATTGTGTGATATTTTCATATTTCATATTTTATAAAGCATGTTAATTTATTACAACATTCCCCCCCTCTAGTTGATATTTTAACTACTTCATTTAGATTTTGGTCTGTTCTTGGTACCAGGTGATAAATACACGTTGCCCTGGGAATCTAATACTTGTGTTGCTGTCCTAACTGAAAACATCATTCCCGCCTTGGTGCCTATTCTCACAATACATGCCAGAATTACTTGTATTACTCAGAATATTAGTAGTAGGACCATAGTTGTTGGCAACAAGTCCCCCAACAGTCCCGACATCCAGGATGGCAGCAATCCAAACCAGCCACCGAAATAACTATCTGGGGAACCTCCTTCATCTATCACTTTAGTCTGTAAATGATACAGTGTATGTATTGCCTCTGACAAATTTCCATTTTCTGCATCATTTGATGGAATGAACGTTCATTTTCTTGCACACCACTGCCTGCATGGCTGTCATAAGGTCAAGTACATAACAGTGTTGTAGCACTATTATTTGTATGTCATGTAGTTCTTCTTTTATGGCATTGACACCATCGTTAGTAGTGTTGAAGACTTTGAGGAGCTCCCACCTTGAAATCTAGAGCCAATGAGCTGTTGCTTTAGCCTGAACAAACCCCAGTTTGGTGTTAACTGGGCATACAGTAGGTCTCCATACTGCCAGAACAAATCCATGAGGCTGGAGGTGCCCCCTTGCATGTCGGCATGGAATACTGTGGTCCTACAACCAATATTCTGGGCTACGTGTATGGTGCCATTTCCCCAGAAACATAAGGAGGCAGAAGTTAGTCTCATGACAATGCTATCTACCCAAGTGTAATATGAGATGGTTCCCTCCCAGGTAGAGGTACATTTCCCTATTGCATCCTGGCTGACATCAGTACCATTCCATAAAGACATGGCCCGTCAGTAAAATTCAATGTTGGGATGCCACTGGTCGTGGGCAAAGACTGACCCTGTCACTCTAAACCCTGGCCTTCAAACACAGTCTGGGGATAATGGACTTGCAAAATATGTGTTACACTCAGCTGGTGGGTGTGTTACTCCTAGAAATCCTAGATCTAGGACCAACTGGGTCCAATGTATAGTGGTGGAGCGGCCTGTCTTTCTCATGCCTGATATTTCTTCCCTGATGTCCTGCCTATGTGTGGGAATGTATAGTACTTCTGGTAAAGTGTCATATGTTGTGGCATTAACTAGGAAGTGTACTACCTTTACACGTGTTAAGTGCATTTGGCCCATAATGCTATACAAATGAAGATGTAAACAACATTGAGCTATGTCTGGGGGTACTTCTTTCGTGGAGTGCAGTCTATCTTGACCATTCGCATGAGGAAATTGGAAGCACACGAAGCATGACCTATTTCTGACATGCGCTGATGCCACATGTTATCTGACAATATAGCGTGGGCATTATGAGTCACATTGTAATTAGAGAGCTCTCTCCTGATGTGGAAAACCTTGGAATCAGAGGTTACTTTACTAGCAAAGAGTAGAAAGAGTAGACTTGAAAGCTAAAAAAGAAGTCCAAAAAGAAAAATAAATATCTTTTAAGCTGTCCTTTAAAAAAATTGTCCAAAAGCATATTTGGAGGGGGCCTTTCATGACTACATTTTTAGCCCCCCCCCCCTTGTTCCATTTGCATTGTTCATTGTTTTGGTCGAGAACCTGGGTTGAGATGCACATGCCTGTGGTGTATCTAGGGTTTCCTGCCATCCACCTTGAGGGCGGTTGGTGTGACCATGGTGACTGTGTAGGGTCCCTTTAAAGGTGATTCCTCCATCTACGGACCTAATTGCAGACAAACACCTGATCTCCTACTTGCACAGCAGGGAGGTCTATCTCAGTGTTGGCTCACTTTTCTTTTTCCTTGATTACCTGTTCGGAGATGAACCTTGCACACTTCATCATTTTACACAAATACATATACATTTCATCTTTCAGTGCTTGTGCTACAACTACTAAGGCTGCAGTTGCTAGAGCCTGCTCACAGGGATGATATCCTTTTTATGACTGAGTCCAGCAGCCTACTGAAGTATGTGATCGGTTTGTGCCTTAGCGGATACTTCTGTGTGAGGACATCTGTCACCACCTGACCATTGCAATGGCAGAATAAATAAAAACTTCTTGGTGTAATCTGGAGTTCTCAAGACAGGAAAATTTGTTATTTCAGTTTTCAGTGTCTGAAAAGTATCTTTTATCTTTGGTGTCCATGTTGTCCTGTCCTCTTTGTCTCTTGCCTGTTTAGTAGCAGTTAACTAGGGGGCTATTAGCATGCTATAGTCAAATACTCACTGTCTCACATAGTTACAGAGACCCAGAAATTTGTGTAAACCTTAAACAGCTTCTGGCTCTGTCATTTGGCAGATGGAGGCTGCCCTTTCAGGTGTTACATGCCTACCAGATGCTGACAGTAACTGTTCTAAATATTTGCATTGTTACTGGCAGTACTGAATCATCTATCTCTACTTTATAACCTCTCTGGGTAAGAGTGATTAGAAGAGATTTCTCAGTGGGGCTACAAATCAATATATGATCAACATATTGCACTAGAGTGCGTTCAGATTGAAAATTAAACAGATCATTCTTTATCGCTCTGCTGAAAACGCTGGGGGACCTGCAATACCCTTTGGATAAATGAGAGTACAATTACTAAGCCCTGCGACATGAGAACGATGTCAGATAGTGGCCGTCTGGATGAAGAGGAATGCTGAAGAAGACATTCTTAAGATCACTAACTGAAAAATAATTTGCATGCTGGGGATAATTCATCAAGATGATGGAGGGGTCAGGGACAATCGGGAATTCCAGTACCACTATGTCATTCAAAAGGTGCAGGTCTTGAATAACCCTGGGCGTCGTGCTCCGCTTCGCCCACGGAGTGCACGTAGCGCTGCCTGCTTCACCATTTATGAAGTAGGCGAAGCAGGCAGTGCTACGCACACACCGTAGCGAAGCAGAGCTGCCCGCCACCCGCCTCCCGCCCGCCCTAAATTAAAATAATTAAAAGAAGGTTTAAAGTAAATATAAACCTCTTACCTTCAGCGCGGCGTCCCGGGGCTCCCTCTTCTTGGTGACGGTAACTTCTTCATGCAAATGCGCATGCGGGACACCCGCGCATGCGCATTTCTCGTGAGAAATGCACATGCGCGGGCGTCCCCGCATGTGCATGTGCGTGAAGAAGTTACCATCAGCAAGAAGAGGGAGACCCGGGACGCCGCGCTGAAGGTAAGAGGTTTATATTTATTTGAAACCTTCTTTTAATTATTTTAAAATTAGGGCGGGCGTGAGGCGGGCAGCGCATAGTGGGACTACGTAGAGCGCGCGAGTGTGCATAGATTTTGGCACAGTACGCACTGCTCCACGTAGCCCCACTACGCCCACTACGCCCAGACCTGGTCTTGAACCATAAGCCAAGTTTTACCCTTAGCTTTCTTGACTGGGTAAATCGGGGTGCTGCGAGGAGATACTCAAGTGTAAATCACTCCCTCTTCCAGCAATGCCTGTATAATAGGGGCAATGCCCTCATCTGCTTCCTTGGACAGGCGATATTGCTACACCCTGGATAAGAGGGTGCCTTCCTTCAATGTAATCCGGTAAGGTGCAGGAGTGCCGATGAGGCCAACATCGTGGTAACCGTTCCTTTACTGAATCAAACATTCTGCTTGGTGGAGGCGTCTGACTTCTCACACTGTCCTCCATGGTATGTACTCTTGAAAAATCATAATTATTCTGTTGGGGTCATCATCAAAAGTTGATCATCCAGTATCTTCCTTACCAACATTCCTTGTTCTAGGAAGATGGCACATGCTCACAAAACATTATCATGGTCACTTGCTATCAGAGCGCCATAGTCCGGTGCTATTTCTAAAGCTTCTATCTGCAATATCAACCCAGCATCTGACAGCCCAGAGTCCTGTCCCTGTTGTCTAAAAAGGAATACTTTGGGCAATTCAACCTCCTCTCTTCCCAGTAACTCTCGTATCTCTTCTATAATGGTGTATACTGCTGTAGTAAATGTCTCCAAATCATTGGGTCGTGCTCTGATTTAGACTCTGGTGGAGTAATTTACTGTTAGTGCCATGATGCTGGAAGGTGAGACCTCAAGGGTGGAACAAAACATGGTACCATCTGGTTAAAAATGAATTGTCATATTTAATTTGGCCATCAAATCTGTTCATCACAAATTAGCTGGGGCAGCTGGAGAGAACAATAAACAGCCATCAATGTGTTTCCCACTTAATTTCCTCTTTACTGGTCTGGTAAAAGGAACCCTTATAACTTCCTTCAAGAATCCCTGTGTGTCCATTGGACTGTTGGAAATCGGAAGACCTCCCTCTCTAAAACACAATATTGTTGGTCCTGTATCTATGAGGAATGCATACTTCTTCTCATTGATAGCTTCCGTCATAGTGGGTTCCTCATCTACCCTGTGAGTTACTGACAAGACTGGACACATAGAAATACTCAATTGGCACCGTAATGTTGTGTATCCTCCCACATGATTGCCTGGAAAGGATTTCCTCTCCTCACAACTACAACCACTTGTCCATTTTGGAGTGGAGTTCCAAGGAGGGGGGCTTGGTAGTTCTGATGAGGTTGTCCCCGCTGCGTTTGGGGTATTGCTGGCTACTCATTTTGCCAGGGTGACTGGGGCACATATATTATTTGTTTATTTTTGTTGTGGCTGTATTGTCATATTTTCTGGTTGACTATACATTCCCATTCTTTATTTGGCTCATCTCATCTTTTCTTGTTAAAGTCTTTAATCAAATGCCCAAACCTCTGACCATAACAACATGACTGAGCCCTTCTTGGAGGATCCGTCCTACCTCTTCCTTCTCCTCCTCCTCCTCTACTACTTCCCCTGTGCCTGTATATCATTCTGCTGTTGCTGTATTGTCATTGGGTGGCCCCTGGGACTGTTCCTACAGACATTACAGTCATCTGAGTTGCTGCTGCCACTACAGCACCTTCCATTGCTTCTTTCTTAGCTAATTTCTGCCACACCAACTGGGCTACTGCTGTCTCTGCTATTTCCTGTTTACTTTTGCTTTTTCTTGCAAAAATTGATTATGTGTGCTTGGATTTCGATCCAGGGCTTGGCTTCCAGTGCCACTACATTATCTACACTGTCCTGAACTTCAGGAGGCAAGCCTTTCTTGACTACATTATAAAACAGGACATCTTTACCTCCTGTCAATTCCTAGCCCTGACCCACCACCTGGGTCCATTTTTCTTTCATCTTATTGATGTATTGTGCAGGATCCTCATTTACTTGTATAGACTGAGCCATGAGGGATCCAATGGCTGGCCTATCAGGGTACATTTTCCTCAGCTGATCACATACTAGATCTGACCAGATTAAATAGAGACCCATCACACCTTGTATCAGTGAGGGTCGCATGTCTAATTAAAGCCTTTTGAAATACTGTGTCTGTTTCATACCCTATGAGGTAACTAAGCAGGCATTTTACATCCCCCACTGCCAGTGTTATACCTACAGTTTGTCTTCAAATGATCCATTTCCCTGCTCTCTCCATAAGCAGTGGCAACTGTTTTCTGAGGTTTTCCTTGTCCATTTGTGGCCAAGGAACATAATGGGGTGCCCCAGGTCCCTTACGTATAAAGGGCCTCTGATGCAAATGGCTGGTAGCTCACTGGGGATGGTGCTGTCGAGCATGCTTCTGCTATATATGTAGACATTTCCCCATGTACGGGTAGTCCCAATCTGGATCACCCTCATCATACAGAATGCAATCCTCAGCATTTGTCATGTCATGTAGGTCAAAGAACCCATCTTGTGGCCATATACTCATTTGTGGAGCTAACCACTCAGTCCAGTCTGCTACATTTTCTACAAATGGTGCAACCCTATGCCAACTATTTTCTCCCTCAGCGACAGTCTTCCTGGCAGTGAGATCCTCACTACACAAATTTGATAGGGTACTCATTTGCTGTGCTGGTCTGCTGTGGATTTGCACTCTAACCTTGCTGGATCCCATTCTGGGGTTTGGCTGCCCATGGGTGCTTTGGAATTGTAACCGCTCAAGCTCTGTAGCTCAGATGTTTCTACTTCTAGGGAGCACATAACGCTTTGCCTCGTTGCATCAGTTGGTTTAGGGCTTTAGACAGTCTCCATGTGCCTCTTTTGTAGTCTAAGTTAATGAGTACTCTCTCTTGGATATCATAGGTAGGGTGACTTGCTTCTGGGGTTTGAAACAGGTCACCCATGCTCTCAACACGCTGGTGTATAGATTCTATCCTGTCCGCAAACTTACCAAAACTTCACTGAGTTTCTCCTGTAAAGTCATCGTCATATCCTTCTCTTCATTTCACTTGTCTCTTCTCCTCTCACTGCATGATAGGCAGTCCAGCACACTCTCTAGTGAGACGATTACTCTCCCCTTCTCCTTTTACCAAGGGGATAGACTATCTTTAGTCCTTCTATGCTCATGTACCCTTTCTTGAGATATTGGCTGTTGTGTCATGTCTACAGTCCTATGCACATAGTCACTCCATCCTGCATTCCCTACATCCCTTTGCTGTGGTGTAGACACTCATTCTCTAATTACTATACCTGTAGTATCCCTTTTCTGAAGCAACTGTGAGATTGCTGATGATATATGTGACTGGTCATCACTGCCCCCTGACCTCTGTTCTTTGTTGTTATCCTGCTGGAGAAAGACTGGATCTAGATGCAATATGAACTGCAACTCTAATTGCAATGAAAAGTGGGGATCCCCTACCATGGTTTGCTGCCTAAGAGTTCTTGCCTTCTTTGGCTTTCGTATTTGTGGGGTTGCCTTGAGGGTCGCTGTCAGGTAGCGTGGAGGTATTCCAATTTCAGGGTTCTCAAACCCTACTGCAACTTCTTGCAGCTGCACTAGTGGGTAGATGGTTGCACAAACAATGAAGTTGTGTGAAGTCCTTTGTGTGAAGGCAGGGCAGAGGCACACCTAATCCTTGTATTGTATGGCTGTCTGGGAGGAATAAACAAAGTTCAACTGCCAACTGCCCCCAGACATGTGACAAGAATTTTAAATTGCAATTTCCCAGACACCAAACATGCTACTTGCTCCTAATCAAAAGTTAGCACTTATTAAATGTAATAACAGAACCCAATGTTATCCTATGGGAGAAGTAGGTTTCATAGTAGTGAAATACACATTTTTTCACTAAGTTTGGGTCTCTAACCCCTCATCAGCATGAGTCCGCTGAGAGGCTGTGGCCTGCCTGAACTCAGAAGTTAGTCCCAAACAAGTATGGTCTCATCTTCCTCAGTGACCAGGTTAGAGCACAACCTTCCCTCTCAATATCACTCCACCTCTGTTCCCTGCAGGACATTTTAGGAATTTTTGGAGGCCATGGGCAAAATGAATTTTGGGCATCCATGTTTGGAACAGCTTTGAATTTATCATCCATTTTCAGCTTTTAATGCTCATTTTGCCAAGGTCACTGAGAGTGCACAGACACACTGGTTCAAATTATAAATGTGTTTACATCTAATATTCAGGGATAGTGGTGTGTCTTTCCAGGATTGTAATGTAGCAGTAGCTTACATACATTATTGTAAATAATCACTGCAACCCACTGCCATTTTCTATATGTGAGGTCCTGGTTTGATCTAAAATGATTTTTTAGTGGCTGTTGCATGGTGCTGAAAAACCTAAACACATAATTTCTCTGCAAAATGTCTGTAATAGACTTCCATACATCACATGTATTAAAAAATAAATTAAAGGAAACTAGTATTTAAAAAAATCTATGTTTAAGAGTTATTTGAGGTCACCAGGGCAGGAATGTGTGGAAAACAGAGCCGGATCAATCAGGGGGCCCATTTTTCCCATGCCACAAAATGTTTCTGGTTCCCTGGGAAGTATCACCCTGGAGATGAAAGCTACATGTTGGTCTAGGCCCTCCTCATTCAACTGCAGTAACACTGCCCCAATGCCATACCCTGAAGCATCAGGCCAGAAACGTTTTAAAGGTATGGGCAAAGTAAGCCCTGGACCAGGGCCCACCCTATCAGGAGGGCCCCAGATCGAGCCGGCCCTGGTCTGCAGAGTGTCTTTCCCTAATGGCCTTGAATAATAGATTGCTTTAAATACCGTTTTCCTTTAATACATTTTTAATGTGGGTGATGTATGGGAGTCTATTACAAACATTTTGCAGGGAAATGTTTCTCATCACAATGCAGCATCAATTAAAAAAATCTTTTAGATCAAAACAGGACCTCATATATGAAACATGGGGGGGGGTAACAAATATTATTTGCAACAATATTAGTTTGCTGCTGCTGTCAGGTTTAGTGACATGCAAACCCATGTCACTAAACCTGAACATTATGGTCCATATTTATGAAATAGAAATGTAGCACAGCAAGTCACCATGTCATGCTGCACTGTGCTGTGTTACAGGGAGAGGGCAGAAATGTGCTGGATTTATCACAATCCGATGCATTCCTTAATTTCCGCAGTGCTGGTGCACAATGGTTTGCCTAGCGCAAACGTTGGCACCCTGGCACTATGGTGCAAGTGCACCTGTTTGCATGTAGAATTGTTTTTGTACAGGAAGGGGCACCTTCCTGCACACAAACAGTCCCCTGAAGCATATTCTTATATCTATGTGTGCTGTAGAAAGAGAAAGTAATAAGGAGAAATACACATGTTTCTCCTCATTACTCCTCCCCTGAGAAGGCATAGGATTTTAGTGCATCCCAAGGTGTACAAGTAATGTTAAATCTGGGAATGCGTAAAAGTCCATGAGTGTTGCTGGGAACACCCACCCAACACCTATGGAACACCTTCCCAGGGCAGAGTAATGCAATGCAGTGATTTGTGCTGTGCTGTGTTAGTCCTGATGTATGAAGTCACTCAGCGCCACACAGAGTAGCCTTGCATGGCATGACAAATCACATTTGGGGGTTGCGTTGGGCATGTGCCACGTTGCATGCTGAAAATGCAACTCAGCTCCCTTGATAAATAGGGCCCTTAGAATTTGGATCCAGGTGCGTGTGCACATGGGCAATCAGCAATAGAGAGACAATAGTAACAACATGGGATTTAGCCAAAATTGTGCTTTAAATCCTGGCATGCCAGGAAACCTTTTAAAACTTAAGCATAGAGCTTCAAAAGATTGACCCACCACAAATGCGGGTCCATTGCTCCTCAACGCCACAAGCAAACAACATGACAGTCCAACTAACACAGCAGTAAGGCACTGGGTTCCAAGTGGGGGGTGATGTGGGCAGATCAATTCTTGATAAACTTACAAAAACTACAATAGTGAAATTCCCGACATCAAGTCACATTGGCCAGTACCGGCAGCACCAGCAGCATCCTACAGCGGAAGCAATCCAGAAATGCCATGGACCCCCAGCGACCAAGATATTAACTGGTCCTGATTGAAACATCTCAGCGTTAGAGCAGGACAGTATTAACATTTGCTCCTGGGACATCCATGGCTTTGAGACAATGCTGCAATATGGAGACACAAGGCATTTCTCCAAAATGTTTATATCACACAGGAAACCTGGAATTTAAAGCCAATGCCAATAGTTAACTATGTTGCACATAATGTGAGATTTTTTTGTTTGGTGTGTGATGTTCCTCAATCGAAAGGATCTGAAATTATGTGCAACTGGGGTGGGGTGGGTCTTCTCCACATACTCCTCTACAAAATAACTGGATACAAATAACAAAGGTAGAACCGCTTCATATCATAAATGTTTACATTCTTGCGTGAGAAGCAAAGAAGAAGGGAAGGAAGGCTACCCTGTCTGAGTTAATAAAGCCACTACATACTTTACACCAACAATCACTCCCTTCCATTTCAAGAAAACTTCCTTACTAACCTCAATCAAAGTATTATTAAATGGAGCAATCAACAACATGCCATCAATCTACGAAAGCAGCTAGAAAAACTAGTTCTAAAGATGCTGAACGGCAACACGAGGGAGGACATCCAAGCATCAATAATCTTCCTCAGTTGTACGATGACATCAAAAATAGACTTCACGCTAATTAGCAAAAAAGGTTTCCCACTGGTAAGCCAATTTGAAGTCATCCCGCTCAGAGAATGAAAACTTCTAACAAACCCTTAGAATTGAATGAAAGTTTCATAAGTTGAGTCCAGCAAATACGTTAGTCTCCAGTCCAGTCAGCTATAACATAGAAAGGCTAAAATGGCAAGGCTCAGGGATTGAGGAGATCATGGCAGAGGTTTATCGCAGAGTATGAGTACCAGAAGAAGCAACAACAGTAGAAGACCAACATGAAGAGGCCTGGGCAATGCTAAGCAAGATCCTACTGACAAAATGTCTGTCCAGAACAGTACCACATGTGAGTACAAAAGGAATATGCACAAAAGGGGGAATAGGAAGACAAAGCAGGTACAGCACCGATCTGCATAAGCGAACATCACAAATACAAGAGAAGTGAGAAGAATAACGGTTGACATAATAAAAAAAGGGAAGAGGGTGTGAAAAAAACTCATTATGAAACTTGAGAATGTAAAAAGAAGCTAACAAGAAGGAATCTGGAAGCAAGCTCTTATGGACCAGCAAATTACCAAACAGCAAGGAATTCTGGCAAGCGATAAATGGAGTGGAAGGGGAAAGGCTCGAAATCAAAACTTGGAGATTGTGGTAGAGGTTTGAGAAGCCCATATCCGCAAAATGTATGCTCTGCCAGCCAACCACCTGAAGGAAGAGGGCAGACAAAACAGACATTTACTGATACCCCCGCAGGCAGAAGATAACAGGGAGTCCCAGGAGGCAAAGCAAGTATCGGCAACCCACAGCAACTAAACGGACCCCTCAGAAATTCAGAGTAGCTTGAGCAACAACCTGGGTCAGACCAGGTATGGGGACAATCACAAACTTAACAGCACTTACCATCTTAGCTGAAAAAGCAAAACAATGTAAAACCCGGTTCTTTCCATGTTTCTTTGATCTTGTTGGCCTTTGACCCGGTCCCGCACGGCTAAATTTGGTAAAAACTGGCAGAATTGGGCATCGCAAGTAATTTGTTAAGAGCAATCATATCATTGTACGAAGAGACTTGGGCTCAGTTCAAATTAGGGATGGCAACAAAGTCACAGAAAAAATAGATACTATGAATGGACTGAAACAGGGATACATACTAGCCCCAAGTCTGTTTAAACTATACCTAGCTGACTTTGAAAGCTATCTTCCGCAAAAGGAAAGTCATCCCCAAACCTTGGCAATGGAGAAAATTGGGTGACTACAGTATGTCGACAACATTGTCCTTTTGAGACAAATGGCAATTGATATTATAAAACCATTATTTTCCATTCCAAAAGCAGCATCTCCAACGCAGGCTTACCTTGAATTTAGATCTGCAGAGGAATAAACAAAATCACTCTTGGGGAGTATATCCTGAGAGGCAATAGATGAGCTAGGTAACCAAGATACATGAATCAGTAGCATGGAAAAGCAGCCTTTTGTTGAGTAACTAATTCTTCCACCAGATATCTGTCTCATTTAAATGGTGAGATCTTCTTCGCAAATAGATGGCATGCCTTGACAGTAATTAACTCATATGTATTGAGCCCACCGGAGTACGTCAGGCCATTTTTGTCCAGCCTTAAAATTAGGCCTGGGCCAAAATTCCCTTACGCTCGCGGAAATTGCGATAATTTTGCATTTTTGCATTCCGCGGAAAGTGCGAAAATGTCAAAATTTCCGCAATCCGCATCTTACCGGTAAGTTTTTTTCTTGCTCGCGCTGTAAAAAAATACATTCTCGCGTGCGCGCGATCGCCTTACCTGACTCCCCGCGTTCGCCGGCAAGTTTTCCCGACCCGGTCGCGTTTTCCACGAGATGTTGGATTGTTGGTAGCCATTTTGCGCTGTCTTGCGACAGTTCGCACATGCATTAATGTCATTTGTCGCGCGATCACGTCATTTGTAGCGCGATCAAGTCTTTCTTCTCGTGATCATGCACCGCGAGAGTATGAGAAGATTGAGAGCTCGAACACGTCATTCTCCACCGCGAGCGAGAGCGTGAGGACGCGGGCACGTCTAATCGAACGCGTAAAGGAGAAAGAGACCCCGAACATGTCATATCCAACGCGAGAGGGAGCGAGAGAACGCCATCAAGTCATTTTGGACCCGCCATCGACATCCGGCGGAAGTAATGTGAAGCTCGAGAACTCGAACATGTAAAATTTTCAATTTGGATAAGAATATCGGCTCTAGCAGCATGAAACCTTCTGCAAATGATGATTTTGGATGAAAACAACTCCTCAGATTGACATTTGGCTGTCCTTTTTTGTGCAAGGAGTCCTTTTTTAAAAAGGTGGGGAGAGGGAGGAAGTGCCACATAATCTCCAACTTCCTGTTCCTGTCCAGCAGGCTCCTCCCAGTGCTTTGTCCATCTCCTGCTCATTCTGCCTTTGGATTTGGAGCTCGAAAGATCACTCTTTTTGTCTGCTGCAACATTGCAATTGGATTTAAGGATTTTTTAATTGGATATTTTACAAGTAAGTGGTTGTTGTGTCTGTTTGATTGGGGGCATTGCAGTTGTTGTAACTACAATTTATTTTTGGTAACTATCATCATTCCTTAAATGTTGTGGGTAGTAGTAGTCAGTAGTAGGCCCGAGCTAGTCATGGCCTCATGGGTGTGTGCATGATGAAGCAACTGTTCCTTTGGTGTTTTTTGAATGTATTTCATTTTCAAGCATCATTTAGGGCCTGGATGGCATTGGAATTAGTTGGGAAATGTGTTTTTTTGGGGTGGGCTTTCTGACGTTGTTGGGCCTGGCCATGTGGCTGGTGGCCATTTTGAAGTCTAGGCCTGCAAGCTTGCCTGGCCTTGTCTGCCAACAGGCCTGCTTTCATCCAGTAGGATCAGAGCAGGTAGCCACAGCTTTATTAATCAAGTGTTTTCTGTGTGGTCTGTTGAATTTAGACATCATTTAGGGCATGGATGGCATTGGATTGAGTTGGGAAAGTGTGTTTTTTTGGGGTGGGCTTTCTGACGTTGTTGGGCCTGGCCATGTGGCTGGTGGCCATTTTGAAGCCTAGGCCTGCAAGTTTGCCTGGCCTTGTCTGCCAACAGGCCTGCTTTCATCCAGTAGGATCAGAGCAGGTAGCCACAGCTTTATTAATCAAGTGTTTTGTTTTGTGTGGTCTGTTGATTTTAGACATCATTTAGGGCATGGATGGCATTGGATTGATTTGGGGAAGTGTGTTTTTTTTTAAAGACATGCTTTTGTTGTGTGTGTCTGGTGTGTGTTGGTGTGCAATGCATGCACCCTGCAGACCTTTTTGGGGTCTGTGAATGTTCGTATTTGCATTTTGTTGCATTAAAAAGCCAGAGCAGTGTGCTTTAGCATGCATCCTTTACCTGGCTTTTATAGGCCTTTTGTCAGCTCCTGGTGTTTCCCAGGCCCCCTGCTTGTTTGTGATTTGTGAGTGTCCATGTGGCTGGTGGCCTTTTTTGTGTTGGGAGTTATTACTGTCTTGCTTTTGCCATATAGGCCTGCATGGTTTTCCTATTGGCTTACTGCTTCCATCCATCCACCCCCTTTGCCAGCAGCAGCTCCATGGATGCTGAGATGCTCAAATAATTTAATGGCAAATAGGGTCCACCCCACTTCCATTACATTTTTATTTTGGTGGTTCTTATTAACTTTCCTATCCTTCCTGAGAGTGTAGTGTGTAACTGTACACAGTAGTATAACATAGCCCTTGTTGAAAAAAAGTCCTAAATGTCTAGACTATCTTTTGTTTGCACTAGTACAGTGCTAAGTAACTGAACCACAACAACAAATGCAACATTTCACTGATGTTCTTCTCCTGGCTTATTTGCTTCTAGGTGCACAAAAAGCCGGAGGAGGAGGTGTCATCAGCATCACCCGGCTACCCGTTGTACTGCCAGCCAGACAGAAGTTCTGCTGCGCATCACGTCCACGTGTGACCAGAACTTGTTGTGCATCTGCATCCTGCCTGACATCTGAAGAAGATGGCCCTAAAGAAAGGTACCAGGTACAGTACCAAGAAAGTTGCCGGTGAGAAGAAGGAACAGAAAAAGTAAGTGCCATTAACCACGACTGGTGGTGTGCCGGCCAATGTTTTTTTTTACACCAAAAAAGTTACGCCTGCAGCAGCGTTGTCCGGGAACCAAGCTGGGAGCAGCACCTCAGCACCAGCGGTCCAACCCCACCAACCTAGGCCCAAGGGCTTTCGTGTCGCAGAGGTAGCCAGTCCACTAACGAGCAGCGATGTTGAAATGTCATTATCGCAAAGTAGTACCCAATCAACGCAAGTGCAAACTCAGCAGATAAGTGTGCAGCCGCAACAAGAACAGCAGCATCCGCAACAAGAACAGCAGCAACCGCAACAAGATTAGCAGCGGCCGCAACAAGAACAGCAGCGGCCGCAACAAGAACAGCAGCGGCCGCAGCAAAAGCAGCAGCGGCCGCAACAAGAACAGCAGCAGCCGCAACAAGAACAGCAGCAGCCGCAACAACAGCCCACCATAGTAGTTGCTGCTCCTGAAGTAGGGGCATTTCAAGAAATCAAGCTTCCTGCAGACAAAATGGAGCAAAGTCAAACCACTGTTTCAGAAGATCTATTGTCTTCCAGACCAACAGCAAGGAAAAGGAGGCTTAGCCCATAATCTTCTTCTTCAAGCCCCGCTTCTGATGATCGTGATGCCACTTGGCATCCACCAGCTCAGTCTGAGAGTGATATACGGCACAAGACAATGCTTCTGAAAAGGAAGGTCCTAGAAAAACTTAGAGATATGGAGGTAGATGTAGAAGAGGAGGGTGATGTTGATGAAGACGAGCCAGTCATCACGCACATTACTCCCGCCCCAAAGTAATTGGAGACCAACATTCTCACCCTATCCAGAAAGGCTGCTACTGAGCGGGATGTAGCACGGATATCACCAATACAGGTTACACCACCACTACCTCCAGCTGCCATATTTTCCAAGGCCCGGCAGGGACCTACATCCAGCTCAACCATCTCAGTAGGTAGTGGTAGTAAAAGTCACAGTCTAGGTGCACAGGGTCACATTCCAAGCACACCCTCCAGTTCATCTGGTATTGAAAGTGGCACATCCAGCAGTGCCAGAAAGTTCTCCTCCCCAGTTTGGGACTTCTTTTCTGTTAGCACCAAGGAGGAGAATGTTGCTATATGCTCAATTTGTTGACAAGGTGTTCGGCGGGGTAAGCTTGGTACAAACTATGGTACCGGAGGCCAAGCAAGTCATCTCAGAATACACCACACTATCGTGTGGGAGAATCGCCTACTTCAGTTAAAAGAAAGTCGAAAAACTCAACCCATTGAAGTTGGTCAGGAAGAGTCAGGGAGCGATATTATTGCGGTGGAAGGTGAAGAAGAGGGAGGCGTTTATAGCCCTGTCCCCAGTAGTGCAGTGGTACCTCCCACATCCTCCTCAGTAACATCTGAGTGGCACTGCAGTAAGAGCCATACTCAGTCAGGCTGAGACACCAAGGCAACCGAGTACCGCAATGAGACAAACTGTGTCGTTGAGTCTAAGTGGGTTAATGAAAACAGCACCACAAAGGAAAGTAATCCAGCCTACCATTGAGAGCATGCTTAGGTTGGAGGGGCAGTTCCAACGCATCCACCCAACGGCACGGTTGTACAATGCGAAGGTGGCTAAAATGTTAGTGCTGGACCTTCTTCCTTTTTCATTTGTGGAAGGGGTGGGTTTCCTTGAATTTGTGTCAGCCATCTGCCCTAAATGGAAGGTTCCCAGCCGGTCCTATTTCGCAAGAATTGCTGTTCCGGCACTACATCATGATGTGCTGGAATTGGTTGGACAAGCTTTGCAGCAGAGTGCTGTTCACAATATCCACCTGACAACAGACATGTGGACCAGTTGCCAAGCCACAGATTACATGTGCATCACTGCGCACTGGGTCTCTTTTGTGGGGGTTAGAGATAAGCTATCTGCACGAGGTGCTGTTGACACAGCTGCGATTTTTAAAGGTACTCGGAAACATGCAACTGTAGCCATGTTCGCCATGGAGAAATCTCATACGGCTGTAAACATTTTGCAAGAGTTTCTTAGCAAGGTTTTTGAATGGCTGCACCCAAGAGGGCTTAATATCGGTTTTGTTGCCACAGACAATGGCAGTAATGTACTTAAGGCTATGGATCTTCGTTCCTATTTCAGGGTTCCGTGTTTGGCGCACTGCATAAACATTATAGTTCAATACTTTCTGAAAAAAGAATCCATAGTCAGCAACTTACTGGCCATCTGCCGAAGAATATGCACTCATTTCGGCCATTCTTTTAAAGCTCGGAAGCAGCTGAGGATCATCCAACGTGAAAATAGGATGCCAGTCAAGGCACTCATCCAGGAGGTGGCAACACGTTGGAACTCAACGTATTACATGCTTGATCGTCTGTATGAGCAGTACAGGTCACTCCATGAATATGTCTGGAAAAGTGGGGATGCTACTGTTAAAGGCATGAACCTTGAGATGGAGCAATGGAGCCTAATTAAATGCCTGACTGAGATGCTTCGTCCTTTTGAGGTCTTCACACGTGAAGTCAGCAAGGAGGACTGTACAATGGGCCAAGCTATCCCATTATTGCAAAAGCTAGAGCATCAGCTGAAGAAGGTTTCTGAATCATACAAAGGTGTAGAGGACAAAAGGGAAGCCTATGACTTGGTGGAGAGCTTAGTCCGTCGCTTAGCTGAAAATACAAGGATAGATAATAAAATTTTGTCACAAGAACATTACATTTGTGCCACAATTCTGGATCCACGTGCAAAATTTGGACTGAAGACATTCTTTGCTTTTTCAGAGCTTGATGTTGCCCGCTACAAAACTTGTATAGCTGAGGCAGCCAGTAAGTTGGAAAACGAACGGCTGCTAATTAAAAGCCCGCAAGATCAACCCACAAGAAGTACTGCAGCAGGGCATGCAGGATCAATTGCAACTTCGTCGGCTGAGGGCAGTGCGTTTGGATCACAACACTCACCATCACTATCGACAACAGCAACAATAACTGGATCATTAGGCCCAGTAGAATCGTTAGACGATTGGTATGTACAGTTAGGCATTAATAAGCACAGTGCTGATGCACAGAGAAAAGAGCCCGAAAGCTTACCAGCAGCTCCCCTGAACATTGAGCGGATGGTCCAGGCCTATCTGGACGACCCAACAGAGGTGTACATTGATCAAAACCCATTGCAGTATTGGTATAGGAAAAGGTCTGAATGGCCACTGCTCAGCAGGCTGGCTATAAGCTATCTGGCTTGCCCTGTCGCAATTGTCTCTTCCGAACGTGTTTTCAGTGCCGCTGGTTCCATTGTAACATTGAGAAGGACCAGTCTCTCGCCCAAAAACGTGGAGAGGTTAACAATGATCAAAATGAATCAGCACTTCATACCACCGAATTACACAATACATGAAGCAATGGAGGAAGATGAGGACAGCGGCTCAGGTGACGGAAGTAGTGTGTCACATGATTACCTACTACTGGCTGAACCCCCAGAGTTTGAGGACGAGCTATACTTCCCTGACAATTAGGCTTGCACTTACTGTCTTCCTCCCTTTTTTCCCCCTTTATTTGTGTGTCTGTCATTCCGGTTACAAACTTGTTAATCACAACAAATCCATTACCACCGTCTTCTACTCTTCTAATTTAATATACAAGTTTCAGGTGTCTGCAATTTGACAGTACAGTCCTCCGAATCCAGCTACTCCGATCCATCATACTAAATCTCCCGCCCAAATCCATTGAACTCATGAATGATGATTGGATGATGGTAAATAGAAGAAAAAATTAAAACTTTCCTAGTCCAGAGAAAAGAAGTGGAGCATGAATCAGATGACTACTATAGCTATCCTCCTTTCAGAGCCGAGAGAGACTGCCCATTAACTGAAAATGAGATGGAACAGGTAATGATTGATGCCATGCATTGGACGCAGAGTCGCAGACTGAGTGATTTTGTTGTGTTTGTTGTGCATGAAGTTATGTCATTGTGCACTAATCATCTTTCTACAGTACACACTAAACTTAACTCAAGGTGAATTTTCCCCTTCTTGCAAATAAGAAATTTGTACTTCTCCTGCAGCTTGATACATTGCTTTTTTTAATTCAATACAGGAAGGGGACTCAATCTGCGCACTGAGTATGATTGACAACAGCACCGTCCATGATGATGATGGCGAAATAGACGGCACGTTAACTTAAGATGAGAAGGAACAGGTAATGACAATTAATGGCATGCATTGGACACCTGACTCTGAGCAATTGGTGTTTGTGTTTTCGTTGTTTGTTGTGCACGAAGTGTACTAGTAATCTATCTTTCTGTAGACACTAAAGAGTGACTCAAGTCAATAATATTTCTACTCTTGTTGTGTAATAACAATTTTACTTCTACTGCAGGCCGATCTTCACAGTCAGTCAGTACAAGTATCGGAGATGATGATTGATGGAATAATAACAAGTCAGGAGGACGTTTCATGAGTGGCATAAAACTTAGAAGCCTAAAGGTAAACATGTCAACAACAACCACAGCAGACCCAAATGTCTGTGTAGAAGTGGAGTCGAGTGTAGCGGTGGGATGACTGCTGTGCATTGATTTACTAACTTAAACTGTAAAATGCTCTGTTTGGAATGGATAATGTGCTTTGCCTTTGTCCAACTCTTTAAAAAAAAAAAAAGTACTCTAAAGTCTAAACGTAGGATGTGCTACTGCTAAGCAACGTGCCGTCAGACCTGTCACTGTGGGCCTGCTCCCTCCTGTTATTGTTGAAGGTCAATGCTGGAAACAGACTAGAGTAGAGATGATGCATACATGCCACCTCGGAAAGTGTTCTTGTTGCACTACATCATAACTTGTGCATTTGTTTCAACTTTGTTTCTCAATATCCCCTTTGTTTTTCTATCTACAATTACAGGCCGGGCCTTGCCCTATACTTGGGAAAACATTACAATGCACACTTACCTTACCAATAAATCGACATTTTTTTTCCAGCCGGGCAGTGGCGAGTGACGACACCCAAGACTGATGGACGAGAGGACCAAGAGGAATGCCGAGATGCAAATCCAGTCCACATTTTTGACCAGGATAACATAGTAACAGTATAAACTTTCATCTTCTATTAAATAATTTGAATAATTTTTTTGTCTACAATCTTTACAACAGTGTGTTCTTGTTGTTGTTATTATCATCATTAGGTTTGCTCTCTGTTTACGATTCTTCCCTACCAATATTTAAAATTTCTATTTGCTATCTGTAAAAGTATTAAGTCCGGAACAACAGAACAAGAAGTGTATCTAATCCGGGTCTCTCATCATCATGCATGCATTTCCTTTTTCTCCCTTAACATATGGATGTGGTAGTCTTCAAAGATTGTCGTTTGTTTGTCCATGCATACTGTTTTTCAATGTCAAACCTTTCCCCAAACCCCCTTACCATCCATTCAACAAACCCTAACCCTCTTCCCCCGGGCTGTGTGACTTATTGTCGAGGTGTGACTAAATTAAATGTACACCAATACTTAATCACACGCTTGCTGGGGCGGATGTGGCGAAAGCAACAGTACTTCAATTTCAAGGCAGAGCGATGATCTTCTTCTGCTTGCCCACCCATGAGTAGTATATTTTAGAGGTTATTTTATTTAACAAAGGAACATATACCTCAGCATTAATTGCCGGCATTGATTGGATTTGTTTGTTGTCATTCCTCATACACAGAACTAACTGTTAGGCTGTGGGCCTAGTCAAGTGACTCGACACAACTATAGTTTCTAACTCTGTCTAGTAGGCTATCCCAACCACCATTATGTTTTGTTGTAAAATATTTTAGCATATTATTGTTGCTCGTAAGTTCTGTACTGTACTTCATTCTACTACTCCTCTAACAGTCTCTCAAAGGCGGTTGACTGTCTCATTTTCTTTTTATGCAAATGCTGCTGCCCTGCTAGGGGTGGGCGGAATTTGCGTAATCGCGTTACGCCAATCTCCGCGAAATGGTAAAAAATCTCCGCGAACACGCAGAAATTCCGCGAACACGCGGAATTGCTTGTTCGCGATACTTTTTTCCTGTTCGCGATCGCTGTTTGCGTGCTCGGGGTGAAATATCTCGCGAACACGCATATTGAGAACGCGAACAAGCAAAAAAATTTCGCGAAGTCGCGGAACGCAGATTTTTGGGCAATTTCGCGTTCTCCGCGGAACGCGAAATTACCCAAATTCCGCAAATTCCACGAACGGAACGAAATTTACCGCCCAGCCCTAGTGTCTACTATTACTACTATACTACCACCACCACCCCAATCATGGCATGTTAGAAAAAGGAAACCATCTTCACCATGCAGCCATTGCTGTGCCTAAGTTAAACATCAAGCACAGGTAAGAGAAGTTTGGGGGAGGCAGAATTAATAATAGACATGTTTTCAATGAATTCAATTTCACACACCCCTTTGAGTCCAGATAAAGAATGCATAGACTAGAGGAGAGACTGAAAGTACTAGTAGGACAAGTTAATCAGTGAGGGGTGTCGCATCTATCTGTCTGTGTCTTACACAGTCAGCCAATTATTTAAATCAAACACTGGCCCTGCACCAGCAAGGAAACAGTGTGATGTAAAACAGTAACCCCACCTACAAAACAATAACAACATTGAATGTAACGTAGAAAAATATATTTAATTGACCCTAACAAAAATAAACTAAAAACCCACAAAAGCTGACCCACCCCCCTCCCTAACCCCAACCAATGTCCGTAGGAAAGTCCATAAAATACTAGTCCAAAAAGCAAAAACCCAACGCCCAAACCAGTTCCCACCCACTCAAACAAGAATTAAAAAAGGGGCAGAAGACAGGGACTAAGGTGTGGGGCGGGATTGAAGGAGGACACGCATCTGCTCCTCTAGACGGGCGACGCGGCATCTGAGGGCGCGGCAGTTGCAGCCACAGTGGGGGGGGGCACCAGAGATGGCATTGCGGTGGCGGCAAGCAGCCGCCAGAAGGTGGCGCCGTATCGCTGGAGGGCTGTGGCTGGGGCCAGGGGCACTGGAGGAGGCTTCAAGTACTGCAGCAGTCTCCTTCTCCTCCTCTGCCAAGACCACCAGCCGTCGGTATTCCTGCTGGATTGCCTCCAGCTTCCGGCGCCATGCCTTGGCGGCCAACTCCTTCCGATTGACTTTAGGAGTAGCTGTGTATCAAAAAGAAAAAAACAAGACAATTGTAAAATATACTCTTAGAAAAACAGTAAGACAAGTTAATTATTTATACACATAGTGGCATGGTAGAGTAGCACTATAAAGCACAGTATATAACATTTTAAATCTCGCCCGTCCTTCTTCCTTCCACCCGTTTTTCACTTTTTAGTTGAACAGTGCACCAGGTGCTCTTCTCCATAAAACTTTCAAAGCGGAGTTGAAATCAGATAGACGAGGCCATTGGTTACTCAATACTTCCGCTCCTATGCCAATTAAAGGGATTCTAGTCTTCTAGTTCACTCTTCAAACGTTCACAACAACTCATACTTACTTAGGACATCGGATGGCGGGCGGACTTTGTCCGCCCGCCATCCTCACGCTAAAAAGGGTGGGGGTCCAATGGGGACAATTAGGAGGATGCGCCTGGCACAGTGGCCGGCGCATCCTGTTTTGTTTACATTCTGGTTGGCGGTGCCGAAAGCAATGCTAAATATACATGTTGTGCTGCTTTTCCAAGCACAAAATTTCAGGCCCCTTGCGGAGCCTGTCACGTTTTGCTTTGAAAGGCAGGGGGGTACCATAGCATAGGTACCCTCCATGGGGGCCCCCAAGCATACTCTGCAATGTCTGCATGCCTTTCCGTGGCGGACGGCAATGCCGCCACGCAAAGGCATTCCAAAATGCAGATTATATGGCTGGCGATGTGTTCAGAGAGACACCACCACCATATTGAACCCTTTTCCACCTGGTCGACATGTGGGGGGGGTCTGACTCTTTTCTACAGGGATGGCGGGAGGTTTGCCCCTGCGGTGTCGGCAGTGAATACCGCCGGCCCGGCGGGAGCAATACGCCCACCATCCTAATGGGGCCCTAAGTCTCAACAGTACAGTATACATACAGTACACCCTTGCAGTGAGTGTACTATCAACAGTAGTTAAGGATTATGAATCTAACTTACCACCGCCTGCCACTGGTGCTGGCACTCCCCCTACCGCTCCATCATCGGTATCTGCAGCAACTGCCGCATCCTCTCCATCCGCGTCGCCTTCTCTGGCCCTGGCAATGGTGGTCGGTAGTGCGACTAGAAAACATTACACATTTATTAGGCGTCATATACACCTCCCCCTATTGGTTAGTAGCAAGATTGAAAAATGAGTTAATACTAACATACATCACTAGTACAAATCAGGTAGTAGTAGAGTAGACACTAATAGTTATATATGGTCCCCCCTAGGGTCATTCTAGCCTTTGCTTAGTTAGCCCGAGCCATGCAACCATTTTACCTTTGTGTCTTTTATTTTTTCACATGTGACGTTACCTTGCAGCTTTTTGTATAAGACACCTTTGAGCCCACATGACCTGCCTCACACTGCTGCTGTCTACGCGCTGCGTACAAGCGGTCAACAAAAACATTAACAAGCCACTTTTTTATGAAGTACTGGTGTACTGACTGCTAGTCCATATTGCTTATCCATAAATGCTACACTTTTTGGCACGGCTGAGAAATGCTTGCTAGTTGCAATATACTAACACGCACCATTTCATTTTTCGCATTGCAGACCGAAGATTCCCTTCTACGAACCAGAGCTTTGCAGAGCTTATGAATGATGCAACAACTACCAGTACTAGGTTCTTCTAAGGTGAGGGGTCCCTTCAGAGATCTTCATTTATAAATTTATATAAACTAAATTCCCAGGGGATGGTGGTGCTGCCTGTTCAGTTATCATGATTTAATTCCCAACTGTAAGTAAGTGTAACAATGTTTATTGTTTTAATGTTATTGATTTTCCGGTTGGTGCTGCAATATATAATAGAACAATGTACAGAGCTTCTCAATTCAAAATAAACATTTTGAACTTACATAGACATGGTGGTATGTGGTGTGGACTAACTTACACGAGTGAGCAAATTAAAGGAAGGGTGTGCATGTGCATTGCTTCCACGACTGAGAGGTTGGGTGTGTTATGCTATGTTCTGGGTTGTCTACTTGTTGGGTATCTTGGGGGGAGGGTTCGGAGACCTAATAGTTATGACAAGACAGTACTATAGTCGAGCAGGGGATTGTGGTGGGTTCTGAATTTCTGATTGAGGTGTGTGAGGAAGGTCCAACCTACCATCACCAACATCCTATTTTCTTGTGCAAAGGTCTGTATGTGCAAGATCCCTACAACAGTAGTATGTCCTATAGGCTATCATATAAAAATAGTAATAAATCTGGTTGGGCATTTGTTGCTGTGAATTGTCAAAGCCTCAAGATTAACAAAGACTCAAGATCAATAAGACTAGAAGTAGTACAAGAGGACGACCCAAAGGACTGGACTCAATGGCTAGAGCTACTGGTGAATCTGAGTTTCATTACAACCTTTCAAATAAAGAGGCACTGGCCAACTGGGCAAGCTTAGCTACTACAGTACAGACAGACTGATAGTAGTAGTAGTACAGAGAGTCATTATAGCGGAGGCAGGGATAACAAGATTTTTGAAACCATACAGATCGAAGGATAATTGTTGGTAAAAAATATCATTGGGAAACTGAAACAATAGTTCGTGAAAAATATGGTGCAGTAAAAGTTATGGAATAAGAAATATTATTAAAAACAAGAAGACTTACTGGGGCCAGCAGAGGAGCCCTCGTTGGTGTTCTCCTGGTGGTGGGGTTCTGACTGTTCTCCCGCCGACTGCCCACTCCCTGTCTGTCTGCCCCTGGGTGCTGATGAACAGGAAAGATATAAGAAAGAGACAAACATTGATGGATGGAGTCAAACAAATACAATATTTTTAAAGAACGGTCAAAAAAAACTTATGTAAACAACAATTGCAATAACTAAATTGACCGATCTCATCTGGTCAACAAGTAGTATCGGGGGATTCGCAGATCGACTACTTAAGTTACTATTTATCAACAGTAATCCAGTCTTCCATTCTGATTCCAGAATACTAAGTTAAAACTAAGCCTAAGTACGACGTACCACCCGACCTAGCCCACCTATTCCAGGCATGCCAATTGTACATTAAGTATGCATCTCCACTTCTTTTATTCCTCGACGATGCATATGGTCAAACAGAGGACACATGACTACATTTTTTGTATACACCAAATTTTGGGTTGATTGATTGATGCTGATGTTCTGCTAGTGCCACTGCTAATGCTAAGCCAATTACCACCACTCATTGAACAAACTAGAAAAGGTTCTTATAGAGACTGGCGTACTAGCAGCACGTGACGTAACTGAGGGGGCATCATGCATACCACTAAAAAATTACAAACTCATACAAAGTACCTAAACCTAAGTATCAATCCGCCCCTATCTCTTAGTGACAGGACAAAGTAAGGACTAGAGTCACTGTAGCATTACGTAACTTAATTTCTCTAAAATAAACTCTTACAGAATCACGCTAAGCGAGCGCAAACGCAAAGTTGCAAACAAGTAAGATTTGTAGTAGCGCAGAGGAGCACCTGTGTCATAATCACAGAAGACTTTTAAACGTAATTAACCTGGAATGTAAGCAGCAACATTCTAGCTGGTTGGAAGAAAAAAAAGATATTCGCAATATATAACACAGAGCAGAAGAACAGACACAAAGGGGCCGATTCCAATCCTGTAAAAAGGCCGTACAAATCGTCGTACGGAGCATTTTCCCCGTACGACTCGTACCCGGTAAACTATCCGTACAACCTAGGAAGTACGATTCGTACAGAAAGCCTATTTCTGTATGTTTCGTACAAAAGACCGTACGGGTCAAAATAACCTATGATTGTGATCCGGAACAGCTTGTACGCGACGTCCGTACGTATGTAAGCAGCGTTTTACAGCCCAGCAAGTACGATTCGTCCCTACATCACTCCGTACGGCTCTTTTTTTACGGGAGCCAAACACAGCCGGAAAAGCAGAGTTCGACGCGAACCTCTACGCAACGGAGCCCCGGTACGCGACGTACACTCCATGAACCCCGTCGTACGTGTCATCCTGGTCCTCTTGGCCTACGACCTGGTGCACCGCACCCGACGCTCACGCCGCAGAAGGTGAGAACAACACCCACGGGCCAGGGTGGGGGTGAGGGGCAGGAAACATACCCCATACTCAAAGCCAAACCTATAATATGGAGGCCATACATTACCACCAGGGTCTGGTCACTTGGGGGGCATGTCCAGCAACCCCTGCATACCGCAACAATGGAAGTGGACGTGTACGGTGCGTGTCACACATACCCCCACGGCACAGTAGAACTGTGATACGGACCATACACACGCAATGAATGCATGGGTACGGTGCGTACCACACGTACCCCTACGGCACCATTAGAACTGTGATACAGACCATACACATGCAATGAATGCGTGGGTACGGTGCGTACCACACGTACCCCTACGACATAGTAGAACAGTGATACGGACCGTACACACGCAATGAATGCGTGGGTACGGTGCGTACCACACGTACCCCTATGGCACAGTAGAACAGTGATACGGACCGTACGCACGCAATGAATGTGTGGGTACGGTGTGTACCACACGTACCCCTATGGCATAGTAGAACAGTGATACGGACCGTACACACGCAATGAATGCGTGGGTACGGTGTGTACTACACGTACCCCTATGGCATAGTAGAACAGTGATACGGACCGTACTCACACAATGAATGCGTGAGTATGGTGTGTACCACACGTACCACTACGGCAGGGGTCTCCAACCTTTTCTGGTCTGAGAGCTACTTCAGCTCAAGGAAAGTCCTGTCGAGCTACTAGCAAATTGTATCACTGTGAAATATTGACAGCACATGTAAACATTACACTATGACCACCCTAAGCAGCATTATCATAGTGCCAACCAAGTATTCCAGGCAATGTTACCAGAAGAAATGCTAAGGAAACATTTATCAATATTAAATGCCCCCACCTGAAGGATAAAGTAACAATCAAATCTTCACATGCCTGGCACAAAGGACATAACCATAGTAATAAGTCTCCTTAATTCAGCTTGATTTATCTTTCAAGTATCAACTTTGAATGTGTTTGGAATTGCAACTTTTTGTCTTCATCAGCATATCAATGTCTGAAACTGCTCAGATTTTTCTATCACCACTTTCCATTTTGGGCAAACAAACTACATTTTCCTGAAGAAAACCTTTGTTTGGAAAAAATGCCTTTAAAATACCCATTTTCATTTTTAGGAAATACAGGGACCCCAAACATCAGCTTTTTATTTGTATTGAACACTCACCTGTACAAATGCCTCACATGGACAGACTGCTTGGAATGCTCCGGTATTACAGTCATAAGCCATGGCACCATAGCACCGAGGACGACTGTATAATGCCAATAATGCCGACCAGCATATAATTGTGACAAGCCTGGACACCATAAGGACAAGGATGGCCACCATATTATTAGTCATGGCCATTATTATGCAAGGGGCAGCCACAATTATATCAGTGACACCTAAGTAGAGTGCAGTCATGCTGTTAATGTGTCACTGATAGCTGCCAGTATACCATAACTAGACCAAGAATACCCAAAATAGTTCAGGATGGCCACAATTATGTAATTGGCATTGTTATGCCATGAACGGACACAATTGTTCCACAGACAAACCCCATATGATGGGGGCTGGCATACCCATTTGGTAGTCCTTAACACAGGAAGCAATAGTGTTTATAATGGACGCACACATAAATAAATGCAGATGATTAATTTTCTCTGCTCACGATTATAGCTTTTCTCAGCCCTCGGCTGCTCATGCACCCAACTGAAACATTTTCACTCTGACTCCTGCAGTCACACACTTTAGTGGGTCAACACTGATTACTGATCAGGCTACCACTACCACTCTTCATTTATAGCCCACTGTTCACACACATGGTGAAATTGATAAAGCAGGGGACTACCACATGGCCAATCACCTTGTGACTTAGTCCAAGACTGGATAAAGGTGGCCATGTGGCAGACTCAGTAGGCCGACACAGTGTGTGTTTGATTGTTAAGATTAGTCCATGCTGTAGGCGCCACAGCCCGCAACCTCAAACAATGGATCAACAACTGCGCCAACACCCTCTCCCCGCTCAAGAAACCCCCCAATACCCACACCAGCAAGAGAACCAGCTGGTTCACCGAAGACCTCCAGGCCTCCAAGCGAACCTGCCGAAAACTAGCAAAAAACTGGACCCACGAAAGAACACCGGAAAGCTACACAGCCCACAGGAACGCCACCCGCCGACATCACCAACTCATCAGATCCGCCGAAAGGTCCGCCTTCAGAGACCGCCTCGACAACAACGCACACAACAGCAAAGAGCTCTTCAGCATCGTGAAGGAACTCTCCAACCCCAGCTCCAACACCAACGACATCCCACCGTCACAAGAACTGTGCGACTCGCTGGCCACCTTCTTCCACTGCAAGATCACAGACATCCACAACAGCTTCGACGCCATCACCACCCTGACAGCAGCCGACACCCCCGCTCCCACGACCACCACCCGCACCAACCGCCTGCTCACCTGGACCAACACCAACGACAACGACACCATCAAGATCATGAACACCGTCCACTCCGGATCCCTGGAAGACCCCTGCCCACACCACATTTTCAACAAAGCCAGTAGGACCATTGCACCCCACCTTCGGAAAACCATCAACATCTCCTTCGAGACAGCGACCTTCCCGGAGAGCTGGAAGCACGCAGAGATCAACGCCTTACTAAAGAAACCCAAGGCGGACCCCAAGGACCTCAAGAACTTCTGACCCATCTCCCTGCTCCCGTTCCGGGGCGAAGGTAATCGAAAAGGCCGTCAACAAACAACTGACCAGCTTTCTCCAAGAGAACAACATCCTAGACCCATCCCAGTCAGGGTTCCACAGCAACCACAGCACCGAAACTGCCCTCATCGCCGCCACCGACGACATCAGGATCATGCTCGACAATGGAGAAACCGCGGCCCTGATCCTCCTTGACCTTTCAGCCGCCTTCGACACAGTCTGCCACTGTACACTAAGAGCACGCCTCCACGACGCCGGAATCCAAGAGAAGGCCCTGGACTGAACCACCTCCTTCCTCTCCGGAAGATCCCAGAGCGTCCACCTACCCCCCTTCCGCTCCAAAGCCATCAAGATCATCTGTGGCGTACCCCAAGGATCATCTCTCAGCCCAACGTTATTCAACGTCTACATGGCACCACTCGCCCACGTCGCCCGACTACACGACCTACACATCATCTCCTACGCCGAAGACACCCAGCTGATCCTCTCGCTCACCAAGGACCCCCACACCGCCAAAACCAACCTCCACGAAGGAATGAAGGCCGTTGTCGACTGGATGAGGAACAGTCGACTGAAGCTGAACTCGGACAAGATGGAGGTCCTCATCCTCGGCTCCACCCCCTCAGCCTGGGATGACTCCTGGTGGCCGACGGCACTAGGAGCACCCTCTACACCCACCAACCACGCACGAAACCTAGGGGTCATCCTCGAGTCCACACACTCCATGACACAGCAGGTCAACGCCGTCTCCTCCTCCTGCTTCAACACCCTCTGCATGCTTCGCAGGATCTTCAAGTGGATCCCCACCAAAACTAGAAGGACGGTCATCCAGGCCCTCGTCAGCAGCAGACTGGACTACGGCAACGCACTCTACGCAGGAGCCCCGGCCAAACTCCTGAAACGACTCCAACGCATCCAGAACACCTCCGCTCGCCTGATCCTGGACATCCCCCTCGGCAGCCACATAACACCCCACCTGAAAGACCTGCACTGGCTCCCCATCAACAAGAGGATAACCTTCAAGCTCCTCACCCACGCACACAAGGCACTCCATGACACCAGACCAGCGTACCTCCACAGATGACTTAGCCTCTACTCCCCCACCTGCCAGCTCCGCTCCGCAGACCATGCCCTCGCTACCATCCACCGCATCCAAAGAGTGCCCGCCGGCCGCAGATCATTCTCCCACCTCGCTGCCAAGACGTGGAACACCCTCCCCATCCACCTACGGCAGACCAAAGACCTTCTATCCTTCAGTAGACTCCTCAAGACCTGGCTCTTCGAACAGTAGCAGCATCCCCCCCCTAGCGCCGTGAGACCCTCGCGGGTATGTAGTGCGCTTTACAAATGCTATGATTGATTGATTTATTGATAGGATGGTTGGCTAAAGATCTTCAGATGATCAGTGCTGCCTTTTTGAATATGCTTAGAGTCTCCGCATAGACTCTCTGAATGAGATACTGGGAATGGCTTCAACTCTGAGAGCTACTTTGAGGGTACTGGTGAGCTACCAGTAGCTCCCGAGCTACTCGTTGGAGGCCCCTGGTCCAGACATATGAGGGGTGGGTGCACTTGACTACCAGCAGTGTCCAGACATATGAGGGGTGGGTGCATATGACTCCCAGCAGTGGACAGAGAAATGGGGGGTGTACATCATTATCAGATGACCACACCTACATGGTGGTATGGACGCATCCCTAACTTTGGACTATGATTTTAGTGCTATGACAACACATCACTGACAGCAGTGTCCCACTTCCAGGAGGATGGATGTCTTTCACACACTGCATGGCACACCACATATGGGTGTGAGGACAAATAACACATGCATACCCACCCATGGCGGATGCAGTACAATACACACCCTGATATCATGCCACAAGACTGTATAGTCATGTAACGGCCTACAAAACTAAGATAGCCAAAGGGAACACACACTGTCACGCACATCCCAGGAGTGATAGGAATGTTCAGGTGCTGGTCCAGCCACCAAGATGTTGTCTCTCATGGAAGGAATAGGGTTCAATTCCACCAGATACAATGCCCACAATTGTGAGTCAGGTGCCCAAATACCCTGCATAACAAGTACCATTTGTGTTGTAGGCAGTGATTACACACATGCATAGTGCTGAAAAGGGCCAATTTGTCCCTGAAGGCATTCCTACATACCCAAAACACAAGTACAGTGACTAGCAAGGATGGCACAGACGATTCAGCAGGAGACATCGATGAGCAGGCATGGCCATTGTTGAAGGGATCCGTCACCAACAAAGGAAATGTGGACACAGGTCAGCACAACAATTGTGCAACTGTTTGCAGGGAAGATGTCAGGTGCCACAGAGGAAGGAACACTCCTTGGGACAATGTCTCCAAAGTAAATGAACACACACTACCAATGATTCTTTGCAGAGACATTGTGATGGCACACAGATACCATGGTACACCTCATGACCATCATGCAAAAACATTTCTCAGAACCCTAACACATTACCAGAACACCAACTCCAGGAGCCTCATCACCAACATCAAGTACCTGAAATGCAATAGTGTTGAAAGTAAAAGAAAAGGCTTTATTCAGCACTAACAAAAATCAATTAAAAAAAGACTATGTACAAAGGCCAATGGCCAGTCCATTTCTCAAGTCCAAGGGTGGACGTATGGGACCGCGTCCACCCCTACCTTGCCTGCACAAAGAAACCTCAAGGTTTGTCGACTGGGGGGAAGCATCATCTGTGGCAGGACCAGGCACCGCAGAGACAGGAGGGAGATGGGTAGGTGTGGTGGGTGCAGGGGTGGACGTCTCCACCACAGGGGGTGGGGCAGCGCCAAAGGTGGAGGTGAGCTCGGCGCTGCACACTGCTGCTAGGGCCTCCATCCTAACCCCTGCACCTGAAGATACCCCAGGGCCAACGGAGGGTGTGGTGGGCGAGGGATGGGGTGCAGCGCTCTTGGAGGAGGGGGTGGACACGGTGGGGGACTCAACTCCTGTGCCCGGGGACTTCCTCGCCCGCTTGTGGGGTGGTGGCTCAGTGGGAGCGAGGCCCAGCTCACTCATATAGGTGTCCTTGGGTGAGAGTTTGGCAGGGGAGCTAAGGGGAGTGGTTTTGGAGGAACAGGGTTGTGAGGACTGCGGACTGCGACTGTGGCTGCGTGCATGTCGTCTGCCCCCAGACCCTGTGGGTGTGCCTACATCCCCCTGAGTGTGCGTGCCAGGAGGTGTGTGCTGTGCCTTACTTGGGGGTGTGCTGGATGTGTCTGGCGGGGTGCGTGCCCGTGACTGTCTGGGTGTGGGTTGGGCAGGCATGGGAGAGGGCAGTGTGGATGGGTCCGGGGTGGGGGGGGACGGAGCACTGCAGGAGAGAAACTGCTGCCGTCAGGGAAGAGTCCATGGACCGCAGAAACCTGCGTTGGTCAGACATCGCTGCTGACATGCCCTCCATGAACGACACCATCTGTGTGAGCAGTTTAGTGTGTCCATGGAGGACATTCAGCACCGATGCCTGCCCAACCTGCAACTGACGCAGTATGTCCACAGACTCTTCACTGAGGGCAGCAGGGGTGAGAGGGGCAGGGAGTGCGGTGCCTGGGCCGCAGGAGACATGGTGGAACTCTGCACGGACAGAAGGGACGGGAGCAACTGGGAGGGCGAAGATGGTAATGGAGGAGGCGGAGACAGATGTGGGGATGCTGCCAGTTGGTGTTGCAGCCTCCGCCTCCTCAGGGAGGTCAGCCTTGGACCCGTCGGCGTCGTAGCTGGTATCGCCTCCAGACAGGTCCTCCGACTGACTCCCCTCACCCTCTGTGCCACTGGCTCCTGCTGACTCCCCAGCACTGGTGGCACTGTCGCTGGGTCCCTCCTCCAGGTCCATGCAGGTGTCTCCCTCGGTTGCGGATGATGCTGTGGGCAAGGAGAAGAAACCAAAATGCATCAGTCACCTGTATACATCTGACACATGAGCACAAGAACAATTGGTCACAGTGCATATCAGGCAATGCATCATGAGTAACAGCTAGATTACTCCGCACATATGTAAGCCCTGTACTGCCCAGTTGGTAGACCCACTATGCCACTTGGACACCAGGAAAAAAAGAACACAAAAGCCCACAACTTGAATGAGAAATACACTGAGAAGCTAGTGTCTGTGAACCGGTGAGCACAGCAATACAATGAAGTCATGCCACCTCTTGTTTACCCAGAAAGAAACAGTAGTGGTGCACCCAAGGTAAACTAACACACCTCAATACTCAAGGTGTCACCACACTCAGAGACGTGTAAGTACATTGGAACACAAAATGAAAAAAAGTTTCTACCTTGGGACTCACAATACTTTCCACAATCGACATGTTTTGAATGTGCCAATTTGCCTTTTCGTGAAAAGAACACTCATGTGCCTGCATGAAATATGTCGCACAAGCCAGTGCACACAAAAGTTCATTTACAATGTCATTGTATAAGCTGGCACCTTTTCTAAGAAGCCACTGTCAGAAATAAATGATGTTGCAGAACGTACATATACATCGGCCCACGGAGGTCTTGATGTCTTGAGACTCGTTAGTTAGTATCACCAACAACAAAGGAGTCTCACAAAATCAAGACCACTGTGGGAACATGTATATGGAGAATCTGCAACACCATGTAATTCTAACAGTGGCTTCTTTGAAAAGGTGCCAGCGTGTTCCATGAAAGTGGAAATGTCGTTTGGTGTGCACTTCCTTGGGAGACTTCTTTCATGCAGGCACATCACTGTTCTTAACACAAATCATAAAATGTCCACATTTAAAACATGAAGAACTGTTGACAAGTGCTGTGAGTGCCAATGTACAATTTTTTTGGAGTAACAACTTGAATTTTGTCAGTTGTCACATGGCCATCCGTCACCTCATTACACAGTTGGCTACACATATGACCTACTGCCTGTCATCTGGAGTGGCACACATGTCCACACCCAGGACAATGCATAAGCTAGTGGGCCTGCAATTGGGTGGAAAAATAGCCTAGATGTACTGTGGGGACACCCTCATGGCAAGCCAGAATGTACACACAGATGTCAGCACACATAGTCCAAACTGCGTTGCATCTGAACCACACACAGGTGCCAAAAATGTATGAGCAGGATTCATGTTTTAAAAAAACTGACACAGGCTGCAAAGCACGAAGATTAAGCACTGGCCAGCATCACAGGGGCACTGCACAGTGATTCTTTGTACAGCCAAGTCTCACACACAAGTCAGACCTGGCAATGAAAATTCAGGGTTGCACATGTATGCCTCTCCCGCACACTCGCCCCCATACCTGAGTCAATGTGATTGATACAGATCAAGAAGTGACACCTCTTATTCTGGGTTACAATAACTGTGCAGGAAATATTGCTTCATTTACACAACATCACCTCGTGGGGCTGGCAACACATATTTGTGACAAACAACCATCAACAGATTGTTATGAATAGCCACACAGGCGCTGCCCAGTGTGAGTATGCACAAGCAAAATGGTGTATCCCTGTCCAGTGGACACATGTAGCACACATTTGCAAAATAAAAACTAGGCCAGGGAACAATGCCACAGAGGCAGACCTATGCTGAACCCACAGAGAATGTGCACAGTGTTGGATCACACACATGATTAGGAGGCCAGGGTGTCTCAGGGGACTGTAGTGGGCACACTGCTCTGTGGTCCTGGAATGATCTGACTGTACCATGTTCAACCGTCATGGCACTATGCATATCTCCCACTTGCACATCATGTTTGAGGCCACAACCTTGGTCATGCATGCTGCAAGGGTGTTCATTTGAAAGCTCACACTCCTATGTTGAGAATCATCATCAGTGACAACAAATATGGACCCCCAACATAGTGAACAGGTCATGGCACAGGCAAGGTACCAACACAAGTCACAGACCACCCTCCCACATGATGCAGAAAGCAATGTGCACTTAGATTTACTGGCACCCTAGATGACCATGTGCAAATGTGATTACACACAGACCAGGGGACACATGTCAAGGAGGGGAAGGGATGAAAAAGAGCACCAGGTGACATTGGGGAACATAATATGCACTGCACATATAAACTCTGGGAGTGTATCCAGGCTACAGAGCACTTCCAAAAGCTGGCGACACATAACACGACAAACAGCCATGTACCTACCCCCTCCTTGCTGCAGTCTCTCCTGTAACTGCCTATCGAGCTTAGGGAAGACCACCGCCAGGACACGTCTCATGTGGGGGGTCAGGCATCGGCAGCAGCCGTGGGGGCGAGGAGGATCGAGCCCCAGCTGGACCCGGGTGATCCTCCGGGTCCAGCACCGGATGTCCTGCCACCTCTTGCAGACCTGTGGCAGCTGCCGATTACGCTCCCCCTCAGATCTCACGGCCCTGACGATGTCGTTCCAGATCACCCCCTTCTCGTAGGCAGTTACCTGTCAGGATGACAAAGTGACACAACATCAATACACCTGCTCCATGTCCCAGAGACACACATTTGAACATCTTTGAAATGTTGAACAGGGCATAGGATGCAGACAGGAATTACATCATACACAATAAGAAATTGGCCTGTGTGCAAGCCCCAATGCACTACATGGCATTGAAAGTCAGCAGGTTGGCATGAGGGGTGCGACACACTCACTGATCATGCCACACACTGCAGCACATGAAACAGCAGGCTGATGGCCAGCACGTGCCAAGCAGTCACATGTCCCACTACACTGACGCACCATCAGCATACTAGACAGACACACCCAAGCACAGATCACTCGCCTGTCATTGACAACAGCGGATACAACCCTCACTCTTCACATGTGCCACTTGCCAGTGGGGTGTCACAGGTGTCATGCTAGCTCTGCAAGTCAGACACACAGCACGGCTTACTTGTCACATCAGATGGGTTGATCTGTTGCCTCCTCCATGCAGCTGTGGTGCAACACTTCACATAGACACTCACCCACATGACAAGAAACATTCACACACATCAATGTCCATGAGGTCGTACACATCATTTGGACACTCTCACCACAGGTCCACTCAACTCATACACATCTGTGGGTACCGTCACTTGTCACACCAGGGGGACCACTGAATCACCTCAGGACAATAGTAAAAAAAAACACCAAGGATTTGCCAGGCTGAATGTGTCATACACTATGCAGTGAAAGTCACAGTAAGCACAATGCAAGTGAGGAGTGCACACGGGAACTACATCATGCTCTGCATAAGAGACATCAGCATGTCCCCCCCTGGGACCCACTTTAAACAACATTGCATGTCTGTCCCACATGGACACAATATTGACAGTCACACAACAGGTGCATAGGCAAAGGTAGTGGACTCAGCACTCACCTGCTCCCCTGGTCTCCCATACAGCTTGGTGTACTGTGGGAGGAGGACATCCAGCAAGGCCTCATTCTCCTCCTGGGTGAATGGCTGGGCCCTCTCCACAGTACGTGACATGGTCCAGAGGAAGCAGAGACAGCAGCAGTGTGGTCGACTGGAAAGTTGTGCAGGCAAGTGCCCTCTCATGTGTTCTGGCTGCCTTATATCTGTGTTGCTGAGGGCCATTCATTTTGAATTTTGAGGAGTACATAGTGATTGGTCAGACTCATTAGCATCGTACGTTTACTCCAATCCCTTTAAACATACACCAATGACAGCATTCGCATCGTTCTAATTTTGAGCATTATGTCAAGTCAACAACCACTTTGCAACATTGTATTTTGTGGCCAACTGACTGTTCCAGGACACCTGATCGACACTTTTAAACTGAAAACTCTGTCTCCATGACAACAAGCATGCATTTAGGGCCTAATACTTGTCCCTTATGTGTCCCCTATGTAATTTTAAAATCCACACACAGGTACGGTGCGTTTCACACGTACGGGTACGCACTAGTTCACACGTACGGGTTCGCACTTGTAGTAGAGTGCGTTTGACACGTACAGGTACGCACTTGTAGTAGAGTGCGTTTGACACGTACAGGTACGCACTTGTAGTAGAGCGTGTTTGACACGTACAGGTAGGCACTTGTAGTAGAGTGTGTTTCACACGTACGGGTACGCACTAGTTCACACGTATGGGTACGCACTTGTAGTAGAGTGCGTTTGACACGTACGGGTACGCATTTCACACGCTTACAATGGTCACGCCGACACTGCCAAGAGTCACGGGGGACCAGCGTTAAGCACAGCCAAGAGCCACCATCACACATCAGCGTCGCCGCCCCGGGACTACATTTCCCGGCTGCCCCAGCGGCGGCGCGGGACACGGACGCAGCGTAAGCGCCAGGAGGCGCGTTTAAGAGTCCCTGAGGCCCGCCTCGCGGGACGCGCCGGACTAAGCCCGGACAAAGGGCGGGCCCTCTGTGGCCCTCCGAGGACCTACGAGACTGGACTGGACCCGTCCCCCTGGGTAAACTGTGATTCAAAAGAACCCAGCGTATAGTAAGTTGCTATTACACTCTATCACTACGACATCTACTTGTCAAGTTTATAACATGTCCTCGATTGTGCTGAGTCCGATAATAACGGTGGCTGATAGAGTGGGGACTTTATTGAATGGCACCCTGGATAATTATATTACTAGAACACCATCCGGAGGCTTAACAGAACTTTCACTCGCAGAGCACCAAGCTGAGCGTCGACACTCTATTGAAAATATTAAGAATAGGGCACTGTCTGAGCCTAACCCCGCAGCCATTCCTAATAATGAGTTAGCCCCAGACCTTGCTAATGATACCTTATTCACAGATGGTGTACCTCTTTTGCTGAGAGATTGTGAAGTGCCCAGCACTTGTTCTACTGGAATAGACATTCCAAACTCACCACATAATCCTTTTTGTATTCCCAGTACATCAGGAGTTCTGATTGCTGTGACACCCACTCCTCCTAAGACAGTACGACAAAGGTCTAAGAAACCTGTACAAACTACAAAGTATGGTCCACCACCTACCAAGAAGAGACGCAATAGGATGGAACCTTCCAAGCAGAAGCTGAGCTTTACTGACTTTGGGAAGAAGGCCATCCCCTCTAGTACTAATGTTATAACTGCTGTAGTTCTCACGGACGTGACTGGAATGGATAATGCTCCTATATCAGTGTTAACTTCTGCACATACAGAGGGGGAACATAGCACTAAACATAGCTTGGAGGACAATGGGTCTAATACAATACATACCAGTAATCTTTTGGATAGTATTGAGATGATTATGCGAACTTATACTCTAGCAATAGTGGAAAGATTGAAAAATATGGAGAACAGATTAGGGAAAATAGAAGCAGACCTGGGTAGGAAGAGAAGCCCTACTAGACAAAAAGCTAATTTAGAGCTTAAACAGGTCTCAGTTCCTTCCCTAGCAGTTAAATCCGCCAATAACTCTCGACCATCACCTACCGAAATTGTGTCAGTTTTAAATACAATTTCAAATAACCCCATATTAGACGCCCCGTCCTCTAGTAGTCACCCTTCGAGTGGGACAGCTCCTGCCCCTAAACCCGTTCATAATAATTTCACTACTAATCAGACAAATGCTCCTGTAAGCATTGTAACAGTTAAAACTAACTGTTATCCATCAATCTCTGATAATAAATCTACCAGAGATCTGGGCAATTGCCCGATTGGATCAACGAGACATGAGGAGGGAGGCCTCAGGCAGACCCGGGGGGAACAGTTAAGGAGACCACTACCGGATCTTCCGCCAGAGGCCGCACCATATGTAGTGATTCTCACAGGGGTACCAGAGCTCCCAGTGAACAAGAGAGAGGGTTTTTCCCAACTAAAGAACAAAATAACACACTGGCTGACATCACATGGGCCAATTGCCAGCAACATAGATGGCGAAATAATCCATGTACGCCGTCTTCAGTGGTTGGGTGGAAGACCTAAAGACATTGGGGGGGACGTGGTTGTGGTCAATTTTAGAGATCACAATGCAGTACGCTACATCCTGAATTGGCCTCAGGTAAATCTTAACAGTAGCATCATTCCACACCCTCTGACCTACTTCTACCCAAGATCTGTAGTATTTCCTTCCCAACCTGCCCATGGTTACTCTCTTCCTACTACCTACTTCCCCATTATGATGAATAATAGGAATTCAGCCTATGTGCATCATGCAGCTTCAATTGCAGAAACACCTGGGTGGAATATAGTACCTACTAGGCCAAGTATTACTGTACATAGGAGCACGGACTATCCAGTGCCATTCACTCCACTGGAGGTGTCAAACAGGTTTGACATCTTTAGTGGTCTGGATGCCTGTGATTGAAGTCTACAGTCAGGAGGGGAGGAGATAGTGGGTGCACATTTTTTAAATGCAGGTGGTTTGGTTGAGGCTTTGGAAGGGAATGTACCCATTGTTCCAAGTATATCTGATGGAGTTCCTGATCCGACTAGTGTCATTATAAATGTGCCAAATAATTCTGACCACTGCACACAAACAGACAACCAAGGTAGCCGTGTAAGTGATACAACAATCCATGGTCTAACCAACTATGAAGCTGTCCCTGGAGTCACAGGTTATTTTACACCTAGTAACTGTTCAGGGAAGGCCAATGAAACTGGATGTCTGGTGGAGGTCAGTGGACCAGAGACAGAGGGAGTGCTGGCTAACAGCAGCATAGGAGATACTACAAATGTTCACAATCCTTTAAGCAGTAATGTGGAGAGCCAGTTTTTGGTCTCGTGGAATGTGGCAGGTCTCAAAAATAAGATGGCCTCCAGGGATTGGGCTACCTTTATTGATAATTATATGATTGTCAGTATGCAAGAAACATGGGCATTAGAACCCCAACATAGATCAGGGTATCTCCACTTTGCAATCGCTGCAACCAAAACAAATAAAGGAAGACCTAAGGGGGGACTGACCACTTGGGTAAAACAGGATGATGGATTTACAACTACACAACTAGCAATTAATTCAAGGGATATTCTGGGGGTCAAGTTAAAATCTCCCTCATTTGGTGAACTCATTATTTTTAACGTGTACGCCAGGGGAAAGCCGGGAGGGAAATCGTCAGAAGTCGTGGTGGCACTGGGACACTATGTTAGTATTTGGAGGGGAGGTGCTAATATATTAATTTGCGGAGATTTCAACTGCTCCTATGAGCCTCTGGACCATATGGATCTAGAGCTCACGGAGGCAGAGGATATCTGTTGGCAAATCCCCCCCCCCCTTAGTATACCCCCTATTAAACGGTGGACCCAGGCAGCCCTACAACTTAAGACCTTCAGTTTAGAACACGGGTTGAGAGCAGTGAATGGTAGGACACGAGGGGATGAGCAGGGTAATCCAACTTTTAATAACGGACTGAGCACCACCAGAATTGACTATATTCTGGTCAATCTTGAATTCTGGTCATCAATACGTGATATGACTGTAATTCATCGTATCGAAAGTGACCACAACCCTCTCAGTCTTGAGCTACAGCTTCACAAAGGGCTGGGGTTAATACCAGATGATATAATAGATGATATCGTCATGGCAAATGATACTCGGCGGGTTAGATGGGCTGAGTGTCTGGGTAAACCCGAAACCATTAGTGAAATGAATGACATGGTAAATGAAGCAATCATTGAAATACAGGGGCAGCTGGATTATGAGGATTACTGCTGCAGGGTAGTCCATATTCACTCGACCCTTTTTTTTAAACTAAGTAAATATTTTAGTATTCCGAGGAAGAGGAACTCTGGTAAGGGGAAAAGAAAACCGAAGTCATGGTATGATAAAAACTGCAGGACTGCATACAAATCTTTAGCTGATGCAGTGCGATCCACTGATAGGGAGGCCATTCGGGCGGCAAGGAACCATTACAAATGGACACAAAATGCCGCGAAAAAAGCGTGGGACACTAAATACTGGGAGGAGTTATTGGTAGCCAGTAAGTCCAGAGATTCGACGGACTTCTGGCATCTTGTGAGGTGGGGCACGGGGAACCAAAAACCAACCCCGGTTAATCACGTCCCGCCAGAACACAGGGGTAAGCACTTTAAGTCCCAGTTTGCTAACACAAATAATGTCCCAACACTTGCCCTAGCCTCTTTCAGCCGTCCTTTATTAGCAAACACGCTAGTGTTCACCAAGAAGGATGTTGAATGTGCCCTTAACTTAATACCCAAGGGCAGGGCCCCGGGCTTAGATAAAATTCCCGCAGATTTGTTTCTGCATAGTAAATCAGTCTGGGTCCCTTACATCGAACTACTGGCGAACACTATTGCCAAAGGCACTACGGTGCCGGATATATGGCAGGGAGAAGAAATCATACCAATTTTTAAGAAGGGTGACCGAGCTGACCCGGGAAACTACAGGCCAATTAGCCTAATAGCCTGTATTCAGAAGGTTGTGGCCAGAATGGTACTTCTTAGGGTCCAGAATTGGATCGAGGACTCGGGAGTCATGTCCACTTTACAGGCTGGCTTCCGACCCCTGACTAGCACGGTAGATCAAGTTTTTAGATTTTCCACAATATATTGGAAATGGGTGGTCCTGGGGGGTGGCACACTTAATGCAGCCTTTGTTGACTTAAAGGCTGCATTCGACCTAGTCCCAAGAGATAGGCTGTGGAGAGCGCTTCACGAGCAGGGTATCCCACCAGAACTGCTTGCGGTTTTGATAAAACTACATGAAAATAACTACGCGCAGGTCAGATGGGGTAACCAGAGCCAGGTGACCGTCAGATTTCCAACGGAAAGGGGTGTGCGGCAAGGGTGTGTGCTGGCACCCACATTATTCACACTATATATAAATAGAGTTATAGATTATTATAGGGACTCTACTACTGATGCACCCAAACAGAACGGCATCCCCGTCCCCCTGCTAATGTTTGCCGATGATACCCTCCTATTATCAAAGACTCAGGAAGGGCTTCAGAAGGCAATAGACTGCTTTGAAAAATTTTGCAATGACTATGGCCTCTCTGTTAATGTCTCTAAAACCAAATTTATGACGATGCATAGGCATAGGAACATTAGGGGCAGAGTCTTTATGAATGGGGAACCGTTAGAGCAGACTGATAGCTTCAGCTACCTGGGTATCACATTGGGCTCTAGGTTACAGTGGAAGCCGCATGTGGCCCATTTAATCTCTAAGCACGCACAACTATCTGGTGCCCTTCTAAGAGAATTTAAGTTGTCAGCCACTAAACCTGTAGCCCCAGTATTAAGAATTTATGACTCAAGAGTAAGATCTTCCATGTTATATGGAGCGGAACTGTGGGCGTCGTCTAATATAGCAGGTCTACAAAAAGCACACAACAAATTTCTCCGCTGTATAACAGGGCTTCCACATTCCACACCACTCGTACCTCTGCGCATGGATCTGGGATGTCAGAGTCTAGAAAATATCTGTAGATTTAGACCAGTTGCCTATTGGAGAAGACTGTGGGTAACCCCAGAATTGCATCACTATGCGTTAGCACTCCTGGAAACGCGTGATATGGACTCTGGGGGTAAAATTCTATGGTTTAGAAAGGTTAAAACTCTCCTTAAGTCTCTAGGTATGGGGGATCTTTGGGATAATCCTCAGGAGACATTATTTCCTACCAAACAACAGTTAAAAGAGGCCTACTGGTCATTCATATCCCAGGAGGAGTTTCAGTCACACACTGCTCCATCGTATACTAAGGCTTTTTTGGAGCTGAAACACACTCCTGGGTATGAGATGTACTGGGATCTGATTACAATGCCTCATGATAGGAAATTATTCCATCAGTTTAGGGTAGGTACTCTCCCATTGAATATGGTCACCTGTAAATGGGCATCTAGTAAAAGTGACCAAATGTGCCCTTTCTGCATAACACACCCGGAAACCATAGCTCATGTTTTGTTTATTTGCCCAGAATATAAGGCCCCCCGTCACAAATGGATAAGAGCAGTTTGCATTCAAAAGGGTATTAAGACGAGGATTACTGCATTGAGAATATTTCAAACCGACTGTTCTGAAACAATAGTGATAGCGATAGCAAAATTTTTGAAATGGATGTGGACAATAAGAGTTGGGAAACTGAAAGCTCTCCAGTCGCCCTAAAGTAAACCCAGTGCAATTGTGGTACTTTTTATAGTCTTAGTATGTTTTTATGGAAGATAGATATTTATTTTCCTATTTGGTCGAGTAGGAATACCATTTATGTAGTGAACTTAAATCCTGCTGTTTTTAGTTTCGGTGTTATGCTTTCTGTGTATAACTCAAATGTGTAGCTCTAACGGATGTACCTGATGATGAACTGTGTTTTTTTTTTTATGTATGTGATGATGAATTGTGTTTTTAATTTGTCTTTTATGACAACAAGTCGAAATAAAGACTGATTGATTGAATGGTAATACAGGCGCACACATGCCAGGAATAGAGGGCTATGAGTCGCACAAGGATGTCCATCACGTACTTGTCATTGCATACTGTCATGTGCAGGCCCTAGGTTTGGCAGCCAGTGATATTGCACTGGTCATCTCATCTATTTGCACAATTGATGTGTGATGACCTGTGGACACATGTCATGTGTGATGGGGCACACATCACCTTGACACTTGCCGCATGTGTGTCTGTAGTCCAACTGTGTCATGCACAGCAGCAGTGGGATGGCACATTCATCAACACCCGCACCTGTCTCCTGATGCCAGGGACAGGGACACTCTTTCAACTGACATGTCACGATCAGCGTGCCCCTTTGTGTCTATGTCAGGTGTGTGTCATGTGTTCCCGTGAGCTTGATGTCAGTGTTCCGTCAACTGCATCTGCTGTTGGTGCATCCAAAATGGGTCTGTGTGGAGATGGGCATGGAACACATCTACGCACACCATACCACATGTGGATTCCCACGGCTGTAGGGTCTGTGTGCATTGGACATCATATTTTCCCAGGCATACATGTCTGCGTCGTCTGAATGGCTGTGTTTAATTGGTGTCACGTGTACCCCTTCATCACAATGTGTGTCATATGTACATTTGACATTCCATGTGACCTGTGCGTGTGCCTCGCAGTCAACTGTCTGGATGAGATGACATCCTTCCAATGCAGCTATGTGGATGTGTGCCACTCCGGTGATATCTCTGGCTGTTCACTCAGACTTGCCCCCAGCTCATTTCAGGGCATGTCATGTAGACTTGACAATCAACAGGTGTGTCTGGCTTTTTGTAGGAGTGCCAGCAAGCTGGCATATGTGTCGTGGATGTATTGCACACACCAGACTCCATAGTTACCTGATGTGTAGTAGCAGTTTAGCATGTGCTATGTTAATTGACATTGATGTTGGCAGACTCTCAATCTTCATTCTTCCAAACAATGTCTTGCAGGGCACCGCCTGTCCCAAGACCAATGCCAGACTTGGCTGCCATGAGGGAACGTGCCTGCCCTGCATCCGACGTTACAGATTCACTCAACAGTTGATTGAGGACTTGACCGACAAGCTGGCATCACACCTCCAACCGCGACACAGGTATCCTACTGCGCTGACCCCCAAGATGAAGGTGATGGCAGCCCTACATTTTTGCCACAGGTACGTTTCAATTGACCATAGCTGATGTTGGTGGGATGTCACAGACCATGTTCAGCCGTGTCCTGCGTGATGTTTTGGCAGACATGTTGGAGCACCTTGATGAATTCATCAAATTTCCTACTCCTGAGGAGTTGACAGAGGTCAAGGGTGATTTCCATGCCCTGGGAGGGATGCCCCATGTAATTGGGTCCATTGATGGGACACATGTGGCTTTGGTACCACCATAGGCAGAGGAGCAAGCCTATCACAATAGAAAACATTACCACTCAATAAATGCCCTTGTGGTGTGGTGCTAACATGCTGATTTCCCATGTCTGTGCACGTTTTCCAGGATCAGCACACAATGCCTACATCATGAGGCGTAGCAGGGTGCCACAAATGATGTTGCGGCTGCACAACGAATGAGCATGTCTTGTTGGTGGGTATACTCAGTTTGTCCTGTGTGTTGCGGTATCTTTGGCTCTTACGGCATCTCCTGACCCACTTATTTACATGATGTTTCCATGTAGGGGACTCTGGATATCCCAACATGCCATGGCTAATGACACCTCTCCGCAACCCAAGAACAGCTGCAGATCAACGGTACAACAATGCACATGGGCAGACCAGGTGAGTGATTGAGAGGACGTTTGGACTCCTGAAGAACCGATTCCGGTGCCTTGACAAGACAGGCGGGTCCCTCCCATAAGCACCGGAGAAGGTCTGCCAAATCTTCATTGTGTGCTGCTTGCTGCACAACATGGCCATTGAGAAGGCAGTGCCACTCATCCTGGATCCGGATGAGCAGGAACATCCACCCGTGGAGGATCCAGGGCTTGGTCACGAGGCAAGTGATGAGGAGGAGGAGGATGATATCCGGAGTCAGCTCATACGCAACTTCTTCTCATAATGGTGAGTCACTGGGTATGAGTGTGCAAGCTTGTAGCATTGAGTGGCATGTGTTGCAATGTGTGTGTCCAGCTGACTGAATGCAAAGTGACTTTGATGTGTGTTCTGATGTGTCACTCTAGTGATGATGTCATGCCAAACAGTTTTGCGGAGAGACTTTATTTGAAATGTACATGTGTCCAACATTGTTCATGTTTTGTAAATGTCCATGTGTGCGGCGAGAATTGTTTTAGGTGACTTCTTGTGTGTCTGTCATTCCCAGGTTTTGGCGCCTGTTGTCTGCTTGTGTCATCGTTGTCCTCCTGCTATTCCTCATGAGGATTGCAACGTGTGCTGAATCTGCGTTACATGCATGGACATGTGGAATTGTCAGTTTGCAGCAAGGCTTTTTGGTGGTGGTATGGGTTGGGAATGTGTGGGCATGCTTCTGTGCATGTTGTGGTAACATCCATACATGTCTTCTCACCATGGAGCATATAACATGTAGCATCAGTCCCATGACATGATAGTCACCCTTCTTGACAGTCATCTGTAGTGGAGTGTGGCGTCTGATGAAGGCATCAATGTGTGTAAACCTTGCCTCTGAAACATTGCGGATGCTACGGGTGGACATAGTGTGGGACATCACAAAAACAGGCTCTATGGGGAATTGCAGCCTCTCCGTGTGCAGCAGGATGTGTTTGGCTCATCCCCTTAACTTGTGTGCCAGTTCATTGGGATTGACATCATCCGTGTCCTGAAGGGGGGGACCAGTGTATGTCCCACATGTTCTGTCAACTGACCTGTGAGTCTGTTCACATGGATGCATTTCCCTTTGTGTGTGTATGTGGAATAGAGGTGTTCAGCACAATCCAAAGTGCCTCATCTCTGTCACTGCAGCTCTCTTGCCAGTTTGCATGCGTCATCTATGGCATACTTGTCAAATATTGAGCATATGTGTATGCGTACTTCCGCAACATGCATACAGTTCTTCATGGCTAATAATATCTATTGTGCATGAAGTCCCTTGTTGTGTATGTATTTGTGCAGGTTGCTCCCCACAAGGGTTCGTGAATGCATGCTGATGGTGTGTCTCCTGTGCGCAGCTCCGCATTTTGGTGGCTGACCCTGTGGCAGTCATTTTTGGTGATTGTTCATACATTTTCTCGTAGTGACCCATGAGTAACCTGACACTCCTTCCTTTACATACACCTGTTGCACTGTGCCTTTCTGACCTCCTTGTCTTTGTGTGCTACTTTTTGCCTAATTTCTCACCCCTTCCACCTGCTGCTGCCTCACCTGCGGCACCGCCACACCGAGTGCCCAGATTCTGCAACCCACACGCCTCCAAAATGCTCAGCTATTCCCCCTCCACCCATTCTAAATGCAGCCAGCAGCTTTTCGTTGCCACTGTTGCGCCAACACCGTGCCAAAGGCAGGACCGCCTGCACCTGCAACGTGCACAGTGCACGAGCCTCTGGTCTTTGCATGACCCACGTCACACAACAGGCTCATGCTGCAGCCAACCTCCAAGCAATGTCCTCCAGACAATCATCCGCCTGCTATCAGGCAACCCCTAAGCGCACACACGACACCTTCGCATGCTGAGTGTACAACTCCAACTGCCTACACAGCGCTGGCCAGCCTAACAGACCCTGTCCGAACAACCAGGTCATGTGCCTCCTACTCCACACACGCTCCGTCCACCAGCACACCATTGGACTCTGTTACCTCCTCAACACAACCTCCCCACACATCACCTTCATGACAGTAACCTGGACATAAGCATCCTCAGCACACGACTTCTTCATTGCCAACTGAGACGGATACAAGATCACCCGCAGGGATGGCACCAACAATCCCGGAGGATGATTTGCAATTTATTCACAAGTACACCCTCAGAGTCACAAATCCGGGTTTGCAGCAACTCCCTGGCAACCCTCAGAGTAACACTCATCTACAGATCTCCAGGCCTGCATCCACAATTCTGCTAGGCCATCAACAAGTACATCTGCAAGCACGCCCTCACCTCCACAGGCAACATGTGGCAGGGGGCCAGTAACTTCTGGCTGGAGGAGAACCACACCACCATCCATCATTGGTCCATCAACATTTTAATCCACATCTCCTACAAGCAACACACTGCCCCACACCCCGCAAACAATACCCCAAAGATGCTTGATGTAAGTCACCACAGACAAGCTGTGTGGGACACTCAAAACAACACCACCGCCACACCCAGACGCACTGGATCAGCAACTGATCCAACAATCTTGCCACATTGACGGACTTACCTGTGATGCACAACAACAGTTAAGGCACCTGGGACAAGGCAGACCTACTGGACTCCTACAGACCTAGCCGGACTCTTGTGCAAACCTTGCAACACAAAGAGCCATCATTTACCTTACAGGCCTGGAAAAGTCCACACACAGACATCACCATATCATCAGCAAGAACAAGTGGAGATCCTTCAGATAGTGGCGAGACACCAAAACACACGACATCAAGGAGCTCATCAGCATTGTGAGTGAACTGACAGCAGATCTCCATCCAAGACACCCCACCCTTGCAAGGCAGATCACACCCCTTGCAACTTTGTACCGCTGCTAGCTCATGGCCATACACAACAGCCTTGGCACACAGAGGCAGACAGCACTATTATCCGCTGGACAAACCCCCCTCAGGTTCTGGACTCCCTTCGGCAACAAGTACACCAACTGGCTCATGTGCACCATCCACTCAGGCTCTCCATCAGGCCCCTTCCCACACAACATCTCAACCACATCATTCCCCATCCTTGAAGCCCACGTCCAGTGCGTCATGAATGTCTCCTTTGAGTTTGCCACATTCCATGGGTGCTGGAGGCATGCAGAGACCCAGTCCCTTCTTAGACAACGGATGGCAGTACCGCAGGATCTCCTGGTACATCACCCTGCTTCCCTACCCAGCAAATATCATCAGGAAGACACTCAGCAAGCAACTGACAAATTTCCTACACGCAACCAGCTCCAGGCAACCGGCACCAGACCATCTTCCACAGTAATCACACCACTGCAACCGTCATCATTGCCACCACCAATGACAACTTTGCCCTGCTCAACAATGGTGAGCCCACCCCCCTTGACCTCTCAACGGCATTGTACACTATGTGCTAACACACTGTCAGCTCACACTTCTCCAACACTGGTATCCAGAGGAGGGCCCAGGATTAAATCAGAAAGTAGCTCACCAGCACGGCCCAGTGAGTCAGCCTACACCCTGCAGCATGTAGTACACTGGGGTCATGTGGCACATGCCCCAGGGCTCTTCTCTCAGCATGACGATCTTCAATGTCTCCATGACCCCCCTCTCCCCCATTACATGCGCACACGACCTCATCATCATCTCGTATGCCATTGACACCCAGCTGCTCCTCAACCTCACCAAAGACCCAGCGATTGCCAGATCCAACCTTCAAGAAGGCATGAGATTCGTTGACGAATGGCAGAACATCAGCCACCTGAGGCTGGACTTGGACAGGACTGAGGTCATCATCTGATTGTCCCCTTACGGCTGGGCCAACTCCTTGTCTCCCACTGGTCTGGGCATCGCACCAGCACCCAGTGGCCACGCACGCAAGCTGGTGTTCATCATGGACCCATCGCTCACAATTACCATGCAACTCACCACCATCTGTACCTCATGCTGGAACACCCTCCACATGCTGCAAATGATCCACAGATAGATCCACTCCAAGCCAAGACAGACCGTCCCCCAGGTCCACGACACCAACCGGCTCAACTACAGCACTGGTCTCTACGTGGAACCACAGCAAAACTGCAGGAGATCTTGTCCACATCCAGGGTGCATCCGCACACCTCTTCTTCAACATCCCCCGCCCCAGCCACATCACCGTCCACCTGAGATAGCTACAATGGCTCACTGTCTGCTGCAGGATCACCTTCAGACTCCTTAACCACACTCAGGAGGCAGTCCACAAACCCAGACCCAAAACAAACCTTGGACGTCTGTCATCCAACACCCCGTTGGCCCAACTCCATGTAGCCCACCTTGCCCTGGCCACCATTCTTCACATCCACATAAAAACTGCATGCAGGAGATAGTTCTCACACCTCGCCAAACAGACCTGGGACTCCCTCCCCGGGCACGTCAACATGACCCATGACCTCTACACCTTCATGATACTCTTCCAAATTGGTGTGTCTGAGCAGTATTGCAAGCCCACCCCCAGCAGCTTGAGGCCATCACGAGCGAGTATTGGGCTCCATGTCTGTATTTGGTGATACATTGAGACACATGTGTGTCCTCGACCGGACTCAGATCCAAGTGTATAGATGGCTGGAGTTAGTTCCACACTCAGGCATACTTTGACATATCCCCACACGTATGTTGTGGACTCATGCTAAATGTCTGCAACATCAAATTTCACATATTAATTTTTTAATTATAGCTCTGTGGCGTGATTTGTGCACTGAAAAAGGTGCAATGCAGGGAACATAGAATCCAAAGTTTACAGGGGGAGATGGGATCCTTGGCATTTGAAGTCATCAGAGTCCAGGCCACAGTGTTTGGCATCATTGGTCAGACTGTGACCAGCAAGTCCATGTGGCAGATGATGTCAGTTAATGAGGTGATGCTGTCGCACATGAAGGCCAGGTGCCAGGCCAGGTGACCTGGGAGATGTGGATGGTCCGCTGCCTTTCACGGTCTTTTCCTCTGGGGACCCTCAGATGGAGGCCTTGACGATGCTTGGGATGCTCCGTCAGATGAATCCTCCTCCTCCTCCCTCCCTGTGGCTGGTGCCTGTCTTCGCCTGGTGGCACAGGGAGGGTTGCCCATGTTGTCGGCAATCCAACGGAGTGAATGGCTTATGTCCCTTTGCACCGCCAGGAGCTCAACCAGTCTTGCCTCCATCCGTCCTTGGTGTTCTTGTTGACTGGCGTGTTGCTCAGCCTGCTGGTTCTTGATCTCTGTGAGGGTCACAACTACCTGGCTGAACTCCCTGGTGTCACGCCGGTATTCATCCATGATGTTGTGTATGTTTGACATACCGGTCCCTTCAGCTGGCTGGTCAGGTTCTCGCCTCCACCTGCCTACACTCCCACCACCCCTGCCCACACGAGCCTGACCTGCCGTTGTGAGCACATCGGGTCTACGGGACCCCTGAGGGATGGCAGTGGTGGTGTTGTCTGCCTCCTCCTGGGTGCCCGCCGCACCTTGTCCCTCCTGGTCAGACTGGCTCAGTTGTTCACTGCAGGCAGGGCTCCTCGGTGTCTCCTGGGATGAGGCAGGAATGGGGGTGGTGGTTGGCACAGATGGTCCTGGACCAGGTTCTGCAGGGGCTTGGACACCAGAGGGTCCAGGTCGGTCGGGGTCATCCACGGAGTGTTGAGAGGCGTTGCTGCCGGTGGGATCAGGTTCCTCCCGGGCCAGGGACTGTGAATCTTCACCCCCATTGTTGGGGGTAGATTCATCACGTTGCCCTGTGTGTGAGAGACAGACAATGTTAATGCTGTTTCATGCAACATGCATGTTTCATACACATTCAAGTTGGCACTGTTCCTCCAGGTAGTTGTATGTGCCTAGAATTCTCCTCAATGTTCACTTTTGGATGGGTATGTTGCGGGGGACAGATTGATATGTTCTCCTGAGTCTTTGACATGTAGATTTTTGGCTTGGATGCTTCTTCGGCTATGTATTGGTCTTGTTGTGTTACATGTCCATTGTGACAGTGGGTAAATCCATTGCCTGTCCCGGGTGTGACAGGGCCTGCTAGTGTGTGTAGTGTGATTTGTCCCTGGGGCTCTCAGGTGATGTAGCTGTCCCCCCATGGAGCATGCTGCCATGACAGTGAGTGTGAGTTCCTGTCCTAGATATCTGACCTTGTTGTCTTGGTGTTTGTGTTTGCACTGGTCACAGGAGGGCCTTGTGCTGCCTACACCCGGGCCGAGTGTGAGCTATCTTGTCAGTACTTTCCCAATCCCTGTGCATTGCGCGGGTATGTACCTGGGCCATATGGGATGAGGGCAATTGTGTCTGATTTGGAGTTCAACAATGTGTTTTGTGCCACCCACCCTCCCAGCATACCGGACATCAATTCTTGGGCTGGTGCTTCGTGTAGCATGGGACATAGCATGGCCTTGCTTTCTCAATGGGACTTACACATGTAAGTGGCATTAGCGATATTTTTGACTGTGGTTCTGGCCGGTGTGGGCTTGGAGGTAGTTGCGTGCTTTTGGTGTAGTTGGGGTGTGGATGCCATTACCCCCATGTTACGCAAGTTGTTTGTGTACTCACCAGGCTCTGGAAGTCCTTGCAGTCCATGTACTCCCACCGGCGGAAGCAGGGCCATCACCTTCTCCTCCCAGGGATGGAAATGTACTGGTCTACGGGTCCCACCACCTCCAATGATGTTGCTCTGGGCGTAGTCATCATTCATTTTGCGCTTTACCGCCCTCCGCAGATCGTACCACCTGGCTTGGCATTCATTCCTGGTCCTTCTGATGGGTGCAACAGCATTCACCCTATCGACGATCCTCTACCGCAGGCGGGATTTTTCAGCTATGCTGGTCTGTCTGACCAATGTTCCAAACAGCTGTGGCTCGACTCTGATGACTTCATTGACAAGGATGTCCAGCTCCTCCCTTGTGAACTTTGGATTCTTGTCTGTGGGCATGGTGTGTGGTGAGGGTGTGGATGGTTGTGGTCTGAATGTGACGGTGTGTGTCTAAATGTGAAGAGGGGGTATGTGTGAAGGAGGTTGTGTGAAGGTGTATATGTTAACCCCTTCCATGCTGCGCAGATTCCGCCGCTGTGCTGACGGAATCTTGCGCGGGCGTGGTCATGACGGAACGGTTCCGTCATGAGCACAGCTCAACCGTGGCTAATGACGGAACCGTTCCGTCATGAGCACCGAAGGGGTTAAGGTGAATGGGTGCAGTTGTTGGTGTGTGCTCTCTAGCTGCAGTGAGTCTGTTGCAAAGGCTCATGGTTTGTGTGTGTGGGCCCTTTTTATTGGTCCATTTGTGGGTGGGCCTCAGTTTGAATTTTTGGTGGGTGTGTTATAAGGGGTGGTTGTGAGTTTGGCCCTCTGTTTGCCTGTTTGGATGTGTCCAGGTCAGTCATTTCCATTTTTTGTGCACTGTAGACGTGTTTTGTGGTGTTGTGCGAGTCGAATAGACCCTACTTGTGCTGTTTTACAGTGTCCGTGGTTCAGTACGGTACAGGGGTACGAGTCGTACAGGCACACACCCACATGCGTTGGGTATGTACGATGCGTACATGGACATTGCTATGTATGGTGCGTACACTGACATTGCTATGTACGGTGCGTACACCGACATTGCGTATGTACGGTGCGTACACTGCCATTGCTATGTACGGTGCGTACACCGACATTGCATATGTACGGTGCGTACACCGCCATTGCTATGTACGGTGCGTAATACAACATTGGTGAGTACAACAACATTGCGTATGTACAGTGCGTACACCGACAATGCTATGTACGGTGCGTACACCACCATTGCTATGTACGGTGCATACACCGACATTGTTATATACAGTGCGTACACCGACATTGCGTATGTACGGTGCGTACACCGCCATTGGTATGTACGGTGCGTAATACAGCATTGGTGCGTACAACAACATTGCGTATGTACGGTGCGTACACCGACATTGCATATGTGCAAGTCATTCCCCATGTACGGGACGTTTTCCGTACGATTCGTAAATCGGAAAGCCGGTCCGGATCGTACTTGTACGGTCGGATTGTATTGTTAGGCTTCGTACAGAAGATTGTCCGGGTCCGTCTCGTACAACTTTTCCAGATATGATTCATACGTATTTTTCCCGTACAAATCGTACTTCACGGGTCGGACATGACTTGTACGATTCGTACGGAAAAAATTACGGATACGAGTCGTACGGGACTAACAAATACAGGATCGGAATCCACCCCAAAGTAGTAATAATTAAATAGTTACTCACCAAGACCCGGGACCTCCACTCCTAGCAGGTCCAGCAGGTCCTGCTCACGGTCCAGGATGTCGGACCACCGTTGCGTCAACTGCGCCTGGGTGCGCCGGACCCCAGAGCAGCACAACACTGCCCGGCGCACCTTCCCCCACCGCTGTCGATGCTCCTGGAGGCCGTACCCAGACCCAGGCCTGCCACCTGCTGCCAGGGTTGAGGGGAGGTGGCACTGCACAAAGAAAATGAGTGCAGCCAACTCCACCTCCCCAAATAAGGCCCGTGCCTCCACCCCTTGTAGGCGCCGCCTTCTGCAAGGAAGGCGGTCGCGGCTCTGGCTGCGACGACGAGCCCTACCCTTTGACATGGTTCTGGGACGGGGCGGGAAAGAAAAGGTAACAAAATTAAAGAAGTAAAGGAAATAAATAGCAGGCAATAGAAAAAGTAGCTAAAAAACAAAAAAAAAGTAGACAAAAACCAAAAATATAGAAGCATGAAAATAGTTAGAGAAATAATAAATAAGAAAGATTGTAAAAAAAAGTGGCTTTAAACAAAGGATTGAAAAGATGCAGGCAGGATTCAAAATCAGGCCCCAGAACCATGCAATAGAGTGAAAAACAAGATGGGCGCGCCCATTGCGACCACAAAGCAAGTTCGCGCGATATTTTCTCCCCGAGCAAGCGAAAAGCAACGCGATCAAGTAAAATCATTCGCGAACAGGAAATATCTACCGCGAACGGGCGCGAACTTGCTTTGCACGACCCGGAACAGGAAGTAAGCATCGCAAGAGGGCGGGACAAGTGAAAACAAGATGGCCACGCCCGTGAGCAACCGCATGGGTAACTTGGCAAGCCGCGATCACGCAAAAAGTACCGCAAACAGGCGGGAAAAAAACTTCCGCGTCTTCGCGATATTTCCAGCGTGTTTGCGGAGATTTTCAACATTTTCACGATAGTTTAGGAAAGCAAATTTCGCAAATTCCGCCCACCCCAACTCAAAATATCAGTTTATGCTATCTCACTTTGGGCATTTGGAAACCAAAGACTTAATCCAAACGTGGAAGGGCCTGCTGTCAAACCCTCGTTGTGTTGCAGGACTCTGTTTTTGGAACAGAACTATGCCTGGGATCACAAGACGTCAGTATGTAGAGTCACAATCCACATCTGCACCTATGCACCCCAATACAGATTAGCTCATAGTGCCTCACCTGCACTCCTAACCTTCTCAGAGTAGGAGGTAAGTTTGCACCCCAGAACAAAACACTCTAGTCCTCTCAGGGAACCTCAGTAGCTGGTCATCACCTTGCATTCTCTCACTCATGCATATCCACAATAAAAGAAGTGAGAAACAAAAACAGTTTACAATATTTATTGAAACTATTGTGCTCCATTATGTCAAGGCACTTATAGAGCGCACTGTCACCAGACGGCCACCTTGCGGTGTCGCATTTTGCGGTTTCCTGGCGCTGATACTCATACCGCTGTGGAACCCCTCCTGGCTTTCCCTGTGAAGTGTCCACTCCTGTGCACCCCCAGGGTGAAGCCAGGCATCCTTAGCGCTGTTGGGGCCGGTGTGGAGGCTAAGCAAGCTATTGCCCAGAGTTGCAGCGTGGGGCCCATGATTAGAAGAGGCACCGAGGCGAGAATAGACAGGTCCGAGGAAAAATTGAGCCCGAGCGCCGCCAAGGCGGGAATCGAACCCTGGTCCCTGGCCAGAACTCTGCTTCAGGGTGTGCCGCTCTAACCATTGAGCCACACTCCTCCACATTATGACGTAACTGTACTGCAATTATAAAACATCCAAAACTTAGTAATGTCATTAGCATCACAAATAAACCGTACATAATGAAAAGACCTATAATGGTTATTGGTGTATCTGCCTAAGCCTAGCCTCACAACAATATAATAAAAATCTCTAGGATGTTGATGGGCCCCATACCTGGCATTTGATGTTACTGGTCTGCATCTTAGATTGTGCAAAGCTGGCTCTCTGGTTCTGGGACCACTTCTCTGCTAGAAATCCCCCTCTCTATTTTGAAAACAGCAAGTCTCACTTATATGAAAAGAAATGCCCTACTTGTAAACAGCAGCTGTATCTCTTCTATTGTGTCTAGTTGTTTGTGTCCGACCACATGGAATAAGAGGGCACAATGTTGTTTGACCTTGTACTAACTGTTCAGACTGAATTGCAGCATAAAAGCACAACAATAAAACATATGCAGCGTATTTCTAAAATAATAGTGTGGCACAAAAACAAGCATGTTATTTCGTAATGTGTGCAAAGCAAAAGCAGCCTACAATGTGTGCAGCATGTGGGGTTGGGCAAACATAAGGGAAAACCAAAGTAGGCCCGATAGGGAACACACAACACCCCGCTTTGGTCAGGACAGTAATGTAATGGCTAAGGACAAAATACTAACCTTATGCACAAGGTAAGCAAGTTCAAAGCGTTGCTAATAAATGTGTTATAAAAGGATTCATATTTGAATATAAAAATGTGATATGTCAATTATAGAAAATGGCAGCCCAATTAAAGCATATTAGGGGTATCCATGATCTCTTTTGCAAGTTCAAAAAACATTGAATTCAGAACGGATTCCATTTCCACTGATGATGATTGTTCAACGGTCCAATGCACCAACTCCAGAGAATCGGTATGATCCTCTGTCTTAGCCAATGCTGAGAAAGTAACTGGGCAATCCGCATTCATATCATTCAAGCCAGGTGTTATAACTCCATGTGCTGAAGCACTTGTTTCCGTTGAAATGAGTGGCTCATAGCTAGCATTCTGAAGCAGCCAAACGCCCAAAATGACAACTTTAAAATAGGTCGCTAATGGACTCATCAACAGGTCTATGTCCATGGGAGCCGGCGCTGGCAGGGCCAGTCAAACACGGGTTAAACACAGTTTAACCAGGATGCTCGAAATGAAAATGGCCAGTCAAGGTCCAATTCTTGGAGCTAGAGGATTCCAAAGAATAGAAGCATATGCTTATGACACAGCTGGAGTGATGGCAATTCAAGTGAGACGGTAAAGAAAACATCTATTGCAGAGGAACAAATACAATATCAGAACACTGCAAATGAGGAATAACAGCAGCAGGAAACCTCCAAAGGCACTAGAAAATAGGGAATGAATAACTTTAAACAAGCATTGGCATAGTCAGTAGGTCGCGCCTTTGGGACCTTATAAGTATTTAGTAATGCAGCACAATATCCTTGGTGCAACAACATTAACTGTTGGATGGCTAAACACTGATAAGGTCCCAAAGGCGAGACCTTTAGCATTTGCAATGCAATAGGTCTCGCATTACTTAAAGTTTGAGCTATTGGCGTTGCAAATAATAATGCAACGCCAATAGCGCAAACTTTCAGTAATGCTAGAGCTATTGCAGCCGGGCATCCTGTGTGTATGTTGGGGTGCTGAATGGTAGAAACGGGTTGTTATGAATAAACATAAAAGGAGTTGAGGCTTCTGCATCCTGTCAAAGTAAACTGTATGGTTTGTTCACAAAAATAAACGTACTTGAGAGGCTTCTGTAGCCAACCGAATAAATGTGGAAATGCTATATGTACGCAGCCTGGGAGTAAGAATTATTTTTAAAATAAGCAGAAGAAGTCGTAACAAACCGCAAGTATTTGCTTTTATGAAAGAACAATATTAAAAGAAAAGCATAGCAAGCAAGCTGTAAATGTACGCAGCCAGGCCTGCTTTGTCTATGGTGGGGGGTGCGTGGCTAAACCGGGGTGACAAATACAAGCATTAGCGAATACTGATCTGCTGGTGGCACGAAAACATGTTTTAAAATGTGTAATTACCTAAATAATGTAATTACTGAAAAGGCATCAGAGGTTGAAATGTTTATAATTTTGAAAGGGCACCTAAACCTGTCAAGCGTTTATAAAATGCATGCTGCTGCTACCGAATTTGATATTACCTAAAAGTTGCTGTGAAAAAGAAAAGAATGCATACATATCCTGATGTTGCTATGACACTAGTTCTGAAAGTATATGGTAAAAACTGAAGTTAATAATTTAGTAAGTATTGGAGCTAATATTTTTGTAAAAAACATAAAAATATACAGGAAACAGACAGTTTTTGCAATGTGTGCAGAGAAGAAATGCGTTCAGACAGGAGCAGATAAACAACCTCAAAAAGTACATTTGAAATGCATGGCGACAGGAGGAGCCGAAGAACTTACAACAAATGGTGGTTAACAAGGAGGCCCTAAATGCAGCGTGATAGCGATCAGGGAAATGAGGCTACAACCAGATCAGGCTTCCCCTGGGACGTGAGACTTTTAGGGGCCCAAAGCCAGGCGTCCTGTATGCATGGCCTGGGGCGCGATGGGGCGGGGGTAGAGATATGTTGGAGTGATTTCTGATAAACGTGTTTGCGAGGCTTCTACAGCCAAAGCGATAATTAACATAATGGTAAATGCACGAACGTTGGGAAAGTGAAGAGTAGCGCCAAAATAAAAGTACAAAGCTTTGTATGCTTAAAAACTGCCATTGAAATGTGCAGAAAGCGTTAATAAAAATCAAAAAATGTCCCCTCATAAAGAAAGCTAGCCCAGGTGTATGGAGTCCAGAGTTCCTGGCGAGAACAATAGGAAAGGGTTGTTTTAATTTTTTAATTCAAATACTAGAACATTGAAGAGCAGCGTGCATGCTCAGCACAGCCATACTCATGCAGCGCTGGTACAGCAAACTGCTTATTGGCGCATAGAGAAGTGTTTACCCAATGCGAGGGCTCAGCACAGCTGTGCTGATAACGTCAAACATACCGCGTCTTCGCAACACTACTACATCCGACTGAGCGCATGAAAATACAGAAGCTAAGCTCGTTGCGTCTCTCTCCTCAGTCTCACTATAATGGCATACATTTTTAAAAGCAGTGACTCGAAATGCATCGGGGTCCTTGCAGGAATCGAGCACCCGCACTTTACCAAAGTAAATCGCCGGTGCCGCAATTGGCCTAGGCGAGACCTAACAAGCCCAGGAGTGGTGCGTGCGTGCGTAGTCTGCTCTTTTTGGAAGCACACACTCGTGCTTGTGGCGTGCCCCTGCTCGCTCCCGCAAGCTGGAAGCAGCCACAAGCACGAGTGTGTGCTTCCAAAAAGAGCAGAGCGACGGCTAAAGGTCCTCCTACGTAGCGCATGCGTGGTGCGTAGGCGAGACCTAAAAAGGAGTAGTAAACCTGAAAAGCAAAAGAGTAGGTGGGAATGGTGAGAGGATTATTGGAAAGAGACAGAGGAGAGAAAGTGTAGGTAGAGAAAGGGTGATAGAGGAAGTGCGAAAGGGATAGAAATGAATATTAAGGATATTGTGAATTGTAGGAAAATAAATGAAAATTAGGGAGAAAAGGAAAGTAGTGGAGAGCAGAATGTGAAAAGTTGTGAAACAAATTGCGAATGTATTGCTTCAGAACTCAATAAAGAGAATGTTTGAGAACTAAAAGTGTAGGTAATGTCAGAAATAAAAAGCTGAAATACTAGATAAGAAATATGGTAGTTATGAAAGAGTGAAAGTTAAGTCGGGTGAATATAGGAGCTTAGCGGATGTGCACTTATAAAAATGCCTTTGCATAAGCTTGTTTGAGCCATTAAGGAAAACCGCACACAAGATGTAAGCGGAGTAAACAAAAATTATAAATACAACCAGATTGAGTCACACACCTGTAATTAAATAACAGCGCTTGATCTCTAAAACAAAAAGGCTAAGGTGTTTCTGGAAGTTTTATATAATGTGAACTCAAGCCAAACGAATCAGCACACTTCACATGAGCACCAGTTACATTACGAACGGACACATTCTTTCTTAGGCATGGGGATAGTATGGGATTTGTCAAAAAGCACAAGATGTGGAATCTCCCACCAAAAGTTAAATCCGGTTCCCCAGCGTAAATTCTATCCACTCTAGGCAGAATGCCACGTTAATACGTAGAAAAGACAGGAAGGGCTGGGACAGTGTCAGTGGCACGCTAAGTTTTGCTTGATGTGCATATGATTGCTACTGTAAAAAAATCATCAAATAAATTACATGAAAGCACATTAATAATTATTGTTTTGTCAGAAACTGATTGATATCTTGATTAATTGCCAGAAGGCTTTGGGCAAACTGTAAAGTATGTGCAGATTTGATTTAGCGTTATGCAACCTCACACAGCATGGAAGGCACAGACATATCCATTTGTCCTTCATTACTCTCTCAAGTCAGTGTTGACATGAGATAGTGAGGAGTGAGTATGCAAGTAGTTGGAGATCATTTTTAAATGAGTGTTCACTTAATTTCGAATGCCCAAATTTAGAAGATGAAATTAGAAGTAAACATGTATTTTAAAGAACAATAAATCAATCAGCTAACCTACTGTCAACTATAACAGACAATGATGAGCTGAGGAAAAAAAACATTCATGGTCAGTTGCTAACTCTTTTAGAAAATTGGAACCACAACCGTATTCGTTGTCCCATTTAAAACCGTTTTTTAAGAATCGATTTATGCTAGTTCGGTTTGGGAGATACCCAACTAAAGACGGATTTCCAAAATGGGAAAGAAAATGGCCTTCTAAAGTATGTAGGCTGTGTGGATTATGTGAAGAAACATTAGTACATATTGTAACCATGTGTCCCCAATTATTAGATGAGCGGAAATTCCTCTTAAGATCCATTTTTAATGAATTGGCGGTAAGAACTTGTAGAAATGCTATCATCACATGCCTCACTGATGCCTCGCCACGAATGACTTCTCGTTTTGTTAAGTTTATTTTAATAATTGAAAAAAACTATTATCTTGTGATGACTTTGTCTTATAATTAAGGGGGAAAAACACTATTGATGTGGTTATCAATATGAAATTAAAATTAAGTAGTTAATTTTAAATTATTCTTTAAAAAAAAAGAGAAAGAAAAAAGGAAAAAAAGGAAAAGAAAGAAAAAGGGAAAAAAAGGGATTTTCTTTTACAGTATTAATCAATCAAAACATATCTAGAGAATAAAAATTGCTTGATTTTTAGTCAGGATATTATAATTAGAATGTCAGCACAAATGTACTTTACTTTTTGCAGTGTTCCTCTGTTGCCAAGTATATTTATAAGCATATAACTTTAGGTCAACGTAATGTATATTTTATAATATTATTATTAGTAAATTAAAACTAGAGAGTAAAGATGCCTGAATTATAGTCGAAATATTACAATTACAATGTCAGTACAAATGTATTTTACTATTTGCCATTCACCTCGATTATAAAGTATATTGATAACATTCAATTTGCGGGTTTATGTAATATATATTTTAGCTGCTAAGAACTGTTACCATAAATATATTTTACTACCCAATGTCCTCTATTGCTGCTAAGTCAACTTTGTTGATTTTTTATTTTATTTTTTTATTTGTGTACATAATGACTTTGTAAACTTTATCCTTATGCAATTTTACGCTGTATCCGCTCAAAACAGGAATTGGTCAATCCTTTCTTCTTTTGTTCTTTGTGATTTTGATGTTATATTGTTGTTTTACCCTTTTATTGTTTATGTGTGGTCTTTATCGATTGTAATGATTTTAATTAATCAACAAATAAAATTAATAACGTTAACGTTACTCATCTGTTGGACTTCCAACCATTGGAGAACATCTATAGCACAGAGAAGCAGACTGTGCAGCACTTTCCAGAGTACGTGAGCAAGCACATTCCATGCCTTTTGCAGCCGAGCGGTGGGAGGAATTAATTTGAATTATGGGCAGAGTTGGTTGTTCTTTCTTTGTACGGGCGCCTACTGCCTTTTCTTTTTAAAGAAACTTTTGCTTGGCTTTGTAGTGCTGTGAATTAGAGAGGTATTAGTGAAGTGAGGTAACTGGTGAGTGCCCAGAGAGAGAGTAGTCTGTGTGTTGTATTGTAGACAGTTAATAGAGGTGTGATCACGGAGTGTTCAGCCAGATGCTGTGGAAAGTGCCCACTTCTAATGCATAGAGAAACTGTGAATTGTGTTGTGACACCCGTGCTTTGAACATGGTGTATTGCTGACGTCTGAATGCTTTGTATGGGGTGCCATTGTGTATGTGAGTTTCAGGTACATGTGTTTAACACTATCCTGTGCTCAGGCATAGCCAATGAGACTTGAAGAAACTACAATGTCCAGCATGCACTAGTTAGGGTGATTGCAAGAACTGAGAGCTTACGCTTGTATCGTCAATCAATGGTTCCAACATTATTAAAGGAGATGGGAACCATCTCTATGGCAATATATATTTATGCGCTACTGACATTAAGGGACACGACCTGAAGAAACAATTAAAACCGAATATAGACCGAGCCAATACCCTTTTGTGACGTGATGTATGCGTGAGCCTTAATTATGCAATAACTCCGAATCAAGGAAATACGGATTCAAACAAAGTTGGCCACCGTGCAATGTAAACCGAAACGACTCCTGTATTAATAAACTTGCACAAGCCACTGCACCCATAGTGGTAAAAGAGCTGTGCCTAATTAAGCAGAAGCTGTGAAGTAAAAAAAGATGCAGAATTAAACTGCTGGAAATTACGGCTCTAAAGTTGAAAGAGGCATGCTCGCAGATAGCAAATTAATGTCCATGGATGTCAATGTGAAGATTGCTTTAGAATGATTTCAGTATGGCACACTCCGTGGTGTAATATTCAAATAGTTGAGTGTAGATTAGGTAAGTGGCGCAGTCAGGTTAATCCTCCTGGGAGTGGGGATAAAATCTAGTCTATGAGTTAATGCAGATCTCTATTACAGAGGTGCGTGCCTTCGTGCACTCAATGTTCAAAGTAAGACGTGTAAAAACTCTTCAATCCATTTATTTAGAAGATTCTTATTTTATTCAATAGTTCCATTTACAATTATTTAGGTAATTTCATATCCAAGTGATCATCTGTTATTACATCATAACATTTGATTATTCATGGCTGGCCATTTGACACTCCCCAATGCATTTTGGGCGAGAAGCCCTTCCTCAGGGGCTCGGTAACTGTAATATTAAGAAAATTTCAGGTTCAGTACAGGGCTACCATATTGGTTGGTAATTTTATGATCAAAATACATTTCTACATTTCAAACCCTCCTTCGTAATGTGCATAATCAGATTTGAAAGAGTGATTTGAAAACCCAGTGATGTCCTCATGTGTGTTAAAGATCATGAGCACTTTCAATAACCGTGCTGCCTAATATAATCAAATAGTCAAAATGGCACGTAAATATACAAAAGTGGATCTGATAAATTTGAGATACCCGATCTGTGTGTTACACTTCGTGAATGCTGTGAATTGTCGTAATGTGTCGTGTCAAAAAATCACCTGTGAGCAAACAAAAGTAACTCATGTGAGTTTGTAAAAGGTCTGGAATGCCCGACATGTGTTAGAAGGTAGCACAAAGTCACCGATAGTCCGAGAAACCTCACGTGTACACTTGCTCTTGTTGTTTTGGCATTTTCGTCGAGCCTGTTGCCCTTCTATAACAAAAATGAAAACAAATAAAATACGAAGATATTCCAAAAATGGTTAAAAAAATGGTGAACGTGACACCACTGTCGCTCGAATGAAACAGTTTGCTTACCTCTAAGATAGTTAAAGTCTCTTGTCTGTGGTAAATGCGGAGGTGTACCTTGCGTGGTGTAACACGGCCATTTAACCTAGGTAACGTTTGTTTGTCCTGGAAGGAGATCGTGTGCCGCAAATCCATTGGTAGTAATAGAAAGCAGACTAACCAATGTGTATGACGATCTCGGAAAACAGTCCATCGAATGTGTATCCGTAACTGTCCAAAAAATAGAAATATAAAACATGATGGTAGACGTCATGAGTATGTGACTCGAACCCGGAAACCCAAAAATAATTTACTGATGAATAATAAATGAGAGTCCGATCGCTTCATGCTAATAAAGACCAATGATGTCCGCATACTGTCAATAAAAAACAGATTGTGTCGTTAAAACCGAAGAAGTCCAAAAAATTTCAAAAAATGATGCCTTATAAATCGCAATATATCAAATGTCTTATAAATCGCAACATATCAAAATGTCTCCATGAAGAATAACAGGAGCTCAATGGCTGGAATATAAGAAGGTCAAAGGCTGAAAGAGTTCACGGACGATTGTACACATGCCAAGACTGTGCATTCAATGTGTACCAATGCATGGCTAAACGACATAGAAAAACATAAAAAACATTAAAAAACTTGAAAAGGAGCGTGTAAAAGATGTCTAATGGGTGCTGGTCTTCCTGGCGTTACAAAGTATATTTTACATTGGTTATGTGAAAGTGTGTATCTGTGGACCATAAAGTTGTTCTGATATATATCACAAGTATTGCAATGATATCGTAAAGACATTACATGTGTTGATTTCATTATTTAAAGAAAACAGTTATAATCACAGCGTTCATTGAGTCCCTTCGGATTGACTGAATCCATAAGATTGATCCAGTGTATTTCTCTTTGTAGTAGATATTGTGTGTTGTAACATCCCTGCATGATGGGGACTTGTTCCAGGATCAGAATTCGAAGTTGACTGATATTGTGCTGTGCAGCATTAAATTGATTTGCAATCGGGGATTTGGGATTCTTTGTGCGAATGTTGCTTTTGTGTTCGTTCAATCGGATGCGAATTTTACGTTCTGTTTTGCCCACGTAGACAAGACCACATGGGCATTTTAACATGTAAATAACGTTCTGGCTGTTGCAGTTCGCTGTGACTCTTAGTTTGATTGGAGTACCTCGCGCTGGATGCCTAATTTTGGTACCTTTGATTATGGAATTGCAGTTGCCACAGTTTAAGCATGCCAAGGTGCCTTTGTATTCTGTTTCTTTGTAATGCAATCGTTTATTGAGTATTTGTTTGATATTTCTTGATCTCATATAGGCAAATCTTGGTTGTGTGTTAAATATGCCCTTGAAATCAGGTTCGCTGCTTAACATGGGCCAAAACTTCAGTTTTTTTTTTAATTTGATAACTCCTGGTTGAGAATTTGGAAACAAATACCTTTCCGTTCTCATTTGCTTTCAATTGTGTTTTGTTTAGCAATTCTGTGCGTGATTTGGTATCTGCCTTGTCGATTGCTGATTGTAAGATTTCATCTGGGTAACCCCGGTCTTTGAATTTTTTCATACATTTAACCATGCTTGTTTTGTAAAGGTCTCCGTCCGAAGATATTCTTTTAAGTCAGAGTAATTGAGAGTATGGTAGATGTTTTTTGAGCGATGGTTGATGAAAACTCTGAAAATGAAGTAAATTGTTTCTGTCTGTTAGTTTGGTGTAAACCGTGGTTGCAAGTTGCCCTTCCTTGTTAATGATGCAAGTGTCCAAAAAATTGAACTGCTGTGTACTGATGGTGGAGGGGAATTCAATGCGTTCATCTACTGAATTCAATACGTTTATTGCTGCTGTTAGTTCACCCTCAGTGCCTCGCCAAAGAATGAAGATGTCATCTATATATCTTTTATATAGAATGAGATTAGACGTCCATGTGTCTTGGTTTAAGATGTTGTCCAGTTCAAAACAATACATGAACAAATTGGCATATGTTGGAGCTGCACAATTGCCCATTGAAGTGAATATGAACATTGCAACATTACACAACTTGCCGCTGGCAGTGGCACCCGCATGAAACAAATAGCAGTGCCCGAAGAAGGAGCTGTGACTGAAAAACACTCCAGTTAAGACGACTCTTGTGCTGCAATATATTTTTGAAACTCAACTGTTCAAATGTGCACTCGCGGTGCACGTCAAAGTGATTACCTTGGGAGTAAATGCGACGCCTTCGCGAACCACCAAAGGGGGTGTAGGTGCCTGAACACCGAAACCACAGTAGGTTTTAAAGTAGTGCATTCATCTGATCGAATGTAGGAGGTACAACAGAAGTGGTAAACAGACCCAAACACCAACAAGACGTGGAGTTAACAAGAAGCGCAAGCAAAAAGTGTACGCAAGTGGTGCGCGCGTGCGTGATGGGAAAAGTGAAAGTAGGCTGTGCGCGCAAAAGTGAAAGGGATCGCGGCTGTACATATTGCAAATCTGCCGGCTGCGTGCGTGCACGCTCGCGTGAACGCAAGCGCTAGGCCAGCCAGCAGCACTTTGAAAACTTACCTACTAAGGTGTCGATTACGATCCTGTAAAACCCGGGTACGAATCATCGTACGGAGCGTTTTCTCCGTACGACTCGTACCCGGGAACTCCACCGTACAAACCAGCAAGTACGATTCGTACAGAAATACCATTTCCGTACGAATCGTAAAAAACACCGTGCGACAAAAATATACATACAAGTCTGATCCGGGACAGCGCGTACGCGCTATTCGCATGGAGTCAGGCTGCTTTTTACGTACCAGCAAGTACGATTCGTACCGACAGCACTCCGGACGGCAATATTTTTACGGGACCCAAAAAGTGCCGGAAAAGCTAAGTACGCCGCGATGCGTGAGGAAAAGGGGCCCGGTTCGTGCCATACGCCCATCACTACACGTCCGCACCGTACCCCCATCTCTACACGTCCGCGCCGTACCCCCAGCCCCCCGTATGTACGCGCCATACCCCCAGCCCCCGTATATACCTGCCGTAACCCCAGCCCCCCGTATGTACGCGCCGTACCCCCAGCCCCCTGTATGTACGCGCCGTACCCTCAGCCCCCGTATGTACGTGCCGTACCCCCAGCACATACCCCCAGCACCCCCGTATGTACACGGTGTATGCCCAGCCCCTCGTATGTACGCGCCGTACCCCCAGCCCCCCGTATGTATGCGCCGTACCCCCAGCCCCCTGTATGTACACGCCGGACCCCCAGCCCCCGTATGTACGCGCCGTACCCCCAGCACATACCCCCAGCCCCCCGTATGTACGCGCCGTACCCCCAGCCCCCCGTATGTACACGCGTACTATATTATTGTTTACAATAATATAGTTGTATTAAATATCGATTTTTAAAGATATATAATTTAAAATATTAAATTGAACATATATTAAATACTAACATTAATTTATAAAAATAAAATATATTTAAATGTATATTTTAACAAAAATAACAAATAAACGTACGTTTTAAAAATGTAATATATATATATATACATATATTTATATATGTGTGTTTGTATGTTCATATATATATATATATTATTTTTATTAAAAATATTAGTTTATTTATATATATGAACATAGATATATATAAATAAACTAATATTTAAAATAACAATTTTAAAAATTGTAAATAGTATAATACTATCAAACAAATATGTATACATATTTAAATATAGCAGCAACCTAAAATAATAAAAAAAAACTTAATTCAAAATAAAAAGTAAACACATATTTTTTTAATGTCATTCTAAATAAGTTACAAACAAAACATATTGGCATTTTTATATATTATTATTGTAAAAAATCAAATGTATAATTATCTAAATTACAACATAAAATACATAAGAAAATATTAAAAACATGTTTGTACTAAATAAAAATAAGTACTCCCACCTAACACAACACAACAATAAAAAAATTCTTTACATCACACAAAAATAAATTGTACTACTCTAAAGAAATAATTATAAAATCAATTCAGATATAACATTGGAAAATACTACAATTTACTTTTCCCAGTCCAATTAACACAACAATAACTATTATAATTAACAAAAAAAAATATTTCCACTCCAGTCAGTGCAACAGTAGGGAATATGTTGGATTACAGAGGGGTAACGTACTATTCCCAGTAGGAAAAGTATGTGGATTGTGGAGGGGAAAAATTAAATATCCCCACTCCAGTCAGTGCAAGTGTAGGGAGAGTGTTGGATTGACCAGAGGAAAAACTTAATATTCCCACTCCAGTCAGTGCAACTATAGAGAAAGTGTTGGATTGCGGAGATGTAAAATTTTATATTCCCACTCCAGTCAGTGCAACAGTAGGAAAAGAGTTGGATTGCAGAGGGGAAACATTTAATATTCCCACTCCAGTCAGTGCAATAGTAGGGAAAATGTTGAATTGCGGAGGGGCAAAATTTCTATTCCCACTCCAGTCAGTGCAACATTAGGGAAAGTGTTGGATAGTGGATGGGTAAAATTTACTGTTTCCACTCCAGTCAGTGCAAGAGTGTGGAAAGTGTTGGATTGCAGAGGGGTAAACTTTACTACTCCTACACCAGTCAGTGCAACACTAAAAAGAAGTAAAATATCTAAAACAAAACTAAAATATTTAAAAACATTAAATAAATGAATAAATATGTTGAATACAAAATAGAAATATATTTAATATTAAAAATGCTAAATTCATTTACTTCCCATCACATACCACTACAAAACCCACAACCCACATCTAAATTCAAAAAGATTTATTTGCACAATTAACATAATTATTTATCAATTAAACAAATATTTTTTATAAAAATCTAAATTCATTAACATTAATTAACTTCCCACCCTTTACTTGTATAAACTCCACAACCACAACAAAAAATTAAACTAAAAAAACTATTAAATTAATTAAATTACAATTAAATAATTATTAGTATTTCTCAAGAAACTAACAAATAAAATAAAATAGTTTGCTCCCCACACTTTACCCCATAAACTCCACAACCCAAAGCTAAAAATATTTAATTAAACACTTACTAAAATTAATTACAATTAATTAATTAATATTAGCAATTAAGTATTAATTATTAAATAAATAAATGACTTCCCACTCTTTACCTCTATAAAATACACAACCCACATCTAAAAAATTATAATTACACAATTAACATAATTAATTAGCAACTAATTAATTAATAGTAATTAACAACTAACGTGTTGATTCCGATCCGTTAAAAATATTTCCCGTACGACTCGTATCCGTATTTTTTTACGTACGAGTCGTACAAGTCCCGTACAAACAGGCAAGTACGATTCGTATGTGAAAAATACATACAAATCATATCGGGAAAATTCCCTGACACGTCCTCGGATCGGGAAAATTCCCCGACACGTCCCCATACATTTTTATGTACAGTTCGTAAAAATGAAGTCCGATCGCGCAAGTACAATCCGTCCCGTCCTTACGAATATACAACCGCATGTAAAATGGCCCGTACGGAGCGAACGCTGAACCACACATGTACACGGCTAAACTGGTGCCCGCGTACGAGTCGCACAGCTCCCCCTCCCCCCGCATATGTCAGCACCGTACCCCCGCATGTACACGCTGTACCCCCAGCCCCCCGCATGTATGCGTCGTACCCCCAGTACATACCCCCAGCCCCCCGCATGTACGCGCCGTACCCCCAGCCCCCCGTATGTACGCGCCGTACCCCCAGCACATACCCCCAGGCCCCCGCATGTACGCACTGTACCCCCAGCCCCGTATGTACGCGCCGTACCCCCAGCCCCCCGTATGTACGCGCCGTACCCCGCAGCCCCCTGTATGTACACGCTGTACCCCCAGCCCCCCGTATGTACGTGCCGTACCCCCAGCGCATAGTGCTGGGGGTACGGCACGTACATGCGGGGGGCTGGGGGTACGGTGCGTACATACGGGGGGCTGAGGGTACGGCGCATACATGCAGGGGGCTGGGGGTATGTGCTGGGGGTACAGCGCATACATGCAGGGGGGTACAGTGAATACCGGGCCCCCTTTTCCTCATGTATCGCGGCATACTTAGCTTTTCCGGCACTTTTTGGGTTCCGTAATAATAATGCCGTCCGGAGTGCTGTGGGTACGAATCGTACTTGCTGGTCCGTAAAACACTGCCTGACTTCGCGTATGCGCTGTCCCAGATCGGAATTGTATGTATTTTTTAGCCGCACGGTGTTTTTTACGAATCGTACGGAAGTGGTATTTCTGTACAAATCGTACTTGCTTGTTTGTAACGTGGTTTTCCCGGGTTCGAGTCGTACGGAGAAAACGCTCCGTATGACAATTTTTACAGGATCGGAATCGACACCTAATTATTAATAAATTAAAAATAAATTACTTCCCACCCTTTACCCCTATGATCCCCCAACCCACACCTTAAAAAATGAATTGGACAATTAACATAATTAATTATCAATTAATTCACTATTATTTATTAACAACTAATTATTAATAAATTAAAAATAAATTACTTTCCATGTTTTACCCCTATAATCTCACAACCCACAATTGAAAAACAAATATTACGCAATTAACATAATGAATATAAATTAAATAATTATTATTAATGAATAATAAATTAAAAATAAATTACCTCCCACCCTTTACCCATTTAGCCCCATAACCCACATCTAAAAACAATAAATAAGTATGCACTCAACATAATTAAATATCAATTAACTAAACAAAATTAATTTACAACCAATTATTAATTAATAAAAAACATACTTCCCAGCCTATACACCTATAAACCCACAATCCACTACAGAACTAAAAAACATAACATTTAATTAAATGTTATTTCAAACTTCTAAAAATGTAACTAATATAGTAAGAAACATAAACAATAATTGAACAAAAAATGATTTCATATAAATTTAAAATTTATACCAAAAGCATAATTAAAAAACAATATTTTAAACAGCTATATTTTTGCAAACAACATTAATGACCTCTATATTTCTAAAATCGATATTACTTACCCTCAAATCGATATTCTTGACAATGATATTCTTGCACTCGATATTTCCAATCCACAATTTTTTTCACTCAATATTAAAGTAGTTTGAATCTTTTTACTCATTGTTCTTTGTCATTACATCACTCAACAACCACTTCAAAAACCCCGTCCCAGCAAATTGCCTACCCCACATCTATCATATCATCACCCCTCTCGGGACCAAATTCATTAATGCCTCGCTAACACAAGGTCACATGTCGGACTGCCTAAAAACTGGACAAGTGACCCCTATCCTGAAAAAACCGACAGCTAACTCCTCTGACCCCAACAACTTCCGACCAATAACCAACATTCCCATGCTAGCAAAGGTCTTGGAAAAATGTGTTCAGCAACAACTGAATCAACACATCACAAACTTCAATATATTGAACACCCGCCAATCGGGTTTCAGACCTGGACATAGCACAGAAACAGTCATCCTACAGATAGTAGACAACGCCCTCTTAGCTCTTGACCGCAGTGATACCTTCCTACTAGTTCTGCTTGACCTCTCATCAGCCTTCGATACGGTCAGTCACGACAAACTTCTAAGAAGACTAGAAAACAGGATGGGCCTATCTGGCACAGTCCTTCATTGGTTCAAATCCTTTCTGGAAAACAGAACGCAAACTTTCATGACCGACAAGATTCTTTCTCGTTCATCACCCAACCTGCTAGGAGTACCACAAGGCTCCACCCTATCCCCCACACTATTCAACTTATATGTCGAACCACTTACCGATCTACTACAGCAGGTGAACATCTCATACCCTATGTACGCGGACGACACCCAACTTTACATTAGGATCCCCTCCAATGATGAGATAAAGATAATGAATCTAGCTCTCGAAAAAAATGTCCAATTGTTAACGAACAACTTCCTCAAGCTAAACTCACAAAAAAATGAATTTCTTTTAATCTCCCCTCCCAATAACTTCCAGGAAGTAAAGGAATGGACCAAAATGATCACTGCTCTGAACTGCACGCCAACGTTGGTGGACTCTACAATATCACAGGGAATCACACTGGATAAAAATCTTAACATGCAAGTGCACATCAACTTGATGGCTACAAATGCTCGCTTTCACCTCAGCTATCTCAGAAAAATTAAGCCATTCATTGAGAACCTAGACCTCAAAATTGCAGTTCAGTCCTTAGTCATATTGAGATTGGAGTACAGATGTTCTACCCTCTCAGGGCTTCCCAAATCCTCTACTGCCCCTCTAAACGCCTGTCTTAACGCCGCAGCAAGACTCATAACAGGATCTAGGATATTTGACCACATATCGCCACACCTGAAGGCACTCAACTGGCTACCCTACATAGCTCGTATTCACCTAAAGAGGGCGTGCATCACTCACAAGGCGCTACACCACAACACCCCCAATACCTAGCCCAAAAACGTACACTATCTGGAGGAAACAGACATTCTAGGAGCACAGATAATATACTCCTGAAACCCTCATGGTTCAACAAGACTAAAACCTCCAACAGAGCATTTTCTGGAGCGGCGCCAAGAATTTGGAACTCACTTCCGCCATCCATCAGAAAAATTGCCTCAACACCCCTCTTCAAAAAGGAAGCAAAACCATTCTTGATGAGCAAATTCCTGCCCTTAAAATTCCGCACAAACCCCACACCAGCCCACAACCTCAAACTTGTCTACACTCTCCGTCCATTGACAATGTGAAGCTAAAACATGCAAAATTCTGAATTGACTCTCTTTGTTCAGAAAACTTCTCTACTCTACTTCATACCCCGAGCTCTGTTATGCTATGTTATTACTTTATATATGTTTTTCTTGTATGCTATGTTTTACTAAATGTGCTACTCATACCGGCTCACTCTGGTCTGGTTCGCGCTATAGAAAACTCTAAAAATAAATAAATATTTAAATAAATAAATACCAACCAAGGTATCAGAATGTAGTCCCATTTTAGAATGAGTAATTGCAGTAACAGTAGCAGTCTCAACTGCCGATTTGGCCACTTAATCAGCCAGGGAATTCTCTACACTGGTGAGTATTCTGGTCGCAAAACGTACCGACCGACACAGACCCGGACCGGAGACCGACCGACACGGACCAGTGCCGTACGACCCATGCAGTACGATGCAACGCGTGTGAATTACAACCGACACAAACGGAATACAAGCCGTACGACCGAGCTGTAGGGAAAATGTGATCAGGCCGGAAAACCGGCGTGAGTTTCACCGACCGACACGAACCCAGAATGAACCCGACCGACACGTACCCGCGATGTCCGACCCGTGCAGTACGATGCAATGCGTGTAAACCCAGACCGACTCGCACAGAGCCCAAGCCGCATGACCGACACGCACAGAAAACCGGGCCCACAAGTAATAGAGATCTCTGGGACTGATGCGTATGAAACACAGTGTCGTACTTTAGAATTTGGGACCGCGTAGGAGATAGGGCCCTACCCCTGTCTATCCCGGTAGTAGTGAACCGCGAATGGTTAATGCGGTATGTACGAGTGCTTTCTGTAACGTTTTAGCTATGAATGCACTGCGTATACGCTATTTCACATCACTACGTGGGTTCCATTTTGTAATGGTGGCCATCTTATGGTTGCCCTCACATAGGCTATATAGTATGAAGCTAAAACGGGCCTTTTAGAGCACATGTGCCTTTCCTTGACTTTTCTGTGACCTGGGCAGCTGGGCTCCGAGTTCCCCGTCCTCTGGCCACCTGTGATTAGCATCAGGGCTTGACACACCATAAAGTCTTTTCATCCTACACAAGCCCCCAGCTAATCTCTTTCACACCTGGCTGTTCCTGCTTTATGGCTTGTTTCCCAAAACAGGAGATGCTCATGTTTATTGGGGCCTATCGATATCTGATGTGGGATCTGAGCTTTACTGTGTAAATAATTGCGGGCTGGCTTCATTGGAATGTGGGATGGTCATCATGACTCTGCCTTTTCGCTTTGTAATGTATACGTGTAATGGCCATATCATAAACTAAAGAATGTATGCCTGAGGCAGGAAAATCTGTATTTAAAGAGAAGCCCGTTTCTGTGATGCTCAGCAGTCTCCTGAGAACATTCACGCTGTTGTACTTCTAGGATACCTGTAATTGGTCTGCAGCCAATAAACTGATCTTTGACTTTACCCAGAAGACTCTGTGTTTCTGTAGGTCTGAAACAGGAAGAACCCCGAAGTCGTAGGGTGTGTTCCCCTGCACCGCTGGGCTTAAAATACCCAGTACTTCAGTTGGCGCCCAACTCGGCACAATTTCAGCGGTACCGGTCCAAGCCAGAGGTTCGTGAGGAGCTTCTTGTGGAAATTCTGGAGGAAGGCCGCCACTTCATCGACCCCTGCATGTCGACGTGGTCCGAAAGTCTTTTCTGCGAGGTTCTCCGCGTCCCGACGGCTACGAAGGACTGCTGCCCTGATTAATCGCCCTGTTTTGGACCCTTGACGATTTTGGTAGAGCGAAACAATCGAGAGAGTCTTCTGGTGACGCCATCGATCATCAATATTCAGTTAAGTATAAGTGGAGCGTCTCCCAGTTTGAATTTGGTATCCTTCGGGATCATTTCGATTTTGTGCTTGCAAGTCCCAAAGCCAGAGGACTCGTGTATTCACGAGACTATCGTATTCGATAATCCTTTGACGTTTGAAACTAGACTAGTGAGCGAAGATGCCTGGTTCTAGTGTATTTTGTAGATTGTTTTGTTTGGGTTGTGGAAGGGATTTCCAGTTAGAGGATTCATGTCCGGTTCCTCCAATTGGAACTCCAACTTATGAGCTTTATGTAAAACATGGCGTGGGCCCCATTGCATATAATGAAATATGGATCCGATACACCAGAAAGGACGGTGTTTTAAAATGGCCCCAAAATGGTAGTTTCGATACAGATATCTTAGATAATTTGGAAGTTAAATTGTTTAAAAAGAAAGCCCGGCCGGCGATGTTTGATTCTTTCCGCCTATGGCGAAAGGAAGCCAAACAGAAGGAAATTAAGCTAGCGAAAAGGGATAAGAGAAAGAGAGGTATGTCAGTGATGCAAGCAGCTGTGCAATTTAAAGATAACGAGGAGGAACAAATGAAGGAACAGTTGCACAGACAGCGCAAACTAGGGATTGATAAATCTTACCCTGTTTTGTCACCCCTTGTGAAAGATGAGACAAAAGAGAATGAGAAAGATTCCCTAATGTCCCATTTGTTAAGTTCACCACCCCCATATGCGCAAAATGCCACCGCACCTCCACAGCTTGTAAATGCGCAGCCTCTAGTAAATATGCCGCAAGCCTTCCCGCAGCTGCCAGCTCCTCCTCAGCTGGCTCCTATCCCTGCAGGGCAGCCCTCTCAAGGGCCACCAGTTTTGCTACCTGTTACCCCCGCGCTTCCTGCGACTTTGTCTAACACGCCAGCGGTTTCCCCTGGCGCTCCTTCTTACACTACCCCGGTACCTGTATCTGAATCTGTTTTTCTTCCCTCTGTCTATCCCCCTGTTTTCGCCTCAACTTCTCCTTCAGCACGACAACGACTAGCTAATGTAGTTACTAGTTTAATGTCGCCTCTCTTTGGGTCATCTAGTGCGACACCTGGTTTACAGCGTAAGCAATTGCGTAGTCAGCTGCCTGGTCCCGAAGAGAAAGAGGTGTTGGATCATCTGGCGCGTAGGTGGATTGGTTTCCCTTCATGCTATGATGTGGAATCGGTTGTTAATGTTTTTCACCAATGGGATGCCCCTAAACAGAGGTATGTTTTTGATAAAATGTGTGAATTCCTCTGTGAGGAATTGGAGGATAAGGGTGCAAACCCAAACCCACAGGAATTGTGTCGAGTGCGATTTGATTTCGGTACAGGTGTAATTGTGGGCCCCAATGTAGATAAAGCAGTTGCGACTTTACTGTCCCTCAGAAATGGCGATTGTCAGCAATCATTGTTTGACCAGGATTTCTCTGTAGGGAAGGAGGTAAAAGCGCGCCAATATCCGATGCGCGAGGTTCCTCCAGTTTGGAGACCTGGTGATCTAGCTGCTAACCCACCTGTTCAGCCATATTTTCAGCGTGTTTGGGTGCATGTCCCATGGAAGAGATCCGAGGTGTTAGCACTTAAACAGACATTGCCTGATCCCCGTAAAAACCCTGCAGGATATTATAAGGAGTTGTCACAAACTGCAGAATCATGTGTAATGAATCTAGCCGACATAGACATGCTGTTTGGGAATGTGGTCCCGCAGCCTTTATGGGGATCCATTCGTAATGTAGATCACGCTGCAGAACTAGGGGACACATGGGCTAATATCATTGCCGCAGACACTAGACAAGTTGGTGGTGCAAAACCTGAGCCCCTCATAGCAGCGCTCCCTGGTAGAATTATTACCTACATGAAAACTATAATGCCTGCGATGCGCGTAAATTGGGACAAACTGTCCGCATGTAAGCAGAAGAAAGACGAGACAGTGTCTGATTTCTTCACCAGGTTTGAAGAAACGTTTATCGACCACAGTGGTCAAGACATGAGCACTGAAGGTGGCCAACGGCTATTCGTTGATAAATTTCTGCAGAATCTACTTCCTGAGTTGTGTAAGAAATTAAAAGACTCAGAAAGTTCTTGGGCTGTTTCCTCTTCAGCGCAAATACTGGCTACTGCACAGTATTATGAGAATAGAGACAAAGATGAGAAGGATAGAACAGATAAGAAAACGAAAGAACTAAAAACGAAGGTCCTCTTGCAGCAGGCCTATCCGCCACGTGGAGGACAGAATAATTATAGGCAAACACAAGGTGTCTATCACCAGCCCCAACAGTTTTAGAATAGTCAGCAAATGAATGGGTATTATCAACCACGAATTCCTGTAGGTCCCAGCCAATGTTCATATTGCAAAGAGGAAGGTCATTTTAAATATAGTTGCCCTAAATTGATGCAGCGTAACAGTAATGCGTATGGCGCAAGAGGTAGAGGTGGTCAACAAGCTCCTAGAGGCAGAGGGCGTGGAAACGTTCTCCAGAACGCGCGTCCTCTTCCGCCTCAAAATACCATAAATAGCTTTGATCAGCGAGCCAACGCGACTGGTAATACAGCTCAGTATTACAATAATGATTATTATACAGAAGATGACAATGTAGAAGATGATGATTACTAGGATCGCCGTAGACAGAGAGAGGGAGTTGTTTCAGTGCCAGTGGATCAGAGCGGACCTTATGTTAAAGTAACTACAGCAAATGTAACGGGGCCCTTTCTGCTGGATACTGGTGCTGCAAAGAGTTCAATCATGCATTCAAAACTCCCTGGCGCGCCTTTGTCTGGCGAAATGAATGTTTCAGTAGGTTTTTCTGGTGCCCCAGTTAGGAACCCGATTTCTAGTCCTATGTCACTTTCTGTTGGACCTTGTGAGCTAAAAGCACCCCTCATTCTAACAACAGGTTGTGGTGAAAATCTGCTAGGCTTAGATTTGCTAAAAAGATTGCATGCCACGCTGTATTGTTCTCCCTCAGGAGTACAACTTACATTAGGCAAGAAAGTGATTTCCCCAATGTATTTGTCTAAAAATGCAATGCCACCTGAATTGTCATCCCTTCCGGACGCCCTTTGGGCTATTGGTCCCAATGATGTGGGTCTCCTGGAGATACCGCCATATGTGGTTACTTTAAAAGCCAATGTCAGATTGCCACGTATTCCCCAGTATAAGATCTCCAATGAAGGTCAGAAAGCGTTGTTTAGAAATTGTCAGTGATTTGATTAAGAAGGGTGTAATTGAAGAGACAAGAGGCAACGTTTGCAATAGTCCTGTTTTACCTGTCTTAAAACGAACGGACCCTTCACAGCCACCTGTTTACAGATTTGTGATTGATCTTAGAGAGGTTAATAAGATTGTTGTACCACAGTTTCCAGTTGTCCCTGATATAACTGCCTTGTTAACCATGATTCCAGCCTCCGCTGCATGGTTCTCAGTGATCGATCTAAAAAATGCTTTCTTTAGCATCCCAATTGCAGAGGAGAGCAGGGACATTTTTGGCTTTAGTTTAGGAGGTCGAAGCTTCCGCTTTAAACGCGCTCCTCAGGGCTACTGTGAGAGTCCATCAATATACAGTCAGGCTTTAAAAGCGCAGCTTGATGCACTTGTTTTACCCAATGGCGCTATCCTCATTCAGTACGTCGACGATTTACTGATCGCCGCGGATACTGAAAAGATTTGCAAAAACGCTACCTTGTCATTGTTGCGTCATTTGTCTGCCTCCCATCACAAAGTGTCTCTCTCAAAGCTGCAATATTGTCGACAAGAGGTGACCTACTTAGGTCATCTCTTATCGAAGGAGGGAAGGAAACTGACCCCAGAACGAATTCAAGCCATTGCACAGTTGAGTGTGCCAAGAACACAGAGAGAAGTGCGTGCTTTCTTGGGCATTACTTCATACTGTAGGCATTGGATTCCTAATTTTTCCTTGTTGGCAAAACCTTTGTTAGCATTGACATGCAAAGACACACCGAATCCTATCCCATGGTCTGAAGAGTGTCAGAAGAGTTTTTTGGAATTGCGTAATGCATTGTGTTCAGCTCCTGTGTTGGGTACCCCTGACTACAGCAAGCCTTTTACATTGTATGTTCATGAGAAAGATGGTTGCGCATTATCAGTGTTAACACAGCCTTTTGGCGACAGACCGCGTCCATGCGCGTATTTTTCATAAACCTTGGACCCGGTAGCGAGGGCATTGCCAAGTTGTCTGAGAGCCACAGCGGCTGCAGCTATGTCTATTCGACAGTCTGCTGGCCTAGTGATGGATAACACATTGATCGTTATGGTTCAACATGCTGTGGACACATTGTTAAACAGGACCAAGACACAGCACTTAACTAGTGCGCGATTATCTGGTTATGAGCTGACACTGTTAGCAAATCACATACACATAAAGAGATGCAACACGTTGAATCCAGCTACACTATTACCAATTCCAGCAGACCTAGATGAGATTGAGCAACATGATTGTCTGTTCAGAACAGAGGAAGAAACGAAAGGGAGAGTAGATCTCAAAGATACTCCCCTGACTGAGTGTGATGGTACTTTATGGGTGGATGGTTCGTGTTTCAAGCTTCCGAATGGTGATACGACTGCTGCATATGCTATCACGACTTTGCACACGATTGTGGAAACTGTGCGTGTGCCACAAAATTCGGCTCAAGCAGCAGAATTGATTGCCCTTACGAGAGCATGCGTGTTGTCTGAAGGAATAAGAGTGAATATATACACAGATAGCCAGTACGCCTTTGGCGTGGCTCATAGTTTTGGGCGATTGTGGAAGGAACGTGGGTTCCTGACTTCGCATGGAGCTAAGATTCAGAATGGCAAGTTGGTGAATGATCTCCTTGAGTCACTGACCCTACCGTTACAAGTTGCGATTATGAAATGCAGTGCGCACAAGAAAATCACTGATGATGTTGGTCGTGGTAACGCGTTTGCTGATGAAGTTGCGAAAGAAACAGCAAAAGATGTAAAGACTCGAATGTATGTTGCAGGCCCTGCCAGATGGGTTGGTGATGTTGGAATGTGTGAAAACACAATAGAAAGTGTAAAGTCCCTTCAAGCTGAAGCCACAGAGAAAGAGTTGAGCAAGTGGAGAGAAAGTATGGGTAAGTTGGATGAGAATGGTTGTTGGATTGATTTGTCAGAACATAGGCGATGGTTGTTACCTGATGCATATGTGCTTCCAGTAGTTACTATGGCACATGGAATGGCACACATCAGTACGAAAGGAATCTGTAAGTTGTTGGCTCCAGTATGGCAGAATGCTGGAATTCCTAAGTGTGCAGAGAATGTGGTCAAGAATTGTATGGTATGCTTGAAGTACAACCCTGGTAGGGGAACCCCAACTCCAGCTGGTCATTTTGCGCCTCCATCATATCCATTTGAAGTTTTGCAGTTGGATTTTATCCACATGGAAAGGTGCAACAACCTGAAATATGTATTGGTGGTTGTTTGCGCTTTCTCAAAATGGATAGAGGCCTATCCTCTAAAAGATAACACTGCTCTATCCACAGCCAAAGCCCTTGTGAAGGAATTTTTCCCTAGGTTTGGAATGCCAAGAATGGTGTGGAGTGATAACGGAAGTGAGTTTGTGGGTAAAGTGATGAAGAATGTGTGTGAGGGACTAGGTATAAGGCAGAAGTTTCACGCTGCAAACCACCCCCAATCTTCTGGATTAGTAGAGCGCTACAACGGCGCTCTAAACCTTAAAATTGGCCAAAATCCAGGCGAGCACCGGTCTTAAATGGCCTGACGCTCTGCCTTTAGCACTCCTGTCCACTAGAATGACCGTGCATTCCCGAGTGGGACTTAGTCCCTACGAGGTCGTTTTTGGCCGCCCGGCTAATGTTTGGGATGTGCCAAGACCGACGAAATTCAGTGAGATCGAGCATCCAGTATTACTTGATTACTTGTATGATTTGACGGTTAAACTGCGTGTTTTACACCAACAGGTGCATGATACTCTCCCTCTGGCTTCTGAGGCTCCAGGACACCCTATTGACCCGGGCACGTGGATCTTGGTGAAAAATTTTCAGCGCAAGAGCAACGATGAGCCTCGTTGGATCGGCCCTCATCTCGTGCTGCTGTCGACAAGATCAGCTGTTCGAGTGAAGGGGAAGAAAAACTGGATCCACGGCGCCCACGTGAAAAGGATCCCTTTGCCTCTGCCGTATGACCAGTGGGTCCAGGAGGGTATCGCAGACTCTGAAACAGACACTGTACCTCGTTTTGTGCCGTTCAGTGATGCACGCATAAAAGGCACAGCTTCAGCGCAGGAAAGTGACGATATTTTACAAGAAGCTGTGCCACCGTCAATTCGATTGGACACCACAGAGCCTGAACTTTTGTTTCAAGATCAAATAGTGCCTGGCCGTTTTCGTTACAATCTGAGGCCAAGGCCCATGGACAAATAAATATTCTTTTTCTTTTACCTTTTTATTTTTTGATAACCAGAGCTCTCCCATCTGAAGGACTTTCTTGATTTTTGTTTTTCGAACCACCATCCGGGTTCAGCCGCAGGGTCGCGGTGCCAAGACTTTGGGGTACAGGCCGAAGACGTTAGGTCAACGGTTCTGGTTGGTCTAGGGTGTTCCCTGGACTGACAGGTGTACTCCTTAGCAGAAGATACTCACCCGCCGCGAGCGGCACGATTAGAGGATGGAGTTTTGTAAGATGGAGAGACTCACTGAGAAAATGAACTTTAAAACAAGAATGTGTAAAATAATGAGAACCAAATGTTTTGTATTATTATGCCTGTTTGTATTATGTAGTATGGTAGTGTTTACTGTAGGATTTGTATTCCTCTCCTCTCAAGAGCCTATTGCCCCCACTGTACAGCCTACACCTCCTCCTACTATCTCCTCACACTCTTTTCACCCTTTGCCTGAACATGAACAAGCTAGACGATCAGAGTTTGTGAATAACTCGTTTATTCAGCTCCTGCACCAACACCAACTAGTTATGAATACAACAAATTGTTGGGTGTGTGGTTTGATGCCACATACCATTAATAAGGGTATTCCCTATCTGGTGCTGCCGTATAGTTACAATGGATCGTCATGGGCATTCCAGACCATGTTTCTTTATGCACTAGAAGTATACTCCCCGCGACAACCGTGTTCCATCAGACCTAGCACCAATAATAAAGCTTTAGTGAAAGGAGTTGCCGATATGAGTAGAGATATCGATGCATACTCATCCATTTCCAAAGAAGAGTTGAGAGCTTATGTAGGGTGGAACGCAACGGGGTATAGTATTAGTCTGGGTGAAAGACAGCGGAAAATCTCATCCCCAATCTGGGTCGTACCCCACATAGGCCGGTTCTGTTTGCAAGGTAATGGTCAGAATCCTAGGGCTCAACTGGGAAGAAGTGACTGTACTGAAACGTACACTTTTCCGTCACAGTTTTCCCCTGCGTTTTTGGCTGCCAAGGGTACATATTTTATCTGCGATGACCGAGCATATACATGGTTGCCCCCTGATTTCTCGGGCACATGTTATATTGCAAATCTGCTACCGCCAACATTTACTGCCGCCTCTGACTATCATAAGACCAGAGTTGTGAGAGGCGTGATTAGTAAGGAGGATACTGCCGGTCAGGAAGCGGGAGACTTCTTTTTGGGTTTCCTGCCGTTCTGGGGACCTATGGTCAATAGTAGGCCTGGGCGGTAAATTCCGTTCCGCTCGCGGAATTTGGGTAATTTCGCGTTCCGCGGAGAACGCAAAATTGCCCAAAATTCTGCTTTCCGCAACTTCGCGAAATTTTTTGCTTGTTCGCGTTCTCAAAATGCGTGTTCGCGAGATATTTCTCCCCGAGCACGCAAACAGCGATTGTGAACAGGAAAAAAGCATCGCTAACTAGCAATTCCGCGTGTTCGCGGAATTTCTGCGTGTTCGCGGAGAATTGTAGGAACCTGAGACAGCTGACTCGTGTGGTTGAATCCACTGTTAATGTTACGGCCGGTGCCCTTGGTAATTTGACAGCTGAGCTCCAAGCGGATCGCCTCATGACTTTGCAGAACCGCATGGTTCTAGACGTCATACTTGCAGACCGCGGTGGGGTATGTAAGGTTATCCAATCCAGTTGTTGCATTTTCATACCAGACAACGCTCCAACAGTCTATCAAGCCATCTCCAAACTGCATAAAATATCTGAGTCCATACACGTGGATAATGGAGATTGGTCACTGGTGGGATGGTTCTGGGAACTGATATCTGCCTGGGGTTGGAAAGTTCTGATGGTCGTTGGAATGATCTTAGCCATCCTTTTCCTGTTCTGTCTGTGCATACAGTGTGCTCCTGCGATATGTGGCCTCTGTGCTACATTATGTGTAAGGAAACCTGTATCGAGGGACGAGCTAAGTAATAGGATGATGCTACAGCAACATCTCCATGACTTCGTGAATATTGACCTAGACTCGGATTGAAATGAGTGTAGTTATTGCCTATGTAAGGGCAAAAGGAGGGTCTGTCGTACTTTAGAATTTGGGACCGCGTAGGAGATAGGGCCCTACCCCTGTCTATCCCGGTAGTAGTGAACCGCGAATGGTTAATGCGGTATGTACGAGTGCTTTCTGTAACGTTTTAGCTATGAATGCACTGCGTATACGCTATTTCACATCACTACGTGGGTTCCATTTTGTAATGGTGGCCATCTTATGGTTGCCCTCACATAGGCTATATAGTATGAAGCTAAAACGGGCCTTTTAGAGCACATGTGCCTTTCCTTGACTTTTCTGTGACCTGGGCAGCTTGGCTCCGCTGCCCCAGGTCAAACTGGTCTCACGAGTTCCCCGTCCTCTGGCCACCTGTGATTAGCATCAGGGCTTGACACACCATAAAGTCTTTTCATCCTACACAAGCCCCCAGCTAATCTCTTTCACACCTGGCTGTTCCTGCTTTATGGCTTGTTTCCCAAAACAGGAGATGCTCATGTTTATTGGGGCCTATCGATATCTGATGTGGGATCTGAGCTTTACTGTGTAAATAATTGCGGGCTGGCTTCATTGGAATGTGGGATGGTTATCATGACTCTGCCTTTTCGTTTTGTAATGTATACGTGTAATGGCCATATCATAAACTAAAGAATGTATGCCTGAGGCAGGAAAATCTGTATTTAAAGAGAAGCCCGTTTCTGTGATGCTCAGCAGTCTCCTGAGAACATACACGCTGTCGTACTTCTAGGATACCTGTAATTGGTCTGCAGCCAATAAACTGATCTTTGACTTCACCCAGAAGACTCTGTGTTTCTGTAGGTCTGAAACAGGAAGAACCCCGAAGTCGTAGGGTGTGTTCCCCTGCACCGCTGGGCTTAAAATACCCAGTACTTCAACAGAAGATAGTCAGCGTGAACGAGGCGGAGAAGCCCGCACAAGCCAACATCAGTGTCCGTCTCGGTCAGAAGAACATCTCCTTAATGCCTACAAAACCCAAAGGAAAAAAGACAAAAAAAGGACCAAACAAGCAATGACAAAGCCAATAAATATCACAAAAAAAATCTGGGACAAAGAGACACCCACAACTCCATCTATATAAAGGACATCAATCACTACCATGATCCTTTGCAAATAGGAGACATAGCCAGCAGCAAACACCATCACACAGCAACCACAGACACACTCACAACTCACCCATCACACAACTCACACACCATCAGCACCTCCTCAAAAGCACCCACACATACAGCTAGCTAAACCAACACTAACCCACCCTCACACACACACATCACTCACCACCACCACCCATCACCATGCCCCCCAAGAAGAATCCAAAGTTCACAGATAGTGAGTTAGAAGAGCTGGTAGACAAGATCATCAGAGTAGAGCCACATTTATTTGGTACATTGGTCCAAAGGACCCCCATGTCACAGAAAACAAAGATGTGGGTGAGGATTACGGACAAGGTGAACGCACAAGCACCAGCAAGGCGATCAAAGGACGATATCCAGAACAAGTGTTATGACGTGCGCAGGAGGGTAATGAAACTCATCGAGAAAGATCACGCCTTGAGTCAGTGCACTGGCGGTGGCCCTCCTGCCAAACCAGTCTACTTCAGGACCTGGGAGGAGAAGGTGCGGGACATCCTACCACCAGAGACCGTTCATGGTCTAACAGACAAACTACAGCCTGGTGAGTACACAAACAACATACCCAATATTGTGTGACAAGGGGACAGTGAAACCATGCACCGCAAGCAAAGCCACAGTAACCAATAGATAATCATCCCAAGATGTGTATGCTAGTAAGACAAACACAATACCTGCTATCTCATAGTGACTTGGAACTGTGTCATGACATGTACCAACCTACAAACAAATAGAGCAAGGCCGTGGCACATAGCCAAATAAACAATGCCAGACAGTTTGCCACCACAAACACACTACCTCACGGTGCAGCTGACTGCCAGGAAGGAATAGTGGGGATGCAGATGAAGTGAGTGTATCCAAAAGCATGATGGGGTTTATAGTCACAGATAATGCTCCCCATCCAAATTGGCCCATCAAGACCTCTCTGAACCATGCTCACATCACAGGGAGTGGAAAATGACTGACAAGATGGCTGACACTGGGTCCTGCTGTGGGGAGCACAAGGCCCTGGTAGGGGTTGTGTGCAAATCAGAAGCAGGACACCACTGACTGACATCCTGAAAGACAACTTGCACGCCCTCCAATGGAAGCACGTTTCATGGTGGGATGTCTGGCCGGGTGGGAAGAAGGACTGACAGCTCTGACCATACTTACCAGCACGTGGAGACACCCACTTCCCTCAACACAAAATCCACACAACTCACCGGGTAGAATGCATTGACCCACACCTCAGTAAAATATCAGTAAAAGATACCCCGTACTGGGTGCTGCTGTGTGAAGCACAGGGGCTCTCTTTGGACTTGTAGGCAAACAAACACCAGGATTTCACAGTCCGCCATCTTTCCATTGCTGTCACACTCCCTCACAGGGAAGCAGAGTCAAGAGGGAGGAAGTATGGGCATGCTGGGAAGGGTGGTGTAGCCAAGAGCTTGATGGGAGTTGCAGTCACAGACAATCCACACCCACCCACATGGCCCAGCAAGTTCACACTGACACATGCTCACCCCACAGGGAGTGGGAAGGGACTGTCAAGATGTCTGACACTGGGCTCTGTTGTGGGGAGCACAAGGCCATGCTGGGAACTGGGCAACAACAAACACCAGGACTTCACAGTCAGCCATCTTGCCATTGCTGTCACACCCCCTCATAGGGAAGCAGAGTCAATTGGGAGGAAGTATGGGCATGCTGGGAAGGGGGTGTAGCCAAGAGCATGATGGGAGTTGCAGTCACAGGCAATCCACACCCACCCACATGGCCCAGCAAGCTCACACTGAAACATACTTGCCCCACAGGGAGTGGGAAGGGACTGTCAAGACGTCTGACACTGGGCCTGAGAAATGATGCTGCTGACAATCACACATATGCACTGACCAAACAAAACCCGGTCGCACACACAGCCATTGCAACTATATGTTCAAAATAATTGTCTGGGGATGCAGTGTCCAGGGGTGCCCCTGGCCGAGCAGGGGAGGTGTGTCTTGCAGATGACAAATGTGGAGAGCCAAATATATGGTACATTGTACAAAACACACAGGAACTCACATATACATCATTGACAGGGGACATCTGACAGTGAATGGAATGGACACAACAATATAGCCGACACCATAGCATGGTCTCATTCACACTTGGTGCTGTTGTGAGCTGCATTCCACCCCTACATCGTGCTGAAACATAGGCATCCTTCACACAACACACCACTCACTGACATAGACACTGTAGACACAAGGTCAAACATGGACAGCATTGGAGGAGACATACTTCTCACAGCAGTCAAACTGCAACACACACACCACTGGTTGAAAAGCCAGAGTGCTACCTTGCCCAATCCATGTCAACATGTGAAACATTGACAAGTCAAATCACATATGCACGTACAAAACTCAGCACCAGACTCCTTAACAATGGTGACATCATCACTTGTATGAAATGAGATGGGAACTAGGAACACTGGAAGAAAACACTTCCTCCAAAGAGATCACAGGCATACCGGACTGTGACCACGTCAAACCAATACACCAATGTGGCACACAAAGACTAGCAAACTCTGCTACCACACATGCCCCAATAGTACAACATTTCTCCAGTGGAATAGCACGTATGTCCTTGTTAAAGCTCACATGTGTACAGGGATGACACACCTGGGACAGCAACGTGATGGCCATTGAGTAGCAATGGTCATGTACAGACAAATCTATCCATGAGCTGGGCATGCACACACTTCGACATGCACATTGAAATGTTTCTTTATGGCTGGGAAATGTGCAACAACAATATCAATCTCTGTCCATGACAAGCCGGAAAAAAGCAGTGTACAGGCAGGCATCCGTTCGTACAGTAGAATATGTCATGTTTGGGAACCATTGATGCCTGTAGAAACATAACATACATTGTATGTCTCTTCAAAGCACAGGTGGTGCTGGGGACCCAGCACCAAATGAAGAGGATTCCCAGTCCCAGACTCTGGTGGACACTCAGCTCTCTGGTTTGACTCTGTCTCTGTCCTCTTCGGGTGACAACGACCAACCTGGTCCTTCCGGTGTGAGTCATCATGCAGCACCAGCAGCATCAATATCTGCACCCCCTGTACCCACGCCTCCAGCATCTGGAAACCGACAGGGTACCCCCGCCATCCCGGACTGACCAAGGCCACTGAACACTCACAGCACAGGGACACAGGACCCCCCAGAAGCTACAGACAACACCACCAGCAACACCACCCAAGGGGTTCCAGTGTCACCTGTGCAGCCTGCCGCTGTTCCTGCCTGTGTGGATAGGGGTGCTGGGAGGGGTGGGAGGCAGAGGGCGCGAATTGCAGAGGGGTCTGGACTGCATGATGACCCCCAACTGGCACGCATCATAGATGCGTACCATAATAGCACTGGAGGATTTGGCCAGGTAGTGGGGATCCTCAAGGACATACAACAGGAGCAGGCTGCCCACCATGCCCACATGGAGGCAAAGTGGGATGCCCTTACTGCGGTGCATCGGGACATACTCCAATGCCTCCGCCAGATCAGCACAAACATGGCCACACCTCCCTGTGTGGCCACAACATCTGTTGCAACACCATCTGCCAGTGCCACAGGGAGGTAGGAGGACTCTGCTGGAGAGACCCCTGTACCGCAGAGGCCTGCCCGTGAGGATCCCCCCCCCGAGAAGAAGAGGGGTTGTCCGAAGAAGGACATGTGAGAGGCAGATGTCCCAGCACACCCCCCAGGGCCTCTAAACCTGTTCTGGACAATGTTCTTTGTGCGCAACCCGTTCACCTTGTTCAATCGCACACAACTCGCCCACATGACATGGAGGGTTCATGTTGGTCCAATGTAGCAGATGACTGTGGACTTTACTCTGGACATTTCAGCTACCAACACTTCCAACTCTAATGTGAACTTTGAATTCAAAACCCAATGTACAGCACCCACCATCCTGTGCACTTTCCCCACACATGTCCGAAAATAAACTCACCAGTACACCATACTTGCATCTGTTGTAATTCCAACTTGTCATGTGTCATGGAGATGTCGATCTGCTAAACAACACAATGCATGCCAAATACTACAACAATGTGACCACCGTTAAGTGAGTCATGTTGATGTGACACATGTGAGGGAAACACACCACTATGGCAACACAACACATACTCACCATGGCCATGTTACTCATTCCACACAATGATGTTGACCTGAAACACATAGGTATGCACAGACACAACACCTATCCACAGTCAGTGGTAACAAGTCCACAGGTGAGGTATGCAAATGCCACTCAGATGTGGGAAGACAGACAATGCACCTAACAAAGCTTAGCACAGGTTCATTACACATCAGCAACATGTTTATTCTAAAATAGTTGCAAGGCAATTGTACGTTACGGTTGACACACGGTCACAGAGTGTCTGAGAATTGAAGTCCAGGGGTGTGTGGCACATCACTTGATGGCAATTGACTACTCCTACACTGGTGTTGGATTCTGGGTGTTGGGGGCCAGTGTTGACCAAACAACAGGCAAATTACCCTGGGAAGGACAGACACAAGACACAGTCAAAGCACAGCAGAACAGGAGAGAAATGCAATACACATGCACAAAACATGTCACAAGGAACCTACACAGAAACAAGTTAGCAGTACTACCATATTGTGGAGTACACACCACCTGAATGGACACATAACTGCACACATCCAGTCAAGTGGCACACAGACACACTCAGACAGCAACAGAGCAGCCACAACACATTCCAGGCTAACTCCATACATTGACATAACAACCCTGGAAACTCACATTCAGGTGAAGAAGTTGTTGATGAGCTGTGAGCGGACGTCACCCTCATCTTCATCATCACTGGCATCGTGGCCCAGGCCGGGATCCTCCACAGGTGGTGGAGGTTGGTTATCGTCATCCTGGATGAGAGGCACCTTCTTCCGCACTGCCATGTTGTGTAGCATGCAGCATACAAGGATAATTTTGCACACCTTTGCAGGGTCATATGGGAGGGCCCCTCCGGTCTTGTCCAGGCAGCGGAAGCGGCTTTTCAGCAGGCCAAATGTCCTCTAATCACCCTCCTGCTCTGACCATGTGCCTCATTGTAGCGCATCTCGGCTGGTGTCACAGGGTTCCTGAGGGGAGTCCGCAACCACGGCATGTTGGGGTATCCGGAGTCACCTACATACAAAAAAATGAACAATTAGCTGAGTTTTGCAGGAGTGTGGAATACAACATTGCCAAACACACACAATGGTAAACAGTCAGTACACACCGACAAGCCAGGCACGCTGATCTGGCATCTGTGACATCAGCGTTGCAATGCGACTACTCCTCATTATGTAGGCATTGTGCGCAGAACCAGGGAACCGTGCACACACATGTGTGATACACATGTCTGCAAGACATACCACCAGAGCATTGATCGAGTGGAAATGTTTCCTGTTCCGGTATGCCTGCTCATGTGCCTGTGGTGGTATCAGGGCCACATGTGTCCCATCAATAGATCCGATGACGTTCGGCATCCTCCCCAGTGTATAAAAGGCATCCTTTATTTCAGGGAGTTCAGCTGGGCAAGGGAACTTGATGTACAGGTCAAGGAAATGCAACATCCCCTCCAAGACATCACGTAGCACACGACTAAACATAGTTTGCGACATCCCACCTGCTGTAGCCACAGTGTACTGGAAGGTACCAGTAGCAAAGAAGTGCAGGGCTGCCATCACCTTCACCTCTGGGGTCAGTGCTGAAGGGTATGTCCCGCCAGGTAGCAGATGTGGCCTCAACTGCTTCGCCAACTCCTCAAACAGTGGCCTGGTGAAGCAGTACCATCGAATGCAGTTGCGTTCCTGCATGGTTTCAAGGTCTGGGAACGGTCGATGGACAGCTGGTGCCCTGCAGAACAGAGATAAACAAAGGAAGATTGTCGGTTCATCCACCCATTTGGCCATGACCAGGCTCAATATCACATGATACATCATGACATTACACAATATACTGAGGTGTGTGCTGTTGGGCATGGTCACATATGTCACCTACATGACCATCACCTCACATCTCAATTCCACATGTCCACATAAGTCCCATGTAGTGCAATGGCCAATCATTGGGCTGTGTCACCTGACCTATGTACTGCTGTGACGTTACAAACACACACCACAGTGACAAGTGAGGCCTGATGTCTCCCAGGTATCACAGATCTTTGCCATGCAGATACCCAGAGTCCCTGTATTGCCACATCGACACTGGCATGACATGGCGTATCACCTACACGCCACAAAGCAAGCGTGAGTCCCACAGGCAGTGGCCACTGTTGTCCCTGCAGGCCCTACGTGTATGTCTCTTAGACACACACACACCATCAAGGTTGCTGCACATACAACATGGATGTGGAGACTGTCTCACATTGGGCACATTTGATCATCCACATCTGAGACACAACATGCACACAGACTGTGGGTGCACATCAGAATTGTGGCTACAGGTCTCACTGTGACGTACTTGCCATCACCCCCAGGACTCAGGGTGTATGTGACATGTCCTAAACATATCCAACATGAAACTGTGTCCGTGACTCATGCCCATTACTGTACAGTTGCACATCACAGTGGTAATGAGCACAACATACAAAGGATTATACCCCCATGAACATGTGCACAGCCTGGGAGTGGCTGAACAAAAGTGCCACACAACAAACCAAATGTTGTCCCCCCAACACACAGGGAATGCAGCCTTACATGCCATGGGACACTGTGTGGCCAATGCTGTAGTGTGGTGGGTGTGCACATGTGTTCCTGGCAAGTAATTGTGTGTTGAAGCCGTCAAATAGTCACACCAATGAGGTTCGACACGGGTGACAACGCGTACGCATTGCATGGTTCCTGACCGGGCCGTGCATACGCTTTGTAATTGACTGCAAAGAGGTCCGACGCGGGTGACAATACATATGCATTGCACGGTTCATGACCGAGCCGTACGTATGCTTTGTCATTGACTGCAATGAGGTCCGACGTGTGTGACGATGCATACGCATTGCACGGTTCATGACCGAGCTGTGCGTACACTTTGTCATTGACTGCAATGAGGTCCGACGTGGGTGACAATGCATACGCATTGCACGGTTCATGACGGAGCCAAGCGCATGCTTTGTCATTGACTGCAATGAGGTCTGATGCGGGTGACAATGCGTACGCATTGCACGGTTCCTGACCGAGCCGTGCGTACGCTTTGTCATTGACTGCAATGAGGTCCGACGTGGGTGATGATGCGTACGCATTGCACGGTTCATGACCGAGCCGTACGTACGCTTTGTCATTGACTGCAATGAGGTCCGACGCGGGTGACAATGCATACGCATTGCACGGTTCATGACCGAGCAGAGCGCACGCTTTGTCATTGACTGCAATGAGGTCCGACGCGGGTGACAATGTGTACGCATTGCACGGTTCATGACCGAGCCATGCGTACGCTTTGTCATTGACTGCAATGAGGTCCAACACGGGTGACAATGCGTACGCATTGCACGGTTCCTGACCGAGCCGTGCATACGCTTTGTCTGTGACTGCAATGAGGTCCGATGCGGGTGACAATGCGTGCGCATTGCATGGTTCATGACCGAGCCGTGCGTTTGCTTTGCCATTGACTGCAATGAGGTCTGACGCGGGTGAATATCATGCATGCGCGTCGGGCAGGCATGTTCCGAGAGAGGCGTACGCCTTGGCCATTGAATTGTATGGAGACAGGTGCATGTGTATTTTCAAACTACGCGTTGTACAGTCAGTTGACCGAGCCGGGCGCACCCATTGGCTCTGGACTGTCATGGAGACGGACGCGGATTCAAAAGTTGTACGAGTTGTGCGCTGGAAATTCAGTTGGATGTCTACAACATTGTTGCAATTCCTAGGGATTTATGATGGTGAAGATTTGAACGATGCGGAAGACGTGTACGAGTCATACATTTCCATGGATTGGCCAGATTCATAGAATGCAACCATGTTGGACCTATCACTGGGGACACATGGCACAGAGTCTGCCTCTGCAGCACAGATATAAGGCTGGATGGCCCCCAGGGAGCTCACTTGCCTGCACTACATGCTGCTGGACCACATCCCTGGTACCACTGCTGCTGTCTCTGCATCCTCTGGCTCCTGCTATGGCACGTACTCTGGAGAGAGCCCCAGCCTTCAATGAGGAGGAGAACCAGGCCCTGCTGGACAGGCTCCTTCCACAGTACAGCAAGCTGTATGGTAAACCAGGGAGCAGGTGAGTGTGCAGTCCATTGTCTTCCTAATTATGCATGTTGTCTGACTAGCAGTACTAGCAGTGTGTACACCAGTGGCAAGCATTCTCACTGAGTACTTTCATCCCCCAAAGTGTGTCGGTATATGTAATGAACAGGTGTACTGCTGCTAAAGTGCATTTGTGCTTGCTAAAACTTCCCAGGCATTGTTAGCATGTCAGACATGCAGGTTATTTGTCCTTGTCCATGGTTGCACTACCTGTGTAACTCATTTCCCTTTGTGTTGATGACATGTATATCCAAATCTGTGCAGCACAAATATGGGGCATGTGTGTTAATGTAGTTTTAACTTTGTCATCCTCACAGGTTGATGCCCACCAGAAGCAGGATATATGTCTGACCATCGCCCGGGCGGTTCGTTCGGTGGGGGTGTACAAGCGCCGGATCCGCAACTGCCAGAAGAGGTGGCAGGACCTTCGGGGCTGGACCCGAAGGATCGCAAGAGTCCAGCTGAAGCTGTCACCTCCTCACAGGAAGGGCGGACACCGGACCCTGACCCCCCACATGCTCCGGATACTGGCGGTGGTCTTCCCGGACCTGGATAGGCAGATGAAGGCCAGACAGCAGCAAGGAGGGGGTAAGTCCATGCCTAATCTGTGTACTATGTTTGACATGCTAATTGCAGTCTTTTGGCCTGGTCACACTTCCACATTACGTAGTTCTTGTAGTCCAATACTCAGGTCCCTCAATTGTTTGATGCACCCTCCTCATCTGTTTCACAGGTGTGGCCCCTACAGTCTGTTGCTTGTGTCACTAGGGCACTGTGTCCCTGCAGACAGCTATGCTTCAGCTTCCGGACAGCATCTGTTCCCGTGACTCTGTTGTGTGTTTCATGGGTGGTTCAATTGTTTACCCAATGCCTGGGATCTGACATGTGATCTGTGTGTGCCCTTGATATGTGTTCCAATCGCTGGTCTGACTTGCCACATGTGGCTGGGGTATTTCAAACAAAACCATGCAGCAGGGTACTCCAATTTGTGGGCCTCAGGAGTATGTATATAAAGTATGTCACACTTGCTTAGCCACCTGACTACTGTCCAGGGCCAAACACTGTTTCACGTAGACCTGGGCAGTCATGCCTACTCAAGGGCATTTAGAAACACTCTGTTATCCCACTCCTGTGTATCAACTTACAGGTTGTGCTTAGTGACATGTGCTTTCAGGTGTCTGCCTCTGTGTCATTATGGTGTGGCTTCCTGTTACGTACAACTGGGGTGTTCATGATTTTGAGGGTCAGCAGGACATCTGAGATGTGACTGTGAGAGACAAGACCTGTGTGGCGTACAGGTGTGTGATCATTTGACAGCGCACAATGGTGTATGCAACTGTGCACTTCAGGCAGCTGGGTTAAATGCACAGCAGACTGTGATGTGCTAATGTACAGGGAGTTGTGTTCGTAGAGACTCATATGTCTGATTTGCATGATGTGGGGTCTTCTGGGTCCTGGATATGTTGTTTGCAGGGGATGGGCAAGTGCACTTGTCATCTGCAGAGGTTGCTTTATCCCTGAGCTATGATTGTGACACAGTGCATACTGTTGTTGTCTGGATGCCCTTCCCCTGTGACAGGAGACAGTGTTGACTGACTTTCCAGGCATGCCAGTGCCATGGCATTTAACATGCTATGAGTGATCCTGCATTGTGTTCAAGTGTGCACCATGCACCCCAGTGTGGCATTGACTATCAGGACATGAGAACATTATAGTGTGTGTTCCTGGCATGCATCGCAAGCATGTGTAATGAGTCTCTGCCCATCCCTTCATCCGGACACCTGTACTGAGTCAGTGGCAAGAGATGTGCTGCGTGTATAGTGACATACTCCTACATGTTCACTTGCATGTCCAACAAATGTGTGGGTGGTGCATGTCGGCACATTGGGGTATTAGCATCCAACATGCAACAGACATATGGGTGCAAGTCAAGGAGGGATATGTGTGCCATGGTTGATGGTGAGAATGACAATTGGCTTATTCTAAACAGTGTTGGCACTTTGAGCAGTGTTCAGCTGATGATGCCAGGCCTTGCCCTGTGATGTGATGTACTCACTGTGGTGTGTGCAGTCAGTGCAGGTGACTGATGTTGTTCTCTTTCTTCCTATTTCTATCCAGATACATCCACGGCCACAGGAGGGGACAGCTCCACGGACAAGGAGGAGCCACAGAGCATGACAGGGACAGAAGGAGAGGAGTCGGGGGACCCAGTGACACAGAGGCGAGTGGAGCCACATCGAGGAGTCGACAGCACCATCCACCCCAGCTGAGGGCCACAGCAGCTCGGAGGATGACTCCCTTGTGGAGGCGGGTGTCAGCAGCCACCAAACCCGAGCTAGTGAGGCTGTCCCCACCACCACCATCACCACCCTCCCATCGGCTCCAATCCCAGAGGTCCATGGAGGCTCCCGTGTTCGGGTGCATGTCACCTTTGTGCCCGGCACCGCACCCCCTGCCCCTGTGTCCCCTGCTGCCCTGAGTGAGGAGTCTGTGGACTTACTTAGACAGATCCATGTAGGGCAGACATCAACACTAAGTGTTCTCCATGCACACACCAGTCTGTGGACGCAACTGGTGTCGTTCATGGAGGGCATTTCATCGGGCATGTCTGCCCTACAGAGGACCAATCAGTCCATGGCTTCCTCCCTGATGGCACCAGTGTCCCTCCTCCAACAGTCCCGCACCCCTCCTACCCCTGCACCGCCCACGGTTCCTAGCAACCTACCTGTCCCAAGCACACACACACCTGCACATTCTCACAAAGGTACAGACACGGGCAGCACACAAACACCCAAACCAAGGTCCAGACGTGCACACAAGCAAGCGCAGGGGACTGATACCACACTCACAGGGGATTGTTTTCAGACACACACACAGTCATCCACAACCACTCCGCAGTCCTCCAAAACCTCTCCCTCCCAGCCCCCTTCCCTTGCCTCACCTGCAACCCCATCTCCACAGAAGCTCTTCCTCTGTGACCTTGGCCTCTTCCCCACCGACCCAGCAGATCCAGATTACAAGGGGTAGAGGAAGTCCCCACACACAGAGGGGAGTGTCCCTCACTCCCGGACACCCTCCCCCAGGCACAGTCAGACTGAGGCCCCCAACCTCACATCCCCCGAAGCCAGAAGAGCAAGGCTCCACCCCCGCCACGCAGCTCCAAGACGAAGTCTCCATCCTACATCCCCCAAGCCACCACTCCCGAGGTCCCTCCGCCACACCCTGCCCCGGGTTCCCCCACCCACAGATACACCATCTCTAAAATGCTGAGGCCCCCCCCCTACCACTTGCTCCTCCACACCCGGTCAGACGGTTAATGCCACTGATATGGGGACCGTGTCTCCCCCTCTGTCCTGCTGACCTCACCTGCACCCCATTCCGCTCACATGGATTTAGGCACTGCAGTGGGGACCCAATCCTCTCCATCTGACCTGCCCACTGCAGTTGTGCTGGCACCCACCCCATCTGACTTGTGCCCCACAGTTGTGACTGCACACCATGAGTGGGGGTGGCAGGGGTGATGGGCAACAGGTCCTCTATGGGTGGGGGTGGCAGTAGTGCTGGGCAACAGGTCCCCTATGGGTGGGGGTGGCAGTAGTGCTGGGCAACATAAGCCCTATGAGTGGGGGTGGCAGAAGTGCTGGGCAACAGGTCCCCTATGTGTGGGGGTGGCAGGGGTGATGGGCAACAGGTCCCCTATGAGTGGGGGTGGCAGAAGTGCTGGGCAACATAAGCCCTATGAGTGGGGGTGGCAGTAGTGCTGGGCAACAGGTCCCCTATGGTTGGGGGTGGCAGGGGTGATGGGCAACATAAGCCCTATGGATGGGGGTGGCAGTAGTGATGGGCAAAAGGTCCCCTATGGGTGGGGGTGGCATTAGTGCTGGGCAACATAAGCCCCATGAGTGGGGTGGCAGGGGTGATGTGCAACATAAGCCCTATGGGTGGGGGTGGCAGTAGTGTTGGGCAACATAAGCCCTATGAGTGGGGGTGGCAGGGGTGATGGGCAACATAAGCCCTATGGGTGGGGGTGGCAGTAGTGATGGGCAACAGGTCCCCTGTGGGTGAGGGTGGCAATAGTGCTGGGCAACATAAGCCCTATGAGTGGGGTGGCAGGGGTGATGGGCAACATAAGCCCTATGGGTGGGGGTGGCAGTAGTGCTGGGCAACATAAGCCCTATGAATCGGGGTGGCAGGGGTGATGGGCAACAGGTCCCCTATGGGTGGGGGTGGCAGTAGTGCTGGGCAACATAAGCCCTATGAGTGGGGGTGGCAGGGGTGATGGGCAACAGGTCCCCTATGGGTGGAGGTGGCAGTAGTGCTGGGCAACAGGTCCCCTATGGGTGGGTTTGGCAGTACTGCTGGGCAACATAAGCCCTATGAGTGGGGGTGGCAGGGGCTCCATTCTCCGTCCGAGCCGTAACTCCTAACGCCGAACCGAGTCGCCCGGAAGCAGTATCTATAGCAGTTTCCACCCTGACAAGTACGATGCGTACTTCCTACGCGCCGGACGGGTCGCCACGTATGGCACATCACAGCATCTGGAAAATAAGCATATCAGCTACGATTTGCGCCGCAACTCAATCCACGGCTGCGAGACGGACCAGCTTGCAAAGGGTACGAGACGGAGTAACAAGCAGCGTGTACGACACAAACACATCATGAATCCCATCGTGCAGGTCATACCAGTACTCTACATCTATGACCGGATCAGGAACAGACGCGGATGGCACAGACGGTAAGTCAGACACCTACCACACAAACAAATGACCTATACCCGCAAAATGGCACACACACTCACGGGATCCACATCCTGGCCACTAACAACAGGCCACCATAGGGGTTGTATGGCCAGCACCACTACCACCCCCACCCATAGGGCTTATGTTGCTTATCACTACTGTCACCCCCACCCATAGGGGACCTTTTGCCCATCACTACTGCCACCCCCACCCATAGGGCTTATGTTGCCCATCACCCCTGCCACCCCCACTCATAGGGCTTATGTTGCCCAGCACTACCGCCACCCCCACCCATAGGAGACCTGTTGCCCATCACTACTGCCACCCCCACCCATAGGGCTTATGTTGCCCATCACCCCTGCCACCCCCACCCATAGGGGACCTGTTGCCCATCACGCCTGCCACCCCCACTCATAGGGGACCTGTTGCCCAGCACTACTGCCACCCCCACCAATTGGGGACCTGTCGCCCATTTTTGGCAGATATGTGCATCGTGCTTCATCAACAGTACGGACCGGCTACGGGTATGTGTCGGTCGCAAGGTAATGCTATGGAGCGGTCCGACCCGGTTCGGAATCGATCCCAATATGTGTTTCCCTATGCTGATGACTCAACGTATGAATAACATGAGCCTATGGTAACCTGTCCTTGAGGTCCACCACCTTAACCCAAAGAGTTTTATGCTTGATTGTGTTGCCTTTAGAGTCTTTGAATCCATTCAAACAAGAATAATGTCAGAAATGTAAATAATCATTAATAAACTGCACACAGTAATATGAATCACACACACACAGTGCAGGGAATTTAAGATCAGTATGTTCAAGTGTAAGAAGTAAAACCTTTTGTTCAGCCAAGTGAGCAGGGCAGTCCACTAAGGACTGGTTGCGAGTTTTTGAGGTTGGAAGTACCCTTCCAATATAACACTAACAAGGGTGGCATATGCCACCAAATATTGCGGTTTAGAACCTATGGCAGGTTGGGCTGAACCATCAGTGTATATAATGTATTGATACTGTTCAAGAGGTAAAACAGTAGAAGGCATGGAAGAGACATGCTTGTACTGTAAATGTTCTTGGGCCCGATTCACAGAATTAACTTAAGACTAAATCCTAAACTTACTACTTTGTGGTATTCACAGAATGCACTTACTACTTTTGGTATTCACAGACTGCACTTACTACTTTTGGTATTCACAGAATGGATTTACAATTTATAACTTTACATCCGCACTCGGGCCAGAAATTCCGGCCCGGAGGCGGGGCTTCCGGGCCGGAGGCGGAGCTTCTGGCCCGGAGGTGGGGATTCCGGCCGGTGGCGGAGATTTAGCCATGGCCAAAATCTCCACCTCCGTGCCGGAAGCTCCGCCTCCGGCCCAGAAGCCCCGCCTCTGGCCCGGAAGCTCTGCCTCCGAGCCGGAAGCTCCGCCTCCGGGCCGGAATTTCCGGCCCGAGTGCGGACGTAAAGTTAGTAGTCGTAAATCCATTCTGTGAATACCAAAAGTAGTAAGTGCAGTCTGTGAATACCAAAAGTAGTAAGTGCATTCTGTGAATACCACAAAGTAGTAAGTTTAGGATTTATTCTTAAGTTAATTCTGTGAATCGGGCCCCTTGTGTCTGTAAAGATAGGTCAAAGGCGAAGTCTACATCAAAAGGTGGTACGGATGTTGCCCATTATATCCATTTAGGATAAAGGGCTTTAGCATTAGGAAATCTAGCCTTTGTGGCAGCCTCTAAGGCTGGCATAGAAGTAACAACAATAATGTGTTTCCCATGTGGAAGTGGCTGCTCTTTAAGAATAGCCATTTGCACTGCAGTCATTTTTTTTTCAGTGGGGGCAAAACGCATTTCCACCCTGGAATATAAATGCGATTATTCAGCATTGGCACTATTTCATCCACATTGAAGGTGATATAAGCAGATCCCAGAGCACCCGGCAAGACTCGGATGACAAGGTTAATTTGTTTTACACGTGTATGTAAATGACATGTTCCATGTAAGTCATATTGTAAAGATATGAATATATCTGTGTGATCTTATGTCCAGTGTTAAGTGGAAACATCAGGATGAATTCATTTGTATAGTGATTTAATGCACTGGGCAAATCAGGAATGTATCTTCTGCGAAAATTAAGTAATCCTAACAAGGTCTGTAATTTTTTCAGCATAGTTGGAGAGTGCAATTGTGCACATTTCTCAAAAAATTGATGGAAAAGACTCTCACCCTGATGTGTATGTTCATATCCTAAGAAAAACACATTAGAAATGCAATATGTGATTTCTTAAAGTTTAATTTAAAGCCGTTTGCGATGACTCCTAAAATTATGCGATTCACTCTGGCCAAATGTGAGTTTAACTCATCGTCTGTAAGGTAGATATCATCTACGAAGGATAAAGTACTTGGGTCAATATCATGTAGAAATTACACTGTGCAGGCAGCAAACAGTCCTGAACTGTTCTTATAGACCATTGCCACATGAGAAAAGCGATATTGAAATCCCAACGTGGAAAACGGTATCCAATCTCTGGTTTTAGGATCTAGATTTTGGCTGAAAAGAACATTAGAGATGACTATATGATTGATCAGTGCAATACTGTGAGCATTTTATATAACAAAAGTGTGTGTATGACTGTTTAAATATCTGTAGTCTAAGACTATATAATCGATTTGAATGATCCGGGTTTGGAACAGGAAAAAGAGGCTTATCCATTTGAGAGATACAGGGTTCACTTACACACTGATACTCCAAAGTGGGAGAGTTTGTCTCTAACTGGTGCTTTAGCATCATGTTTAATAGGGTATTGTAGTTGCACTTGCGGGCTAGACCTTATGGGTATAACATGATAAGGAGAGTGCTTATTTCAGCAGACATGATTGAGGTATAAAGCCGGGGCTTGTTCAAGAGCCCATTCTGCAGCATACGCATTTGTTTGACTGTGTCAGGCACAAGTATAGAAAATTACAGAAGTATTAAATCCTCACCTGGTGGGGATGTTTGAACAAAAAGTGGGGGCCAATCGACCTCCACTAAAAGGATGTTGTGAGACAAAGTAACATGTTTCCAGAAAATGGCTTTAATGGTGCGCATTATGTTACACTCAATTTGTATATCCAAGTCATACAACATATTTGGAGGGGCTAAGCACCAATCTGGGTTTTTTAACTGTAATAAATGTATCAGTTGCTCTTGTTTACCACAAGAAGGCGAGAGGGGTCCTACTCTACCAAAGGGGCAGGACACCAAAAATAGACACTATTATCAAAAAAGATCCCTTTGGGTCCCTTAAATAGCATTCCATACAAATCAACCACTACCAACTTGCATCCAATTAAAAAAATATTCACCATCACCAAATAGGAACCAAGAGCATAATATCAAAAAATATATATCACGTGTCTTTAATTGATAGCCAAATGTCATCAAATATAAGAACCATACCACATATATTAAAAACATAGCATAACCATTGCACAGGGAGAACCTAAAAAGAAAGGACAACAACCACCTGTTATATATCAAATACACTGTGAGTGCATAGAGTTGAATATTGTTATTCGCAAGTTAAAATGTTGTTGACATTCCATTCATTCAATTTAACGTCTTCTGTGCCCATGACGAGATAGTCTCGTCATGGAGCACGGTCGCGCTGTGCCCATGGCGAGACTATCTCGTCATGAAACCCGCCCACTAATGAAACGCCCGGCACAGGAGGGGGAAAGGGCGTGGCACAGAAGGGGTTAAACCAGATAATATTTTGACAGAATTTCCATTAGTCTGATTTTGTTAAGTTACAGCCAGGTGTTGTTCAACTATTTCATAAAAAGAGCAAGAGCGATGCGTTTCGGTGGTATCCGGTGGTTTTTAATCTATGTGGTATGGTTCTTATTTTTGATGACATTTGGCTATCAATAAAAGACACGTGATATATATTTTTTGATATTATGCTCTTGGTTCGTATTTGGTGCTGGTGAATATTTTTTAATTGGATGCAAGTTGGTAGTGGTTGATTTGTATGGTATGCTATATAAGGAACCCAAAGGGATCTTTTTTGATAATAGTGTCAGTTGCACTTCTCAGAAACTCCTGGAGATTCTAGGGCACTATGGTGACTTATGCTGCACTGTCGAGGAGAATCACTGCCCTGCTCCTGTTTAGGAGGAGGGTTCGTAGAGTTAGTGGCATATTTTGTGGTAAGAGCTGCAACCTTCTTTTTCTAAAATCTGGGTTTAAATAAAGGAGCTCTGTCCTTCTTTATCTGTACATTAGATGAGTGGGGGTGGCAGGGGTGATGGGCAACATAAGCCCTATGGGTGGGGGTGGCAGTAGTGATGGGCAACAGGTCCCCTATGGGTGGGGGTGGCAATAGTGCTGGGCAACATAAGCCCTATGAGTGGGGTGGCAGGGGTGATGGGCAACATAAGCCCTAAGGGTGGGGGTGGCAGTAGTGCTGGGCAACATAAGCCCTATGAGTGAGGGTGGCAGGGGTGATGGGCAACAGGTCCCCTATGGGTGGAGGTGGCAGTAGTGCTGGGCAACAGTTCCCCTATGGGTGGGGGTGGCAGTACTGCTGGGCAACATAAGCCCTATGAGTGGGGGTGGCAGGGGCGATGGGCAACAGGTCCCCTATGAGTGGGGGTGGCAGTAGTGCTGGGCAACAGGTCCCCTATGAGTGGGGGTGGCAGGGGTGATGGGCGATAGGTCCCCAATTGGTGGGGGTGGCAGTAGTGCTGGGCAACAGGTCCCCTATGAGTGGGGGTGGCAGGGGTGATGGGCAACAGGTCCCCTATGAGTGGGGGTGGCAGTAGTGCTGGGCAGCAGGTCCCCTATGTGTGGGGGTGGCAGGGGTGATGGGCAACAGGTCCCCTATGAGTGGGGGTGGCAGAAGTGCTGGGCAACATAAGCCCTATGAGTGGGGGTGGCAGTAGTGCTGGGCAACAGGTCCCCTATGGGTGGGGGTGGCAGTAGTGCTGGTCAACATAAGCCCTATGAGTGGGGGTGGCAGTAGTGATGGGCAACAGGTCCCCTATGGGTGGGGATGGCAGTAGTGCTGGACAACATAAGCCCTATCAGCGGGGGTGGCAGGGGTGATGGGCAACATAAGCCCTATGGGTCTGGGTGGCAGTAGTGCTGGGTAACAGGTCCCCTATGGGTGGGGGTGGCAGTAGTGCTGGGCAACATAAGCCCTATGAGTGGGGGTGGCAGGGGTGATGGGCAACATAAGCCCTATGGGTGGGGGTGGCAGTAGTGATGGGCAACAGGTCCCCTATGGGTGGGGGTGGCAATAGTGCTGGGCAACATAAGCCCTATGAGTGGGGTGGAAGGGGTGATGGGCAACAGGTCCCCTATGGGTGGGGGTGGCAGTAGTGCTGGGCAACATAAGCCCTATGAGTGGGGGTGGCAGGGGTGATGGGCAACAGGTCCCCTATGGGTGGAGGTGGCAGTAGTGCTGGGAAACAGGTCCCCTATGGGTGGGGGTGGCAGTACTGCTGGGCAACATAAGCCCTATGAGTGGGGGTGGCAGGGGTGATGGGCAACAGGTCCCCTATGAGTGGGGGTGGCAGTAGTGCTGGGCAACAGGTCCCCTATGAGTGGGGGTGGCAGGGGTGATGGGCAACAGGTCCCTTATGGGTGGGGGTGGCATTAGTGCTGGGCAACATAACCCCTATGAATGGGGGTGGCAGGGGTGATGGGCAACATAAGCCCTATGGGTGGGGGTGGCAGTAGTGATGGGCAACAGGTCCCCTATGGGTGGGGGTGGGGAGTGGAATCTGACTAATGGTTGCCCCCAACTTTTTGCCTGGTATTTAAGTGGTTTTTGACTAGTCTGGCTGGGATCCTGCTATCCAGGACCCCAGCCTATCTGCAACCTTCGTAAAACCGTTACTGGGTTGTTTGTAGTGTAGCCATACCATATACTCTAAACCGCATTATAAGTGAATCGCGTCATCGCGATAACTTGAGAATGGCTACACAGAACCATATCGTGTTTGGTGTCAAACATGAAGGAATCATACCCCCAGTCCAGCCATGGGCATGGGGGCACGATTCCCCCTTGCTAGGAGGGTGATATGGGAAAAGCGGTAGAATTTAGACACCAATTTAAAAGTGCACATGTACCACAAAATGGCTACTGTCTGCCACCTACACGACTCTGGCTGGCTGTTGCTGGGGAAAACCCCAGCCTCGCCAGCTGGACAATAGGGCTCCTGTGGCAGGGAGGTGCCAGCACCTCCCCAGACAGGATAATGTGGATTGGAACAGGGTGGGTGCACCAAATGTCCTTTCAGAGTTGCACGTAGGCAGCTGCAGAGCACCAATTCTGCATACACCGCCTGGAACCGGTTCAGGGGCATCCTGCCCCTCGCCCAGGCGGGAAACACACAAAGGGGAGTGGGTGTAGTCACCCTTTCCCGCCTCTACTCTGATTGGTAGGCTCTATTTTGGACCATCCCCTAATCTTGGGGATATATGGGAATAACTTTGCCCTAGAGCTTTAGATTCGTCCAGAACTTCACAGAACTGACCTTCGACGAGCTGCTGCCCAGCTGACTGAAGAAATCTCCCTTGGGATAAAGGAGTTATCCCCCTGCTTGGCAGGCACCTAAAAGACTGCAAGATACCCGGTTGGAACTTCGCTGCTCTCACGAACTTCGACGCCTTCCATCAACTTTGAGGTGGGTCTCCAGTGCATCCCAGAGTCCTGTGAGCGTGCCCAGCAAGCCTGAGCACCGTGGACCACGTGGGTGCCGAGATCCCTGCATACCCCGAGACCCCGGCCACCTCTTGCATAGCACCCGATCCCGACCAGTGGGGAAGTGGTGCTTTGGCCCATTTCTGAGCCAACCTTCCAGCAGCATCGGTGCCAAAGCTCAGCTCCCTAGCCTGCTCCGGTGGCCCGTGGGAGCCCTTTTACGCACTCCATTTTGCTGCCCTCCGCGGTCCCTTGTCTCTCGACTTGTGGGCCCTGACAGAGGAAAACCTAACTTTCCAAGAGTTCCCCTGGTTGCTCCAGGCCTGCTCCACGCTCCCTGCAAAAGAGAGCACCCTCAGACCTCGTGGGTCTGCACCAGCAGCTGCTTTGTTCATCTTGCGTGGGTTACTGTTGGACAGGCCACACAGAGGGCTTGCTCCCCCCCCGCACGACAGGGCCCGAGCTCCGGCCCACCCGGCATACCCCCGTGACAAGCCCCTGTACTCCGTCTCCCGACGGACCCTCTGCCCTCGGACCCCTACTCATCACAGGGTCCAGCCCCACCGGCTTCCCCGGCCGGGTCAAGCCGCCATCTTGGGCCCTGCACCACGCGGCCGCGTGGCCTCACCTCGACCCTAACCCCGGGCCTGGCCGGCCCCGACATCCCGGCACCACCATCCACCCAGGAGGTGAGCGGACCACTTGGCAGGTCAATGGGAGAACGAAGCGTCAAGAGCTCTTCCCCCGCCAGGTGCCGATCGCCTCCAGCAGCCCCCAGGCGCTGGCTCCACCCCCTGCTGGGTGTCTGGACACCTTCATCCCGGACCCTCCGACCTCCAAGTGCGAGGGTCCGGACATCAAAGGGCACCAGCCCTATAACTAAGACAGCTCCGGAGCAGGAAGGCAGTTGTATCCTGGAGTCGAGAGACACCGAGTGAACTCAACCCTGACGGTCTACTGGCGCTGCCGGAGCCCGCTCTTGTGAACCATCGTCCTGCCTGCTGGCGCTGCCGCGGCCTTCTGCTACCTTCATCTTCCTGGGACCTGCTGGCGCTGCCGCGGCCCGTTGTAACGACCATCCTCACCGGGACCTGCTGGCGCTGCCGCGGACCGTCATCTTCCTGGGACCTGCTGACGCTGCCGCGGCCCGTTGTAACGACCATCCTCACCGGGACCTGCTGGCGCTGCCGCGGACCGTACATCTTCCGGGGACCTGCTGGCGCTGCCGCGGCCCGTTGTATCAACCATCCTTACCGGGACCTGCTGGCGCTGCCGCGGACCGTACCACCTAAACACCAAGCTCGAGGATTGTGAGCTCATCATCATCTCATCCGAACTACCTGATTGGTAAATAGACTGACCCGCTACCCCCTTCCCTACCTTACGAGACTCAAATCGAGGGGACCCCTGCGTCCAGACCTCCTTGTACCATTCTACCGTATCATAACTAAGTACCTATAAAGAACACTGAACCTTATCCGTGTGTGGTTCCTGTCTGTGGGGGGGGAAGTTACTTGTCTGTACGATCGCTGGAGACGGCTCTCCCCGGAGACCTCTCCCCCTGACCCCGGCCGGCCCTCCCGGTCCGTCTACCTTTTCTAACATTGGTGGCCAGCGGCGCGATCCGAATCAACGCGTAATTGTACAGAGAGTAGCTCACCCCACGACAAAAACACGATGTCGACCAAAGATAGCAGCTCCACCGAGAAATTCCAAATGGAGAAATTAGAAGAATACAACCACCGCGAACTGAGACAATTTTGCATAGAACTTGGCATTGCTACCACCGGCCTGAGTACCAAGGATGATCTAAAGCGCGCTCTGGAGTCATGGACAGAAACGGGGGTCACAGGACCCTCCGACCAAAGCAGCGTCACCCCAGACCAAACCAGCATCACACCAGAGGGGAACGCCACGGCTCCCGAGGAGCGGGGAACGGGCCTTCCGCAAGAGGAGATCCGAGAAAGAGACAGAGTCAGATTACACGAGTTGGAGATGGCACGACTCAAGATGGATGGGGAACTCAAGTTAGCTGAACAGAAACTTAACCTCGAGCATATGCGGCTTCGAGAGGAACGAGAAGAAAAGCAGAGACAGAGAGAGCTGGAAGAGAAAAAAATAACGCTCGAGCACGAGCGCCGACTAGCGGAAATAGAACTGCGCAAACAGAATAAGGAACTGGGGGGGCCTGAGCGACCACACACCCCGGGGCCAAGTGAGAAAAAAGTTCACATCCCCAAGGATGTTGTCCGCGAATATGTCCGAGAAGACGACATACAACAGTGGTTTAAAGCCTATGAGATCGCAATGACCTCCCACCGAATCGACCGGAGTGATTGGGGAGCCGGACTTTGGGGGAGATTTATCAACGAGGGTCGCGATGCCCTGCTGCAGCTCCCCGATCACCAAATGTCGTCCTACGACCACATGAAGGCTGCCCTCCTCACCCACTACGGCCTCACGCCCGAGATGTACCGCCAGAGGTTCAGAGATTGCACCAGGATCCCAGGTACAACTTGGGTAGAATACGTGAACTATTTCAGCCGGGCATTCGAAGGGTGGATCAAGGGAAGTCAGGTCACCACTTACGAACAACTCTTCAACCTTATGGTATGGGAGCACCTGTCAAACAACTGTTTCGTCGAGCTCCGGCAGCACCTACTCGACAGTAAGCTGACCGACCCCCGGCAGCTCGCCGCCGGAGCTGACCGGTGGGAAAGCACCCGAGTGGGCCGGAGAGGGCCCCACGACCAGAACAGAGGCAACCAAGGCCAGCACCGTCCTCGGGGAGGAGGAGGGGGCCAGGGGCGAGGGAGAGACGCCTTACCAACAACACCCGTGGCCAGCACCCCGCCTCCGGCCGGCCGGGGCAACCCCCCGTTGCGGCCTGGGTACCGAGCCAACGTCACGTGCCACCGGTGCCAGCGACTAGGCCACTACGCCAATGACCCGAACTGCCCGCTAAATCAAACACCCAAGCCCCGCCAGGTAGCGGCCGCTGCCCTAGGGGAAGAGCAATCCTCGGAGGGACCCGAAGAGTACGAGCCGGCCCAGCAAGGGTGGGAACCGGCCGCCATGGTCCTGGCATGCCTAGGGGGAAGAGACATGGTTCCGCGGGCTCCCCTACCCGCCAACACCAGAAAATACGGTCAGTGGGTGACCATTAATGGACAGAGAGCCGAGGCCTTGCGTGACACCGGCGCCAGCGTGACGGCCGTCCGCTGTCATCTGGTGAAGCCCGAGCAGATCCTGCCGAACATTCTCTGCCCCGTCCGCTCGGCAGATAACTCTGAGAGTATGTGTAAGATGGCCTGCGTCCCGTTTGAATGGGGAGGGGTCTCCGGCCTGCTGAAGGTGACGGTCCGGGACGATGCCCCCGTGGACTGCCTCCTGGGGAATGACCTCGAGAGTTCCCCGTGGGCCACCGTCGAGAAAAGAGAGCACCTGGGGATGCTGGGCCTCCCGGACTGGGCCTGCATAACCACCCGATCCATGGCCGCCCGGGCCACCCCCCGATCAGAAGAAACCGAATGGCCGGCACCTCCGCCCCCGGTTGCCCCCGTCGAGGACAACGGCGAGGCCGACCTCCCGGACCCGACTATCGAAGCAGACGCACAACACCAGGACCTTCCGGATCTGGCTCAGTGGCGTCAAGAGGGGGGGCCCACCCAAGAACAGTTCCGCCAGGAACAAAAGACCTGTCCCTCCCTCGAGGGACTCCGCCAACAAGCCGATACCCAAAACGCCGGGGACACCACCGGAACCCACTGGGTCTACTGGGACAACGACCTGCTCTACAGCGAGCAAAGAATCGCCGAGCTGGGGGCCGGTCGAGTTCTGGTGGTACCGCTCCGCTTCCGAGACTTTCTGCTCAACCTGGCCCACGATGTCCCCCTGGCTGGACACCTGGGCCAGGACAAAACATACAGTCGCCTGGTGACCCACTTTTTCTGGCCAAAAATGAGGAATGACGTCCTGAACCACTGCCGATCTTGCCCCACGTGCCAAGCCAGCGGGAAGAGTGGTCGGAAGCTGAAGGCCCCTCTGCAACCCTTCCCTGTGGTCACCACCCCGTTCGAGAGGGTGGGGATAGACATTGTGGGGCCTCTGGACCCCCGCACGGCACAAGGACACCGGTTCATCTTGGTACTAGTGGACCATGCCACCCGCTACCCCGAGGCGGTGCCCCTACGGACAGTGACAGCTCCGGTAGTTGGCCGGGCCCTGATGGGGATCTTCTCCAGGGTAGGCTTCCCCCGAGAAGTCGTCAGCGACCGAGGTACGAATTTCATATCTAAATACATGAAGTCCCTCTGGCAACAATGCGGGGTCACCTACAGATTCACGACCCCCTATCACCCCCAAGGGAACGGACTAGTGGAGCGTTTTAACCGCACTCTCAAGGGGATGATTGGGGGATTGGAAGAGCCTCTCCGTCGCCAGTGGGATGTGCTGCTCCCGTGCCTCCTCTTCGCCTACCGAGAAGTCCCCCAGAAGTCCCTCGGCTTTAGCCCTTTCGAACTCTTGTACGGGCACCCTGTGCGAGGGCCCCTCAGCCTAGTCAAGGAAGGTTGGGAGATGGCCCCCTTAACGACCCCTCCCGACGTCTTCAAATACATCCTGGCCCTACGAAACCAGACCCGGCGCTTCAGGGAGATGGCCAAGGCGAACCTCGAGGCCAGTCAGGAGGACATGAAGAGGTGGTATGATCACAATGCCTCCTCCGTTGAGTTCGAGCCTGGGCAGCAAGTATGGGTGATGTCCCCCACCGAACCATGTGCCCTGCAAGACAAGTGGACGGGGCCCTTCAAAGTGGTCGAGCGTAAAAGCCCCGTCACTTACCTCATCGACATGGGGTCCACCCGGAACCCCCTGCGGGTCCTCCACACCAACCGGCTCAAACCACACTTTGTGCGCTCCGAACTAAGCCTCCTGATGGCGACCGACAGTGGTACAGAGGAAGACTCCGAGCCCCTCCCGGATCTCTTAAAGACTCAGGAGAAGGACGGCTCCGTGGATGGGGTCCGGCTCTCCGACGCCCTCACTTCGGAGCAATGCCAGGACTGCCGGGACCTCCTGCTGCAGTTCGCTGCCCTGTTCTCCCTCACCCCCGGGGTCACCCCTTGGTGTTTGCACGACGTAGACACCGGGGACAGTCCCCCTGTCCGGCACCGGGCCTACCGCGTACCAGATCGGGTACGGGCCTGCATACAGGAGGAAGTGGCCAAGATGCTCACGATCGGGGTCATCGAGCCCTCGGACAGTCCCTGGGCCAGTCCGGTTGTATTAGTTCCCAAGGCCGCTGCCCCCGGCACCGCCCCTGAACTGAGATTCTGCGTCGACTACCGGGGTTTGAACGCTGTCACCCGGACCGACGCTCATCCCATCCCCCGAGCAGACGAGCTGATCGACCGGCTGGGGGCCGCCCGCTACCTTAGTATCTTCGACCTAACGGCGGGCTACTGGCAGATCGGCCTCACACCCAGGGCTCAGGAACGGTCAGCCTTCTCCACCCCCGATGGCCACTATCAATTTAAGGTCATGCCCTTTGGCATGAAGAATGCCCCCGCCACATTCCAACGTCTTGTGAACCAGGTCTTGGCAGGGCTCGAAGAATTCAGCGCTGCCTACCTGGACGATATCGCTGTATACAGCCGCCACTGGTCCGACCACCTCCGTCACCTCCAAGAGGTCCTCCAAGCCCTCCAGCGGGCCGGCCTCACCATTAAAGCCGGCAAGTGCCAAATTGGCCAAGGGTCTGTGACCTACCTTGGGCACCAAGTGGGAAGCGGGCTGGTGGCCCCACTACAACTTAAGATTGCTGCCATCCAGTCCTGGCAGCCCCCCGTCACCCAGACCGAGGTCCGAGCCTTCTTGGGGCTCACCGGCTACTACCGGCGGTTCGTGAAGGACTACGGCAGCATCGTGGGGCCCCTCACGGGACTCACATCCAAGAATCAACCGAAGCGGGTCCACTGGACTCCTGATTGTCAAGCGGCCTTCGAGGAGCTGAAGGCCGCCCTGTGCACCGCCCCGGTGCTCCAGGCCCCCGATTACAGTCGGGAATTTGTAGTGCAGACCGACGCCTCCGACCACGGCATCGGGGCCGTCCTCTCTCAGCTGAACCCCGAAGGTCATGACCAGCCGGTGGCCTTCATCAGTCGACGTCTCCTGGCCCGAGAACAGCGTTGGAGCACAATCGAGAGGGAGGCATTTGCAGTAGTGTGGGCCCTCAAAAAGCTCCGACCCTATCTCTTCGGTACCCACTTCCGGGTACAAACCGACCATCGACCCCTGCAATGGCTGATGCAGATGCGGGGGGAGAACCCAAAACTCTTGCGCTGGTCCATTTCCCTGCAGGGAATGGACTTCACCGTGGAGCACCGGCCAGGCCAAGACCACGCCAACGCGGATGGCCTGTCCCGCTTTTTCCGCCTCGACGAAGAGAGTCCCCAAGGAGATGGGTGACTCTCCCCGCCTTCAGCTGGGGGGGACGCATGTTGGACAGGCCACACAGAGGGCTTGCTCCCCCCCGCACGACAGGGCCCGAGCTCCGGCCCACCCGGCATACCCCCGTGACAAGCCCCTGTACTCCGTCTCCCGACGGACCCTCTGCCCTCGGACCCCTACTCATCACAGGGTCCAGCCCCACCGGCTTCCCCGGCCGGGTCAAGCCGCCATCTTGGGCCCTGCACCACGCGGCCGCGTGGCCTCACCTCGACCCTAACCCCGGGCCTGGCCGGCCCCGACATCCCGGCACCACCATCCACCCAGGAGGTGAGCGGACCACTTGGCAGGTCAATGGGAGAACGAAGCGTCAAGAGCTCTTCCCCCGCCAGGTGCCGATCGCCTCCAGCAGCCCCCAGGCGCTGGCTCCACCCCCTGCTGGGTGTCTGGACACCTTCATCCCGGACCCTCCGACCTCCAAGTGCGAGGGTCCGGACATCAAAGGGCACCAGCCCTATAACTAAGACAGCTCCGGAGCAGGAAGGCAGTTGTATCCTGGAGTCGAGAGACACCGAGTGAACTCAACCCTGACGGTCTACTGGCGCTGCCGGAGCCCGCTCTTGTGAACCATCGTCCTGCCTGCTGGCGCTGCCGCGGCCTTCTGCTACCTTCATCTTCCTGGGACCTGCTGGCGCTGCCGCGGCCCGTTGTAACGACCATCCTCACCGGGACCTGCTGGCGCTGCCGCGGACCGTCATCTTCCTGGGACCTGCTGGCGCTGCCGCGGCCCGTTGTAACGACCATCCTCACCGGGACCTGCTGGCGCTGCCGCGGACCGTACATCTTCCGGGGACCTGCTGGCGCTGCCGCGGCCCGTTGTATCAACCATCCTTACCGGGACCTGCTGGCGCTGCCGCGGACCGTACCACCTAAACACCAAGCTCGAGGATTGTGAGCTCATCATCATCTCATCCGAACTACCTGATTGGTAAATAGACTGACCCGCTACCCCCTTCTCTACCTTACGAGACTCAAATCGAGGGGACCCCTGCGTCCAGACCTCCTTGTACCATTCTACCGTATCATAACTAAGTACCTATAAAGAACACTGAACCTTATCCGTGTGTGGTTCCTGTCTGTGGGGGGGGAAGTTACTTGTCTGTACGATCGCTGGAGACGGCTCTCCCCGGAGACCTCTCCCCCTGACCCCGGCCGGCCCTCCCGGTCCGTCTACCTTTTCTAACAGTTACGGTTGCCAATGCTTAGTGGATCCAATCGGGACACTAACACCGCAGCGACCCTCAGCCGACGTGGGACAGTCGCCCTCCAGAAGCTGGCCTTCTTCGAAGCCTCCCGGAGCCCGTGACTGCAGAGCCCAGCTGTACCTTCTACACCTGAAGCACCCGACTTCCACGAGCTCCTTGCTGTGAGCTCCCTGGTCACTTTGCTGTGACCCAGACTCTGTCCCCTCTGCTTTCAGGTTCATCTTTATCTTCTCTTCAACTTTAATCTTCACGACTTCAACGACGCTTTCAGCTAGCAGCAGTTTGGACTACTTTTCCATAGAAAATCAGCCCGCGACCCGACACCAGAATCGACCTATGCACCCGGCTTCCCTGGGGCAGGTAACAGTGGTACTTCGGTACTCCAGTGGTGGTGGTCTCTCCAAAGCCTTAAGTCTCAAGCCTTAACTTTGTACTGTTGCTAGAAGTGTCCTTAAACTTTAAATATTCAACCGCGACACTCTCCATAGGCTAACATTGCGATCCCGATAGCAGCTCTTTGCACTGCACGCGTCTCCCGTGGGTCCCCTTCCTCTTAACTGTGGGTGGATTCTGAAGGGGCAAGCGATCCTGAATGCCCTAGGCATTGCCTGTAGAATTGTCGTGGTTCTTATACCACTATTTTAGTATATGGTTTGGTCCCCCCCTGGGGCCCATTGATTTCTGTGCTATTTATTGTGTTTTAAATGCTTGTTTGAATTGTAACTTTGCCACTAGCCACATAAAGTGACTGTGGGATTCTGTCTAGAATAAATACATATATTTTATATATATACCTGTGTGGGCTACTCTTTCATTTGGTCATTCAAGAGGTTATTATGGTAAAACAATAAGCTTAACACTCCTTCAAGACTTAGCCTGAAGGCTGCTCTCCACAGCTACCACTAGGATAGCTTTCTTTAAAGGTTGTCTTAAACCTATCATCAATAGGAGTCGAATTGGACTGGTGCAAGGTGTCCCTATAACTAGGAACAGCATATGCCAGGCCAACTTTTCACATTGGTGGCAGCGGTGGGATTCAAGCTTGCCATTGTTTTACCAGATAACAAATTGAATTTCTAAAGTGAAAGCCACTAGGTACCAAAGGTAGATATAAAATTCAAGCTAGAATACAATAAGTTCTACTGAACTTAGAGTTGTGTGTAGAGGGTTTAGCACACCTTGACTACAACTCAAGAGAGGGTTCAGTAGACCACACTTAGTGTAGGTAGATACACCACTATCACTACACTAAACATGTCTTCAGGAGCAGGTGCCACTAAGGCTCCAGAAGGACCCCAAAGAGTCCCAGTTGATAAGTATGATCATTTCTCCTTTGCAGAGCTCAGGGAGATGTGCACCCTTAGAAAACTGAAGACAAACAAAGGTGCCAACACCCAACGTCTCAGGGAAATCCTGCTCATAGCAGACTTTATGGCATCCATAGGGTCCAGAGGGACAGACAGAGTGGGTGGGCATCCATCAGAAGAGGACACTCCCAGAGTGGACTCTGATGAGGACCAGGAAGAGGATGAAAATCCTGACCTGGAAGAAACAATCCACTCACAACATGGAGGTGATGGCTCAAGAGGCACTCCCTCCACCCTTAAAAGGAGAGTGGTGGGTCCAAGAAGGAACAGATCCCCCTCAGTGGGATCCAACCATTCTCAGAGATCCAAAGGGTCCTCTGCCTCTTCTCAGAGAAGAGAATCCTCCCATGAGAGGAAATGCAGACTGATCAAATTTGAGCAGGCTAAGCTTCAGCTTAAAAGAGAACAGTTAGCATTGGACAGGGAAGCCCTGGAGCCTCAGAAAGCTTCAAAGAAGTGGGGTCTAGAGACCCCTGGTGGCAGTGATGAAACCCCTAGAGTTAGAGAGAAAGTCCCTGACAATAGGAACCTCCACAAGATTGTGCCCCCCTATCAGAATGGGGATGATATCCACAAATGGATATCTGCTCTTGAAAGGGCCTGTAGAGTACAGAGGGTCCCAGTAGAGCAGTGGGCAGCAATCCTGTGGCTCTCCTTTTCAGATAAAGGTAGAGACAAGCTCCTCTCTGTAAGAGAAGAGGATGCTGATGATTATTATATCTTGAAAGCTGCTTTGATAGATGGGTTTGGCTTAACCACTGATCAATACAGACTTAAGTTCAGAGACACCCAGAAAGCACAGAATCAAGATTGGGTAGACTTTGTGGATTGTGCAACCAAGGCACTGGAAGGTTGGTTAAATGGCAGTAAAGTTAATGATTATCAAGGATTGTATAATCTCATAATGAGGGAGCAGATTCTTAATAATTGTCAAAACCAACTTTTACACCAGCACCTGGTGGACTCTGATCTGACCTCTCCCCAAGAATTGGGAAAGAAGGCAGACAAATGGGTCAGAACCAGGATTAGGCCTAAGAACCAAGTTGGTGACCAGAAGAAGGATTCCACTAAGCCCAAAGAGAAAGGTGGGGATGATAAACAAGAAAAGTCCTCTGAAGGGCCCCAAAAACCCAGTGCTGGGGGTGGGTTCCAAAATACTTCCTCTAATAACAAGAAACCATATTGCCATGTGTGTAAGCAACCTGGCCACTGGAAAACTGACTCCAGCTGTCCAAAGAATGGCAATAAAGAGAATGTTCCTCCAAAACCAGCTCCAACACCTCCTGTTACTACTAGTAGTAATCCCCCAGGCGGTGGGAGTGCACCCAAAAATTTAGTTGGGATTTCTTGGGGAACTCAGGGGGACTCTGGCCTCTCCAGGTCCCCTACTCAAGCAACTATGGTCTGTGATGGTGGCATGGGGTTTGCCAACTTTACCATGAGCCCCAGTATTCTGGGCAGGTACAGACAAGAACCAATAATCAATGGTCAGAAGGCTGTGGCCTATAAGGACACAGGGGCCAGTGTCACCATGGTGACCAAGAGGCTAGTGCCCCTAGATCAGCTTTTACCTGGGTTTAGCTACCAGGTGACCAATATAGATGGAATCAGGACAGATCATCCCATGGCAGTGATAAATCTCAGCTGGGGAGGGCTCACTGGCCCCAAGAGAGTGGCAGTGTCCCCAAACTTGCCTGTAGATTGTCTACTGGGGAATGATCTAGAAATCTCAGCCTGGGCTGAGGTTGACCACAAGGCCCATTTGAAAATGGTAGGAATCCCTGAGAGAGTGGATGAGACCCTGAGGGCCTCACCTCCACCCCAGGAGGAAATAGAAAGAGTGAAGCCTGAAACTATGGATCACTCTACCCAAACAGAGAGCATAGGGGAGGAGGAGCAGTCTCCCCCCCACCAGACTACAGGTAAAGGTCCAGTTTCTCAGGGAACTGATCCTGCCCCTTGTGAAGTAACTGCCCCAGAAGTGGACAGGCCTGGCCTGCCCACCTCTCTGATGGCAGGGGACCCTTCCAAGGTGGTACCCAGTCTGGAGCAGGTATCCTGCCCCTCTCTACCCTGCCTCCGTCATCCCAGGGCTGCAGAGGTCAGGGAGGTCAGTGGACCCTTATTGGGCCCCTGCCCAGAGGAACCCCCTCATCAACAGATTAGGGACACCCAGCAGAGTAGTTTCAGCCAGGTGAATATTCCTCTACAAACTGAGGGATCCCCCTTAACCCTAGGTATAGGCACCCCTCAAATGGATGTTGTTGAGCACAGGGAAACCTGGGGCCTAGCTGCCCCAAACCTTCCAGTGCCCTCCACTATTCCAGCCAAAGGGATCCAACCCCCAGCTGTAGGCAGCCAGAGGTTGACCCTTAGGGCCAGATATGACACAGTCATGGGCAGAAAGGCTTCCATAGTGGCCAGTGATCTGAGGAGGTTGAGACCAACCCAAGTAGGGTCTCACTTCCAGACTCAGACACCCCACCAGCCCACCTCTGACCCAAAAACCAATACAGGTAATTTCCCTAGACTTTGGAGAAACTCTAGAACCCCTTGGGGTAGGATTTCCCAAGTGGACCATGACACAGGGAGCAACCATGTTAGTACAGGTTCTTCCTTATATGGCCACTCAGGAAATAAAGGCTTATCTGGACAAGGTTAGCCTTATCTCCTTTCGTTTGGGGGGGGGGGGGTTATGTAGGAGAGTGGAATCTGACTAATGGTTGCCCCCAACTTTTTGCCTGGTATTTAAGTGGTTTTTGACTAGGCTGGCTGGGATCCTGCTATCCAGGACCCCAGCCTATCTGCTTTCTCCCTAAAACTGTTGTGAGTACTCTAGGTACAAACATAATTGGATGCTGGGCATGCCCTACCAGTCCCTTGTAGATGGTACCCTAGGTACCCAGGGCATGGGTCCCCCAGTAGGCCTACCAGGGCTGCAGCACTTATTGTGCCACCCTGGGACAGCCAACCAAACTGACACCACCAGGCCACTACTGTAGTCTGGGTAAGGTGGTGCTAGCACCCCTTACAGGGATGTAGGTACCCTATGTCCCATACCATTACAACACATATACTCTCATAGGTCACCCCTATGGCAGGCCCTGGTAATCCTACAGGGCTGGGTGCTGAGGTATGTGTGAGGGGGGACCCCTACGTGAGTAGGACCTCTCTGCAACCTTCGTAAAACCGTTACTGGGTTGTTTGTAGTGTAGCCATACCATATACTCTAAACCGCATTATAAGTGAATCGCGTCATCGTGATAACTTGAGAATGGCTACACAGAACCATATCGTGTTTGGTGTCAAACATGAAGGAATCATACCCCCAGTCCAGCCATGGGCATGGGGGCACGATTCCCCCTTGCTAGGAGGGTGATATGGGAAAAGCGGTAGAATTTAGACACCAATTTAAAAGTGCACATGTACCACAAAATGGCTACTGTCCGCCACCTACACGACTCTGGCTGGCTGTTGCTGGGGAAAACCCCAGCCTCGCCAGCTGGACAATAGGGCTCCTGTGGCAGGGAGGTGCCAGCACCTCCCCAGACAGGATAATGTGGATTGGAACAGGGTGGGTGCACCAAATGTCCTTTCAGAGTTGCACGTAGGCAGCTGCAGAGCCCCAATTCTGCATACACCGCCTGGAACCGGTTCAGGGGCATCCTGCCCCTCGCCCAGGCGGGAAACACACAAAGGGGAGTGGGTGTAGTCACCCTTTCCCGCCTCTACTCTGATTGGGAGGCTCTATTTTGGACCATCCCCTAATCTTGGGGATATATGGGAATAACTTTGCCCAAGAGCTTTAGATTCGTCCAGAACTTCACAGAACTGACCTTCGACGAGCTGCTGCCCAGCTGACTGAAGAAATCTCCCTTGGGATAAAGGAGTTATCCCCCTGCTTGGCAGGCACCTAAAAGACTGCAAGATACCCAGCTGGAACTTCGCTGCTCTCACGAACTTCGACGCCTTCCATCAACCTTGAGGTGGGTCTCCAGTGCATCCCAGAGTCCTGTGAGCGTGCCCAGCAAGCCTGAGCACCGTGGACCACGTGGGTGCCGAGATCCCTGCATACCCCGAGACCCCGGCCACCTCTTGCATAGCACCCGACCCCGACCAGTGGGGAAGTGGTGCTTTAGCCCATTTCTGAGCCAACCTTCCAGCAGCATCCGTGCCAAAGCTCAGCTCCCTAGCCCGCTCCGGTGGCCCGTGGGAGCCCTTTTACGCACTCCATTTTGCTGCCCTCCGCGGTCCCTTGTCTCTCGACTTGTGGGCCCTGACGGAGGAAAACCTAACTTTCCAAGAGTTCCCCTGGTTGCTCCAGGCCTGCTCCACGCTCCCTGCAAAAGAGAGCACCCTCAGACCTCGTGGGTCTGCACCAGCAGCTGCTTTGTTCATCTTGCGTGGGTTGCGGTTGCCAATGCTTAGTGGATCCAATCGGGACACTAACACCGCAGCGACCCTCAGCCGACGTGGGACAGTCGCCCTCCAGAAGCTTGCCTTCCTTGAAGCCTCCCGGAGCCCGTGACTGCAGAGCTCAGCTGTACCTTCTACACCTGAAGCACCCGACTTCCACGAGCTCCTTGCTGTGAGCTCCCTGGTCACTTTGCTGTGACCCAGACTCTGTCCCCTCTGCTTTCAGGTTCATCTTTATCTTCTCTTCAACTTTAATCTTCACGACTTCAACGACGCTTTCAGCTAGCAGCAGTTTGGACTACTTTTCCATAGAAAATCAGCCCGCGACCCGACACCAGAATCGACCTATGCACCCGGCTTCCCTGGGGCAGGTAACAGTGGTACTTCGGTACTCCAGTGGTGGTGGGCTCTCCAAAGCCTTAAGTCTCAAGCCTTAACTTTGTACTGTTGCTAGAAGTGTCCTTAAACTTTAAATATTCAACCGCGACATTCTCCATAGGCTAACATTGCGATCCCGATAGCAGCTCTTTGCACTGCACGCGTCTCCTGTGGGTCCGCTTCCTCTTAACTGTGGGTGGATTCTGAAGGGGCAAGCGATCCTGAATGCCCTAGGCATTGCCTGTAGAATTGTCGTGGTTCTTATACCACTATTTTAGTATATGGTTTGGTCCCCCCCTGGGGCCCATTGATTTCTGTGCTATTTATTGTGTTTATAAATGCTTGTTTGAATTGTAACTTTGCCACTAGCCACATAAAGTGACTGTGGGATTCTGTCTAGAATAAATACATATATTTTATATATATACCTGTGTGGGCTACTCTTTCATTTGGTTATTCAAGAGGTTATTATGGTAAAACAATAAGCTTAACACTCCTTCAAGACTTAGCCTGAAGGCTGCTCTCCACAGCTACCACTAGGATAGCTTTCTTTAAAGGTTGTCTTAAACCTATCATCAATAGGAGTCGAATTGGACTGGTGCAAGGTGTCCCTATAACTAGGAACAGCATATGCCAGGCCAACTTCTCACATATGGTATGCTATATAAGGAACCCAAAGGGATCTTTTTTGATAATAGTGTCAGTTGCACTTCTCAGAAACTCCTGGAGATTCTAGGGCACTATGGTGACTTATGCTGCACTGTCGAGGAGAATCACTGCCCTGCTCCTGTTTAGGAGGAGGGTTCGTAGAGTTAGTGGCATATTTTGTGGTAAGAGCTGCAACCTTCTTTTTCTAAAATCTGGGTTTAAATAAAGGAGCTCTGTCCTTCTTTATCTGTACATTAGATGAGTGGGGGTGGCAGGGGTGATGGGCAACATAAGCCCTATGGGTGGGGGTGGCAGTAGTGATGGGCAACAGGTCCCCTATGGGTGGGGGTGGCAATAGTGCTGGGCAACATAAGCCCTATGAGTGGGGTGGCAGGGGTGATGGGCAACATAAGCCCTAAGGGTGGGGGTGGCAGTAGTGCTGGGCAACATAAGCCCTATGAGTGAGGGTGGCAGGGGTGATGGGCAACAGGTCCCCTATGGGTGGAGGTGGCAGTAGTGCTGGGCAACAGTTCCCCTATGGGTGGGGGTGGCAGTACTGCTGGGCAACAGGTCCCCTATGAGTGGGGGTGGCAGTAGTTCTGGGCAACAGGTCCCCTATGGGTGGAGGTGGCAGTAGTGATGGGCAACAGGTCCCCTATGAGTGGGGGTGGCAGTAGTTCTGGGCAGCAGGTCCCCTATGTGTGGGGGTGGCAGGGGTGATGGGCAACAGGTCCCCTATGAGTGGGGGTGGCAGAAGTGCTGGGCAACATAAGCCCTATGAGTGGGGGTGGCAGTAGTGCTGGGCAACAGGTCCCCTATGGGTGGGGGTGGCAGTAGTGCTGGTCAACATAAGCCCTATGAGTGGGGGTGGCAGTAGTGATGGGCAACAGGTCCCCTATGGGTGGGGATGGCAGTAGTGCTGGACAACATAAGCCCTATCAGTGGGGGTGGCAGGGGTGATGGGCAACATAAGCCCTATGGGTCTGGGTGGCAGTAGTGCTGGGTAACAGGTCCCCTATGGGTGGGGGTGGCAGTAGTGCTGGGCAACATAAGCCCTATGAGTGGGGGTGGTAGGGGTGATGGGCAACATAAGCCCAATGGGTGGGGGTGGCAGTAGTGATGGGCAACAGGTCCCCTATGGGTGGGGGTGGCAATAGTGCTGGGCAACATAAGCCCTATGAGTGGGGTGGCAGGGGTGATGGGCAACAGGTCCCCTATGGGTGGGGGTGGCAGTAGTGCTGGGCAACATAAGCCCTATGAGTGGGGGTGGCAGGGGTGATGGGCAACAGGTCCCCTATGGGTGGAGGTGGCAGTAGTGCTGGGAAACAGGTCCCCTATGGGTGGGGGTGGCAGTACTGCTGGGCAACATAAGCCCTATGAGTGGGGTGGCAGGGGCGATGGGCAACAGGTCCCCTATGAGTGGGGGTGGCAGTAGTGCTGGGCAACAGGTCCCCTATGAGTGGGGGTGGCAGGGGTGATGGGCAACAGGTCCCTTATGGGTGGGGGTGGCATTAGTGCTGGGCAACATAACCCCTATGAATGGGGGTGGCAGGGGTGATGGGCAACATAAGCCCTATGGGTGGGGGTGGCAGTAGTGATGGGCAACAGGTCCCCTATGGGTGGGGGTGGCAATAGTGCTGGGCAACATAAGCCCTATGAGTGGGGTGGCAGGGGTGATGGGCAACATAAGCCCTATGGGTGGGGGTGGCAGTAGTGCTGGGCAACATAAGCCCTATGAGTGGGGGTGGCAGGGGTGATGGGCAACAGGTCCCCTATGGGTGGGGTGGCAGTAGTGCTCGGCAACATAAGCCCTATGAGTGGGGGTGGCAGGGGTGATGGGCAACAGGTCCCCTATGGGTGGGGGTGGCAGTACTGCTGGGCAACATAAGCCCTATGAGTGGGGGTGGCAGGGGTGATGGGCAACGGGTCCCCTATGGGTGGAGGTGGCAGTAGTGCTGGGCAACAGGTCCCCTATGAGTGGGGGTGGCTGGGGTGATGGGCAACAGGTCCCCTATGGGTGGGGGTGGCAGTAGTGCTGGTCAACATAAGCCCTATGAGTGGGGGTGGCAGGGGTGATGGGCAACACAAGCCCTATGGGTGGGGGTGGCAGTAGTGATGGGCAACAGGTCCCCTATGGGTGGGGGTGGCAATAGTGCTGGGCAACATAAGCCCTATGAGTGGGGTGGCAGGGGTGATGGGCAACAAAAGCCCTATGGGTGGGGGTGGCAGTAGTGCTGGGCAACATAAGCCCTATGAGTGGGGGTGGCAGGGGTGATGGGCAACATAAGCCCTATGGGTGAAGGTGGCAGTAGTGATGGGCAACAGGTCCCCTATGGGTGGGGGTGGCAATAGTGCTGGGCAACATAAGCCCTATGAGTGGGGTGGCAGGGGTGATGGACAACATAAGCCCTATGGGTGGGGGTGGCAGTAGTGCTGGGCAACTTAAGCCCTATGAGGGGGGGTGGCAGGGGCGATGGGCAATAGGTCCCCTATGAGTGGGGGTGGCAGTAGTGCTGGGCAACAGGTCCCCTATGAGTGGGGGTGGCAGGGGTGATGGGCGACAGGTCCCCAATTGGTGGGGGTGGCAGTAGTGCTGGGCAACAGGTCCCCTATGAGTGGGGGTGGCAGGGGTGATGAGCAACAGGTCCCCTATGAGTGGGGGTGGCAGTAGTGATAGGCAACAGGTCCCCTATGGGTGGGGGTGGCAGTAGTGATGGGCAACAGGTCCCCTATGAGTGGAGGTGGCAGGGGTGATGGGCAACATTAGCCCTATGGGTGGGAGTGGCGATGGGCAACAGGTCCCCTATGGGTGGGGGTGGCAGTAGTGCTGGGCAACATAAGCCCTATGAGTGGGGGTGGCAGTGGTGATGGGCAACAGGTCTCCTATGGGTGGGGGTGGCAGTAGTGCTAGGCAACATAAGCCCTATGAGTGGGGGTGGCAGGGGTGATGGGCAACATAAGCCCTATGGGTGGGGGTGGCAGTAGTGATGAGCAACAGGTCCCCTATGGGTGGGGGTGACAGTAGTGATGAGCAACATAAGCCCTATGGGTGGGGGTGGTAGTGGTGCTGGCCATACAACCCCTATGGTGGCCTGTTGTTAGTGGCCAGGATGTGGATCCCGTGAGTGTGTGTGCCATTTTGCGGGTACATGTCGTTTGTTTGTGTGGTAGGTGTCTGACTTACTGTCTGTGCCATCCGCGTCTGTTCCTGATCCGGTCATAGATGTAGAGTACTGGTATGACCTGCACGATGGGATTCATGATGTGTTTGTGTCGTACACGCTGCTTGTTACTCCGTCTCGTACCCTTTGCAAGCTGGTCCGTCTCGTAGCTGTGGATTGAGTTGCGGCGCGAACCGTAGCTGATATGCTTATTTTCCAGATGCTGTGATGTGCCATACGTGGCGACCCGTCCGGCGCGTAGGAAGTACGCATCGTAATTGTCAGGGTGGAAACTGCTATGGATACTGCTTCCGGGCGGCTCGGCGTTAGGAGTTACGGCTCAGACGGAGAATGGAGCTTGACTCACAGCCTAAGTGTCGGTCGGGTTTTTGGCAGATATGCGCATCGTGCTTCATCAACAGTACGGACGGGCTACGGGTATGTGTCGGTCGCAAGGTAATGCTATGGAGCTGTCCGACCGGGTTCGGAATCGATCCCAATATGTGTTTCCCTATGCTGATGACTCAACGTATGAATAACATGAGCCTATGGTAACCTGTCCTTGAGGTCCACCACCTTAACCCAAAGAGTTTTATGCTTGATTGTGTTGCCTTTAGAGTCTTTGAATCCATTCTAACAAGAATAATGTAAGAAAGGTAAATAATCATTAATAAACTGCACACAGTAATATGAATCACACACACACAGTGCAGGGAATTTAAGATCAGTATGTTCAAGTGTAAAAAGTAAAACCTTTCGTTCAGCCAAGTGAGCAGGGCAGTCCACTAAGGACTGGTTGTGAGTTTTTGAGATTGGAAGTACCCTTCCAATATAACACTAACAAGGGTGGCACATGCCACCAAATATTGCTGTTTAGAACCTATGGCAGGTTGGGCTGATCCATCAGTGTAAATAATGTATTTATTCTGTTCAAGAGGTAAAACAGTAGAAGGCATGGAAGAGACATGCTTGTACTGTAAATATTCTTGTGTCTGTAAAGATAGGTCAAAGGCGAAGTCCACATCAAAAGGTGGTACGGATGTTGCCCATTATATCCATTTAGGATAGAGGGCTTTAGCATTAGGAAATCTAGCCTTTGTGGCAGCCTCTAAGGCTGGCATAGAAGTAACAACAATAATGTGTTTCCCATGTGGAAGTGGCTGCTCTTTAAGAATAGCCATTTGCACAGCAGTCATTTTTTTGTCAGTGGGGGCAAAACGCATTTCCACCCTGGAATATAAATGCGATTATTCACCATTGGCACTGTTTCATCCACATTGAAGGTGATATAAGCAGACCCCAGAGCACCCGGCAAGACCCGGATGACAAGGTTAATTTGTTTTACACATGTATGTAAATGACATGTTCCATGTAAGTCATATTGTAAAGATATGAATATATCTGTGTGATCTTATGTCCAGCGTTAAGTGGAAAAATCAGGATTAATTAATTTGTATAGTGATTTAATGCACTGGGCAAATCAGGAATGTATCTTCTGCGAAAATTAAGTAATCCTCACAAGGTCTGTAATTTTTTCAGCATAGTTGGAGAGTGCAATTGTGCACATTTCTCAAAAAATTGATGGAAAAGACTCTCACCCTGATGTGTATGTTCATATCCTAAGAAAAACACATTAGAAATGCAATATGTGATTTCTTAAAGTTTAATTTAAAGCCGTTTGCTGTGACTCCTAAAATTATGCGATTCACTCTGGCCAAATGTGAGTTTAACTCATCGTCTGTAAGGTAGATATCATCTACGAAGGATAAAGTACTTGGGTCAATATCATGTAGAAATTACACTGTGCAGGCAGCAAACAGTACTGAACTGTTCTTATAGACCATTGCCAAATGAGAAAAGCGATATTGAAATCCCAACGTGGAAAACGGTATCCAATCTCTGGTTTTAGGATTTAGATTTTGGCTGAAAAGAACATTAGAGATGTGACTATATGATTGATCAGTGCAATACTGTGTGCATTTTCTATAACAAAAGTGTGTGTATAACTGTTTAAATATCTGTAGTCTAAGACTATATAATCGATTTGAATGATCCGGGTACGGAACAGGAAAAAGATGCTTATCCATTTGAGAGATACAGGGTTCAATTACACACTGATACTCCAAAGTGGGAGAGTTTGTCTCTAACTGGTGCTTTAGCATCATGTTTAATAGGGTATTGTAGTTGCACTTGCGGGCTAGACCTTAGGGGGTATAACATGATAAGGAGAGTGCTTATTTCAGCAGACATGATTGAGGTATAAAGCCGGGGCTTGTTCAAGAGCCCATTCTGCAGCATACGCATTTGTTTGACTGTGTCAGGCACAAGTATAGAAAATTACAGAAGTATTAAATCCTCACCTTGTGGGAATGTTTGAACAAAAAGTGGGGGCCAATCGACCTCCACTAAAAGGATGTTGTGAGACAAAGTAACATGTTTCCAGAAAATGGCTTTAATGGTGCGCATTATGTTACACTCAATTTGTATATCCAAGTCATATAACATATTTGGAGGGGCTAAGCACCAATCTGGGTTTTTTAACTGTAATAAATGTATCAGTTGCTCTTGTTTACCACAAGAAGGCGAGAGGGGTCCTACTCTACCAAAGGGACAGGACACCAAAAATAGACACTATTATCAAAAAAGATCCCTTTGGGTTCCTTAAATAGCATACCATACAAATCAACCACTACCAACTTGCATCCAATTAAAAAAATATTCACCATCACCAAATTGGAACCAAGAGCACAATATCAAAAAATATATATCACGTGTCTTTAATTGATAGCCAAATGTCATCAAATATAAGAACCATACCACATATATTAAAAACATAGCATAACCATTGCACAGGGAGAACCTAAAAAGAAAGGACAACAACCACCTGTTATATATCAAATACACTGTGAGTGCATAGAGTTGAATATTGTTAATCGCAAGTTAAAATGTTGTTGACATTCCATTCATTCAATTTAACCTCTTCTGTGCCCATGATGAGATAGTCTCGTCATGGAGCACGGTCGCGCTGTGCCCATGGCGAGACTATCTCGTCATGAAACCCGCCCACTAATGAAACGCCCGGCACAGGAGGGGGAAAGGGCGTGGCACAGAAGGGGTTAAACCAGATAATATTTTGACAGAATTTCCATTAGTCTGATTTTGTTAAGTTACAGCCAGGTGTTGTTCAACTATTTCATAAAAAGAGCAAGAGCGATGCGTTTCGGTGGTATCCGGTGGTTTTTAATCTATGTGGTATGGTTCTTATATTTGATGACATTTGGCTATCAATAAAAGACACGTGATATATATTTTTTGATATTATGCTCTTGGTTCGTATTTGGTGCTGGTGAATATTTTTTAATTGGATGCAAGTTGGTAGTGGTTGATTTGTATGGTATGCTATTTAAGGAACCCAAAGGGATCTTTTTTGATAATAGTGTCAGTTGCACTTCTCAGAAACTCCTGGAGATTCTAGGGCACTATGGTGACTTATGCTGCGCTGTCGAGGAGAATCACTGCCCTGCTCCTGTTTAGGAGGAGGGTTCGTAGAGTTAGTGGCATACTTTGTGGTAAGAGCTGCAACCTTCTTTTTCTAAAATCTGGGTTTAAATAAAGGAGCTCTGTCCTTCTTTATCTGTACATTAGATGAGTGTTGTGAGTCTCTTTTCCGGGTGACATTCTCTTCTTGCCTGCACTCAGATCGCCCTCCTCTATCGTATTGCTTCAGAGGAGTCCTGTAAGGAAGGAGGAGAACATGTTCTCAGAGCTCTGTTACATGTCTTGAGCCTTGAGTTTAGTGCGATCGTGAAATTTGTAGTGTTTTTCAGAGGGTTTTGATGTGAAGAACGTAAACAAGGTTTACTTTTCGGTTGTTAGATTTATCCATTTTTTTAACAAACTCATGTGTTTGTATGGCTTTCTTGTCTTTAATAAGTTTGCCAATAGGTGATTTAATCCATCCAGTTCTCAAATTATTGCGTCCTAAGGATGTGTACACATTTGCAATAATTATAGGCAGCTCATGGTCACGGTCTACCAGTGCGACCACTGCGAACCTCTGGCATATAGCTAGTAATGCTACTTCACCTTTAAAGTTAGACAGAATTATTGCAGACACAAAGGGAGAAATTCCCATTAGTTTCATTCCCACATCTAGGACAGCAGCTGCCCCATATTCATTCTGCATTTGCTTTAACACGTCCGGCAAAACTGCATGGGCGGAGTACCGTGACTGATGGTATAGACAGCCACAAAGACTGTCCCCCATGTGTTACAATCACCTACTCTGGGAGCCATTCCATGAGTTAAGCCGTAGTTTAATATTCTCTGGCAGTCTTATGGTCCCTCATTGAGTAACACAGCTTCAATTTGGTCAATATTTTGGGCGATCCAAAATGGAATTTCTTCACGATTAGGGCGAATTTTGCCCATAATTGAATGAACTATTATAGGACTTATGGTCATCAGTGCCGGCACAGCCAACAGGGTGCATAAAACATTTTGAGTAAAGCATCTAAATAGAGTAACTAGAGACTTGTACAAAGCTCGCGTGTGGTATATGTATGAAATGTATTAGTATTAGCATCCACAGCCGGAAAATTTACCCAAGAATAAAAGACTTCAAAGCGGTAAGCATCATTGTCTATAATGATGAAGATAAAAGCACCACCTACATTAGGAAGTCCATAATTCAGTACATGTGCTTGGGTAGTAGGTCTGCCGTTAAGCAGAATGGCCACAGGTGCTGCAGCCATAAGGAAAAAAGGAAGGGATAAAAAGTGCAACACAAAAAAGGGCAATCCTTTTAAACTTTTTAAGCTTGAAAAAAAAAACAGAATTTGGTACTCCCTAAACACTGCAGAGGATTAATCCCTAACACCATGGACATCTCCAGTAAAAGGTGTAATGGCTTTTATGGACACACACAATCACTACTCAGGAGACCCGTAAATAAATACCAGACCAAACATTGGTGGTAGCATGTTGTAGGAATTCTCTAATTGGAAATGAACTATGCTGGGATCACAGAAAGTCTGTATGGAGGAACTGAGTCCCCATACCACATCAGTACCTATGCACCCCAATCCAGACTAGCTCAAAGTGCCTCACCTGCACTCCTAACCTTCCCAGAGTAGCAGATAATTTGGCACCCCAGAACACAACACTCAAGTCCCCCCAGGGAACCACAGTAGCAGGCCATCACCTTTTGTTCTCTCCCTCATGCACCGGCGGGCCGACCACAGTATTTCAAGTTCAGCAGTCAGACTACCATAGTACCGCTGCTACCCCTAGGAATTCACAATCCCTGGTGGGCTGTCAATAATCCGAGGCTCGCAATATGCAGGTGGTGCTGCTGCGGCACCACCAAGCATAATGCGAGTTCCTCAGTGCCACAGATTTCATGGCAGTGAGCCCGCCATGAAAAGTGTGGTGGTGAGGATGTTGCCTCGAAGCCTGGGGATGCAGGTAGTCAGCATCAACTCTGGTGGTGTGAGAGCGGAGCAGTGGCATGGCAGCCAGCTTCCACACCGCCAAAGTCTAATAAGGCCCTTAGTGTTTTCGGGACATGGTCAGCAAACACTTCAAAAACAGAGAATGGACACAGTCTGCATGCACTTTAAAAGCTCCTTGCATAATGCACATGCACTTTACAGTCAAAAACAAGAAGGGAAAAAAGTACTGCATAGCTCAATGAGTCGCCCACCAACCCCAAGTTACGGGTACACTGGAGTGGGTCGCTGATGCGTAAAAAAAAACAAACATGTATTTACCGAGAATCTGTGCCAAAAATGCTAATTTGCATAATACGCATAACATAAAACGAGCCAAATAAGGACATTAACAGTCCCAAATAGCCCAAATGTTTATTATTTGTCATTTTATTTAAAAATGTAATAAGTCCTTTCTACGTGTATTTAATATTATATTTGAGTGTCACTGGCCAATATTTCAAGAACTGATATTATTATTAGCTATAGGTAATGATTTCTATTAACTATGCAAATAAACGTAATCACTAGAGCTGAAACTGGATGATAAATTCAAAGTTGTTCTGAATGTGGCCCACAAAAAACACTTTGCCCAGGGCCCACAAAATCCTTAAAATGTCTCTGCATCAGGCATCAGTTTGCACAATGAATTCCATTTCTCCAGAATTGTGGCAGAGAGATCTGCAGTAGTAAAGTCATTTAGGCCTGCCAGGAATCCAAAATGGCGTAAAGGAATTATTACTCCTAAGGGGCCGATTCCGATTCCGACCGCAAAACGAACCAACCGACACGGACCCGGACCGAATACCGACCGACACGGACCAGCGCCATACGACCCGTGCAATACGATGCAACACGAGTGAATTACAACCGACACGTATGGAATACAAGCCGTACGACCGAGCCGTAGGGAAAATAGTGATCCGGCCAGAACACCCATGCGATTTTCACTGACCGACACAAACTCGGAATGAACCCGACCGACCCGTACCCGCGATGTCCGATCCGTGCAGTACGATGCAATGCGTGTAAAACCAGACCGACTCGCACGGAGAACAAGCCGCACGACCGACACGCACACACAACCGGGCCCACAACCAAAAGAGACCGCGTATGAAACACAGAAGATAGGCAGCATGAACGAGGCGGAGAAGCCCGCACAAGACAACAGCAGCGTCCGTTTCCGTCAGATGAACGTCTCCTTCATGCCTACAAAACCCAAAGGAAAAAAGACAAAAAAAGGACCAAACAAGCAATGACAAAGCCAATAAATATCAAATAAAAAAAACCTGGGACAAAGACACACCCACAACTCCAACTATATAAAGGACTACAATCACTACCATCATCCCTTGCAAACAGGAGACACAGCCAGCAGCAAACACCATTACACCGCAACCACAGACACACTCACAACTCACCCATCACACAACCCACACACCATCAGCACCTCATGCAAAAACTAGAGGTGGGCGGAATTTGCGGAATTGCGTTACGCAAATCTCCGCGAAACGGTAAAAAATCTCCGCGAACACGCAAAAATTCCGCGAACACGCGGAATTGCTTGTTCGCGATGCTTTTTTCCTGTTCACAATTGCTGTTTGCGTGCTCGGGGAGAAATATCTCGCGAACACGCATTTTGAGAACGCGAACAAGCAAAAATTTCGCGAAATCGCGGAAAGCAGACTTTTGAGCAATTTCGCGTTCTCCGCGGAACGCGAAATTACGCAAATTACGCAAATTCCGCGAGCGGAACGGAATTTACCGCCCAGGCCTAGCAAAAACACCCACACATACAGCCAGCAAGACCAACACCAACCCACCCTCACTTCCACCCTCACACACACACATCCCTCACCACCACCACCCATCAACATGCCCCCAAAGAAGAATCCAAAGTTCAAAGATAGTGAGTTAGAAGTGCTGGTAGACGAGATCATCAGAGTAGAGCCACATTTGTTTGGTACATTGGTCCAAAGGACCCCCATCTCACAGAAAACAAAGATGTGGGCGAGGATTGTGGACAAGGTGAACGCTCAAGCACCAGCAAAGCGCACAAGGGACGATATCCAGAACAGGTGGTATGACGTGCGCAGGAGGGTCAAGAAACTCATTGAAAAAGATCACACCCTGAGTCAGCGTACCGGCGGTGGCCCTCCTGCCAAACCAGTCTAAATCAGGACCTGGGAGGAGAAGGTGCGGGACATCCTACCACCAGAGAGCGTCCATGGGATAACAGACATACCAGAGCCTGGTGAGTACACAATCAACATACCCAAGATTGTGTGGCAAGGGGACAGTGAAACCATGCACCACAAGCAAAGCTACAGTAACCAATAGATAATCATCCCAAGATGTGTATGCCAGTCAGACAAACACAATACCTGCCATCTCATAGTGACTTGGAACTGTGTCATGACATGCACCAACCTACAAACAAATAGAGCAAGCCAGTGGCACAAAGCTAAATAGACACTGCCAGACCGTTTGCCACCACAAACACACTACCTCACAGTGCAGCTGACTGACAGGAAGTAATAGTGGGGATGCAGGTGAAGTGAGTGTATCCAAAAGCATGATGGGGCCTGTAGTCACAGATAATGCTGCCCTTCCTGATTGGCCCATCAAGACCGCTCGGAAACATGCCCACATCATAGGGAGTGGAAAATGACTGGCAAGATAGCGGACACTGGCTCCTGCTATGGGGAGCACAAGGCCCTGCTAGGGCATGTGTGCAAATCAGAAGCAGGACACCACTGACTGACATCCTGAAAGACAACTTGCATGCCCCACAATGGAAGCACGTATCATGGTGGGATGGGAATGTGGAGACGCCCCCCTAACACAAACTCCACACAACTCACTGGGTAGAATGCATTGACACACACCTCTGTGAAATATCAGCAAAAGATACACCATACTGGGAGCTGCTGTGTGAAGCACAGGGGCTTTGTTTGGACTTGTAGCCAAACAAACACCAGGATTTCACAGTCAGCCATCTTGCCTTTGCTGTGTCCCCCTCGCAGGGAAGCAGAGTCAAGAGGAAGGAAGTATGGGCATGCTGGGAAGGGGGGTGTAGCCAAGAGTATGATGGGAGTCGCAGTCACAGACAATCTACACCCACCCACATGGCCCAGCAAGTTCCAACTGAACCATACTCGCCCCACAGGGAGTAGGAAGGGACTGACAAGATGTCTGACTCTGGGCTCTGTTGTGGGGAGCACAAGGCCATGCTGGGAAATGGGCAATAACAATATCAAACTCTGTCCGTGACAAGCTGGGAAAAAGCAGTGTACAGGCAGGCATCTCTTAGAAAAGTAGAAAATGTCATGTTTGTAAACCATTGATGCATGTAGAAACATAACTCATATTGTGTGTCTCTTCCAAACACAGGTGGTGCTGGACACCCAGAACCAAATGATGAGGATTCCCAGTCCGAGACTCTGGCGGACACTGAGTTCTCTGGTTTGAGTCTGTCTCTGACCTCTTCGGATGACGACGACCAAACTGGCCCCTCCGGTGTGAGTCATCATGCAGCACCAGCAGCACCAACATCTGCACCCCCTGTACCCACGCCTCCGGTATCTGGAAACCGACAGGGCAACCCCGCCAACACGGACAGACCAAGGCCACTGAACACCCACAGCACATGGACACAGGTCCCCCCGGAAGCTACAGCAAACACCACCAGCAACACCACTCAAGGGGTCCCAGTGTCACCTGTGCGTCCCGCCGCTGGTCCTGCCCGTGTGGATAGGGGTGCTGGGCGGGGTGGGAGGCAGAGGGCCCGCCTTGCAGAGGGGTCTGGACTGCATGATGACCCCCAACTAGCACGCATCATAGATGCGTACCAGGATAGCACCGGAGGATTTGGCCATGTAGTAGGGATCCTCAAGGACATGCAACAGGAGCAGGCTGCCCACCATGCCCGCATGGAGGCCAAGTGAGATTCCCTTACTGCGGTGCTTCGGGACATTCTCCAATGCTTCTGCCAGATCAACACAAACCTGTCCACACCTCCCTGTGTGGCCATAACATCTGTTGCAACACCATCTGCCAGCACCACAGGGAGGGAGGAGGACTCTGGCGGAGAGTCCCCTGCAACGCAGAGGCCTGCACCTAAGGCTTCCCTCCCGCCAGGAAGAAGAGGGGTCGTCTGAAGAAGGACATGTGAGAGGCAGATGTCCCAGCACATCCTCCAGGGCCTCTAAACCTGTTCTGGACAATGTCCTTTGTGCGCTACCTGTTCACCTTGTCCAATCGCACACAACTCGCCCACATGACATGGAGGGTTCATGTTGGGTGCAATGTAGCAGATGACTGGGGACTTTACTCTGGACATTTCATCTACCAGCACTTCCAACTCTAATGTGAACTTTGGATTCCAGAACCAATGTACAGCACCCACCATCCTGTGCACTTTCCTCACACATGTTCGCAAATAAACTCACCAGTACACCATACTTGCCTCTGTTGTGATTCCAAATTGTCATGTGTCATGGAGATGTCGAACTGCTACACAACACTGTGCATGCCAAATGCTGCAACAATGTGACCAACGTTAGTTGAGTCATGGTGATGTGACACATGTGAGGGAGACACACCACCATGGCACCACAACACATACTCACCATGGCCATGTCATTTATCCCACACAATGATGTTGACCTGAAACACATTGTCATGCACAGACACAACACCAACGCCAGTCAGTGGTAACAAGTCCACAGGTGAGGTAAGCAGATGTCAGTCAGATGTGGGAAGACAGACAACGCACATAACAAAGCATAGCACAGGTTAATTACACATCAGCAACATGTTTATTCCACAATAGTTGCAAGCTAATTCTAGTTAACAGTGGACACACGGTCACAAAGTGTCGGAGAATTGAAGTCCAGAGATGTGTGGTACATCAGTTGATGGGAAGTGACAACTTCCACACTGGTGTTGGATTCTGGGCGTTGGGGTTCAGTGTTGACCAAACAACAGGCAAAGTACCCTGGGAAGGACACACACAAGACACAGTCAAAAGCACAGCAGAACAGGAGAGAAATGCAATACACATGCACAAAACATGTCGCAAGAAACCTACACAAAAACAAGTTAGCAGTACTACCCTATTGTGGAGTACACACTACATGAATGGACACATCACTGCACGCATCCAGTCAAGTGGCACACAGACACACTCAGACAGCAACAGAGCAGCCACAACACATTCCAGGCTAACTCCATACATTGACATGACAACCCTGGAAACTCACATTCAGGTGAAGAAGTTGTTGATGAGCTGTGAGTGGACGTCACCCTCATCATCATCATCACTGGGTTCTTGGCCCAGGCTGGGATCCTCCACAGGTGCCGGAGGTTGGTCATCGTCATCCTGGTTGAGAGGCACCTCCTTCCTCACTGCCATGTTGTGTAGCATGCAGCATTCAAGGATTGCAGGATCATATGGGAGGGCCCCTCCGGTCTTGTCCAGGCAGCAAAAGCGGCTTTTCAGGAGGCCGAATGTCCACTCAATCACCCTCCTGCTCCGACTATGTGCCTCATTGTAGCGCAGCTCGGCTGGTGTCACAGGGTTCCGGAGGGGAGTCAGCAACCACGGTATGTTGGGGTATCCGGAGTCACCTACACACACAAAAATGAACAAGTAGCTGAGTTTTGTAGGAGTACGGAATACAACATTGACAAACACACACAATGAGAAACAGCGTTGCAATGTGACTACTCCTCATTATGTAGGCATAGTGCGCAGAACCAGGGAACCGTGCACACACATGTATGATGGACATGTCAGCAAGTCATACCACCAGAGCATTGATCGATGGTTTTAAGGTCTGGGAATGGTCGATGGACAGCTGGTGCCCTGCAGTACAGAGATGCACAAAGGAAGATTGTCAGTTCATCCACCCATGTGGCCATGACCAGGCTCAATATCACATGATAGACCATGACATTACACAATGTATTGAGGTGTGTTCTGTTGGGCATGGACACATATGTCACCTACATGACCATCACCTCACATCTCAATTCCACATGTCCACATGAGTCCCATGTAGTGCAATGGCCAATCATCTGGCTGTGTCACCCAACATATGTACTGCTGTGATGTTACAAACACACACCACAGTGACACGTGAGGCCTGATGTCTCCCAGGCATCACAGATCTTTGCCATGCAGAAACCCAGGGTCCCTGTATTGCCACATCAACACTGGCATGGACATAGCGTATCACGTACACACCACAAGGCAAGCGTGAGTCCCACAGGTAGTGGCCACTGTTGTTCCTGCAGGCCCTACATGTACGTCTCTTAGACACACACACCATCAAGGTTGATGCATATACCACATGGATATGGAGACTGTCACCCATTGGGCACATTTGATCAGACACATCTGAGACCCAACATGCACACAGACTGTGGTTGCACATCAGTACTGTGGCTACAGGTCTCACTGTGACGTACATTCCATCACCCCCTGGACTCAGGGTGTATGTGACATGCCCCAAACATATACAACATGAAACTGTGTCCGTGACTCATGCCCATTACTGTACAATTGCACATCATAGTAGTAATGTGCACACCACACAAAGGATTCTTCTGCCCCCATGTACATGTACGCAGCCTGGGAGTGGCTGCACAAAAGTGCCACCCAACAAACCAAATGTTGTCCCCCAAACACCCAGGGAATGCAGCCTTACATGCCATGGGACACTGCGTGGCAAATGATGTAATGTGGTAGGTGTGCACATGTGTCCCTGGCTAGTAACTGGGTGTTGAATCTGTAGAATAGTCACACCAATGAAGTCCGACGCGGGTGACAATGTGCACGCATTGCACAGTTCATGACCAAGCCGTGCGTACGCTTTGTCATTGAATGCAATGAGGTCCAACGTGGGTGACAATGCGTACGCATTGCACGGTTCATGACCGAGCCGTGCGTACGCTTTGTCATTGAATGCAATGAGATCCGACGCGGGTGACAATGTGTACGCGTTGGGCAGGCATGGTCGAGAAAGGCGTACGCCTTGGCCAATGAATCGTATGGAGACGGGTGCATGTGTATTTTCAAAATACGCGTTGTACAGTCAGTTGACTGAGCCGGGCGCACCCATTGGCTCTGGACTGTCATAGAGACGGATGCGGATTCAAAACTTGTACGAGTTGTGCACAAGAAATTCAGTTGGATGCCTACAACAATGTTGCAATTTCAAGTGTTTCATGAAGGTGAAGATTTGAACGATGCGTAAGGCGCGTACGAGTCGTACAATTCCATGGATTGGCCAGATTCATAGAATGCAACGTGTTGGACCTATCACTTGGGACACATGGCACAGATTCTGCATCTGCTGCACAGATTTAAGACTGGCTGGACCCCGAGGAGCTCACTTGCCTGAACTACATGCTACTGGACCACATCCCTGCTACCACTGCTGCTGTCTCTGCATCCTCTGGCTCCTGCAATGGCACGTACTATGGAGAGGGCCCCAGCCTTCACTGAGGAGGAGAACCAGGCCCTGCTGGACGGCCTCCATCCACAGTACAGCAAGCTCTATGGGAAACCAGGGGAGCAGGTGAGTGTGCAGTCCACTGCCTTCTTAATTATGCATGTTGTCTGACTAGCAGGACTAGCAGTGTGTACACCAGTGGCAAGCATTCTCACTGAATAATTTCATCACCTAAAGTGTGTAGGTACATGTAATGAACAGGTGTACTGCTGCTAAAGTGTATTAGTGCAAGCTTAAACCACCCAGGCATTGTTAACATGTCAGACATGCAGGTGATTTGTCCTTCCCCATGGTTGCACTACCTGTGTAACTCATTTCCCTTTGTGATGATGACATGTATAACCAAATGTGTGCAGCACAAATCTGGGGCATGTGTGTTAATGTACTTTTAACTTTGTAATTCTCACAGGTTGATGCCCACCAGAAGCGGAAGATCTGGCTGACCATCACCCGGGCAGTTCGCTTGGTGGGGGTCTACAAGCGCCGGATCCGCAACTGCCAGAAGAGGTGGCAGGACCTTCGGGGCTAGACCCGGAGGACAGCTAGAGTCCAGCTGGAGCTGTTACCTCCGCGCCGGAGGGGCGGACACCGGACCCTGACCCCCCACTTGCTCTGGATCCTGGCAGTGGTCTTCCCGGACCTGGATACGCAGGTGAAGGCCAGACAGCAGCAAGGAGGGGGTAAGCCCATGCCTAATCTGTGTACTATGTCTGACATGAGAATTGCAGTCTTTTGGCCTGGTCACACTTCCACATTACGTAGGTCTTGTAGTCCAATACTCAGGTCCCTCAATTGTGTGATGCACCCTCCTCATCTGTTCCACAGGTGTGGCCCCTACAGTCTGTTGCTTGTGTCACTAGGGCACTGTGTCCCTGCAGTCAGCTATGCCTCATCTACCGGACAGCATCTGTTCCTGTGACTCTGTTGTGTGTTTCATGGGTGGGTCAATTGTTTGCCCAGTGCCTGAGATCTGACATGTGATCTGTGTGTGCCCTTGAGATGTGTTCCAATTGCTGGTCTGACTCGCCACATGTGGCTGGGGTATTCCAAACAAACCCATGAAGCAAGGGACTCCAATTTTGGGACCTCAGGAGTATGTGTATCAAGTATGTCACACTTGCTTAGCCACCTGACTACTGTCCAGGGCCAAACACTGTTTCATGGAGACCTGGCCAGTCATGCCTCCTCAAGGAAATTTAGAAACACTCTGTAATCCCACTCCTGTGTATGAAATTACAGGTTGTGCTTAGTGACATGGGCCCTCAGGTGTCTGCCTCTGTGTCATTAGGGTGTGGCTTGTTGTTACATACAACTGGGGTGTCCATGATCCAGAGGGTCAGCTGAACATCTGAGATGTGACTGTGAGAGACAAGACCTGTGTGACATATAGGTGTGTGATCATCTGACAGCGCACAATGGTGTATGCAACTGTGTCCTTCATGCAGCTGGGTTACATGCAGGACAGACTGTGATGTGTTAATGTACAGGGAGTTGTGTTTGGAGAGACTCAAATTTCTTATATGCATGATGTGGGGTCTTCTGGGTCCTGGATATGTTGTTTGCAGGGGAAGGGCAGGTGTGCCGGTCATCTGCAGAGTTAGCTTTACCCCTGAGCTAGGATTGTGAATCAGTGCATATTGTTGTTGTCTGGATGCCCTGCCCCTGTGACGGGAGACAGTGTTGAATGACTTTCAGGGCATGCCAGTGCCATGGCATTTAACTTGCTATGGGTGAGCCTGCATTGTGTTCAAGTGTGCAGCATGCACCCCATTGAGGCATTGCCAATCAGAACATGAGAACATCATAGTGTGTGTTGCTGACATGCATCACAAGCATGTGAAATGAGTCTCTGCCCATCCCTTCATCCGGACACCTGTAATGAGTCAGTAGCAAGAGATGTGCTGTGTGTATAGTGACATACTCCTACATGTTCACTTGCATGTCCAACAAATGTGTAGGTGGTGCATGTGGGCACATTGGGGTATTAGCATCCAACATGCAACAGACATATGTGTGCAAGTCAAGGAGGGATATGTGTGCCATGGTTGATGTTGAGAATGACAATTGGTTTCTTCTAAACAGTGTTGGCACTTTGAGCTGTGTTCAGCTGATGATGCCAGGGCTTGCCCTGTGATGTGATGTACTCACTGTGGTGTGTGCAGTCAGTGCAGGTGACTAATGTTGTTCTCTTTCTTCCTATTCCTATCCAGATACATCCACGACCACAGGAGGGGACAGCTCCACGGACACACAAGTCTATTGACGCAACTGGTGTTGTTCATGGAGGGCATTTCATCGGGCTTGTCTGCCCTACAGAGGACCAATCAGTCCATGGCCTCATCCCTGATGGCAGCAGTGTCCCTCCTCCAACAGTCCCGCACCCCTCCTACCCCTGCACCACCCACGATACCTAGCAGCCTACCTGTCCCAAGCACACAAACACCCAAACCAAGGTCTAGACGTGCACACAAGCAAGCGCAGGGGACTGATACCACACTCACAGGGGCTGGTTTGCAGACACACACAGTCACCCATAACCACTCCGCAGTCCTCCGAAACCTCTCCCTCCCAGCCCCCTTCCCTTGCCTCACCTGCAACCCCATCTCCCAGAAGCTCTTCCTCTGTGACCTTGGCCTCTTCCCCACCGACCCAGCAGATCCACCTTACAAGGGGAAGAGGAAGTCCCCACACACAGAGGGGAGTGCCCCTCACATCTGGACACCCTCCCCCAGGCGCAGTCAGACTGAGTCCCCCACCCGCAAGTCCCCCCGGAGCCGGAAGAGCAAGACCCCCCCACCACGCAGCTCCAAGGCAAAGTCTCCGTCCGCCATCCCCCAGGTCATCACTCCAGAGGTTCCCCCGCTGCTTCCTGCCCCGGGTTCCCCTACCCACAGATACAACATCCCCAAAATGCTAAGGTTCTCCACCCACCACTTGCTCCTCCACACCTGGTCAGACGGTTAGTGCCACTGATGTGGGGACCGTGTCCCCCCCTGTCCTGCCAACCTCACCTGCAACCCCATTCCACTCCCATGGATGTAGGCACTGCAGTGGAGTCCACGACCACCCCGTCTGACTTGGGCACTGCAGCGGGGACCCAATCCACTCCATCTGACCTGCCCGCTGCGGTTGTGCTGGCACCCACCCCATCTGACTTGTGCCCCACAGTTGTGACTGCACCCACCACTTCAGTCAGCTCCACTGCAGTTGCAAGTGTCTTGCCTGCATCCACCACCTCTTCACTGCCTCCTTCTGCTGCGCCCAGATCCTGTCCCTGCAGTGCATGGCCTGCCCCCATGCATGCCCCTCCAAGGGGATGACCCCGGTCCTTAGCAGTGCAGGCAAGCAACGTGTGACAGTTGTCACTCTAGTTCACTCCTTGGCATTTGGCCATGGACTGGCCATTGGCCTTTTGTTTGAACAGACGTTTAACTTTTAATATGCTGAATAAAGCTTTTTTCTTTATCCCTGTGAACTTGATTGAGCTGTACATTATGTTGATGATGTTTTTACATGCCCTTGCACCTGTAATGCTTGGTTTCCAATGTTGAATACTGATGTGTTGATGTGAGGTACTCCATGTGGTTCATGAGATATGTATCCTATTCTTGTGGGTATCCATGTCATCCTTTGCTGCTACCTGGGTGTGTCATGGTCAACTATTTGTGGACATCACTGTGAACATTTCATTTGCATGGTCACATCTCCGGCTTGCACCCATGCACATATGATGTGCTTCCCATTGTCCAATTTGTCAATTTCACAGACTTTGTGCACATCACCACTGGACCTACAGGTGTGGGCATCATTGGTATAGGAGAAACTGGGTCCTCTGTGCAACTTGCCAGACATATGTTTTGAGTATGTGCAGATGACTTAGGGGAGACTCACGTACCCAGGCTGTTGTGACCAGAGCCTTTAATGTGTGGTAACTGATGGCTGACTGACCAAGTGTTCTGCTGACATGAGTGAGACGTGCTGTGAATATGTTTGGCACAGCTGGGCTTCCACAGGAGTTGGGTCCCCTCAAGTAAGTGTGTTGTCCCGTGACATAGCCTGGGCCCATGTTGTGTGTTCTATGAGCATGTGTGTGTGTCCACATCCTTTTTCATACACAGGCAGTGTTCCCTTGATATGTTTCCTGTTACTGATGCTTGCTGAGTGGTACTGTGTTCATCCCACTACTTTGCCATGGGCTACCAGATGTGTGGGTGCATGACACACTACTGTGAATTGGTGTATCATCATTGGGATTTGTCAGAGTGGTGATGATGTTGTCAGACACAGATGGGACACCGTCAGGGTTCCCCAAGGCACTTGTTTATTTGCAATATCATGTAGTTGTCTCTAGGTGGTACCTTTCAGTGATTGAGACATGTGTATGTGTGTGTGACTGCTCCCACTTGTCGGGTTCATGGCTGCAATGTTTGCAGGTGTCAGCATGTGTGCCTTGTGGTTCTCCTTGGCTTCTGCATTGTCCTGGGACTGTGGCAGGTATTCTGAAGGTTAGGTGAGCTTTGACGTCATGGCCATGTACCGCATACTGTGCAGTAAATCTGTTATTCCCCAGGGTTGTAAACTGTCCTTGTGTGATGAGTCTGTGCACCTTAGTTCCTCCCAACATTCCTGTGTTTGTCATGGGTGCATGTGCAATGTCACGTGTCCATGTGGGCTTCACAGATGCATTGTTGCATTTCAGGGTGTGTGGCGTTGAGGGTGGACTGATGTACATGTTTGCATGGATGGTCCCCTAGCTCCCATTTGTCCATGGATGAGGGGCCATGCTGAGTGATTTGTGTTTGTGTATGTGTGATGTATGTTTGTGGAACAGGACACATGTCTGGGTTTCCCGGTTAGAACGACATCTGCCTTTGTCATCACAGTGGAGGTGTCATGCATGCTTGTGTCACCCAAATGTCCGGTCACTGGGGGTAGTGCTGTTGTGTGTCAGTCTCTTGCTGTGTTAGTTGGTGTTCATTCCAGCTTGTGTCACATGTGTCTGTTGTGCTGCCCACTAAGGGTGTCCCAATGATGGATTACTTTTGTATGGCACTGTGTCCACATCTGTGTCACTGTGGTTCAACCCCCCTCATGGGTTGTGTAATTGCCTGTGGATACTGAGACATACACACACATGTTGTGTCAGATGTGCAGTGTGAGGTTGCCTGTTTGTGATTGTGCATCTGCATCAAGTGCATTGGTATTGCTGTTGTGGGCCATTGTCTGGATGCTGTTTCTGTGATTTACCCTGCAGTCCCTGTGAGTCATATCACATCATTGTGCGCATTCATCTTGGTTGTTAGGTGCCATTGCTGGCATGGAATGTGAGTTTGTGAGCTGACACCTACAGTCTACACAGGTTGTTTTGATTAGGGTGTCTATTTTCGAGATGTGTGTAAGCTTTGTGATGGTCACTTCTGCTCTTGTGTCATTGTACACCGTATGCATTGTCAGCCCCCATGTGTGGTGCCTGTATGCACATGTCCGAGAGTGTGTTATGTTTTTACAGCACTGTTAGCCTAACCACATCTCTGTGGGAATGGGACACAACCACTACTTCGCCCCAGAATTGTTTAATGTGTTGGGAGCAGGGATCATACATGCTCTTTGTTATTTGCAGCTTTGACCATGATGAGACTTACCTTTTGGTCACTGTGATGAGGGGGGGTTTAGACCCCATCACCACAATGCTCAACATCTGCTGCAGTTTGGAAGCCCACACTTAACTTTCGTTCTACACAGTGAGGGGTGCTCACTTTACATTGACACAGTGCTATGGTGATGCTTGCCTTGTGTAGGGCACACTCATTTGCTGGTCACACATGTGCTGTTAGTTACATTTTATGTTCGAAGTCATAATCACTGTTGTGGGCATTTGTCACAGACTACACACTGTTGTCATGATGTTAGGGGGGATGTATTTTGCTGACATACCTAATATTGGAGTATGATGGATATGTTGCGCATCACCTATGAGTGGGGGTGGCAGGGGTGATGGGCACCAGGTCCCCCTATGGGTGGGGGCGGCAGTAGTGATGGGGAACATGAGCCCTATGGCTGGGGTGGCTGGGGTGATGGGCAACAGGTCCCCTATGGCTGGGGGTGGCAGTAGTGATGGGGAACATGAGCCCTATGGCTGGGAGTGGCAGGGGTGTTGGGCAACATAAGACCTATGAGTGGGGGTGGCAGGGGTGATGGGCAACATAAGCACTAATGGGTGTGGGTGGCTGGGGTGATGGGCAACATGAGCCCTATGGGTGGGGGTGGCAGTAGTGCTGGGCAACATAAGCCCTATGGGTGGCAGTAGTGATGGGCAACAGGTCCCCTATGGGTGGGGGTGGCAGTAGTGTTGGGCAACATAAGCCCTATGGGTGGGGGTGGCAGTAGTGATGGGCACCAGGTCCCCTATGGCTGGGGGTGGCAGTAGTGATGGGCACCAGGTCCCCTATGGGTGGGGGTTGCATGGGTGATGGGCAACAGGTCCCCTATGGCTGGGGGTGGCAGTAGTGATGGGGAACATGAGCCCTATGGCTGGGGGTGGCAGGGGTGATGGGCAACATAAGCCCTATGAGTGGGGGTGGCAGGAGTGATGGGCACCAGGTCCCCTATGGGTGGGGATGGCAGTAGTGATGGGCAACATATGCCCTGTGGCTGGGGGTGGAAGGGGTGATGGGCACCAGGTCTCCTATGGATGGGGTGGCAGTAGTGATGGGCAACATATGCCCTGTGGCTGGGGGTGGCAGGGGTGATGGGCAACATAAGCCCTATGAGTGGGGGTGGCAGTAGTGATGGGCACCAGGTCCCCTATGGGTGGGGGTGGCAGTAGTGATGGGCACCAGGTCCCCTATGGGTGGGGGCAGCAGTAGTGATGGGGAACATGAGCCCTATGGTTGGGGGTGGCAGTAGTGATGGGCAACAGGTCCTCTATGGGTGGGGTGGCAGTAGTGATGGCCACCAGGTCCCCTATGGGTGGGGGCGGCAGTAGTAATGGGGAACATGGGTGGGGGTGGCAGTAGTGATGGGCAACAGGTCCCCTATGAGTGGGGGTGGCAGGGGTGATGGGCAACATAAGCCCTATATGTGGGGGCGGTATTGGTGCTGGCCATTCAACCCCTATGGTGGGCTGTTGTTAGTGGGCAGGATGTGAATCCCCTGTGTGTGTGTGTGCCATTTTGTGGGTACGTGTCGTTTGTTTGTGTGGTAGGTGTCTGACTTACCGCCTGTGCCGTCGGCGTCGGTTCCTGATCCGGTAGTAGATGTAGAGTACTGGTATGACCTGCGCGATGGGATTCATGATGTGTTCGTGTCGTACACGCTGCTTGTTGCTCCGTCTCGTACCCGCTGCAAGCTGGTCCGTCACGTAGCCATGAATTGAGTTGTGGCGCGAATCGTAGCTGATATGCTTGTTTTCCGGATGCTGTGACGTCCCATACGTGGCGACCCGTCCGGTGCGTAGGAAGTACACATCGTACTTGTCAGGGCGGAAACTGCTATGGATACTGCTCCGGCCGTCTCGGTTCGGCGTTAGGAGTTATGGCTCGGACGGAGAAAGGAGCTTGAATTACAGCCTACGTGTCGGTCGGGTTTTTGGCAGTTGTGCGCATCGTACTTCGTCTACAGGACAGACTGGCTACGGGTACGTGTCGGTCGTACGGTAAGGCTACGGACAGCTCTCGGAGAGCTGTCCGACCCAGAATCGGAATCGGACCCTCAATGTAAGTATACCTCTGAAAATACCCTCTTTAATGTGGCCCAGTAACTATTCCCCACACCTGGTGTCTGTAAAACGTTTTGCAACAAAGACCACATGGAGCCTCATGGAATTGACATGGACATTAAATTAGATCTAGTGAAATGAAATGAAGTTATAGGAAGTAAAACGAATCATGGGAAGCATTTTCAAAAAGACTGCATATTAGCTACATTCAACAGTAAAAATAATTATTGGGACAACCCATGGTAAAAGCTATTTGGAGGGACATGCAGGATGATCTGAAGGGTGTGGTATTAAATGTGGTTAATGAAATAAAGTTGTACATTCACAGGGAGTGTAATTAAGGGGTATACCTAATATAAAAAGGGCTACGAAGCAGCTCGGTAGTATCCTACGCTTGATACGCATCTGCATGGAAGTGTTTAAAAACAGATCAATATTCCTTAATGGATCTTTTATAGAAAAATGATCAGTCACAGTTCTGTTTTCAATTTGAGACTGATGTTGTTCACTGTTAATTTTTGCATATTCAGTAGAATTCCTGTTGATATTATTGTTTCATTTTTAATTTGTTTAAAGTTTATATGGCCTGTGACACATCTTAAACAAATATGCAAATATCCACATAGTGCATGCTATTTTGAGAATCTCTTTTCTCAGTGTGTGTTGTCGTGCGCATATTGTGATTGTGTCTTACTCATTGTGTTCTTGTTTGCTTCCATATTCCCCCACAGAATCCATCTTCAAATGAAGCTCATGCCCTACTCCAGGAAGAAGGTGGTTCCACAGGTTCCCCATCTCCACCCACCAATAGGAGAGTCAACATTCTTAGTTTGAAGCAAGGATGGCGTTGGATATTGATGCTTTGCTCACCAGTTGTACTGCCTCATAGATTGGAATAATGATGGGATAATACTTCATTTAGTGTTAATGTCAGCCGTGGGCTCACTGATTCAGATACAAGGATAATTATTCAGCTTTATTCAAAAATTGACTTTTGATTACAAATTTCATTCAATTATTAATAAAGTTATTGATATGTAACATCATGAACGTTACAATGTTCCAGTGAAGCCTCATTCTATTACATGGCCTTGTCTCCTTATGATTGTATTACATAATATAGAACCTATGCCTATGCCTTTATGTAGGTGTCCACCTTGTAAAAAGGATGAATATAGTGACACATATGAAATAAAGCTCTTTAAAGTGTATAGTTTTTATTTTCCTCAATTCATAAAAAACATAGCATATCTAGTAAAATCTACTGTCCTTCGTTTACATCAAACACGATTTTTTACTCATTCTGTAATCCATAATGTACAACAACCTGGAATGAGATTTTGCCCTTTGCCAAACATGCGCTGGATAAATTAGTGGGCTTTGCAAAGGGAAACCCCAGAATGGATGTACAAACTGAGCAGAACCAGGCATCCGGTGAGAGATGGAGAAGTGATACTCAACTCAAGATAAAAAACTGAGTGACATTCAATAAATGAACACATTTTGGATAAAATAGCAAGGACCCTATTTTCGACCCCTGCATCGGAACGTTTGTGCAGATTATATTGTAGGGATTTTTGATTACTTTATCAAGTGTTTTCTTTCGCTACTTTGACCAGCAACATGGTACAGGGCTGAAAATATATCTGTGAAATATTGTGGAGCTGCAGAGTGGAGAAGATGTCTGTTAGAATCAACTAAAGAACATGGTGAGTTCCATTTGTCATGGCAACTCACTGCGTTCATTACGAGTCTTTGCAAATTGCAAGACAGAGAGGTGGCATAAGGGGGTTTCCCTCTTTTCTTGCATCTCACAAAGGAATGAGTCATTGCTGGATTTATTTATTTTTAAAGTTTTATATAGCGCGAACATGACCCCTGAGGGTATCAGAGCGCTGTACAATTGAGCGAGAAAGAGGAGGCATATAGATCAAACCACAGGGTAATTGAAAAAGGTACAAGTAGGAGTAAGTCTAGGCCAAAAGAACAAAGTAATACACAACTGTGAGGGAAACATGTCAAAGTGGGCCTGGAGATTTGTAGATCCAGAATCAGCACCGCCTGCCGCAATGTTAAATATGCGGGATGTGCCCGCCACTGTGGCAAGCGCATCCTAATTGCCCCCACGGGACCTCCGCCCTTATGGCGGGCGGTCCCTCTTCACATCGGGATGGAGGGCGGACTTTGTCCGCCCGCCATCCTAATGTTGCCCTAAAAGTACAAGAAGCAGTAACTCTCTAAAAACCCACAGATCAAAATACAATCATAATAGTCAAACAGTAAACAAGGGTGAGGAGCGCGAGTCATACAGTGCTTCGAGAGCAGGAGGTTTGTAGGACACACATTTGTTCATCAATAGCACTTTAACTTTCTTTTTGAAATATGCCGTGGAGGGGTTCATCCGGATTTCAAGGGGAAAGAAATTCCAAATTCTCATGGCGATACCCGAGAAAGCTCAATTGTAAGTTTTCTTTTTATGGAATTTCTGTGGCTTCAGAAGTAGGGTGTTCGCACTTTGAGATGATCTGGAGCCACCATATAGCATGAGTTTTTGTGCGAGGTGTAATGAGGTGTTGAAGTTCAAGGCTTTATGGGTAGTGCGGACAATTTTTAGTTGTATCCTTGCTACGTATAGGAGACAGTATAGGGATATCAGCTCCAACATGACATGGTTGTTACTTTTAGAACCTGTGATGAGCCTTGCAGCAGAGTTAAGAGAGGCCTTTAGTGGAGCCATCTTAGATCTCGGAAGGCCGCAGAGAGTTTCGCTTCCATAATCCAGCTTGGAAATCACAAGAGTTTGCACAGCAAATTTGTAGGCATTGGTGTGAGGGAAGGTTTTATTTTCCTTAAGATGATCATTTGGATTGATCGCTGCTGCAGTGAGAGCACTGATGTGCTTCTGCATGTCCAAACTATTATCTAGCATTATGTCCAGTGAGCTTGTGGAGTCAATGATGTGTGGTATGCAGTTAAGAGCTGATTCATCCATTCTTTAATGGCTGGTAACTGTTTGGGTAAGGCGATTAGGAGGAATTCTGTTTTAAGAGCATTTAATTTAAGATGATTGAGTATCAGCCATTTTGGGCTGTCAGTAGAGTTGTTTTGAGGGACCTGATGTTTTCAAGGGAGGAGACTTTCAGGACAGTTGGGTGTCATCGGCATAACAAGTTGAAGAGAGTTGGTGAGAGTCTGGACACTTTTGGTACCCTTAGATTGACCGGTGAGGGATTAGACAGGGACTGAGTTCTATTGTGGAGAAATTAGGCAAATCAGTTTAGGATGGCCATTGATAGCCCCATCATATTTTCCAATAGGTCGAGTAAGCAGCCATGTTCAAATGTTCAAAAGTATTGTAAGATCATGATAGGTCAAGGAGGATCAGAAGGCAGGAATTATTCTGATCTAACATTTTTAGTGCATCATTCACATGCATCATTCACAATGTGAGGTAAGTGCGGATTCAGTGCTGCGACCCTGTTGAAAACCGGATTGCAATTGGTCTAGTAGTTGGAATTGTTCTATGTGGTTACATATCTGGACATGGATGCATTTCTCTATGAGCTTCGCCAGAGTCAAAATGTTGGAAATTGGGAGGAAGTTCTGTAGGTTGGTGTGATCTGCAGTAGTTTTTTTCAGAATTGGGATAACCTGCCCAGACTTTAGGCAGTCTGGGATAGAGCCTTGAAGCAGTGATGCGCTGACTATCCTTGCACATAGTGGGCGTATAGATGGATGATCTGATCTCACTAAACAAATTTGATGGCAAAGGGTCACTAAAGTGGGTAGATGGTCTCAATGCTGTAAGAGTTTTGAGAATCATATTTTCATCCAAGGTTTTGATTAAGCTCCAAGAGGCGTTGTTCTTGGGGGTGTGAAATGGAGCGAGAAGGGGCACCACAGATTGAGGAGGGTGGAGGCTGATAGGTGGTAGGATCAGCAGGTGCTCCATTGCAGTCTGCAAATCATAATGCATCTTTGTTGTTGTCTTTTCAAAGAAGAAGGCAATAAAATCCTGGCAGTTCGGCTGCGGAGAAGATCCCACTGGGGAGAGGTTAAGTTGGCTATCTGATTGAAGATTGACAAGTCCAAACTATTTTTTGGGTCGATTTTTAGTACGCGCAAGTTGTTTCTGAAGAAATTATCTTGAGAAAATCGAATGCGATTGTTAGAAATGGGGGTCTCTAGTTGGCAATGGCTGGCCACTGTCCAAGTAAGGACCCTTCTTCCTAAGTCAGAGTAAGCGGGCTACACCCTTTCATAACCCCTGCTCAACCCTGTGGTAACGTAGCACGAGCAGCTAGGCTTATCTCAGAGGCAGTGTGTGAAGCATTTATGACCATACACAGTAACACAGTGAGGAACACTACAAAGGGACACCACACAAGTAGTTATAAAAATAAGTATCTTTATATATAGACTTAACACAAGACCAATAACAGTAAAAATCCACAAAACTAGGAAAATAAGGTTACTCTTAAAATGCTGCAAAAATAGTTCAAAGTGTGCAAAGAGGAGTTCAGTTCAAGGCAGTGGTCTCTGCAACCCTCTTACTCACAAAATACCTGGATTCTGTAGCAAAGCAACCAAAATGTCGCTAAGGAGTTGTAGCGATGATTTTCCTCACGATGCGTTGAATCCTTGCCGCAAGGGAGGATGATGCGCTGATCTGTGTGTAGGACAAAGCGACAAACTTCTCCACGCTAAGCCGGCGATGCGTTGAAATCCTTGCCGCTAAGGGAGGATGATGCGCCAAGCCTGTTGCATGTGCGATCTTGTTGCGACGAAAAGAAATGGCGTTCCGCGATGGAGCGACGATCCTGATGCGATGCGATGAAAATGGCAGACGCTCGGCGTCCACGCTGCGATGTCGTGAAGCGATGAACTCAATGCGATGATCTCTGGTCAGCAAGCCCATGGCAGCCCGCAAACAGGTGATGCGATAATCTTCAGGTCAGCGAGCCTTTGGCAGCCCGCAGACAGGTTATGCGATGATCTCTGGTAGCGAGCACTCAGCGGCAGCAGCGCAATGCTTTTCCTTACGCTCTTCAGCTGCGGCGGCTCGCAAACGGGCGTTAGCGATGATTTTCAGCACTCTCTTCTCCGCAGTAGAACTAGAGGCCCTGGAACTCACAGGAGCCTCACCTGCAGATAGAAATACTCGCTGGGTGGAGACAGGAGGCTGGTGGTGGAGTCTGATGTGCCTGAGACTCCTGCAGGAGGCTAGCTCTCTTCTAGCCCTTGGGTGATTGCTGTAGCAAAAATAGAGGTTCCTTCAAAGTCCTTTACCTCTTCTTCCAAGTCCAGTAGTAACCACTGCAGGCCAGTCCAAGAAACAGCACACAAGCACAAGGACAGTCCTCTCCTGCAGATTCCTTCAGTTACACGGACAGAGGTTCTTCTTGTTGTCCAGGAGCAATACAAATTGTAGGGGTTTCAGCACAGATATTTATACCCCAAAAGTCTTTGTTCTCAGAAGCTACAAGTCACTGAACCCAGCCAGAACTAGTTCTACCCAGTCCTGGAGCACTTTGTTTACCAGGCTGCATCCTTCCTTTCAGAAAAAGGGGGTCTGCCATCAGACGCACAGTGGGAGGTGGAGCCAGCATTCACCTTGCCAGGCACAGCCCTATTCAGGTCCAGGAGCTACCCTTCCCCATACTCCAATGCAGATCTCTCTATTCAACCCAGGTCTGACTCAGCCTGCCCTGTCCCTCCAAAACCAGACAGCTAATACACATAACAGCAGAGCACACTGGAAGACTTAGGCAAGAAAATACCTTCTTTCTAAAAGTGGTATTTTCAAACACAGAATATAAGAATAAACTTCACTAAAAGATGTATTTTAATACTCTGAGCTCAGGCATACTAAATTCGTTTTTCTAACATGTTCTTTGGGTCAGTTAGGACTATAGAATGTAATAGCCAAACCTCCCATTCTGGCCTATGGAGAACAGGTAGCCTTACAGTAGTGAAAAACGAAATTGGGTGTAATTCACTACCAGGACATGCTACACACATCAGAGCATGTCCTACCTTACACATACAATGCACCCTACCATAGGGGTGGCTTACATGATGCCAAGGGAAGGTTCAGGGGCTGGGAAGTGGGTGCACTTCACAGCCAAGATGGCAGTTCTAGACTGCACACAGACAATGCAGTGGCAGGTCTGAGACACACTTTACAAGCTGCTTCTGTGGGTGGCGCAAACCAGCGCTGCAGGCCCACCAGCAGCATTTGGTTTACCAGCCCTGGGCACACACAGGCCATGCTACTAGGGACTAACAGGTAAACTAAATAAGCCAATCATGGATATACCAATTCACATGTCATATTTACACAGGGAGCATTCGCGCTGTGGCACTGAATGGCAGTGGCACAGCGCCCAGAGCATCTATTACCAGCAAAAACAGAGGAGACAACAGCGAAAAATGGAAGGGAGATCCACAACAATGGTGCCAGGTCTAACAGTGATTGTAATAGATGCTCCTTAATGATCTAAGATGTTTGAGATGTTTGAGGGACAGAGAGGATCTCCACAATCTTTCCGCTAGTCTCAGATTTTGTCTTTTTTACCTGTAAAGGGTCTGTCAAGTCTAAAATGTTCATCATGGATCAGTTGTAGTGTTCTGTGAGGTCATGGACATCAGATATATCCACAGGAGGGGGCACAATTTTTTAAGGGAGGGATGTCAGATCATTGCGGTTAATGTTCCGCAGGCTTCTTTGCCAGTGTTTGAGTTAATTCAGCTGCACTTTATCAGTTATAACAGATTCTGTGATGAGGAAGGTGATACAGTGGTGTTCTGTCCAGTTGCAAGGGACGATAGATTCAAGTTGAACAGGGTTGGACTTAACAATGATTAGATCTAAGGTTGCTCCCTTGATGTAATTAGGGCTATCGCATATTTGACTTAGATTGAGGTCCATTAGGAAGGTTTTAAGGCTATTTACTGAAGGGTCATTCATGTAATTCCAGTGGAGGTTAAAATCTCTGGGCCCGATTCACAGAACTAACTTAAGACAAAATCCTGAACTTACTACCATTTTGGTATTCACAGAAGGCACTTACTCATTTTGGTATTCACAGAAGGCACTTACTCATTTCGGTATTCACAGAAGTTAGGAGTCCTAACTTTAGGACTCCTAAATGCCTTCTGTGAATACCGAAAGTCTTAAAATTAGGATTTTTCTCAGTTTAGTAGTAGTATAGTTAGTACTCCTAACTTTAGAACTCCTAAATGCCTTCTGTGAATACCGAAAGTCTTAAAATAAGGATTTTTCGCAATTTAGTAGTCCTAAAGTTAGGACTCCTAACTTTAGGACTCCTAAATGCCTTCTGTGACTCCCGAAAGCCTTAAAATTAGTATTTTTCTCAGTTTAGTAGTAGTATAGTTAGGACTCCTAACTTTAGGACTCCTAAATGCCTTCTGTGAATACCGAAAGTCTTAAAATAAGGATTTTTCTCAATTTAGTAGTCCTAAAGTTAGGACTCCTAACTTTAGGACTCCTAAATGCCTTCTGTGACTCCCGAAAGCCTTAAAATTAGGATTTTTTTCAGTTTAGTAGTAGTAAAGTTAGGAGTCCTAACTTTAGGACTCCTAAACTGAGAAAAATCCTAATTTTAAGACTTTCGGTATTCACAGAAGGCATTTAGGAGTCCTAAAGTTAGGACTCCTAACTTCTGTGAATACCGAAGTGAGTAAGTGTCTTCTGTGAATACCAAAATGAGTAAGTGCCTTCTGTGAATACGAAAATGGTAGTAAGTTTAGGATTTTGTCTTAAGTTAGTTCTGTGAATCGGGCCCTCTGAGTAAAATCTGGGTGCCGTGAAGAGTGAAGATCTGCGTTGGTCTATAATTTGTTCATTGAAGGTAAGGTTGTCTCGTGGAGGATGTTAGAGCATGTGAAATTTGAATACTTGCCTGTTGTTACATACAATCTCAATGCATAGGTACTTCCATGACGAAAGAGCGGCAGATTGTTGTTGTTTGACTGCTAGATTGTTACGGTATATACAGGCAATACCTCCACCTTGCCCACTTGATCTGTCTAATCTTATGAAGTCATAACTAGGAGGGACTAATAGGTCAAGGATAGGTGCAGAGGAGTCGTTTAGTTAGGTTTAGGTCAGCATTAGGAGATCAGGATCAATGCTCGAGGATGAGGGCAGCGATATCTGCTGCGTGTCTTGCTGCAGATCTGCATGCATTTAAGCTTAGGATTGATTTCAACTAGAGTCGTTGTGTGGTGGTGATTCGTGTGAGGTTGTTCTTGTTTAAGGATCTTGAATTGACCCTAGGTTCTTTGTGCATGTTGTCATGGATTGTCTTGATTTGACACTTATTGCATGTGTTGACGGTGTACTTTAGGTCAGAGGAGCGTAGGAGGGAGTGAATATCCTTTGTCAGTCTAATGGGTCAAGAGGGCTCTGTGGGAAGGGGTGAAGTTTTCATCTAGAGTGAGGAGAGGTTAAGATTGGTGAGAACACAGTGAATGGGTGGCGTGCTGGAAGCCTGGTGCAGTAGTTAGTGGGATGGGCGTGTTAATGACTATTTGTTTTAGAGACTTTTTGGTCTCTTTTGTTTTCTGATTTGTTTTTGGGTGTCTGCTCACATTGCTTCAAAGGTGTAAGGCCCAGATTTACAAATATATCACACAGTGAAGTTGCTGTGCTGTGTTGCATCAACGGGAGCGATCAGAACAGTGACATATATTCAAAGATGTTGACCACTTTATGCTGCCATATGCTAATGCAGACACCCTTGCACAATGGTGAAATGGCACCTACATTGTGGTCACCATGAATTTGTGCAGGAAGGGGTCCCTCCCAGCACAAACTTTCTGCTGAATGGCAATTTCCTATTTGTATGTGTGCTTTTTACACCAGACTCGGAGAGGTGTAAGATTTTGGCACAAATCCATAGGCCTCATTCACAAAGGTAAACTGACACTTTTATGTTTTGTCACAAAATACATGCAGAGTTTTACGACTCAGCACTTCCTATACTTATGTGCTTATGCAATCGGGTGGAGAACTGCTCATAGATATGTATGGGGTGTGCAGTCTTAAAACTCCGAATGTAGTTTTTGATTAACTAAAAATAGTCAATTTACACAAAAGTGTATGTTTACATTTGTGAATCAGGTCCTATGTACACAAGTCTTTATATGAATTTGCATCAAAATCCATGGATGGATGCACGGTTATTCCTGTACATCACCCCCAGAATGCCTCTTTGTCACAAACTAACGTAATGTAACATATTGCTTTGCATTACTTTGGGTTACAATCAAAAGAAAATCAGGATTTGCATTTGATTCTAAATAACAACCCAATACCGTGTGCCAGGTCAGCCATAAAAAAGTAACACAAACATAACACTTAGGGCCCGATTCCAAGTTTGCTGGTGTGGCGCTCGGTCTGTGCCGCCGCAGCCCCGCCAAACCCGTGGTGAGGTCACCCGACAGATTACAAGTGCAAATCATGTCTGGCAGGCTTTATGAAAGCCAAAAACAGTTGCTGCACAGATGAACTGAAAAGTACATGCCATGCAGGAACTGGTGTGCATGCACTTAGTGACCCCCTGTGTGCATACACTTGGTGCAGAGACACCAGCGTTTCCTCTTCACCAGGGTTTACATGGAGTAAGAACCTTGTAGTAAGGTAACCTCGAAACTTGGTAATATGGCAGTACATCGGTGGTCCCATCAAGCATATTGATGCCTCTACACCGCTGCAACACTGATAGGGAATGGGGGTTCTCAGGTGGCTGCAACAGGGCTGTGGTGGTTGGAGACTACCGCCGCCACGCCCCTGCGAGTTTGGCGTGTAATTAGGGCCTAAGTATTTGTAAATCTTGGCCTGAATGTTCACTTTGGCCTTCTTTATAAAGGTTAGCGACATATAGTGCTTTTACTTTTGAGTGAACTCACTGGTTGTGAATAAAGAGGTTGACCTAACAGTGAGTTCATACCTCAATTTTACTATTGCTCGGAACGTCTTGTTCTTAGCAATTCACTGGGTTTTTTCATTCTTACTCTTTGTTTATGGGGACAGCAAAGTTTTACTGTCAAAAATTTCCTTTGTCTATCTACCTTTTTCTTTACTGGACACTTTCTTTATGAGTTGGCAACCAATGATGACAAAACGTGGGCATACTAGCGAGAACCAGCTGGCAGCCTTCCTGGTGTTGCGTACGTGAGGTGCCTTCTCATCTTTCCCTTTTACTCTCACCTCTCACGAATCACACTACTCTTTTTTCTTTGTGAGCTGTGGTGAAACACTTTCTGTAAGGCTGTGAAGGGTGGTATTGCAGATTATCTTAATTAAAATTCAAGAGGTTCAGGACCGGGCCAATTTTTTGGACATACTGCCAGTGGGTGGAATAAAGTTGTTCCCAATAGTAGTGGGGGTCCTTGAATTGATACGTGAGTCCTCTTGATGCCAAGCTATTAGTGTTGTTGATAGATTTTGAGTGGAGGGCGGCTTGGCATTTTCCCTCTAGAGCTCCAATTTGAAACCACTTTCTGCTCCTGTCAGATCCTTACCGTTCACACAGTGGGAATTGTTCATGATAGGCAGCTTGCACTGTGTGAGTGACAACTGTGGGCATTAGAGGGCATTAGAGGTCCCGTGGAATGCTTCATGATCTTCTCATTTTGCATTTTTAGGTCTGACCTGAACACTACTTTATTTGTTGTGCCATCCTCATGTTTTCCAAAAAATAATAACAAAATACTCTTACATAAGGGGCTTTTATTAAATCCATGTCATCCATTGGGCTACTCAGTTAAATTAGGCTCCATCTACCACAGCACAAAGTAAAGGACACTAGATTAGCCCAGTTCAAGGATTGGATACATTCACTTTGAGTAACTGCATATTTGTGTAAACACCCCCCAAAATATTCTTCCCCCAATGTTATACTAGTGATGGCACTTCAGGGCAAGTGTACAACTAGTAGCTATGTGTCGTAAATTGTCATCACTTACATCTATCTATCTATCTATCTATCTATCTATCTATCTATCTATCTATCTATCTATCTATCTATCTATCTATCTATCTATCTATCTATCTATCTATCTATCTATCTATCTATCTATCTATCTATCTATCTATCTATCTTTCTTTATCTATTGCTTTGTTTCACTGACTTTGAAATTGTGCTTCTTCCTTTCACAACATTCATCATAGGGCTGTGGGATTTAATGTAAGCAACTGCGATTACTGGTGCACATGTATAGTGCCACTCAGAAAAGATTTTACCAAGAATAAGTTTGAAATCACATGAATTTACCACTGACTGCTAGTACATATGTGAACTGGGATGTGATTGTAAGTCTTATATAGTAATAAAGACATTTATTTAAGATTGGCAACCCCAAGAATTCCCAAAACATTGCAGAAAAATTATGTATGTATATGAGGCTTTTAATCAATCAATTTTATACCTTCAGCTTCTCAGATGTAACCAAAAGATGCTCTCTCTCTCTCTCACCACAGCACACTGAATAAGTCAAACAACTGCAACTACTGGACTTGTGTAATTTGAGTGTCTGCATTTTAATTGTACCTAAGTATATATCCAACTAAAGCAAAACCTAGCAAATGCTTTGTATCGCCACACGTGTATAGCACCACTTAATAAATATCATACGTTTGAAAGCACTTTAAATGATCAGAGACTGTAAGTATCTATATATATTTCCTTGGGTGTTATTCATGAAGGTAATTTAAACTGGTGAGTAATTTGCATGTACAATTTACTCTTACACTTCTCAGCACCTTTACAACCTTTGGCTATTCACCAAAAAGTAACTTTATTGACAAGTTTAGACATACACCTCTTCACCCCATATAAAGGGGGTGGAGCCAGCTTTATAAGTGCAAGTTACTACAAAAGAAAAGCAAGTACAGCACCACAGATGGTCAAGCATTGGTACTAAAACAACCTCCCATAGAAAATAATGGAGGGAGGAGCTTAAAATAAAACCCCATAGGAAATAATGGTAAATGACATCAAGGTGCCGATTCCGATCCTGTAAAACATTTTCCCGTACGACTCGTATCCGTATTATTTTACGTACGAATCGTACAAGGACCGTCCCACCGGTGAAGTACGATTCGTACGTGAAAAATACATACGAATTGTATCGAGGAAAGGTCTACGAGACGTATCCGGACAGTTTTACGTACAAATCGTAAAACTGAAGTCCGACTGCACAAGTATGATCCGTGCCGCCTTTCCCAATACACAAGCGTATGTAAAAAGTCCTGTCCGTAGCGACCTCCGTACCACCCGTATCCCGGGTAAACCTGTGCCCGGGATACGAGTCGTACAGCCCCCCCTCCGCCCCGCGTATGTCTGCCCGTATGTCAGCACCGTACCACCCCTATGTCAGCACCGTACCCCCCCCATGTCCGCACCGTACCCCAGCCCCGTACTTGTACGCACCGTACCCCAGCACCATATCCCAGGCCCGTACTTGTACGCACCGTACTCCAGCACCGTCCCCCAGCCCCGTACTTGTACGCACCGTACCCCAGCCCCTTACTTGTATGCACCGTACCCCAGCACCGTAAACCAGCCCCGTACTTGGACGCACCGTTGCCCAGCACCGTACCCCAGCCCCGTACTTGTACGCACCATACCCCAGCACCGTACCCCAGGACCATACTTGTACGCACCGTACCCCAGCACCGTCCCCCAGCCCCGTACTTGCACGTACCGCACCCCAGACCCTTACTTGTATGCACTGTACCCCAGCCCCGTACTTGTACGCACCGTACACCAGTCCCGTACTTGTACGCACCGTACCCCAGCCTCGTACTTGTACGCACCGTACCCCAGCACAGTCCCCCAGGCCCGTACATGTACGCACCGTACACCAGCCCCGTCCCCCAGCATCGCGTATGTACGCGCCTTACATACGCGAAAACGACTCGTACTGAACCCGAACACTGTAAAACAGCACAAGGAGGGTCAATTCAAATCGCACAACACCACAAAACACGTCTACAGTAGAAAAAACATCAAAATGACTAACCTGGCACATCCAAACAGGCAAACAGAGGCCCAAAATCACAACCACCTCTTATAACACACCCACCAAAATTTCAAACTCAGGCACACCCACAAATGGACCAATAAACAGGGCCCTCACACACAAACCATGAGCCTTTGCAACAGACTCACTGACGCTACAGACCACACAACAACTACTGCACCCATACACCTTAACATATACACCTTCACACACAATCATTTACACATACCCCCTCTTCACATTCAGACCCACACCTTCACATTCACAACCCACACACCCACAACCATCCACACCCTCACCCCACACCATGCCCACAGACAAGAATCCAAAGTTCACAAGGGAGGAGCTGGACATCCTTGTCAACGAAGTCATCAGAGTCGAGCCACAGCTCTTTGGAACATTGGTCAAACAGACCAGCATAGCTGAAAAAACACGCCTGTGGCAGAGGATCGTCGATCGGGTGAATGCTCTTGCGCCCATCAGAAGGACCAGAAATGAATGCCAAGCCAGGTGGTACGATCTGCGGAGGGCAGTCAAGTGCAAAATGAACGAGGACTATGCCCAGAGCAACATCACTGGAGGTGGGCTGCCCCGCAGACCGGTACATTACCATCCCTGGGAGGAGAAGGTGATGGTCCTGCTTCCGCCGGTGGGAGTACACGGAGTCGAAGGAGTTGCCGAGCCTGGTGAGTACACAAACAACTTACGTAACATGGGGAATGGCATCCACACCACAACTACCACAAATGCATGCAACTACCCCCAAGCCCTCACCGGACACAACCACACTCAAAAACAACACTCATGCCACCAACATGTGTATGCCCCATTCACAACGCAAGGCCATGCCATGTCCCAGGCTACACGAATCACAAACACAAGACTGGATGTCTGAGATGCTCGGAGGGGGGGGGCTCACAAAACGCATTGTTCAACTCAGAATCAGACACCATTGCCCTCAGCCCATATGGCCCAGGTACATACCCATGCACCATGCTCAATGCACAGGGACTGGCTAAGTACTGACAAGGTAGCTGACACTTGGCCCTGCTGTAGGCAGCACAAGGCCCTCCTGTGACCACTGTAAACACAAACACCAACACCACAAGCTCAAATCAAATCAAATCAAGAATGTTTATAGAGCGCGATATTCACCCGTGAGGGTCTCAAGGCGCTGAGGGGAGGGGGGGGTGCTGCTACTGTTCAAAAAGCCAGGTCTTGAGGTGTTTCCTGAAAGTGAGATGGTCCTGGGTCCGTCGTAGGTGTGCGGGGAGGGAGTTCCATGTGTTGGCTGCCAGGTAGGAGAACGATCTTCCTCTGGTGGTGGTTCTCTGAATCCGTGGGACGGTGGCGAGGGCGAGGCTGGCGGAGCGGAGCTGGCCGGTGGGGGTGTGGAACGAGAGGCAGTTGTTGAGGTATTCTGGGCCCATGTTGTGGAGTGCCTTGTGTGCGTGGGTGAGCAGCCTGAACGTGATCCTCTTGTTGACGGGGAGCCAGTGCAGGTTCCTCAGGTGGTCAGATATGTGGCTGTGGCGAGGGATGTCGAGGATGAGTCGTGCGGAGGCGTTCTGTATGCGCCGGAGACGTTTCTGGAGTTTGGCTGTGGTTCCTGCGTACAGGGCGTTCCCGTAGTCCAGACGGCTGGTGACGAGGGATTGGGTGATAGTCTTTCTGGTTTCGGTGGGGATCCACCGGAAGATCTTTCGGAGCATGCGCAGGGTGTTGAAGCATGCGGACGAGACGGCGTTGACTTGCTTGGTCATCGTGAGGGAGGAGTCCAGGATGAATCCCAGGTTGCGTGCGTGGTCCGTGGGTGTAGGTGCGGTGCCCAGCACTGTGGGCCACCAGGAGTCGTCCCAGGCGGATGGGGATTGTCCGAGGATTAAGACCTCCCTTTTGTCCGAGTTGAGCTTCAGACAGCTGTGCTTCATCCATTCAGCGACATCTTTCATTCCTTCCTGGAGGTTGCTTTTGGCGGTGTCTGGGTCTTTGGTGAGGGAGAGTATCAGCTGGCCGTCGTCGGCGTAAGAGATGATGTTGATGTTGTGTTTGCGTGCGATGGCGGCGAGGGGGCTCATGTAGATATTGAAGAGGGTTGGGCTGAGCGAGGAGCCTTGGGGTACGCCGCAGATGATCTCGGTGGCCGCGGAGATGAAGGGGGGGAGGCGTACTCTCTGGGTTCTGTCGGAGAGGAACGAGGTGATCCAGTCCAGGGCCTTTCCTTGGATCACAGTATTGTAGAGGCGAGTTATTAGGGTGCGGTGGCAGACGGTATCAAAGGCTTCCGAGAGGTCCAGGAGGATGAGAGCGTTTGTTTCTCCGTTGTCCATCGGGGTCCTGATGTCATCGGGGGCTGCGATGAGGGCAGTTTCGATGCTGTGGTTGGCTCGAAAAACGGACTGGGATGGGTAGAGCGAGTTGTTTGCTTCGATAAATGTAGTCAGCTGTTTCTTGACGGTTTTCTCGATGACTTTAGCCGGAAAGGGGAGGAGGGAGATGGGGCGGAAGTTCTTGAGGTATTTGGGGTCCGCTGTGGTCTTCTTCAGAAGGGCGGTGATCTCTGCTTGTTTCCAGCTCTCAGGGAAGGTGGCTGACGTGAAGGAGCTGTTTATGACGTTGCGTAGGTGGGATGCGATGGTGGTGTTGGCTTTGTTGAAGATATGATGAGGGCATGGGTCGGAGGAGGAGCCAGAGTGGATGGTGTTCATGACGTGGGTGGTGTCTTCAGTGCTGATGGGTGTCCATTCGCTGGGGGTGGTGTTGGCGGTCGTAGGTTTGGCGTCTGGAAGCGGAGTCTGGGGTCCGAAGATGTCGTGTATCTCTATGATCTTGCGGTAGAAGAACGTGGTGAGGGAGTTGCAGAGGTCTTGTGATGGTGTTATGTCGTTGTTGCTGGGGTTGGAGAGCTCTTTGATGATGCTGAAGAGTTCCTTGCTGTTGTGGGTGTTGTTGTCCAGCCGCTCTTTGAATGATGTCCTTTTGGTGGTGCGGATCATCTGGTGGTAGTCGCGGGTGGCGCTCTTGGGGGCTGTCACGTTTTCTGATGTCCGTTCGTGGCGCCATGTATTTTCGAGGGTTATGCAGGTTTTCTTTGCGTCTTTGAGGGGGTCTGTAAACCACAAGGTCTTTCTTTTGCCGGTCTTGCCTGGGGGTTCTTTAGTGGAGCAAGGTCGTCGGCACAGTTGGTGATTCACTGTGCGAGATTGTGTGCTGAGTTGTTGGTGTCAGGGGTGTTGACAGGTGGGTTCTTGCTCAGTGATGTGGTTAGTTGGTCTGTGGTGACTTTGATCCAGCATCTGCGGGGGATCTGTTGCGTGTGGTGGTGGGATGTGGTCTTCTTGAAGGTAAAGTGAATGCAGCTGTGGTCGGTCCAGTGTAGTATGGTGGAGTGGCTGAAGTAGACGTGGTTGCTGGCGGCGAAGATGGGGTCGAGCGTGTGGCCAGCGCGGTGGGTAGGCGTGTCCACCAGTTGCTTGAGTCCGATGTTGGCGAGGTTGTCCAGCAGAGTGGTGGTGTTGCTATCGTTTGTTTCGAGGTGGAAGTTTAGGTCCCCTAGGAGGATGTATTCTGGTGATACCAGGGCGTGTGGGCTGATAAAGTCGGCGATGGTTTTGATGAATTGTGTGCACCCGCCTGGGGGTCTGTAGATGAGCGTTCCTCTGAGGGTGGTCTGGGGGTCGGTGTGGATCTGGAAGTGTAGGTGTTCGGCGGTGGAGAGAGTATCTTCGGTGTTGGTCGTGATGCTGATGGTGTTCCTGTAGATGATGGCGATTCCTCCACCAGTTTTATTGGCGCGGTCCTTCCGGGTGATCTTGTAGCCGTCCGGGATGGCTATGGCGATGTTGGGGGCTGAGGAGGCGTTCATCCAGGTTTCCATGAGGAAGGCGACGTCTGGTGCTGTCCTATCAAGGAGGTCCCAGAGTTCGACAGCGTGCTTGTGGACGGAGCGGGTGTTTAGAAGGACGCACTTGAGGTGGTTGTAGTTTGGTTCTGCGGGCGGGGGGCAGGTTAGTAGGCAGGTGAATTTGCAGGCTTGACAGGTGAAGGGTCCGTGGGTGCACTTCGGGGCGGCTCGGTAGCAGGCTGGTGGTCGTCCGGTGTTGAGTGCATTGAGGGCGGCAGAGTCGTATCTCAGTCGATTTCTCTGGTTTCGGCGTGGGCCAGGGGTTCTGGCGCTGTGCGCGGTCCAGGCGCGGACGGGCGCAGACGGGCTAGCCTTAGGCGCGCCTTTGGCGTGCCAGCGGCGCGACCACTGCGCGCGGCCTCCATATGAGGGGCCGAGGGAGGGAGGAGCAGCTGGGAGGTGGGAGCGGGGCGGCCAATGGGAGTGAAGGGGGCGGGGCCGCAGGGGCTCAGCGGCGGGAGAAAACGGAGAGGGTCACAGAGGGAGGGGGATAACAGAAGAAAAGGGGGCACAATGGGAAAAAGAAAGGGTAAGAGCACAGGGGTACAGAATGTAAAAGGGATTAGGGGTACAACAAAAATACAATCAAGCAGAGGCAAAAGCGGCCAAAACGGAGGTAACCAGGCAACACAGCACACAGCCGGGATGCAGGTGGCTGACACGGGTGTAGGCAGTGGATCCGATCACATATGGGGCTGCGTGGCGGTGAGGGGAGCTCAGATATCTAGCACAGGAACTCACACTCACGGTCATGGCAGCATGCTCCATGAGGGGACAGATACATCACCTGGGAGAACCAATGCCAAATCACACTACACCCACCAGCAGGCCCTGTCACACACACCCCTTGCACAAGCACAAACCCCCGGGGCAGAAAATGGATTTACCCACTCTCACAATGGACATGTGACACAACAATATCAATCCATAGCCAAAGATGCATCCAAGCCTAAATTCTACATGTCAAACACTCTGGCGAACATTTCAATTGTTCCCCTGCAACATACCCATCCACAAGTGAACATTGAGGGGAATGCTAGGCACATACAACTACCTGGAGGAACTGTGCCAACTTGAACATGTATGAAACATGGATGTCACATGAAACAGCATTAACATAGTCTCTTTCTCACACACAGGGCAACATCATGGATCTCCCCCCAACAATGGGGGGGAAGAATCACAGTCCCAGGCTCGGGAGGAATCTGATCCCACCGGCAGTGACGCCTCTCAACACTCCGTGGATGACCCCAACCCACCTGGACCCTCTGGTGTCCAAGCCCCTGTAGCACCTGTGTCATGTACATCTGTGCCAACCACCACCCCCATTCCTGCCACATCCCAGGAGACACCCAGGAGCCCTGCCCGCACTGAACAACTGAGCCAGTCTGACCTGGAGGGACAAGGTTCGCCGTGCACCCAGGAGGAGGCAGACAACACCGCAACTGCCATCCCTCAGGGGTCCCGTAGACCCGATGTGCCCACAACGGCAGGCCAGGCTCGTGTGGGCAGGGGTGGTGGGAGTGGAGGCAGGCGGAGGCGAGAACCTGACCAGCCAGCTGAAGGGACCGGTATGTCACACGTACGCAACATCATGGAGGCATACCGGCGTGACACCAGGGCCATCAGTCAGGTAGTGGAGACCCTCACAGAGATGAAAAACCAGCAGGCCGAGCAACACGCCAGTGAACAACAACACCAAGGACGGATGGAGGCAAGACTGGCTGAGCTCCTGGCGGTGCAAACGGACATTTACAAGTATCAATTTACATAAGCCGTTCACTCCGTCGGATCGCCGACAACATTGGCAACCCTCCCTGTGCCACCAGGCGAAGACCACCACCAGCCACAGGGAGGGAGGAGGAGGAGGAGGATTCGTCCGATGGAGCGTCCCAAGCATCGTTAAGGCCTGCATATGAGGGTCCCGCGAGGAAGGTGGGTCGTCCACGGAAAAGACCGTGCGAGGCAGCGGACCATCCACATCTCCCAGGTCACCTGGCCTGGCACCGGGCCTTCATGCGCAACAGCAGCACCCCATTCACTGACATTCTCTGCCACATGGACTTGCTGGTCACAGTCTGACCAATGATGACCAACACTGTGGTCTGGATTCTGATGACTTCAAATGCCAAGGATCCCATCTCCCCTTGTGAACTTTGGATTCTAGGCACACGGTATAGCACCTATTTATAACAAAACAGGCACACCACCGAGAATAAAACTAAATTGCTTTAATTAGATGTTGCAGTCATTTTGCATGAGTCCACAACATACGTGTGGGGAAATGTCAAACTATGCCTGAGTGTTGAACTAACTCCAGCCATCCATTCCCTGGGATCTGAGTCCGGTCCAGGACACACATGGGTCACAATGTATCATCCAATACAGACTGGGAGCACAATACTCACCCGTGATGGCCTCAAGCTGCTGAGGGGGGACTTGCAATACTGTGTGGACAAACCAATTAGGAAGAGGATGATGAAGGGCCAGAGGTCATGGCTCATGTGGAGGTTCCCGGGGAGGGAGTCCCAGGTATGTTTGGCCAGGTGGGAGAACCATCTCCTTCATGCTGGAGTTTGGTGGATGTGAAGAATGGTGGCCAGGGCAAGTTTGGATGCATAGAGTTGGCCCAACGGGGTCTTGGATGACCGTCGTCCAAGGTTGATTTTGGTGTCTGGGGTTGTGGACTGCCTCCTGAGTGTATGTGAGGAGTTTGAAGGTCATCCTGCAGCACACAGTGATCACTTGCAGCTATCTCAGGTGGACGTTGATGTGGCTGGTGCACGGGATGTTGAAGCTGAGGTGTGCAGATGCACCCTGGATGTGGACAAGTTTGCCGGGAGTTTGGCTGTACTTGCTCTGTAGGGTGCGTGGCTGTAGTTGACACAGCTGGTGTCGTGGACCTGGGGGACGGTCTGTCTTGCCTTGGAGTGGATCTATCTGTGGGTAATGTGCATCATGCAGAGGGTGTTGCAGCATGAGGTACAGATGCTGGTGAGTTGCATGGCAATTGTGAGCGTCGAGTCCAGGATGCACACCATTTTGTGTGCGTGGCCATTGGGTGCTGTTGCAGTGCCCTGGTGGGTGGGACACAAGAAGTTGACCCAGCTGTAAGGGGACAATCCTCAGATGATTACCTCAGTCCTGGCAAAGTCCAGCCTCATGTGGCTGATGCTCACCCATTCATCAACGGACCTCATGCCTTCTTGAAGGTTGGAACCGGCAATGGCTGTGTCTTTGGTGAGGGTGAGGAGCAGCTGGCTGTCAATGGCATACGAGATGATGATGAGGTTGTGTGCGCATGTGATGGTGAAGAGGGGGGCATGGACACATTGAAGATTGACACGCTGAGAGATGATCCCTTGGCCATGTGCCAGATGACGCCACTGTACTACATGCTTAAGGCTTGAGTCCCACTCCCATGGCCTTGCTGATGATCTACTAGGTGATTTCATCAGGGTCCATACCCGGGATACCAGTGTTGGAGATGTGTGAGCTGACAGTGTGTGAGCACATCATGTATAATGCTGTGGAGAGGTCAAGGGGGGTGGCCTCACAATTGTTGAGCAGGGCAAAGTTGTCGTTGTTGGTGGTAATGATGACGTTTGCAGTGGGGTGATTACAGTGGAAGATGGCCTTGTGCAGGTTGCCTGGAGCTCTTTGCGTGGAGGAAGTCTGTCAGTCGCTCGTCGCCTGTCTTCCTGATGACATTTGCGGGCTAGGGAAGCACGGTGAGGTTCCTTGAGAGCCTGCGTTCCTGCCGTCCGTTGTCTAAGAAGGGCCTGGGTCACTGCATGCCTCCATCTACCATGGAATGTGGATAACTCCAATGATACATACATGACGTGCTGGACGGGGGCTACAAGGATAAGGAATGATGTGGTTGAGATGTTGTGTGGGAAGCGGCCTGATGGAGATCCCCAGTGGATGTTGCACATGAGCCGGGTGTTGTATCTCTTGATGATGGAAGGGCTAAACCTGAGGGGGCTTGCTCCCACGTAGAATAGTGCACTCTGCCTCTGTGTGCCAAGGCTTGCGTGCATGTCCATGAGCTTGCAGTGGTAGAGAGTAGAAAGGGATTGGCTCAGCCTTGCAAGGGTGGGCTGTCTTTTGGATGGAGAGCTGATGTCAGTGCATTCACAATGCTGAAGAGCTCCATGATGTCGTGCGCTGTGTTTGCCTCGGCACCTTCTGAAGGATCTCCAATTGTCCTTGCTGATGACATGGTGATGGCTGTGTGTGCCGTTTTCCCGGCTTGTTTGGCCACTGATGGTTATTTGTGTTGCAAGCTGTGCACAATAGTCCTGCTAGACTTGTATGAGTCCACTCGCTGTGCCTGGTCCCAGGTGGCGTAATTCTTGATGTGCGTCACAGGAAAGTCCGTCAACGTGGCTAGATTTTTGGATCAGTTGCTGATCCAGTGTGTGAGGTTGCAGGGTGTGGCGGTGGTGTTGGTTCCAGTGTCCCACACAGCATGTCTGTGTTGACTTACATCAAGCATCTTTGGTAGCGGGGTGTGTGTCAGTGTGTTGCTTGTCAGAAACGTGGATGCCAATGTGGATGGATCAATGATGGATGCTGGTGTGGTTCTCATCCAGCCAGAAGTTCCGGGCCCACAGCCACATGTATCCTGTGGATGTGAGTGCATGCGTGACGATGGACGTGTTGATGGCTTTGTGGAATTGTGGATGTAGGCCTGGCGATCTGTAGATGAGTTTTACTCTGAGGGTTTGCAGGGGGTTTGTGCCAAACCCGATTAGTGACCCTAAGTGCGTACTTGGGAATAGATATCAATTCATCCCCCGGGATTGTTAGTGTCGTCCCTGCGGCTGCTCTTGTAGCCATCTGAGATGGCAATGAAGAAGTTATGTGCTGCGGATGCTTTTATCCACGTCACTGTCATGAAGGTGATGTGTGGTCCTGTTGTGTTGAGGAGGTAACAGAGTCCAATGGCGTGCTGTTGGACGGAGCCGGTGTGGAGTAGGAGGGACATGACCTGGTTGTTGTGGGAGGGCCTGGAAGGTGGGGCAGAGCTGTGTAGGCAGTTGGAGTTGCACACTCAGCATGCGAAGGTGTCGTGTGTGCGCTTAGGGTATGCCTGAGAGCATGCAGTTGATTTTCAGTTGGACATTGCTTGGGGGGTGGCTGCAACATGAGACTGTTGTGTGATTTGGGTCATGCAAGGACATGAGGGTCGTGCAATGTGCACGTTGCATGCGCTGATGGTCCTGTCTTTGGCACCGCGTGGCGGCAACAGTGGCACAGACAAGCTGATGACAGCCTAATGAATGGGTGGCGGGAGGAAGGGAGGAGCCTCTTGGAGGCATGTGGGTTGCAGAATCCGGGAATTTGGTGGGCCCTTTCCGCTGGGGCCGCAGCAGCAGGTGGCATGTACTGGAGACTATGACGAAAGTAGCACACAAAGACAAGGAGGTCAGAAAGGACAACAATTGCAACAGGCGTACGTAAAGGAAGGAGTGTCAGGTTAGTCATGGCTCACCCAGAGAAAATGGATGAACAATCACCAAAGATGACTGACAGGATCAGGAAACAGAAGGCCGAGCTGCGCACAGGAGACACACCCTCAGCCGGCGTGGGTGGTCCGTTGGGGTGAGCAACCTGCCCAAAAACATACAAACACATGGACCACATGCAAAATAGAGATCATTATCCATGAAGAACTACATGCATGTTGACGAACTACACATAAACTCCTAGGCATAATCTTTGACAACTATGCCAGAGGTGACGCATGCAAAGTGGCAAGAGACCTGCATTGACAGAGATGAGGCACTTATGAGTATGATGAACACCTTTATTACTTAAACTCACACTAAGGGAAATGCATCTATGTGAACAGACTCACAGGTCAATTGACTGAACATGTGGGACCTACGCTGGACACCCCCTTCACAACACACAAGTTAAGGGGATGACCAAAACACTTCCTGCTGCACACAGAGAGGCTGCAATTCACCATTGAGCCTGTTATGGGGATGTCCCACATTATGTCCACCCGCAGCATCCCGTAGGTTTAAGAGGGAATTTTTACACACATTGATGCCTTCACCTGAATCCAAAACCCATTACAGATGACTGTCAGGAAGGGTGACTATCAATTCATGGGAGTCATGCTACATGTTATGTGCCCCATGGTGAGTCGACATGTATGCATGTGAACACAACATGCACAGGAGCAGTCCATTCCAAACACGTACCACCCAAAAAAAGCCTTGCTTCAATCCTTACCCAAAATGACATTTCCCCGTGTCCGTGCATGGAACACTGATTCACCGTGCATGGAACGCTGATTCACCACACGTTGCAATACTCATGAGGAATAGCAGGAGGACAACGATGAGTGCAAAGATTTTTCGACGCATACATGGTCAGTTACTAAACATGAACAATGTTGTCCCCATGCTAATTGAAAAGAAAGTGTCTCTGCGAAAATGTGTGGAATGACATCCTCACTCGAGTGACACATCAGAACACACATCTAAGTCACTTAGCATACAGTCAGCTGGACACACACATTGCAACACATGCCACCCAAGGATACAAGCATGCACCCTCAGACCCAGTGACTCAACATTATGAGAAGAAGTTGAGTATGAGCTGACTCCGGATATCCTCCTCCTCGTCTCTTGCCTCCTGACCAAGCCCTTCATCCTCCATGGGTGGATGTTCCTGCTCATCCGGATCCAGGATGAGTGGCAATGCCTTCTCCACTGCCATGTTGTGCAGCATGCAGCACACGAGGAAGATATTGCAGACCTTCACCGGTGCATATGGGAGGGACCCGCCTGTCTTGTGAAGGCACCGGAATCGTCTCTTCAGGAGGCCAAATGTTCTCTCAATCACTCGCCTGGTGTGCCCTTGTGCATTGTTGTACCGGTGATCTGCAGCTGATCTTGGGTTGCTGAGAGGTGTCATCAGCCATGGCATGTTGGGATATCCAGAGTCACCTACATGGAAACATCATGTAAAGAAGTGGGTCAGGAGATGCCGTAAGAGCCAATGATAACGCAACACACAGGACAAACAGAGTATACCCACCAACAAGACATGCTTGTTCGTTGTGCAGCCGCAGCATCATTTGTGGCACCCTGCTACGCCTCATGATGTAGGCATCGTGTGCTGACCCTGGAAACCGTGCACAGATATGGGAAATCAGCATGTTAGCAAGACACACCACAAGGGCATTAATAGAGTGGTAATGTTTACGGTTGCAATAGGCTACCTCCTGTGCCTGTGGTGGTACCAAAGCTACATGTGTCCCATCAATGGACCCAATGACATGGGGCATCCCTCCCAGGGCATAGAAATCACCCTTGACACCTGTCAACTCCTCAGGAGTAGGGAAATGGATGAATTCATCAAGGTGCTCCAACATGGCTGCCAAAACATCACGCAGGACACGGCTGAACATTGTCTGGGACATGCCATCCACATCAGCTATGGTGAATTGAAACGTACTGGTGGCAAAAAAATGTAGGGCTGCCATCACCTTCATCTTGGGGGTCAGCGCAGTAGGATACCTGTGTCGCGGTTGGAGGTGTGGTGCCAGCTTGGCGGTCAAGTCCTCAATCAACTGTTGTGTGAATCTGTAACGTCAGATGCAGTCACGTTCCCTCATGGCACCCAAGTCTGGCATTGGTCGGGGGACAGGCGGTGCCCTGCAGAAAATGGAATTGAATAAGGAAGATTTTGATCATGACATCATCAATGTCAATGAACATAGCACATGCGAAACTGCTACTACACATCAGATGAAAACAGAGTCTGGTCTGTGCAATACATCCAGGACACGTATGCCACCCTGGTGATACTCCTACAAAAAGCAAGATACATCCGTTGATTGGCAAGTCTACATGACATGCCCGGAAACGACCTGGGGGCCAGTCTGAGTGAACAGCCAGAGACATCACAGGAGTGACATACATCCACATAGCTGCATTTAAAGGATGTCATCTCATACACACAGCTGACGGCAAGCTAGACGCACAGGTCACATGGAATGTCAAATGTACAGATCAAACACATTGCAATGAAGGGGTACACGTGAAAACAGAAACCACAGACATTAAGACGATGCAGATATGTCCTCATGTGAAAATGTCATGTTCGATGCATACAGACCCTGCTTACGTGGGAATCCACATGTGGCATGGTGTGCACAGATGTGTGCCATGCCCATCTCCACACAGACACATGTTGGATGCAGCAACAGCAGATGTAGTTGACGGAACACTAACAGCAAGCTCATGGGACCACATGACACACACATGAAATAGTCACATCGGGGCACGCTGATCGTTAAATGTCAGTTGGTAGTGTCCCTGTCCATAGCATCAGGGGACAGTTGCGGGTGGTGGTGACTGTGCCATGCCAGTGATGTAGTGCTTGACACGTTTGGACTACAGGCACACATGTGCAAAGTGTGAAGGGGAAGTGTGCCACATAGTGCCCTATCACACATGAAATGTGTACACAGGTCATCACACAACAATTGTGCAACTACAAGAGGAGACGTGCAATTTCACTGCCTGACACACCTAGGCCCTACACACGAAAGTCTGCAATGACAATGACTTGATGTACAGCCTTGTGCGAGTCTGAGACCTCCATTCCTATTGTGTGCGCCTCACCAGTGTAAGCGTGTGAAACACACCGTACACACGCTCTCAGAGCGTGTGTACGGTCCGTATCACTATAGGAGTGGTGCCGTAGGAGTACACGTGTGTGACCGCTCCATATACACACGCGTACTCCTACGGCACCACTACTATAGAGGTACGGACCGTACACATGCTCTGAGAGCATGTGTACGGTCCATATCACTGTAGTAGTGGTGCCATAGGAGTACGCATGGTACGGACCGTACACACGTCATGGGTACGGTCCGTATCACTATAGGAGTGGTGCCGTAGGAGTACGCGTGTGTGTACGCTCCGTACACACACACGTACTCCTACGGCACAACTACTATAGTGGTATGGACCGTACACACGCTCTGAGAGCGTGTGTACGGTCCGTATCACTGTAGTAGTGGTGCCGTAGGAGTACGCCTGGTACGGACCGTACACATGTCGTGGGTACAGTCCGTATCACTATAGGAGTGGTGCCATAGGAGTACACGTGTGTGTACGCTCCGTAAACACACGCGTACTCCTACGGCACCACTACTATAGTGGTACGGACCGTACACACGCTCTGAGAGCGTGTGTACGGTCCGTATCACTGTAGTAGTGGTGCCGTAGAAGTACGCATGGTACGGACCGTACACACGTCATGGGTATGGTCCGTATCACTATAGGAGTGGTGCCATAGGAGTACGCGTGTGTGTACGCTCTGTACACACACGCGTACTCCTACGGCACCACTACTATAGTGGTACGGACCGTACACACGCTCTGAGAGCAGATGTACGGTCCATATCACTGTTGTAGTGGTGCCGTAGGAGTACGCGTGGTACGGACCATACGCACGTCGTGGGTACGGTCCGTATCACTATAGAAGTGGTGCCGTAGGAGTACGCATTTGTGTACGCTCCGTACACACACGCGTACTCCTACGGCACCACTACTATAGTGGTACGGACCGTACACACGCTCTGAGAGCGTGTGTACGGTCCGTATCACTGTAGTAGTGGTGCCGTAGGAGTACGCGTGGTACGGACCATACACACGTCGTGGGTACGGTTCGTATCACTATAGGAGTGGTGCCGTAGGAGTACGCGTGTGTGTACGGTCCGTACACACACGCGTACTCCTACGACACCAGTACTATAGTGGTACGGAGCGTACACACGCTCTGAGAACATGTGTACGGTCCGTATCACTATTGGAGTGGTGCCGTACGTGTACGGGTATGTGTGAAACGCACCGTACTTGTGTTTTTGACTCAAAAACTACATAGTGGACAAGTATTAGGCCCAAAATGCATGCTGGTTGTCATGGATACCGAGATTTCAGTTGCAATGTGCACATCATGTGGGCTGGAAAAGTCAGTTGGGCCAAAAATTACAATGTTGCAAAGTGGTGTTTGCCTTGCTATGAAGCTCAAATTTTGAACCATGCAAAATCGTGTCATTGGTGTATGTTTAAAGGGATTGGAGGAAACGTAGGATGCAAATGAGTCTGACCAATCACTCTGTACTCCTGTAAATGAAAGCCCCCAGCAAGACAGATATAAGTCAGGCAGAACCCATGAGACGACACTTGCCTGCACAACTTTCCTGTCGACCACACTGCTGCTGTCTGTGTTTCCTCTGGCACCATGTCAAGGACTGTGGAGAGGGCATAGCCATTCACCCAGGAGGAGAATGAGGCCCTGCTGGATGTGCTCCTCCCACAGTACCCCAGCCTGTATGGGAGACCAGGGGAACAGGTGAGTGCTGACTCCACTACCTTTGACTGTGCACCTTTTTTGTGACTGTCCCTTCTGGCATTGTGTCCAGGTGTGACAGACATGCAATGTTGTTTAGAGTGGGTCCCAGGGGGGGGAAAGCTTATGTCTCTCATGCTGAGCATGATGTAGTTCCTGTGTGCACTCCTCACTTGCATTGTGCTTACTGTGACATTCACTGCATAGTGCATGACACATTCAGCCTGGCAAATCCTTTGGTGCATTTTTTGTCTATTGTCCTGAGGTGATTCAGTGGTCCTCCCGGTGTGAAAGGTGACTGTACCCACAGATGTGTGTGAGTTGAGTGGAGCTGTGGTGAGAGTGTCCAAGTGATGTGTACGCCCCATGGACATTGATGTGTGGGAATGTTCCTTGTCATGTGGGTGAGTGTGTATGTGAAGTGTTGCACCACAGCTGCATGGAGGAGGCAACAGCTCTACCCATCTGATGTGAGAAGTAAGCCGTGCTGTGTGTCTGACTTGATGAGGTAGCTCGACACCTGTGACACCCCACAGGCAAGTGGCACATGTGCAGAGTGAGGTTTGTATCCACTGTTGCCAATGGCAGGTGATTGATCTGTGCCTGTGTGTGTCTCTGTACTCTGCTGAGGTTGCGTCAGTGGCCTAGGGCATGTAACTGCTTAGAGGTGCTGTCCATCAGCCTGGTGTTGCATGTGATGCACAGTGTGTGCCATGATCAGGGAGTGTGTCACACCCCTCCTGCCACCTGTGTACTTTCAATGGCATGTAGTGCATTGGGGATTCCACAGAGGCCAGTGGACATATGAGAAAGAATCAATTCCTTGGCAGCATCCTATGCCCTGTCCAACATATCAAAGATGTACAAATGTGTGTCTCTGTGACATGTAGCATGTGTAGTGATGTTGTCTCACTTTGTCATCCTCACAGGTAACTTCCTACGAGAAGGGGGTCATCTGGAAGAGGATCGTCAGGGCCGTGAGGATGGCGGGGGATCGCAGTCAGCGCCTAGCCCAAGTCCGCAAACGCTGGCAAGACATCCGGTGCTGGACCCGGCGGATTGCCCGGGTCCAGCTGGACCTATCACCTCCACGCCCACACGGCGGGCGGTGACGCTTGACTCCCCACATGAAGCGTGTCCTGGCGGTGGTCTTCCCTGACCTGGATAGGCAGTTCCAGGAGAGATAGCAGCAAGGAGGGGGTAGGTACATGTGTGTTTGTTGTGTTGTGTGTCACCAGCTTTTGGAAGTGCTCTGTCGCCTGGATACACTGCCAGGGTTTATATGTGCCGTGCATATTCTGCTCCCCAAAGTCAAACGGTGCTCTTATTCATCCCTTCCCCTCCTTGACATATGTCCCCTGGTCTGTGTGCAATCACTATTGCAAATGGGAATCTAGGCTTCCAGTTAATCCAAGTGCACATTGCTTTCTGCATCCTGTGGGAGGGTGGTCTGTGACATGTGTTGGTATCTTGCCTGTGCCCTGTCCTCTTCACTCACTTTGGGGTCCATATTTGTTGGCACTGATGATGAGTCTCACCATAGGAGTGTGAGGTTTCAAATGAACACACTTGCAGCATGCATGACCGATGTTGTGGCCTCAGACATGATGTGTATGAGTGGGAGATATGCATAGTGCCAGGACGGTTGCTCATGTTACAGTCAGATCATTCCAGGCACAAGGAGCAGTGTGCCCACTACAGTCCCTTTAGACACACTTGCCTCGTAAACATGTGTATCATCCAACACTGTGCCCATTCTCTGTGTGTTCAGCATTGGTTTGCCTCTGTGGCATTGTTCCCTGGCCTCATTTGTATTTATCCAAAGTGTGCTACATGTGTCCACTGGACAGGGAGACCCCATTTGGCTTATGCATACTCACACTGGGCAGTGCCTGTGTGTCTATTCACAACTATCTGTTGATGGTTGTTTGTCACATATATGTGTTGGCAGCCTCACGAGGTGATGTGGGGTACAATTGGGAAATATTGCAGCACATTTTAGAAAACACTGATTAAGAGGTGTCATTTCTTGGTCTGTCTCAATCACATTGTCTCAGGTATGGGGGGTTTGTGCGGGCGAGGCCTACATGGCCAAACCTTATGTCTCCTTGCCAGGTCTGACCTGTGTGCAATAATTGGCTTGACAGAGACTCAACGTGCAGTGACCCAGTCATGTTGTGCAGGGGTTAATGTTTGTGCGTTGCAGCAAGTGTCAATACTTTAAATACATGATTCCTGCTCATACATTTTTGGCACCAGTGTGTGGTCCAGATGCTACGTAGTTTTGTCTTTGTGTGCTGACATCTGTGTGGACATTCTGGCTTGCCATGAGGGTGTCTCCTCAGATGTGTGCCTTTTTACGACACAATTGCAGGCCCCTCAGCTTATGCATTGTCCTGTGTTTGGACATGTGTGCCACTCCACATGACAGGCAGTGGGTCAGATGTGTTGCCAACTGTGTCATCAGGGAACGGATGGCCATGTGACAACTGGCATAATTAAAGTTGTTAGTCAAAAGAGTCTTGTACCTTGGCACTCACTACACTTGTCAACATGTCTTCCAGTTTTAAATGCTTTAGTTTGATGTTTTTGTGTGAAGACAATAATGTGCATGCATGACAGATGTCTCCCAAGGAAGTGCACAACAAACCACCTTTACACTTTCATGGAACACGCTGGCACTTTTTAAAAGAAGCCATTGTTCTCATAAGACTGTTTTGCAGATTATACATATACATGTTCCCAGAGTGTTGTGGAATTTGGGTAAGTGCTTTGTTGTTGTTGATACCAACTTACGAGTGTCAAGTCATCAAGACCTCCGTGTGCCCACGTATATGTACTTTCTGCAACACCATTTCTTTTTGACAGTGGGTCCTGTAGATAAGGCTGCCAGCTTCTTCAATGACTTGGTAAATGTAGTTTTGTGTGCACCTCCTTTGGAGACATCTTTTATACAGGCACATGTGTGTTCTGTTCACAAAATGGCACATTCCCACATTATTAACATGTTGATTGTGTGAAGAATTGTTATTCCCAAGGGACTAAAGTTTTTTGGGTTACTGTTCAAAATTACTTGCAAGGCTCTGATTGTGGGGACACCTTTACTATTGAGGTGTGTTAGTTATGCCTTGGGTACACCACTCCTGTTTCTTTCAGGGTAAACAAGAGGTGTCATGACCTCATTGTATTGCTGTGCTCACCTGTTCACAATCACTAGCTTCTCAGTATATTTCTCAGTCTAGTTTTGGGCTGGTGTGTCCTATTTTTCCTTGTGTCCAAGTGGCATAGTGGGTCTACCAACTGGAGAGTACAGGCCTTACATATGTGTGGAGTAATCTAGCTGTTACTCATGAAGCATTGCCTGATATGCACTGTGACCTATTTTTTTGGTACTCATGTGTCAGAAGTATACAGGTGACTGATGTTTTTCTGTATGTTCACCTTGCCCACAGCATCATCAACGGAAACCGAGGGAGACACATGCACGGACCTTGAGGAGGGACCCAGCACCAGTGCCACCAGTGCTGGCGAGTCATTGGGAGCCAGTGGCACGGAGGGCGAGGGAAGTCAGTCAGAGGACCTGTCTGGTGGGGACAACAACTACGACGCAGATGGGTCCGAGGCTGACCTCATCAAGGGGGCGGAGGCTGATACAACACCTTGCAGCAGCCCAACATCTGGTCCCGCCTCCTCCATTCCCATCACCACCCTCCAAGTTGCTCCGGTCCCTTCTGTCCGTGCAGAGCCACTGCATGTCTCCTTCAGTCCAGGCACCGCACCCCCTGCCCCTATCACCCCTGCTGCCCTCAGTGCTGAGTCTGTGGACATACAGCGGCAGTTGCAGGTTGGGCAGGCATCGATGCTGCATGTCCTCCATGGCCACACCACACTGCTGACACAGATGGTGTCGTTCATGGAGGGCATGTCAGCAACGATGTCTGACCAACGCCGTTTTCTGCAGTCCATGGACTCTTCACTGATGGCAGCAGTATCTCTCCTGCAGCGCTTCGTCCCCCCCCTACCCCAGCCCCATCCACACTTCCCTCTCCCATACCTGTCACATGCACACACAGACCTTCCCACGCACGCACCACACCAGACACAGCCAGCACACCACCAAGAAATGGCAAGCGCACACATCCTGACACACACACTCAGGGGGAGATAGGCACACCCACTGGGTCTGGGGCACAAATCCATACACGCAGCCACAGTCTGAGTACGCATGCCTCACAACCCAGTCCCTCCCACAGCACTCCCCTTGGCTCTCCTGCCCCCACTGTGACACCACCCCTCAAGCGGTCCAGGAAGTCCCCGGGCAGGGGAGTTGAGTCCACCCCCATGTCCACCCCCTCCCCCGCCCCATCCCTGCATCCCCCCTCCGTTGTCCCTGGTGTTTCTTCCGGTGAAGGGGTTACTCTGGACACCCTGGCAGAAGTATGCAGCGCCGAGCTAACCACCACCTTTGGCGCAGCCCCACCCCCTGTGGTGGACACGTCCACCCCTGCACCCACCCACCCTTCCCCCTCCTGTCCCTGCGGTGCCTGGTCCTTCCCCATATGATGCCCCCCCTGGTCGACGAACCTGAGGGTTCCAGTGTGCAGGCAAGCTAGGGGAGACATGTGCCCCAGTTTCCCCCCAAGGACTTATATGATGGACTGTCCATTGGCCTTTGTATATAGTCTTCTTACTTCCTTTTGTTTAATGCTGAATAAAGCATTTTATTTTTCCTTTGAACACTATTGCATTTCAGGTATTGATGTTGGTGCTGAGGCCCCATGAGTTGGTGTTGTGGTAATGTATCATTGTTCTGAGACATGTTCGAGTCTGATGGTGTTGAGGTTGACCATGGTATCCGCGTGCCATCACAAGGTCTCTGCCAAGAATCATTGGTAGTGTGTGTTATTATGGTTTTGAGACATTGTCCCAAGGAGTGTTCTTTCCTCTGTGGCACCTGACATCTTCCCTGCAAAGAGTTGCACAATTGTTGTGCTGACCTGTGTCTACATTTCCTTTGTTGGTGACGGATCCCTTCAACTATGGCCATGCCTGCTCAGCAATGTCTCCGGCTGCATCGTCTGTGCCATCCTTGCTATTCACTGTACTTGTGTATTGAGTATGTTGAAATGCCTTCATGGAGAAATCCTCCCTTTTCAGCACTATGCATGTGTGTAATCCCAGCCTAGCACACATTTGTTACTTGTTCTGCAGAGTATTTGGGCACATGACTCACAATTGTGGGCATTGTATCTGTGGAAACTCCACCCTATTCCTTCCATGAGAGACGACATCTTGGTGGCTGGCCCAGCACCGGTACATTCCTATCATTCCGGGGATGTGGGTGACAATGTGTGTTCCCTTCGGCTCTCTTACTTTAGTAGGCAGTGACATGACTATACAGTCTTGTGGCATGATCTCAGTGTGTGTATTGTGCTGCATCCGCCAGGGGAGGGTATGCATGTGTCATTTGTCCTCACACCCACATGTGGTGTGTCATGCAGTGGGGAAAAGACAGCCATCCTCCTGGGAGTGGGACACTGCTGTCAGTGATGTGTTGTTATGGCACTATCATCATAGTCAAAACTCAGGGATGCGTACATACACCCATGGAGTCGTGGGCATATGCTAATGATGTACACACCCCCATGTCTATGTCCACTGCTGGGAGTCCTCTGCACCCACCCACATATGTCTGTCCACTGCTGGGAGTCCTCTGCAGCCACCACTCATATGTCTGTCCACTGCTGGGAGTCCTCTGCACCCACCCCTCATATTGCAGTCCACTGCTGGGAGTCCTCTGCACCCACCCCTCATATGTCTGTCCACTGCTGTGAGTCCTCTGCACCCACCCCTCATATGTCTGTCCACTGCTGGGAGTCCTCTGCACCCACCCCTCATATTGCAGTCCACTGCTGGGAGTCCTCTGCACCTACTCCTCATATTGCAGTCCACTGCTGGGAGTCCTCTACACCCACCCCTCATATTGCAGGCCACTGCTGGGAGTCCTCTGCACCCACCCCTCATATTGCAGTCCACTGCTGGGAGTCCTCTGCACCCACCCACATATGTCTGTCCACTGCTGGGAGTCCTCTGCACCCACCCCTCATATTGCAGGCCAGTGCTGGGAGTCCTCTGCACCCACCCCCATGTCTCTGTCCACTGCTGGGAGTCCTCTGCACCCACCCCTCATATTGCAGGCCACTGCTGGGAGGCCTCTGCACCCACCCCTCATATGTCTGTCTACTGCTGGGAGTCCTCTGCACCCACCCCTCATATTGCATGCCACAGCTGGGAGTCCTCTGCACCCACCCCTCATATGTCTGTCCACTACTGGGAGTCCTCTGCAGCCACCCCTCATATGTCTGTCCACTGCTGGGAGTCCTCTGCACCCACCCTTCATATTGCAGTCCACTACTGGGAGTCCTCTGCACCCACCCACATATGTCTGTCCACTGCTGGGAGTCCTCTGCAACCACCCATATATGTCTGTCCACTGCTGGGAGTCCTCGGCACCCACCCATATATGTCTGTCAACTGCTGGTAGTGATGTGCACCCACCCCCATGTCTCTGTCCCCTGCTGGGAATCCTATGCAGCCACCCACCCACCCCCTTGGTGCTGTACACTGCTCTCCTTCCCCTCCACACACACCAATATAATGGTGATATGCTGCACCAGGCCTTACAACACCATTTGTGTTGTGTGTACGCCTTGTATCACAAGTGTACTGGTGCCGTAGGGGTACGTGTGATACGGACCGTTCCCCCGTATTCAGAGGGTGTGTACGGACCGTACCACGCGTACCCCTAAGGCCCCAATCCAATAGTGGTACGGGCCGTACACACGCTCTGAGAGCGTGTGTACGGTCCGTATCACTATAGAAGTGGTGCCATAGGAGTAGCGTGGTACGGACCGTACACCCGCTCTGATAGCGTGTGTACGGCACGTACCACGCGTACTCCTACGGCACCACTACTATAGTGATACGGACCGTACACCCGCTCTGATAGTGTGTGTACGGCACGTACCACGCTTACTCCTACGTCACCACTACAATAGTGATACGGACCGTACCCACTCTACGGATGTGTGGGTACGGTGCGTATCACTATTGTACTGGTGCCTTAGGGGTATGCGTGATACGGACCGTACACCCGCTCTGAGAGCGTGTGTACGGGCCGTACCATGTGTACTCCTACGGCACCACTACTATAGTGATACGGACCGTACCCACGCTATGGATGTGTGGGTACGGTGCGTATCACTATTGTACTGGTGACGTAGGGGTACATGTGATACGGACCGTACAACCGCTCTGACAGCGTGTGTACAGTCCATACCACGTGTACTCCTACGGCACCACTACTATAGTGGTACGGACAGTGCCCACGCTATGGATGTGTGGGTACGGTGCGTATCACTATTGTACTGGTGACGTAGGGGTACGCGTGATACAGACTGTACAACCGCTCTGTGTGTGTGTGTACGGTCCGTACCACGCGTACTCCTACAGCACCACTACTATAGTGGTACGGACCGTACCCACGCTATGGATGTGTGAGTACGGTGCGTATCAAGAATCTAGTGTTGCCGTAGGGGTACGCGTCCACATCCACTTCCGTTGTTGCGGGACGCAGGGATTGTTGGACACGCCCCCCCCCCCCCGAAGTGACCAGACCCTGGAGGTAATGTATGTACAGAATATAGTAGTTTTTAATTTGGGTATGGGTTATGTTTCCTGCCCCTCGCCCCCCCTTTGCCCCTGGGTGTTGTTCTCACCTTCTATGGCGTGCGCGGCGGTTTCGGTGCACCAGGTCATAGGCTAGGAGGGCCGGGATGACACATAGGATGGGGTCCATGGCTGTCCGTTGTGTACCGGGGCTCCGTATTCGCGTCGTACTCAATTTCCCGGGAGTTTTTGGCTGCCGTAAAAAATAAGCCGCGCGGAGTGACGTAGGCACGAATCGTACTTGCTGGTCCGTAAAACGCTGCCTGACTCCGTACGGACGTCACGTACGCGCTGTCCCAGATCAGAATCTTTGTGATTTTTTAGCCGTACGTAGTTTTGTACGATTCGTCCGGAAATTGTATTTCTGTACGAATCGTCCTTGCTGGATTGTACGGTGGGTTGGCTGGATACGAGTCGTACGGAGAATACGCTCAGTACGACGATTCGTACCTGGATTTTACAGGATCGGAATCGGCACCCAAGTATGTAAAATATCTAAAAAAATAACATTTAAGGGTGAAATAATATAAAACGATAGTGCATACTTGTGTATATACATCGATAAAATATTTTAATAACCCCTTTTGCATTTAAAAATTGTGACATGTTTTATTAAATATAATTAAATTACTCTCACTTAATTTTATATGATCCGTTTAGTAATGATTAATGCATAATACAAAAGTATTTTTTTTTAGGTGGAATGTATTATTTTATTTAAACTTCAGAAATTTATTTTAATTTAAATTTATATATTTACATTACTTAAACACTTAATTCAAATGTAATTTAACAGTGCTGTAGCATTTATTTCATTAGTTCAACATTTAAAAATAAAAATATAAAATAATTTTATATTATTGTGCAACATAATATTTTTGCATATTTTTCAAACATAAATAAGTGTTTATATTTTGCTAACATTTTACAATATGGAGACCTCCACCCAACTGCAGATATCTGCCCATGTTAAAGTACTGGGGACATTCCCCTACATTTTAATCAATGTAAATCTCTGTCCCTACTGCAAACAGAGCCGTGTATCATTTAAAGGCCAGTGAATATAAGAAGAATATAAATGTAGCCGAATCACAATACTATATTCATAGTATCATTGAGGAACCTAATGTTTATAAGAGGAACACTTTTACACAATGAAGAAGTGCCAGTGCCTGACAATCTATCTAAGAACAACCCTTGTTCAGAAATATTTTGTGAGGAACTAGAATCTTATTTTCACCAACAGACTCTCAAATATTAGGTATACTATCATGTCCGAAACTTTCTTAACACCTGGTTCAGATGACTTTTCATCTATGGCAAGCTCAGTAAGTTATCCTTCGACTGATTTTCTTCCTATTACCAAAGAAGATCCGAGCATGACAATTAGACAGAGTTGGCCTTCTAGCTCCCCATTCGATTTTGAACCAGCAATAAGCTCTGCAATCTTAGTCTTTGTAAGAAATTGGGTGGTCAGTTAAGCGGGGTGCCTACTCACCTTAAGCAACAAACTCAGTCCTTTTCAAGGTGAGCCACTACAATCACTAAATTAGCTTGAGCTCACCCACCGTCCTGTAGCAATGGCATAGAACAGAGAGGCTTAACTTAGAGACAATGAGTGAAGTATTTATTCAGTACCAAAACAGTAAAAAAGTCAAAACACAACATAACAAAAAATTCAACCCAATTTAGAAAAATAGATTACATTTCAATAAATATACAACATCAAAACAACAGAAATCCCAAAAAGGAACTGGAGATATGAGTTTTTAAAGTTTTAAATAAAAAAAGTGCCAAAAAGCATTAAGCGCCAACCACGGTTTTCTGGTTGCTTTAGACCAGTATCTAGTCTGAGGTGGCTGCAATGGAGCGCGGGTCAAGTACAGAAACCAGGTTCGACCCGGATAGAAGTGTTACCTTGGTCTCAAATTGGAAGTCCAAAATCAGCTGGGCAAGGCAGCAGGCTGTAGCTATGGGGGGGGAATCCACAAGTCAGATAGCCATTGGATGAAGTCTTGGTGAAGCTTTTGGTTTTAGGCATAAATGCCCCAAGAGGGAGAAATTCAAATTTTGCATCCATTATAGGTATCTTGCAGGTCCGTTTCTTTTGACAAAATGAGCAACCCCTCCTCTGTGGTCACTTAGAGGCAGTTCTTGGAGCGGTTCTGTCCTCACTGCAATTGGAGCCTGGCTAACTGGAGTAACAAAGGACAGACCTAGTCCAGGTGTCATCTGACATCTACCTATCACAGGAGAGACCCATTTCAAGTAGAATAATTTCCTAGCCCTTGCTCAAATAGTCGTCTTGCCTGAGGAATAGAAAACATCTCCCTACACCCAGGTCTTGGTATCTGCTCTGGAAGTAGTGTTCACACCTCATTCAGGTCTTGAGCACTCAGAGGGCTCCAGAGGCTATAGGCAGGGAAAAGGTAACTTTTTAAAAGTTATTATCTGTTAGAAATTAGGCCTGGGTGGTAAATTCCGTTCTGCTCGCGGAATTTGCGATATTTTGACATTTTTGCGTTCCGCTGAGAGCGCGAAAATTTCAAAACTTTCACAACCTGTCACGAAACTGAAGTTTTTTTCTTGTTTGCGGTTTAAAAATGCGTTCTTGCGTGCGCGGTTGCGACTTACTGGGTCCCTGCATTCGCCACCGGGTTTTCCTATTCGTTCGCGTGCGCCACAAGATGTTGGATTGTTGGTAGCCGGTCGCACTATCCCGCGAGAGTTTGCGATCGCGAACACGTCATTGCAATCGCGTACAGGAAATAAGCATCGCGAGCAAGATGGCCGCGCCTATTAGCGACTGCATGGGCAAGTTGGAGATATATTTCCCCGCGAGAACGCAAAAACACATCGCGAACGGGCTCGCTGAGATTTTGCGCAATTTCGCGATAATTTGCAAAAGTCAATTTCGCAAATTCTCTTCACTGGTGAATTGGGCATTTGATAATAATAACAATACATAATAATACAAAGAATACAGAGATTACCTGTCTATGTGTTTCCTAGCCAAATATTGTATTATTAAATGTAATATTGCATCCTAGTGTTTCTCTATTGACAGCCAGATGTGCTACAGAGAAAATAGCTATTAGGTGCTAGTCACTGTAAGGATATGGATAATATTGCATTTTTACATCTACTTTTCAACTCCATGCACCCTGCCTTATGGGCTATAATGCCTACTTAGTGGTGACTTATTCATATTTAAAAGTTCATTAACTGCTTTAGTTAGGCTACAATGGTAGGCCTGAAACTATGTATGCTCTGCCACTACAGAGGAGGATACAATAGGTGCTGCAGTCCACTAGTTACATTTTTGGGTACACTTTATACCCTCACTTGTAATAGTGCACTTTATATATACATGTAGCATAACATATTCTGATCAATCAACCAATCAATCAATCAGGATCTATAAAGCACAGCTAATCACCCAATAGAGTATCCAGGTGCTTGCAGGTCCCGGAGGCTTATTCGAAGAGCCAGGTTTTGAGAGCCATTTGGAATTATGGAAATGAGGTGATGATCTGGAGGTGCGTGGAGAGGCTGTTCCAGGCTCTGCTGCGAGGTGGGAGAAGGAGCGTCCTCCACTTCTGCTTTGGTAGATGCGGGGATTATGGGCAAGTGAAAGGGAGGTAGAGTGTAGTCTTCTCAATGGTTGATGGAAGTTCAGGCGTGGTTAATGCAGGCAGGTCCTTGGTTGTGTAAAGCCTATGTGAGTGGGTCAGCAGCTTGAATTGGCATCTCTTCTGTACGAGAAGCCAGTGGAGTATCCTGAGGTGGGGTGTGATGTAGGAAGAGGATGAGTCTGGCTGTGAGCCAGAACCCCACATCCGGAGGTCCCATATCGGCGAAATAAATTTGTTAACACATATCAGGCTTGAAAACTATCCATCGTACATCACCACATTGAACTCTAATAATTCTCTGTATAGAAGATGAACTAATCCGTATATCGTGCATCATCACGACAGTCAGTTATCGCAAGCATTATTTCTACAATTAATCCTCCAACCAAGCATTTCAATAAAGAACGTAGAAACTGAAACATCAAGACAGTTTTGGCCCCCCTTATGCAACATCCAGACTTATCTCCTGACGTATATTAAGAAAATTAAGCGTGGATCACATATCAAGTACTGAATCACTTGACAGTCTCTAGTAGTTACCTGGTCACCATATATATATATCGGTTTTAGATTCTACATATGTTCAAGCTGTGGCCCTCTTCCTGACGAAGGCACACCAGTGTGCCGAAATGCGCGTAGAAACACCACCAGTCATTCGAATTTGTGCCACATTGTTTTGTTTGAACCTTTTTATAATATTTCTGTGTCAATTTATTACTGCACAAACTGTCATCATAACACATTTTTAATCTTTACTGCTTTGTTTGAATGAGAGTGAGATTGATGGACATGAATGTGAGAGTATGAATATCTTAGGTTATTTTTGGTAAAAATATTTAAATAAATAATCATCTGTACTTTTGATAAATACCTCTGTCGCCTTGGTTCATTCTGTTCTCTATTGTCTTATTATCAATTCTATTGTTATTTATGGTCGGCTGCCTTAAATATGTACATTGATTACCTACAGCCCTCTAGGTAAGGAATTATCAATCATATCTAAAATTCAGCCAAGAAATCTCTATTTTATGCACTTTAAAGCCAAAATCTCTTCTACCATACAACATGGTCTGAAGTCTCTGTAGACGGTTTGTGGCCATTCCTACATAGAGTTCATTGCCGTAGGCCACTTGGCTACTGATCCAAGCTGAGTGAGAAGCTAGTCCTTAACTAAGTGTAATGTTCCATAGAATAACATGTCATCTTGGAATCCTTTCCAAGCTAGTTTCTGAGCCGGAAAAAGCACCAACCTGCTGGTGCTCTCTGCGGTTCGCAGTATTTGTAGATTGATGGACAATGGATTGGTTGCATCTTTGGTGCTTCTGGACCTATAGGCCACATTTGACACTACTGACCATTCTAATATGATCGCCAGTCTAAAGGAAATTGGCATCTTAGCCTTTAACTCGTTGTACCCCTACTTAACTGACTAGTAGTAAGTGGTGGTTCTTCCTCCATATGAGTCCAAACCCAGAGATCTCAATTGTGATGTCCCTCTGGTCTCTACTATTTAACATTCACATGTCCCAATTTCTAACTGGGGTTGGGTCAAAGTTCTGTACATGTGCAGATAACATGCAACTGACCTTCAGTTTTGATCAGAACTTTTCTTCTACCCTGTCCCTATTTCTTACTGAAAAATTGGCACGCTGGTGGTTGTTCCAGAATTTCCTTAGGGTAAGCACATCTAAGATTGATCTTCTGATTGTACCAGATGGAGTAATAAACTCCCGATGCTCACACTGCAGCATAGGTTTCATTCAAATCTGACACCCTCATAAAAGTGCAATTGTCAACACCTGCTTTTATTACTTAAAAACATTTGCAATATCCTACCCTTTTCCTATTGTTCTGATGGATAGATGTGATGGAGCAGGTAAAGCAACATTTTGTATACCTTCTCTATTTTTCGTGAAAATACTAATTACGTAATCGAGTTATATTTTAATTTGAGATAATTGTGTGCTGTGTTACACTAACCAACAACATGCATTTTTGGTAAACACAAATTACAGTGCTATTTGCATGGCAGAATAACCTAATGACTAAATATGGTACGCATATTAACAGTAGGAGATGTGGTAATAGAAAATTGCATGATTTATGTTGCTTTGGTGACGTTTTGCATTCCTGTAAGGACCGAATGGTGAGTAGTATTGCTTTAAATGTTGCTATAAGCTAGGAAAATACTAATACATAGAGGGATTAGTGTGGGTTTTAACAGTAGAATCTTCATTTCCGCATATTAATTATTCTTTGTGTTTGTTTTGCTTAAGTTGGCATTCGGGTCTACCAAGCCATGACATTCAAAATGGAGTTCAGAAGTGGCCACTGTCTTGTGAGCGCGAAGTCTTCTGCGCAGACTCAGATGTCTCTGAAGATCTCCAGGCATCCTCAAATTCAGAGCACAGTGTTCCTGGTCAAGGATAGGAACATGGAGGACTGGCAAACTTCAGTCAGTGAAAATTACTACAGGCAACAATAGTCACACATAACCAAGATTTAACAATGTTGCAGGGGTATGACATAGACATAGACTGAGGAAGTGACCCAGCAACTTCTATGAGTCAGTGGGAAACTGGACCAAAATTGCAAAATTCGCCAAATGGACCAATCACATGCTTTTGTAGTCTAAGAAATGTTTCATGTTACCCAGAAATGTATTATAAAAGGGTAGTAGAATAGAGAGGAAATATATAGCAGCGGCAGATCATATCCGGAGGGGAGTGTGTTCCGTGATCGATTCGCTTGCGCAATTACTTGGTCCTTTGGAGATCATTGGGACTGTGTGGTGCTGAGCAAAGAACTTTTCCCGGACTTTTGAGTCTTGGCCTGCTTCCGATTGAGACGATTGAACAAAGAATTTGGGTTATGCAGAGCCAATCGAATTAGAAAATAACCCTAATAACCCTAATAGCAAGAATAGATAAATAAAAATGTAATGTAAATTTGTGTTGATTAATTAAAATTGGAACTTTGATTGACTGAAATGCCAAATTATGCAACTAGAAGCAATTAATTAGATAAACTAAAGATTGATTAACTGAGAATGAGTTTGTGATTTCTTTAAATAGGGCATTGAATAAGAATTCCGAAGCTTTAATGTTTTTTAGCTGGTTCTAAATCCCTATCAACCAGCCCAACCAATTGGTCCATTCGACCAAGTGGTGGAGTGCCTTGATGTTAAGGTTAGGATTCTATAGGTGTTGATGCATATATGTAAAATCTTGTAACATATTTCTTTCCCTATAGGTAATAAGGTACCCCCCACATGTCCAGCGGATTCATCATCCCCCTGTGTGCAGATACGAGTGCGTTAGTGTGAATGTTGGTGTTATGGGCCCCACCAATGAATGCGTGTGTGAATGAATAAGTGTGGTGACGGATCTGTGACGCAGGGAGAATCTGTAAAAATTCCGCCCTTTTTCAGCTGGATCAGTTTTTCTGGTAGCAGATTGATGGTTTTATTGCATTGGTTTGGTGATTATTGCTTATTGATTTTGATTTCTAATTTATTGATTATTGATTTATGTACTAACAGTCTATGTTGAGTCGCGTTGCGTTCTATGTTGTTTCTGAAGACTTCTGGGATGTAGGAAGTTGGATGCCCTGTATGTTCACGGGGAAAACGTGTGGCAAGTGAAGTCGCACGGTGTATTGTCTTGTTGCCCTGTAGGTACATGGGGAAAACTTGTGACGATTGGAGTCACGTGACGCATTGTCTGGGTTCGAATTGGTAACATCATCGTGTGTTATCGGTAGGGATTTTCTGTGTGGAAGTGGTGTATGGATAGCGAAGGCCACCTGTGAAAATTTCGGTCTTAAGTAACAGGAGTCAATTGTGAGCTCTTATTACGCTTATCACTGGAAAGGTAATAGGTCTCCCCTAAGCTTGTTAGAAGGGTAAAGTAGAGGGAAGTGCTACTTTATCAACGAATGAAATAATTCTGTGGAAGGGCAGAGGTAAGCGCTGCTCTCGAGAAATACAGGATTCTGTGCGAATGGACTACATTTTCCGTATGAATGTGTGTAAGTGAAATAGCATTCGGCTTTATTGTGAAACTCTGGCCTTAATTCTCAGGAGCAGTGTAGTCTCCACATGTGTTTTATCTCCAGAGAAACGGTTAGCTAATGCTTGCTAGAAGAGTAAGGTACAGGGAAGTGCTACTTTATCGGCGAATGAAATAATTCCGTGGTAGGGCAGAGGTAAGCGCTGTTCTCGATAAATACGGAATTCTTGTGTAAAAGGTCAAAACTATTCCTTTGGTTTAGCGAAGCGGAAAATTGTGGTGTTTTTATGTAGTTACTAACAGATTTTGAGTAAAAGAGAACGTAAGAAAAGGTTTGCCGAGAAATTTTGTAAAGGAGGGGTCAGCAGAAGCAGGAGTAGCGAGAAAAGCTGACGTCAGAAAGACCGCGCTGGGATTGGCCAGCAATTGAGAGACGTAAACGCTCCGGATTGGTGTGTTAGTGTGAGTCGCGCTGGGATTGGAGAAGTGCAGAAGTGACATAGACGCTCCTGATTGGTGCGTTAGTGTAAGTCGTGCTACGATTGGATAAGACCACAGAATAGACGAAACCTAGCGATACAGAAAAAGGAAATGATGTATTACGATTCACCAGAAAAAGAGAAAAAGTCCTGGTTTGGAAAGATTAAGAATGTGTTAAAAAAGGATAAACCAATTGTGACTAGAGAGGGACAGTTGCTTCCTCTACCAAAATCGCCCGCATCCTTCATGTTTGCAAAATATGGATATCATACATGTATTTGGCTAGATAATTGGGCAAAGTATACAAAAGATGGAGTTTTACCGTTTCCAGAACATGGTTCATTTAATTTGGCAGTATTAAGGAACTTAAGAGAAAGGATGATGAGATTAGAACCGAGACCTAGACCTACTCAGTTTGAAGCATTGACAGAATGGGGGGATGAGATGTATGAAAGAGAGCGACAGCGGAGTGGCGGAAGGTATAAATATATGTTTGGTAGACCGTGTGGACAGGAGAATCATGATGATAGAATGAAGAGATGGTGGAGTGCAAATATGGCTGATGGGATGTTCCCTATGAGAAATGCTGAAGAGACTAGTAGTAGAAAATGTACAGAGAAGAGAAACAATACAGAATTAGAAGGTTACAAGTATGGTGTGAATGAGTCGGAGGATAATGTACTCGAGGACATGTTTTATAAAAATCTTCCCCCGTAACGACCAAATTCTACGTTGTTGACACCGAGTGCCCCAGTGAAAGAGGCACCACAAAATATAAAATTTGAGTCAACGCCACCTTAGGTAGGGAAAAATAATCCCTTTAGAGAATCCGAAAATACACAACCTGGTAGAATGACAAATGAAAACTCAGCTGAATTAGCTAGAACTACTTTGGAGTTAACTGAAAAGATTAGGAAATTGACCAAAAATATGAAAGCTGTAACTGTTCCTGTAACAATAGGGCCAGTGATGCCTATTTTTGATAAGCAAAAGGATAGTAAAAATTGTTTAACCACCCCATACAACAGTAATAAGCAAGCTGAAATAGAAAAACGAAATTCAGGGGAAAATCCATGGGGAAAAGTGGTAGGAACTTCTGGATTGAGTACTCCTAAAAATTTGACAATAAATCAGAGCATGACAAATAAAAAATTAATGACTACAGAATCAGTACCAGGATCGCCAAAAAGTCCGGAATGAGTGAGGAATGAAATAACTTCTGTAGGTCCCAATTCCGATGAACTAAGCGAATGGTTAAAGAGTTTACAGCAAAAAGATGCTGAACCTCGACCTTTAGATGTGGCAAAATTAAAAATAACTTTAGAAAGAATTGATAGTAGGAACTATTCCCACAGAAAAATTAAAAGCATATCAGGATGAAGAACTAATGTTTCTATGTAAAAGTATAACATGGAGAGCGAGAAATTAACATGAAAGATTGGAAGAAGTGGCGAGTGAAATGGGTATCGATTTTGAAAAAATAAAGTCATTACAGAAACCATACCGAGTAGATTTTACTGAAAAAGACATTGAGAATTTGAATACCACGGGAAGAATAACACAAATTAAAGAGCTAATTGTTTTACTGAGAAAATGGGGCGATGTAGATAAATGGAAGAGCAGGTGGTTTTGGAAACGAGACGATGTAACAGATAAAACATTAGCAGATTTCCCAGTAAGAGAAAAAGTGAAAGTGGTAACTGAGTGTCCCATGAGGGAGATTCCAGGAGGAGGCTATGTGGATGTCCCCTGGACTAGACAAGACATTTTATCATTTACAAATGACTTCCCCCGTCTTCGCGAGAAGCCAGTGGAGTGGTATAGGCAGGTAGACAGGTTTGTCAAATTATCAAAAGTAATGTAGATTGATTTAAATAGTCTTTTTGACATAATTGTGCCAGCAGATTTATGGGAAGAATATAAAATTACGATAGGTTGGCCTACGCAGGAATACCCTAGAGATCCTAAAACAGGTGCCCCTGTGTTACAGTTTGTTGTAACAATCATGCTCAGACTCATTTAGAAAAGCACTGACTAGATACAAATGCTTTGTAGTTTGGACTAAATGTACTTTAAAGAAGGTCATTGTTATGATAAAGTGTCATTTACTGGTATGTTTCTACTGTATTATATTGTGTTTTCCCAATGTATTTACCAATGCTTGTTAGCAAACTGAAATGTTACAAGTCACGCTGCTCTTGTTCAGGCTGTCTCTCATTAACAAACACGTTTCTTTAACACGTTCTGTATTGGCAAAAGACTCATCAGTCACGTTGTTCATTCAGCCCGTCTCTCCTCAAATATGCACGTTTTTTTACATGCTCCGTGTTCGGCAGTTGCAGGTCACGTTCGTTGCATGTGTAATCAAAAGAAGTACTGTGCACGTGTAAATCTTTTTTTCCCCTGTGCCAACCCCACCCTCCAGCAATCTATTTAAACCCCAGACAAGCAACAAGCCACGCTTGCGCTCGTTGATTCCTTACTTACCTGAAGGCAGAGATTCGTCCTCCAAGCTCCCTCGTTCATGATCCCGACACTGCTTCCGCATTAATCAGCGGTTCCTGTCCGGTCATCAATTCTTTCCCTCGTCGTCCTGGAAACTCCTCACGCGTCCTTCTGGAGTTGCAGAAAAAGGCATCCCAGCCTCCAAAAAGGAAACAAAAAAGAGAAAATCGAACAGTGAGTAACCGGCTGGCTATGTAGAGACGTGCAGGAAGTTTTTGTTTCATAATATTCGCGCATTTGAACTAAATTCTTGGCCAAGTTAGCACAGACTTTAATTAAGCAAATAAGCAAGACGCGCTACGAGCAGGAAGAACTATGCTTATCTTATTTCTTGAATATCCAGCTTTTGCACTGCAATCTTCTCAGCAAAGACTCTGTGAACAGTAAAGAAAAATACATTTAAAATAGAATCAGAGTTAGTTTGAGAATCTACGGACAATTTCTTTGTAAGTGCTTAATACTGGGACAATTCACCAATTATTACGAAGGTATCCATATCAAGGCATTTGAATTTGTATTTATTTATTGTCGTTGCAGAACCATAGTATGCTTAGCAAATCATGAAAGGTATTCAGGTGACGACAAAACCTGAGTAAAGAAAGGTACACACCACGTGTTCTAATTTTCTAAATAATTATCGCAACATCTTGACTATTTGTGCTAATACCTTTTCTGTTGTTTGTTTAAACTTATAGACACTTTTCGAAGGAAAGCAGACAGTTTATCATTGAAGCAAGCTGAGATCCGGAGTGTCTTTTCTGTTTATTATTTTGTCCCAATTCCCCCTTCCCTTAGGAATTTAATTTGGACAGGCGGTGTTTATAAATTCAATTGTGTCCAAATGAAAGTTCTTAGGGGAAGTCGAGAACAATCTACACATCTCTCAAGTTGAACACCCTGCTTTTCAGGTGAGTGAAGGTTTAACACCCTGATCCAGAGGTAATGAGAAAATACAAACAGGTAGTTACCTTCTTGAAAAATAAAGTACCTCCAAAAGAAACTGATTGGGTAAAAATTGATAGAACTCATCAAGAAGTAAAAGAATCTGTACATGCCTATTATGAGAGATTGCTATTGGCTTTTAAACAATACAGTGGTGATGACAATTTAAGTGAGAAAGATCTAAGTCATTTTGTATATCGATTTTTGAACGGATTGTGACCTGAAGTAACTGAAATGATTAAACAGCATACTGTTGATTGGCAAAATAAAAAGATAGTTGAAGTATTAAGGCATGCAAAATATTTTAGCAATGAGATTGAAGCCAAGCAACGTAAGTTAAAAGAAAAAGCCATGTGGGCTCAAGTAAAAGTGGCAGAAAGACAAGAAGCCCAACTTATTGAACAGGCAAATGGCATGAGCAATATGAAACAAAAACCCAATATTGGGAAAGGAAAAGGACATATTAGTATAGAGGAAGCCAAAAAGAAGTGGCCATGTCACAACTGCGGAAAGATAGGGCATTGGAAATCTGAGTGTAAATTACCCCCAAGTGCTAAAGGCGATAATGCATCATTAAATCCACAGGTGCAGAATGAGGTGAGTTGTCAACCACAGCGACAGCAGCAGGTTGTTGCCCAACAGTGTCAGGTGCCAAAACCACCTTTTCCACAGAGCGTAAACCCTCAGAGTTACAGTAATGAGACTGGATTCTACACCGAAGAACAGGTAACTAAACTGCCGCACGCTAGTGCTGTTTCGCAGTATTGGCTGCAACGCGATGAGAGTGAGTCAGAAGAGAGTAATTGACGGTGCCGAGGAGAGGAAGAAGAGTGCGTACTTGGCGCAACTCTGGAAGTAGACCAGACAGGCCCTTTTGTGGATGGAAAGATAAATGACGAAAAAATTACTTTCCTAGTAGATACTGGTGCTACTCGTTCAACTGTTAGATCAGCTGATGTTAAAAATCTTTCTCTCTCGGATGAGACAATCCAAGTAGTTGGAGTTTCAAACAGACAGATAAAAACTTATCTTACTGAACCAGTTAAGGTCAAAATAGGGAAATTTTCTGACATGCACCGTTTTGTCGTGTGCGATACCAGCCCTGTAAATTTGTGAGGACAGGACTTGTTGTGTAAGATGATTTGCACAATTTTCTGTACTCCTGATGGCATAGCCTTTGAGACTCCTGATGAGGATGTACTGGTCAAAATGACTATAGCTAATATGGAACCCGAAGTAACTGAGGCATTTGCTGTATTTGACCCAGAGGAATTGCCTCAGGAATTGAAGAGAACAGTGAAAACAGAGGTATGGGATTTCACCGGAGAAGATGTGGGATTAATGAAAAATGTATATCCCGTAAGAATTACAGTAAAGGAAGGAGTAAGTTACCCAAATATTCCACAGTATAAATTGACACCCGAAATAATTGCAGGAGTTACTCCTATAATAGACAGAATGATTGAACAAGGTATTTTGAGAGAAAAAATGAGTAGCCCATGTAATTCAGCAATTATGGGTTTGAAAAAGCCTAACAGAACTTTCAGAATAGTGCAAGACCTGAGAAAAGTGAATAAAATCGTTGTATCATGTTGTCCTTCTGTGATTCTATATCAGATTCCTCATGATGCAGAATGGTAAACAGTCATTGACTTGTGTCATGCTTTCTGTTCTATTCCATTGCACCCTGCTAGCCAACAGATTTTTGCGTTCCGGTTTGGCGAACGTACTTTGGCATGGTGCCGAATCCCACAGGGGTATACAGAAAGTCCATCAATATTTAATCAGATTCTGAAAAACTCCTTAGAAGATTTTAAAATGCCCGAAAGTTCGGTACTGGTCCAATATATCGATGACCTACTTGTGGCATCGAGAACTCGAGAAGCCTGTGCAGTGGATACTGTTGCGTTGCTGAATCACTTGGCAGATGGATGACTTAAAGTATCCCCATCAAAATTGCAATTTTGTCAAAAAGAAGTACAGTATTTAGGCCATCAAATTGAAAAAGGGCTAAGAAAAGTGACTGCAGATAGAATCAGGATAATCAAAGGAATGAGAGCCCCAATGACTCAAAGAGAGGTGAGAATGTTTCTTGGAATGGTTGGATATTGCCGTCAGTGGATTAGTAATTTTTCACTGATTGCAAAACCTCTGGTACGTTTGACAAAGAGCGATGTGAAAGACCCCATTGAGTTGAATAAAGAAGAGTTTAAGGCTTTTAAACAATTGAGAGATGGTTTGTGTGAAGCACCAGCTCTTGGCATACCTGACTATGAAAAAGAGTTTGAGCTCTATTGCAGCAAAAGAAATGGATGTGTGGTTTCTGTACTAGTACAGAAACATGGAAAATTGAGAAGACCAATTGCATATTTTTCGGCTATATTGGATCCTGTAGCTGTGACATTGCCTGGTTGTTTGAAAGTTGTAGCAGCTACTTGTAAGAGCCTGGAACAGAGTGAAGGAATTGTGATGGGATATCCTGTGAGAGTGTTTGTGCCTCATGATGTAGCGATCCTCTAACTAAGTATGAGAAAGTCATTTTAGGTGCAACGAATGTGAGCCTTGTGAGGTGTCAATGTGAACCCTTCAACATTGATACCTGATGCTGAGAATGTGGAAGTCAGGGATGATGTGGATCATGACTGTTTGGAAGTGCTTGATTTTTGTACTAAGCCACGCCCTGATATAAAAGATGTACCTCTGAAAGAAAGTGACTATGTGATGTTTGTGGATGGGTCATGCTTGAGAACAGACAAGGGGATTTTGAGTGCAGCTTATGCAGTGTGTACTGTAGCAGCTGTATTGGAAGCATCTTCTCTGAAAGGAGTTAAATCAGCCCAGGTTGCTGAACTATTTGCATTAACAAGAGCATGCAAGTTGGGAAAGAATCAGAGTTACTGTGATTACTGATAGTCAGTACGGCTTTGGTGTGGTGCATGACTTTGGGCAAATTTGGTCCCAAAGAGACTTTTTGAGATCGAGTGGAACTCCTATAAGGAATGCAGATGTGGTTGGCAAGTTGCTTGAGGCAATACAGCTGCCTAAGCAATTGGCAGTAGTAAAATGTGCTGCTCACTCAAAAACCGCTGATTATATATCAGCGGGGAACGAGTTTGCTAACGACATGGCACAATATTGTGCACGAAACCAGAATTCGGTGAATCGTGGTAGGGAAAAAGAAATTAATTCATGTCCCTTGCTTTTTACTAACACTGTGAATACATGGGAGGAGGTAAGGCAGTTACAAGAAGAAGGAGGAGATGAGTAAAGAAAACACTGGATAAAAGCAGGTTGTGCACCTCGAGAGACCGATCATGTTTGGGTTTATCGGGATGGAAGGCCAGTCATGCCTGATAGCATGGTTTCTACCATGGCACGGATGTATCATGGACAAGCACACGTAGGAAGGGATGCTATGATCAGACTTTTCAAACAGACATGGTATAATGCCAAGTTTAGACTTGTAGCTGAGAGCCTATGTCAAAGATGCCTTATATGTCAGCAGTATAATCCTGGAAGGAAAACAGTGGTGAGCCTAGGAACGATAGGACAAGAAGGAGGGCCTTTCACAAGAATGCAGATTGACTTCATTGAAATGCCCCCCTGCAATAGACTGAGATATGTTCAAGTGGTAGTTTGCCTATTTTCTCGATGGGTGGAAGCATACCGACAAGAAGAAGTGATGGAATTACTGTAGCAAAATTACTATTGAGTGGAGTTCATTCCCAGATTTGGTTTTCCAGTCACGATCAAATCAGATAGAGGAAAGCATTTCATTATAAAATCATGAAACTGATCTGTGAAGCATTGAATGTACAACAGAAACTGCATTGTGCTTATCGCCCAGAGGCTTCTGGTGTGGTGGAACAAGTAAATGGCACCATTAAAAATAGAATGTTTAGCCACAGGATTGAAATGGCCAGATGTCTTGCCTCTAGTGTTCATGACTATTAGATCTATTCCTGATATGAATACTGGATTGAGTCCTCATGAAATAGTAATGGGGAGGGCAATGAGACATGTTTTCATTCCTCTCAACAAACTATTGCCTATATCTGATGACTTGGTGTTGAATTATTGCAAGGGGTTGGCTGATTGCGTTCATTCTGTGTTTCATCAGGTTGGATCGGATGCAACCACTCTTGAAAAGAAGCCAGCTCATGATCTGAGTCCAGGTGACTGGGTGAGAGTTAAAGTGCACAGAAGAAGAAATTGTCAGGTCCCACGGTGGGGTAAACCATGTCAGGTAATCTTGACCATGACGACAGCTGTGAAATGTGCAGGAGTGAAGAATTGGATTCATGCTAGTCATACCTTACGAATTCCAAATCCAGTGGATAACAGGAAAGAGGAATATTTTGAAGAATCTGATTCCAGTTCCGAGTCAGATTCAGAAGAAACAAGAACAAGACCAGATCCTGAAAAGGCGGAGTTGGAATCAAGTCCAGTTATAGCACCAGAGCATCTACCATTAAGAAGGAGATTACAGCTTGCTGACACTAGCTCAGAGTCAGACACTGAACAATTACAAGTACCTGAAAGTGTAAAAGAAAACGGTGAAGAGACTGTCAAACAAATTCTTGATAAGGAAGCTCCACATGCAAAAACAAGAGAAATTCCACCTGAAAACACAGAGGTAGATGGTGAGGTACTAGATACAGAGAGAGAGGGAAAAATTGTAGCGGAAGAACCTCAAGGAGGTGTAGGGAAACAACACATCCAGGTAGGTGAAGGGACAGTTAGTGAGCAGGAAGATTGTGTGGAAGAAACACGAGGAGGGACAGACGTAGATAAGAAAAAGGAAGTTGCAGAAAGAAAAACTACTGTAAGTAAGAGTCAAGGTGGAACTGAATCTGAGGACAGTGACGAAGAAGTACAGGAAGGACGAGTTCTGAGAAAAAGAGCATGGAGAACTGAGAGAAGTGAAAAGGGAAATAAGTTGAAAAGGCCAGCAAAGGAGGAAGTTTGGCCAAGCAAGATAAAGAGATTGAGATACAGATTGACACGAGATGAACAAGTGAATGATGTGTCTGGCCAAGAGAAATCAAAAGACATCGAACAGACACCGTCAGAGGAAAGAAAACGGACTAGGAAACCCAACCAGAAGTGTAAGTCACCAGAATGGTCGTACGTGGCACTTCCTGAAGTACAAGAGGAAGCAGACAGCCAAGGGGATCTAGGGGTGATTATACCAGAAGTGGTTGAGGAAGACGAAGAATCGGAAATCCTGAGAGTTATCTTGTCCGACATCGGGGAAGAGACAGATGTTCAGGAGATTCTGAATCATGACTGTGAGAGTAAAGTGAAAGACGATCAAATGCCAAATTGAGGAAACCAAGGTGTTCCAGAAGAAAATTTTGAAATTACAGAATAAAAGACATAACCGAAAAGAACCGAGTAGGCGCCTAGAGCCTTGGGTTTAGACAAAACTAGTTGTGTGTAGAAGAGGCTAAGTCAAAAGACACTGATCATTTTCCGAAATGGCAAACACAGAAAGTAGAAAATCTACATGTGTGTTCCTTCAAAGATGGTGCAAGGTGTGTTGCTGTTGTACAGGATTACTAATGCTTCTGTGGAGTGCGTTAGCTTTGATAGTTTCATTTAAAGTATCGTTTGAAACGATAGAAGGTCATAGTGAGAATAAGTCTGATGTAGAAAGGATTCATGACATCCATCCGATTAAAGAAATAGATAGAACTTACTTACATAAAGATAGGTCCATAACTGATTTTTCTAATAATGTTTTCTCAAAATTGTTGTATGAATATGTAAAAACAATGGATGTGAGAGATTGCTATGTCTGCATGCAGTTACCTGCATCAGTATCTGAGGGAGTGACGTATCATCACCTTCCAGTAACATATGGAATAACATGTAGTGTATTAGCAAGTTTGTTTTATAAAACAGGGAAACTAGAATATTATTTTTCTGATGTAGATAACATTTTTTCACAAGTACCTGTAGATCCTGAACTGAATAGAGTAAAACCTGGTAAAGTTTTAGGTGAATTTTTCCTAGAAACTAGAGAATTAACTTTAGAATAAGTATTTAGAAATAATCTCATTTGTAGTTTGAAGAAAGAAGAAAAAACTTTTCTAGATATAGCAGAAGAAAGGAGAATGAGAATGCAAAAGAAGATACCTAAGGGAAAGGAAGAAAAGACAGTCTGGGATGTTGAAAGAGAAAAACATCTGAAAGGAGAAACTAGTCCAGCTATGGCTTTAGATTGGCCTCAGAAAGGGAAATTGTGTATTAGAAAAAATCAAACTGTATATGATAATTACTTCATAGGTGCAAGTGACTGCCATGATACTTATAGAATCATGGGTGGATGGGGATTTAAAGGAGGAAATGATCCGGTATTCCCTGGATTATATTTTATCTGTGGGAACAAAGCTTATTATCGATTACCGGACCATTGGTATGGCACATGTTATCTAGGCCTGGTCTTCCCAAAGATATTTCATGTGGGAAGGGGAAAAGATGGTGCACATGAGATAGGTAGACAACTAACACGTAGAAGGAGGGAGAGTTGGTCAGAAATTGTAGGGGATATTTTTGGAGCATTGATACCAGCCGTTGGAATATCTCTGAATGCACACAAAATTAGAAAATTGTCTACAGTAGTGGATCGCTTATCGACAAGCACTGCTGGAGGAGTTTTTATTAGTAAATACAGAAATGGTTGCCATGCGAGCCATGGTTATGCAAAATCAACTTGCCCTTGATATTATTTTGGCCAAAGAGGGAGGAGTCTGTGGCATGCTGAAGGTTCAACATTGTTGTACTTATATTCCTGACGAAAGTCAAGATTTAAAGACATACATTAAGAATATAACTGATTTGCCCGAGTAGATTGTTCCATTGGAGTTTGAAGGTGTTTTGGAAAAGATTGGAAAATGGTTTTCTACTATTAAAAACTTTTTACTAAAATTAGGTAGTATCTTTATTGGTAAAATTCTAATTCCAGTAACATGTGTAATTTTTAGTATTAATTTTGAGACTAAGATGTTTATGTTGCAAAAGAAGAAAATTACAAAATCATATAAAAAGAGAAACTGCTAAGAAAAGAGAGAAAGGAAAGAGAGATGGAAGATATAGAATTAGAAGAATGGTAAGAGAATGTATATTAAAAGACAAGAGAGGATGAAACAGGGAAAACAATCATGTGACATAACAAAACTTAAGAGAACTGAATTCATTTCTATTGTAAATGTTATCAAAATTTAAGGGAATTTGTGGTGATATTAAAAATCACCTAAGGGGGTATTGATGGAGCAGGTAAAGCAAAATTTTGTATACCTTCTCTATTTTGCATGAAAATACTAATTACGTAATCGAGTTATATTTTAATTTGAATTAACTGTGTGCTGTGTTATACTAACCAACAACATGCATTTTTGGTAACACAAATTACACGCGGGACTCATTGCTATTTGCATGGCAGAATAACTTACTGACTAAATATGGTACGCATATTAACAGAAGGAGATGTGGTAATAGAAAATTGCATGATTTATGTTGCTTTGGTGATGTTTTGCGTTCCTGTAAGGACCGAATGGTGAGTAGTATTGCTTTAAATGTCGCTATAAGCTAGGAAAATACTAATACATAAGGGGATTAGTGTGGGTTTTAACATTAGAATCTTCATTTCCGCATATTAATTATTCTTTGTGTTTGTTTTGCTTAAGTTGGCATTCGGGTCTACCAAGCCATGACATTCAAAATGGAGTTCAGAAGTGGCCCCCGTCTTGTGAGCGCGAAGTCTTCTGCGCAAACTCAGATGTCTCCGAAGATCTCCAGGCATCCTCAAATTCAGAGCACAGTGTTCCTGGTCAAGGATAGGAACATGGAGGACTGCCAAACTTCAGTCAGGGAAAATTACTATAGGGAACAATAGTCACACATAACCAAGATTCAACAATGTTTCATGGGTATGACGTAGACTGAGGAAGTGACCCAGCAACTTCTATGAGAACCCAAGTCAGTGGGAAACTGGACCAAAATTGCAAAATTTGACAAATGGACCAATCACATGCTCTCGTAGTCTAAGAAATGTTTCATGTTACCCAGAATTTTATTATAAAAAGGGTAGTAGAATAGAGAGGAAATATATAGGCCTGGGCTAAATTTCCGTTCCGCTCGCGGAAATTGCGATAATTTGACATTTTCGCGTTCCGCGGAGAGCGCGAAAATGTAAAAATTTTCGCATTCCGCAGCTTAGCGATAATTTGTTTCTTGCTCACGCTGTAAAATAATACATTCTCGCGCGATCGCCTTACCTGAATCCCCGAGTTCGCCGACAAGTTTTCCTGATCCGGTCGCGTTCTCCACGAAATGTTGGATTGTTGGTAGCCATTTGCGCTGTCTCGCGACAGTTCGCGCCCGCAGTAATGTCATTGGTCGCGCGATCACGTCTTTCTTCTCGCGATCATGCACCGCGAGAAGAGTGAAAACAAGATGGCCGCGCCCGCAAGCAACCGCATGGGTAAGTTGGCAAGCCGCGACCACACAGAAAATACCGCGAGCGGGCGGGAAAAAAACTTCCGCATCTTCGCGATATTTCTGCGTGTTTGCGGAGATTTTTAACATTTTCGCGATAATTTGCGAAAGTCACTTTCGAAAATTCCGCCCACCCCTAGAAATATATAGCAGCGGCAGATCATATCCGGAGGGGAGTGCGTTCCGTGATCGATTCGCTTGCGCGATTACTTGGTCCTTTGGAGATCATTGGGACTGTGTCGTGCTGAGCAAAGAACTTTTCCCGGACTTTTGAGTCTTGGCTAGGGGTGGGCGGAATTTGCGAAATCCACTTTCGCAAATTATCACGAAAATGTTCAAAATTATCGCAAACACGCGGAAATATCGCGAAGATGCGGAAGTTTTTTCCCCGCATGTTCGCGAGAATTTCTGCATGGTTGCGGCTCGCCAACTTACCCATGTGGCTGCTCGCGGGCACGGCCATCTTGTTTTCAGTTGTCTCGCGGTGCATGATCGCGAGAAGAAAGACGTGATCGCGCGATGCATGACGTCACTGCGGGCGCAAACTGTCATGAGACAGCGCAAATGGCTAAAAACAATACAACATCTCATGGAGAACGCGACCAGATCAAGAAAATTTGTCAGCGAACGCAGGGTTTCAGGTAAGGCGATCGCGCGAGAATGTATTATTTTACAGCGCGAGCAAGAAACAAATTATCGCCAAACTGCGGAATGCGGAAATTTTGACATTTTCGCGCTTTCCGCGGAACGCGAAAATGTCAAATTATCGCAATTTCCGCGAATGGAACGAAATTTTAGCCCAGGCCTAGTCTTGGCCTGCTTCCGATTGAGACGATTGAGCAAAGAATTTGGGTTATGCAGAGCCAATCGAATTAGAAAATAACCCTAATAGCAAGAATAGGTAAATATAAATGTCATGTAAATTTGTGTTGATTAATTAAAATTGGAACTTTGATTGACTGAAATGCCAAATTATGCAACTAGAAGCAATTAATTAGATAAACTAAAGATTGATTAACTGAGAATGAGTTTGTGGTTTCTTTCAATAGGGCATCGAATAAGAATTCCGAAGCTTTAATGTGTTTTAGCTGGTTCTAAATCACCATCAACCAGTCCAACTAATTGGTCCATTCGACCAAGTGGTGGAGTGCCTTGATGTTAAGGTTAGGATTCTATAGGTGTTGATGTATATATGTAAAATCTTATAATATATTTCTTTCCCTATAGGTAATAAGGTACCCCCCACATGTCCAGCGGATTCATCATCCCCCTGTGTGCAGATACGAGTGCGTTAGTGTGAATGTTGGTGTTATGGGCCCCACCAATGAATGCGTGTGTGAATTAATAAGTGTGGTGACAGATCTGTGACGCAGGGAGAATCTGTAAAAAATTCCGCCCTTTTTTCGCTGGATCAGTTGTCATCACATTTTTGTTATCAATACTTCTATTAAGTCATGTATTGTCTTTGGAAATGCAGTTCTTTCAGCCCCAGCAAAAACGTTATATCCTCTTCAAATGATACAAAATGCACTTGTATGCCTGTAATGTAGAGTATCTGGGCGTCAACATACTTCACCTATTTTGAAGCATCTACACTGGATCCCTGTTCATCAAAGGATCATTTTTAAAGCTATAACAATTGTTCACTGTACAATATATCAACAATCGTCCAACTTCATATCTCCAAAATGTATATGGGATTAAGCCCCCTGTACCCTAAGGCCAAATTAGTTATTTCTCCCAAACATTTCCAGAACTAGATCAGTCTCTTTTGGTGACTGTTTTTTTTTTTACTGTCAAAAATCTGGACCTCACTTCCCTTATCCATATGTGCTGAAGCTTTCCTTCAGTGGTTTAGAGAGCACCTGAAATAGTTCCTGTTCCTCAGGGAAAGTAGCAACAACACCAACAAAAGTGCAGGTATTTGAATGCCAAGAAAATTATTTTTATGACCGCTTTCCAAACAGATATTACAGGGGGAAAGCTAGTTTGTTGTGCAGGCTATAAGGACTTTCTGTTGCCCACAAATCACCTGAATCCATGTAGGAGGATGAGGGGCTCTACCGGTGCACCATTCTTCATACTTCACCTGCTCACAATAATTAAAAGCGCATATGAAAAAGGCTCCAATATATGGTCGTTTTGAGCATCTGTGGTAGGAGCTATTACTGACAAGATTATTACTGTTGAAGAAGAACTGGGGTTATGCGCTACTGCTCCAAGTACGTTTAGGGACACTTACACCTGCAATCAATCCTACTGTTATCCCTGAAATTGATTAACTGACAACTGGCAACACTCATTCTGACAAGGCCACAATACACCAGTCCAGGGAAACCCGCTGTTTCCTCTGGGGTTGGTAGGGGTAAGAAAATAGAGGGCCATGTGTCTCGTAGGGTATCTACCCGGGATTGGGGTGGTTATGGTGTGCCCAATAAACTTTGAATATCTAAATCTTTAGACTCTTAGAGATACTTGGACATTTTGTTGCCAAATATTTTGCAATGTGCAACGAGAGGTTTACTAGAATAGAAGATGTACTCTCTAAAATAAGTGTCAAATCTCACACTTCCTTATTGGCTAACACAGATTCTGCAGAACAGATGAGATCTGTATTGACTCTTATACCTGACCCACATTTACCTTTTGATCCCTGGGTTCTGACTAGGTCTATATCGAGTGACGGGCCCTTTCTAAGATGTGCAGGATTGGAGGGTAAGACCAGAAGTCATACAACAGCGGACCATCAACATGATAAAGGATTCTCATGCTGATATCTGGCGGCCAAACTGTCAGGGAGGCCGAATCTCATGTGTTTGGTGGAGGAAAGACCCCTCTGTGATATACCCATAATTTACTGCCTGCAACCACCTCTTATGCTATTATTCTAGCTAATGTTTTATCTTTGAAGGTTGGGATTATGGACCATTATTCACAACTGAACAATAACATTCTCCATTGAGTTAAAGGGGACCTTGACCACATACCTTATTTTTACATTTTCATCAATATGGTCAGAAGGGTTTCATGGTTGGGTAAGCCTCAAAAACCATTGAAGGTGAATGTGTAGTGGTGGATTCTAATAATGCATAAACTGTCAGCCAATTGTTAAGAAAACTTAAGGTCAACCAGAGAGACTCTTCTGCTGATTTGCCTCTTCCTTTGTTTGTTTATAGGAGTCCTTTGCCAAGTGCAACCATAACTCACTCAATGCCAGTGTCTTATATCAAGGAGCACCAATCCAATAAGGAGACCTTTAATGTCCCTTTGTGGTACAGTTCTTACTTTCTCAGTAACACTGTGCGTTTGTTGGACAACATAAATTAAAATCTGTGCAAGTCCACGCACACAATGAGGATATGTTGGCCTTATTCCTGGCTAGCTCACAGTGCAGCATATGTACTCCTAACCTAGCAAGGTAACAGGTGATATGTGCAAACTCAGAACATGGCAACCCTGACTTCCCAAAGACATTGTGGAAACAGGTCTAGAACCCTTTTGTTTGGCAACTCATGCATGACCAAAGAGAAACACTAGAAATACTTGTATTAGCATTTCAAACATATTTATTGAAGCAATAAGATTCTTGTGTAAAATACTTGTAATGCAATAATTAATAGAAGGAGTAATCAGCATCATGGAAATGGTAAAGAAGATGAACAATTCAACCACTGTGCTGTTACATATTATATATGCTTGCATATAAGAACAATTAGATTAGTGCTCATACCTAGCACTCCCTATCCTAGTGTGCCTAAGGTGGGTAAATCTGTGTGCCTAAGGTGGGTGAATCTGACAGCATCCATGAAGGGTGATCTAACTCCACAGTTACCTGTGGGTATGTTTCATCAGGGAGCCCGTCTTGGTGTAGAGCTGGACACCATCCTTCTCAGGAGGTAGACAGGAATCAGCTGGGCTGGAGTTCCAGCATGGAGTTACCTCAACAGTGTCAGCGAAATGCTCCTCTAACTAAACCAAGGAGTGATGTTGTTTTTATAATAAACTTCACCCATATTACCATGCCGAAGCCCCAGTCAGTCTGTCATTATTGATTCTATCCTCACAAAGCAGTTTCTGAGTGAAAAATAACAAACAACAACATTTTGCGTGGTGAAAATAGCTTTCGTACAAAATGTTTAAGGCTGTGAAATTCCACTCTGCTCATAGAGTTTGCAGAGTTTTTCTGGAGTGGAGCATAGTTTTTCTTCGCTCACGCTTGCCAACATTAAGTTGGTGCTTGCAAGTGAGGAAAATCTTACTCCTGACCACCTCCCAGCGAGATTTCTCAACACAGGCAGATGTGGTTGGTCACTGTCTCTTGAGTTGCGAAACCTTCCGTTCATGTTGAGGAAGCTGCCCCTCCAATAGAACATTAACTTGAGCAGCAGAAAGAAGCAGCACCCTCTTGCACTGTGTGGTGGTGGTGTTCCTGTTGATTTTACAGTGTGGGACAAACACCCAGCGATAATATTCAGCCCAAATGGTCACGGTGTAATGCACCCTGCCGCTTGCATATCTCCGCATAGCACGGCTGAGGTTTTTGGTCAGTTCACGGAGTTCCGCGTAGGCCCCCCAGGCCTACTGATAACATGCCTACAAAGAAGTGTATATGTATGCATAGTTGTTTGATAGAACATTATCCATACAGGCACGTAAGCAAATGTGTGTCAAATGTCAATGTTCAAGAAAGATGCCAACTTTAAAACGGGAACTTGTAAAATGGTGGTGTTCAAATGAATTGGGTCCTTTATAGAATCAGATATGCCTTTAGTTGGAAACAAGCTTGTAATAGCCAGTTGCTTTTTACTCGAGTCCCCCGTTAGAGAATTTTTAAGTAGGGGGTATTTGTTCATTTCTTGTTACCCGCTCTTACCACCAGTAGCATGCTCATTTCTTTTCTTGTCGATTTCAATCCTCTTAATTGCTTCTGTTGGTGCCGGTCCAGGGATTGCCTGTGTCTGGGCAGAGGATCGCGTCTTGCTCCGAGCACCGCGAGCCGCCATCAGACCTGTAGGCGGTGTGACGAAAACCCCGGCGTCTGTGTTGCCTAGCTGCAGCGCTTCTATGTCAGGAATCCCGTAGCCGGCAGCCGCCGGCAGCAAAAGCCGTGCGAGGCTTTCCCAGCGCCTCGCCCGATCCGAGTCTTTCAGCGAGAAATGTTGCAAAACCCAGCGATGGCAGCCTCTACACCATCCATTCGAGGGAGACCAGCCCAAGCCTCTCTCGCGAACCCCTAGAGTCGTCAGAACCATTGAGGACGGAGGTAACTTCAAAGGGGAGGTCTCAAGTCATCGATCTCAGAGGGAAACGCCGCGGGGGTGGTATCGGAGGATCTCGCTACGGCGCCATCTTGCCTCCCCTATGGCGCCATCTTGCCTCCCCATGTATGTAGGACCACCCTACTCTCTAGACATTCTGTGTTGAAACATAGTGGATCTGGTGGGTATAAGGTCCAATTGCAGCTTGCTGTAATTTTTGAAAAATTTAATATTATATTCCTTCAAAAAACTTGGGAGGTTAGTAACAGCTTATTTTTAGATGGATATTGTGGGTTAAATTCCCCGCTAATTATTTCATGATCGCGGAAAGCAAAGATTGCCTTAGTTGCTTACATTGCAAAATACAACAGCTTGACACTGTCGCTCCTAATGAACTTGCAATTTCCTTATTTTTCCCGACTCATGCAGGTTCCTCATTTTTCATTTTTATAATGCTAACTATCCACAGCGTATCACAGAACATGTATGCTTTTCTCAAGACCTTCTAGATTGACTCAATAATACTGAAGAGGTGTACACTCCAGAAGTTGTGCGGGCTGACTCTAATCTACAACATTTATTCTTGCTTCCTGATGAACTTTAATTTCTCCCTGTTAAGTGAGGTTTGTGCTGACTTTGGTTCCAATGTGGGCATGCCTACCTTCACTACTAGAGGACAGTTCTCTGTGATTCAATAAATATTTGTATCTTATGCTTTGGTTTCATCGTTATTTAATTACAAAGCCCAATGGGATTCCCAGAGCAAACATAATCCATTAAAACGTCACTATCTCAGGCATACAATGTGGCACCCACTATCTACCTGCCGCAGAGGCTGGAGGCCACATGGGATCATGAAGAATGTTTTTCTGAAATCTTCTATACCAATTTGTTATATGCATGATTCTGTTGTAGCTTGCCTTGATGATAGGTTCCCTGGTGAGAGTATACTTCTTTTCATGCGATTAGTGATAAAGTTGGGACTCTTCTTATCACTACGAGGCACCACTGTCTGCACCACATAGATGGTTTGATCAGTCATGTTCTAAGACCCATTGTGATATCATGAAAGCATATGTGTGACAAATATGCTAAGGATCACATGATTTGTTCAACAACTGTTATTTTAGTGGAACATTGACAATTTATCCAGACTTCCACCACCATATCACATACACACATCTCAAACTTTGCTTAAATGTATCCTTTCTACACATATTGAATTTAATTGTGGACCACATGATTTGTCTTTTTATTGTTTAATATTGCAGAACTTGTTTTTGCATCCTCTCACACAATGTGAGATGACACAACACTTCTCACAGTGGTATTTTTCCTACTCTCATTGTTGGAACAGTGATGGAATCACACAATGGAACATCATTGACTACATGTTGGAGAACGTTCTTCTCACTATGTGCACATGACACAAGATCCAGACACAGAGATGGCTTTTAAGTCATACGTTACAAATTCTTAGTTGGTATTCTGTATATTTCAACTTCCCTCACCAATGAGTAGTCCATGCCCATAACTGTCTTTCAGAAACCGTTCATTGATGGTACTGTGGCGGAAGATGTATGCATCATGTGCACTTCCAGGTAGCTTTGCTAGGACATTGATTAACATTCCAAGATGGAATTGCAGTAATTCTAATCAGAAAAAGAACTATACCTGGGACCACAGAACATCAATATGTAGGGACTGAGTCACCATACCACATCAGTACCTATGGGCCCAAATTTGACTAGTTAATAGTGCCTTACTTTACCCCCTAGCCTTTCCGGACAGCCAAGTGAATTGGCACCCGAGAACACAACAATTTAGACCCTTTCAGGTTTTATGATCACTAATTCCTGTGCCCAAGCATGTACCACATATTCAACAACCCATTGCTTAATAAATTATGTAGCTGCTCCTCAATCTCACACACCTTAGGTTAAGGATTTTGTCTAAGTGTGATATCACTTTTGCCTAAATCAAACATTTAGATTATCTTCGTGTTTGCAGTTTTTCATGTGCGTGATAATTATCCATGTGCCTGCAGTCAGAGACTTTCCAGTCTGGTACTTTCCAGAGTGATTCACTGCCACCAATACAGTGACTTTCATGTAGGGTACTTTCCAGAGTGATTGACTTGTACGTAATTATCCATGTGCTTGCAGTCAGGGACTTTCCAGAACCATTGAACGATAAATAAACACGTGCCCTTCTAGAAAGAACTGCTACCTATGAATACTCTCCCATATCACAGTCGGTACTTGGCTTTATTTCCTGAAAAGAGAATCCTTCTTCACCCTCCTACTCTCCTGGATCATCGCACCCTCTTCTCCCTGATCCTAGGTTTTTCGCCTGGCCTCATGACAAGTGTGCCCCCACAGACTTCCCTGAGCAGCTCATCGGACTTCTTCGATCCCTGCATTCCAGAAAAGAGCTACCACTGAGCAACAGTGGCAAAGCAGCTGTTCTAGAGCTGACCCGTTAGTCATCCCGGCATTGTGAGGGCATAACCTGTAATGAAAGGAAAGACAAAGCAAAAGAAGAGAAAAAAAGGTTAGTGCACTATTCTTTGTTTCTTTTCAAAAACTCACCCGCTACAATTCTACAAAATAAAAACTTTAAGACTTGTGAATTATCTCAACATAAGAAACCCGCACATTCTGCCGGAAGTTCAAGAGACAATTTGCAAACTTTTAAAAAGGGAAAAGGAGAATTCAAAAACGGAAGAACAGTCACATAACAAAAGCATATGACGTAATATGCTGACAGAGGTAAACCTGTGAACTGTTATTTGAAGCTCATGAAAGGAGTGGGTAATAATATCCAGCAAGAACTAAAAGACTATCAGGCACATGCATCAAACCTTTTTGCGATCGCAAACGGTGCGAATCGCAAAAATTGGCCGTTTGCGATCGCAAAATACCGTGTAGAAATGCATCAACTGGATATTTGCGAAAACCCAATTTTTCGCAAAAATAAGGAATCGCAAAAAAACTGCGATTAAAATTGCGAGTCGGTAGTAGCGTCTTCCAAATTGCGATTCGCAAACAAAGAATCGCAAAATGAATGCATGAAAAATCGCAAATTGCGATTTCCATGAAAATCGCAATTTTGCGAGAGCAAAATAAGAAGGATCCCAACCAGGTGGTAATCATGAGTGCTAATCAGAGACAGCTGAAAACCCATTTAAACACAGCCAGAATGAGCTAGCACTTTTCACAATGGCAGGGATTTACCTGATGGCGAGGAGGATGAGGCTGCAGGCTGCCAGACGGAGGCGAATAAATGAGCGCATTTTCAGAGTCCGCATAACTTTGCTAGGACAGCAAGAGGATGAGATATACGATAAGTATAGGCTTAATGCAGCAATGATCCATGATCTAATCAATGAATTGGACCCCATTCTGCAACGACAGACACGTAGGACCAATGCTATCCCAACGCATGTGCAGGTCCTATGTTGCCTACACCTACTGGCATCAGGCAGTTTTCAGGGGGTCATTGCTGTAGCGGGAGGTGTGACAAATGCAAAAACAACAATTGATGGAAAGAATGCAGAACAATGTCATACATTCACCCCAGTACAGAGATCTGGGCCTAAATCCATCGTTTTTTTGCTCACCATGCCATTCCAGTTTGAACCCAGCCATATGCAAATCAGTCTTGACCCTGTGCCTCATGGGAACAGTCCAGCCCGAACTGCCAAGCCAGGTCCTCCCTCGACTGGAAACAAGCATCCTAGGACCGGTTTCGGGGTTTAACCCCTCTTCAGCCAGGATAGCTTGATTCCAATGGCATGGAGAGCAGGAGACTCACGTCTGAGCATACCCGTCCCACTCGGGGTGACAAATGCAAAAACAACAATTGATGGACAGAATGCAGAACAATGTCATACATTCACCCCAGTACAGAGATCTGGGCCTAAATCCATCGTTTTTTTGCTCACCATGCCATTCCAGTTTGAACCCAGCCATATGCAAATCAGTCTTGACCCTGTGCATCATGGGAACAGTCCAGCCCGAACTGCCAAGCCAGGTCCTCCCTGGACTGGAAACAAGCATCCTAGGACCGGTTTCGGGGTTTCACCCCTCTTCAGCCAGGATAGCTTGATTCCAATGGCATGGAGAGCACGGGACTCACGTCTGAGCATACCCTTCCCACTCGGGAGGTGTGTCACAAAGCGCACTTTCAAGAATATTCAAAGCATTCCTTGATGCCATGATGGCCTTGATCGGGTCTCACATCAAGTTCCCTACCACCGCGCTTGACCTTGCAAAAACAAAACAGGAGTTCTACCAGATAGCTCGCTTCCCACATGTGTTGGGTTGTATTGATTGCACCCACGTGGCAATCTGTCCCCCTGCAGCACAGGAATATTTATATAGAAATAGGAAATGTTACCATTCCCTCAATATTCAGGTTGTTTGCAATGCCAAAAACATCATCACTGACATAGTTGCGCAATTTCCCGGGAGTGCACATGATTCTTATATTTTCAGGCAAAGTGGCATTGTGGGAGGGCAGGTCGGATAATCAGACGAGGAGGCTGTATATAGTGGGATGCTCTGCGAGTTTTATTAGAAATGACAGGTATTATGCCACTCGAGGGTTGTATAGGTTTCTCAACAGTCCCCTGGGGTTCTTCTGACGTCACTGGCCCTTCTACTGATGGTTCTCCGCCTCTTCGGACCGCTCCTAGTTCGACGTGGGATTCTTCCTCTCCTGGTTGTGCATCTGGACCCACATTCGTCCCATGGAGGCTCATAGGAGAGAGTAAAAGACGAGCTGTCAGACACTTATACTGGATGTGCCAAGAGTGTAAACCATCACCGCAACACCACGTGTGAATTGTGCTTTCCTCTTTTATAAGGAGGGTGATTCCGTAATAGTGAACTCGGTCGAGAATGGTGAAGGGGATTTAGGGTCGGAGGGGTGAAAGGAGTACGGCTTCGACTGGAAGTGCCTATTCCTAGTTTGGAAAGGGCCCCGTTCTCGCTCCTCCCGACAGTGTCTAAGTCCCCTCGACAACCGATAAACGATAAACCAAAGGGGGGGGTTTTCAGGTGAGTGCAGACCTAATGGTGAATAATCATCAATATCGACATACAATATTTAAGGAGGCAAATGCGGAACTGACTGCAAACAGTTCTTACTACCGGTATCCAATCCCTCCCCACTTGTAACCGGTCCCAACCTCCACCCGCTCTTCTTTCACCCTCGCTCAGGGTTACTCACAGGCTCCGCCGCAACTCTCCTTGAGTTGCGGCCGCTCTCCAGCCTCCTCCGGTGGGGACCACCACTCCTCGCACCACGTCTCGTCTTCTTCGGGATATCCGTCGTCTTCGATCTTTGTCCCGATTCGATCTCTGTCCTCGCGTCCTTCTTCTCCGTTGCTTCCGCCTTTCGCTTCTCCTAGTCCTTCGACCGCTTCCTCCTTGATCCTGTGTCTATCGTCTCTTTTCACTACCTGTTCCGTAGTGCTTCCGGGGTTAGCCCCTCCTTCTACCACGCTCTCCTCATCGCTGATTCGTCCCTGTGAAGGGGGAGGACAAGGGGGGGTGGTTATCTTTTCCGTCATCTGTTCGAAGGACCTGTGACGTCGGGTGTCGACTCTCCTGGCTCCCCGAGACCTGGGGATACGGTGGTCCCCGGAAAGTAAGTGACATGGGGAACCCGATCCCTTCTCACATCCCCTTTCCCTTGCTGTCCTTCCCGTAGGGGTTTTTTTTTTAGGAAATCGAGATAGAAAGTCTACGTTTGCTTGTTCGCTTCCTTTACGATGTTTGGTGTGAAAACGATACGGTTGGAGGGATAAAAACCACCGTAGCACTCTATCGTTGTTTCCCTTGTTTCGCGCCAACCACTCTAATGGCGCATTATCGGTATACAGGGTGAAGTCCCTTCCTTCCAGATAATACTTCAAGGCGTCAATGGCCCATTTGATGGCCAGGGCTTCCTTTTCGATGACTGCATAGTTCTGTTCCCTGGGGAACAATTTTCTACTGATATACAGTATGGGTTTCTCCTCCCCTTTGTGGGTTAATTGAGACAGGACAGCCCCCAGCCCTTGATCGGAGGCGTCTGTTTGGAGAATAAAAGGCAAGCTATAATCGGGGCTAGCCAATACAGCGTCTGATGTCAGGGTGGTTTTCAAGGTGCGAAAAGCTTGATCTACTGTGGGGCTGGGATTTCTTAACATGGTTTCGGTTTTTACTGATTTATGTAATAGATCTGTTAGGGGGGCAGCTATCTGGGAGAACCGGGGTATGAATCTCCTATAGTATCCCAGGAGTCCCAGGAAGGCCCGGAGTTCTCTGGCAGTACGTGGGAAGGGAATCTGTGTAATAGCCGCTAGTTTATTGTTTTGTGGCCGTATAACTCCTTCTCCTAACAGATACCCCAGGTATCTTACTGTTTGGGCTGCTAGATGGCTTTTGGCCGGGTTGATTTTGAGACCCTGATTACCCAATGCCTGAATTACTTCATAGAGATGAGTCAAATGTTGTTCCCAGGTTTCGCTGTAGATGACAATATCATCAATGTATGCCCCGGCGTACCTTTCATGTGGTTGTAGTATACGGTTCATAGCCCTCTGAAAGGTGGCCGGAGCCCCGTGTAACCCGAAAGGGAGTACAACGAATTGGAACAACCCATCGGGAGTGGAAAAGGCTGTCTTTTCTCTGTCTTGGGGTCGCAGGGGTATTTGCCAATACCCCTTACACAAATCCAGGGTACTAATGTATTTAGCCTTCCCAATCCGCTCTATCATCTCATCCACTCGGGGCAAGGGGTAGGTGTCAAACTCCGAGATTTTATTGACCTCCCTGAAATCAATACAAAAGCCTACCGAACCGCCTGGTTTCGGTACAAGCACTATTGGCGAGTTCCATTCACTGGTGGAAGGTTCTATAATACCCATCTGTAACATCTGCTGAACCTCTTCGCGTATGGTATTCCTACGGGCCTCCGGTATTCGATAAGGACGAAGGCGTACCGTTTTCCCTGCCTGTGTTTTTATCGAGTGTTCCACCAAGGTGGTTCGTCCAGGGGTTAAGGAGAAGATGGGCTGGAGGGGCAAGAGGGAGTTCACTAATTCTGTCCGTAAGTCGGAGGGTAGCTCCGCATCAATTCATTGGACATATAAAGGAGGGTCCTTCACAGTACCTACCAAAGAGGGGAGAGGCCCTTCCCATCGTTTCAAAAGGTTCACATGATACACCTGGGTGGTTCCGCATTTCTTATCCAATTCGATCTTATAAGTAACGGGAGTCACTCTTTCTAACACTATATAGGGACCCTTCCATTGCCCTAATAATTTGTGGTCAGAGGAGGCCAACATGAGCAGAACGGCATCTCCCACAGCAAAGGATCTACTCTTCGCCTTTTTGTCATACTGTACTTTTTGGGCTTCCTGTGCTTTTTCCATATTGTTTCTTACTATTGTTCTTATTTGTCCCAGATGGGTCCAAAGCTGTGCTACGTATTCTACTAGCGGTTTAGAGTGGTCGGGTTCTGCCTCCCAGGTCTCCCGCATCATGTCCATTAAGGACCTAGGTTGGTGACCATACAGAAGCTCAAATGGGGAGTACCCCGTGCTTTTCTGGGTTTTGCAGCGGATCGCATATAGGGCTAAGGGTAACATATCCTCCCATTTCCTTGTTTCTAGTTCTAGGAGTTTTTTTAGTGTGATCTTGAGGGTGGCATTGCATCGCTCCACCAGACCGTCGGTCTGGGGGTGATACGCCGCTGTTCTTATTTGTTTTATCCCCAGTTGGGCACATACTCGTCTCATTAATTTGGACACAAATGGTGTTCCCTGGTCAGTTAATATTTCCTTCGGGAACCCTACCCTGGAAAATATAGCGACCATCGCTTTGGCTATGCTGGTGGCATCGGGATGTTTTAAGGCAACGGCTTCCGGGAACCTGGTAGCATAATCCACCAATACTAGCACGTAGCGACACCCGCTCCGGGAAGGAAGTAAGGGTCCTATGATATCCATTCCGATTCTACAAAATGGCTCATTGATTATTGGGAGAGGTTGTAACGGGGCTTTTGGGGGTCTATACCTACTGTTTTTTTGGCATATAGGACACTCACGACAATAGGTTTCTACATGTTTATATATGCCCGGCCAATAAAACTGTTCTAAGATTAATTGTTCTGTTTTCTCCTCCCCAAAATGTCCTCCCAGTAAATGACTATGGGCTAAGTAGAGCACTTTGTCCCTAAATGGGGTGGGAACTAACAACTGGGGATTGGCTGTGGCTTTGGCCTATCTATACAATAGACCGTTCTTGATGAAGAATTGGGGTCCTACATGAAGTGGATCTACCTGGTCCTTGGCTTGGTTCCATGCTTCTTGTAGGACGGGGTCCTCTCTCTGGGCAGCTCGAAAGTCTCGGTTGGTTTCCCATGGACTCTCTTCCGTCCTTACGGGAAAAACGGACACTGGGTGACCCTTTTCTTTCCTTCTTTGATTCTTGGTTTTTCTGCTCTTGGAGTGCGGCCACTCGGGATTCTCGTCCTGAGAGAAGGGAGCTACCTTCCACCAATCCTTCTCTTCAGGAACGGCTTTCGTGAGTAGCTCGGGTAGGTGGTTATAGTCGCTCCCCAGTATGATTTGTTCGGGGAGGCGGGGAATTAGACCCACTTTGAGATCTGAGCCGGAATCCGAGGCATGTTGTATGCGAACATGAGTGGTGGGGTACGATTTAGTGTCTCCGTGTACACACTGGATGTGTACTGTGCCATCTGGATCCCCACACGCCGGACCTAGATCCTGGGGTCGTACGACACTCTGTCGGCAGCCTGTATCGGCTAATGCTGTCAGGGGTTGTCCATTTACATAGACCCCGCAGTGGTACGGTGGGGTTTGCTGGGTCGTGGTACGACAACTAAAGTTCCGAGCTACTCCGATCTCCATGGGTTCTTCCTTTTGAGGACAAAACCGTGCTATGTGTCCTAACCCTCCACAGTTAAAACATTGGGGTCCGGGGTGGGGAGGTCTGAACACCGGTGGACCCTGAGGTCTAAAGGGAGGAGGGCCTGGGACGATGGTAGCAGGGTCGGGCTTTCGGCCTAATGTAGGACGAGAGGGTCGAGGGGTCCCACTTATCCCTGCTCTCCAAGGATGCTCTTCTCGTCCCTTCTGCGCTTCTTGGGCTTGGCTATAGGCACTGGCGATCTCCACCGCTGTCTCCAGGGTTAGATGAGCATGCTGTCTCACCCATTTCTGTATGGGAGGATGAAGGGAGGACAAATATTGTTCCAAATAGACTTTGGCCATGATATCCTCCTTGGTGGCAGTGGCAGGTTTTAGCCACCGGTCGGCCATGTCTTTTACTCTGAAATATAGGGCTCGGGGTGTTTCTTGGTGCCCTTCTTTGATCTGTCTGAGTCTCAATCGGTATGTGTCGTCATTGACGCCTAGTCGTTCCATGATACATTGTTTGATTTCCTGGTATGGAGTCAGTCCCGTGATGTTCGCTGCTTGGTACGAGGCTTGTAATTCTCCAGAGAGTAAGGGTCCTAGGTATTGTCCCCATTTGTCAGCTGGCCATGCGGCGGCTAATGCCATGCGCTCAAAGTTATTGACGAAAAATTCCGGATCCTCCCCGCTGACGTATTTTTGTAGGATGACGGAGGGTAATGTACTGGGGCCTCTTTGTTGTCCCAGGGCATCTGCTATTTTCCCCATGGTCGTATCATGAGTCTGTCCTTGATTGGTGAGGACTTGTTGTAGTTTCCCCCGGTCTTCTTCCACCACCATGAGAAATCTCTCCATCGCCTTTCCTAGACTCTCCTGATTTTCTGCCATTTTGTTCAATACGGCCTCCATGTCTCCTTGGGATCCCACTTCCGACACCACTTGTGGGAGGGCAGGTCGGATAATCAGACGAGGAGGCTGTATATAGTGGGATGCTCTGCGAGTTTTATTAGAAATGACAGGTATTATGCCACTCGAGGGTTGTATAGGTTTCTCAACAGTCCCCTGGGGTTCTTCTGACGTCACTGGCCCTTCTACTGATGGTTCTCCGCCTCTTCGGACCGCTCCTAGTTCGACGTGGGATTCTTCCTCTCCTGGTTGTGCATCTGGAGCCACATTCGTCCCATGGAGGCTCATAGGAGAGAGTAAAAGACGAGCTGTCAGACACTTATACTGGATGTGCCAAGAGTGTAAACCATCACCGCAACACCACGTGTGAATTGTGCTTTCCTCTTTTATAAGGAGGGTGATTCCGTAATAGTGAACTCGGTCGAGAATGGTGAAGGGGATTTAGGGTCGGAGGGGTGATAGGAGTACGGCTTCGACTGGAAGTGCCTATTGCTAGTTTGGAAAGGGCCCCGTTCTCGCTCCTCCCGACAGTGTCTAAGTCCCCTCGACAACCGATAAACGATAAACCAAAGGGGGGGGTTTTCAGGTGAGTGCAGACCTAATGGTGAATAATCATCAATATCGACATACAATATTTAAGGAGGCAAATGCGGAACTGACTGCAAACAGTTCTTACTACCGGTATCCAATCCCTCCCCTCTTGTAACCGGTCCCAACCTCCACCTGCTCTTCTTTCACCCTCGCTCAGGGTTACTCACAGGCTCCGCCGCAACTCTCCTTGAGTTGCGGCCGCTCTCCAGCCTCCTCCGGTGGGGACCACCACTCCTCGCACCACGTCTCGTCTTCTTCGGGATATCCGTCGTCTTCGGTCTTTGTCCCGATTCGATCTCTGTCCTCGCGTCCTTCTTCTCCGTTGCTTCCGCCTTTCGCTTCTCCTAGTCCTTCGACCGCTTCCTCCTTGATCCTGTGTCTATCGTCTCTTTTCACTACCTGTTCCGTAGTGCTTCCGGGGTTAGCCCCTCCTTCTACCACGCTTTCCTCGTCGCTGATTCGTCCCTGGGAAGGGGGAGGACAAGGGGGGGTGGTTATCTTTTCCGTCATCTGTTCGAAGGACCTGTGACGTCGGGTGTCGACTCTCCTGGCTCCCCGAGACCTGGGGATACGGTGGTCCCCGGAAGGTAAGTGACATGGGGAACCCGATCCCTTCTCACAGGCATACACACCCGTCTTGTCTGGGGAGAATTTGGAGAGGGACATCTGCTTGGTAAATATGTGTAATTGTTTCTCACTGTCATTGTACGTATGTCAATGTCAAACTGCCACTGACCCTTTCCTTCCTTACATGTAGGTGACAGCGCATACGCCTTGCGTAATTACCTCATGACGCCTTACCTCAATCCCACAACTGCCAATCAACAGAGGTACAATGCAGCACATATTTCAACAAGGAACATCATAGAGCGCACATTTGGCCTGCTGAAGAGCCGATTCAGATGTCTACATAAGACCGGTGGAGCACTGCAGTACAACCCTGAACAATGCTGCAAGATAGTAGCAGCATGTACCATGCTGCACAATATTGCGACAAAGGGAGGAATGGAAATCGAGGTGTCTGACAGCGATTCGGAGGATGGGAACCAGCAAGTGCCACACCGCCATGCAGCACAAGGGGCAAACGCAGCAGAAGGGCGTAGGAGAAGATTGGACATCACACAAAATTATTTCTGAGGTGAGTACTGATGACACAGAAACGTTATATTGCAATCAAAGTAATCTTTAATTAAATAAAAATGTCATGAGTGTTGAAGCACACTTTTAATCTGACCAGTGTAATGGACATAAGTGGTTTGCAAATGAAAATGTACTTGTAAGTCAGTAAAGTCAGATCCCAACAATGGTTACGTCACCATGGTGGAATGTACTTGTACATGCCAGTCTAGCGCTTTCTACCACGAACACCCAGACGCCTGTCAGAGCCAGCATGGTCATCCCCAATGTTGGAAGCGGCTGTGGTACTGCTGCGTGTGTTGCGTCTTCCTGCAGTGCCGACTGGAATTGCCAAACTACTTAGGCTTGAGGCACCCTCACTACCCTCTTCCGGCGTGGAAATGTTTGACGCAATTGTGGAAGCATTAAGCAATTCTACTGCATTGGTCACCTGGTCCAGTGCTTTAGCCACATCCCCGCTCCAATGGCACATTTCAGTTTGCATGGTCACAGACCTACGTGCCAGCAGTGCAGTTGTCGTGGTCAGCCTATTGTTTGATTTCGCAAACAGTTTGAGGTGCTGCATTAGTTCACAATGCTGTCTCTTCTGGGATACATTTCCCTCCTGCATCACCTTGCTCAGTTGCTGCACACTTTCAGTTAGTACTGCTATGTTGCTTGCCATCTTGCCTATTTGGAATTGCACTGCACGTGTGTTTTTTGTCTGCAGGCGCTGCATACGGAGCATCTGTCCCTCAAGACCACCCCAGACATCAATTGGTTGCTCCTCCTGCTGTGTCCTGAGTGCTCTCCCTCTTCTGCGCCGGACTCTGATATTGGTTCTGGGGACCTGTGGTTGTGGTTGTTGGATGGAAGTAGGCTGTCCATGGCTGGCACCTGGTGTTGCATCAGGCTCATCATCACACTCCATGGTGACTAGGGATGGGACAGTTGCCCTGCGTGAGTTTGTGGCACGTGATGGATTTATTTGCACCACAGGTGTGTCCATATGTTCACCTGCGCTGGTGTCCTGCATGTCTGGGGAATCGCTATCCACAGCTTCTACACGTTGAGCATCTGTGAGGTGAAACAGTGCAAAACTGCATTATTTAATGTCTGTGATCAAAATGTCACAGTAATACATTTTTGACTTTGTTAATGAATTTATAATCTATTAAACTATTTTGGGTTGTTCCTCTGAGATTTGTCATTGTAACTGCTTGACCTGACTACATCTCCCATAATGCACCTCCCCTATTGAATACATTGTGTACTGGATGTTCAAAGTGTGCACTTGGGCTGTACTGTGGTCATGTTCTACCTTTCAATTTTGGGATAATGGTAACATGCATTCATCTTACCTTCAGATGTGTTTGCTGCTCCGGACGTGTCAAGCAGGGTCACACCTACAACAGCTTCTGGCTGGATGGTGGATTCCACCAAGTCCTCCATGGGAGTGTTCCCAGTGTCTGTTGGTGTTCCCCCTCCTGTCTTTTTAGCCTCCTTGAGCCGGTCAGCAATGCGCACCTTAGCCCGGCTGCGCAAGTCGTACCATCGTTTTTTCAGCTCTTCAATGGTGCGGTGTGTCACCCCAATGGCATTGACCCTGTTTTGGATCCGGAGCCAGATTTTCCTTTTCTCCTGCTCTGCAACTTTTAATGATGCCTTTCCAAACAGCTTATCATGGCTGTGGACTACTCCCTCAATGAGGGTGTCAATTTCTTTTTCTGCAAACTTTATTTTGCGCTTCCTGCCTGTTTGGCTCTCCTCTGCTGTTTGTGAGGCTTCCATTTGGTTGAGGAAGTTTTTCTAATGTCTCTGTCCCACTCCTGTTCAGCTCCCAGAGCCAGCTCCCTCCTCTCCCTGAGACTGTACAGTGGAAATGAGGCTGGAGCTGCTCACTTCCTGGTTGTGATGTCATCAGGATGCATCAAAATGCGACTTCGGTAATTGCGATTTCGCAAATAGCGAAATCGCTATTAGCGAGTACGCAATTACCGGACTCGCTATTATATTTGCGATTTTTAGCGATTCTTTATTTTCTCGCAATTTTTTAGGTGCATCGCGTTTTGCGAGTCTTTATTTGTGATTCCTTAAAAATCGCAATTAGGAACTCACAATTTTTCTATTTGATGCATGTGCCTAAATGCATTTTCTGTGCTGTTCTGAAAATCTCTGAATGTAAGTACTTCAATTGTTCAAATGCTATTTGAACTAACTATGTAAATGTGTATCAATGCTAATATACTCTATGTTTTTATTCTCCTTTGTTATTCTCCTCTACACCTCTAGAAGACGCACCCTGAAAGAAGACATTTAGGGCTTTCCTGAGCAGGATAGCGAGCTAGACACCACTCTGAGGGTCCAAGTCTTTGTCTCTTGTATTACTTTGTCCTAACCCCCTATCCACCTAGGACAGCACCTGGTTTGAGATTATAATTCCTTGATCGGGCATTGGGCTGGGAGTGAGTAGGGCTCAACATCGACTCTGCGGACTATTTCTCCAGATGAGTGTCCTGACATCAGGGATTTCCGTAGCAGGTCACCTCTCTTTCTCTCACTCAAACATGTCCACAATAAATAAAAAGAGACACGAAGAAAGATTACAATATTTATGGAATCTATTGTGCTCTATTATGTAACAGCTGTGCAGCAAGTGGAAAACATATGCAGGTCAATAATGTGATTAGCATCATTAAGAGATCATACACAATAAAATGTCCTGTCATATTGACTGACAGATCTGTCTAAGCCTACCCTCAATATAGAAGCACAGTGATGTATTAGAGATCTCTGGGATTAGTGGTGAACCCCATACTAAGGGTGGGTGACAATTTCCGTTCCGCTCGCGTAAATTGCGAAAATTCGACATTTTCGCGTTCCGCGCGGAACACGAAAATGTCGAAACTTCCACGATCCGCGAGGGAAGCGGAAATTGTCGCCCGCCCTTAATAATAATTACATCTTCTGTCACTAATGAGATCCTATTGAAAACATCTTTCCAGAAATTCATGTCAAAAGAAAAATTAGCACATAAAACCGATTTGCTTTCTCCAGTTTGCCTCGCCAGCATGTAGATTATTTTTACAGCGCACTGAGTTTTAAAATCACTCTGAATAGGAATAAAGTGTTCTCACACTCCTGACGTCACAGACCTGCACCCAGAACGCTTGGTTACCTCGGACTCTTGTGTTCAGACTCAGGGGGACTTGGCCCAAGCCCTGGCAGACGCTCAAAGAACGACCCTTGCTCCAGGAGAGACTCATTGAACACTATCATCAATGCCCCCGACCCGGTTAATCATCTCCTTTGTCCCTCTCAGAGGGCGAAGCGTGATCCTGCGTACAGTGGCTTGGAAGCGTATGTCATCCACCGACGCGGTGACGCAGAGGACCCCAGCATGCTTCGCGGCTGAAAGAAAGACCGCAAGCACTACATCAACAATATGACAAGCACACATTAATTCAACCAGTCTGGAAAACACATGCTGATCGTCATTTGTCAAATGTAATATTTACTGATGAGGTCTGCTTTGTAATGCGACTTAGACGCTCTTTTTTTTAATAAGCAGAGGTAGGTTTACATTGATTAATTGGATTCAAATCTTCATTTCTATTTTAATCTATGTTGGCTTTGATACTTCTTTAGGACTCACTCCACAGCTACTCGCTATAAATTCCTGCCCATGTTTCATTTCCTGTTTGCATCTTTTAGTCAACCATTTACGAGAGGTTACTTTAATTAAACTTTGGAATGCTTTTCAACAAATAGCATTTAATGTGTAAATACTGCTAGGACACAGCTTGTAATATACATGCATTTGCTCAACTGTTTTCTGACGGTTCTATATGTAATCTATCCAAAAACGTTATAACTAAACTAAACTGGCGCGGATGTGGCCTTCGGATTGAGCTTTTCACCACTTGAGCAGTGGGAGTTTTTCCTGTTGTTGCCCCACTGACCTCTGCGGCATGACATCAGGAACCGTCCTGTCTTAGCCATTCTTACACACAAAAATTAAACCTCAACAGGAAGCACTTATACTGAATTTGACCTTCAACTCGGGCACCTGCTTTATTTATATATGTAAGTCTTACAGATATAAATAAAGCAGGTGCCCGAGTTGAAGGTCATATTCAGTAACGGATTAATCAGCACAAAATCTCTGCGATCACGCGAAATTTCACGTGATCGCTGAGATTTTTTGTCGTTTCGCGATATTTTGCGTAAGGCACTTTCGCATATTCCGCCCACCCTTACCCCATACATGGCATACATAGATAGCTGTTTCACATCTCAGCTGGCGCAGCTCTCTAATCTCAGGACCATTGCTCTGTGAGAATGTCTTCTTTCTGTTTTCAAAACAACAAGTCCCAGCTTATATGATAAAAAATGTGTGTTCAAAAGCAGCAGCTGGATTTCTCTATTATGTCTAGATGTTAATGTCCGATCACAGTGAATAACAGGGAGCAGTGTTTAACCGTGTATACAAATGTTCCAAATAAATCCCAGTCAGAATAATCAAATACCAACACATGTGCAGCTTATTTCTGAAATAACAATCTGACTTAAAAACAAGCAGGATATATTGCAATGTGTGCAAAGCAAAAGCGGCCTGCAATGTGCACAGGTATGCTAACATAGTAAAAAACAACAATGGGCTGCATAGGGAACACACAAAACCCTCCCTTTGGTCAGGACAGTAGCTCGACGACTAACTAAATAATAATAGTGAGGTCATAAGATACGTACGTTCAAAGCATTTCAACTCAGCCTGTTATAAAAAAAGTCATATTTATAATATGAAAATGAACATGTCAGTTTAGAAAATGTAACCAAATTAAAGTGCATCGGAGGTGTCCATAATGTCACTTGCAAATTCAAATGCCAGGAAATCCAAGAAAGATTCAGTCTCCACTGACATGATCTTAAGTCTCAGCTGATGTTGAGAAAGTAGCCAGGCAATCTCCACCCGTGTTATTAGAGCCACTATTTAGTGATCCATGTGCTGAGACAGGTCGAAGACAAAGTTTACATTAACCGCTGATAAGGATGTAGCCCACTGTATCCATCTAGGATGGAGAGCCTTTACATTTGGAATGCTTGCTTTAGTGACAGCCTCTAAGGCTGGCACAGGATTAACAACAATGATGCATTTACTTTGTGCATGTGGCCATTATTTTAGGATAGTCATCTGCATTGAAATCATTGAAGCAAAACACATATCCGCCACTGAAATATTAGGGTGATTTATATGCAATAGACACCAGGTAAAATCGTGACGTGTAGCAAGTAAGTCAGATTGTAATGATCTGAGTGTATCCGTGTTGTGGTGTCAAACATGCATTGGAAAAACCAGGTTGTATTAATTCATAAAGTGATTAAATGCATTGTGCAAATATGGTATGTATGTTCTGCCACAATTAAGAAATTCTAGCAGGGACTGTAATTTCTTCAATGCAGTTGGAGGTTGCAACTATGTACACTCCTCCCAAAAATGAGGTGCAAGGAGGTCCTTTCCCGTGTGTGGAAGTTCATTTCCTAGGAAAAGGACACTCAGAAAAGCTATATTAGATTTCCCGAAGTCGAACTTATAGCCAAGTTCAGCAAATCCCAATATTAAGCGATCTACTCTGTCCAAATGTAGAGTTGATTCATCTACATAGGACAATGCATCTGGACCAATATCGTGTAGAATTAGCATTATGTGAGCAGCAAATAATCCTGGGCTGTTCCTGCAGCCGATGGGAAGCCTTGCATATCTCATTTGAAAGCCGAGTGGCCAGAAGGGTGTAGAATCATTGCTTTCAAGCGCTGGATTGTGGCTGAAGAAACCATTGGATATATTCAAAGTGGTTTTTTTACTTTTTAAGAACTACATTCTGAATTAATGCTGTACTATGTGTGTTTTGCACGACAAAAGTGTGTGTATGACTATTTAACCCGTTTACCGCGGTGGTAATTCCACCGCGGGGTGTTCCATTGAGTGGGCGGGGCCGTGTTGGCCAACAGACGTGCGCAGCACTACCGAGGTAGTGCTCGTGATGACCCTTGGCTGACGGGTGCAACAAAGGGGTTAAATGTCTATATTCTAAGACTATGTGGTATGTGTGTTTCAAAACAGGAAAATTAGGATTATTCATCAGAGAGACACAGGGTTCAATTTCTTCTGGTACTCAAATTGGCGAGAGTATTTCTCTAACTTGTGCCCTGGCATCCCGTTTTATATGGTATTGTGCTAGCACCTGTGGGCTGGACCCTAAGGGTATAATATGATAAGGTGATTCCTTATCCCAGACGATTTGACTGTGATATAGAAGAGGGGGTAGTGCAAGAGCCCATTCTTTCGAATAAGCTTGTTTGACCTGTTGAAGGGCAAGGACAGAAAAGAAAGAAAGAATAACATTCTCTTATTGGGAAGATTTTTGTACAAACTTTGGGAGCCAAAAGACTTCTGCTACAAAGATGTCATAGGATAAAGTTACATTTCCCCATAGTATTGCTTTAATGGTGCACTGGACGTCACCCTCTATTTGAATGTCGAGAATATATTATCTATCAGGAAGCGCTATGTGCCTATTTAGGGGCTCAACTATAATAAAGAAATCAGTTGCTTTTACTACCAGAAACTGCTAGAGATTCTGGTGCACTATGGCGGCTTCTGCTGTGCTGTTGAGGAGAGCCACCCCCTAACTCCTGTTCAGGAGGAGGGTTCTCAGGTTCTGTGGCATCTTTAGCAGTTATAGACGTAACTTTATTTTTCTGAAAAGGGGCTTCATATTGAGGAGGCCTTTCCTCCTTCTTTATTTTCAAGTCAGATGAGCAGGTGTCTCCCTTTCTAGTGTCACGTACTCTTCTTGTCTGCGTTCAGATTACCCTCCTCTGTCATATTGCTGGTCAGACAATTCCTGGAAGGAATTTATAGAACGTGTATCAGGAACCTGATAACTGCCAGGATTTTTGATTTTAGCGTGATCACAAAAATCATACCATCTCTCTCAGGACTCCTGGGGCGGAAAATCTCAGCGAGGCTTACATTTCTGAGGGTGTTTAGATTTATCCCATTGTTTTTTAACAAACTTGTGGGTTTACTTGGCTTCCTTGTCTGTACTAGGTATGCCAAGAGGTGGTTTTGTAGGTCTTTTTTCCAAATGATTGTGTCCTAGGGATATGTACACATCAGCAATAATTATATGCAACTCACCTTCATGGTTGACTTGTGCAACTGCTGCTAGCCTCTGGCATATAGCCAGAGATTCTGCTTCACCTTTAACGTTAGACAGAATCATTACGAATGCTGCAGGAAAGTTTCCTATTAGTTTCATCCTCAAATCCTGTGTTTGTTTTGTATCTGTTTCAAGATGCCTGGTAAGACAGACATCGAGGGAGTGCCATGACAGATAGTATAAACAGCGGCAAAAACTGTCCCCCAGGTGTTACAGTCTCAGATTCCAGGAACCATACCATTAGTTAACCACATAGTCAATATTCTGTGCTTGTTTTGTCGTCCCGTAAGGGAAAATACAACTTCAATCTTCAATTTGATAAATTTTTTTGCTGATCCAAAATGGAATTTCCTCACAATTGGTGGGTCTTTTGCCCATAGCAGAATGAACAATTACAAACTTATTGTAGGCACTGCAGGGGACTGGGCTTGCCCCAGCAGGTCAACCCTTGCTGGTTGCGCCAACAAGGTGCGTGAAATTAGTGATTGCACAAGATTTTGATTAGCCATATCAAGGAACGGTATATATCTGACAAAAGCTGGCCAGGTCGAATCGTAATTACTAAGGGGGTCGAAGCGGGTGCGTGGTATAAGGATTAGCATTGCACATGATTTTGATTAGTCATATCAAGGAACGGTATATATCCGACTAAAGCTGGCCAGGTCGCATCGTAATTACTAAGGGGACCAAAGCTTACAGGTTTGAGTACATGTGGAAGGGTGCCAAGGAACCAAGTGTGGACTTCCCAATAAGACAAAGGTATATCCACAAGCACATTTGCTTTGTATAGATATGATGCAGCTGGTGCTGTGTATGTATGAATGTATTTATTTAACCATCAACTGCTGTAAATTCAACCCAAGAATAAAAAACTTCAAAATGGTAAATGGAGTCCCCTTCTATCACAAAGATAAAAACACGACCTACATTAGCAAGTCCAGATTGAATTAAATGAGCATGGACAGTCGGTCTGCAATTCACTAGAATAACAAGAGATTGTGTCTTTGCCATAATCTAAACAATATGGAAAATGAAGTGCAACACAAAAGTGGGCTTTATTCTTTTCAAATTTCAAGCTTGAAAAAACCCAACATAATTAGGTGCTTCCTAAACACTGTGGAGGATTAATCCCTGGTACCACTGACGTCTCCGGTGGAAGGTGGAAGAGTATTATGGACACGCAAAAGTACTACTCAGGAGACCCATAAATAAGTACCAGACTAAGAGTTGGTGGGGCCATGTTGCAGGTATTCTGTTCAGAAATAGAACAATGTCTGGGTCCACAGGAGCATCAATATGTAGGGACTGAGTCACCATACACCATTAGTACCTTTGGGCCTAAATCTGACTTGCTAATCGTGCCTCGCTTCCCCCCTTTTCCTTTCCAGAGAGACAAGCGAATTGGCACCCCAGAATACAACACTCTAGACCCTCTCAGGGATTGCGGAAGCAGGTCATCACCTTTCATTCTCTCACTCAATCATGTCCAGAATAAAAAAAGAGACGTGAAGAAAGCTTATAATATTTTTTGAAACTATCATGCTCTATTATGTAACAGCTGCACTGCAATTAGAAAACATTTGCAGGTAAATTATGTGGTTAGCATGATTAAGAGGCCATACACAATAAAAAGCCCTGCCATATTGACTGATAGATCTGCCTAAGCCTACCCTCGCTATAGAAGCACAATGTTATTTTATAGATCCCTGGGATTAGTGGCAAAGCCCATACCTGCCATACATAGGTAGCTGTTCTACATCTCAGCTGGCACAGCTCTCTTGTGTTGGGACCTATGCTCTGCGAGAATGTCTTCTTTCTGTTTACAAAATGACAAGTCACTGCTTATATGATCACATGTGTGTGTTAAAAAACAGCCCCTATTATGTCTAGATGTTAGTGTTGGCCCACAGAGAATAACATGGAGCAGTGTTGTTTGACATTGTAGGAAATGTTCTAAGTCCCAGGCAGAAGAACCAAATACCAAAACATGTGCAACCTATTTGTGAAATAACAATGTGGCTCAAAAACAAGCATGTTATATTTTATTATGTGCAGAACAAAAGCAGACTACTATGTGCACAGTTAGACTATCACAGGGAAAAATGACAATGCGCTACATAGGGAACATACCACAGCCCACTATCACATGGACATTGATGTAGTAGGTTATGCTTACAGTTTCTGCACAGGTTCAATGTTGCTGTAGGGGTCACAAATTGAACATGTGTGCAATCTATGACACCACGTGCTTTTGGAAATCCAGCAATGGTGTAGAAGCTAGCTTTGGGGAAAAGAAGGCACAGTTGTGAGACTTTTATGATGGCATCCAACACAGATGGGAGAAACACAGAAAATGCTCCCTGTAAAATACCAACAAGTGAAGCAAAGCCAGTGTGGTGGGATGGAATTGGTCTGTGCAGTTGCTGTCTGGAGACTTTGTGCTATCTTCTCCAGCATTTCCTTGATGGACTTCCCCTTGAGTCTTTAAAACTGTATGACCTCTTCCTCCCTGATGTCAATGAGGGATATGCGCTGCCGGAAAACACGTTCCTTCCAACTTCACTGCCTATGTGGTTGTCTCACAGCTACTGAAAATTGCAGTATAAACATCCTCCATAGCATAGTTGAGCTTACCAGAGTGTCCTGTGATGGTGAGGTATTTGTACTACAACCACTGCATCATTTCCTGCGCCTGAGTTGCCAATGTGCAGTAATTCTGACACATTCCCAGCTTTGCGTTGCAATTATACACAATGTGTGAAGCAGTGCTACACTTATAAATACCACTGAGAACGCCTATATTGCATATATTAATTTCTGCATGACACAGCAGGATTCGGCTCAGCTTTTGCACCACACAATCCTTAAAATATTGATGCTTTTATGTAGATACGTCATTCTTTAAATATGAATTTCTACTTGCACCGGCCTTATGTCACACTACATGATGCAAAGCTAGAGCAAAACCATGATAAATATTCCCCCGAGGGCACAGCCACCCAGTGAGTCTGTATGATACTAACCAACCAGCTGTGAGAAGGCTGACAATGACCTGGCCATGAACATTGCTCTAGCAGCAGCCAAACACCGAATTCTGCACCGGATGCTATCTAGAATCTAGTGGTACAACAAAACCTTAGTGCCCCCATTGTAAGGTACCTACAGGGAGAGGGGCATGCCAAACTTAGACACGTACATAGAAACTGAGGGAGAAAAATAGCACATGCCTTGCTGAAAGCAGACAACCAAGTCAGTTTTCAGGAGAAGGTTCCACAGTGCATCCTGTTTCAAGAATATTTGGATAAAAAGCACTCTGAATAGGAATACATTGAGCATTAAAGTACTTGCATGTCTGCCACAATACCCTGAATACTCATCAACATCAGCAAATCATATATGCATGTGCAAAGCACTTGTTGCACAAAAGACAAATAATTGTGCCACAGAAGAAACTGTGCATGATATCAAGGGTCCATTCTTTTGCTAGGTATTACCCCAGCAAATTGTGTGAGTCAGGAAATAAGATAATATCAGCATTTCTGATCTTGTAGACAAAATATTATGTAAGGGTATACAGCAAATGCCGGACTATTTCCAATGGATGTGCCTACTGCTTCCATATTCTAGGGTGCTGCTTAAAAAGCATGAGGTTAAAGGAACAGAGCCTAGAAAGGGGCAGGGTCTGGACAGGGTTTAGAGGGCTTTCAGTCTGTCACAGCCTAAGCATCCTTAAAAAGTCATTGGAGGGAGTGGGCCTGGACAGGGATGGCAGAGCTTTGTGCTCAAAGCACTAATTCCTAACCCTTGCCCTGACCAAAACACCAAAAATGGCTTCTGAATCTGCCTCTGATGCCCCAGGGAGGTTGCAAAATCCATAATATATTTTTCACATATGAACTCAAAATCTGCTTTACTGTTCACTTTATTTTCTTACCAGTGTTTATCGAATGACCATGTAAAAAGTGTCAATATCATGTGACACACAACTGGCATGGGGTGCGTTAACAGACCTGACACTTATCTTTCTAGTTTTTATTAGGGGGTGGGTGATATAGTCTGCTCCGCGGGCGAAGTTGGCAGAGCTTTGGACACTCCACTTTACGCATGCATCATTGAGTTCCGGCTGAATTCTGCCAAACGCCACGTGGTGAAGTTTAGTTTCATTTGCAGCTTACAAATGGTAAGTTGGCGAACAAGATTTGGTATCCCCTAGCCTGATTTTCTGTCGCTAGGCGGGCACTCTGTGAGATTTCCCCAACACGGGCGGTCGTTGTCAGAAAGTTGCCCTTCGAGTAGTAAATGTACTCGAGCGGGAGTAAAATCAGCTCCAGATATAGCACTCTCTGAGGTGCCACATGGTGCCTTGCGCACTTAGTTGTCAGCACGGAACAAGCTCCAGGCACTAAAATTCAGCGCAAGAACCTTAATGCGCCTAATTCTGCTCATTCTGGGAACTCTGCAGAATCTGGCAGAGTTTTCATGTCACTCTGTGGAATTCTGCGGAGTCAAACTATGCAAGTTCTCCCCACTCCTAGGGGCATATTATCAAGAGAAGTTTTGACGCTTTTCCGGCACATATCGCTGGAAAAGCGGCAATTTTCCTATTGCACTATCAACAAGGACTCGCTAACATGCGTTAGCGCTTGTTTCCGTGCGATAGCAGTTGTTTTTTTGCCGCTTTGCACATCAGCGATATTTATCGCTAATGATATGTAAAGTAGGCGTTCCTCACTAAAACAACATGGAAACAGTCTCAAACACAACTTCCCTTTATTACCAATGTGGCCCCGGACCCGCGAAGCGATAATAAAAGTCGCGCTAACCGCGATTATCGCTGGTATTTAACGCCTGATTAAAACCTGACATGAGTCCACACCGGCCTATTAGCAAGCTTTACATTAGCGCAGTCAAAATATCGCTGGATTTCTCGTGCTATTGCTGCTTTTCACCGCTATCGCTGGAGTTTACATCGCTGCTAACACGGTGATGTAATCCAGCGATAGCCGGCGATAGTAAAAGATGCGCTAAACACGCTTTGCGATGATTATCGCATTCCGTTGATAATATGCCCCCTAGTCTTTATATAAAGGAATAGTCAGAATATGAATTTCCAGTTTAACTGTAAATTTTAAATGGGCACGCAAAGCCTTTAAGTATTTGTTATATTGTTTTCCCACTTAAGAAAACATAAAGGGTGGCATCATGTTGGCAGTTGGCAGGAAGAACAACTCTTCTAAATTTTTATTCCGTCAATTTCAGCATGATGTTAATTTATTTGGCACAGATGACTTAGGTTTCTTTGTGAACAGAGTCAATGTGGTTTGAGCATCATGTAGGTTTTTGCTGCCAAGTGACCTTTCAGGTCATTACACTTTGAATACTGACAGCAGACAATTTATGATGTATTTATCCCTGTATTGTGATGTCTTCTCACTTTATGATTCTGGCATGGTTAGTAACTTCAGATATTTGGAATAATCTTGTTTTTCAGGGTGCTCCCTTCTATATTCTTGGTGGCTATGTCATGGGTATCTGCAGGCTGACCATTTAATAGCATTTGCTTATCGTGCCTTCACCAAACATCCTGCGACAATAGACCTCAATTTACACCATGAGAATAGAGAGATCGCTCAGTTAGAAATTGGGTTTCTGGTTGGCAAAGGTATGCACCTTGTCCAAGCAGAAACCACAATCCTAGTAAGGGCAAGCTAGATACACACTAAAATAAAACCTGTGCTCACCCTCTGATAGCTTGGCACAGAGCAGTCAGGCATATATTAAGAGGCAATGTGTAAAGTATGTGTGCAACTCACATACACATAGTAACACAATGAATACACCACAAAAAGACTCCACACAGTCATGCAGGAGGTCGCTGCAGCACATTTCCCTCAGAGATTTAAGCTGTGAACTTCACACATGGACTCCCTGCTCCATGCATCAGGGGAATCCAGTGCTGCACATGTCAGGGGTAGGGACCCCTAACTATATACCACACACTCCTTCTGTTACAATCACACTAGCTGTTGTATATCTCATCTAGCTACCATCCCTCAATTTATGCTGCACATTGGGACATCTCTGATGTACAACACAAACAGACCACTGTTAACTTTCACATGTCACACAAGCACTCTCTGTTGCACACATCAAGAAGTGCATCCCTCCTCCACACACCAGAAAGGAGTTCCATTGTGCATCCCCTCCCCGTGATCTGATGGCTGCACACACCTCTGCAAAAGACCCTGCCGATCAAAACACTCTACCGCATGCGGATCACATCAGCCATGGAACACTGCTGACGCTTCCACCCTTGGACGCCCTGCTTAGCATGCCACCCAGGCACATCTTGATGACCACATCACCCAAACTCACCTAGCTGAGCAGGCTACCAAGTTACACCCAGCTGCACACACCACCAAGGAACACCCTGTTGCACCTACCAGCAATGTACATCTAGCTGAGTACCCCCCACCCCCATAAAAACAGATGGAGAGGACATCACCATCAAGGGACACCCTGTAGAACACACCACCCAGGGACTCCTGTATGACACCACAAAGGAACACCTTGCTAAGCATGCCACAGAAGAACACCCTGTTGCACACTACTCACTTCCATGCTGAGAATACAACAACCCAGGAACTCTCTGATGAACACACCACTCAGGTAGAGCCTGCTGCACACACCATCAAGGGACATCCTTCTGCATATTCCACTTCTGGGTAATCTGCTCAGTACACCAATTCTAATCACCCTGCTGAACACAACATGAACTGCCAGCTGCACACTCCATCCATAAGCACTGAGTAGTGTCTGCAGTAGTATAGAGGCACTCATCACCAATCACCCTCATGCACCTTGCTCTCCCTTCCGCCAGCAGGCATAATAAAAAAAGCTTTATAACATACCCAGTGTGGGAGCGTCATAACGCTTTTTAAAAAGATTCAGCCATGCCACATGTGTGCAGCATGGCTAATAAAGCATTGATAAGGTCAATGCTGTGCATAAACAAGCCCTATTGCATTTACCAATGTTTTATTTTGTTCAAGAACCAAATGTGCTGACAAATTTACATCACCCATCCATGACCTTTGCCACAGTGTAAACAGGTGGCAACGTTTATTTGCTCTTATTGCAGCTGTTGTCTTGAAAATTATGAAGATCAAGCTTCACAGCTACTTTCACAGTAATTTTGCAAAACACAAAATTGCGAAAAACTGGAGGGTGTGATATCTGTATTTGGATGAATGACAAAATTATGAGGTAATACTGTCACAAAATGTGCTGCATTATGCCACACAGTGTGCATTTTCTTGCCACCAAAATTGGTCCTTTCTTCCACATAATTCCAGTGGAGCTGCTCTTAGTTTACTAATACCACGATCATCAGGGTAGGGGCAGTAATGTTTCTCAGTTAATGTTTAAAAACTCTCACTTTTACTAAATACATCTCAATTCAGCAATAAGATGCAATGTACTGAGGTAAAACACTTCACTGTGTTGAATAAATGTGGTTTTCTTTACATTTTAATTACTCCTGTCTCTCTTTCATCCATCCTAGGTGATGGGACATGATCCTTACTTTTGTTGTGAGCCCTGCAGGACACCCTGCTTTCCATTCACAGAGGAGCAGGGCTCCCTTCACACCTAACAGCACTCAAAGTACCCATCTAATCGCTGTTATGATACAGATGCTGCAATTCGATTTCTGAAGCTGTTTCAGCCTGTGGCTACGAGTCCTGTAGGAGGGACACCCCCCCTTGGGCCATGCAGCTCTGCACCACTGCTGCTCTCTAGGCCTCCTAACGCTAAGTGTTTTTTAAAGGCAGTGCAGGGACCCTTAGTTGTGAGCCGAAGTGGGGCTCTGGGCAGCTGCCCACACTGCTCATGCCTCGTGCCAGCCCTGATTGTGATAGATTGGGAACAGTGTATTGGTATGGGTCAGGATCAGTGGGAGGGACACAAGGTTGAGAGATAGAAGGCTGTGCTGAGGAAGGAGTCCAGAGCCTGAAAAGATCTCTGTAGGCCAAACATTGCACTGTGAATGCCTTCCAGTAGGCCACCATCTGCTGCAGATGGCTGTCTTGCCCCTGGATGGCATTCAGTACTGCATTCTGACTCACAGAGACGTTTCTCAGGAGGTCAAGAGTCTTCTCACTCTGTACAGAGGGGAGTGGGGGGGCAGGTGAAGGGGCTGAGGTACCTGGAGTGTAGGAGACTGCTCCCTAGATGGGAGCAGGTCCGTCCAAGTGGGTGGGAAGAAACAGGGAGGGTGGCGATGAAACTAGGATTGGCGGACAAGGATGAAGTTGGATCAACTCCTGTGGGGCCACTCTGTAGAGTACACTGGAGGATAACTCTGAAGATGGTGAAGTTGAGATTGTCTCCTCTGTGGCACTCCCCACACCCCTTTGTAACTGGGTCCCTCTGTGTCTGAACTGTCATGAATGGAACCACTGTGACCAGCTGCGTCCCCAATGATGTTACTCCTTTCTCCTTTGCTTGCCTGGGATGAATTTGAAATGACCTATAAAAATGGATTTATTGCACCTGCGTTTACCTAACTGACCAGCAGATTTCAACACAAAACAATGCACAGATCACAACAGCTTCACGGTTGAATATATAGGCTTCAACATTAGCATGAGTATATGCATGCATACTACATTACCTGGAAACAGTTGGTCACAGTGACGTCACCTCCAATTCTATTAATGGGCGTGTCTACAGTCCATCCTGATGGCTATACTATGATAGGTGATAACCTCTTATACTTTGGCCCTTGTAGCAAACCATAGTAAACTGATGTAAGCAAAAAGGATGGATACTAATTATACACTTCCACACTGATCACACAAGCCCCATAATTCAGCAAATATTAATTTGCCTTAAACAACATCATGATGTAATGTAGGTCAAGTTATACAGCAATGTAGCAGAAATAATGCAAATACTCATTTCACACCAATGGTATTTTTTCACTTTAAACTTCATGATCCTTGCGAATTGGAAAACTTATAACAACATATCATACCACATGTGGTGGGTGTGGGTATGTTTTGTAAGGAGTGACCTTATTTATAAACTTCTTTTCTTTTATGTTACAAGCTTGACTTATATTTGCAAAAGATTAACCCGCCATAAAGTATATAAGGAGGCTTTTTGTACAATTCTTATGCATTCCTAATTGTTAATTAGTCAGATCCGTTTGCTCTTCTTCTTCTTCTTTTTCTCTAATTTTTTTCTACCCCCACTCTTTCTCCCCTCTTGTACATGTACCATGTTATATGAGGTTATATGAGGACTTAGTATAAACATATATTCATAAACCTACCATTAAAATGCTGTTACAGTTCTGACTGTTTACCCAATTGTATGGTAAACTCTCAGTATATATGACCTCATGCTGTATGTTTTTCTTTGGGACAATAAAACACAATAAAAACTTTTTAAATGAAAAACATTGATGCTGTTGCCAGTCATATAAATTAAAGTTGATTCAAATAAAGTGCTGCTAAAATGCTGCCAAAAAAAGAAAAGAAACTTCATGATATGTCCACTTTCACCAAAGCCAAATGAAAGCTGTACCGAAGTAATTTTGCTGCTTATCACGGCCTGGAGACATCGAGGGCCAAAGCAGTGGGAGATAGATACTCCAAAAGTGCACAGCATAAGAATAGCCCTGGGCCAAGTTTGTGGAGTTCCGCGTAAGTGAAAGAAAATATCTGTTGTGCTACATGGAATTCCGCAAGCGGTGCAGTGTATTACGCCATGCCATTCGCACTGATTTTTAGTGCGGGTTTTTGTCCATGACTAAGTCTCTGAATAAAACATTGTGTGTAGATTGCTCGGTCCATGAGAACTGAACATCAGTTGTAATCTGTGAAAATGAGCAAAATCACAGTTTCATTTTGCGTTATAGGAAGAGTGTCTGATGGCAGTTGTAGTCTTTTTAGTCTATACCTGGCAACACTTGCAAAATGGTTAGTATAACATACCTGTTGTCAAAATGCATTTGGGATGGACCATATTTTTACATACTGACACAAATCATGGGCCAGGAATAATATTTTTTTTTATAATACACTTATAGACACCATTACAACATGTGGCATGTAAAGGAGAATGGTACATGTGATCTTATATTCAACAATACACAATAACACAGACAATCCAACACCTCTGATACTTTGAGTATTGCATTCTGGGAAAGTAGATATGCAACACAATTGCAAAATCTGAGATGAGAGCAAACAGGACATTGAAGTATTGCGACAGTTAGTGAGGTGTAACCTACCAGGTTCCACTTCCCCAGTCATTCCTGCCAATCCCTCAGAATGTAGGATCTGCAGGACCTTCTCCTCCCAAATAAACATTTGTATAGGGGGCGCTGCAAGGAACACAACCAGATTGGTCTGGAGGCCACCTTCCCCCACAGGTCATTCCACCTCTTCCTAATTTCCTCCTGCGTGCACAGGGTGGTACTTACAGCATTCACTCTGTCTACTATTCTGGTCCACATTTCCCTTTTCTGAATGAGAGTAGTGTGTTGGAGTTGGGTTCAAAACAACGATGGCTTTACTCTTGTGATCTCACCCTCCATGACAGACAACACTGCTTTTGAAAAACGTGGATTGTTTTGGCCTTGCCATATCCCCTATCCGCTAATTATAGTTAGTGCACAGTTGTCAACATTTGAAAAAAATGTCCAGGAATACTTTGCAGCACAGCTATCAACAATGTTCTTGAAATTATACCACACCCACTGCCCTAAAGCTCTGCCCAATTCATATAATTAACATAACTTATTTTTCATAGTGCAGATCATAGGGTCTACTCAATAACGAGAGAATTTCAGGGAATTGAGACGAGAATTTTAGACTTAAGACCAAATAGTTAAGTTGGAAAATTTCCCCCATTTAGCTGCGTTGGAGAATGTTTCCAACTAGGCTTAAAGTTTGAAATTCCCATCACAATTCCCTGTATTTCTCTTTTTATTGAGTAGGCCCTTATATCACCAAGTTCCCACTAACACAAGCATGCATCCTAGGTATGCGATAGATACATTCGCATCACAGCATCTATATCAGGCAGGTGTATTTTATCACTTTCAGGTGAGTTGGGTATCAGTGTTGACACAGTCAGTACAAGTACAAATATAGTAAGCCATTGTGCAGATGTGCTTCAGTCAGAGACCTGTGTATACACCATAGATCATACATTAGTTCACAAAAATAATTATATTGGGGAGTGAACATAAAAAAAGCTGCAAATAGAAAAAGGAAATAAATAGAGAATTTACAGAATAGAATTAATGATAGAAATAGGTACAAAAGGAGAACATATGCACTGTTTTATACATTCCATTAGCCCCGTTCATACCATCAATTCAACACACCTGTTATGTTGTGTAGAAGGTCTCAAATTGTGGCTTCAGTCACCGCTCCACTGCTTCTAATTAATTCTTCTAGTTCCAGGTGGCGCTAGCCAAGATGGCCGCAATGGAGTGAGGCTCTTGGATGCTGGACCCCTCACATCCGCATTATATCTGAAGTGGCTGTCCTAGGTTTACACAGGCGACAGGGGAGTGTGGGGGAACTGCTGCCCTGCCCCCGGATCAACTTTGAGCCGTTTCGGTGCCGCCGGAGCTGAGCTGGACGACCCGTGGGCCGTGCCGGAGGCTGAGCCGCGCCCACCCGGTTCCCTGGGCGGCAGTGATTACTACGAGGGTCCCCGGCGCACCACGAGGGGCGAGGGCCGCGCGGCCACCAGCGGACGCTTCAGACCGGAGGAGGAGCGGATTGGATCCGCGCTGGTGCTGGACCTTGGGTGGGTCGAGGGGGGCGGCGGATGGTGCACGCCCCCCGGTGCCGGAGAGACCCCGCTCGGCGGGCAGATCGGCCCGACCTACAATGCGCTGACCGAGTCTGGCTGAGGGACCAGGCGCGGCCTTGCCGCTGCACGCGCCCGATCTCTCCCGGCGCCTGGGCCTTCGCTTCCTGCGGGGGGCGGCTCATCCTGGCCCCCTCACCGCTTGTTCTGGTGCCTCCTGTCTGGGGGATCCTGGAGGTGGCGCGGGTGAGCAGCAACAAATATGGGACCCCCTTGAAATTTACTTAAGGTCAGGGAAAAAGGGGAAAAGAAACAATCATATAAAGAAATTTCCCTCACGACCTCTATTGATGATAATACAATTTAATTGTGATTTGGGAAAAAAAAAGGGAATGGCCTAAAAAACAGTGATGCACCACACAGAGATTTACACTTTTTTACTTTTTTATTTTTTGTCATTTAGCCATTTTATATTTTTCTTAGAAAAATTCAATACATTTCTTTGTCTTATCACAAAAACAAATAGGTAAGACTTTTAGTGTTCACTGACTAAATGCATTACAGTGAATCTGCATCATATCAATTGACAACAAACAGTAGTCCCTGGGACAAACTAATGTAGACCGCAAAGGATCTGTATCATCACACAATCACATCTACACACATACCAGATCATTCCACATTCATACACCTTTCATAAAAACATAGAAAAAGAGACAGGATTTTTATCGTATATTGAACATTGGAGGTACAAAGTACATAATGATCTCCTATGGCTAACAAAACAACTGCAAAAGCAGAATAGTGATGTCAGGTCAATGGTCGACGCGTTTCGATGGCGTGGATGCCACCTTCATCAGGACCACAGATGTATTCAAAAACGACAAAGCCCAGGGAATACCTGAAACAACATATACATAAAAAACACATATTCAATTAATGGCCCAAAATTCCCTATAAAATTGCGGAAGGGAGATATCTTCACAAGTTAGGTGACCACTAGATGCAAAGTAAAGACTTATTTTTTTTAAAAAAGAGAGAAAGGAATATATATAAAAAGAAGAGAGAGGGTCCTATTAGGGTGAAGTAGCTATTAACGCTCCACTTTTGAAGCCCATGTATTAAGAATACGTGAGGGTAGCGATTTATTCAAGGACCTATCTCCAACTAAGAACAACTAATCTCAAAGCAGAATAGAATGCCACCACCATAAACAATGTAAAACTCCACGTGTAACCCAGCATAGCAGTCCTCTGTGCAATACCTAAACCCAAATGCTACAAAGGAAAATGGGGGGGGAAAAAGCTTACTTGTATATTAAAGATTTTCTGTTAAGGATGCGTTGTCATATACTCGATTGTAGGAATTCATAAAGAATCTGTCAAGAACGTACAAGAACCTAGTAGTGAGATACTCTACATCAGTGGTTCCCAAACTCTTGACTCCTGAGGACCCCCACTGAATCACTACTGGAGTCCGGGGACCCCCAAGCAATTTTTACAATTTAAATAAAAAGGAAACACTTTTTAAATGCGTGCATACGCTTTTAACATATGCATATTCCATCAAGGCAGGGCTGTGTCTCCTGCGGGGGAAAGTACTCAGTGTATGATGTGACATTGTGATGACAATCACGCTGCACCTGCTTCGGGTAAATACAGTTTTCAGAATGAGGATTATCAACATCATTACACGCATTGATTGCATAATGTGCCATGCAGAAACCATTTTAAAATAAACCATTTTAAAATCAATGCAATATTTTGGAGTGGACTACACTTGCAGCCACACTTTTCATGAAACCAACCCTGACGGCGGGAATAAACCATAATGTCACTGCTACTAGCACACAAGCTGATCACTCGTCACACACAAGAAGAATTATAGAAAGGCTGCTGCTAAATCATAGCTGCCAAGGTTTCAGATTGCGGTGTGTGATATTGTCATAAATACAGTGTAATTATGAGTGACATTTCAGTGACTATGAGTGACACTTGCTCACAAGCAAAATAAAGCAATGAAGATGAGGGAAACATAAATACCCGAAAATACACCAATTTGAGCAACAAGACAGGCTAAGTTAACTGCTTCAAAGCATAAGAAACAATTCATTTATCAGACCACATTAATTCCCAACTTTTTTCTGTTGCGTTTTACTTTTCCAGCCAGAATAGCGTTTTAACCAAATGCATATTACATTTTCATGCTAGCAGTTAGTCATTTCACTTGTAACACTAAAACACTGAGCTGCCCTGCGCCTGCAGATTTACTGTGTTTGAAATATTCAGATCATGATAATATCACTCTCAACATTCTACAAAAGGAGTGCATGAATATGCCAACATTAAAGTAAACAGACTTTGAGAGCAGCAGCACAATAGCAGTCTGTACACATTGCACTGACTGAGGAGCAAGCAGACAAGTCATAAAGTGCGAATAGGTACAAGTTACCAGGCATACGCAAATGGTCACCAAACCCAGACTGAGTGATCATAAGCTAGAAACAGAACCCTCTCAAACAGATCTAATGAGAGAGGGCAGAATCCGCCAGCAGCTTGACCTGCAGGAACGTCTGAGAGGCCTTTTTTCCAAATCTGTCCTGAATAAAACCTTATTTGTTACTATCCTCAATCTGAGACGAAATTTAAATCAAGCAAGAAAAATGGGGCACGATAAATAGCATCTGTTTTGAGTTTTTGGAGGCTAACATGCAGACTGTGGTACTTTGGTACTATAAATAGCACACTTTTCCCCTGTAAGTTTACGGCAGGTTTGACCGTCCTAAATTTTAAGAAGGGTGCAATATTTAACATACCTGGTAATTACATACTCAGTGAATACCACCCAATCACTGCGCAAACAGGGCTTACCCAGAGGTGGGACAATTCCAGCCAAATTGTAATGTATTTAGTAAGTACCAGAGGCGCAACTGGAGCCAAATTTTGTGGGGGGCAGGGGGCTAAGAAAACATTTCGGGGGGGGGCTGAATGTTAAGCAAAAGGCAGAGTGGAGCTGCAGGGTCTATTAGAAGGGGTGAAACAACAGTAAGGCCTCATTAACGTGCAAATAGTCTTCTAAAGACCTGTCAAGTGCTCAGGTGTGGTCGCATCCCAGGCTGACACACACACGACATAGGCAGAGTGGACCTGATTTGGGGGTGGCTGAATCTAGTTTAAGCAAAAGTCAGAGTGGAGCTGCAGGGGCTCTTAGAAGGGGTGAAACAACAGTAAGGCTTCATTAACGTGCAAATGGTCTTTTAAAGACCTGTGAAGTGCTCGGCTGCGGTCTCATCCCGGGCTGAGGGCTGACACACACGACATAGGCAGAGTGGGGCTGATTTCGGTGGGGGGGGGGGGGGTGGCTGAATCTAGTTTAAGCAAACGGCAGAGTGGAGCTGCACAGGGCCGGCTTTAGTGCTGGTGGCGCCCTGTGCGACAATGTTTGTTGACGCCCCCCCAATGACCACCTCCACCACGGATTCTCTCACCAGCACCCTTTAACAGTGACCAAGTCTCCATAATCACACACTCTCAGATGCATTGAATTAATACGAGTGTAGGCCAGGGTGTCCGAGCACTTTCCATCACACACACATTACACAGAGACAATCAATCATACGTGTGTAAATCAGTGTATAGGAAATATTACATAAGAGCCAAAGGACTGAAAGTGTAGGAGTCACATGTCATGCATACTGGTAGGCAGTATACTTTAAGAGTGCTTGGTGTGGAGAAGCACAAACTCAGAGTCGAAAAATAAACAGCATAGTTGGGAGTTTTCTTTAATAATAAGAATCGATTTCTAGCCAAATTAACCCTTTTTGCAACATTAATCAATGTTCTAATATTGTATACTTTGCAGTGTGTATGCAGTGCAGGGTGAAAGTTAAAAGCTCACTATTCTATGTTAGGAATTTAAGTTATAAATTGCAAGTAACAAAAGGATGTCTCTTTTGAAAGCAGTAATATTTGATCTGTTTATCATACCCACTCTGTAATCTACTTGGCACACGTTCTTTGCAGCAGGCATATTAACCCTCGTCTGCACTAACTTCACAGAAGACAAAACCTCAACTATACAAAATGCTCATCTCTCTCCAGGAAGATAATTAATCACAGGAGTTTTCTTGACATTTATGTGAGGCCTGGTAATTGCCGGCGGAAATAAACGCTGCAGCAGGTGCTTCTAATCTAAAAAGCATAATAAACTTTCAAACACGGACCCAGGAAGCCAGCGGCCGGTGCGGTGGCACCGGTCGCACCGCCCTAAAGCCCACCGGCCGCTGGCTTCCTGGGTCCGTTTTTGAAAGTTTTTTATGCTTTTTAGACATTAGAAGCACCTGCTGCAGCGTTTCTTTCCGCCGGCAATTACTAGGCCTCACATAAATGTCGCGTAACACCCATTGTACTCCCGTTGTGTGTGTCGGCCCTCAGCCCGGAATGAGACTTCACCCGAGCACTTCAGAGGTATTTAAAAGCCCATTTGCACGTTATTGAGGCCTTACTGTTTCACCCCTTCTAAGAGCCCCACGCAGCTGCGGGGCTCTTAGAAGGGGTGAAACAGTAAGGCCTCAATAACGTACAAATGGGCTTTTACATACCTCTGAAGTGCTCGGGTGAAGTCTCATTCCGGGCTGAGGGCCGACACACACAACGGGAGTACAATCGGTGTTGCGCGACTGGTACACCCGGCCTACACACGGCATCCTAATTCCCCTGGCCTTGCCCAACAGGATTAAATGTAAAAAAATTTAAATTAACTATAAATAGATAAACACTCACGTGCTGTAGTAGTGGTGCCGGAATGCAGGTATTTAGCGAGGCGAAGCGGAGACAGGGCATTGGGCGGCAAAATGCTCCTGGGCTGGCTGCAGACGCGAGGGAAGACGCACTGCCGTGGGAGCGTGCGCGTCTATAAAAAATAAGCCAATCACCCTTCAGCTTCCCCGGCCTAAGCTGAAATGGTGATTGGCCCGCTTTTTTTTGGTCCCGCCGCCCCTGCGCTGTCATTCACAGTGCTTGTATGCGCTTCAATGCTTCTAAATATTTAAAAATAGCTGACTCGAAGGCACTCCAGTTTGCGGACCCCCTGGGAATGTGTCACGGACCCCTGGGGGTCCGCGGACCACAGTTTGGGAAACGCTGCTCTACATTGTTACAAACCGAAGTTTAATGATAAAGGGGCAAAAAATGGTCCAATACCTGTATTTAACAATTAGTTTCGCTGCCCATCCTCATAATTCAACAATTGTTCGCAAAGTCACAGTCTCCAAAGGAGTTGGTATCCAAATGTGATTTTCTAAAAGGCCAAGAAGACCGAATGCAGTATCACTTTTCTAATGGCACTAGAAGTGACAAACAAAATCAGAGTTAAAAAATCCAATATTCCGTTGATGGAACACGACTCCTAGGACAATCTCTGGAGAGGTTATGTTTCCTAAAGAAACATCAATAGCGTATTTGACAGTAGGTTATCTAACAGGTAATTTTCCTTTAAAAAAAGCGTGTCCACTTTATAGTACTATTGCCACCATATATTGTTTATGTCTGTACTAATCCGCTGCTATAGATAGATATGTACATTTCCACCATAGTGAGAGAATTGACTATTTTCCGATCACAAATACGGTGGTTGTTGCTTTTATGTTCCTCTAAGAAACGATTCTCTAAAAAAGGCGGGATTTATTCCAAAAGTATTGTCTAGGAATTTAAAAATTAACCTTTTTATCTAAAGTTCAAACAAGGAGTCGTCTTTAAGACTAGTTTTTCAACACAAGTCTATATAGAAAAGGTTTCGTCCGATATATCGTCACATCTAAAAACGCCCAAACATCGAAGAATATTGGAGGCGCTGTAGCCAGTTATATACCAGATTGTGTTTGAGAAGGAAGTGCGAAGAGATGTGTTGAGTACTAACACCTCTTTGTAAGCAGTGTAAACGCCAAAAGGGCTTACCTCTTTTGTTAAAAGATCCCTTCGCCATAGAGTAATTATCGACCCAGCGGCCGTATGGATAGACCTGCTGCAGCGGTATGCCAATACGTAGTCAAATTGTGAATCTCAGCCAGATATGTTCGGATCTATGTTGTAAGATTTTCACCCGAAAGATCGTCACATCTATAAACACCCCAACATAGAAGAATGTATTAGAAACGCCGTAGACCGGTCTATGCCGAGTTATGTTTATAAAGGAAATGCGAAGAGATGTGACGAAAACGAGCACCTCTTCGTAAACAGTCTATACGTCTAACGGCTTACCTTTTCTTTAGAGTTCCTTCAACGTCAGGTAATTCTCGACCAAACGGCCGTTCAGGTAGACCAGCAATAGCGGTGCGGCAATACGCAATGACGTCGTGAACCTCAAACTAATATGTTAGTAGCTAGCAAATCGAGACGACGCAACATATGGGTGGGCGGAGTATGAAAAAAAACCGAGCGAAAGAAAAAGGACTACCTTACATAGTTTGTCGGCACCATTTTGGAACGGGTGTTATGCGATCAATCATTCCCGCTTGTCCCTACAAAACTTAATTGTACCATACTGATAAGTGGAGGACATTCCTATATTTTTAAGTTAAATAGGAATCGATATAATACATATCGCACATACGTTTCGTAAAAGTAAATGCCAATGCGGAATGAATGCGTAATTCACAATGTAGCAAAAAAGAAAAAAAAAATGTTTTTTATTAGAAGCTCGCATAGTGCACAATTATGTCAATAATTACTCTCAAAAGGGAAAGTCATTATTAAGCGGCACTCATAATACGAGGAAAAGCAAGATCAGAGTGCAATACTGTGGAAGATGCTAAGAAACAAATGTCTCGTAGAGTGTATCTCTCAGGAGGATCATTATTGACTTACAAATTAGAGTCATGCAGGAGTAACGAAAGAACTTACTTACGTCACCCAGATGGTTACAGCTAGAAAGAGAATAAGCGGGATGTGGAATGGTCTATAGTGCTTATCATTACCATTTTACCACTACCATACTTGCAAGATACAGGCTATCCCAGTAAAATATACAAAACCTATCAGGGTTGACTAGACATCTTCAAAGAAAATGTCCCGATGTGTTAGATAATAAGGGTGCCCAGGATATAAAGGTGACCTCACCAAGACTGAGTCACATACCATTGTATATCCAGATTCAAACCTTTTTTAACACTGTTGAAGGTAAAGATCCAAAAAGTTTCGCGTTGTTTGCGGATAGTCTCCATCGGTATCCCTGCTTTACTCTGTATTTTTTCCAGAATTAGCCATTTAAATTCATTTTCCAAGTGGTCTTTATCGATACAGTGTTGTACAAGCGGAGCTGTGGTTTTCTTGGTGCGTATAGCTGATTTATGCTCACTATATCTGATGCGGAATTCTCGTGCGGTTTCTCCGATATATGCTAAGCCGCAAGGGCAGACTAGCATATATACAATGTTGTGACTTCTACAATTGGTTAAAGATCTTAACTTCACACATTTTCCCTCATATTGTATGGAGTCTGTGACCATAGCACTATCGCAAGCATGACAGGAGCCACATTTGTGGTTACCTAAAATCAGGGGCAGGCCTGATATAGTTAGTTGACGTGCTGCGTTGGATTGAGTCGGTCTAGTATGCACAAGGAGATCGCGTAGATTGCGGTTTCTACGATACGCTACCGACGGTTTTTCCAGCTGAGTTTCATTTTCGTCACTATTCAAGATTTTCCAGTTCTTCATTATGATGTTCCTGATCTTATAGTTCAATGAAGAATGATTTATGACACATACTATCTGATTTTTAGATGTACGGGCTGTGCCTGCCAATAACGCCTCTCTGTCATAATATTTAGCCCTTTTATAGGCATGTCTTATTAACCTGTGTGGGTAGCCTCTGGCCAGAAGTCGTACCCGAAGGGCATCTCCATGTCTATGGAACTCCCGCATGTCAGTGCAATTGCGCCTGATACGCAAGAATTCTCCAAACGGGATTGCATCTCTTTGGCTCGTTGGATGAAAACTTTGGTAGTGTAATATGGTATTCTTTGCAGTCGGTTTTCTATATAAACTTACCTCAATAACGTTGTTTGACCCTGAGATGAGGATATCCAAAAATTCCACTTGTTGGGCACTACTTTTAGCAGTAAACTTTAAATTGCAATCACTCGCGTTAAGCCAAAGTATAAATTCGTTCAGAGATTCATTAGTACCCGACCAGATGAAAAAAATATCATCGATGAAACATCTCCAACCGATGACGTTGTCAGAGAAAGGAGCAGCCTCATTAAAGATATTCTTAAGTTCCCATTCTCCCATATATATGTTAGCCACACTGGGAGCACAAGATGCTCCCATGCTGGTGCCCTTGATTTGTTTGTATGTGGAGCCTTCAAACTCAAAGAAGTTGTTCATGAGCACCACCTCCAAGCATTCCAAAATGAATGCATCTGGTCTTACACCTGGTGTTCTAAGTAGCAAGGCTGAAACAGACTGTAACGCTTGATATTGAGGGATGTTGGTGTACAAAGCCTCAATATCAAGCGTCACTAATATGTGTAGATTGCAGTTAAATGGCATGCCCTCAATCTTATTAATCATGTCCCCTGTGTCGCGAATAAATGAGGCATAATTCTGCGTAAGAGGACAGAGATAAGAGTCCACAAATTTGGACAAAGGCTCAGTACTAGAGCCAATAGTGGAAATAATAGGGCGCATGGGAGGGTCCACTATATTCTTGTGGGTTTTAGGTAATCCATACAAGGCTGGAGTTTTAGGGCAAGATTTGTTAAGAAAATTGTACTCATCTTGACATATATCACCACGGTTAAGAGCTTTACTCGTGATGTCTAAGATGATCCCCTTAAGTTTTGATAATTCCTTGGGGTGAGATTTGGTATAGTGTTGGGGGATAGCCAGCATATTGGATATTTTTTCACGATATTGATTTTTATCCATAATGACTATCCCACCACCTTTGTCACAAGGCTTTATCACTAAATCTTTATTGGACTTGATGCCACATAATGCGGTATTTTCTGAAGGGGTATGATTATTGTGTACAAACGGTGGCTTTTTGATGACACGTTCTATTTCCTTGAGGACATTCTGTTCAAAGATGTTAACATCAGGGCCCACCATGTCAAGGGTGGGAGTAAATTGTGATGGAGGTTTACATCTAGATAGATTGTCTGTATCTTCAGTAGGGGGACGGTCTAGGAAGAACTTTTTTAATCTTACTTTTCTGAAAAAGGAAAAAAGGTCTTCATGCAATTTGAACAAATTCGGGCGAGTACAGGGAACAAATGATAAACCCTTACTCAGCACAGCGCGTTCATCATCTTTAAGGGTGGTGGAAGAGAGATTAAAAATAGGCATGGTGTCATCACCTCCCAGTCTCATATTCTCACCTTCTAGCGCCAGTACTGCTGGTTGCGGGTTTTTAAGTAAGGTTGTTGATTTTGATGTTGAGGGGCCATCGATTGAGAATCCTCTCTGTTCGGTGCCCACCTCCTGTTCCTGCCTCTGAATTGGCCTCTCGATAAAAAAGGAGACCGGCCACGGAATGATTGTTGTGCCATCCGTCTGCCTCTATACGAGCCATACTGTCCACCTGGTACCTCCTGTCCATTGTCGTTATCCGAGTCTGAGGAGTATGTGTCCGAGAAATTCACTATTCTTCTTCTGGGAATAGTACTATAAAGTGGACACGCTTTTTTTAAAGGAAAATTACCTGTTAGATAACCTACTGTCAAATACGCTATTGATGTTTCTTTAGGAAACATAACCTCTCCAGAGATTGTCCTAGGAGTCGTGTTCCATCAACGGAATATTGGATTTTTTAACTCTGATTTTGTTTGTCACTTCTAGTGCCATTAGAAAAGTGATACTGCATTCGGTCTTCTTGGCCTTTTAGAAAATCACATTTGGATACCAACTCCTTTGGAGACTGTGACTTTGCGAACAATTGTTGAATTAATTATGAGGATGGGCAGCGAAACTAATTGTTAAATACAGGTATTGGACCATTTTTTGCCCCTTTATCATTAAACTTCGGTTTGTAACGATGTAGAGTATCTCACTACTAGGTTCTTGTACTTTCTTGACAGATTCTTTATGAATTCCTACAATCGAGTATATGATAATGCATCCTTAACAGAAAATCTTTAATATACAAGTAATCTTTCCCCCCCCCGTTTTCCTTTGTAGCATTTGGGTTTAGGTATTGCACAGAGGACTGCTATGCTGGGTTACACGTGGTGTTTTACATTGTTTATGGTGGTGGCATTCTATTCCGCTTTGAGATTAGTTGTTCTTAGTTGGAGATAGGTCCTTGAATAAATCGCTACGCTCACGTATTCTTAATACATGGGCTTCAAAAGTGGAGCGTTAATAGCTACTTCACCCTAATAGGACCCTCTCTCTTCTTTTTATATATATTCCTTTCTCTCTTTTTAAAAAAAAATAAGTCTCTACTTTGCATCTAGTGGTCACCTAACTTGTGAAGATATCTCCCTTCCGCAATTTTATAGGGAATTTTGGGCCATTAATTGAATATGTGTTTTTTATGTATATGTTGTTTCAGGTATTCCCTGGGCTTTGTCGTTTTTGAATACATCTGTGGTCCTGATGAAGGTGGCATCCACGCCATCGAAACGCGTCGAACATTGACCTGACATCACTATTCTGCTTTTGCAGTTGTTTTGTTAGCCATAGGAGATCATTATCTACTTTGTACCTCCAATGTTCAATATACGATGAAAATCCTGTCTCTTTTTCTATGTTTTTATGAAAGGTGTATGAATGTGGAATGATCTGGTATGTGTGTAGATGTGATTGTGTGATGATACAGATCCTTTGCGGTCTACATTAGTTTGTCCCAGGGACTACTGTTTGTTGTCAATTGATATGATGCAGATTCACTGTAATGCATTTAGTCAGTGAACACTAAAAGTCTAACCTATTTTTTTTTGTGATAAGAAATGTATTGAATTTTTCTAAGAAAAATATAAAATGGCTAAATGACAAAAAATAAAAAAGTAAAAAAGTGTAAATCTCTGTGTGGTGCATCACTGTTTTTTAGGCCTTTCCCTTTTTTTTTTTCCCCCAAATCACAATTAAATTGTATTATCATCAATAGAGGTCGTGAGGGAAATTTCTTTATATGGTGGCGCGGGTGAGGACTGCAGGACCAACGGCGGCTGCCCCGGGACCGGAGGGCTTGCGCAGCGGACCCATGCTAGCTCCAGACCTGAGGTGAGCTGGGGGAAGAGGCGGCTGGCGGGCACCCCCCCGGGGGGTGGAGAGGCCTACTCGGCGGGCAGACCGGCTCGCATTGAATTGCATGGACGACCTGTCGCTGCTTGTACCGGCCCGTTCCCGGGCCTGGGCCGGGGCTGACTGAGGGAGACGGCTCCCCCTGGCCCCCCTGCTGCTTTGCCTTGGCGGACTCCTGTAGGGGTGACCCCGGAGGTGGTGCGGCCTTGACAGACCCTGCGGGCGGCCGCCGCACCAGGGGCAGAGTCGTACTCTTGGCGGCCGCAGCACGGACTTGAATGGGCGGCTGAGGTGGGTCTCCCTGGCCCTGCACCAGTATCCGGGAGCCCTCGTCTTGGACTGTCTTCCCCGGCGCTGCCCTTGGCCCCCCGGGGCTGGGGGGGGATCGGCTGTTGGCTCCGGAGTGGGGTGGACGCGAAGCCCCCTGGTGATTTGGCTGTGCCGATGGGCTAGGGTGTTGGCCGGCGCCCCCCAGTGGCTTGCACGTTGTACATCGACGGACGGCTATCGCAGGCGCGGACTGTAGCACGCAGCTCGGGACGTTGGGACGGCGGCTCTGCCCGGATCCAAGGTTGAGGACGAGGAGCGCCTTTGCCCTTCCCCTTCTCCTCGCTCTCCCCCTTCGTTGGCCTGGTGCGAAGGGCTGAGTCGCTTGGCGAGTGGGAGCCGTCTGCTGGTTCGTTACACCCGCTCTCGTACCCGGCCTGTGCTTCCGGGGTCCATCATGGGCAAGGAGAAAGGCTCCAGACCATCGAACGCACCCCACCAGACGCGGATTGACCAATTCAGAGCTCGGACCCGCCGGGCGCGGGCGGGGGGGGGCTCCGGCCCCGAACAAGGATTTGGCCGTCATCCTTCAGGCCATTGATGTCTCCCGCACATCCCTGGAGGGGATGGTTGGGGAGGTGAAGGTCGATGTTGCGCTCCTGCGGCAAGATCTCCGCAACGCCACAACTCGCATTACGGAAGCGGAGTCCCGGATCTCCACGGCGGAGGACGACATTCCCCTACTACAGGACCAGGTCCGGGAGCTCACAACCCAATCCAAGGAATTACACAGGCGGGCGGAAGATGCCGAAAATCGCGCCCGTCGTAACAACCTTCGCCTGGTGGGCTTTCCGGAGGGGGTTGAGTCTGGCCGAGCTGACGACTTCCTTGAGACGTGGTTTAAGTCTTGGATGCCGGCGACCGGCCCGTCGACCTGGTTCGTGGTGGAGAGGGCGCACCGGTCGTTGGCGGCCAAACCTCCCGTGGGAGCCCCCCCGCGCCCCTTTATCCTTCGGATCCTCAACTTTAGGGACAGGGACGCTATCCTGCGAGAGGCGCGGGCACGAGGCCCTTTAACTTTCCTACAACCACACCATTATGATCTTCCCGGATTACACCCGGGAGGTCCAGGAGCAGCGCCGCTCCTACACGGAGGTGAAGCAAAAGATGCGCTCCCTGGGCCTTCAATACCAGCTCCAATTCCCGGCCCGTCTTCGAGTGGTTTTCCGGGACAAGACGCTGTTCTTTGATACCCCCCGGGCAGCCTGGACTTGGCTCACGGAGGAAAGGCCTCTGCGCCAGCCCGCTGGGGCGTCGTCTGCTGCTGTGCCCCGGGGCCGCGATGCGGCTGGCCCCCGGCGGCCGGGGCGCAGGAGGCGCACACAGTCCCGACTGCGCAGAGGCGCGGTGAACGCGCGGACCCGGTCTGCCAACACCTCTGAGAGGCAAGTGAGGGACTCCTCGGCCTCCTCCGGTGCATCATCCTGGGCGGCTGGGGGGCTCCGGTGCCGCTCGTCGCCCCTGCCGGGTGGGTCTCCCACTCCTCTCAACGTACATATTGACTTGTCCGACCTCTCCCGCAGTCCTACTATGTAACTTACTGTACGCTTCATGCATCCACAAGGAGGGGCGGCGGCCCAAATCGAGGGCAGGGTTGGGGGAGCTTTGCAATCTTAAGATTTCCCGCAACTACCTAGGGCGCGATACTGGAATCCGTGCTTCAGGAGGGGTCCACCACGCTCTTTACACCCGAGCATTTAGACTTGGGGTTTTGTAATTGTTGGGTCAGTTAGGGCGACAGATGCTTCCATTCTTGAAGTGTAGGGTGGGGGGTGGGGGTTGTGGTCCTGTTGGTTGCTTCTCCTTGGGAAGCTGTTTTGTTTGGGTTGGATCTGTTTTCTGTTGAGCCTCATCTGGTGCACTACACACTGCGCGCCGCCACACCTCTCCATGCAGTCGCCCGCGGCGGCTCTGCAGCCACTCGCTCTCCTGCGCTGCCCGCGGGCCTCCCCTAGCATGTGGCCCGCAGTCCTGGCCTCCCTTGCCCAATTGAGTCCTAACGCGCCCCATTCCTTTCACTTCCATTGGTGACCCCGCCTCCAAAGCTCAAGTACGCGTCCTGTCCTGGAACGTGAATGGCTTACTGGACAGACTCAAGCGCACTGCGGTTCTTAAGTACGCCCAGCGCATGGAGGCCGATGTGCTCCTGCTTCAAGAAACCCACCTGCTCGGCGAAAACTGTCCCTTTTTGGCGCGATATGGGTACGACCGGGTATGGCACTCTGGATTTTCCCGAGGATCTCGGGGGGTCGCCGTCCTGCTGCGCCGCTCCCTCCCCTTTGTTTGCACCCGGGTGCTCCCTGACCCCCTCGGGATGGCGATCGCAGTTAGCGGCACGTTGGAAGGTCGGCCGCTCCATCTCCTGTCACTCTATGCGCCGCCCACCGGGTTGTCACAGGCATTATCCCACGTCGCATCCTTGTTGGCGACTCTCTCACCGGGCACCATTGTTTTGGGAGGGGACTTCAATGCTGTATCGGCTCCACAGCTTGACTCCTCAGGTCCGTTTCGGCGCCCCGCGCCGCGCGGGCAAGGCAGCTGGGGAGCTGGGCAGAGGATCAGGGCTTATGCGACGCGTGGCGAATCTGGCACCCACACGAGCGGCAATACACTCACACCTCGGCCGCCCACCACACTCACGCACGAATTGATGCGATCTTTGTCCCATCCACCGACTGTGCAGGCATCCAAGACGTCCATATCCTTCCCAGGGGGATATCCGATCATTCTCCGGTCCTGCTGGGTCTGGGTCCCCCGCCCAGTGGAGCCCGCCAGATGTGGCGGTTCAATGCCTGGTTTCTCCAGGACAAGAAGCTCTGTAAAGAGGTGGGGTCCGCACTGACGCAATATTTTGGCGACAATGACGGGTCGGTCTCCTCGGCGTCCAAACTTGGCGCGGAACAATCTTTCAAAAATGATAAATTTATAATTCTCCCAAACAATATATCATTGCCAGTGTCGGCTGCCTTCTTCACATCTGCCTGAGCCTGTTCCCAAAGTTCCATCTTCCTAGAGGTCATTTCAGTTTTGTAATTAGCTCTTAACATCCTAATTTTTTCGTTATCCCTTGGGATTTCCTGGAGGGATTTTCAAAAAATGTGGTTAGATTTTGTAGATGTTGGATTAAATCACTGCAGGGAGTTTTCTCTTTTCTCCATACTTCGGGCTGGTCTATGTAGCTTACCCGAAATGGCCACAGTGATTTAACCAAATGCTTCCACAATTTTGTTATGACCTTCCCCCCATTCGGTACATATCACCAAAGACTCCTGTTGTTCAGAGACAACAATTCTATATAACAAGGGTTTATTAACACCAGACCATTTGATAGTTTTACTTTCTACGCACTGTATGACTAAAGCAGCATGATCGCTGAGAACTGTACAGATTGTTCTATAATCAAGGAATCCTTAGCGGTAACAAGCATATGGCCTTGCCTGTTACCAACAAAGGTTGGCACATCAATTCCATCTTCCTTCAAATTCTGGGCCACAGTCTCCATGTTAAACTGACATATTATTTCATTTAAAATATCCCCATAGTATCATGTATAAAATGCAATTGAAATGCCCTGAAGCAATCCACATAATCACAAACAACATTACCATTAGTCTGTTATTTTTGAATGGTAAAATCTCCAGCCCAAATATACATGGGATCTAGAGGTAACTGATTTAAAAAATTTCTTCAGGTTTTTCCTACTTCCATTGTGACTCTACCTCTGGTATTATTAAGGAGATTATTATAATAGTTAATCAAAACACCCTCCACACTATGGTTAAGTATAAGATGATTTATCTGATAAAAAGAAGATTTTGTAATTTTTTTCCCAACCTTAATGGGAGTATGGTTTGAAATAAGCACAGCTAAGCTGCCTTTTGCTCACCCATGTACTGATGGTACGGCAGGAGTTGAGATGAAAAAGTAACCATTTACACATCGGCTCTCCTCCAGCCAGGTTTCTTGAAGACAAATTACATTTGCAAGTTTTGAGGCTATGAGCCAGTCCGGGTTTTTTATGTTTGACCTGCCTCTGGACGTATTCCAGGTCATGATCTTCACTAATTCCCTTATTTCATCAGACCGTTTCTCCATTTATCTTGCTACTTCCTATCTGCCCTGTTTTACTTTTCTTCGCCCAGGCCAATATTCGCACCACAAGATTCCCTTAAGTTATCATGTAAATCTTACTCATTCAAATGTGATAATTGTTAGATATGGCAATTGTAGGAAGGGGAATACCTTTTGAACACTGTTGACTACCAGGATTGGAATGTAATAAACACTTGGCCGTAAGCAGACAACCACGTTGATCTGTATCCGAAGGACACACTCCACCCTGACAAACTGGTCTGTAGAAATAACCCAGAGGAAGGGCATCTGTTCTACCTGGGCTGGGAGGTCTCCGCATTAACCACTGTAAGAGATTTCCCACAGTAGGTGATCTATAAAAATTCATAATAATACAATCTCCTGAATTTTATTTAGAATTAATACCTAACTATGGGACTCTTTTTATATATAAGACTTCTCGTGACAAACCCCCTTCCCCTCCAGAATGTTGTTGCAACCAGTGAACTGACATATTCACAGCAGGGTCTCAATGTCCTCCTTGCCTTCCTTTAAAAGCCTTGGCCACACTTAAGTATTATTGTGTAAGGGGTACTTCAGGAGGGAGCTGGGCATATCCATTTCTGTATAGATCATCTTTCCTACTAAAATAACCCCCAGAATCCCGACCACTGCAATTTTTATCACACACTAATTGCATGGGACGATATGAAATTGCATGAGGGGTGGATTATTTTATCAGATTTTGGTTTTGTTGCCCCTTAGCGGCTTGTCCCCTGACCAATACATTGTTTGTCACATCCATTCCAGGATCCAGTGAAGGTGACACTGAGTTCCCTCCCCCCTGCCACTTTCTTTTGTCTGTTATGTTATTTATAGCCAACAGTTGTGAGGACATTATATCCAATCTCAACATGAGCTGTGCAATTTTTCGTTTAATTAGCTCTCTAACAAGCTATTTACTCTTCTCCAACCAAAGACTCATAACCAAATCTAATGGGGGATAAGAGTCTGTGGCTTCAATATTAGGATTTGATAGACCAGAAGCTACCGTGCAAGATTTCCGACTAATTACTGCACCCACAAAGCAAGACCGATGTCTACCGTTTTATGTATTAGTGGGTTTATGTTGGACTTGGCCCTTTTTGCAGGGTTATCCCCAATTTTTTCCTGACATGTATTTGTTGGTTTTAGGACTCTGGGCACTTTACCACTGCTAATCAGTGCTAAAGTGCATATGTTTCCTATGTAAATTGTTATTATGATTGGTTCTCCCTGATTGGCATATATGATTTACTGGTCAGTCCCTAGTAAAGTAGACTGAGTGTGCCAGGGCTGGTAAAACAAATACTACTAGTGGGCCTGCAGCACTGATTGTGCCACCCACATGAGTTGTTCTAAAATGGTAACTCAAACCTGCCACTTCAGTGTCTGTGCGCAGTTGGTAACTGCCATGTCGACTTGGCAAGTGCACCCACTTGCCAGGCCCTAAACTTCCCTATGGTAGGCCCAAGGTACCCCCCCTGGGCAGGGTGCAGTGTATGTGAAAGGTAGGACATGTACTCACATGTGTAACATGTCCTGATAGTGAAATAGTGCCACTTTCGTTTTTCACTATTTAAAGACTATCTTGCACCAAAGGACAGAATGGGGAATGCTTTGTAACATTTTACAAGCATATCTTCTGGTAGGGATAAGGTAGAAAAATAAAGATTAGGCTTTCTGTTTTAATAAAGATGGTTTTTAAATTGTGTGTTTGAAAATGTCACTTTTAGAAAGTATTTAGTCCAAACAATGGTTCAAAGAATTTAAGAAATTACAATTACACAAACAAATACTGGCAATGAAAAATTATTTAAGACAAAAACACATCAGTGCACACATAAAAAGTGAAAAATAGAAAAAACTGAAAAGCCCATATAGGAAATATCTGGAAAAACATACAAAATGTATTCAATGAAAATACATTTATATCATAGAGCTCAGGGATATAGACTGGTACACATAACATTTGATTGTAAAATACAAAACTAGACAGGTGGCGGACAGAAGTCATTACATAAATGTAGGAGTTTCAGTACAACACTGAAACTACAACAAACAAAACAATGCGTCCTTCATTAATTGCGGCCCCAATTGTGCCAACGGCGTTTCGACCTTTGTTATACATAAACGGTCATCATCAGGACTTAAAAATAGCTGAGCATCCGAAGAAACAATCTATGAAATACAAGAATAATAACATACATATAATTATTTCATTCTTGAATTCCGTATTCCTAAAGACGGGCAAAAGAGAATTTTTGGAAAGAAAGGGGGACTAAAGATAAAGTCATACACCCCAGAAAAATCGTGATATCTTTGAGAAAAGTAACATCACCACACCCATTGTGAAGACAAAAATAAATAGTTTTTAGATCACAAGTGAGGAAAGGTGAATCAATGAGAAGAAAAAGTGAGGGAAAAAAGAAAAAACTTAACCATTTCTTTCTCAAGCTAATGATACTACAAAGGAGTATGGTGTAAACTCCACTTACTTGCAGTCACATGATAGGACCAGCATAGCAATTACCAATGCATAGGGGGAACTAGGAACGGAAGAGAAAATCAAATAAATCTGCCGCTCAAGTATGGTTACTTATCAGAGATAGAACCAAAAAATAAATAAAGCTCCAATCAAGAGTGGATTCACTTATATCTTAATGCAATGATGGGCCAGTTGAAAACAATTTATTCAACTCAATTTATTCAACTCCTGTCGCTATATTGCCCCCGTGGCTATGGAAAATAAGGAGGGCAAGGGATAAAGAAATACAAATCAAAAAGCTGTCCAGTTGCAGAAGCTGACATCCAAACAGTTAATCAAGTAACATCTCATAGTCAAAACAAACGGTCTCGTAATCAAAACAGTTACTAATGGAACACAGGTCTATAAAAGGTCACAATTAATATAATAGAGGCGAAAAAAGAGTATTTGACCTGCTTTGAATAAATCCAGCAAAATTAGCCACGGGTTAGGAGAACGGTTCTCCTCTATGTTTCCATCAAGTGTGCGGGCTAAGAAAGGGAAAGGAAAACATTCCCTTAAAGTACCAGCTCCCTGCTCCATAGACATAAAATAGGGCCCAATAGTTAACTAGAAATGGCCATAGTTTAAAGTTGTCCGATTTCTACACCCGCTAGAACTTACCAAAATCGTCCCTTCACGTGGCAAAGAAATTCAGAAGTGCTGATCGCCTCCACACGGCATCTATAAATACGCTAAACCCCGGACGACAACAAACTGGAAGAGCTGACTAGAGGCTAAGAAAGTGAGAGGGGACTCGTTCACATGAACCTCCCACAGCCGCGCCATCTTTGAATTGAGGTAAAATACTTAAACTCAGGTGTTTTCAAGGCGCAAAAAGTATTTTCCATGAAGGGAAAAAACGGACAAAACAAAAAGGAAGGGGGGGGGGGGGCAAAAAATTATTACCCTGCAGTAACCATAACTCCTATATTTCAGGCAGCTTGATAAGAACAATAACAACAAAGGTCCTGCTCATAAATGTATCCAGCGATAAACTTTCATCGGTAGCCCCTTCGAACTTCAAAATATCTTTGTTTTAAATCATCATATAGCGGCTATCTTTATGCCGTCTAAAAATGGGGTCCGGGATCATTCAAACCTTTATAAAACAACTTGAGTCTATGTGTAGTGTCTCCCCCACTTTCTCTCTACCTACTGTGTATGAGAAAGAAAAACATGTGCAAAAAATATATATAATGAAAAAGGATGGCAGTGCCTCACAGGAGTAACACCATGGGGGTTCAGCAGACAGGTACTCGCCTGCTACCTCAGGTTCTCATCATTAGCAACTGCCACCCTGAAAACAAATTCCAAAGAAATAGTTAAAGTGAAGACAATATATAGTGCTGTGTGTGGACACTAGGCTACGGTGTGTATATCCGATGTCAACCCTCAAAGGAGTGGCGGGGTCTGATCAGAACCCTCGTCAATCCACGTTAAAAACGAGCTAAACAACACTAGCTATCTAACTTTTTATTTCATGCTGTGTGTTTGCTCACTTAAAAACCAACATGTTTCATTGCCTCAGGGAGCTTGCGGCAATTTCATCAGGGCTAGGGTCAACTGGTCACACTGCACCCGTTATTAAACCAATTTGTTTTTTATTAGCGCCTAAGGGAGACACAACCAAAAACACCCAATCAGCCATCTCCACCGCATAAGATTCTACATTATATCGTGCTTTAAAACTGTCACCTGCAACATACAAGGATATTTACCACATGGTTGCTCTCCTTTTGCATACCTTTACCCTTCTAACTAATGGGTACCATTTGTGTCAAAGTGTACCCGTCCACTCTTTCACTTGCCGCCCGATAGCTGCAATTATGTTAATCTATAGAGCAAACATAAAAACATGAAAATAGATGTCAGTAAAAGAACAAGTAAAATATCTGGGTCAGTGTCATCTTTATTTAAAATACAATTACTTGTACCCCATGATGCACTTCTTTATCGTGTGTTTACCAATCATACACTCGATGGCAAATAGCTGTACCTAGCGTGAGTGTCAGATATATCTATTTTCTTAACGATAGAAACTAACTATTCCTCACGACCTGGGGACTGATAGAGCTGTGTACCCCCATGAGTCTCTGGGCATGTCGCCTGGCATATCACAAACCCTGGAGTATATATACGACGCTGTTTCTCCCCTCAAGCGCGTTATCAACACAATGGCCAAATTACTTAAAAGGCCCACCTTTCGACCGCTCACCTGGTCAGCCCGTAAAATCGGTCTTCACTCAGCCTCACAATGCTGCTGCAAAATGCCCGTTTCTTATGGGCGCGAAGCGTCGCGTTCACGCATGCGCAGTTACTTGTTGACTTATTGGACTTGTATTGAGGGGTCCAGCGGCCATCTTGTGTAGGTATTGTCATAAGTAACGGGCAGGATAACTATTCTCCCGTGTACTGTCTCCAAAGTGGTCCAGCCAATTGCATGTAACCCATAAATGACATGCTTGCTTGAAAAAACATTTTTAAGGAAATAAGATTATTACGAGAATATAAAAATGTATCCTCAATTCGTTCCGTTCATATTTAACTGACACCATCTAGTGTCATAACACGAAACTGTTCGTTCTTGTTTTCTTTTTTCTTTTTCTAAGCATATTACCTCACAGAGGTACTCAGTTCACCTACTCGTTAGTACAAAATATACTGCAGCAAAAAAGGAAGCCAAATAGTCTCCTTCCCGTCATAGCCAAAGTCAAACACATAATATGGCCCTATTAGCTGATATCAAAGGGAAGGGATTCAGCACATATTCAGCGGACCACAACCTTATTCCATTCAATGGAAACATTCAGCCCCTGTTGATCCACCCTCTCCTGATAGATCCAGCGTGCTTCTTTTATGCTCAGCCTCGTTTCCATATTGTATTGATCGCCCGTGAGTCTTTCCAGCACTACCCATCGCAACTCCTTCGGACTGTGTTTAGCTGTTCGAAAATGTTGCACGAGTTTCGTAGTCAGTTTGCCTGTTCTTAGGGTGCTAAGATGTTCCTGCACCCTGATTTTGACCTTGCGTGTCGTGAGACCGCTGTAGTGGAGTCCACATGGACACGTGAATCTATAGATAACATTGGATGTGTTGCAGTTGCTGAACATGTTAAGGTGCCAGATCTTACCTCCCACCAGGGTGACACATTTGGCAGGTCCAGTAAGCTCACAGACTGAGCAGCCCCCACATTAGTAGTGTCCCGATGAGATCCCTGTATCTCTAGTCTCTTGTATAGGTCGTGAATGAACCAGACGATCTTGCAAATTAGTTGATCGCTTAAAGGCAAATCTAGGTTGTGGCATAGTCATAGTAGGGGTGCTCAGCAAATGCCAGTGTTTCCTGATTGTTTGTCTGATTTTGGTCGATAGTGGTCCAAATTTAGTGACCACTGGAATGCAATCCCCATTGTTCTTGGATGTTCTCTCAAGTAGAGCAGCTTGTGGGGTTTTAAGGGCTCTCTTTTTTGCTTGTTTGATGACTTTTCTAGGATATGCTCGCTCTTCCAGTTTGCGGGACAAATCATCTGCTTGCTCTATGTATGCCTCAGTAGAGGAACAGTTCCTGCGGTATCACAAAAACTGTCCAACGGGTAAATTGTCCCGAAGGGCCCTGGGGTGAGAGGACCTGTAATGTAAAAGCGAGTTCTTATCTGTTGGTTTTTTATGAACATTAGTGGCTAGTTTGTGATTGACCGCCTTGATATCCAGGTCCAGATATGTTACTATGGATCTGTTTTTGGTCCAGGTGAACTTAAGACACTCATCAAGGTTATTCAGCCAGTTCAAAAACCTGTACAGATCAGTTTCAGAGCCTGTCCAGATGCACAACACATCATCAATATATCTCTTCCAGAAGACAATGTTCCCCTGGAAGAGATTGGTGGTATGATTGATGTGGTTTGCTTCAAACTGGCCCACATAAATGCAGGCCAGACTGGGGGCAAAAGTAGCCCCCATTGAAGTCCCGGACACCTGCAAATACATCTGGTCCTTATAAGCAAAAAAGTTTTGCTTTAAGGCCAGTTCTATACATTGCAGAATGAATGTTTGAGGAACATCATAGAACCATTTGCACTCCCCCAGGGCGCGAGCTGCTGCCACCAGTGTTGCTTCCTGGGGGATACTGGTGTATAATGATTCAATATCGATGGTGACTAGAAACTGATGTTCAGGATCATATTCAATATTGTCCAACATTCTCAAGACATCTGTGGTGTTCTGTACATAGGAGGGCTGCGTAATGACGCATTCCCTGAAGAAAAAATCAGAGTATTGGGACAAAGGTTCCAGTACTGATTGGATGCCCGATACTATGGAGCGACCCAGTGGAGGCCTTTGCACTTTGTGTATTTTTGGAACAATATAAAAAGCAGGCACCCTGGGTTTGTCGTTGATCAGGAAATCTGCCTCTTTGGAAATAAGCCATTTTTTCTCCTTTGCTTCCGTGACCATTTTAATAATGGCCATCTGTAAATTTTTTGTGGGATCTCTCATCAAGGGTCTATAATTATGACGAACCTCTAGTAATCTTGCTACCTCGGTTTCATAATCTAGGGTATTCATCACCACCACCGCCCCGCCCTTATCGGCCGGTTTGATGGTGATGGCATGATTATGCTGTAAAGACTGGACAGCTTGCCAATCACAATATGTCATGTTACTCCGACAGGGACCCTGCTGGCTTTATTCCAAATCAGCAATTTCTTGTATTATTTTTTGCTCAAATACTTGCACCTCGGGGCCAATGGTATTACTTGGAGGGCAAAATTGTGAAGGTCGCCGCAGATTAGTAGAAAATACTGAAGGAGCATCTTGTTCCTTCCCTTCAAAGAATTTCTTCAATTTGATCTTTCTCATTAATCCGTATATTTCCTCACGAAGTTTAAAACTACCATGTTTAGGGGGTCGGGACATATCCTAGGCCTTTTTTTAAAACTCTATGTTCATCTACAGTCAATTGATATGCTGACAAGTTCACCACTATGTCATTGTCACTGCGAGCTATAGAGGTGTTCTGCCCCGACTGCGCATGATCCTGGGTGAAAATGTTTGCCATGTTGTGTTTGCATTCTGCCGCGGGCGCCCTCTCCCCCTGCCCCTGTAACTGGCCCCTCTCTGATCTGATGGATGTTATCCTGAAAAAGTACGCAACAGGACGCCTAAATCTTCATTCGTCCTTTCTTCAGTGTTAAATCTCACCCCTTGATTAGTAGTAGATGTTTGTCCACTATAGTCATCATCTTCACTACTCGTATTATCGAACGTCCAGTTGTTAGGAGTACGTCTACCCTGTCGTCGCCCACCCTTTGGTCCTCGTATATATGATGGTTTTTCTGCGGGTTGTTGGTAATAACTGTCTTCAACATAGGAGAAAGCCCAGTCATGGCTAAATCTATCCAGATTCCTTTTTATGCCTTTCATTTTTTGATTCACCATGTATATTTGATATTCTCCTAGATCGTTCTGAATCTGGGCCAATTGTTCTTTGGTGTCTTTTATGGTAGTAACTGCCTTTAAGGCTTGCTCAAGGTCTAATATTTATTTCAATAGTTCTTCACTCAGTCTCTTGGCCGTGTTAATAATGAGGATAAGCCAGTCACGGGTGCACTTGTTGGCTATATAGCTCCAGTCCACCCGGAACCTTTTATCCTCCAGGAAGATTTTAGGTTCTATACGAACCAAGAGACTGGGCGGGGGTGCACCTGCTCGCAGGTATTCAGTCATTAATGCCCCATGGAGCGCTATTCTGACCTGCCGTTTTTTGGTGTTGGATAATTTTTCCCACTCCTCCCTAGCTGTAGAGATTCCACTTAGAGGAGCATTCATAATGATGGCCCTGCCAGGATAGAGGCTATATGTTCATCAGTGAAAGCCAAACAGAACTTATCCATTCTAAATACTCTTAATTTGTCCAGGTGACCAGACCCACTTACACAGAAAAGTTTTTCTTAATGCGGTGCTGATTGCAAAAAATCTTCCAAAACAATAGAGAAATTCCTTTTGTTTGGAAGTCAGTCTAAAAAGCTCTCACGGCTAAGCTGCCGTTCTCATAACCATATACAACAAGGGGCTTAGGGGGTAAATGGGCAGGTCGCCCCCCACTCATCAATCAATAACAACAAAGGAACTGCTCATAAATGTATCCAGTGATAAACTTTTATCGGTAGCCCCTTCAAACTTCAAAACATCTTTGTTTTAAATCATCATATAGCGGCTATCTTTATGCCGTCTAAAAATGGGGTCCGGGATCACTCAAACCTTTATAAAACAACTTAAGTCTATGTGTAGTGTCTCCCCCACTTTCTCTCTACCTACCTGATAAGAACATCAATAAAAACAAACACCATCCCGGGCAAACAGCCAATTGTACAAAACGAAGATCAGAATGGACAGAAATGAATATAGAATAGAAAACAGCACATATCACCCAAATCAAAAGTGTAAGCTTCTAAAAATAGAGTCATAGTAGAAAGAGAGTTCATAATTAATTGAACATATTCCACCATTTACCGAGTAATAATGAATCTATATCTATTTGAAATTAATTGCTCAAAATCCTTTCACACAATTAGACATTTAAACATAATACATCCACAATATAGACAGAACATATTACAAATATAGCGACCAATAATGGATGACAACTCAATGTACAAAGTGATGAGCCTCAGTCACAACTTTCTGTCACTCTCTATACACTACCATGGGTAATTCATTTGGTAGCTTATTTAGGACTTTCCCCACAGTTCAATTTGTTAATTCCATAGTCACAATTTTCAAGTTACAAAAAATTACAATACCCAATGTCACGTACTTGTTGGAACCAACATATCCAAACAAAATTACAGACAAACATTATTTAGAATATTTTTCATTACTAACATTTCAGAATCCAAGAAAAGGTGATAAATGTTCTTGTCTACAATTAACACACAATTAAAATACCATTTCAGAACACAAGAAAAGATAATAAATCTTGTTGTCTACAACTAGGGCACAAATGAAGTATCCTCATTAGGATACTGCACATGATATGGAACGATGAATCTACCCAATATAAGATGATGTAACCTAAGTACTTGAGTCAGTTCTTATCCGAAAGTTAGAGAATGGCATTCCTCCATCGTGTTAAGACCCTTATTGATACTGTCACAATGCAGGATCCAACGGCTTTCACTTTTATTCAAAATGTTAGAGATATTTCCACCTCGTGACGGAGTCCGTATTTCACTTTTTTATGTGTGCACTGATGTTTTGTGTCTTAAATAATGTTTTATTGCCAGTATTTGTTTGTGTAATTGTAATTTCTTAAATACTTTGAACCATTGTTTGGACTAAATATTGATTGCCCCTGGTTCAAGTGTACAGGGCTGCCCCTGTGGTAGTTAATGATTTGAGTACAGTTGCTTAACTGTGAGGGCTCGTTTGTTTTTGCCTCGACATTTTGCCTACATTTATTATGGCTAATGCCGAAGCACCTACATATTCTGAGGAGTATATTTCTAGGATTAAGAACGGTCCATCACTGTTAGGATCTACAGCGGTGCAACCAGTTGTCAGTGAATCGCAGGCATTGCTTGATGAACTACAGCAGTACAGGAAAAAGCATGTGCGAACTACCTTGCATGCATTAATGATGACTGAGTATTTGAAAAAAGATGTAATACCGGTGGGACTGCAAGTACGTAATGTCCCTGTGATTTTTATCAATGATCCTAAGTTCAGAAAAGGCTTTAGCCATATAGGAGTAACTTGTTCCTGCCATTGGCTTGTCCATGGCATTGATACAGCTCTGGAACACAGTAAAAAAGAACAGGAAATAATTGCTGACTTAGAGAGACGTTTGAGTGAAGGCTATGTGTTAATGATGCTAAAGCCACCCTTGATAAAGTTAACAGAACTATCGCCGTGTTTGAAAAATTTGAACGAAACAAAAAAACGAATAAAATACAAAAAAATATAGCAAATTTTAACCAAGTAAAGGCTCATCCATACTTACAGGATGAATTCTATTCTCAGCCTAAGCCACAATATACTGAGAATTATCCTACATGGTGCCGATTCAGAAATAAAAATGCTATTACTTTTTCAGAATCCTCAGCAAGTTCGGGGGATGAGTCTGAATTGAATGCACATTCTAGACCTGGTCCATCAACATCAGGTTACAATCCTTCTTTTTTAGAACAGCGTGGGCGAGGAGGGAGGGGAAGGGGGAAAACCAGACCGCCTCACCCTCAACCGCTGTGGAACTTCCAGTCAGGCGAGAGACAGACCCGCCGGAAGTTCTATCAGTGGGGGCCACCACAGTAGAAAATTTGGCAGCTTTAGTTACCAATCTTGCAGCTCCAACAACAACTTTGGATTCAAATGTTGCGAATACAGAAATTATCCCCATTTTCACTTTATCTAATTATTCTCTTTCTACGTCTGAGATCTCCCTTTTAAGTAAGGGGTTGAGCTTTGTCCCTACTGAGAAGTCTTGTCTTTTTGAAACCCAATTGGAACTTTTGCAATTTTTTCGTAAATTGCGTTTGAAGGTATTTTTCTTGGAACACACGAGCAATGATTGTTTCAATCCTTCTGGATTGAGCCCACCTTCGACTTTTAATCCTTTGACTAACAAAATACCAGTCGAGCTATTAGCTTTTGAATCCATGGTTCTCAAAGAAGTCTCAGGCTTGAATAAAGATTTTGAATATATACCTTACAACATCTCCCGGATTCTCAATTCCAAAACCCCAAGGACTCCGGTGTTGTACACACTTCCAAAGGTGCATAAGGATGTGGAAAAGCCTCCAGGCCGGCCCATAGTCTCTAGCTGTGGGTCGGTCCTGGAACCACTCTATAAATATATCGACATCGTTATTAAGGACTTTGCAATGACCACTCGCAGCTATGTAGAAGACAGTGGCGATATTATTGTACAACTAGAGACATTGACATTCTGTCCTGACTCTGAATTGTTGGTGTGTTTGGACCTGGAGTCCTTATACACCAACATTCCCCAAATGGAAGGAATTGAAGTGATCAAAAAAGTTCTTGATACACGTTCGGCTCCTGTGTTGGTACCGACTGATTTCATTATTGATTTACTGACAATTTCATTAACACGCAATTATTTTGAATTTGACGGTTTTATTTACAGATTAAAGGTACTTCTATGGGGGCTTCTTATGCCCCCAATTTTGCTATTTTGTTTGTGGACAATTTTGAGCAGAATTTTATTTATGACTGTAGAAAAAATACTTACTTTTCTAGCGTACGCCATTGGCGACGCTATATCGACGAAATTTTTTTCATTTGGACTGGGACTTGTTTTGAATTGACTGAATTTCTAAATTGGCTAAACTCTTGCTCTTCTGACTTGAAGTTTACTTCTCATTCTAGCAATACTCAAATTGACTTTTTGGATTTGACCATTTATCCCTATGATGGTGAATTAACAACAAAACTATTTACCAAACCCACTGCCCGCAATACATTGGTTGAGTATTCAAGCAACCATCCGAGAGATTTGAGGGAGGGCTTGCCTTATGGGCAGTTTCTATGTAGAAATTGTTTTTTTAAGGATGACTATTTCCAAGAGGCAGACAAATTAGCGGAAAAACTAAGACAACGTGGATACCCGAGGAAATTGGTCAAGAGATCCATGAAGAGAGCGTGGTACAATCACCATGAATTCTTGTTGACTCCCAAATAAAGAAACAAACCAGTAGGATCCCCTGTGTTACCTCATTTGGGACACAAAGTAATCGCATTTCTGTGATTATCAGGAAACATTGGCCTTTGGTCATGTCCACGGGAATCACAAAGGAACAGCCCCTTTTTTCATACAAATGAGGGAAGAATTTGCTAGATAATTTGGTTCGAGTGGCACTGCCCCGTTCTGAATCCCCAAATTTAACAACTATTTGGGGTCTGAACAAAATTGTGGGACACTATAGATGTGGTGGCTGCCTTATGTGTGACTCTAGCCTCAATACTAAACAATTTATTCATGCAAACATATGTCATGATTTGCGGGACTATTCCAATTGCAACACGCAAAACGTTGTGTATGAAATTTGGTGCCCTTGCGACCTTATTTATGTTGGTCAGACGACACAGAAAATTAAACTACGTCTGGGCCAACATAAGAGTCGCATTCGAAGTAAAACGGAGAATGCGCCTTTAGTAGCTCATTTTTTGGAATTGAACCATGAGCCCTCTGATATGCGGTGGCAAGTCATTGAGGTCATACGGACTCCCCCGCGAGGTGGCAATATCGCTAACATTTTGAATAAAAGTGAAAGCCGTTGGATCCTGCATTGTGACAGTATAAATAAGTGTCTTAACATGATGGAGGAATGCCATTCTCTAACTTTCAGATAAGAACTGAGTCAAGTATTTAGGTTACATCATCTTATATTGGGTAGATTCATCATTACATATCATGTGCAGTATCCCAATGAGGATACTTCATTTGTGCCCTAGTTGTAGACAACAAGATATGTTATCTTTTCTTGTGTTCTGAAATGTTATTTTAATTGTGCGTTAATTATAGACAAGAACATTTATCATCTTTTCTTGTATTCTGAAATGATAGAAATCAAACATTTTCTAAATAATGTTCATCTGTAATTTTGTGTGGTTATGTTGGTGCCAACAAGTACGTGACATTGGGTATTGTCATTTTATGTAACTTGAAAATTGAGACTATGGAAATTGTTCTACAGATTAACAAATTGAACTACGGGGAAAGTCCTAATTAAGCTACCAAATGAATTACCAATGGTAGTGTATAGAGAGTGACAGAATTCTGTGACTGAGGCTCATCACTTTGTATATTGAGTTGTCATTCATTATTGGTCGCTATATTTGTAATATATTCTGTCTATATTGTGGATGTATTATGTTTAAATATTTAATTGTGTGAAAGGATTTTGAGCAATTAATTTCAAATAGATATAGATTCATTATTACTCGGTAAATGGTGGAATATGTTCAATTAATTATGAACTGTCTTTACACTATGACTCTATTTTAATTTGGGTGATATGTGCTGGTTTCTATTCTATATTAATTTTTGTCCATTCTGATCTTCGTTTTGCACAATTGGCTGTTTGCCCGGGATGGTGTTTGTTTTTATTGATGTTCTTATCAAGCTGCCTGAAATATAGGAGTTATGGTTACGGCAGGGTAATCATTTTTTGCCCTCCCCCCCTTTTGTTTCGTCCGTTTTTTCCCTTCATGCAAAATACTTTTTGCGCCTTGAAAACACCCGAGTTTAAGTATTTTACCTCAATTCAAAGATGGCGTGGCTGTGGGAAGGTCGTGTGAACGAGTCCCCTCTCACTTTCTTAGCCTCTAGTCAGCGCTTCCGGTTTGTTGTTGTCTGGGGTTTTAGAGTATTTATATACTCTGTGCGGAGGCGATCGGCGCTTCTGAATTTCTTTGCCAAGTGAAGGGACGATTTTGGTAAGTTCTAGCGGGTGTAGAAATCGGACAATTTTAAACTATGGCCATTTCTAGTTAAGTATTGAGCCTTATTTTATGTCTAGGGAGCAGGGAGCTGGTACTTTCAGGGAATGTTTTTTCCTTTCCCTTTCTTAGCCCGCACGCTTGATGGAAACATAGAGGAAAACCGTTCTCCTATCCTGTGGCTAATTTTGCTGGATTTATTCAAAGCACGTAAAATACTCTTTTTTCGCCCCTATTATATTAATTATGACCTTTTATAGACCCGTGTTGCATTAGTAACTGTTTTGATTACGAGACCGTTTGTTTTGACTATGAGATGTTACTTGAGTAACTGTTTGGATGTCAGCTTCTGCAACTGGACAGCTTTTTGATTTGTATTTCTTTATCCCTTGCCCTCCTTATTTTCCACAGCCAGGGGGGCAATATAGCGACAGGAGTTGAATAAATTGAGTTGAATAAATTGTTTTCAACTACCCATCATTGCATTAAGATGTAAGTGAATTCACTCTTGATTGGGGCTTTATTTATTTTTGTTTCTATCTCTGATAAGTAACCATACTTGAGTGGCAGATTTATTTGATTTTCTGTTCCGTTCCCAGTTCCCCCTATGCATTGGTAATAGCTATGCTGGTCCTATCATGTGATTGGAAGTAAGTGGAGTTCACACCATACTCCTATGTAGTATCATTAGCTTGGGAAAGAAATGGTTAAGGTTTTTCTTTTTTCTCCTCACTTTTTCTTCAGATTGATTCACCTTTCCTCACTTGTGATCTAAAAACAAATATTTTTTGTCTTCACAATGGGTGTGGTGATGTTGCTTTTCTCAAAGATATCACGATTTTTCTGGGGTGTATGACTTTATCTTTTCTCCCCCTTTTATTACAAAAATTCTCTTTTGCCCGTCTTTGGGAATACAGAATTCAAGAATGAAATAATTATATATATGTTATTTTTCTTGTATTTTATAGATTGTTTGTTCGGATGCTCAGCTATTTTTAAGTCCTGATGATGACTGTGTAGTTATAACAAAGGTCGAAATGCCATTGACGCAATTGTGGCCGCAATTAATGAAGGACGCATTGTCTTGTTTGTTGTAGTATCAGTGTTGTTCTGAAACTTCTTCTTTTATGTAATCCCTTCTGTCTGCCACCTGTCTGGTTTTGTATTTTACAATCAAATGTTATGTGTACCAGTCTATATCCCTGAGCTCTATGATATAAATGTATTTTCATTGAATACATTTTGTATGTTTTTCCAAATATTTCCTATATGTGCTTTTTCTGTTTTTCTATTTTTCACTTTTTCATGTTTTTGTCTTAAATAATTTTTCATTGCCAGTATTTGTTTGTGTAATTGTAATTTCTTAAATACTTTGAATCATTGTTTGGACTAAGTATTGATTGCCCCTGGTTCAAGTGTACAGGGCTGCCCCTGTGGTAGTTAATGACTTTTAGAAAGTAGGCATTTTCTTGTTAAACCATTCTGTGTGCCTCTGCCTGTTTGAGTATTGACTGTCTGGTTTTGGAATGACAGGGGCTGGGGAGGTGCATTCTCTCAGACAGCCACCGGGGGGGGGGTTGATGTGTGTCCTGCCTTTCCTGAATGAGTCAGGGCTGGGCTGAATAGACCTGGCCTGCATTCAGAGAGTTCAGTTCTCACTAGCACCTGAATAGGCCCAGTCTGGATTTAGAGTTGTGGGAGAAGATTTCCCTGGCACCTGAATAGGGCATGTCTGCCTTCTACAATGATGTCTCCACCAGCCAGGCAGCTGCACCAGAGAGGATAGAACTGGTTTGGACAGGGGCTCAGAGACCCTTGCACAAAGAAAACAAAGACATTTTGGGATATAAGTATTAGACCTAAAACCCCTGAACGTTAGACTAGTTCTGGAATCAAGAGGAACCTTTACCAAGGAGACGAGCTGGAGAAACTGAGAAGTACTGCCCATGCTTCGCGTTTTTGGTTGGCCTGCAGTTGTTGTAATCGTTCGCCGATGCATCCCTAATTTCCACGCATTGTCACTGTGTGGCAAGTTTTCCCTGACACATCACACGCGGATCGGAGTCATCTCAGAATCGACGCATAGCTTCCCCCTACAGACCGGACCCAATACATCACTCTTCTGTGTACAGCGGAACTGTCGCATCGCATCCACGAAGGTCTCAGGAACAACTCATATCTTTTTTTTTTCAACACTTTTCATCGCTGCAGCTTTTTAGCTTAGTGAATTTTGTCGCAACAACAGGTACTTTGCAAGAAATAACGCATACATTGTTTTCTATGGACTCAGTTGCTAAAACCTTTTGAAAGGCATTTTCTTAATGCTTGTATGTTGGAATTTTGTCGTTTTGGTCTTGTTAAGTTTAGATAAAGGGGGGGTCGTGGCTAGCGCCCGTGGACAATGGCGGCTTTTCTGTAGCTCTACTGGGCAGCGCGGTGAGGGAGAGCCGCGACGAGACTCCCGGCGTTTCTTCAACACCTAGAAGTCATGAATTTTGACTTCGAAACGGATGAAGCATTGCGGGGGTGATTTTGAAGCCTCGTATTTACCTATGGCTATTCCGTTTCTTCGGCGAATGTTTGAAGCGCCGATATCACTCACAGCGACCGCCATTTTGATTCAGCGCTGACGGAGCTTCATGTCTCAGCGCGGACGGAGCTTCACGCATAGCGTTTCCCACTTAATGGAGGTAATGGCGGATTAACTTGACTATTCTTCATTTTGATAGCCTGCTGCCTGCCTCGATGTGCCCTCCTCACTTTTGGGCAGAGTTTTGGCTCTTTTTAGAGCGTTTTTTGTGCAACTTGGGTTTCCTGTCACTTATGGCTCTCCCTTCTTCTTCATAGTGACGTTGCAGTATGTGTGAGCATTATTTTGAGGACACTCTTTTCTACACTTCACCAGATATGGACCGCGTTCTATGTCTCACTCCAATGTGACATGTTTTTATTTATTCATAAATGTGTGTGGAGTTGATACATGACACTGAGACCGCCATTTTGTGGATTCTCCTGACTGAACCCTATTCTTCGCAGCTTTGCAGTGTAAAAGGGTTTCTAATTGCGCTCTATGCTGATTATTGCTCCACTTATAGGTTATTTAGTCCTGGCTCTTTCAATTGTATTGACGCAGTGTTGACTTCTTCACGCTTTTGGATGCCACTGTCACTTTTCACTGCTGTCCATTTTTCCCCATTCTGTTGCTACTACTTTTGCTTTTGTTATTTCATCTATGGGTAGATTGTATAAGGAGCTACGCAAGCCTTCTCCAACTCCTCGTAAATTTCTTCTTCAAACGGGGTCTAGATACAGGTGTTTAGAGATGGATGACTCCTCTGATCCCTCTGCTAAAAGTTCTTCCTCTGTCTCAACTCCACACACTAGTGGCGTCACTAAAGCTTCCACCAAAAGGCTAAAAAAAGACCCTCCTTCTCCTCCCAAACAAACTTCATCAGTAACGATGGATATCCTTTTGGAGGAAATTAGGGCTTTACGCCCTTTTATTGAAGAAACTAAAACTACTCTTGAGGAAACCAAATCTACTCTTCAGCTGCTTTCCGACAAGTGGTCGAATATTGATGGTCGTGTAACCCTTTTAGAACACCATGTAGACACTCTTGCTTCCTCTGTTGCTAAGGTCGATCCATTGTGTGTTCAAGTGTCTACACTCCACAAACAAATTGAGAACTTGGAGAACAGAAGTAGGAGAAACAATCTCCGCATTTATGGCCTGGCGGAAAATTCAGAGGGATCTGATGCCTTAGCATTTTTCAAATCCTTTTTACCGAAGATTCCCCTGCTGCCGGATACCACCAATCTTAACATACAAAGGGCTCATCGTTTAGGTCCTCCTCCTACTGGATTTTCTACCACTCATGCTAAAAAGCTGCGAGGTGTCATACTCTACTTTTTGGAATTTACTCACCGTTTTGTCTGCTGCCAGGGCACTTCCTCGACTCACCTGGTCTGGTAATCGGCTTTTCTTCTCACAGGATTACGCAAAATCCACTGCAGATCGGCGTAAAGACTTCCTTTCACTTAGACCACAGCTCCGATCTATGGGAGCGAGATATGGACTTTTTCAACCCTGCCTTTTCAAGGCGACTTTCAATAACAAGACTACTACTTATGACGATCCGCTGAAATTGAAGAGCTTTCTATATTCTCATAACGCTGCCAGTATGGATACTGCTGCTTCGTCCAGTTCCTAATATTTGGTTACATTTAACTGTTTCGTATTAATGCCTGTACGCTTTGTTCCTGGTTGGTCTTTCATAATTGTTATGCTTATACAGTTTTCCCAATTGCTTGTTTTTTGTTAATTGTGTATGTTCTTCATATTTAACATTCATCCTTTCTTCCCCTTCATACAGATTTCTTCCTTCACATCACCATTCACCTTCATACCCCTGGAGTTCGTTGCGGTTGTCTTCCTTCCCTGGCTTCCCTTGGGAGCTTATGACTCGTCATTGCTCTATGTGGCCTCCACCCTCCTCTCCTTTTGTTTGTTCTCAACAATATGTAAGTTTATTATTCTTCCTCGTCTGTTTTATTGCTCTCTCATTTATTTTTCTTTCTTCTTTATGCTCTTTAACTCCTTCTTTCTTCTTGATCCAGTCTTTTCTTTTTTCTTCGCTCTTGCTCATGTTTACACTGCATTTCCTTGCTTTTAATTTCCCTTTTTCTCTTCATCGTGTAACTGGTTTTCACTTTGTTGTTCTTTATGACACTATTCTCCTTTATCTTTGCTGTCTCTTATTAACATATATATATGCTTTTGATATCTTTTTTTGTTTTTTTGTTTATTCTTATGCTTCTTCCTCTACTGATATATTGATATGTTTTTCTAACATTGTTCAATGCCTTTGAAAATATTTTCTTGGAATGTTAGAGGTTTACATTCGCCAATTAAAAGACAGAGAGTATTATCCCATTTGACCAAACTCAATGCTGATATAGCTTGTTTACAGGAATCACATTTATCGGCAGTTGAATCTGCCAAATTGAAAAGGGGTTGGGTAGGTGAAGTATATTTTTCCCCAGGTGACGGCAAACGTAATGGCGTTTTGATTTTATTTAAAAAAGCTCTTCCAGTCCAGTCAGTAACGCATTTTGCTGATATTTCAGGTAGATGGGTGCTAGTTAATTTTAATCTCGATAATGTTCCTATTTCCATTTTAAATGTGTACGCTCCCACTTGTGGGGACGCTTCTTTTTGGACCTCTTTAGCTCCGCTAATCACTCAACATTATGTTGATAATTTCATTCTAGTAGGTGATTGCAATGACGTTTTTGACCCCTTTTTGGATAGGCATTCAGCTAGCGCTTACATCCCTCATAAGTCACAAAAATCTTTTACTCACCTCATTACACAATTCAAACTTACTGATGCTTGGAGACTTTGCAATCCCACCTCACGAGAATACTCTTTCTTCTCACCCCCTCACCAAACTAAATCTCGACTAGATTACTTTTTTCTCTCACACCACCTTACTCAGTCCCTTATTTCTTCTGACATTGGCTCCATTTTAATTTCGGATCATGCCCCAGTTTCCATTACATTGGATGTATTGCAGAAGCCTATTTATTTTAAAAAATAGCGTTTTAATAACGCTCTCCTTCTTGATGTACAATTTGTTTCTTCTTTCACATGCTTTTTTCACGAATATTTTTTGCTTAATCATACAGGTGAAGTTCCATTTCCTGTAGTCTGGGATGCTTTCAAAGCATCAGCCAGGGATTTCATCTTTAATTATGTTTCTCGTAAACGGAAGAAAGCCCAACAAGACACTAATGTTTTACTTTCCAGAATTAAACATTTAGAGCACCTACATTATACTTCTAAATCAAAAGATTGCTTAAGCGACCTCATCTCTGTCAAACTTCAATTTAATAAAGATTCCACATTCAATGCCTCTAATTTTCTCTTAAAGTCCAGCGCCAAGTTCTACGGTGGACAGAACAAGGCTGGTAAGTTGTTGGCTAATTATTTAAAGGTCTGACAAAACAAAGTCAACATTGAATCTGTTTATGGTCGGGATGGGTTGCTGAAACATAAAAGTGACGACATCTTACAAGAATTCTTACATTTTTATGAAACATTGTATTCCTCCGAAGCATCTTCGTCTGAACAGTCCATCTCCCAATTCTTGTCTACCATATCTTGTCCTTTTGATACTCTTCCGGACCTTTCTTCCTTAGAATCTGATCTTACTCACAGGGATCTCCTTCAGGCTCTTCACACTCTCAAACATGGTAAGGCTCCGGGGCCAGATGACTTTACTGTTGAATTCTTTTCCTGCTTTTCAAATTTGCTAATCCCCAAATTGCATTTGCTTCTCTCTAACTTTCTTCAAACTGGTTCTGCTTCTGTCTCCTTCTCCGATGCCCTTATCTGTATTATCCCGAAGCCGGGTAAAGATCCACAGCACTGTAAAAATTACCGCCCTATTTCTCTAGTAAACATTGACTACAAAATGTTTTCCAAAGCTTTGGCATTGCGTTTAGAATCTTTACTACCCGAGCTTTTAGAGAAAGAACAATCCGGCTTTGTTAAAGGCAGACTGCTGTCGGATAATACTAGATTATTTTTTGATATTCTTTCTAAGACTTCACATTACCCTCATTCCCTTGCAGCCAGAGCTTTGGATGCGGAAACATCTTTTGATCGAGTTGAATGGCCTTATTTGTTTAAGACTCTGAAGTGCTTTGGGTTTGGACCAAAAATTTCTTCCCTGATTTCCTTTCTTTATTCTCGTCCTAGAGCCGCTATTTCGGCAAATGGAGGCCTATCCTCTTATTTTTCACTAGGGAGTGGGGTTAGACAGGGTTGCCCACTTTCACCCTTTTTGTTTAATCTTGCTTTTGCCAATCCGTCAGAATGATAATATACACGGTTTTAATTTTCATAATTCCAACATTAAATTGGCAGCCTACGCTGACGATGTCTTACTATTTATATCCCAACCAGACACCTCCCTTCCAGCATTCTTAGACGAAGTTCATTATTTTGCTCGGGTATCGGGCTATAAACTAAATAAAGATAAATGCGAAATCTTACCACTCACTAAAATGACCTTCAAAGATGACTTCTCTGCTTCATGTTTTACTTGGAGCCCTAACTCTATTAAATATCTGGGCCTCCATTTTCATTCCTCTCTTTCGGGTACAATCACTAAGTCTATGGAAGATTGTGTACAAAAAATAACTACTCTCACTAACAAATGGCATCCTCTCTACTTGTCATGGTGGGGACGATTAGACACAATCAAAATGATGCTTTCTCCCATTGTTTTGTTCACAATATCCAACATACCACTTGCTATTCCCTTGAAATATTTTAAGAAGATTAACTCTATTCTCTCCTCCTTTTTGTGGGGGCATAAAAACTCTTGTATGTCTTTGTCTAAGCTAATGCGCTCTAAGAGGGAGGGTGGGGTGAATTTTCCAAACTTTTCCTTGTATCATAAATCCTTCCTGTTACATCAAGTTTCTCATTGGATTGAAGAAATCTCCTTAACATCTCCTCTCTGGTTGACCTTAGAACAGTCTTTCATTTTTCCCTTTTCTTTCAAAGAATATCTTATGTTCTCTCGTAGACCTCAGTCTATTTCAACTCCCATTCTTAAACATACTTCCAAAATCTTTCCTTGTTTACCTGATTCAACCTTTTTTTATCAACCTATTTGGCATAATACGTCCATTTTAATCAACAATAAGCCAATTTTTGGGAAATCTTGGAGAACATGTGGTCTTATTTGGGTGAGGCAATTGTTCCATCATGCTCAGATAATTCCTTTTGATTTAGCTACCACTTCTTTCAAACCTTCCTCTCGCTTTTCGAACCAAATATTCATTGTTGACACACGCATTACAGCAAGCCTACGAGGTCCATCTTGCTGCACCTCCCTCATCAATTCCCACGTCATCTGTTACGTCCTCGCTGAATTCTTTACTTCTTACACATTCTAAAGCTTCAAAGATATACGCTTTTCTTCACACTCTGTCCTATCCCCGCATTAAAACCACTACAGAGGAACATTGGGAAAAGGATTTTGACACTTCATGGCCTATTGTGTTATGGGACAAATTGTGGTTGAAAATTCGTAGATCCTCCAGGGCGGCCAATACTACTCAAACACTATTTTTTATTCATAATCGTTTATTGTTTTCACCATTCACTCTCAGCAATCACTTCCCAGATACCTCTGACAAGTGTTGGTCCTGCTCTTTACCAGGTGCAGATCTTTTCCACAATCTTTTTGATTGCCACCTTGTTCTTAATTTTTGGAAGCAGGTTTGGTCTCAAATTAATAAGATTTTTTCCTCCACTCACTCCTTTTCTCTATCTCATATTTTTTTAGGGAGCCTGTCTCCCATCTGGGAGCATTGCACTTGTAGCGTTGGGATAATTGATTTGCTATTAGCTGTGGCATTTCAGCAAATCACCAAAAACTGGAAGGATTTCACCAAATTATCTTATAAGGCTTGGTGGTATGCTGTTTTGCTACAATCATAGATTAGACACAACTTTTGTTTATCCCTTAACCTTAGCTCTTAAACGAAGAGAATTGTGGAGCCCAGTTACAGTATTTTTTTACTTGAGTGCTTGTACTTCTCTGTCTTTACCCCCGATACAGCAAGAAGTTTCTAAACCTCCATGATTTCCTGTTCTTTCTAAACAAGGTATTTCTTTTTCGTTCTTTTTTTTTTCAACTTTGCTATTGCTTATATTGTGTATTTCATATCCCTTTTTAATGCTTTATTTCATATCAATTGCCAGTTTTTGCTTATATTTACTCTTAATCTTTGGTGTTTCATATTACAGCCTATGTTATTGTAATTGATATTTGCTTATTTTTAGTTACCTTTTTCTTACTTTATATATTTTTATGTAATATTTGAGCATCTCTTATTTCAATAAAAACGTTCTGAAACTAAAAAAAAAAAAAAAACCCAAAAAAAGTTTAGATAAAGATACTTTATATTTTTCTAAACCAGTGTGGTGTCCATTAGTGGTGTTATCACTGTGATGCTGTGAGTGTTGGTACAAATACTTTACACATTGCCTTTGGGATAAGCCTGTCTGCTCATGCCAAGATACCAAGGGGGTGAGCAGGGGTTATCTAAAGTGTGTATCCTCCTTACCCTGACTAGAAGCAAGGGTCCCTATTTGGACATAGGTACCTACCTCTGCCAACTAGAGACCCCCATTTCTAACAGGCAGGTCCTTTACTATAAGAATAGCCAAATTGTGGAATGCCTTGCCCAGCCACCTTCCCATGCTGAATGCAGAACAGGATTTCAGAAAGGCTTTAAAAACTTGGCTCTTTAGGAAGGGGAAGTAACATCTGGAGCTTCTCAGTCTCTTTAGTCTGCTAGCACTGGTGCACCACTTTTGAGGTAGCTGTGTGCTCTATAAGTGGCTGTTGATTGATTGATTGATTGATTGATTGATCTTTTTATACAAACCACTCCAATTTTCTAGTTAATGGGTGTCTTTAGAAGACACTACACTGCTCATGTTTTTGAATTGTTATGACCACCCTTTTTCTGATCCACCTGAAAGGATTCCTGTAGTTTCAAGTTCCAACCATGACATATTATATTGAACGTAAATAGTTGTTGACAATGTATACAAAGAGACCATAACATTTGAAACATTATAATTTAATATAAATAGTTAAGTCTTCTGTTTCCCCTGCCTTCTCTACGTCATATCACAGAGTGTGACTTTTTCTCTCCTCCCTCAGTGAGCCTTTTATATGCTGTCATTTTATTATTTTATTTATTATTTTGTAGTTTTATAGAGCGCGAACCAGACCCGTAAGGGTATCAGTGCGCTTTACAGGATTGAGGGGGAGGGGAAATAAAGCATAAGTATGGGAGAGATCAGATTGGGAGAGATAGGGATACAGGAGGAGCACGCAGTTTCAAGTCCAAGCTACATGATGGAGAAAATTGAAGCATGCAGATAAAAAAAAATACAAAAAGGATTCCATATCCACGAGGTGCACCACAGCTGAGGTCGAAGCTACATGTGGGATAGAAAGTTCAAGCGGGTAGTTATAATATACAAGAAGGCGCGCAGTCTCAGCTCATGGGGGGATGCCCAGGACTCCAGAAAGATGTGTAATCCGTGGAGGCCGTGGATAATGCCGAGGTGGAGGGTGGAACAAGTGTATGAGGTGATTGTAAAGTATTCATTAGATGAGGTATTTTCCCATTAAGAACTTTCTGGTCTCCTTCTTAAAGTGTGCCAAGGACGGAAGTCTTCTGATGGAGGGTGGGAGAGAGTTCCAGATTCTTGGAACGGCCCCAGAGAAGGCTCGATTGTAGGTTTTTTTCTTCAGGAAGCGTGCTGGCTGCAGCAGCAAGTTTTTGGCAGATCGGGAGTTTCTGGCCTGTCTGGATATCACGAGTTTTTGTGCAAGAAATGTAGGTGAATTCGTGTACAGAGCTTTGTGGGTTATGCAAGCCAGTTTAAATTGTATTCTGGCCTCCAGGGGAAGCCAGTTCAGAGCTTTGAGGTGCGGAGAGATGTGTTCAAATTTTTTGGAGCCCATTATGTGTCTGGCGGCGGTGTTGAGGCAGGCTTTCAATGGGGCCAGAGAGTTCTTGGGTAGCCCTGCAAGAGTAGAGCATCCATATTCAAGTCTGGAAATGACTAGGGCCTGAGTTGCCATTTTAAGGTCGGACACATCGAGGAAGGGTTTTAGGTTTCTTAGGTAGCTCAGGTGGAATCTAGCTGTTTTGGCCATCGGGTTTATATGGCCGTGCATATTCAAGCTGCCGTCAAGGGTTATTCCCAGGGATTTCGCCGAGTCAACAATGGTAGCAGGGCAGTTTAGTGCAGTGATGGTCTTGATCCATTTACTGGATGTCTGTATTTGGTTTGGGTGGGGAGATCAGAAGGAATTCAGTTTTGTTTGCGTTGAGTTTAAGCTGGTTGGCGGTGAGCCAGTGGATTGTCAGCTTCAGTGCCTCGTTTAGGGAGACAATGTCCTCAGGGGAAGAGATTTTTATGTAGACCTGTGTATCGTCGGAGTACATAAGGTAGGAGATGTTGGCGGCACGAAGCACTTCGGTGAGAGGTTCAAGTTAAAGGTTGAAAAGGGTAGGGGAGAGGGTTGATCCTTGGTGGACTCCAACAGAAACTGGAGAGGGGGCAGATAGGCCACTGTTGATGAGGACTCTCTGTGAGCGGTTTTGGAGGAAGGATCTAAACCATTCAAGGACGGTGCCATCCAACCCCATCCTGAGTTTGAGGCGTTCAAGGAGAATTTCGTGGCTAACCGTATCAAAGGCGGAAGAGAGGTCTAGAAGGATTAGGAGACAGGTTTTGCCTAGGTCTAGGGCTTGGAGAACGTCATCAACAATTTGGAGGAGGGTGGTTTTCCTTGCTGTGTCCGGGTCTGAAGTCATCTAGCAGGTGAAAGTTGTTGATGTGTAGGCTTAGCTGCTGTTGCACACATTTTTCCAGAACTTTGGCAAGGAGTGGGATGTTGGATATGGGTCTATAGTTCTCGGTGGAGGCAGGGTCCAGCGTAGGTTTTTTTAGGATGGGGACAACTTGGCCCACCTTGAGCGAATCAGGAATTGAGCCCTGTGGGAGGGAGGCGTTGATTATTGTGGTCCAGGAAGGGATGAAGGCCTTGGAGGCGGCAGCTAGGCAGTTAGAGGGGAGAGGATCATTAAAGTGATTGTTAGGTTTTAAGGAGGCAAGAATTCTCGAGATAGATTGATCGTCATAGATTTTGAAATTGGACCAGTGCGCAAGGTTTTTGGGTGAGGTTTGGGAGGACAACACGAAGAGAAGAGGTGGAGCTGGCTGATTTAGATTTTGGTGGTGGGTTGCGGATTTAAGTTCATTTCCTAGGGCAGAGATTTTGTCACAGAAGAAGAAAGAAAATTCCTTGCTTGATATTAAGGGTTTAGGTGTTTCTTTGGCAGTTTTCACTAGTTTGTTGGATTGGTGGTTGACCAAGTCGAACAGCTTGCGAGGCCGACTTTTAGCGATCTCCAGTTCAGTTCTGAAGAATTCTTTTTACTGTTGAGGATTTTCTTATTGTAGGCATTTCTGGCCTGGGGAAGGAGTTTTAGATGTGCTGCAGATGGGTGTTTTTTCCAGATTCGTTCAGACTGTCGAAGGGATCTCCTCTCCTTGTTGAGGGATCCACTGAACCAGGGTTTCTGTCTTTTTAGTTTTAGCGGTGCCAGGTCATCAAGAATGTCGGATATGGTGGAGGAGTAGTGGTCCGCTAGGTTTGTGACCGATGTGCACTGTGGAGGGGCGGGAGGTCAGACTCACAACGAGCTGCCAGTTTCTCGTGGTCGAGGTTCTTGGTGTCCCTAACCCATTGTTTGGGAATCACGGGTTGGGGGGCCCATGATTTGTGGGTGCTTGGCAGGAGGAAAGTGATGTTATGGTGATCAGACCAATCACAAGGATCAATGGAGATAAGTTTGACCGCTGATTTCTTAGCAATGATCCAGTCGAGGGTGGCACCTTTTGAGTGAGTGGGGAGGGAGCAGGCTTGGGTAAGGGCTTGATCGGCCAAGAGGTCTCTGATGGCATTGACCTGAGGGTCTTTGGGATCGTTCCAATGCAAGTTAAAGACACCAAGAAAAATGTTGTTAGAGTTTGGGGACACCTTGGTTGTGATGATTTCCATGAGGAGGTCCGTAAAGGTGTCGTTCTTGCCGGGGGGGTGGTAAAAGATGTGCAGTTTGCACAGCTGTGAGGTGTTGTTGGAGATGGCGAGTGCGAGGTATTCGCAAGAGTCCGCGGGGTCCACCGGCAATTCCGTAACAATGAGGTTGGAGCGGTAGATACAGGCAATGCCACCCCCTTTTTTCTTTGAGTGCCTGTCCATCCTTACGATGCTATAGTTGGGCGGGACTAAAAGGTCAAGGTGGGGCAAAGAAGAATCCTTGAGTCAAGATTCAGTCAAGGTTCATGATGAGGTCGGCGAGATCAGATGCATGCTTTACAGCTGACCGGCAGTTTATTAGGAGGCCGGCTAGGGAGGGGTAGGAGTGGGTGTAGACAGTAGAGGCAGAGGTTGGAACTTTAGCTAGGTTGCTATTGACCACCCCTCTATCAACTGACGGAGAAAGACTTGGTTGTCCTCGCTTTATGAGAACTGTTTTAAGGGTCAGAGCAGGACCAGGCCTTCTTCCCTTTTTTCCTCTTTTAGGTGGTAGGGGTTTCACTGATTTTAATCTCTTGAATTTTAAGCTTTGGCTCAGTTCCCCTAGTCTTCCCCTTCCGCTTCAGGAACTCTCTCAGCTGGAGGAGAGACACTTACATGTCCTTCCTTTTCAGGTGCTCTCTCAGCTGAAGGAGCATCAGTTCACACTAATTTCTCTGCAATTGCTCTATCCGGTGGCAAAGCAATATTTGCCTGTCTTTACCCTGCTCAGATCTCTTTTTAAAGAAATCTAATATGCATATAAAGATATCTTATTTTTTTCCTGTAGCAAAAAAAAAAATGAAGCACTGTATGTACTCTAACCTCGAACCATAGATAGACACAAACTAGGTCATGTTACTATCAGCAAATTGTACATGACCCCTATACTATCTTGATACGGGAACAGTATTGGTTGTATTCCTTTCCAAATACTGATGGAACAGTTTGTAATAGAAGAAGGCCAGGCAACTTTACACTTAAAGCTAAATCATAGTTGCCAAGTTTTCAGATTGCATAATGTGACATTTCCATGGTTTCAGTGCACTCAAGAATGACATTCAATGACCAAATGTGAGACAATTAGGGAGGCACTTTCTGGTGAGCAAAATCAAACAAATAAGTTCATGGAAAAAATCAATACCAGAAATTACACCCATATAAGCATCACAAAACTGTAAGAAGATCTTGAAACTGCTGCCAAACAACCGAAATGGAATGGCGCTAATTTAGTGCCCTTATAAGCTGAGTGTATAGTAAAACAATTGTGTATCTGTGATAAACACATCTTTCAGAGTCAGTACTTTATAAAATTGTGTGCACATATGCAAACAAACATGTAGTTGAATTAAAAATAATACTGTCAGGGATTGTCACTTGTATTAAAAAATAAGCAATGTGCTGTTAATGTTCATTCATACATACAGTCAAGACCGATACCAACACCTTCCCAACTGGACATAACTATCAATCTCAAACAGCACAGTGACAGACATTACTCACTCTCTCAAGACCAGCAGATGGCGCCCAGTGCAACAATCTTTTTTGGTTCCCTATGACCTCGTTCTCCACGGCTCCCCTCATAACCACTGGCCAACAGTGCCCCTCATCTCTCCATAATCCCTCGGTCACAAACATTGAATTTGTTTGATAGCGCTGCTCATACCAATGCAGGGTGTCAGAGCACTTAACATCACAGACACATTACAGATAGACAATGAATCATACAAGGTTAAAAACCGTCTAGGAAATGAAACAATGGGGTAGAGTCACATGTCACAGATACTAGGGGGCAGTATATTTTAAGGGTGTTTTGTATGGAGAAGTAGAAACGTACCACAGTGATTGGGTTAGCTTTACTAAGAAGAATGCATTTGTACCTAACAAACTACTTTTAGCAATATTAGGTTCTGTGATATGCATGATACACATTCTTTGCAGCAGGCACATGTAACCCTCTGCGCTATTGGTGTGTCAAGACTTGCACGAGACAAGACTCCGATCTCTCACCAGCAAGAACATTAAATAACACGTTCTCCTTGACTTAACAGCGGAGTCACTGACAGTGCAGGAAAAATACCTCCTCCTGCTCGGCCTGGTCACTGCAGGTCAGCTGCATCTGTGGAGCCACTTCTGCATCACATCTAATCTGGAGCTGAGCTGAGCTGTAGACTGGAGTCAGGGTGAAGAGGGCATGGCGTGAGACATGCTGTCTTCAGTGCCATGCCTTGCACCTTTAAACACTGGACACAAGCGAGCCCCCGGTGACCCCCCAAGAGCAGGGCGAGGCAGCACGTGTCGAGGAGGTCCCAGAGGACACTCCTTGTCCTTTCATTCAGGTCTGGCAGCAGCAATTCCTGGTGGCCTAGGATGGCTGCTTACAGAAATGTAAAATAAAAAATATGATCCTGACTGCGGTGACTGGTGCCTTTTATTCACTGTCACTTCACAAATGAGGCGGCTGCTGAACTTCGTTCATGGGCACTAACACTGCACTTGCCTCCTGGCAGCAGTAACTCTCATTGTGGTAGACAGCAGGCCTTACAGCCGCACACACATGCGTACAACTAATGCTGACCAATAGGGCCAGGGGATGTAGTCAGGTAACCTGCACTGTGTAATGCAACCAAAACCAGTCCAATCAGCTTAACCAGCAGCCCCATTGAGGCTTCACTGAACATCCATAGGCTGCTGTGAAACACCTACCTTGCATCACGGTTGCAGTCGCAGACGGCATGGCTCATGGGAGGGGGCGCGAGCGCGGGGTCACACGGGATGGGGGAAATAGGCGAGTGGTCACAAGGTAAGGGGGGTCACACAGTGAGAGGGGTTTAAATAATAAATGAAAATAATTCAAAAATGTACCTACTGTCCCCGGTCCCGCATCTTCGGTCTGCTCCTGCTTTCCTGCCTCCGCAGGAACAGGAAGGAGGCAGCCTCCCTCCTCTCCTCTAAGCCAACCACAATGCTGCAATGGCAGCGTTGTGATTCGTTGGGACACTGACCACACAGGCGTCTATGGGGAGACCATTTTCTCTATGTAGGCTGCATGCAGTCTACATGGAGAAAAGGGGGAGAGTGTGTGAGTGATTTGGTCGGCCCTTGGGCCGACTAAACAGTCGGCGCCCTTAGAGTGGGCAAGCCACTCCTCCCCTGCCCTAAAGCAGGACCACCCACCCGCCCGCCCCCAACCAAACCCTTCTGCTTTCTCGCAGTGCCTGAAGCAGAAACATAAAATGGTATGTAGAATACCATTTTACGTTTCTGCTTCTGGCACCCTGAGAAAGCAGTGGGGCGACGCTTCTCTGCCCACATGGAGGAGCTGCCCCAGCACTGTTGCTTCATGAAAAACAGCAGATTCTACAATCAAAAGAGGTGAACCACTCATCTTTTTGAATAAGATGATTTGCATGACAACCCTTTTACTTGCTGTAATGCGGATTAGTGACTTAAAATGCGTTACTAACGCGACATGTGTCGCACCTGGCAGGGCTGGAAGTGCAATTGCTGGGACTGTCTCAATCAGTCAATCAATTAGGGAATATTAAGCGCGCTACTCACCCATGAGGGTCTCAAGGCGCTGGGGGGGGGGGGTGCAGATTCGTTCAGCCAAAGAGCCAGGTCTTGAGAGTCTTCCTGAAGGTGTTCAGGGAGGGGGCTCATCTGATGTCTGCCAGTAGCTCGTTCCAGTTCCTGGCTGCAATGTGGGAGAATGTCTTCTGCCTGCTCTGGCTCTGTGGATGCAAGGGGTTTCAGCCAGTGCGAGGTTGGCAGATCGGAGGTTTCTTTTGGGTACGTGGAAGTTTATTCTGTCGTTGAGGTATTTGGGTCCGTTGTCATGTAGGCATTTGTAGGCATGTTTGCGGATTTTGAAGGTGATTCTCTTCTCCACGGGGAGCCAGTGGAGTCTCCGCAGGTGTTCGCTGATGTGTTCGTGCCGGTGGATGCCGAGGACGAGTCTGGTTGCGGTGTTCTGTATTGTCTGGAGTTTGAAGTATAGTGAATTACCCGGGACAGTCTCCAACTTGCCGCGACTGTCCCGCCAAAAACAGGAGAGTTAGCAGCGATGTGAGTGACAGTACAAACATATAATTCACCTAGTAATGAAAATAAATTGTGCAGAAAAAGTGTTTGGAGAGTGGTAAAAGGGATGGAGCAAAAAAGGCCTGCCTTCATTCACCAGAATGATGCCTCTGAATTGCTTTGCTGATGTGGAGTGGCAAAGGATCATGGTCTGAAATGGGGTGTGCTTTATAGTGTTTTGCAGATGTATCCACTTGGCCTTTGGACATTAGGAGCCTCATCCCAATGTCATGCGGAAACTTTCCAATCGACACCATCTTGGAATCCGGACCGACCGACTGTAGGTCAACAGTTCTGCCCAACTAATTATGATATGACTGCACACTGTTTGGTTAGATTCCCATTGACTCCTATGGGAGCCTGTGTTCCCCCAACAACACAGGCTCCAATGGGGAAATGGGGGGGGTGGAAAACTCTGCACCCTGTGGCAGGCACCCCATGGTACCTGCCACACAGTGCAGGGTTTTATAGGGAGTACCTTAGGTACCCCCTCGGCCACCAACCGTAGGCCGCAGGATTAAGGGGGCCCTGCTAGGAACCAATTCTGAAAGACCGTGCGATTTACACTCCAACTACGAAAATCGTAATCAGCCGTCGGCTTGTAGTCCAAACAAGTCGGTCCAAAGGATTCCGACATGGTCTAGGGGAATCCGTCTTTCATGAGGAGGCTTTCCATCCCACATCATAATCAGCCCCTAGTTGTATTGTGTTTGTATCCATCCAATGGCCACTCTTGTGGTACTTTGCTGAAAGTTCACTACAATGGACTACTGCCATCGGGGAACTGCCAGTACCACTGTGTTTTCATAATCTACACAGCAGGAACCCACGGAGGAGTATGACTCACCAAAATTGCAGTCTGCCGTGTGGCTGGTCGGACACACTCCATCGACGTAGGGTGACTAACCTGTAATTTTCATGGACAGCCCGTAATTTTGCCTTTTTGTTCGTGAGAATTTCTTTAACGGATGCCATTTGTCCCAAATTGTAAAGGTTTTGGGTGACAGCCAGTGATGTGGCATTTTTCACCCTTCAATTGTCACCCAGGACGATGTGTGGAGAGACTATAAAGCCGCCTAGAGTTGTCAGCCAATCCTAGTGCTCACTGCTCCACTGGGGCCAATGAGAACAGCTTTAGTAGGGTTACTTTAGGCTGAGCAGAAGTGCCTTTCAGTTTACTGCACTTTTGGAAGAGCGACGTCGTATGCCAGCACAATCTCCTGGTCCCAGAAGAAGCAGACTACCGAGTCAGCCAAGGGCTTCATTACCCCCTGCAATCAACTTCTCGAAGGGCTATTGCTTTTATCTACCTTTACTGCTTTCTCCGTGCTCTTTTCCCCATTTCCTGTGTGCCTCTTCCTTGTCTCCAGTTTTTTCTTGAAATGTCCTATGTTTCTGTTGAAATGAGATTTGTGTAGAGCAGAGAGCCTGTGGGACTTTCTCTTGTAGCACCGATATGCCATTATATGTTTCTCAGCAGTGTCCTCTAGTGACTTTGTTTCTAGAAGGAGTATTTTACTAATAGTAATTGCTATCCAGGCATGTCTGCTCTAAGGTCTTTTTTAAGAAAGAATTACTGCTATCCTATTTTTTATTTTTTAAGAGTTTTATATAGCGCGAACTAGACCCGAGACATCGGGTATCAGAGCGCTTTACATGAGCACCAGTTGCGTTAGAAACAGAAACATTCATTTTTTTTTTGTGTGTTTGGCACGGGGAGATTAAGTGATTTGCCCAGAATCACAGGATGTGGAGCGTCCCTGCAGAGACTCAAACCCGGTTCGCCAGCTTTGAGGTCGACAGCTCTAGCCGTAAGGCTACATCCTCTCCCCGCTACATCATCTTCCTGCCATCTGCCACTTTCTTGCCTAACTGCCTGTTCTGCAATGAAGAAGATGTTATCCATGACTTTAAGATACACACATCATCATAATGGTTAACAGCCAAACAGAGGAGAGATGTGCACCAGAGGCAAATGTGGTAACCAGATCACAGCTATTTCACCCATCTTCCCCGATGGCCAAAACTATGCGATCCAGGCACATTACTTTATCCATTGCCACCGGTACCTTTATCTGCCAACTTTGGGAGCAGCATGAAACAAGGTGAATTTCATTATTACCTACCACATAAACTAACTGCACAGGTTCTTTAAGTGGACAGACTTATCTAGTAGAAGCGTTCCAGTACACTCTCATTAAAATGATAAAATTGGACCATATTGCTACTGGGAGGGCCTTTTCAGTATTCTTGAAGTCACGGGGACCACTTTGTTAAGTGTAGGTAATACTTGTTTTTAAGCTAATAGTTGTGCCTCCAGTGCCTCCTAGACTCTTGTAGGTTTGTTACTGTAGCAGTCAAGGCCTAGCACATGGGGGGATAGTGAACATTGAGCCAGCTACAGAATAACAGTGTTGTTACAATAACTATGACTTCAAGCCAAGGTTAGTATTTGGATAGAGCCAACACTTTAATATATCTTAGAAACATCATGTGATATAGCTAATGGTGGTAACAGCAAGTCCCTTGCCCAAGATGGTCCACAAATGTTGCAGACAATACCTTTAGGGTTGAGGTCCAGTCCTCTGGTTCATGGTTTTGTTCTGTACAGCATGCTATGACACAAAGACATCTTCCTTGGGTTAGAAACTCTACAGCTTTCGAGATTATGGAGCATTGACCAGATAATGTTATATAAATTAGATTAACTGTCCTAGAAGCAGGGTGAACCCTTCTTGGCTGTGTTAGTTTGAATAATTACGTCTCAAAAAATACACTTGTAATTCCTGCCCTGTTGAGCAGTGCTCATAGCGTGGACCTCAGGGATCCAGTGCATGAGCTATGAATCCGGGATTAAGGGAAAAGCATAAAGGTGGACATCTCCATGGATAAGCATGACGGAACAATAATGTAGAACAAAGGCTAGAGATTACCAGTGGTAGTGACAGAGGGAAACCCATTAGTGGTTTAAGGATGAGAGCGTGCATGAAAAGTCTCTTCTCTGAAGGAGTTAGTTAGTTAATCTCTCCTTTGTCATGTTAGCTGCTTCTAGACCCACACTGTCGTCCTGGTGCCTACACGGCCTACTGCTGTGAAGAAGAGCACTGTGAACTCCAAATCTAATATAAATAGAAGCACTCAGAGTTCCCCACTTCTTCGCCATGTCTGATCAGAGTGTTATTAGCCATCCTCTTACTGAACATATTTTTCAGCAGAAGAGTGAGATGCTTCAGCCTTTCCATATCACAAAATTGGGTGCTGATAATGACAAAATATTGCTTTTTAACACAATTATTGTGAGATAATGAGCAACAGAAACCCAGGTATCTCCTGTGCAGTACCACCCATGAGAAAACCCTAAATGTCCCAACTTCACATCCTTGCACAACCAGCCTAGGACCAAGTGCACAAAGTCTAGCAAACTATCACACAATCATCCCAGCCTTATGAGTTTGAGTTGAGAAGGTGAACAGGCAAAAAATATATCTTTGTTTTCAGCTTGTCACAAATGCTATGTGTTCAAGAACAGGGGGCATATGTCAGGCTATATTTTTTGACATATTTCTGCTTATCCCTTTAACATGTGGATTGGTGTTTACAAAATTCTCTAACTTTGCAGTCAAAGACAGAATAGTAAAGTGCACTAGTTGGCAGTCTTGTGGTGGCAGTAAAGGGCATGTGAAAACAAAGGCTGTAAGCTGTCAGTTTTTGTGTCACACAACACCTTTTAAATACCTGTAAATTGTGCAAATGTTTCAAAACATATCTGCATTTTGGAAACCACAAATGGACCACTTGTCTGTAATTCTGATGCATGCTGGAAATAGAGTTTTAATAGGATCAGAACAATCAAGGAACTTAACTTGTTGATGTTCAAATGATGCATATTTGCTGAAACCACATTTCCACACATTATTATTTGTGCGCTATATAGTTTAATCAGTAAAACTACAGGATGGTATTTTGCTGCCACTTCAATGGAAATATTCTGTATATAAAAGACAGTGCCTCCTTCTGACTTACAATAACGCCTCAACGATGTATACAGTTTCAAGTCTGGGGTACACTTCTGTGCATCATTGAGAATCTGCAGTTTACAGTTCACAGAAACAAAACAGCCCAATCACTATACTATTCCCCATATACAGGTAAAATAAAAAGGACTGATATTTGGCTAGTTAGTGCACAATTGTCTCTCACACATTTTCACCACATTACAAGTCACAATGCCTCTTAACGTAATAGCCACACCTCGGTAGTCATCACACACAACATGGAAACACTTATCATACAGGATCAATAACAAAGACGACATACTGTTAGCTGACAACCTCTTCCAATCACTGCTAGGCCTTTTAAACTTATAGGCCTGTACAGAAGTCCTTCTATTCCACTCTGGGTAGAATTATGAGCGTGAGAGGGCAGTGATAGGTGGGCCAGTCCATGAGCAAGAGTGAAGTAAGCAACTGATATGTTTTATTTTCTTCATTGAATGCAGTATGCATCTACATCTCAAGTGTGTGGGGTATTTTACAGAGTACTTTAAAGGAAAAAACGAAAAGTTTGATTATGACTCAGGCGAAGGTGCTGCAGAGGCAACCTTCACATCGGATTGTGAGGCATATTCGAAAGCAACATCTACCTTGCAGGGGGACTCCTTGTCGGAGCACACCCAAGAAAAAAGCAAAGAAATGCTTTGTGAAGCACAGACCAGAATGGGAACTTACACACCCCAACATCTGTAAGTCTTCAGAAGATGTGTACAAGGTCAAGTGCAGACTCTGTAATAAAGACATTTCTGTTGTACACGGAAGAAAGAGGGAAATCAAAATGCATGAGTCAGGAGCACAACATAGGAAAAATGCCTGAGGGACGACGAATATGGCAACAATTTTAGTATACCGTCAATTGGCGACAAATTTATTATACTGCCAATCAAGCTTCCAGCCAGAAGTAGCCTAAGTAAGTCATTTCTTGCGTTGTCATAATGTAATATAGGTTGCATGTAATTCATGTACACTCTTCTTGCTTTGTCACACTCTTTCTAAGACTCCCCCAGTGATTACGCAAGCCACCTTGCAATTTTCTATTACTCTCTTTAAATGCGCAGCATTGTTTACAAGTCAGGTTGCCTTTGACATGCTTCTCTCACTCAGTGTATATCAATAGCATATTAGAATTGCTTTTGGATTAGAAGCTGACACTTTAGCAGCTCTAAGAACCATTGTGTCCAATATTTTCTTCACAAGTGGAGATTTTCTTCCTGTGCTGTTTATACCTTTGTATTTTCCTTTTTTATTTTAGGTCACAGCTGCAGAGGTCACCCCGTTGTACGATGCTGTGAAGCATCACATCTCCTACCGCTCTTTAGATTGTGGCTTCAAGTTGTCCAAAGTAATTTATCCTGACTCATGCATTGGGATGAAAGCATGCTGTGGCAGCACAAATGCATCAAGTATCACTAAGAATGTGCTTGCACCTCTATTGTTGCAGCTAGCATATGAAGACTTAAAAGATGGATATTTCTCAGCTTGTAGTGATGCCTCAAATGAAGGAAACATTAAACTCTACCCACTTTAGATGCGGCACATTAATTTTACTTTAGGTGTGACCTACACTCTGCTGGATTTATATGAGGATGCTGCTGAGACTGCTACAGCAATTGCACAGCAGATCGCAACAAAATTACAAGAGCATGGATTAAAATTAGAGCACGTCACTGCATAATGTTGACACTGCAGGTGTCAACATTGGACGACATAACTCAGTATTTCTGCTTTGAATGAAGATATTCTGCCTGCAAACTGTCTTGCTATTAATTAACTTTTTATGTACGTAGAATCCTTTATTCTAAAAGTCTACAAACATTTCTCTTCTTCCACTAGGAGAATAGCGGAGTTGAGAGAATGTTTTACTTTTGTGGACCTAGAGTAGCACTCCTTGTTTCGGCATGTCTCAACACAGTGGCTCACTTTGTATCCAGCCATCGATCAGCTGTTGAAGTGCTGGGCAGCACTGAAATCCTATTTACTTTCTTTCGGCAAGAGAAATTACCCAGAGCAATATGGGATTTTCTAGGACTTAAAAGTGGGAAGGCCACTGTGTCACAAGGCAAAGCTTACCTTTTCTTTGTTCACATGACTTTGATAATTTTCAACGCGTCTATTATGCAGCTTCGAAAGAATGAGCTGAGCACCTCGAAGGTACAGGCATCTTCAGGATATTGAAGAACACCTTAAAGGACAGAGTAGAAAATCAGTTCTTTGGTTTCCAAGTTCACAATTAGTTAATGTCCCATAATTCTAAGTTAAGCGCAATCATGCAGAGCGATTTCCTGAAATTTTTGAAGCACTCCTTAAAGTATTTAGAAAAAGGATTTGATTTTTCACTGAGCCATTTATTGTCTGCATTAGAACCATGCTGCTTACGAGAAACTTTCACTTTTCAGCAGCAAAGCTGCTGGTGCAGTGAACTTAGCAAAACCAAAGGGGATGATGGACGGAGTGTTGAACGTTGCAAGCACTCACCCCCAGTCAACTGATCTGGGTTTAATCCATCACCGTTCTTTAGCCCACTCTGCCACCCCAGTTCAGACATGGCCATATGCAAATCAGTCTGACCCTGTGCCTCATGGGAACAGTCCATCCCGAACTGCCAAGCCATGCCTTCCCTGGACCGGAAACAAGCTTCCTAGGACCGGTTTCTGGCACAGGGTCAGACTGATTTGCATATGGCCATGGCTGAACTGGGGTGTGAGTGTTTGATAGGTTCTGATGCTCCGTCCATCACCACCCCCTTTTGTACTGCAGTGAACTTAACCCTGTCAACTGGAACTGCAATACTTATTTAACGAATACAGTTTAATTGCTCCTGCTTTGTGAGCTGTGGCAGGCACCAACTTGCCATGTGCATAGAAATGGCTGAATGTTTTGTCAAATTGCCTTGCAAAGTTCCCAACCTGAAAGAAATCATGGCATTTATACTTAGCTTACCAGGCAGCAATGCACCTAATGTGAAGATGTTTTCTCATTTGTAGTTCATGTGGATTGTAACACGAAAAAGGTGTGATACTGAACTTGTTGAGGCGGAATTACAGATCCAGGTGAACATGTAACATTTGTGTGCAAACTTCTATTAATTTTCTCTTAGGAACAAAGAACTTCTGAAGTGTGTTAGTTCAGAGAAAAAGTACAACTTGAAAAACTAGCAGGAAATAAATATTGCTACTGTCTATGAGTCCATGTACTAGCAATTATATTAAGGGGGCAACATCTTCAAACTGTCACTTACATCAGTGGTTAGATTCTGCTTGGTGTGCTGTACTACATTTTAAACTGATATAAACTTGTTTTGACCTGTTCTTATGTTGGTTGTCTATTTACTTACGTATATACTATTGTGCAAACTCCTCTGATGTGTCTGTAATACTTATCTTCTATCCCGAATTTGTGTCCTGTATTTTGACCTTCGGTACAGAACTTTTGTCCTGAATTTATTCACTCACCATCCTGAATTTGCACACATGCCAGTAGGTCACCTTATGTCACCACCATCAGTGGTTCAGGCTGCACGCACGGTGATAGGGCGTGCCCAAGACCGCCGACTCTGGGGTCCCTTTGGGACTGCCGCCATGGCAGATTGGTGCTAAGACTGCAAAAGTTGTAATTGGTCCCTAAGCCTTTAGTGAAGACAGACATATTAGCTATTTTATATGCAGTTTGTTAAAGTCCAGGCATAGTTCTGACATAGATTCCTGCACCAGACTCCATGTTTTGGAAGTGTTTAATGTTAGCTTTACTTCAAGTACTTCACTTTTGTTTACTTTAAGTGAGCTATTTTACACGTTTACACTTTGGTATAAAATGCAGGCACATTTAGCTTGAAAAACAAACACCCTTCTAAAGCGTGCAACAACCTGCCTCTACAGATAAGAGCCTCTTTCTCATTTCTTGAGTTCCACAAGAAGCTGAAGACCTGGCTTTTCGAGTAGTCCCACTAGGATGTATGTATACCTAGACTCACACCTGCTCAGTGCCAGTATACCCTCCCAGCTGATAGTGCGCTTGTACAAATCTGCATAACCTAACATACCAACAGTTTCTCATTAGTTTATCAGTAGAGTGAGCGACACAAGTCTGGCTAAGATCTCTAGCTATCTACCTCTCAGGGTTATCTGTTACATATGTGAGATATAGATGTGAGATGCGCACAGAGGTGACACATGCAATATATACAGGAACTGGCTGGATTTTTCGACCATGTGTCTGCCTTGCTTGTCATTTACAATCCGTTATATTTCGCTATGGTCAGTTTATTATATAAACATGTAGACTTGACCAGTCTAGTTAGAGCAGTCTTTGCCCATGAGCTGTCAAGAGAGAAGTCAGATTCTTATCTATTGCTACTGTCCATCTTGGAACTGGGTTGGGCACCGGGAGCTGAAACCAAGTTTGGTTAAGCTCTACTAACAAAGGGCCCCGCTTTTCTGTGTGCCTTGCCGGTTGAAAGTCTTATAACAGAGAGGCCTGCTGTGTCATAGGTATAAAAGAGTGACAATTGTAACGCTTCCCCTGCAGGCAATGTTTAGTCTACTTACACTCTCTTATATTAGCATGTAATAATAGTGGGCGTAAAAAGAGGGAGTCTAGTGCTGGGAACCTGATAGAAATGTTTATGGTGTTTACACTTAATTTAACCCTAATTATATCACTCTGCTTTCGTATGTTTTGTTGTCACAGCCCATGTAGTAATTTATAAAGTAATAGGATAAATATTTTTAAACAAACATTGAGTCATCATTAGTACAGATGCATGAGTGTCATATTGTAAGTATGAATGTGGTGTTTTCTGCTTTCCTGACTGTTTTGTTCACCAGAATGCACATTTCCCCCAGTGAAACAGGCTGCAGTACACCATAACCACCTTACTAATGCATGACATATTGACATCACTGGGTTAGGAGGTCTAAAAAATGTACAATGTGGGTACAGCCCCGTACCAGCTCAACGGGGCAATTTAGTAAAAGGAACCAACACCTGTGCTTTACTGTAGCAAACATTGATCACATTGTAAAAACTAATATAGCTCTGGTATCTATGATCAAATCCAAAGTTCTGTGAGGTCACTTATCCCTGCGTCTCAGGGCTCCCTCACCACATTCTGCAGGAGGAGGAACTACTACATGTTACACCACTGGCCTATGAGCTATCTTATATAAAGGTATTTGTTTTACTTATAGAAAGGAAGTCTTGCTTGACTATATTACAAGAGTGCATGGGCAACAGTTTTATAAAGTTGTCTAGTGCCTTTGTAGGGTGCATTATCTTCATTTTATGATTGAATACCAGTTGGCAACTGACTCTGGACATGTCCTGTTATGACCAAGGACTTCAATTAACCAAAATGCCAGTCGTAGCGGAAGTGACTTCACATATCTTTTGACCTCAATGTCATCACAGGAAGTGTCATCACATGACCCCTGACTTTTTCCCGGAAAGTGTGTCACATACAAACATCATAACAATTTGGGATTTGTGTTGGGTAGTATCACAAAGTATTTTATTATTTGTATCGAGTTGGCGTTCCATGGATGGTGCTTGGGGGTTCCCATGCAAACACCCATTGGTTATGATGCAAATCCCTATTTTCAAACACAGGTCAGAGGAAATTCACAAAAATCTTATGACTCCTCGAGGCAGGCGTATCGAGGGGAAATCTTTCCATTTCTTCTTGTTTTTCCTACTTTGCATGTGTGTTGTATTGTACAGCACACATACAACGTTGAATAGCCTTAAAGCATCGTTTTTGGAGATGAAGTATGCCTCAGAGGATGCACACACTTTGCATTCTGGCACAAGGGTATGTGCTTTGGTGCATGGCTGCCAAAGGTAAGAAACAATGTGCCCCCTTTGACACAAAGCAGCACGGCAACTTTGATGCAGTGTTACCTTGCATTAAAGAATAGTAAATGTGGCCTCTGTCGAACATAATCTCCCTTAATACCTGCCACTTGACTCTCATTCACTTTCACTCACTCACACATGCTTACACATACAGCAACATTTTCTCACACATACACACTCTCTCTCTAACTCGTTTGGACATGCTCTCACCCGCCAGCACACGTGCAACATCACTTTAAAACCATTTTTACTTTCCACAGTTGCCACCATAGGTGCTAAGTGTGTTCCATTTTTTATTCTACTACTAGTGAATTATAGTATATTGTTCACTAGTAGTATAATGAAAAACAGGCAGACAATAAGGAATGTGGAGCCCCAGAGTTTTCTTTTTACTGATTTTGCAGTCCTTGAGGCTAGGAGTCACAAAGGCAGTGCCAGGGGTCGCAAGGGGCAAGCCATGTGTCACAGCTGTGACCTCTGGTGACCCGTTAATGACATCCAAGTTCTGCCAGAGTACAAGGTGTGTGCATTCTTTGAGGCATAGGTTTTGTACTGGAAGGGGCCCCCTCTTATATGCATTATGATTTAAAGCGTCTCCCACTTCGGATGTGTGCTGTACAACACAGCACTCATGCAAAGGGAGAAAATGAGAAGAAATGAAAACATTTCTCCTTGTTACTACTGCCTCGAGGCAGCCTTAGATTTGTGTGAAAACTCTCTCTAGCAGTATTTGTTAATATGGTATTGTGTCAGAACCCACAGGTGCAGGGCTCGCAAGGGGCAAGTCCATGCTGTGTGGCCAAAGGACCCTTTCTAGTAACCCTCTGCTGCCCTGATCACCATCTCAGCATTTCTGCTGCCTCAATAAACTCTCCTACCGAGGACTCTATCGGAGTAGTCTTCAACATCGGCACATGGATCTTATTTTAATTAGCATTAGATTCATCAGTAATCTCAAATGTTGTTTATATAATCACTGGCATTTATTTCACAGTGCAATCCCTTGAAGCAGTTCTAAAGTTATTTCCTTAAGTCAAACATTTATTTTGTCCCCAATGAATCTCTGTAAGAGTGATGAATACTGGTTTGTCAAGGTGGTGATTTTTTACTGCTGCAGCTTGTGACGGGTGGGTTTAAACCATCCTTGGCTGGTGTCCAGTCTGTCCTTGCCAGCGTCACCCTTCCCTCGTCTCAACCCATGGTGTCCTATAAATCCTGGTCCCAGGGGCAGCAGGGGATCAGAGATTGCTGTCCACCTCATGATGAAGGCTGCAGCCACCATCTTGCTCCTGGCCGCCCTCCTTGGGCTCTGTGCGGGCTCTCCTGTAGGTGAGTGCACAGGGATCGGGCTACAGGCTCTGAGCATCTCATTTCAAAATTCATTCTTAAGGGCTGAGGTTGTGTCTCTTTCTGGAAAATCACTGCAGAAATAAGTAAATAGTATTGTATTGTGTAAGAGACACAGCGCAGCAATAGTAAAGTCTGCATTAAGTTGATCTTGGTAATGAGCTTTTTCATGTTTAGAGGGGTTTGAGTTAGGAATGCGGGTGTAAACTGCATATATGAATGTGTTCTTCATCAGGGCTGTAAAGTAGGCCCCTGAGGGCCCTGTGGGAAAGGGAGGGAGGGAGGGAGGAGTTTCTCACCCTAAGGCCTTTTTATGTTGGTGGGTGCCTGATTTCAGGGGGTCCTCATCACATTTTGGAGCGGGGGAGGCGGAACGACTGCTCTCCTTTATGCCACCGATGTGTGTATTACTAATTAAAACACTGCAATGGCGGAGAAATGTATGCAATGTGATTCTGTCAGGGCCATGTGGTATCCAAGACCTGAGATCACAGGTGCATGTAATGCCATTGACTGTACTGCAACATAGCAGCCAAGACTTACAGGTCCTACTTGACTAGCTATTCCCCCCATGGGTTTTCTTTGCATTCTGGGAGCTGTAGTTTTGGTTTTAATAAAGGAATAAACAAGGCTATAAGTACCAGAGATCAAATAAAAAGCCCAGACTTGAATAAGGGATGTTGTAACTGTGACTGGTATGGTCTTGTAGCGCTTTCAGCAGGAGGAAGGTGTAGTGTCTTGGCCCAAGGATCAAAGACACTAGAGATGCTTTTATTACGAGCTTTATTCAGAGCTTCTTGCTCGGTCCCCGTCCCTACTCTAACTGCCTTTTCCTGCTGTGTCCCCTCCTCTTCCCCTTGTCCCATTAGCTCCGCCCACCCAACAACTATACCGCTCACTTTCTACATCTCCCCCTTGTTAACAAAATGAAATGACTGACTTGTTCATAGTTCTTCAATTAGTCGTTTTGGCCTTTGAATGTCTCATCGAGGTCGGAGGGATACGCTCCCAGCTTCAGTCTCAGGTTCTACGTGAGTATCAGGACGCTGAGCCGCGACTGCTGGTTCAGGCCGTTCTCTCCCTTCACTCTCTGGTCGTCCCATCATCTTCTGGAGCGACTCTCTCATGGCTGGAGTGCATTTTTGAAAATGTGATACATTCCTGGTGACTTTCCTGTTGTCAGACTCTGCGGTCACCATGGTACCCTTTTGCTGAGTAATCGTCAAAGGCTCAGCTCTGAACTTACAGTCCGTTTTCCTCTGCTGTTCCTGCTTGACTATGACACAGTCCCCTTCATGCATGGATGGTGATTTTGCTCTCCTTCTGGCGTCCGCATATGACTTCATTTTGTCTTTTCCAATACGGTCAGCTGTCATGACCTCCTGATGAACACGGGCAGGTGAGACCGCTCTCAGAGCGCCTTCCCAGGTAGGTATCCGAGTCCTGATTGGTCGCCCAAGCATTAATGTGGCAGGGCACTTTCCTGTGGTGGCATGCGCTGTTGTTCTGTAAGCCCTTAGAACTTCATTGAGAGCCACTTGAAGATCCCTTTTTTCGACGGTGGCTTGTTGAAAGTTCTTTTTTAGAGTGGCCATGAACCTTTCAATAGTCTCATTGGCCTGCGGCCACAAGGGCGTTACTTTACGGTGCTTGAAATTCAAATGCCTTGCGAATTCACCAAACTCATGTCCATTAAAAGGAGGGCCATTATCCGTCTTGAGTTCTTTGGGAATACCCTATGCCGCGAACACTTCGTCTAACACCGCAATGGTGCTAGATGCATTGGTGGATGATACGAATTGGGCAAGTGGAAACCTTGAATATTCATCCATAATTGCCAGGATATATTTTCCCGATTGAAGAGGTCCATGAAAGTCCATGGCAAGTTCTTGCCACACTCCACTGGGCAATTTTGTCATTTGCAGAGGAGCTGGGGGAGCTCCTTGACTGATGAGTTGACATTGGGGACAGTCTTTGAGGGTGAGTTCCACCATTTGATCTAAAAGCGGAAACCACACCCGCTCCCTGAGAGCTCTTTTAGTCGCGACCACTCCCCGGTGGCCTTCATGGGCGAGGTTGATGATGCCCTGACGTAGTTGCGTCGGAATGACGATCCGTTGGTCTCTCGGTAGAAGACCTTCCGAGGTGGCAGAGAGTTCCTCACTCACAAGTCGGAATGCTTGCATTTCTTGTCGGATTTTGGGATCATTCCCTTCCTCTTCGCTGTCATGTCTCCACCTATTGGTCTGCAGTCGGCGGAATACTTTCTGCAGGATGACATCCTGCGCAGTGGCCTCTTGAATGGCTTCCAGGGGAACTGCTGGTGGTTGAGCTTGGCCCACCACAAAGTGGATGTATTCCTCAGCCATCGATGATCGTGATGCCGGCGATGATTGAGGGTGTCGTGACATGTAGTCAGCCGGATTTGCTGATTTTCCCGGCTTGTGCAGTATCGTGTATGTATATTCCTGTAGACGCAAACCCCATCGCTCAATCCGAGGTGGCATCTTTGACCTGGGATTTCCAAAGATGGTGACAAGCGCCTGATGATCGGTTACCATGGTAAAATGTTTGCCATAGATGAAAACATGGAAATGCTCGCAGGCCCATACGACTGCCAGACTTTCTTTCTCTGGTTGAGAATACGCCTTCTCCGTGTCCGACAAACTGCGACTGGCGTACGCCACAATATGCCGCTGATCAAAGTCATTGTCATACTGAGCCAAAATTGCACCCAGGCCCACAGGGCTAGCATCTACAGTTATCTCCGTCTTCCTCTTGGGACTGAAGTATGCTAAATTGTCAGCAGACTCAACTGCCCGTTTGATGTCTTGGAACGCCCGCTCACACTGAGTGGTCCAGTCAAAATGCTGTCCCTGCTTTTTAAGAGTTCTGAGAGGATGACTAATCGTGGCATAGTCTTGATGTATCTGGCACAATAGCTGGCCATGCCCAGAAACGATCGAATGTCACTGACATCTTGAGGACTCTTAGTGTCATTGAGTGCCATCACTTTTTCAGGGTCAGGCTTCATCCCAGCTCCAGAGAACACATGTCCAAAGAATTTGAGAGTGGATTGATGGAATTCGCACTTGTCCTTGTTTAGGGTCAGATTAGCTTCCAAGAGGGCATGACATACCCGATCTAGAGCCTTATCATGTTCCTGAACACTTGACCCATACACAAGAATATCATCGCTGTAGTTCAGCGTGTTGGGTATGTGGTGTATAGTCTGACGGATGGCCTCTTGAAAGATCTCCGCAGCCGAGGAAATACCAAAACGTAACCGTTTGTATCGAAACAACCCCAAGTGAGTTGCGAATGTTGTTATGTATCTCCATTTTTCATGCAACTCCAGCTGATGGTATCCCTTATTCAAGTCAAGTTTCGAAAATACCCTGGCACCATTTAATGCAGAAATCATGTCACTCAAATGAGGCCCGGGGTGACGTTCCCTTTCGATAGCAGTGTTAGGAAGCCGCATATCAACACATAGACGCACCTTTCCGGGTGTGCCTTTCTTTGGCACAATGACTACAGGCGACACCCATGGGGTGGGACCGCCGGTCCGTTCAATGATGTCAGTTGCTAATAGTTCTTGAAGTTCATCCTCCACTGCTTGCTGAAGGTGGAAAGGCACTCACCTGGGATTTTGTGCAACAGGTCTTATCTGTTCATTAATGTGAAGTCGAATTTGACATCTGTTCATCTTTCCCAGCCCGGTGAACAGCTTGGGGAAATTGTGTAGAATGTCCGGGTCATCACTAACCCTGTATAGAATCTCAACTGGACGAAGGCGCTCCGCAGTTGGTAAGCTGAGACGACAATCAGCTTCCGGGCCATCAATTACGTGTATGAATGCAGGCACAGACATGGTCTGGTGCCTGAGTGTTGTTGAGAATTTTCCTAGACAGGGAAGGGGCTTCTTCGACATCCAGGTAAATACCCTGACGTACGCTGGACTCAAAGGCGGCTGTGGCTTCATTTTCTTGTATTCCGTTACGGGGATATAATTCAGTGATGCTCCACTGTCCAGAACAAACTTCGTGGCGTGATTCCCTACACTTATGTTCAGTCTCGGGTATTTCTTGAGTTGGTCAGGATCTGCGACCATACTAGCGTATTCAATAGTGTATTCCGATTCACGCGACCCTGATCGGGAATCCCTGGACGACGTCCTCCTCGACCATTTAGACCTCCTTGAATCTCTGCTGGAATGTGAAGAGCTAGAGGACGACTTTGGTTGATCTTGTACGGCTTTCACATGGTGTCGTCTGGTGTCAGAGCGAGTTGGCCTTGTCCTTTCATGCCTTCTTTCCCTGCGATATTCTCCACACATAGCTTCAAAATGATTCGTCCGTCCACATTTCCGACATTGCTGGCCCATGGCCGGACAGGCCTCTCTGTGCGGGAAGTCATACCTGCACCGATAACATTTTCTTAAGCTGTCTTGTTTCTTGTCTCTCCGGCCTGACCCATGCCTTCTACGCTCTGTGTATTGCTGGCGAGAGGACGGTCGGGATCTGTGCTGTCGCTCTTTCGAATGTCTGCGACTACGGCTGGCTTGCACTCGGCATACCTGCTCTCTTCTTTCAGTGCACCCGGTCTCCATGCTCTTGGCGTGTTCCTCCGCTTGATCGTAAACTTGGGTCATTTCCTCAATCTCCTCCAGATTGTGACTCTTTCTTAATAATCTCCTCCTAAGCGTCTCGGATTGACAGCCATCGATTATTTGTGACCTGATGGCATCATCCGTTGAGAACGCATCAAATTCGCAATACCTGGACAGTCGACGTAGTCTCGTTATGAAGGTGCTCATCACTTCCGCCTTCCCTTGACGAGCTTGGTGAAAAGCATATCTCTCGTAATCCACATTTCTTTTACGTAGGAACTTCTTGTTCAGAGCGCCTCGCACTTTATCATAGGTTCCTGTGTCTGCCTTCGGCAGTTCTTTGATTAACTTGCTGATTTCTTTACCCACAAGGTTGCGCAGTGCAATCACTTTGTCTTCATCCTCTGTCACTTTTGATCCCTTGATATAATCTTCAAAGTCTTCGAGCCATTCCTGCCATCGGGCCCCATGCTCCCTCCAGTCGTCAGCGTTAAGGGTTCTGGGGGACGCAGATGTGACACTCCCGTCAGGAGTGGTTTGACTTCATTTCTTTGTGGAGAGTTATGATTCGACATCTTGGCAGTACGCTCCTATTTCTTTCTTGTCTATGCACGTGCTTGTTTGTTCTTTCTTGTTTGCATTAACTGGTGTTTGTTTACTTTTCAGGCTTTTTTTTTTTCTAGAGCATTGCTTGTTTGCTTGGCCTTGCCTGACTTCAAAATGGCCGCCCCATGAACTTCATAGGGCTGTCTTTCACGGACGCCTGACTCTAAGATGACCGCTACACAGAGACTCTCACACCCATGAGATTTTGGCTGCAGTCCTTGTCAGGCTCACCACGCTTCATACGGCACTCACCCGCAGCCACTTCCCCAGGTGCCAGGACGTCAGCAATGTCTCGCGCACCTTTCTGGGCACTTCACCTACCCAGGCAGGCTCGGGGTGAGCTCCCGACTTTTCTTCGTGCGCGTGCCGTTTCTCACGCATCGGGGGTGAGCTTTTCGTTCTTGGCACGCAACGGCGCTCTTTCTTACGATCCCTGCTACAAGGCTTCGGTCGTGCCTCGGACACCTCCCGATCACCAGGGCAGCAGGCAGAATCGGGGTGGGCTCCCAATTTCTCCTCGTCACTCGCGTGCCAACTTGCACGCATCAGGTGTGACTTACAATTTGGCGCGAACCAACGTTCCGCTTCAAACGCGCTTTTCTTCTTTCACGCTCCAGGGGACGGGACGCTTTTCTTGATGTTCAGTGGGTGCTGGGCTGCAGCATCCCACCCTCGTCGCCAGTTGTAGTGTCTTGGCCCAAGGATCACAGACACTAGAGATGCTTTTATTACGAGCTTTATTCAGAGCTTCTTGCTCGGTCCCCGTCCCTACTCTAACTGCCTTTTCCTGCTGTGTCCCCTCCTCTTCCCCTTGTCCCATTAGCTCCGCCCACCCAACAACTATACCGCTCACTTTCTACATCAGGCCTTCTACTTCTTTCTGGGGTTACCATGACAGACTGAAGTCTTATTCAACCCGTGATCATATGTTATAGTATTAAGTCCTGGTCATGTTCTGTTTTAATCTTAGCATCTCTTATTCTTCACACTATGGGGCCAATTGCAATGTCTGTCGGATACTCTTTCGACCGAATCGATATTGGAATCATTTCCAACCAAATCGGGTTCTGCAAGTCTGACCGACCGACCGATTACATTGCTTCCAAACATCGTTATATCGGACTCGCATTGACTTCAGTGGGAGCATGTGTTCTGAACGAGAACACAAGCTCCCATTGAAACAAGCATTTGCAATGCAAATCAGTCTCGCATTTGGTACCTTATTAGTATTGACAAAGCTGACATTATTTATGCAACGTGATATGCAGCTTCCACTGACTGACATAAATATATTCTCACCCTGCATGGTGATATATTACGGCTGTGCTGATTATGCAGAGGGGCGGCACAGATCAGGAGCTGTACAGTTGTTATAATACAGATGTGCTGATAATGCGGAGAGCTGCACAGTCACAGCTCATGAGCTATAAAGGTGATGTTCTGCAGTTGTGCTGGTAATGGAGAGGGGCTGCACAGCTCAGGAGTTGTACATGTGATATAATATGGATGTGCTGGTTACGCAGAGGGGCTGCACAGACTCAGCTCAGGAGCTGTGCAGGTGATGTTCTGCAGTTGTGCTGGTAATGCAGAGGACTGCACAGGCACAGCTCAGGAGCTGTGCAGGTAATGTTCTGCAGTTGTGCTGGTAAAACAGCTCTTCCATGCACGTTAGTTAGCAAATGACGTTGCACAGTTGTGGCATGCTGGTGACTTGTGGCTGCCAGAAGTGCTCGCTTTTTTTACTTCAATTAATTTGCATATTTCAGATGCAAATACGGGTGCTTGCAGTTCTCATTTACAGTATTTACAAACTGCAGAATGGGAAGGGAGGCAAAACTGACCACATGAGCTCAAGACTCGCCATAAAAATCCTCACAGACATTTAATGCACATGAAAGGGCCGACAATTGCAGCTCACACAATATGTACATAGACCCTGGAAGGCCAATCCGTGGAACTAAGCCACTAGAGTGGCCATCTCACTGTAGGTCCTAGTCCTAGGCTTTTATTTGATGGCACAATGGATTCTGGGCGTTGTAGTCACCGGTGCTCCCATTGACCCCACCAGGTGTGAAAGGAAGTGTCCTGACCACATGGAGTGATATGGCTCTACATCAAACACACCTTTAATACCACCTGTTAGGGACCGGAAGAGAGAAACCAAATCAGGCCACCCCTCCTGCTCACATAGACGGGACCTCTCACAGGAGGGGCACAAATTACCAATACTGAATGTAAATTTACAAGCATCTTCCTCCCAGGGACACTAATACGTAAACTTTGACAGGCGCTCGATTCTAGGCGCTCTGTGCAAACTTGCATCATCCAGTCAGACGAGGAAGGGGTGATGCGCCAGATTTGGCCACTATTTTGTTTTTGCATCTCGAGTCTAATCTGGTTGGATACAAAAAAATCGTGCATCTGATCACACACTGCTACTCACCCAAACACACTCTCTGGGCAACACAGAGAGACCAAAACATGCTCACTATCATTGACTTAGTGACACTCCGGCAGAGTTTAAGCGCCAAGGAAGGGGCATGTTTTTGCACACTGGCACTCACTTAGCGACTCGGGCTATACTCAGGTGTTCCTAACACTCCAATGGAGGCAAGGGTACATTAATGCAGCTAGCATCCAACACAGGCACAAGTGTCCACATACCGCCAGTGATAATGATGGAGCAGGTAGTGCAAAAGTTTGTATACCTCCTCTATTCTTGCATGAATATACTAATTATATAATCTGTTAACTATAATATTATTAAACGAGTTTTGCATGTATACTAATCAACTTCATTAAAACTTAAACTACACATGGGATTTGCTATTTGCATGGCTAAATAACTCTTATACTTAAAATATGTATGCATATTAATGAGTAGTAAATGTGGTAATAGAATATTGCATGATATATGTTGCTCTGTGACGTTGCATCGTCCTGGAGGATCGAAAAGGTGAATATAATGCTTTAAATGTCACTATATGCTAGATAAATACAAGCACATAGAGGGATTATTAAGGGGTTAACATTAGAGTCACTATTTTTATGTATTAATTATTTTTTGTGTGTTTGTTTCGCTTAAGTTGACATCTGGGCCTAAATCCAATATGGCCGCTGACATCGCATGCAGAAGTGGCCACTGTCTCGTGAGGCGCGGAGTGAACTGCGCAAGTGCGAACAGTATCCTGAACCTTTTAGCGACCTTTGCTCATCATGTTCCCGGTCAAGGATATGAATTTGGTGGTTCGCCAAGATAGGTGAACATTCAACCTTACAGTAAACCGGAACAAGCCGACACTTTGGCTGACAAGTGACCTCACCCCTCGAACTGTACTGAGAATCTGGGAATAAGAATTGGACGATCCCAACCAGCCAATCACGACTGTCCCAAGCCTAAAAATGTATCTTCTTTAACCTGATTTTATTATAAAAAGGGTAATAGAATAGAGAGATATAGATATGTGAAGTTCATGACACCTTTCCTGATGGTCCAGATGCTGCCCGACCGCTTGATGACTGCAAACTTTTTCCAAATCCATGGGCTATGATAGATGCTTGCACGATTTCTGGTCCTTTGATAAAATTGGGGACTGTAACTTGCTGAGCAGAGGACTTTGAGCTTTGGCCTGCTTTATACAGACAATTTGCAACAGACTCGGTTATGCAGAGCCAATGAATTAGAGGATCCAAAATAGCCAGATTAGGTAAATATGATGTTCTGCGATTTACTTGAATTGGTCTAGAAATTCTAAATTTTGACGAGACAAAAGCAAATATAAATTATTATGAAAATTTAGATAAACAAATATTGATTAACAAGAAATATGAGTTTGTGGTTTTTCATTAAGGCAAATAAGGATTCTGAGTCTTAAGTGTGTTGTAGCTGGTTCTAAATCACCATCAACCAATCCAACTAATTGGTCCGTCGACCAAGTGGGTGGAGTGCCTTGATGTTTAGGATTAGGGATCTATAGGCGACGGATGTTAATGCACATTTTGTAAAATAACTTTTCTCTCCCTATAGGTTATAAGGTGTTCCCCCCCACATGTCCAGCGCTTGAATTACTCATCCCTCCTGTGTGTGTAGACCCTTGAATAGTGACGTGTGTGAGTTGGTGTTATGGGCCCCACCAATGAATGCGTGACGATGAGTCTGCGACGCAGGGAGGATATCGGTATATGTTGTTCCCCATTTTCCCGGTTTTGCGCTGGATCAGTTTTTCTGGTAGCAGAGTTATGGTTTTCTTGTTTTGGTTTGGTGATTATTGCTTGTTAGTTGCGTATTGATTGTGGATGAAAATTGGTTTATGTATTAACACTCTATGTTGAGTTGCGTCGAGTTCTATGTTGTTTGACGGCTTCTGGGATGTAGGAAGTCGGAAGTTTGTAACGGTTCCGTAGTAGAGCAGAGGTAAGCGCTGTTCTCGGGAAAGACTGTTGTTGCCCTGTAGGTATATGGGGAAAACATGTGATGATTAGAGTTGCACGACGCATTGTCTGGGTTCGATTTGGTAACATTGTCGTGTGTTACTGCTAGGGACATTTTCTGTATGAGAGAAATGTATGATAGCGAAGGTCACCTGTGAAATTCTGGTCTTAGGTACCAGGAGTCCAAAAGGCACTCTGATTACGCTTATCACTGGAAAGGTAATAGGTGTTCCCTACGCTTGCTAGAAGGATAAAGTAGAGGGAAGTGCTACTTTATTAACAAGTGTAATAATTCTGTAGTAGGGCAGACTGTTCTCTGTTCTCGGGAAAGACAGAATTCTGTGTGAGCGAATTACATTTTCCGTATGAAAGCGCGTGAATGAAATAACATTCAGGTTAATTGTGAAACTCTGGTTTTATTTCTCAGGAGTAGAGCGTTTCCAACGAGGTGTCTTAATTCTAGAGAAACAGTTAGCTAATGCTTGTTTGAAGGGTAAGGTAGAGGGATGTGCTACTTTATCAACGGAATTAATGATTTCATAGTAGGGCAGAGGTAAGCGCTGCTCTCGAGAAAGACGGAATTCTTGTGAGAAAGGTCATTAACTATATTTTGTTAGTGAAACAGATAATGGTGGTGTTTTTATGTCGTTACTAACAGAATTTTAGTATAAAAAGTGAATGTAAAAAGTTTGCCGATAAATTTTGTAAAGGAGGGGTCAGCAGAAGCAGGAGTAGCGAGAAAAAGCTGACGTCAGATAGACCACGCAGGGATTGGACAGTTAGTAAGAGACATAGACGCTCCTGATTGGTGTGTTAGTGTATGCCGCACTGAGAGTGGAGAATTGCAGGGTGACGTAGACGCCCCTGATTGGTGCGTTAGTGTGAGTCGCGCTACGATTGGTTAAAACAACAGAATAGTCGTAGGGAACATCTAGCGATACACGGAAGACAAAATGATGTATTACGATCCACCAGAAAAGGAGAAAAAGTCCTGGTTCGGGAAACATTAAGAGCTTATTTAAAAAGGACAAACCGATTGTGACTAGAGAGGGACAGTTGTTTCCCCCACCAAAATCACCCGCATTCTTTATGGTTGCGAAATACGGATATCATACTTGTATTTGGTTGGACAATTGGGTAAAGTATACAAAAGATTATGGAGTTTTAGCTTTTCCAGAACATGGTTCGTTCAATTTGAAATTTGAGAGAGAGAATGATGAATCTAGAACCGAGACCTAGACCAACACTGTTTGAAGCATTGACAGAATGGGAAGATGAGATGCATGACAGAGAACGACAGAGGAGTGGCGGAAGGTACAGATATATGTTTGGTAGATCGTATGGACAGGAGAACCATGATGATAGAATGAGGAGATGGCGAAGCGCAAATATGACTGATGGGTTGTTTCCTGTGAGAAGTGCTGAAGAGATTAGCAATAGAAAATGTATGGAAATGAGAAATAATATCGAGACAGGAGGGTATGGTGTGCATGAATCGGAGGATGATGTTCTTGACAACATGTTTTATAAAAATCCACCCCCATATCAATCAGATCCCACATTATTGACACCAAGTGCCCCAATAAGAGAGACACCACGAAATATAAAATTTGAATCAGTACCACAAGAAGTAGGAAGAAACAATCCTTTTAGAGAAATAGAGAAAACAGAACATGGTAAACCAGGTAATGAAAATGCAGCTGAACTAGCGAAAAGCACTTTAGAGTTAACAGAGAAGATTAGGGAATTAACAAAAAATTTGGAAGCTGTAACCGTTCCTGTAACTATAGGACCTGTAATTCCTATTTTTGATAAACAGAAGGATAGTGAGCATTGTCTGACGATTCCTTATAACAGTAATAAACAGACCGAGAGGCCAGAAAAAATTGCAGATGAGAACCCATGGAGACAAACAGCAGGTATTTCAGAACAAAGTACGCCTACAAATTTGACAGTAGATCAAAGTTTAGTGGATAGAATAATAATGACGACAGAATCAGTCCCAGGATCACCGAAGAGTTTAGTACAACAAATTAATGAGAAAAATAGTGTAGGGTCTACTTCAGAAGAATTAAGTGAATGGCTAAGGGGTTTACAGCAGAAAGATACGGAATCCCAATCTATAGATGTGGCCAAGCTGAAGATTGTTTTGGAAGAATTAATAGTAGGGACTATCCCCACGGAGAAGTTAAAAACCTATCAGGATGAAGAATTATTATTTTTATGTAAAAGTATAACCTGGAGAGCAAGGAATCTACTCGAAAGACTAGAAGAAGTGGCAAATGAAATGGGTATAGACTTCCAAAGAGTAAAAGCTTTACAAAAATCATACCGAGTAGATTTTTCTGAAAAAGATATTGAAAATCTGAACACCGCAGGAAGAACAACACAGATTAAAGACATAATCATTTTGTTAAGAAAATGGGGAGATGTAGATAAATGGAAGAGTAGGTGATTTCAAAAACGAGATGATGTCTCAGACAAAACGTTTGCAGCCTTCCCCGTAAGAGAAAAGGAAAAGGTAGTAACAGAATGTCCCATGAGAGAAATTCCAGGAGGAGGATATGTACATGTCACTTGGACTAGACAAGATATTTTGTCATTTACCAATGATTTCCCTCGACTACGCGAAAAGCCAGTCGAGTGGTATAGGCAGGTAGATAGGTTCGTAAAGTTATCAAAAGTTTTATGGATTGATTTAAATAGTCTATTTGACATAATAGTACCAGCAGATTTATGGACAGAATGCAATATAATGATAAACTGGCCTACACAAGAGTACCCCAGAGACCCAAAAACGGGTGCCCCTGATCCTGAAGTTATGAAAAAATATGAACAGGTAATTACCTTTCTGAAAAATAAAGTACCTCCCAAGGAGACTGATTGGGTAAAAATTGACAGAACTCATCAGGAAGCTAAGGAATCGGTACATGCTTATTATGAGAGGTTAATTCTCGGCTTTAAGCAGTTTAGTGGTGATGAAAATTTGAGTGAAAAAGATCTAAGTCACTTTGTATACCGATTTGTATATGGGCTAGGTCCAGAAATAAGTGAAATGATTAAACAGCATACAGTGGACTGGCAAAATAAGAAAATAGATGAAGTACTGAGACATGGAAAATATTTTAGTGATGAAATTGAAGCCAAACAGCGTAAGTTAAAAGAAAAGGCTATGTGGGCACAGGTAAAAGTGGCAGAAAGACAGGAGGCTCAATTGATTGAACGGGCAAATGGTGCAGGTATGAAACCAAAATTTTATGTTGGAAAAGGAAAGGGACAATTTAATATAGAAGAAGCCAAAAAGAAGTGGCCATGTCATAATTGCGGAAGAATAGGGCACTGGAAATACGAGTGTAAATTTCCCCCGAGTACTAATGGTGATAATGCATCATTGAATTCGCAGTTGCAGAAAGAGGTGAGTTGTCAACCACAGCAACAGCAGCAGGTTGTTGCCCAACAGAATCAGGCGCCAAAACCGTCTTTTCCACAGAGCGTAAATCCTCAGAAATACAGTAATGAGACAGGATTCTACAACGAAGAACAGGTAACTAAGCTGCCGCGCGCTAGTGCTGTTTCACAGTATTGGCTACAACGCGATGAGAGTGAGCCAGAAGAAAGCCATTGACGGTGCCGAGGGGAGGAAGAAGAGTGCGTACTTGGCGCAACTCTAGAAGTAGACCAGACAGGTCCTTTTGTGGCTGGAAAGGTAAATGATGAAAATATTACTTTCCTTGTAGATACTAGTGCTACTCGTTCAACTGTCAGGTCAGCTGATGTTAAAAACCTTCCTCTCTCGGGCGAAACAATCCAAGTAGTTGGAGTATCCAACAGACAGATTAAAACGTATCTCACTGAACCAGTAAAAGTTAACATAGAGAAATATTTTGAAATGCACCGTTTTGTTGTGTGCGATTCAAGCCCTGTAAATTTGTTAGGAAGAGATTTACTGTGCAAAATTAATTGCACTATATTTTGCACTTCCGATGGTATAGCATTTGAGACCCCTGATGAAGATGTACTGTATAAAATGACTATGGCTAATAGGGAACCTGAGATTACTGAGGCATTTGCTGTATTTAACCCTGAAGAACTCCCAAAAGAACTGAAAAAGACAGTAAAAGCAGAAGTCTGGGATTTCACAGGAGAAGATGTGGGATTAATGAAAAATGTAGATCCTATAAAAGTGACTGTTAAGGAAGGAATACGTTACCCAAATATTCCTCAGTACAAATTGACACCCGAAATAATTGAAGGAGTTACTCCTATAATAGAGAAAATGGTTAAACAAGGTATTTTGAGAGAAATAATGAGTAGTCCATGTAATTCACCAATTATAGGCCTGAAAAAGCCTAATGGAACATTTAGAATAGTGCAAGACTTGAGAAAAATAAACAAAATCGTTGTGTCATGTTGTCCTATTGTACCAAATCCATCTGTGATTTTGTATCAGATTCCACATGATGCAGAATGGTACACAGTAATTGACCTGTGTCATGCTTTCTTTTCCATCCCATTGCATCAAGACAGTCAGCAGATGTTTGCGTTCCGGTTTGGCGAACGTATTTTTGGTGCCGAATCCCACAGTTGTATACAGAGAGCCCCTCAATATTTAACCAGATCTTGAAAAAGTCCTTAGAAGATCTAGAGATGTGCGAGAGCTCAGTACTGGTACAGTACATTGACGACCTGCTTGTGGTGTCAAAAACACGAGAAGCTTGTGTAGTGGATATCATAGCATTGCTAAATCTTCTAGCAGATGGAGGACTTAAAGTATCCCCATCGAAATTGCAATTCTGTCAGAAAGAAGTACTATATTTAGGCCACAAAATTGAAAAGGGACTGAGAAAAATAACTGTAGAGAGAATCAAGATAATAAAAGGAATGAGAGCCCCAATGACGCAAAGAGAAGTGAGAATGTTTCTTGGAATGGTTGGATATTGTCGTCAGTGGATAAGTAACTTTTCCCTGATTGCAAAACCTTTGGTACGCCTGACAAGAAGTGATGTAAAAGACCCCATTGAATTAAATAGGGAGGAATTAACAGCCTTTAAACAATTGAGAGACAGTTTGTGTGAGGCACCAGCACTTGGCATGCCTGACTATGAGAAGGAATTCGAACTATACTGCAGCGAAAGGAATGTATGTGCACTCTCTGTATTAATACAGAAACATGGAAAACTGAGAAGACCAATTGCATATTTTTCAGCTATACTCGACACTGTAGCTGTAGCATTGCATGGTTGTTTGAAAGCTGTAGCAGTCACTTGTAAGATTCTGGAACAGAGCGAAGGAATTGTGATGGGATATCCTGTGCGAGTGTTTGTACCTCATGATGTGGCAATCCTTTTAACAAGGAGCTGCACTCAATTCATGATGCATAGTCGGCTGACTAAATATGAGAAAGTCATATTAGGTGCAACAAATGTGAGCCTTGTAAGATGTCTGAATGTGAATCCTTCAACGTTATTGCCAGATGCTGAGAATGTGGAAGTCAGAGACGATGTGGATCATGACTGTTTGGATGTGCTTGATTTCTGTACCAAACCACGTCCTGATATAAAAGATGTACCTTTGACAGAAAGTGACTATGTGATGTTTGTGGACGGGTCATGCTTGAGAACAGACGAAGGAATTCTGAGTGCAGCATATGCAGTATGCACAGTAGCAGCGATAATGGGTGGAGTGCCTTGATGTTTAGGATTAGGGATCTATAGGCGACGGATGATAATGTAGGGAGGATATCGGTATATGTTGTTCCCCATTTTCCCGGTTTTGCGCTGGATCAATAACATTCATTACATGATTTATGACGTCATCGTTAACATCACTGCTTGAACAATAACCTGCGTCACCTTCTTCCGAAGCATATGATATCACACAAGTCATCACTAATTTTATATTGTTATAAATATTTTGTATATCTTTATATAAAATGATACATTGTTGTTCACTTCTAGATTGTATGCAGAGTCAATATTGGTGGGCAGTTGTTTTACATGTGCTGCTGTGTGCTTTAGGCAGGTAAGTGAAAAGAAGCAGCGGGACACAAGTAGCTTTGCCCACGATCGCACGGCTTGTCAAGTGTGGATTAGAACTATTCAGATACACTAAATGGTCACTAAACCACATACAACTATGTTGTCCAGGAAGCGCGTACGGCGTCCCCTTGACCTACAGCCCACTCATCATTAGGTGGGCGCCGCCCTTTCTCCTCACCTGTAGTTAAAAGTTAGCACCACCTTGTTAACCAGCACAATGAGGAAGGAACAGAGTCCGTACGACAGGGCAGAGAGGCACTGCACCAGGCTGGACTGCGTCGGAGGGGGCTCAGCGTCATTAGACATGATCTTCGCTGTCCGGGCTCTTCTCAGCCTTTCCTAGCTAAGCAAAATGTATAGAGGGTGAGGCATGCACTCCAGCTTAAATTAGAAGGGTAGTGAGAACAGTATAATGCTGAAAAGTTACATTCACCATTGTGGGGAATAACAAAGATAGCCAAGGCACCACGTCATATAAATATGGCTGAGACCCTTCTTCGTCACATTTTTCATAAATCACCAAATGTGACTAAAAGACGGCTTCTGGCATCAACCATGCCATGTTTAATGAAACATTCAATTGTTAGTATTGTAATACTTGGCTAGGGTGGAATATTGTGACAACAACTAAACTCTTAAGTCTGAGCAAAAGTAAACAACGCGGGACACGAGTAGCTTTGCCCACGATCACACGGCTTGTCAAGTGTGGATTAGAACTATTCAGACACACAAAATGGTCACTAAACCAGATACACCTATGTTGTCCAGGAAGCATGTACGCATCCCCTTGACCTACAGCCCACTCATCATTAGGTGGGCGCCGCCCTTTCTCCTCACCTGCAAGAAGTTCGCACCACCTTGTTGACCAGCACAATGAGGAAGAAATACAATCCATACAATAGGGCAGAGAGGCACTGTGCAAGGCGGTAGTGCGCCGGACGGGGCTCAGCTTCAGCAGACATGATCTTCACCGTCCGGGCTCTTCTCAGGTCGCTCAGCTTTCAGCTGTCGCTGTTTGCCCTACCTGCCCCACCTTATGCCCGGCACTGTCCACTGCGGCTGTCCTGAGCACAGCATGCCATGAGACACCTATTTGGCAATGCCCGAGGGTGGAGGCGAATCTGGGCTGTGTCTGCCAGGACCTGGGTGGAGGCTTGCTGCTCCTTGGGCTGTGGGCTTGGGCCTGGCTCGCCCGCATGAGCATGCAGCTTCAGATCCAGCAGGAAGGGTGTGGTGGCTCCAGTGCCACATCCCAGCTACGGCTTTGTCGGGCATGCCTCTAAATGACTGCGCACTATTTTAAAACAAGCATTTGCAATGCAATATGACTCGCTTTTATGCAAGACGTATTGCATTGGAAATGGGTGTGCAGGCGTGAAAGAAGGTACGAACGGGAGTCGGGGGTGAGGGGTTGGTGAAAAATCATGGACTGCGTGAGGGGGCAGAGGGACACAGGGAAAACATAAGTATTTGACTAAAGGGGCCAATAGCCTTGGAAGTGTACAAATTAAGCCATGGCCATTAGGAGGAGGGACTAAAAAGTTGAAAGCCAATCAGAAGGCAGCATTTAGGCTGTAAGTCAAACAAAGAGATGGGCGGAGAGTGGGCGGACCTTACGCGAAGCTTCCCCTCTACGGTATATACTACATGCCTCGCAAAGCGAGCAGCGCATGTGTGCTGCAACGCTAGGCAAGACCTAAAAAGGGGTAGTTGGGAAAAATCTTGCATCCTGTGGCGGACACCTCATGGTACCTGCCACACTGTGCATGGTTGAAAAGAGAGACCTATGGGTGAAAAGGGCCCCTGATGTCAGATTCCAATAGCTGTTTCATGTCGGATAGACCGATTTGGATGGGCTGTCAGACGGACATCGTATTCGCTCGGTCAGAAACCGTGTCCATAAAGCTGTATGATTCAGCTCCAAATGACTCTGGCCGTCCGAATGCAGATCGTAACTGAATCGGACAGCCCGAACGGTTTCCTTGCATCGTAATCGATCGTTCGGAAATGTCTCTGATTTGGTCGGAAACATAGATTCCAAATCGGATTTGGAGAATCCGTATCCCGTTCGGAGCCTTTCTGAACGACATCGTAATCGCCCCCTATGTGGGTATTATGTTGCTATTTTAGGTATTCCCATCTTCTAGCTTGACAGACATCCACAGCTGATGTACGTGGTGTTTCTTGGGGATGCGGGGTGTTTCCCTGTGGATAATCGAATAACTGGATTTGTCCAATGTACCCTGCAAGGATACACTATCATGTATGAACTATCATGGTGAGACATGATATTGTGAACATGATGATAGCCAAATGTTGCACATCTGTGCTAAATGAATGGCAGGTGTTCTAGGCTAATATGTCTTATGGAAAGTTGCTTGATGGAAACAAATTGCACCATCAGAATATGAGGCACCCTGGGATTGGACACTGTTCAGTCATCTTCATTATGTTATACATGAAAAACAACACCAAAGAGGCACATTTGTTTATTTATTTATTTGTTGGTTTATATAGCGCTGGAATCAACTCCAATTGGAGTATCTCTGCGCTTTTCAGGAGCCGGTAAGACAAAGATAAGAAGAGAAGGAGCTAGATCTCATTTCTAAACAGCACAGTTTTCAGGAGTTTCCTGAAAGTGAGGTGTTCTTTACACTGTCTCAGAGATAGAGGGAGTTTATTCCACAGTGTGGGACCTGTGATCGATAATGCTTTGTTCCCATGTCTAGCTTTTTTTGCACGGGGAGTCACTAAAAAGAGATTGTTGCTAGACCTCAGTGATCGAAGTGGGGTGTAGGGGGCAAATTTGTTTTGAAGATAGTCGGGTCCTTGTCCATTTATACATTTGTGGATCAGGCAGCATATCTTGAATTTTATTCTCTGACGGATCGAAAGCCAGTGTAATTGATCCAGGAGGGGTTTGGAAGCGGTTCTTGGGGGGACATTGAGGACAAGGCGAGCTGCCGTATTCTGAATGACCTGAAGCTTAGCCAATACACCTTCGTTGGCAGAGAGCAACAGGCCATTTCAGTAATCAATCCTACTTAAAACCAAAGTCTGGACCAGGGTTCTCCTAAAGGAGTCAGGTAGGAGGGGGAAAACTTTCCGTAACAGACTGATGGTATGGAAGCAGATTCCTGAGGTGTAGTTAACATGCTGTCTGAAAAGCAGATCTTGATCCAAACGGATCCCTAGATTCTTCACGACCTGTTTGGGTTTGGGAACTATTCCTAGGTCGAGTGGCCACCAGTCGGGGGTCCATAATATTTTAGCCTCACCAAACAGCATTACCTCAGTTTTACTGACGTTACACTGGAGATAGTTGGAAGACATCCAGTGTGCCACCGCCTTCATGCCAGCAGAAAAAGAGCTTTTTACTTCAGCGGAGAGAGTCTTAAAAGGGAAGAGGAGCTGAGTATCATCAGCATATGATACTGGGATAAAACCATATCTCCGCATCACTCTAGCCAGGGGCGCCACATAGATGTTGAAAAGGGTTGGGCTTAAACAAGAGCCCTGAGGCACCCCTTTTGAGATCTCAATCTCCGCTGAGCGATAGGTGTCCATGATGACTCTCTGGGAGCGGTCGGAAAGAAAGCTCTTTAACCAGTCAATGGCTTTATCCTTGATGCCAGCGTTTGACAAACGGTCAATAAGGATGGCATGTGACACGGTGTCGAACGCTGCTGATAGATCTAAAAGAACCAGGATCACTGAGAAGCCCTTGTCCTGGTACATATGTAAGTCATCAGTAACAGACAAAAGGGTGGACTCCGTACTGTGTTTAGGCCTGAACCCTGACTGAGAGTAGTCCAGGGGGCCAGCAAGTTCGATGTAATTAGACAGATGGTGGTTGACATGCTTTTCAATCAGTTTCCCTAGGAATGGTAATAGGGATATAGGCCTAAGATTGGCTAATTCAGTCCATGGAATGGAGGTATTTTTCCTGATGGGTCTGACAAGGGCTCGTTTCCAATCTCTTGGGACAGTACCTGAGCTAAGTGAGAGATTCACCAATCTTTCAAACATGGGACAAAGCTGTTCGGTCAGGACAGGCATAATCCTAGCTGTGATTTTATCATCTGGACTCCCGCTTTTGATCTGTGATATTAACGAAAATGTTTCTTGTAAAGAAATAGGTGGGAAGGTGTTTAGCATGTATTTTTCCTGCTTGGGTTCAGCATCCATCTCAGGCGGCGCCGTATCAATAGAGATACCTCTATTGGCGCACACTATTTTGTTATGGATTAACTCTATTTTTTTAATAAAGAAACATGAAATTTCTTCACATAGCTGTTGAGAGGCTAGTTCAGAAGATTCACATGCTACAGGCTTAGTAACGGTTTGTAGAATTTGATATAAAACCCTAGAAGAATTCCCTGCAGCTGTGATTTGTGAAGTGATATAAGTTTTGCGAGCAGTGCGAATAGCTTTATGATAGATGGATAGTGAGTCCCAATATTTGGTCTTATCCTCTGCCAAATGAGAGGTTCTCCACCTTTTTTCTAATTTCCTGGCATTAAGTTTTAGTGTCCTTAAGTGGTCCGAGAACCAAATTTCTTGTTTCTTGGCTGGGCTAGGTTTGAACCGTTTCAGAGGGGCAATCTTGTCTATGGTTTCTTTGATCGCTCTATCAAAATTAGTGATGGCAGTTTCAATGTTTATTTGGGGAGGGAAAGAGGAAAAATCAAAATTTTTCTTAAAAGTGGTGTCAGTAATTTTGTGCCATTGTCTACGTATACTCGGTAGTAAAATTGGACGTGAGGGGATATGCTTAGGATAAGGAGTAAAAAATTCAACAATAAAATGGTCAGTCCAATTAACCTGTCTTGCAGGTGGACAAGAGACCGGCAAAAAATTAGATAGAATCAGGTCCAGGGTATGACCTGCCTGATGTGTGGGCCCACAGTTACGTTTTAGTAGTCCTAGTGAGGACAGGTCAAGTAATAAGGATTGTTCCTCGCTACAATCCAACTTATCACTATCTACATTAAAATCCCCTACTAAAATAAAGTCATTATCATTTTCGACATATGGAGCAAGTAGCTCCATCAGCAAGCTAGAAAAGTTGTTGCATGGTCCAGGAGGACGATATACAAGAGCACCCTTTATATTTTCTTTGGGGGACAATATTATTTTAAAAATTAATAATTCAAGTTCTGGAGTGCTTAGTTCTTCTAAACCCAATATACTAATGATTAGTCTCTGACTGTAACCCTGTAGTTATTGCTGCATGATAATTCACTGTCTGTTCTGATGCATTACTAAGCGTGGAGCAAGGTGCTATCTTTGAGTGTTACCTCACATTTGATACCTGCGTAGGTAACAACTCTTACATAAGACACTGTCTGCTCTTCTATGACAGCACATGCAGAGCATAATGTGGGAGTGTTTTTCCTTTCCTGGGTAGGCTAGAAACTCAAGAATTAAAAGGGAAGCATCTTTTTTGGGTGCAGACCTGGAAAGGTAGAGACGGAAGGGGCCTGTAAAGGCAAACTAGAAGGTGTCATATTCTGCAAGGGGTGGAGTCTGAAAGTAGAAACAAAATGAAGATGAATCATTTTCAAAGTTATGAAATTCCGTGTGACACAGTTAAGTCATTTAAATCCTCTGGTGTTAAAACAAGAAACTAGTCTGAGCGTCCCCAAACAAAAGGGGATGTGTGCAAAAACCCAGCTGAATAAACAGATCAGATTGTACTATGCAAATTTAAATCTAATCTAAATCATGAAAATATGTTACTGAGGATGGAATTGAAAATACCGCAGACACATTATAGCATGATTTCCTAATTTGGAAAAAAAACGAGGTGTTTTTTACATGAAATATCAAATCAAAAACGTTCCCAAAGTTATTGCCATTTAATAGCATGTAAGTCTGGTACAAAGCCTCCACGAAAGGATATAGTCATACTTGGGGGTCGATTCCGTTCCGGGTCGGACAGCTCTCCGAGAGCTGTCCATAGCCTTACCGTGCGACCGACACGTACCCGTAGCCGGTCCGTCCTGTAGATGAAGTACGGTGCGCATAACTGCCAAAAACACGACCGACATGTAGGCTGTGGTTCAAGCTCCATTCTCCGTCCGAGCCGTAACTCCTATCGCCGAACCGAGTCGCCCGGAAGCAGTATCCACAGCAGTTTCCGCCCTTACAAGTACGATGCGTACTTCCTACGGGCTGGACGGGTCGCCACGTACGGCACGTCACAGCATCCAGAAAAGAAGCATATCAGCTACGATTCGCGCCACAACTCAATCCACGGCTACGAGACAGACCAGCTTGCAGCGGGTACGAAACGGAGCAACAAGCAGCGTGTACGACACGAACACAACATGAATCCCATTGCGCAGGTCATACCAGTACTCTACATCTATGACCGGATCAGGAACCGACTCTGACGGCGCAGGCGGTAAGTCAGACACCTACCACACAAACACATGACACGTACCTGCAACATGGCACACACACACACAGGGGATCCACATCCTGGCCACTAACAATAGGCCACTATAGGGGTTGCATGGCCAGCACCACTACCACCCCCACACATAGGGCTTATGTTGCCCAGCACTCCTGCCACCCCCATCCATAGGGGACCTGGTGCCCATCACCCCTGCCACCCCCAGCCATAGGGCATATGTTGCCCATCACTACTGCCACCCCCAGCCATAGGGGACCTGTTGCCCATCACCCCTGCCACCCCCACTCATAGGGGACCTGGTGCCCATCACCCCTGCCACCCCCATCCATAGGGCATATGTTGCCCATCACCCCTGCCACACACAGCCATAGGGCATATGTTGCCCATCACTACTGCCACCCCCAGCCATAGGGGACCTGTTGCCCATCACTACTGCCACCCCCAGCCAAAGGGCATATGTTGCCCATCACTACTGCCACCCCACTCATAGGGCTTATGTTGCCCAGCACCCCTGCCACCCCCTCCATAGGGCATATGTTGCCCATCCCTACTGCCACCACCATTCATAGGGCACATGTTGCCCATCACTACTGCCACCCCCAGCCATAGGGGAACTGTTGCCCATCACCCCTGCCACCCCCACTCATAGGGGACCTGTTGCCCATAACTCTTGCCACCCCCATCCATAGGGGACCTGGTGCCCATCACTACTGCCACCCCCAGCCATAGGGGACCTGGTGCCCATCACCCCTGCCACCCCCACCCATAGGGGACCTCTTGCCCATCACTACTGCCACCCCCAGCCATAGGGGACCTGTTGCCCCTCACTACTGCCACCCCCAGCCATAGGGGACCTGGTGCCCATCACCCCTGCCACCCCCACCCACAGGGAACCTGTTGCCCATCACTACTGCCACCCCCATCCATAGGGGACCTGTTGCCCATCACCCCTGCCACCCCACCCATAGGGGACCTGTTGCCCATCACCCCTGCCACCCCCAGCCATAGGGGACCTGTTGCCCATCACTACTGCCACCCCCACTCATACGGCTTATGTTGCCCAGCAGCCCTGCCACCCCCATCCATAGGGCATATGCTGCCCATCACTACTGCCACCCCCACTCATAGGGCATATGTTGCCCATCACTACTGCCACCCGCAGCCATAGGGGACCTGTTGCCCATCACCCCTGCCACCCCCACTCATAGGGGACCTGGTGCCCATCACCCCTACCACCCCCACCCATAGGGGACCTGTTGCCCATCACTACTGCCACCCCCATATCGATATCAGCAATTACACAAACATGGCTAATAGTAACCCCACAGAATGCGCCACTTGCCACCCCTCCGGCTCGTGGACCCCACCCATGAGCCAACACATACAAACGAAAGGACAAACCGGCTGTAAATTGCTCCTTTACGTGGCACCTGTGCATTACAAGTGAAGCATCCTAGCTTCAATCACGTACCCAACCTGTGTTACCTCGAGGAAAAACCACCCCTTCCCAACCTACCCATATACTTTTATACATATGGCTGTGGAACTGAACCTATATGGGTAACCTACAATGCCCCAAGGCCCTGATATGAGTAGACGATACGGTATTCATCAAGGGAAACTACTGTTTCTTGAATTCCCTCTACCGACGTATCTCTCCTAGTGTCTAGTGACCAAGCCATCTTTGCCCTTGCCTCAGCATTGCAGGCAGGAACACATGCGAACCAAGAGAAACTTACATATTCAAGCCAACCTGAAACTTCCACTTACAAAAGTTAGCATAAAGGGAGGAAGGAGCGTGCGCACTACAGGATCCCAATGCCCTTCTACCTGATACACACTGTGAGCTGAAAAAAGTGTGTATAAAAACACCCCTGCACAGTGCAGGGATACGATAACTAAACGTCAAAAGCCCCTTGGTGGCAGTAACCGCAAAGCCTACTCTCCTCTGAACGAGGGATAAGGGGGTGGCTGACCCGTGCCAGCAAAGATCTTTGCATGGCATGGTGTGTTGCCCGACTGGTATGTTGCTGTTTCTGCACCTGCCTTCCAGGTATATGATACAGCAAGAACATCATACCAGCAACATGTCAGGGTTCTTGGCTTAGTACAGGTTGTTAGAGCCTAAGGTAACTAGGCGTCACTATGTTTTGTATATAATATTGAAATGCTTTCACTTAAAGCCGCTGACACCATGACAATGCTGCTGCTCCTGAGTTTCAAACAGAGAAGGGAAATTCACAGACTGGCCTTACAATGACTAAATACGACATCATAATTAAGCATGTGAGCGCTGAAAAAATTCCCAATGAGCAGGGAGGTGGCCAGTTCCCATCGTCCTCACTAGAAGGCATTGGTTCTAATTCCGGCTCCCCACATATCGTGATCTTGGGCTGGAAAAGTTAACCGGTGAGGATAACAGCTTCCATATGCGCAAAAGCAGGGAGTGCTGGTGGACAGGCTCATCTTTGGATATTAGTCACAATGTTAACAGGGTGTGTTTAAAACGTTAGAGGGTTTTTCCTTTTTCATGTGACCCAATTATGGTTTCTTGATATTCGTGATTGTGCAACACATGCATTACTGAAGACCCACAACCCGCGACGACCTAGGCGCCAATTATCCGCCACCCCCGTCCTCCCTGGAGAGGCAGCGTGAGCTCTCCCTCCTTCGGGCCACTGCATCGGGGCCTGGGTGCTGCACCCCCGCCCTCGTCCATCGCGGCGGGAACAAGCAGACCCCTGGAGCGCTACACCTGAGCAGCAGCTGTGCCAAACGTCGAGCCGGGAAGATCCAGCTACCCGCACCTGGAACCCTAGCAATCCATGCCAGCCTGCACTACCAACCCAAATGGCGGTGCAATTGGTGGTGCCAAACCACCAGCGAGACCCCCCCGCGATGGCCAACCGTGGCACCCGCAGTGGCATCCGGTGGACTCAGGGGCGCCAATGGACTGCCCGAAGACACTGCACCACTCCCAGGTTCGGCCGCAACCGCCGCCACCCAGAGCCGAAACCGCCCCCCCCGGGAGTAAGCCAGTTCGACCAGGAATTGCATACACACCCGCATAATTATTTCATTTTCCTTGACTCAGTTGTTAAACAGCACCCCCGCGACCTACACCTACAAGGGCAGTCTCACGTTCCTACGGGCCGACAAACGGCAACAAGGTATTTCTAACCGAGGCTCCAGCAGCGAGCTACTAAAGCTCAGAGACCGGTGAGCAGAGACCCAGAGTCCCAAGTAGACTGCCTAAACCACTGGCACCCTCTTGTCAGAATATTAACTTCACCACGTTGGAGCTCGCACCCTCTGCATGCGCACTCGTAGGGCCTACCTACCCCCGGTGGGGGGGGTTGCACCAGGGCGGCACCAAGGCACTCGTGTCACAGCAGCATGTGGCCGGCTAAAAGGTGCGCTATCTCTCCTTATCAACATATTCACAATTGTGCAAATTTGTGAGGTGCCACAAAGCCGTATTCCACCAGCAGTTCTGGGAGAGGGGCTAACGGATTGCGGTGAAAAGAATCGCGCAGCAAAACATCCCAGCGAACCCGTTGCTCCGTTCGCACTCCCCCCCATGCCTCCGATAATATTGCTGCTGGCGAAGGACGCGCACTCGGCCCCAGGGCTCGCCAGGGACATGTCCTCCCGTGCTCACGCACCCCCTTGCCCTGGAGCGCATCTGCGTGGTGTGCACAATCCCGAGAAGTACTCGGCACCTCGTACCAGTACGTCGGGCCAGGAACCACCGCCCGCCGTGAGCCCAGCAGATGTTTTCTCTGCCAGTCTACAGGGCTCCACCGCGCCCGGCAGTAGAGACGTCATATCAGGTTACCTACTGGGGCCTCCCATCCACAACCCCGTTCTGAGTGGCAGCGTCACCCCAAGCTCAACGAAACCCTCGGTGCCCTCTGCGCCCCCTTGTTTAGTGGTCATTGGGGCATGCATGGACTGGCGCGCACAATCCCCAATGTAGAGAAGTGCCAGGTGACGGCTCTTTCACTCACTGGCATAACCCGTACCTCACAGGCTCGATCGCTGGCCACAGCCGTGCTCACCAAGAGCTCACCCCTCCCCATGTCCGCCCACGCGAGGCCCAGCTGGCCCGCCCAGGCCTGTCCTAAAACGTGGGAGTGGGGGGTAGGGGGGGTGGCTAGGTTCACTCACCGTAACTTGTGCTGCGTTGGCACGAGCACAACCGGAACAGCGTCGAGCCCCCTGACGCGCTACCCGGCAACTACCCCTAGAAGGCATGTCCGGGGCGCAAAAAGAGGAAGGTCAGAGGGTGGGGGAGGCCTATATACCCCCCCTGTTCCTCGCACTCCGGAAGTGACGCGCCCTGCGCGCAGCAGCCACTGGCTGACAGAGTGGGGGGACTCCTGCCCGAGGGGTCCCCTAGAAGAAGGGGGGTGGGCTGGTGCCTTGCTGGCACTAGAGGCCCACCCTTCTAGGGCACCCTGCGGGCGCCAGGGCAGCCGCATTACTGCTGCCTTCAGGGGATGTACTTGGGTGGCTACTCCTCTGCCAAGTCTCAAATCACTTTCCCTTTAATGACATCACTTGGGCCCCCATTCTGAGGAGTCGCAGAATATTGCACTGTTAGTTAGCCACGGAAGTACTGATGCCACAGACATTGGTAATTCCTGGATGTTGGAGTACCGTGGCACTCTGAGTGGCAGCTAAGGGAGCCGCAAACAATTGGGGAATTACTATAATCAGAGTAACTACTGCAGATTACTGCGGTAGTTCTCCATTTCCAGCTGGTTATCCACTGGGAAATGTCATCGGCTTCTAGCTGGGGCTTACCACGGCTTTGGTATTCCACAGGGAATTACACAGCACTCAGAATAGGGGTTTTAGTAGATGTTCATTGAATGCTCATGCCTCTCGTTGGTTTCATATAACACGTGTACATTTAGCGACGCCCAGGGCAATCGGAGCACTGGCGTGCATGTGGAACTACTGTTGCCCCTGAATCCTGTGACAATGTTCAGTCCAAGAGAGTGAAGTGCAGTTTGTCGGAGTTGCTGCCTCTTAAAAGAGAGAGGATTTCACAAATGGCCCCTCAGAGCTGTTAGTGCCATGGTTTGGGCACTGCGCCTGGAATCACCTTTTATAAAAACTTTGGTGAGTTACTTCACATCTGCTAAGTCATGCGGATCCACCAAAGTGGCTTTGCGTGGAATAGTAAATTTGACTTGAGAGCTTATGTTGCCTTGTGTCAGCTTGCATGACTCAAGGGACCCGCAAGCCCATAATAACTCTGGACCCTAGTGTGTAAAGCACAGCTCTATGTAAAACAAGCGATGAGCTAGCTATTGGCATTGTCAATGATAAGGTCTTTTAGCCATGAGCACACAATTTAAGTATGCAAGTAAGTTTTTGGTATGGTACAGAAGTGAGTTTTTTCTGAATAAAACCTGTATGCACCTAAAAAGGATGCCAGAGGGTGTAAAAATATAGTATCTTCATATAACTACCATGTCATCAATTGATATGTTTAACTCCAAGGATAATTTAAAAAATAAAATGCAAAAGGTTAACTACCAGACCGTTGACGCCGGATCAGGGCAGAAAAAAAGGTACAATTAAAAGTAGTCAAATGTAGTCAAGTCTCTGAATGGGGGCGTGCAAGGAAAGTTGGTGAAGATAGAAGCCACATTTCGGGCACACTACCGGCCCCCCTGCGGTATTTTGAAGCACACGATGCCAATGGCAGCTATACTTCCCTAGAATCTTCCACATGACTATAATATACCGTTTTTTTGTTCTGGTTAATCTGCATCAGGCTAGCAAACCTAAGTATAAAAACGTTTCACCCAAAACGGCAAAATACAGGTCTATATCTTGTATTAACACTGGATGGAGATGATGTGGTCTGTACTAGTAAACAAGCCACCTTTACCTGCCAATCACCTGTAATCTCATTACCGAAGGACCAGCAAAAGCGGCGTCAACACAGACCCAGAGGTTTCTTAGCTGGGTCAAGTCAACTCCGGCTCTGCCACGTTACAAAAAGGACTGCAGACCAAATGCTGGCACCAGGGAAGAACTACGTGCACTGAGACAGGACAAACTAGAGCCGTACAACACCCAAGTGGAAGCAAGTGCCGAATAGGAAAAGGGAATATTGATGTTAAATGTGCGATTAAAGAGCTATAAACCAAGCGAGCATATGGATAGAAGCATTACTATCTATCCGCAATGGTGTTTTTACTATTCTGCCAAAAGAGCAATAAATTACGGTCACCCGCGCTGTATTTACAACCAGTCAAGTGAATGTAAACTTATCTTATTCATTGCCAGAATGTGTGATGCTTCAGGATGGATTATGGAAACCCTGGTCATTTAATTGGCTTAGTAACCCATTATCAGGTTATCATTGGGGCTGTGACTTCTCTAAATTGTTGATTTTGTTAGGATATAGACAAATTTCCCGTTTGCTTATTGGGGGATTTTTGCACACACGTACCCCGGCACATTAATATTTAGCCGCAGCATGTCTTCCCCTTTACATATATTGGTAGTGATGCGTTCCGAGTGATGTAAATGCAGAGGGCATTGTTTGCTGGTTAAATGCTTGTTTACCTAACCAAACTGTACTCTCAAAGGTGGGAGAAACAGTTTGGTGACTTGTGAGCAATGAAGTGAAACCATCAATTAAAAGCTTACCCAACGTTGGCTCATTTTAACTGTGATCCCCGAGCTATTTTCCTAGACGCAATGGGTTGGTTCCAAGCACCACTCTCGGTGGTAGCACTCGGTGATACAACTCTCGGTCCTTGAATGCACAGGGAATGTGTTGAGATAAGAACAATATTTACAGGCCTGTTTCCAGAAACGGAGCACAGAGGGTGTGAAAACACAAGTGCTTGTGTGAAGTGCTCTTATACAAAGAAAAAAGTAGTTCCTAAAACAGTTTCTAAAATGGGAGCAGGGGATGGACAGTAGTAATTGGTGCATGTTCTCGGAGAGGGCTCAACACAGGAAGAGGCATCACGCATGCATGCCAAGGACAAACGGGAAGAAAGATTATGAGAGCAATGATGGAGGCAGCATATGGGAAGCCTCTAGGAGGGCTGAAGCAAACATACTGAATACAACAATCTCTTTGAATACAACAGTCTCTTTGAGACAGCGCATGTGCTGTCTATCCAAGACCTAAAAAATGTGGTCATGACTAATACATTAAGGAAAGGACACTTAACGTTTAAGAAAAAAGGCATGCTCTCATTAGATAGTAGGATCAAACCAAGGCCCTAATCCATGAAAAGCTCACACTCTACTGACACACCAGAGCCGTAATGCATAGGACAATGAGAGTAAATTTATACCAGACAAAGATGTCTTCTTATGAGTGTTTTCTGACAACTGTTTGTGTGTGGAAACAGCCTGCTAGCAGTATGTAGGGAACTGTCAGCCAGCACAAAAACAAAAGAAATGATAAATTGGTGTTTATAAATGTAAAAAGTGATGAGTGAAAATAAGACAACATATTATCCCACAACCTCTGGCATTCAAAGGGGCTTGTGTTATGAAGGATGGGCACATGTGCAGGAGAAAAATTCAGTCAATCAATTGTAAGAAGAGTCTCTGGCAGAGGTGGTTGACCCACTGTCTCAAGCTGTATACTGTAGTAGGTGGAAGCATTATGTGAATGACAATTTAACAGACCAATTGGAGAAGACCATTGGCCTAAGACCATTATATGTATATATATATGTATTTTAAAAGATGTTTCTTTTTGAAAAACAAATGGCCTTGGCTAATGCCAGAAATATATAGGGGCCTATTACAATGACGGGCGGATCGCCACAGTCGGGCTGGCGGTGGCCTCCGCACCGCGATCGTAATCTTGAAAACCGCAAGTTCGTTATAGGAAATTCTTTACATATGCATGTATATATAAGGCTGTTCTGAATGTCTTTAGAACGTTTCTTCACGCTCTTCTGCTTCTTTCTTCCTTCTTTAGGTATTCCCCTGCCGGTGGACGGGATCCCGGGAGGCTTGGAGGGATGGAACAACACAACAAAAGGAAGCGGTAAGTATGCATGAATTGGAAGGGAAATTATTCTTCCACCACACCCAGGTGAATTATGGAAGTGTCAAAATAAAATAATAATAAAAAAATATAGGGTACACTTCATCTGTAGGGCTTTTGTTTTGTTGCCCAGATTTAATTGCTTTCTTGAGCGTTCCGATTTGGAACAAGTATCATTCCCTGGAAAGGGGTGGGGTAGTGCTGGATAGTGAGGCAGGAAAGTGAGACAGGAAAGAGAGGACAGAGTCGGTGCTTGAGCCTTTCTAATGCGGCCTTGAAGATTCCTTACTCCACCCTCCACCCACCAACACGCCTTTGTGCCCGCAGCACGTACCGCCTCAAGCCGCAGCCCTCCTGGATTGCGGCGGCTCCTGCGTGTCTCCCGGCGTCCACCACTCTTCCCACCACACGTCTGGGTTTTCTTGAGCGTCGGGGTCTTCTTCCGCCACTAACGCTCTGGTTCCCGTGTTCTGTAGGGGGTCGTCTGCTCGTCCGGTCCCGTTTCTGGAATCGCTCTCCCCGGAATCCCCCTCCGCGTCTTCCTGGTTCCTGATGACGACCTTCCTCTCTGTCTCCGGCTCCTTTACAACACACCTCAGGGCACCGGATTTGCCTTCCTCGCTCACGTGCTTGATCTGGATTGGCTCAGATCCCGGAACCACGGTAGCTCCGCCCTGGGAAGGGGAAGAACAGTTCTTGGTTAGCGTTTGGTGCACTACTGGATGTTTCTCCTCATCTGCAGCACACAGAAACCAAGGTGAGTAGTCCATTGGTCCCTCAAGGCTTTGGGGGGGTTTAACTACGGAGCTTCCTCACAGGCATACTTTGCGGGCTCAAACAATTCTTGCAACTACTCCCACTGGATAGCAGCAGGATAGTGGTGCAGGCATTTATAACCACAAAACATGACTATGTTAACTGCCTGCCTTATTTTTCTGTCTGCTAAGAAAATTCTGCTCTTCCTAGTTATGAGCTTAAATGGAATGGTAAAATGGCCAGAATTCCATTGGGCACAGTGGCGTAGCTAATGGAGGGCGGGGGGGGCGGTCCGCCCCAGGCGGCACTATTTTGGGAGCGGCCACGCGGAAATAGGTGGCCCGTTGCGGCTGACTTTATAATTTTGGGGGGGACACTCACTGACACTACTGTCAGTCACAGTAGTATGTCAGTGTCCCCAAATACATTTTAAAGGCCGCCCCAACGGGCCACCAGTGTCGCGCGTCCCCGTTTGAAAGTGCAATAAGCAAGCGGGAAAGCGCACCTGACCTGCTTGTCAGTTGTAACTGCACCCGCAGTGCTGTGCTGCAAATTGCCGTTGCGACCGTAGTGCTTGCAGTGGAATGTTGTTGGTCCGTTCCAGCCAGGGTCGTCAATCTTGTGAAGCGCGCAAGCGCTACCCAATGACAGCCCTGGGCATCTTTTTGGCCCGCCCTCGCGTCTCGCGATCAGAACATAGCAGTGACGTGTCACGCGCTTAAACACTACGCCCTCTCGTGAGGAGTAATTCTGGGTGGCAGTGCTGGGCGATTTGCTGGCTAGTGGCTGCTGTGATGGAGCGGGTAATTTGTTTTCTTTTTATTTACCCAATCCATTTTCGTATGTCTTTATTAAAATTACTTATGATTAATTATAATGATTAATGGTTTGATGGTTTGATATTAACCAACCTTATTAACAGAAAGAATACACGTGGGAATGCAATTGCATGGCTAAAATAACTAGTGTACTAAGTTGTACGCATATTAAAATGATAAACGTTGCTTAAAGTGATGTTAATTGTGATTTTCGCTTAAATAATCAAGTATTAATGGCTTTGGATGTCGCATATGGCTAGATAAATACATACACATATGGGTTTTAGCAAAGGAATAATACTGTTATAATCATTTCGGTGTATTAATTACGTTTTTGTGTTTTGACCATTTGGGCCTGCCACAAGATGGCTGCCGACTGAAGCCTAACTAGATTTATGACGACGCTAATGAAACAATGGAGAAGGGTGCCTGCCATGACTTCGGCAATCATGTCCCCTGTGTGACCGGAGAAGCTATGCATTTGAAGGTCATCTGGGAACCATGCCAAGGTCCCTGAATGAGGAAGAAAAGTATCGAACTTTAGTTGAACATGAACTTTTCTGAATAAAGGATACTTTCCCCAGCTGGGAAAACTTCCCCATGTAACTTAATGAAATTAAATGTATCTTCGATGAACCAATCGAAATTCGAGAAACAGTTGAATGAAACTTTGTATATGTAAATTTTAGTATAAATATTGGTAGACTAGAGAGGGTCGAGGGTCGTAGTTTTGAGAGCTTCCTGACGCGTCACTACTGAACGTCATGCTGACAGAGAGGACGGTGACTGACGGATAGAACGGGACTCTGTCGATTTCCATTGAGGACGGTTCTGACTTAGAAAATGACAAATAGCCAGAATAGGTAAATATGACAAAGATGAATTTGACTTATTAGGATTTAACCTGCTTTTGATTTAGTAAAATGAAATATTGATTTAAAATCCAAGTGTCGGGTTGTTATTTCAATGAAATTTATATTTGTATATATTAGAGTGTTAAGTGGCAGTTAAACCATCCCAACTAAATGATCCATCGCCAGGATAGATGGAGATAATAAGAAGGTAAATTAGGGAAAGGTGTTATTTCCATCTTAAAGAAAAGTGTGGATCGGAGAACACCAGAGAATCTCCCTCAGATTCAGTACGGATAGTTTGATGAGAATGAATGTTGGTGTTATGGGCCCCACCAGCGTGTGATGTGTGTGTGCGTGTGACTGTGAAATCATCCTGTCCGTGGAAGCCTAGGGGATTTGAGAAGCCCGATCTGCATCAAATGTTGTGGAAAGAGCACTATATAAAACCATTAAATTGATTCATTAATTTAGAGCATAAGTGTCCACAGTTAAGAATACAGTGTAAAACATGCATGTGGCAGCAACAGTTTGAGAAGAAGAAAAAAAGCTCAACAAAACCCCAAACATGTAGGACATTATGTTTGTAAGCCAATATCTTTGAATGAAACCAACAGTAGCAAGAAAGAGGTCTTAATGTAAACACGAAACATGAAATAGGTAAGACTTCACGCTCCCAAATATCAGCACTAGATACATTAGTACCCTAGCAGTCAGAGGCAACATGGATGACCAATTCAAAGTACACTCAGTCTTGTACTAAAGTACAAAGTCCTCTTTAGGAGGGAAACTATTACTTCCTCTACCCACCGTGCTGATTACCCCCTTCGCCCTCAAAATAGAGAAGCTTCGGGAATTTACTGTCTGAATAACCCTGTGATGCTCCCTTGGGACACTTGTAAAAAGCTGCATAGAGTACTACATCTGATTTATACCACGCATTAGACCATGGTATATGAAAGAAGAGGCCTCTGAGCAATGTACTACCAATGTGTTAGCTTTCCATCCAACACTAAAGGAGTCACCATTACATACTTACTAAGAATATCATATTTTTAGCTTTTTTAGACGCAGCCGAGTGTCAGCGATGCCCGGACGATCAATGGCCCAATGAGAGGAGGATATGTGTTTCCCCAAAGTAATCGAATTCCTCTCCTACGAAGAGCCACTGTGCCTGGTGTTAGCCACTACAACCACTTTCCTCACACTCCTCACTACTGCTATTTTGTGCACCTTCTGGTACCGTGAGACACCCATCGTCAGAGCCAACAACCGTGGGCTCAGCTTCCTCCTACTCCTGGCCCTCCTGCTCTGCTTCCTGTGCTCCTTGGTGTTTATCGGCCAGCCCACCAGCCTCAGCTGCATGGTCCGACAAACGCTCTTTGGAGTTGTATTCTCTGTCAGTATCTCATCTGTCCTAGCCAAAACCATTCTGGTGGTCATGGCCTTCAAGGCCACCAGCCACCACAGCCCTTGGAGAAGGTGGCTGGGGCCCAACACAGCCAACGGAGTCGTCTGTCTCTGCTCAGTGCTCCAGGTCATTATATGTACTGTTTGGATACTGAAGTCCCCTCCATTCCCAAAAATGAACACAGAAGCTAATGAGGGCAAGACCATCTTCCAGTGCAACGAGGGGCACTCATTTTTATTTTACTGCATGATGGGATACATGGCGCTTCTTGCACTGGTTAGCTTAATTGTGGCCTTTCTAGCAAGAACTTTGCCTGCCAGTTTGAATGAGACAAAACTAATTACTTTTAGCATGCTGGTGTTTGTCAGTGTGTGGTTGTCCTTCATCCCAGCGTACACCAGCACCGGAGGCAAGTACATGGTGGCTGTGCAGGTGTTTACCATCCAGTCTTCCAGCGCCCGGCTACTGGGCTGCATTTTCTTCCCTAAATGTTTCATTATCCTGCTAAAACCCAAGTTCAGCACTCGAGAACATTTAAAAGAGAAAGCAACAATGGCAATAAAATAATAAACCCTTGAAAAATATATTGAGAGTTTCCTTTTAGGTCTTGGAATGTTTTCAGTAAAACCAAATTTCATGGTCTGGGCTAAATCACTGAAGTTTACACAAGAATTTTGGTTGTGTAACCAAATAAAATAAAAGGGAAAGTCTTTTAAATATAAAGGTTTCAGATGCAGTTTGTATCAAGTGGTAAGGGAGTATATGTATATAACACCGCCCTAGAATTTCAATGTCCAGTTTTTAGGTCTTTCATAAAGCCTTTCTTTAAAAAGTACACATAGAAAAGGCTTTTGGGTCAGCCATTGCTTTGAGCAGTGTCAATCACATTGTGGATCAACCCATGCTATTGGCTCTTGTTTCCTTAATAAGCTTTCTAGGGGGTGTTTCAATTACAGTGCATAAGTCCACTGTTTCAGCATTATTATTATTATTAAATTTGTTAGGCGCACAGCTACCCTATTCAGGGTTTCCCGGCGCAAATGAGTCTAAGGTTAGACTAAGTAACTAAGCCAGTTGCTGGATGAAGAGCCAGGTCTTAATGTCTCGACGGAACTTCAGATAGGAAGGTTCCTGTTTCACATGGTTAGGAAGAGAATTCCACAGTTTAGGTCCAAGGTACGAGAAGGAGCGTCCGCCCATTCTTGTCAATTTAAATCTAGGAAGTGCCAGGTTACCTAGAGTAGAGGACCACAAGGCGCGATGCAGCATGTAAGGGCAGATGAGTTCACGTAAATACACTGGAGCTGCTCCTTGCTTTATTTTAAAAATATGACAAAGGGCCTTTAATTTGATTTGGCTGCCAATACAGAGCCAATGAAGATTATGGAGAAAAGGAGTAATAGAGGTTTTCCTTGAAACATGACAGAGAAGGCGCGCCGCAGAATTTTGGACCATTTGAAGCCTTTTCAAGAGTTCCTTGTTACAACCTAAATAAAGTATGTTTCCGTAGTCCAAACGGGAGGTAATAAGGGATTGGACTACGGTTCTTTGTGAAGAAGAAGGGAGCATCCAAATTATCTTCCGCAACCATCTCAGTATGGAAAAACAAGTGCCAACGGTGCTCACTGCTTGTTGCCGCATGGAAAGTTGGCTATCAATAATGAACCCTAGATAACGGGCTTGGGCTACAGGCAGAGGAAATTAACTCATTTCTTGAGGCCAATGAGAAAGGTTCCAGAGATGTTTATCTTTGCCCAGGATGATGACCTTCGTTTTGTCCCCATTCAATTTCATGCAGTTGGTATTCATCCATTCCGAAACTTGAAGTAAGCCGCTTCTTAAAGAAGATATCTGAGCTGTCTTTAGAAGAGGATAGCGAAAAAATAATTTGAGTGTCATCTGCATAGGAGTATAGAGTGAGCCCAGCATCCTCGACGATGGTAGCAAGGGGACGCACATATATATTAAAAAGTAATGGACTCAAGGTAGAACCCTGTGGAACTCCATATGCAGATGTACGGGAAGTGGATGAGGAACCAGAAGAGAAAACCTGAAATGAACGGTCACTAAGGAAGGAGGTCAGCCATAGCAGGGCTGAACCTTCCACACCTGCTGACTGAAGTGATTTCAACAGAATAGAGTGAGACACAGTGTCAAAAGCTGCGCTCAAATCTAATAAGATGAGCGCCATAGTCTCACCCCGATCTAAACAAGAACGTAGTTTTTCAGTTACTCCTAAAAGGGTAGTTTCAGTAGAGTGGTGTGTCCTGAAACCCGATTGAGAGGGGTGTAGGTATCCAGACTTTTCAATATGAGTAGTTAGATGAAAGTTAACATGTTTTTCCAAAATTTTGGAAAATACTGGTAAAAGTGAAATGGGACGGTTGTTAGCCAAGACCGAGGGATCTGCATTGGGTTTTTTCAGTAGAGGAACCACCATCGCGTGTTTCCAATCAGATGGAACATAGGACTCGCGTATCGAAGAGTTAAGGAGCCCTCTACAAAATCTCAATGCAGCAGGGGAAAGTTGTTTTAGTATATTAGCTGGTAGGGGGTCCAAAGGAGAACCTGAATTTACCCTGGATAGACAGTATTCAAAGGATACATCATCAAGGAGGGGCCACTGTGAGATTTTCACTAAATCAGGAAGAGGATCCATGTGCATAGTGTCTAGTCCAGACGTATTTAAGCCATGAGAAAAAGTAGAAGTAAAATTGCTATAAATTGTCTTCACTTTATCAGTGAAAAAGTTTGCAATATTGTTACATTTAGTAGCATCCAGGGGAGGAGGTAAGGGGAGGGTATTTGCCCCGGACAATTTTTTAACCATTGAGAACAAGACTTGAGGCTTGTTCAACGAATTAGTAATGGTCTTAGAAACATAAGTCGCTCTTGCTGCCTTACAGGCGGCATGATATGTGTGAAGAGCTGTCTTGTAATCGACTTTACAGCTAGGGGCATATAATTTTCGCCATTTTCTTTCTAAAGATTTGCACTTTGTTTTCAAAATCTTCAGGTCTTCATTAAACCAAGGAACTGGGGTATGGTGGGGGGAACAGGTTTTCGATGAAGAAGGCAGGCAGAGGTTAATAGAAGAAAGTAGCCAATCCGATACTGCCTTGTTCAAGGAAGTAAGTGGAAGTGTCAGATCTGGAGGATTCCCTTCAAGGAGACCGTTCAATGAATCTAGATCCAACTTGTGCCAAGGTCTATTACTCCCAGAGTCAGAAGTTGGCAAAGGCAGGGGGGTATCAAGAACAATAAGTTGGAAGTAGACTGTAAAATGATCAGACCAACTTAAGGGCAAGGCAGGACAATTACAGGCAAAAGGAAGATTAGAAAAAATAGGGTCCAGTAGATGCCCTGCCTGATGTGTGGATCCCGTGTTATGGAGAGACAAGCCGAGGGCTTCCAAATCAGCTAAAAAAGTAGAATTGTCCAAATTCGCTGAGTCTTCCAAATGAAGTTTAAAATCGCCCAAAATCATAAAATTGGCTGCTTGTAGAATAAGAGGGGCAATAAGGTCAGGTAAAGAGGATGACCAATGTCTTACATAACCAGGAGGGCGATAGATAAGCACTCCAGATATGGTTAGTTGCGGAGATATAGCAAGTTTAAATAAGGCGGACTCACAGACTGAGAAGGATTGGGGTTCGAATTTACAAGAATAATTAGATTTAAAAATAATCCCTATCCCGCCGCCCCTTCCCGTACTTCTATCACTCCTAACAATGGCATAATCGGGGGAATAGCCTCAACAATATCCGGTCCGGAGCCAGCATGAAGCCAGGTTTCAGTGACAAACAAGGCATCAGGTGTTTTTTGATTGTAAAAAATCATACACATGAGCCTTGTTTTTCGGGAGATAGCGGCAGTTTAGACTCCAGAAGTGAAAACAGTTATCTGCTCATGGATAGAGCAGGGGCTTTTATAATAGGCTTCTGGCATTGTTTAGGGCCACGACCCAGAGCGAATTGGCAGTTAGTACACACAAATCTTTGTGATAGATGTTTGGCTACGTTACAAAGAGGTGAGGCCGAGCCTCGCAAAGACCACATATCCGCGGCAGAATATTTTAAAGTATTAGAGATCGAAAAGGCAGGCAGACAGGCCTTACCAGACACTGGGCAGGGCGCGGACGGGCGCAGACGGGTTGCCTCTGGCGCGCCTCTGGCGCACCATCGGCGCGCCCGCTGCGTGCGCGCGCTGCACGCTTTCATCCGGCAGTAAAAAATAGAAGCCGGAGCGAGCTGATAGGCGCCGGAAAGTGAGTCACGTGACCCAGTAGGAGCCAGCAGCGATTTGAGTTAAAACAACGCCATATTAGACTGTGCAAAATAGCGGTAATAAAAGATAAAAGATATCAGCCAAGATGGGAACAAAGAGTTCCGGTGTCTTTCGTTTTAGTGTGCGGGTAAGCAGAATAAAATCAATACAAAATACAATTTAAAATACAGCAATACAAACTGATTCTAAAAGATCTCACAATAATGGACAATAACGGACAGGAGCGTCTGCAAGCAAAGTGACGTGTGTGTTACAATACAGCAGTGCTAACTAATACTACTTTTTTTTTTTTTATAATTTTTTTATTTTCATCATCAAAAGTGACACATGAATACAATAAGGCAAAAACATAAGAGAATATACATTAACCATATAATAGATTAAAAGAGAAAAGAGAAAATCAAAGAATATTACAAGGAGAAGGAAAGCAGAAATCATACATTAATCATAAGGGACAATATAAACAAAATTTTGAGTGATAACGAAATAATATAAGGATATATAATCAGAAAGCCATAGGTCGCCATAGCGCTTCCAATTTAACTAAGGAGCGAGTTCCCCTTGCCTTTGCCAGGGCAGCCTCTAAGCCATAAGTGTCTTCATTTATAACCCAACATTCCTCAACCAGAGGAGGTGTGGGAGAAATCCATGTCCTGGCAATAGCCAATCTAGCAGAAGCCATCAAAATTGAAAAAGACGTGCTATAGCCGGGATTATTCTCCTTATATCCTAACATAATTCCGAGATCAGTGAGTGGTTGATCCAACCCAAGTTTAGACTGAAGTAACTGTTCCATTTTCTGCCAAAAGATCGTCAGTACTGGGCATGCAATAAACATGTGTAATAAATTAGCAGCGTATAGTCCACATTTGGGGCAGTATTTTTTATCACCCATCATATTTCCTTGAGCCCATTTAGCTATTCTAGCTGGCATATAATATAACATACAGGTAGTGCGTAATTGCTGAAGTTGCAAGTTAACGGAGTGAACCGACTCCTTCACATTACCTAATGCTTGTTTAATCATACTAGGTGAGACCACTACACCCAAAGTTTGACTCCAGCGTTCGGCTAATTTTTCACTACCATCTAATTTAAAACCATGTAATTGTATATACATCAGCCCTATTAAATATTTGGTCTTTCCTCCATATATACAATCCCAGACATTTGACTGCATAATCTCAGTTGCCACAAGATTTGTAATCAAGTAGTCTCTTACTTGCAAATATTTAAAGAAACAGTATGTTGGGTACGTTGAACACAAGTTTTCAAATGATTTGATTCCTTTCTCGTTATAGATTTCGCCCATACATGTGATCCCATACTTAGCCCAGGATTTGCCAGCCTGATCCTGGAAGATCTCAGGAAGCAAGGGATTCCCCCACAATGGAAATTTATTATGAAATGTTGATAATTTACACTTAGAAGAAATATCTCTCCAAATATAAACCACATCCCTCACAGTCTTAAACTTAACTCTCTTGAAGTAATTTGGATCATTTATTCCATACAAAAACATATCCCTCTGACTGCCTAAAGTAAGCTTGAATAATTAATCTGTCTGTTCCAAACCCAACAAGCAACGAAAACGGCCAGTAAATGAGGCCCAAAAGTACATTTTGAAGTCCGGGAAGCCTAGTCCACCTTGTTCATATGAAGATTTAAGTAACTCTATTGCCCTCCTGGGTTTTTTATAGCCCCATATAAAACTACTACAAATACCCTCAAGTTTTTAAAAAAATATGTTATGAATTTTCAAAGGAATTGAACAAAACAAATATAAAAATTTAGGAAGTATTTTCATTTTAATTAAATTACATCTGCCAAGCAATCCCAAGGGAAGCCTATGCCAGATTTTGAGCAACTTCGTAGTCGCCTGTAAGAGTGGTAAATAATTAATATCTATGATCCAGTTAACTTTAGCTGTTATCTTTACCCCCAGATAAGTCACGGTTGTATATGCCCCAGAAATAGATTTTTGAATCCCGGCTGTAGTAAGCAATTGAGTTTTATTAACATTCAGTTTGTACCCTGAGACATTGCCATATTTCTCAGCTGCATCCTTAATCCTCATCACGGCCTCGTTTGGGTTAGTTGCATAACCGCTATATCGTCAGCGTATGCCGTGAGTTTAAGTTTAAAAATACCAGATTCCAACGGATTAATGTATATACAGGATTGTAAAGTACGTAGGAATGGCTCTATGTATAAGGCAAAAAGCAATGGAGACAAAGGGCATCCCTGTCTGGTCCCACATAAAATCCTAAATGATGCTGATCGAGATCCCATGTAAGAAAGATTGGCCTGTGGATTGCAATATAAAGCCTTTACGCAAGATTGAAACTGCGTACCTATACCAATCTTAGATAACACAGCCCATAAAAATTCCCACCTTACCCGATCAAACGCTTTTTCAGCGTCTAATAAGATCATACCGAAATCTATTTTCCTTTGCTCTGCATAGTCAAAAGCACTAATAGCCATATTCACGTGAGCAGTAGTGTCCCTCCCTAGTATAAATCCGTGTTGTCTTTCGGAAACTAAATCCGGCATAAGCGGAGCTAAGCGGGTTGCCAAGATCTTTGAGAATATCTTGGCATCCGCGTTGATAAGAGAAATTGGCCGGTATGATCCACATTCAGTTGGTGATTTGCCCTTTTTTAGAAAAAACACAATCTGTGTCCTGTTCCATGATGCCGGCACCTCCCCACTAACAGCCACAGATTGTATTACTCTAGTGAGTGGTAAGAGCAAAATCTTTTTGAAGGATTTGTAAAACTCTAGTGGTAATAAATCGATACCAGTAGCTTTCCCAGTAGGTAATGTTGATAATGCCGACTCGACCTCTTCTATCAAGACCGTCTCGTCCAGAGTAGCAATTTTCTCTCTATCTGCAGCTTGAAAGCCACTATTGTTAATGTAACATAATACCTCATCTTGATTAGGGGCCCACGTCAAAGAATAAAGCTGTTGATAAAACAACAAAAATCGTTCTAAAATGTCTGAGGATTCAGTATATGTTATCCCATTTGCTCCTTTAATAGAATTGATCTTAGTTTTCGCTTTTGTCTCTGCCGTCTGATAAGCCAATACATGTCCTATGTGCTCCCCATATTCGTATTTTTCCAAACGGTACTTACAGTAATTAGCGGCCATTTTGTCTCTTAAAAACATTTTCACTGAGATTCTTGCATCAATTAGTGAAGAAAACGTGCTATCCTGGACCATTAAATCCTTTTTCTTAACTGCCTCCACATGTTGTCTCTCAATATCACGCAAAATATTTAACAAGTCTCCATTTCAATTTTTCGTTTTTTATTCTGTAAAAAAATATATTTTTGTGTACATTTTGAGTAGTACAGATATTAATATCAAATCCTAAATGCGTCAATAGATTTCGGTCTTTATAAGCCAAATGTGTTTCTGTTAAAACCATCAGTTGAGGCTGATACATTCGTAGCTCTTCTCGGACTAACCGTCGTTTAGTTGTACTATTAAGGCCAGCCACATTACAAACCAGACACTTGATCCAATTCATAGTTAATTTCTATCTTTTGAATAAGCCCTCCTCCTTCTACTACCGTCAGTATCCAATAAAGTATAGTATTTGCTATTTTTAATCTATTATTTCGTTTATTAGTCAAAACAAAAAAACCGAATAAAAGCCTTCCCCTTTCTTTGAATACAAAATGCCCTAAAGATGATGATTTTCTCTACCCCTTCAACCCCATGTTCCCACCCTTATCCTCTCCAAACACCATCAAGATCTGAGAGTGACACCTCACCCTGTCTCTTAGAAGAACCCTCCCCCCTATTAACAACTGCCGCTGAAAAGGCAGCCCTTCAGAGCCGAAGCATAGTTGGTCAACCCACCCCCTTTTGTTTCTAACTTCATTAACACACAATTCTTTTTCTCCCCTCCTTTCCTCCTCTCTTTCCCCCCTTCCTCTCCTCCCTCTCTCTTAACCTACTCCTATCCTTAAGTCCGAAGACTTGTAGCATTTCAAGCATTGACTCGTATATTAACAACGGGAAAGAGGAAGAGGAAACAAAGAGAGGGTGAAAGCCCAAAAAGAAAATAATCCATCGACATTAACATTTTCGACAATTCTGCTTTAACTTCAGAGTTCAGAAAAAGCAGAGAAGAGAAAAAAGTAAGACAGGACCTGGAGCCCCATAATATTAGCTAAACACAGTGTTCATATCTATGAGTTCATATCTATGAGTGTCACAAGATCCCCTGGGCCCCAGTCTATCCCTGTTCGGCAGCCTCTGCCTTCCACTTAGCCACTGCCAGACTTATTTCCTTTTCTTCCAGGAAAATATAAGTATGACTGCCCTTAAGAACTTTCAGGCATGCAGGCTCTTGCCAAAAGGCTTGGGCACCAAGGGCTTTTATAGGATCTATGAATGGACGTAGTCTCCAGCGTCTGTCCATTGTAGCCTTACTTAGATATGATCTTACAAAAAAAGTAAATGAATCTACCGATACCGGGGTATTAGGTCGTGCTTTTGTTGCCACTGCCTGTCTCAGTAAGAAATTCCCCAAGTAGATCAGAAATGGACGAGGGTATTGCCCTCCCTTATTCTTCTGAGTTGATGGTAATCTATGAACCCTTTGAAGTTGAGAGTCCCAATCCCAGTCAGAAAGGTCAGGAAAGGCCTTTTGGAATAGTTTAACCATGAACTCCCTCGGATCCGCCCCCTCCGCTCCTTCTGAAATACCAAATAGCCTGAGGTTTTGTCGACGCTGGCGATTTTCCATATCCTCCAGTTTGATTTGTATGCCTGAAATCTGCTCCTCATGTTTTTTAGCAGAGACATCTGTAAGTGCTGATAGTTCTTCAGTGGCTAAAACTCTCTGCTGCAGCTCAGAGATATCTTGAGTTAAACCACCAATTTTATCTGACATTTCCTGCAGGGACTGTCGCATTCTGCTGTTATCTTCTCTAACCTGCATATAATGTATTTGTGCCTCTTGTCTTTGCTCAGCTAAAGACTGTAATATCAAACAGAATGACAGTGTCTGCACTTCTTGGCTACTAGTTACTCCTTCCACGAGTAGAGCCTTCGCCCGAATAGCATGGGCTTCCTCTGAGGAATGTACGTCTCTATGAGTTAGAAGTGTAGACTGCAATCCCCCTGAAGCTCCCTGCTCAGAGCTAGCTTCTGTTGTTGTAACCACAGAATGAGGTTTCATCATATTATCCTCAACAGGACTAGCACCCGAAAGTCGTAATGCCATGTTTTTCACCCCCCCCTTTTGCTTGCATCCATTTCCGAAGAGGGCTATTATCAGAAATAACTTTTCCTAGTAAGGGTACAGTATGCGTAGGAGGTATGTTTTTTTTTTTATTTGTTTTTAATTTTTCCTTTGCCTTTCTTGCCCATCGATGATTTGCCCACCATCTGAACAGATAGCTCCGTAGGTTCCTCGACATCATCAAATGAGCCTGAGTCGTTAGCTTCGCCGTCACCTTCTCCTTCTTGCAAAATACCATCTGTTATAGTATGAGCCTTTGCCTTCGCCCCTAACAAAGCCATGTCAGTATGTTGTTCACCTTGGCTTGTATTAATAGATATATTACGCGGGCTCGCCAAATTGGCCACCTCCGATGATTTCTCCTCAAATCTATTGGACACATCGGCAGACTGTGCTAGTACTGAGGACTCCATCAGCTGACCCCCATCACCGCCACAACCGCTCGCGCCAAACACATTGCTATCAACGCCATTATCAGATGCGACCAAGACTGTATCCCCAGGGAGAGCACCAGCGACGTCCGTCGCAACTATGTTGCCATCAGAAATCGCTGACAATAGAGTCTCTGTAACATTGTTGTCAGAAAGGCACTTGCCTGCAAGAAGCTCCGGCATTCTCCCCGTCTGTAACAAATGTGAGAGCGGCTTACTAGTCGTGATGCCCAGCTTCTCCTTCACGCTAGCTCCGCCAGATATACCTGCCTCTCCTCCTCCAGCAACATTTCGGCCTATGCGGGTATTCCTCGGTGTTGTTTTCGGTGGCGCCATCCTTCCCCCGCTCTCAGATGCTGAAACAGCTACCGCAGAAGAAAGACCTGACCTGTAGAGCGCCGACCAACCAAACGAACACCTCGAGAGAAGCCGATAAGCTGCAGGCAACCGCCCTGGCTTTCTCCGTACAAACTTTGCCAGAAGAAGCTGCCACATTCGTTCGGCTATATCGGTAGGCAAAATCTCTTTCTTTTCCTGGAAGCACTCAGAAATTCCACATTGCTCACGTTATTATTGAGGGTATAGGGAGACCATCAGACCGCTGCTCTCTGTGGCGGCTTCAATCCGCCATCTTGGTTCTTCCCGGTACTAACTAATACTACAAAAGTTTCGCAATATCGAACAGGATCGTCTTTCCAACAAAGTGGCGTGTAAGTTACTAATAGAATGCGCGCTTGCATCCGGCAGTAAAAAAATAGAAGCCGGAGCGAGCTGATAGGCTCAGGAAAGCGAGTCACGTGACCCAGTAGGAGCCAGCAGCGATTTGAGTTAAAACAACGCCATATTAGACTGTGCAAAATAGCGGTAATAAAAGATAAAAGATATCAGCCAAGATGGGAACAAAGAGTTCCGGTGTCTTTCATTTTAGTGTGCGGGTAAGCAGAATAAAATCAATACAAAATACAATTTAAAATACAGCAATACAAACTGATTCTAAAAGATCTCACAATAACGGACAATAATGGACAGGAGCGTCTGCAAGCAAAGTGGCGTGTGCGTTACAATTCAGCAGTGCTAACTAATACTACAAAAGTTTTGCAATATCGAACAGGATCGTCTTTCCAACAAAGTGGCGTATAAGTTACTAATTCCACAGGTATTACGAGCGAACAGGGAAGCCATCTTGAAATGAACTGAAAAACACTTCTCATTCTGCATAATAACCATATGCCTCCTTGAAGCATGATGTGCACTGGAATCTAACTATATTATAATATTTCTCAAGTCTTAATTTCTAATACAATATTGTATTTTTTATTTGAAAATACAACATACAGAATAAAAAAGAAAAATGTTTATTTGAAAGACCTGAGAATTGTAATAGGATATTAAAATATTGCTTTGGTGATACTTCAAGGTGTTCCATTGCTTTTAGGTATGGTTTCCTATGTGGCATGCATAAAGCGCACACACCATGTCCAGAACGTCCAATTAGTCATATATACTTTTAATGTATAATTTATTTTATTTGTATTCATTTCTTCATGGACAGCAGTCTTTTGTCCCATAGTTAGAGCGAGAGGCCAAGCCCTTAATGTTTTTAAGTTTGTGTTTAAAAAAGATAACTTTTAATAAATGCTACTTAATTTACTGATGATATAATCTGAACTAAGGTGAAACGTTTCTGCATGTTAGAGAACTACGTTTTTATATAATTTAGAGACATTCTCATATTTTTACATATTGTTCGCTGCACAATTACATGCTAAATATTTTCAGGGCTCGACTCATACATGGGCTCTGAGAGCCAAGCTGGACCCTTGGTTTGGGTCACTCACCTCTAATCTGCAACAACAACTGGCAAAGTCAAAAGGTTACCTAAGCTTTCCAAAGCCGAACCCCTTTGGATTTGCAAATACTTTTATTGAAGGTTTGCATTGACATTCAGTCCTTGAAAAGGCTGCAGTACCTTAGGCCATCACTAGAGGTCTCTCGAGTCAATGCACCAATTTATGAAGGATCATAGCTGTGCCAGTTTTCACAGTGCACAAGTACATAAAGTGCCATTACCACGCCTATATTCAGTAAACGTTACCAGTATGTAAAGCAACACCATAGTCAGATGGTTTTTCACAGTGACCCCCAATGTGCAGCACCACAGCCAGGCCAGTTCTTCCCCCTCCCTCTCTCCCATTTGTAAACCACCCCAACCACGGCCAGTATTCGCCCCTCTGATAAAACACCACAGCTTGGCTAAGTCACATCTGTAAAGGGCCAAGCCAGTACTTTCAAAGCATGAAAAGCACAACAGACCGACAAGCATCTACACTGCCTACATGTGCAAGGTGCATTAGTGAGGCCAATACGACTCCAGTGCAGATAAAGTGCAGGGGAGCAGGTGATGGAGCTTAGATTTCACCTATAAAATGTATGCATTATTATATGACAAAAAGCTGCAGACATGAGTTCTAAAATGGCACGCAGATTGTGGCGCAAGCAAGATGAAAACATAGGGCCTGATCAGAATGCTTCAGTTTGGAGGTGCTTTCATGTGAAAACATGCTTAATTAGTTGAACAACCATGTTTATATGTGATTAATCCATATGTAGTCTCCCTATAGAATGCACATTAATTTAGAAAATGTATTTGTACTTTCAAAATGGCATCATGTATTTTTGCAAGAGTAGAAATGTGCTGAATTGTGTTTCACAGTGTAGAAAACCACGTGATTTCAGTTTGCTTTAGTGCACTCAGCTTTCTGTAGTTTTTTGCCCTTGAACACTCAGAATGGAATGTGCTCCTCTTCCCTACAAACTTTCAATGAAAGGACTTTGTTAAAAAATCCTGCCTCCGGTTTCCGTTCGACCTTCACTATGTTGCATACTTTTGTAGCCTGTTTAAACGTGGGGAGAAGGGCACACTTTTTTTTCATAAATCACAAGACTGAAATTTGAACAAGAACACGCCTGATTAATGACGTATCCAGTCACCCCATGGGGAGATGATGTGTCTTGAAGTTCTAATTGCATCAGCTATGAGGACCGAGCACGAGAACTTTTACTTGAAATATGGCTTACAAGTGGGAGGAGTACCTCTTTTTGCTCATTTTTTTCCGAGGGCCAGGCCCAGTTTCTGTGCTGAACGGGGAGGAGAAGGAAAGGGGGCTGCGTCTGTGGGGGCTATTGTGCAGCTTGAGACAGAGACACAGACTAGCACAGCGAGGCAGAGGCAGAGAGAGAGAGCTGAAAGGATCAGAACAGATTTCGATTTTAGGTGCTAAACTGCATTCATTTCTCTTTATGGGATATTTTTGCCATTATTAATTATTGATTAACCTTGTAAGACTTATTCTTTTTCTTAGAAACTCTTTAAGAGTTTTGACTGACAATTTGCGCCACATTTCCCTTCCAATATGTGATGCTTATATGCAGACTATAATATGTTCTGTATTAATGCTATTTTTCCTATTTTTCAATTCTGTACCCTGATTGATATTTGACTAATGCATAAAGAGTCAGAGAACCTTAACTTTTGACTGAAAATAAAACCCTTTAAAATAACTCACCACTCTCATTATTGCCTCTAATATTGTTTGCATTTAATTTTCATATTTATGTAAAGTATCATGTTTGGTGAAACACGGTCATCAAAAGGTCCATCATTTTCACCCTTTACAGTGGTAAACCATAGGTAATGAGGTTTTGAATAGGGAAATTACCAGGTAATTACCGCTGGATCAGTTTTCTGTAGCAGAGGATGGTTAGTGCCATCACCAAAAGGAGCATAGTTAGTTTAATGCCTAGCGCTAGAAAATAATTGCCCAGGTTAGATAAAGTCCTGATTCCTGATTCCTGTGCTCAGAACCTGAAGACTGGCAAAGCAGTACTGGAAAGGTGATACAAGAAGGAGATTGCTGGAGTGGTGTGAGTATTAATAGGGTTGTGAAATGTTAATGTGCTTGCAGGTATGTTTTTGTGGTGTTGGAAAATAGTAAGGGTTTTGACTGTGGATGACATTTTGCTCATTTTGACTTGATGTTTTTTATTTTGTATTATTGATCGAATTGGTAATTTCATAGGACAGATTTATTGATTATTGATTTATGTACTAACATTCTATGTTGAGTCGTGTTGAGTTTTATGTTGCTTTTGAAGACTTCTGGGATGTAGGATATTTCTAATGATTCCGTAGTAGGGCAGATTGTTCGCTGCTCTTGGGAAAGACGGAATTATTGTTGTGCCCTGTAGGTACAAGGGGTGGGCGGAATTTGCGAAATTAACTTTCACAAACTATCGCGAAAATGCTAAAATTCTCCGCAAACACGCCGGAAATATCGCGAAGATGCAGAAGTTTTTTTCCCACCTGTTCGCGGTATTTTTTGCGTGATCGCGGCTCGCCAACTTACCCATGCGGTTGCTCACGGACATGGCCATCTTGTTTTCACTTGTCCCGCCCTCTCGCGATGCTTACTTGCGGTTCCGGGTCGCGCAATGCATGTTCGCGCCCGTTCGCGGTAGATATTTCCTGTTCGCGACCGCTTTTAATTGATCGCATTGCTTTTTGCTTGCTCGGGGAGAAAATATCGCGCAAACTTGCGCACGTGGTCGCAATGGGCACGGCCATCTTGTTTTCCACTCTATTGCATGGTTCTGGGACCTGATTTTGAATCCTCCCTACATCTTTTCAATCCTTTGTTTAAAGCCACTTTTTAATTTTATTACCTTTTCTTTCCCGCCCCGTCCCAGAACCATATCAAAGGGGGGTAGGGCTGATCGTCATCGCAGCCAGAGCCGCGACCGCCTTCTTTGCGGAAGGCGGCGCCCACAAGGGGTGCAGGCACGGGCCTTATTTGGGGAAGTGGAGTTGGCTGCACTCATTTTCTTTGTGCAGCGCCACCTCCCCTTAACCCTGGCAGCAGGTGGCAAGCCTGGGTCCGGGTACGGCCCCCAGGAGCGTCGGCAGCAGTGGGGGAAGGTGCGCCGGGCAGTGTTGCGCAACTCTGGGGTCCAGCGCACCCAGGCGCAGCTGAAGCACCGGTGGTCTGACATCCTGGATCGTGAGCAGGACCTGCTGGACCTGCTAGGAGTGGAGGTCCCAGGGCTTGGTGAGTAACTATTTAATTATTAGTACTTTGTGTCTGTTCTTCTGCTCTGTGTTATATATTGTGAATATCTTTTTTTTCTTCTAACCAGCTAGAATGTTGCTGCTTACATTCCAGGTTAATTACGTTTAAAAGACTTCTGTGATTATGACACAGGTGCTTTTCTGTGCTACTACTAATCTTACTTGTTTGCAACTTTGCCTTTTCGCTCGCTTAGCGTGATTCTGTAAGAGTTTATTTTAGAGAAATTAAGTTACGGAATGCTACAGTGACTCTAGTCCGCTCCTTACTTTGTCCTGTCACTAAGAGATAGGGGCGGATTGATACTTAGGTTTCGGTACTTTGTATGAGTTTCTAATTTGTTAGTGGTATGCGTGATGCCCCCTCAGTTACGTGACGTGCTGCTAGTACGGCAGTCTTTATTAGAACCTTTTCTAGTTTGTTCAATGAGTGGTGGACTGGTAATTGGCTTAGCACTAGCAGAACATCAGCATCAATCAATCAACCCAAAATTTGGTGTATACAAAAATTTTAGTCATGTGTCCTCCATTTGACCATATGCATTGTCGAGGAATAAAAGAAGTGGAAATGCATGCTTAATGTACAATTGGCATGCCTGTAATAGGTGGGCTAGGTCGGGTGGTACGTCATACTTAGGCTTAGTTGTAACTTAGTATTCTGGAATCAGAATGGAATGGAAGACTGGATTACTGTTGATAAATAGTAACTTAAGTAGTCGATCCGCGAATCCCCCGATACTACATGTTGACCAGATGAGATCGGTCAATTTAGTTATTGCAATTGTTATTTACATAAGTGTGACCGTTCAATATTGTATTTGTTTGACACCATCCATCAATGTTTGTCTCTTTCTTATAGCTTTCCTGTTCATCAGCACCCAGGGGCAGACAGACAGGGAGTGGGCAGTCGGCGGGACAACAGTCCGAACAACACCACCAGGAGGACACCAATGAGGGCTCCTCTGCTGGCCCCAGTAAGTCTTCTTGTTTTTAATAATATTTCTTATTCCATAACTTTTACTGCACCATATTTTCACGAACTATTGTTTCAGTTTCCCAATGCTATTTTTACCAACAATTATCCTTCGATCTGTACGGTTTCAAAAATGTTGTTATCCCTGCCTCTGCTATGATGACTCTCAGTAATACTACTACTATCAGTCTGTCTGTACTGTAGTAGCTAAGCTTGCCCAGTTGGCCAGTGCCCCTTTATGTGAAAGGTTGTAATAAAACTCAGATTCACCAGTAGCTCTAGCCATTGAGTCCAGTCCTTTGGGTCGTCCTCTTGTACTACTTCTAGTTTTATTGATCTTGAGTCTTTGTTAATCTTGAGGCTTTGACAATTCACAGCAACAAATGCCCAACCAGATTTATTGCTATTTTGATATGATAGCCTATAGGACATACTACTACTGTTGTAGGGATCTTGCACATACAGACCTTTGCACAAGAAAATAGGATGTTGGTAATGGTAGGTTGGACCTTCCTCACACACCTCAATCAGAAATTCAGAACCCACCACAATCCCCTGCTCGACTATAGTACTGTCTTGTCATAACTATTAGGTCTCCGAACCCTCCCCCCAAGATACCCAACAAGTAGACAACCCAGCCTGCATTGCCGTCCGCCACGGAAAGGCATACAGACATTGCAGAGTATGCTTGGGGGCCCCCATGGAGGGTACCTATGCTATGGTACCCCCCTGCCTTTCAAAGCAAAACGAGACAGGCTCCGTGCGGGGCCTGTCATGTTGTGCTTGAAAAAGCAGCACAACATGTATTTTTAGCATTGCTTTCGGCACCGCCAACCAGAATGTAAAAAAAACAGGATGCGCCCGCCACTGTGATGGGCGCATCCTCCTAATTAATTGTTCCCATGGGACCCCCACCCTTTTTAGTGTGAGGATGTCCGCCCGCCATCCGATGTCCTAAGTATGAGTTGTTGTGAACGTTTGAAGAGTGAACTAGAAGACTAGAATCCTTTTAATTGGCGTAGGAGCGGGAGTATTGAGTAACCAATGGCCTCATCTATCTGATTTCAACTCCGCTTTGAAAGTTTTATGGAGAAGAGCACCTGGTGCACTGTTCAACTAAAAAGTGAAAGACGGATGGAAGGAAGAAGGACGGGCGAGATTTAAAATTGTCATGTTCTCACTCATCTCCTCGCTTCCTGCCGAACGGAAGCGAGGCATTCTCCTATCGTAACGAGACTCCTCCCACCAAAGGCCGCCTGGCAGGGTAGCCGTCTAGTTGTTGGAGGTCGACGCAGCTGACGCCACTGGCCGGCCGGCACTTCCGGTTAGTTCTGCTTTTCAAGTCCGAAGACGCCCACATCAGCCCTCCGGATACTTCCACGGAGCTTCGCAGGAACGCAGGAGCGTATGCCAAGGCTCCATCAGCAACCAGACTCTCCGTCCTGACCACGCAAGGGCGCCTAAAGATCCTTCCTACGTGACTCGTGCGAAGGCATGGGGTCACACTTTCCTTGTCCTTCTCATCAGCGCAAGAGCGCTCGACTCTTTCTTCGCAGCTCGTGCGACGGCACGAAGTCGCGCTTACCTTTGCCCCTATCAGCAGCGCAGGAGCGCTTGACCCCTTCCTTTGCGGCTCGTGCGACGACACAAAGTCGTGCTTGCTTTGTTTCTTCACCCCAGCGCAAGAGCGCTTGACCCTTTCTTCGCGGCTCATGCAACTGCACGAAGTCGTGCTTGCTTTGTTTCTTCACCCCAGCGCAGGAGCGCTTGACCCTTTCCTTTGCGGCTCGTGCGACGGCACAAAGTCGCACTTACTTTGGTCCTTCACCCCAGCGCAGGAGCGCTTGGCACTTCCTTCGTGACTCGTGTGACGGCACGGAGTCGCGCTTACGTACCCTTCACATCAGCGCAGGAGCGCTTTACTTCAGGTGACCATTTAGGGGTTCATGTTTTGTGTTACCTGTGTCTACCCACTGTAATTGGTGCATGTGTCTGCCCACTGTAATTGGCGCAGTTATTACACCTGCATCCTCTCTCGCCATTAGGTGGTGTCGACACAAGACCCAAAGAACCATAGAAGGGACCCCACCACGACATCCACCATATTGCCCTCACCCGCTTCTTGGCAGCCTCCCCCGGTTCCCTCTTTCACCTGGTCAGTGTATTTGGTCCTTCCAGGAGGAGAAGGGCGCAGGAGGGGGTTGTCCACGCCGTCCCCGTGGGATCTCTCCACAAGCAGGAGGTAAGAATTGTGGGGATATGACAAAAATGTTATGTACTACTGTGCTTTATAGTGCTACTCTATCATTCCACTATGTGTATAAATAATTAACTTGTCTTACTGGTTTTCTAAGAGTATATTTTACAATTGTCTTGTTTTTTTCTTTTTGATACACAGCTACTCCTAAACTCAATCGAAAGGAGTTGGCCGCCAAGGCAAGGCGCCGGAAGCTGGAGGCAATCCAGCGTGAATACCGGTGGCTGGTGGTCTTGGCAGAGGAGGAGGAGGAGACTGCAGCAGCACTTGAAGCCTCCTCCAGTGCACCACCCTCAAGCGGTACGGCGCCACCGTCTGGCGGCTGCCCGCCGCCACCGCAGTGCCATCTCTGGTGCCCCCCCCACTGTGGCTGCAACTGGCACGCCCTCAGACGCCACGTCGCCCGTTTAGAGGGGCAGATGCGTGTCCTCCTTCAGTCCCGCCCCACACCTTAGTCCCTGTCTTCAAGTTCTGCCCCTTTTTTAATTCTTGTTTGGGTGGGTGGGAACTGGTTTGGGCGTTGGGTTTTCGGACTACTATTTTCTCCAGGACTTTCATACGGACATTGGTTGGGGTTAGGGAGGGGGGTGGGTCAGCTTTTGTGGGTTTTTAGTTTATTTTTGTTAGGGTAAATTAAATATATTTTTCTATTTTACATACAATGTTGTTAATGTTTTGTAGGTGGGGTTACTGTTTTACATCACACTGTTTCCTTGCTGGTGCAGGGCCGCCCATAGCCTGTGTTTGATTTAAATAATTGGCTGACTGTGTAAGACACAAACAGATAGATGCGACACACCTCACTGATTGACTTGTCCTACTAGTACTTTCAGTCTGTCCTCTAGTCTATGCATTCTTTATCTGGACTGGTGTGTGAAATTGAATTCATTGAAAACATGTCCATTATTAATTCTGCCTCCCCCAAACTTCTCTCTTACCTGTGCTTGATGTTTATGTTTAACTTAGGCACAGCAATGGCTGCATGGTGAAGATGGTTTCCTTTTTCTAACATGCCATGATTGGGGTGGTGGTGGTAGTATAGTAGTAGTAGTAGACACTGGCAGGGCGGCAGCATTTGCAAAAAAAGAAAAGGAGACAGTCAATCGCCTTTGAGAGACTGTTAGAGGAGTAGTAGAATGAAGTACAGTACAGAAGTTACTGAGTAACAATAATATGCTAAAATATTTTATAACAAAACCTAATGGTGGTTGGGATAGCTTACTAGACAGAGTTACAAACTATAGTTGTGTCGAGTCACTTGACTAGGCCTACAGCCTAACAGTTAGTGCTGTGTATGAGGAATGACAACAAACAAATCCAATCAATGCCGGCAATTAATGCTGAGGTATATGTTCCTTTGTTAAATAAATTACCTCTAAAATATCCTACTCATGGGTAGGCAAGCAGAAGAAGATTATCGCTCTGCCTTGAAATTGAAGTACTGTTGCTTTCGCCACATCCGCCCCAGCAAGTGTGTGATTAAGTATTGGTGTACATTTAATTTAGTCACACCGACAATAAGTCACACAGCCCGGGGGAAGAGGGTTAGTGTTTGTTGAATGGATGGGAAGGGGGTTTTAGGAAAGGTTTGGCATTGAAAAACAGTATGCATGGACAAACAAACGACAATCTTTGAAGACTAACATATCCATATGTTAAGGGAGAAAAAGGAAATGAATGCATGATGATGAGAGACCCGGATTACATACACTTCTTGTTCTGTTGTTCCGGCCTTAATACTCTTACAGATAGCAAATAGAAATTTTAAATATTGGTAGGGAAGAATCGTAAACAGAGAGCAAACCTAATGATGATAATAACAACAACAAGAACACACTGTTGTAAAGATTGCATACAAAAAAATTATTCAAATTATTTAAAAGAAGATAAAAGTTGATACTGTTACTGTGTTATCCTGGTAAAAAATGTGGACTGGATTTGCATCTCGGCATTTCTCTTGGTCCTCTCGTCCATCAATCTTGGGTGTGTCGCCACTCGCAACTGCCCGGCTAGAATTTCTTTTTCGAATTATTGGTAAGGTAAGTGTGCATTGTAATTGTAGATAGAAAACCAAAGGGGATATTGAGAAATAAATAAAGTTGAAACAAATGCACAAGTTATGGTGTAGTGCAACAAGAACACTTTCCGAGGTGGCATGTATGCATCATCTCTACTCTAGTCTGTTTCCAGCATTGACCTTCAACAATAACAGGAGAGAGCAGGCCCACAGTGGCAGGCCTGACGGCACGTTGCTTAGCAGTAGCACATCCTACGTTTAGACTTTAAAGTACTTTTTTTTTTTTTTTTTTTTAAAGAGTTGGACAAAGGCAATGCACATTATCCATTCCAAACATAGCATTTTACAGTTTAAGTTAGTAAATCAATGCACCGCAGTCATCCCACCTCTACACTCTATTCCACTTCTACACAGACATTTGGGTCTGCTGTGGTTGTTGTGGACGTGTTTACCTTTAGGCTTTTAAGTTTTTCTTTTATGCCACTCATGAAACGTCCTCCTGACTTCATTTTTATCTCCGATACTTTTACTGACTGACTGTAAAGATCGGCCTGCAGTAGAAGTAAAATTGTTATTAAACAACAAGAGTAGAAATATTATTGACTTGAGTCAGTCTTTAGTGTGTACAGAAAGATAGATTACTAGTACACTTTGACTTCACTTTGTGCACAACAAACAAACAACGAAAACACAAACAGCAATCGCTCAGGTGTCCAGTGCATGCCATTAATTGTCATTACCTGTTCCTTCTCATCTTAAGTTAACGGGCCGTCTATTTCGCCATCATCATCATGGACGGTGCTGTTGTGTCAATCATACTCATTGCACAGATTGAGTGAGTCCCCTTCCTGTATTGAATTAAAAGCAATGTATCACCAAGCTGCAGGAGAAGTACAAATTTCTTATTTGCAAAAAGGGGAAAATTGAATTCACCTGAGTTAAGTTTAGTGTGTTCTGTAGAAAGATGATTAGTGCACAATTACATAACTTCATGCACAACAAACACAACAAAATCATTCAGTCTGCGACTCTGCGTCCAATGCATGGCATCAATCATTACCTGTTCCATCTTATTTTCTGTGAATGGGCAGTCTCTCTCGGCTATGAAAGGAGGATAGCTATAGTAATCATTTGATTCATGCTCCACTTCTTTTGGCAGGACTAGGAAAGTTTGAATTTGTTCTTCTAGTATTTACCATCATCCAATCATCATTCATGAGGGCAATGGATTTGGGCGGGAGATTCAGTATGATGGAGCGGAGGAGCTGGATTCGGAGGACTGTACTGTCAAATTGCAGACACCTGAAACTTGTATATTAAATAAGAAGACGGTGGTAATGGATTTGTTGTGATTCACAAGTTTGGAACCAGAACGACAGACACACAAATAAAGGGGGAAAAAGGGAGGAAGACAGTAAGTGCAAGCCTAATTGTCAGGGAAGTATAGCTCGTCCTCAAACTCTGGGGGGTCAGCCAGTAGTAGATTATCATCATGTGACACACTACTTCCATCACCTGAGGCGCTGTCCTCATCTTCCTCCATTGCTTCATGTATTGTGTAATTCGGTGATATGAAGTGCTGATTCATTTTGATCATTGTTAACCTCTCCACGTTTTTGGGCGAGAGACTGGTCTTTCTCAATGTTACAATTGAACCAGCAGCACTGAAAACACATTCGGAAGAGACACTTGCGACAGGGCAAGCCAGATAGCTTATCGCCAGCCTGCTGAGCAGTGGCCATTCAGACCTTTTCCTATACCAATACTGCAATGGGTTTTGATCAATGTACACCTCTGTTGGGTCATCCAGATAGGCCTGGACCATCCGCTCAATGTTCAGGGGTGCTGCAGGTAAGCTTTCGTGCTCTTTTCTCTGTGCATCAGCACTGTGCTTATTAATGCCTAACTGTACATACCAATCATCTAATGATTGTACTGGGCCTAATGATCCAGTTATTGTTGCTGTTGTTGATAGTGATGGTGAGTGTTGTGATCCAAACGCACTGCCCTCAGCCGACGAAGTTGCACTTGATCCTGCATGGCCTGCTGCAGTACTTCTTGTGGGTTGATCTTGCGGGCTTTTAATTAGCAGCCGTTCGTTTTCCAACTTACTGGCTGCTTCAGCTATACAAGTTTTGTAGCGGGCAACATCAATCTCGGAAAAAGCAAAGAATGTCTTCAGTCGAAATTTTGCATGTGGATCCAGAATTGTGTCACAAATGTAATGTTCTTGTGACAAAATTTTATTTTGTATCCTTACATTTTCAGCTAAGCAACGGGCTAAGCTCTCCACCAAGTGATAGGCTTCCCTTTTGTCCTCTACACCTTTGTATGATTCAGACACATGAATGAATGAATGAAATGAAAAAAGTATTTAGTAAAGCGCACTGCGGCCAAGCGGCTTCCTGGCGCTGAGGACCTGATCAGAACTCACAAAGAACATCCCGGGGGACTAGGAGGGGAACGCCTGAGAGAAAAGAAAAGTTTTTAGGGCCTTGCGGAAGTGAGAGTAGATGGGAATAGAGCGAATAGAAAGAGGAAGACTGTTCCAGAGCTGAGGGGCCAGGACTGAGAACCGTGTGCCCCCCGTTCTGGACTTGCGAAAACGGGGGATGCGCAAAAGAGACAAGGAAGAAGAGCGAAGAGTACGACAGGGGACATAAGAAGAAATGAGAGAGGTGATAAAAGAGGGAGCAGAACGGGAGTGAGCCTGAAAAGCTACACAGGCCAATTTAACAATTTAAAAAAGGATCTAAAGTGAACAGGAAGCCAGTGAAGGGTCTTGAGCGCAGGTGTGATGTGAGAGGATTTAGGAAGGGAAAGGATGAGACGGGCAGCTTGATTTTGAATGGCCTGAAGTCTGCGGGATTCGAAAGCGGGAATGCCCACATAAAGACCATTCCCATAGTCGAGGCGAGAGGGGACAAGGGCCAAGACTATGGTTTTAAGTGCGTCGGTGGAAAAGAACCGTGAAATCTTCCGGATGAGACAGAGGGACAAAAAACAGGAGGATACAACGGAACTGATCTGACTATGCATTGAAAGGTCATGACTGACTTTGATGCCAAGGGTACGGACAGAGGGGACTGGCAGAGGGGGCGGACCGAAAGAGAGGGGCCAATGTAAAGGAGACCAAGGATTGGAGGGGCCACCAGTGAGGACAAGTTCCGTCTTGTCCGGATTAAGCTTCAAATGATTGGCGCTCATCCACTCAGAAATAAAAACTAAAGTGGAACAAAACTTGGGAAGAGAATCAGGGGAGGAAGACAAATCAAAAATGAGCTGAAGGTCATCTGCGTAGTTGACTGTACACAGAGACCCCCAGCTCCAGAAGAGAAGTGATAAGGGGTTGGATATAAAGATTGAAAAGAAGGGGGGAAAGGGAGGAACCCTGGTGGACACCACAAGTGACCGGACGGGAAGGGGCAGAAAAGCCAGATAGATGAACCGCCTGGGACCTCTCCCGAAGAAAGGACGCAAGCCAAGAAAAGGCCGCGCCCTGAATGCCAGCTGATCTGACACGGTCGAGAAGAATGGAGTGGTCGACCGTGTCAAACGCAGCGGACAAGTCGAGGAGGACCAGGGCTTGGGGAAGATTAAGATCGGCTTTCCCCTTAAGTTCATCCAAAACCGCGAGAACCACCGCCTCCGTGGAGTGGCCCGGGCGGAAACCCGCCTGATGGGATGCCAATAGACCATTCTCCTCGACGTAGGTGGACAGGCAAGAGGTAACGTAGGCTTCAAGAATCTTACCAAGATAGGGAAGGAGAGAAATGGGACGAAAATTGGAAAGAAGAGAGGGATCCAGACCAGTTTTTTTAAGATAGGGAGAACTATAGCAGATTTAAAGGAAGAGGGAACAGAACCAGAAGCCAAAGAAGAATTAAGAAGAGCAAGAGGAGGGGCAGGGCAGTTAGTGAAGAGAGTTTTGAGAATACGAGCCGGCGCGCAGTCCGCGGGAGAACCAGACCTGACTTTGGCTAGGAGTTTAAAAAATAATTCAAGGGAGATGGGAGGGAAAAGGGCAAAAGAGGAAAGGGGAGGGGGAGGGAGATGAATAGGGCAGGGTTGAGACACGATAGGAATGTTGGCTTTGATCTTCAGAATCTTGTCTATAAAGAAGTCATTGAGTGAGGAGCAGAGGGACTGTAAGGGGAGAAGACTTGGGGTGGAGCGATCAGAAGTGGCGACATTGTGGACCAGGGAGAAGATTTCCCGAGGTTTATTAGCGGCGAGAGCCACTCTCTCAGTGAAATATGAAGTTTTAGCCACTAGAATCGCCTTTTTATATTCAGTGAGGAGTGATTTGTATTTAGCGCGCAGGGAAGAGCTGTAGTTCCGTCTCCAGTGGCGTTCCGACCGCCTAAGGTCGAGTTTAAGGGCTTTTAGCTCTGGAGAGAACCATTTGTGTGCGTCGTAAGGACGAACCGCTTTGATCTTACTAAGCGGGGCAACTAGGTCACAGGAAGAAGAAAGCCAGGTGCTGAGGATCTCGGCCTGGGATTCAAGAGGAAGATCATTAAGGTCTGGGGCAGAGGAGGCCAAAGCGAGCGAGAGGGAATCGAGGTCAATCTGATTCCAATTGCTGGCTAATCGGTTTTTAGGAAGGGGATGCTTGTCGACCGCACCCAAGTGAATAGAGAAAGAGATGATGAAGTGGTCCGACCAAACACAAGGAAAAATAGAAGGAGATGAAATAACAGGACGAGTAGACCAAATTTGGTCCAAAGTGTGACCCTGAACATGGGTAGGAGCTGTAACATGAGACGTGAGGTTCAAACAGTGAAGGGTGGCAGAGAAATCTTTAGAAGAAGAATCTTCCCTGATGTCGCCCGGCCAGAAGTTGAAATCGCCGAGCAACAGGACGGAGGAGTTATTGACCACCAAAGTGGCCAAAAGATCCTGGAGGGAAGCTACAAAAGAGGGCATGGATTGGGGGAGGCGGTATACAAGAACAGTAAGAGGGGCAGAAAGATTAAGTGAACGGGCCACCAAGTAGTCCACATTAGGTATAGGGGGATAAGTAAGAAGTTGAAATTTAAAAGACGACCGAGTGATCATCGCCACTCCGCCCCCAGCCTTGCCAACCGGACGGTCAGCTCGAAGAGCATAGTAGGAGTCGGGGAGGATGGACAAAAGATCGGGAAGGGAATCGGAAGAAAACCAGGTTTCAGTCAGAAACAAAAAGTCAGGGGAATCTGTGGTCAAAAGATTAAAAAGTGCCAGCTGATGTTTAACTGCCGAGCGGGTATTAAGAAGATGGGCAGAGGCAAGAGTAGGAACAGGGAGGGAACAAGGGACAGGAAGGGAATCAGAGGGATGGGAAATAGGACAGTGAGTAATGGGTATAGGGTAGGAAGGGGGAGAGGAGAGGATGCCGTGCGAATCCAAGTGTTGCAGTAATGAGAGAGGCTGAAGGAGGGAGGATGACAGAGCAGTGAGTTGAGCTGCAGTGTAAGCCACAATAGGAACAGGGTCAGTGGCCCCAGGTCCCGGCCCGTCGCGGACGGGCGCAGACGGGCTTAACTTAGGCGCAACTTTGGCGCACCTTCGTCGCGCCCGCTGCGCTCGTCCGCTGCGCTGCCGAGGGTGGGTGGCCATATTATAGGGACACATGAGGGGGGATGGTCAGTGGGGCGTGGCAGGGGGTGGAGGAGCCAAAGAACTGCAACGCGGCGCCCGGACCCACCCAAGATGGAAGACCAGCCCGTCCCGCTCGGAGAGCCAGGTGAGGAGGGGGCGGTCAGCGGCGGCGGTCTGGGACGCGTGCAAGAGAAGGGACAGCGAGGAAGAATCCAGGAGCGCTATGGCAGGAGCGCAGAAAGTGCAAATGCAGGTAATCAAAGTTAAAAATAAACAAACAGTCTCGTAAAATAAGCGTGGCTCCCGGAGACGCCTCGGGAGGTCAAGAGGTAGATGTAGGAATGGGCGCGCTATCAGCTGCCGGCCTGAAGTACTTTACCACATTCTTCAGCTGATGCTCTAGCATTTGCAATAATGGGATAGCTTGGCCCATTGTACAGTCCTCCTTGCTGACTTCACGTGTGAAGACCTCAAAAGGACAAAGCATCTCAGTCAGGCATTTAATTAGGCTCCATTGCTCCATCTCAAGGTTCATGCCTTTAACAGTAGCATCCCCTCTTCTTTTCCAGACATATTCATGGAGTGACCTGTACTGCTCATGCAAACGATCAAGCATGTAATACGTTGAGTTCCAACGTGTTGCCACTTCCTGGATGAGTGCCTTGACTGGCATCCTATGTTCACGTTGGATGATCCTTAGCTGCTTCTGAGCTTTAAAATAATGGCTGAAATGAGTGCATATTCTCCGGCAGATGGCCAGTAAATTGCTGACTATGGGTTCTTTTTTCAGAAAGTCTTGAACTATAATGTTTATGCAGTGCGCCAAACACGAAACCCTGAAATAGGAACCAAGTTCCATGGCCTTAAGTACATTACTGCCATTGTCTGCGATAACAAAACCCATCCTAAGCCCTCTTGGCTGCAGCCATTCCAAAACCTTGCTGCGAAATTCTTGTAAAATGTTTTCAGCCGTATGAGATTTCTCCATGGCGAACATGGCTACAGTTGCATGTTTCCGAGTACCTTTAAAAATCGCAGCTGTGTCAACAGCACCTCGTGCAGATAGCTTATCTCTAAACCCCACAAAAGAGACACAGTGTGCAGTGATGCACATGTAATCTGTGGCTTGGCAACTGGTCCACATGTCTGTTGTCAGGTGGATATTGTGAACAGCACTCTGCTGCAAAGGTTGTCCAACCAATTGCAGCACATCATGATGTAGTGCCGGAACAGCAATTCTTGCGAAATAGGACTGTCTGGGAACCTTCCATTTAGGGCAGATGGCTGACACAAATTCAAGGAAACCCACCCCTTCCACAAATGAAAAAGGAAGAAGGTCCAGCGCTAACATTTTAGCCAGCTTCGCATTGTACAACCGTGCCGTTGGGTGGTTGCATTGGAACTGCCCCTCTAACTTAAACATGCTCTCAATGGTAGGCGGGATTACTTTCCTTTGTGGTGCTGTTTTCATTAAACCACTTAGGCTCAACGACACAGTTTGTCTCATTGCGGTACTCGGTCGCCTTGGTGTCTCAGCCTGACTCTGAGTATGGCTCTTACTGCGGCGCCACTCAGATGTTACTGAGGAGGATGTGGGCGGTACCACTGCACTACTGGGGACAGGGCTAGAAATGCCTCCATCTTCTTCACCTTCCACCACAATAATATTGCTCCCTGATTCTTCCTGACCAATTTCAATGGGTTGAGTTTTTCTACTTTCTTTTAACTGAAGTAGGTGATTCTCCCAGACGATAGTGTGGTGTATTCTGAGAAGACTTGCTTGGCCTCCGGTACCAAAGTTTGTATCAAGCTTACCACGCCAAACACCTTGCCTGTAACTTTTACTACCACTACCTACTGAGATGGTTGAGCTGGATGTAGGTCCCTGCCGGGCCTTGGAAAATATGGCAGCTGGAGGTAGTGGTGGTGTAACCTGTGATGGTGATATCCGTGCTACATCCCGCTCAGTAGCAGCCTTTCTGGATAGGGTGAGAATGTTGGTCTCCAATCCCTTTGGGGCGGGAGTAATGTGCGTGATGACTGGCTCGTCTTCATCAACATCACCCCCCTCTTCTACAGCTACCTCCATAACTCTAAGTTTTTCTGGGACCTTCCTTTTCAGAAGCATTGTCTTGTGGCGTATATCACTCTCAGACTGAGCTGGTGGGTACCAAGTGGCATCACGATCATCAGAAGCGGGGCTTGAAGAAGAAGATGATGGACTAAGCCTCCTTTTCCTTGCTGGTGGTCTGGAAGACAATAGATATTCTGAAACAGTGGTTTGACTTTGCTCCACTTTGTCTGCAGGAAGCTCGATTTCCTGAAATGCCCCTACGTCAGGAGCAACAACTACTATGGTGGGCTGTTGCGGCTGCTGCTGTTCTTGTTGCGGCCGCTGCTGTTCTGGTTGCGGCCACTGCTGTTCTTGTTGCGGCTGCTGCTGTTCTTGTTGTGGCTGCACACTTATCTGCTGAGTTTGCACCTGCGTTGATTGTGTACTACTTTGCGATAATGACATTTCTTCAACATCGCTGCTCGTTGGTAGACTGGCTACCTCTGCGACACTAAAGCCCTTGGGCCTAGGTTGGTGGGGTTGGACCGCTGGTGCTGAGGTGCTGCTCCCAGCTTGGTTCCCGGACAACGCTGCTGCAGGTGTAACTTTTTTGGTGCCAAAAAAAACATTGGCCGGCACACCACCAGTCGTGGTTAATGGCACTTCCTTTTTCTGTTCATTCTTCTCACCGGCAACTTTCTTGGTACTGGACCTGGTACCTTTCTTTGGGGCAATCTTCTTCAGATATCAGGCAGGATGCAGATGCACAACAAGTTCTGATCACACGTGGACGTGATGCACAGCAGGACTTCTGTCTGGCTGGTAGTACAACGGGTAGCCGGGTGATGCTGATGACACCTCCTCCTCTGGCTTTTTGTGCACCTAAAAGCAAATAAGCCAGGAGAAGAACATCAGTGAAATGTTGCATTTGTTGTTGTGGTTTAGTTACTTAGTACTGGTCTAGTGCAAACAAAAGATATAGTCTATCCATTTATGACTTTTTTTGAACAAGGGCTATGTTATACTACTGTGTACAGTCACACACTACACTCTCAGGAAGGATAGGAAAGTTATTAATAACCACCAAAAATAAAAATGTAATGGAAGTGAGGTGGACCCTATTTGCCATTAAATTATTTGAGCATCTCAGCATCCATGGAGCTGCTGCTGGCAAAGGGGTGGATGGATGGAAGCAGTAAGCCAAATAGCCAATAGGAAAACCATGCAGGCCTATATGGCAAAAGCAGGACACTAATAACTCCCAGTCCCAACACAAAAAAGGCCACCAGCCACATGGACACTCAAAAATCACAAACAAGCAGGGGGCCTGGGAAACACCAGGAGCTGACAAAAGGCCTATAAAAGCCAGGTAAAGGATGCATGCTAAAGCACACTGCTCTGCCTTTTTAAACACACTTCCCCAACTCAATCCAATGCCATCCATGCCCTAAATGATGTCTAAATTCAACAGACCACACAGAAAACACTTGATTAATAAAGCTGTGGCTACCTGCTCTGATCCTAGTGGATGAAAGCAGGCCTGTTGGCAGACAAGGCAAGGCAAGCTTACAGGCCTAGGCTTCAAAATGGCCACCAGCCACATGGACAGGCCCAACAACATCAGAAAGCCCACCCCAAAAAAACACACTTCCCCAACTCAATCCAATGCCATCCATGCCCTAAATGATGTCTAAATTCAACAGACCACACAGAATCTAATGCCATCCATGCCCTAAATTATGTCTAAATTCAACAGACCACACAGAAAACACTTGATTAATAAAGCTGTGGCTACCTGCTCTGATCCTAGTGGATGAAAGCAGGCCTGTTGGCAGACAAGGCCAGGCAAGCTTGCAGCCCTAGGCTTCAAAATGGCCACCAGCCACATGGCCAGGCCCAACAACATCAGAAAGCCCACCCCAAAAAAACACACTTCCCCAACTCAATCCAATGCCCTCCATGCCCTAAATGATGTCTAAATTCAACAGACCACACAGAAAACACTTGTTTAATAAAGCTGTTGCTACCTGCTCTGATCCTAGTGGATGAAAGCAGGCCTGTTGGCAGACAAGGCCAGGCAAGCTTGCAGGCCTAGGCTTCAAAATGGCCACCAGCCACATGGCCAGGCCCAACAACATCAGAAAGCCCACCCCAAAAAAACACACTTCCCCAACTCAATCTAATGCCATCCATGCCCTAAATGATGTCTAAATTCAACAGACCACACAGAAAACCCTTGATTATTAAAGCTGTGGCTTCCTTCTCTGATCCTAGTGGATGAAAGCAGGCCTGTTGGCAGACAAGGCCAGGCAAGCTTGCAGGCCTAGGCTTCAAAATGGCCACCAGCCACATGGCCAGGCCCAACAACATCAGAAAGCTCACCCCAAAAAAACACACTTCCCCAACTCAATCTAATGCCATCCATGCCCTAAATGATGTCTAAATTCAACAGACCACACAGAAAACACTTGATTAATAAAGCTGTGGCTACCTGCTCTGATCCTAGTGGATGAAAGCAGGCCTGTTGGCAGACAAGGCCAGGCAAGCTTGCAGGCCTAGGCTTCAAAATGGCCACCAGCCACATGGACAGGCCCAACAACATCAGAAAGGCCACCCCAAAAAACACACTTCCCCAACTCAATCCAATGCCATCCATGCCCTAAATGATGCTTGAAAATTAAATACATTCAAAAAACACCAAAGGAACAGTTGCTTCATCATGCACACACCCATGAGGCCATGCCCATGACTAGCTCAGGCCTACTACTACCCACAACATTTAAAAAAAAAAGGAATGATGATAGTTACCAAAAATAAATTGTAGTTACAACAACTGCAATGCCCCCAATCAAACAGACGCAGCAACCACTTACTTGTAAAATATCCAAATAAAAAAATCCTCAAATCCAATTCCAATAATGCAGCAGACAAAAAGAGTGATCTTTCCATCTCAAAATCCAAAGGCAGAATGAGCAGGAGATGGACAAAGCACTGGGAGGAGCCTGCTGGACAGGAACAGGAAGTTGGAGATTCTATGGCACTTCCTCCCTCTCCCCACCTTTTTAAAAAAGGACTCCTTGCACAAAAAAGGACAGCCAAATGTCAATCTGAGGAGTTGTTTTCATCCAAAATCATCATTTGCAGAAGGTTTCATGCTGCTAGAGCTGATATTCTTCTCCAAATTGTAAATTTTACATGTTAGAGTTCTGGAGCTTCACATTACTTCCGCCGGATGTCGATAGCGTGTCGAAAATGACTTGATCGCGTTCTCTGCTCCCTGTCGCGTTGGATATCAGGTGTTCGGGGTCTCTTTCTCCTTTTCGCGTTCGATTAGACGAGCCCGCGTCCTCACTCTCTCGCTCGCGCTGGAGAAGGACGTGTTCGAGATCTCAATCTTCTCATACTCGCGCGGCGCATGATCGCAAGAAGAATGATGTGATCGCGCGACAAATGACGTGATCGCGCAACAAGTGACGTTAATGCGGGCGCGAACTGTTGCGAGACAGCGCAAAATGGCTACCAACAATCCAATATCTCGTGGAGAACGCGAGCGGGTCAGGACAACTTGTCGGCGAACGCGGGGATTCAGGTAAGGAGATCGCGCGCACGCGAGAATGTATTTTTTTACAGCGCGAGCAAGAAACAAATTACCTCTAAGATGCGGATTGCGGAAATTTTGACATTTTCGCGCTTTCCGCGGAACGCGAAAATGCCAAATTATCGCAATTTCCGTGAACGGAATGGAATTTTGGCCCAGGCCTAGTAGGTACACGGGGAAAACGTGTGGCGATTGAAGTTGCACGACGCATTGTCTGGATGCGATTTGGTAACATCGTCGTGTGTTGCCATTAGGGATATTTTCTGTATGAAAGAAGTGTATGGGTAGCGAAGGCCACCTGTGAAATTTTGATCTTAAGTACCAGGAGCCCAAAAGGCACTCTGATTACGCTTATCACTGGAAAGGTAATAGGTGTTCTCTAAGCTTGTTGGAAGGATAAAGTAGAGGGAAGTGCTACTTTATTAATGAGTGTAATAATTCTGTAGTAGGGCAGATTGTCCGCTGCTCTCGGGAAAGAAAGGATTCTGTGTGAATGAACTACATTTTCCATATGAATGTGTGTAAATGAAATAGCATTCAGGTTAATTGTGAAACTCTGGTCTTAATTCTCAGGAGATTTGGGTCTCCAACAGGTGTTTTATTTCTAAAGAAACGGTTAGCTAATGCTTGTTAGAAGGGCAGAGTAGAGGGAAGTGCTACTTTATTAACAGATGTAATGATTCCGTAGTAGGGCAGATTGTCTGCTGCTCTCGGGAAAGACGGAATTCTTGTGAGAAAGTCAAAACTATCTCTTTTGTTAGTGAAGCAGACAAAGGTGGCGTTTTTATGTCATTTCTAACAGATTTTGAGTAAAAGAGAAGATAAGAAAAAGATTGCCGTAAGATTTTGTAAAGGGAGGGCTAGTAGCAGGAGGAAAACTGACGTCCCAAAGGGCCACGCTGGCACTGGACAAGACAGTGGGTGTGAAGTGAGCCCTGTTTAAAAAGAAGGGGTCTGTAGCAGGCGTTAAACAGACTGAAACTGTCAATTGTGGCAGGATTGGAGAAAATAAATTGCATTAAGATATTGCAGAAATGGAATTGTTTAAAGGTTTAAAGAAGCTGTTTGGAGGTAAAGTGAAAAAATTGTTGTTTATTGGTGATGCTCCTGAAGGAACACCTGTGCATTTTATGTCTACCAATTTGGGACAAAATTCATGTATGTGGGTTCACCAATGGTGCAAGATTACTGAAAAAGAGGGTCCTTTGAGGTTTCCAAAAGATGGTACTTTTGAATTGCAAGTTATTGACAAATTAAGGGAAGTGTTATGTGAAAGAAAGATACCATCTAGAGCTGCACAATTTGAGGCCTTAAGCATGTGGGAAAAAGCAGCGAGAGACAAAGCAAGTGAGGATAAAAAGGTAAAGCCCCAGATGCAGGAGAAGGGAATTAATGATGATAAAAAGCTTCAAATGAATAATGATTCAGGGGATGAAATAATGGATGCATTGTTAACTGAGTGTCCGCCACTTTATATTGTTCCCATTAAAAATACTGAAAATAGTGTACCAGTAAGTACTACAGTGGCTACTGCTTCTGTTGAACAGAGATAAATACAGAATGAGAGAAATGTGCAGACATTTCAGATTGACCCACTACCTGTTGTTTCAGCACTGACAGTGATACCTCCAGGTGTTACTGCTTTAAATGTGACTGATTCAGTGAAAAAACTACAAGCTGCAGATGCACAGACAGTGCCTAGACCAATTGTGACTGTCCCAATTAATATGGGCCCTACTCAAAAGGTTCAAAGAGTTGTAGAAGGAGTAAATATGATGGGGTTTATTTCAGAAACTCAGAATGCACAGATTATTGAACAGAAACTACCCCAGACAGTCCAAGCATTAAAAGATGGAAATAAATGGTGTTTACAGCACCCACAGCACAGGATAAAATAAATATATTTGGAGATGGGATTTTTCAAACCTACTTTGAGGAAGCAGCAGTAATTAAAAAGATAGAAAGCATGGGGGAACGAATTAACCCAGACCCCGAAAAAGAGAAACAGCTTAGTGTTTTAAATTCAGCATTTGAGCATGAAGACATTAACAGTCCTTGCTATTTAAATCATATAAAAATATGAACCAGTGCCAGGAAAAAGAATTAATTTCCCTGAGTAAGGAAATAAATACATGTGCAGTAACTACACATGGTAGACTGACTGATTTGGCTCAAAGATATGAAATTAATGTTTCAGGAAGTTTTCCATTTCAGAAAATCTTCATGGTACATGTGGATGATGAGGCAAATGAGACAATGTGTTCTTCAGGAATGCAATTGCACAGTGCAGAAACGAAATATATTTTTAAATGCAATGGGTTTGAGAAATTAGGAGACAAGTGCACAAGAAAACATGAGAAGAAAAAGAAACCACCAGACCTAGCAAGGAAATTGGATAAGAAAAAGAAACCACCAGACCTAGCAAGGAAACTGGATAAGAAAAAGAATCCACCAGATTTAGTTGAGGAAAATAATAAGCAGAATGAGGGAGAAGCTTTTACATGCTCTTTGAGAAAAATGGTGGGAGAAGTGCATGTTCATGTGCCACGGAACAAAAGTGAACTTGCAGAATTTCTGAACACATTCCCGAAATTGAGAGACAAACTTATGCTGTGGTACCCACAAGTTGATGGATTTATTGACATTTTAAAGGAGTTGTGTATTAATTTGGAAATGATTTTTGACACTGCCATGCAAACTGAATTATGTATTAAATCTAAAGTTGCGATGCAAAGGCCAGGTGAGGAGACAGTGAAAAATGTTTGCATGAATGCACCATCAGTTTCTCTTGTTGTTGTGAAAAATAAAGCAGCGATTACTTTTCTGAAGGGCAGAGTGACAGGAAAATATGTTAATTGGGTACAGATTAAAAGAACAAAACAGGAGCAAAAATTGGTTCATGAGTTTTGTGAAAGTGTGTGTCTAATGTTTCAGCAACACAGTGGTAGAGAATGTCCTGATGCCATTAGCATAGGATTCTTTGTGACTCAGTTGGTTATTGGTTTAATATTTTCTGATCAGATCAGTGTGCACATACAGCAAAAGCTGATCGAATGGCATCTGAAGGATGAAGGTTACTATTGTGCTGGACAGGGAATGAAGCCAAAAGAGTTTGAAGAAAAACCTATGATGGTACAGAGAAGGTTTGCACAGAAACGTTTTCAGAATACGCTGTTTGCAGAGAATAAAATTGTGGTACAGGGTGATGTTTCACAAGCAGAGGTAAAAAGTGCTCAGAAAGATTTGGTGTTACACAGGATGGAAATAAAGGTGTTTTGATTTGTGCAAATTCAGGTATGGATGTTGTACTGCTGGAAATAGTGTCCTTTTGCCATCTGTGTGACAGATTTGAGCACTGGAAGAAGAAATTTACATTTAAAAATGATGCAGCAGCAGGAAATGTGCACAAACAGAGAGAAATGCAGGTGCAAGAGGTGACACCTAAGCAATTGCAAATGTCAGTTCAGAAACAGGTACCAATGGCAGAAATTTTTCAAGCCCAAATTGTCCCACAAAATTTTGGATGATGCTAAAATTAATTTAAATAAGTTGTCCAGTGCAAATGTGAATTATTTCCAGAAACAAGGCCGGACAGGAAAACAATTGTTTTGCAAATTTTACAGCCCAGATTACTGTACACCAGATAATGTTAATTTTCAGATTCCTAATGAGGAAGTACATTTTAAAATGGCCCAACAAGAGACAGCTGCAGCATTGTTTTCAGAAAAGACAGTTGAAAAATTACCTTCTGATTTGAAAGAAATAATAAACACAGAAGTAAGGGAGTTCACAGAGAAAGATGTCAGATTAATAACATGTGCACAGCATGTTTTATTCAAATTAGAATTAGATGACATGTATTCAAGAACAGCATCAGTTGCAGGAATTTTACCAATAAAAGGATTTGTGATGGAATTGATTGGAAGTTTATGGAACTTTCTGATCACAGGCTCGAAGAAACTAAATGAAAAGAACAGATTAGAGCAGGAGATTAATAGCATAATTTTTCCATGTTGTCCTATGGTACCGAATCCAGCCAATATGTTTTTTCACATTCCATGTGCTGAAGATTGGCTTATTGTTATTGATTTTTGCCAAGTTCATGTCACAGTGCCATTGCATGAAGATAGTGAGGAGTACTGTCAGAAAGAAAATGAATGTCTGGGACACATAATTGGAAAGGGAGGTAGAAAGGTGTCACCACAGAGAGTGGAAATAATTTACCAGATGAATCCACCTCAAATTCAGAAAGAAGTCAGGAAGTTTTTGGGATTGGTTAGCTGCTGTAGAGAGTGGTTGCTAAACCTTTCTTTAGTGGCTAAGCCTTTACTGAGGCTGACACACAAGGATGTGTCTGATCCGCTTCCATTGGACAACAATTGCACAAAAAATTCCTAGAGTTGAAAGTGAAAAGGTGTTGCGCCGCGGCACTAATGTGCAGTGAGAGGGAGGGCTGCTCTCTCTCAGTGCCTGTTCAAAAACATGAATGTGTTCAAAGGTCTGTGACGTATTTCCCAAAGACCTTTGACCCCAACGTCACAGAAATGCCCAGCTGCCTTAATTTAGTAGCTGTGGTAGATGTCAGTTATAAAAAGAGTGAGTTTATAATAATGGCATTTCCAATTATTGTAATGTTTGCTTTCTTTGTGGAGTTGTTTTGGGAAAATACTGTGACCAAGAGATGTCTAAATTCAAATGTATTTAGCTTACTGTCAGCAAATAAAATTGTTTGTGATCAAACTGAACCTAAATGTTTAAATGTCATGAATTTCTGCCTGAAACCAAAGCTAGACTTTATTGATGAACGTCTGATTCAGCCCAACCATTTTGTAGATGGCCCATATTTAAAAGGTAACAATGACACATTAAGAGCAGCACATGCTGTGCTTCCTATACATTATGTTGTCAAAGTTTCATGGCTGTCAGCAGTTACCTCAGCCCAAAATTCGAGATTGATTGCCCTTACCATAACATGCAATATCATTTCTCAATTGTGAGTCACTGTTGTCCTGGGAAAGAGAAATGCTAATTCAGTTGCACATTATTGTATCCTGTTAGTCTCAAATGTGTTATTGCAAAAGCTGATGCCCAGGTATAGATTGCCAGTTTCTCTGAAATCAGATCGTAATGAGGTCTCAAAGATGATGAGTGCAGAACCACAGACTGGACAAGGAGTGGATTGTAGCTATCTGCCTGATGTTTCAAGCATAATAAAGCAACACAAAGGCAGCACAGAGTTACACTTTACAAAAGACTGTGTTTCAGCATCACCAAAGTGGTTTGAGTATGTACATACAAATGCACTTGTGAAAACAACTAATGAAAAGACTAGCCATTGCTGTGAAGGTCTGACTGATGTGGAGTGTGCAGTTTCTCACCAGATTGCAGCTGCTACACAAGATCTACATAATGAATGGTGCCAAAACTTTGATCTGAGAGATGCTGTGAAATGGAAAGGCCTGTTCCAAATGATCCTGGCAAAGACTGTTGTGAAATGTGGTGGCCTTCCAAATTGGGTGCATACCTCTCACACACGTATGGTCCTGTGTCCCCCTGATAAAACAGCTCCTCTTCAAGAAAAAATGCTAGCAGTGGTCAAAAGTTCACAGAAGAGGGTCAGTCAAGCTGTAAGGGAACACACAGAGTTTGAAGCAGCACTAGAGAAAACTGAGGTGGCATTGGAAAAGCAAAAAGTGGAAACTGACTCAGATGAAAGCGGTGTCCAAAGGATGAAAGAGTCAGGTGCACCCTCTGAAGAAGAAATTAGTGTTGTGGGCCTACGAGTGGAGGTAGGAAAATGCTGGCTGAAAGGGAATCCAAAATGTTTGCAGTGGTCCCTTGAAAAATCATTTTCACCCATAGCTGAAACATCTGAATCTGATCAAAGTGAAAATAAAAGTGAAAAGCTTGGATTGGAAAAGTGCAAGGAATTGATGGTGCTCTGTCAGAGTTTTTCAGCACCTGAGTGGTCAAAATGCATGGAAAAAGTACAGGATGCCACACTGTTTGAGCCACCTTGAAGGCTGAAACAATAAATGAGAACTGTCAAACTGTTCCAAGAAGCTACTTACAGAAATCTGCACTATAACATTTGAGCTTGGCTATATATGATCTGCTTACAGACCACATTTGTGTGGCCTTAGAAATAGAGGTAACATTGTTATATGCTCAGCTTTTGTAATAACCAGTGATAAAGAATATACTAATTTAGTAGGGGTTTCTTTTAGACACCTGTGTTAATTAAGTGTGCTAATGAACACTAAAAGATGAGTAGTAATATTTTAGGTAGAGAAAAACATATATTTGACTCAACTAATTATGTGTTTTATTTAAACAACTGTAAGTGTGATAAAGTTAGAAATCATTTGAGGTACAATGATTTGATATTTATCAAAAGGGTGAATTGATGGAGCTTAGATTTCACCTATAAAATGTATGCATTATTATATGACAAAAAGCTGCAGACATGATTACTAAAATGGCACGCAGATTGTGGTGCAAGCAAGATGAAAACATAGGCCACATCAGAATGCTTCAGTTTTGAGGTGCTTTCATGTGAAAACATGCTCAATTAGTTGAACAGCCATGTTTATATGTGATTAATCAATATGTAATCTCACTATAGAATGCACATTAACTTAGAAAATGTATTTGTACTTTCAAAATGGCATCATGTATTTTTGCAAGAGTAGAAATGTGCTGAATTGTGTTTCACAGTGTAGAAAACCACGTGATTTCAGTTTGCTTTAGTGGACTCAAATTACTGCAGTTTTGCCCTTGAACATTAGAATGGAATGTGCTCCTCTTCCCTACAAACTTTCAATGAAAGGGCTTTGTTAATAAATCACGTCAAATAACAATGTTCCGGAAGATGAATGGGTAAAATTTTTAAAAAATCAGTATGCTGAGTCAAATAAAGTTGTTACTGGGTCAGATATAAGTTTAATTCAATTTAATGATAATTTCTTTAGTACCAAAGAAATTATGATGGCCCTCAGCTCAGTGTCTGGTGGACGTGCCCCAGGACTTGATGGTGTCCCAGCTGATGTATTTATTAATGATAAAGAGCACTGGTGTGAGTACATACATCTTCTTATTAATGCTATTGCCCAGGGTGCAGTAGTACCGACATCTTGGCAGGGTGCAGTAATAATACCTGTGTTCAAAAAAGGTGACCGGTCGCAGCCGGGTAATTACAGACCGATAAGCCTTATTGACACTATACAAAAGGTTGTGGGGCGTGTGATTGTCAACAGGCTCCTTGATTGGGCCGAGGAGACCAATGCCCTGTCACCCTTCCAGGCAGGATTCCGTCGGTCCACAAGCACGGTGGATCAGGTTTTTCGTTTTACCCTGTTGCAATGGCGGACCGTGGTGCTGGGCGAGGGCAGCCTGTATGCGGCTTTTGTCGATCTGCGGGCTGCCTTTAACCTGGTTCCCCGGACCAAACTGTGGTTGGTTCTCAAGAACCATGGTCTACCAGGAGAGTTATTATCATTGATAATGAGACTTCACGAATAAAATTTCGCCAAGATTCAGTGTGGGGGGGGGGGGGGCAGGGTTTGGTGACCGCGGACTTTCCAGTTGAACGGGGCGTTTGACAAGGATGCACAATGGCTCCCGTCCTTTTCACATTGTATATTAACGATGTTGTTGCTCGCATGCTTTCTGCAAAGGTGGATGCTCCCTCTTTAGCTGGCACTAAAATGCCTATTTTAATGTTTGCAGATGATACGCTCATTTTATCCAAGACCCCAAGCGGCCTGCAGCGTGCTTTGTCCATTTTTGATCAATTTTGTGGGGAGTATGGGTTAGAGGTTAACACGGCTAAAACTAAACTTATGACTTTTAACCCCCATCGTAGCTTCAAATCGAAAATTACCTTGAATGGCCGTCCGCTAGAGGTAGTGAACATTTTTACTTATCTAGGACTACACATATCTAGTGATAATAGATGGCGACAGCATATAGACATTGCTACACTTAGACATAGGCAATTGTCTGGTGCCATTAGTTCAGAGCACAGGAAATCTTTGACCAAACCAGTAAAACCTGTACTTCAGGTTTACGAAGCTAAGGCCCTAGGATCAGCTCTTTATGGAGCCGCGCTGTGGGGCTTCGAGAAGGTGGCTGCACTCCAATCCTCGGAAAAAAAATTTCTTCGGGCAATAACTGGTGTCCCTAAAAGCACCCCGTTGTTACCCCTTAAATATGATTTGGGTAGAAGAGCAGTCACAGATTTGGTCAGGCTCCGTCCGATTTTGTATTGGCGAAGGCTATGGACGACACCGGTGCTCTTCCATTATGCCGAGGGGTTCCTAGACATTATTAAAACAGATGTGTTCCACAAAATTGGGTGGCTTAAATCACTTAAGATAACTTTGATCGAGCTTGGTACGAGCCAGCTCTGGGAAGATCCTGTGGGAGCAACTTTCCCATCCAAAAGTACTCTGAAAGAAATTTATTGGGAGACTGTAGCCTCTCGGTATTGGAGTAGTTCTGGTGTTGGATCTATGGCTGGAGGATTTTTAGAAGCAAAGCTCTACCCTTGCCTGGAACCCTACTGGGATATTATAACTAGACCAGGTGAAAGAAAGCTCTTTTTCCAGCTAAGAGCAGGTGCACTTCCCCTCAGACACTTGGTAGCTAAATGGGTAGGTGGATCCTGTGACAGTTGCCCTTTATGTGGCATTACCAAAGAAACAATTGGTCATTTTCTATTTGCTTGTAAAGCATATTTGGTCCCGAGACGCATTTGGTTATCTCCGATGTGCAAAAATCTGGGGACCATCAGTAGTATTGTTGCCCTGCGTATTATACGCACTAGCTCTTTGACATGGATTTCAATAGCTACTGCAAAATATCTTGGATGGGCGTGGTCGATCAGACAGAGACTGCTAGTTTCTTGACTATTCTCTGTTATGACATTCTGCCCTAACCTCTAACCTGTACTTTGCTGTTTTTATTAAATATTTTTAATCAAGTCGATTTTAAACTTTTTATTATTTTTAATTCTCTAATTGATATAGTATGCCAGTTTTAAATTAGAACTGTTAACCAAGTTAGAAATTCTAAAAAGTATGCCTTGTATTCTGACATCATATAGTCGTAAAATTTAATTCCATTTTAAATTGTTGTATGAATTTTATCTGGTTTTGTTTTGTTATATGTATCTGCTTTTATGATGAAATTTCGAATAAAGCATACTTTGACTTGAAATCACGTCCTCCGGTTTCCGTCTCTTCGACCTTCACTATTTGCATATTTTTGCAGCCTGTTTAAACATGGAGAGAAGAACACACTTTTTTTTCATAAATCACAAGACTGAAATTCTAACAAGAACACGCTTGATTAATGACGTATCCAGTCAGCCCATGGGGAGATGATGTGTCTTGAAGTTCTGATTGGACCAGCTATGAGGACCGAGCACGTGAACCTTTGCTTGAAATATGGCTTACAAGTGGGAGGAGTGCCTCTTTAGTCATTTTTTCTGAGGGCCTGGCCCAGTTTCTGTGCTGGACACAGAGATGGGAAGGAGAAGGAAGGAGGGGTTGCATTCTGTGGGGGCTATGGTGCAGCTTGAGACAGAGACACAGACTAGCACAGCGAGGCAGAGAGAGAGAGCTGAAAGGATCAGAACAGATTTAGATTTTAGGTGCTAAACTGCATTTGTTTCTCTTTATGGGAGATTTTTGCCATTACAAATTATTGATTAACCTTGCAAGACTTACTCTTTGTCTTAGAAACTCTTTAAGAGTTTTGACTGACAATTTGTGCCACATTTCCCTTCCTATATGTGATGCTTATATGCAGACTGTAATATGTTCTGTATTAATGCAATTTTTCCTATTTTTCAATTCTGTAACCTGATTGATATTTGACTAATTAATAAAAAGTCAGAGAACCTTAAATTTTGACTTAAAATAAAACCCTTTAAAATAACTCACCACTCTCATTATTGCCTTAAATATTGTTTGCACTTAATTTTCATATTTATGTAAAGTCTCCTGTTTGGTGAAACACGGTCATCAAAAGGTCCATCCTTTCACCCTTTACAGCGGGTAAACAATAGGTAATGAGGTTTTGAATAGGGAAATTACCAGGTAATTACTGCTGGATCAATGGCTTAGGACCTAAGGCTAAAAAAACTTTATTCTCTCCATGGATAGGAACTTTTTTGCTGTTGAAGGGTACCACAAGCCCTATTCTCTAGCTAAAAGGTATTACTTTGAAAGCATTACTTTGACATTACATGCACCATCCTGTGTAAATAGGTGTTGTGCTTTCAGGGATGAATGAAGGTTGGTCCCTCTTTTGACCTTCTAATACTTTAGTCCCCGTGTCTGCTCTTGTTGCGTCTGGGCAAGTCTTGTTTCAACAGGTGACATGGTCCTTATTTAGCCTCGTTCCTTCCTTACGGTGACAATGGTAGGAGCTGACACTGTTTTAGAGCTGTGGTTTCCTGTCATGAGTTGCTCTTTTAGACAACCAAAAGAGCTGTGGTGAAGTTCTTCTCTGAATGATGTGGTGAAGAGATACATCGTGCAAGGGGAAGGAACTCCTTTGATTTTCTTACATATAATTAGCAACTCCATCTTTTTTTTTTTAACTTTGAGCTTTGTTTGCTTATACTCAGTGGTATTTATCCTTTTGTAGACAGTTGGTCACACCATAAATCTCTTTGAGGTTTACTAAGAAATAAAGACCTATTTTTGTGCCCTCCAAGCAGAATTGGTGCGAATGGCCTTCTTTATAGCGTGCAAGGGGGTATTTCAATACTTTAGGTAAAGAAGCAGAGGCATTTCTGTCCTCCCATTTGAGTTTGATCATCTTCAATGGGATGTATCTTGTTTCCCAGTTCACCTGTTGACCACGTCCTTTTTAAAACTCTTAGGGGCTCCTCTGAAATACTTGCCACTTTTTTTAGGGGCTAAAACTAGATTTTATAACCCATTGTTTGAACTCATAATTAGCTATAGGATGCCTTTCTAAGGCTTAAGCTATCAGAAGATCACTCATTGCAGTGATTTCCTAAAAAGTTAGTCAGTTTGGTTGAGGATGCTGTAATGTTCGTGGAGATCATCTGTGATGACTTTTCCAGGACCCTAAAAAGGGTGGCGAGCTGTTGCTTTAGTCCTGTAACATTGTTAGCTTTTTGGTACCTACCTGGGCAACTGTACTTCCGTGACTGTCTTAATATTATCAATCAATCAATCAATCAAAGATAGCTTTATTCGATTTCATAGTAAAAACCATAAAAGCACAATACATAAAAACAATCACGCGTTAAAAAATAGACAAATGGGTCCAGTTAAATACTTCATAATAATAGAGCAGACTTATTAAACACAGAGTTGGAAAAGACTAAGCCATAGAAGATCTGCATCTGATTGAATATTTTAAAAATTTAGATACAGCATAAATAGTCATTTCATCTTCCAGCATAAGCAGTTTAACATAAGCTGGTCTACACTGCCTTAGACCCAAAATTTTTAATAATGGGATTAGGTGTCTCTTCCTCCCCCATGCATAAAATTTACAAAACAAAAGACTATGTATTGTTGATTGCACAGAAAGGTCATCGCATGGACATTTAATTAAATGTGTCGACCAATTATTTACATCAGGGAATGTTAACAACCTATAGTAACAATCGGTTCTCAGGCGAGCCAATAACATTCTATCGTAACAAGTTTGATCAGGCGATAAATAAAGCTGTAAACCAGGGCCCTGTAGGAGTAATTTATGTTGTAATACAGATTTTTTTCTCCTTTCCTAGACCACCGTTCATTCTCCAAGAAAGCAAGGCAACAGTCCTTAAATTCCTTTCTCGTAATCAAGGATAATGAAGTGGGATTGTTAAAATATCCTGGAAGTCCTATCTTGGTCAAAAAGACCTTTATGTATGCAAGCCACTGAATGTGTTTTGCGCTCTCAAGTTTTATGCAATCAGATAGAACAGCTCTATTAAAAGTGGTAGCTGATGAGGTCCATATCTTGTGCCATAATAATAAAGGACTGATTTTAATCAAATCAGATATATATACTATATCTAATTCCGTATGGCAAACATATGTAGAAGTGGACTTGGGAACAGCTAACAAATACTGAAGGAAAATATTTTCCTTTACTTGGATTTCCCGGCAGTCTGCAATGCCCCAGATTCCAGCCCCATATGTAGCTGTTGAAACACATTTCGATTTATAAATATCTAATAGGATACGGACGGGTCTGCCTCCCAATTTATTTGCAAACTGTTTCAGTGCACCAATTGAGCGAACAAAAGCCAAATTCCTAGTACTGCTGTTGCCCATGTGCCCCTTTTGTTAAAAAGAATCCCTAAGTAAGAGAAGGTGTGTGTTAATTCTATCTTAGACTGATTTAAAAAAGTATTACATGGTAAAAGTTTTCCCAACGTTAATTTTTAGGCCCCTGGATGTCATAAAAGCTGAAAAACTAGTTATTGCCTTTTGGAGGCCTTTTTGGGTTCTAGCCATGATAACCGCATCATCTGTGTATAATAAAATGGGTACGGTATCGCCATTTATTTGAGGATAATCTACTTCCTGTTTTGATAAAAAATCCGCCACTCCGTTTATGTATAAATTAAAAAGAAAGGGAGCCAGAATACATCCCTGTCGCATGCCTTTCATAATTGGGAATTTGTTTGTACATTCCCCTTTTTTGCCAAAACGGACCTTTGCTCCTGCTCCTCGATACAACTCTTTTATGAAATTAAGAATATTAAGATCGATATCAAATGCAATTAAAGTAGCCCACAAAACCTCATGGCTTAAACAGTCGAGGGCTGAACTTAAATCGACAAAAGTCATGAAAAGGTTACCCTTTTTAGCTGTCATATATTTTGCAGTTATTATAGCTAAATTGAGTCCTTGTTTGACTGTGCCTAAACCTTCCTTAAAGCCATACTGGAATTTAGAAAGAATGTTACTATCTTTGGCCCACGTTTGTAGCCTATTCAGGATAAGTCTACCTGCTACTTTCATCAGCGAATCAAGCAGCGAAATAGGCCTATAACATTTGGGGTTGTTACGGTCTCCCTTTTTAAAAATAGGAACAATTATCGCTTCCTGCCAGGTCACAGGAAATCCCTTTTTATTGTAACAATTTAATAGATTTGTCAGGAGCGGGGCCCATAGGGGGATATTTTCCTTAAATAGATCTATGGGGATCATATTTGGTCCCGGGGCTTTATTTTTTGTGCTATCAGATAGGGCTAGCTCCACCTCAGATACAGAGAAAGAAATCTCCAGAGGGAAGCCAGCAACTGAAATGTGCCCACTATTGATCACCAAGTTTTGACAAATATTTTGTGGACTAGGTAAGTCATCCTTCTTATAAAGTTCGGTAAAATGATCTATCCAGACTGATTGATCAATTGCCAGTTCTACCACATCAGATTTTCTGTCCAGGAAAAACGGAGCATTAACAGCTTTCCAGAACGCAGTGTTATCTCTCAGGGTAGACGCCTTTACTAAAGCAGCCCAGGCACTTTCCTTAATCTCTAATTTTCGGTTGCGTAGTGCAGATTTATACGCTAATCTGGCTGCTCTAATATCTGCTTGATTTCTAGGCGTTTTTTTTAGAGATTGTTTCAGGTTTGCATGTGCTTTACTGCATACTGTGTTAAACCAGCCCTCTGATTTGGATCCCCCCCCTTCTCTCTGCATTCCAGTCAGGTTGTTGCGTATTTGTATAGCAATCTTATGGAATGCGTTAATGACCGCACTTGGGTTTGGAATATCTTCCAAACAAGTCATAATATTACTATATTGATCAGTGATTAGACTATGCAAAAAGTTAGTGGGGTCAACCATATTCCATTTTATTGCATAGCCATTTTTTTTAGCCAAGTGAATGGAATAGCAATACAAATTTTCTATTATGTTTGGAATAGTTCCGTTGCTCATTCCAACATCGAAAGTAGTGCTAAGGGGAAAGTGATCACTCATGGCAATATCCTCAGTATTAAACATGAGGATGTTGTAGCAATGGCTGGTAGTGGTTAATATAAAATCTATTGTGGAACGCGACCCATGCCCATTAAAAGTAGGTTGGAAACTGACCTGTGGGTTACATAACTCATTTGCAAATCCCAAGTTCCAATCATGAATTAAGGCGTTAAGTAAATTGCCCAACGTAGAGTGCTCAAAATGAGTGCACCAGTCTCCTGATAGATTCCTAGTCCACACATACCCGTACTGCTATGTGGGCATAAGTGACAATTAAAATCACCTATCAGTATGATACACGTGTCTATATGCTCCGCATCTGACCCAAAATGTAACGAGTTATTTAGATCCTCCAAAACACGTTTTTGGTCTTCCTTAGGAATGTTATTATAGAAATTTACTAAAATAATTTGTCGTTTCCCTCCAAAGAGGAAAGAAAGGATCTGATAAAAAACATGTCCATTATTAGTCAGGAACTTTATGGTCGCATTTGCTGTATTGGAGACATAGGTACAAAGACCACCCGAACATCTGCCCCTCCTGGATTGAACTGCAGACGTAGCGTAAATGCGATACCCTTCAAGGTGGATCTCTTTTTGTTCCCAAGACTCCTGCAAACAGATAACATCATATTTGTCAATAAAGGCTCGGAAAATAGGATCCATTATCTTATTTGAAAGGCCCGCAATATTCCATGATAACAGGGCCAACTTACTGCGTTGGGCTTCTCCTAACGGCTCCATAACAAGAAGATTATCAGTATCAATGCCTGATTCTATCTGTGGGGATTTTTCTCCAGCCTCCCTTCCTCGACAAATTAGAGATTGTTGACTAGCTAATACGTGTTCGGGGTCAGTATTTTTGAGTCCTTGAGATTCTGTATTAAGTGACTCTTCTGCTATGGATCGTGACGTAATTAATCTTAGTTCTGTCTCAGATTCCAGGCTCTCAGGTATAACCCCTGCATTTGCATTTGGTAAATGGTTTTTTCTGTTAGTTGACTCACTGGGAACCCCAGCGGAAACACCCATGACCGCAGCAGTCGGAGAGAGTCAATCAACCATTTCCAAACAACTAAACCTATTGTCCATCGGTATTCCTCTCCAGATGTCAGTAGGATCTAGTTCTCTATTTTTTTGCCAACCCCCTTCCCACCTGTCTACTACTCTTTCTTGGGGATCTACCATTCCCCAGCTTCGAGCAAAGGCTGGTTCGTGGCGGATTCTGGGAGGGTAAAAAAAGGACAGACGCTTGGTTGCTATACCTTCAAAGTTATGCTGATTATCCCATGAGCAAATGTAATCAACCATACCCGGATCATCAAAATTAACCAATATACAGTCCCCCACAACGGTTTTTTTGCCTTGCCCTACCCAAGGTACTCTACGCACCATTAAGATTTTGCTCATGCTGTTGGGGGGCAGTGGCCGTCTTAAGTTAAGCCAATGCTGTACCTTGTTCTTCAAAGATCCGATGGGCTCCTCAGCACCCTCTTTCAACTCTGGTACCCCAGTCAGGATCACCAGATAAGTAGTTACTTCCGGAGGTAAGTCAATTGGTAGTTTCTGCGACGATGACCCCCCAGTGTGATTTCCCTTAAGGTCCAAAGCAATATTTCTAAATGTACTAGCCCTCTGCATAGTATTTTGGGTGGCTTTATTGACATTGATGGGTGAATTTGACTCCAGTACGGTTGGATCAATTGTTATTGTAGGCTCTTTCAGGGTGGGAGATTTACTTGACAGCATGCCCCCCGATGGATTATTATTGAGGGCTAACTTCCGGTCTCCACCCCTTAGTGTCCCGAACTTACTCGAAGTTTTAGAAAGAGCAGTCAATTCAAATAACTGCTTTTCAATGCATTTCAATCTAGTCTCCAGTGGAGCGAGATACAATGTAAGTAGTTTACTCATATGATCTAAGAGTTTGTCCTCGGGCTCAGTGGCCATGATGATTAAAGGCGTACTGGGGGAGACGTCTATACGTTCTATATCCAAATTAGCATTGTTCATGTCTGGCCGAGTACTACTACAGGTGACCTTTGATTGTTTATGACCCCCCTCTTGAACACTTAACAAAGGCTCACGAATCACCTTTTCCACAGGCACTATCGGTTTCTGACATTTCTTAGGTTTCTTTACGCTTTTAGTTTTTCTTTTCTTAGAATTTTTTGACGATTTTGGTATAGCGCCCTCTATGGACCCCCTCCGCTGTAAGTCAGTTGAGGCTTCTAATGAAGGATCATGTGAGGAGATCGAAGACCTATCTAATTCTAAGACTGATGTAAATTCAGAAGCTGATACTGACAAGTCCACCGTATTTGGGAGACTATGTCGATCAGCCTGAGTGCCAATGAGAGCTAGGTCTTTAATTTGCTTAGCTGGGGTTTTAACTGAAGCAATATGGCCCATAGATGAACGTTTTGCTAATGCCAACTCCTGGGAGACTCTACGTTCCATGAGTGCAATCCCTTGGTCAATAACAGAGTTAGCTCTGATAATGAAGTTGTCCAAAGGGCCAGTTATGCTGGTTGAGTCCATGGCCGTTTTGCTCCTGGTTCCTCTTGTAGTTGTCATAATTATAATGATTATAGTGAGTAGCAAAGCGGCCGATATTCGGACTCATACGATGAAAAGGGGATGTTTACAAGTACTGAGTTAAAAATGTTAAGGGAGTAGCCTGGTCCGAACTTAATCGGACCTTAACAGTGCGTAAAAAGTTGATAATTTTAATAAAACACACCAATGAAAAACAGGGAAGTGTCCGGGAAGAGGCCTCAGGTGAAGTTAGTTTTGCCACTGAAAGGCCTCGCAGTCCCTCATGCCCTAAAACAAGCACTGGCAATAGTCCGGTATCAATGGCAGGGACGAAGTCCCAAGCTCGAGCGGCACTTAGTGCGGGGCCCGCGAGTAGTCTTATGAACAAGGCAAGAAACAGGGGGAGTGTCCGGGAAGAGGCCTCAGGTTAAGTTAGTTAATTTTACCACTGAAAGGCCTCGCAGTCCCTCACGCCCTAAAACAAACACAGGCAATAGTTCAGTATCAATGGATGAAATAAGGTCCCCAGCATAAAACTAAATTAAACTAAAATAAATAATAAAAAACAATTGTATAGCCGTGATAATAGTCATAAAATTACATCCGTATATACAAATGTAGAACCCACAAAAATTCTCAGAATATAACTCTGTGGGTGCAAATTAACATGAATAAAAAGGAACTGGCTTGCGTCCTCCGCAGGTTTAATACACAAGTAAGCAGGTCACAGTCCTTAAGTCAAAACGAGTAGGGATAACAAGCCCCGTATAGGTCACAGTACCTTTATAGATGTAATCCACAACTAAGAGGGGGGGCCCAGCCCTGCCTCTTCCTGGCGAGACGGGCCCGCCCTTGGCCCGGGCTTCGCCCGCGCGCGTCCCGCGCTGCGGTGACACCTGGCGGCCTAAGTAGTGGTCCGGCGCTGCCAGGTGTCGTCACCGCAAGCGCCGCTCACCAGGAATGCCGGGAAATGGAGTTCCAGTGTGCCGTTCCCCTCACGGCGGTGGCGGAGGCGTCCGCAAGCAGGGCGAAGACAAAGACAAAGAAGTATCCCCGCTGAACAAGCCGTTCCCCTCACGGCAGGTAGGTAATTAGGGCAGCAGGCAGGTCTCAAACAGAGCGTCCCTTAATATTATAATTTACGCAGAGAGATCAATTCTGTCTAAGAAAACCATGCATTTCCGAGGTAATAACTTCTTGGAAAATCGTAACTTTATTTTATTGATTTTTTCCCAAGCATTTTCATTGATTATTGCAAGAATGTGAGTCCGTAATAACTGCGGCGGCCTGTCTGGCTTTACCAGGATATACTTGATGCACTTTTAGTGGAAAACTTTTGAAATTTGGTTTGCAAATCTGTTATTTTGCGTGGAAGATGAGTTATTGACAGCAGTTGAGGGCCATATGTGCAACTGTACAAGCCTTTCAAAGCATTTCTCTCTGAATCTCGGGGTGATACACAGTTCAACTCACCTCTGCAACTTCGATCAAATCTGGGTTCTGAACTTGGTGCTCTGTTACCAAAAGTTGGGAATGAAAGGAAGCTCCCTGTAAAAGTGAGAGGGGGGGTCTTTTTTGTATCTCAGATGCTCCCTGCCTACTTCCTCTCACCTTTTATCAGGAACCACCCTCCAGCACTTCTTACTTTACCATACAGTGTTGTTGCTAGATAATGTCCTCTTGTGGATGGCAGTGAGCTCTTTGGAGACACTGCTGAGAGTGAAGTGCATTCCCGTATGGATCCCACATTTGAGAGCGCAATTGCTAGGAGGATGTTAAATAAACAGCCAGTCTCTTCAGATGAGAAGAATGAAGTTTAATTGCATTAAGCACCACCAACAACAAGTGGTCTTTTCCCCTCCGTGTTCGCCAACTCAACTGACTCTGAACACATCCCCATGGATACCAGAACACTCCCAGAGAGTCTCCGTTCCACCTTAGAATAACATGCACGAGATTACAACACATCCCCTTTACACACAATATAGAGAATACAAAACAAAGAATGGAACAAGAAAAACAAAATACATCAACCTAAATAAAAATCATCAAGCTTTGCAAGAGTGTGATGCTGTCTTCGAGAGAACCTGCTTGGTGGTACATGCCCAGGAACAGGAAAAGTTGTGGTACCTGGACCATTAACAGGACATGGGGAAAAACTAGAATCAGTCTGGTCAGAATGTGAAGCATTACCAGGATCAGAGCCCAAAGAAGGATCTGGCCCAGTGTACTTCACCAGCCTAGACATACTCCACTTGCATCCATTTTGCATCGTAACAACATTTTTATGAATAGCAGAAATCCTAAAAGGACCCATAAATTCAGAAACACCTTTTTTTGAATATCTAGGTTTCTTAACCAAAACCCACTCACCAACATTCCACAATTTGGACCTCACACCATTCTTGAAATCAAAACGTTTTTTATACTCCATCTGATAGGAATTAATCCTCTTCTCCACCTCCACCCCATCCCCAAAAGTCAAAACATTAGGAGGAAACCAAGTAGGGTTCAACTTAGATTTGGCATGTCTGCCCCGCAGAAGAAAAAAAGGTGAATTACCAATGACATGGTTAATCGTGGTGCGATGAGCCCACCAAGTATCACGTAAAACATCCTTTAGAGGAATCTTGGTATCCAACGCTGTTTGTACACACCCTTTGACAACACGATTCATACGCTCAGCAAGCCCATTGGCTTGAGGAGAATAGAGAGCTGTCTTAAGATGAGTGATACCAAAGTCATCCAAAAATTCCCCCATTTCAGAAGATATAAACTGCACCCCATGGTCAGTGATGTACCACCCCGTATACTCACGGAGTAGTTGAATTAGAGATCGTTTTCATGCGATCTGTGAAAAGAAGAAAGATAAAACTCCTGCATCAAATACCGTGTTTATGCTTATTTAGATATTTGACTGCAATAAATGCCGGCAAACCCACACATACCTATGTGTGATATATCAACAAATAGATGCTGCCAATTGGAGCCTACGTGATAAAGCGAGTGCCATATATTAGCAGTTATTGCACACACAAACATACTGTGTTCCATTCTGATAAATACTAGAATCAGAATGAGTTCCTTCCACATTCGTTGCTGCTTCTTCTCATGCAGAAAAACAGCTCGTGGAAGTTCGAGCTTTCAAGAAAAACGTGACTATTTTAAAAGTGCAACCGATCAGAGGCGATCGAATTGTGAATCTAGGATTAAATTCTAGGAAGTAACCGTGGTAATGTTTCGTAATTGTTACTCTCATTGTTATTCCTTACATATTAATACACGAACTACTGCCCCATGGAGCCTCAGGGAGGGGGCATCAGGTAATGGTTCAGTGCTGTGGCAAAAGAAAAAAGTATGGCGATGCGAGAATTAATCTATCGTGCCGGTAAGCGGTGGCATTAAGGTTATCAGGGACATCGCTTACCCGGTGAGAAGATTTTACTTACACCACGTTGCCTGGCCGCCCTCAGTCTCACCTATCATCGAGTGCCTCCCGGGATCGAATGTTGCCGGTGCATTCTAGGCGGCATGTTTTTGCTGTTTGCTTCCGCATCACGTGGTATCGGAACACGTGATGGGGGCGGGGACTTGGTTTAGTTCTAATTCAATAGAAAACGGACTGACTGTAGTTCCGTAGACGAATTTGACCTAGTTGGCTGTTTTGAGATGACAAATTCGGCGAGCACTCACTAAAGCTAATGTAAACATTGGATTAGCATTTGACTATTTTATAACCGTGAAGTGTGGTTGCCTAGACATATTAGTAATCATATGTCATTTTCTATGTGCATTGTTATTTTTGTATACTGCTCCAGGGAACATTATCATTATCATTGAGACCAGAAACATTCGTGGATAATCTATAAATCCAACGTTGCTCTTTCTCAAAGAGTTTTTTGTTGTCTGCATTTGGTAGCATTTCGATTACAAACCATTTTAGTTCATTTGGTGAGTGTGTGGCTGTAATGTAATGGTTTGTCAATTTTGTGGTGTTATTTTTGCATCTAATGTTGCTCCTGTGTTCACATATCCGTGTTTTTATTTTGCGGCTAGTCAAGTCAAGTCAAAATGTACTTTATTCGGTTAAAAAACAATAACCATAAAAGCAACAAGAATACAAATACAGTTAAAATAATTCAATACATAGTTATTATTACAGGGGAGAAGTGCAAGAAAATTTCTATATGGACGATTTTAAAAATTATCCATCCATTGATTTACGCAATTTAAAAACATTTTAAAAAAATTCTGTCAAGGAAGCAACAATAAATATAGTGTCCATTCTTTGCAATTCTAAAAACGCTGGGCGGCATCTATTTATCTTCATCTCTTTAGGAATTGGGACGATAAATTTCCACGGGGCATAATATAAAATCTGCAGAAAAACAGCACATGAATATCAGATTGCAAAGATAATTCATCACATGGGCATAAACACAATTCATTAGACAAAGAATTCATTTCTGGGAAAGTTAAGAATCTAAAAAGGATGTTAAATCTAAAACGTGTAAGGCAAAATCTGTCACTCTTTCTCAAAGAGTTTTTTGTTGTCTGCATTTGGTAGCATTTCGATTACAGACCATTTTAGTTCATTTGGTGAGTGTGTGGCTGTAATGTAATGGTTTGTCAATTTTGTGGTGTTATTTTTGCATCTAATGTTGCTCCTGTGTTCACATACCCGCGTTTTTATTTTGCGGCTAGTCATTCCTATGTAGCGGAGTCCGCACGGACAGGTGATGATGTAGACAACATGTTTCTGGTCTCAATGATAATGATAATGTTCCCTGGAGCAGTATACAAAAATAACAATGCACATAGAAAATGACATATGATTACTAATATGTCTAGGCAACCACACTTCACGGTTATAAAATAGTCAAATGCTAATCCAATGTTTACATTAGCTTTAGTGAGTGCTCGCCGAATTTGTCATCTCAAAACAGCCAACAAGGTCAAATTCGTCTACGGAACTACAGTCAGTCCGTTTTCTATTGAATTAGAACTACACCAAGTCCCCGCCCCATCACGTGTTCCGATACCACGTGATGCGGAAGCAAACAGCAAAAACATGCCGCCTAGAATGCACCTGCAACATTCGGTCCCGGGAGGCACTCGATGGTAGGTGAGACTGAGGGCGGCCAGGCAACATGGTGTAAGTAAAATCTTCTCACCGGGTAAGCGATGTCCCTGATAACCTTAATGCCACCGCTTACCGGCACGATAGATTAATTTTCGCATCGCCATACTTTTTTCTTTTGCCACAGCACTGAACCATTACCTGATGCCCCCTCCCTGAGGCTCCATGGGGCAGTAGTTCGTGTATTAATATGTAAGGAATAACAATGAGAGTAACAATTACGAAACATTACCACGGTTACTTCCTAGAATTTAATCCTAGATTCACAATTCGATCGCCTCTGATCGGTTGCACTTTTAAAATAGTCACGTTTTTCTTGAAAGCTCGAACTTCCACGAGCTGTTTTTCTGCATGAGAAGAAGCAGAAACGAATGTGGAAGGAACTCATTCTGATTCTAGTATTTATCAGAATGGAACACAGTATGTTTGTGTGTGCAATAACTGCTAATATATGGCACTCGCTTTATCACGTAGGCTCCAATTGGCAGCATCTATTTGTTGATATATCACACATAGGTATGTGTGGGTTTGCCGGCATTTATTGCAGTCAAATATCTAAATAAGCAAAGACACGGTATTTGATGCAGGAGTTTTATCTTTCTTCTTTTCACAGATCGCATGAAAAAGATCCCTAATTCAACTACTCCGTGAGTATACGGGGTGGTACATTTTTGGAAGAGAGAAGGGTGCACCTTGGTGCGTGCATACCCCTCCTTCCAACAATTTAGGTCCTGACGAAAGCCCAGCATTGCTACAGATGGCAGAAACATGTTGACCTGAAAGACCTTATCTAACATCACTAGTATAACACTAGTAACACCAGATACCAAAGGCCATTACACCTTTAGAGGTATCATCACTATTGTTTTTAATCTTACCTCTTGACTCCATATTAAATTACTTAGGGGGTCTTGAGGTATTTTTAAACCTCACTTATATCACTAACTCACGTGCACTATCACGTAACATCTTAACCCGCTCCGCTGTAATCAGGCGTTGAAGCACACCCGGATGGTATTAGACCATTTGGGTGGGCCCCGATGATGAAGCATGTCACCAACTAGGTTGGTGAGTGAGGGGTTTCTTAAAAAGAAAAACCCTTTTCTTAAAAAGAAAAAAACCTTTTTCTCTCCTGTATCTTCACTATACTTTTTCTACATATATTTGTTCTACATCCTTGTGGACTTAAGGATAACTCCCTCGTTTTGTTTCTGTATTCTGTAATGCTCATATATTTTTTCAGCTTGGTCCAGGTTCATCTGCTGAAATAGTTTAATGAGTGGAAGCAGCTTCAACGAGAGCTGCACCTTGGAGGTACAGACCTCTGAGGCCCCTGACACTACGGAGAGGGAGGGGGAACATGACATCCAGACACACATCCATGACATTTTGGAGAGGCTCGATAAATACACCCTCACACAGTACAGGCAACATCTTCATAGGGAAGGAGATAAATTGGGCTGCGTTCTGGCCTGGATTCTCCGGCGGGAACGAGCCCCGGATGCAATTGTGGCTGTACGGGAGCCCATGGGGGCCTTGTCCACTCTGAGGTGGGACTGATGCGGGTACTTAAATCTCATCTCCAGTTGATGTATACCGCGGACTCTGCCATCTGCGAGGCGCCCTATCTTCCTTACCTTCAGTATCTGACCCTACGGTCTATCCCCAAGCTAGCACAGAAGGACCTTGATGAACCCCTAACACTGGGCGAGGTACCGTCCGCCCTGCAACACCTACCAAGAGCCAACTCCCCAGGTAGTGACGGGTTCCCACCAGAGTTCTATCAAGAATTCACGGGTACACTTCCCCGACTCCTGTTGCAGGTTTATCTCGAGGCATTTGACCACCGAGCATGACACTGGGGGAAATATGCATGATCCTGAAGCCGGGAGGGGATGCCCATGAGCCTTCATTGTATCGACCGATCATGAAGATCAACACGGATGTTAAGATCTTGTGCAAGCTCTTGGCCTCTCACTTAGCGCCATACATGACTCACTTGGTCCACGAGGATCAGTGCGGGTTCATACCGGAACGAAACACAGCTATGAATCTGCGGCGGCTGAATCACATTCTACACGAGGTGCGGGGTCTGGAGAAGCAGATGGTGTTGGTGTCCATTGACCTCGCCAAGGCGTTCGACACAGTGGATTGGGGTTACCTTCTGGAGGTCTTACATGCTGTGGGGTTGGGTCCCAACGTTTGTCGCTGGATTCACATTTGTATACGGCCCCCCGCGCTAGGGTGAAACTTGAGCGTGCGAGGTCAGAAGAGTGGCGACTGGGATGGGTACATGACAGGGGTGTCCCCGCTCACCGTTATTATTCGCCCTAGCCATAGAGCCCTTCGCTGTCCGGATTCGGACTGACATGGAACAGTGGGGAATTAGAGTGGGTGACACAAGTAATGTTATTTCCCTGTATGCTGACGACGCCCTGTTTTATTTGGCTTCTCCCCGGGACGCACTTCCCGTATTGCTGCACCATTTAGACCGGTTTGGGGAGGTCTCTGGATTACGACCTACGGATCACCGATTTTTCCGTTGGCGGGTCAGGACTCGGTGCCCCTGGGGGACCTACCAGACCTCGGGCTGCGCTGGGAACAGGCAGGGTACCGTTACCTTGGGATACAGGTGGCCCGACGGACACGCAGGCGGTAGCTCGGAACTTAGATCGCATAATCATGTCCTTACAGCAGTCGGTGTCCTTTTGGAATACTCTTCCACTTTCATTGATGGGTAGGCTGGCCATCGCTAAGATAGTGATGCTCCCTAGGACTTTATATGTACTCTAGAACTCACTATGTCCGTTGCCACCACGAGTCTTCAGAACTCTAAACAAGTTTCTCACATCCCTGCTATGGGTGGGCCGGCACAGTAGGGTGGCTCTTAACACTATTATCCGCAGCTACGAGAAGGGGGGCCTGGAAGCTCCACGCTTCGACCTATATTACTACGCGGCCCATTTACAACATGCGGCACGTTGGCTTACAGATACAGACAATTGGGAGATACGCCTTCTCTCTGGTAGGGTGGACACCCAGACGATGCAGGTAGCACTGATGCAGGGTAGTGGGTCGGACACGTCTCTTCCCTATATTGTGCGACACATGACCAGTATATGGCAGCGATTCATTGAGAAGGTCTTACGAAGGGCACCCTTTCACAAGGAACATCAGATCTGGATACTGGCCCCCTTCATCGACATGGGGCAATATATGTCCTTTCAATCTTCGAGGGAGGGTGGGTGTGAAGTTCTGGCCGACCTTTACCCCAACTAGACCTTCCTTACTTACGAGCAGGGGGAAGAGACCTTTGGCCTTGGACGGGGACAAATCCTACACTTCTGGGAACATCATGATGTGGTGTACAAGTCACCTGGCCCCAGTACCCGGACATTCACCACTGACACACACCCTGGATATCCTACTTTCATGCGGTAAGGGTCGTAAATTGATCTCTCTCCTGTACAAAGCCATGAAACAGGATTCCACCCCCCTGGTACCACCGTCTCGGGCTGCCTGAAGACAGATCTCGCCACCCAGCTGGAGGAGAAACAATGGGCACCCATAGGTTCCCTCACATGCACAGTCTCGTGCAATGCCAGGTTTAAGCTGATGCACTTCAACTTTTTACACAGCAACTACCTAACCCCGGTATCCCTGAAACATATCTCTGGGGACAGGGGAGATAGATGCCCTAGATATACCGCCGAGAAAGCAGGCTTTTTACACTTGGCCTGGGACTGTCCACTGGTCAGAGAGTTTTGGGTGTGGGTGGTGGGACGGATAGTTGCAAGCCATAGGCCTTCAGATGGCGCTTGAACCCTTGTATTGTTCACTTGCATTAGTTCGGAAACCCAAGAAAAAGCTACAATTAATGCTGGTACTAGCCAGGTGCAGGGTGGCAATAACTTGGATGGGGCAGAAGGCCCCGGAAGTGCCCATCTGGCTTAAAGATGTCCGTGAGTGGTCTCTAGTTGAGGAAGCTCACATGCAACTCACTCGAAGGGATGAGAAGCTACAGGACGACCTAATGGCTTGACGGGTTATGTGTACTTCTGGGTTAGCAGAAGGGGAGCCATCCCCACAGGATACAACTGACAGTGAGGAGAGTGGGTTAGATCTAGCCATTGGGTCTGGGCCTGACGTGGAGCGAGAGGGTCGGCCCAGTAATGTCGGCAGTGAGACTCAGTGTCATGCCCGGTTCCTCCCTCACGGTGCTATGTTTGCAAATTATTTTTTCTTTCCCCATTGTACCTTTCCCTCCCTGATGCTGCCTGTTGTCCTATGTGCCATTAATGATGCCATAGATTTGCCTACATACATTGATCTGATGCCAGTTTGTGTTTTTGTCTCTATAACATGTAAACTGAAAAATAAAGTTTATTAAAAAAAAATAATAGTTCAATGAGAGTTTTGTTTGCAAATGATAAGTAATTACATGCAGTAAAGTTATCAATGTCCAAATCTTTCTAGTATATTTTGTTTATTTAAGGTAATGTATAGGTACAGCATTGGTTAAAATCCCCTAAGGCTACCCTATTTTGCATACCCAGTGGTAGTTATATGTATTTCGGAAAATCCAATGGAAGGAAAATAACTTTTCCTTTCAGTGTTAGTACTAATTTATGTGGTTGAAATGTTCCTGATTTTGGTTGCATTCTAACAATGGTTTAAATAAAATGGACTGTTTGAATTTAAAATGTGTTCATACACATTGAATAGGAGAGTTTCTTATGGTATGGGATACATTTCCAATCGAATACCACTTGAAGGTATAAAGCTTTAATCCATTTTCTCAAAGCAATAATTGCTTAATAGGTGATATTTGCTTATGTATCTTTCTTCTGCAAATAGAAAGTCAAATTTCTCCAACTTCATTTAATTTTGGTCAAGCATTTTAACTTGCTTACTTTAATGTGTTCTTCAACAACAAATGCAAAGTTGATTTGGTATTTTAGGACATTGTGAGCTGAAATTGCAGCATATCCATTTCTTAAATAGTCATGTCCAATAATGGATTTTCAGCTTCATTCTTAGTGAACACAGACTCTGGAAAGGTATTGGCATCAGAGATTGTATTAAACTATATACATCATAATCCTGTTGATCTCTTTGGATTAAATTGAAGTAGAGCATATTTGAGTTGTTCTAATTGCAAAGATGGTGTTTTCACAAAGTACAATGTGCGCATGTGTTTTTTTACTGATGAATGATGATGTAATGGAATGGGTGTCACTCATTGAATTTCTAAAGCAACCTAAAGAATGTCCTTTTAGTTAAGTGATAGCCTGAAATAAAAGTAAGCAAGTTTTTGGAATAGATGTGAGAGGACACATATTTTATATTGCTTTCCTGTAATATGTCTAATTGTGCCTCTTCTTATCGAAGTGAGCATGTTTTCACAATGGGCAACATTTGTCTTTGTAGACTACCTGACTGTTACTTTTTCTGTATTTGCTAAAAGCTTATTACTAACCTTTTACTATTAATCTTAGGGTGTGTATAAATAGTCTTAAGTTTTTTGGTAGTCTTACTATTTGTGTTCTTTGTCTACCAACATTCTCCTTCTATGTCTTCCTCCTGTTTTTATGTTATCTCTCTCCTGTGCAAATATTTTTTTTGCTTCAGGAGGTGATGCTTTGTAGGCATTGTGTTAAAGTCAACTCTATTTTATCAAAAACGTAAGAATGGCATATTTTCAGTATTAGTGATCAAAATGCAAGAGGAACAGTTGTACATTTCTAAGCTTGAATGTATTTGTTTAACAGTAGTACTTATTTTTAATAGAGGTTACGTTACTCAATGCATCCGATAATTACTGAATGTGTTTAATACCTAACCACTCCTAATTATTATTATTATTATTATTATTATTATTATTATTATTATTATTATGATTATTATTGGTACTTGTATCGCGCAACGAATCATCCCAGAAGGGATCACTCAGCGCTTTTGGCGGCACGGTGCTAGCGGCTAAGACAGGAATTGCGGCTTTAGAAGAGCCAAGTCTCTAAGAGCTTCTTAAATTGTTCCACACTGGGGCAGGAGCGCAGCTCATCCGGCAGCTGATTCCAATGGAGAGGGGCTAGATGCGAGAATGCTCATCCTCCCGTTTTGTTTTTTCTGATTTTACATGGGAGAAGCAAATTCCGGTTGCTGGATCTTAGTGAGCGAACAGGTGAATAGGCTATTATTTTCCTCCTCAAACATAGCGGACCTATCCCCTGCCGTGCTCTAAACACCATCACTAGTAGCTTAAACATTGCTCTCTTCCTCGCAGGCAGCCAGTGCAGCTGTTGCAGGAGAGGGCGGGAGGGGGTACGCCTTGGTTTATTAAGGACCAGTCGTGCCGCTGTTTTTTGCGCTACTTGTAGTCTCGCTGCAAGGTCCTACCTGATTCCTGGATTGGAGTTTAACTGCAAACAATTCTCGCTCATCCAGGTGGCGATTAGCAACATACAGGCCTTAAACTTAGCTCTCGTCCCCGCTGGGTCTGTCTCGATGGGAACTATCACCTGTGTGTCATCCTCATACGAGACAGTCTCAAAACCACATGAGCGAATGAAGGTGGCCAGCGGAGCCACATAGATGTTGAATAATTCCAACCCTTGTGTAAACAGGGCTTTACGTACAGGTTGGAACTAACTGCCCAACTCATCATCAGGCCCTTAATTATGGACAGAATGTTTGAATTAATCTCTGCCCCTGGCAATCACCTGGGTCGCATTTCAGTCCATAGATGTTTGCCCTCTTTGCAATTATGATAGAGACTTCAAACAGAAGATTCCTCACTTAGAATATTCACCCAGGCAACAGACTGGATCCAGGAAATCATAATCAGTACCTCTGCATGCCGGCAGGTGGGATCGATAAGCTCCACATTGGAGTAGTCAGCATCAGATGCAATGTTTAGTGCCTATATAGGCACCACCCCGGTGCACTGATATAGGTTCCTTTTTTACCATGTCAACAGCGTGGATCCAGAGAGATACCTCAGTAACTTTTTGGCCAAATTTGTTGACAATTTGTTAATTTTCCCTCCTAGTGTGCTAGGGGACATGTCCCACTCTAAGCATTATTGTTCAAGCCTTCAAGCCTTATGAGGATTGTCACAGGCTGATGCCTCTGTCTGTTGCCTGGGGTCAGAACACGAACCCAAGGCCTGCACCAAGTAAAACTTGATGCCTCCAAAGGTGAGTCACGAGCACGCGATGAAGCTCCTGGCGACATGGCAAATGTCCCATTCCTGTGGAAAATCTTGTGGCGGTTCCCGGAGCGGTTCCTATTGAAGATCGTCTTCCTGCTCCAAGACCTTCTTGTCAAAGTTAAGAAGTACAAGAAAATTAAGTTTAAGATCTCTTCGGCTTCACCCTCTTGCCATGTACTTTGTGGTCCTCCTCCTGCAGTTGACCTCTGGATTCGGCATCAGGGCCTGCTCTATGCTACCCTAGGTTTCCTGGTGCTTGAGTGACACCTGCCCAGGAAATGCCATGCCATCTTGAGTCACTAAAGTCCCAGATGTGCCCCTGGTCCCCTTCAATGAATCCCTTACTGATGTGGACAAATCTCAGCACTTTTGAGAGAACAAGGTCAGTCCTAGGTCTCTTGGGCTTTCTTTGTTTATTCAGCTGCATTATCAGTCCTTTCACCCCAACCACAGACATGAAAGGTCTAACTTTGGGCATCTGCAGTTCCAACCATATCCATCAAGCAGTCTTCCAAGTCCTTTAATGGACTGAGCAGCAGAGACTAAAAAAGGATATGGGAGCTAGTTCCACCATGCTGCCCACTCCCTCATCCATCCCACTGCTGCAGTCACCAAGACTGTTTACCGTGCCCTCGATCCAACATGGCCATATACAGCAGGATCAGGAACCACCTGAATTGTTGGCGGTTACTTCTGACAAGTGGATGCTTCGGGTATTGCAGAAGGCGTACTTCCTACCATTTGGGGAAACAACTCAGCCTCTCCCACTTTCTTAAAAAGGCTGTTGGAGGATCATTTCTCCCTACTCTATCAAGAAGTGCAGGCTTTATTAGCGAAAGAAGCCGTCAAGAGTGTTCAAACACCAGAAGTAATGCGCAGATAACAAGGACCCCCTGAATTTGAAAAAATAAAATTCCTAGGACAGGGTAAAACACAATGCAATAATAACTTCCTAGGCAATTAATGTATCTAGTATAATGGTATCTCAAGCGTATCCAAATAGTGTAGCCAAAGCAATACTTAAAAATTCCACAATAATTTTTATTGTTAATGTAATTATCACGGAATCAGAGAAGGTTTTGTTTAACCCCTTCAGCGCGGCGCGGATTTCCGCGCCACGCTGAAGGTTCCATGCGCGGGCGACGTGCTTGACGGAACCGTTCCGTCATGCGCGTCGAAGGGGTTAAAAACAATTCAACAATACATTTATGCACAATATAAACATTCAATATAGTAATATTCTTCAAATTACAATAGTTGAACAAAATAAAAACATGTCAGTGGCCATATAATTATCTTCTACGCACGTTTCGGCGAAAAGTACGCCTTCATCAGGAAAAGCCACAATTCCTGTAATTAAAAAACAGATACTTAAGGTAATGTTATATGATTAATTTTTCTATATGTCTTTTTCAACAAATTTTGGCTACATGATCTAATGGACACTTTACAAGGGTATGAATAAAAACAAAGGATGAAATGACATTACATACAATAAAATTGTGCATATCCATGATGTACTTTTATCTGATAAATGCAGATTAAACGATGGAAACTAAGACTGATAACTGAGAGGGAGAAAGGGAGAGAATAAAGACAATAGATAACATAAGGAAAGAGAATGAAGGAAAAGAACCAGGATACGTGGGTGATTGAAAGACTGGGGGTGCAGTATTTAAAACTAAAAGAAACAAGAATTCACTGTGAGCGATGATGTAAGGGGGGAAACAAAGTGAATAAATGCTGAGAAGGTTAATGGTGCTTACTTAAAATCGCAGCCTCTCAGGCAGATAAGAGGTAGAGTAATTATCGGGAAAGAATACAGGGACCTGTAATCATAGAGAGCAATGTATAAAGAGGATGGTTATAGCAGGAGAAATAGGCAACTGTGTATGATGTTTTAACAAGGTACCTGGTATTAGATGCGGTTCCCCTGAAGGTTAGATGTCACAATAAGTTGGTAAAAGTGCAAAGGTTTGACTGAAGAATACAGTGGAACCTGCAATTGTAATGAAGTGCATTTATGTAGATCTTAATTGGGGTACGAAAGACACAGAAACACTGACTAACTTTTGGCATCTGCAGTTCCAACCATATCCCATCAAGCAGTCGATCAAGTCCTTTAATGGACTGAGCAGCAGAGACTAAAAAAGGATATGGGAGCTAGTTCCACCATGCTGCCCACTCCCTCATCCATCCCACTGCTGCAGTCACCAAGACTGTTTACCATGCCCTCGATCCAACATGGCCATATACAGCAGGATCAGGAACCACCTGAATTGTTGGTGGTTACTTCTGACAAGTGGATGCTTCGGGTACTGCAGAAGGCGTACTTCCTACCATTTGGGGAAACAACTCAGCCTCTACCACTTTCTTAAAAAGGCTGTTGGAGGACAATTTCTCCCTACTCTATCAAGAAGTGCAGGCTTTATTAGCGAAAGAAGCCGTCAAGAGTGTTCAAACACCAGAAGTAGTTCATGCTTGCTATTCCCCCTGCTTTCTGGTGTCGAATATGGCCTCTTTCCCATATTAGATCTGCACCCTATCACATTCTTCCTGATGTTAGCTTAGATTCTGCCTGCCATGAAGCCAGGAAAATGGATAGTGGTGCTAGACCTGCAGGACGTGCATTTTCAAATCCCAGTCTTACCATCCGATAGTCTATACCTGTGGTTCACGGTGGGCCATGTGCATTTCCAATATGCTGTGCTCCTATTTTGACCTCACCAGTGTGCCTCGGTGTTGAAGAAAGTGATGACAGCTGCAGCACTACAGCGGATGTCAGGGATTCCAGTCTTCACTCACCTCAATGACTGGCTGTTGAAGGTGGGCTCTCCACAGGCAGTCGTCACCAACCTTCAGACTACAGCTAGAATTCTGCATTTTGCAGGTTTCACTAGCAACATGCTGAAGTCACCCCTGACCCCTTCTCAGATGTTCCCTTTCATCTGAGCCCTTCTGGACAAAGTGCTGTCTAGTGCCTATCATCTGAAACAGCAAATCTGAGATATTCAGGATATGAATCTGTTTTTTCCATCTAAATCCTAGATTTTGGTAAGACTTATTTTTGAGGCTGTTGGATCTCATGGCTTCTTGTTCCTGCTGCTAAAGCATGCCAAAAGGCATATGCAGGTTGGTGAGCAGTCTATATATCAACTTTTTAATATCGAGGGACATAAATATCGAGTCAAAAATATCTAATGTACAAAATATCGAAATAGATAATATCGATGTGAAAAATATCGTTTTTTTTTTTACTTATATGTCGATGTAAGTAATATCGTTAGTAATAATATCGACATGTGAAAATATCATCATTGTGTGTTTAGTAAATATTTTGAAGTTGTTTGTATAAATAGTTAAAATGTATATAATATGAGAAATATTTATATTGTTTTAGGGGCGGGATGTTGGGTTATAGGGGATAAGGGTGGGGAGTGTTTTAAAAAAGTTAATTTATTTTTTTCATATATTGTAAAATTTAATTAGTAAATTTTATTTAAAATGTGAAATGTATATTTAATTTTAGGAGCGGGATGTTGGTTTATAGGGGATAAGGGAGGGAAGAGTTTTAAAAATGTTTATATATTGTTTAATTTAAAAAAAAAATTAATTTAGAAATTGTAAATTAAATTTAGAATTTTACAAATAATTTTAGGAGCGGGATGTTGGTTTATAGGGGATAAGGGTGGGAAGTGTTTTAAAAACGTTTATATATTGTTAAAATGTTTTAAAAATTTATTTAGAAATTGTAAATTAAATTTAGAATTTTACAAATAATTTTAGGAGCGGGATGTTGGTTTATAGGGGATAAGGGTGGGAAGTGTTTTAAAAATGTTTATATAAAGTTTAAATTTTTTAAAATTTTATTTAGAAATTGTAAATTAAATTTAGAATTTTACAAATAATTTTAGGAGCGGGATGTTGGTTTATAGGGGATAAGGGTGGGAAGTGTTTAAAAAATGTTTATATATTTGTTAATTTTTTATTAAAATTATTTAGATATTGTAAATTAAATTTCGAATTTTACAAATATTTTTAGGAGAGGGATGTTGGTTTATAGGGGATAAGGGTGGGAAGTGTTTTAAAAATGTTTATATATTGTTTAATTTTTGTAAAAATTTATTTAGAAATTGTAAATTAAATTTCGAAATTTACAAATAATTTTAGGAGCGGGATGTTGGTTGATAGGGGATAAGGGTGGGAAGTGTTTTAAAAATGTTTATATATTTGTTAATTTTTTATAAAATTTATTTAGAAATTGTAAATTAAATTTAGAATTTTACAAATAATTTTAGGAGTGTAATGTGTGGTTATAGGGGATAAGGGTGGGAAGTTAATTTAAAATGTTTATATATTTTTTAATTTTAAAAATTAATTATTTTGAAAATGTAAATATAATTTAGAATTTTACAAATCACATAATTAAATATAGATTTCAGTCAGAATAGTAAATTAATTAAGTTCAGTGTCCAGCACTTATCTTAATTAAATATAGACTGGAGTGGGAATAGTAAATTAATTAAGTTCATTGTCCAGCACCTACTGTAATTTAATATAGTTTGGAGTGAGAATAGTAAATTTATTAAGTTCAGTGTCCAGCACTTATCTTAATTAAATATAGATTGGAGTGGGAATAGTAAATTAATTCAGTTCAGTGTCCAGCACATACTATAATTAAATATAGGTTGGAGTGAGAATAGGAAATTTAATTAGGTTCAGTGTCCAGCACCTATTTTAATTTAATATAGACTGGAGTGGGAATAGTAAATTAATTTAGTTCAGTGTCCAGCACCTACCCTAATTTAATATAGGTTGGAGTGAGAATAGTAAATTAATTAAGTTCAGTGTCCAGCAGTTATCTTAATTAAATATAGAGTGGAGTGGGAATAGTAAATTAATTAAGTTCAGTGTCCAGCACCTACTTTAATTTAATATAGGTTGGAGTGAGAATAGTAAATTAATTATGTTCAGTGTCCAGCACTTATCTTAATTAAATATAGACTAGAGTGGGAATAGTAAATTAATTAAGTTCAGTGTCCAGCATCTACCCTAATTAAATATGGATTGGAGTGAGAATAGTAAATTAATTAGGTTCAGTGTCCAGCACTTATCTTAATTAAATATAGATTGGAGTGGTAATAGTAAATTAATTAAGTTCTGTGTCCAGCACATACTCTAATAAAATATAGGTTGGAGTGAGAATAGTAAATTAATTAAGTTCAGTGTCCAGCACTTATCTTAATTAAATATAGACTGGAGTGGGAATAGTAAATAAATTAAGTTCAGTGGCCAGCACCTACTCTAATGTAATATAGGTTGGAGTGAGAATGGTAAATTAATTAAGTTCAGTGTCCAGCACTTATCTTAATTAAATATAGACTGGAGTGGGAATAGTAAATTAATTCAGTTCAGTGTCCAGCACATACTCTAATTAAATATAGGTTGGAGTGAGAATAGTACATTTATTAAGTTCAGTGTCCAGCACTTATCTTAATTTAATATAGACTGGAGTGGGAATAGTAAATTATTTCAGTTCAGTGTCCAGCACGTACCCTAATTTAATATAAGTTGGAGTGAGAATAGTAAATTAATTAAGTTCAGTGTCCAGCACTTATCTTAATTAAATATAGACTGGAGTGGGAATAGTAAATTAATTAAGTTCATTGTCCAGCACCTACTGTAATTTAATATAGTTTGGAGTGAGAATAGTAAATTAATTAAGTTCAGTGTCCAGCACTTTTTTTAATTAAATATAGATTGGAGTGGGAATAGTAAATTAACTCAGTTCAGTGTCCAGCACATACTATAATTAAATATAGGTTGGAGTGAGAATAGGAAATTAATTAAGTTCAGTGTCCAGCACTTATTTTTATTTAATATAGACTGGAGTGGGAATAGTAAATTAATTTAGTTCAGTGTCCAGCACCTACCCTAATTTAATATAGGTTGGAGTGAGAATAGTAAATGAATTAAGTTCAGTATCCAGCAGTTATCTTAATTAAATATAGAGTGGAGTGGGAATAGTAAATTAATTAAGTTCAGTGTCCAGCACCTACTCTAATGTAATATAGGTTGGAGTGAGAATAGTAAATTAATTAAGTTCAGTGTCCAGCACTTATCTTAATTAAATATAAACTGGAGTGGGAATAGTAAATTAATTCAGTTCAGTGTCCAGCACATACTCTAATTAAATATAGGTTGGAGTGAGAATAGTAAATTTATTAAGTTCAGTGTCCAGCACTTATCTTGATTTAATATAGACTGGAGTGGGAATAGTAAATTATTTTAGTTCAGTGTCCAGCACCTACCCTAATTTAATATAGGTTGGAGTGAGAATAGTAAATTAATTAAGTTCAGTGTCCAGCACTTATCTTAATTAAATATAGACTGGAGTGGGAATAGTACATTAATTAAGTTCATTGTCCAGCACCTACTGTAATTTAATATAGTTTGGAGTGAGAATAGTAAATTAATTAAGTTCAGTGTCCAGCACTTATCTTAATTAAATATAGCTTGGAGTGGGAATAGTAAATTAATTCAGTTCAGTGTCCAGCACATACTATAATTAAATATAGGTTGGAGTGAGAATAGGAAATTAATTAAGTTCAGTGTCCAGCACTTATTTTAATTTAATATAGACTGGAGTGGGAATAGTAAATTAATTTAGTTCAGTGTCCAGCACCTACCCTAATTTAATATAGGTTGGAGTGAGAATAGTAAATTAATTCAGTTCAGTGTCCAGCACTTATCTTAATTAAACATAGACAGGAGTGGGAATAGTAAATAAATTAAGTTCAGTGTCCAGCACCTACTCTAATGTAATATAGGTTGGAGTGAGAATAGTAAATTAATTAAGTTCAGTGTCCAGCACTTATCTTAATTAAATATAGACTGGAGTGGGAATAGTAAATTAATTCAGTTCAGTGTCCAGCACATACTCTAATTAAATATAGGTTGGAGTGAGAATAGTACATTTATTAAGTTCAGTGTCCAGCACTTATCTTAATTTAATATAGACTGGAGTGGGAATAGTAAATTATTTTAGTTCAGTGTCCAGCACCTACCCTAATTTAATATAGGTTGGAGTGAGAATAGTAAATTAATTAAGTTCAGTGTCCAGCACTTATCTTAATTAAATATAGACTGGAGTGGGATTAGTAAATTAATTAAGTTCATTGTCCAGCACCTACTGTAATTTAATATAGTTTGGAGTGAGAATAGTAAATTAATTAAGTTCAGTGTCCAGCACTTATCTTAATTAAATATAGATTGGAGTGGGAATAGTAAATTAATTCAGTTCAGTGTCCAGCACATACTATAATTAAATATAGGTTGGAGTGAGAATAGGAAATTAATTAAGTTCAGTGTCCAGCACTTATTTTAATTTAATATAGACTGGAGTGGGAATAGTAAATTAATTTAGTTCAGTGTCCAGCACCTACCCTAATTTAATATAGGTTGGAGTGAGAATAGTAAATTAATTAAGTTCAGTGTCCAGCAGTTATCTTAATTAAATATAGAGTGGAGTGGGAATAGTAAATTAATTAAGTTCAGTGTCCAGCACCTACTCTAATTTAATATAGGTTGGAGTGAGAATAGTAAATTAATTAAGTTCAGTGTCCAGCACTTATCTTAATTAAATATAGATTGGAGTGGGAATAGTAAATTAATTCAGTTCAGTGTCCAGCACATACTATAATTAAATATAGGTTGGAGTGAGAATAGGAAATGAATTAAGTTCAGTGTCCAGCACTTATTTTAATTTAATATAGACTGGAGTGGGAATAGTAAATTAATTTAGTTCAGTGTCCAGCACCTACCCTAATTTAATATAGGTTGGAGTGAGAATAGTAAATTAATTAAGTTCAGTGTCCAGCAGTTATCTCAATTAAATATAGAGTGGAGTGAGAATAGTAAATTAATTAAGTTCAGTGTCCAGCACTTATCTTAATTAAATATAGACTGGAGTGGGAATAGTAAATAAATTAAGTTCAGTGTCCAGCACCTACTCTAATGTAATATAGGTTGGAGTGAGAATAGTAAATTAATCAAGTTCAGTGTCCAGCACTTATCTTAATTAAATATAGACTGGAGTGGGAATAGTAAATTAATTCAGTTCAGTGTCCAGCACATACTCTAATTAAATATAGGTTGGAGTGAGAATAGTAAATTTATTAAGTTCAGTGTCCAGCACTTATCTTAATTTAATATAGACTGGAGTGGGAATAGTAAATTATTTTAGTTCAGTGTCCAGCACCTACCCTAATTTAATATAGGTTGGAGTGAGAATAGTAAATTAATTAAGTTCAGTGTCCAGCACTTATCTTAATTAAATATAGACTGGAGTGGGAATAGTAAATTAATTAAGTTCATTGTCCAGCACCTACTGTAATTTAATATAGTTTGGAGTGAGAATAGTAAATTAATTAGGTTCAGTGTCCAGCACTTATCTTAATTAAATATAGATTGGAGTGGGAATAGTAAATTAATTCAGTTCAGTGTCCAGCACATACTATAATTAAATATAGGTTGGAGTGAGAATAGGAAATTAATTAAGTTCAGTATCCAGCACTTATTTTAATTTAATATAGACAGGAGTGGGAATAGTAAATTAATTTAGTTCAGTGTCCAGCACCTACCCTAATTTAATATAGGTTGGAGTGAGAATAGTAAATTAATTACATTCAGTGTCCAGCAGTTATCTTAATTAAATATAGAGTGGAGTGGGAATAGTAAATTAATTAAGTTCAGTGTCCAGCACCTACTCTAATTTAATATAGGTTGGAGTGAGAATAGTAAATTAATTATGTTCAGTCTCCAGCACCTATCTTAATTAAATATAGACTAGAGTGGGAATAGTAAATTAAATAAGTTCTGTGTCCAGCATTTACCCTAATTAAATATAGATTGGAGTGAGAATAGTAAATTAATTAAGTTCTGTGTCCAGCACTTATCTTAATTAAATATAGATTGGAGTGGGAATAGTAAATTAATTAAGTTCTGTGTCCAGCACATACTCTAATAAAATATAGGTTGGAGTGAGAATAGTAAATTAATTAAGTTCAGTGTCCAGCATTTATCTTAATTAAATATAGACTGGAGTGGGAATAGTAAATTATTTCAGTTCAGTGTCCAGCACTTACCCTAATTTAATATAGGTTGGAGTGAGAATAGTAAATTAATTAAGTTCAGTGTCCAGCACTTATCTTAATTAAATATAGACTGGAGTGGGAATAGTAAATTAATTAAGTTCATTGTCCAGCACCTACTGTAATTTAATATAGTTTGGAGTGAGAATAGTAAATTAATTAAGTTCAGTGTCCAGCACTTTTCTTAATTAAATATAGATTGGAGTGGGAATAGTAAATTAACTCAGTTCAGTGTCCAGCACATACTATAATTAAATATAGGTTGGAGTGAGAATAGGAAATTAATTAAGTTCAGTGTCCAGCACTTATTTTTATTTAATATAGACTGGAGTGGGAATAGTAAATTAATTTAGTTCAGTGTCCAGCACCTACCCTAATTTAATATAGGTTGGAGTGAGAATAGTAAATGAATTAACTTCAGTATCCAGCAGTTATCTTAATTAAATATAGAGTGGAGTGGGAATAGTAAATTAATTAAGTTCAGTGTCCAGCACCTACTCTAATTTAATATAGGTTGGAGTGAGAATAGTAAATTAATTAAGTTCAGTGTCCAGCACTTATCTTAATTAAATATAGACTGGAGTGGGAATAGTAAATAAATTAAGTTCAGTGTCCAGCACCTACTCTAATGTAATATAGGTTGGAGTGAGAATAGTAAATTAATCAAGTTCAGTGTCGAGCACTTATCTTAATTAAATATAGACTGGAGTGGGAATAGTAAATTAATTCAGTTCAGTGTCCAGCACATACTCTAATTAAATATAGGTTGGAGTGAGAATAGTAAATTTATTAAGTTCAGTGTCCAGCACTTATCTTAATTTAATATAGACTGGAGTGGGAATAGTAAATTATTTTAGTTCAGTGTCCAGCACCTACCCTAATTTAATATAGGTTGGAGTGAGAATAGTAAATTAATTAAGTTCAGTGTCCAGCACTTATCTTAATTAAATATAGACTGGAGTGGGAATAGTAAATTAATTAAGTTCATTGTCCAGCACCTACTGTAATTTAATATAGTTTGGAGTGAGAATAGTAAATTAATTAAGTTCAGTGTCCAGCACTTATCTTAATTAAATATAGATTGGAGTGGGAATAGTAAATTAATTCAGTTCAGTGTCCAGCACATACTATAATTAAATATAGGTTGGAGTGAGAATAGGAAATTAATTAAGTTCAGTATCCAGCACTTATTTTAATTTAATATAGACAGGAGTGGGAATAGTAAATTAGTTTAGTTCAGTGTCCAGCACCTACCCTAATTTAATATAGGTTGGAGTGAGAATAGTAAATTAATTAAGTTCAGTGTCCAGCAGTTATCTTAATTAAATATAGAGTGGAGTGGGAATAGTAAATTAATTAAGTTCAGTGTCCAGCACCTACTCTAATTTAATATAGGTTGGAATGAGAATAGTAAATTAATTATGTTCAGTGTCCTGCACTTATCTTAATTAAATATAGACTAGAGTGGGAATAGTAAATTAATTAAGTTCTGTGTCCAGCATTTACCCTAATTAAATATAGATTGGAGTGAGAATAGTAAATTAATTAAGTTCAGTGTCCAGCACTTATCTTAATTAAATATAGATTGGAGTGGGAATAGTAAATTAATTAAGTTCTGTGTCCAGCACATACTCTAATAAAATATAGGTTGGAGTGAGAATAGTAAATTAATTAAGTTCAGTGTCCAGCATTTATCTTAATTAAATATAGACTGGAGTGGGAATAGTTAATTAATTAAGTTCAGTGTCCAGCACCTACTCTAATGTAATATAGGTTGGAGTGAGAATAGTAAATTAATTAAGTTCAGTGTCCAGCACTTATCTTAATTAAATATAGACTGGAGTGGGAATAGTAAATTAATTAAGTTCATTGTCCAGCACCTACTGTAATTTAATATAGTTTGGAGTGAGAATAGTAAATTAATTAAGTTCAGTGTCCAGCACTTTTCTTAATTAAATATAGATTGGAGTGGGAATAGTAAATTAACTCAGTTCAGTGTCCAGCACATACTATAATTAAATATAGGTTGGAGTGAGAATAGGAAATTAATTAAGTTCAGTGTCCAGCACTTATTTTTATTTAATATAGACTGGAGTGGGAATAGTAAATTAATTTAGTTCAGTGTCCAGCACCTACCCTAATTTAATATAGGTTGGAGTGAGAATAGTAAATGAATTAAGTTCAGTATCCAGCAGTTATCTTAATTAAATATAGAGTGGAGTGGGAATAGTAAATTAATTAAGTTCAGTGTCCAGCACCTACTCTAATTTAATATAGGTTGGAGTGAGAATAGTAAATTAATTAAGTTCAGTGTCCAGCACTTATCTTAATTAAATATAGACTGGAGTGGGAATAGTAAATAAATTAAGTTCAGTGTCCAGCACCTACTCTAATGTAATATAGGTTGGAGTGAGAATAGTAAATTAATTAAGTTCAGTGTCCAGCACTTATCTTAATTAAATATAGACTGGAGTGGGAATAGTAAATTAATTCAGTTCAGTGTCCAGCACATACTCTAATTAAATATAGGTTGGAGTGAGAATAGTAAATTTATTAAGTTCAGTGTCCAGCACTTATCTTAATTTAATATAGACTGGAGTGGGAATAGTAAATTATTTTAGTTCAGTGTCCAGCACCTACCCTAATTTAATATAGGTTGGAGTGAGAATAGTAAATTAATTAAGTTCAGTGTCCAGCACTTATCTTAATTAAATATAGACTGGAGTGGGAATAGTAAATTAATTAAGTTCATTGTCCAGCACCTACTGTAATTTAATATAGTTTGGAGTGAGAATAGTAAATTAATTAAGTTCAGTGTCCAGCACTTATCTTAATTAAATATAGCTTGGAGTGGGAATAGTAAATTAATTCAGTTCAGTGTCCAGCACATACTATAATTAAATATAGGTTGGATTGAGAATAGGAAATTAATTAAGTTCAGTGTCCAGCACTTATTTTAATTTAATATAGACTGGAGTGGGAATAGTAAATTAATTTAGTTCAGTGTCCAGCACCTACCCTAATTTAATATAGGTTGGAGTGAGAATAGTAAATTAATTCAGTTCAGTGTCCAGCACTTATCTTAATTAAACATAGACTGGAGTGGGAATAGTAAATAAATTAAGTTCAGTGTCCAGCACCTACTCTAATGTAATATAGGTTGGAGTGAGAATAGTAAATTAATTAAGTTCAGTGTCCAGCACTTATCTTAATTAAATATAGACTGGAGTGGGAATAGTAAATTAATTCAGTTCAGTGTCCAGCACATACTCTAATTAAATATAGGTTGGAGTGAGAATAGTAAATTTATTAAGTTCAGTGTCCAGCACTTATCTTAATTTAATATAGACTGGAGTGGGAATAGTAAATTATTTTAGTTCAGTGTCCAGCACCTACCCTAATTTAATATAGGTTGGAGTGAGAATAGTAAATTAATTAAGTTCAGTGTCCAGCACTTATCTTAATTAAATATAGACTGGAGTGGGATTAGTAAATTAATTAAGTTCATTGTCCAGCACCTACTGTAATTTAATATAGTTTGGAGTGAGAATAGTAAATTAATTAAGTTCAGTGTCCAGCACTTATCTTAATTAAATATAGATTGGAGTGGGAATAGTAAATTAATTCAGTTCAGTGTCCAGCACATACTATAATTAAATATAGGTTGGAGTGAGAATAGGAAATTAATTAAGTTCAGTGTCCAGCACTTATTTTAATTTAATATAGACTGGAGTGGGAATAGTAAATTAATTTAGTTCAGTGTCCAGCACCTACCCTAATTTAATATAGGTTGGAGTGAGAATAGTAAATTAATTAAGTTCAGTGTCCAGCAGTTATCTTAATTAAATATAGAGTGGAGTGGGAATAGTAAATTAATTAAGTTCAGTGTCCAGCACCTACTCTAATTTAATATAGGTTGGAGTGAGAATAGTAAATTAATTAAGTTCAGTGTCCAGCACTTATCTTAATTAAATATAGATTGGAGTGGGAATAGTAAATTAATTCAGTTCAGTGTCCAGCACATACTATAATTAAATATAGGTTGGAGTGAGAATAGGAAATTAATTAAGTTCAGTGTCCAGCACTTATTTTAATTTAATATAGACTGGAGTGGGAATAGTAAATTAATTTAGTTCAGTGTCCAGCACCTACCCTAATTTAATATAGGTTGGAGTGAGAATAGTAAATTAATTAAGTTCAGTGTCCAGCAGTTATCTTAATTAAATATAGAGTGGAGTGGGAATAGTAAATTAATTAAGTTCAGTGTCCAGCACCTACTGTAATTTAATATAGGTTGGAGTGAGAATAGTAAATTAATTAAGTTCAGTGTCCAGCACTTATCTTAATTAAATATAGACTGGAGTGGGAATAGTAAATTTATTAAGTTCAGTGTCCAGCACTTATCTTAATTTAATATAGACTGGAGTGGGAATAGTAAATTATTTTAGTTCAGTGTCCAGCACCTACCCTAATTTAATATAGGTTGGAGTGAGAATAGTAAATTAATTAAGTTCAGTGTCCAGCACTTATCTTAATTAAATATAGACTGGAGTGGGATTAGTAAATTAATTAAGTTCATTTTCCAGCACCTACTGTAATTTAATATAGTTTGGAGTGAGAATAGTAAATTAATTAAGTTCAGTGTCCAGCACTTATCTTAATTAAATATAGATTGGAGTGGGAATAGTAAATTAATTCAGTTCAGTGTCCAGCACATACTATAATTAAATATAGGTTGGAGTGAGAATAGGAAATTAATTAAGTTCAGTGTCCAGCACTTATTTTAATTTAATATAGACTGGAGTGGGAATAGTAAATTAATTTAGTTCAGTGTCCAGCACCTACCCTAATTTAATATAGGTTGGAGTGAGAATAGTAAATTAATTAAGTTCAGTGTCCAGCAGTTATCTTAATTAAATATAGAGTGGAGTGGGAATAGTAAATTAATTAAGTTCAGTGTCCAGCACCTACTCTAATTTAATATAGGTTGGAGTGAGAATAGTAAATTAATTAAGTTCAGTGTCCAGCACTTATCTTAATTAAATATAGATTGGAGTGGGAATAGTAAATTAATTCAGTTCAGTGTCCAGCACATACTATAATTAAATATAGGTTGGAGTGAGAATAGGAAATTAATTAAGTTCAGTGTCCAGCACTTATTTTAATTTAATATAGACTGGAGTGGGAATAGTAAATTAATTTAGTTCAGTGTCCAGCACCTACCCTAATTTAATATAGGTTGGAGTGAGAATAGTAAATTAATTAAGTTCAGTGTCCAGCAGTTATCTTAATTAAATATAGAGTGGAGTGGGAATAGTAAATTAATTAAGTTCAGTGTCCAGCACCTACTCTAATTTAATATAGGTTGGAGTGAGAATAGTAAATTAATTAAGTTCAGTGTCCAGCACTTATCTTAATTAAATATAGACTGGAGTGGGAATAGTAAATTAATTCAGTTCAGTGTCCAGCACATACTCTAATTAAATATAGGTTGGAGTGAGAATAGTAAATTTATTAAGTTCAGTGTCCAGCACTTATCTTAATTTAATATATACTGGAGTGGGAATAGTAAATTATTTTAGTTCAGTGTCCAGCACCTACCCTAATTTAATATAGGTTGGAGTGAGAATAGTAAATTAATTAAGTTCAGTGTCCAGCACTTATCTTAATTAAATATAGACTGGAGTGGGAATAGTAAATTAATTAAGTTCATTGTCCAGCACCTACTGTAATTTAATATAGTTTGGAGTGAGAATAGTAAATTAATTAAGTTCAGTGTCCAGCACTTATCTTAATTAAATATAGATTGGAGTGGGAATAGTAAATTAATTCAGTTCAGTGTCCTGCACATACTATAATTAAATATAGGTTGGAGTGAGAATAGGAAATTAATTAAGTTCAGTATCCAGCACTTATTTTAATTTAATATAGACAGGAGTGGGAATAGTAAATTAGTTTAGTTCAGTGTCCAGCACCTACCCTAATTTAATATAGGTTGGAGGGAGAATAGTAAATTAATTAAGTTCAGTGTCCAGCAGTTATCTTAATTAAATATAGAGTGGAGTGGGAATAGTAAATTAATTAAGTTCAGTGTCCAGCACCTACTCTAATTTAATATAGGTTGGAGTGAGAATAGTAAATTAATTATGTTCAGTGTCCAGCACTTATCTTAATTAAATATAGACTAGAGTGGGAATAGTAAATTAATTAAGTTCTGTGTCCAGCATTTACCCTAATTAAATATAGATTGGAGTGAGAATAGTAAATTAATTAAGTTCAGTGTCCAGCACTTATCTTAATTAAATATAGATTGGAGTGGGAATAGTAAATTAATTAAGTTCTGTGTCCAGCACATACTCTAATAAAATATAGGTTGGAGTGAGAATAGTAAATTAATTAAGTTCAGTGTCCAGCATTTATCTTAATTAAATATAGACTGGAGTGGGAATAGTTAATTAATTAAGTTCAGTGTCCAGCACCTACTCTAATGTAATATAGGTTGGAGTGAGAATAGTAAATTAATTAAGTTCAGTGTCCAGCACTTATCTTAATTAAATATAGACTGGAGTGGGAATAGTTAATTAATTAAGTTCAGTGTCCAGCACCTACTCTAATGTAATATAGGTTGGAGTGAGAATAGTAAATTAATTAAGTTCAGTCTGTAGTGGGAGTAGTATGTTAATTAAGTTTGGTAAATAGCAAATATTAGAATTAAATATAGAGTTGAATAGGAACAGTTAAATTAATTTGTTTTAATTTACAAAAAATCTGTAGATTTTAGTTTTGGATGGATAAAAGATAGAAGTTATATCAGAATGCAAATTCCAATTTTTTTTATAAAATAGTAGAAAGGAAAATAAGATTTGTTTTATAGTTGTTGGAATGTATATTCATTAGAGAGAAAATATTGTTTATTATTACGCATATTCTAATAATTAATTCATTGAAATAAACATGTAATAAAATAATTTATATTTAACATTTGTATTATAGTCATAATTTTTTTATAATGGATATATATTTGTTTAATGTATATTTTGGACATGAATATATGAACACACAAAATATTTAAAAATTAAAAAATCTGATTTTTATAGCTGTTTAATATTTATACATTTATATTGTGTACTCTCAAAATTTTTAGACTTCATTGGAATTTATAAGAAATTGTATGTTTTGAAATATATGATTAATATATTTTAGTTATTAATATTTATATTACATAATTAATATTAAAATTGTTTACATTTTAGAATATGTATTATTTTTTTTTGGTATGTTGTAGATACAATATATTAATTATATCATGTTCATCTATTTATTTTGGTAATATATACAGTTTTATTGAAATATTAATAAAAATATTTTATTTATTATATTTATTTTAATACGTTAAATAATTTTCACATAGATAAAAAAAATAGGTATTCTTTTTGAGTATTTTATTCTAATGTTTTACTAATTTTTAAAGTAATGTGTAATGTTAAATAAATAGTTAGGGCATTTATTGGTATTTTTTAAGTTGTTATGTTTGTTTGGGTCTTTTATTTTGTAACCGCTCGCTGTTGTTTTGGGTTATTTTGGTCGAATGCAGGTCGCGGTCGGGAGCTGTTTCGCGTTTGAGAAGGTAAGAGTTATTTTCTTTATTATTAAATAGTTTTAAGTGTTTTGTGGATGTAGTAATGTTGTAATAAGTGTGTATGGATTGATGTTTTAGAAGTTAGGGTGTTAGTAATAGTTTGTATACGGTTTTATAATTTACGTTGTGTTCCGTGTTTGTGGCTTTGTTAGTGTTTTGTTATTTCGGTGTGTTAAAGTTTTATAGTGTTTGAATAACGTTTGTAGTGATGTTTTTAGGTGCCTTATGTGTGTTTGTGTGTGGGTGGGAATGTTTGTTTCTCTTTTGTAGGTTTTACGGAGAAGATATTTTCGTCGGTTTCAAACACTTTATTTTTTTTAAAGGAAGTGTGTATTAGTTGTGTTTACTAATCTTTATTTTACACTTCCTTTATTGTTCGGGTTTCCAGGAGCGGTTATTTACCTTTTTAATATTTTTCGGGATTTTTATGGTTAATGGATAGTCGTTTTTTTGCGTAGACGTTGTTTTCGATAAACAGTTGTATTTTTACATTTTATTTGGATTTTTTTTTGATACCTATGGATTTTGAACTACCTGGATTTATTTGGAAGGAATGTTATTATCCCATTGGAGCAACTACACAGGTAAGTTCATTTAAATATTTTAATTGTTGGTGGCCAAACCTTATATATTTAATATTGTTGTTGTGTACTTGGTTTGTTTAATTATGTTGTCTAAATATATGTCGATATAAATTATTTATATATTTTAGACCACATAATTAAATATGTGATATAATAAAGTGGTTTATTTATGTTGTGATAGTTGTTTTAGTAGAATTGTGGGTTAATATTTAGGAAAGGGTTTAGAAGAGAGTTTGAGCTATTATATTTAAGTACTCAAGTCCTCTTGTGGATGGGTATAGCTGTACCTGTTGTTGTAGGTAATGATACATTTGAGTAGTTTGTCTAGATTGTTTTGGTTTTAATTGTAGGACAGATTGTTGCATTCTTAATTCTTGGAAACTTTGTTCCTTTTGTATGGCAATTAGTAGTTTTTGTAGTGTTGGAGTTGTTCTCCCAGTAGAAGTTAGGAATGCATTATGCCAGCCCTCGACGGCGTTGTTAGTTTTGGCTTGTTGGTTGAGTGTACTTACATTTACATTCCACCAAGGTATTTGGAACTTGGGCTGACGTCTATGGCCTGATCTGTGTAGTCTCCCCACCCAGGTATCCTCAAAATAATCTAAGAGGGGAGATAACTTTACTTCATTTTGTTTGTAGAATGGACTTTCTAATAAAAGATTGTAATGTTCTGCAACATCTGTGGTTGGTACATAAGCTAGGGCTGTTAGAAGTTTTATTTGATGTGCAAAACTTATGTTAGTGGCATATTCTACACTTAGGTGCCGATTACGATCCGGTAAAAACAGGGTACGAACCGTCGGTCGGAGCGTTTTCCCCGTCCGACTCGTACCCGGTCGTAACACTTTACAAACATGGAATTACGATTCGCACGGAAACACCATTTCCGTACGTATCGTAAAAAACACCGACCGACGAAAACATACATACGAATGTGATCCGGGAATGCTGCGACGTGACGTCGGGACGCTTTCAGGCAGCGTTTCACGACCCAGGAATTACGATTCGAACCGACAGCAGTCCGGACGGCAATATTTTCACGGCACCCATAAAGTGCCGGAAAAGCGAAGTACGGCGCGAATCGACCAGAGTAGGTGGCCCGGTACGCACCGTACCCCCCCAGCCCCCGTACGTACGCGCCGACCCCCCCCCAGCCCCCTTATGTACGCGCCGAACCCCCCTGTATGTACACCCGTGTACGTTCGAGTCGAACCCCCCGTGTACGTTCGAGTCGAACCCCCCCCTGTACGTTCGAGTCGAACCCCCCTGTATGTACACCCGTGTACGTTCGAGTCAAACCCCCCCGTGTACGTTCGAGTCGAACCCCCCGGTGTACGTTCGAGTCGAACCCCCCTGTATGTACACCCGTGTACGTTCGAGTCGAACCCCCCGTGTACGTACGAGTCGAACCCCCCCGTGTACGTTCGAGTCGAACCCCCCTGTATGTACACCCGTGTACGTTCGAGTCGAACCCCCCCGTGTACGTTCGAGTCGAACCCCCCCGTGTACGTTTGAGTCGAACCCCCCAGGTACGTTCGAGTCGAACCCCCCTGTATGTACACCCGTGTAAGTTCGAGTCGAACCCCCCGTGTACGTTCGATTCGAACCCCCCGTGTACGTTCGAGTCGAACCCCCCCGTGTACGTTCGAGTCGAATCCCCCCGTGTACGTTCGAGTCGAACCCCCCTGTATGTACACCCGTGTACGTTCGAGTCGAACCCCCCGTGTACGTTCGAGTCGAACCCCCCCCGTGTACGTTCGAGTCGAACCCCCCTGTATGTACACCCGTGTACGTTCGAGTCGAACCCCCCCGTGTACGTTCGAGTCGAACCCCCCGTGTACGTTCGAGTCGAACCCCCCGTGTACGTTTGAGTCGAACCCCCCTGTATGTACACCCGTGTACGTTCGAGTCGAACCCCCCCGTGTACGTTCGAGTCGAACCCCCCCTGTACGTTCGAGTCGAACCCCCCCCGTGTACGTTCGAGTCAAACCCCCCTGTATGTACACCCGTGTACGTTCGAGTCGTACCCCCACCCGTGTATGTACGGTGCGTACCCCTGGGGTAGCGCTGGGGGTACGCACCGTACATACACAGGTGGGGGTACGACTCGAACGTACACGGGTGTACATACAGGGGGGTTCGACTCGAACGTACACGGGGGGGTTCGACTCGAACGTACACGGGGGGGTTCGACTCGAACGTACACGGGGGGGTTCGATTTGAACGTACACGGGGGTTCGACTCGAACGTACACGGGGGGTTCGACACGTACACGGGTGTACATACACGGGGGGGTTCGGTGCGTACGTACGGGGGCTGGGGGGGGTCGGCGCGTACGTACGGGGGCTGGGGGGGGTCGGCGCGTACGTACGGGGGCTGGGGGGGGTCGGCGCGTACGTACGGGGGCTGGGGGGGTCGGCGCGTACGTACGGGGGATGGGGGGGGTTGGCGCATATGCGGGCACGTCTCCATGGTTGCTATGGGAGTTCGGTGCAGACGGTGTTTTTTCCAACCGGTTGTAACCTCGGACGCACGGGATGGATCGTGATTCCTCGGTCGGACTTCACCTTTCACATTTGTACGGTAAATCGTACGAGGACGTGTCAGACACATTTTCCGACCCGAGGACGTGTGGGGAATGATTCCCAATGCGGTTCGTATGGACTTTTTACCATGCGAATCGTGATTGCCAGTTCGTACGGCACTTGTACGATTCGTACGGTAAAAAGACCGGATACGAGTCGCACGGGGAAATTTTTTACCGGATCGTAATCGGCACCTTAGTGAAGATTTTTGTAAATGTCTCCATATACATTGGTTTAGATGGAAGTAACATCCTTGGATAGCTGTATGGGGGTACAGTTTTAGAATGCAATTTATCATGGCTTGCTCAAAGTCTATGATAATTCTTTGAGGGTAAAAATCATTTGATTCTTGTTTTAGTTTTCCTAGCATTTCATTATATGTTGTGTTTTGTTTGTTAGGTAATAGTGCATAAATTAAAGGTATGGAAGTGTTGTGATATTGACCGTGTATTGTGTAAAGCTGGTAGAATGGTTTGGGGCATATTGTAAAGGTGCCATCCATCATCCATGTTTGGCATTGTTGCAGTTTAGTTATATTGTTTGCAGTAGCAAACATTATGATTCTTTTTTCTGTGCTTTTGTTATCAAAAAAAATAAAAGGTTCATTATTGTGGGTGATAGTTAATTCTGGTGGAATGATGATCTCTTGAAAAGTTTTAGGGGATGGTATAGTTGTCGTAGTTGCTTTTTTGGTCCTAGCAATAGTTCTTTTTATAGAAGCAATTGATGGTAATTGGCCTCTTGCTTCTTTGGGCACTCTAGGTAATAATTCTTTTAGGATTACACTTGTAGCAGTTTGTGAACCAGTGCTTAATTCTTTGATATTTTCAAGGGTTTGACTTCTATTTCAGAGAGATTGGGTGGATGGTTATGCTCTCTTGTATATAGTACAGTTGTTTTTCTTGTTGTTGCTCGTCCGTAGCATTTGTTAGAATAATATTTAGAACACTTCCAGTTCACTTTTCGGTCCGTCTGCTTTTCTTGGGTGTATGTGTAACCCATGTAACACAATAGGAATTTTCCTTTCTGTGAAGTTATAAATTGGGCTTCTTCTGTCATCGTGATGTGTTAGAAATCTGGAAAAAATGTATAAGAAAATATATGCTATTGTACTTTATATATTTATATTTAAATGAAAATAGCAAAAAAGCATTTTTTTTATATATACTTACCAAGTGTTTTTGGTTGTATTTGAATGAAGATGTTGTTTGTAGACAAAATGCTGTTTATTTGATGTAGTCTCTGAAAGTTAAAGAACATATATTGTTTTGGTTGGTTTAGTTTTTTAAGTGGGGTGGTATTGCTGTTTGGTATAGACTATATTTTTTTTTGTTGAAACGTATTTTATTGTTTTACAAATCAACAACTCAAAAAACATTCCCCCGCCTTCACCTGTCCCGGAAGTACCACACATTTATCATCAAGACCAATTATTCAGGAGAAGGAACAACCTTCCCACCCAGTTCTCTACCTCCCCCCTCCCCCACCACATGTCAATGTACCCCCGTCCCCTACCCCTCTTACTATGTGCCCCTCCTCCCTAATAAATAAGATGCAGTAGCCCAACCTCTCCCTAAGCAAACAGAGCCTTCCCTCATGCCCAGTGGTATAGACTATAGGTGTTAATTTATACAGGTTTTTTAACACTTAAAAAAGAGAACATGGATTTGTTTAGGGGTTTAGGATGTTTTGGGGTTTGAGTAGGATTTAATTAATATTTTATAAAGTATTTTGTTAGTATACTTACTTTTTAGTGAGTCTTTTCTGGCAATCTTCAATATTTTCTTTAGCTGTTTGGAGTAATATCTGTAGTGGAAACATAAAGAGATGGAATATATAAGTTAGTTATTTATTTGAGTAAAGATAAATTAGTGTTTTAGTTTAATTTGGCAGTTTAGTTAGAAAAGAATATTTACTTACGTTTTTAGAATAGTAGTAGGATGTAGGTTTCTTCTGTTTAGCAGAGTTTCTTCTTCGTTCAATGCTTTGGTTTAAGGCACAGTAGAAGACTTGTTTTAATTGGTTTATATAGTGGTTTTAAATTGTTTCTTGAATGTTATTGGTTGTTTTCTGTATGTGGCCTTTCTATTGGATGGTTTGAATTTTTTTTAGTTAATTGGTTTCCTTTTATGGAAAATGCTAAGTAAGAGTATATTTACTTTTAAAGGAGGAGAGTTTTAAATCATTATATATAAAAAGATTGTTTATAATGTGTAGTAATTTTTTTTAAATGTGTTCGAAATGCCAATGTGATAATTATTTCAGTGTTTTTTTATTATGTTGTTAAATATTGAGATCGCTATAAATGTTATGTTTATGTTTAAGTAGAATCTCATTTGAAAATGTATGTTTTGGGAAAATATTGTCTTTATGTTGTTTAAAGTATTGGTTTTATTAGTATTAGAATTGTCGATATATTTAAAAAAAAACGATATTATTGATGTCTATATTTTGGTTATCGATATTTGTGACATGTGTCATATTTATTTACTCATGTCGATATTTAGTATTGCGATATTTATGTGTGCGATTTTTGTGTGATCGATATTATTGTATTACGATATTGTAGTGTCGATATTATTGTAGTTTTTTAAATAAGTATACAATGTCGATATTTTTGATGTCGATATATTTGATGCGATATTTGTGTAGTTCGATAATGTGTCTGTCGATAATATGTCAGAGATCCATGCAGGTTCTGCGCAGCATAAGGGTAATCTTTCTAACTTGATCCAGATATCGGCTTGACCTCCAAAAGATCTGCACTGGTGGCTAACAAACTGCGATTGGGACAGCGGTAGACACCACCCAGAATTCACAGTGATGAAAGATGTGTTACTCTGGGAGAGTTGAAGATCAGGGGAATCTGGTCCCCGGTGAAGACTCAACTCCACATGAATTTGTTGCTGGTTGAAGTGTTCACTGACAACACCACCACCTCTGCGCCTCTGGAATCTTCCTAGACGTGTAACATCTGAAGGCTCCCTGAATGCAGAGCAGATGAACTCAGCTGTCGATGCCCTCCAAATTATGCACTGCGTCTACATCCAGAGATGGTGAAAGATCTTTTCCGAGAGTGGGCAGACTATTGTCTCAATTAGTTCACTACCACCAAGAATGTACAATGTCAGCACTTCTCATTGCTAGTTTTCAAAGCGGCTCTTGCTCGGAGATGTTTTCCTGCTGAAGTGGACATTTGGCCTCATGTAAGCCTTTCTGCCTATATCCTCCCCGCCCAGACTTCTCAGGGCGATCAGGGCAAGGTTATCCATTGTTGTGCAATTATTTCCATTTTGTTTTGAAGCAGGAGATCATATTTTGGCTCTAAAAAATGTGTTCAGCTGTAATGAATCAATTATACAGTGAGCAATCTCAGAGTTTACTTTCTTTGCTTCTGATTATTACAGTGTAGAGTGCCCAAAGTGTGATATTTACTTTCCCTCTTAGTTTATGCAAGACTATATTTGTTTTAAGAAATTAATGTTTACTGCATGTTGGAAGATAGCCCTCTCTGAAGGGTACGCCAAATGTTTTGCCTCCCTTTTCCTCTTTTTGCTGAATTATTTTTGTTGGCTTTAGGACTCTGAGTATTTTAACACTGCTGGGCAGTGCTAAAATATAAGTGCTTTCTTTCTCTCCTAAACATGGTTACAATTGGTATATCCACAAATGGGATCCTGGGCCCGATTCACAGAACTAACTTAAGACAAAATCTTAAACTTACTACCATTTTGGTATTCACAGAAGACACTTACTCATTTCGGTATTCACAGAAGTTAGGAGTCCTAACTTTAGGACTCCTAAATGCCTTCTGTGAATACTGAAAGTCTTAAAATTAGGATTTTTCTCAGTTTAGGAGTCCTAAAGTTAGAACTCCTAACTTTACTACTACTGAACTGAGAAAAATCCTAATTTTAAGGCTTTCGGTATGCACAGAAGGCATTTAGGAGTCCTAAAGTTAGGAGTCCTAACTTTACTACTACTAAATTGAGAAAAATCCTAATTTTAAGACTTTCGGTATTCACAGAAGGCATTTAGGAGTCCTAACTATACTACTACTAAACTGAGAAAAATCCTAACTTTAAGACTTTCGGTATTCACAGAAGGCATTTAGGAGTCCTAAAGTTAGGACTCCTAACTTCTGTGAATACCGAAATGAGTAAGTACCTTCTGTGAATACCAAGATGGTAGTAAGTTTAGGATTTTGTCTTAAGTTAGTTCTGTGAATCGGGCCCATTATTTTTTTTCTGTAAGTCCCTAGTAGAGTGCACAACTTGTGCCCAGGGCCTGTAAATTAACCCCAAAAAGTAGCCTTTATTCATGCCTCAAGTCAGCTACAACACAGCCTGTGTGAGTAGGTTCACTGCTATTTTGACTTGCCATTTAAAACACTTTATCAAGCATTAATCTCCTCTTTTATTTACAGATAAGTCACCCTTAAGGTAGGCCCTAAGTGCACCATAGGGCAGGGTGCTGTGTAAGTAAAATGTAGGATATGTAGTTTTAAGTTTGCATGTTTTGGTAGTGAAAACGTTTTTCACTACTGTGAGGCCTAGTCCTCTCTTAGGTTGGCATTGGGAATTCCTTAATAACATTTTAAGCTGTAATTCCTATTAGAAAGAGATAGCTGTTTCATGTTTTATATCTTTGGAATGGTCATTTGTTTTGAAGGGGGGACTTTTATTTTGTTCAAACTAGACCCGAAGGTATCAGAGCACTTTACATGAGCACCAGTTGTATTACAGATGGACACATTCATTTTTTAAGTGATTTTCCCAGAATCACAGGATGCTGAGCATCCCGGACAAGACTCAAACCCGGTTTCCCAGCTTTGAGGTCAGCCACCCTAGCTAAAAGTTGGATTTAGCATTATTGTTTTAGAAATGTCACTTTTAGAAAGTGGACATTTCTCTGCTCTTACAGCTTTGTGTGTCCCTGCAGCCTGTCTCCAATATATGTCTGGGGTGAGTGACATCTAGACTATGTGCAGTCCCTCTGGACATGCTCAAACACAAGAAGCTTAGGTATATCTGAGAACTTGTCTGCCTTCTGATGGTCATTCCTGTGTAGGAAGGGAAAAAAGCTGACACTTACACCTGAATAAACAGTGTCTTATCCCAAAACAAAGGGCTGATTAACCCCTGCTGCTAGTCTGGAGCCAAAGCTGGGAAGAAAGGCCTTCTGTGCACTTGAAAGGCCCTTTCTGGAAGTCATACCCACTTCAAGGGCACACCTGGGTATAAACAATGGGTCTCTGACCCCTTCAAATCAGACTGGGTATGCATCTGAAATCTGTCAGAAGAACTGCTGTGCTGCATCAAGGAATGACACTCTGCTGCACTGCTGACCTGGAAGGGCTGCCTTTCTGCTGTGATTACCTGCTTCCGGCTACTCTATGACTTAGTTGAGGGTGAACTGGACCCTGTCTTGCAAATGAAGTGATCTGCAATGACTTGCCTTCTGTTGCTTGAAACACATGGCTATCAAAGTCTCTACACCTGCTCCAGTGCCTGGTTCACTAGAAGTGTGCTCAGATACTGTACCAGAGAAAATGCTGCATCTCTAGTCTGAGTGTGGCAGAACCCTATTGTGGGTGTAGAATCAGCACATTGCTATTGGAGCCAAGGCATCGCTTTGAGAGCCTTATGCGTCGGAACTGTGCATCGCTGCAGTCTGGAGAGATTGATGCATCTTCTCGACTGCATGAAGAAACCCTGCGCATCACTTTCATAACCACTGCATCTTAGTTCAGCACTTTGTCTATAGAACCAACTTTGTCTATATAACCAACTCATCGCCATGCCTGGGTGTATGGTTGGGCAGCTCCCTTAAATTCAAAGACCAAGCAGTAAGAGTAACAGGAGCATTTTTCGGCGCTATGAGGCTTCCATGCAAGATTCTCCCCCACCTGACAATAAGTGCCAGGAGGATCCTGATAAAGGCCTTGGTCCTATCATATTTGGACTATGGAAATTCATTATATCTTGGAGCACCCGCTGAACGCTAAGGGAACTCCAAGTGGCTCACAACTGTGCAGCCAGATTACTGCTGGGGGTACCAAAAATTATTCAGCCAAAGCAGCCCTGAGAACGCTACACTGGCTACTTGTATCTGACAGATTCAAATTTAAGGCTTTGTGCATAGCCCATAGGACATTCTGGGGTAGTGGCCGAACTATTAATAGACTCTCTTATCATCTCTTATTTCCCTTGAAAATCCCTCCGCTCTACCCATCTCCACTTGGCAGTTACCCCGAAAACAAAAAGGGCAAGAAGCAGAGGAAGATCATTCGTTTACAATGTGGCCAGACTGTGGAACGCAATGCACCCCTTCATTCTAGCTGAATCTCATCTTCTTCCCTTCCGGAAACTTCTTAAAACCTGGCTCTTCCAACAACCAGTTGCATGAAGCTTGCTTTAAACCTCTGCCTAGACGCGAGCGCTGGGACGCCTTCAGGTGGCTACGTGCTTTACAATAGTTAATAATAATAACAATAATAATAATAATATTGTCTATGTGAAGAAAATCGACAGTAGATATGACATTGATGCATAGCACCCTGCATCTTGCATGTTGCGGCCAAGTAACAGGATACTTAGTTCACCAGACCTATGTAGGTCCTGCTCCCCATCACATACAGCCTGAACTTTTGACTTTGCCCCAGTCCAGAGCAACCACATAACCACCATTTGATCTTGATTTATGTATAAAATTGCTGTCTATTTTTCTATCTGGCGTGAAGTCTTTATGTGGTGGTTTCATTGTGATATTGTGTGTGTGTGTTGCACAAATACTCTACATATTGCCTCTTTAGGTAAGCCTGAGTGCTCTGTGCCATTGTGCTCTGCTGCCACAGGGTAAACACAGGTTATCTTTTAGTATGTATCTAGCTTACTCTGACTAGATTTGTTTTTCCTGCTTGGAAAGGGTACATGCCTTTTCCATCTAGATACACAATTTGTAACACTGAAGTGCAATCAAAAACACTGCTCTGGTTAGAGTCCAGAGCAGTGTGCTTGACTATAAATCAGTATGAATAATATACTTCCTGAACTTGGAGCCCAAAATATATACCACATACCTATCAACTTAGCTATTATGACTTTATTCTATCAACATACTCTTCCTGGTAACATGGTTATAATTCCCATGCAAAGACACTACATGACATGTTAATATTGCTTTCTTGAGAGTAGTTTGAGCTGTTGGGCTTAATGGTGCTACAATATTATTGGACATAGAATGATAAGTACTGTGGTTGGGCTTCATTGAGATTTGTGTATATGTTCCGCTCTATATTTGGTGTCTCTAGACCATTTTTGCATCTTATACAAACTCATCACTTGAGCCCAGCAGCTTGGGCCTGCTTTGTTGGCATACAGATTCCTTAAGTACCCAGGCCCATATTTACTACGCCTTAGCATCGCCCTTGTGTTGGACAAGGTGACACAAGTCAAAGCACAGGCTTCTTAGGGATTTACAAAGCCATGCAAGGCTTGATTTGTGTGACTTGGTAAAGAAATGTAACGTAAGACAGTGGCTTGCACTGTAGTGTGTTACATTACTTAATGGTTGGGATTCCATTGGTGGAGCATGAGCATCCCCATGCATATGGGTTGTCTCCTGAGGCGGAAAGCCGGGAATAGACGCTGTTGCTGCTATAATTCAGACTTGCTCACCTTTCAAAACTGTATTTTAACTTTGTATAGCACTCTTGCACTTTAGGGCATCACGGAGCAGATCTAGCGCTCACGTGACCCCTTACACCGGCGTCCTTCGCCGCTGGCCACGCCCACCGCTAGGCCACGCCCCCTTCCCGCCCTTGAGACCTCCTATATTAAATGTGCAACTACAGAACGCGCAGCGGACGTGCGCAGCGGGCGCGCCGTCTGCGCGCCGTAGGCGCGCCTAAGGCAAGCCCGTCTGCGCCCGTCCGCGGCCGGACGGGGCTAGGGGCGCGACTCCATGCCAAATTCATCTCTTACTCCTCTGAGGAGCTTACCACCCTCCAAGGCCACTATCCACTTTCGGATTGTGTCTGTAGGCACATTATCTCATTAGGTCTTGTACCTTCTTCCACTCCTACTCTGCCGTTTTCTTTGCCCGCCTCTCCCCCACAATGCCCTCTCCCACCCGACCCTCTCCCTCCGACTCCGTCACTATCCATTCTTTTACTTAACACCAGGTCAGCGGTCAAGTACCATCATGAGCTTTTTGTCTTGCTCGATTCTGAGAAGCCTGACTTACTGCTCTTGACCGAAACCTGGTTTTGCGACTCCTCCCTCCCCATTCTCTTGGCTACCCTCCCCCCCTCCTATGTGGCCTTACGTGCTGATCGTTCGGCAGGCAGGGCTGGTGGCGGAGTGGCGATAATCGCTCGATCGGAACTAAAGTTTCAAACCATTCCCTCTCCCCCCATTCCTTCCACTGAATTCCTTACAGCTCGCTCCCTCGCCTTTTCCCCCCCTATCACCTGTCTCCTAATGTACCGTCCTCCCAAGCCTTCGCCTCTATTTTTGCCGGCTTTTCAAGACCTCCTAGCCAACATGGTGGTCAACTATGCATCGGTGTTGGTACTAGGGGATTTCAATTACTGGCCCTCGGACCCTTCTGAGTGCACAGCCTCGAAAGAATTTACTGAGTCCCTCACATCTTTAAATTTCATGTCGCACATCTCTGTTTCCACTCACTCTCACGGTCACATACTTGACCAGGTCTGGTCCCTTAACCTTCCAGTCTCCCCGGTGACGGTTTCCCCCTGTCCTTGGTCCGATCATGCCCTTATTTCCTTCTCTATCTCTCTCAACTCGGTGCCCAAAGTTCCCCACGCCAAAAATACCTGGGCGCGTAATTGGAACAGAGTTGACTTTCCTACCCTGACGTCCCATCTTCGGAATACTATCCCATCCCTCTCTGGTCTTCCGTCCGACTCTCAAGCCAACACCATCAACACCTGGCTGACTATGGGTTGTGACTCAGTGGCTCCCCTGCGTCGCATCTCCGCTCGGCGACCCAAGGAGTCTAACAGGTGGTTCAATGACCACCTAAAAGAATTAAAACTGTCCGCTCGTCAGGCAGAAAGGCACTGGAGGAAAAATTACTGTCCCTCACTTAAAACCCTTTACCTGACATCACTCGCCTACTACAAGACCGCAATCCTTGCTGCCAAAACTTCTTATTTTTCTACAAGAATTTTGTCTGCTGAAAATAAATCTAGGGAGATCTTCGGCATAGTGCAGGACCTAGCCTACTCCGATAGGGCTTCACCTCAAATCCCCCCATCCCAGCCTCTATGTAACCAACTAAACACCTACTTTCTTGATAAGATTGTTACCATTAAGGCCAACATCCCCCCCCCTCCCCTGCTTTTGTTGACCCTTCTCCTCCCACTATTCAAAATCGTCTTACTTCCATCCCTCCCCTCACTGAAGAGGTATTCCTGGAGATACTCCCCAAAGTAAAATCAGGCTCTCCGGCTGACATCTGTCCGGCGCGAGTCCTCCAACAAATCTATTCCTCTTGTCCCGAACCTCCCATCACCTTCCTTAACAGCTCCCTAGCGCAGGGAGTAGTGACCCCTACGCTCAAATCAGCCACCATAGTGCCCATTCTAAAGAAGCCTGGCGCTGACCCATCCATCTCAGCAAATTACCGCCCCATTTCCCTGCTGCCCTACCTGGGCAAGGTGCTGGAGCGCTATGTCACCGCGGTATTCAGCACCCACGTAGAGGCCAATGGGGGACTGGCTTCCCGCCAGGCTGGCTTTCGACCTAGGCACTCGACTGAATCAGTCGTGGTATCAGTCCTAGACAACCTCAAGAAGGGTATGGATAACAACAAACACCAGGTGCTGGTACTCCTCAATCTCTCCGCCGCATTTGACACGGTAGACCATACCATCTTATTGTCCCGTGTCAAGGCGGCTGGAATTGAGGGATCAGCCCTGGTGTGGCTTTCCTCCTTCCTGAGGGACCGCACCCAGGCGGTCCGACTAGGAGACTTCACAACCACCCCACTCCCCGTCACGTGTGGTGTCCCCCAGGGTTCTTCCTTGTCTCCCCTACTATTTAATCTTTATATCTTCCCCCTCATCTTTGCTCTTCAGCAACTGGAGGTCACCGTGTATAATTACGCGGATGACCTCCAGCTCATCTTTGACCTATCCTCTTCTCCCCTCTCTGTCTCCAGCTTCCAGCACACTATGACATTCATCAGGGACTGGATGAACCATAACCATCTCAAGTTGAACCCGGATAAAACCGAGTTGGTTCTTACCGGAGGCTCTTCCAGTCCCTGGAACTCTCTCTTCTGGCCCTCAACCCTTGGTCCCGCCCCCACCCCTTCTACCACGGTCAAAACACTGGGGGTCAAAATGAATAATCAGCTCACCCTTCACTCTCAAATTAGTTCTGTAGTTTCTTCCTGCTTCCTCACCTTCCGTACTATTCGCACTGTCGCCCGTTTCTTTTCCCCTCAGGCACTCAAAATGATCATGGCCGCTTTAGTGATATCACGGCTGGACTATGCCAACGCTCTCTACAATGGCATACCAGCATACAGTCTTAGGAGGCTACAGTTGGTTCAAAACCAAGCCGCCCGGCTGGTCTTTGGTCTCCCACGCTATCATCACTCCACACCCCTCCTCAGGGAGCTCCACTGGCTCTCTGTTAAGGAACGTTCTCTGTTTAAAACCGCCTGCATGGTATTCCAGGCCCGTCAAGGCACCGCCCCCGCCTTCATTTCCTCATTATTAAAAGAATATGTTCCCCCCAGAGAACTTCGTTCCTCCACCAAGTCCCTCCTTCAAATCCCACGCTTCAGATGCAAAAAGTGGGGTGGGTCCAACTTTTCCACCTTGGCCCCCACTTTCTGGAACTCCCTCCCAGACCACCTTCGTGCGGCTACCCATTATGTATCCTTCCGTAAGGATCTAAAAACGTTCCTTTTTAAACAGGCTTTCCATGCGTAATCTTCCCTTCCCGGCTCTACCACCGGTCCTCACTTTTGTCTCTGTAGCCATTACCCTCTATTAGCGCCAAGAAACCGTTCGGTGCACGCTGCGCTTTATACATGTTTTTTAAATTTAAATATAGGTATGGATTTCACGCAATTCCAGATTTTCTATGGGTAGTAAACTGGAATTGTGTTAAATTGATTTGCCCATCACTGTTTTTGTAGCTTACATTCAGTCCCCATTTTAGCTTTTCATTTTCACTTAGCATCATTTTCTAATGGATTTTTACACGTTTTCCCCAATGCGAGAAGGGTCCATGCACACATTTATTTCTGATAGTCTACACAATTAGTTCTAGTGTGGCGTGACATAAAACATGATGCCTTGGTTTTTTTTGCAAGTAGGAGACTTCTATTTCTGTCCAGACTTCTGCTTCACCCACTTGACCTCGTCCTTTGTGGCCTCACTCATGCCCTTCACCTGTGGATTTGGCATCAGGGCCCGCTCCATACTATCCCAAGCTTCCTGGTGCTTGAGTGACACCTGTCCAAAAATTATATGATGCCATGCCATATTTTAGTCACTAACCCCCGGATGTGCCCCTTCAATGAAGCCCTTACTGATGTGCTCCCAGGCTCCCTTCCAGTTTGGTGATAAGACCAACACAACTCTCAAGCACTTTTGAGAGAGCAGGGTCAGTCATAGGTCTCTTGGGCTTTCTTTGTTTATTCAGCTGCATCAGCAGTCCTTTTACCCTAACCGCAGATATGGAAGGTCTAACTTTGGTCATCTGCAGTAAAACCATATCCTGTCGAGCAGTCTCCCCAGTCCTTTAATGGACTGAGCCACAGAGCTCAGAAAAGGATATGGGAGCTACTTCTACCATGCTGCCCACTCCCTTTACCTCCCGCTGCTGCAGCTACCAAGCCTCTTTATCATGCCTTCCATCCAACATGGCCGTAGACAGCAGGTTTAGGCACCACCTCAATGGTTGGCGGTTACTTCTGAGAAGTGGATGCTTCGGGTACTGCAGAAGGCATACTTCCTACCATTTGTGGAAACACCTCAGCCTCTCCCACTTTCCGTAAAAGGCTATTAGAGGACCATTTCTCCCTACTCTATCAAGAAGTGCAGGATCTATTAGCAAAAGGAGACATCGGGAATAATCACGCATAAGAAGTAATGCATGCTTGCTTTGCCCCACCTTCTGGTGCCAAATAAGGCCTCTTTTCCATATTAGATCTGCATCCTTTCACATTCTACATTGTTTTAGCTCAGATTCTTCCTGTGATGAAGCCAGGAGTATAGATGGTAGTGCTGGACCTGCAGGATGTGCGTTTTCAAATCTTCGTCTTACCAGCCCACAGACGCTACCTGTGGTTCACTGTGGACCACGAGCATTTCCAGTTTGCAGTTCTCACCATTTTTGGCCTCACCAGTGTGCCCTGGTGTTCAAGAAAGTGATGACGGTTGCAACACTACAGCGCATGTCAGGGATTCCAGCCTTCACTTACATCTATGACTGGTGGTTGAAGGTGGGCTCTCCATAGTGCTGTCTAGTGCCTATCATCCGGGACAGCAAATCTGCGATATTCAGGCTATGATTCTGTTGTTTCCATCTCTATCCTGGATTTTAGTGAGACTGATTCTGAGGCTACTGGATCTCATGGCCTCTTCTTCATGCTGGTGAAGCATGCCAAAAGGTATATGCAGGTTCTGCAGTGTTATCTCAAGTCCCACTAGGGGCAGCATCAGGGCAATCTTTCTAACTTGGTCCGGATATTGTCTAGACCTGCAAAAGCTCTGCACTGGTGGCTAACAAACCATGATTGGGACAGCGGTAGACACCTCTCCCTCCCCCACCCAGAGTTCACACTGGTGAAAGATGTATTACTCCTGGGTTGGGGTGGTCATCTGGGAGAGGTAAAGGTTGGTGGAATCTGGTCCCCCGCGAAGCCTCAGCTCCACATCAATTTGCTGGAGCTGAGGGCTATTCACTTTTCATCGAAAGTCCTCAATCCATCCATCAGGGGAAGGCTGGTTGAAGTGTTCACTGACAACACCCCCACCTCTGCACCTCTGGGCATGTTCCTAGACGCATAACACCTGGCAGGCTCCCTGAGTGCAGTGCGGATAAACGCATCAGTTGATGCCTTGCAAATTATGAACTGCATCTACATCCAGAGATGGTGCAAGATCTTGTCAGAGAGTTGCCAGACCATTGTCTCAATTAGTTCACTACGACCAAGAATGCACAATGTCAGCATTTCTGCATGCTAGTTTCCAAAGCGGTTCTTGCTCTGAGACGTTTTCCTGCTCAAGTGGACATTTGGCCCCATGTAAGCCTTTCTGCCTACATCCTCCCTGCCCAGACTTGTCAGGACGATCAGGGCAATGTTGTCCATTATTGTGCACTTATTTCCATTTTGAGATCATATTTTAGCTCTGAACAGTGTGTTCAGCTTGTAGTGAATCAATTATGCAGTAAGCAAGCACAGTGTTTACTTTCTTTGCTTCTGATTATTACAGTGTAGAGTGCCCAAAGTGTGATATTTACTTTCCCTCTTAGTTTATGCAAGACTATATTTGTTTTAAGAAATGAATGTATACTGCATGTTGGAAGATAGCCCTCTCTGAAGGGTACACCAAATGTTTTGCCTCCCTTTTCCTCTTTTTGCTGAATTCTTTTTGTTGGCTTTAGGACTCTGAGTACTTTACCACTGCTGACCAGTGCTAAAGTACATGTGATCTCTCTCTCTCTTTTAAACATGGTTAAATTTGGTATGTCCACAAATGGGATATTTAATTATTCTGTAAGTCCCTAGTAGAGTGCACTACCTGTACCAGGGCCTGTAAATAAAATGCTACTAGTGGCCCTGCAGCATTGATCGTACCACCCACACAAGAAGTCTTTTAAACATGCCTCAAGTGAGCCACCACAGAGCCTGTGTATGCAGTTTTACTGCCAGTTCGACTTGCCATTTAAAAAAAATTGTCAAGCCTTAAACTCCTCTTTTATTACAGATAAGTTACTACTAAGGTAAGCCCTAAGTACACCATAGGGCAGGGTGCTGTGTAAGTAACATTTAGGATATGTACTTTTAAGTTTGCATGTCTTGGTAGTGAAAACGTTTTTCACTACTGTGAGGCCTACTGCTCTAATAGGTTGGCATTGGGAATTCCTTAATAAACTTATAAACTTTTAAACTGTAATTCCTTATTAGAAAAGGATAGCTGTGTCATGTTTTATATCTTTGGAATGGTAATCTGTTTTTGGGGGATGTTATTTAGCGCAAACTAGACCCGAATTCTGATCACCAGTTGTGTTTTTTAAATGATTTTCCCAGAATCACTGGATGCTGAGCGTCCCTGACGACACTCGAAACCGGTCCCGAGCTTCGGGTCAGCCACCCTAGCTGAAAGTTGGATCTAACATTATTTTTTTAAATGTCACTTTTAGAAAGTGGACATTTCTCTGTTCTTACAGCTCTGTGTGTGCCTGCAGGCTGTCCCCAGTACACGTCTGGGGTGAGTGACAGCTAGACTACATGCCTTCCCTCAGGACATCCTCACACACAAGAAGGTTAGGTATGTTTGAGAACTTGTCTGCATTCTTATGGCCATTCCTGTGCAGGAAAGGAGGGAAAAGCTGACACTTACACCTGAATACACAGTGTTTTACCCAACACAAAGGGCTGATTACCCCCTACAGCTAGTCTGGAGCCAGAGCTAGGAAGAAAGGCCTTCTGTGCTCTTGAAAGACCCTTTCTTGAAGTCATCCCCACTTCAAAGGCACAACTGGGTATAAGTAATGGGTCTCAGACCTCTCCAAATCAGACATCTAAAATCTGTCAGAAGAACTGCTGTTCTGCATCAAGGATGACACTCTGCTGGACTGCTGACTTGGAAGGCCTGCCTTTCTGCTGTGCTTACCTGCTGCCTGCTACTCTCTGACTCTGCTGAGTGAGAGCTGGACCCTGTCTTGCAACTGAAGTGAGCTGCAATGACTTGCCTTCTGTTGCGTGAAACACAGGGCTATCAAAGTCTCTACACGTGCTCCAGTGCTTGGTTCACTAGAAGTGGACCCAGATACTGCACCAGAGAAAATGATGCATCTCTAGTCTGAGTGTAGAAGAACTGGTGCATCAACCCTATTGTGGGAGTAGAATAGGCGCATTGCAACCAAGGCATCTCTTTGAGAGCCTGATGCATCAAAACTGTTATCGCCGTAGTCTGGAGGAATCAGTGCATCTCCTCATCTGCGTGAAGAAACCCTGCGCATCGCTTTCATAACCAATGCATTTCTGTTCAGCACTTTGTCTATAGAACTAACTAATCGCCATGCCTGTGTGAAGGAAATGAATAGCAGGTAAGACATTGATGCATCGCACCCTGCTTCTTGCTGTTGCGACCAATTATTAAGGTACTTTGTTCACTGGACCTGTGTGGGTCCTGTAGCCGGTCTGCTCTCCATCACATGCAGCCTGAACGTTTGACTTTGCCCCAGTCCAGAGCAACCAGATAACAAACATTTGATCTTGAAATATTTCTAACCTGGTGTGGAGTCTTTATGTGATGGTTTCATTGTGTTATTGTGTGTGTGTGCTGCACCTATACTCTACACATTGCCTCTTTAAATAAGCCTCAGTGCTCTGTGCCATTGTGCTCTGCTACCAGAGGGTGAACACAGGTTATCTTTTAGTGTATATCTAGCTTACCCGGACTTGTTTTGTTTTTCCTGCTTGGAGAGGGTACCTGCCACTGCAAACCAGAAACCCAATTTCTAGCACTACAGTACAATAAAGAGCACTGCTCTGGTTAATGTCCAGACAGTGTGGTCGACTATAAATCAGTATGAATGCTAAACTTCCTGATCTTGGAACCCAAAATATATACCACATAACTAGCAACTTAGTTATTAGGACTTTATTCCATCAACATACTCTTCCTGGAAACATGCTTGAAATTCCAATGCAAAGATACTGCAAGTCATGTTAATATTGCATTCTTGGATGCAGTTTGAACTGTTGGACTTAATGGTGCTACCATACTATTGGACACAGAATGATACGTCCTGTGGTCGAGTTTCATTGATATTTATGTATATTTTCAGCTCTATATTTGGTGTCTCTAGACTATCTTTGCATCTAATACAAACACTTCACATGAGCCCAGTAGCCTGGGCCTGCTTTGTTGGCATATGGTTTCCTTAATTACCCAGGCCCATAGTTAGTAAGCCTTTGCATCACTCTGAAGCGGATATCCCAAAACTAACCCTGGGCGGGTAACTCTGCTCCTCCAGCGGAGTTTGGAGAGATTTTCCTACTCCGCAGGGGTGTAACACAGGCCTCCGCAGCCCCCACGGTGCGGTGGGGCCCCAAGCTCCAGGGGGCCCCTTTGGCACTGCACTCTGGCAAGAGAGCTCCTGATTGAGCCCGGAGGGGGCCCATCTACGTACCGTGCAGGGAGGCCCCCTGAATTTTTGTTACGCCAGTGCTACTCCGTGCTCCGTTGCGTACGCAGAGGTAGGCAAAACTCAGCCTCCGTGGAGGAGCGGAGTTGTATGTCTTGCGCATGCAGAAGGACGCAAGGAGCAGGATGGAAAGTGGCCAATTTGGGAGGGAGCGTAGCGTATTTCCACTGAGATTTTTTTCAAACTCCGTGGAAATAACGCCTAGAGGCACTACGCTTGCTATGCCTAGGGTTACCCAAAACATGAAATGGTTGACCAGGTGAATCCCTGCTTCCTTGGTGTGTCTGGCTGGTAGGCTATGCAGGGACTCCTAGGTGACCCGACGCAAGCAAAGCAACCGACCCCAGGGTAGCGAGGAAGAAGTACTGTTTGGAGCGCAGTCCCTGACCGGACAGCCTACAGAAAACACCGAGGGGGATCAGGGTCAAGAGCAAGGCCTGGAGAATTAGATCATGAGACCTGCAGGGTGTCGGCAACACGTCGGAGAACCAGAATACTCCCCGGTGCCCAGAGCACCTTCCAAACAAGTGCTGCACTAACTGGAGCGGCAAATTGTATTGCGAACACCGAGGGACCGAAACCTGAGATCAGGTGGCCAACACAGGATTTCCACTGCGGCAGGGAGGGGACGGGAGATTGGCAAACGGAGAGGCTGGAGTTGCTGAAGGAGTTTCCCGAATCAAAACGACAGACACTCAGGTGCGCTCCCCCTTCTATGGCCCCTGCGCCTCATGCTGAAAGACAACATGGAGAAGGGGAAACAACAGACCCCCCCCCAGAATAGCATTAAAGAAGCCCTGCGAGGGCACAGTCCTCGCGGAACTGCCAGTACTGTAAAACAAAGGCGAATAAGCCATAGTGAAAGACCTGGGAAGGAGAAAGGAAAGAAAAAGGGACTGTTGTGAAAGATCAAGGTACATCCCGGAGCCCAGAAAACATTCCACAGAATGAACTTCCCTGCCCATAGCGCCTATCCCCCCAGAAATTAGAAATCGAGACCCGCGAAACCACAGCCTACGTGAGCGTCTTGGTTGCTGTAAGGAGGGGACCCGGGAGCAGGCAGCAGAGGGGTTGGAACGATTACTGAAGGTTGGACCGATTACTGAAGCTTAGTGCAAATATTGCGGGAAGACACGTGGAATTGGGGACCAGTTGAAGAGATACCCATCCATGCAACTTGAGAACCCCCTACAGCAAACATAGTAGAGATAAGAGGGTTAAGGGGAAGGCAGCAAAAGCTGCAAAGCTGGTCAGGATCCCTGAACTGGAAACACCTGACATCCCCCCGGGTCCGAGAAGCAAATTCACGTCCCATCATGCCTGAACGCCAAGCGGGCTACAGGTCATGCAACAAGAAATTCAGGATCTGCCATGAGCAGAAAAATAGCAGGAGAAGCAGCAAACCAAAACAGCAAACTCCTGGATCCATAGGGAAGTCTGGGGGCACGCTTGCAGGGGATTCTATTAAGATAACATTTACAAGACCCCTCTATCAATTGGAATCCAGTGATAAAAATACTACACGAGTTATTCAATATCGTTGAAGTGAGGGGGCAGCCAAGAGAACTGGGCACAACCTCCTCCCTTCCGCCTGGGGCTCCACAACCCAATCTTGAAAGAACATGCCAGGCCTAGACTGTGGCAATGTGCCCAAACACAAGCAGAAACACGGAGGGACACAGCCAGTCTTTTAATCGCAACTCCTAGATTTAGGGATGATCTACAAAAGCCACCTTAAATGCAAAATTGATTTTATGCCCTACCCAGATTGTGAAATACTTTCTTTCAGCTTGGAAACAAACAAAAGACTACTCATTCAAAGGCTTAATCATTTATTACCCCCCTGGCTCAAGAGGTGACTATTTGGAATAGATGCTTGTGTTATTTCAGTATACTAGATCAGGCAAAAGGTCATGAATGCAATGTACACAATGCCACATTGGAAATGCAAATGTACAAAAGAACCAAATTGGTGGAATGTAATGGTAATAAATGAAAATCAATAAAGTATGTTAAAAAATAAAACAAGATTATCTATGTCAGAAAATAACTGGCAGTAAAATACAGACAACAATTAAAAAAGCAAAAAGAGGCAAGGCGGCGGGTCCTGATACAATCCCTTTTGAGCTTGACTCCTCAATTGGGGATGGGATTATCCCAATCTGGATAAAGTTCTTTAACTTCATGTTGGTAGATGACATGCCAATCCCAGAATCATGGAATGAGGCAGATATAACGCTAATCCCGAAGCCTGGTAAGAATCCTACTCATAACTAGTGGTGCTCTTCTTGTGGTTTTCACCGTGGAGGCATTTGACAGCGTAATCGGAGCTATTTTATGGCTGTATTAGATAACTTTGGTTTTGGTAAACCTCTGATAGACTCGTTAGAGAAGATTTATACATCCCTTACTGCTTGAATCTTAATGAATGAGATCTTATCACCACCAGTGGGAATAGAAAGGGGATCAAGGCAAGGGTGCCTTCTCTCACCTATTCTCTTTGCTCAAAGCCTAAGACTGAATGGGGGAATAAAAGCATTCAATGTAGAGACATTCTCCAGGAACATTGAATTATATGTGGATGATGTAATGGTTTTTACTTCAGATGCACATTCAGCTTTACCACAACTTATGGTAGATGTGATGAATTTTGTTGGCCTTCGAGTATATAAAATTAACAGAATAAAAACAAAAATAATGATTTGGAATCAAAATTAAGGGGAAATAGTGAGTGTCACTGAAATAAGATATCTCAGGCCGAAAATAACCAAAGACATAGAGAAGCTTGCTGCAGTTAACCTAGGAAAATCTAGCCAAGAGGTAGGACAACTGTTAAAAAGATGGCAGAACCTCCCACTGTCTATTTATGGGTAGATTAACTTAGTAAAAATATTTCTTCTACCCAAAGTCACCTTTCTCGTTGATAATATCCCACAAAATGTTGCTAAAAAGACCATTCCTAGCTTTACAGGGGAAAAGAACATCCTTTGTCTGGGCCATCAAGAAAGTACGTCTTTCTTGGAAGAAGTTGAGGAGGAAAGCTGGAGCACGTGGGTTGGGGCTTGCTGATCTGCAACTTTATTGCTGGGCTTTTCAGCTTAAGATCAACATAATTGTAATCTCTTGTCCAGATAAGACCATAGTTGGAACACTGTATAGAGCAATGGGATATGTTGAATATTTAATAAATTGACCTGTCCAATGATTATATCTTTTTAAAGCAGTTGGGCCAGGAAGGAAGTCATACCAGAGGTAGCCCAGTCAATTTTCTTGAAGAAGAGAGTCCAATCTTTTAAGCGCGTGGGCCTTTAAAATCCGGAATGGTGCTTATTACTGATTGGAGAGGACATTTGGACAAAAATAAATATGTTACTTTTTTCTTAGGAAGAGGAATAGAGGTGGTCACTACCAGGGTGGATGTATCAGGTCCAGTTAGGTTAATTTAAATTACTTTAGCTGAGTCCTGCATAGCTGTGGCACAGGGCAGTCAGGCTAAATCCAAAGAAGAACGGTAAAGTATTTGGACGTACCAAAACATAAATAAGCAACAATTAAATCCCAGCTCCACCTTATAAGAACAGTGTGCAGTTTCATCTTAAACTATACACCAAAACATTCCAGGGAACTGGATATATGATTTTTCATATGTACAATAAATCACAAAAAAATCACAGTAAATCACAGCATTACACTGAGCGGTATTCTAAGAGCCTCAACAGAAGCTAAAAGGCAAGTTACAAGCCGACCGCGATGGAGCTTCGGTCAAATACAGGGACCAGGATGATCCCGGTCAAAGTTTTACTTTTGCTCTTAGAAACTTTTTAGATTTTTCTCTCGCTGACAGGTTCATTTGCAAGACATTCTACAACTGTCTAGTGCTGAATTTAGGGTAGTCAGATCAGCGGAGTCAAGTGGTCTGGTGGGATCCTTGGTTCTCATCAGAAGTTAGAGGATACTCAGAAACCAGCAAAGTTTTTAGCGTAAGTAACCCAAAGATGGGAGTTGGGTAGGGCTTGGAAGTTGATTGGGAACTGCGTGAGAATATAGCCTCTGGTTCTTTGGCAAAGATCAGTTATATTATGAGTTTGAGGCTACCCAAATTAAGGTTTTATAGGGAAAGAGTACAGCCAAGGGTCCAGGACGGATTAAACACCTCTCTGGGACTAGGACTCAACTAACTACTATGCAAATGTTTAATAAGAAACGCCATTATGCATGCCTACCATCAGGGATAATATTTTTTAAACTCCCTTGTATAGGATGCCAGTGATAATGATAGAGAACATTTAATTACCAGGCGGTTTGCCTGAACCTACGTTCACTGATGCATGGTATGATTTTTGTGAGTCAGAAGCAGGCCATCTGCATCTTTTGGCAATGAAATTCATGAATTTCATGTTGGCGTGAGCTGGGGGTGAATGACTTCAACATCTCTGGGTGATGACAATGGTATTGTTACTCCTAGGATTTAGTTGTAGGTAGATGCCAGATTTCCAAGACTGAATGGATAGATAGATGGATGGATTGGATAGATGGATGGATGGATGAATGGATGGATGGATGGATGGATGGATGGATGGATGGATGGATGGATGGCCAATTAATATTATGGAGGAGATTTGCATACAGATTTCAGCATTGTGCCAATTCTGATGAATTTTGACTCAGTTGTACTCACATATGCTCCATGTAGAGGTTAATGGTCTGTGGAGATACGAGCTTGATGATCCTCACAGATTGATGGCTGTTGCTCAGATCCTGAGAGTCCCATCTGCTCCAGCTGAAGAAAACCATTGCAATACAAGTTCAGGGAATTGTGTGAGTGTACATAATGTGTTAAACAATAGCGCGTAGCTGTATTGAATGATATGAGCTAATCTAAATCTAACTCATTTACATAGTTCAAGATTATCTGGCATGGCTTTGACACTGTAAGTCCTATGCTGGACACCGTTGGTCAATAGCCCAACTGGTACTAGTGGACAAAGTTATTATCTGTTACCAGTATGAATTTTGCTTGAGGATTCCACACAAAAGAAAATGTAATAAAAAACTTCCATCTTCTTTGCTAGGATTAACAACTCTGGAAAGCTTGTCTTTTGCACAAAGCCCCAACAACTGTCAAGTAACTCCTGGCTGTATTCTGGATTTGAAGAAAGTTGCAAAACTAGTATTCCAAAACGACTTGAAAGGAATCACCAATCTATTTAGTTCATGCAAAACAATTCCAGTGCCCAATTGTCCATTGAGTATCCCTGGACGCCACTGAAGATTAGGTGTGTGAGCACAGGTATAAGGCTATTCTCTGTAACTCTTTATTTCTGTTATCAAACAAATATCTATAATATCGACTTGAGAGCCAGGGCACAGAATAATGCAGGCTGGCAGTAAACAATTTTGTCATCCCTTCTTTTTTATCCTAAGTCACTTTCTGAACCAATTGCTGGGCTGATGCGGTGGAGGCCAAGAATTACAGGAAGAGCAACATCTTTTCAGAATCTGCGGCAATGACTAAGGGGTTCAGCTGTATAAAGAATGAATGAATGACCGTTTTATATAGTGTGATCAAATACCCAAAGACGTCAAGGCACTGAAGCAGATCAACTATCTGCTCTCAATAATGGCCATTTTACAAAAGGAAGATGTAGCTCTAAACAAGAAATAGATAGAGGAAGCGTATTCCAAAGCTTGGCAGCTGCTACCGCAAAGGCTCTTTCTCCCCATCTCACTCTCCTATACATGGGGACAACTAGCCGATTTTTATTAGTGGAGTGGGGACATATCATTGGAAGGGATGTCTGATTCGCTCTGGTACGGAGTGGTGTAGTATCCTATGCACGATACATAAGGCTTTGAACAGAATTAATTTCTCTGCTGGAAGCCAGTGTAGTTTCTTGATGGCAGCTGAAATTGAATGATCTATTGGCACATCTAAGACAAGTCTTGCAGTAGCATTCTGAACAAGCCACTGCTCATTGATGGAGACCCTATTTATGTCCAGATAAAGAGCATTGCAGTAATCCATCTTAGATAGAACCAGTGCCACCTCAGCTTGCTTCCGTTCGCCAAAAGAGAGGCACTGGAATATCTCCCTAAGGGTCCTTATGACCCAAAAGCAAGAGGGCACAGACCTATTAACCCGCAGATTGAAGGATAAGTTGATGTCAGCTATGACACCAAGGGTTCTTGGCTGAGTCAACCGGAGAAGGACACAATCCAAGCGTTTCTGGCCACCATGAATGGTTCCATATGGGTTGATGGTTACCAAACATTAAAACCTCAGTTTTGTCCCTCTTTAATTGAAGGTAGTTGTTTTTCATCCAAGATGCCACCGACTTCATGTAGCTGTTAAAATTGGTGACTTGGGCCTCTATAATTTTCTGTGATAGACACAATTAATTGTGTGTCATCTGCATAGGGTATCTACTCCAGCCCAAATGATTTGACCAAATTTGTCAGTGGGGAGAAGTATATATAAAAAAGGGTAGGGCTCAAAGAGGACCCCTTTGGGTGGGGTCCATATAAAATTGGTCCATCTTAACTTTCTGTGATCTATCAGTTAAGAAGGAAGCCAGCAGCTTTAAGGCAGAATCTATCACCCTGAATTCTTGAAGTCGGTCAATCTGCGTTCTTGGCGAAATGGTATCAAATGCCAGATAGGTTCAATAAGATCAACAGCATGGTCTGCCCAGCCTCAACCAAGGTGCAAATGTTATTTATTGCAGTTATTAGTGTAGTTTCAGATCTATGGCAACTTCTAAATCCATACTGAGAAGAATCAAGTAGATGCTGTTGTTCCAAATACATACTCAGTTGGGCATTAGGATGTTTCTCCAGAATCTTGGCAGGGACCGAAGGTAAGGAGATGGGCGACAGTTTTTTTAATTCTGTAAAGGGCATATGGATCTGGTTCCATCCTACATATATTTGTGCACATATTATGTTATCTGTAGTATGCATATTTGAATAACGCCTTAATTCATTAGAGTGTCACTATATAGCCAGCATCTCTTTCAAGCTGCACCAAGCTCCGGTGGATGGGGATTCTTCTGACTGTAACAATGTGTGCTAGTGGAATTTTTGATTAGGAGACCGTTGCAATGTTCAGGGAATCCGTATCTCACAGCCATCCAGACGATCCTGGTATATTTTGGTATATTTCCATCACCTGACTCATTGCCTGGTGCGGAGGTAGGAAATAGTAAACAGGATGTGACATGGATGAAAGACCTCATGTTTTGTGGATAAAACTATGATCTGGCTCCTATTGTCCCACACCATCTGGCAGCAGCAGCCACTACACATACCTGAACGGTTGCCTACACCCCAGCCCTAACTCAAAAGATGAGTAGGAATCCAGGCCATTTAATCAGAGCCAATTACTCTGAGGAGATCAGTGATGAACCTTAGAGTAGCTGCTGAAACTGAGCTCTTAATTACCTGACTGTGCTGAACTTTAATAAAGAAAATTATAAAGCATGTGAAGCATACGGTAACTCAGAGGATGTGCGGTTGTGCTTAGTTACCATCCTCCTGTTTACAACTTGGCGAAGTTTAAATCACGATGGCATAATTCACAGAATATTAAGGGCTTCGTATTATGCCTTTTACATGAAAGACCTGATATCAGGCCATTAAACCACAACCACACAGTCTACAGTTAAACTTTACTGCTAGCACACAGGAACAACAGAACACAAATACCTTATTTTTGTGGTGTTTTAGTTGCCATATTCCTTTAGTGTAAAATGCATCCTTGCGTCAGTGATGTGTGTGAGGACACTTTGCGCTAAAAGTTTGTATGAAACAACAGATTTGCAATTTTCATAATAACTGTTTATTTTACATAATTTTGCCAAATGCCATGTAATTATGTGAAAGCAAATTATGCAACCTTCATAGAGCCCTGTTATTTGTAAAGCAGCCCCCAAGCAAATATAGTTGGCATGTGATGGCCTTTTCTTTGCTATCTCAAGAGTAATCAAGAATATTCATGAAACATCCTTGCACTCTTACAAGCATCCCAGGTTAGCAGAGACAAAGCTCTGCCAATAACCCCTCCATGCAGGCTAATCATAGTACTTTCTGACTGAGATGCCACCATTGCAGTGTCAGGATTGCCTGGCTCTCTTAAAAATGCATCTTAGCTCTGTAACCAGACTAGGTAGTTCCCCCCTAAACAAACACAACTCAGTCACTTGGAAGGGAAAGAATGAGAAAGAGTAAAAGCTATCACGGATGTACTGGCCTATTGGATCACTTAGGCAGTCCTCTAGGGAAGCAGATTTTCAGAGGGCTCATGGAACATGTACTGGACATGAGGGAGGCCATCTTGTCATGTTTCCCTTGCCTATTTAAGTGTCATAAAGTATACAAACAACAAGAGGCCCAAACATAATCTGTTTCTATAGGCCCTTAAGACAATAAAAAACAGCTAGTAAAGCTAGTTTGTTTAGACGAACAAACATCTTAAATTCAGTGTCTCTAAACATACACAAGACTGCTGTTTTTACCCTAATCCATATAGAGAAAGGCCCCATACAGTTCCATATGAACGTATCATGCGTATTTGTAAAGCACATGTTCACTGCCTTGGGAACCTTTGAGCTGGAGAACAGATGCTTATTGTTACTTAACTCAATGGCACTCATTTTATTGACCCAGGAATGATGAAAGGCTGAGTGGGTCCTTTTAAACCTGTGATCATGTACTAAAAACATAGAAAAAGTATAGAACAGGAACCTGAAAGGTTGGTCATCATGTTATAGGGGGGGACTTGTGGAGGAGTCAAAAGGAGAAATTTAAATTTCACAGAAAGGAGAAAGCAGAATTGTCTGACTTCAAGCTGATGTCCTAAACCATTTTATGCAGTAACAGGGAAGAAAGGTAATGCTATTCTTTATACAGGGCCAGGCACCACTGGATGGTAGTGATAAACTAAGCTGCATGTCATACCAATATGCTGGAATATACAAATTATGATAAAACACTGTACTTGAAGGAAGCATTATCCAGGGTGGCAGAGACAGTGAGGGCGAGGATTGAACAGGATATTAACTAAGGCCGGCGCCTTTGAGGCGAAGGCTCCAGGGACGTTCGACCTGACCCTGCAGGGCTTCCATTTTCTTCTGTTCTGAGTGCCCTGGACTGTGAAGCGCCATTGTAAGGCACGCAGGGCTCTGTGCCACTAACACTGACGTACCAGTTAAGTGGCATGATCCCTTGTCATGCATGCTTGCCTATAAAAGCTGGTCCTGTGTCTATTCCTGGGCAGTCTTGGATCAATAAATTCTTCGTCATAGCAGCAAGATGGTCTTCAGTGGCCGTTTTCTTGCTCTCAGCCTCCTTGGCCTCTCCTTGGCTGTGTCTTGTGTAGTGCGTGTGGAAGCAGTAAAAGGTGAGCAGAGGCCTTCAGCGCCTGCAAAGATCTGGGTGGTTCGAGGGGTTAAGCAAGCTATTTTTGGCTATGAGCATAGGTCCCAGCTTAGAGGCACAAGGGTGCTACTACCTTTGCATTTCAATAGTCCGCCAGGGGAACTTATAGTTTATTTTTGTAATTTATTCCATTATAGTTCTAGTTTTCCATTGATAAAATGTCTCTATTTCTAGTATTTTGCATTTCAAATTTGTGAATAAACTATTTCATGTAAAAGTCCCAAGGAATGATATCCTCAACACATTTTGGCATTTGTTCGATCAACCAGTAGATTTGTAGAGTGCTACTTGCCGCCCATGAGGGAATTGAGGCGCTAGCAGGGTCCAATTGATTGGCAGAATAGCCAGATCTCCAGCAACTGATCTCTGGAAGAGATGGGGCTGTCAGAAGATGAAAGGGTAGCTCAATCGATGTTTTTGCTGCTAGGTGGGAGAGGGAGTGACCTCCCCATCTGCTGCATTGGATGCGAAGGTGAAGGTCAGAGAAAGGGACGTGGAGCGGATGTGCTTGGTGGGCTGATGGATGTGCAGATGGTGGTTCAAGTGGACGGATCCACAGTTTTGTAGGGCCTTGTATGCATGGGCCAGGCTTCCGAACTGGCATCTTATCTGCACAAAGAAAAAGTGGAGTTGTCTTAGGTAGGGGGATGTGGGTTTCTTTAGAGAGATCCAGGACGACTCTGGCTGCAGTGTTCTGTGTGGTCTGTAGTCATCAGAGCAGGTGAGCTGTGGTATAGAGCGTTGCCGTAGTCTAGTCAGTTGGAGATGAGGGCTTGGGTGATGGTGCATCTGGAGCTTCGGGGTAGCCATTTGGATATCTTGCGGAGGATGAAGAAACTGGAGGAGGAGACAGATATGACCTGAGTTGTCATTGTTAGCTTGTTGTCCAGAATGATACCTAGATTCCTAATGTGGTTAGTGGAGGTAAGAGTAAGTCAGAGTTCTGAGGGTAACAAGGATGTGTCCCATGGTGAGCTTTTGTTTTGGAAAATCAGTACCGTGTCTTGTCAGTTTTGAGCTTCGAGCATTTGTCATTCATCCAGTTGTCAACGTCAGTTATGCAGTTGTGCAACTTGGTCTTGGGGTTGGTGGTGTCTACAGAGAGGGAGAGGATAAGTTGTGTGTCATCGGCATAGGATATGATGTTGATTCCTTGGGTTTTGGTGAAGCTGGCCAGCGGTGTCATATAAGTGTTGAAGTGGGTAAGGCTAAGCGTGGGTCCTTGGGATACTCCACAAATAATTTCCTTGGGTTCAGAGTTGAAGTTGGGAAGGCAGACTGCGTTCTTCTAATGAGGAAAGAGGCGATCCATCTGATGGCGGTTTCTTGGATGCCTATGTTGTGCAGCCTTGTCATGAATGTGTGGTTGGAGTCTGTATTAAAGGCTGCCAAGAGCTCTCAGAATAGCAAAGCCACAGTCTTGCCTCAGTCAAGTAGGGTTTGGATGTCATCGGTAGCTCGGATGAGGGATGTATCAGTGCCGTGTTTGCTGCAAAATCCATATTGGGAGGAGTGATATAGACGTTTCCGATCCAGATCTGAGGAAAGATATTGGTTTATGGCTTTTTACGATATTTTTGCTGAGAAAGGGACCAGGGAGATTGGTTGGTAGTTGTTAAGTTCACTGTGGTGTTTTTAGTTAGGTGTTGAGTTCCGCATGTTTTCAGTCCTTGCAGAAGGTGAACATTACCACTCAGGTGTTGAACAAGGTGATGAGAATATGGCTGATTCTGGCTTCACCTAGATTGAAGATTGTGTGAGGTCATGGTTCTGTTGGGGCTCCTGAGTGGACCGAATTCATGATGGAAGTGGTGTCCTGTGGGGCGAGCTGGCTCCATTCAGTTAGTCTGATATCTGTGGTGGTAGTGGTATAATTAGATTGCTTGAATGAGTCGGGCTGTGAGCAGGGTTTGAAGTTACTGTAGATGTCGGCGATCTTGTTGTTCAGAAATGTTTTCAAAGAGTTCCTCTGAGGTGGTAATGATTTTTATTGCAGCTGAGGAATAGGAGAATTCTTTGATGATGTTGAAGAGTTCTTTGCTGTTATTGGAGCTTACTTCGATGCATGAGGCTAAAGCTTTTTCTTTGACTCTCTCAACTGTGTGTGGTAGTGGTGGAGGGCTGTCTTGAAGGCAGTCTTGCTAGTTGTGTCCTTGCTGGACCACCATCACTTTTCCAGTTGTTTACAGTATCGTTTAGCTGTTTTTTTGTCTTCAGTATACCAGCTAGCATGCTTGGTTGACCTTCTGTGGGTGTTATTGCAGATAAAAGCATAGCTGTTGGCGCAGTTGAAGTTTCTGACATTCTGGCCTAGGTTTCTGGGGAATATGGGGTGGGTGGTGTTAAGGGCATTGATCCATGTGTCCTTTGAGACTGCTCCTGCTGTAGTAAGCGGTGTTGGGCAGACTGGGGTCAGGGGTAAACAAGCTGGTGATGTTAAAGTGGACTATGGAGTGGTCAGTCCAGGCTAGTTCCATGATTTGACTGTACCTGATGAGGTCTCTAGATTTGAAGATGGGGTTGAGTGTGTGGCCTGTGGTATGATTTGGGTTGTAGATGAGTTTGGTGAGTCTGATGTTGTTCATACTGTCATAGAGATTCATAGTGTTTATATCATTGTGGTAACTGAGATGGAAGTTGAGGTCACTGAGGAAAATGTAGTTGTTGGAGTCTATGGCGGTGGGGACATTGGAGTCGACAATGAAGTTGCAAAAGGCAAGAGGTAGTCCTGGAGGATGGTGGGCAAGGGAGCCCTTGATGGTGGTTTCTGTGCTATCTGTTTGGATTCAGACATTGAGCTTTTCCATGGCTGGAGATGATGTCGTCATTTGTGGTGGTGCGCTGGATGGACCCCTTGTGTATGATGGCTATCCCACTGCCAGGCTTATGGACAAGGTCATGCTTGGTGATTTTGTATCCTTCTGGTATTGCAATGGCGATATCCGGCGTGAAAGTTTGTCCCTTCATAATGAATATTTATTAATAAAATATGTATGGAAACTACACACAAAAGAATTTCAGAGGAAATTAGTGTTTTAAGCTTTAAGGAAAGTTAAATCATTAATTACTATTTGGCTGAATAACTTTGTACTGATGAAAACTACTTGTTATTACAAACAAACAAACAAAACTCAGCAACAACTGGTAGAATTTCTGTTTTTCTTTCACATGCATGCCTTTCTTGGTGAAAATGTACTAAGGGGCAGATTACGATGCGGTCGGAAATGGCTCAGACCGTCGGTCAAATCCTTTCCGACCGCATCATAATATGCCGGTCAGATTCTTTTCCGCTTGCCTCATTACGATGGAGGTGGCAAGAAAGGAATCTGAACGGTCATCCTGACTGGCTTCCAATGGGCTCGGAGCCGACACAGAAAGGCTGGCAGAACTCAACTTTGGGGGCCCCCAGCAGGGCCCCTTTGGGTGCACAGCCTCCTGTTGGAGGCTGAGGGGACACCTATGGTACCCCAATGTTGATCCCTGCACCCCGTGACAGGCATCTTGAGGTGCCTACCACGGGGTGCAGGGATGAACTGCACTTCCTATTTTATAATGGGAGCATTTATTCTGGCCGATGTATGGTAGTATACATGCTCCCATTGTAAAGTATAGGAATGCAACCAAACAGGGTGCCTGTGGGTCCCATGACCAAGACGATGTCGGGTAGAGGCAACTCTACCTTAGATCGTAATAGGCCCCTAAATGCGCATAGATTTAAGATTATAGAAAAATCCACAGTACTTACTTTATTAATTCATAAACTCTGAAGGATTATGTTTCAGCCATAATGATGAAAACTCAAGGAAGTAGCAATCCAAACAAAAGCTGAAGAGTTTAAACTCTGAAAAGCATGGTCAATTTTGTGTGATGAAAAACCTCTTTTTTGGGTTAATCTTTGTCAGGAGAAGCAAGGATAGTGTACTCATGAGCTGAAGAGCAGAACCACCCAAAGGTCAAAAACATTTTGAATATTAAGCTAAGACACAATAATTGATATCACCTGGCCTCAAGTAATCATATTGCAGACTTTTTTAAGGTGGAGCCCATGTCAGCCATGCGCTAGCATGTACGCTCTCCCTTGCTTGACACTTTTGTTTTAAAAATCGGCTTGAAGCTAGCACAATTCTTACCATTTGTTGGCATCATTATTAGGCTCCTTAACTACCTTCTAATTCAACAGTGTGCCCCAGGCTTCAGTTCTTGCATCACATCCATTTTTTCTCCTCATGGAGAAACTTCAAATTGATGTTTCTTAATTAATGGCCTCCCACTGCTTATCCTGTGATTGACTAAAGTATACTAAATATGATGGATGGAATACTTGAATTAATCTCAGCTGCTGTTACTCTGGGACCCATTGAGTCCATTGTGTTATTGTGCACACCATGCCACCTCACAAGGCCAGCTTTAGCACTGGTGGCGCCCGACACAACAGTCTTTTTTGGCATCCCCAAGACCTCCTTCTCCACAAATTCTCTCACCACCACTCTCCAACAGTGCACCTCATCTCCCCATATTCACTCTCTGACATACATTTAATTTGTTTTAAGTGCTACTCACAGTGCCCTCACACCCAGTTTTGCTATCTGCATGGTACATGCTCTTTGTAACAGGCACATTATCCCATGAGCTACTTTATGATGAGTCAAAACTGCCTCCAGGCAAAATAACTTCACCAGCAGCAACATTCATCACTAGAGTAAACTTGACATTTTTATTGTTGCCTGAAACTGCTGGACGCACAAGGAATGTTAAGTGCTTTTAAACCCATATGTTATATTTAAACACAGTGATCCTCACCAAAGTCAGCGCCAGGTGCAGGTTCACCGCTTGCACCACCCTAAAGCCGTCCCTGCCATTTCAGTTTGGACCTATATATGTGCACATCAGTCTTGATCTTGCTCCAAAAATTGCCACTCCAGGTCCACCCTGAACCGGAACACAAACAACTCAGGACAAGTTTCGCCCCTGTTAACTGGCTTGGTCCCAGAGGAAAGTCCACAACACTTTATCCAGCTTATTAAAGTAGGGGTCTGGCACCATAAAGGTTTTTGTTTTGCAGTACGTATAGTAGTTTTTGTAGGGTAATCATTGTAAAGATTAAAACCCTTACCATGAGAGACGGGTGGAGTTTTTCCCAACTCTCTGTGCATACCTGAAATTCCCAAAAGATAGCTTCCAGTTTTCGTTCCAGAAACATATTCCTACCTTATTATTATCTTACATTTCAATGCCTAGGTATCTGAAGCCAGTTCTGGATACCCAGTGATTCTGGGTCTCATCACCTACATTGTCTCAATTATTCATCTCACATAAAATTGATTTATCCCAGGTAATTTGGTATTCTGAATAATTGACAGGACCATCTGCACCAATGATTCAGGGCTCAAAAGACAAGGTAAAACATCCTCCACATAGAGTGAGATGTTTTTCTGAATCCCCAGAAACCCTAAATAAAACACTCCTCAACACCAGTGGTTAGTGACATAGAGAAAATTTAAGGTTCTGATTTAGATCTTGGTAGCCAGGCTACTCCGTCACAACTGTGACAAATATCCCGTCCGTGGATATACAAATACCATAAGACGAATGGTATTTATATTTCAGCAAATGGGACATCCGTCACTGTTGTGATGGAGTAAACCATCCGCTGAGATCTAAATCAGTCCCTAAGTGAAAAAGTGGGCATTGCAGCCTGGTGCCCCACCCCAGGCCAAATGGCTCATAGCTGCTAACTTGCTGCTGTGGACACTTCATAGAGCATAGTCACCCACTTACAGAAGTTTGGACCAAACCCAAATTATCTCAGAGTAAGCAGTGAACAAATATCTATTGCTTCTATAGGTGTTTATGGATACAACTTGGAAGTAGGTTTAAAGGGACTCAGTGATCCTTTTTGGGTAATTCCCAAGTTCTCAATGCAATCCATCTAGTCCAACTGTGCACCTCGTGGTTCCTCGTTTCCAAGTTCCTCCAATATGGCAAAGGTATTCAGGTCATCTCCTGAAGGAGTAACATTTACTATTCCCACTCCAATCTGTGCAGAAGTAGAGAAAACATTGGACCTCAGAGATGTAAAATGTACTATTCCCACCTCCAGTCTGAGCAACAGTTGGAAAAGTGTTCGACTTCAGGGGGGTAAAGTGTACTATTCCCACTCCAGTCTGTGCAACAAAAGGGAAAGTGTTAGATTTCAGTGACTTTGCTATGGGGTCTGGGGGACACCTATCCCTAAACATCCCTGAACCGTGTGGCAGGCATGGTGCCTGGTACACAGTTCAGGGATGTTTAAAAACATCCATTTTACAATTTTAGCTTGTGCTGCGGCCCTTTTCTGAGCCCCTCACAAGATGCAATTGTAAACTGAATGCCCATAGGGCGGTTACATCCAAATACAGCGTGTGAAACCGCAGACCTAATCATAATTACGCCCATAGTTGTCTAAAATATTGTTTTTAAAGAATATATACATTTAAATAATAAACATTAATTAAATTAAATAGTAATACTATATAATCAAAATACGACATCTTTAATCTTTTAAAAAAAATATATAACAAGTATTATTATTTTCAAAAATTAAAACAAACATATACATATATATATATATTCACTCAAAAAAACATAGGTTTTAGGGACATTATAGTTGGAAATTAGCATTTAAAAAACCTTTGAAATTCACTGAAAAAACCATAGGTTTCAGGGACATTATACATAGAAATTAGCATTTAAAAAACCTTTGCAATTCACTGAAAAAACCACAGGTTTCAGGGATGTTATAGTTAGAAATTAGCATTTAAAAAACCTTTGAAATTCACTGAAAAAAACATAGGTTTCAGAGACATTATACATAGAAATTAGCATTTAGAAAACCTTTGCAATTCTCAGAAAAAAATTACAGAAACACACAGTCACTGGATGATGTTATCAGTGATGTCATCAGTGATGTCATTTGAGATGTCATGAGTGATGTCATCATTGATGTCACTGACCATGTCATGAGTGATGTAATATGTGACGTCATCAGCAGTGCATTGCTGGGGCGCGAGTTATAGTTAGCTCCACTAACTATAACAGCTGAATTTCTCTGGTTTTATATGAGTGAAATGTCCAACTAACTATAACGTCCCTGAAACCTCTGTTTTTTTCAGTGAATTTCAAAGGTTTTTTAAATGATAATTCCTAACTAAAACGCCCCGGAAACCTATGGTGTTAATATACACACACAATCCCTAAATACATTTCTAGCGATTATAGTTCCATTCCATTCACAGCTCATTTGAGATGTCAAGAGTGATGTCATGAGTGATGTAACTGGTCATGTCATGAATGATGTAATGTCTGAGGTCATTAGCAGTACATTGCGGGGGCATAAGTTATAGTTAGCTCAGGTAACTATAACTGCTGAATTTCACTGGTTGAGTAGGAGTGAAATCTGAGTCTAACTATAACGTCCCTGTAATCTTCGTTTTTTTCGGCAAATTTCTCGTTTTTTTTAACATTAAGTAAGATGCATATCACAATGGATGGTGAGGGGTTGGAAGCAGGGCCTGGCATTATGCTGCCCCCACTCAAGCTTGCTGGTACTGCCTCCCCTCCTCCTAGGCATCCATTGTCCAAGTCCATGTTATTGCTCCCTTATCACAGCCCTGTGTGGCCGTTGTTCTGCCACTGGCCTTCCCACCTTCTCTGAACAGTTAGCTTGCTACCCCATCCACCTCCTCCCTATCCTCTGTTGCCTGAATCCATGCACTAGCCTCCTCCCTCCGGCCATGCATGGTCTGATGTGCTGCCACTGTCCTCCATTTAGCATGATGTCCCAGTCCACTCCTCCTGCCCTCCATTGCCCAATTCTATACCCCGTCATTGACCTCCTACTTAGCCTCTGTGCTTAGCTTGCTGCCCCTACTCTCCTTCCCCCTGCCCTCCGATGTCTGTGTGCATGCCCCTGTTCCATTCTTTTTTGCCCACCATGTTCCATTGACCTGCCCCTCCTATCTACTCTGAGTGTTCTGTTGAGCTGCCACTCCCCTCCCACCTTCCTAGCATTGTTAGATGACTGTAACCTGCCCCTGCCACCTCCACCCTGCCTGTCCACGTTCCATGCCCTTATCCCCTTCCTCCTGTCCTCCATGGTCAATTTTACTGCCATACCTTCTGCCCTCCCTGGTCTGTGGTGCTGCAACTGCTCCTCCTGCCTGCCCCGAGTGGTCTGTTATGAGGCCCCTTCCCCTGAACTCTCTTGTCTATTCCCAGCTCCTACCCCTCCCTTCTTTCCTCCATGGTCCTTTGTGCATGCCCCTGCCCCCACCCTCTTGCCCATCCTGGCCATTGGGCTGCCACTGACCCTCCCGCTTGCCATGCATGGTCTTCTGTGCTTCCACGGCCCCTCCCACCTTCCCTGTGTGGTCAGCTAGCTGCCCCTGACCCCCTCCCACCTTGGTCTATGTACATGCCATTATAGTCTCACTGTTGCTCTCCATGGTGTGTCTTGCTTCTAGTGCCCATCCTGCCTGACCTCCATGGTCAGCTTGCTGCTCCTGCCCTGCCCCCTTGCCTCTTGCCCCCTGTTTTCCATGTGCAGACCCCTATACCCTCCCTCCTGGCTTGTCTTTTCCATTGTAATGCCCCAATCCCTCCCTCCTGCACTTTATGGTCCGTTATTCTGCAGCTTTCTTTCCTGTCTGTCAATTATGGTCAGCTAGCTGCCATTGCTTCTTTCCCCTCTGTTCTCTGTTGTCCAGGTGCATGGTCCTGTCCCCTCCCTATTGCTTTCTATTGATTGTTGGGCTGCACTCCTGTCCCGCATGCCCTGTGTGGTGTATTGTGCTGCTGTTAACCCTGATGCCTGCCATGTATGGTCAGGTTGGTGCACCTCTCCATGTCCCTCCTGTCCTCTGTTATCCGAGTCCATGCCCCTACCCTGATTCCTCCTGCCTTCCATGATCCAATGTACCATACTTGCTAACATTTTGAACTTGGTAAGAGGGAGATTTTGAAAAAAAAACTGGGGTATTGATTTTCCCCATTGACTTACATTGAAAAAGAGGAGACAGACCAAATAAAGCCCATTTGGGCTTAAACACATTGGGTGTTCCCTGGCTGAATCGGGTCTGTTGGCATGTATGGTTGTAGTACCACAGCCTCTTCCTTCTGCCCACAATGGTCTATTATATTGCCACAGCCTGTCTTGCCTGTCCTGTATTGTTGGTTTGTTGCCCCTGCCGCCCTTTCCAGTGCCCTCCATAGTCTGTTGTGCTGCCACTGCCCTTCCTGCCTGCCCAGTGTGGTCAAATTGTTGCCTCTGCACCCTCCTACCTGCCTTCAATTTTCTGAGTCTGTGCCCCTGGCCTCTGCCTCTCAACAGTATCCTAATGAACAACTAGATTGCTAACATTCTATATTTATTACAAAACTGTGGAACGCCTGACGTCATCTTGATGTAATCAAAACTGTAATACCTAAAGCGTTTCCTTTAGAAATTACATAGACAAGAGGGTCTTATTTGCATTGAAATGAATGTTAATGCTCTAAAAAACTAAAATGGGGACATATTTTCTGAGTTTTCAAATTGCGACAAAGCACTTTTAAATTATTTGTAATCTTTATGGTTTTTTTTCCAGTTGACAACTTGATTAAATGTTGAACTTAGGGAGAGGATGTGGTGTTACTTCAAGAGCTGCAGACTTTGCAACTGGGGAACCAGGTTGAAGTTTCTGCTTCAGCTCGACATTCTGTGATTCTGGTCAAATCACTTAATCTCTCCATGTCTACAACCAAAATGAATGTGTCCTTGTGTGATGTAACCAATGCTCATGTAAAGCACTCCAATACCTGACCAGTCTGCACTATATAAAACTGCAAAAACACAAAAAATAAAAAGTGTTTTGCACACTTCTGTCATTGGGCTATACGTGGGCTACATCTGGGTGATATTTGTGCTACATTTGGGCTCTCTTGTCTCTGGTGGCCATCTTGGGAGATTTATTTGTTATGAAGTTTCCTAATTTCCTCATTTACTGCAGTCTCCTCAGTAGGAAATGCTTTCAGTTTTTTACTTGATTCCACCAAGAAGGCATTCAGATTGTCACACATTTTCGATACATTCGGAATGGTATACACTCTAGTTGCTGTGTAGATCACTATAGCAAAGCTACTGCTCACCAAGGAAGTCTGCTGCTGGTATTGAAAGTACATGTTTCAGTCTGCATGTCAGAATTCTTTAATGAAATAGAAGAGGATTTGAGAAGTCACTCAAAATGTGCCCTAATTTTTCTTTCTGGAGCACTAATCATAATTTCTATGGCAAAATAAGCCCCCTCATTGTGTTCCTTTTAAAATTAAATGTTTTAAGTGTTACCAATTTATTCCAATCAAAATGGCTTCAGGTGTGCCATACTTTTGTCATAAGCAAGACTGTTAGCGCACTAGTTGTTCTTTAGAACACTCTGGGACATTCTGTCATTGGGCTATACGTGGGCTACATCTGGGGATGATATTGTGCTACATTTGGGCTCTTTTGTCTCTGGTGGCCATCTTGGGAGACTTATTTCTTAGTCTGCATGTCCGAATTGTTTAATGAAATAGAAGAGGACTTGAGCAGTCAAAATGTGCCCTAATTTTTCTTTCTGCAGCACTAATCATAATTTCTATGGCAAAATGAACCCCCTCATTTTGTTCCTTTGCAAATTAATTATGTTAAGTGTTACCACTTTATTCCAATCAAGATGGTTTGAGGTGTGGCATACTTTTGTCATAAGTAAGACTGTTAGCGCTCTAGTTGTTCTTTAGAACACTCTGGGACATTCTGTCATTGGGCTATATGTGTGCTTCATCTGGATGATATTTGTACTACATTTGTGCTCTTTTGTCTCTGGTGGCCATCTTGGGAGACCTATTTGTTATGAAGTTTCCTAATTTCCTCACTTACTGCAGTCTCCTCAGTAGGAAATACTTTCAGTTTTTTACTTTGATTCCATTAAGAAGGCATTCAGATGTGTCACACATTTGCCATAATTTCAGAATGTTAGCACTCTAGTTGTTCATTAGATCACTGTAGCAAAGCTACTGCTCACCAGCGAAGTCTGATCATGGTATTCAAAGTGCATGTTTCAGTCTGCATGTCAGAATTTGTTAATGAAATAGAAGAGGATTTGAGAGGTCACTCAAAATGTGCCCTAATTTTTCTTTCTGCAGCACCAATCATAATTTCTATGGCAAAATAAACCCCTCATTTTGTTCCTTTTTAAATTAAATGTTTTAAGAGTTACCACTATATTCCAATCAAGATGGCTTCAGGTGTGCAATACTTTGTCACAAATAAGACTGCTAGCGCTCTAGTTGTTCTTTAGAACACTCTGGGAAGCTGCATTAGAACACAAAGGAATCAACTGACAGTCTCTGCCCTTGTTGGATATACATGTTTTACTGAGAATAAAAAATGTGCTAGCTTATGCGCCAAGAATTTTCAATTCTATTAAGAACACGGAGGCAAGGATTATGCTTACTCTTTCTTTTACTGACAACACAGCAGCCAATGAAAAACGTTCATTCAATACCAAAAACAACATTTTCCATGGTGCTCTTGCACCAATCACGTCCCATCAGCCCCAATAAGAGCCACCAAAACAGTCCCATGATCCTCTTTCTTTGCTCGAACTGGCAATACAAGGATGAATCTATAACTGCAATATGAAACAATGCCCTCCAACGTGAAAGATTAAACGGAAACCATGACTTCCTCCAGAGTCTTCAACTTTAAGAATCTCCTACTCGGATTTCTTATCCGACCCTGAAAGAAAAGAAAAGAACGACCCGTAACTTCTGTATAACAGAAAATCACAATACAGCATATACGGGCAGGTAATTATTACAATAACATTGCAATGTAACCGTGTGGGATGATCCTCGCCTCCATGTAACATAACATAACATAACATAACATAACATAACATAACATAACATAACATGTGTATTTGTAAAGCGCACATTCACCACTACGGGTATCTTGGCGCTGAATAACAGATGTTTATTGTTACCCAACTCAATGGTACTCAGTCTCCTTGATATGACCATTAGTTGCTGTTCCTTGAGAGGGCCCAGGAGCAGCGACTGTGACCAAGGAAGCATCCTGGGAAGATTGCATCTCATCTCCAACAATACTGGGAACCAGGACTGTGATCTCCACAGGGGAGTCACCAGAATCACTTCCGCCTGCTGCTTGACAATATGAGACGTCACCCTGGGAATCAAAAGAAAGGGGGAAAACGCATAGTTCAGCCCCCCTGACAAATCCTGAAGGAAGGCATCCGTCGCCCTCGCCAGCGGGTCTGGTCTCCAGCTGAAAAAGATCGGAACCTGTCGATTCAGTCTGGAGACAAACAGGTCTATTTGACATGGACCACAGATCTCTTGTAACCACTGGAATAAGATTGGTTGAAGTTGCCAGTCGCTGTAATCTTTGAGGTGTCTGGAATTCCAGTCTGCTACCAAGTTGGACTGGCCCGGAATGTACTCCGCTATTACCGTGATCTGTAGACTCAGGCAATAATGCCAAAAGTCTTTGGCAATCTCTACTAGTAGAGATGACCTCGTGCCTCCCAACTTGTTGATATACCGCACCGCCGATATGTTGTCCATCCTGAGAAGGTTACAACATGAGGTCTTCTTGGTAGATAGGGTCTGTATTGCGAAGGAAACCCTAGAAGTTCCAGGCAATTGATGTGTAAGGCTAATTCTTGAGGAAACCACCTTCCTCCTGTAGAGATGTCTCCGCAACGCGCTCCCCTGCCCCAATGACTGGCGTCGGATTCTATTGTAACCTAGGGTTGAGAGCCGAAAATTGCTCTGCCGTTCCACGATTCCACGTGGCCCAGCCACCACTGCATCTCCTCCCGTACTTCCTGCGACAACAGAACTTGGTCCGTGTAGGACAAACCTTTTTGGAGATGTTGAATCTTTAACCTCTGAAGAGCCCTGTAATGTAGAGGGACCGGGAAAATTGCCTGGATTGAGGAAGCCAGAAGTCCAACTACTCTGGCAATTGTCCTGAGAGAGACCATCTGCTTGTTGAGAATTGCCAATATCTCTTTCTTGAGAGCTTTCACCTTTATCTTGGGAAGGCTCAGTTGAGCGGCCCGAGAATCTATCAAAAAACCCAGAAAATCTATTGTCTGAGACGGACAAAGAGATGACTTGGGTTCGTTGATCACAAACCCCAAACTCTGTAAGAGAGACATTGTCATCTGAAGATCTTGCTTGGCCAACTCTGGACTCTGAGCCATAATTAAGATGTTGTCCAGGTAAATGATCATGCGAACACCTTGTCCTCATAGGTGTGCTACCACCGGCTTCATTATCTTGGTGAAACACCAAGGAGCTGAGGAAAGCCCGGAAGGAAGGGCCAAATACTCAAACCATCGATCCCTGCAATGGAATTGTAAGAAACGTCAATGAGGAGGATAAATTGGAATGGAAAGGTACGCATCTTTGAGATCTAGCCTTACCATCCAATCCCCTGTTTTCAGGAAGTCCACCAAAAGGTGAATTCCCTCCATCTTGAAGTGTTTGTAAATCAGGAATTGATTGAAATCCCTCAGATTCAGAACTAGTCTGTGTCCACCACCTTTCTTTCTAACCAAAAAGACATTGCTGGAAAAACTGTGAGGCCCGCAGTCACAGCAAGCGATCGCATGTTTTCTCAGCAATTCGCCGATTTCGGTATCCAAACAAATACATTCTTGTTGGGAAAAACTGAGTGACCTGGGGAGTGCATCCTGAATTGGTGTATTATAGAATTCCAGATGGAACCCCTGAACAGTCTGTAATACCCAGGCATCCTGTGTCAATCTTCTCCAATTGTGAACAAAGAATTGTGTCCAACCCCCCAGTGGTAATGGAGAAATGTCTGTTACTCTTACCTGCAGAACTCTGTGCCAGGAATCCTGCTCTGTTTCCAACCCTGTGGAAACGGCGTTTGTTAAAGCGTCGGTGTCTGGGATAGAAGGTACCTCCTCTAGTTGAATCCCATTCTCCCCTGCCGGGGCCATAGTCGCCTCTGAAGGGACCTTGATTATAGAAGCGGCCTGACGAGCATCCCCTGCCTCATCCGGCCCTGTTTAAAAGGCCTTGCTGGAAGACACATTTAATGCCAGATTGCACCTTGTCCAGGGATGTGAATGTCCCCACATACTTCAAAACGTCTTTGACAAAGCGGTCACCAAAGAGATTGCCGTCAGCTAGGGGTCCCGGTTCTGCAGAAGCAAGGTCAGTGAGATTGGAATCCATGTGCATGAGCAAGGATTTGCGTAGTTCGGTGGATATTGCACAATTAGCATTGCCAAGGAGGCAGATCGCCCTTTGAGTCCATTCTGCCAAGACAATCCGGATCCACGGGCCCCTGGTTCTTTGGCCACGAGGGCCATTTCCAAGACTTTTGCCAATGGACCCGCAACATCCAAGCGCGGTCTATCCCCTTCTTAGGATCTTTGGCAACATTTTTCAAAAAGGTAAGAAGACTAACGTAGATTTCCAGGGTTTCAGACACTTTGTCTGGAAGATCGGGTCCAGGGCACTCCGAACGCAGCCTCTTACGGACTTCTTGTCGAACCCCCTGCAAAGGTTATCGTACAAATAATCCGAGACCTCAGGGGCCAGGACCCAGTCGGAAGAACGGGGGTGCACAATGTCACGTGGATTAAAGGTGAACGGGGTATTGGATGGTGGAGTATCCGGACCCAAAGAGGCATCTGTTTTGGCCTTCTTTCTAGGAGGGGCTTCCTCATCAGTAATGTCAGTGTTGGTATCCGTGGTATTGTCATCAACATACACTTTTCGTTTACACATCGCTTTTCCTCCAGAGGAATAAGCGTGATCCCCTGAATCCCTCTGAGGTAAAGAACCTAAAGCGCTTGCATGGGGTCACTTCCTCTCCTTCGCTTCTGCAGTCTCTGAAGGAATATCAAGCTTGGATGTAGATTTCCTAAACCCATGGAGTTTAGCAAAACATTCAAGCTGCTTCGTCATAGGTTTTAATGCAGCCGCCAAAGCTTTTTGCACAGTATTTGGAACTGTGCTCTCCAATGCCTTGTTAACAGACTGCCTGACGGAGGCATCAACAATAGGACAGTCTCCTGTCCATCATAATTTACCTCCTCATCATCCTCATATCTCATCCAATCATCCATGTTATTAATTTGGGGTGAGTATCAAGAACAATAAAAGGATTAGAATATCAATGGAGGAGTAAGGGGGGGCTAGCCCACTTGCACAAAATCTGTTAGAAAGTCTTTAGAGTGCCAAGCCCCCTCAGCAGTGCTGTAATCAAGTTCTTGCAGCCTTAACTGACGTAGGAGCCAATATTTCAATACAAGGAGCCTGTGACCACTACACAAGGCGATTGTTCTTACTGCCAATCAGGCGTCAGTCATCTCATGAGGAGACTCCGCAGGAAGAGCGGTAAATATTCAAAAAATGAGAAGGTCGTGACGAGCGCAGCCCAATGTGGCCCAAATCAAGCCCAAAGGAGCCCAATTGGGCTGCACACGTCGGAACCTTTGAAACGCAGGCTCCAAGGTTGTTGGGCAATGAGGGAAGCCCCAGACCAATGCGGCCAGAAAGTCCGTGAAAAGCTGAAAGGTACTCCCGCTCCCGTAGGAGCTTCAAATTGCAACAAAGTAGCAGAGCTACCAATAAGCTCAGAGACCCAATCACTCGCGCAAAGCGCGTGTAGATCTATCTATGGAACAATGTTACCACATGAATTCTACACAGTCAAAATTAACCCATTACATGCACAATGTCAACAGTCTGATAACAATATGCGAAACGCCCATAGCGCAAGTCATAAAAAGACAAGTAGATATAAAGTAATAAGAGAGCACTTATCTCTTGCCGTGAGCAGAAAAGAAAGAGGCTCATGCGACTGTGTTGGTGGCTCTTATTGGGGCTAATGGGACGTGATTGGTGCAAGAGCACCCTGGGAAATGTAGTTTTTGTTATTGAATGAACGTTTTTCATTGGCTGCTGTGTTGTCAGTAAAAGCACGAGTAAGCATAATACGAAGCCTCCAGTCCTGTAATAAAATATCAGACTTCATTCTCACATGACTGAGAAAGATATTGTGAATTTACAGAAAATATGCTCTTATTTTAGCTTCTAAACCTCTGTGGGAAAAATATGAGAAAATAGTTTTCTCCCAAACATGATTCATGATATCCCATCAGAAGGTTTTTTCTCAGGGTTTAAAATCACCTTAGAAAACACTACAATTCCTAAAATTAGTATGGTACCATTAACAAATGATCTATGATGTAACTAAAGTCTTATCACCCTTCAAACGTTCTCCTTTTGGTGACCCTCAAAACCTTCCATTCACTGCAATGCTTTTTAATGAGGTGCTATCATGTATATTTGTCCCAAGATGGCTGCCAAAAATTCTTGGATGAAGTGCTAACAGCCAATCAGATCTCACGATGAGATGTGTGGTTAAGCTCCGCCCAGATATATAAAGTTATTTTTCCTTTAATATTTAAAAAACTGCTGAACGGATGTACACCATTTGACAAAAAGGTCGCTTTCTGAACCAAGAGCTACCTTTCTGCTAAATTTGGTGTAATTCCGTTCAGCAGTTCGGGCTGCAGCTTTGTCTAAAGTTTCCTATGGAAATTTACATGGGGAAAACGCGTTCTGGGACCCCCTTTTTTCTCAGCCCCCGCTTGACGAATCACCCTAAAACTTTTAAGATAGGAGCTGACCAGAGCGCACCACTAGTTTTGAAAATTTAGCGAAGATTCTTCAAACGTCGTCAACGTTATTGGGAAAACAAAAAACGCTTTTCCTATGGAAACTAGGTCCAAACTATAACTACATACTAGCGACCGCCAGTTGGTAATATATATATATATATATATATATATATATATATATTCACTTAAAAAACCATAGGTTTCACACATGTTATAGTTAGTAGGACATTTCACTCGTGAAAAACCAATGAAATTCCCCCGTTATAGTTAGTGCAGGCAACTATAACTCACGCGACCGCAATCCTCTGCTGATGACATCAGATATTACATCACTGTATTTAGACACTTATTTACCCATGTCTTCTTCCATTAATTTTTAGCTATACATATATTACAAATATTTTTTTTCAGAAAAACACATATGTCATCAGTGATGTAATATCTGACGTCATCAGGAGAGGATTGCGGTCGCGTGAGTTATAGTTGCCTGCACTAACTATAACGGGGGAATTTCATTGGTTTTTCACGAGTGAAATGTCCTACTAACTATAACATGTGTGAAACCTATGGTTTTTTAAGTGAATTTGCAAGGTTTTTTAAATGCTAATTCCTAACTATAACGTGTGTGAAACCTATGGTTTTTTCAGTGAATTTGTACGGTTTTTTAAATGCTAAGTTATGTATTTTTTTTTTTTCGTGCGCGCACGGTGCGCGTAGTCGCGGAATCGTTACGCGAAGTTCGCAGAATTTTTCCGTTTACGCCGTGCGCGTACGCTACGCGCATTCGGCGATTTTTCAAAAAAAAATACAATTAATTTTTGCCCTTGGGGGTCCTTCTGGGACCCCCTGACAAAGGCTAGGGGGTCAGGAACTGTCCACCCTGCCCCCTTTTCACGTTCTCCACCTTTGTTTTTCACCCCCTCAGACTGCGAGAGACAAAATGGCGGCCGACACTTCCTGGTTTCGACTGATTCGAATGTTTACTAAGATCTAACAACCAATCAGAATCGCGCTCATGCACGGCGGCGTGCGCGTACGGTAAGCTTACGGTACGCGCTCGGAGCGCACCTATAGATATATATATTGATTTAAATGCTATTTTCTCAGGAAATACTGAACAGATTTACACGAGACCTTCAAAAAGCACATCCCTGACCTGAGGGCTACCTCTCTGCCAAATTTCAAGTAATTCTGTTCAGCCGTTCGGGCTGTAGCTCGGACTAAAGGTCCTATGGAAAAATGCATGGGGAAAACGCGTTTTGGGCCCCCCCCTTTTTCTCAGCCCCCGCTTGACGAATCCCCCCGAGACTTTCAGGAAAGGAGCGGAGCGGAGCGCCCCACCTATTTTGAGAGTTTCGCGAGGATTCGTCAATAGGCGCCAAAGTTATTCCAAATAGAATTTTGCGGATTTCCTATGGAAACACGGTCCTAACTATAACTATCTACTGGCGACCGCCAGTAGATAATATATATATATATATATATATATATATATATATATATATATATATATTCACAGAAAAAACCATAGGTTTCACACATGTTATAGTTAGCGGAAATTTTACTGATAAAAAACCAATGAAATTCCCCCGTTATAGTTAGTGCAGGCAACTATAACTCACGCGACCGCAATCCTCTGCTGATGCTAATACTGTATTTAGACACTTATTTGCCCATGTCTTCTTCCATACATTTTTAGCTATACATATATTACAAATATTTTTTTTTCATAAAGACACATATGTCATCAGCAGAAGATTGCGGTCGCGTGAGTTATAGTTGCCTGCACTAACTATAACGGGGGAATTTCATTGGTTTTTTATCAGTAAAATTTCCGCTAACTATAACATGTGTGAAACCTATGGTTTTTTCTGTGAATTTGCAAGGTTTTTTAAATGCTAATTCCTAACTATAACGTGTGTGAAACCTATGGTTTTTTCAGTGAATTTGTACGGTTTTTTAAATGCTAAGTTACTTTACGCCATTCGTGGCGTGCGCGCCCACTTAACGCAGTTCGTTCCATGCGCGCACGGTGCGCTTCGCGCACCGTGCGCGCACAGTGAGCACGCGGTGCGCTTCGCACACCGCGCACCCACTTTACGCAGTTAGTGCCGTGCCCACGTTACGCTAGATGGGCCATGTACGCACGATGCGCTTCGCGCACCGTGCGCACATGGAGGACATATTATGCGCTTCCTTGTGATAGGTAATCTGTTGACATTTTTTGGGGAAATGGTGTGCACTCATAAGCCATGCACAAATGGTGGGCTTCGGCCACCATTTGCACACGGGGTGGAGAAAGTGTGGATTTTTTTTTTTTATAATTTTTTACCGTACGCGTACGGTAAGCGTACGGTAAGCGTAATCGGCGAAATTTTCGAAAAATTTAAATTTACCGTTTTTTGCCTTGGGGGATCTTTGAAGACTCAACTAACATGGTTATGTGCATGGGCGCTGTCTAAACAGCCCCTTTATATGTTTTTGGCATTTGTTTATCAGCTCCCCCCTCAGAGTGCGAGAGAGAAAATGGCGGCCGCCGCTTCCTGGTTTCGACCGATTCGAATGTTTACTAAGAACTAAGAGCCAATCAGAATCGCGCTCGCGCACGCCACCGTACGCGTACGGTAAGCGTACCGTAAGCGCACCGTAAGCTGGCTCAGATATATATATTGATTTAACGGCTATTTTCTCAGAATCTACTGAACAGATTTACACCAAACCTACAAAAGGCACTTCCTTGACCTGAGGACTACCTCTCTGCCAAATTTCTAGTAATTCTGTTCAGCCGTTCGGGCTGTAGCCCTGTCTAAAGGTCCTATGGAAAAATGCATGGGAAAAACGCGTTTTGGGACCTCCCTTTTATCTCAGCCCCCGCTTGACGAATCCCCTCGAGACTTTCAGGGTAGGAGCGGAGCGTAGCGCCCCACCTATTTTGAAAAATTTGCGAGGATTCGTCGACCGGCGCCAAAGTTATTCAAAATAGAATGTTGAGGTTTTCCTATGGAAAAGGGGTCCTAACTATAACTACCTACTGGCGACCGCCAGTAGGTAATATATATATATGTATTCACTGAAAAAACCATAGGTTTCACACATGTTATAGTTAGCGGAAATTTTACTGATAAAAAACCTGTGAAATTGCCCCGTTATAGTTAGTGCTGGCAACTATAACTCACGCGACCGTAATCCTCTGCTGATGCTAATACTGTATTTAGACACTTATTTGCCCATGTCTTCTTCCATACATTTTTAGCTATACATATATTACAAATATTTTTTTTTCATAAAGACACATATGTCATCAGCAGAAGATTGCGGTCGCGTGAGTTATAGTTGCCAGCACTAACTATAACGGGGCAATTTCACAGGTTTTTTATCAGTAAAATTTCCGCTAACTATAACATGTGTGAAACCTATGGTTTTTTCAGTGAATTTGCAAGGTTTTTTAAATGCTAATTCCTAACTATAACGTGTGTGAAACCTATGGTTTTTTCAGTGAATTTGTACGGTTTTTTAAATGCTAAGTTACTTTACGCCATTCGAGGCGTGCGCGCCCACTTAACGCAGTTCGTTCCGTGCACGGTTTTTATCAACTTTAATAAGCCCTGTACATTTGGTGGCCTTCGGCCACCAAAAGCACAGGGGGTGGGGTCAATGTGGATAGTGTTTTTTTTATTTCGATTTTATCATTTCATGTTGCCAAAATTAAGTTTTTTTTCACAATTCATAAGCCCTGCACATTTGGTGGCCTGCGGCCACCAAAAGCACAGGGGGTGGGGTAAGTGTGGATAGTGTTTTTTTTTTTTTTTTTTTTACCGTACGCTTACGGTAAGCGTACGGTAAGCGTACTCGGCGAAATTGCCGAAAAAAAAATAAAACCGTTTTTGATCTTGGGGGATGTTTGGGGACTCCCTCAACATGACTATGTGGGAGGGAGTTGTCAAAACAGCCCAGTAACATGTTTTTGGCCATCATGTTTGATAAATAACACTCAGTGCGAGAGACAAAATGGCGGACGCCGCTTCCTGGTTTCGGCCGATTCGAATGTTTACTAAGATCTAAGAGCCAATCAGAATCGCGCTCGCGCACGCCACCGTACGCTTACGGTAAGCGTACGGTAAGCGTACCGTAAGCGGGCTCAGATATATATATTGATTTAAAGGCTATTTTCTCAGAATCTACTGAACAGATTTACACCAAACCTACAAAAGGCACTTCCTTGACCTAGGGACTACCTCTCTGCCAAATTTCTAGTAATTCTGTTCAGCCGTTCGGGCTGTAGCTCGTTCTAAAGGTCCTATGGAAAAATGCATGGGAAAAATGCGTTTTGGGACCCCCCTTTTATCTCAGCCCCCGCTTGACGAATCCCCCCGAGACTTTCAGGGTAGGAGCGGAGCGTAGCGCCCCACCTATTTTGAGAAATTCGCGAGGATTCATCGACCGGCGCCAAAGTTATTCAAAATAGAATGTTGCGGATTTCCTATGGAAAAGGGGTCCTAACTATAACTACCTACTGGCGACCGCCAGTAGGTAATATATGTCCTCCAACAGTTTATCCCTTTGCTTGGAGACGCACTCAATGAAACAAGCAGGACGCCATCACTTCTAACGGAGTCCTTTATTAAGGCACAAACCGGCATTTGCTTTCAAGAGTTTACGAAGCCCTACGCGTTTCAGTGCTCCTGCACCTTGATCACGGGCTGGCAAAACAGGTTTGCGGCGGATTCATGGGTAGAGCAAGTCTCCATCTTTAAATAGCAGTTACCTGCCCCCTGGTGGGCGGGCTCTAGTGCCAGTCACAAGGCATGCTGGAACTTGCAGTGTTCTCCCATGTGATTTTTTACTCCGGTAGAACTCCACCGTATCCCCGTTCACTTTGTGCTGATTTGATACCCTCCAGTGGGTTTTGAAAGGAAATCCGGTTTCCAATATCGCTGAAAACTTGTCATTCTGCTCTTTGCTCAGGTCCCAATACCTCGCAGCAGCCCATCACCTCTCGACGGCGGTGCGATCTCCACGACCAAGGACTGGCCGTTATTTATGTCCTCCAACAGTTTATCCCTTTGCTTGGAGACGCACTCAATGAAACAAGCAGGACGCCATCACTTCTAACGGAGTCCTTTATTAAGGCACAAACCGGCATTTGCTTTCAAGAGTTTACGAAGCCCTACGCGTTTCAGTGCTCCTGCACCTTGATCACGGGCTGGCAAAACAGGTTTGCGGCGGATTCATGGGTAGAGCAAGTCTCCATCTTTAAATAGCAGTTACCTGCCCCCTGGTGGGCGGGCTCTAGTGCCAGTCACAAGGCATGCTGGAACTTGCAGTGTTCTCCCATGTGATTTTTTTCTCCGGTAGAACTCCACCGTATCCCCGTTCACTTTGTGCTGATTTGATACCCTCCAGTGGGTTTTGAAAGGAAATCCGGTTTCCAATATCGCTGAAAACTTGTCATTCTGCTCTTTGCTCAGGTCCCAATACCTCGCAGCAGCCCATCACCTCTCGACGGCGGTGCGATCTCCACGACCAAGGACTGGCCGTTATTTATGTCCTCCAACAGTTTATCCCTTTGGGAGAACACTGCAAGTTCCAGCATGCCTTGTGACTGGCACTAGAGCCCGCCCACCAGGGGGCAGGTAACTGCTATTTAAAGATGGAGACTTGCTCTACCCATGAATCCGCCGCAAACCTGTTTTGCCATCCCGTGATCAAGGTGCAGGAGCACTGAAACGCGTAGGGCTTCGTAAACTCTTGAAAGCAAATGCCGGTTTGCGCCTTAATAAAGGACTCCGTTAGAAGTGATGGCGTCCTGCTTGTTTCATTGAGTGCGTCTCCAAGCAAAGGGATAAACTGTTGGAGGATATAAATAACGGCCAGTCCTTGGTCGTGGAGATCGCACCGCCGTCGAGAGGTGATGGGCTGCTGCGAGGTATTGGGACCTGAGCAAAGAGCAGAATGACAAGTTTTCAGCGATATTGGAAACCGGATTTCCTTTCAAAACCCACTGGAGGGTATTAAATCAGCACAAAGTGAACGGGGATACGGTGGAGTTCTACCGGAGAAAAAAATCACATGGGAGAACACTGCAAGTTCCAGCATGCCTTGTGACTGGCACTAGAGCCCGCCCACCAGGGGGCAGGTAACTGCTATTTAAAGATGGAGACTTGCTCCACCCATGAATCCGCCGCAAACCTGTTTTGCCAGCCCGTGATCAAGGTGCAGGAGCACTGAAACGCGTAGGGCTTCGTAAACTCTTGAAAGCAAATGCCGGTTTGCGCCTTAATAAAGGACTCCGTTAGAAGTGATGGCGTCCTGCTTGTTTCATTGAGTGCGTCTCCAAGCAAAGGGATAAACTGTTGGAGGACATAAATAACGGCCAGTCCTTGGTCGTGGAGATCGCACCGCCGTCGAGAGGTGATGGGCTGCTGCGAGGTATTGGGACCTGAGCAAAGAGCAGAATGACAAGTTTTCAGCGATATTGGAAACCGGATTTCCTTTCAAAACCCACTGGAGGGTATTAAATCAGCACAAAGTGAACGGGGATACGGTGGAGTTCTACCGGAGAAAAAAATCACATGGGAGAACACTGCAAGTTCCAGCATGCCTTGTGACTGGCACTAGAGCCCGCCCACCAGGGGGCAGGTAACTGCTATTTAAAGATGGAGACTTGCTCTACCCATGAATCCACCGCAAACCTGTTTTGCCAGCCCGTGATCAAGGTGCAGGAGCACTGAAACGCGTAGGGCTTCGTAAACTCTTGAAAGCAAATGCCGGTTTGCGCCTTAATAAAGGACTCCGTTAGAAGTGATGGCGTCCTGCTTGTTTCATTGAGTGCGTCTCCAAGCAAAGGGATAAACTGTTGGAGGACATAAATAACGGCCAGTCCTTGGTCGTGGAGATCGCACCGCCGTCGAGAGGTGATGGGCTGCTGCGAGGTATTGGGACCTGAGCAAAGAGCAGAATGACAAGTTTTCAGCGATATTGGAAACCGGATTTCCTTTCAAAACCCACTGGAGGGTATTAAATCAGCACAAAGTGAACGGGGATACGGTGGAGTTCTACCGGAGAAAAAAATCACATGGGAGAACACTGCAAGTTCCAGCATGCCTTGTGACTGGCACTAGAGCCCGCCCACCAGGGGGCAGGTAACTGCTATTTAAAGATGGAGACTTGCTCTACCCATGAATCCGCCGCAAACCTGTTTTGCCAGCCCGTGATCAAGGTGCAGGAGCACTGAAACGCGTAGGGCTTCGTAAACTCTTGAAAGCAAATGCCGGTTTGCGCCTTAATAAAGGACTCCGTTAGAAGTGATGGCGTCCTGCTTGTTTCATTGAGTGCGTCTCCAAGCAAAGGGATAAACTGTTGGAGGACATAAATAACGGCCAGTCCTTGGTCGTGGAGATCGCACCGCCGTCGAGAGGTGATGGGCTGCTGCGAGGTATTGGGACCTGAGCAAAGAGCAGAATGACAAGTTTTCAGCGATATTGGAAACCGGATTTCCTTTCAAAACCCACTGGAGGGTATTAAATCAGCACAAAGTGAACGGGGATACGGTGGAGTTCTACCGGAGAAAAAAATCACATGGGAGAACACTGCAAGTTCCAGCATGCCTTGTGACTGGCACTAGAGCCCGCCCACCAGGGGGCAGGTAACTGCTATTTAAAGATGGAGACTTGCTCTACCCATGAATCCGCCGCAAACCTGTTTTGCCAGCCCGTGATCAAGGTGCAGGAGCACTGAAACGCATAGGGCTTCGTAAACTCTTGAAAGCAAATGCCGGTTTGCGCCTTAATAAAGGACTCCGTTAGAAGTGATGGCGTCCTGCTTGTTTCATTGAGTGCGTCTCCAAGCAAAGGGATAAACTGTTGGAGGACATATATATATATATATATATATATATATATATATATATATATATATATATATATATATTCACTGAAAAAACTATAGGTTTCAGGCACGTTATAGTTTGAATTTAGCATTTAAAAAAACTTTGAAATTCACTGAAAAAACATAGGTTTCAGGGATGTTATAGTTAGTTGGACAGACATTCACACAGTTTAGGTTGTCAGTTTGTGTGTAAGCAGTTCCATGGTTTGGTTAGCAACTAAATGAGGATCTATATGAGCTATTGATTGCTTGTCTGAGTACCTGTATGGGTGCCCGAGTATCTGTGTAGGGTGGTGGGGGGTGTGACTGTGCATGGATGTGTGAGTGGATAATTCACTGGGTATATGTGTTCAAGTCTGTATCTGTGAAGGGCTGTATGGCTTGGTGAGTGTGTGTATGAGTGTCTTGGTGAGTAAATGGATGCCTCAGTGGTACATATGTAAGTAACTCCATATGTGAAAGGAAGTATGTATGAGTGTTAGACTGTATAAATGACTATATGGAAGAGTGAGTGATTGTGAGAGTGCCTGTATGGATCAGTGTGTGCTTGAATTAGTTATTGTATTAGAGTGTAAGTAGTATGTGTTAGTATATGCTTAAATAAGTGACGTGATATGTGTATAACTGTACAGGTGAGTAAACGAAAGCGTGATTGATTTCTGACTAGGTGTGTGAATAACTCTATGAATGAGAGGCGGTGTGTGAGTGTCTGTATAGATATGTGACTGGATATGATAATGCTGTATTGATGGCTGACTGTATGTATGAGTGACTGTATGGGTGAATGAATTAATGTGTGTAGACTTAGGAATTAGTGAGTGGATATGTACTAACTGGTATTGGTGTGTTCATGGTTTCGAATATTATAGTCTTTATTTTAGAGTGGGTGTATCAAGTGTTATATTAGGGTCTGATAAGGTGCATCAGATTTTGACTTGGATGATGTCATCAGTGATGTCATCAGTGATGTCACTGACAATGTCATGAATGATGTAATATGTGACGTCATCAGCAGTGCATTGCAGGGGCGCGAGTTATAGTTAGCTCAACTAACTATAACAGGGGAATTTCTATGGTTTTCTATGAGTGAAATGTCCAACTAACTATAACATCCCTGAAACCTATGGTTTTTTGAATGCTAATTTCTAACTATAACGTGACTGAAGCCTATGGTTTTTTCTGTGAATTTCTAAGGTTTTTTAAATGCTAATTTCTAACTATAACGTGCCTGAATCCTATGGATTTTTCAGTGAATTTCAAAGGTTTTTTAAATGCTAATTTCTAATTATAATGTTCATTAAACCTATCTTTTTTTCTATGGTTTTTAATTATCAACCCATTCTCAACTTGGTGAAAACTTCAAATCTCACCACTCTTCCATCAATACTTTACGCCAACAAAATTGCCACAAACAAGAGCCACAACTAGCGCTAATGAAATGCAAAGTAGGCGTTCCCATGCAAAAAAACACGAAAACACCACTTCCCCATATTTTCAACCACCAGCCACATCTGCAATGCGATCCAAAAAGCAGGCGATAAGCCGAGTTAGCAGTAACAAATTAACATCAACCTTTAACTGCTATAAGGAGGTCGACTATCTACTCTGTGAATTGGACCCAACTCACAGCCACATCTAAAGACCAACACATGTTAGATCTACTGATCATGCAGGTCTGACACGCAACAAGATGACAACACCCAGCGCAATACCACCAGAACCTCCCCCCGCACCACCCCCCTACTACCACCAAGGCAGCGCAAAACAGGACAACGGACCTTCCCAAAACACCATGCCCCTCAGCCACACAATAGCTGAATGTTGGGAGATGTGGCAACCAACTATATATGATATATAATAAAGCACACAATGCCAAGTGTAACGCTGATGTGCTGCACAGACCTCACTATGCAAAGCACAAACCTCTCCATGTGGAGATATACTGTTGATACTTGTAGTGTAGTGCACAGTGGACTCAACCATGTTACCTCAGGCAGTGGGGAAGATCTCGGTCATGTAGCTGTGTTGTCCCCCCCTGGAAGCGGAAGTGGAGTGGGCTGCTCCAACGTACGCCACTCCAGCGTAGCAGTATGAATAAATAGGCCAGGCCCCAGGCGTGGTTCACGTGAGGGAAGACCAATGAGTCTGTCACAGCGCAGCCCTCACCCTGGCACGTAGCTGCCGCCATAACCGCGGGCCTCCTCAACACAGGCCCCCTGTGAACCCAGTGGCACAGCACCGCAGACTTATGTCTGTACCGACTACTGCCTTCAATCTACACTGCGGACAGCAGTGCTCACAATTCAGATGCAGTGGCGATTGCAGATTTTGCAGTCCAGTTCGCAAGACACTTTGCTTCCAGTGCGGCCCCCCCAGACCACGCATCATCGCACGGTCCACACACGCTGTGTGCTTCAGGTGCTACTAATTCACTGCACCATAAATCATCTCCACGTAGCTGTGCACCCATCCTGGCCACTGCCTCCGCCCTACACTGGGGTTAAATGGTTCACAATTCAAGATTAATAGCGACGCAAATTGTGTAAGACACTATAATGGGTTAAGAAGACCACATGCTCCCAATCTGTGCAGCTCAAGTCAACGTCACCTGCCTGTGGGCCTTTACTGACTGCTGCCTCTGGCCTACACTGTGGAAGACCGACGACACATGGTGCCAACTAACCCTGTTCAACACAAGCCGATCCCACATGTGTAAGTGTGTCCTGAGTCCTGAATTGCAGCGACCACAGAACCAGACTCCCTTCGATCAGTGAGGGGTATTTCCATATGGAAGGCCAGCGACACGTGGTGCCACTGAACCTGCACTATGCAGGCCGGTGGGGCCACCAACTTATGCACGTGGCTGTGGGCCCTTGCTCATTGCTACCTCTGGCCTACACTGTGGAAGACCACCGACAAATGGTGCCACTAACCGTCTTCAACACAAGCCGATCCCACATGTGGAACTGTGTCCTAAGTCCTGAATGGTAGTGACCTTAACTCCGTGAGACAACCACAGCACCAGACTCCCTTCGATCAGTGAGGCATATTTCCATATGCAACGGCGGCAACACGTGATGCAAATAACTCTGTTCAACACAAGCTGAACAATCCCACATGTGGAACTGTGTCCTGAGTCCTGAATGGCAGTGACCCCAAGTCCATGGCAGCGACCACTGCTGCATACTCGCTCTGATTAGTTAGGCATATTTCCATATGCAACGGCGGCGACACGTGGTGCCAATAACTCTGTTCAACACAAGCCAAATAATCCCACATGTGGAACTGTGTCCTGAGTCCTGAATGGCAGTGACCCCAAGCCCATGGCAACAACCACAGCACCATACTCCCTCTGATTAGTTAGGCATATTTCCATATGCAACGGTGGCGACACGTGGTGCCAATAACTCTGTCCAACACAAGCCGATCCCACGTATGTAACTGTGTCCTGAGTCCTGAATGGCAGTCACCCCAAGTCTGTGGAAGCGACCACAGCACCATACTCCATTCGATCAGTGAGGCATATTTCGATATGCAAGGCCGGCAACACGTAGTCCCACTAACCCTCTTTAACACAAGCCGATCCCACGTGTGTAACTGTGTCCTGAGTCCTGAATAGCAGTCACCCCAAGTCTGTGGCAGCGACCACAGCACCACACTCCCTTTGATCAGTGAGGGGTAATTCCATATGAAACTACAGACTCCAGTAGGCAACTAACTATCACAGTCCTACACCCTACATATTATCCTTTTAGTATCCTCGCTTCAAGATTTTTTTTATATCAGTTATAGCTTTACTACAATGACCAAATTAATCTTCAAATGCAAACTAACATGGAATAGCAGTCTACACTACAGGCAGTACAGCTCGCAATTCCAATTTTAAATGCTAATTTCTAACAAGATTGTACTCAGAAAATACAACACTTCGTCAATGTATTCTATATTTATTTCATCTTTTCATCATACGCCTACACTGCACTCAGTAGGGCTCACAATGAATTCATTAACTACAGAGTCCGCTAGGCAAGTAACTATTACAGGCCTCAAATCTACATAATATCCTTTTAGTATCCTTTCTCCTTGAACATTTTTTATATCAGTTATAGCTTTAGTACAATGACCAAATTCATTTTCAAGTACAAATGAACACTCAGCAGTCTACACTGCGGGCAGCAGACCTCACAATTTGAATTTTGGACACGTGGTGCCAACTAACACTGTCCAACACAAGTCGATCCCACATGTGTAACTGTGTCCTAAGTCCTAAATGGCAGTGACCCCAATTCCATGGCAGCGACCACAGCACCAGACTCCCTTCGATCAGTGAGGCATATTTCGAAATGCAAGGCCGGCGACTCGTAGTCCCACTAACCCTCTTTAACACAAGCTGATCCCACATGTGTAACTGTGTCCTGAGTCCTGAATGGCAGTGACCCCAAGTCCGTGGCAGCCACCACATCAGCATACTCTTTGATCAGTGAGGCATATTTCCATATGCAAGGCCGGCGACACGTAGTTCCACTAACCCTCTTTAACACAACCTGATCCTACATGTGTAACTGTGTTCTGAGACCTGAATGGCAGTCACCCCAAGTCCGTGGCAGTGACCACAGCACCACACTCCCTTCGATCAGTGATGCATATTTCGATATGCAAGGCCGGCGACACGTAGTCTCGCTAACCCTTTTTAACACAAGCCGATCCCACATGTGTAATGAGTCCTGAGTCTTGAATGGTAGTGACCCCAACTTCGTGGCAGCGACCACAGCACCAGACTCCCTTAAGTCTTATTTGTTGTTCTTTTCTTTAAATAATTTTATATGTAAATCTATGCATGACTAAGATTCTTCTTTGTCCAACCGCACAGGGACACTTCTAGGCCCAAGAAGGTTGTTGGGGGTATGATGGTAAATGTGGGAAGAGGTTGCGTTACCTGCTGATGTGGGGAGAGGCAGTGTCGAAGGGGTATCTATCACAGAAAGAACTCCGATATGTTTTCACAAATGCCTCGGACAAATGCCAGCTGACGGACTGAATCACAAAATGGTTTTTCAATGCTTATGTAGTGTGAGTTATAAACAGCCCGCACCCAGGCTCGCAGAGGGCCAGCTGCGGCCCGTCCGCTTGTCTCACAGATGCAGTACTACGAGCCGTCCGCGTTATTGTAGCTATCCCTGCCCTGTTCCGTCACGTGGCCACGCCACGCCACGCCACTGCGATTACATTCCAACGTTGGCCCCACATAGCTACCTGTCGCAGGTGTACACGCTGTTGGTGTGCAGGTCAGTGGTCTAGTTCTCAACATCTAACGGCCACTCCCTCAGGGCAGGTTTGCACACACACCACACCCATCCGGCACATGCGTCATATGCCATGTAACCACGCATATATAATAGATGGAGAACGTCACATCCTTTATTGCCGGTGCTTACTAGATAGCGGACGCTCCACATGTCTCAACCATAAAGAGTCTTTGAAAAGTTGTGCAGAAGGTTAGTTGCACCCTGATCTGTATAGCCATCAGGGGCCTACCACCCCCTTGGCGCGGACTTCAGATCCACAGGGTTAGTATCGCCCAAACCTCATATGGCCATCAGGGGCCTACCACCACGTGCACACACTTGAGTTCCACAGGCTTAGCAGCCCCAAAAGTTGATGTGGTCTCCGCCATCGATGACTCAGGACTCAGCGACATGTGTGAGATCTGCCAGGCCACAGAGAAGCTAATGAGGTCTCCGCCATTGATGACTCAGGACTCAGTGACATGTGTGAGATCTGCCGGGATGTGGAGAAGATGATGTGGTCTCCACCATCCAGGACTCAGCAACATCTGTGAGATCCGCGGAGAAGCTGATGTTGTCTCCGCCATTCATGACTCAGGACTCAGCGGCATATCTGGGATGCGCGGAGTTTTGACGGGCACATTGGTGTGCCCACTGCTGCACACTCTGGTGGCACCAGGTAATTATTTGCTCATGGATGCGCAGAGGCAGCAGTGTCTGTCTTCTCTCTCTCTCTCTCTCTCTCTCTCTTCCTTCTTTTCCTTCTATCTCTCTAACTCTCTCTCTTCCGTCTCCCTTTCTCACTCCCTTTCTTTCTTTCCCTCTCTTTTTCTCTCTGGCTTTTTTTTCCTTCTCTGTTTCTCTGTTCCTCTCTCCTTTGATATGCCATTACACACGGCATTATTTTGTGCTTTATTTTCCAGGCTCTGTCGTCAACATCCATGGTCCCCACAGGAGTGTTCCGCCTTCTTGTTTTCTATTATTTTTGTTACATTTTGTTTATTAGTTTATCATTTATATAGATTTTGCAAATAGTTTTTCGTTTATCGTTTACATATATATTTATAAAAAAATAAAGTAAAAAAAACAAAAAAACTTTTTGGGTTGTTCTCTTAACTGCTGAATGACTCTTTCTTCTTCTTATTACTGTTATTTGATGGAGTCCACCACGGTGTTAAATTTTGGGGCACTTTTCGTGGGAATACTGGTGATGTCTGCAGTGTACACCAACTTCTGAATAGTGTGTTAGATTTATCTCAACTTTACTTCCATTAAATTGCTGATAATGAAATGCAGACTAGCCGTTCCCGTACAAAAAGACATGAGGTGCACCTTTGCAATTTATTCTAAATACTAAAATCCTGTATTGAATTGCACTGAGGTAGTGGCTGCACTTACAGTGTACACACAAAATCAATTAATAACTCTCATTGTATTTATATTGATTGGGAATAGTGCGTCAAGTGCAGGATCTTGACAAGATACACTGCTCAGTTCGTATATTGTTCTGCACACAAAAAAATTCACATCACAACTTTCACGCCAACAGCAATGCGAAACAAATTCATGCGATAAGCCACGTTAGGACCAGGTATTTTACACCTGCGTTCTGCTGGTGTTAAGCAGGACGACTACCTGCACCATGAAACAGAACACAGCCGAGAGCCACACCTGCACACCCACAGGTGCCATAGAATCAATGAGCATGATGCAGGGATTCCCATGAGGGCCACAAGATTCATCGCAACAACTCCAGGACCGCCAACGCCCCCCAAACCCACATCTGAGCAAGTGTGCCCCTGTGGTCATTGTCTTTGCATGATAGGCACGAGCCCTGAAACATCACAGTGTGCTGTCACCTCAGCGTTGGCAGTGAGCCTGGACATGTAGCTACGCACGCATCCTCCTGCACGCACAACTGGTATGTGCTGGTCCGGAGTACACAGATCAGCGCAGTGTTGTGCCTATCCGGCAAGGGGAACAGGGTGTCTCGGACATGTCTTTGTACAGGAGGTGCGGTAAGTGTGTCTCTGTGTTCTGGTGTGGCCTGCCACAAAGGCCGCAGCACTAGATGTTGTAAAGTGCCATGCACCACCTCCAAACGGCACTCTGATGGTGTAGTTTGAATGTAGCAGGACATTCGTGAATAAGCATTACAATGGTGTGCTGTACGAGTGCACGAGGTACAACAGCGCACCGTACAAAAGTGTAGGGGCTTGTGGGAGGGAGAAGCAGCTGTTTGGCAATGTAACACACAGTGAACTCGCCCCATGTGCCACGTGCTGGGCATCTCATCCATGATAACCATGGTCTCAGACATCCCACAACACCAACGACCGGCCTTTGTACACATCCTGTATTAATTCAGCGTGGTTTTCACTTCTATGCTCGTTCAGTGGTGTGATGTTGGCGGGTTGTGTGACTTGTGCTCTTTGTTGGTGTATTTAAGTTTGGCCATTGTTTGTCTTAATTGTGCATGTGTGCCATTCTGCCCATCTCCCCCGTCCCCCCACTCCAGGCTTCTTCCTCTTCCTGGTGCTGTTGTGTCAATAATTGTGTTGCTCCACACATAAACACATGTAAAGAACAAATTAGAATTGTTCCTTGATTCTTTTAGGTTTCAAAACTTCTCTCTATTGGTTTCTTTTTAATTTTCCATATAAACCGTTTTTTTAATATTCAACAACACATAGAAGTCAGAAGTGCAACGTATTCTACTTAACAATCTTTATTTGCAACATTTTCTCGAACATTTAACGGCACGTGCAGGTTAAAAGTTCACGATTGTTTTAAGTTCGAACAGTGCCTTCTAAATGCAAGTAGCAGCTGTGGGTCATTTGAGCAAATGTTATCCTATGATATGTACTCCACGTTGAAACTGCTTTTTCTTAACCAATCACAAAGATGCTTGACCACAAAACGAATGTGCACCCTACTTTTAAAAAAGAATGCTTTTCAACTCCCAGTCACGTATTGTTTTGTATGGCAAAAAACAGTACTTTCTCCATCTTTAAACATATCTCTTATTCTATCAAGGAACTGCATGAGATACAGACATCTTTCCATACCTTCCAACCATACCTTCAAAATGCTAGTGTGGATCGTAGGACATAGCTATATTTTCAGGCGCAAGAGGTATGAAGATCACAGACGTATTGACTTAGACCTAGGTTTACAAAATGTGGATATTAAATGGTTTACACAGAGAAGATTGAGGTTTCACCAATTGCTACCTTTGGTTAAAACCTCTTTGCATCTTCCGCACCCTGACCTCAAGATTGTGCATTGTGGTGGAAATGACCTAGGCACATTGACTGGGGTAGGTTTGGAAATGCTTATGAAGGACACCTTTGGACACCTCAGCTCAGCACCATGTGACTCTTGGCAATAGCTCACTTAATAGCTCACATAATTTCGACGCTGGCCTCGAGGGCCTTCAGACCCATAGGGGTGAGTAGTTTGCGCTTTACAAATACCGTATTTATTTGATACGTGCAAATTTACCTTCGCACTCCCAGTATAACACCCCCTAAGCACCATACACAAGTTACAATGTTCAAAACGAAAGTTCCTCCGAGTAAGTATAACTACATGCTGACACTACTTTACAGATGTGGCACAGTGGCCATGGCACATGACTTCACAGCATATGACCCACAGTTTGGACTCACGCCTTCATCCCGACTCGGGCAGCACCCCAGCCTAGCACCATGAGACTCTAGACAATACCTCACATATTTTCCGAACCCCAGGACTTTCAAACCGGTACGAGTCAGTAGTTCATCCTAGTAGGTATAAACACATGCTGACACTACTTCCACAGGTGTGCTGCAGCGGCCAGGGCACATGACTTCACATCATAAGACACACAGTTTAGGCTCAAGCTTTCATCCCCGACTCCCGCAGCAGCTCACCTTAGCAGCATCAGACTACGCAATACCTCACTTAATTTCCGTACCCAGCACTTTCAGACCAGTAGGTATGAGTAGTTATGTTATGTTATGTTATGTTATAAGGTTTTTATATAGCGCCTATCACCGCCGGTCTCTAAGCGCTCAACAGAAAGAACATAGCATACTGTCACCTCGATACCCTCTGCCATCTCTAATTAAGTCGGGAATATTGCCTTTTTAAATAGGTGCATCTTGAGTTGTTTCCTGAAGGAAAGTAGCTGTGAATCTTCCTTCAGACTGGCCGGTAGCTCATTCCAAAGTTGTGGAAGAATCACTGAAAGGGCACTGCCTCCTTTAGTTTTTAATTTAAATCTGGGTTGAGTCAGATTGGAGGCATAGCCAGAGCGCAAGGTTCTGCCGGGAACATACTTCCTCAGGCGCTGCTTAATGTACTCTGGGGCGTTGCCAAAGAGTGCCTTATGGGCCACACAGAGACATTTGAACTGAACCCTGAACTTCACAGGCAGCCAGTGCAGCTTCCGGAGGAGTGGGGTTGCGTGTGAGTTTCTCGGTAGGGAAAAAATCAATCTGGCTGCGTCGTTCTGCACTACCTGCAGCTTCCTCAGCAGCTTCTGTGGCAAGCCGAGATACAGAGCGTTGCCGTAGTCCAGCCTCGAAATGACAGTCGCTGAAACGATGGTTTGTAAGGTGGAGGCTGAGAGAATAGGGATCAGCTTGCGTAATTGCCTCATCACGGCCGTGCAGGTGTGGAAATATGGATTTTTATGATCAGTTATGTCCCCTATCTTGGACCCCAACGGTTTCATGTATAAGTCACAAGTACATGTATGTTCCCTCCAGTTCCAGTTTTGAAGACGCAAACACATGTGCGTTCACCGTCAACATGTCCTCTTTCAGATCCGCCATGAATGGGCCGGATATCCTATTCCTAAGTATGAAAGGCCACCGGCTTTATATGGTTCATTTATCCCATTTTTACAGTCCAGGCGAGTAGGCCCTGATTCTGCCATCAAGCCTTTTCCTGCCTTCTGCCTCTGAAAACTCCAGTCTGAGCTCGCATCTGTATCCATAAACTTTGTCCTACTCCCTGCGCGGCTAACGGTGCCTGACTCGGCCTGTTTGCCTGCCAAAACTGTATTTCACCTTCAAGATTATCTGCTCTGCTCCGCTCCTCATCCGATGCATTCCTGTCTAAGAGTTTAGGTAACATTCCTCCAGCTACCGTGCAAAGAGGCCAGGCCTCGTTGTCTTTATGCAAGTAATTCATAGCCCTGTTACCATGGAATATTCCTACCCCCTCGCATCTAGTGTAGACACTTAGACGCTTGTACACGCACTAACAGTCAGTATAGTCAGTATAGAATAAGATTCTATCCTAAGAGACCTCTCTTTTTGGATAACACAGTTCTTTAAACATAGGATGTAAGATATGATTTAGGATTTGGTTGACATAACCCCAGACTTCTGTCTCCACATGTAGAGCTAAATGTCAAGTCCCATTCTCCCCCTAGTTGCACGTCAATCACACGTCATGCTGCTGCGCGCGCATCTCTGCCAAGTATTTTTGCTGACATTGCGAAATTCTTTCATGGAACCACCCATTTGTGACATCATACCTAATGACGTTCTTTAGTTACGCCTAGTTACACCCATTTTAGTTACGCATGTATGTTTTATCTCTGTTATCAACAGTTACGCCTCCTGCATCTGTTTCACTGTAATGCCTCTTCTATAAAAATGATTACCTGTCAATAAAGTATTGTCCTTCACTTCCTGAACCTTCGTGGTGATGGAATATGAAGCCCACAAATTCGAATTGTGTTTTGGAATAAAGCCCGTTCCGAACCTCTAATACCACGGATTCTGCCTCTTATTTTACTGAGCTATTCTTATTAAATTTTCCGCATCAAATTAAGTACCGGTAATTAAATTATTTACCACATATATGGCGCCCGAACAGGGACACTTTCTCATCTCACGCGCCGGAGGTGCGTTGCAGGCCCGGTCTCCTGCCACAGCTGGACGGACAACAACGCGTACCCACAGGATTTCCTGTATCTCCCTCCTGCCGAGCGGGGGTAACTGAGGCTGCGATCAACACCCAGACGAGGTGGTGAGAAGTGCGAAGTATCCCGAAGAGCCTAGCTGAGAGAGCAAGATCCGAGGTATACAGAGGCCCACCAGGTTCCGAAGTTCCGAAGTTTCGAGTCGAGTCCAGTCCGGTCCAAGTCCAGTTCAGTTCAGTTCCGAGGCCTTCCGTTCCGAGCTACCCGGTGAGTACCATTGCCGGGGAGGCGTTCTGACGTGCACATAGGTTGTGCCGGTCAAGACGGGTTTGGGTACACAAATCCGGTCTGCACTGTTTCAGCAGTGTATCTGTACTGTTTTAGCAGTATATCAAGTATGTCTAGTATATAATTCAGAATTACCTAGTTAGTGCCGAGTATTATGCTTAGTGACTAGTTCCCTAAATGGCCATCATTGTTGTTCATTAAATGTTAAATGTTAAAATGTTTTAAATACGTTCTGCATAGTGTGGTGTGAATGACTGTTCATTATTGTGTTTTGTTGTATTAACGTGTTCATAATTAGGTATCAGATCAGTTCTCAATATGCCGCTCTTTTCGAGATTAAGACAGATCAAAACTAGAAAAGGGGTACTCGAAGAAGCTGTTCCCATTCCTCCTAGGGACACTCCAGGGTACTTCATGTATCATAAACATGGCCTAGACGCCATATTATTTCTTGATTTATGGGTAGACTACACCAAGGAATTACCAGAAAGTCAGAGGTGGCCCGCAGCTGGGACCTGGGATGCAGATTGCTTCATGAAAGTAGAGGAAGAATTATGGAAAAAGAAAGCTAGACAATCACAGAAAGATGCCATTGAATTATGGCGTAAAGAATCATATAGACGTACAGAAAAAGCACTCAGACAGGAAGAGAAAAGTAAGGAGAATTCAAATAAAGTCTGAGAAAATCTATTAATTGAAGAAGGTACCCGAGCAAAATCAGAACAAGTAGACAGACAAAGAAATGCCCTTATGAATGGTATGTATCCTCTTCTGGCCGAAGGGTTACCTAAGGCTACTCCGGAGATACCAAAAGACTTGCCACCTCCATTGTTTCCGATAAAAGCACATCCCAAAGGGCATCCCAGAACAGCAGAAGATGTTTTCCTTTCCTCTTATTTAGACGACGCAGCTCCCGAGTATGCTAATACTGCACCACATAGACCGCCTGCCGAGGGGGTTCAACGCCAAGACCCTCCGTCTGTACCTCCGCAACAACAAATTCCGACACAAGTTCCGGCAAGCACATCTGTTTCTACAGCTGTACCCACACCTATGGTTGCTATATCACGTTCAACGAATCCTTTCACATCCAGCACCCCAGGCGGTGCTACAGGAGGTACAGCAAACATTTTTTCCACGCCACCCAGAGTAAATAAACTTTCCTTTCAAGAATTAGCCCACCAACGTACGCCCAAACTAGTAACTCCCGACATGCTTAAGGAACTTCTAGTAGATTGTAGATATGACCCTGTGCCCGGCAAAGAGGACGAAATGCTGCTGGCATCATTACGTATCCGACGAGCTGCAATATATTTAGGGAGGCTACCAGGAATGACTACACATTTAGAAAACATATATCACTTTGTCCAGTCAGGACGAGATTCTGAAAGTATTAATAGAGCCATGGAGTACCAGAAAGTGGAAATACAGGGGGAACTGTTACGTTTCCTCATAAATTGTGTGATCAGAAATCAAGACCGACCAGGGGTAAATACGGAAGAAATGCGAATTCTTACCACATGGAGTCGGAATATATCAGAGGGGAGACATGATAGACTATTAAGTATAGTAGCTATGTGCCGAAAGATCCGCAAAGAAGTAGAACGAATACACGAAGAAAGATTAGCGGTAGACCAGCCTGAACAAAACGAGGAGGAGGAAGAATTAGAACTGCCCACAGGACAGTTAGAAACCATGGCCTATGTAGGTAGAGGAAGATCTTGTAATAATACTAGATGCTTTACTGATCCGATACGTCCGATGTGTCCAGATAATAACAGAAAATTCCAAACACCTATAATAAATATAAGGTCCCCCGAACATTCGTTCCAAGCCGCTGACAAATTACTCCGAGAACGAAGGGGTTATCATATACTCGATTCTATGGACGAACAAGAATTAGCCAGGTCAGCCGTTCACTGGGTTGACAGTCCCGGAAAATATAGTGATGATACACTAGCGCACACGTTTTTGAACCTCACCCCAGATGAACAGCGTTTAGCTGGTATCTACATGATTCAACAACTCCTTATATTATATAAAAGCCAACACTCCGATCCTGGTCCCCTACCTGATATATTGACTGAATTACTCACGAATAAATGGAGAGGTTCAGGTACTGAGTTAATTAGAGAAATACTGGAATCCAGAAAGCAGTACATTCTTTTTGTATGCCCCGAACATGTCTCACTGCCCATCAAGGAAAGAACGACGTATTATATGGATAGACAGAATCCCTTAAGCGAAGTGCACCCGATAAAAGGTGATGACAATCAGTTTAAACGTGTGTTTGTATACACACCCATATCTAAAATGGAACTATTAGAAATGAAGAAAGTGGTACCCAGTCATGACAAAGACCCAGCGGGTTTCCACCGTGAAATAAAAGACATGTTGCTCATGGGAGAGTATACCTATCCCGACATTATGAAAATATTAAAGGTATTAATGCCTGCGGGCATTTACGAAAAACTCAAGGAAAAGGATTGGGAGGTGGGAGACCAAAAGATAGATTGGACAGCATTAGAAAACGAAGAAACAGCTCGAGGTCCAGGTTTAGGGCTCGGGGAAAAGACCAAAATACTACCAGGTTTATTAGTACAGGTACTGCCACGTTTATTAACTACGAAAAAGGAAGACTGGGGTGCAATCTCAGCCTGTAAACAGAAGCAAGATGAAGACACTAGTGATTTCTATGCCCGATTCGAAAAATGTTTTGGTATAAATAGTGGAATAAAAGCAAGTAGCGAATCGTATCCACATCTGTTTGTGACAAAATTAGTTGAAAATGCCTTGCCCCAAGTTAAGAATAGAGTATTGAAATTCGAGAGTACCTGGCAAGGTAACACTCCGTCACAAATGTTACAAATGCTACAGTACCATCACAATAGAATTAGAGAGGAACAAGAACATGAACAAAGACGCATGAAAGACACGAAAATGAAAATGCTAGTTTCCCAGACAGTTCCAGCTGACGGTCATAAAAAGGGTATGACACAGTCCAGTGTTTCAGCAGGTTCTGTAAAAGGGACATGCAACTATTGTAAACAGCCAGGTCATTAGGTACACGATTGTCCAGTTTTAAAACATAATATCGCCATAGGTAATACAAAAGAAAGACCACGGCCACTTAGACAGGATCAGAACCAACAAGGAGCCCCGCAGCGTGCACAGTCCATGCAGGCTCCGCAACAATCTATGCCAGCTCCACCACCGCAGCCTATTGCTGCCACACAAACAACGACACAACAGATGTACCAGACCGCACAGTATGACTATCCTGATTATCAACGATACTCATGAAACAGCCTAGAGAGGGAAGTTGGCTTACCCCTTATCGAAGTCCCTGTAGATCAAGAAGGACCTTATGTACACAGTGAACTATTAGGCCAAGATAGAAAATTTTTACTTGATACAGGGGCAAGCCGAACAACCATAAAACGTAGTGAAGTTCCAGGGGCACCCCTCTCAGGCTCACAGAATATTTCCCTTGGTTTTTCGGGAAAACCTATCATTAACGAAGTATCACAGCCTCTTCCCCTTACGATTGGTCCCTTGACACGAACTACGGATTTATTGCTTACTAAATCATGTCCAGAAAACCTGTTAGGTATAAAAACATTGAAAGCTCTAGGAGCTATAATATGTTGTTCTCCGGAAGGAGTAAGATTGTTTTTACGCGATTTCAAAGGGCACTATGTGTCCCGAGACATGGATAACCGACTGCAGACTTTACCCACACATTTATGGGCACAAGGCCCTACAGATGTTGGTTGCATGAACATTACACCATATCGAGTCACACTAAAGACAGGAGTGGTACTACCACGAATGCGACAATACAAGTTACCCCCAGATGCTGTAGTGGCTTTACTGCAAATCATTGACGAGCTTATTACCCAAGGAGTGGTTGTGGAAACGGACTCCAATGTATGTAATTCCCCGATAATTCCGATTCTTAAACGAACTGATCCAAAAGCCCCGCCAGTATATCGATTGGTTATTGATCTGCGCGAATTAAATAAATGTATTGTACCACAATACCCCGTAGTCCCAGACATTTCTTCATTACTGACAGCCATTGATTCCGAAGCAACATTCTTTACTGTAATTGATCTCAAGAATGCCTTTTTCAGCGTCCCAATAGATCCGGAAAGCCAATACTTGTTCGGATTTAGTTTAAATGGACGAAGCTTTAAATTCACACGCGCACCTCAAGGATTCACAGAAAGCCCCAGCATCTATAGCCAGGCACTGAAACGAGAACTTGACAGTATCCACATGCCAGTCAACACTGCCCTGCTTCAATATGTCGATGATCTGCTGATCACCGCTAGAAGCGAACCTGAATGTGAAAAAGCCTCACTGAGGGTTTTACAATTCTTGGCCGAAAAAGGGCACAAGGTGTCCCCTTCTAAGCTGCAATTCTGTGTCCAGCGAGTTGTTTACCTTGGGCACTCGCTGTCCAAGGAGGGAAGGCAGCTTACGTCAGATCGCATCCAGTTAATTGCTAACATGCCAATACCCAAGACACAAAAGGAGGTACGGGCTTTTATAGGCCTCACTTCATATTGTAGGCAGTGGATACCTCAGTATGCATTTCTAGCAAAACCACTCATTCAGTTGACAACACAGGAGGCAGCCACATCGACTGTCCTCCCTTGGACTCAGGAACATACACAAGCTTTTGAAAGCCTAAAGAAAGCTTTATGTCAAGCACCTGTTTTAGCAACACCATGTTACAATAAACATTTTACGCTCTTTGTTACAGAACGCGAAGGTACTGCCTTGTCAGTACTCACTCAGGAACAAGCAGGATCACACAAACCATGTGCTTATTTCTCTAGTACATTAGATCCAGTAGCTCAGGCTCTGCCTGTGTGCCTGAAATCAGTGGCAGCGACAGCTTTAGCAATCAGACAAAGCGATGCCATAGTGTTAGGACATCCATTGACAGTACAAGTACCACACGCAGTAGAGGTTCTTGTGAACCGAACGCAAACACAACACTTGACTATAGCAAGACTCACCGGTTACGAATTAACATTGTTTCAGCCACACATAGAAATCAGACATTGTAGTACATTGAATCCTGCCACACTTTTGCCAGTAAACGGAACAGACCCACTAGCACATGATTGTATTGAAGTTATTACTATCACGACGAAACCTAGACAAGACTTGACAGACGTCCCATTGTCAGACCCAGACCTGACGTTGTATGTAGATGGTTCATGTATGAGAACAAGTACAGGAGAGCTAGTGGCCGCGTATGCAGTCACAACAGACACTGAAGTCATTGAAACAAATTGCATAAATACCTTGTCAGCTCAAGCAGCAGAGCTCATCGCTCTGACACAAGCCTGTATTCAAGCTACGAATAAGAAAGTCAACATATACACTGATTCACGTTATGCATTCGGAGTCGTCCATGACTTCGGCGTGCTGTGGCGAGAGAGAGGTTATTTAACTTCTCACGGTGCCCACATTCAGCACGGACCCCTCATTCATGCCTTATTAGATGCAATACATCTACCCACTGCAATATCAATTATGAAATGTAAAGCTCATACGAAAGTTACTGATATCATTTCCCAAGGCAATGATCTAGCTGACAGAACAGCTAAACAGACTGCTCAAACTCACACATCTGACATGACAAAGACAATAGTTCCGACACCAACACATTGCATGATGGTTAAGGATCCCGCTCTTGACGTAATTGACATACAGACACATGCTACACCAGATGAAATAAAGAAATGGACTGAATTAGGAGGGATCCAAACGGATCAAGGATGGATGACGAAGGAAAAATCTGTATGGTTCCTTCCTGATTCTATGGTTCAAGTTATCATTAATACAATACATAGTCCAGCACACTTAGGAGAAAAAGCTATGCTAGACAGCATTCAACACATTTGGTTCAACAAACATTTACGAGCAGCAGCTAAACAAAAAGTTCGTACCTGTATGATCTGTTGTCAGTTCAACCCAGGTAAAAGCATTCCCGTAGAACAGGGTGGATTTCAGCCTCCTGAGCACCCTTTTGAAGTCCTCCAGATGGATTATATCCAGATGGAACGATGTCGAGGATTCAAATATGTTCTTGTAGTTGTCTGTGCTCTTTCCCGTTGGACAGAAGCCTACCCGGTCTCAGATTACACTGCCCCGACTACTGCCAAACAGTTAGTTCGAGAATTCTTCCCACGGTACGGTTTACCATGTGTTGTCTACTCAGATAACGGCCAGCCGTTCTCATCCGAACTAATGAAACACGTTTCACTTTTGTTAGGCTATCAATGGAGATTTCACTGTGTCCGACACCCCGAGGCAGCAGGTCTCGTGGAACGACATAATCAAACTCTGAAAATTAGATTGTGCAAAATATGTAGAGAGAAAGGCGTCGATTGGGTAGTAGCCTTACCAGTTGCACTCTTTTACATGAGAATGGTAGCGCACTCTCGAACAGGGCTATCCCCTTATGAGGTGATCTTCGGTAGACCACCAAATATGTGGGGGACGCCTATACCACGCAAAATAACTGATGTTGACTGTAATATGCTGACAGATTACCTGGCTTCCTTGATGTCTGCACTACAATCTTGTCGTTCACAGGTAGCTGCAGCCTTTCCCGACAACACCGAGGTGAAACCCCATGACGTAGTTCCCGGGGACCTGGTGTTAGTGCGGAATTTTGATCGGAAGACTCAGCTGGATCCTAGGTGGAAATCGCCTCAACTTGTACTACTCACCACGAGGACAGCCGTGAAGATCGAAGGTCGCAAAGGTTGGATACATTCAAGTCATATCAAGAAATTTCATGGACTACCGTCTGATGTAAACGATACACCTCGCGTGTCTTCACCGATTGACTCAAAGCTTCCTTTGGTTGAACTAAGCGATAAGGAACTATACAAACTAAAATTACGGTCTAATAGGTCAGACAATTTGATTGTTTAAGTCCTCTCCAAGGTGAATCGGTCGAATTTGTCTCTGACATGTATCCCCTAGACCTGAATAGAGAAAGAAACCGAAAGATGCAGTTGAAAAAACATGCGTACTGTAAATCACTGCGTAGTCATTGCACAGTGACGTTATTAATTTTGTTTTTCTTAAGTCTTTTTATAATAGCTGCAAGTATATTGTTGCATATATATTATCCTATTTTTAAACATGTTTACAATGTTACTGCTGAACATTCTTTTAGTGAATTACCCCCGCATGAGTTGTCCTATAGATTTGCGCTGCGCAATAACACTTTTATTAGTATGTTACATCATTCCCATCAGACTAGCAATGCTACAAATTGTTGGATATGTGGCCGACTCCCTCCCTATCAGAACTATAAGGGAATTCTGCCTCTCTTTCCATATTCGTTCACACACAATGGCTCCTGTGGAGCATGGTTTAGTTTAATTAATTCCCTAGATTCAAATTCCGCAGTTTATCAAGACAACTGGGTATGGGGAAACCTGAACTTAGTTTTGCTTAAAGTCTGCTATCCTAACAAGGAGGGACTTCCCAAAAGAACAGGAACTGATCTAGAAAATGAAGTATACGGATTAGGTAATTTCACGCTTAATCTCATGATCCTGAATGTTGAATCCGAAGCTGCAACAATTTTGCCCGCTATGTCAGTATTTCCAGTTAAAGGTGAATTGTGTGTAAGAAAGAATGGTTCCATACATATGGGCCATAGTAGATGCACCACTGTAATAGAATTCAGTGATCAAGGCAAATCTACATTTAGAGCTTCTCGCCATTCCTATTTCGTATGTGGTCAGACTGCATATACACGTTTGCCTCTAGATTGGGATGGTACCTGTTACATCGGATTCCTTTTGCCACCTGTTTTCCTAGCTCCTCCTGATTATCACAGAAATACTCATTTAGTACACAATAGACAGCAGAGAGATCTCCCAATCGTCGATTACACTGAAACAGCATGGGAAAAATACACAGATTTCAAAAAAGGTTTCTTCCCCTATATAGGAACAGTTACCAATAGTAAGTTGATACGTAGATTAACCAGAACCCTTGAAGCAGTAGTGAACGAAACTATTTCCGCCTTAGGCAATTTAACAGAAGAGCAGTCTGCTATGCGGATTGTTGTGCTTCAAAATCGTCTTGTCCTTGACGTCATCCTGGCCGATAGGGGCGGAGCTTGTAGGGGCATCGGATCAAGTTGTTGCATTTTCATACCAGAAAATTCGCCGTCAGTATATAAAGCCATAACCCGCCTTCATAAGATTGTAAGCCAGATACACCAGAGTCCAGGCACCTGGACTTGGTCCGGTTGGTTCTGGGGCGTGTTGTCAGCCTGGGGATGGAGAATGCTCTCCTTCCTAGGTATTGGCTTTCTCATACTATTCAGTTGCTGCTTATGCCTACAATGTGGATCAGCGATTTGTGGTCTGTGTGCCACATCGTGTATTCCACCACCAAGTTTTCATTCATCCCGGAAGAAGAAAGAAGAACAAATGATGTTATATGAACAGATCAACGGATTGATGAAGATTGATATCTCTTAAGGGCAAGTAGGGGACAAGGAGGGAATGTGGAAATATGGATTTTTATGATCAGTTATGTCCCCTATCTTGGACCCCAACGGTTTCATGTATAAGTCACAAGTACATGTATGTTCCCTCCAGTTCCAGTTTTGAAGACGCAAACACATGTGCGTTCACCGTCAACATGTCCTCTTTCAGATCCGCCATGAATGGGCCGGATATCCTATTCCTAAGTATGAAAGGCCACCGGCTTTATATGGTTCATTTATCCCATTTTTACAGTCCAGGCGAGTAGGCCCTGATTCTGCCATCAAGCCTTTTCCTGCCTTCTGCCTCTGAAAACTCCAGTCTGAGCTCGCATCTGTATCCATGAACTTTGTCCTACTCCCTGCGCGGCTAACGGTGCCTGACTCGGCCTGTTTGCCTGCCAAAACTGTATTTCACCTTCAAGATTATCTGCTCTGCTCCGCTCCTCATCCGATGCATTCCTGTCTAAGAGTTTAGGTAACATTCCTCCAGCTACCGTGCAAAGAGGCCAGGCCTCGTTGTCTTTATGCAAGTAATTCATAGCCCTGTTACCATGGAATATTCCTACCCCCTCGCATCTAGTGTAGACACTTAGACGCTTGTACACGCACTAACAGTCAGTATAGTCAGTATAGAATAAGATTCTATCCTAAGAGACCTCTCTTTTTGGATAACACAGTTCTTTAAACATAGGATGTAAGATATGATTTAGGATTTGGTTGACATAACCCCAGACTTCTGTCTCCACATGTAGAGCTAAATGTCAAGTCCCATTCTCCCCCTAGTTGCACGTCAATCACACGTCATGCTGCTGCGCGCGCATCTCTGCCAAGTATTTTTGCTGACATTGCGAAATTCTTTCATGGAACCACCCATTTGTGACATCATACCTAATGACGTTCTTTAGTTACGCCTAGTTACACCCATTTTAGTTACGCATGTATGTTTTATCTCTGTTTTCAACTGTTACGCCTCCTGCATCTGTTTCACTGTAATGCCTCTTCTATAAAAATGATTACCTGTCAATAAAGTATTGTCCTTCACTTCCTGAACCTTCGTGGTGATGGAATATGAAGCTTACAAATTCGAATTGTGTTTTGGAATAAAGCCCGTTACGAACCTCTAATACCACGGATTCTGCCTCTTATTTTACTGAGCTATTCTTATTAAATTTTCCGCATCAAATTAAGTACCGGTAATTAAATTATTTACCACACAGGAGCCCACCACAACCGAGACTTGAGGGGCCATGGTAAGATCCGCATCAATCTTTCGGCCAAGGCTCTTTACCACGGTCCCCGGAGTGGGAGTTTTACCTAGTTCTGGGGGCCAATAAGGATCACCCCAGGGATTGGCCTGGTTGGTGAGCACCAGTACCTCCGTTTTGTCAGCATTCACCCCCAGGAGGTTGCTGGTCATCCAATTGACCGTGAATCTGAGCAAATTCCTCACTGATTCCTGGGCTTCCCTTGTTTCTTTCAGCTGCACCAGCAGCTGAGTATCATCAGCATAATTAAAGATTTCACAGTTTCTACGCGTAAGCTCCTCCCTCAGTGGTTGTAAATAGATGTTAAAAAGTACGGGGGATAGAGCAGACCCCTGGGGCACACCCCATGTGACCTCCCTAATCCCAGAAAGCTGATCCCCCCTCTGGACCCTCTGAGTGCGTCCAGACAGGAAGGATTCTAACCACTTGAGCGCCTGTCCTGATATCCCCAGCTTAGCGATACGGTCCAGCAAGATGGTATGGCTGACCGTATCAAATGCTGCCGACAGGTCTAGAAGAATCAGAGCGCATGGCTGTTTCTTGTCTGCTCTGACTTTCAACTCATCGGTAACCGTAGCCATAACCAGTTCTGTACTATGCTGTGGCCGGAAACCAGCCTGCCTGGCATGGAGTAAATGGTGTTTCTCCAGATAGCTGGCTAAGGTGTTCAGGACGTGTTTTTCTAAGATTTTACTCAGAAGTGGCAGCTGGGAGATAGGCCTATAGTTTTTCAGTATCTTATCATCGTCTCCCGCTTTCTTGAGGAGTGGGGAGACTCTGGCTTCCTTCAGCTGGGCTGGAAGGTAGCCCGCTTCTAGTGAGGCATTCAGTAAGTGCAGCAGCTGAGGCTGAATACCAGGCAAGGCCAATTTGAAAATTTTCAGGGGACAGGGATCTGTGCTGGAGCCTGATTTAACATGGCCGACATGCTCCGCCAGTCGCTTTCCATCAATACATGGGAAGCTATTCAAGGTTCCAATTTGAAGCTGACTATCTGAGCAGGATGGCAAAGACAATCCATCTGAGAGCGTGGCAATATCCGTCAGGATATCCTGTACCTTCTGAAGGAAGAAGCCTTGAAAGGTATCACAGTCGGGTTGGTCTCCTGCAAGACTTTTGTCGCCTAGCTGCGTGAGTTCCCTTAAAATCACAAAGGTCTCCCTTTGTTTGTTTGTGGCCTCCCTAATTCTGTTTTCAAAATGCGAAGTGGGTCGCACACCGCTCGTCATACTAGCAAATAGCCCCATAGGATTCTGGAGAATGTAGTGACAGCGGCGGGTACACCTATGCCACGAGTAAAAAGTTTAAAATGCCATCCCTGGACACGTGTTTCGAGGTAATTGCCTCTCGTCAGCAGGGAGCAGGTACGTATGCGGGGTGCTGTAGACTGCCAAATATTATCAGGTATAGTACCTCTCACGGCGCGCGGGTGCGGGATCCGGGCTCGTCAACCCATAGCTCAGGGAGCTTTAAATACAAAATGCGAAGTGGGTCGCACACCGCTCGTCATACTAGCAAATAGCCCCATAGGATTCTGTTTTCATAAAAGGCGGATTTGCTCGCCAGGATATCCCTCTTATAACTAACAAGAAGTGATTAAAAGTTAATGACTCTGCTGGACAGTAATTGAGTCTCCACCTACGTTCCGCCTTGCGGAGGGCTTGCTTCTTTTCTTTAAGTGAGGCGTCAAACCATGAAGCTCCGTTTCCTTTTTTTCGGGTCATCTCCAGTCGCTCAGGAGCGAGCTTATCTAGAGCAGACCAGATCCAGGTCATCAGGGTCGTAGGGTACGAGTCCAGGTTCATCTGCGTCGTCTTGGGGGGGGGGAGAAGAGAGCAGAGTCGAGATTAAAGAGTCGGCCTCAATCTTTTTCCAAGACCGAACTTTCCTCCGCATATGTTTTGCAACAGCTGACAAAGGATCTCCTGGAACCCAGCACTTGATCAGAGAATGGTCTGACCAGATGCAAGGGCTAACTTCAATAATTTCCATGCAGGACAGGGAGGACCAGACAAGGTCAAGAGGATGGCCCTTCACGTGGGTGGGGCCCATTACAAGTTGTTGTAAGTTAAGAGCAGAGAGATTAGTTTCAAACTCTGTCTCAGTGGGCCCCCTGGGAACCTTATCCCAATGGTAATTGAAATCACCTACCACTATGAGGGACTTATATCTAGAGACGTAGTCTGTCAGCAGTTCAAAAAAGATATCATTAAAATCAGGTGAGCTCTGGGGTGGGCGATATACTAGCAACAGCAGGATGCATGAGGATTTAAGTGATATTTTTATCCCTAGCAGTTCAGCGCAATCACAATTTTCTGCTATGATCTGTGTCACCTTGAGACTCTTTTTAAACAAAATGGCCACACCTCCCCCTCTGCTGTCCTTAGGGCGATTATACCAAAGTGCATCAAAGTTGGGGGGCAGGGCTGCTAAAACGTCCGGTGTTGATGACGTGCCCAGCCATGTCTCTGAAAGTGCAAGAATGTCTATCTCGCCCTCAGCCAAAAGTGAAAAAACCTCTAAGTGATGCTTGTGCAGAGAGCGAGTATTTAACGTTGCGATTATAAGGCCTTGTGTCCTGGTATGAGTGAGAACGTCCTCTCCCTGCAGCAAGGCTTCAGACCGTAATTTGGCAAGGGTTATCCCATCTAACACAGTGTTACCTCTGCTAAGAGTTCTAAGGGTAGCGGGCGAGTATACCCGTGGTCGGACAGGGGGGGTGGCCCCTGGGCCCGTCCTGGCCCGGACGGGCACAGACGGGCTTTCCTCTGGCGCTCCTCCGGCGCGACGCTGCGCGCGTACGCTGCACGCGACCATCATGGCCCCTAAATAGCGTGTGGCAAGGAGCGCTAGTTCAGACTAGAGCGCAGCCCCGGAAGCGTCTTGGGAGCATCTCTGACCCACACCCAAAATGGAGGTCGGGAGTGAGGCAGCGAGATAAACACCCAAATGGTGAGTAGTGCTGAACAAATTTTAATGTGCAAGCAATGCGGGCGTTGGGGAAGCAGAAAGGTGTATTTATACAATTAAAAGCACAACAGATTCCAATATTTTAAAAAGGGTAAGAGCTCGGCAGCAATTACAGCAAGCGGCAGCGATTTTTAAATAGCAGCATTAGCGTGGCATTCCAGTCCGGTTCACTTCACACCCTCTCTATAGCACACACTAAACACCCCACAGAGGTTACAGTGCTCCTACCCTCCTCTTTTCCACATTTTTCACCCTTTTTCCCCCTTACTCGCTTCAACGGAATCACAAAATGGCAGCCAACACTTCCTAGTTGCAAAGGCTCGCAGCGCTCGCAGCCAATCAGCAACATGCTTGTGCTCGTAACGCCTCAGCAATCAGATGACAGAATTCCCAAATATCGATATCTGTAAATTTAGATATTTCTCAAAAACTACACCAAATAAACAAAAGCGTGCTTTCTAGACCAAGACCCTTCTCCCTGCCAAATTTGGGGTAATTCCGTTCACCCGTTCGACCCTATAGCCTTGTCTAAAGTTTCCTATAAAAATTAGCATTGAAAAAACATGTTTTGAGACCCCCTTTTTTTCTCGGCCCCCCCTTGACAAATCACCCCCAAACTTTCAACATAGGAGCTGATCTCAACAAACAATTAGTTTTGAAAATGTCACAAAGATTCATCAATCGGCAACAAAGTTATTGTGAATAGAATGTTGCCATTTTCCTATAGTAACTAGGTCCTAACTATAAGAACCTCTTGGCGACCGCCAGTAGGTAATATAAATATATATATATATATATATATATATATTGTCACAAAATAATAGCGCGGCACTCCTCTTGATGGTATGATGTTATTTATTCAAATCGTGACTTACTCCTACGCTTTTCGAACCGTAGTTCCTGATCACGGTAGAGTGATCAGGAACTACGGTTCGAAACGCGTAGGAGTAAGCCACAATTTGAATAAATAACATCATACCATTAAGAGGAGTGCTGCGCCATTATTTTGTGACAATAAGAATTGCGAGACCCTGTCCTGGTCTCGATGCGGGCACCAACTGAACAAAGTGCTCCCACTGTTAAATGGACGTTTTTGAGGAAAGATATATATATATATATATATATATATATATATATATATATATTTGCATATATCTAATTGAAAAAATATGATTAAATGAATAATTCTAATTCATATTATTTGTTTAGACTTTTTTTTATTTTATAATATAAAAAAATATATATATATATATATACTTATATCCAATAAACTAACATATTTAAACAACAAACCATTTTAATTACATATAAAAATTCAACACAATAAACATTTACAATTTACACAAAAATAAAAATATTAAAACATTAATAATTATAAATAGTATAATTTTAAATAACTAAAAACATATTAATGTACATGTAAACAATATAAAGTAAAGTACAACATTTTAAACTGAATGAAATTACTATTCCAACTACAACGTATTAAGAGTAGACAGAGTGTCGAACTCAGGAGGTGTAAAATGTACAAGTTCCAATGCAGTGCAAAATTTTCTATTCTCACTGCAGTCAATGCAACAGTAGGGAAAGTGTTGGATTGTGGAGGGGCAAAATGTACTATTCCCACTCCAGTCAGCACAACAGTAGGGAACGTTTTGGAGTTTTGGAGGGGTAAAATTTACTATTCCTACTCCACTCAGTGAAACAGTAGGGAAAGTATTGGATTGCTGAGGGGTACAATTTACTATTACCACTCCAGTCAGTACAACAGTAGGGAAAGTGTATGATTGCAGAGGGGTAAAATTTACTATTTCCCCTCCAATGAGTCCAAGAGTAGAGAAAATTTTGGATTGCAGAGAGGTAAAATTTACTATTCCCACTTCAGTTAGTGAAAGAGTAGGGAAAGCGCTGGATTGCAAAGGTAGGACTGCAAGGGGGTCAAATTCACTATTGCCACTGCGCTCTTATCAGCATTAGAAACAGACTTCACTTCAAGTAAAATAAATAATTTAGAAACTATAGTTAATCACAAAAAATATTTAAATTTAAAAAATCAATATTTTTTAAATGAACAAATTACATATGTATTACAATGTGTACTACATATTATAAATTAATGCAAATATTATTTTTATTTAAATACAAAAACTTTATGGCAAAATAATTACAACCTATAAGTACAATTTTTTTTAAAAAAAGTATAACACAATTAACACACACAATAATAAAATACAAATTAAAAAAGTTATAATTGTTTAATTCTGTTATTAGCTACAGCACTTTCTACCCTATACCTCTACAATCTACAAACTACACATTTAAAATGTAGATTTAAATGTATAACATTTACACATTTCACTTACATTTTTTACCTTTCTAGCCTTTATCTGTGCAAAACAAACAACCCACACCTAAAATATACATTTTAAAAACATTATTTAAAGAATGTACATAATTAATAATCAATTAAACAATTAGGGCCTTATTACGATCTCAGTCTTAAGGCCTCCGACCAACTTCGTCGGTTTCAATTCCGACCGGCTGAATAGGATACAGCTGCTCGTAATTGAAACCGGCTGATCATTCTGTCTGGCATCCGGTGGGCTCCAGGAGCACGTCTGCCAATCAGAGACCAGCCCGTAATCCAACCAGAAGGTGTTTCGGCCTTCTGGATTATGATGCACGGCTTCCATGCCGGCCTTTCTGACATGGATACTTTGTCGGCAAGCATGTTTGGGTGCCCTTAGCAGGGTCCCCTTCTATATTTGGCCTCTGGTTGGGTCATGTTAAACCCTGCACCTTGTGGCAGGCACCTTGAGGTGCTTGCCACAGGGTGCAGGGATGGACACAAACTCCCATTTCTCAATGTTTATTTATTATTATAATTTCCTACACATCCTTTATCCAAACAAAAACCACTAAATACCACAAAAAAATATATATAACACAATTTACATAACCAATTATCAATTAAATAATTGTTTATAATAATTGTGGCCCTATTAAGTTTAACAGAATAACAATTTGTCCTAAATGCTCCTAGTGTAGCAACATTTGGTATGGTACATGATGTGAGCCCGAGACCCAAGAGTCCTGTCTATAGACCCATTTTGTCAATGTGTTTCATTGCCTAAGGACAGACCCCTTACTCTCACATGTTTGCAGTTTGACTTTCATACGAGTGATGCTACCATTGTAGAGATAGTGCGTTATGTCTGCAGTGCAGTTCCTAATTGCATCATCTGCTGTGTAATAATGTGCAATCAGGCAGTATGTACAATGGTATGTTGATGTTTTCTCATACATATTGCCACATATGGCGTACTGTGTGCCGCGATGCAAGGAATTCCAAACACAGACACATGCAGACATAGTAGGATGTCCAAATTAGGAAAACACATGTCCACTAATACTCAGAGTGGAATTGTCCAGTTACACACATAGCAGCCCTTTGATTGTCACCCCTAATTTTGCACGTACTTAATGTAATGGTAGCAGTGATGTCTTAGACAGTTTGGGTCAAGTCATTTGTTCAGACTTTTCAGGTGTCTGTCCATGGCTGCACTGCTACTGTAGCTGTCAGGAGGACACAATGGTGTGCTGGATTACCTAGTAGCTCCTCACAGAGCATATGTAGCGTAGTCCCGGCTACATGATGTCAGTGGCCTGGTGTAGTCAATATAGGCAAGATCAGGATGGAGGGTGGTACTCAGAAGACTCTAAAATTTAGCAGTACTTCTTTTTGAATTGCTTAGCATGTGCACTCCAAACAAGTAATGTCTGCAATCTTGTTAGATGAGTTAGCTAGCTTTGTACTACCTTTGTGTCATCCTAGCAGATGACCTACATCTTGCACGTCCACTGAGTCTCTTCATCTATTGCAAACCATTCCCCAGAAGGTGTTGACCCTCGGGGTCACTCTTCGGCACAGTGTCCTCTGCAGGAAAGGGTGGGAGGACATGAGAATCTGGACCTGTAAGATCATTGAGGTTCAGCTGGAGCTGGAGGTGTCCTCCCAAGGCAGAAGAACCCTGACCCCGATAATGGCCCACATACTGGTGGTGGCATACCCAGATGGGCAGTTGAGAGAAAACAGCAGCAAGGAGAGGATGAGTATAGGCCTGAGTGAAATATTGTGGATGATCATCTTTTACTTAGCTATTTCCCCTTCAAGCTTGAAGGTGTCTTATGTCTCACATAATGGGAGTCTCCATATGGCTGCTTAATGTCTGAGATGACCTATATTATCTTTTGATGACATGTGTGACGATGGTTCCATACATGCCACTTATTGTCCTAGTGTCTGGAATGACACCCCCTTACTGCTGTGTCTCATGTGATGGTGGATCACTACATTGTGGCATGGAATACAATGTACTCTGGATGCAGCTACTTTGGAAAACATCCCCTTGGTAAGTTGGGAATTTACAGGATAATGAAAAGGGATTACACCACTGGTGCCATCTGTTGTAATGCCTACATGCTGGCCTAAGTACCTTTATGTGTTGTACTGTCACAGGTGCAAATGTTCCAGACAGGATTTTAGGGTCTACACGGTTTACTAACTGAAACCATCATATTTGCATGTGTTTGCCAATGTGTACATGACAATATGTGTCTGTGAAGGACATACAGAGTAGCTGTCACCAGAAATCGAGGTGTGTAGAAATGGGGGGCGGGGGAGTCACACATACCCAATGGCATTGATGGGTGTCACAAACCAGGTCAATTTGTTGATGCGAAGACATACATAGTTTGAACACTTCCTGAAAATTCTGCAATATGACTTAGCATGCTATTAAGAAGGGTGTATTCAGTCAGGTGGGATGCATAAGTGCATCTGTGGAGGGTCAATCTGTGGCTCGCGATATGCATCAGGGAGTGATATGCTGACATGTTGGGGTGAAATATGTGTATCAACACTACGTACTACATTGCCATTTTTTCTGTTAGCATAAGATGGAAGGTACAGTAAATCCCCTCACCTTGTGGACACTTTTTAGGGCTCTTTGTGGACTGGATATCTTCTAAACCTCATGTTCTTTGAGTGTTCTAATTCCATTGGCATCGGAAATGTGAATAAGGTGTGCTCACATGCTCACAACCTGACTGGGGATGTTCCTAGGCAGACTCATGTACAGTGCTTCTCTGTGCTGAAATTGCACACCACTTGGAGCCACATTTGCCTCCTTTCAACTATTATGTGCTACATGTGACACCGAGCTAAGCTACTCATGTGCAACTTTGAACAGTGGACAGATGTGAAAGTGTAATTTGGGAAGTGTGAACAGTGTGAAATGGGCACATCCATGACACCTTCTTCTTCTTGGTAGTTACATATTGCAGCAACTTAGCTGTAGCAGTTTCCCTACAGTTCTCCATGTGGTGGGTTAGGGACATCAGGTAACAATGGTATGCTACCAGGTTGTAGCCTCACAGGAGATGATATCTTCTGCTACACACATGAGGCTAGATTTGGAACAAGATCACACATGCAGTTGTAGCAGACTGTGGTTATGACTCCATTATGTCTGACTTTGCACAGGTCATGTAGCTATGCAATCGTGTAATGTGTTGTATTATGATCTGTTTGGCAGTATGTTGATGCAATAGCAAATAACCTATTTGTGCTATGCTTTTCAGCATCAGCCCAGGGAAACAAAGGAGACAGGGCCAAGACAGTTGTTGAAGCAGTTGGACACAGTGGCCCCCATTCTGCCAGTGACACAAAAGGGCTCAGTGGACCAGAGGGTGAGGGGAGTACCACAGAGGAGCTAGATGACAATACTGGATTGTTATCTTTGTCTGTGTTGAGCTCCAGTTAAAACTCCCAGGTGGTGGTGAAGTCCCCTGGACCTGCGTCTGCAACATTCAAGTCCACCCCCGTCCTATCACCATCTTCCCTGATGCTTCCCTGACAGCTGACGGACCCACTCCCCTAAGATGGGAGGAGTATCCTTGCCACCAGGCCCCCCATCCCCTGCCTCTGTCTCCGCTGCTACCCTGAGTGTGGAGGCAATTGACATCCTAGGACAGATCTCTGTGGGTCAGACAGCAGTGCTGAATACCAACCAGGTGCAAAACCCCACGTTGACGCAGAGGGTGTCGTCCCTGCAAGGCATTCACTCTGACATGTCTTCCCTACAGAAATCATTTCAGGCTCTAGCTTCTACACTCACAGCAGCCTTTCACCAATTCCAGCATTCCACCCGCCTGCTGCCTCTTCCCCCTCCCAGTCCCTATTCCCATACATACGCAAAGCATATGCAAACATCAGCATGCACCCACATCAACATCCACACGCAGCACACAAACACATAAGACAAAAGACAGGAACACAACCACTCACCAAGAACTCAAAACCATCACTGCCAAATCTATTGACATACAGGCAGCCACCACACCCACTGCACTACATACCTCCACTATAGATGCACAGGCAGACAGCACACCCACTGTACCACATACCTCCACTACAGACATAAAAGCAGACACCACACCCACTGCACTACATACCTCCACTACAGATGTACAGGCATACACCACACCCACTGCACCACATACCTCCACTACAGACATACAGGCAGACACCGCACCATCAGCCACAGACACATCACAGACAGCACATCCCTCTGCATCCAAAACCCCACCACTTTTCTCACCTCGCCCCCAGTGTGCCCAACAATTTCACATTATTGCCCATGTACTCTTCCCTAACCCACCTGACCCACCCCCTCCCAAACCCAAAATGACTAGTTTCCCACCCCTACCCTACCCTTCCATGGCCACCCCCAAAAAAGCAGTCCATCTTTCTACTAAAGACCTACCTTCCCCACAAGGCCACAAAAAGAAAGACTAACACCGCCTCCTGAAACCGAAAGGACCTTTTCTTCACCGCACCGCAGCTCTTCTAAGGGGAAAAAAACCCAAAAAGGTAAACCAGTTTCCCTCTCCCTATACCCTTCACTACCATACCCAATGCTACAAAATCCGTAAAATGTTAAAATGTTGAAACACAGCCCTCCCACAGACCCACCTGACCCTCCCAATTCTGAGTCAGGAGCTACCAAGGATGAACCCTGACCACTGTAGTAACATCATTGAGGTGCCCGACCTGCACACTAGATGCCCTTTTCTTGGGAGGTATCTCAGGCAGTGTTTTGGAAGGAAAGTTTTAATGGCACAGCAGTATACTGGCCCGCATACTAATACTTGGACCGGCTATTGGTCTTCGTTTTGGGAAATCAATTTGTTCACTTTAATAAAGCAATTGCTTGGTTTCGAACTCACTTGTCCTGACATTACTAATTAAACTAATTGTTGTTATTATGTAATTTGGGATGTGTAACTACAATTGTGTTTGTTTCATCATGAAAGCTGATCCTTGTTCATTATAGAAAGACATTTCTGTTACTTTATGAAGTTACAGGGGCCGAGGGTCAATGTTCAACTGATGTATATGTGTGATGATTTGCAACAGGGACAGACTTTGCATTGGATGGTCTATGCTATGGTAAGTTTTGCTGCTGGCCTTGGCCAGTGACCACGTCTTTCCGTTTGCAGTACTCCCTGAGATGTAGGGTGTGACCGCCATATTACAATGCATTAGAAAACATAGACTTTCAACTGCCAATGTCCCTCCAACTCCTTCAGGAAATTCCGACCACGGCGGTGTCGAAAAGGACCAATGGAGCCATAAAGCAGAACGCCTTACGAACCGCCTGCCCAATTATGATTCGGCTTGCCGTCTGTGGCGATCCAACCATCTCATCAGAGCTGGCGGAAAGGGAGGAATATAAGGCCAAAACTTACCTCTAAACAACTTCACACTTCCAGTGTAGACATGGAGCCCATCAGACACGTCCGGCTGTTGCTCTACCTACTTGATTACCTCCAAAATCGATACAGTCTTGGTTGCAACTGCTAGTAAGGGGCAGATCTGCCCATAGACATTGAATCAATAGCAAGTTGATGGTCCGTCATTGAAATCTGGCCCATAGCATGGTCAGCAGTGAAAGTACTAGATATTTCTTGAGAAGTAGGACATGAGGGGGCAGGAAGGGGCAGTGTAAAGAGCTGCTTCCGATGAGACCTTCCGCGGTCCGAACGCTTCCAACAGGCCGGCAGAAGCTGGACCGACCGGCATCATCTAGAGGCGCTATATTCAGATATTCTTGAAAACAATATTTTTTACCTAAAAAAATCAATGTTCTTGTCAACATATTTCTGCATCTCAATATTTTTGTATCACAATGTTTTTTTCCCCGATATTTCTGTATCTCAATATTTAAAACTAATTGTTTTTCTAAACACCCTTCTAAAATCAATTGCTGTACATGGCATAATCCCAGTCTGGTCCTTATGTATAAAAGGGTTATTGACTATGTTAAACTTCTTCATCTCTATGTTTGGCGAAATGTTATATGCAATATTCAGGAGCAACATAGGCCTATATGAGTCCCATTCTTTTTCAGTTTTTGTTTATGTATCACAAATATTATTGGATTTCTAAGATCTAGAGGTAACTCCCATCTATCCTTAGCTTTCTGGAACATGTTCAAAATGTAGGGACTCAATAGTGGGGTCGAATTGTATACATTTCTACATTTCTACTAGAAAGCTCTTAGAACTAGGTGTTTTCACAGTTTTCATTGTTTCAGGTCAATCCCTATTTCCTTCTTTTAGAGATCATCTTTCAATGTTTCTGGTCCTCCTCATCTAAAGTCAGGACATTTAGCTCACTGTGGAATGACTCTATTTCCTGGTTTGTGCATGTGTGCATGGCCCTGTATAGCAGTCTTGGCCACTTCTACATTCCCTTTCAGGATTTCACCCACCAATCTCTATTCCTTTTCTCTTCTCCCAGACTATGCTAACAGACGATCCATTTTGTCCTCTGTTTCATTAAGCATTCTCTGAACTAAGGGATAATATTGTTGGACAGCATCATGAAGGTGTTATGATATTCTTCAGACACAGATTCTAAGTGCCTGACTGTCTCTCATGATCCCGTCATTGCCAAGGTATTTTCTAAGTACAGAACATTTTCTTCTACTTTGGTCACCCTTTAAACCTCACACTTTTGCTTTGGGCAATAATATTTTGTGCTTTAGACTTGGGGAGTACTTTATATGCTTTCCACAGTGTGACTGGGGATTCCATAGAGCCCTCAACAGCCGCAAAATATAGCTGGGAATAAACCTGCAGGCTTTTAACTATATCTCAATCTTTTAATTACCATGTGTCGACCCTTCACATGTGGAATGTGTGTCATTTCTTGGTACTAGTGTTAGAAATTGGGTCTCTACTTGGCAGAGTTATACCCTCCGTCGAAGTGGGGAGCACAATCCTAGTCAGGTTAAGCCAGAAGCACACTAAAAGATTATCTGTGCTCACCCTCTGGTGGCTTGGCGCAGAGCAGTCAGGCTAATCTAAAGAGGCAATGTGTGAAGTATTTGTGCAACACACTGCACAGTAACACAATACAAACACCACAAAAAGACTCCACATCTGTTTAGCAAAATATATAGTAAATTTATGGATAAATCTAATCTAAAATGAAAAAAGTCCAATAATTTGAAATGGAGTAAGGAATTTTTAAAGAATATCTGAAAATAGAAAGTATTAAAGGGCCAACCAGGGATATCTGGTTGCGCTTGACAGGGCTAAATCCAGAAGAAATGGCCGATTACTATGGAGCACGGGTTGGATACAGGGACAAGCCTTGGCCGGCAGAAAAAGTACCTTGGATGAAAGATGCATCAATGTCAAAGATCTGATGCAGGGAGCAGAGGAGGCGATGAGCTGTTGTCAATCATTTGGATGTAGGTGATGCGTCGGAAACAATTCGCAGTCAGGGAGGTGTCATTAGTGAACCCTTTGAAATGAAGGTGAGGCGTCATCATTGTCGAGCCGCGCAGCCAGCATTGCAATGTCCTCAAACAGCGATCCATTAGCATCGGAGATGCGTTGGTTCCGGTCAGCTCAATGGCAGTGATGGATGGATTTTGCTGGTTTATCACAGAAAGCCTACTTCCATGAGGCCCATGACTAGATTGGCACCAATTTGCATGGTAGGCCTGATGGCAGAGTCCAGATGTTGTTGAAGGGTTGCATGAAGTCTTTGATGTCCCTGAGACTTCAGAACAGGATGCAAGCAGGCACGCCCTTAGAGGCACTCTGGGTTCAAGTGGTGTAGGAGCAGTCCTTTACACCCAGGCAGAGGAAGCAGGCAGGTCAGCACAGCAGAAAATCAGTTATTCAAGAGCAGCATTCCAGCGGAGTGGACGTCCTTCAACAGCACAACAGTCCTTCTTTCTTCCAGAGTAACCACAGGTCAAGAAGTGTCTGGTTTGGTGGGGTCAGAGACCTAATACTTATGCCCAGTTGGACCTTTGAAGTGGATTTGACTTCAAACAAGGATATTTGAAATGCACAGAAGTCCTTTCTTCCCAGCCCTAGTTTCAAATTAGCTGTAGGGAGTAAGCAGTCCTTTGTGTGAGGACTGGACACTGCCTGTTTATGTGTAAGTGTCAGCTCCTCTCTCTTTCTTCCTGGCCAGTAAGAGCCATCAGAATGCAGATGGGTACTCAGACACACCTGGGGGCATATGTATGAAACCAAAATTTAGTCGCAAACGCTGCGAATCGCAAAAAACAGCGTTTGCGACAAAATTTTCGCAATTTCATATGTATGACACACATTCCTAGTGAAAATTAAGAAATCGCTAAATTAGCGATTTCTTAGGCTGCGAAACTCAAAAATTGCGTTAAAGTGTGCGATTTCTTAATTTGCGATATTCTTAATTTGCGAAATTCGCAATAAGGATATCGCAAATTAAGAAATCGCTAACAAATGTATGAAAAACTCACTAATTGCGATTTTACGAAATTCGCAAAATAAGAAATCGCAATTAACACCAATTGCATGCAGGTGGTAAACTGGTGCAAGGTACTTAAACCACCCCACAATGCAACAGAACCAACCACAATGGCAGCACTGTTCGTGAAAGCCAGGAGGCTGCGTATTCGGGCTCTTGCACAGAGGAGAATGAGACAGGAACGTATCTTCAGGCTGCGCATCACTCTGTTCCAGCACACTGAAGAGGACATCTATGACAAGTACAGGCTACACCCACAGACCATAATGGACCTGATTGAGGAGCTGAAACCCTACTTGGAACATCCTACACGCAGGACACAAACAATTCCCACACATGTGCAGGTCCTGTGCTCCCTGCACCTCCTGGCCTCAGGGAGTTTTCAACGGGTAATAGCGGAGGTTGGTGGGGTTTCACAGAGTGCACTTTCGCGCTTCTTACATGCCTTTCTAGATGCAATGCTACAGAGGCTCCCACATCACATATACTTCCCAAACACCCAACAGGCATTACAGCAAACAAAACTGGACTTCTACCAGATTGCACGTTTCCCCCACGTCATTGGCTGCATCGATGGGACCCATGTGGCCATCACACCCCCATCAGCAACTGAATATGTCTACAGAAGCCGTAAATGCTACCATTCCCTGAATATACAGATTGTGTGCAACGCAAAGTATATCATCACTGACATTGTACCCAAATACCCCGGCAGAACACATGACTCTTTCATCTTTAGACACAGTGGAATACACAGACGTCTGAGTGCTGGAGAGTTTGGGGAGGGATACCTGCTAGGTAAATACATGGCACACATCCATACATCCACTACATCACTGGAGGGTGGGAACATTGACTTACCTATTGTGTCTATCCCTGCAGGTGACAGTGCCTATGCAGTGTGGGACTTCATCCTGACCCCATATCTGGATCCAGCAAATCCAAGTGAGAGGAGATACAACAGGGCACACAGATCTACACGCTGCGTCATTGAGCGTACGTTTGGAATCCTGAAGAGCCGCTTCCGGTGCCTGCATAAAAGTGGAGGCGCACTGCAATACAGTCTTGAGACCTGCTGTAAAATCGTGGCAAGCTGTGCAATGCTACATAACATGGCAATGAGGAAAGGCACCACAATTGATGTGACCGATACAGACACATTGGATGACGATCGCCCTGCTCCCCCTGGCAGACCTGCGTCAGGAGTCGGGGCAGCTGCTGGACGCCAGAGACGGACTGAGATCACACAAAACTACTTCTAGGTGAGCAATGATGACATGAGACAAAAAAGCATTATAATGTGTGCAGTGTTTATTCACACTTCACAATCATTAAGAGTGTAGCTGTACCCAGCACATGTTATGCACACAGTGCAGGTAAGGCACAAGTAACTGTGCAATCTGCATAGTTGGGTTACTTCACCCTTTTTGTATTCATTGTCAAAGGACAGTTCACCTCCTTTGGTGACGCATTGGTGGTGTTTGGCATCCAGGCTGAGTGCCCTCCATGGGGTTCCTGGGTCCTGCACCCTGTCTGGAATTGCGCCGTCTTTCTCCAGGCAATGTAGGAGTGATGCTGCTCCTACTGGAGGTTTCTTCACTCTCTCCAGAGGCCATGAGAGTGCTGCCACCTGCGTTGGCCGTCTGCAGCTGCTCCACTGCACTGGTGACCTGTGCAAGTCCTCTGGCTATGTCCTGGCAGCAGTGCGCCATTTCCACCTGCATTGTGACTCTTCTGCGTGTCAGAGTGCTGGTGGTGGTGCAGAGGCAGTTCACGGCCTTCGTATATGTGTGAAGGCGTGCATTGGCACGTCGGCCAGCCCTCTCACTGGAGGCTTGGTTGTGCCTCAGAGTGTCACACAGGTCACGGATGGCACCTGCCATGGCCATGATGCCCTCCCCCATGTTTTTCTGATCTTTGTGGATACGGAATGGCTGCCTATTAATTGACTTCAGGGATTTACTTTGCAGGCTCTGTTCCTGCAGCATGCTGTGTTCCAGCCCAGAAAATACAGTTTCTTCCGCTTCAGTGGCAGTGCTGCTCCTGGGCCTTGACCTTCACGTGTCCTGTGGTGGAATCCTTGGCCTTGGTGTGGCATGTGTGACACACCCTGACTCCCCTCTCTTCTGTCACTGTCCTCCCCTGTGGCCGGTATTTCATCCTCAAATGGAGGCAGTGGGAGCACATGTGTGCGCTTCCTGCGCTGGATTGGTATGTGCTCAGTATCGTCACTGGAGTCCTCAGGATCTGCAGGCTCCTCTCCCTCTGCACTGTCTTCACGTGCCCTGGATTGTGCTGTGGATGTAAAGGGGACTACATGAGTTTGTGTCTTTGTCTGCAATTAGCAATCAATAAAATTCCTACAGTTTGTATCGGCTAACCTCTGACACTGTATCATTCACTTATCCCCAACCCACATGTTGCATTAGATTTCCTTTGCCTCATGGACACACTGTCAGACATAGTACTACAAGTTCCATGATGCATTGCTGGGTGTGCTGTAAGACTTGGACTGGAATGACATTTTGTGAGGATATTTAGCGCATTTGGGGAATTGTGCATGGGATGGGGATCAGTGCAGATTGATTTAGCATGCATCTTACCTTGGCTGCTGGATGCAGGGTCGGAGCTGTCAATGTCAGCCACACCACCGACGCTCTCAGGCAGGAGAGTCGACTCCACAAGCTCCTCGTGGGGTGTTGGCTGTGCTGCTGTGGATGGTCCTCCCCCAGTCTGGTTTGCATCCTTTAGTCTGGCTGCCACCCTCTCCTTCGACCTCTGGCGCATATCATACCATCGCTTACACAATTCCTCGATGGTGCGATTGGTCACTCCCACTGCATTCACCTTATGTTGGATGTCCAGCCAGCTTTTGCGTTTCCTTGCCTCTGGGACACGCAGTGCCTTCTCTGGATCCTTGCCCTCAGGTTGCTTGTTGGACTCCATTGGTTTTTGCTCTCTCCTGGGATGCCTCCTCACATTCTCCAAACAGCCTCTGGGTGTGGCTCAGGTGAGCAGGTGCAGCAAATCACTCCAACTTCCTGTTTGTGATGTCATCAGGCTGCACCTCTATTGCAGATTCCCGTTTTTGCGATTTCTTAATTTGCGAATTTCGCAATTAAGGAATCGCAAATTAGGTTTCTGAGACTTTTTTGCGATTATTAAGAAATCGCAAAAGATTTGCGATTTTTTTTTACATCCCGTTTTGCGAATCTCAAACTGCAAATCACAAAATATGGCAATTTGAGAATCGCAAAACAGGAGTTTCATACATATTCCCCCTGCTCTTCCTATGTTTGTGGCTGTTTAGAGGGAATCCACAGACTGCAGCTGCCACCCACCCTTGGAGACAGTCTGCAGGCTCATGGAGCAGTAAGAGTAGAGAAATGTCCACTTTCTAAAAGTGAAAGTTAGTTTTGAGCATGCACTCCTTCCCTTATTTCTTCAAAACATTTTGTCCATTGTAATCACTTTCTAAAAGTGGCATTTCTAAAATTGAATTATCAAATCCAACGTTACTAGTATAAAGGATGTATCATTACCATTCCAAAGATATAAAACATGACACATCTACTCCTCTCTAATCAGGAATTACAGCATAAAGTGTGTTAAGGAATTCCCAATGTTAACCTATGAGAGAAGTAGGCCTCACAGTAGTGAACACCGAATGTAGGGGTTTTGCAATACCAGGGCATGCAAACCTTAAAGGTACATGTTCTACATTTTATTTACACAGCATCCTGCCCATTGGCTACCAAGGTCCTGCCTTGGGTGAAATAAAAAGGGAGGTTAAGGCTAGGGAAAGGGTTTCAAATGCCAAATTGAAGTGGTAGTGAACTAATCACAAGCGGGCCTTGCAGCAGCAGGTCTGAGATAGGTTTGAAAGGCTACATGTGTGGGTGACACGATCAGTGCTGCAGGCCACTAGTTTTGTCTGAACTGGGGTGGCAGAGTGGGTTAAATAACGGTGATGGATTAAACCCAGATCAGTTGACTGGGGGTGAGTGCTTGCAATGTTCAACACTCCGTCCATCATTTCCTTTGGTTTTTGCTTTGTTCGCCATACGTTGGCAGGGTATGCTCAGACGTGAGTCCCTTGCTCACTTTGCCACTGGATTCAAGCAAGCCTGGCTGAAGACGGCTGAAATGCCAGAAACCGGTCCTAGGAAGCTTGTGTCCGGTCCAGGGAAGACATGGCTTGGCAGTTCGGGCTGGACTGTTCCCATGAGGCACAGGGTCAGACTGATTTGCATATGGCCATGTCTGAACTGGGTTGGCAGAGTGGGCTAAAGAATGGTGTTGGATTAAACCCAGATCAGTTGACTGGGGTTGAGTGCTTGCAATGTTCAACACTCCGTCCATCATTTCCTTTGGTTTTTGCTTTGTTCGCCATAAGTTGGCAGGGTATGCTCAGACGTGAGTCCCTTGCTCACTTTGCCACTGGATTCAAGCAAGCCTGGCTGAAGACGGCTGAAATGCCAGAAACCAGTCCTAGGAAGCTTGTTTCCGGTCCAGGGAAGACATGGCTTGGCAGTTCGGACTGGACTGTTCCTATGAGGCACAGGGTCAGACTGATTTGCATATGGCCATGTCTGAACTGGGGTGGCAGAGTGGGCTAAAGAACGGTGATGGATTAAACCCAGATCAGTTGACTGGGGGTGAGTGCTTGCAATGTTCAACACTCTGTCCATCATTTCCTTTGGTATATATCATTACAAGGGACTTACAAGTAAATTAAATGTGTCAATTGGGTATGAGCCAATGGTACCATGTTTAGAGGAGAGAACACATACACTTCAGCACTAGTTAGCTGTGGTAACGCGCTCAGAGTCCTACAGCCAACAAAACAATGTCAGAAAAAGAGGAGGAGGAGGAAACAAAAAGCTTGGGGTGGTCCTTCAAAGAGGGCAATTTTCCGACATGACTCCCCTCCAGCCTAAAGTCAGGATAGACTAACCAGTACCTTGACTGACTTCCCTGCTTTGAGGAATTGAACATGGACAATGACCCACTACTGCAGGGGTACTTGACAGTTCAAATAGAAGGTCATAACATATATTAGACACATGTGGAGTTACATAGCAACTAGGGGCTCTCTAGGTATTGATTGAAGTATGGAGGGCTTTCTGTATCCCCCTGTGGAGCTCAACACCACACAAGTTTTCTCCTGGAATTTAAATGCGAAGAGGTACTGAGTCTCTTTGTGAAAGGGATGGAAAAGAATGCCTGACTTAAGTTAATAACCGCAACGTCTCAGCTACTGACAGAATATGCAACATAATCACAGCTGGTACTGGTACCACAGGATAAAATGGGATTACTATTTTCTTTATTAGATAGATGTCGTGCACTTCACTTCACTTCTTATTAAATTGTTTGCAGGACGGTAATCGGAAAGTTGCATGGACTCCAATGTAGGGAAGGATATAGGTGAAGGTTGCAGTGTTACCTGCGCCTATATAGGGTCCCTATATTGAATATAACACCAATACAATCCCAACCAGCATAGTTGTATAGGAACATCACAAAATTAGTGCTCCCGCATATCCACTGGTCGCAGCATGCTCCTTCCGTAGCAGTTTAGGGATAAACCCTATGATGAGTGTATATCAAGGACAAGAGTAACCCTACTCACACGGAACCAGGGTATCTACTATATAACAGACAACAACGGCTCCTGTGGACCATGTGTATAAAACTTTAGTAACTAAAACGCTCAATGGCACATATTCGTGGGAATGGAATGTCAGAGAAAGAATCAAAATCATACACACCATAGATTTCCAGAAGTACTTTTACTAAGCCTTTACTCTTTGCATCATCAAATCCTCTCATATTCTAGCAGCGGTCCCAGAGCATTACGCGACGGGCTACCCTTTGGCCAATTCCTGCGATTACGCCAAACCTGTTCCAAAAAGGAAGACTACATGCGAGAAGCATAAATTTTGAAAACAAACTGATCAAAAGGGGCTACCTGAATAGGATAGTGAGGAGCTCCTTGAAACGAGCATTTTTGTGTGCTAGAGAAGAACTTTTGATGACTAAAGAAAAGACCTCCCCTGACAAACTAATCTGTGTCCCAACTTTTGGTGTCCACACAAATAAAGTTTGCAATCAGATTAAAAAGAACTGGCATTTGATTGTGAATATTGATCCTTCTCTAGAAGTCCCCCTGTTTGCATTCAAACGTGGCAAAAACATCATGGATCACCTAGTGCACTCTTCCACGCAAACCAACTCTGGTCATAAGGCCAGGACCCTAGAAACCATCTGGGGCCTTCCACAAATAAAAGGTCACTTCAAATATGGAAACTGCATTGCATGCAATTTTTCCTTTGATACAAAAGTCTCTGAATATGTTGACTTTTTTTCAATTGTAACTCAAACAATGTAATATACTGTGTATGGTGCCCATGCAACATGTTATACATTTGACAAATATCGCAACCAATTGAAGGACGAATCAGCCAACATCACAGCAGAATAAGATGCGCTGTATTAAATGCTCCTTTGGTTGTACATTTTCAAGAAATGAGCCATATCCCCGATGACATAAAATGGCACATGATTGACATGGCCACTATACCCAAAAGAGGTGGCAACATCTCACAGATCCTTCAAAGAATGGAATGCCACGGGATAGAACGGGTGGATTCCATCGCCCATGGACTCAATACTGCTGAGGAATGGCGTGGTTTTGTGGCAACCCTGACACTTGACACCCCCTCTATAGCACACACTAAACACCCCACAGAGGTTACAGTGCTCCTACCCTCCTCTTTTCCACATTTTTCACCCTTTTTCCCCCTTACTCGCTTCAACGGAATCACAAAATGGCAGCCAACACTTCCTAGTTGCAAAGGCTCGCAGCGCTCGCAGCCAATCAGCAACATGCTTGTGCTCATAACGCCTCAGCAATCAGATGGCAGAATTCCCAAATATCGATATCTGTAAATTTAGATATTTCTCAAAAACTACACCAAATAAACAAAAGCGTGCTTTCTAGACCAAGACCCTTCTCCCTGCCAAATTTGGGGTAATTCCGTTCACCCGTTCGACCCTATAGCCTTGTCTAAAGTTTCCTATAGAAATTAACATTGAAAAAACATGTTTTGAGACGCCCTTTTTTTCTCGGCCCCCCCTTGACAAATCACCCCCAAACTTTCAACATAGGAGCTGATCTCAACAAACAATTAGTTGTGAAAATGTCACAAAGATTCATCAATCGGCACCAACGTTATTGCGAATAGAATGTTGCCATTTTCCTATAGTAACTAGGTCCTAACTATAAGAACCTCTTGGCGACCGCCAGTAGGTAATATAAATATATATATATATATATTGTCACAAAATAATGGCGCGGCACTCCTCTTGATGGTATGATGTTATTTATTCAAATCGTGGCTTACTCCTACGCGTTTCGAACCGTAGTTACTGATCACGGTAGAGTGATCAGGAACTACGGTTCGAAACGCGTAGGAGTAAGCCACAATTTGAATAAATAACATCATACCATCAAGAGGAGTGCCGCGTCATTATTTTGTGACAATAAGAATTGCGAGACCCTGTCCTGGTCTCGATGCGGGCACCAACTGAACAAAGTGCTCCGACTGTTAAATGGACGTTTTTGAGGAAAGATATATATATATATATATATATATATATATATTTGCATATATCTAATTGAAAAAATATGATTAAATGAATAATTCTAATTCATATTATTTGTTTAGACTTTTTTAAAGTATAGACTTATATCCAATAAACTAACATATTTAAACAACAAACCATTTTAATTACATATAAAAATTCAACACAATAAACATTTACAATTTACAAAAAAACTTAAAATATTAAAACATTAATAATTATAAATAGTATAATTTTAATTAACTAAAAACATATTATTGTACATGTAAACAATATAAAGTAAAGTACAACATTTTAAACTGAATGAACTTACTATTCCCACTACAACGTATTAAGAGTAGAAAGAGTGTCGAACTCAGGAGGTGTAAAATGTACAAGTTCCAATGCAGTGCAAAATTTACTATTCTCACTGCAGTCAATGCAACAGTAGGGAAAGTGTTGGATTGTGGAGGGGCAAAATGTACTATTCCCACTCCAGTCAGCACAACAGTAGGGAACGTTTTGGAGTTTTGGAGGGGTAAAATTTACTATTCCTACTCCACTCAGTGAAACAGTAGGGAAAGTATTGGATTGCTGAGGGGTACAATTTACTATTACCACTCCAGTCAGTACAACAGTAGGGAAAGTGTATGATTGCAGAGGGGTAAAATTTACTATTCCCCCTCCAATGAGTCCAAGAGTAGAGAAAATTTTGGATTGCAGAGAGGTAAAATTTACTATTCCCACTTCAGTTAGTGAAAGAGTAGGGAAAGCGCTGGGTAGGACTGCAAGGGGGTCAAATTCACTATTGCCACTGCGCTCTTATCAGCATTAGAAACAGACTTCACTTCAAGTAAAATAAATAATTTCGAAACTATAGTTAATCACAAAAAATATTTAAATTTAAAAAATCTATATTTTTAAATGAACAAATTACATATGTATTACAATGTGTAATACATATTATAAATTAATGCAAATATTATTTTTATTTAAATACAAAAACTTTATGGCAAAATAATTACAACCTATAAGTACAATTTTTTTTTGTTGAAAAGTATAACACAATTAACACACACAATAATAAAATACAAATTAAAAAAGTTATAATTGTTTAATTCTGTTATTAGCTACAGCACTTTCTACCCTACACCTCTACAATCTACAAACTACACATTTAAAATGTAGATTTAAATGTATAATATTTACACATTTCACTTACATTTTTTACCTTTCTAGCCTTTATCTGTGCAAAACAAACAACCCACACCTAAGATATACATTTTAAAAACATTAATTAAAGAATGTACATAATTAATAATCAATTAAACAATTAGGGCCTTATTACGATCTCAGTCTTAAGGCCTCCGACCAACATCGTCGGTTTCAATTCCGACCGGCTGAATAGGATACAGCTGCTCGTAATTGAAACCGGCTGATCATTCTGTCTGGCATCCGGAGGGCTCCAGGAGCACGTATGCCAGTCAGAGACCAGCCCGTAATCCAAACAGAAGGTGTTTCGGCCTTCTGGATTATGATGCACGGTTTCCGGCAGGGTTTCCATGCCGGCCTTTCTGACATGGATACTCGGCAAGCATGTTTGGGTGCCCTTAGCAGGGTCCCCTTCTATATTTGGACTCTGGTTGGGTCATGTTAAACCCTGCACCTTGTGGCAGGCACCTTGAGGTGCCTGCCACAGGGTGCAGGGATGGACACAAACTCCCATTTCTCAATGTTTATTTATTATTATAATTTCCTACACATCCTTTATCCAAACAAAAACCACTAAATACCACAAAAAAATATATATAACACAATTTACATAACCAATTATCAATTAAATAATTATTTATAATAATTGTGGCCCTATTAAGTTTAACAGAATAACAATTTGTCCTAAATGCTTCTAGTGTAGCAACATTTGGTATGGTACATGATGGTACATGATGTGAGCCCGAGACCCAAGAGTCCTGTCTATAGACCCATTTTGTCAATGTGTTTCATTGCCTAAGGACAGACCCCTTACTCTCACATGTTTGCAGTTTGACTTTCATACGAGTGATGCTACCATCGTAGAGATAGTGCGTTATGTCTGCAGTGCAGTTCCTAATTGCATCACCTGCTGTGTAATAATGTGCAATCAGGCAGTATGTACAATGGTATGTTGATGTTTTCCCATACATATTGCCACATATGGCGTACAGTGTGTTCCGCGATGCAAGGAATTCCAAACACAGACACATGCAGACATAGTAGGATGTCCAAATTAGCAAAACACATGTCCACTAATACTCAGAGTGGAATTGTCCAGTTACACACATAGCAGCCCTTTGATTGTCACCCCTAATTTTGCACGTACTCAATGTAATGGTAGCAGTGATGTCTTAGACAGTTTGGGTCAAGTCATTTGTTCAGACTTTTCAGGTGTCTGTCCAGGGCTGCACTGCTACTGTAGCTGTCAGGAGGACACAATGGTGTGCTGGATTACCTGGTAGCTCCTCACAGAGCATATGTAGCGTAGTCCCGGCTACATGATGTCAGTGGCCTGGTGTAGTCAATATAGGCAAGATCAGGATGGAGGGTGGTACTCAGAAGACTCTAAAATTTAGCAGTACTGCTTTTTGAATTGCTTAGCATGTGCACTCCAAACAAGTAATGTCTGCAATCTTGTTAGATGAGTTAGCTAGCTTTGTACTACCTTTGTGTCATCCTAGCAGATGACCTACATCTTGCACGTCCACTGAGTCTCTTCATCTATTGCAAACCATTCCCCAGAATGTGTTGACCCTGGGGGTCACTCTTCGGCACAGTGTCCTCTGCAGGAAAGGGTGGGAGGACATGAGAATCTGGACCTGTAAGATCATTGAGGTTCAGCTGGGGCTGGAGGTGTCCTCCCAAGGCAGAAGAACCCTGACCCCGATTATGGCCCAAATACTGGTGGTGGCATACCCAGACCTCGATGGGCAGTTGAGAGAAAACAGCAGCAAGGAGAGGATGAGTATAGGCCTGAGTGAAATATTGTGGATGATCATCTTTTACTTAGCTATTTCCCCTTCAAGCTTGAAGGTGTCTTATGTCTCACATAATGGGAGTTTCCATATGGCTGCTTAATGTCTGAGATGACCTATATTATCTTTTGATGACATGTGTGACGATGGTTCCATACATGCCACTTATTGTCCTAGTGTCTGGAATGACACCCCCTTACTGCTGTGTCTCATGTGATGGTGGATCACTACATTGTGGCATGGAATACAATGTACTCTGGATGCAGCTACTTTGGAAAACATCCCCTTGGTAAGTTGGGAATTTACAGGATAATGAAAAGGGATTACACCACTGGTGCCATCTGTTGTAATGCCTACATGCTGGCCTAAGTACCTTTATGTGTTGTACTGTCACAGGTGCAAATGTTCCAGACAGGATTTTAGGGTCTACACGGTTTACTAACGGAAACCATCATATTTGCATGAGTTTGCCAATGTGTACATGACAATATTTGTCTGTGAAGGACATACAGAGTAGCTGTCACCAGAAATCGAGGTGTGTAGAAATGGGGGGCGGGGGAGTCACACATACCCAATGGCATTGATGGGTGTCACAAACCAGGTCAATATGTTGATGCGAAGACATACATAGTTTGAACACTTCCTGAAAATTCTGCAATATGACTTAGCATGCTATTAAGAAGGGTGTATTCAGTCAGGTGGGATGCATAAGTGCATCTGTGGAGGGTCAATCTGTGGCTCGCGATATGCATCAGGGAGAGATATGCTGACATGTTGGGGTGAAATATGTGTATCAACACTACGTACTACATTGACATTTTTTCTGTTAGCATAAGATGGAAGGTACAGTGAATCCCCTCACCTTGTGGACACTTTTTAGGGCTCTTTGTGGACTGGATATCTTCTAAACCTCATGTTCTTTGAGTGTTCTAATTCCATTGGCATCGGCAATGTGAATAAGGTGTGCTCACATGCTCAAAACTTGACTGGGGATGTTCCTAGGCAGACTCATGTACAGTGCTTCTCTGTGCTGAAATTGCACACCACTTGGAGCCACATTTGCCTCCTTTCAACTCTTATGTGCTACATGTGACACCGAGCTAAGCTACTCATGTGCAACTTTGAACAGTGGACAGATGTGAAAGTGTAATTTGGGAAGTGTGAACAGTGTGGAATGGGCACATCCATGACATCTTCTTCTTCTTGGTAGTTACATATTGCAGCAACTTAGCTGTAGCAGTTGCCCTACAGTTCTCCATGTTGTGGGTTAGGGACATCAGGTAACAATGGTATGCTACCAGGTTGTAGCCTCACAGGAGATGATATCTTCTGCTACACACATGAGGCTAGATTTGGAACAAGATCACACATGCAGTTGTAGCAGACTGTGGTTATGACTCCATTATGTCTGACTTTGCACAGGTCATGTAGCTATGCAATCGTGTAATGTGTTGTATTATGATCTGTTTGGCAGTATGTTGATGCAGTAGCAAATAACCTATTTGTGCTATGCTTTTCAGCATCAGCCCAGGGAAACAAAGGAGACAGGGCCAAGACAGTTGTTGAAGCAGTTGGACACAGTGGCCCCCATTCTGCCAGTGACACAAAGGGGCTCAGTGGACCAGAGGGTGAGGGGAGTACCACAGAGGAGCTAGATGACAATACTGGATTGTCATCTTTGTCTGTGTTGAGCTCCAGTGAAAACTCCCAGGTGGTGGTGAAGTCCCCTGGACCTGCGTCTGCAACATTCAAGTCCACCCCCGTTCTATCACCATCTTCCCTGATGCTTCCCAGACAGCTGACGGGCCCACTCCCCTAAGATGGGAGGAGTATCCTTGGCACCAGGCCCCCCATCCCCTGCCTCTGTCTCCGCTGCTACCCTGAGTGTGGAGGCAATTGACATCCTAAGGCAGATCTCTGTGGGTCAGACAGCAGTGCTGAATACCAACCAGGTGCAAAACCCCAAGTTGACGCAGAGGGTGTCGTCCCTGCAAGGCATTCACTCTGACATGTCTTCCCTACAGAAATCATTTCAGGCTCTAGCTTCTACACTCACAGCAGCCTTTCACCAATTCCAGCATTCCACCCGCCTGCTGCCTCTTCCCCCTCCCAGTCCTTATTCCCATACATACGCAAAGCATATGCAAACATCAGCATGCACCCACATCAACATCCACACGCAGCACACAAACACATAAGACAAAAGACAGGCACACAACCACTCACCAGGAACTCAAAACCATCACTGCCAAATCTATTGGCATACAGGCAGCCACCACACCCACTGCACTACATACCTCCACTATAGATGCACAGGCAGACAGCACAACCACTGTACAACATACCTCCACTACAGACATAAAAGCAGACACCACACCCACTGCACTACATACCTCCACTACAGATGTACAGGCATACACCACACCCACTGCACCACATACCTCCACTACAGACATACAGGCAGACACCGCACCATCAGCCACAGACACATCACAGACAGCACATCCCTCTGCCTCCAAAATCCCACCACTTTTCTCACCTCGCCCCCAGTGTGCCCAACAATTTCACATTATTGCCCATGTACTCTTCCCTAACCCACCTGACCCACCCCCTCCCAAACCCAAAATGACTAGTTTCCCACCCCTACCCTACCCTTCCATGGCCACCCCCAAAAAAGCAGTCCATCTTTCTACTAAAGACCTACCTTCCCCACAAGGCCACAAAAAGAAAGACTAACACCGCCTCCTAAAACCGAAAGGACCTTTTCTTCACCGCACAGCAGCTCTTCTAAGGGGAAAAAACCCCAAAAAGGTAAACCAGTTTCCCTCTCCCTATACCCTTCACTACCATACCCATTGCTACAAAATCCGTAAAATGTTAAAATGTTGAAACACAGCCCTCCCACAGACCCGCCTGACCCTCCCAATTCTGAGTCAGGAGCTACCAAGGATGAACCCTGACCACTGTAGTAACATCATTGAGGTGCCCGACCTGCCCACTAGATGCCCTTTTCTTGGGAGGTATCTCAGGCAGTGTTTTGGAAGGAAAGTTTTAATGGCACAGCAGTATACTGGCCCGCATACTAATACTTGGACCGGCTATTGGTCTTCGTTTTGGGAAATCAATTTGTTCACTTTAATAAAGCAATTGCTTGGTTTTGAACTCACTTGTCCTGACATTACTAATTAAACTAATTGTTGTTATTATGTAATTTGGGATGTGTAACTACAATTGTGTTTGTTTCATCATGAAAACTGATCCTTGTTCATTATAGAAAGACATTGGGTTACTTTATGAAGTTACAGGGGCCGAGGGTCAATGTTCAACTGATGTATATGTGTGATGATTTGCAACAGGGACAGACTTTGCATTGGATGGTCTATGCTATGGTAAGTTTTGCTGCTGGCCTTGGCCAGTGACCACGTCTTTCAGCTTGCAGTACTCCCTGAGATGTAGGATGTGACCACCATATTACAATGCATTAGAAAACATAGATTTTCAACTGCCAATGTCCCTCCAACTCCATCAGGAAATTCCGACCACGGCGGTGTCGAAAAGGACCAATGGAGCCAGAAAGCAGAACGCCTTACGAACCGCCTGCCCAATTATGATTCGGCTTGCCGTCTGTGGCGATCCAACCATCTCACCAGAGCTGGCGGAAAGGGAGGAATATAAGGCCAAAACTTACCTCTAAACAACTTCACACTTCCAGTGTAGACATGGAGCCCATCACACACGTCCGACTGTTGCTCTACCTACTTGATTACCTCCAAAATCGATACAGTCTTGGTTGCAACCGCTGGAAAGGGGCAGATCTGCCCATAGACATTGAATCAACAGCAAGTTGATGGTCCGTCATTGAAATCTGGCCCATAGCATGGTCAGCAGTGAAAGTAATAGATATTTCTTGAGAAGTAGGACATGAGGGGGCAGGAAGGGGCAGTGTAAAGAGCTGCTTCCGATGAGACCTTCCGTGGTCCGAACGCTTCCAACAGGCCGGCAGAAGCTGGACCGACCGGCATCATCTTGAGGCGCTATATTCAGATATTCTTGAAAACAATATTTTTACCTAAAAAAATCAATGTTCTTGTCAACATATTTCTGCGTCTCAATATTTTTGTATCACAATGTTTTTTTTCCCGATATTTCTGTATCTCAATATTTAAAACTAATTATTTTTCTAAACACCCTTCTAAAATCAATTGCTGTACATGGCATAATCCCCGTCTGGTCCTTATGTATAAAAGGGTTATTGACTATGTTCAACTTCTTCATCTCTATGTTTGGCGAAATGTTATATGCAATATTCAGGAGCAACATAGGCCTATATGAGTCCCATGCTTTTTCAGTTTTTGTTTATGTATCACAAATATTATTGGATTTCTAAGATCTAGTGGTAACTCCCCTCTATCCTTAGCTTTCTGGAACATGTTCAAAATGTAGAGACTCAATAGCGGGGTCGAATTGTATACATTTCTACATTTCTACTAGAAAGCTCTTAGAACTAGGTGTTTTCACAGTTTTCATTGTTTCAGGTCAATCCCTATTTCCTTCTTTTAGAGATCATCTTTCAATGCTTCTGGTCCTCCTCATCTAAAGTCAGGACATTTAGCTCACTGTGGAATGACTCTATTTCCTGGTTTGTGCATGTGTGCATGGCCCTGTATAGCAGTCTTGGCCACTTCTACATTCCCTTTCAGGATTTCACCCACCAATCTCTATTCCTTTTCTCTTCTCCCAGACTATGCTAACAGACGATCCATTTTGTCCTCTGTTTCATTAAGCATTCTCTGAACTAAGGGATAATATTGTTGGACAGCATCATGAAGGTGTTATGATATTCTTCAGACACAGATTCTAAGTGCCTGACTGTCTCTCATGATCCCGTCATTGCCAAGGTATTTTCTAAGTACAGAACATTTTCTTCTACTTTGGTCACCCTTTAAACCTCACACTTTTGCTTTGGGCAATAATATTTTGTGCTTTAGACTTGGGGAGTACTTTACATGCTTTCCACAGTGTGACTGGGGATTCCACAGAGCCCTCAACAGCCGCAAAATTTAGCTGGGAATAAACCTGCAGGCTTTTAACTATATCTCAATCTTTTAATTACCATGTGTCGACCCTTCACATGTGGAATGTGTGTCATTTCTTGGTACTAGTGTTAGAAATTGGGTCTCTACTTGGCAGAGTTATACCCTCCGTCGAAGTGGGGACCACAATCCTAGTCAGGGTAAGCCAGAAGCACACTAAAAGATTATCTGTGCTCACCCTCTGGTGGCTTGGCACAGAGCAGTCAGGCTAATCTAAAGAGGCAATGTGTGAAGTATTTGTGCAACACACTGCACAGTAACACAATACAAACACCACAAAAAGACTCCACATCTGTTTAGCAAAATATATAGTAAATGTATGGATAAATCTAATCCAAAATGAAAAAAGTCCAATAATTTGAAATGGAGTAAGGAATTTTTAAAGAATATCTGAAAATAGAAAGTATTAAAGGGCCAACCAGGGATATCTGGTTGCGCTTGACAGGGCTAAATCCAGAAGAAATGGCCGATTACAATGGAGCACGGGTTGGATACAGGGACAAGCCTTGGCCGGCAGAAAAAGTACCTTGGATGAAAGATGCATCGATGTCAAAGATCTGATGCAGGGAGCAGAGGAGGCGATGAGCTGTTGTCAATCATTTGGATGTAGGTGATGCGTCGGAAACAATTCGCAGTCAGGGAGGTGTCATTAGTGAACCCTTTGAAATGAGGGTGAGGCGTCATCCTTGTCGAGCCGCGCAGCCAGCATTGCAATGTCCTCAAACAGCGATCCATTAGCATCGGAGATGCGTTGGTTCCGGTCAGCTCAATGGCAGTGATGGATGGATTCTGCTGGTTTATCACAGAAAGCCTACTTCCATGGGGCCCATGACTAGATTGGCACCAATTTGCATGGTAGGCCTGATGGCAGAGTCCAGATGTTGCATGAAGTCTTTGATGTCCCTGAGACTTCAGAACAGGATGCAAGCAGGCACGCCCTTAGAGGCACTCTGGGTTCAAGTGGTGTAGGAGCAGTCCTTTACACCCAGGCAGAGGAAGCAGGCAGGTCAGCACAGCAGAAAATCAGTTATTCAAGAGCAGCATTAAAGCGGAGTGGACGTCCTTCAACAGCACAACAGTCCTTCTTTCTTCCAGAGTAACCACAGGTCAAGAAGTGTCTGGTTTGGTGGGGTCAGAGACCTAATACTTATACCCAGTTGGACCTTTGAAGTGGGTTTGACTTCAAACAAGGATATTTGAAATGCACAGAAGTCCTTTCTTCCCAGCCCTAGTTTCAAATTAGCTGTAGGGAGTAAGCAGTCCTTTGTGTGAGGACTGGACACTGCCTTTTTATGTGTAAGTGTCAGCTCCTCTCTCTCTTCCTGGCCAGGAAGAGCCATCAGAATGCAGATGGGTACTCAGACACACCTGGGGGCATATGTGTGAAACCAAAATTTAGTCGCAAACGCGAATCGCAAAAAACAGCGTTTGCGACAAAATTTTCGCAATTTCATATGTATGACACACATTCCTAGTGAAAATTAAGAAATCGCTAAATTAGCGATTTCTTAGGCTGCGAAACTCAAAAATTGCGTTAAAGTGTGCGATTTCTTAAATTGCGATATTCTTAATTTGCGAAATTCGCAATAAGGATATCGCAAATTAAGAAATCGCTAACAAATGTATGAAAAACTCGCTAATTGCGATTTTACGAAATTCGCAAAATAAGAAATCTCAATTAACACCAATTGCATACAGGTGGTAAACTGGTGCAAGGTACTTAAACCACCCCACAATGCAACAGAACCAACCACAATGGCAGCACTGTTCGTGAAAGCCAGGAGGCTGCGTATTCTGGCTCTTGCACAGAGGAGAATGAGACAGGAACGTATCTTCAGGCTGCGCATCACTCTGTTCCAGCACACTGAAGAGGACATCTATGACAAGTACAGGCTACACCCACAGACCATAATGGACCTGATTGAGGAGCTGAAACCCTACTTGGAACATCCTACACGCAGGACTCAAACAATTCCCACACATGTGCAGGTCCTGTGCTCCCTGCACCTCCTGGCCTCAGGAAGTTTTCAACGGGTAATAGCGGAGGTTGGTGGGGTGTCACAGAGTGCACTTTCGCGCTTCTTACATGCCTTTCTAGATGCAATGCTACAGAGGCTCCCACATCACATATACTTCCCAAACACCCAACAGGCATTACAGCAAACAAAACTGGACTTCTACCAGATTGCACGTTTCCCCCACGTCATTGGCTGCATCGATGGGACCCATGTGGCCATCACACCCCCATCAGCAACTGAATATGTCTACAGAAGCCGTAAATGCTACCATTCCCTGAATATACAGATTGTGTGCAACGCAAAGTATATCATCACTGACATTGTACCCAAATACCCCGGCAGAGCACATGACTCTTTCATCTTTAGACACAGTGGAATACACAGACGTCTGAGTGCTGGAGAGTTTGGGGAGGGATACCTGCTAGGTAAATACATGGCACACATCCATACATCCACTACATCACTGGAGGGTGGGAACATTGACTTACCTATTGTGTCTATCCCTGCAGGTGACAGTGCCTATGCAGTGTGGGACTTCATCCTGACCCCATATCTGGATCCAGCAAATGCAAGTGAGAGGAGATACAACAGGGCACACAGATCTACACGCTGCGTCATTGAGCGTACGTTTGGAATCCTGAAGAGCCGCTTCCGGTGCCTGCATAAAAGTGGAGGCGCACTGCAATACAGCCCTGAGACCTGCTGTAAAATCGTGGCAAGCTGTGCAATGCTACATAACATGGCAATGAGGAAAGGCACCACAATTGATGTGACCGATACAGATACATTGGATGACGATCGCCCTGCTCCCCCTGGCAGACCTGCGTCAGGAGTCGGGGCAGCTGCTGGACGCCAGAGACGGACTGAGATCACACACAACTACTTCTAGGTGAGCAATGATGACATGAGACAAAAAAGCTTTATAATGTGTGCAGTTTTTATTCACACTTCACAATCATTAAGAGTGTAGCTGTACCCAGCACATGGTATGCACACAGTGCAGGTAAGGCACAAGTAACTGTGCAATCTGCATAGTTGGGTTACTTCACCCTTTTTGTATTCATTGTCAAAGGACAGTTCACCTCCTTTGGTGACGCATTGGTGGTGTTTGGCATCCAGGCTGAGTGCCCTCCATGGGGTTCCTGGGTCCTGCACCCTGTCTGGAACTGCGCCGTCTTTCTCCAGGCAATGTAGGAGTGATGCTGCTCCTACTGGAGGTTTCTTCACTCTCTCCAGAGGCCATGAGAGTGCTGCCACCTGCGTTGGCCGTCTGCAGCTGCTCCACTGCACTGGTGACCTGTGCAAGTCCTCTGGCTATGTCCTGGCAGCAGTGCGCCATTTTCACCTGCATTGTGACGCTTCTGCGTGTCAGAGTGCTGGTGGTGGTGCAGAGGTGGTTCACAGCCTTCGTATATGTGTGAAGGCGTGCATTGGCACGTCGGCCAGCCCTCTCACTGGAGGCTTGGTTGTGCCTCAGAGTGTCACACAGGTCACGGATGGCACCTGCCATGGCCATGATGCCCTCCCCCATGTTTTGCTGATCTTTGTGGATACGGAATGGCTGCCTATTAATTGACCTCAGGGATTTACTTTGCAGGCGCTGTTCCTGTTCCTGCAGCATGCTGTGTTCCAGCCCAGAAAATACAGTTTCTTCCGCTTCAGTGGCAGTGCTGCTCCTGGGCCTTGACCTTCACGTATCCTGTGGTGGAATCCTTGGCCTTGGTGTGTCCTGACTGGGCATGTGTGACACACCCTGACTCCCCTCTCTTCTGTCACTGTCCTCCCCTGTGGCCGGTATTTCATCCTCAAATGGAGGCAGTGGGAGCACATGTGTGCGCTTCCTGCGCTGGATTGGTATGTGCTCAGTATCGTCACTGGAGTCCTCAGGATGTGCAGGCTCCTCTCCCTCTTCACGTGCCCTGGATTGTGCTGTGGATGTAAAGGGGACTACATGAGTTTGTGTCTTTGTCTGCAATTAGCAATCAATAAAGTTCCTACCGTTCGGCTAACCTCTGACACTGTATCATTCACTTATCCCCAACCCACATGTTGCATTAGATTTCCTTTGCCTCATGGACACACTGTCAGACATAGTACTACAAGTTCCATGATGCATTGTTGGGTGTGCTGTAAGACTTGGACTGGAATGACATTTTGTGAGGATATTTAGCGCATTTGGGGAATTGTGCATGGGATGGGGATCAGTGCAGATTGATTTAGCATGCATCTTACCTTGGCTGCTGGATGCAGGGTCGGAGCTGTCAATGTCAGCCACACCACCGACGCTCTCAGGCAGGAGAATCGACTCCACAAGCTCCTCATGGGGTGTTGGCTGTGCTGCTGTGGATGGTCCTCCCCCAGTCTGGTTTGCATCCTTTAGTCTGGCTGCCACCCTCTCCTTCGACCTCTGGCGCATATCATACCATCGCTTGCACAATTCCTCGATGGTGCGATTGGTCACTCCCACTGCATTCACCTTATGTTGGATGTCCAGCCAGATTTTGCGTTTCCTTGCCTCTGGGACACGCAGTGCCTTCTCTGGATCCTTGCCCTCAGGTTGCTTGTTGGACTCCATTGGTTTTTGCTCTCTCCTGGGATGCCTCCTCACACTCTCCAAACAGCCTCTGGGTGTGGCTCAGGTGAGCAGGTGCAGCAAATCACTCCAACTTCCTGTTTGTGATGTCATCAGGCTGCACCTCTATTGCAGATTCCCGTTTTTGCGATTTCTTAATTTGCGAATTTCGCAATTAAGGAATCGCAAATGAGGTTTCTGAGACTTTTTTGCGATTATTAAGAAATCGCAAAAGATTTGCGATTTTTTTTTACATCCCGTTTTGCGAATCTCAAACTGCAAATCACAAAATATCGCAATTTGAGAATCGCAAAACAGGAGTTTCATACATATGCCCCCTGCTCTTCCTATGTTTGTGGCTGTTTAGAGGGAATCCACAGACGGCAGCTGCCACCCACCCTTGGAGACAGTCTGCAGGCTCATGGAGCTGTAAGAGTAGAGCAAAGTCCACTTTCTAAAAGTGAAAGTTAGTTTTGAGCATGCACTCCTTCCCTTATTTCTTCAAAACATTTTGTCCATTGTAATCACTTTCTAAAAGTGGCATTTCTAAAATTGAATTATCAAATCCAACGTTACTAGTATAAAGGATGTATCATTACCATTCCAAAGATATAAAACATGACACATCTATCTCCTCTCTAATCAGGAATTACAGCATAAAGTGTGTTAAGGAATTCCCAATGTTAACCTATGAGAGAAGTAGGCCTCACAGTAGTGAACACCGAATGTAGGGGTTTTGCAATACCAGGGCATGCAAACCTTAAAGGTACATGTTCTACATTTTATTTACACAGCATCCTGCCCATTGGCTACCAAGGTCCTGCCTTGGGTGAAATAAAAAGGGAGGTTAAGGCTAGGGAAAGGGTTTCAAATGCCAAATTGAAGTGGTAGTGAACTAAACACAAGCGGGCCTTGCAGCAGCAGGTCTGAGATAGGTTTGAAAGGCTACATGTGTGGGTGACACGATCAGTGCTGCAGGCCACTAGTTTTGTCTGAACTGGGGTGGCAGAGTGGGCTAAAGAACGGTGATGGATTAAACCCAGATCAGTTGACTGGGGGTGAGTGCTTGCAATGTTCAACACTCCGTCCATCATTTCCTTTGGTTTTTGCTTTGTTCGCCATAAGTTGGCAGGGTATGCTCAGACGTGAGTCCCTTGCTCACTTTGCCACTGGATTCAAGCAAGCCTGGCTGAAGACGGCTGAAATGCCAGAAACCGGTCCTAGGAAGCTTGTTTCCGGTCCAGGGAAGACATGGCTTGGCAGTTCGGGCTGGACTGTTCCCATGAGGCACAGGGTCAGACTGATTTGCATATGGCCATGTCTGAACTGGGGTGGCAGAGTGGGCTAAAGAATGGTGATGGATTAAACCCAGATCAGTTGACTGGGGGGGGAGTGCTTGCAATGTTCAACACTCCGTCCATCATTTCCTTTGGTTTTTGCTTTGTTCGCCATAAGTTGGCAGGGTATGCTCAGACGTGAGTCCCTTGCTCACTTTGCCACTGGATTCAAGCAAGCCTGGCTGAAGACGGCTGAAATGCCAGAAACCGGTCCTAGGAAGCTTGTTTCCGGTCCAGGGAAGACATGGCTTGGCAGTTCGGGCTGGACTGTTCCCATGAGGCACAGGGTCAGACTGATTTGCATATGGCCATGTCTGAACTGGGGTGGCAGAGTGGGCTAAAGAACGGTGATGGATTAAACCCAGATCAGTTGACGGGGGGTGAGTGCTTGCAATGTTCAACACTCCGTCCATCATTTCCTTTGGTTTTTGCTTTGTTCGCCATAAGTTGGCAGGGTATGCTCAGACATGAGTCCCTTGCTCACTGTGCCACTGGATTCAAGCAAGCCTGGCTGAAGACGGCTGAAATGCCAGAAACCGGTCCTAGGAAGCTTGTTTCCGGTCCAGGGAAGACATGGCTTGGCAGTTCGGGCTGGACTGTTCCCATGAGGCACAGGGTCAGACTGATATGCATATGGCCATGTCTGAACTGGGGTGGCAGAGTGGGCTAAAGAACGGTGATGGATTAAACCCAGATCAGTTGACTGAGGGTGAGTGCTTGCAGTGTTCAACACTCCGTCCATCATTTCCTTTGGTTTTTGCTTTGTTCCACATAAGTTGGCAGGGTATGCTCAGACATGAGTCCCTTGTTCACTTTGCCACTGGATTCAAGCAAGCCTGGCTGAAGACGGCTGAAATGCCAGAAACCGGTCCTAGGAAGCTTGTTTCCGGTCCAGGGAAGACATGGCTTGGCAGTTCGGGCGGGACTGTTCCCATGAGGCACAGGGTCAGACTGATTTGCATATGGCCATGTCTGAACTGGGGTGGCAGAGTGGGCTAAAGAAGGGTGATGGATTAAACCCAGATCAGTTGACTGGGGGTGAGTGCTTGCAATGTTCAACACTCCGTCCATCATTTCCTTTGGTTTTTGCTTTGTTCGCCATAAGTTGGCAGGGTATGCTTAGACGTGAGTCCCTTGCTCACTTTGCCACTGGATTCAAACAAGCCTGGCTGAAAACGGCTGAAATGCCAGAAACCGGTCCTAGGAAGCTTGTTTCCGGTCCAGGAAAGACATGGCTTGGCAGTTCGGACTGGACTGTTCCCATGAGGCACAGGGTCAGACTGATTTGCATATGGCCATGTCTGAACTGGGGTGGCAGAGTGGGCTAAAGAACGGTGATGGATTAAACCCAGATCAGTTGACTGGGGGTGAGTGCTTGCAATGTTCAACACTCTGTCCATCATTTCCTTTGGTTTTTTCAGGCCACTAGTAGCATTTAATTTACAGCCACTGGGTTTATGGTATACATCATTACAAGGGACTTACAAGTAAATTAAATGTGTCAATTGGGTATGAGCCAATGGTACCATGTTTAGAGGAGAGAACACATGCACTTCAGCACTAGTTAGCTGTGGTAACGCGCTCAGAGTCCTACAGCCAACAAAACAATGTCAGAAAAAGAGGAGGAGGAGGAAACAAAAAGCTTGGGGTGGTCCTTCAGAGAGGGCAATTTTCCGACATGACTCCCCTCCACCTAAAGTCAGGATAGACTAACCAGTACCTTGACTGACTTCCCTGCTTTGAGGAATTGAACATGGACAATGACCCACTACTGCAGGGGTACTTGACAGTTCAAATAGAAGGTCATAAAATATATTAGACACATGTGGAGTTACATAGCAACTTGGGGCTCTCTAGGTATTGATTGAAGTATGAAGGGCTTTCTGTATCCCCCTGTGGAGCTCAACACCACACAAGTTTTCTCCTGGAATTTAAATGCGAAGAGGTACTGAGTCTCTTTGTGAAAGGGATGGAAAAGAATGCCTGACTTAAGTTAATAACCGCAAAGTCTCAGCTACTGACAGAATTTGCAACATAATCACAGCTGGTACTGGTACCACAGGATAAAATGGGATGACTATTTTCTTTATTAGATAGATGTCGTGCACTTCACTTCACTTCTTATTAAATTGTTTGCAGGACGGTAATCGGAAAGTTGCATGGACTCCAATGTAGGGAAGGATATAGGTGAAGGTTGCAGTGTTACCTGCGCCTATATAGGGTCCCTATATTGAATATAACACCAATACAATCCCAACCAGCATAGTTGTATAGGAACATCACAAAATTAGTGCTCCCGCATATCCACTGGTCGCAGCATGCTCCTTCCGTAGCAGTTTAGGGATAAACCCTATGATGAGTGTATATCAAGGACAAGAGTAACCCTACTCACACGGAACCAGGGTATCTACTATATAACAGACAACAACGGTTCCTGTGGACCATGTGTATAAAACTTTAGTAACTAAAACGCTCAATGGCACATATTCGTGGGAATGGAATGTCAGAGAAAGAATCAAAATCATACACACCATAGATTTCCAGAAGTACTTTTACTAAGCCTTTACTCTTTGCAGCATCAAATCCTCTCATATTCTAGCAGCGGTCCCAGAGCATTACGCGACGGGCTACCCTTTGGCCAATTCCTGCGATTACGCCAAACCTGTTCCAAAAAGGAAGACTACATGCGAGAAGCATAAATTTTGAAAACAAACTGATCAAAAGGGGCTACCTGAATAGGATAGTGAGGAGCTCCTTGAAACAAGCATTTTTGTGTGCTAGAGAAGAACTTTTGATGACTAAAGAAAAGACCTCCCCTGACAAACTAATCTGTGTCCCAACTTTTGGTGTCCACACAAATAAAGTTTGCAATCAGATTAAAAAGAACTGGCATTTGATTGTGAATATTGATCCTTCTCTAGAAGTCCCCCTGTTTGCATTCAAACGTGGCAAAAACATCATGGATCACCTAGTGCACTCTTCCACGCAAACCAACTCTGGTCATAAGGCCAGGACCCTAGAAACCATCTGGGGCCTTCCACAAATAAAAGGTCACTTCAAAAGTGGAAACTGCATTGCATGCAATTTTTCCTTTGATACAAAAGTCTCTGAATATGTTGACTTTTTTTCCAATTGTAACTCAAACAATGTAATATACTGTGTATGGTGCCCATGCAACATGTTATACATTTGACAAATATCGCAACCAATTGAAGGACTAATCAGCCAACATCACAGCAGAATAAGATGCGCTGTATTAAATGCTCCTTTGGTTGTACATTTTCAAGAAATGAGCCATATCCCCGATGACATAAAATGGCACATGATTGACATGGCCACTATACCCAAAAGAGGTGGCAACATCTCACAGATCCTTCAAAGAATGGAATGCCACGGGATAGAACGGGTGGATTCCATCGCCCATGGACTCAATACTGCTGAGGAATGGCGTGGTTTTGTGGCAACCTTGACAAATTAAATGTACGACCACCATGTACATGCATAGTTACAAACCTTATAAACGAACTGCAGGAATTTACTACATGTAAACCATGGTTGGCGAGGTTTCTTAAAGACTTGTGAAGTGCGCGTTGCCGTGTAATTGACATTCGGCATTGATTGCTTCAAGGAGACAGGTGCATTGTCTCGCCCTGTCCCTGCTCCGGCCGGCTAACTTCTGCAGCCGAGTCATGTGGATGTAGGATGCACCTCATTTACAGGTAAGAATGTAATACTTACTAAGCTTCTGAGCGGAGGCTTTTATTGTAGACAAGTACGTGGTTCACATGTCCCCCAGTTTTTATAACTCCTCAGTGGTTACTATATTTTAGAGACGGTGTTAGAAATGGGGGTCTCTACTTGGCAAGGGCTTGCACCTTTGTCCAAATAGGGACCCTTCTTCCTAGTCAGGGTAAGGGAGTTACACTCCTAAAATAACTCCTGCTCACCCCCTTGGTAGCAGTCAGGCTTATCTCAGAGGCAGTGTGTAAAGCATTTGCACATAACCAACAGTAATACAGTAAACAGTAATACAGTGTAAGCACTACAAAAGGACACCACACCAGTTTAGAAAAATATCCAATATTTTTATATACTTAAGACAAGACCAAAACAAACAAAAAAACACAATACAGTACTTACAAATCTTTAGTTAGCAAAATAACTTTGTAAAACAGTTCCTTGATGTTGATAGCTCCATCCAGGGCTATCACGGCGTCGTGAGCAAACAAATCCAAACAGTTCTGGCTGACCGCGGCGTCGCGGGCCAGCTACGGTGTCGGGAAGACCCGCAAACAGTACCTTTCAGAAATGCAGGGAGTCGATGACCTCTCGTTGAGCTTCCGAAACCACGGCGTCCGTAGGCGTAGGATCTAGAGGTCGGTGCAGGAGTCGTCGGGGCCCTCGAATTCATATGCATTGCAGATCGAACTCCTCTTTGTTGCAGTCAGGAGCGCTGGCGTCGTCAGGCTTCGGGTGCTGTGGTGAGAAGTGCAGCGGTGCAGCATGCGGTGCCCTCAGGTTGCGGTGCGAGCAGCGACTCGGTGGCAGCGTCAGATGGTGTCATCGGTGAGACCAGGGTTGCGGTGTTAGATGAAGGCGGTGCTCGTCACGGTGATGGGAGGTCACGGTGCAAGCAGCGTCGTCGTCGTTGCTGGAGCGCTGTCATTGGCTGACAAACTGGAGTCGATGGCACCGGCATCGGTAGGCCAAGGCTGCAGTGCGGGATGAGGGCAGTGCTTCGTGTAACCTTACGAGCGGTGCCCTCGAACCATGGTGCAAGCAGCGGTGTCGATTCCGGCGTGGAGCGTAGTCGTCGGGGATACCAAGGCATCATCGTGAAGCGAGGCGGTGTGGAGTGCGGTGCCCACAGGTCACGGTGTGAGCAGCGGCTAGGTGGCAGAATCAGCAGGCGTCATCGGTGGGATCAGGGTCGCGGTGCGGCGTTGCAGCGGTGCCCTCTGTGGTGCCTTCAGGACACTGAGTCGGCAGCAGCGTCGATTCAGGCGTGGAGCGTCGTCGTCAGGGATAACAAGGTGTCATGAAGCAAGGCTGTGCAGAGTGCGGTGCCCACAGGTCGCGGTGCGAGCAGGGGCTCGGTGGGGGCGTCAGCAGGCATCGTTGGTGAGACCAGGGTTGTGGTGCGGCGTTGCGGCAGTGCCGTCTGCGGTGCCTTTAGGACATGGAATCGGCAGCGTCGTCATAGACGGCGTTGAGCTTGAAGTCTTTGCTGCTCCTGAGACTTCATGAACAGGTGGCAAGCTCTACCTCAAGCCCTTGGAGAAACTCACAAAAGTAGATTGCAGAAATTTCAGTCCAGTCCTTTCACTGCCCAAGACAGAAGCAGCCACTGCAGGCAAACACAGCAAAGCACACAGCAACGTGGTAGTTCCTCCTAACAACTTCTCCAGCTCTTCTTCTTAGCAGTCTTCTTGATCCAAAAGAGTTCTTTGAAGTATTTTCTATCCCTGAGACTTCCAACAGGAGTCAAGCTCTACTTCAAGCCCTTGGAGTAAACTCTAACAGCAGGATGATGAAAGCACAGTCCAGTCCTTTCCCTACCCAAGACAGAAGCAACCACTGCAGGCCAACCCCACAACACGCAGCATAGGGGCAGTACTCCTCCTCCAGCTTTACCAGTGCTTCTTCCTGGCAGGTTCCGTAGTTCAGAAGTAATCTAAAGTTCTGGGTTCTGGGCCCCAATATTTATACCAACAAATCTATTGTCCAGTTCTAGGTGCATTCTGCCAGTGTGCACCTTCTTCCTTTGTCAGTGTGGGCCAGGGTCATCAGAGGCACCACAGGAGGTGGAGCCAGCATTGTGGAAGGCAGGCACAGCCCTATTCAGACCCAGGTGCTACTCCTCCCACCCATCTATGTGCAGATAGGTCTATTCAGCCCTGTGCTGAATCACCCTGTCTCCTGGAGTCTCCCCCAGACCCTGTCACTCATAAACCAGACAGCCAATACACAAGCTAGCAGAGGCGAGCTGGATGGTTAGGTCACAAAATACCTACTTTCTAAAAGTGGTATTTTCAAACACAGAATGTTAAAACTATCCTCACTATAAGATGTATTTTATCATTCTGAGTTCAGGCATACTGAACTCGAACGCCTACCGTGTTCCCTGGGTCTGTTAGGATTATAGGATGTTATAATCAAACTGCCCATTCTGACCCTTGTGGGACGCAAGTAAGCAAGGAACACTGGGCAATAGCAAAGGGTTTCTAAAATGGGACCTGATTGGCATCTCCCGACTTGGGGACCTCTGGCAAAACGGAGAAGTTGTCAGTTTCACCTACTTACAAGAGCATTACGCAATGGCCCTGAGTGAACTGTTCAGGTATATGCAAATTAAACATGCGATAGAAGCAGTCTTTCCTACAGCTGAGATGCTCCCAGAATCATCCCCTTTAGAGGACCGATTGCTAACCGACTATCTACACAAACAAGCAACTTCGCTGACATACAAAAAAATCATTAACAACCGGACAGATCCACTTGACCGGCTTAGTGAGCACTGGCAATCTGCGGTGGGAGACATGGATGACCCCGACTGGCGAGTGGCGATGGCCTCGCCTAAAGAGGTGGCAATCTCTTCTAGACTGCGGCTGGTGCAGTTTAAAATATTGCATAGGTCCTACTACACACGGGTTACTCTACACAAGATGGGAATGATTTCTGACCCATTTTGCCTGCGCCTTTGTGATGCCATAGGTACATTTTATCACACCTTATGGGACTGCACAAAGATAGTACCGTACTGGGAGGCAGTGGTGGGGACAATCACGGAGGTCACAGAGAAACATGTCCCGCTTGAGCCTAAATGTTGCCTTCTTAATGTCTGGGGTCCAACAGACCTTAACCACGTCGAACGCCAGTGGGCGATTACAGGCATGATAATAGCTAAACAAAACATAGCGCAACAATGGGGAGTAGGGACTGTACAGACGCTGCGGAACTGGTGTAATGACATGGACATGATCATGGTAACGGAGAAGGCCACATTTACCAATAGGAAATGTCCCAAAAAATGGGAAAGAGTGTGGGGTAAATGGAACATATATCAGGGAAACATCTGCACCCCTCCAGTGGAGGACAGCGACTCGGACGAAGACGTGTGATATTAGTTGAGGCTTGTGTGCGCAAAAGTGAAAACTTGTATTAATTGACTGTAACGGTGTAACATCAAGCAGTGAAAATGTAAGTACAGATCAATGTTATTCAACAAAATGTTGTAATAAAAATAATTTTTTTTAAAAACTGCCCATTCTGGCCTATGGGAAACAGGTAGCCTTAAAATAGTGAAAAACAAAGTAGGCTGTAATTCACTATCAGGACATGTCACACACACCAGTGTATGTCCTACCTTTCACATACAAAGCACCCTGCCCACAGGGGTACCTTGGGCCTACCTTAGGGGTGAGTAACATGTAGAAAAGGGAAGGTTTAGGGACTGGCAAGTGTTTGCACTTGCCAAGTCGAAATGGCAGCCCCAGGCTGCACACAGGTTCTGCAATAGCAGGCCAGAGTTACACTTTACAGGCTGTTTGCGTGGGTGGCACAATCCAGTGCTGAGGCCCACCAACAGCATTTGATTTATAGGCCCTGGCACTCGCAGTGCACTTCACTAGGGACTGACACATAAATCAAATAGGCCAATCATGGAAACACCAATCCATAACACAGTTTACATAGAGAGCATATGCACTTTAGCACTGATTGGCTGTGGGAAAGTGCCCAGAGTCCTAAAACCAACACACACAGGTCAGGCAAAAATAGGAGGAAAAAGCAAAAAGTTAAGGGATATCCCTGCAAAAGGGCCATTTCCAACAGACGGGCATTATTTACTATCGTGATTGTTAATCACCGCATCTCAAGTAATTGTACAGTGGTTGCTGCCTCAACAGTATAGTTAATTTCCATAAACACGGCTCGTGAAAATCGCAGCCATAGCAAGAAACGATGGCTATTGTATTTAGAAGATTATTTTTATTTTTTATTTTGACTGGTTTGTATAGCGCGAACAAGACCCTTGCGGGTATCAGAACGCTTTACATAGCAAACATAGGAAAAAGAAAGACAAGTACATATAAATACAAAGAATTATGTGAATACAGTATACAGAATACAGAGATTGGCACCTAACTACAGGAGTGTATAGGATAAGTTCAAGTGAATTTGGTCATGTGAATCGATTTCACTTCTTTTTTTAAAAAAGCCGTAGATGGATTGAGTCTCATTTCTGGGGGTAAGGCATTCCATATCCTGGGGCCCATTCCTGAGAAGGTACGATTGTAAGTTTTTTTCTTGGAGAAATTGCGGTTTAGGTAAAAGGTTGTTAGAACTCCTGGTAGACCTGTTACCACCAGATAGTACCAGTTTCTCCGCTAGGTACCTCGGGGTTTTGTGATGTAGTGCCTTATGAGTCATACAGGCGATTTGTAACTGGATTCTGGCCTCAAAAGGTAGCCAGTTGAGGGCATGAAGGTCAGGGGAAATGTGTCCGTTTCTTTTGGTGCCTGTAACGAGTCTGGTGGCTGTATTGATCGAGGCTCTGAGATGAGCGGTCGTTGCTTTGGGAAGACCACAGAGTGCGACGCTCCCATAGTCAACTCTGGGAATTACTAGTGATTGAACCGCCTGTTTGAAGTCATTTGCGGGTATGAAGGGTTTCAATTTTCTCAGTGTGTTAATCTGAAAATGTGCTCCTTTTGTTGCAGCGCTGATGTGCTTCTGCATGTTTAGCTTATTATCCAGGGTTATTCCTAGAGATTTAGCGGAATCAATGATGAGAGGTTGACCGTCGAGTGCAGTTAGGTGCTTCATCCACTCACGGATGATAGTTTTTTGGTTGGGGGGAGTGATTAGGAGTAATTCTGTTTTTAGTGTGTTTAGTTTTAAATGGTTCTTAGCTAGCCAGGTCTGTGTCTTTTGGAGCGTTGAGTTAAGTGACTTGATGTCTTCTAGAGATTGGACCTTAATGTTGAGTTGTGTGTCGTTTGCGTACATGTGATATTGGATATTTTCGAAGTTGAGAAGCTCTGTGAGTGTTTCCATAAACTGATATAAGAGTGTCGGGGAGAGGGAAGAGCCCTGGGGTGCTCCCAAGGTGACTGGGGTGGGGTTGGATAAAGATTGGTTGATCTTGAATCGTTGTGTTCTGTTTTGGAGGAAGGAAGTGAACCAGTTTAACACTGTTCCAGACATCCCCATTCTATGCTTCAGGAGGTATTATTTACAATTGCGGTTCACAACCACTGTGGTTTTTACAATTGAACCGTGGTTATTGCATCGATAAGTCTGTATATTCACATTGCACAAGCCCGAATAGGCACTGCCCTTATACACGCCAGGAGGGCAAACACTGTCCAACTTTATGAGTTGAAATGGAGCCTCCATGAGAGGAACACCAGAGAATTTGAGCCACCTCCTATATCTACTTCTCCCATTAAATATAAGGCCTATGAATGTTCCACAATTCGGTCTAACACCACCAACCTACTTCGCTTTAGAATGGGGTTTTTTCCACACAAGGTGCTTACAAGGTGTCCTTCTTATACAGATAATCATTGGATGATTAATGGATCCATGGAGCAGTAACTTGGAATCAAGTTCTTATATCCAGTTGCACTACCTTTTGCATGGATTAACATCTCCCCATTGGGTGAGTGAAGGGAGTTTTCCAACCCTTCTTTGACAGCAGTAGTGCACCGCCTCTACTATAAGCCTCTTAAAGACCTGCATTCAGATGAACTATTGACACATTCATTGTGTATCAACCAATGCATTGGACACCATACCCATACATGATAGGACTGTCCGTCTACTCGTCTCCCTCACATTGGGGGGAGTGACATTATAGGCTATCATTACCGTTGTACTCATTATTTATCTATATGGCAATATACTCAACGGTTTCCTCTTTTTTTCTCCTTCACTGACAGTGCCTGAGTGGGCCCCTATGTGAGTAACCCTTGTTTTTCCTACACTTGTCTTGAGCTACACAATTTTGGGTGTGTACCATTTACACTGACAGGCCACTTAATACACCTATCTGGTATTGTATCCAATAATGATTTCCTCCCCTTTTTTCTGTTTTGGCAGTTCAAGTTATTATCCCTGTTACTCTATTTCAGATGTTCCGCATTGTTAGGTCCTGATGAGAGCTCCTTATTGCCCTTGGGTTCGAAACGCCATCAACACGTATTACAAACGAACCACTCTCTGATCCTTTATTATTGTATCAGAGGACTGTTAATTCAGCAACCATACTTACCTGTGGTCATTTTGTACAAACTGAAACCTTTTTTATATGTTACAAACTGCCACCCCCCACCCCCTTTTTTAAGTTCTAGGTCACTTGGGACACTGAGCACACTGTCTAATTTGATGATGCAAAGAGTAAAGGCTTAGTAAAAGTACTTCTGGAAATCTATGGTGTGTATGATTTTGATTCTTTCTCTGAGATTCCATTCCCAGTAAAATGTGCCATTAAGCGTTTTATTTAGTTAAATTTTATAACCATAGTCCACAGGAACCGTTGTTCCCTGTTATATAGAACCCTATGATGAAGCATGCCTCCAAGGGGTTAATTAAAAGGAAAAACCTTTCACTTCCACAACGAGGTTGATGTCATTGCTTTTTCATCTCTCTTTTTTCTCCTTGGAGGGACTCTTGTTTGGTTATTTACAATCTTTTAATTACACATTAGCCTGCCCTCTGGGCAAGGCAATGAAGGAGATTGCCATTTGTGTCGCCCCAGCCCTAGACTCTGGTTGAGGAAGTTCTCCACATCTGTTTGACAGTGTCCAGAGTAATATGAATGATTTCTTCCCACAGGAGCTCAAAATTGCTGAGGTGTGCCACCTCGGCCATCCAAGGCCTTTGTGTGCTCCAGACAGATGATATGAGCCTCCAGCCAGGAGAGATGGTCCTCTCGGGCCCTATGCTTCTTTTTGAGGCAGCCTTTATCAAACGCCCTGATGACAGCCTTACCCGCCACCAACAGGGTACCAGGGGACCGAACCAGGCCTTCATTTTGGTGAAAGTAATGTTGAAGTTTGTTTCCCAGGGCCTTCTTATAGTGCCTGTCTTGGAGAAACCAGGCGTTCAGTCACCAGATAGGACAGAGAGCTCCAGTGGGGCCTCCCAAATGGGAGAGGAGGGGAACATGGTCAGAGATTCCCCAAGCAAGGATTTGAATATCAGTGATCGCAGGGCATTCAAGGGCAAGCATGAATATTAAGTTAATTCAGGAGTGACTGCAGTGAGCATGCAGAAGTGTGGATTTATTGGAGCAGGCAGGGGTTTCACATTTTCTACACATCGCATAGGCCAAACCTGGAGGCCCATTCTAAGAGACGTTTAGCGTTTGTGCAGAGATGAAGGGAGAGAATCCCTGTGGCATCACTGTCGTGAGCTAAGACTGCATTAAAGTGTCCCCCGATTACAGACAACTCTTGCAGAAGGGTCGACAACAGCCTTGAGAGGTCTCGAAGGGAAGACTCGAGAGTCACCGGGGCACATATGTCAAAACGAGATTAAGGGTATGACCACTCAATATTCCTGTGAAGGCCAAAAAATGCCCCAGGAAATCTTTAGCATCTTTGGTGACCGTGAATGAGAAGGAACGGTGTAAGAAGAACGTTATGCCATGGGAGCCACGTGTAAACCCTGTGTGGAAAACCCTGTCGTACCCTAGATGCGTCAGGAACGGGCATTGATTCCCCAGGAGACATGTTTATTGCAGCAGTAAAGCATTGGGAAGGAACGATGAGAGTATTTAAGTCTATATGCCCATTAACGTTCCATGAAATGATATGGAGGGGCTCAAAGTCAAGGTATGGTGCTGTCATGGTAGTGATTGGTGAAGAAATCAGGTGTATCTGTCTGAGTCGCGGGTAGGCTCCTGGGTGTTGGGCTCACGGAATAGGAAGGGAGGTGCCTCTGGGCCATGGTACCTGTAAGTACTCAGTGGAAAAGTGTTGTGCCACAAGCTGAACTCACAGAAAAGAAAGGCAACAATATATAAACTGAGTCCCTAACATTCCCCCAACCAACCCCCCACCACATATGTCATTCCCAGAAACATCTGTCACCCTAAAAAGAAAACTAAAAGCCAACACTGTGAACTTCAGAGTGGAGTGGTGAACCCCTCCTTGCTGCAGGATCGTGAAAGTTCAGGAGTTCGAGACAGTCCATAAGTATGAGGCCTGTATGAGGTTTCCTCCATTGTCAGTGTGGCCCCATTCTCCAATCACCGGTCTCCAAGAGAGGTCAGTGTCCTCCAAGCCAGCAAAAGTGGGGCATCAGAACATCTGCCCAAACTGGAATCTGGGTCCGGCCGAGGCAGAGCGGTGGACAGAGAAGACCTGGGTGCCCTCTGCACCACAAGGGCAGGCGATGAGGGAGCCACTCTCCTGGCATTGTGGCCCCTCCAGGGGAGTACACCTCCTGTGAGGCCTGGCAGTCCCATCCTCTGCAGCGTGTGTGCATGGTCATGAGGGGGAGGGGGAGGGGTGAGCGGCCACCTGTTGGTTGAGAGGTTGCTCCTCCGTGCCGAGGTCCATGCCTCCTCTGGGTTGTCAAAGAAGTAGGTCTTGTTGTAGAAAACCACTTTGAGTCGAGCCGGATACAGGAGCCTTTATGGAAGGTTGTGATCCCAGAGCTTTTGCTTTACTTCTGTATAAGAGCAATGTTGGGTTTGCACCTCTTTGATGTAGTCAGGAAAGATCAATATCTTGTTCCCTTGGTAGGATAGGGTGGGCCGAGAGCGGGTCTCCTGCAGGATAGTGTCTCGGTCTTCAAAATTGAGAATTCTGTCGATCATTGTTCTGTGTGGGGCCCGCAGTGGAGGTCTGGGCATGAGGGCCCAGTGAGCCTGCTCCACAACAAACCATGCTGAGAGGCGATCCGAGGTCATCCAGGATCTAATCCAGCTCTCCCAAGAAGGTTGTGGCTTGCATCAGTTCCGCTCTCTCCGGAATGCCAATGAAGCCTAGAATGTTCTGGCAAGAGCGATTTCCAGCATCCTCAGCCCATCGATTGAGCTCAGCGGTGTGAGTCAGTAGCTTGGAGACCTGCGCCTTCAGTGTCCCAATATTGTCTCCCACCAAGGATGTGTGGGATTCCACATCAGAGATCCTGGCCATTGTGTTTCGGAGGTCTGATGAGAACCCATGTTGACGTGCACTTTATCTATCTTGGTCTCCACAGAGTCCTGGTAGGTATGGATAGCCTGGAGGATGGTGGACAGATCTCACTCCGTTAAAGGATTTATAGCCAGGGTGTTGTTTCCAGCGATGGAGCAACCTATGGTGTATCGGTCTATCCAGGTTTGAGATGGAGGACATTTTTTGAGTTTATCCTTGCCCATAGACCAATTCAAAGAGGAGGTAACACCTCTTGGTCAGGAAACCAGACCAAGAGGGAGGGCAGAGTCAAAACCCCTCTTACAGTTCACCAGTCGTCCTGCCGGATGCTTTCCAACCAGGAACCAGTTGCACTAAGCGGGCCACAGGGACGGGAATGGCGTCATAATGGCATCTCGATCAGGGAATGATGGACGGTACCCCATCGTCTTAGGGGCTTCGTGGTGCTCAGCGGGCCACGAGGCCTTAAGGACCACAGCGGAAGGACCCAAAGCCCAACACCTCCAGGGAAGGAAAGGCCTGTAAGGATGGCAAAGTCTGGGGTCTCCCTAGTGGTGAGTCCACCCCTTCTTTTCACATGCTCCCTTCAGCCTCTCCACCTCCGTGTCGGGCATTGTGGCAGCCCAGTGCGCGATCCTCTCCTAGGCCGCCTTCCTTCCTGTCCGTGGGGGTCTAATCCTCATCCCGCATGGGGAGCAAGGCCTCAGCGCTTGTATGGAAGTTCACACATAAGGAGCCACATAAGGGTATAGCCACGTACCCGGGGACAGGGCTTGCAACTAGGAAGTCCCCCGAGCATCTTCAAATCAGCAGGTCATGTGTAGGCAGTGGCCCTGGCAGTTCAGGTGTTAAGGCACCAGTGTGGGCCCAGGAATCAGTAGGCTTCACTCCAACCACACTGTGCCCCCCGTTTGGTGCCCACCCCAGGCAATCCAGTCACAAGATCCACCAGAGGGAGTGATCCTTGATGAGCGTCAAGTCTCTTAGGATGCCGTACTTCTCTTGGGAATTCAACACTGATATCTGTTCCCCCCCATGCAGCCTCCTTACCTGCTCAATCACCGCCCTCTGGGTGCCTCCTGGTGATCATCTACCAGCAGGCCCATCGCAGAGCGAGGGAGGAGAGGGTAAAGAAGGCTTTTACAGAATAGCCCGCCCTCTTAGGCAGGCATAGACACGGATCAAGCTGAATCCCAGGCATCACAGGCAGGTATACTCAGCAAAGGGGGGGCCTGAGATCTTCCGATCTGACCCCTGCGCTACCCATCAGGATCCGTGCAGCTCCCCTCCATAGGGGCCTCTTTTGACTCACAAGGCCGACCCCCGGCATGCTGTCATCTGGAGTCGGGGGTCGCAGGCAGAAGCAGCCAATCAAGGCTGGTACTGCGATGCAAGCGACAGACAGGCAGGCCACGGACTGTCCTCTCTATAGCATGCAGGTAGGCAGCAGACCAGTGGGCTCCACCCTGGTCGCGGGCCAAAGAATCACAGAGGCAGTGCAGCTGGGGGCCAGGGAAACTTTCAGCCGACCACATGAGCCCTCCTCAGAGCCCCAGCGGTCCCGGATCACAGACCCTCAGTGCAGCCTTCTCAGGGGGCCGACATCTTGTGTGTGGGCAGTCCACTGTTCTTGAGATCAACAGGGAGCGTATGAAGGAGGGTTCCAAAGCACTCTTAGAGTGGGACCGTCATCTTGAGACTCGTAGCCACGCCACCATTACACCTGTTTGAGTGACAACATACAGACAAGACAAAAAGGCATACACAAAGATGAAAGAGAATGAACCTATGGAGAACAAAATAACTAGGATTGTAATGCAAAGCATTAGAGATGTTGGGGCAAAATGTGTTAAATCTATATTGAACATATTTGTACAGAGACATAGGATATCAACTCTAACTAATGGAAAAGTGAGGAGTAGTGAGCACTCTCATGACTGAAAAGATTAGTAGCAAATTTTGTGTCAAATCTACTGTATTTACTACATTGACAATAGAAAGTATCAACAAAAAGTTTTGCAGTAAACAATATTTTATTGTATTATTATAAAAACCGACAGGGGTGTGTCTAACTGAGACTGTGATGAATGGAGGTTGAGATGTGCACATCTCTTTAGTTACTATATTAATCATTTCAACTGGCAAGTCCTGATTTTATAAGGAATTCTGAGACTTATATGTTGCTTTTTGCTACTCAAAATCGATATTGGAGGACATTGTGCCGTTCTCAAATGCAATTCACATTTGGTTATTTATTTTTCTGCTGGTGATTAATTTGCATCATCTGCTCATTTAATATTTCTGCAAATGTTTTACTTACAGAAAAGTCAGGTAAATGCCCTAAGGTAAAATATACCTGCGGGATCGATCCTCTGCCCAGAAGTTGCGACACTGACAACAACTGCCGTGGGATCCAGAAGTGCTGCCAGCGGTCTTGTGGCTTTGAGTGTACAGACCCTGTGCGCCCAGGTACAATACGAGTGCAAGCCTGTCTACGAACAGGACACAGATTCAGTGCTCAGACCCTATCACGGCTTGTTGGATAATGCAATGTTTTGATGTGCACACTCTAGAGATCTGTTAGGAAGCTGCAAGCAGAATCTCAGTGGTCCGTAAACTGACTTTTACATTTACAAACATTGTAACAAAATTACAAAATCTATTCCTAATTGTTGCCGTAATGGAAGTTTTGGAAAGCACCTAGACATTGTAGATAGAGTATTGCTCAATTTTAAAATGCACACTTTGCTATTCCAAATTAGTTATCGGTAGAAGCACTGCATCAGGTGTGGGGCTCTTGTTAGATGCAATCAAAATTGTGTCTTGGTGTATCTGGTAGAATTGCATCCTGCGTGGGATCCTTCTGTTAGGTATGAAAAGATCTTAACCGGAGCACAGAGCTGCACCATGCAAGGAAGGAAGAAGAGATAAACTGCAATCATAAGAGAAGTTGCCCATTCCTACACCACAGCATGACTAACGCTGCAGTCTTCTCCGCTCATAAAGCAGTAATCACATCTTATAAGCATGCAGCTGACTGCACAACCCACCTACGCAAAGACAAACAGCTCAGCAAATAAATTATACTCCCAATCCAGGCTGCAACACAGAGTCATTCGACCCAGTCAACAGAAGAGATTATTTGCCATCTTAAGAACAGGCATGCAACCTGAACTAAAGGAAGAAACAGTAGTACGATGAAAAGAGATAGAGTGAAGAATGCCAGAAAGAAGAGCAGTGGAACAAACAGTGATAGAGTTAAGCATGGTACAGTAATGATTGACCTGAATGGTGGCATTAAGCGTAGTAGAGAGAAGAGTGAAGTGCGCTATAGTGAAAAACTGTTATGTGCAGAGTTTCAGAGAAGACTGATGAGAAGTAGGGTAAGGAGTAGTAGAGAGAGCACTGGTGGAGAAGAAAAATAAGAAGAGAGTGAAGGGTTGGAGGGGGATACTATGTAATACACCTTACGGTGACTTACAAGAGCCAATTGTTTGGTAAAGTTGCCTATGTGTGCCATCCCTCTGAAGATCTTGGATGCTTTTTCAATATCCTTTGTTTCAAAGGAGTCAAACCATCTATAAGAATTATTCAGTGTGAAGATGTTTAAACTGCCGGTGACAGTAGTGCTGTTGGTCCAGGAAGGCTGTGTTTCTTATGCAGAATGTTAATAATTCTGATTGTGTGTTGCAGATACACGGCATCCAGGCAAATGCCCCATCAAAAATGTCTTATGCAAGGGGCCACTGCCTCCCCCACTGTGCCAGTGCGACAGCGAGTGCCCTAAGAATCAGAAGTGCTGCAACGTGTGTGGGAAGAAATGTTTAGATGCTGTGATTGGTAAAGTATCCTCAGAATCCTAACTTCTTGGGTGTCAGGGGTCAATGACTAAGCTCTGTTGCTTCTGTTCCACTCACAGCACCCAAAAACCTGTTGGGATTAAGAAGGACCACATAATATAATACTACTTAAAACAGATAACACAGCATAACATAGCATTACATACCATTAACTAAGAAAGGATAATATGACATGAGATAGAACAACATAACATTATATAAGATACCTTACATCACATAGCATTTCAGAACTTTTCATAAGATAGTATAAAACAATATAAGACAGCACTACATAAGGGTACATAAGATAGGATTATATGGCATGACATAGCATAAAAGAACATTACATAAGATAGCATAACACAACATGACATAGCATAACATTAAATGACATAGGATAGCATAATACACCATGACATAGCATAAAGTAACATTGCTATTGGCCACACACAGTCTGATTACTTTTTTCCTGATGTGCTCATCTTTGTCTTGCTTTCCACCAATTTCAAGTATATAATTGTGTCACTAAACCCAAGTGCACTTAAAAAACACACGTCAACATACTTGAATATTACTCTACTGATTCAGCACAACTTCTTCACTGAGATGAAAGAACAAAATCATATTATCTTGCATTATACAATCAGTCCCTCCAGTCTAGCTATGGTTATGTCACACTTTCCACAGAGAAAGCATGATTTTTTGCCCATAGGTTTGGGCGACTTGGTTGAGTAGGCATGAAATTTGGCACTCACCTACTGCAGAAAGCTGAGATCCGACCTGTCAAATGTCATGCAAATCTGGGCATAGAAAGGTTAAGGTGGTAGTGATTCAAAAAAGATGTGCTTTCCCTTTAATGCTTCCATTGGAATTTTTGCTCTCAGCTAAAGCAAAAACAGCTGAACAGATTTACACCTTGAAAGTAGAAATTTTCTCAAAAAGCAAGCTTTTGTTGGTTTCAGTATATCCTTTTATCAGTTTTTCAGACATTGACATTGTAAAAAGGTGTTGGTAGGCTTGAAAAAGTTGGAAATACTCTGTATGGGATGGGTAAATTAGCCAAGAAGCAAGTGATATATAGAGCATGGAATAAAATTGAGGCTAGAGAGCTAGAAGATTTATTGAACTCTACCTCTCTTCGTTTACCAATAGACATAAAAGAGGCGACCACCCAATACTCTAACTGGCTTGAGGCGGCCGGCAATAAGTTAGAGCCTAAAAAGGTTCTATACTGTAATAGAGTACGGCCCTCTGCCCCTTGGTATGTCCAGGAACTAAAAGATCATAAATTGAAGTGTAAGTTGTTAGAGAGGAAGTGGAGAAAGGGATATAAAGCCGCAGAGAAAGAAGCATACAAACTAAGCATGGTGGCTTATAAACACCTCATCCGGGCATCCAAGAAAATTATTTTTGCCAATCGAATCAATTCGGCTATAAATTCAGCTAAAGAACTCTTCAAAATAGTCACCAGCCTGGCGTACCCTGGTACACCCAGTGTTCCCTCGAATCAGGAGCTTTGCGGCGAAATAGCCAGATTCTTCTGCAGTAAGGTGGAGGCTATTTTCACCACATTTAATGGCCCTACAACAGATGGAAAATTAGGTGTCGGAGAGAGATTTAAATCCCGGTCAGGTTTTCATTTCAGTTTTGATGAGTTCGCACCTTTACTCATCGGAGAGACTCATATGTTACTGATGTCTACTAAATCAGGCTCTCCTCATGATCCCTGTCCGGTGGAGGTTTTAAAGTTAGCCCCAGAACCGATTGCTATAACGCTGACCGCTATGATAAATGCCATGTTCAAGGAAGGACATTTTCATATAGCCTGGAAAACCGCATCGATTTTGCCTCTACTCAAGAAACCCAATCTGGACCCTAAGGATCCCAATAACTTTCGACCTATCTCGCGTATTCCTCTGCCAGCTAAATTGGTTGAGAAAAGTATGAATGCACAACTAACTACATACTTACGTGAAGCACAAGTATTGGATCCAACTCCACACGGGTTCAGAACAGGGCATAGCACGGAGTCCGCGCTTCTAAAATCTACAGAGGAAATTAGGGCCGTACTAGATCAGGGAGGCAAAGCCGCAATGATCATGCTGGACTTGTCCGCGGCCTTCGATACGGTCCATCATGATTTGTTGATGGACTGGTTGTGGGGATGTGGAGTCCGAGGCAAAGCGTGGGAACTTTTGATGTCCTTCCTTTCGGACAGAAAGCAAACAGTGTCACTTGGCACATTCTGTTCTAAACCGTTTTCATTGCCCTGCGGGGTTCCGCAGGGCTCTTCTCTTAGCCCGACGCTTTTTAATGTTTATGTTTCCTCTCTTGCACCCCTGATCAGGTCATTTGGATTTGCTCTGACATCATATGCAGATGACACTCAGATAGTGGTGTCTCTGCTACCAGGGCAAGAGAGGGGGACAGAACTACGATTTCATGACTGCATGGAAGCAGTGGGTAAATGGATATCCCAAAACTGCTTAAAACGTAACTCGGGTAAGACTGAGGTTATTCTGTTTGGCAATGCTCCCAAGTTTTGGACCCCAAGTTGGTGGCCAGCTTCGCTGTGTGTACTTCCAATTCCCACCAGGAAAGTAGAAAACTTGGGAGTCCTGATCGACGATAAGCTTCAGCTCGAAGACCAAGTTAATTCAGTTGTTTCGGCTAACACATTTGCCCTGAGATCATGCAAGAAAATTTTACAGTATCTACCAATGAAAAACCAAGGTACAGTAGTGACTGCATTAACTACGACGAGGCTGGATTATTGTAACAGCCTCTACTTTAACATTCAGGAACAACTGTTGCATAGACTCCAACTTCTACAGAATTTGGCCGCCAGACTGCTTACAGGGACGGCTAAATTCGCCTCTGTCTCTGGTGACATCAGAAGACTTCACTGGTTACCCATTAAGAAACGGGTGCAGTTTAAATCACTCTGTACTGTTTTTAAAGCTCTTCACGAGACCGGTCCAGAGCATCTGAAGCAGCAGCTTCAGTGGGATGTATGACATTACAACACGTGTTATTACAACGCGTGCAGTTACATCGCATGTGTTACAACGCATGCGATGTTACAACGCTATGCCATTACAACGCAAGTCTTTACATCGACTTGCACTAGATGGCGTGCTAACATTAGAAAAGTGTAATTTACTATTCCAACTCCAGTCCACGTAACAGTAGGGAAGGTGTTGGGATAGTAAACTACACTATTTGTAATGTTAGCACGCCATCTAGCGCAAGTCGATGTAAAGACTTGCGTTGTAATGGCATTGCGTTATAACATCGCATGCGTTGTAACACATGTGATGTAAAAGCTGCGCGTGGTAAAAACCGCGTTGTAATGGCTGTTCCCCGTTTCAGTGGTATGTTCCCAATAGACCACTCCGCTCTCTAGGAGCTAAATTAGTAGCAGTTCCTCCCTTTAGAAAAGCCGGCTGGGGAGGTAGGAGTTTTCGGGTGGGGGCAGGCAAAGCTTGGAACGCCCTCCCATTTCAGCTTCGAAATAGTATGGATCTTTTGACTTTCAGGAAAGCCTTAAAAACTTGGCTGTTTAGCATTTAATCTGTGGCCTCTGTTTTTGGTGAGTTCTTTGGGAGGTTCTTTGTAGATAGCGCCAGGACACCTTCGGGTAACAGTTTGCACTTTAGAAATACTATAACATAACACATTGGCAATTTAAAGTCACAATTTTGAATAATAATTTCTGTCAATCAGATTTGGACTATTTTCGAAATGTGACTGCCTGGGTGTCAATTTATTTTCCCTGAAATTTTGATAATCACAATTTTGTAAGAAAAAATGGTGCAGTGTAAACATTATTTCAAAAGCAATGGGAGGGGCCTGTGGCAGCTGCCAGACCCCAGGGGAGTGCTCCGGACACCCAGACACATAGACAATGGGGACACAATCAGGAACAAGCATTTGTAATGCAATAGGTCTCGCATTTGCGAGAGTTTAAGCTATTGGCATTGTAAATAGCAATGCCTTTTATTTATGTGTTTTCAAAAGCAATACATATATAAAAGGCATTGTCATTTCTAATGCCAATAGCTCAAACTCTTGCAAATGCAAGACCAAGTTCATAGTGGCCACGCCCTTTTTGTTTAGATGCTTCTCACCGTATTCAGGTTACAGTAAGCAGTGTCTAATAGCGGTGCGGTTAACATTAAAGTGAAAGCGCGGTATGGGAGATTTCACACAAAAAAAGCAAATTCTGTAGCGCAGCCGCTAAAGTGCAAGCAGACCACGGTGTAAATTCAATAAAGAAGTGCGACCACTAAAGTGAAAGCGGACTATGCTGCAAATTAAAAATAATTACATTAATAACAACAATGTAAAAGCGGGCGGCAACGTCCTGGGTGGAATAGGGGATGACCATTAAAGAAATTAGTGCTCACCAACTAGATAAAGCAGCCTGTATAAGACCACAAGTTAAAAGTCCAGTCGTTATGGGAGGATACAAATGCAGACAAGGGGGGTACCAAGGAGAGACTAGTAAGCCTGTTCACGAATGAAAAGCAACGATTTTGAAAGGACTGTAACAGGAGCCAATTGAAAAGATGGGCTGCAAATGGGCAGAACTAAAATATCTGAAATCTGCATGTCCCTCTTACAATACAGTACACTGGATTAAACATTCCTAAAGTATGATACTCAAAAAGGTGCTGAAAGTCCAGCCAAGGTGTTATCATTATTTTTTTTTTTTAAAGAGAAGTTGCAGCAATTTCTTGTTGAAAGGAGAGGGGCATAGGATTTCTCTGACCACAATACACAAATACTATTGATCGGTAAATACACCTGGTGGGTGAGGGGAGCACTAAAGCACAGTACGAGCTCTAAGGCACAGGATGAACTCACTGCACCTGGACAGATACAGAATGGGAGGAGTCAGATATGTACATTATAGTTGTGGAGGAAGAGTATGGCTGTGTTGCTAAATCCTACTTATAGTTGTAAAAGCAGAGGAAACAGCAAGCTCCAACATGGGATGTAGAGGTAAGTAACCCAAGAAACCCCAGTTTGGGGCAGAAACTACACGTGCGACATCATTGAACTTTCCGAATCAAGTAAGTGTGACCTGATAGGTGTTTTAAAAGAAGGAGACTTCTGGGGGAGATACAAGAGGATATAGTTCAAACAATTAAGCAAAGGAATTGAACTTCACCTAGATCATTTTTTAGATACATCCAAGTAAGACATGCAGTGAATAACTAGGTCCAAATGTGGAGGGTGCTCCCTGAAGGCTCCCTACTGTGAGCTGGATCGCTGGTGGGCATGGGACCCACTGATGCAGTGTGAAAGATTAAAGCATTAGCAAACAACGCACCGAATACAATCAAAGACCAAGTGGGAGAAAGATGTAACAGGACCACCCAGTGGCTGCAACCAAAGAGTTTGTATTTTCTCCAGGATTAGAGGTGTGTGTATGGGGGGTGGTGGGGGACTGTTTGAAAGCCACAAAAACCAATGGAAGGGTTTCCCCCCCAAAAAAGTTGTCCTTTTGTCTTGCCACAGGTCTGCGCGCAAAGAGATCAGTGCAGGAATACAGCCAATAAAATGTGCGCATTCAAGGAGGGGTGGGACACTTGGTCAGTATTTGAGTCGCAACTCTTGAAAACGCTGGGGATGACTTGGGTGGGAGTCCTGAATATATTTGGGTTTCCCCAAGTTTCAACATTGGGATACAAGGACAGCAATCTCAAGTGACCACAGGCAGGAGCCATCCAATTTTTTTTTTTTTTTTAAGGAGGGCACAAGGAGCGAAAATATCCATATAGAATCCCATAAACAGCCCTCAATTCAACTCTAAAATGAGGAAGATTGTGAGAAAGTGTGTTTATCCCTTCACACATGTGCTATACATAGTGTGCGCAGACCTCAGCATGGCCAGGAGTGCTGCGCGGGAAACAGTAACACAGCGCGCATCTTCACTGCGAAGACGCTGTCTATTCAGAAATAATTGGTGAACTAACACGGACTATGCACCGTAAAGAACATTCTGCCATATTAGAACATTGGAATGTTGGAAGCTCCACTGAAAACAATGGAGTGCACCGGGCTTATAATGGCTGGTATAAGCCCGGAGCTCTAACATTCCAATGTGTCTTTGAACAAAGGCTTCAGGGAGCCTGAGGGGATTTGAATCCCCTCGCGCTCCCTGAAGGCTTTGTTTTGTTAGAACATTCTGCCCTCTAGTGGCAGAATGTTCTAATAGCCTGATAGCCCTTCGTAGCAGGGCTATACCGGCTTTTAAAGTCCCTCTGCTTTGTTAAAGTCCCTCGCCTTCAGCTCGGGCCTTTAACGCTGCAGCTGGCCTTTAATAGCCGGTATAGCCCGCTACGGCGGGCTATAAGGCTATATTAGAACATTGGAATGTTGGAAGCTCCATTGAAAACAATGGAGCGCTCCGGGCTTATAATGGCCGGTATAAGCCCGGAGCTCCAACAATCCAATGTTTCTTTGTCGACAGCTCTGGCTGCGAACAATGGCTTGAGGGAGACCGAGGGGATTTCACTCCCCTCTGCTCCCTGAAGGCTTTGTTTTATTTGTTAGAACATTCTGCCCTCTAGTGGCAGAATGTTCTAATAGCCTTGTAGCCCTTCGTAGCAGGGCTATACCGGCTTTTAAAGTCCCGCTGCTTTGTTAAAGTCCCTCGCCTTCGGCTCGGGCTTTTAACGCTGCAGCGGGCCTTTAATAGCCGGTATAGCCCGCTACGGCGGGCTATAATAGTACCAAGTCCCTTTAACTCCGAGGATGGCTCAAGTCAGCAAGGATTTCTCTGATCACGCAGAAGTAATTGAGTGCTGGCAGAAAGGACTCGTAGAATGTCGTTGCACAGCACACAATAATTTATTCCCTAATAACCATCTAATAGCAGGGGCATTCTGATACCAGAAATGTCCTGAAAGAATCACAGAACTTGCTTAAATGATCGACTATATCATCCAGTGAAATTCTTCAACCGAAATACAGCTGGAATGCCCAGTGCCGTTTTTAGAAGCGTATTTACGTTTCCAAGCCAGGCAAGGACTTTCCCAAAGCCGCGCTTTTTGAAGCGGTGCCAAGATTATGTGAAATGTTTGAAGGTCAAGTTTAAAGGAATAAAGAGGTGTGCCCCACGGTCATTTACTGGGCGGTCAATCGCGTCCAGACACCAACAGCCTGGTTCACAAAGACTTGTTTGTATAAGCATGCTGCTGCAAAAGCGAATTTTAAAGGAGGACTTTAAAATAATTGGTCATGAAAGAGACCAGTGACGGATGCCCCTCGGAGACCCCCTCGCGCTCTCCCACTCTCTGCTGGCGTATGGCTGCCTGGCATGCAGTCATCGACAAATGGGTTTCACGTGCATGATGCCTTTTTCAGCACTAAATTCCGGCCCTCTAAATCCCTGCTCAGGAGAGCCCATCCCTTCTGCTTCAGCTGTGCTCAAATGCTGAAATACCAGACAAATGCCGCCTGTGGAAACTCCCCGGAGAACGTACATTACAGGAAATTCAGGGGCAGACCATGAAAATTACATATAGTTGGTTACCCTAGCTGGTGAGTGTTATGATTTTTAAAGGGATGTCAACAGAAAGGAAATGTGGGCGGAGCTGCAACGCCTCCACGGAAACAGCATTGGAAAGGAAATTAAACTAGCAGGAAAGAATTACAAAATAAAGTTAGAGCGCAACGTTTCAGCGCTCTAAAAATAAAAATGCATTTGTGAAGGCCCACGACGCTTTGATGACACGGGAGCTCCAGCGAGCTGTTTCACAAGGAGGGAGGGGGAGGAGGGAGGGGGGAGTGCGAGCCAGAGCATGATGGAGGAAACAATGAGACCATTAACAGCGCAGCGCTCGTAAAAGGGCACCGCGCTGATTATGTACGTGTGTGTGTGTGATGCTCGACGTAAAAAGTAGTCCCCAAAATAATATATAAACACTCAGTGTAGGGAAACTGTAGTTGGTCTTTGCTGCTTCCTACAACAAGCATTGGCATAGCCAATAGGTCTCGCCTTTGGGACCTTATAAGTGTTTAGCCATGCAACAGGTGATGTTGTTGCACCAAGGATATTGTGCTGCATAACTAAATACTTATAAGGTCCCAAAACCAAGACCTATTGGCTATGCCAATGCTTGTTTTGGGAATATGGTCACCCTAGTGTTTGCGTTGTAAAGGCATGCGTGCGTTGTTCCACATTACAACCCCATTTGGATTTGCGGCAGGCAATGTTTTTTTTTAATATCAGGGAAATCAACAACAAAATACCCGCCCAGCGGATTATAAAATGGACCCACAAACAGCCAACAAACCGGAATAGCCCGACCGGTCAGACCAGCCCTTCTGCACCACCGTGTTGCCCTGGGGTCAGTGCTTTCTCACGAGGCACGCACACTTGTCCTGGAGGCGCCCGGACTGGCTCCGATGACCCATCCCTCGTGATTGGCATTCCAGAGAGGGCACACGCTTTAACCTGGTGAGGGGGATGGGAGACGCTGCAGAAACAACGATAGATACCATGTTTAAACAAGCATTGGCATAGGCAATAGGTCTCACGTTTGGGGCCTTATAAGTGTTTAGCCAGAGCTATAGGCTTTGTCAATGTCCTTAAGCTATGTTTTAGAGCAGTGTGGCTGCCGTGCGGCACGTTGAAAAGTTATAAGAGTATTATAAGCATTTTGCTACCTTATATATAACCAAGAAGACATTATGTACAACTGAACGACCCAATTAAAACAAGAATTAACATGCAAAATGTGTTGGTTTTTTTGTCCTTGCAATTACTTCCTGTCTGTTGTAATGCTGGTTTGTTATAGCTTTTTTTTCTGGGGGGGGGGGGGTGGAAGACATAAACAGGAGAGTGGAGGTTGAGACATAGTCCCTGAATTGCAACATGAGCAGCGGATGGAGACTAGGGGAGATCCAACAGAGGCCCGATTCCGAGGGCAGACTGCGGTGGTGCTGAGGTGGTGGTGTGCTGGTGCGGAGATGATACTCTGGGTGATACTGAATGATCCTCCGGTGGTGCTGAGGGATGCTGAGGTGGTGGTGTTTTGGTGCGTATGTGAGGCTCCGGTGATGCTGAGTGACACTGAGATGGTGCTGAGTGATGTTGAGGTGGTGCTGAGTGATGCTGTGGTGCTGAGTCATGCGGAGGTGGTGGTGCTAAACTGGTGCTCAGGTGTTGCTGAGCTACTTCTCAGGTGGTGCCGAGTGATGCTGAGTTGGTGCTGTGTGCTCACATGCAGTGACACTGTGTGTGCTCGCATGCAGTGACACTGTGTGTGCTCGCATGCAGTGATACTGTGTGTGCTCACATGCAGTGAAACTGTGCCGGTAGGAGTTAAACCACAGGTTAGGGAATAACTGTGGACCCGGAATTACTAGGCATAAAACCACATGGAATTCCTGATTCGCTGGGGTTTGACGCGTCCTTTAACCAGCTGCTCTGAGAAGGTGGTGAATGTGTGTGGCAGATTCTGCTGAAGGTGAGGGTGAAGTGAGAGCGAGAGGGTAGTAGAGAGTAAGGGAGGGAAGAGGCAGATACTCCTGGTGGCGGTCAAAAATTGCTACCCTGCAAGAAAGCAAAGACCGGGGATGAACTTTGGCTGCTGTTGCAGCTAAAGCCTCCTGTGGTGTTACCGGACGGAATTGCCACCTGGTAAAATCAGTTCTGGTATTCCCACACCGGGGAAAACTAGATGTGACAACACCACCCCACTCGTGATCGGATACAGCAAAATTGTGACAGTAATTCCGTTCTTCCTGACTGGTAGTCTGTCCTTAAGAAGAGTACTTGAAAGCACAGACGTAGTAATAATCAAAGCTTTCGTAGCATTATGTCAATATCCATTTCTCAAAGCACTATAATAAAATGGTGGTTAGTGTCATCCAACTGAATGGCAGAATGAACAGCCCGGTCAGCCATGCTATTATTTCACCAAACCACAACTCACAAGCAGTGAGGTCAGTAACTCAATACAACCTTATAAAATGATGGCATTAGGTGCATGAACTCACCTGGGAAGAAGGCCAGCATTAGATGAGTGCACATTGATGTGTTTCAGTGGGAGTCTCTTAAGCTGCCCACGAGGCCTCTGGCAGTGAAGGTGCGCTTCACAGAAAGCCTAACTCCTGCGAGGGCTTCAGTGCGCCTAGAAGCAGCAGAGACACCAGCTCAAAATCCAATGTTTGTTTTTAAGTACTGGATTAAACAGCCCGATCCCGCAGTACGCTTGGAGTTTGTACAACAACCACTGAAGGTTGGAGGAGCTCTTGGCCGCAGGAGGAAGGGCTCTGTTTGTAAAACGGTATTTTTCGTAGAACGGTGTCAGGACCAACAGTACACGGTGCAGAATGCGGGCAGTGCCGCTGCTTCCTTCTCATTGGATTCCAGAAAGAGACCCCGGGCAGGGCGCTCTGCTTGCCGGACAGTTGGTCATTAACAATAAAGGCATTAACTCTTTCAGCGCTCCTTCATTAATAATGAAGGAGCGCTGAAAGAGTTAATAACCGAGTAAAGAAGGGAGCCCCTTGGACTAAAAAACGAACTTATTCAAAATTGAAATCTTCCCAGACTCCGTTGTGCAGGCCACCATACTCTGAAAAAGGCAACATTTTGATAGAACACCATGACGTTTAGGGCCCGACCAGAGAAGACAGCGCTGGCATTGAGCCTGTTACAACAGCTACTTCTTTCTCTCACTGAGAAAATGCAGCGTAAGTTGAGATTCTTGAGATCAAAACGCAGGGAGACCTGATGTGCGTTTCAATGTATAAATACATTACTTTTGAACTTGGTAAAAGGATGATGTTTATTTATTCATTTTATTGAGTTTTATATAGCGCTGGCTAGACCCGGAGGTATCAGCGCGCTTTACATGAGGAACAAAGCAATAAAGTTTCACAGTTACATCAATTAAAAAGAATTGCATAGTAACAAAAGACAAAGAACAAGTCCAAGGAGAAAAAAGAGGGAAAGGGGGAAGTGGCTGGATAAGAAAATCAATTAGGTCTAATAAATCGGCAACAGAAGGTAGAAGTTCCGGGTAACAACTGACCGGCTAGAGATCAACAATCATAACTCCCCAGGGTCACGGAGGGTGGAAAAAAATGAGAAGGGGTGAAGGGGACATAGGGGGAGGAAATGGGGGGGAAAGGTCCGACAGGCGAATCAAGTACGGCCAGAGAATCGGGCCAGGACCGTCAAGATGCTGGACCCTCGACTCGGGCACAGAGTAGCATAAACACAAGATGGCAAAAGCATTTAAAAAAGTTCAAAAACAACAAAACAACGAACGAGCTGGCTCCGTAGGCAGCTGCCGGGGCTAGGAGGGAGGGGGGGGGGCTGGAGAATGCCGATAAAAGGGTCGTTGCCGAGAACAGATCTCTGGGTTGCATGGGTAACAGAGTCATCGTTCAATGAGGCGCAAAGTCAGCTTAGGTGCCCCAGAAAAGGCCATGGGAACCAAGAGGGCGCTTCACTCACCGGCTCAAGGAGAGGAAATAAATATGGGGGCACTGGTTATGTTATTTTCATTTATACAGCGCACAGCTACTCGGAAGTGTCCCGGCGCTATAGACCGCTGGGGAACCCGTCCTGGCTATCCCTGTGAGATGGTCCCTTTTTGGGTATCTCCAAGGTGAAACCAGGCATCCCTGGCGTCTGTGGGGGGCCGTTGTAGAGATGAGGCAAGCTTAATGCCCAGAGTTGCCAAGTGTGTTCCTAGTTAGAGTAGGTACCGAGGCGAGAATTATCGAGTCCGTTTTGACCCTGGTCCACGACCCTGCCGCATCAGGAATTGAACCCTGGTCCCTGGCCGATTCTCTGCTTACGGATCTGCCACCTCTAACCAGTGAGCCACACCTCTCCACAGGGGGAAACGAAATTCACGTGCCCCGTTGACAATCCGGCAAGGCGAAACCAGGGGACAAGCAGTTGCGAACAAGCCAGGAAAGGAGAACGGCCGGAGGGTAGATCACCAACCCAACACCTCAGCAGCCACCACTCAACTCCACGGGGCAGCATGGAGCGCAGAATTGAAGTCTGCCATCAGAGAACAAGCATTGGCCGTGAAAGTGAAAGCGGTGTATGAGCGCTGCAAGTTAAACCAGGCACATGCGCGCGTGAGTGTTGAAAGGCAGAGAGGCACTTGATCTGCAAGCTGCAGGGTTGGGTTTCGACACAGAGCAAGGAGAGGTGAGACTGAGCTTTGCCCGTTTTTTTTTAATGACCCTGGGTTGCTGTTTTATCCACTGTTCAAAGAGCTCTGCTACGCGAGATGGATTACATTATATGACGAATGGGGAGTCACGCAAGTAGCGACGGCGTCACGTCACACAAGGGTGACGTTTGACGAAAGGTTAGAACCTGATTAAGTCCTCGGGCGTTAGGGGCCATGCAGGGACTGGTGATGTACCCTTTTCATGTTACACGTAGCTGGGTAACGATTGCGAAAGACAGATACAAATAGGGCAACAAACCGCAGAGACACAAAGAGAAACAAGCATTGGCCGCGCGGCCGTAAAAGTAACGGCCGCGCAGCCGTGAAAGCGAAAGTAATAGCGATCGCGATCAAAGCGAAAGTGATCGCGATCGCTAGGACGGGACGCGCTGTGTGGCAAGCACGCGAGTGGTGCGCACGCAGCAGTGATTGGCGGCTGCGCGCGTGCAAGCTCGCGTGCACTCAAGCTTTAGGCCACAGGCAGCACTTTAAAAATCCAAAATACAAAATGTCTCTGAGAGCCAGGTGCGCACGCAGCAGTGATTGGCGGCTGCGCGCGTGCAAGCTCGCGTGCACTCAAGCTTTAGGCCACAGGCAGAACTTTAAAAATCCCAAATACAAAATGTCTCTGCGAGCCAGCGCAAGTGCTGGGGCTCAGCGAGACCTAAAAACGGAAGAGACATATCGGATCAACAGCCAACAGTGAGAGAGCTAAGAAGAGCAATGCCAGAATCAACCGATGGCAAGCAGTAGTAGAAATGACCCTACATATTGTGTTTAATATAGGTCTTGCGACAGCGCATGCGCTGTCTACGCGAGACCTAAAAACTGAGCTCAGTAGAGTAAAATTGTGATTTTCATGAAAATCAGGATTGAGGTGCTGCCATTTTGTATGAACAGATAATATACAATTTTGTAAAAAAACATTTCAAAATTCTCATATCAATTATGTTTTTTTCTGAAATCATAATGTATGAATGAGATACGTCCCTGGGAGGAACCACAGGCAGGTTCTGCAGGTCTGTCCTAAGATCAAACCCTTGAAGCACCTCACACAGTGGAAGGATGGATATGTTTCACTGAATACAAACCCATGACACCACTGGATTTGCTAGTTATGCTATGCACGGCACGCAACACAAGCCGTACCATCTTCCTTTCTGTGGTTTTGGTTGGCAGCTTTTAATCACGCACCATTTGCAAATGGTAAACTTGGTATGGCGAGTGTGGCACACGTTGCAAAGGGCATTTCATGTATTCAGAATATTGTATTCAGACAGGGTTGTCACCTGCCTGGTTTTCATAGATGATCTAAAGCCGGTATTTTCAACCTTCATCTGTACATTCGTCAAACAGCAAATATGAATAGAAAGCACTTTTAAATGAGCTTTAGTGATGCGATAATGATAACTGACCAATTAAGTAAACAAAGGTCAAAAAGTGAATTCATACGATTTTGCTTACATTCCTTTTTCATTCTCCCCACTATTCCCTCCTTCCATGCATGAGTGTATGGGATTTCTGATGTCATCTTCATCATGAAAATATTTTAAACTCTTACATCTTTCTAATGTCCTTAAATAGTTGGTCGTTCTGGTCTGAAATTCAGTGCCGCGGTCTTTCCTCTTCTAATCACTGTCGCCTTCCCTCCTGCTGATGTCATTTGTGTAAATAAAGTCAGCTGTAACAAGCTGAAGCCAGCATTGCTCAGAGTTTAAATAAGTGTTTGTGTTCTGAACTCGCGCCTTACTTTTAAGTGCTGCCCTTCCTGCAATCGCAACTAGCATTACACGCGTGGGGGGGGGGGGTCACCCAGGGGTTCGCGGCGGGGGGGTTCATTTAAAAACATAAATAAACATACCTTTTTGGGTGTCCCGCGCGGAACAGGAAGCAGGCAGCGCCATCTGCAGATCATCTGATACCGGGCATTAGGGCATTAGGTAGACTATTTACAAACTATGAGCACAGGCGGCAATTAAAATCCCCCACCGTCATGAGGTTGTCATGCCCAACCCTCCCCTCGTTTAAGGAGTCTAAGGCACTATTTAAGGCACTAAAATTAGAGAGACATCCCGTCTCCCTATTTGCATTATAAAAGTTAAGTATTACCAGTGGAAAAGCTCTCCCCATGCACAATTCTATGCCCTGGAACACCTGAGAATCCCACTTCATAATCTGTAAGGCATTACAAGGCTAAAGATCTACAAAAATAATGAGGCCCACTCCTGCTCTGCCCATATTAGATTCAGCCGCGGGGCAGAAAATGGTCTTATACGCTTCCAGGAAGTCATTATTCTTTGACTCTCAGGCCTTTTCAAACAAAAAATATTAAATAACCTGATGTACAATAACCAACTATCCTCAGTGAACTTGGAGGACAAACATGCCACATTCCAAGAGATAGGTCTTAATTCATGTCCAAGCTTAGGATTAGTGCCATTGGGACGAGGAATAATAAATGGGGGCGAATGAAGAGTCCTAAAGGGTCTCACAACGAGGGGGATCTGGCAAAAGCCCATTTGGGCTTGTCGCCAGTAAAACACAAACCACCTGTGCACACTGATGAGAAAGACCTAAATGATGGGGCGACCGGGTAAGTGTCGCCTTTACATCGTGAAGTCCATCCAAATCATTAAGGTCCGCTAGGGGAGCATAGGAATTTGTGGGTCCATGAAGCAGCCCTACTCTACTTTCATCAGACCCACCCATCATTTGATGCTCCACCCCTAGGTTGCTCAACGGGGTCCATAAAAAAATCTCAGTGGGAGTAAATTGAGGCATGAGCCTGGGAAACATGATTTAGAAGGTCCATTAAGAATATTCCGTGCCCTCAATGGGTATTGCACCGAAATGATAATGCAGTCTCCACCAAAGATTTTCCTGGAGGGCCCTATCCAAGCAACCGTCTGCTCCATCAGAATGTCTTGATGATCCCTGACGGTGTAACCAGAGTGTAAGGCTAACCAATGAGAAACTTTATTAATCAATTGATCAGTGGATTCCCCCTTATCAATGGACAGTCCAGGTAGTACAGACAAAACAACGGTGTAGGGGGTACATGCCCGGGGGAGGAAATCACTGGGAGCTGGGAGGCCTTATGTATTTGCTCCCCTGTGCGGTAGGCGTCTACCATATGTGGGGCCAAAGTGGACCGATCCGCATGGGGCAAACCATCTACATTATTATTGGGTAGTATTAGCCAATACCACCTTGGACTTTAAAAGGTCATTTGCATGCAAATTACTATCACTGATCGGGGGATTAACTAAGGACATAGCATCAGCTGTGGGTAGGAGCTGTGGCGATAAATATTGATACATGACCAGAGAAGTTAAAAAACTTTCCATTTTACTTGACAAGTCCCTAGAGTCTGTCTCCAAATTGTCCAGTCTGGTCCAAAGAGGTGATAATAAGTCAGTAAAACTCACATAGGTTTTATGTAAAACTGGACCAGGTAGGTCAGCATCTCCTTCGCACTAATCCAAGTCTGTATGCTCGCCTGTCACTGGCGTGTAACCATGAGAACTTCAACCCCCCTCCCAGTTATCCTGCCCTCCCGCGACCCCTACAGGGTGAGCAAGACCTCTGACCTCCTGGTCTGAATACTGCTCTTCCCCTCATGCAGCTCCACCGTGGAGTGCGTGCCCCCAGTGCTGCAAGGTTGGTGTGCGAGGATTCTGTGCCTAGTTCTGCTCGTCTCCTCTTCTGTGCCTGATCTGCTGTCCTTATTCTTGCCTTTCCCATTTTCCATTTTTCTTGTCTATTCCTCATTTTTTGCCTTTTCCTTGTTCCTTCTCCTTCTGCCTTTTCCCTTCTTCTTTTTTCCCGCTTTTTAGGTCTCGCTGAGGCCAGCGCATGCGCTGGCTCGGAGAGACATTTTATAGTTGGGATTTTTAAAGTGCTGCCTGTGGCCTAAAGCTTGAGTGCACGTGAGCGTGCACGCGCGCAGCCGCCAGTCACTGCTGCGCGCGCACCACTCGCGTGCTTGCCACACAGCGCTCCCGTCCAAGCGATCGCGATCAATTTCGCTTTGATCGCGATCGTTATTACTTTCGTTTTTACGGCCTCGCGGCCGAATGCTTGTTTACTTTTAGCGCGAGGCGCGCGCGCTTGTACTTTAGCTGTCTGACCCCGCTCCTCACTCTTCCCTCAGTTTCCTGCTCTCCCCACTCTTATCTTTCCATTTCTCACTCCTCTTTCTATCTCCGTCTTCACCATCGCCATTCCGCCGAGATGCACTGGTGACATTTCTTTATTTCCAAAGAGTCCGAAGTCGAGTCTTTGTCTGCCGAGTGTGGAGACTTTCTGTGCACAGCGAAGCATTTCAGCCGATCTCAGGTCTGGTAAACAATGTCGGAGTCCTAATTAAGGGACATGCGCAGGTTTGCCGACATTTGCTATTTTATTTTTATATAGCCAACTCTGATGCTGCGAACGAAGTGACAGGTGAGGCTGTAATATGCGGAGTTCCGTTCAGTCACACACCATTGAGGCGCGCGCGCTTGTACTTTAGCTGTCTGACCCCGCTCCTCACTCTTCCCTCAGATTCCTGCTCTCCCCACTCTTATCTTTCCATTTCTCACTCCTCTTTCTATCTCCGTATTCACCCTCGCCATTCCTCCACCTCTCTCCAGCCGCTCTTCCCCTGTAGCCCTCTGTCTCTCAGGCTCTCTTAGAGTGTCCCCTGTACTCAGTTAGAATGACTGACCTTAAGCTGCCGACACCCCAGAAAGGCATCTAAGATCAGAAGAAATTGAGGTCTCCTCGCCGCAGGACCCGCGCAGTGGAGACGCCGAGATGCACTGGTGACATTTCTTTATTTCCCCGCGCAGAGCTCTGAAATCCTCTCCTGAGCTGCCGATTAATGAGATGGTGGAAATTGAAGAGTCCGAAGTCGAGTCTTTGTCTGCCGAGTGTGGAGACTTTCTGTGCACAGCGAAGCATTTCAGCCGATCTCAGGTCTGGTAAACAATGTCGGAGTCCTAATTAAGGGACATGCGCAGGTTTGCCGACATTTGCTATTGTATTTTTATATAGCCAACTCTGATGCTGCGAACGAAGTGACAGGTGAGGCTGTAATATGCGGAGCTCCGTTCAGTCACACACCATTCTCCAAGAGTCTCGCTGCAGTCCAGCTCCAGCCACCGCTTTCAAGCAACGAAGTTAAAGCAGATATTTCTAAGAAATAAGGTCTGCTGCTTGGGAATCTCTCGCTATGCAGCTTTACAAAGGGTAAGAAGTCTGTCATTGCAGAAGAAATGCAATGGTATGTATTCGTGTATTTAAGCCCAACTGGTGTCTCCTAGTTAGATGAAACATTTCTTGCTGTCTCATAGAGGAAACATGTCAGAAATTCAATAAAAAGAACATTTGTCCGGAATCCAGTTAACCAACCACAATCTTCAGCAATCTTAACCAATCCAAAAAGATGGTCTAAGAAAGTAAATAAATAAATATACATATTCACTTCAGGTGAGGAGATGTCATGGTTCAAACTAATAGATGAATGCAACTAAAACTGTCCAACTGTGATTAGCGATGCAGGGTTAACTCGCTTTCAGATGCACTGCTCATGACCTAACAGACGGCACTAGTTACATCATTGTAGTGGGCTGGGCCCACATGTTCAGGTGATGAAGTAGACGTAGCACTACTATCATCCATAATATTAGTGCTGCCATCACATTTGATCTCGCCATATACTTCTCTATGGATACACAATTGTTTGTATATGTGCCCTTATTTACTGATTTTGCCTTGCTATATGCTATTATTGTTATCGCATATCACCTATACCCAGGTGTGGACAAAACCCCACTTCAGGGGTTGATCACAGGCCCTGCCCAGTGACCTGATCATGCAACTTCCTACCTAAACCCGGTTGATAAAATGCCCAACACACCACCATCAAATGTACAGAGTGGGGGGTTAGCACAGGTCCTTACCTTTGACCAGGGCATGTGCTGTAACCTGTGAGCTGGTGTGATTCTTAAAGATTTTAAACAATTCTGTACTTTGGCCATGTATATTTACAGTTACTGATTTACAAGGCTCTTAACTATTCAGTATGGGGCACTTGATAGCCTTGTATGATGTCATTTTTGTCTTATATTGCTCATGAATAGTTTTTTTTTTATAGTCGTAGGATGTGTATTTATTGTTTTATTATTATGATAGTATAAATTGTTGTTTATTGTTTTACGAGCTGGTGACTTAAATAAACAAACATTTTGGATATCTACTGGTTACCTGGTTTTGAGATATATGAAACATCTCTAAGAGCGTCTTAGAAAGCCTGTTAATTGTAAACAATGTTGCAGTTGTCTAATCATGCAATCAACAAAGATCCAATGAGATTTACCCAGCAGTCAGCTCAGAGGTATGTTGGAATGCTCTTGGGAAGGTAATGCTGCAAGCTGATGCCTTTACTGACTTAGGATGACTCTAAGATGAAGAAGATGACAATATTCCGTATTTTCTGTGACGTGGGTGGTGGCGCATTTGGGCTTAGGCTGAGTGGCCCCTCAAAGGTTGGTGTGTTGGTTCTGTTGCTCCCAACAGGAGGATTTCAGACAGTGTCAATTTCAGACATAGAAAGTTCTCCTTCATCCAGTGGAGCACGTGTCCCAGACAAAATTAATTTTGACGCATGTCATTTATAATTTTTCTAGCTGGAAATAGATTTGTGTATCATTTTACATTTGAAAATTTGCCAATGCTTTTCTATGAGATGGTCCTGAAGGCATACATACATATCGAACATCAGACAGGATAAAAAACAAGCATTGGCATAGCCAATAGGTCTCACTTTTGGGACCTTATAAGTATTTACTTATACAGCACAATATCCTTGGTGCAACAACATCAACTGTTGCATGGTTAAACACTTATAAGATCCCAAAGGCGAGACCTATTGGCTATGCCAATGCTTGTTAGATATTGACATTATAAAAAGGTTTCAGTAGGCTTGAAAGAGTTAGAAATACGTTGTACTGTCCATAAAGTCACAATTTTGAATAGTATTTTCTGTCAATCAGATTTGGACTTTTTGCAAAATGTGACTGCTTGGATGTCAATTTATTTTCCCTGACATTTTGATGATCACAAGTTTGTAAAAAAAAAAAACTCAAATGAAGCTGTGTAAAACATTTGTTAAAAGCAATGGGAGGGGCCTGGGAGAGCTGCCAGTCCCCCGGGCAGTGCTCAGGGATCGCAAATACTTAGACAATGGGGACACAATCAGAAAAAAACTTAGTCCAGTAGAGTAAAATTGTGATTTTCATGAAAATCGGAAGCACCTACTTGCCATTTTGTATGAAAAGATAATATACCATCTTGTAACAAATATTTCACAATTTTAAAAACAATTATGTTTTTTCTAAAAACAAAATGTATGAATGAGATAAGACCCTGGCAGGATGAACAGGCAGGCTCTGCTGGTCTGACCTAAGATCAAACCCTTCGGCACCTCCCACTGTGCGCAAGCAAAACCCAGCGCTGAATGGGTAGATGGCAGGTGAATCAAGTGCATGATAAAAAAACATAGAAATTCACAAAAAACACAGAGTTAAAGGTTGGTTATATTTCACCGAATACAAAACCGGTAAACCACTGAAATTTGCTAGTTATGCTATGCACGGCACGCAACACAAGCTGTACCATCTTCCTTTCTGTGGTTTTGGTTGGCAGCTTTTCATCATGCACCATTTGCAAATGGTAAACTTAGTATGGCGAGTGTGGCACACGTTACAATGTGCATTGCCTGTATTCAGAATATAGTTCTCAGATAGAGTTGCCACCTGGCCGGTTTTCATAGATGATCTAAAACCGGTATTTTCAATCGTTATCTGTACATTCGTCAAACAGCAAATTTGATAAGAAAGCACTTTTATAATGTGCTTTAGAGATGCAATAATGATAACTGACCAATAAAGTAAACCAAGGTTAAAGAACCATTGTACAATTGAATTCATACGATTTTGGTTACATTCCTCTTTAGTATCACTTCGACCCTTTACAGACTCTTCCACTACAAATGGCCCTTATTGTTCTCTAGGAAGGGTGGCAACCCTACTCTCAGGATAGTGTCTGGCATTATTATCATGCCCTAAATATATGCATGTACTTTAGGGATCGCCAGGGGTGAATATGAAAACATATTACATTCATCAAGCGATCGCCATCCCCAAACGACTCTATGCAAAATAGCTGAATTAGGCCATGCTCATTGTTTTACTAAATGTGTCTCTTTGTGGAACACTAAGAGATAGATTGACTCAATATTATAATCATCACTAACGTCTAAGTATACAGAGAACGTTTAATCGTGACTTATCAATCAAATACTCTTATGGCTGTTGCATTCTGCCTGTAGCTCAAGGGCAAAGGTTTCTCCAAAAGAGGGTGAAAGATTTGAACTTTAACTACAACAAGTTTCTTCTAATTCATTTGTCAGTTATTTTAACCTCTTCAGTGCCCATGACGAGACTATCTCGCCATGAACCCCACCCACTAATAAAACGCCCGGCACAGGAGGGGGAAAGGGCGTGGCACAGAAGGGGTTAATGCCAACACTAGCATCCCTTTGAGGGAGTCAAAACACTGAGAGTAGAGACAAGCATAGGCTGGCTTGCAAGGAGCAGCGCAACTAAAGAAACAGAAGTGCTTTTAGCAAACAGGACAAGCAAACAGCTCTAATCTGACAAATCTGTGAGAAGATCGGGGTTGTTTTCTTTTCTTCTTCCAATGATTGAACTACATCAGAAATACCACTTCTTTACCGCACTTGCAGACAGCTTTGAGCCAAGATTTACAAACATTTTATGTTGGGGATGCATAACTTTTTTGACACAGCCCTGCAGGAGGAAGTTTTTGGGGATTTACTAAGTCAAGGACAGCCTGATTTGCGTTGCTTACTAAATAAAATAATAACGCAGTGCAAGGCGCTGATGTGTATTTCCTTGTATGGGGGAGGCTTTCCTTGGGTGGGGCTTGAGTGTTCCCTGCATCTACCCATATATTTTGACGCAAAGCCAGGTTTAATAAAGTCTGTAAAACTGGTTGAGCAACAGAATGGTGCATCTACCCAATCTTGGCATAATGAGGAGAAATATTTCCTTGTTCCTTCCTCTTTCCATATGTTTTTCAACTTTGTTGTTCACATACAAAGAGGAATATGTTTCTAAGGATTGCTGTTGTTCAGGAAGGTATTCCGTCCTGCACAAAAACAACCCTACCTACAACGCAGGCTCCCTTGCCCACCTACAACACATGCACTGTAGCAATATGGTGCAGGGGTGTCTGCATTGGCCCTAAGGAGCCAACATTGTGCCAGTGCAGGGACAGAGCTGAACAATTCTAAATATTTGTAAATATGGCACAGTACAGCACTCTCCCTTTCACGCAAAGAAGCACCGAAACTTCTTGTGCTGCCTTGCTTGTAAGATGAGTAAATTTGCCCACAAGCTCATTTATTCCAGTATTTTCCATGAAGGACTTTTTGCTACTCCTAAGCGTTTCGTCAGCTAACCGATGCCCCACCAACTAATGATGTACCCTAGCTGGCTGATATATCCCGGTCATCTATGGGTTCTGCTGGAATTTTTATCGGACCATTTTCTAAGTCCCAGCTTTTGAAGGAGTTGCCCAAACACCACGACCAAGGTTTCAGGACCCGGTGGGTGAATACACTGTATTACAGTCAAATTCCCAGGACACTACCAGAGGTAGGGCACTCAATAGTGACTAACAGGAGGCTGGTGCATATTTAGTGCAAGTGCTATTTCAAGATGGAGTTCCGTCATTTGCATAGGGGCATGGCTCCATGCCAATGAGGCAATCTCTTTACCTCTGTGCCTGCCCCGTATTATGGATCTGGGTGCAAAGGCCAAGAAGCTGATCCGGAGGAGAAATGACAGTGCGCAACAAAATGGTGGGGCACTGTCATTGCACCCTCTGATGGCACCCCTCTGGAGAGGTCAAGAGGATACTATGGACACCCCCAGACATGTCCTTGCAGGAGGATGCAGACACTCACTGCACCCACTTGCAAGAGGTTCTGTCTCCCCTCTTAATGGTGCAGGTGGGCCGCCGTCTGCACAGTGAAACATGTGAGCGGATTTGAAGAAGCCACTTTGTATCTCAATTGAATGCACTGACCCCAGGGCTGCATGAGTTCACAGGTGCCCTGAGTGCTGCACATTGAACATAATGGAGTAGACTTTCTCTGTTTGCGCACAATATATCTGATTGAAGTTGAGGCGTGGCCGGGACAGGGAAAGTTTGCCCTATATGAGATAGGGCACTTGTTTTTTAGAGGACCTATACATCTTTTGAGGAATGTAAGCAAATGTATGGTATGGAGGAACAAGAGTGGATATTACCATTTGAGACATTAGATACAACGCAGACTGAAACAAGCATTTGCAATGCAATAGGTCTTGCGTTTTCGAAACTTTGACCTATTGCTATTGTAAGTGACAGTTCATGTTATAATTGCAGGTTTTTCAAACACATAAATAAAAGGGATTGTCATTGACAATGCCAATAGCTCAAAAGCCCTCAAATTGGGGAGAGGAGTTGGCCTAACGGCTAGGGCGGTTGACCTCAAATATGGGGAACCAGGTTCGACTCTCGGCAATGATGCTGAGCATCCTGTGATTCTTGGCAAATCACTTACTGGCACATGCATCAAAGCTTTTTGCGATCGCAAACGGTGCGATTCGCAAAAATTGGCCGTTTGCGATCGCAAAAATAGCTTTTGCAATGCATGAAACAACTTGCCACTCGCAATTTTAGAAATCGCAATTAATTGCGATTTCTTAAATTGCGTTTGCATTTAAGGAATCGCAAATTGCGATTCCTTAAATGCAATGCACCATGCCTTTTAAAATAGCAATTTCACTATTTGGGCCCGCTATTTTCCACGTAATCAAACCAGATGGTAAATAGCGGAAACTTTGAAAAATGCACTAATGTGCATTTTTCAAAGTTTTATGTTGCACACACACATGCCCTTAGGACATGTGTGTGCGTAACATATGTGCACAGATCAATTTCAGGGGTGCAACAGGGTGTCCTTTTGACACCCTTTCACCCTTGAAATTGCATGCTCAATTTACGAGGACCTATTGGTTCTCGCAAATTGCGCATGCAATTTCCCATTCATTCCTATGGGCCTGTAGGCCCATAGGAATGAATGGGAATCCATTCCTTATTTGCGACTCGCAATTTGTGAGTCTCAAATAAGGAATGTGTAGGAATCGCTATTTTTATAGCGATTCCTACATGCATAGGCTTTTGCGAGTCCTTAATTGCGATTCCTTAATAATCGCAATTAAGGACTTGCAAAATCCTACCTTGATGCATGTGCCTGTTAATCTCCCCCGTGCAAAGCCCAAAAAAATTATGTGTGTCCTCATGTAACGTAACTGGTGCTATGTAAAGCACTCTGATACCCGATTCGGGTCAAGTTCAGGGCCGGACTGGGAACCAAAACCGGCCCTTGCAAAGTGCTCGGCATCCCTCCCCCTTCCCGGGGGGTGTTGGGGGTGCCGCTGAGCTCTTTGCCAGGGCCGGTTTTTGGCCGATTTTGTTACAGGGCCGATTTTGCAGCTATGCTGCAAAAATGGCCCTGTAACAAAAACAGCCTCCAGGGGCCCAAAACCAGCCCCCACCCTTGCGGCGCACCGGGAAATTGCCCGGTGCCCGCTACGGCCAGTCCGGCCCTGGTCAAGTTTGCGCTATATAAAACTCCTGTGGCATTGCAAATGCTGGTTTTTGTTAGGGCTGATGGTTTCTTCTGTCCTTATTTTTCCAATAGCCTTTGATGCGTGGGAGGGGAGCAAAAAGAGCTGCAATCAAGCAACTCCACAAAGGGCTGGGGGAGATGGAGAGAGAACAGAAGTAGCCGGCATGGACTTTGCCTCATACTTTGTACCACTGTTTCTAGTGAATGGACAACCCTTTTAAAGAATGCTAAGAGCACATCTTTCACTTGTTGTTCCTGGGAAACATAGCCGAAGCAGCACTTAACGTAAGGCACAAGTTCAAAACACAAACTCTAATTTAAACTCTGGGCAATGCTGGCTTCAACTTGTTACTGTTGACTAAGTTTACAGAAATGAAATCAGCAGGAGTGAAAGCGACAGTGATTAGAAGAGGAAAGACCGCGGCACTGAATTCCAGACCAGAACGAGCAACTATTTAAGGAAATTAGAAAGATGCACAAGATTTAAATGATAATAGATAAAGATTACAACAGAAATCACATACAAAGATGCTTAGAAGGGGGGAGGAGTGGGGAGAATAAAAAAGTAACTTTGTCCATGTTGTCAGCTGGACTGGCTGCTTGGAAGCAATGCTATGCATGGTGCCCCCTCGCCTTGCATGCTGCCTGTTGTGAATGCCCCCAGGGCTGTTGTGCTCTAAGTTTCTGCCCTCACTCTGGGCTCAGCTGCCTGATACATATCCATCCTGATGCTAAATTAGCGTGACAAATGTTTCCGATGAAGAGAGAAGGATCAGCTGAAGTAATCAAACCTGCTGAAGCTGTAGGCGCTGGTTATAAAAAACAGCTGTTGTGGGAGAGCATGTTCTGTCTGCAAGGGCAGGCAGGAGAAGTAATTTAAGAAAATAGGGCTGACAGACTGTAAATAAAACATACAGAGTTACAGAAACAGAAAAAGGTCCAGTATTCATGGGAGGTAACAACAGAAGACAGGAGGGTACTAAGGTGAGACTAGTAAGCCTATAAGCAAATCTAAGGCCAAAGTTTAGAAACTACAGTGATAGAAGCCAAATAAAAAGGTGGTCGGAGAGTGGGCAGAGCTTACAGTCCATACTTGAATACAGCATGTCTCGAAGAGACAGTGCAAGCGCTGCCTAAGCAAGACCAAAAAAGCAGTCATGAAAGAATTGCATTTGATAGATTCATTGCCATCCACCGGAGACAAGAATGGACTCACTTTTTTACACATACAAAAGTGCCAAAAATTATATGGATGATGTGAGAAATTAGGTTGTTAGTTGACTGAGATGTGATACCTGGTCAAGCAACAATCACAATCAAATCTTGAACCAATATTTAAAAATAGAGCACATTTTTATAAATTATCTGACACCAAAACTACAAAATTCCAAAAAGTAGAACCAGAGTTGTGGACTTTTAAAGTGTAAGGTGCAAAATAGCACCTGAAAGATCAAAGCGCCAAAGGTGGATATCTAGTCACGCAAGACCAATTGAAATTCGAAAGTTGTGGCAACTGTGGTGGAGTCGGTTCAGATACAAGAAGTGGATTGGGCCCAGTAGGCGTGTGTCTTCAGACTTAAAAACATTTCTGAAGAAGAATGTCTTAGAAGGTTAGGTTCAGCGGGGCAAAGCTGCAAGAGGTGTCCATTAAGAGACCTCTGTCATCGGATGGCCTTGGGTCGAAGCAGCAGTGAAGATTTCTATGTTCAGATATAGTCGCTAAAAAGGAATTTGAAATACTACAATGGAACGAGGCAGAAGTCTTTAGGCGAAGACAGTTTAACACAGTCAAGTGACCCTTTGGTGAGGGACCGCTGAAATTGATTTTCTGCTGCTGAGAAGAACATCGAAAGCCTCTAAGTCAATATGACCGGTGACACACATCAGGCAGATAGGTGAGCAGGTTGATCCAGGTCTCCTCCTGGTTCGCAGAGCACTTTTTAGCCAAATTTCGTCCAAGTCCTCAGTTTTGGAAAAGGCCCAGCCTGGGGTTCAATGCAGGATCTAGGTACAAAAGCAGTCCTTCCAGGTGCAGCAGCAATCTGTCAGAGTTCACAACTGATCAAGCAGCAGGCAGTCCTCGGAGAGTCCTCCTGCAGGCCCAGTAGTGAACTGAAAAGGGGGTCTGACTATGATTCACACCCAGTTATGTGACCCAGGCCAGCCTACAAGAAGAAAAGGGTTAATGGGAAGAAAATTATAACTTTCTTGGGGGCATATCAACAAGGGCTTTATCTCTGCTTTTTTGGCTTTAAAAGCCAAAAAAGCAGAGCTAAAACTAGTGCTGCAGATCAGGGCATACAAATTCTCCCTACTTCCACGGATAGAGTAATTTCACAGATACACGCACATACACTCATCATACGCTTGGGCCCATTTCACTAGCATACGCTCGATTACTCTATCAGCACTGAACATGAGAGAAACTCCTGAAACACCCTGTATCTACAGTAAGGCCGATGCGACCAGTTTGTTACTGTCCTGAGTCATGATTTAAACACCAATAATCATATTAGAGTACTCAATAATCGACAAGAAATAACCACCAACACTGTAATTCATAAATGATATTTTATCTAAAATTAGTTCAAATGGAAATCAAACATTAGCAAAAATCATTATTCTCATAGTTACCTATTCTAGCTAAATGTCGTAAATGGGTCTGGACAGGTCTCTCAGTAAAGTCTCCCAAGTCGCCGTCCTCACAGCATCGATCCTCACCAACGCGGGTTTGGGAAGAAGTGGCCTTAGACCCTCCCTAGTCTAACATTATTTATAATAAAAATTGCAAAATAAAGCAACATAAAAAATTCTAAATGTTCATTGAATCACCAAGCGAAACGAGCAGGAAAGGATGTTGCATCGAAACATTTGTAAGAACCTCCGCTCAGAAAAATCACAAAAATAAAAAGACGGAAGAAGGAAACTCGAGTTTTGCAAAAGTTACTTTCGTGAACGCATTTCCCCGGAACCATAGCGAAGCCACCGCTGTAATCACAAAGTTCATTGTGGCTTTCTTTCCCTCCAAGGACATTTGGATGCCTGCCTAGAGTCGCTGTCATCACGGAAACTTTCAAAACCCAGGCAAAGGCTGTGGTCAGGTGACTCTCGACCATGTTCAGCAAGGCCCTCCCATCAAAATTCGATCACTCGAGTGCAGGCTGTAAAAGGCAGCCATCTTTTTCTAGGCCAAAACGGACCATCTTAATTAAAAGAGACAAAAACAACGTTACCACAGCATAATGATAAAACAGTGTTAACCCCACTAATACCCTTATGTGTATGTAATTATCTAGCCTTTTGCAACACAATAAAGCATTAGTACACGTTATTTCAAAAGCTTTTTGTGCTTTTAAACAAACAGCACTTTGCAACATTCATTTAATTAAACCTGCACATTATTATTAAGCAACATATATGCATTCCCACGTGTAGTTTCTCCTGTTAGTTATGTTGGTTATTCAAAGTTTTCGCACAAAACCAATAATTATCGATTATAGATTAATAATTTTAGTCTCGACTTATAGACAAAACTGGAGCTTAAAACCCGATAAATTTTCAACAGAAAACCCTGCTCCAGCAATCCCCCCTTTGGTGATATCATCACCAAATAAACAACCCAAAAAAAAAAATTGTCCCATTTTAGGAGAAATTGGAAATGTCTTTTTTCTTCTCCACAACACTACACACCAGACTCCCTTTCACCATCCCTCTTCGTCTCCAAGTACACACTCTCCCCTAATTCTTCTAATTCTATCTCTTGTGGATCTCTCCTTGACCTCTTTTGTCTCTTTTCAGCATTACTTCTAATTTTTACCTTTTTCCCTCCCCTGTTTTTACAACACAAACACATCAATCTTAGTATCAACAAAGCAACAATTACACAGTTCAAAGGAAACAATATCTTACCTATAATAGTACTACCTATCTTAGCAATAAAACTCTTAACAGCTATCACTTTATTAGCTAATTTAGTCCAAACACTTTCAGCTTCCAGTGGTACTAATTCTTCATGCAAATCAGTAATATTTTTGATATAGACCTTCAGGTCTTTGCTTTCGTCAGGAATGTAAGTGCAACAATGTTGAACTTTCAGCATTCCACAGACCCCACTCTCCTTGGCCAATAGAATATCAAGGGCAAGTCGATTTTGCATAGACATGGCACGTACGGCAATCATCTCCGTATTCACCAAAAGAAACCCTCCAGCGGTACGTGTCGATAAGCGATCCACCACTGTTGACAGTTTCCGAATCCCATATGTATTCAAAGAAATTCCCACTGCTGGAATTAAAGCTCCAAAAATATCACCTACAATTTCTGACCAAGTTTCTCTCTTAAAACGTGTTAGTAAATTAATATGTTCTACATCTTCTATCTTATCTATATGAAAGATCTTTGGAAAGACCAGGCCCACATAGCACGTGCCATACCAATGGTCAGGCAACCTGTAATAAGCCTTGTTCCCACAAACATAATACACTCCTGGGAAAACTGGATCCTCTCCTCCCTTGAAACCCCATCCTGTGGCAATGAAGTATGTATCATGACACTCACTAGTCCCAACAAAATATGTATCATATTGGGATTTCTTTCTTGTAATGCACAGTTTACCCTTCTGTGGTGCATCTAGAGCTAAAGTTGGACTTGCCCCATTCTTCAACTCTTTTCCCATCTCAATGTCCCAAATTGTCTCACTCACTTTATATTTCCCTGCCTTTTCATGCATGCTCATTCTCCTTTCCTCCACCATTTTTAGGAAAGCCTTCTCCTCTTCTTTCAAACTGCAAGCTAAATTGTTCTTAAAAATGTAATCTAATGTTAATTCTTCTTTCTCAATAAAAAGTTCACCAAAAATGTTAGCTTCTTTAGCTGGATTCAGCCTTCTATCCATAGGCAATTGCCCAAAAATGTTATCTTTGTTAGACATCTCATAATCTATTTTCCCTACCAAATAAAAAACATTACTTAGCACACTACAAGAAATTCCATACGTAGCTGGTAAATGGTGATAAGTAACACCCTCTGAAACGGATGCAGGTAATTGCATACATACGTAGCAATCCCTAACTTCCATCGTCTTCACATATTCGTACAACAACTTTGAAAAAACATTGCTAGAAAAATCATTAATTGACCTATCTTTATGTATGTAATTGTTACTAATTCTAGTTGGAACTACCTTATGCAAACTCTTCTCTGCATTAGTTACATTCTCAGTGTGTATTCCTAAAGCGTCTAATGTAACCCTAAAGGTAACTAATAAAGCTAGCACACCCCATAATAGCATTAATAATCCAGTACAGCAGCAGCACATTCTACACCATCTTTTTAAGAAGGCACATCTACTTTGATTATTCTCTATGTTAGCCATTTTACTACTTTGACCGTGTCTTTTGACTTAGCCTCTATTTTTTCACTACTGGCACTTCTAGAACTTTGGATTTCTTCAAACAGTTAAATTTCAGACTTTCCTTTCTTCACTTTTCTCCAAGTGACTCCTTTAGTTCACTCAATTTGGATATTCATCACTCTTCACTTCAACTTCTTCGACATCAAATTGTATTAGATCTCCAACAACATCCTCAGTATCTGACTTTTCTTCAATAGAAGTCAAGATTACTTTCAGGATTTCACCTGTATCTTCCTCAACCACTTCTCGTACGGTCTCCTCTGAATTTCCTCGACTATCTGCCTCTTCACCTTCAGACAGTGCCACGTACGTCCATTCCGGCGATCTATACTTCTGGTTAGGTTTTCTGATTCTTTTGATCTCCTCTGGTTCTTTTGAAACCCTTTGTTTTCCACCTTTTGCTTGATTCTGACTCGACACCTCGTTCACTTGTTCAGCTTTTGATGTATTTGCTCGTGTCAGTCTGTATCTCAGCCTCTTTATCCTGTTGTTAGGCCAAAGATCTCCTCTCACAACCTTTTTCGGTCTAACTTCTCTATTATTCCTTTCTCCAATCCAAGTCCTTTTTCTCAGAACTCGACCCTCTGATTTCTCATTCTCACTTTCGTCTGATTCTGTCTCAATTGCCTCTTGTTCTTCAGCAGTTTTCTTTAGCACCACAGTTTTTCCCACCACCGATTGAGATTTCCCTAACTCTTTCCCTCCTCGGGTCTCCGACACGCAATCTTCTTGCTTTCTACTTGTCCCTTCACCTAACTTATCAGGAATGTTCCCTACACCTCCTCGGGGGTCTTCCGCAATCTGTCCCTCTCTAACTTCTACTGACCCTGCTTCTTCAGGTGTAATCTCAAGTGGATTCTCAACTTCTTCATCTGATTCAGTAGTAGTCACTGTGGAGTTGTTCTTCTCTCTGCTGTTTTCTCTACTGCTCGTTGGAACTTCAGACACTCTTACAGAATCTGATCTCTCTTCTGAGACTTCCAATGGTTCTCTTGAAGCCTCCTCTGACTCTCTTCCAGAATTCCGATTCCTTCTCACTGACTCAGTTTCTTCATCATCGCTGGGATCTGACTCTTCAAAATACTCCTTACCAGTCCCATCCTTTGGATTTGGAACTCTCAGAGTATGACTTGCATGCACCCAGTTTTTCACACCGGCACACTTTACTGCAGTTGTCGTAGTTAGAATAACTTGTCTTGGCCTTCCCCACCTTGGCACCAAGCAATTCCTTCTTCTGTGCACTTTAATCCTCACCCAGTCCCCTGGACTCAGATCATGAGCTTGCTTCTTCTCAAGTGTTGTAGCGTCTTCTCCAACCTGGTGAAACACAGAATGAACTGCGTCAGCCAGGCCTTTACAGTAATCCAAAATCATGTCATCAGTTATTGTCATCAACTTATTGACAGGCACAAATGCATGTCGCATTGCGCGTCCCATCAAAATCTCATGTGGACTCAAACCAGTAGTTCTATCTGGTGTAGATCTGATAGTCATTAGCACTAGAGGCAAGACATCAGGCCATTTCATTCCAGTGGCTAAACACATCTTACCAATTCGGTTTTTGATTGTGCCATTCATCTGCTCCACCACGCCAGAAGCCTCTGGTCTGTATGCACAATGTAACTTCTGCTGTATGCTCAATGCTTCACAAATTAAACTCATGAGCTCATTATAGAAGTGTCCACCTCTATCAGACTCAATCGTTACTGGAAACCCGTACCTAGGAATCAACTCTCTTAACAGTAACTTTGAAACTGTTATTCCATCATTTCTCCTAGTCGGATAGGCCTCCACCCATCTCGAGAACAAACAGACTACCACTAGAACATACCTCAATCTGTTCACTTGGGGCATTTCAATGAAATCAATCTGCATTCTCGTAAAAGGACCACCTTCTCTGCCTATTGTTCCCAGACTCACCACTGTCTTTTTCCCAGTGTTAAATTGCTGGCAAATCAAACATCTTTGGCAGGTGCTTTCTGCAATCATCCTGAACTTTGCATTATACCAAGTCTGCTTAAAATACCTGATCATCGCATCCCTTCCCAAATGTCCCTGGCCATGATACATTCTTGCCATTGTCGACAGCATAGAGTTGGGCATGACTGGTCTACCATCTCTATAGATCCAGACATTTTTTTTTTTTTTTTTAAACTTTTTATTGATTTTCGAGATTTCACGGTACAAAGACATTATAGTATACATTTGTAGCAGCCTTATTCTGTACATATCACACCCTACTTCGTGTGTGGTAGAATTCCATCGCTGTATAGTTACATTCTTCAGTATCCTAGGATAAGTGTTACAAGGCCTGCCGGGGTATCCGCCCCCGCTATAAATAATTCCTATGCAGTATTTAGTACTTGAAACTTTCCCCAACTCCCCCCCTCCCGTTCCACACCCCCTCACTTGTGTACGTCTGTGCCATGTGCTTTTTACCTTTCAATGGTGTACTCAGCCCAATTTACGTGTCTAGTTTATACAACACATTTACTCCTGTGCTAACAATGCAAGACCCTCGTCGTCCTTCTCTGTGGGCCTTGATGCATTCTATGTTCTATGTAGGGTCTCAGGCTTCGCCTACAGATTTTATCGCTTCCAACATTATATCCCATTCCATTGCTATTGGTATTTTCCGCAGCCCCCTGAGTTCCTCTGTGTGCAATGCCGTGCTCTCTGCCGCGCCCCATTTCGCCAGTTCCGAATGCCATGTGAGCGTATCTGGGGGCCTCCGCGATTTCCAACGCATAGTTCTATTACGCTTAGTGAGAATGAGCACTAAATCTATAAAACGGTATTGCACTTTATACGTTGAGGCCTGTTTGTGAAGCCCCAGAATACATTCCTCTAGTGTGTTCTGCTCTATAGATCCAGACATGATCTGTTTCTCTTGGGGCACAACCTGCCTTGATCCAATCTTTCTTTTCTTCTTTTCCTGCCTCATCCTGCAACTGTTTCACTTCATCCCACGTTTCTAGGACATTAGTAAACATCACAGAACACAAAGACATTTCCTTTTCTCGTTCCCTGTTAATCGAGTGATTATTTTTAGCACAATACTGTGCAATGTCGTTTGCAAAGCGATTTCCAAGGGTAACAAAATCATCTCCTTGTCCATGAGCAGCACATTTTACAACTGCTAATTCTTTAGGCAGCTGTATTGCCTCAAGTAATTTTCCAATCACTTCAGCATTCTTTATTGGAGTCCCACTCGACGTCAAGAAACCTCTCTGTAGCCAAAGCTGGCCAAAATCATGCACGACTCCAAATCCGTACTGACTATCAGTCATTACAGTCACTCTCAGATTCTTTCCAATCTTGCAAGCTTTCGTCAATGCCACCAATTCAGCAACTTGAGCAGACTTCACTCCTTTCAATGGTGATGCTTCCATAACCTCTGAAACTTTGCACACTGCATATGCTGCACACAGTACACCATCATCATTCCTCAAACATGATCCATCCACAAACAGCACATGGTCACTTTCAGGCAATGGAAGATCTCTTATGTCTGGTCTCGGCTTTGTACAGAAATCAAGCACATCCAAACAATTATGATCATCTTCGTTCTTTACACCCACATTTTCAGCATCTGGCAACAATGTTGCTGGATTCACATTCACACATCTCTCAAGAGTCACATTTGATGCTCCCAGAATGACTTTCTCATATTTAGTCAGCCGACTATGTGACATATATTGAGTTCTGCTTCTCGTCAAAAGAATTGCCACATTGTGAGGTACGAATACCCTTACAGGATATCCCATTATTATACCTTCACTCTGTTCCAAGCTTCTGCATGTAGCAGCTACTGATTTCAGACAACCTGGCAAACCCACAGCTAAGGGGTCAAGTGTCGATGAGAAGTACGCAATAGGCCTTCTCAGTTGTCCATGCTTCTGGATTAACACTGAAAGTGCACATCCATTTCTCTCACTACAGTACAACTCAAACTCTTTTTCATAGTCCGGCATTCCCAAAGCAGGGGCTTCACACATTCTGCTCTTCAACTCCTCAAATGCTGCCCTTTGTTCTCCATCCAGTTCTAATGGATCTTTCACCTCACTTTTTGTCAGCTTAATCAGTGGCTTTGCTATCAGGGAGAAATTACTAATCCACTGACGACAATAACCCACCATTCCCAAAAACATCCTCACTTCTCTCTGGGTCCTCGGGGCGCTCATTCCCCTGATAATTTTGATCCTGTCATCAGTCACTTTTCTCATACCCTTCTTAATATTGTGTCCAAGATAATGCACCTCTTTCTTGCAAAATTGCAGTTTGGCTGGAGATACCTTTCACCCTCCATCTGCCAGATGATTCAGTAAAGCTATGGTATCTACTTCACAAGCTTCACGTGTCTTTGATGCCACAAGCAAATCATCAATATACTGCACTAGCACTGAGCTCTCAGGCATGATCAAACTCTCCAAGGACTTTTTCAACAGCTGATTGAATATCGAAGGACTCTCTGTATACCCCTGTGGGATACGACACCATGCTAAAATACGCTGGCCAAACCGGAATGCAAAAATCGGCTGGCTGTCATGATGCAATGGAATTGAAAAGAAAGCATGACACAAATCAATCACTGTGTACCACTCAGCATCATGTGGAATCTGATACAAAATCACTGACGGATTTGGCACAATGGGACAACATGCCACCACAATTTTGTTAACCTTTCTCAAATCTTGTACAATCCTGAACTTCCCATTCGGCTTCTTTAGCCCCATGATCGGTGAGTTACACGGGCTACTCAGTAGTTCTCTCAAAACTCCTTGCTGAATCATTTTCTCAATAATAGGAGTTATTCCTTCAATTATTTCTGGTGTCATTTTGTACTGAGGGATATTAGGATAAGTAATTCCCTCTTTCACTGTAATTTTCACAGGATCTACATTATTCATCAATCCAAGATCTTCTCCAGTAAAATCCCAAACTGTCGTTTTCACTGTATCTCTCAGCTCTTGAGGCAAGTCCTCTGGATTAAACACAGCATATGTACCAACCATCTCACTCTCTCTATTATCTAGAGTCATTCGGTACAAAACATCCTCATCTGGTGTTTCAAAAGCTATTCCATCCGGAGTACAGAAAATTGTACAATTCATCTTGCACAACAGGTCCCTACCTAACAAGTTCACTGGACTAGTGTCACAGACCACAAACCTGTGCATGTCTGAAAATTTCTCTATTCTTACCCTTACTGGTTCAGTAAGACGTGTCTTGATTTGTGTATTTGCTACACCAACTACTTGGATTGCTTTATCCGAGAGAGGAAGATTTCTAATATCTGCTGACCTGACAGTTGATCTCGTCGCTCCTGTGTCTACTAAAAAAGTAACACCTTCCTCAGTTATTTTCCCATCTACAAATGGTCCTGCCTGGTCTATTTCTAGAGTTGCACCAAGTATTCACTCTTCCTCCTCTCTTCGGCACCGTCAATAATCACCTTCGGACTCACTCCCTTCATTCTTTAACAAATACTGTTGTATTGGGTTAGAACGCCTTGGTTTGTTTACCTGCTCATCATTGTAGAATCCCGAATCCTGATTGTACTTTTGGGACGCTCTATTCTGCGGCAAGGGCGGTCTTGGCTCTTGACTCTGCTGTTTAATAACCTTCTGCTGTTGCTGCTGTTGATTACACCCCTCAGTCTGCACCTGTTGATTTAAGGGTTTACTTTCATTATTCACTAATGGTGGATTGGTACACTCGGATCTCCAATGTCCCAGTTGACCACAGTTGTGGCAAGGGAACTTTTTCTTTGCCTCTTCTAAATTTCCCTTTCCTTTCCCCACATATCTGGGCCTATTCCCTGGATTATTTGCCTGTTCCACCAACTGTGCTTCTTGTCTCTCTGCAACTTTCACCTGTGCCCACATTGCCTTTTCTTTCAGCTTTCTTTGTTTTGCTTCAATTTCATCACTGAAGTATTTCGCATGTCTCAGGATCTCATCTATTTTCTTACTCTGCCAGTCCACTGTATGCTCACGAATTCTCTCACTAATCTCAGGTCTCAGGCCATATACAAATCTGTATACAAAATGACTCAAATCCTTGTCACCCAGGTGTTCATCCCCACTGAATTGTTTAAAAGCCAGTATCAGCCTCTCATAAAAAGCATGAACTGATTCTTTTGCTTCCTGATGTGTTCGGTCTATCTTAACCCAGTCTGTCTCTTTTGGAGGTACTTTATTTTTCAGGAATACAATTACCTGATCGTATTTTTTCATTACTTCTGGATCTGGTGCTCCTGTTTTCTGATCTCTTGGATATTCCTCAGTAGGCCAACTTACAACTATTTTACACTCAGCCCACAAGTCTGCTGGAACAATTATATCAAACAGACTATTCAGATCAATCCACAGCACCTTCGACAATTTCACAAATCTGTCTACCTGCCTATACCACTCGACGGGCTTTTCTCTCAGTCGAGGGAAATCATTCGTAAATGATAAAATATCCTGTCTGGTCCATGGAACATGTACATATCCTCCTCCAGGTATTTCTCTCATAGGATAAGCATCCACTGTTTTCTCTTTTTCTCTCACAGGAAACGCTGAATAAGTCCTGTCCACTGATTCTTCTCTTTTCTTGTACCACCTATCCTTCCATCTTTCTACATCACCCCATTTTCGCAATAAGGCAATCATCTCTTTAATCTGTCCTGTTCTGCCAGCACCATTTAGATTTTCAATATCCTTATCCGTGAAATCCACCCTGTAAGGTTTCTGCAAAACTTTCACCTTATCCATGTCAACTCCCTGTTCACTCGCTATTGTTCTTAACCTTTCATGTGTATTCTTAACCCTCCAAGTGATGCTTTTGCACATGAATAACAATTCTCCATCATGATGGTTTTTGAGTATGTCTGTAGAAATTGTCCCTGCAACAAGCTCCTCCAATTCAATGCGTAACCTGGCTACATCAATTGCCTGTGAATCTTTATACTTCTTTTGAAGGGCTTTCAACCAATCATTCAAATCTTCAGCTGTTATTTCTGTAGACTTTTTCACTGCACCCACCTTCTCTGGCATTCCTTGTGGTTCCAAAATCGGCATCCCTGAACTACTAGTATCACTAGTATCCAATCTGGAGTTAGACTGCACCTCTAATCCTCCACTACATGTGTCATGTCTTGATTGTCTCAAATCATTATTTTCTGTCCTTATTCCTGACTCTCCTGAAGGACCAGCCAAATTCGTTAATTTATTCCCAACATATGGAACCATTAAACCATTCTCACCCGTCCTCTGCTTATCAAAAATAGGCATAACCGGACCTATGGTTACAGGCACCGTAACAGCTTCCAAATGCTTCGTCAGCTCTCTAATCTTTTCAGTCAGTTCAGATGTAGTTCTGGCTAATTCTCTCGTATTCTCGTCACCACATCGATTCTCTCTCTCTTTTTCTCTGAAAGAGCTACCACCTTTTAAATCAGGTGTCACAACTTCTGTCTCAATGATACGCAAAGTATCTCTTATTGGAGTAGCAACCGGTGTGCTCTCTTCTGGTTCTGGTCTATATGGAGGTGGTCTCTTGTAAATCATGTCATCCAAGACCTCATCCTCATAATAATTAACTCTATACCTTTTCACTTCTGCTTCAGGTACCCCTCTTGTTTCCTTTCTTTCTTCCTTCTCTTCAATCGCCCTCATAGGATATAATCCTTCTGTCATGCTAGCATCTCGCCATCTTCTCATTCGATCATGATGAGTTTCACGATCATATTTCCTCCCAAACATATACCTATAGTTGCCTCCAGACCTCTGTTTTTCTCGCTCATGTACTTCATCTTCCCATTCCACCAGCGCCTCAAACTGTGTCGGCCTTGGTCTTGGGTCAAGACACAACATCTTTTCCCGTAAATTTCTCAACACGGCCATATTAAATGAACCATGTTCCGGGAAAGCCAAAACACCATCCTCTCTAGTGTACCTAACCCAATTGTCTAACCATATACAGGTATGATACCCATATTTCGCAGCCATGAAGGATGCTGGCGTTTTCGTTGGAGGTAACAATTCACCTTCTCTTGTTTTAATGTCCTTATCCTTGTCGAACCATCTTTTTATTTTACCGAACAAGGATTTCTTCTTTTTCTCTTCTTGGTAATACATTCTAGCGTTTACCAAATCTTTTTAATCCCTTTCGTAACGCAACTGTACGGTACAATTTGTCGTCCAATAACAGCGCGACTCACACCAACGCACCAATCCTGGAGCGTCTACGTCACCCTGTACTCCTTCCAATCCCTGCGCGGCTCACACCAATGCACCAATCCCAGCGCGAGCACTGTTCTGATCCACTACCCAATCAGAGCGCGGTCTCTATGACGTCACCAGTCGCTGACTGTTGCTTCTGCTCTGTCTCCTGTCACTCGTCTACCCCTCCTTTACTAAATCTCCTCAGTAGACTTCGTTTAAAATTTTTACAAAATCTATTAGTTACAACATATAAACATCTCCATTGTCTGCTTCGCTAACCACAGAATAGTAAAGACATCTTTTTCACAAGAATCCCGTCTTTCCCTGAAACAGCACTCACTTCTGCTCCATTACGGAATTAATACTCTCGTTGACACAGTAGCACATCCCTCTACTCTGCCCTTCTAACATGCATCCATTAACTGTTTCCTCTAGGACTGCTCCAAAGAGTCTTACAATCAATTAAATGCTCATACATTCACGCACTTTCATACAAGAAAAATGTAGTACATACACACAGAATCCTGCTTTTTCCGAGAACAGCAAACAGTCTGCCCTACTACAGAATTATAACATACGTTAACCAAGCAGTGGTTACCTCTGCCTAGTCCTTCAAACAAGCTCAGAGAATACCTATTACTTCTCCAGCGGTAAGCTTTAACGGCAAACCTTACGGTTCCCTGGGACTTAAGACCAGAGTTTCACAGATAACCTTCGCTACCTATACGCACTCCTATTATACCGAAAATATGTCCCTAATAGTAACACACGACGATGTCACTGATTCCGAACCCAGACAATGTGACGCGCAACTTCAATTGTCACACGTTTCTTCTGCATACATACAGGACCAACAATCCCGTCTTTCCCGAGAGCAGCATATACTTCCCACTGCCCTACTACGGAACTGCCATCAGCTCCCTAGTTCCAGAAGCACTACATAGAACTCAACACGACGACTTCAACATATAGTATTAGTACATATACCAACATCAATCAATAAATCAATGAATCAAAAAGCCAATATACAAGCAATCTAATCAGATCAAGACAATAATCAAAACCATTACTCTGCTACCAGGAAATTGCTGCAGATCAGGGCATACAAATTCTCCCTACTTCCACGGATAGAGTAATTTCACAGATACACGCACATACACTCATGATACGCTTGGGCCCATTTCACTAGCATACGCTCGATTACTCTATCAGCACTGAACATGAGAGAAACTCCTGAAACACCCTGTATCTACAGTAAGGCCGATGCGACCAGTTTTATTACTGTCCTGAGTCATGATTTAAACACCAATAATCATATTAGAGTACTCAATAATCGACAAGAAATAACCACCAACACTGTAATTCATAAATTATATTTTATCTAAAATTAGTTCAAATGGAAATCAAACATTAGCAAAAATCATTATTCTCATAGTTACCGATTCTAGCTAAATGTCGTAAATGGGTCTGGACAGGTCTCTCAGTAAAGTCTCCCAAGTCGCCGTCCTCACAGCATCGATCCTCACCAACGCGGGTTTGGGAAGAAGTGGCCTTAGACTCTCCCTAGTCTAACATTATTTATAATAAAAATTGCAAAATAAAGCAACATAAAAAATTCTAAATGTTCATTGAATCACCAAGCGAAACGAGCAGGAAAGGATGTTGCATCGCAACATTTGTAAGAACCTCCGCTCAGAAAAATCACAAAAATAAAAAGACGGAAGAAGGAAACTCGAGTTTTGCAAAAGTTACTTTCGTGAACGCATTTCCTCGGAACCATAGCGAAGCCACCGCTGTAATCACAAAGTTCATTGTGGCTTTCTTTCCCTCCAAGGACATTTGGATGCCTGCCTAGAGTCGCTGTCATCACGGAAACTTTCAAAACCCAGGCAAAGGCTGTGGTCAGGTGACTCTCGACCATGTTCAGCAAGGCCCTCTCATCAAAATTCGATCACTCGAGTGCAGGCTGTATAAGGCAGCCATCTTTTTCTAGGCCAAAACGGACCATCTTAATTAAAAGAGACAAAAACAACGTTACCACAGCATAATGATAAAACAGTGTTAACCCCACTAATACCCTTATGTGTATGTAATTATCTAGCCTTTTGCAACACAATAAAGCATTAGTACATGTTATTTCAAAAGCGTTTTGTGCTTTTAAACAAACAGCACTTTGCAACATTCATTTAATTAAACCTGCACATTATTATTAAGCAACATATATGCATTCCCACGTGTAGTTTCTCCTGTTAGTTATGTTGGTTATTCAAAGTTTTCGCACAAAACCAATAATTATCGATTATAGATTAATAATTTTAGTCTCGACTTATAGACAAAACTGGAGCTTAAAACCCGATAAATTTTCAACAGAAAACCCTGCTCCAGCACTAGCACCCTATCAACAACAGGGTGCTAACATGCAAATTTGCATGTTAGCACCCTTTTACTCTACGCTTCCCCTTGCATCTCTAATGAGATGCAAAGGGGGCGTTCCAGAGTAAAATAATAGAAGAAATGTCGCTAAGCGACATTTCTCCTATTATCAAGAATATCGCTAACCCTGTTAGAGACAAAAAAAGCAGCACTAACCGCGGTTAACGTTGCTTTTTTATGTCTGGTATTTTTCTGACTTAGCCATGATATCCTATGGAAGGAGGATATCATGGCTAAGTTTGTCTGTCCCTATCAACAAGCTAACGTGAGATTATCGCTGGGTTTCCAGCGATAATCTTACGTTAGCCACTTAGCGTGAGGATATTTATCGCTATTGAGATAAGCGTTGCTAATAGCACGCTATCTCAGCGATAAAAATCAACGTTAGCCGGCGATAATTATCCTAGCGCTAAGTGCGCTTAGCGATAATTATCGCCAGTTGTTGTTGATGTGCCCCTTGGAGTGGCATTTTCAAAGTTGTAAGAACAATCTGACTTAACCAATTAAGAGGATTTATCATTACAATTTCATAGGTACCAAACATGACATATTTGCCTTCTCTCAATTACTATTAACAGCTCATTAAATATAATAAGCACTAGCCAATGTTATCCTATGGTAGGTATAGGACTCACAGTAGTTAAAAACGACATTGGGAGTTGTTCACTACCAGGACATGCAAAAACTAAAAGAAAATGGCCAACCTTTTAATTACTGAGCACCCTGCCCTCAGGGCTACCAAGGGCCTAACGTAGCGGCGACATATCTAATAAAAGTAGAGTTTAATTGCCAAGTCGACATGGCATTGGGACACTGCATTCAGGCTTCAATGGAAGGGCTGGGACATGTTTTAATCTGCTACTTAAGTGGGAGGTACAATAATGCAGCAAATCTACTGGTAGTATTTTGATAACAGGCCCTGTGCATTCAATCTGCCAATTTGGTAAATGCCAATCAAATAATGTGTAGAAGAGTGAGCACAAGCATTCTGACACTGGTTAGCAGGAGTAAACTGCAGAGAGTCCTAAGGTCAACAAAAAGGAATCTCAAAAAACAGTGGAAGGTAAAAAGGCAAAAGGTTCGAGGGTAACATGTAGAAAGAGCCAGGTACAATAGATGGAAATTTGATATGAGACATGGGCTTGTAATAAAAGCGAAGTAACACACACTATATCAGTGGCACACAGAGGCCCAGATTTAAGAAAAACTCAAAGAATGCAGCGCAGCAGCAAAAAATGTTGCACTGTGTGAGAAGTTGGCCTGATATGTAGTGCTCACTATTCTAGTGATCACTGTGTATCATTCCAAACGACCCTTATTGATGATTGGTTGCAAGTCAACCTTATAGACCAGCTATCCTAGTAGCGTGGATACGAGCAGTCTTAGGCTAAACTCTAGAGGGCGTGTTAAGCCAGCTGTTTACCATCACATATACCCCTTGAACACCAAGTGAAAGGACACCACACAAGTTGTTATGAAAATAAAAGGATATTTATTTATAACAAGACTACCCTGGCTCTTTATGAGTCAGGGAGCTAAGCACACTACAAAACTCTTAGGAAAATACTTCAGTTGCACAATTTACACAAATGCCCGAGGGGCACGAGAAACCATCTACACTAACAGTGAAATGCGAATGGTTAGAGTCTGGAGGTACTGATTCCGGAGTGTTCCGGTCAGTGGGACTAAACGAAAAAGGAACTGGACACTTGTAGAGCGAACCTGCGATGGAGCACCGAGATGCTCGAGTTACCTAGCCCGGAGGCTGCGGCTGCGTGAAGTTTGGCAAGATGCCGGGAGTCCTCGTGTAGTCTCAGGAGCCTGAAAGAAGAAGTTGCTGGCAGGCGACCAGTGACGATGTTCAGAGCGATCCAAGCCTGGATCGGTGATGAAGGAAACCTGAAAGCAGAGGGGACTCAGTTCTCAACCGCTAGCCAGCGATCGTGTGGGTACCAGGGGGGTACCGGCTGAAGTCACCTCGACCAGGTGAGTGGGTGACGTCGGACTCGGCTGTTCCTCGGACCAGGAGGCGCGGCGGCGACCAGGATGGAGGGCGAGCTGTCCCAGGAAGGTGTCTGCTGTCGATGATGCTGGGCCCAGGAGGGGGCAGCGGATCTTGGCAGTGGCAACCCAAGCGGGGGAGTCAAGATGGCGTCGGGAGTGGACCAGGAGGGTCCGTGGTACTCCTCTGTTGAAGGGGAGCAAGAGCCAGTCTGGAGCAACCAGACCGGTGATGCAAATAATCTTGGAGCGTCGTGAAGAGGGCCACAAGCCGGTCGGCAAGTGGTCGGACAACGCTGGGAACAGCAAGAAGCGGAAGGGCCCCCACGCAGATCTCGTGGATGCTGGGGAGACAGACTTCGATGCTGGAGCTGCTCAGGGTTTAGGGCTTCTCAAACCCTAGGTGCACTCACTCGAGGGTCCCTCGGTGGGCGTGCTAGATAAGCGTCGTGCAGGTTCTGAAGATAGCCGGTCCCGCAGGTCTCGTCACACCTACGACTCTCAGCTGGGCTGATGAGGTAGGTAAAAGGTCAGAGATGGCAGGGAACTCGGGTCTCGTCGAGCTGGGCAGTCTTGATCCGTAGGAGACGTACAGCAAACCGCAAGCGCTTAGGTGGTGCCTGCTGGTGCAGGGTGGCTACTCCTTAGCCACAAGGGAGAGTCTTCAGAAATAGTCAAGAGTTCCTTTCGTGGAAAGTGGTTCGTGATTCGGAGTTATCCGATTATCTGATTATCCAATTTGGGAAGGGGACTCGCTCCTACCTTTATTCTAAGAAAAGGGGCTGGCCCGTGACTAGGTTCTACCTATGGGTGGAGCCAGGAGGGGGGTGGTTACACCCCTATCCTTTGTCCGGCTTCGCGCCAGCTCAGGGGCTGGTGTGCCCCCGAAACTGGTTTGAGCCGGGCTATGCACAGTGAGCACCGGGGTGCCACTTGCAATCACCTTCCTTTCAGCCCTGCCTACCTGGGATACACAAACCCTGTCTGGGATGGTGCTAACACCGCCCTCGACAGGAAACCCTTTGTCCAAGCTCCCCTTGCTGGAAGGTCCCCCAGCAGCAGGAGGTCAGACTTGTGTCTGGTGGCAGCATCCATTTTGTGATGCTGAGGCTTGAGTCAACTTTAACCGGGGTTCGAGGTTACTTCCATGTCGTGTCCCTCTAAAAGGGGGGAATGCTAACCCCGTCGCCAGGACTGGCGAGGGGTTCGTATTCCCATTCGTATGACACCTTACTCGACATGTGTAGGTGATGTGATGCCAAAGTTAGCAAATAACCGCAAGGATTATAATGCATTAAAAGTAGTTGGCCCGCGTCACCATGGAACGGCTATTAGGACTTGGTTCCGCAAGCCGTCGACGGGCTCAGCTCGCGCCAGAGCACCGTCCCACATGATTCCCTGCACTCTGCCTTCAGGATTGATAAGGCCTGCTATAGGAGTGACTGATAGGAATCCATGTGTCCATTTTAGGGTTTAGGTGTAGGAATACTACACCTACAGCAACGGGTGATTACACCACGTGGCCCCAGCTGTCGTGCAGCCAGTTGTGTCAGATTTGGGCGGCCATTCCAGGGGTGGCATAATACATGCCTCAGCCCCTGGTAGGCCCTGGGTACACCGATGCCCTGGATACCTGTGGTATGCTGAGACAGGGACTGACAAGGCGGCCCAGTTCCAATTAGTGGATGCACCTAATGTACATGTGTGTTAATTTCGAGAGAGAACAGCTAGGCTGTGGGTCTGATTGGCAGGCCCACAGCCGGAGAAAGTCGTAAACCAATGAAGCAAAAGCAAAAAATCTGGGTGATCATAGGATTGCAGACCCTACTCTCCTACACACTGTATTGCATGACAGGAAGAGAGGACGAGAGTGCCTGTCTAGCAAGATATGGATCTCTCCTCCCTTCTCCTTAGTGCAGGTGCTGAAACATTAGCGCTACATTGTGTGCCTGAGTCTACCATAAGTTTTGTACTGGAAGGCTACAGCTACAGTGCAAAATACTATATGTAGACACATTTTAACAGTTTTAAAATTTTGCATGAATGATGCATAGTGCAGCACGCTGCAAAGTTAGGAAAGAAAGGAAAAATAAATACATTTCTCCACTTAATGCCTCATTTTAAATGGTGTTCAGTTTTGGCAGTATACCCTCTCTACCTTAGTTTATAAATAGGGATTTGCATCAAAAGGCATGGGGGGTAGCATGGGAATGCCCATGTACTACCCATGTAACACCCCCTTGGCACTAAGTAACTCAAAGCAGTGTTTTGAGCTGCTTTGCATTCCTTTCAGGTTACTTTCCAGCGCAAAACACGTTTTGCACTGGAAAGTAAATTAGGAAAAATAAATTATGCTGGTTAGAATTTCTTTTGTGATGCTAACCCAGCACAAATTGTTAGTAAATCCTACCCAGAGTATCTATGATAAATATCATGATGGGGTGGTCCATGACACCAGACGAAATACACAGGATGTACCGATGAAGCTGAAGGGCATGTTAGAGAGGATGCAAAACCACATACACATGGTGGAATTGACTCAAGTTGAAAATGTACAGAAAATAAGACCTGTCAGTCATAAAAGATATTATGGGGTTGCCACTCACAAGAGACCCAGTATTGTTTTGTGCAAGAATAGTGATACAATTATCAAGAGAGAATGGATCACTTGTACCTGTGTAACCAGGGTCAGGTATGGTGGCCTTCCTAAAAACCGTCATTCACGTACAAAGGTGGTAGGGTGGTATATCTTGATTATCCGCCTTTTATTCACATGATAGCATCATCATTGTTTTTTTTTTTTGTATGCTATCCTCCACCTGGAGGTAGACCCACTGGTAATACAGTAGTGATCAGTGATGAAAGAGTGCTAGAGTGAAGTGAGTTAAAATGGCCTACTTCTCCAAATGTAAAACTTCTTTAAATAGTTTGAGATGTGGGAAGGTAAAATCAAGGTAGTGCTTATGAAGATAAGCTACTAATCTAACGCACTGGTTTATCCATGTGGGCAGTCGACATGTTTCAGCCCCATCGGTGCCCAGCTCGGTTGGGTGGCTTTCTTCAGGACCCTTGGAAAAGTGAGGTTTCTAGATTAGGTCAATGATTTAACCTTCTTCTATAATTGTTACTGGTCATAGTTACCTATAACTTGTCTTCCCTGTTGCGGGCCTCCTTGGGGGACCGGCAGGCTTGTAATTAAGGCCTGTCGGTGTCTGCTCCTGCGACTTGTGCTCGCTCTAATATTCAGTGCTCAGACCCTATTACGGCTTGATAGATAATGCAATGTTTTGATGTGCACACCCTAGAGATCTGTTTGGAAGCTGCAAGCAGAATCTCAGTGGTGCGTAATCCGACCTTTAAATTTACAAACATTGTAACAAAATTACAAAATCCATTCCTAATGTTTACCCTGATGGAAGTTTTGGACAGCACCTAGACATTGTAGATAGAGTATTGCTCAATTTTAAAATGCATTGCCATTCCAAATCAGTTATCAGCAGAAGCTCTTCATCAGGTGTTAGGCTCTTGTTAGATGCAATCAAAATTGCTTCTTGGTGTACCTGGTAAAATTGCATCCTGAGTGAGATTCTTCTGTTAGCTATGAAAAGATCTTTACCGGAGCATAGAGCTGCACCATGAAAGAAGAAAGAAGAGAAAAACTGCCCATTTCTACACCACTGCATGAGTAACATTGCACTCTTCAACGCTCATAAAGCAGTAATCCCCTCTCATAAGTATGCTGCTGCCTGCAGACCCACCTAAACTAAGACATACAGCTCAGCAAAAAAATTATACTCCCAATCCAGGCTGCAACACAGAGTCATTTCACTCAGTCAACAGAAGAGATGAATTGCCATTTTAAGAACAGGCATGCAACCTGAACTAAAGAAAGAAAGAGTGGTACGATGAAAAGAGATAGAGTGAAGAATGCCAGAAAGAAGAGCAGTGGAAAGAAAAGTGATAGAGTTAAGCGTGGCACAGTAAAGAGGGTCGCGTAGGGTGGTGTTTAAAGTAGAAGAGAGAAAAGTGAAGTGCGCTAGAGTGAAAAACTGTTAAGTGCAGAGTATCACAGAAGACTGACGAGAGGTAGGGTAAGGAGTAGCGGAGAGAGTACAGGTGTATAAGAAAAATAAGAATAGTAGAAGAGAGAGGAGGGTTGGAGGGGAGATACTATGTGATGCACCTTAATGTGACTTACAAGAGCCAGTTGTTTGATAAAGATGTGTCTGTGTGCCGTCTCTGTGAAGATCTGTGATGCTTTTTCAATCTCCTCAACTTCAAAGGAGTCAAGCCATTATAAGGAAACAATGCAGTGTGAAGATGGTATAATGCCTGTGAAAGATGTGCTGGTAGCCCAGGAGGGCTGTGTTTTTCTAATTCAGAATGTTAATAATCCTGATTGTGTGTTGCAGATGCACCACATCCGGGCACATGCCCCATCGTGAATGTCAAGTGTGAGCAGCCGCTGCCTCCCCCACTGTGCCAGTGCGACAGCGAGTGCCCTCAGACTCAGAAGTGCTGCGACGTGTGTGGGAAGAAATGTTTAGATGCTGTGATCAGTAAAGTATTAGGTAAAGAACTTCTTGGGTGTCAGGGGTCAATTACCAAGCTCTGCTGCTTCTTTTCCACACACAGTACCTTAGATTTAGAAGAGCCACATAACATAATACTACATAAGACAGCATAACACGGCATAACATAGCATTACATTAACTAAGATAGGATAATATGACATAGAACAGCATAACATTACATAAAATACCATTACATAGCATTTCAGAACATTACATAAGATAGTATAATACGATATGACACCGCATTACATAAGATAGGATAATATGACATGACATAAAACAATACTAATTCATAACACAATTCATAACACAACATGACATAGCATAACATGGGATTACATAATATACCATACCGCAACGTGACATAGCATAACATTACATTACATCAAATAGCATAATGCAACATGAAATATCATGACATGATGTTTTTATTAGCCACACTGAGTTTGATTACTTCCTCCTGATGTTTTCATCTTTGTTTTGCTTTCCACCACTTAAAAAGTATATAACTGTGTCACTAAACCCAAGTGCACTTAAAAAACACATATCAACATACTTGAATATGACTCCACTGATTCAACACAACTTCCTCACTGAGTTTAAAGAGCAAAAGCATTTGATTCCATAGTATCTTCCATTATACCCAGTATAGATATGGTTCAGTCACACATTCCACATAAAAAGCATAATTTTTGCCCACACGTTTGGTGTACTGGGTTGGCTAGGCATCAGATTTGGCACTCACGACATGTCAAATTTCATGCAAATGTGTGCATAGAAAAAAAGACACAGTGGTAGTGGTAAAAAAAATGTGCTTTCCCTTTAATGCTTCCATAGGAAACTTTGCTCTCAGCTAAAGCAAAAACAACTGAACAGATTTACACCTTGAAAGTAGAAATTTTCTCAGCAAGCATGCTTTTGTTGGTTTTAGTAAATCCTTTCAGTAGTATTTTAAATATTGACATTTTAAAAATGTTTCTGTAGGCTTGAAAGGGTTTGAAATACTTTGTACTGTCCATTTAAAGTCACAATTTAAAAAAATAATTTCTGTCAATCAGGTTTGGACTTTTTGCGAAATGTGGCTGCCTTGGTATCTATTTAGTTTCCTGAAATTTTCAAAATCATAATTTTGTAAAAAAACAAAGAAAATGGTGTTATGTAAAAATGATTTCCAAAGCAATGGGAGGGGACTGTGAAAGATTCCAGCCCACAGGGGAGGGCTCAGGGCTTGCAAAACTGAGATTTTCATTAAAATCACAAAGAAGCTGCCATTTTGTATGAAAAGAGAATACATCCACTTGTAAAAAATATATCACAATTTTCATCACAATTATGTTTTTTTCTAAAAAAACTAAATGTATCAATCGATCATGGCATTTTTAAAGCGCACTACATACCCGCTAGGGTCTCAAGGCACGGGGGGGGGAAACTGCTACTGTTCAAAGAGCCAGGTCCTGAGGAGTCTCCTGAAGGTTAGAAGGTTTCGGTCTGCCGCAGGCGGATGGGGAGGGTGTTCCATGTCTTGGCGGTGAGGTGGGTTTATGATCTGCCTCTGGTGGTTACTCTTCGGATGCGGGGGACAGTGGCTAGGATGCGGTCTGCGGAGCGGAGCTGGTGGGTGGGGGTGTAGAGGCTGAGTCGGCTGTTCAGATACGCTGGTCCGGTGTTGTGGAGAGCCTTGTGTGCATGGGTGAGGAGTTTGAAGGTTATCCTCTTGTTGATGGGGGAGCCAGTGCAGGTCTCTCAGGTGGGGTGTGATGTGGCTGAGGTGACGGATGTCGAGGATCAGGCGCGGAAGCGTTCTGGATGCGTTGGAGTCGTTTCAGGAGTTTAGCTGGGGCTCCTGCGTAGAGCGCGTTTCCATAGTCCAGTCTGATGCTGACGAGGGCCTGGGTGACCGTCCTTCTTGTTTCGGTTGGGATCCACTTGAAGATCCTGCGAAACAGGCGGAGGGTGTTGAAGCAGGAGGAGGAGATGGCATTGACCTGCTTCTTCATGGAGAGGGTGGAGTCGAGGATGACCCCTAGGTTGCGTGTGTGGTCAGTGGGTGTCAGGGGTGCTCTTAGTGCAGTCGGCCACCAGGAGTCGTCCCAGGCCGAGGGGGTGAATCCGAGGATGAGGACCTCCGTCTTGTCCGAGTTCAGCTTCAGTCGGCTGTTTCTCATCCAGTCGGCGACAGCCTTCCGTCCTTTGTGGAGGTTGGTTTTGGCGGATCGGGGGTATTTGGTGAGGGAGAAGATCAGCTGGGTGTCGTCGGGGTAGGAGATGATGTTGAGGTCGTGGTGTCGTGAGATGTGGGCGAGTGGGGCCATGTAGACGTTGAACAGCATTGGGCTGAGGGATGAGCCTTGTGGTATGCCGCAGATGATCTCAGTGGCTTCAGAGTGGAAGGGGGGGGAGGCGGACGCTCTGTGTTCTGTCAGAGAGGAAGGAGGTGGTCCAGTCAAGGGCCTTCTCTTGTATTCCGGCATCATAGAGGTGTGTTCGTAGTGTGTGGTGGCAGACCGTGTCGAAGGTGGCTGTCAGGTCCAGGAGGATGAGGGTCACGGTTTCTCCGTTGTTGAGCAGGGTCCTGATGTCATCGGTGGCGGCGATGAGGGCAGTTTCGGTGCTGTGGTTGCTGCGGAACCCGGACTTGAATGGGTCCAGGATTCTGTTCTCCTCGAAGAAGCTGCTCCATTGTTTGTTGATGGCTTTTTCGATGACCTTCGCCGGGAACGGGAGCAGAGATATGGATCGGACGTTCTTGAGGTCCTTGGGGTCCGCCTTGGGTTTCTTGAGTAGGGCGGTGATCTCCGCGTGCTTCCAGCTCTCCGGGAAGGTCGCTGTCTTGAAGGAAATGTTGATGGTTTTCCGGAGATGGGTGCGATGGCGCTGCTTGCTTTGTTGAAGATGTGGTGGCAGGGGTCTTCCGGGGATCCGGAGTGGATGGTGTTCGTGATCTTGATGGTGTCGTCATCGGTGATGTTGTTCCAGGTGAGCAGGCGGTTGGTGCGGGTGGTGGTCGTAGAGGTGGGGGTTTCAGCGGTTGCCGGGGTGGAGGCGGCAGCGAAGCTGTCGTGGATGTCTGCGATCTTGCGATGGAAGAAGGTGGCCTGCGAGTCGCACAGTCTTGTGATGGTGGGATGTCGTTGGAGTTGGCGCTGGGGTTGGAGAGTTCCTTCACGATGTTGAAGAACTCTTTGCTGTTGTGTGTGTTGTTGTCTAGGTGGTATTTGAAGGAGGTCCTTTTGGCGGATTTGATGAGGTGGTGGTGTCTGCGGGTGGCGTTCTTGTGGGCTGTGTAGCTTTCCGGTGTTCGTTCACGGATCCAGTTTTTCTCGAGTTTTCAGCAGGTTCGCTTGGAGGCCTGGAGGTCTTCCGTGAACCAGCTGGCTCTCTTGCTGGTGTGGGTGTTGGGGGGCTTCTTGAGTGGGGCGAGGGTGTTGGCGCAGTCGTCGATCCACTGTCTCATGCTACGGGCTACGGCTTAGGGGTCGGTCGGGTCTGCTGGTGGGCTCTGGGCGAGGGTGGTGGTTAGCTGGTCCTCGGTGACTTTGCTCCAGCGGCGGCGAGGCATCTGCTTGGTGCGGTGGTGTGTGGTAGGTTTCCGGAAGGTGAAGTGGATGCAGCGGTGGTCGGTCCAGTGGAGTTCGGTGGTGCGGTTGAAGAAGACGTGGGAGCTTGCTGAGAAGATGGGGTCAAGCGTGTGGCCAGCGGTGTGGGTGGGTGTGGTGACAAGTTTTCTGAGTCCGAGGTTGGCGAGGTTGTCGATCAGGGTGGAAGAGTTGGGGTCGTTGTTGTTCTCGAGGTGGAAGTTCAGGTCCCCGAGGAGGATGTAGTCTGTGGAGGTGAGGGCGTGTGTGCTGATAAAGTCGGCGATGGAGTCGCTGAACTGCGGTTGGGGTCCGGGGGGTCTGTAGACAAGGGTCCCTCTGAGGGTGGTGTTGGGGTTGGTGTGGATCTGGAAGTGCAGGTGCTCAGGGTTTCGTCGGTGTCTGTCGAGATTTTGAGAGTGTTCCTGTGGATGATGGCGATTCCTCCTCCTACTCCATTGGTGCGGTCCTTGCGGGTGATCTTGTAGCCTTCTGGGATGGCTATGGCGATGTCGGGTGCCGAGGAGGGGTTCAGCCAGGTCTCCATCAGAAAGGCGATGTCTGGGGCGTCGGTGTCGAGTAGGTCCCAGAGTTCGACGGCGTGTCTGCCGGCGGAGCAGGTGTTGAGCAGGATGCATCTGAGGAAGTTGGGTTCTTTGGTGGGTGGGCCGGATGCTGGTGAATCTGCAGTTCCGGCAGGAGAAGGGTCCTTGGGTGTGCTTCGGGGCGGCCAGGCAGCAAGTGCGTGATCGTCCGGCGTTGAGTGCATGGAGGGTGCTGGAGTCGTATCGGAGGCGGACGTCATGGCGCTTGTGGGGGCCGGGGGTCCTGGCGCTATGCGCGGTCCAGGCGTGGACGGGCGCAGACGGGCTTGCCCTAGGCGCATGGCCTCCATAAGAGGGGATGTGGGAGGGAGGAGCAGCTGGGAGGCGGGAGTGGGGCGGCAAATGGGAATGTGGGGGGCGGGGCTGCAGTGACGCAGCGGCAGGAAAAAGAGCGGTAGGAGTACGGCGGGGGCAGGGGAAAATAACTGTCACAACACAGGCACAGAATAAGAAAGGCAGGGGGAAAACTATAAGAATGTCAGAGGGGAGAGAGGAACAGCAATTTGGCACAATAACAGTACAATAAGCAATAAGCAACAAGGACACAGAATAAAGAAAAGGCAGGGGAAAAAACGATTAGAGTGTCAGTGGGGAGAGAGGAACAGCAATTAAGGCACAACGACAGTACAGTAGGCAATAAGCAACAGCAGTGCAAGGACAGTCAGACCTGGCCGTGCGGCAGCGTGGGGAGTGACCTGCCTGCGAGCAGGGTCAGAGGTCGCTCCTTTCACTGCTGCATGGCCTCCATAAGAGGGAATGTGGGAGGGAGGAGCAGCTGGGAGGCGGGAGTGGGGTGGCGAATGGGAATGTGGGGGGCGGGGCCGCAGTGATGCAGCGGCGGGAAAAAGAGCGGGAGGAGTATGGCAGGGGAGCCGGGGGAAAAAAACAGTCACAACACGGGCACAGAATAAGAAAGGCAGGGGGAAAACTATAAAAATGTCAGAGGGGAGAGAGGAACAGTAATTTGGCACAACGACAGTACAATAAGCAACAAGGGCACAGAATAAAGAAAAGGCAGGGGGAAAAAACGATTATAGTGTCAGTGGGGAGAGAGGAACAGCAATTAAGGCACAACGACAGTACAGTAGGCAATAAGCAACAGCAGTGCAAGGACAGTCAGACCTGGCCATGCGACTGCGTGGGGGGGCGACCTGCCTGCGAGCAGATGTATGAATAAAACAAGACCCTGGGAGGATGCACAGGTAGGTGCTGTAGGTCTGACCTAAGATCAAACCCTTTGACCACCTCCCACTGTGCGCAACCAAAACCCAGCATGATAAAAAATCATAGAAATTGCCCAAAAAACACACAGTTGAAGGTTGGTTATATTTCACCTCATACGAAACCGTTAAACCAGTAAACTGGGAAACTTAGGTGCTGTAGATCTGGCCTAAAATCAAACCCTTCGGTCACCTCCCACTGTGCGCAACCAAAACCCAGCGCTGAATGGGAAAATGGCAGGTGAATCAAATGCATGATAAACAAAATATAGAAATTCATTAAAAAAAAACACTGTTGAAGGATGGATATGTTTCACCGAATACAAAACCATGAAACTACTGCGATTTGCTTGTTATGCTATGCACGGCACGCAAGGCAAGCCCCACCATTTTCCTTTCTGTGATTTTGGTAGGCAGCTTTAAATCATGCACCATTTTCAAATGGTAAACTTAGTATGGCGAGTGTGGCACACGTTACAATGTGCATTGCCTGTATTCAGAATATAGTCCTCAATTAGAGTTGCCACCTGGCCGGTTTTCATAGATGATCTAAAGCCGGTATTTTCAAACTTTATCTGTACATTGGTCAATTAGCAAATATGAATACAAAGCACTTTTAAATGTTCTTTAGAGATGCACTAATGATACCTGTCCAATAAATTAACAAAGGTTAAAGAACCATTCTACAATTGAATTCATACGATTTTGGTAACATTCCTTTTTAATATCACTTTGACCCTTTATTGACTCTTCCACAACAAATGGCCCATATTTTTCTCTATGAAATGTGGCAAACCTACTTTCAGGATATTGTTTGACATTAATATCATGCCCTAAATACATGGACGTCATTTAGGGATTGGTAGGGGTGAATATGAAAATCATATTATATTCATCAACCAATCACCTTTCCCTAAATGATTCTTTGCGAAATAGCATAATTAGGCCATGCTCATCCTTTTACTAAATGTGTCCCTTCGTGGAACGCCAAAAGATAGATTGATCCATTTTATAGTCATCATTGATGTCTAAGTATACAGAGAACTTTCAATCCTGACTCATTAATCAAATACTCTTAAGGCTGTCACATTATGCCTTTAGCTTAAGGGCAATGTTTTCTCCAAAAGAGGGTGAAAGGTTTGAACTTTAACTACAACTTTCTTCCATTTCAGTTGTAGATTGCTTTAATTAACCCTGGGCGTAGTTCGCGAAGTAGCACTTCGTGAAGCTACGCAAAGTGCACTTCGCACTACGCGAGCTACGCGTAGCACTTCGCGAACTGCGTAGTACCTTGTTCGCACTGTGCCAGATGTCGTTTTCAATGATTGCACAGTGCGGACAAGCAACCGGCACTGTGCAATCATTGAAAATGGCATCTTGCACAGTGCGAGCTGGAGTTTTCTGCTGCTCGAGTAGATTTTTACTCGAGCGGCATCTTTCTTAACGCGAACTGGTAGTTTCTCATCGCGAGCGGTCGCGAGCATACGCGACCGCTCGCAATGAGAAACCTGACCTCCTCGCGTTGGGAATCTCGCCGGGAGGTTTATTTTCCATGCTCGCGATCGCCAACTTGATGTTGCTGATCGCGAGAAAGGAGAAAGTCTCGCCGGGATGTCATTTTGCTTGCTCGCGGTCGCCAACTTGACATTGAGGACCGCGAGCAAGCAAAAAATGACCGCAGCACTACGCAACACTACGCTACGCGTGTTCGCACTGTGCTACGTGCAGTTCGCGTAGTGCGAAGTAGCGTGAACTTCGCAAACGACGCGAGCGTAGCATAGTGCTTTGCCCAGGCTTAGCTTTAATGCCAACACTAGCATTCCTTTGGGTCTGGAGGGAGCCAAAACAATGAAAAGTATGGACAAGTATTGGCTGGCTTGCATGCAGCAGTGCAACTTTAGAAACAAAAGTATTTCACTGATTTGTGAGTGAAAAGTCAATGCAAGGGGCATAAGACATTTTAATTGGCCCCAGGCAAAGATTAGGCAAGTAAATATGACAGGCAAACAGGTATTTTCTGACAAATCTGTGAGTACATCAGGGTTAATTTATTTTCTTCCTACAATGATTGAACTACATCACAAGTACCACTTATTTACTTCGCTTGTAGACAGCCTTAGGCTGAGATTTACATTTTGTGTTGGGGTTGCACTACTTTTTTGACACAACCCTAAAGAAAGAGGTATTTCAGGATTTACTGAGCCAAGCACCGCACAATTTGCATGGCTTACTAAAAACAAAAATAGTAATGCAGGGTATAATGCTGATGTGCATTACCTTGTGTCGGAGAGGCTTAACTTGGGTGGGTCATGGACGTTCCTTCCATCTACCGATGTATTTTGATGCAAAACCAGATTTAATAAAGTCTGCAAAACTGGCTTAGCAACAAAATATGCATATGGCCATGTCTAAACTGGGGTGGCGTAGTGGGCAAAAGAACGATGGATTTAACCCAGATCTCTTGACTGGGGGAGAATGTCTGCATTGTCAGCATTCCGTCCATCATTTGTTTGTTGTAACGCTTTTCGCCCTAAGTGGGATGGGTATTCCCAGACGTGGGACCCGTGCTCACTACGCCACTGGAGTCAAGCTATCCTGGCTGATGACGGCTGATAGCCAGAAACCGGTCCTAGGATGCTTGATTCCGGTCCAGGGAAGACATGGCTTGGCAGTTCGGGCTGGACTGTTCCCATGAGACACAGGGTCAAGACTGATTTGCATATGGCCATGTCTAAACTGGGGTGGCGTAGTGGGCAAAAGAACGATGGATTTAACCCAGATCTCTTGACTGGGGGAGAATGTCTGCATTGTCAGCATTCCGTCCATCATTTGTTTGTTGTAACGCTTTTCGCCCTAAGTGGGATGGGTATTCCCAGACGTGGGACCCGTGCTCACTACGCCACTGGAGTCAAGCTATCCTGGCTGATGACGGCTGATAGCCAGAAACCGGTCCTAGGATGCTTGATTCCGGTCCAGGGAAGACATGGCTTGGCAGTTCGGGCTGGACTGTTCCCATGAGGCACAGGGTCAAGACTGATTTGCATATGGCCATGTCTAAACTGGGGTGGCGTAGTGGGCAAAAGAACGATGGATTTAACCCAGATCTCTTGACTGGGGGAGAATGTCTGCATTGTCAGCATTCCGTCCATCATTTGTTTGTTGTAACGCTTTTCGCCCTAAGTGGGATGGGTATTCCCAGACGTGGGACCCGTGCTCACTACACCACTGGAGTCGAGCTATCCTGGCTGATGACGGCTGATAGCCAGAAACCGGTCCTAGGATGCTTGATTCCGGTCCAGGGAAGACATGGCTTGGCAGTTCGGGCTGGACTGTTCCCATGAGGCACAGGGTCAAGACTGATTTGCATATGGCCATGTCTAAACTGGGGTGGCGTAGTGGGCAAAAGAACGATGGATTTAACCCAGATCTCTTGACTGGGGGAGAATGTCTGCATTGTCAGCATTCCGTCCATCATTTGTTTGTTGTAACGCTTTTCGCCCTAAGTGGGATGGGTATTCCCAGACGTGGGACCCGTGCTCACTACGCCACTGGAGTCAAGCTATCCTGGCTGATGACGGCTGATAGCCAGAAACCGGTCCTAGGATGCTCGATTCCGGTCCAGGGAAGACATGGCTTGGCAGTTCGGGCTGGACTGTTCCCATGAGGCGCAGGGTCAAGACTGATTTGCATATGGCCATGTCTAAACTGGGGTGGCATAGTGGGCAAAAGAACGATGGATTTAACCCAGATCTCTTGACTGGGGGAGAATGTCTGCATTGTCAGCATTCCGTCCATCATTTGTTTGTTGTAACGCTTTTCGCCCTAAGTGGGATGGGTATTCCCAGACGTGGGACCCGTGCTCACTACGCCACTGGAGTCAAGCTATCCTGGCTGATGACGGCTGATAGCCAGAAACCGGTCCTAGGATGCTTGATTCCGGTCCAGGGAAGACATGGCTTGGCAGTTCGGGCTGGACTGTTCCCATGAGGCACAGGGTCAAGACTGATTTGCATATGGCCATGTCTAAACTGGGGTGGCGTAGTGGGCAAAAGAACGATGGATTTAACCCAGATCTCTTGACTGGGGGAGAATGTCTGCATTGTCAGCATTCCGTCCATCATTTGTTTGTTGTAACGCTTTTCGCCCTAAGTGGGATGGGTATTCCCAGACGTGAGACCCGTGCTCACTACGCCACTGGAGTCAAGCTATCCTGGCTGATGATGGCTGATAGCCATAAACCGGTCCTAGGATGCTTGATTCCGGTCTAGGGAAGACATGGCTTGGCAGTTCGGGCTGGACTGTTCCCATGAGGCACAGGGTCAAGACTGATTTGCATATGGCCATGTCTAAACTGGGGTGGCGTAGTGGGCAAAAGAACGATGGATTTAACCCAGATCTCTTGACTGGGGTAGAATGTCTGCATTGTCAGCATTCCGTCCATCATTTGTTTGTTGTAACGCTTTTCGCCCTAAGTGGGATGGGTATTCCCAGACGTGGGACCCGTGCTCACTACGCCACTGGAGTCAAGCTATCCTGGCTGATGATGGCTGATAGCCAGAAACCGGTCCTAGGATGCTTGATTCCGGTCTAGGGAAGACATGGCTTGGCAGTTCGGGCTGGACTGTTCCCATGAGGCACAGGGTCAAGACTGATTTGCATATGTCCATGTCTAAACTGGGGTGGCGTAGTGGGCAAAAGAACGATGGATTTAACCCAGATCTCTTGACTGGGGGAGAATGTCTGCATTGTCAGCATTCCGTCCATCATTTGTTTGTTGTAACGCTTTTAGCAACAAAATGCGGCACCTACCCAATCTTGGTATGATTAGGAGAAATATCTCAATATCTCCTTGTGTCGTCGCTCTTTCCATATGTGCTTCACCTTTGCAGAACACATACAAAGAGGAATATGCTTCTAAGGATTGATTTTGTGCAGTAAGGTATTCCTTTCTACAAAAAAACAATAATAACTACATTGCAGGCACCCTTCCCAACCTACAACACAGGCACCACCACACTATGGCACAGGGGTGTCTGCATTGACTCTAGGGAGCCAAAAGTGTGCCAGTGCAAGGACAGAGTGGATCAGTTCTAAATCTTTGTAAATATGGCACAGTTCAGAGCGCTCCCTTTCATGCAAAGAAACACAGCCTCTTCCCTTGCTACCATGTTTCAAAAATTAGTAAATCATCCCGCAAGCTCATTTATTGCAATATTTTGCATGAATTACTTTTCGCTGCTCCGGACTGTTGCGTCAGCTACCAAGATGCTCGACCGACTAATGATGTACCTTGCACGTGTTAGCAGGCAGATAGATGCAAGTCTTCTGTGGGCTTTCAAGGAATTTTTATTGGGAACATTTTCCAAGTCCCAACTTTTGAAGAAGTACCCCAAACACCACTACCAAAGGTGAATTACCTATGAGGCAAATATACAGTATTACAGTCAAATACCCAGCACACTACTAGAGGTAGGGCAGTCAATAGTGACTAACAGGAGGCTATCAACTTTCTAATCCTCTCTGACCCAATCCATGATAATCTGGAGTTCCTCCCAGCCCACAAAGGGGACGGACTTAAAGCATGCAGAGAAGGCAAATAAAGGGCTATAGTAGAACTGTGGCCATATTATAGAAAACACCCGGGCACAAAGGACATGTGGGACAGCTTTGTAAGCCCCAGGACACCATGGTATTACAGAAGGGGCCACAAACGTTTGTTCGGCCCCTTCTGTAATACAGATATCGCTGGTGCACATATAGTGCTAGCGCTATTTCAAGATGGAGTTCACTCATTTGCATGGGAGCGTGGCTCCATGCAAATGAGGGAATCTCTTTACTTCTGGCCTGCACCGAATTATGATGTGGGTGCAAAGCCAAAGAAGATGATCAGGATGAGCACTGAGAGTACTCCGCAAAAAGGTGGGCCTCTGTAATTGCACCCTCTGATGGCTTCACTCTGGAGGAGTGAAGGGGATTCTATGGACCCCACCCAGACATGCCCCTGCAGGTGGTGCATTCAATCACTACACCTTCTTGCAGGGGGATCTCCCTCCCTTCCTAAAAGTGCAGGTGGGCTGTGGCCCGCACAGAGAAACATGGAGCGGATTTGGAGAAGCCACTCCATATTTCATTTGAATGCAATGTTTGCAGGGCAGCACGAGTGCATAGGTGCCCTGAGTGCAGCGCATTCAACTAAATAGGGCGCACTTTCCCTGTTTGTGCACAATACATCTGTTTGAAGGTGAGGTGTAGCCAAAACAGGAATAGTCTGCCCTATATGGGATAGGGCCCTTGTTTGTTAGAGGAACTTATACGTCTTTGAGGAATGTAAGCAAATGTACGGTATGGAGGAGAAAGAGTGGATATTACCAATTGAGTCATTGGAAACAACACAGACTTAAAAAGGCAATTGATACAAGTGCATTCAATAAATTCATCAACATCAAACGGGGGCAAGAATGGACTCACTTGTAGTAAATGTAAGCTGGTCAGCAGCCCAATAAGAGTAACAATTGAGGGGACACATGAAAAAGTGCCAACAATGATAGGGATGGTGTGAGAAATTGGGTTGTTAGTTGACTGAGATGTGAGCCCTGGTCAAGGAACAACCACAATTACTTGCAGGGAGAACCACAAATATAAAAAAATAAACATGCCTTAACCCTGGGTAGCATGGCACAAAAAAAACAGCCAGTCTTTACTTAGAGGCAATGTATAAAGTATTTTTTTTTTTTTTTTTTATAAAAACCTTTATTTTCAAAAGTCTGGACACAGCTATTCAGCCGACAACCCGGAGGTTCGGCAGCTACGATAAAGAGGAACAGAGACGCGTCCACAATACAGTGAAGGAGTAGTGCAAAGATTCAATTTTTTAAATAAACACAAAACACACAACAACCCCCAGCAAGGCAAGAACACTGAATGCCCATGGTGATAGCCCCCCAGGGGAGGCAGGACCCCAATCATCTACCATTTACAGTACTGTGAAAAGAGGAAGAAGGGGGACAGCAGAGGCCAAAGAAGTCCATTAATCATACTGAGCTGGAAAGAAGGTTAGGAGGAAAGCTGTTCCTCGGGGGGATCCAAATCAGGGGCAAGACAAATTCCCCCCCTGTATTGATTCCACCGCCCCCAGATGGCGTGCCACTTCCGAGGGCGGCCTCTAGCACAATATACCGTCTTCTCCCTTAGCATACTCCAGTCCATATTTTCTTTCCATGCGGTCAATGTGGGGGGCCCCACGGATCCCCACAATCGCGCTATATCTCTCTTAGCGACCATGTTACCCAGAGTCACCCATTGGGTCTGCGCCGCATTATGATCAGTGGGCCCCCAGACATTCAGGAGACAACACCGCGCTTCCGGCTGCATAGCAATGCCCGTCACCTCCCCCATCACTGCATGGACTCTCCTCCAGAATTCCATGATGACCCCACATTCCCAAATGATATGCAGGAAAGTACCCACCATACCACATCCCCTCCTGCATAGGCCGTCCTCCGAGAATCCCATGTGAACCAGCCTTGGCCCCGTCACATACACTCGATGCAGTATTTTAAGCTGCACCAGCCTCAGACGCGACGGGATCGCAACCTCCTTAGGAGAGGAAACAGCAGACTGCCAATCCTCGTCATCCAACTCGAGGCCATCCCTAGACCACTGGTCCCTCAACCCCAGAAGCATATCCGCCCGGACGTTGATCAGTTTCTTATAGATGAGCGAGATCGTGCTCTCGGGCATATGGCCATCAAGGACCCGGTCCTCCAAAGGAGAGGCCTCAGGCACCTTCTCACCCTCTATGAGGACTGATCGGAGGGCGTGACGCACCTGAATATAGCGGAAAAACTCAGATGGCCCCAGCTCATACTCCTTCTGCAACTCTTCAAAGGACTTCATCCTCCCCTTAATCAGGACATCTCCGACCCTGGAGATGCCGATCAAGTCCCATTTGTCAAAGCCTTTTGTGTGCCAAAGCCTACCCAGTCTCTCAGATTCAAACAGCGGGGTAGCGAGGGTGAGCCTATCCTTCCAGCCCAGCGAGTCAGTTGCCATCTTCCACACACGCACCGCCACACCAGTGGGCCCCGTGAGGGACGAGTCCAGGGACCGCGAATACAATGCCCTGTAATAGTTACCACCACGCAGCAACCACCTGTCCATGGCATACCCAGGGCTGAGGGCAGGGCCATAAAACCCATGATTAATCGCACTCAGCTGGGTGGCCCAATAGTACCGTCGGATGTCTGGAAGCGCAATACCCCCGTCGTACCATGGAAGCGTCAACTTTGCAATAGCTATTCGCGGCCGCCCGTCCCACAGCAACGTTCGTTGGAGGCCTTCAACCTCCCGAAAGTAGTTGGCCGGTACCCAATCCAAAGTATTCTGCAGTGCGTAGAGGAACCGGGGAAGAGACATCATTTTGAACAGGGCCGCGCGCCCAACGAGGGAGAGCGGCAGCCTCCGCCAGCCCTCCACATCCCGCCTCAGGCGCGCTAGGGGGGGAGCAGGTTCCTCTCATATCGCACGGCAGAGTCCATGGAGATAAAGATCCCCAGATACACGAAGCCCTGCTGAGCAACCTGGATCGAACAAGTTCGAGGGATCGGGGGAACCTCGCCACTAAGAACATATAAATACGATTTACTCCAGTTGATAACGAGACCCGAGTTCCTACCGAAAGATGTGAGTACGTCACAGACCACTATAAGTGATTTCTTGGGTGAGGCAAGATACAACAGGATGTCATCAGCATAGAGCGATATACGGTCCTCGTGTTCAGGCGACCATCTAAGTCCCCGTATATCCGGGTGCCAGCGTATCCACGCAGCCAGCGGCTCAAGGGCGAGGGCAATCAACAATGGTGACAGGGGACAACCTTGCCGAGTACCCCTCCCAAGCTGAAACGGAGTCGACGCCCGGCCATTTACCACCACACTCGCAAGAGGGCCCTCATACAGCAACCTCACCCAGCTCACAAAACCGTGGCCAAAGCCGAACTTGGTCAACACGGCCCACAAATATGCCCATTCCACCGTGTCAAAGGCCATCGTGGCATCGAGAGACGCCACAATAGCTGGTTCACGCAGCGTACCCGCCCTGGCGATTACACCATGAAGGCGCCGAAGATTTAACGCTGTGTTACGGTGCGGGATGAATCCGAATTGATCCGGGTGGACCAAGTCACCGAGTACCCTAATCAACCGGGCCGCCAGGATTTTAGCCAGAATTTTCGGCTCTACGTTAAGGAGTGAGATAGGCCTATATGAGGCGCACTTATCTCGGGGTTTGCCCTCTTTGTGTATAACCACAATCGTCGCCAGTCGCTGATCCAACGGGAGGGCCCCACTCCCACGCGCCTCCACGAACATGGCGCGCAGGTGAGGGGCAACCCTATCCGGAAACAGCTTGTACAGGTCGACCGGCAAGCCGTTCGGACCCGAGGCCTTGCCCGAGTTCAACGCGCGGATAGCCCCCGCCACCTCATCGACCGTTATGTCACCGTGTAGATCGTCCCTATCTATATCAGAGAGACAGGGCAATGCGATATCACGCAGGAGGTCACGCGAGTCCTCGGGCGGCCTGTCCGACACTGAGGCATAGACCATACGGAAATAGTCCGAGAAACACTGCACAATCCTCTCAGGTTCCACAATCACCTCTCCCCCCTCTCCCGTCAACTCCGGCACTACTCTATTGACCCGTTCTTTTTTGTCCAGCCAAGCCAGGAGTTTCCCGGCCTTGTCACCAACATCATACAGACGGCCCTGCTGTTCCCTACCGAGGGTCTTAGCGGCATTCGTCACCAGGTCCTTATACTCGGATTGCTTCAAGCAAAGCTCATGCAGTGAGGCCTCTGTAACCTCCTCCTCCAGCGCTCCCTCCAAAGCCGCGATCTCCTCCTCAACCTGCAAAACCTCGCCATCTCTCCGCCGCTTGGCAGCCACTACAAGGGAGAGGGCTTCCCCTCGCAGCACGATCTTAAATGCTTCCCACAGCGACACTGCCGAGTCCACGGATCCCTGATTGTCCTTGAAAAAATTATCTACTGTCTTTACCAGCGCGCTGCGCATCTTGGGGTCTCGGAAATACCAAGGGTTGATAGGGGCCACCCCTCCCCCTCCCTCTCGACCCAGATCCAGCCTGACCCACACCGGCGAATGGTCAGATATACCACGCACCATGTGCCTGGCCTCAGACACCAATGAGGCATGCGCAGCCAGAGTGAGTAGGTAGTCAATCCTGGAAAGGCTACCATGCCCCCCGGAGTGGAAAGTGTATTGGCTCTGTGTGGGGTGCCGGAGCCTCCAGCAGTCTATCAGGCCAAGCGTATCTAGAAAGTCTGGAAGCCACTTCTGAGCCCCCCCAGTGTCTCTGGGCGGGTATCTATCCAGCAGGCCGGAGCCAACAGCGTTGAAATCACCTCCCACTACAAGCATACCCCCCGGGAGATCCAGCAGGGCCCTACCCAGATCTGTGAACGTGGAGGCCTGCAGGGCCGGCGGGACATACACCGAAACTAAAACCAAAGTTCTTCCTTCCCACCGCCCCGCCACCGCCACAAACCTCCCCCTATCATCAACAATGGTGGAGTCCACCTCAAATGGTAGCGAGGCTCTGACTAGGATGCCCACACCCCTGGACCCAGAGGAGAATCCCGAATGAGCTATGAATTTATAACCCTTCCTATTCAGGGCATAGCACGTATTACCTATAAGATGCGTCTCCTGCAGCAGGGCAACATCCGGCAATGACCGTTTCAAGAATTTCAAAACAATCCCACGCTTAATGCGATCCCCCAAACCATTAACATTCCAGCTTATAACACTTAAACCCCTACCCCCCATCCCCAAACGTAAAGAGGCCCACCCCACACCCGAAGAGCCACCATGAAACAGTCCTGGAAATAATCACTATGCCTTGCGGAAACAAACCCCCCAACAACAAACCCAAAATCCCGGAAACCCCCCCCACCCTGCACCCCTGCTGCAGCTTACAAAGCCCCCCCAACTTGCAGTGTGCCTGTCGCCCTACCAAACCCAAAATCTACAAAAAGTACCCTAAGGGAGGAAAGAGCTCCCCTCGTCCTCCCACAACCTCCGTATTTACTGCAAGTCATTATCTAAAGTCAATCCGAGTCAGCCCGGTTCCGAAGACATCAACCTTGTTCATCCCGGCCACTGTCCCCGTCTACGGCAGTGTCCTCTTCCGTGCGTCGTCGAGGCAGAGCGTCCAGCCATTCATCCGCCATGGCAGGCGACTCAAAGAAGAATGTTCGGTCTTCAAACACCACACGTAGTCTGGCAGGGAAGAGCATGGCGTATTTCAGTTCCCTCTCCCGAAGCCTCCTCTTCACCCCCAGGAAGCCCTGCCGCTGCCTCTGCACCTGCTGGGTGAAGTCAGGATAGAAATTCACCGACGCGTTCTGGAAGGGGACCGGGCTCGTTACCCTCGAGGCCTGCAGGATAGCGTCCCGGTCTCGAAAATGAAAGAGCCGGGCGACGATCGGCCTCGGTGTGGCTCCCACCTTGGGCCGCCCACCCGGCACTCTATGGGCCCGCTCAACTGCGAAGAACTTCCCCAGACCCTTAGGCTGCAGATGATTGAGCACCAAGTCCTCCACGAGCAGGTCCACTGAAGTCTCATCCGAGGACTCCGGGACCCCGATAACGCGCACGTTGTTGCGCCTGGCCCGGCTCTCGAAGTCCTCCAGCCGACGGGTGGCGAGATCACTCTCGGTCCGCAACTTACGGACCTCGGTCTGCAGGTCCGAGACATCGTCGGTGAGGCCCGTGGTCTTGATGTCCAGGGATTTGACCCGTTCATTTGTTTTGCCCAAATCCGCGCGGATCAGATTAACATCCACCAAGATGGTATCCACTTTGTGCGCCAGGGCATCAAACTGTCTCCCAATCGAAGTCTGCAGCCCGTCGAATGCACCCATGACATCCTGCAGTGAGAGCTCCGGGGCCAAGGGTGAGGCTGTCTTCTGTGTGTCCGGGGACTGGCTCGGTGCACCCGGTGACCCCTTCTGCTGGGCATAGCGGTCCATGTTATTGGCTTGAGTTTAGGCTCCCCGCCTGGTGGCCTTGGGCTTCGGCCGGTCCACCTCTGCTTTGCCCGACATGGTGGGCTCAAGCAAGTCAGTTCAAACAGGACTGCCCTCTCTCAGCGAGAGAGATCAGGAGTGCTCCATCTTACGATGGGTCGCCAGTGTGGCATGCAGAGCGTCCAAATGATAATAAAGCAGACGGGAGCACTCCCTGGGCTGGGCAGACAAAGGGCGAGAAAGTGAAAGTGAAAGGATAGGGACCTCCGTCCGGCAGTTCACACCTCGCCTGGCCGCTGTTGTTCAATTAGAGGCCGGGCATCCTGCCAACTCGAGCCCCTGGCATCCCTCGGAGATAGGCCTCAATCTTCCGCCATGCATAACTCCGGTTCCCGGTGGGCGATTCGACCTCGGGTGGCATCGATCGCCTCCCTGACAAGTCATCTACACGATGCCATGCATACAAACAGGATTATATACAGGATAGACGACGGAGGGCACGAGGGTCTCGGGAGCTCAAAGCTCACGCGGCCATCTTGGTCAAGCGCTAGGCTCCTCCCCATGTATAAAGTATTTATGCATCACACAAACTGTATATTTTCAGACACCAAAACTAATAAAACTCCAATGAGTAGAACCGGAGTTATGGATTTTTAAAGTGTAAGGTACAAAATAGCATGTAATAGATCAAAGCGCCAACTGGGGATATCTAGGCACGGAAGACCAGGTCAAATTCGAAAGTTGTGGCCGAATGTAAGAGAGCCGGTTCAGATACAAGAACTGGATTGGGGCCAGTGAGCGCTTGCCTTTGGACTTAGAAATAATTCTGCAGAAAAATGTCTGAGAAGGTAAGGTTCAGCAGGGCACGGCTGCAGGAGGTGTCCAATAAAAGAGCACAGTCATTGGATGACCTTGGGTCGAAGCTATAGTGAAGATTTCTTTGTTCGGACGTAGTTGTCGAGAAACTGACAGAGTCAAATACCTCTGCGGTGAAGGACCACTGAAATGGATTTTCTGCTGCGGAGAAGAACATAGCAAGGGAAGCCTCAAAGTCAATCTGACCAGCAATGCACCTCTGGGAAACAGGGAAGCAGGTTGATCCCACTCTAGTCCTGGTTCTCAGAGCACTTTTTTTCCATATTTTCCATATATGAATTCTCAGTTTCAGAAAATGCCTACTTGGGCACAGTTAGACACACAGTTGATGAACGGAATGCAAAACAACTCAAAACATTCTCCCCCAGTTAAAAGATCTGGGTTAAATCCATCATTCTTTTGCTCACCATGCCACCCCAGTTTAAACTTGGCCATATGCAAATCAGTCTTGACCCTGTGCCTCATGGGAACAGTCCAGCCCGAACTGCCAAGCCAGGTCCTCCCTAGACCGGAAACAAGCATCCTAGGACCGGTTTCAGGGCACATTTAGCACCACAACCTAGGGTTCAGCACTGGTGGAACACCTCTTGGGGGGTATGGACTCACTCCGACTGGATCCAGGTGTGGGCTCAAGATAGTGGAAAGCTGGAATTTTCCTGTGGCTCTGAACAGGAGGGCAGCACGCAGTCCTTGAAGTCACTTCTGGTAGTCCTAGGTGCAGATGAAGAAGCAGGTCTCAATAGCAGGGCTGGACTCTGAGGGTTCAAGGCAGGGGCGGCTCCTCCGTTAAGATGAAGTACTATCGCCCGACTGAGCAGGTCCAAAAGGAAAAAGGAAAATGATAATAACTCATTGTTATTATCATTTTATTTTTCCCTTGTTGCTGAGCTGGGGCGTGGCGGGCTGGACTGTCAGAGGAGTGGTTCACACTCTCTTAAGTTTGCATGATGGTGTGGCCACCCTTCCCGGGCCGGCCAAAAAATCATGCGCTCTTTGCTGCTGCATTGCAGCGTTGTGTTTGGATTAGAGGATACTGGAAGCCTGGGTTCTTCCTATTATGGCTTCCTGCCCTAGAGTCCTGAAAGTGGGCGAGGAGGACCAAGAAGCAGCGGAGGCGACACACAGGTAAGTGAATCTTTATTTGTTTTTTATTCCCTCCCCCGCGTCCTGTCCCCCACCTCCATTACATAACAGCCTTCACTGGTTCAAGGCAGGATTCATGCTGAAAAGCAGTACTTCCAGGAACATCAGCATTAGGGCAGAGTGCACAGCAGGTCATAGCAGCAGGAGGTCCTTTGAGAGCCCTTCCGCAGGTCCAGTAGTGGACTGAAGAGTGAGTCTGAAGGTTCTATTTTTCTTTAAATATTTTTGACATTTCATTATTTTTTTTATTTCTATATATTCACATTTATCGACATAAGATATACAGTACAGAGGAATCAGTACATTCTTACTTAGTCAAGACAATGGGTAACAGCTCTTTGCAACATTGCAATGCAAGGACAGGTTATGGGGTATGGGAATCATCCTGGTCAATGCTACGTGGCGGGCTGCAGATATCCCCTCAGTAGGAGTTTGCTGGGCTCCAAATTTGAGACTATTTTTTAGGGCAACCCCGGGCCGTGTAAACAGTCTTTTCTCTATACATGCACCAGTCGAGGTCTTTTTCCCAGGCCTCTACTGAGGGTGGTTGCGCTGCTCCCAACAGTTGTGCAATATTCCTCTTTGCAAACATTACTCCCAATGTAGCCCACTGTGTTTGGTAACTATTCAGATCAGTAGGCTCCCATATATTCAAGGGGCATCTACGTGCTTCTGGGCGGAGGACTAATGTCAGTACGTCACTTAGTATGTCGTGTATTTTTCACCAATAAGATTGTATGTGTTCGCATTCCCATATTATGTGTGTGAATGTGCCTTCTTGGCTGAACCTTTGCCTACATTCTCCCTCATCAGCTCTACCCATTTGTACCAGACGAGGCCCCATAATATACACTCTATGGAGAATTTTGAGCTGCACTAGCCTGAGTCTAGCTGATATGGCCACCACTCTAGGGGAAGATACCGCCTCTTGCCATTCTTTATCGTCCAGTTTGATGCCATCCCTTACCCACTTCTCCTGTAGTGGTTGGAGGGGATCTGCCATATTATTGATCAATTTCTTATAAGTTAATGATATGGTTTTCTCAGGCAGGTGACCATCCATCAATCTATCTTCCAACGGGGAGGATTCAGAAGGGGAGGAGCCTTTAGGGAGGTGTGACTGCAGTGCGTGGCAGACCTGCGTGTATCGAATGCACTCTGAGTCAGCTAACTCATGGTGTTGCTGTAGAGAGGCAAATGTCTTCACTTCGCCCTTCTCCCACATATCTTTCATTTGCAAGATCTTAATGAGTTCCCACCTATCGAATCCCTTCGACTTCCATAGATTACCCAGCTTTTCGGAGTCCCATGAGGGGGTTGCCAATGTAAGTTTCTGCCCCCATCCTAGGGTTTTAGTGGCGGTATGCCAAGTGTGGACCGAGTGCTTAGTTGGGCCCATCAGTGGGTATCGGTTAGGTTTTGAATAGAGTGCCCTGTAATAATTCCCTACCGGGAGGAGCCACCTGTCCATGGTATACCCAGGATCATCAGGGCAACCATAGGTACTGTGATTGATGGCCGTAAGATGCGCTGCCCAGTAGTATTTTTTTATATCTGGGAGGCCAATTCCCCCTGATCTTGTTCAATGCAATGCAAGGCTTCCCGTCCCACAAAAAATCCCTCTGTAGGCTCTCAATTTCTTTAAAATACGTCAACGGGACAGGGTCTAGTGAATTCTGCAAGGCATACAAAAGACGGGATAATTATATCATTTTGAAGAGAGATGCTTTGCCCAGTAGTGAGAGAGGAAGCGTTTTCCAACTGGCTATATCACGTTTAAGCCTCTGTAGTGGAGGGAGAAGATTGTGATTGAAACGGAGTGTTTGGTCCAAGGAGATAAAGATTTCCAGATATTTGAAGCCCACTGAGCTAATCTGAATTGGGCAGTCTTGTGGTGGAGAAGGAGGGTCTCCCTTGAGGACGTACAGGAGGGACTTATTCCAGTTGATGGAGAAACCAGGATGTCCAGGACTGCCAATAGGGACTTCCTGGGGGAGGCCAGGTAAAATAGTATGTCATCTGTGTATAGTGAAATATGGTCCACCCAGTCAGGGGACCAACGCAGACCTCGTACTACTGGGTCCCTCTGAATCCATTCCGCCAATGGTTCCAAAGCTAGAGCTAACAGAAGAGGGGAAAGAGGACACCCTTGACAGGTCCCACGACTCAGTGTAAATGTCTCAGATTTTTTTATTGTTGACCACGATCTGCGCCTTGGGCTCCGAAGACAAGAGGCGCACCCACTGAATGAAACCCGGACCAAACCCCATTTTCGCAAGCACTGCCAAGAGATACGGCCATTCGACGGTATCAAATGCCATGGTCGCATCTAATGACACAATTATATAGCTGGTTCTTGGATCGTGGCTGCTCTCCCCAGAACCCCATGCACTCTGCGCAAGTTCAGAGCTCTGTTTTGGTGTGGCATGAAGCCTGACTGATCTGAGTGTACAAGACCCCCAATTATTTTAACTAAGCGATTGGCAAGGAGCTTGGCTTGAATTTTGGGCTCTGCGTTTAGGAGCGAGATCGGTCTGTATGGTCCATTGGTAATATCCCCAGCTCCTTGCTTTTATCAAACATGGCTTTTAAGTATGGGGCTAATTTGTCAGGCCTGAGTTTGTACAATTCAATGGGTATACCATTGGGACCAAGGGCCTTCCCTGAGTGTAGCGATATAATGGCCTGCGTTATTTCGTCCGTTGTCAAATCGCTTTCTAAAAGGTTACGGTCTTCGTCAGACAGTGTGGGGAGTGCTATGTCGAGTAGTAACTTGTGAGAGCCATCCTCAGTATAGGGGCAACGGTCGTGTACACAGCACTGAAGTGACTGGCAAACTGGTTTGCGATATCGTGTGGGTCAGTTATAAAATATTACCCGTACTCCTGAGTTCCAGAACCAGTCTACTTGCCCACTCCTTTTTATCGAGCCAAGCGATTAGGTTCCCGGCCTTGTCTCCCAGATCGTATATTCTGCCCAATTTTTCCCTCCCCGGGCTTTTGGCCCTATCAGTTGCCAGTACCTTGTAATCATCTTGTTTGAGACGTAGCAAGTCTAGTTTCTCTGGTGTAATCTCAGTTTCCAATTCCCCTTCCAGCGGGTAGATCTCTGCCTCGGCTTCTGAGATCTCTTCCTGTCTATCTTTCTTCATCCCAGCTATTATGGAAAGGGCTTGCTTCCGTATTACTGACTTAAAGGCTTCCCCCGGGGTCTGGGGGAGTCCACTGTCCCCTCGTTTTCTTGAAAGTAGTTATCTATGGCTTTGACAAGGTCTTTACGGATTACAGGGTCCCAGATATACCACGGGCTATTGGGGGCAATTTTCCCCACCCTTGCTTGGCTAAGGACTATGTTCACCCACACCGGGGAATGATCAGAGATGCCCCTGGCTAAGTGTCTGATTTCGTGGATGTGAGCGACTTGTGAAGCGGGGACTAGTATTTAGTCTATGCGGGAAAGGCTGTGTTGGGCCCCGTATTGGAAAGTGTGTTGAATTTTTTCTGGGTTGTATGTTCTCCACCCATCAGCTAGCCCCAGAGTCTCAATGAAGTCTGGCAGCCATCGAGAAGATGGTCCTATCTCACGTGGAGGGTGGCGGTCCAACGTGCCCAAGGCCACTGAGCTGAAGTCGTATCCAATCACTAGAAGACCTTCTGGTAGTGAGAGAAAGATAGTGCTCAGGTCTTTAAATGTGGTATTCTGTAGGCCAGGTGGTATGTACACTGACATGAGTGTTATGGTGTGTCCTTCCCACAGACCCATGACTCCTATATATCTCCTGCGATCGTCCGTCCATGTGGAACTCACGGCGAGGGAAAATGAGTTTCTCATCATAATGCCAACACCTCGTGAGCTAGTTGTGAAACCCGCGTGAGCCACCAATTTGTAACCCCATCTATGCAGCGCCTTACAGGAGTTTCCCACCAGGTCCGTTTCCTAAAGCATGATAATGTCAGGGGCCTGTCGTTTAATATACTGCAGGACGACACTGCATTTGACATTATCCCCTAGCCCGTTGACATTCCTGCTCAGTAGTTTAGCACTTTTGTCCCACTGTGCACTCACTGAATCTAGAATAAGTCTTTGTATCCTCTCTATGAATGCTAATGTGTCTTGTCGATGCTAAAACCATAACATTAAACAACTGCGAACCCCCAACCCAACAACACCCCTCCCTGCTTCCCTGCACTTTGGGTGTGGAAAAACAACCCAACTCCCCCCTCCGTGCAACCCTGCTAGGTGAGCCCTCAACCTCCCACTACCCAAACGTACAGAGTGCCTGTCACCCATGAAATTTAGATAAAAACATTCTTAGGGGACCGTGGACTAGCCTCCAGTGTGAAGTACGATCCGACCTGCTAGCGGATCTTTGCAAGCCCATATGCCATGGTGCTGAGGTTCCCCCCCTCAATTAACCACAAAGGCAGTCCATTGATATATAGCAAGGAAGAGAGGTCCAGTGGTCAGACGTGATTAGAGTCTGCTGAGCAGCCCCATTCCCCTCTGCGGACAGGACCCAGTCATAATACAAAACCTTCAGACCCAGGTTGGTGCCCCTCTTACCATCCCAGGGGGTTAAAGCCATGTTTATGATGTGAAGCATGTCGCATAAGTCAATTATCTCACTGCAACTCTCGCTCTCGACCACCAGGCGACCACTCCGCCTCTCAGTTCCACCACGGCCGCTGGCCACCGCCGGCCTGTTGCTCCCACCTGTGCGGCGAACAGTGCGCCATCCCTCCATCCAGTCGCTGGCCTCTTCAGGCGAGTTGAAGAAGTATGTTTTCTTGTCATCTATAATTTTAAGGCGGGCCGGAAAGGGCATCGTGTATTTAATGTTCTGAGTCCGAGGGCCCTCTTGACAGCATCGAAGGACCGCCACTGGCGCTGGACGTGGAGCGTAAAGTCTGGAAAGAAACGAATAGTGGCATTCTCATGTCTCAGGTCGCCGTGCATCCATGCAGCATGGAGAATGGCGTCCCTGTCCCTGAAGTTCAAAATGCAAGCTATTATCGTACGTGGGGGCACTCCAGGTCTAGGCTTGCCCCCCAGCACCCTGTGTGCCCGATCTATGGAGAAGAAGTTGGACAGGCGCGTAGGCTTCAGATGGTTTAGGATCAAGTCCTCCAGGAAGAGGTCCACGGACTGCCTCTCCATTCCCTCCAGCACTCTCACGACGTGAATGTTGTTGCACCGGGCCTGTCCTTCCTGGTCTTCTAGCCAGGAAAACATGTCTGTCTGGTTCTTGGTGAGAACAGCCACCTGATCTTCAAGCCGCTAGGTCCTGGACTGGAGGCCCCCGATGCCCGCCTCCGCCGTGGCCACTTTTTCGGAAATTTTGCACAGGTCGGCGCGTAGAAGATTCAACTCCTCTGTGACGGAGTCGAGCTTAGGTTCCAGCGAGTACCTTCAGGTCACCAATGGCCCTCATGATGTCTTTCAAGTAGGATTCTGGGATCTGGTCATCTGGCTCTCTCTGTGGGCCCCCACCATCATCGCGACCCATGGCCACTGTATATTTGTCAATGCGATTGACCTGCTCCGATCCCGGTGCTTTGGTGCAACCCATTGTCCGACCTGCAATTTCCCAGCGGGGGTCCTCCACCACTTTGAGCACGTCTGTCGCCAATGCGCACCCGGGTGTGCACTGCTGTCTCTCACGGCCACTCCCTCCCTCACAGCTCCAGAGGGCCACCAGGCCCACTCCACACACGGATACCATCGGGGGGATGGGCGTCCACTGGGTTATTAATTGGTATTCCCTCGCTGCGTAGCCGCCTTGATCCGATGTCCCAACCACCACAGTCATTTTACAGGGGCTCACAGGCAAGGGAGCAGGCGGGCTCCACCACCAAGTCACTCAGGCCACCACGAGGGGGAGGGGAATAAACAACGTGTGGTACCAAGCCAGCATCAGGTCTCCACTACTTCGCCAGACCTCGGCCACAGGTTTATGTTATGCGCACACCGGCGCTAGGTCCCAGGCATTTCCACACCACTTGCCTGTCAAAGCCGCACCGTAGGGGTCCGTCGCAGACTTCTCTGGCCCCACCAGGAGCACGTGCATTCGTGGTTAAGCGCCGCTAGCCATGCGAGCGTGTCTCTCGCTCCGTCAGCCATGAACTGCGAGGCCCAGTCGCCCTGTGGCAGTGCAGGGGGATCGCGGGGCACTCCCGAACAGCACATCAGCTGTTGGACTCTGAGGTCCAACCGGATCTGCAGGACCCCCTGGAACCGCAATCACCGCTGTTCTCGCCGGTCCGGGTCACAGGCTACTCGTTCTTGAACTGATGTGCGCGGCTGCCACTTCTGAAGTCACTTTAAGGACGCCGCTGCTCCAGCACACAATTGCCCACACCGGGGGCCCTCAGCTTGTCGGATTGTGTCGGATGTTACGGGCTTGAAAGCCGGCGACTAGCGCAACAAAATCAGATGGCGGCCATCTTCCACGGCCGCTAGCCATGCCCCCCTCGAAGGTTCTATTTTTAAACTCTGGTGTACTGAGTTGGAAGCTGGGAGAAGCTTCTGAAAAGGTTCTTTGAAGAGCATGGAGTTTCCTGACTCCCCAGCTTGGCTCCAAGCTGGATGGAGTGACGATAAAGGGTTGTTAGGCCCTGTCTGTGAAGGAATAGCACACGCCATTCAGATGTGAGTGGAGCAGTGATCAGCTCTGCCCCCTATCTTTCCAGCAAATTGACCTTTCAGGCACACCTAATCCCTCTATTGTGTGACTGTCTGGAAGAAATACACAAAGTCTAACTGTCAGTTATACACAGTCATGTGGCCCAGGCCAACCTACAAGAAGAAAAGGGCTAAGGGCCGGAAAATTAACACCTTTCCAAAAATGGCATTTTCAAAAATGTAACAAATAATCTGACTTTACCATTAAAGAGGGTTTACCATTACAATGTCATAGGTACCAAACATGATAGATCAACCTCCTCTCAATTAGGAATTACAGCGTATTAAATTTAATACGAATCACCAATGTTATCCTATGGAAGATGTAAGCCTCACAGTAGTGAGAAATTGATTTAGGAGTTTTCCACTACGAGGCGAGGGTTTGCAAAATGTAAAAATGCATTTCCAGCCTTTTAATTGTACAAGACCCTGTCCTACGGGCTGCCTGTGGGCCTATTTCAGGGGTAATTTAAATGTAATAAAAGGTGAGTTTAAGGCATGGCAGTGGATTTGAAATGTCTAGTCAACATTGCAGAGGGACACTGCATTCAGGCTGCAAGGGGATGGGCAGACCTGATATATATTTTAAGGTGCTACTTAAGTGGATGGCACAATACCTGCTGCAGGCCCACTGGTACCTTTTAATTTACAGACCCTGGATTTATGCTATACCACTTTACGAGGGACTTAAACATAAGATAAATGTGATAAAGACGTATATGCCTTTCAAACCATGTTTAGGACAGTGAAGTCAAATATTTTAGCACTGGTTAGCAGTGGTAAACAACAAAAACAAAAACAAATTTTCAGTAAAAAGTGGAGGGTAAAAGGCCAAAGCTTTGGGTGACTCTGCAGAGTGGACCAGGTCCATCACAACCCCCTCCAGCCTAAATCCAGGGGTGACTACTGAGTAACTTGATAGACTTCTCAGTTTAGGCAACACCACAAGGCTACTGCACTACAACCAAGGAGCAACAACTCCTGGGGGTTCAGGACTCGCTCAGGCTAGACCCAGGTGCATGTTCAGGATGATGGGAGCCTGTCGTGTCCCTGTGGTTCTGATCAGGAGGCCAGCAAATAAGCCATTAGAGTCTCTTCTGGTAGCCCTGGGTACAGCTGAAGATGCCAGGCTCAACATCTGGGATGGCATCTGAGGATTCCAACCATACTCCAGGCAGCAAAGCAGTCCTTCCAGAGTGCCCAGCAGGTCACAGCAGCAGGCAGTCCTCTCAGGGGTCTTCCTCAGGTCCAGTATGGAATTGAAGAATGGGTCTGAAGGTCCTATATTTTTACTCTGGTGCTCTTGAGCTGGAATGTGAGAGAAGCGTGTGGATAGGTTCTTTGAAGTACATGTAATTTTCTGGCTCACCTGCCCTGGGTCCAAACAGGATGCAGTGACAATACAGAGTCGAATTCTACAAATGGAAAGGAGCGTCAATCTATCCGCTATGGTATCCAATCAATTATTGTTTTTTGAGAATCAAATCCATAGTCTAACTGTTTCATATGTGTTTTCCATTTATTAATTCAAAGGAAAATCATAGCTTCAAAATATAACAGTATCCAATTGTCAGCCAAATATAACAATATCCAATCGTCAGCGTACGTGTTTCGTCCTCACTTGGACATCATCAGGGCTGGGAAGAAAGGATAAGTACACAAATCAATATAAAGCCCTATGTATTTGTAGAAAATCAATAATTCAATCACATTCCCCAAAATGCGTCTGCCTATTTACAATCTAATTTTCATATATTATCCCCATAAAAAAAGTTCCATTAATGGTTTTTAGGATGGAAAACATCATGTGGTAACAGCACCCTCCTTATTGCTACCACATCAATCCTAATCAATTTTTGTTATGTACTATATACACTGTTATTGCCATGCACCATGAAATTATATTTAAAGTTCTGGCATAAATTAGTCATACATAAATCTCTTAAATACTTATTCATCATTAACTCACCAACAGCCATACTGTCTGCTAAATTTCTTTAGTCACCTTTTGGAACATACCTCCAATGTATCTCCTAAGCGTTTATCCTTCCTGTTCTTCAGCTCTTCATTAGCTCAACCCCTACAAGTGGAAAAGGTTGTCCTGAACATAAAAAAACTATATATGTATGCTTAAAACCTATTCATAAAGAAATAATTTTGATAAATCTCATTTTTATGTTTAACATTTTACGTACCCCCAAACAAAGCGGTACAAAAGGGGGTGGTGATGGACGGAGCATCAGAACCAATCAAATACTCACACCCAGTCAACAGATCTGGGTTTGATCCCTCACCGTTCTTTAGCCCACTCTGCCACCCCAGTTCAGACAGACATAATAAGAAAACTGAATCCTGTACCTTTTTCTAATATAGAGAACACAAAATACTTATTGTTCTCTTGATTATTAGTCACCAGGCTCTATAGATCTATTGCTCAAAAGCCCCAGTCAGGCAAAGGTCCCCCATATCACCTCCTGGTTCTCACCTCTTGCCAGAGAGTCTTATTCTCTGGTCTTCCTTCCACGGCCTGGCCCGATAAATCCCACTGTAGAATTAATCGTCTAGAAAACCTGTATTTCAATGTACCAAATGGCCAATAGGAAGTCGCTATTTCAAGCCTCTGAAATAGCATTGTTACAACTGCGGTTCCCACTCTGGTCCTCATAGTACTTGACCAATCACCTTTCATGAGCCAATGGTACTATTATTTGAGCCAATCGCCTATCAGTTTTTTTTAATGATAGTTTTCCCTCTGGTCCTCACTTATTCAGACCATTAATGAGTCAAATATACTCCTGCCCAACCTCCCATGTGTCTATGTGTATGTGTCAGGACTTCCCCCTGACCTCCCTGACGTTGGGTGGTAATGTGCCACCATTTCCGACGATGTGGCCACAAAATTCACATAATACATTAGATTAGTTATAAAGGCCACCAATAACTATACTGTCTATGTTTTTTTTAAACTACTATTCACATCGTCGTTGCACGTCAAAATACTCACTGAAAAATCGTAATTCTATTCAAAGCCAAGCGCGCTCAGGAGTTAGGATGCCTGGCCTGCCTGGAGGTGGGCATTTTTATCATATGACTATCACTTCCTGTCCCTTTTGCGTACCATGTAAAGGTTTGCATTGAGTATGGACGATATCGATCACCCATAAATATATTTTTTTGTTAATAAATGTCTAAGCTTTTGTTAACTCATTCGAATTATATTTAAATTCCTTCATCCCCAGTAATTAATTTGACACCACCTGACCTATCCAGAATTGTGCGTGATGACATTACAAATGGTCAAAGTTATACAGGCATCTAAACGGTGGCATCTAAGCACTCATCATGTGGTATCTAAATAATCATTCATTTATTGTGATTAAATTTAAATTAGTCGCTTTACAATTATTAATACGATCCTGCCTGACCTGTTTGCGATTTTACGTGGTGACATTTCACTTAATATCAGTCGAGTACAGGTTCTATATTATGGCTTGCAGTAACCAAATGAATATGAATATGTCTTATAATAGCTATTAACGCAAATATCAATGTACCGTCTCAAGTAAATAAAAATGTATATACCTCCTATATATTGTCAAACGGCTTGTGCTAGATGCAGACCTATTGCTCAGTAGTGTGTTTTCACAAGATGTAAATCTGTTACAAAAAATAGTGTAACTCATTATCACTATTTAAACCCTGATCAACCGTTCTACATTTACTAATCCATCTAGCTTCCTTTTGCCTTATTTTTAGTTCCCAATCCCCCCCTCTCACATTTTGAATAATCCTCTGTATTCCGTAAAATTTGATATTCCTTCTCATAGGGTGGTTGTCTCTAATATGTTGAAAAATTGGCAATCTAATGTCCTCATTCACAATCGCTCTTATATGCTCTTGTATCCTCAACTTTAAAATTATTTTTGTGCTGCCTATATAGATTTTAGTACATTCACATTGCAGTACGTAAATCACTCCACAACTATTGCAATTTATAAATTCATTAATACTATACCACTTGTTGGTATTTGTTAGACCTGGTACCATTGGCGTGAGTCTCCCTTCCTCTTTTTCTGACGGATTGCCTCCTCTGTTTTTTGATGGTTGCTGGTTTAGGCGCTTTGGGCACTAAGCCACTGTTATCCAGTGTGCAATGCAAGTGCATCGTGAGAAAAGTAATGTTGAATTTGTGATTGCATGATTGGTATTTAGATTTACTATCAGACACTCGTATCATGCACAGGGGTGCCCGGGGCTCATAATTCAAAAGCGACTGGTGGGCTCGCAGCACCGATTGTGCCACCCACCGGAGTCGCCCGTAAAGTATGACTCGGCCTGCCACCGCAGAGCGCCGTATGCAGCATGTGCTGCTGTGTGAGTTGGCGAGTGCACCCAATCGCCGGTCTGTGACCCGTCCATTTGTGACATTTTTAGTCACCCCTGCAGAAGGCCTGCGGGCAGGGTGTGTTGTCTGTAGAAGGCATGGGGGATTGTTTCACTCACTAGGGGTATTGTTTTTAAAATTCTCTTTGTGCTGCTTGGGGGTGATATTTGTGATCACCTTCCCTCCAGGACTATTCATGCTCTCCCTGATTTGCGGGGTCCGTCCGTGCGAGCGGACCCGCCATCTTGGGAGTTAGCGTTGCAGCTCTCCACGCCGGGTTTGAATAAATATCGATGGCGGCGCGCGCCCGTCTGCCCTTTCGCTAGAAATCTGGGACCTGATAGAGGTGGTCGCCACGTCAGCTATATTAGTGAAGAGCTTCACTATATTGGTGAGTGGGGTAAAGATAAGGGGGACTTTAGGTTTGCTGAGTCTGCTTCTCCGACCTCTGACTTTCTGAGTAAAGATCTTTTGAACTGTGGGCTACTAAATGTAAGATCTTTGCCCAAGCAGTGTGGAAATTCAATTAATGTTGGAACTTCATCATTTGGAGGTTCTGTTCATGACAGAGACCTGGACCCACTTAGACTGTGAGGTTGATACTGGTTGGGCATGCCCGCCCGTTTACAAAATCTGCCATAAACCAAGATTGAGGGGGAGGGGTGGCGGAGTCGGTGTGATCTATAAAGACACCTGGAATTTGGTCACCATCGATATTGATGTGGTTGAAGGTTTTGAACTACTTGGCTTTGCTATTAAGAACAATCAGGCTCATGTTTTAACAGGGATTATCTGTTATAGACCCCCTGGGGTTTTTAGTGTGCTTCAGCAACAGTCATTGCTGGAGATTTTTACCAATATGGCCGCCGCTCACCGCAGATTGGTTATTCTGGGTGATTTTAATCTTTGGTTGAACGGACCCCTTGATTCAGGCTACTCTAATGTTCTCCACTCATGTGAGGGCCTTGGCCTTTTTCAGCAGGTGGCAAAGCCAACTCATAAGGGTGGGCACATACTTGATCTGATTTTCTCAGAGGCTCGTCACCTTAACATGGTGGAAATTTTGCCTATGGACTGGTCTGACCACTTTTTGATCAATTTTTTTGTGGACATTGCAACTTATAATCCCCGGGCAGCCGGTACCTTGAATGATTACGTTGGTAGAGATTGGACTGCTCTCCTGCGTAAGAGGGGTTTAGCCCCTTTGTTTCAGGTAGAAGACTGCTTTTCAGCAGACAAGCAGGTGGAGGAGAACTATGTATCCATCTGCATGAAGATTACTGCGCTTCTTCACTCGCTAGCTCCTTTAAAAAACCACAGAAGCAAGTGTAGACCATCGGCCCCTTGGTTTAATGATAATATAAAAAATCTGAAATCAGTTTGTAAACGTGCTGAGAGGACGTGGAGACGGGGCTATTTGGACAAGGACAAACACAAATGGAAATGGAAGATTGTATGTTAAGAAGGAGATCAACAGGGTCAAGGTAGAATATTTTTCTAATTTGATTCTTACTGCCCCCAATAGCTCAAAAAGCATTTTTAACATCTTGAATAGCCTCACTAAGGAGCGGATCCCCCCTCTCAAGAACTTTGTAACAATTTAGCCAAGTTTTTTCATGATAAAATTAAAATTATCATTGATGATTGGGGGGGGATCGTCAGCAACCGCCACCTGGAATCGCTGACACTATGGGTCTCAGTGATAATGTATAGAGAGGCACTGATGCTTCTATTAACACCTCAGAAAGCCTAGCCGTTAATTATTTAACCGAGTTTGGGCCTCTGGATGTGGAGGACTTCTGCAAGGTGGCTTGGGGTACCTCTTCTGGTACCCCATTGGATCCCGTGACACATAAAATTTGTAAAGAGATTGAGGCAGAGCTGTTTCCTACACTTCGGTCAATCGGCAATCAATCCCTCTATAGTGGAGTGGTGCCGTCCCACTGGAAACAGGCACTGGTAACACCTCTGTTAAAGAAGCCCTCTCTTGACCCGGAGTGTCCCAAAAATTACAGGCCTATTTCTCTTTTGCCTTTTCCGGCCAAGATTACAGAACGAGTGGTTAGCAGTACTCTCTCTAATCATCTGGAACAGCATAAATTGTTGGAGGAGGTCCAGTTTGGATTTTGGCCTGCTCACGGCATGGAGACAGCCTTGGTGACCGTGATGGACGAGCTTCAGATGCGGGCAGACAGGGGTCAGGCAGCTGTTCTTATTTAGCTAGACCTGTCTGCCGCCTTCGACACGGTCAACCATGGGACTCTGCTGAGTAGGTTGATGGAGGTGGGGGTGATGGGCTGTGCTCTTAAGTGGTTTCAGTCTTTTCTTTCGGACAGAAAGCAAGCAGTGTCCCTCCCCCTTACCAATCTGCCTTTATTAACATCTCACATGGCGTGCCACAGGGCTCGGCAATCAGCCCTATTTTATTTAATATTTATATGAAACCCCTGATTACGGTCATCAAAGAGCATAATATTAACATCGTAAATTATGCAGATGACACGCAGCTGATTCTCTCCATGGAGGGAGATCAATCGACCTCATTGGAAGTGTTTCACTGGTGCCTGCGAGACATGACTCTGTGGCTGAAGGGAAATTTGTTGCAGTTTAATGCGGGTGCTTTATTGTTCGGCTGACAGGGTTCCCTCTGTGTTGCCCAGCAACTTTTGGCCCAGCGAAACTTCAACCGTAGTTAGACCAGTTGAAACGGTCCGTAACCTGGGCGTTATGTTCAACAATAAATTTACAATGAAGGCTCAGGTTACTAGAACAGTGGGCAGCTGTTTGGCTATTATTAGATCTTTGCGGAAAATCTTTCCACTGCTGCCTCCCCATGTGCGTGCGCTAGTGGCACGAAGCACCATCCTAAGCAGATTAGATTACTGCAATGCCCTTTTGTTATAGTCTCCGAAATCTCTTCTGGACAGACTTTTGATGATTCAGTCAACGGCAGCCAAGCTAGTCTTAGGCTGGCCCAGAAGGTCTTCTTCCTCTTTGGCCCTGGCAGAATTTCATTGGCTCCCGTTGGGACAGAGAATTCAGTTTAAGTCCCTCTGTTTAGTGTTTAAGGCCCTGCATGGGCTGGGACCTATCTCTATGCAGAGGAAGTTTGAGTGGTATGTACCAGTTAGAAGCCTTCGCTCTTCGTCAGCGAGACTGGTTAAGACTTCAAGGTTCAGGAAAGTTAAATCGGGTGGTAGAACCTTTGTAGCAGCTGCTAGACTCGGGAACGGACTCCCATTGGAATTGAGACAAAACAGCGATCTCCTTCTTTTTAGAAGGAAACTAAAAACCTGGTTGTTCCCCAAAGTCTAGTAAGTTCTCTGTTTTTTTCTGGCACATTTTTGCACTGTACTCTGAGTTTGCTAGCACCAGGATGCCTGTTAGGTGACAGAGCGCTTTACAAATGAAGTAAATAAATAAAATAAATAATGCCTTGAAGTGTGTGGCATGACCTGGTAGTGAATTACCCACGAGCGCATTTTTCACTTTTGCAAGGCTACCCGTTCCCCGTAGGCCAGACTGGGCAGTTTTGATTATAGCATTCTATAATCCTAACTGGCTCAGGGAACCGGGTAGAGAGTCGAGTTTAGTATGCCTGAACCCAGAATGGGAAGATGCATCTTTTAGGAAAGATGATTTTAACATTCTGTGTTTGAAAATAGCTCTTTTAGAAAGACGGTATTTTCTTACTTAACCATCCAGCCTGCTTCTGCTAGGGTGTATATTGGACGTCTGGGTTTGTGAGTGACAGGGCTGGGGGGACCCCATGAGGTAGGGCGCGACGGCACTAGGCCGATCGTTGCAACAATGATGGGATGAGCAGGCACCTGGGTCTGAATAGAGCGGGGCCATCTCCCCCAGCGCTGGCTCCACTTCCTGTGGAGAGTCTGAAGACCCTAGCCCGCCCGACAAAGGAGAAGAGCACACCTGGTCAAAGGCACCTGAAACTGGTTTCGTCTGGGCACAGGACCCTCTGCCCTCGAGGACAAGGGGATGTAGGAGTATAAATATTGGGGCCCTGACCCCAGAACTTTAGGATCACTTTGGGAATGAACAAGACGACCCTCTGCCGAGGAAGAGCACCCAGAGACCGCAGGAGTTATACTGCCCCTCTGCCAGAGCGCTGTAGTGGGTTGGCCTGTGGTGGTGTCTCTCGTGCCAAGGAGAGGTAGTAAGGACCAAGGAAGAAACTTTCATCATCTTGCCGAATATTCTCCAAGGGCTGGAGTCTAGCTAGCCTCCTGTTTGAAGACGCAGGGATACCAAAGACTTCACCTCTTCTGTTTGAGCGAGGGCTGGAACTGCGGTTTCAGCTGCTACAGAGGAACTCTGCAACTCAAGCCAGCCAACGACGCCGGTTTCTGCAAACAAGACCGTAAGCACCGCTCCGAATCGCCCCGTAGACCGACGCCTGCCGCTGGGCTGCACTAGCTCCAAGATCGCCATCTGGGCGGAGCCGACCATTGACAAGAGTGAACCAAAATTTCACTGACTCAACGACATCCGCAACAGCCAGTGGTGCCAGCACTGCCGTAACGTCACCTCCTCTCCGGTAAGGACCGAAGTCGCTTCCTGCCTGCATCCGCATCTAGGGCCCCGCCGCATTGCTTTACCCTGAAGTAAGGAACCGATGCTAATACGTGCCCCACGACATCACAGCTCCCTGACGCCGAGAAGAGCCTTTGTTTGTTTTCCTGGAGGTAATCCGGGCCCCACACTGTGCTCCTCGCAGGCGGGCTGTACCCCGAGAACTCTTTTGTGCATTGAAGCGATAGCTCCCGTTGAGGTTATCTGTTGCAAGAGACACTTGTAGCTAAAGCCTATTTTTGAGTAACCGTAAAGCATATTTGTACTGTGGAATCTTTTGCCGTTAAGGTCTTGTGTTAATTATATAAAATCGTACTTATTTTTGATACATCCCGGTGTGGTGTCCGTTTGTAGTGGTTCATCTAGATTACTGTATGTGTTCACAAATGCTTAACACACTGCCTCTGAGATAAGCCTGACTGCTCGTGCCAAGCTACCAAGGGAGTGAGCAGGGGTTATCTACAGCATGTAACGTCCTTGCCCTGACGTAGACGAAGGGTCCCTACTTGACAAAGGTACATACCATTCCCAAATAGAGACTCCGGGTTCTAACAGTATTGTAATTGAACTCTTTGATCCAATTGATTCCAACCGCACAAACATTGCATGAACCACATGTGAAGAATCCCTTAGGTTGGGCTGGGAGCCAATTCCCTCCCCTAATATTCCTAGGTTCTATGTTGTTCCTAGTAATTAGATTTCTGATTGTGGGACATCTTCTGTAGTTAACTGCTGGTCTGTCTGCAATGATCCTTGTTAAACCAGGCACCCCCTTCATTTAGTTCCCTATTGAAGTCTTCGTCCAGACTGCAATTTCTCCTGATTCGCACCATCTCCCCATACGGTATTCCTTTAACTTCTTCCGTGTGTCGGACGGCCCCCGACCATCTAACGTCACGGTGGGCTTGTGAGTCGGACAGCCGGTGGCTGTCTGATTTGCGCACATGTAGAGTTCACCCGTACAGAGGGGAAATGTGTGCCGCATCAAAGCGGTTAATTACCTATGGGGGATGAGCACTGTCTGCTCTGAGGATCGAATTTGTGGCTGTTTTCTTACTAAATAGTTTGCTTTGTATTTATCAACTACAAACAATTGCACATCCAAAAATTCAATCAGATGAGTATGATGACTCATAATGAATTCAACATTAAACTCATTACTGTTCAGAAATGCAAAGTACTCCATTAGTTCTTGTCCTGTGCCCCTCCAAATTAATAAAATGTCGTCAATGAAGAGGCCCCAACACAAAATCAAGCATGTCCATTTGTCAACTCTCTTGATCCAGGCATTCTCCCTCTCAAACAACCCCATGAAGAGGTTCACGTAAGAGGGAGCAAACCTGGAACCCATTGCTGTTCTCTTTATTTGGTGGAAGCCCCCCTCAAATAAGAAAAAAATGTTTTTGAGAATCAGCAATAGGTCTGCATCTAGCGCAGGCCGTTTGACAATATGTTGGAGGTATATACATTTTTTGGTATTTACTTGGGATGGTACATTGATGTTTGCGTTAATAGCTATTATTAGGACATATCCGTTTGGTTGCTGCAAGCCGTAATATAGAACCTGTACTCGACTGAGATTAAGTGAAATGTCACGACGTAAAATTGCAAACAGATCAGGCAGGATCATATTAATAATTGTAAAGCAACTAATTTGAATTTAATCACAATAAATGAATAATTATTTAGATACCATATGATAAGTGCTTAGATGCCACCGTTTAGGTGCCTGTATAACTTTGACCATTTGTAATGTCATCACGCACAATTCTGGATAGGTCAGGTAGTGTCAAATTAATTACTGGGGATGAATTTAAATATAACTCGAATGAGTTAACAAAAACTTAGACATTTAATTAATAAAAAAAATATTTATGGGTGATCGATATTGTCCATACTCAATGCAAACCTTTACATGGTACGCAAAAGGGACAGGAAGTGATAGTCATGTGATAAAAATTCCCACCTCCAGGCTGGTCAGTCATCGTAATTCCTGAGCGCAATTGGCTGTGAATATAATTACGATTTTTCAGTGAGTATTTTGACTTGCAACAACCACGTGAATAGTAGTTTTCAAAAAACGTAGACAGTGTAGTTATTGGTGGATTTTATAACTAATCTTATGCATTATTTGAATTTTGTGGCAACGTCATTGGAGATGGTAACACATTACTTCCCAACGTCAGGCAGGTCAGGCGGAAGTCCTGACACATAGACACATTGGAGGTAGGGAAGGAGTATATTTGACTCATGATTGGTCTGAATAAGTGAGGACTAGAGGGAAAACTGTCATGAAAATAAAAATGACGGGCGATTGGCTCAAATAATAGTACCATTGGCTCGTGAAAGGTGATTGGTCAAGTACTGTGAGGACCAGAGAGGGAAACGCGGTTGTAGCAATGCTAATTCACAGGCTTGAAATAGCGACTTTCTATTGGTCATTTGGTACATTGAAATACAGGTATTCTAGATGGTCAATTCTACAGCGGAATTTATCAGGCCAGTCCGTGGAAGGAAGACCAGAGTATAAGACACTCTGGCAAGAGGTGAGAACCAGGAGGTGATATGGGGGAGCTTTGGCTGACTGGGGCTTTTGAGCAATAGATCTATAGAGCCTGGTGACTAATAATCAAGAGAACAGTAAGTATTTGGGTTCTCTTGTCACATAGTTGGATAATAAATTGGAAAAAAGGTACAGGATTCCATTTTCTTATTATGTCTTTGTTTGGGGGTATGTAAAAAGTTAAATATAAAAATGAGATTATCAAAATAATTTCCCCAAGCAAACTTGTCTTTATAAATTGGTTTTAAGCAGACATATATATTTCTTTATGTTCAGGGCAACCTTTTCCACTTGTATGGGTTGAGCTAATGAAGAGCTGAAGAACTGTAAGTATAAATGCTTAGGAGATACATTGGATGTATGTTCCAAAAGGCGACTAAAGACATTTAGCAGACAGTATTGCTGTTGGGGAGTTAATGATGAATAAGAATTTAAGAGATTTATGTATGATTAATTTTTGCCAGAAGTTTAAATATAATTTCATGGTGTATGGCAATAACAGTGTATATAGTACACGAGAGAAATTGATTAGGATTGAAGTGGTAGCAATAAGGAGGGTGCTGATACCACATGATGTTTTCCATCCACAAAACCATTAATGGAACTTTCTTTATGGGGATAATATTTGGAAATTAGATTGTAAATAAGCAGACACGAAGGGGCTGTTGAAGAATGAAATTGATATGATGTTTTACATTTTGGGGAATGTGATTGAATTATTGATTTTCTAAAAATACATAGGGATTTATATTGATTTGTTGCTTATCCTTTTTCCCAGCCCTGATGACATCCAAGTGAGGACGAAACGCGTAGACTGATGATTGGATATTGTTATATTTGGCTGACGATTGGATACTGTTATATTTTGCAGCTATGATTTTCCTTTGAATTAATAAATGGAAAACACATATGAAACGTTTGCCTATGGATCTGATTCTCCAAAAAACAATAACTGATTGGATACCATAGCAGATACATTGACGCTTCTTTCCATTTGTGGAATTCATTTTTGAGGACTAGGTCTTTGGCGGCGGGACCTGGGAAGCGTCATTCATATTGGATTTCGTGATTTGCAAAATAAGACTTTGAATTGCTCACCAGATATCTTGGTTGTTGTGCCCCCATCGCCTATAGGAAAGAGACATTGACACTACAGAGTCATTAGTCCCTTCTTAACTCTGCTTAGTTTTCTGCTAATTTGGCCTGCCTATACTGTCTGCTGGAGCAGCAGGACCCTTCCCATGAAGCAGCGGTGCACTTAAACCAAAATTTGCAGCTCAATATACCTATGTGACCCGATATGTTCTTCATAATGAGTGGGATTAAATATGGTAAATGTAATGATATTGGAAATTCACAGTGAGTGTAATTAAGCGGGCTAGTCTCGGTGAAATAAGCTAGGAGAGAACTCCATAGTTTTCAAGGCTTTCATGGGCATCTGAGGGCAAGTGTTTATAAACAGATGAATCTCCCATAATAAGCTATTTTATAAAGAAAAATAGTCTGTTACATTTCTGTTTCCATGTTGAAACTGATGTTAAACCTTGTCAATTTTTGCATATTTAAGAAAATGACATATTTCCTGATTTACAGGTTGGCAGATAGGTTACTCCATCACAAACGTGATGGATATCCTTTCCTCCTTAGTACCAGTGCATTATATCTAGGCCTACGAGTTATATGGTGTTCATTTGTTGAACATTTCTGTCTGTATTTTCCCATATTGAGGAGCAGATTTACAAGCCCCTTGCCCCGTCGGTACATCACGTTGCGTGACGTACCGGTGGCGCAGCCTGCTTAGTGATATTTCCAAGCACAGGTAAAATCACCCTGCGTGACTTAACCTGTACTTGTAAATATCTCCCCTGTTGACGCAACACTTTGCGTGTTAGGGGCGTGATATGGGTGTTGCTGTGGATGTTCCCACGCAACACCATGTCCACTGATACATATACATATTCATTAGAAATCGTAAATCTGGAAATGCGTCAGAATGCTACGCCACCCTATTGGTGGCGGAGCGAGGTGCAACGAGGGGACATTTTTACATTTCTTCTCGTTTTTTTCCTCTTTCAATGTGTGCTGCATTCTACACCACACATTGGAAAAGGAAATCACCTCAATTTATTGTTTTTGTGCAGGAAGGTGTCCCTTCCTGCACAAAAACAATCTCTCCATGATGCAGGCGTCCTTGCACCATGGTGCAAGGGTGCCTGTGCCGGCTCATGGTAGCATTTTGTGCTCCAGCACAGGGAAAAGCACGGAGATGCGACATATTGATGTAAATATGTCACAACATTGTGCTTCAAAACTAATGCAGCGCGGCGCAACAAAATAACTTGTGGCACCGCGCTGCGTTCCTTTCTTGTAGATCGGCCCCTCAGTGTTTTGTGAACAAATGAAGTCATAACTGATATATTTGCAAATGTATTGATTAAATTGCACTCACATTTCGATACCTGCCAGATTTTATCACATTATACAGCAAAATATAATTGAATAAAATATGTACTTGAAATTATTAGCATGATAGCTCAGACATATGTAGAGATATGCCGGGATTTTAGGAAATCTCATTTCTTTTTTTAACTCCCCATGCAGTTAATCTGTATAGCTATTGGTCTGAAATTCAAGAATCACAGCATGGAGAGTTACCCAAAAGAATGCCAATTTTCTGTATTTTTCCACAGGTTCCTGTCTAAATTTTTCTGTAAAAAAGGAAAACTGTAATAAGGTGGATGGGATATCCTTAATGTTTATGGTGGAGTACCCATCCACCAATGTCTAAATCAGGAAGTTAATATATGTTGTTATTTTATTTTTCTAATATTAAGAATTTAAACGATTTGTGACAAACTTTAAGTAAACCTACACAAATAACCAATTATTGAATGCTGTTTCCAAAGTCTCTTGTAATGCAAGAATTGTGTCCCTTTCAAGAAGCCTGCACAATTATTCCATTGATATTAACCTCCAACAAGTTTCTGTGTTTTTAGAGTTTCACATTGGCCTTCTCAGTATGTGTTGTAAGTACTCATATAATGATTAATGCCTCACTCACTGTATTCTTGTATATTTCCAGGTTTCCCCCACCCGGTGTGAATCCATCCTCAAATGAAGCTTACTCCCTATTCTAGGCACCAGATTGATTATGGTCCCTTTCATACTATGCCTTCATCACCTCGACAAGAGAGTCAAAATTCTTAGTTTAAAGCAATGTCTTCTTTGTGAATTAAAGCTGGCATTTCTCTAGTTACTGCTTTCACTGCTTCATAGCTTGAACTCTGAATGGATAATGCTTCATTTAGTATCAAATATTGTCAATTGGCTATTAATTATATATGATAAACCCTCAAGGATAATTACTTCATTTTCTGCAAACATAAACTTGTATTAAAATGTTATCAAAATCTGTACAATTGTTATTCTAAATTGTTGTTTTTTACCATCAAGAACGGGTGATTTGTTTGTTGTTGCAAATCCTTGATCGAGTACATTGTCTCCTTTTCCTATGAATGTATTACTTTAATGTAGAAGCTATGCCTTATGAAGGTTTTCATTCTGTAAAACAAAGGATGAATAAAATCATGTATATGAAGTAAAGTTATTAAAATATTACAGTTTTTATTGTCTTGAATTCATGAAAACCATTACACTTTACACCATTACACTCTGATTCACGTTAAAGTCCTTTGTTATGTAAAATGTTATTATGAACACACACTACAATCCATAATCTATAACCAGCTCGGTTACTTTGTAGCCAAGAATTGTTTTCTTTGCAAAGCCTGTGCTGTGTAGACTAGCAGGATTTCCAATGGGAAACCCTCAAATTCTAAGTTCTGAAGTACCCAAAACCCCACCCTCATAATATCAATACAAATGTTTCAATACTCTAAAGTAGAATCAGCAACACAGTGGGCAATGGAGAACTATTCTTTCAGAAAGATGAAGTAAGCATATCCAAAAGATTTTGCCAACATACTAAAATTAGTTCATAAAGGAAAGCACGGCACAGGAAGTACAGTAATTGACAAGCAATTGACAAGGATCACACAATGTAGTCAAGCAAGGAAGCTGGGATTGAACTCCGGTTTCTCAAATTCACAATGTGCAGTTCAGCTATTACATGAACCTCTCCTCCTTCCATCCCCTTTAACACCAATGAGGAGTTCTTTCTGTTTATTTTTGTGGAGCTAAATAAGAAAACTGTGCTCAATAAATAAACCCATCTCACTGTAAATCCAGCTGACACAAGAGATTGTTGATAAATAAAAAAAAAGTACAATATGATGTTAAGGGAAGGTAGGGCACAAGGTCCTAGCGTTTTTTGCCAATATCATAGGTTCATTATCCACCACCTATCCTAGACTAAACAATGAGATTGACTTCAGGAGACACTCAACACATTTGTGAAAGAAATTAAATACATTACCTAAACAAAAAACACTCAGATATCCCCAAGATTGTTTTCCACTGAAATAGCAAAGACAAAATATTGTAGCAATAATATTTTGTCAAAAATACTGTCAACTCAAAAATATTATGAGACAAAAAAAAGATGGTATGAATATATTGGGAATAATACATTTATACTACAAGGTTGAACAATTGAACAAATTCTGAAACGTCCAACTCAATTTCAAAACCAATCTTAACTGACTCTGTCCATGTTGAAGCATAGACATGTCATTTTTGTATGATATTGAATGGCGATGAAATAACATTTTGCACTGAATATTGGCGAGTGGACAGCGTAGTCATACCATTATCAACAACAGCCAAAGCCTTTTAAAAGTTTTCCTTATCAGTTTGTCTCAAACATTTAACAGCTTCTTGTTGGGAAATTTTCAAAATGTTGTTATAAGTGCTATATAAAAAAGGCGTAGAACGAGGAAATCTGAGATCCAACAAAACATCCTGTAAAAAAAAAGTGACAAGTACAGTTTTAACTGCTGCTAAGGTTGAACGTTCTAACCATTGGTGACATAATTTGCTATGCTATAGGTAATAACTACTCCAGTGAGTTGAGACTAAATATAATGGGGTCAGGCCTGTTTACCTTAAACATTGTAGAGGAGTTAACAATGAGTATTATACCTATTTATATCTACTGGCCATAATACCCACCCACCTGAACCTGAAATTGAAGCGTTGTATGTGCCATTCTGCACCATTTCATTAAGCCGGTATTTGGTTAGATTAATGAACTGTTGCCAGTTAGCTAATCGTGCAGTACAGGGAATGCTTGGTGTATTTAAATGTTTTGCATTGCTCGAGCCACAACGATTTATTGTTTGTTCTACTGTTTTGTTTGAAAATATAATTTGGACCCAAACAGACATAAGTTCAGTATTGTCATTCCAATAATCCTACCCCTTAAATCAGTTTCATTTGTGTTAGCATATTTTTCTTTGCTGGGGTAGGTGTAAGTCTATCTAATGTGAAACTGTGTCTGTAAGGACATAACTAGAAAAATAAAAGAACTTCTCTAAGTATGTTTAAGAACTACCCACAAGGGGTGTCAGGCAGTGTTCTCACATGTCTAATTAAAAAAATCATGTGGAGTACTAGCTTATAAATAGTGATGTGCGTAACGATGGTATCAAAACATTTTACCATAATTTGCAGAATTCAAATACAAATCCTCAGATTCAAATGCTGTGTATAATTCTAATTCAGATAGTGTATTACATCCCATTCATCAGAAATGGAACCTGGGGCAATAGCATTTATTTATGGATGTATGACGTTACAACGCACACTATTACAACGCATGCATTTACAACGCATTTTTTACAACGCATAATCCATTACAACGCATGACATTACAACGCATGACACTACAACGTATTTTTAAAAAATACCTTTACAACGCACTACCATTACAACGCATACTACCTTTACAACGCATACCATTACAACGCATAATATTAAATTACATTTAAGGTAAGTATTAGTAGTATAGGGGTAAAAATTACTATTCTAACTCCAGGGGGTGCAACAGTAGGGTAAGTGTTGGATAGTGTAGGGGTAAAAATTACTATTCTAACTCCAGGGGGTGCAACAGTAGGGTAAGTGTTGGATAGTGTAGGTGTAAAAATTACTATTCTAACTCCAGGGGGTGCAACAGTAGGGAAAGTGTTGGATAGTATAGGGGTAAAAATTACTATTCTAACTCCAGGGGGTGCATCAGTAGGGTAAGTGTTGGATAGTATAGGGGTAAAAATTACTATTCTAACTCCAGGGGGTGCATCAGTAGGGTAAGTCTTGGATAGTTTAGGGGTAAAAATTACTATTCTAACTCCAGGGGGTGCATCAGTAGGGTAAGTGTTGGATAGTATAGGGGTAAAAATTACTATTCTAACTCCAGGGGGTGCATCAGTAGGGTAAGTGTTGGATAGTGTAGGGGTAAAAATTACTATTCTAACTCCAGGGGGTGCAACAGTAGGGAAAGTGTTGGATAGTATAGGGGTAAAAATTACTACTCTAACTCCAGGGGGTGCATCAGTAGGGTAAGTGTTGGATAGTATAGGGGTAAAAATTACTATTCTAACTCCAGGGGGTGCATCAGTAGTGTAAGTGTTGGATAGTAAAGGGGTAAAAATTACTATTCTAACTCCAGGGGGTGCATCAGTAGTGTAAGTGTTGGATAGTATAGGGGTAAAAATTACTATTCTAACTCCAGGGGGTGCATCAGTAGTGTAAGTGTTGGATAGTATAGGGGTAAAAATTACTATTCTAACTCCAGGGGGTGCATCAGTAGTGTAAGTGTTGGATAGTATAGTGTAATATTATGCGTTTTAATGGTATGCGTTGTAATGGTAGTATGCGTTGTAATGGAATGCGTTGTAAAGGTAGTTTTTAAAAATGCGTTGTAGTGTCCTGCGTTGTAATATCATGCGTTGTAATGGATTATGCGTTGTAAAAAATGCGTTGTAATGGTAGTGCGTTATAAAAGTTGCGTTGTAAAGGTTGTTCCCCTTTATTTATAGCTATTTTAAAATTTTGCAAAGTCTCTGTTGGACAGAACACATAGTGGACTTTATCCTAAACAATACCATCATGGACAGGGAATGTAGTAACGTTCAATGAGGCAAGTCTCTTCAGACCTTATGTGAAGAGGAATGGTGCATAAGTACCTCAGCTACCAGTCCTGGAGAAAAGCGAAGAGGGAGATGATGTCCGTTCAACAACAGAAAGAAGATTTTAACAAATTAAATCCAGAGGAAACGAAAAATCCAACAGTAGGACCATGCAGGAAACAGGTAAGTTGATGTAAGCCAAAATAACACAAGGAAGTAGGCTAAGAGTCTGAAGAAAAATCAACAATGTTGACAAAATAACAAGAGGCAGTCAGAGTAAAAATGGGGAACTCTTTAGGCACAGAAGAGGAGGTAGGCAACTCCAGAGGCAATTGATAATATAACATTTCACTGCAGGGAGTATCAATAGCAAAGTGCAAACACATGTTAGAAACACATCCTTTGCTATTATCATTAACGGGTATGATGGAATGATCAGCAACTGAAGATGCCAGCTGGGGTGGAGAATGATCAAGACTATTTAAAGCCTTTAAATGGGTTTATTGTATGGTTGGGAGAGGTGACAAAGAAATACCCAGAAACCCCTGTGGCCTACTATGGAGAACTGGCCAAATGGTGTAACTTGATCAAATCAATGGAAACTTGCAGTTTAATTTCACAAGCAGCAAGCTTAGGAAAAATCACAGTTTGAGTACTTTGAACAGCAAGAACAGGCACTCTTTTTTTAATCTGCAATCTTCTCTTGGACTAGATCCCCAACTTTAGAATACAGCCTCAAAAAGCTGGTTGCTCCTTCCCTTTGTCAGTGGTAGAACATAAAGAATTTAAATTTGAGTGCTTATCCCGGAAGTCCTCTAATTCTTGTAAGACAGTGAAACGTTCATTGATGTCAAAGGGTGAATCCGAAGCCACTGTGCCAGAGGCATCCAGATCTGAAAGAAACAATTAGAACCCAAATAAGACCTCATCGGGAGTCTGACCACTCAACGACCATTTGGATGTTAAGGACTGCTTTTAGTCACTGCTCTTCCGTTTCACTATCAAATTTCCCTCAGGGTGATAGGGGGCGGAATAATGCACAGCAACACATAGGGTGCCCATAGTATCTTGGAATGGCCCAGAGGTGAACTCTGGTCCCTGGACCGAGTGGAATGCTGCCACTGCATATGTACTGACAATACCAATTCGAGCATCAGCTGATCGTTGTGACTACACCCAAAGAAATCAAGAATAAGCATCAACAGCCACTAGGATATATTTAAAGGCACTATTTGAATGGAGTGGTCTGCAATGAAATAAATAGACAAATTGTAATGGCTTATTTGAAACTACATGAGGTGTCTGTGGTGAATGAGCAACAGTGGAACTTCTGATTTGTTGACAAACCGAAACTTATAGCAATATTTTTAGTTTGAGTATAAACACCCTGGTACCAGTAGTGTTTATATAGAAAAAAACTGTAGCTGCCACACCAGCATGTGCAGACCCTAATCGCTCATGAGCAGCTATTATTAACTCTAACCTGTGGTCCCGGTTGGGTACCACTCAAAAATTTACCCCGGGAATGCAGGCAAAGGGAACATTTTGAGGACTCGATAGATAGGAGCTTTTTTCTGAATAGCCTTTAGGTAGCGGCTTGCCACTAGCCGAAGCAGTGATCACAGCCATGATGTCATCATCTGTCCTCGTATGTGACTGAGCAATCGCAGCTATTAATACAGTCTAAACAGACACCTTGCCAACAACATGTTGATGAATCAATGTGTGTGTCACATGAGCCCATGGAAAAGCATCTTTCAGTGCCGCCACCTAACCCTAAAGAAGCTTATGCTTGGTAGCGTTATCTCTAAATCAATTCAAGCTCCATTAAACCATTAAATTAAATTATCATCAAAGGACCGGACGCAGTAATAGGAATCATACACTTTGACAAATTCTAAGTCTGTATTCTACAATGCCAGAACTAAAGGGGCACTAACCTTGGTGGCAGCCTCTAAGACCAGAACAGGAGACACCACAATTATGCATTTTCCCTGAGCCAATGGAAGTTCCTTCAAGACAGCTCTTTTGAAGCTGTCAAAAAATGTTCTGTCAATGCAAAATGCATTTCAGTATTGGAATATAAATGCGATTTTATAAGCAATTGGCAATGTTTCTCCATTAATGAATCAAACATGTCTAACAACTGGAATCTACAATTCTGTGGATCACTAATAGGAAGGCAGGCACTGATTTGTTGATATATCTGTGTTTTCTGTCATACTTTCCCTCATTTGTTACTGAGTACTTCTATTTTATTCTTTGGCAAATATTTGTATATAGAATATGGGTATGAGGAAAGAGTCATTAAATATTTAAAAATAGCTTTCATCTCTAATTCAATTTGTACACTAGTGAGGTGACCTCACATTGCCTCCACAACAAATAATTATAAAATATGGATGCTGACAAGTAGTAGTAGATGAAATGAGAGGTAGGATGTTATTCCACCTTAAACCTCTTTCAGCCACCAATGTGATCTCGATATTTGCCATTCCTAAATTATGCTCAATTATTCGCTTCTGTACCCCAAAATATATAACTATGTCCAATTATCCACAAAGAAAACATCTTCTTTCAAGACTAAGAAAAACGTTTAATAATCACTGACTTAATGTTGGTAAGTACAACATAGATGTACTGGGCTACAATACTGGGCAATGTCATTGTTTGTAACATTTTATATTTAGGAAATAAACAGGCGGCTTGTTTATATGAGAGATTAGGCTGCTAATATAAAAATCCGATTGGCCGCTAATATAGTCCAAATACTACTAGACAAACAAATTCATTGAAAAAAGTCTAAATGTAAACTTTAAAAATGGTAAAGAGGGTGTGTGGCCAGAAGCGTCAAGTTGGCGGTTGCACCTTAGGAGTGCTCTGGACCCCTCCGTCATCCACTCCTAATCTGACACCATCGGGGAATCCTTAAATCCGAGATCTGGCTGCCTGACAGAGTACAGAGGACTGCTCTAGGCTGTGGAGCCCCTTTTAGCAGCGGTATTGGAACAATTTAAGTGCCACAGACAGTCCTTGCTGCGGGAGCCCTGCCTCATGACGAACCTAAAATGGCAGCCCTGCGGCGGTGAGCTCCTGATCTGTCTGAGCCTTGGGCTCCGGAGCTGCTTGCGGTGTCGTGCGAGAGGTGGGTCTCTGAAGGGCCGCTGGTGTCATCCTGGTTGGCCCTGTGGTGCCGCTCCCCCCCTTAGCACCGGTCTTTGCCTGACAGACTTGGGGCACTGGGGGCCACCTAGGGAGGCCCAGTACGCCACGCATTGGAGGCGGCTCCTGTGGTGCTTCTGACCTGGGACGCGCGATCAGCTGTTGGTCGGACGGCAGCGCGTTGTGGTGCTTCTGCCTGGCCCCCCTGCTGGTGCTCTGCCTGAGCGGTACTTTTTCTTGGCCCTGGCTAGGTGCCGGGCTTAAGCCCTGGATCTGGAGGTGTTTAAACAAGACAAGGGAACCCAATGGATGTCACTCTATCCTCTTACTTGCTCATACAGACTCCTTGCTAATTAGCACCGTCTGTATTATTTTGACTAAGGTAAGCCCTCGCACGCACGCCGCCGCTTGGATTTTCATACCTTAACTCACTATCCTGGCCCTAATTACCTCCCTTCATCCCTCCAGACCATCATGCTCATCCCTGTGGATCCCCTACTTTCCCAGACCCCCTGCTCTTGAGCGTCGCCCAACCATTGCCTACACAAGGTAAACTTCTGCTACCACAGCGTTAGTGCGACCGACCATGATTGTTTTTTTTTAAAACTGCCACCAAAATTCCGCTGTCTGTTTGCTTCAGAAACCCGAACGGAATCCAGGCATTTAGCACTGTACGCCCAAGAACTCCCTGTGTTCAGAAGTACTCATTAAACTCTTTTTTGAGGTAAGCCTTCACGCGCTGGCTGCCCCATTCACCCATTATTCCCAAACCGGTCCTCATCCATTAGTTTTGATTCCTGCGCCAGCCCTTCTAATCCTGAAACCTATTCTTCATGCATTGTCAGTCTAATGATTTTCACTTTAAAGTTCACTATTAAGCTCTCCCACGACCTGTTTTAAAATGAAGCGCCGCAACCATGAGGTTAGCCTAATTACCAGACGGAGCCTTTCAGTTCCCCAGTACAGTTAAAAAGCGCGTCTGACCCCCCTACACTTATAGCTTCCTCTATAGGCTTGTGTTGGTCAAGCGATTGTACTTTGCATAAAATGGTTTCCCCTTCTATTTACCCTATCCTCATATCTCTTTCCTTTTTTTCTTTTTTCTCTTTTTTTCCCAGTTTTGTATGTAATTATGTAGATGCATGGCTTTCAGGCATTTATCTAATGTTGTCCTGATGATGATCCCAATATTTGTGTAGAAGGGATCGAAACGTCGTCGACTTTCTTTAAACCGTGCACACAAGCTTATTCAAATGTAATGTGTATCGGTTGTTGTTGATTATCATGCTTGTTTAACCCTTAACATTTACAAGCGAGCTCCTTGTTTTGTCTGATTGTTTGTCCTTTTTGTTAATTGTTCTCACCTTCTTGTGTTGGATACAGGACTGTGTCCCACTTCATTCATGTTCCGTTTCAAATCTTTATAATTGTTACCTGAATAAATCTTACTATCCGGCTGGATAGTGGTTATATAGAACTGATTTCATTCTATATTTATTGTCGCCATTAATACTGAGCCTCATCAAGGACCAGTGTTTTGTAAAAAAAACTGGATCTGGAGGTGGCGGCTCTGGGGGCTGGGCTTGTGCACCGACTGGGTGCAGTGGAGCCTGTGGTGTCTTCGGCTGTCAGTTGGAAAGCGGTGGGGGGTGTGTGAGGCCCTTCCCCACCCGGTGACATCTCGCTGCGCATTGGAGAGGGTCCCTGCGGTGCTGCAATCTTCAGACGCGTGATCGGCCATCGATTGGGCAGCAGCGCAGAGAGGTGCTTCTGCATCTTCGTCCCTCTGGTGTCTTGTTGCAGAGCTCGCTTTGGCTCCTGGCTGGATGCCGGATCCGGACCTTGGATCTGGACTCCCGGCCCCGGGGCAGTGCCGTGCACCAGCTGGGTGCTCCTAACCTGCCGCATTTTCTAAGGACCGGGCTAGACGAAGGCCCCTCTTCTGGCAATGAGGCCCTCTGCAGGACTACTGTACTGCCGCACACAGCGGACTGTGGAGGTGAGGAGCGGGGTCGCCCATTAACTCTGAACTGCTGCCGTGGTTGGCTGGCCCTGGGTGGTGGAGGTTCAGCCGTCAATCCGGGCGGTGGGGGGTCCATCTCCTTTCAGGCGGAGGCCTCTCCCACCCTCATCCCGACCTTGGGCTCTGGAAGTATGGGGTTCCTTGAGCCCTCCGGATGGGTACAGTAGACCGGGGCCGCTAGATAACTTCATCCCACATGCCCCCCTCCCTGGCACGCTGGTGACGCGCGGCTGTACCTCGGCAGCTAATTCGAACAGTGGTGCCATGCTGAGTGGCTGCCTCCCATCTTGTGGGCCGCTGAGGATCCGGTGACCGGGGGTGGCCAGAGCCGCTTTGGGGGAAGTTTCGGCCACTTCATCGGGTGACGCCAGTGAGCAGCCTTGTTGGTCTTTCTGCCCCCCCAGCTGGCATTCTCCATGCAGGTCCCGGGGTTGTGCTCCATTCCCTCACCTGAGTCATCCCTTGAGACTTGGTCCTGACATTGATCCAGCCCCACCTTTGGGACTCCACAAGTCTGATTTTCGAGTAGGGGTACAGAGGACCCTGCCGGGGGGAGTAGTGTCCGTTGATTGGCCGGTGGAGGGACGGGAAGAGGCCCGGCCTTTTCTTACCCCTCCCCCCTCTTCATCCTCCGTTCTTATTTCCTCCTCATTGACTGCCGGGAAGACGTTTGGACCTCCTACCTTGCTGGGCGGCAGCCAACCAAAACCCACGTCACCCAGACTAAAATAGACCGATTCCCTACCATGGACTCTGGGGTGACTTGTCTCGACCATTATCCGGCAAGACCTTCGAAACAGCACAGCCCGGATTAAAGAAACTGAGTCCCGCATATCCACCTTGGAGGATGAGGTCCCGCAGCTCAAAAGTCAAGTCGCTCGTCTCCAGTCTCACACCAAGGAGCTTCATCGGCAGGCTGAGGATGGTGAAAACAGATCCTGTCACAACAACCTTCGCTTGGTGGGATTTCCGGAGGGTACGGAGCAGGGCTGGGCGGTGGAATTTGTGGAGCGGTGGTTGCGCTCATGGATGCCCAAAGGGTTCCCTCTCCCCATGGTTCGCGATCGAACGGTGCACCTCTCACTTACTCCTAAGCCGCCGCCGGGGGCACCTTACAGACCGATCATACTACGGATCCTCAATTTTAAAGACCGCGACTCTGTTCTGGCCGAAACCCGAAGCCTGAAAGCACCAACACCTTCAATATGAAAATTAAACAATCATGATCTTCCACAACTACACTTGTGAGGTCCATGGACGGCGCCGCTCGTTTGGGGAAGTCAAGCAGAAGCTGCGCGCTATCAACATACAATACAGGCTCCTCTTCCCTGCTCGCCTGCAAGTTGTGTTTTCCAATAGAACCCTCTTCTTTGACACCCCTGAGGAGGCATAGACATGGGCAACAGAGGAACGCCCCTACAGACCGGCACCCGGAATCCATCACCAGCAAGCACCGCTGGAGGTGCCCATCTGGAGGTTCCGGCCCCCTGGCCACCACACAACCGCTCACGCAGGTGACGATGTCAGAGGCGAGACCGCTCAGACTTACCGCTGGACCCCTCTCGCCAGCTGAAGCCTGGGACGCTCCCCGGAGGCCCCCTAGTCGTGCGGCAATCTGGACCTCCGGCCACTCGGACACTGGGGTGCCTCACCTCGGCCATCACTGCTGGACCTGCCTGATACGGATCTCTCTCGTAGCCCGACCCTTCTCATGGGTTCCGCTTGGACGCACCCCTACCTTCTGGCTGAAACTGGCTCCAAGACCGGGGATCGCGCATCAGCTCATCACTACTTCAATTTCCCGACGGACACAGCTATGCACACCCTAATATGAGATGGGGTCCTCCACGATTCCCCATTCCCAAGCGTTCTCGTTTGGTTCTCCATTAGTTCTCCACTGTTAGAGCGACAGATGCTTCCGTTCCTGAAGTATAGGGTGGGGGCTGGGGGTAGGGTTGGGGGGACTATTGTCCCGAGTTATATTGATTGTTTCCTTTGTTTATGGTACCAGCACTTCTTCTCAGCTGCGAAGCGAATGCGCAGAGGCCAACACTGTAGATTTACACCCGATACCCTGCACGAACACACCACCTCGCCCGCACCCACTGCCCAAGCCGGGTGTCCAACTCTCCACTCTCCCCATGTCTGACAGCCATACCGGGATGGCATCGCACCACATCATGTCCTGGAATGTTAATGGCCTCTTATGTAAGGTCAAGCACACTGTGGTCCTTAGATATGCCCAGCAACACACTGTAGACATACTGATGCTCCAGGACACCCACCTGGTAGGCAATCACTGCCCTTCCTGGCGCACTATGATTATGGTGGAATCTGGCACTCTGGCTTTACCCGTGGATCACATGGGGTGGCTGTCCTCATACGCTGCACTGTTTCATTTGTGGCGCATAAAGTAATACATGACCCTGAGGGCTGCTTTGTCATCTTGGAAGAGAACATTGGGGACCAGCCCCTGAACCTACTCGCTGTATACTCCCCCCACTTCAGCATCTTGCCACACTAGAAGCTGCCCTGCCCCCTGGAACGACTGTCGTTAGAGGGGACTTTAACGCGGTTATGGACCCCGGCCTTGACACCGCTGCGGCCCCTTTCATCCCCGAGTTGCTCAGTCTACTTTCCTATCAAATTGGGCTGCTACTTTGGGCCTCGGAGATTCCTGGAGGCTCTGGCACCCGACCACTCGAATGTACAGCCATACATCGGCCTCCCACCACACACATGCCCAGCTGGATTATATCTTCCTGCCGGCCTTGGACTGTCGTACAATTCAGGCCATCACCATCCTTCCCAGGGGCTTATCGGACCACTCCCCAGTGACTATGCAGATGGGCAACCTCCCGATGTCATTGCGCCCAATCTGGCGGCTAAATGCCAGGTTCCTCCAGGACAGAAAGTTCCGGAAACAGGTAGGGGACGATCTTCGTTATTACTTCTCCACTAACCTCTCCTGGCACCCTATGGGAGGCCTGTAAGGCTACCATCCGGGGCTTTGCCAAAGGCCAACTCAAACTCCAGCGTATGAAGCAGAACTCCCGGCTCACACTTCTGGAGGCCCAGGCTGTCCTGCTTGAAGCCCAACCTCTGGAGAAGAGAACTGAGACCCAGGATCGGAAGCTAGCGTTTCTGAAGGACGAGATCATGCAGACCTCCTTGGAGGCCGCTAAGCTGCTGTGGATGTCCTCAGTAGCACAAGTGTATGGGTGGGGAGATTAAAATGGAAAAAGCTCTTGCATCGTTTGGCCACCTATCCTATGGCCAACCGTATAATTCCTGAGGTGATTGACTCAGACGGGGAGATCCAGCAGACCCCCGGGGCGGTGGCACAATGCTTCACCACATAGTATGTTACTCTCTACTCTGTGCAGCCTCCCAATCTCTCACTCTCGAAATCCTCCAGCGTGAACAGCTACCCCTTCCGTGGCTTAGTGAATCCGAGGCGGAAGAGCTAGACCTTCCGATCACCCCAGAAGAAATCAATGATGCCATTTCACGCATGGCCGCGGGTAAGACACCGGGGCCAGACGGACTCCCGCAGGAGTTCTATGCGTCCTATCGAGACACGCTGGTTCCCCACATTCTAGAGGTGTATCATGAAGCGGCTAACCATGGCTCTTTCCGTCCCGAGACGGACCTGGCCACCATCATGGTGAGACCTAAGTCTCAGCCTCCCTCGACCCACTGCTCTGATTACCGCCCCATCTCTCTCATTAATTCAGAGCTCAAAATATTCACCTCGGTCCTAGCTAACCGCATACGTCCATATCTGGACAAGCTGGTCCACCCAAACCAGTGGGGATTCATGCCGTCCCGGTGAACCAGACACTGCCTTAGACGTCTCGACCTCTCGAATCGGCAACAATTGACCCCCTATCTATCTCTTCTTCTTATGGACTTCGAGAAAGCATTTAATTCAGTGGACTGGCGATACCTAAAAGCATTGTTGAGGGAAATAGGTTTTGGAACCCCCTTCCGCAACCTGGTCAGGATTCTATACTGTAAACCACGGGCCCAGGCATTGGTCAATGGAGCCCTTTCTCGCCCCTTCCCCATCAGGAGAGGCACGAGGCTGGGGTGCCCCCTGTCGCCTCTCCTTTTTGCGTTCGTGATGCAGCCCTGTGCATATCTTGTTTGCACTGACCCGCTTCTCACGGGATGGAGATGGCCCGGCTTGGAAGAGGACAAGATTGCCCTTTACGCTGACGACGTCGGGACCTCAGTGCTTCCGGGCTCTACATTTCTTTGAACAAATCTCTGGCCTCCGATTGAACTCAGCCAAATCTGTCCTGGTCCCTCTCCATCCTTTGAGAAAGTGCTTTGATTGGCAGTCATCGATACCCCTTCGGCGGTAGTCATCAGAAACGTGGGGATCTGTGTGGCCATCCTTCCTGACCTCGCCTGGTCCCTAAATGTAACCCCACTAGTGAAATGGGTTTGTGCTGACCTCCTTAAATGGAAAATGCTGCCACTGAACCCTTTGGGCAGAATAGCCTTTTTTTAAATTATGATTCTGCCCAGATTTCTTTATATGCTTCAGAACACACTCCTTTCCTTCTCACGGTGGTGGTTCTGAGAGATGGACGACTTAGCCACCAAGTTCTTATGGGGAGCTCAAGCAGTGCCGGATCACGCTCTTTGATGGCGGCCTGGGAATGACGAATCTATATCTTTATTATTTAGCGACTCAGCTCCTTGCTGTACATGATTGGTTTAATGACGGCTTGTCGGACCCGGCATACCGCTTTAAACTACATAACTTGGGTTTCTCTAACATGCAGGGGATGCTGTATGGGAACGCCATCTCCCAAACTCTGCCTGAGGTCACGCGTGGGGTGTTTCTGGCCTTGTGAGCCTCTCTGCATCACACCCACTGGTCGGGTAAGCTGACCAGAAATACCCCACTGTGGTGCGGAACGTGGCTCCGGGACGTTACCACTCTCTCCGGATTTAGAGCATGGGATCTCATTGGGAATTTCACAGCTGGGGGATGTCTGGGGCAGGAACCACATACGCACCTTTCAGGACCTGTACTCCCGCCATGACTCCCAGTTTTACCGCTACCTGCAGCTGCGCAATGCCCTCTACTCCCACATCTCAAAGGGCACATCCCTGCCTGAATATAGTCCGCCTGAAGCCCAGGTCATGACTGGCAACTTGGGGAAGGGTGGGATCTCCAGCATCTATCGTTCTCTCACAAATAACACCCCCAATTCCCTATCCTACCTCAGGGGCAAATGAGAGGGTTATCTTGGAGCCCTGGATGACGCTGATTGGAGGAACGCATTGATGGCTCCTAAAAGAGTCACGGCCTCAGCAAGGCTCTGACTAGTTCAAATATACTATCTGCACGCTGGCTACCTCATGCCACTGCGTCTTCATCGCGCTGGGCTCCGACCTGATGCATCCTATCCCAGCTGCGGATACCCCCAGGCCGATTTTTATGTTATGTTATGTTATTTTCATTTATACAGCGCACAGCTACTCGGAAGTGTCCCGGCGCTATAGACCGCTGGGGAACCCGTCCTGGCTATCCCTGTGAGATGGTCTCTTTCTGGGTATCTCCAAGGTGAAACCAGGCATCCCCGGCGTCTGTGGGGGGCCGTTGTAGAGCTGAGGCAAGCTTAATGCCCAGAGTTGCCGAGTGTGTTCCTGGTTAGAGTAGGTACCGAGGCGAGAATTATCAAGTCCGTTTTGACCCTGGTCCAAGACCCTGCCTCGTCAGGAATTGAACCCTGGTCCCTGGCCGATTCTCTGCTTACGGATCTGCCACCTCTAACCAGTGAGCCACACCTCTCCACTTATCACATGGTATGGCTCTGTCCTGCAATCACGCTCTAATGGGAGTCAATAACGGGGGAGCTCACTGAGGTCCTGGGTTGGGAGGTTCCCCTTAGCCCAATTAACATACTCCTGGGTATTGCCGAGGGAATGGATGGCTCCAGAGCTGAGAAACTGTTTCTAAACACAGCTCTGATGGTGGCCAAAAGAGACATTGTGGACAACTGGCTGAATTCTACTGCACCCACCATGGCACGTTGGCGGAGGGGAGTGGATTGATGCGCTCCGCAGGACCGACCCATGTATGCGGCCAGAGGCTGCCCGAAGAAGTTTCGGAGAATGTGGGGCAAATATGTCAGGTGCTAGAGGACTGACAATCTCAGAAGATCACCTATGGACTTGGGCAAGTGCGATGTTATCCTCTTCTTGTATGTACACTGGCATGCTATACTCCTGTCTTTTTTTTGCACTGACAACTGTACTAATGGCTGGTATTGTTTTTCTTTTGCTGTTTTTCATAGTCAATAAAATTGATTATCAAAAAAAAGGGTAAAGAGTAGCTATAGCTATTTCTGTGAAACCTATAGTCATAAAGACATGTAAACCAATAGACTGTAGTATTGCAAGGGTAACCCACCAATTATGTGTTATGTACTTGATGATTTGTTTAACATACTAACTTTAATCCCATGAGAACATTACCAATAGTATGATTTGTTATGATTTGCATGTAACAGAAATTGTGCTTACATTACAATTACTATTTGGTTACAAACATAGCCCAATACTACTAGACTCATGCAAATACTATTTACATTATTTAAATGGCTGTACTAGAATTGTAGTTCAACTTAAGCTTGGACATACACCTATTTATTTGACAGTGTTGTCTTCTTAGGAAAAGAATAATAACATTTACTTTTATGAAAGGTAAATACAAATAAAGAGGCATACTATTTGCAAACAAAGCTTGTTAGATGTACAGGTAATGTCTCAGTATATTTCATTGTAATTATTAATAATTCTATTGTTGCATTGCTCTCTATTTTTTATATAATGGCATAGCTACAGTTACCATGATGCCTTCAAATTAATACCAGAAAAAATGAAATTAAAATGTACTAATTACATGGTTCTGCATGAAAAAGTGTGTACACGTTCATATGTCTACAGAAAACACCTAACAAAAACAAACAGGTGAATTGTTCTCTGTTTATACTCATACAGGGAGGGAGACCTTTAGAAATATTATATCAAAACAGTTTAAAAACAGAGTACTTGGAAATTTACTAAAACATATCCCACTTGCAAAAAAACACACAGAAAAACTAAAACACAAACAATACGTTTACTTTATTGAGAAAAAAGCCTTTGATGTGAAAAGAAAACTGTTTATTTTAATAACAAGTAGCAGGAACAAACTGACACGTTTAATTGTAACTTATACATTTTATAAGTTAGGAACAAAAACATTTAATTAGTTAAACTTCTCTAATATATTTGGAGGATGGTGGAGACACATGTCCAGTACTGAACCATACTTTCAGGAAGAATGTTACCATGTATTCACTAATTGGGTGCTAACAGTGAAGGACGTTGCTATAAAGTTCTGCATGGCTCTGTCTTAGGGTTAGAAAAAAAAGTAAAAAATGTGACAGTTCACTCAAAACAGGATTTTGAGGAAAAAGCTACTACATATCATGTTTGCCAATGGAATTGCATATGCAAGATTGAGATAAAATCCATGGAAGGTCTACAGATGTTTATTACTATTTAAAAAACAAAACATTTGCTAGGTAGAATTAAACTTTTGCAAACATTGGACATCTGTCCATTACAAATATTACACAGCTGCTTGGCCATAGTTTAGGCTTCCTCCAAATTGATATGTGTAATTGCACTTTTCATTCCATTAAAATACTTTCAAGTAATCATTCCAGTATACAACAAGCATTTGCAATGCAATAGGTCTCGCATTTGCGAGAGTTAGAGCTATTGGCATTGTAAATGGCAATGGCTTTAATGTATGTGTTTTGGTTTGGAGTGGAGTGGATTGGATGTATGTGGTTTCGAGTGGAATTATGTGTGTTGGATTGGAATTGTTCGTTGTGGAATTTAGGGTGAATTGTGTGGTATGCAGTGTATTTGTGTGAAAATTGTGTGTCATAGTGTGCAGTGGAATTATGTGGATAGTAATTATGTGGTTGTGACTTGTGAGTGTACTGGAATTATGCGGAGTGGGATTGTGTCACGAAGTGTAATTATGTGATATGGTTGGGTTGTGGAGTGGTATGTAGTGTAGTTTAATTATGTGGTGTGCTGTTGAATTTTGTGGCATGATGTGGAATTCTGTGGTGTGGATTGGATTTATGTGGTGTCTTACGTATTTGTAATTAATGGTGGCCCTGTCTGCCTATTTTCAGTAGAACACATGCTACATTATACCACCGCCTTTTGCTGGTGTGGAAAAACTCACCTTAGTGAAAAATTATATGTTGTGTGTGCTATAGCAAGATAATTCAAAAAGAATTTAGAGAGCGATGTATTTTGGGAAAAAGACGGGTTCCGAAACCGTAATTGGCACACTTATCTTCTAAACACCACGAAGATGTGTGGCGCAGGCAAAAGCTATAAATAACTGCCACGATGCATAGAAAGATTTCTAGTGCACGTTTAATTGTACTGGTGCAGTCTCAATGTACCAAAACGCTGACAAAAAGACAGCCCAAAGGAGGACACATGTATAAATAATTTACAGACTGTGTAAAAAAAATGTCCTGAAAACAATATACAATAACTTACGTTTTGAAGTTATCCAAGGGAGGCTGGTAAAGGTGGACTTGTGTCACAGCCGGGATCCACAAGTCAGCATGCGGGGATACTTAATCACCGACTTGGTAGGTCAAACCAGTCCAAAAGGGCAGGAAAAGAATGCAACTTAAAAACAGAGCAATGAAAAACGCTTCCAACCTAAAATAGGGAGCTCGTGTTTCATAAAATAATGATGGAATGTAGCGGGAAGCTTAGAAAGTGTGAAGGAGAGACTCACTTAAGGCGCTGTATTGGAAATGGCAAAAGCTAAATAAATCAGTATGCGGTGAAATAATTAAAAATATATATACTTTTTGTTGCTCTAGCTGTACTAGGAAGCTCAGGTGCTTCTTGATTACATGTAAGAAAGTAACAGAATCTGCATAACTAAAGAGATTTCAAACTAAAAAATGTTTGTACTGCAATTTAGCACATATTACAAGGGGACAGGTGAACAAGGAATGGGATTTATTAAATAGGTAGCTTAGAAAGTGAATTCTCAAAAATATGTAGGATGGCGAAGGGTCAAAATATATATATCTATATATATATATATATATATATATATTTTTTTTTTTTAGAAGTCTGATAGTGGCAGCGGTGAGCCAAAAGCGTGATATGAAATCTTGAAGTGCATGGCGATTAACTTTGGATGGGACACGTTGGCGGCCCGCAGGCTTGTCGATGAGCTCTGCTCTTCATCATGTCTGTCGCTGCTGCCTGCCCGCGAGGTTACTGCCAGCAGCTACAAGCAAATGCATTCAAACATATACACAAGACACCCGCACATACATACATACAGGTGGGTGCGCAAACACACAAGGTAACATGCACGCAAACACACACCAGAAGCTCAAACATATGCAGAACACACACACACACAGACGTGTCACACACACACAGGACAGAAGCCAGTGATAAAACAACAAAGCCTCGTTAATAACTGAATGGTCTTTTAACGACCTGTGAAGTACTCAGGTGCGGCTGGCAGCTTAAAAACTGTCTGTGTGTGCACCTTCGAAGCTATCTCAGCTCGGGCTGACATGGCGGGGCGGGGGGGGGGGAGTGCTGAAGCCTGTTGAGCCCAATGGGCGTTGCGTGCCTGAGGGGTAGGATTACATGGAAAGGGGGTGATTTAAGAACAGAGGTTGAAAGAAGTTAAGAGTGACGAATAGAACAAGCGCAGCCCTTACATGGAATTTCGAATGAAGGGGAGATGTCAATACACCCCAAGGCTGGCATTGTGAGCAAAGTAAACACACACTCGGCCACTCACGTAGGAAACACATGTTACCTTTTATTGCTGAGGCAGGAGCCACACCAGAGGCACCAGCCGTACAAAGTGCAACAATCTGGGCACAAAGCCTCTCGTAGTGTGGCTCCGCCTCCAAGAGATTTTAGGCAAACACCACCTGTAAGTTTTTAAAGTGCATTGTTCAGTAAACAACCACCCGTGAACATGCATGAGGAAAGGAGCGGGGTCTGTTTACCTGGCTCTGTTTCTTCTGTCGTTCGCCGTTCTGCCATGTTTGTAATGTTTGTCTGGAGAATGACGTGGAGCTGACACAGAGAGGAGGGCGGCCGAAAGTTTCGCGAATGGTCTGCTGCAACAATAAAGGCGCTTCACCAAGGTCTGAAAAGCGCTGCTGATTTGAAATAAATAAAGGCGCTTCGGCATGCTGTATGGGGAGGCGGGAGTGGTCTGAAAGCGCCGCTGATGTGAAATAAATAAAGGTGCTTCGACATGTTATGTGGAGGCGGCGGGAGGGGTCTGAAAGCGCCGCTGATGTGAAATAAATAAAGGTGCTTCGACATGCTATGTGGAGGCGGCTGGAGGGATCTGAAAGCGCCGCTGATGTGAAATAAATAAAGGCGCTTCGGCATGCTGTGTGGGGAGGCGGGAGGGGTCTGAAAGCGCCGCTGATGTGAAATAAATAAAGGCGCTTCGGCATGCTGTATGGAGGAGGCGGGTCGGGTCTGAAAGCACCGCTGGTTTGAAATAAATAAAGGCGCTTCGGCATGCTGTTTGGAGGAGGCGAGAGGGGTCTGAAAGCGCCACTGATATGAAATAAATAAAGGCGCTTAGGCATGCTGTGTGGGGAGGCGGGAGGGGTCTGAAAGCGTCGCTGCAACAATCGTATAAAAGAGTTCTCCACAGCAACACATTAAACATACAAGCGGACCAAAACAGTAGTTAGGCGCTGCTGCTTCCGGACTAAACGGAAGTCAGTCTCACATCAACAGCCACTAAAAAGCCAGATGACAACGGCTATGCCAAGGTTAAACTAATGGCAAGCAGCAACAGAAATATCGGGCAGTGGGCGGAGTTTCACCCAACATACTAATTACTTGATGCCTCGGAGAGGCAGCGCATGCGCTGCCCTTTGCGAGACCGAAAAACTAGGTTAAACTTTAATCTTTGATAAAGGACCTGCAATGCAATTACAGCTAATAAATGTTACTCTCTTACATTCGACATTCAAAGCCTGAGAAGGTTGTATCAATTACAGAGTATATATAATCAAAATAATTTGGTGAAGGAACCTGAAGACGAGGTGTGCACAGATATTGTATACCCAGAAAGTACAATGGACAATCGAACTATGGACTTTAAACAGTATAATTTGGATATTAAACCATTTAAGAAATTTCAAATAAATAATACAATTGCTGTAGACCCACACATTATGGAAAACAAACTAAATATATTGATCTACTACAAAAAACTAAAAAAGAAAATAGAGCCACTTGGGAAAAACTTGCTATTTATCTTATTGTGGAAATCAGATATAATGTTTGTTCTGATCAAATTGTATGTTATTATTGCCTTGGGAAACTTGACCATAACTTTATGCCTTCACATGCAATATAGAATAATTTGGAAATGTACACTATGCCTGCAGAATTGCATCTGAATTTATATGAAAGTATCTTAATTCGAACTGTAAATCCTTTTCAGGCTATTATTAGAATGCAACATATCAGGGAAATGTTAAGCTCAAGAATTAGTGTGCATTAAAAGGAAACGTTAGTTTTGTATAATCAGTTTTTTTTAAAGCATTGAAATTGTAGGAGTACAGAGCAAATTAGAAAAATCTTTAGTTGTATTAGTTAATGGAGTACCAACAAAAGTTTCAAACAATTGACAAGATGTGTTAAGCATTACCGAAAGACTATAAGCTATTTCATATTTGTTCGAAAATAACATACACTACCAGAATTTGAAACTTAATGACGCTAAAGACACAATGACCTACTAGTTGTAGATGAAAGTATTAAGGGACTGTTTCAAGAAATCTGTAAAGAATACTCAGAAGATATATATGAGCACTATAGTATACACCCTCTGCATTGAAAAGATTTAATGGGTGATGCCTCAGAACTTTATCCAATTTTATTCAAACAGGAAAAGGAGGATGTTATGATTATCTTCCTATTGCAATTCCTGCATTGGAATATCGTTGTACAAGACTATATTAGGCCTGGGCTAAATTTCCGTTCCACTCTCGGAAATTGCGATAATTTGACATTTTCGCGTTCCGCGGAGAGCGCGAAAAATGTCAAAATTTCCGCATTCCGCAGCTTAGCGATAATTTGTTTCTTGCTCGCGCTGTAAAATAATACATTCTCGCGCGTGTGCGATCGCCTTACCTGAATCCCGCGTTCGCCGACAAGTTTTCCCGATCCGGTCGCGTTCTCCACCAGATGTTGGATTGTTGGTAGCCATTTGCGCTGTCTCGTGACAGTTCGCGCCCGCAGTAATGTCATTGGTCGCGCGATCACGTCTTTCTTCTCGCGATCATGCACCGCGAGAAGAGTGAAAACAAGATGGCCGCGCCCGCGAGCAACCGCATGGGTAAGTTGGCGAGCCGCGACCATGCAGAAAATACCGCGAACGGGCGGGAAAAAAACTTCCGCATCTTCGCGATATTTCCGCGTGTTTGCGGAGATTTTGAACATTTTCGCGATAATTTGCGAAAGTCACTTTCTCAAATTCCGCCCACCCCTAGACTATATTTAGAAGCCCCAAATTTTAATCAAAACATACCTCATATTTTTGCTTTACTATATAAAAGTGGATTATCTGTTACCACTTATACTGTTGTACATGTGATGTGAAGTAGAACAGGATTAAATAACATAGCAACTAAAGATATCTTAAATAAAATGGAAAGCAATGATGAAAGCCTGGAATATACTGTAGAAAATATTATGACATGTCAGCTAGTTAGAAATGAATATTGGTTCCGAAGACATGGAGAACTGAAATGCATGGTGAGGAATTTGGGACCACCAACTTGGTTTCTTACTTTGAGTTGTGCCAAATATCTATGCAATGATTTTCACACTTTTCTACTTGAAGCTAACAATAATTTAACAGTTGTGGCTATGAAAACACCAAGGGAATTATGTTCTTTAGATTCAGCAAATGTTTGCACATTTTTTAATCACAAACTCTACACTATGCTTAAGTCCCTAACAAATAAAAAAATTCCCTAGAAGAGGTTGTTGATTTCCTTTGCAGAAAAGAGTACCAAGCAAGAGGAGCACCTCATATTCATTTGCTGTTATGGATAAGAAAAATGTACCAAAATTTAGATATGACTGATGATTATGTACTTCAGTTTATTGAACAATATGTTACTTGTGACATTCCAAATAAAGAAACTAACCAAAGATTATTTGAATACTTTATTAAATTTCTCAAACGTAGAAAATTTAGATAGAAATCAAAACAGTAGTCTAAATATCATTCTGGATTCAATTGACTACTCTTTTTTTTAAAAAAAAGAAAGAGTGAATGTTCTTATGTCTTCTGTTAGGCATGATGTTAAACAAAGCCCCCAAAAAACATATACAATTTAAAGAGAGGACACACATCACAGCGGATAAATACCTACAACCCAAAAAATACTGCATATGTGGAATGCTAATATTGATATCTAATTTGTTGCTGATAATTCAGTTGCTGTTCCCTGGTATTTGACTTCATATTACTAAAGCTGAGAAAACTGATATGAAGGAAGTATGGGCTATTACATGGCTTAGTTTAGGATTAGCGTTTTCATGAAGAAGAGTTTTAAAAAATTTAACATAAATTGAATATCTTTCTCATTTTGATCCTGAAAACAATAACATTGTTGATTTGCTCTCTATTTTTATATAATGGTTTAGATACAGTTACCATGATGCCTTCAAATTAATACCAGAAAAAATAAAATGAAAATGTACTGATTACATGGTTCTGCAAGAATAAATGTGTACACGTTAATATGTCTACAGAAAACACCTACAAAAACAAACAATTGAATTGTTCTCTGTTGTATACTCATACAGGGAGGGAGACCATTAGAGTCATTATATCTAAACAGTTTAAAAACAGAGTACTTGGAAATGTACTAAAACATACACCACTTGCAAAAAACCACAGAAAAACTAAAACACAAACAATACATTCACTTGATTGAGAAAAAAGCCTTTGATGTGAAAAGAAAACTATTTATTTTATTAAAAAGTAGCAGGAACAAACTGACACGTTTAATTTTAACTTATAAATTTTATAATTTAGGAACAAAAACATTGAATTATTTCAACTTATCTAATATATTTGGAGGATGGTGGAGACACACATCTAGTACTGAACCATACTTTCAGGAAGAATGTTACCAGGCATTCACTAACTGGGTGCTATCTGTGAAGGACGTTGCTATAAAGTTCTGCATGGCTCTGTCGTAGGGTTAGAAAAAAAAGTAAAAAATGTGACAGATCACTCAAAACAGGATTTTGAGGAAAAAGCTACTACATATCCTGTTTGCCAATGGAATTGTATATGCAAGATTGAGATAAAATCCATGGAAAATCTACAAATGTATATTACTATTTAAAAAAAAAAACATTTGCAAGGTAGAATGAAACTTTTGCAAACATTGGACATCTGCCCATTACAAAATACTACATAGCTGCATGGCCATAGTTTAGGCTTCCTCCAAATTGAAATGTGTGATTGCACTTTTCATTACAGTAAAATACTTTCAAGTTATCATTCCAGCATACGAAAACTAGTTTAAACGTTTTACTTTGATAAAGGACCTGCAATGCAATTACAGCTTATAAAGGTTACTCTCTAACATTCGACATTTGAATTCTGAGAAGGTTGTATAAATTACAGAGTTTATATAATCAAAATAATTTGCTGGGGAACCTGAAGACGAGGTGTGTACAAATATTGTATACCCAGAAAGTACAATGAACAATCAAACTATGGACTTTAAACAGTATAATTTGGATATATAACAATTCCACAAAACCATTTAATACATTTCAAACAAAGAATACATTTGCTGTAGACCCACTCATTATGGAGAACAAACTAAATATATTGATCTACTACAAAAAACTAAAAAAGAAAACAGAGTCACTTGGGGAAAACTTGCTATTTATCTTATTGTGGAAATCAGATATAATGTTTGTTCTGATCAAATTGCATGTTATTATTGCCTTGGGAAACTTGACCATAACTTTATGCCTTCACATGCAATTTAGCCTGCAGGATGCCAGCAGCATTGCCAGCAGGATTGCATCTGAATTTATATGAGAGTATCTTAATTCTAACTTTACATCCTTTTCAGACTATTATTAAAATGCAACATATCAGGGACATTTTAAGCTCAAGAATTAGTGTGCATTAAAAGGAAAGGTTATTTTTGTACCATCAGTTTTTTTTAAAGCATTGAAATTGTAGGAGTACAGAGCAAATTAGAAAAATCTTTAGTTGTATTAGTTAATGGAGTACCAACACATGTTTTAAACAATTGACAAGATGTGATAAGCATTTCCGAAAGACTATAAGCTATTTCATTTTTGTTAGAAAATAACATACACTTCCAGAATTTGAAACTTAATGACGCTAAAGACACAATGACCTACTAGTTGTAGATGAAATTATTAAGGGACTGTTTCAAGAAATCTGTTAAAGAATACTCAGAAGATATATATGAGCACTATAGTATACACCCTCCGCATTGAAAAGAATTAATGGGTGATGCCTAAGAACTTTATCCAATTTTATTCAAACAGGAAAAGGAGGATGTTATGATAATCTTCCTATTGCAATTCCTGCATTGGAATATTGTTGTACAAGACTATATTTAGAAGCCCCAAATTTTAATCAAAACATACCTCATATTTTTGCTTTACTATATAAAAGTGGATTATCTGTTACCACATATACTGTTGTACATGTGATGTGAAGTTGTCAGCTCTGATAGCGTCGAGTTGAATCCGTGGACCTCTTCAGGATTGGTTCGTTGCTCAAAGGGTTCCACCACTTGATCATTTCCTCTCCGATAGCTATAACAGCACAAGAGATAGAGCGGATCAAGTGAGGGAAGGAAAGGAAGGGGACAGCGGGGAGGGAGACCTGCAAAAAGTGAAGCACACGGTTATACACTGTGTCTAGGCGCATTCAATACAGTACACATGTAACATGGAAATGCCTGAAGAATGCTCTAATATCTGTAAAAGAAAATAACCAGGAATTAAATTGAATGTCATGAACAGTGCAGAGGTTCAGGGGGTTTGCCGCAGATTTAGTTAATTCACATTCCCCAACAATGAACCTGCCGATTTACCAAAGGAATAGATGCAGCATGTACTCCTGTCTTAGTTCACACTCTGTTATTCCATGACCTCCACCGTTTCTCAACACGGCTTCGCCCACGGATGTTAATGCACTTTAGTTGCCGGTTCGCAACCCGGCTTCGTCACTCAGTGCTCCACCAAGAAACAGAGATTGTTTTAGCCTCCAAACCCTTATTATCAGGGCTCAACAGGGTTTGTCGCCGTTTCCTTCACGGCGTGAATATTTTCTCACTCACTCTCTCTCTCATACACAAGGAAATATCGTATCCTACTCGCGCTCAGCCTGGGGTAACAGCTTTGTCATAATTTCAAATGTCAGATCTCCTGCAGGAAGCACTGAGCATGATCAAGAAACAAAGGGATCCCCCTCATACCGATACCTCATCAGAATCCAAAAGCAAACGTTACGGTGCTTCAGCACCCTTACCCCACCACGACTGCCTCTCGCCTGTCCTAGTTGCACCTCCAGAACCGTTTGGAATATCCGACACAGCCTTGCGCGTTCGTTCCCTTCTTCACCAGCGCACGATACCGGAAACGTCATCGCGTGCAGGAAATGCGTAGGCACGTCCCCGATGCGCCGCACAGACCTCTGGGCGATGTAGTTCGTCATCGGAAACGCAGCCGATCAGTCCTGACAACGGACCCACGGGACGGACCGTAACAGAAGTAGAACAGGATTAAATAACATAGCAGCTAAAGATTTCTTAAATAAAATGGAAAGCAATGATGAAAGCCTGGAATATACTGTAGAAAATATTATGACATGTCAGCTAGTTAGAAATGAATATTGGTTCCGAAGACATGGAGAACTGAAATGCATGGTGAGGAATTTGGGACCACCAACTTGGTTTCTTACTTTGAGTTGTGCCAAATATCTATGCAATGATTTTCACACTTTTCTACTTGAAGCTAACAATAATTTAACAGTTGTGGCTATGAAAACACCAAGGGAATTATGTTCTTTAGATTCAGCAAATGTTTGCACATTTTTTAATCACAAACTCTACACTATGCTTAAGTCCCTAACAAATAAAAAAATTCCCTAGAAGAGGTTGTTGATTTCCTTTGGAGAAAAGAGTACCAAGCAAGAGGAGCACATCATATTCATTTGCTGTTATGGATAAGAAAAATGTACCAAAATTTAGATATGACTCTGATGATTATGTACTTCAGTTTATTGAACAATATGTTACTTGTGACATTCCAAATAAAGAAACTAACCAAAGATTATTTGAATACTTTATTAAACTTCTCAAACGTAGAAAATTTAGATAGAAATCAAAACAGTAGTCTAAATATCATTCTGGATTCAATTGATTACTCTTTTTTAAAAAAAAAAAGAAAGAGTGAATGTTCTTATGTCTTCGGTTAGGCATGATGTTAAACAAAGCCCCCAAAAAACATAAACAATTTAAAGAGAGGACACACATCACAGCGGATAAATGCCTACAACCCAAAAAATACTGCATATGTGGAATGCTAATATTGATATCTAATTTGTTGCTGATAATTCAGTTGCTGTTCCCTGGTATTTGACTTCATATTACTAAAGCTGAGAAAACTGATATGAAGGAAGTATGGGCTATTACATGGCTTAGTTTAGGATTAGCGTTTTCATGAAGAAGAGTTTTAAAAACTTTAACATAAATTGAATATCTTTCTCATTTTGATCCTGAAAACAATAACATTGTTGATTTGCTCTCTATTTTTATATAATGGTTTAGATACAGTTACCATGATGCCTTCAAATTAATACCAGAAAAAATAAAATGACAATGTACTGATTACATGGTTCTGCAAGAATAAATGTGTACACGTTAATATGTCTACAGAAAACACCTACAAAAACAAACAATTGAATTGTTCTCTGTTGTATACTCATACAGGGAGGGAGACCATTAGAGTCATTATATCTAAACAGTTTAAAAACAGAGTACTTGGAAATGTACTAAAACATATACCACTTGCAAAAAACCACAGAAAAACTAAAACACAAACAATACATTCACTTGATTGAGAAAAAAGCCTTTGATGTGAAAAGAAAACTATTTATTTTATTAACAAGTAGCAGGAACAAACTGACACGTTTAATTTTAACTTATAAATTTTATAATTTAGGAACAAAAACATTGAATTAGTTCAACTTATCTAATATATTTGGAGGATGGTGGAGACACACATCTAGTACTGAACCATACTTTCAGGAAGAATGTTACCAGGCATTCACTAACTGGGTGCTAACTGTGAAGGACGTTGCTATAAAGTTCTGCATGGCTCTGTCGTAGGGTTAGAAAAAAAAGTAAAAAATGTGACAGATCACTCAAAACAGGATTTTGAGGAAAAAGCTACTACATATCCTGTTTGCCAATGGAATTGTATATGCAAGATTGAGATAAAATCCATGGAAAATCTACAAATGTATATTACTATTTAAAAAAAAAAAACATTTGCAAGGTAGAATGAAACTTTTGCAAACATTGGACATCTGCCCATTACAAAATACTACACAGCTGCATGGCCATAGTTTAGGCTTCCTCCAAATTGAAATGTGTGATTGCACTTTTCATTACAGTAAAATACTTTCAAGTTATCATTCCAGCATACGAAAACTAGTTTAAACGTTTTACTTTGATAAAGGACCTGCAATGCAATTACAGATAAAGAAGGTTACTCTCTAACATTCGACATTTGAATTCTGAGAAGGTTGTATAAATTACAGAGTTTATATAATCAAAATAATTTGCTGGGGAACCTGAAGACGAGGTGTGTACAAATATTGTATACCCAGAAAGTATAATGAACAATCAAACTATGGACTTTAAACAGTATAATTTGGATATATAACAATTCCACAAAACCATTTAATACATTTCAAATAAAGAATACATTTGCTGTAGACCCACTCATTATGGAGAACAAACTAAATATATTGATCTACTACAAAAAACTAAAAAAGAAAACAGAGTCACTTGGGGAAAACTTGCTATTTATCTTATTGTGGAAATCAGATATAATGTTGGTTCTGATCAAATTGCATGTTATTATTGCCTTGGGAAACTTGACCATAACTTTATGCCTTCACATGCAATTTAGCCTGCAGGATGCCAGCAGCATTGCCAGCAGGATTGCATCTGAATTTATATGAAAGTATCTTAATTCTAACTTTACATCCTTTTCAGACTATTATTAAAATGCAACATATCAGGGACATTTTAAGCTCAAGAATTAGTGTGCATTAAAAGGAAAGGTTATTTTTGTACCATCAGTTTTTTTTTAAGCATTGAAATTGTAGGAGTACAGAGCAAATTAGAAAAATCTTTAGTTGTATTAGTTAATGGAGTACCAACACATGTTTTAAACAATTGACAAGATGTGGTAAGCATTTCCGAAAGACTATAAGCTATTTCATATTTGTTAGAAAATAACATACACTTCCAGAATTTGAAACTTAATGACGCTAAAGACACAATGACCTACTAGTTGTAGATGAAATTATTAAGGGACTGTTTCAAGAAATCTGTTAAAGAATACTCAGAAGATATATATGAGCACTATAGTATACACCCTCCGCATTGAAAAGAATTAATGGGTGATGCCTAAGAACTTTATCCAATTTTATTCAAACAGGAAAAGGAGGATGTTATGATGATCTTCCTATTGCAATTCCTGCATTGGAATATTGTTGTACAAGACTATATTTAGAAGCCCCAAATTTTAATCAAAACATACCTCATATTTTTGCTTTACTATATAAAAGTGGATTATCTGTTACCACTTATACTGTTGTACATGTGATGTGAAGTTGTCAGCTCTGATAGCGTCGAGTTGAATCCGTGGACCTCTTCAGGATTGGTTCGTTGCTCAAAGGGTTCCACCACTTGATCCTTTCCTCTCCGATAGCTATAACAGCACAAGAGATAGAGCGGATCAAGTGAGGGAAGGAAAGGAAGGGGACAGCGGGGAGGGAGACCTGCAAAAAGTGAAGCACACGGTTATACACTGTGTCTAGGCGCATTCAATACAGTACACATGTAACATGGAAATGCCTGAAGAATGCTCTAATATCTGTAAAAGAAAATAACCAGGAATTACATTGAATGTCATGAACAGTGCAGAGGTTCAGGGGGTTTGCCGCAGATTTAGTTAATTCACATTCCCCAACAATGAACCTGCCGATTTACCAAAGGAATAGATGCAGCATGTACTCCTGTCTTAGTTCACACTCTGTTATTCCATGACCTCCACCGTTTCTCAACACGGCTTCGCCCACGGATGTTAATGCACTTTAGTTGCCGGTTCGCAACCCGGCTTCGTCACTCAGTGCTCCACCAAGAAACAGAGATTGTTTTAGCCTCCAAACCCTTATTATCAGGGCTCAACAGGGTTTGTCGCCGTTTCCTTCACGGCGTGAATATTTTCTCACTCACTCTCTCTCTCATACACAAGGAAATATCGTATCCTACTCGCGCTCAGCCTGGGGTAACAGCTTTGTCATAATTTCAAATGTCAGATCTCCTGCAGGAAGCACTGAGCATGATCAAGAAACAAAGGGATCCCCCTCATACCGATACCTCATCAGAATCCAAAAGCAAACGTTACGGTGCTTCAGCACCCTTACCCCACCACGACTGCCTCTCGCCTGTCCTAGTTGCACCTCCAGAACCGTTTGGAATATCCGACACAGCCTTGCGCGTTCGTTCCCTTCTTCACCAGCGCACGATACCGGAAACGTCATCGCGTGCAGGAAATGCGTAGGCACGTCCCCGATGCGCCGCACAGACCTCTGGGCGATGTAGTTCGTCATCGGAAACGCAGCCGATCAGTCCTGACAACGGACCCACGGGACGGACCGTAACAGAAGTAGAACAGGATTAAATAACATAGCAGCTAAAGATTTCTTAAATAAAATGGAAAGCAATGATGAAAGCCTGGAATATACTGTAGAAAATATTATGACATGTCAGCTAGTTAGAAATGAATATTGGTTCCGAAGACATGGAGAACTGAAATGCATGGTGAGGAATTTGGGACCACCAACTTGGTTTCTTACTTTGAGTTGTGCCAAATATCTATGCAATGATTTTCACACTTTTCTACTTGAAGCTAACAATAATTTAACAGTTGTGGCTATGAAAACACCAAGGGAATTATGTTCTTTAGATTCAGCAAATGTTTGCACATTTTTTAATCACAAACTCTACACTATGCTTAAGTCCCTAACAAATAAAAAAATTCCCTAGAAGAGGTTGTTGATTTCCTTTGGAGAAAAGAGTACCAAGCAAGAGGAGCACATCATATTCATTTGCTGTTATGGATAAGAAAAATGTACCAAAATTTAGATATGACTCTGATGATTATGTACTTCAGTTTATTGAACAATATGTTACTTGTGACATTCCAAATAAAGAAACTAACCAAAGATTATTTGAATACTTTATTAAACTTCTCAAACGTAGAAAATTTAGATAGAAATCAAAACAGTAGTCTAAATATCATTCTGGATTCAATTGATTACTCTTTTTAAAAAAAAAAAAGAAAGAGTGAATGTTCTTATGTCTTCGGTTAGGCATGATGTTAAACAAAGCCCCCAAAAAACATAAACAATTTAAAGAGAGGACACACATCACAGCGGATAAATGCCTACAACCCAAAAAATACTGCATATGTGGAATGCTAATATTGATATCTAATTTGTTGCTGATAATTCAGTTGCTGTTCCCTGGTATTTGACTTCATATTACTAAAGCTGAGAAAACTGATATGAAGGAAGTATGGGCTATTACATGGCTTAGTTTAGGATTAGCGTTTTCATGAAGAAGAGTTTTAAAAACTTTAACATAAATTGAATATCTTTCTCATTTTGATCCTGAAAACAATAACATTGTTGATTTGCTCTCTATTTTTATATAATGGTTTAGATACAGTTACCATGATGCCTTCAAATTAATACCAGAAAAAATAAAATGACAATGTACTGATTACATGGTTCTGCAAGAATAAATGTGTACACGTTAATATGTCTACAGAAAACACCTACAAAAACAAACAATTGAATTGTTCTCTGTTGTATACTCATACAGGGAGGGAGACCATTAGAGTCATTATATCTAAACAGTTTAAAAACAGAGTACTTGGAAATGTACTAAAACATATACCACTTGCAAAAAACCACAGAAAAACTAAAACACAAACAATACATTCACTTGATTGAGAAAAAAGCCTTTGATGTGAAAAGAAAACTATTTATTTTATTAACAAGTAGCAGGAACAAACTGACACGTTTAATTTTAACTTATAAATTTTATAATTTAGGAACAAAAACATTGAATTAGTTCAACTTATCTAATATATTTGGAGGATGGTGGAGACACACATCTAGTACTGAACCATACTTTCAGGAAGAATGTTACCAGGCATTCACTAACTGGGTGCTAACTGTGAAGGACGTTGCTATAAAGTTCTGCATGGCTCTGTCGTAGGGTTAGAAAAAAAAGTAAAAAATGTGACAGATCACTCAAAACAGGATTTTGAGGAAAAAGCTACTACATATCCTGTTTGCCAATGGAATTGTATATGCAAGATTGAGATAAAATCCATGGAAAATCTACAAATGTATATTACTATTTAAAAAAAAAAAACATTTGCAAGGTAGAATGAAACTTTTGCAAACATTGGACATCTGCCCATTACAAAATACTACACAGCTGCATGGCCATAGTTTAGGCTTCCTCCAAATTGAAATGTGTGATTGCACTTTTCATTACAGTAAAATACTTTCAAGTTATCATTCCAGCATACGAAAACTAGTTTAAACGTTTTACTTTGATAAAGGACCTGCAATGCAATTACAGATAAAGAAGGTTACTCTCTAACATTCGACATTTGAATTCTGAGAAGGTTGTATAAATTACAGAGTTTATATAATCAAAATAATTTGCTGGGGAACCTGAAGACGAGGTGTGTACAAATATTGTATACCCAGAAAGTATAATGAACAATCAAACTATGGACTTTAAACAGTATAATTTGGATATATAACAATTCCACAAAACCATTTAATACATTTCAAATAAAGAATACATTTGCTGTAGACCCACTCATTATGGAGAACAAACTAAATATATTGATCTACTACAAAAAACTAAAAAAGAAAACAGAGACACTTGGGGAAAACTTGCTATTTATCTTATTGTGGAAATCAGATATAATGTTGGTTCTGATCAAATTGCATGTTATTATTGCCTTGGGAAACTTGACCATAACTTTATGCCTTCACATGCAATTTAGCCTGCAGGATGCCAGCAGCATTGCCAGCAGGATTGCATCTGAATTTATATGAAAGTATCTTAATTCTAACTTTACATCCTTTTCAGACTATTATTAAAATGCAACATATCAGGGACATTTTAAGCTCAAGAATTAGTGTGCATTAAAAGGAAAGGTTATTTTTGTACCATCAGTTTTTTTTTAAGCATTGAAATTGTAGGAGTACAGAGCAAATTAGAAAAATCTTTAGTTGTATTAGTTAATGGAGTACCAACACATGTTTTAAACAATTGACAAGATGTGGTAAGCATTTCCGAAAGACTATAAGCTATTTCATATTTGTTAGAAAATAACATACACTTCCAGAATTTGAAACTTAATGACGCTAAAGACACAATGACCTACTAGTTGTAGATGAAATTATTAAGGGACTGTTTCAAGAAATCTGTTAAAGAATACTCAGAAGATATATATGAGCACTATAGTATACACCCTCCGCATTGAAAAGAATTAATGGGTGATGCCTAAGAACTTTATCCAATTTTATTCAAACAGGAAAAGGAGGATGTTATGATGATCTTCCTATTGCAATTCCTGCATTGGAATATTGTTGTACAAGACTATATTTAGAAGCCCCAAATTTTAATCAAAACATACCTCATATTTTTGCTTTACTATATAAAAGTGGATTATCTGTTACCACTTATACTGTTGTACATGTGATGTGAAGTTGTCAGCTCTGATAGCGTCGAGTTGAATCCGTGGACCTCTTCAGGATTGGTTCGTTGCTCAAAGGGTTCCACCACTTGATCATTTCCTCTCCGATAGCTATAACAGCACAAGAGATAGAGCGGATCAAGTGAGGGAAGGAAAGGAAGGGGACAGCGGGGAGGGAGACCTGCAAAAAGTGAAGCACACGTTTATACACTGTGTCTAGGCGCATTCAATACAGTACACATGTAACATGGAAATGCCTGAAGAATGCTCTAATATCTGTAAAAGAAAATAACCAGGAATTACATTGAATGTCATGAACAGTGCAGAGGTTCAGGGGGTTTGCCGCAGATTTAGTTAATTCACATTCCCCAACAATGAACCTGCCGATTTACCAAAGGAATAGATGCAGCATGTACTCCTGTCTTAGTTCACACTCTGTTATTCCATGACCTCCACCGTTTCTCAACACGGCTTCGCCCACGGATGTTAATGCACTTTAGTTGCCGGTTCGCAACCCGGCTTCGTCACTCAGTGCTCCACCAAGAAACAGAGATTGTTTTAGCCTCCAAACCCTTATTATCAGGGCTCAACAGGGTTTGTCGCCGTTTCCTTCACGGCGTGAATATTTTCTCACTCACTCTCTCTCTCATACACAAGGAAATATCGTATCCTACTCGCGCTCAGCCTGGGGTAACAGCTTTGTCATAATTTCAAATGTCAGATCTCCTGCAGGAAGCACTGAGCATGATCAAGAAACAAAGGGATCCCCCTCATACCGATACCTCATCAGAATCCAAAAGCAAACGTTACGGTGCTTCAGCACCCTTACCCCACCACGACTGCCTCTCGCCTGTCCTAGTTGCACCTCCAGAACCGTTTGGAATATCCGACACAGCCTTGCGCGTTCGTTCCCTTCTTCACCAGCGCACGATACCGGAAACGTCATCGCGTGCAGGAAATGCGTAGGCACGTCCCCGATGCGCCGCACAGACCTCTGGGCGATGTAGTTCGTCATCGGAAACGCAGCCGATCAGTCCTGACAACGGACCCACGGGACGGACCGTAACAGAAGTAGAACAGGATTAAATAACATAGCAGCTAAAGATTTCTTAAATAAAATGGAAAGCAATGATGAAAGCCTGGAATATACTGTAGAAAATATTATGACATGTCAGCTAGTTAGAAATGAATATTGGTTCCGAAGACATGGAGAACTGAAATGCATGGTGAGGAATTTGGGACCACCAACTTGGTTTCTTACTTTGAGTTGTGCCAAATATCTATGCAATGATTTTCACACTTTTCTACTTGAAGCTAACAATAATTTAACAGTTGTGGCTATGAAAACACCAAGGGAATTATGTTCTTTAGATTCAGCAAATGTTTGCACATTTTTTAATCACAAACTCTACACTATGCTTAAGTCCCTAACAAATAAAAAAATTCCCTAGAAGAGGTTGTTGATTTCCTTTGGAGAAAAGAGTACCAAGCAAGAGGAGAACCTCATATTCATTTGCTGTTATGGATAAGAAAAATGTACCAAAATTTAGATATGACTCTGATGATTATGTACTTCAGTTTATTGAACAATATGTTACTTGTGACATTCCAAATAAAGAAACTAACCAAAGATTATTTGAATACTTTATTAAACTTCTCAAACGTAGAAAATTTAGATAGAAATCAAAACAGTAGTTTAAATATCATTCTGGATTCAATTGACTACTCTTTTTTTAAAAAAAAAAGAAAGAGTGAATGTTCTTATGTCTTCGGTTAGGCATGATGTTAAACAAAGCCCCCAAAAAACATATACAATTTAAAGAGAGGACACACATCACAGCGGATAAATGCCTACAACCCAAAACATACTGCATATGTGGAATGCTAATATTGATATCTAATTTGTTGCTGATAATTCAGTTGCTGTTCCCTGGTATTTGACTTCATATTACTAAAGCTGAGAAAACTGATATGAAGGAAGTATGGGAAGAAATGTCTGTTGAGGAATCTTTTACTCAAATCATGTATCAATATAAGCTTCAAATGCTATTTCACAGAGGTTACCGGTTATGAGACAAGTGATTGTTTAAGCTCTTCTAATTTGTATACTAAATCTTGGGCTATTACATTGCTTAGTTTAGGATTAGCGTTTTTATGAAGAAGAGTTTAACATAAATTGAATATGTTTCTCATTTTCATCCTGAAAACAAGAACATTGTCAAAACAAATGTAATAGATGCATACTACCCTAACAGAAGCCCTTTATTGTAACACATAACTATATTAATTAATAGCTACATTTTATACTTACAAGAATAATGTTGCTGAGGATGGTAATACTGGAAAATGTCATTTTAATTGAACACATGCCTGCATACATCATTCTAGACCTACAGTAATTAATCACCATAAACTTATATATGATAATCCTGCAAACAAAGAATTGTATTTCTAAGCACTGTTACAGCTTTTTAAACCATGGTGAAATAATGAAGAATTGAGTGTAACATTGATATCATATGAGGAGGCTTTTTACGACCACAAATTCAATATTACAATACTAGAGTTCGGAAGGGGCATGGCCAGCGCCCTGAGAAGATGGCAGCGGGTCCCTGACTCTGCGGGGACGGCACTCTCTAACGACGGACCTGATGCGGTAACCAGCACACAGGCGAACCTCCAAATCCAGGTTTAGCTGTTTAAAGTGGCATGCATTGAGGCGATCCTCACCTTCATCTGATTCCTTTAAGCTGCATTTTTTCTTTCTAATGCGCACGAAGCGGCTCTGTCATCTATGTGGCTGCCATTTTGTTTACTCGCCCTGAGGAAAAACTCTGCATGACGCCTCAGGGAAAGCGCCTCTGCAGTTTTTTTTTATTGCCGTTTTTTCACTCCGCTTTATATGTGCAATCTTAAGAGCTCCATTGAATAGCCATATGCTGCATGTTTATAAAGACATCGTGGCTGGTGTCTCTTTTGCACAGACTGTATTTTCTTTTTAATTCCTCAACTAACAAGGTCTTTTTGCCTGCTAATTTAAGCTTCTCCTTATATGAATGTTTTTGACCTTTCTTATCTTACTATTGTAGCATAAATATGAAACCAATTCCTCTATCTGCACATTATCACTGAGGAAAACATCATTTTCATTTTCTCCATGAGATGTTATTCACTAATTCCAAGGTGGTTTTCCCTGGTTTGTTATTTCATGCTACGTACCACTAAGGACTCTTTTTAGATTTTTACAGCCTGCAACTAATGCTATCTATCTTACTGAAAATGATTGCTTGCTGATGAGAGATATGGTTCTCTTCTAATGCTCACAAGTGTTTTCGGGCCATTCACTGTGTCTTATCACACCTTTTATGGGGAGGTTAAGAAATCTTAAACTTACGATGTCCTCTAGGGTTTCTAAAGTATCTGCGTGTTCAGATTCTGACTCAAATCCTAACGGCACTGGAATGGAGGATCTTCCCTCTCAAAAACCTGATATTTCTTCAGGAGCCATTTCAAAAATGCAGTTTTCTAGTAAACTACCCGCAATCACTACCAAAAGACCCAAAAAAGATCCTCCTTCCCCTGAAAAATCTTCTACATCAGCCATGGAGGTTCTAAATTGATAACTTTAATTTCTTTATTATACTCAGACCCCCGTGCTTCCATATTTGCTAACGGTAATACCTCTGATTTCGTTTCACTTCATAGGGGGGTGAGACAAGGTTGCCCTCTCTCTCCTTCATTATTTGTCATAGCCCTAGAACCTTTCCTAACTAAAATTAGACAAGATGACCATATTACAAGTGTTCAATCTGGTACTCATCAAATTAAGCTGTCAGTTTATGATGGTGATATTCTTCTCTATTGTTCCAATCCTGAAACATCCCTTAATCCCTTTCTTCAATGGGTATCCTCTTTTTCTAAACTCTCGGGACATCGTTTAAACGCTGATAAATGCAAAATTTTGCCTTTAAACTTTCTTTGTCAAAAACATCTCTTTGATTCTTCTGGTTTTTCCTGGCAGCCCATTAAAATAAAATACCTTGGATTATGGTTCACACCTTCGTTGGCTAACACGCTTAAAGTGAATTTTGATTACATCATTAAAAAATGAAATGATAATATTACCCGTTGGCATCCTCTATTTCTCTCTTGGTGGGGTCGGTTAAACTCTATTAAAATGATGCTCTCCCCCCTGGTGCTATATACTATTTCAATGATTCCTATTCATATCCCTCAATATTACTTTAAAAGAATTGATTCCATCTTGATAAAATTTTTTATGGAAGGGTAAATCTCCACGTATAGCTTTATCCTCTCTTAAAAAGGACAGACCTAGTGGCAGCCTCATGTTCCCCGACTTTAAGACTTATCACTCAGTATTCTCACTAAAACAAGCTGCTAGATGGATTTTTACGGATCTCCCCTTACATCCACCTCTTTGGCTACAATTAGAAAAAGATCTTATTACCCCTTTGGGCTTTCAAGAAATTTTAACTTTTACTGCCAACATTGCCTCTTTACATTCCCCAGTCATTACTCACTCTCGTAAACTTTTGCCTACTCTGCTATCTTCAACCCTTCCCTCCATTACCTCCCTCCATAATCAGCCTATCTGGCATAATAAATCTTTAAGGATTTCGTAACCGCTCTATATATTGGAAAACATGGCATTCTAAGGGATTAAGTTGGATTTCACAACTCATAAATGACAACAAACCCCTTTCTTTTTTGATCTTCAATCTAAATTTTCTTTACCATCATCCTTCAAATCACAATATAATGCTCTCCATCTTTCCCTCACCCATTTCCTCCAACATTTAACTGTCTCTCCTTACTTTCCTATATCTTCTGACTCTCTTCTCTCAACTCTAGAATGTTCTTCTTCAGCATCTACAATTTATCAATCTTTATTATTCTCCTCAGGAAGGCCTACATCAAAAACTGAGAAATTGTGGGAAAATGACTTTTCTCAAGAGTGGTCAATTGGGATTTGGTTTAAACTCCATAAAACTTCTTGTGCTGCAATTACCACACAAACCCTTTTTTTCATTTATCACAGATTGTTATTCACTCCTATGGCCTTAGCTTTGTTTTCACCAGACTCATCCTCTACATGCTGGTCCTGTCCCTGTCCCACTGCAGATTTAAAACATATGTTATTTGAATGTCCTACAATCCATCAGTTTTGGCAATTTGTCTTAAAAGTTTTAAAGGTCCAAATCCCATTTTGCTTTAATAATATATTTTTAGGTACTCTATCTCCCCAATGGCTTCAAACACCACTAAGTTTTAAACTTTTGGATTTATTAATAGCTATTGCCTTTCATTTAATAACTTCTAATTGGAAGCAGGCTGACAAGGTCACATGTAGAGCATGGTGGAATTTGTTTTCATCACAGATTAGATACTAATTATGTTTCCCCCATTTCTCTAGCAATTAAAAGAGATCTGTTATGCTCCCCGTAACAACTTATTTATCTCACTCTGCCTACTCTTTTGCTGCCCTTAAAAACATATCTGATCAAGTTCGAAAACCACTTTAATTTAACCTGTTTTGCCTTTTTATGCTTATTTGTTTGACTGAAGCGTCTCAAATATTGAAAGTAGTTTATTACAATATTCCTTTCACTTTTCCATTCACTGATATGCTTACAATGCTATATTACCTGTATAATTATATAGTTTTGACTATTTTATATTGATTGCTTATGTCTCCTCCCCTTTTGTTTACCCCCTTCTCGTCTTTATATATAGGTACTTGTGGGACACTCCCGCGCCGCACGGCCACCAGCTGCTGCGTGTGCCCCCTGCCTGCCCTCTGCCTCGATGCTACCTCGTTTGCCGGCTGCCGCCGCTGCGAGTGTTTTTTGCCTTGTTTTGACGGTATATTGTGCTTGCTTAGTTTAACCTTCTTTTTCCCCTGTTGTAACGTTTATTTGTGCCTGTTTTATTGTATTCTCCGTGTTTGCTCTCCTTCCTTGTTGTCCGCCTACCTCGTCGCCCCCCGCCCTCCCTTCCCGCCACCGCCGCTTGTCCCCGCCCCTTTTTGACTTCTGTAACCCTCCCCGCTCCCGCCTCCCAGCTGCCCCGCCCACCCGCGCACTTGGCCTTAAATGGCGACCGTGCGACGCAGGTGAGTGTGACCCACTTGTGGGACACCCCCGCGCCGCACGGCCACCAGCTGCTGCGTGTGCCCCCTGCCTGCCCTCTGCCTCGCTGCTACCTCGTTTGCCGGCTTCCGCCGCTGCGAGTGTTTTTTGCCTTGTTTTGACGGTATATTGTGCTTGCTTAGTTTAACCTTCTTTTTCCCCTGTTGTAACGTTTATTTGTGCCTGTTTTATTGTATTCTCCGTGTTTGCTCTCCTTCCTTGTTGTCCGCCTACCTCGTCGCCCCCCGCCCTCCCTTCCCGCCACCGCCGCTTGTCCCCGCCCCTTTTTGACTTCTGTAACCCTCCCTGCTCCCGCCTCCCAGCTGCCCCGCCCACCCGCGCACTTGGCCTTAAATGGCGACCGTGCGACGCAGGTGAGTGTGACCCACTTGTGGGACACCCCCGCGCCGCACGGCCACCAGCTGCTGCGTGTGCCCCCTGCCTGCCCTCTGCCTCGCTGCTACCTCGTTTGCCGGCTGCCGCCGCTGCGAGTGTTTTTTGCCTTGTTTTGACGGTATATTGTGCTTGCTTAGTTTAACCTTCTTTTTCCCCTGTTGTAACGTTTATTTGTGCCTGTTTTATTGTATTCTCCGTGTTTGCTCTCCTTCCTTGTTGTCCGCCTACCTCGTCGCCCCCCGCCCTCCCTTCCCGCCACCGCCGCTTGTCCCCGCCCCTTTTTGACTTCTGTAACCCTCCCCGCTCCCGCCTCCCAGCTGCCCCGCCCACCCGCGCACTTGGCCTTAAATGGCGACCGTGCGACGCAGGTGAGTGTGACCCACTTGTGGGACACCCCCGCGCCGCACGGCCACCAGCTGCTGCGTGTGCCCCCTGCCTGCCCTCTGCCTCGCTGCTACCTCGTTTGCCGGCTGCCGCCGCTGCGAGTGTTTTTTGCCTTGTTTTGACGGTATATTGTGCTTGCTTAGTTTAACCTTCTTTTTCCCCTGTTGTAACGTTTATTTGTGCCTGTTTTATTGTATTCTCCGTGTTTGCTCTCCTTCCTTGTTGTCCGCCTACCTCGTCGCCCCCCGCCCTCCCTTCCCGCCACCGCCGCTTGTCCCCGCCCCTTTTTGACTTCTGTAACCCTCCCCGCTCCCGCCTCCCAGCTGCCCCGCCCACCCGCGCACTTGGCCTTAAATGGCGACCGTGCGACGCAGGTGAGTGTGACCCACTTGTGGGACACCCCCGCGCCGCACGGCCACCAGCTGCTGCGTGTGCCCCCTGCCTGCCCTCTGCCTCGCTGCTACCTCGTTTGCCGGCTGCCGCCGCTGCGAGTGTTTTTTGCCTTGTTTTGACGGTATATTGTGCTTGCTTAGTTTAACCTTCTTTTTCCCCTGTTGTAACGTTTATTTGTGCCTGTTTTATTGTATTCTCCGTGTTTGCTCTCCTTCCTTGTTGTCCGCCTACCTCGTCGCCCCCCGCCCTCCCTTCCCGCCACCGCCGCTTGTCCCCGCCCCTTTTTGACTTCTGTAACCCTCCCCGCTCCCGCCTCCCAGCTGCCCCGCCCACCCGCGCACTTGGCCTTAAATGGCGACCGTGCGACGCAGGTGAGTGTGACCCACTTGTGGGACACCCCCGCGCCGCACGGCCACCAGCTGCTGCGTGTGCCCCCTGCCTGCCCTCTGCCTCGCTGCTACCTCGTTTGCCGGCTGCCGCCGCTGCGAGTGTTTTTTGCCTTGTTTTGACGGTATATTGTGCTTGCTTAGTTTAACCTTCTTTTTCCCCTGTTGTAACGTTTATTTGTGCCTGTTTTATTGTATTCTCCGTGTTTGCTCTCCTTCCTTGTTGTCCGCCTACCTCGTCGCCCCCCGCCCTCCCTTCCCGCCACCGCCGCTTGTCCCCGCCCCTTTTTGACTTCTGTAACCCTCCCCGCTCCCGCCTCCCAGCTGCCCCGCCCACCCGCGCACTTCGCCTTAAATGGCGACCGTGCGAACGCGCAGCGGTAACGCGCAGCGGGCGCGCCGATTGTGCGCCGAAGGCGCGCCAAAGGTAAGCCCGTCTGCGCCAGGACCCCTGGACCTCGACCTCGAAGACCCCGACCTACCCGCCTGACGTACTCTGCCGCCACCCTCCTCGCTCTCAACACCGGCCGACTCCCAGAATGCCACCAAGCCACCCCAAGACGCACCCACGGACCCTTCAGCTGCCACGCCTGCAAGTTCACCTGCATCCGGACCTGCCTCGCACCAGCACCCGCCAAGCCGAACACCAGCAGCACCCACCTCAAGTGCATCCTGATCAACACCCGCTCCGTCCACAGACATGCCATCGAACTCTGGAACCTCCTTGACACCACAGCTCCAGACGTTGCCTTCCTCACGGAGACCTGGATGAACGCCTCTTCAGCTCCCGACATCGCCATCGCCATCCCAGAGGGCTACAAGATCGTCCGGAGGGACCGAAACGCCAACCAGATGGGAGGAGGCATCGCCATCATCCACAGGAGCACCATCCGTCACACGACCAGCACCGACAACACCCTGACCAGCGCCGAACACCTACATTTCCAGATCCACACCAACCCGAACACCACCCTCAGAGGCACCCTGATCTACCGACCCCCTGGACCACGCACGCAATTCAGCGAGGACATCGCCGACTTTATCAGCCCACATGCCCTCCCCTCCGCCGACTACATCCTCCTGGGAGACCTCAACTTCCATCTGGAGAACAACAACGACCACAACACCAGCACCCTGCTCGACAACCTCGCCAACCTGGGACTCAAGCAACTGGTGTCCACCCCCACCCACCTCGCCGGACACACACTCGACGCCGTCTTCTCATCCAGCACAGACATCGACTTCAGCCACGCCACAGAGCTTCAATGGACGGACCACAGCTGCGTCCACTTCACCTTCAAGAGAACGACATCCCACCATCACCAGCAACAGACCGCCCGCAGAAGCTGGAACAAGATCACAGCAGACCAGCTCGCCACCTCCCTGAGCCAGCACCCTCCTGCCAGCTCAGCGAACCCCAGCCAGGCTGCCGACAACCTCACGAAGTGGATCAGCAACTGCGCGGACGAACTCGCCCCGCTGAGGACCCCGCCTAGCAGACCCGGCAGCAAGAAGGCCCCATGGTTCACCGACGAACTCAAGAGCTCCAAGAAGAACTGCCGAGCCCTCGAGAAAGGCTGGAAAAGGGAACCGACACCGGACAACAGGACCTCCTACAAACTTGCCACCCGGAAACACCACCAGCTGATCCGCGCCGCCAAGAAAACAGCATTCAAGGACCGGTTGGACAACAACGCACACAACTGCAAGGAACTCTTCAACATCGTGAAAGAGCTTTCCAACCCCAGCGCAGGAAACAACGACATCACCCCATCGCAAGACCTCTGCAACTCCCTCGCCTCATACTTCCACAACAAGATCACGGACATACACAGCAGTTTCGACAACCAACCAACGCACACCATGACCGACCAACCACCCCCCCCCACCACCACCCTCCACGCCTGGACCCCGATCAGCACCGAAGACACCATCCGCACGATGAACTCCATCCACTCCGGATCACCGACCGACCCCTGCCCTCACCACGTCTTCAACAGGGCCGACGCTGTCATCGCACCCCACCTGCAAGACATCATCAACACCTCCTTCGACACCGCCATCTTCCCTGAGAGCTGGAAACACGCCGAACTCAGCGCTCTACTCAAGAAACCAACAGCGGACCCCACCGACCTCAAGAATTACCGCCCCATCTCGCTTCTCCCGTTTCCAGCCAAAGTCATCGAGAAGACCGTCAACAAGCAGATGGCCGCCTTCCTCGAGACGAACGGATCCCTCGACCCCTCACAGTCCGGCTTCCGAGCCAAACACAGCACCGAGACCGCCCTCATCGCCGCCACCGATGACATCCGAGCCCTGATGGACAATGGAGAAACAGCGGCCCTCATCCTCCTAGACCTCTCCGCGGCTTTCGACACGGTCTGCCACCGCACCCTAGTACGGCGCCTCAGCAACATCGGAATCCAGGACAAGGCGCTGGAATGGATCATCTCCTTCCTCGACGGAAGAACACAGAGAGTCCGCCTACCACCGTACAAGTCAGAGGCCTCCGAAGTCATCTGCGGCGTCCCCCAAGGATCATCCCTGAGCCCCACCCTCTTCAACGTCTACATGAGCCCCCTCGCGGCCATCGTACGCAAACACCACCTCAGCATAATCTCCTACGCCGACGACACCCAGCTGATCCTCTCCCTGACCAACGACCCCACCGCCGCCAGAGCCAACCTGCACGAAGGGATGAAAGAGGTAGCTGAGTGGATGACGACCAGCCGCCTGAAACTGAACTCGGACAAGACGGAGGTCCTCATCCTGGGCTCCTCACCCTCCGCCTGGGACGACTCCTGGTGGCCTCCCGCCCTGGGCACCGCACCCAAACCGACAGACCATGCACGAAACCTGGGCTTCATCCTGGACTCCTCCCTCTCCATGACCAGGCAAGTCAACACCGTCTCCTCGGCGTGCTTCAACATCCTACGCATGCTACGGAAGATCTTCTGGTGGATCCCCACAGAGACCAGGAAGACCGTCACCCAGGCCCTCGTCACCAGCCGACTGGACTACGGTAACGCCCTCTACGCCGGTACCACCGCCAAGCTCCAGAAGAGACTCCAGCGGATCCAAAACGCCTCAGCCAGACTCATCCTCGACATCCCACGATCCAGCCACATCTCCGGACATCTGAGAGACCTTCACTGGCTCCCCGTCAACAAGAGAATCACCTTCCGCCTCCTCACCCACGCACACAAAGCCCTGCACGACCAAGGCCCGAGCTACCTCAACAGCCGAGTCAACTTCTACGCTCCCAGACGCCACCTCCGATCAGCCAACCACGCCCTCGCCGCCGTCCCCCGCATCCGAAGAGCGACTACAGGAGGAAGATCCTTCTCCTACCTGGCCGCCAAGACCTGGAACTCCCTCCCGTCCGACCTGCGCCTGACCCAAGACCACCTCTCCTTCAGAAAGAAGCTGAAGACCTGGCTGTTCGAGCAGTAGCGGCACCCCCCCCCCCAGCGCCTTGAGACCCTACGGGTATGTAGCGCGCTTTATAAGTGTCACTGATTGATTGATTGTATACAGTTAATTCCTATTTTTCTTTACTTAATCATTTTATTGTTCAATGGGCTGGATTTTTATACTTTTATTGATGTTGTTTCTTTTGTTATCCTTTAATAAATCAAACGTAAAAAAAAAAACTAAACCAGAGTTCAAAATTTTTGTTGACATGTTGGACCAATAAATGGAATACTGGAAGTACCAATAGCATTTCAAATATAAGTCCTGCGGACCCACTTTGGGTATCAAATATTCATAATGAAGGAACAACTGCTATGGGTGTGGTTAATCTTGCAATGGGCAAAATGCATAAGGATGGCAAAAGGTTTGACTACCTCTGTTCACAATCAAATAGTGATCAACGTGAAATATTTGAGAAAATGAAAACAAGTATTGATCATTGACTTCAACATGTACATGGTTTATGTATATGTTCCGAATTTCAGCCTATATTAAAATATATATCAGGCCAGGCTGGTACCAGGAATTTTTTTGTTAACATTACATTGACTACTACTATTACCAATGGAACATAATAAAAAACTCCAGTTGGCTGTTCCGACTGCTGATTACGATGCGACGGAACACTGTTCGGTTGCATTCTCCCATTTCTTTATGGGAGCTTGTGTTATGGCCATAAACCAACCTTAATATAGGCACCCACAGAGAAATGTGTGGGTGTGTAAAACCCTGAACCCTCTGGCAGGCACCCTATGGTGCCTGCCACACAGTGCTGGTATTTACAGGGGGGTACCCTAGGTACCCCGTCGGCCACCAACCGTAGGCCACGGAGGAAAGGGGGCCCAGCTTGGGGCACTCAAAGTGGCTTTCTGACAGCATTTCTGTGTCAGAAAGGCCAGCATGGAAAGGATGTTGGAAACCAACATCGTAATCCCGATGGCAGAAACGCCATCCATAGGGGATTACGGTGCTTGTCTGACCGTCTGAAAGACTCCGAGAGCCAGTCGAAACTGTGTCCGAATGATCGAGCAGTTATGCCCCGACCACTGACATCATAATTTGGCAGTCGGACTGCAAACCGACCGTCTAGGTTGGAAAGCCTCCGACCGCTTTCTGAAAGCTTCTGACTAGCTGTCAGAGGCTTTTCTACCGACATTGTAATCGGCCCCTAAATTGGGATAACTCACAAGATATTTCATAGAGTTCTGAAAAACTACATATTTTCATTAGAGATGAGGCAAGTATGGTTTCCAACTTAATGATGGCTTTTGTTGAATTTACAGATGATGGAAATACTGAAGACAGGACATGATAATCTATTCGGTGGCAAACATGTTATTCGCTTCAAAGTACTCCAGTTAAAGGGGACCCAATTTGTAATACCTTTGACACCTAAAGAAACTTGAAACTCCTAAGAGAGTATAAATAATACTTATATTTCGTTATATTTCTCATACAATGTACTTAAAATATGAGACAAACAAATGATGAAGAATATGGCAAAAAATGTAAAGATATTAGGCTAGCAATTGTCGCAGAAAGTGCAAAAAATGCTTCTGACAAGGAGTATAGCTTCTTTATTCCCACATTTGCAAACTCCAGGAGAAGTTATGCATTACCTTCTTTTGAAAGCACTATCCATTGCTTGATTGATGCCAACACTAATAGAATGCAATGATTTGAATGTGGAAATGGTATCAATGGAAAATGAAAGAATATACATGTACCTTGCAAATTTTATTTTGAAACTCATGGAGCAAATATTCTTACAACAAAAACCTTATCTACCAAATGATTTACCACGGAGACATTGATGTAACGACCAGCCGGATTACATTTTTTTTAATTTCTTAGCAAAAATAGCATGTTATTTTACGACTCAATTTGGATGTAGAACTAGGATTGTAAATAAAGCTATGGGACATATAGTAAACTTTATACAATACAAAAGTAAGGGTGAGATTACATTTGTTATTGTCAAATTTGATGCTTTTAAGGACACTAAATACATTGCAAGAGCAACAGCAAGGTATTTACTAATGAAAGCCATATGTTCAAAGAGAAGAATTTGCAAGTGGGTGTGTGAATGTGTGAGTGGTTGTGTGAGTGACTGTGTCTGTGTGTGAGTGGTTTTGTGGGGCTGTAAGTATGTGTGTGTGTGGCTGTATGAGTGTGTAAGTGCTTGTGGTTTTGTGGGTATACAAGTGAGTGTGTGATTGAGTCAATGGGTATGTGAGTGATTGTGTGAGTCTGAGAGTGGGTATGGTAGTGGTTTTGTGAGTCTGTGAAAGGGTTTGTGTGTAGCTGTATGGGTGAGTGAATAGATGTGTGAGTGGTTGTGTGGGTGTGTACATGGGTATGCAAATGTGTGAGTTGATATGTGAGTAGGTGTGTAATTGCCTGTGTCGGTCTATGAGGGACTGTGTGAGTGGTTTTGAAGTATGTGAGTGGGTGTGTGAGTGGTTGTGTGGTTATGCATGTAGGTGTAGGAGTATGTGAATGGGTGTGTGAGTAGCTGTCTGGGTCTGTGAGTAGGTATGGTACTGGTATTATGGGTCTGTGAGTGGCTGTATGAGTGGTTGTGAGGGTATGCAAGCAGGTGTACAAATGTGTGAGTGGTTGTGTGAGTAGCTGCATGGGTATGTGAATAGTTTTGTGGGCCTGTGAGTGGGTGTGTAAGGAGGGCATGGGTCTATAAGTGGGTGTGGTAGTGGTTTTATAGGTATGTCAATGGGTATGTGAGTGGCTGTATGGGTGAGAGAGTAGTTGTGTGGGTGTGTAAGTAGGTGAGTGAGTGGGTGTGTGAGTACTGTGTGGGTCTATGAGTAGTCTGTGAGTGGTTCACTGGGTCTCTGAGTAGATGTGTGAGTGACTGGGTTTGTGAGTGGGTATGTGAGTGGCTCTATCGATTTGTGACTGGGTGTATGAGTGACTATAAGGATGTGTGACTAAATGGGTGAATGGTTGTGTGGGTGTGTAATAGAGTATGCATGAGAAAGTCAACCTTTTTGCCCTGGTCACCCCCATTTTTGCCTAATTGTAGTGGTCACTGACTCGGATTGTTCCCTGGGCTCTTCAAACCAGGCTGAGGACCAGTGCTTTGAATAAACCGTATATTTTAATTAGATGTAATTGCAGTTGGTACTGACAAGCTACCTATAAGTCCCTGGTATATGGTAGGGCATGAAGGTTTAGAGGCCCATCAGGTTTAATGCACTTAATTGTGTCCTACTGTGGTGCCTGCTATCATTTTGAAACCCAGCCCTGCTTTGCAGGCTGCTTTTAAATGAATACTATATGCAGATTCGACTTTGGAATTAAAGTACCTCCAAAGTCTTAACCCCTTGCATGCCCGCCCCTTTCCCCGCCCAGTGCCGCGCTTAACATTAGCGGGCGGAGTTCATGACGAGCTGGACTCGTCATGGGCACAGCGCCACCGCAGCCCATGACGAGTCCAGCTCGTCATGGGCACTGAAGGGGTTAAACTACCTTATGTTTACCTATAAGTCACTCCTAAGGCCTACCCTAAGTGCCCCAAAGGTAGGGTGGAATGCTAAAATAAACAGGGACATAATAAAGGATGTTTTATACATCCTGGTGAAGGAAAAACTGCTAATTTTATGTTTCTCTGTTGTAGTGCATTAGTTCTATAGACTAACATGGGAAGGCTTTATTTAACATTAATAAAGTCTAACTATTGACAGGAGTGAGCTCAAATATAAATTCAACAAATTGTTATGGTTAGAATATTTATAACTATGACAGAAAGAAGTAATAGAACTTGCTTTTCTGATGCACCCAAATGCAGCACTAAAGCAGCCACTTCTGATTTCCCAGACTTTGACAGACTGAGCCAAGCTGCTCTGATGAGATGTGAAATGGCCTGAAAGGAAACAAAGAGACATCTGCTGGGAAGAGTTCTGCCGCTGCCAAGCACAGGACAGGAAGCACAATGGGTAGCCAAAGAGGTCTTCAAATGTAGAACAACAGTAAGGACAGGAACCAGGCCCACCCCCACTTCTTGTACCTCCATACAGATGGGAGCCCCTGTATTTGAATTAGCAGAGGGGCTGGGAGGGGCATGTTAGGAAAAGTTAGTCACACCTGTAGGTTGGGTTAACCAGACCTTAAGCTCTAGGAGAGATTTTCTCCATTTTGGATTTTTGTGAACAAGAATATGCCACCCTTTAGAGGGAGTGGTCATCACAGAGGGTGGCACCCTGTACCTCACTGCTCATGGGTACCCCCTCCTTGCCAGCTCAAAAGCCTGTATAAATATGGAAGATCTGCCAAGCAACTCAGATTCCTGCCTGAAAGAAACAAGAAGAACTGCCCTGCTGAACCCCTGGCCTGCACCAAGAGGACTGCACTCTTAAAGACTGCACCTGCTGCACACTTTGGGCTTTACCAAAAGAAGTAATTTGCCTTGCTCTGAAAGTTTAAGGAGTCAACTTCCTGAAAGCAACAGGTTAAAAGAGTGCCATCTACATCATCTCAACCAAAAAGAGCCCAGGTTAACAGCGTCCAGTGGACTTTCACTGATTTCATCGGTGCATTATGGGAATTGAAATCCCAACTTCCCAAGGAGCAACTGAGATCTTCTGAAACCTTGGATTGGAAGAGGATCTAGAAGTTTGGAATCATTTGGAGATTTGTATGCAAAAAGCTCCATAAGTTGACCGACCAGTCACCGAGAGGTAAGCCACCGTCATTTAACCACAAACGGCCTGAACTTCAGATGCGTCCCACTGAAGCTCTGGATCTGGAACGCCAATACTTCATGAGGGCCTACACCGAAGCAAGCCACCATCATCGACTTGAAAGTCAGCCTGCCGAAGAGACCTGCTCGACTTAGAGAGAAAAAGAACCAAAAAAAGACAAAGTAAAAGTTTGACCTACCTAACCACCCCATCGTGGCCAAGCCATGCTCAATCGCAATCTGCCTTAAACTTCAACCAGGGCCTGGTAAGGTGCTACCAGATGTCCCCAATTGGCACTATTATATGTTTAAGCACTAGAGAGCACATAGTTACATTTGATCTTTAAAAATTCATATCTTTGGTTCCCTACATGGGATCTTTGTCATTTTGGCATCATGTTAATCATAAACATAGTTCCTATTTTTATAAATCAGTGTTGGATTTTAATTATGAGTTGTGTCTTCCCTCTTTACTGTATTGGTGTTTTTAAATGCTTTACTCGCCTGTCTCCTAAGTTAAGCCTTTCTGCTCACAGCCAAGCTACCAAGGGTTGAGCGAGGATTAATTTACTGAGCTCTTAACTGGATGTTATTTAAGTTTCTGGTGTTATTACTAGCTCTAGGTATCTACCTGTAACTACTAATAAATCACCTTCCAACATTTGGTTTGCAGTGGTGTGATCCAGTGCTTGTGTTTGATCACACCATACATATATTTAAGAGAAGAGCTTTAAAAATCTACTAAAATCCTAGAACAAAATTAGATTTTAGATTTTTACAATTTGGATTAATTTTTCTATTCATTTCTATTGTATCTACTTTTTTCTATCTCAGTTTTGCAAAGTTTTTTGTGCCACAAAATTTTGGATACCATGGAGCTTGATCTGGCTAGCCTGCTTAACCTCACTGTAGCTGACCTTAGAATTTTGTGCAGGGCTAGGGGCTACCAGCTAACAACACTATTAGGAAAGCTGTGCTGATTAAGTCCCTTGAGGCCTGGGCAGAAATATCTCCAGGGATAGAAAGGGAGGGGATGGTGACCCCTCTAACAACCTCCAGGAGAAGATTGATGACCACTTGTCCACTACTTTTAGCACCTGTGTCATACATGAAGTTAATGGGGGAGTGGAGGCTCCCCCACAGAGAAACAGAGGTGTCCCCCAGAGAGTGAGAGCTGGAAGCTCAGCTAGCTTGTATAGCTATAGAAGAGAAGACATTGGTGAATACCAATAGGAACTGGGCAAGGCAGGAGAAATGAGTTAGTCACAGAGAAGAGGATGAAGATGGTGGAGTAGAGAGGTGTGCTGCAGCGGCCAGGGCATCTGACTTCTGAGCACAAGGCTCACGGTTCAATCCCCTGCTCCGGCAGCAGCTCAGCTCAGCACCATGTGACTCTGGGCAATAGCTCACTTAATTTCCACAACGGCCCCCAGCGCCTTGAGACCCGTAAGGGTGAGTAGTTTGCGCTTTACAAATACGGATTTACATTTACATGGTGAGATGTCCAGTGAGGGTGGGTTTGATCCAAGATTAACCAAGAGAGTTGTTTACAACTACCAAGGGTGGGATGACATTTATAAGTAGCTGACAGCATTTGAGAGGGCCCTTAGGATGAGGAGGGATAGCTCTCATACTGGAGTTCTCTACTGACCCGAGATGGGGAAGCAGCAGAATCTTACCCCCACATGAAGCAGTGTCTTATTTGGAACATTGGTTTCACCTCAGAGCAGTACACAATGAAGTTCAGGGTCACCCATAAAGTCAGCACCTAGTCCTGGGTGGACCTTGTAGACATATCAGTAAAGGCACAAGAGGGCTGGATGCAGGGTAATAAGGTAAGTACCTATGAGAGGCTGTACAAATACTTCATGAATGAGCACATATTGACTAACTGTTACACCAGTATCTTGTTGACTTTAAGCTGTCTGGTCCCGGGGAACTGGGAGGTGGGAGCTGATGAGTAGATAGGAAACAGGATTTCGAAGAAACAACAGGGGGTAATCAAAGAAAGGATGACAGGTCTCTTCCCAATTGAAAGCCCTGGGTAACCAAAATAAAAAATCAAAAGTCCTCACACGATCTACAAAAAACTGCACAGAGGGATCCTGAGCCACTCTGCTTACAAGAGGAAGTAGTATCAGGGGAAGTCCATGCAAAGGCAGGAACAGTCTTTGACCCTTCAAGGGCATGGACATATTAGTGGGTGGGCAGTTCACAGGGAATGCAAGTAAAGGTGTGGGGTCGGAATTTGTCCCAGATATGGAGAAGAGGTTCACAGAGGCAACCTTAGATTTCCTGGGTGGTGTGGAAATTGCAGCCCTGGCAGCTTTGCCTCCCAGCATTGAGAGGTATAGGCAGCAGCAATCAATGGGACTGAGGTGGAGGATCTGAGAGATACAGGAGCCGGTGTGACTATGGCCATAGAGAAACTGCTTTTTCCAGAGTAGATCATTCCTGGTGTATATCATCAGATAAACTATGCAGGCTACAGAGCCATATTCCATCCCATGGCAATGGTGAGCTTGGAATAGGGAAGTGTGGCAGACCATAAGAAGGTAGTTGTGCTTCCTGCCCTCTGAGTAGAGTGTCTACTGGTAAATGAGCTTGAAGCTCCTGTCTGGTCAGGAGTGGAGACTGGAGAACAATCCAGGCAAAGATGCTGGACCTCCCTGAGTGGGTATGTGCTGTGACTAGGTCACAGAATGCAAATAAGGGAAAGGTTGGTCACTTGAACTCTGGAATAGTGGGCCAAGCCTCCAATGACAAGAGAAAGGACACAGGAAAGAGCCAGCCCAAAGAGCTCTAGAGGTGCAGGAGAGATATGAGGGTAAGGATCTGTCCTCTGTGGTAGGGATTTCACCCTTGCCACATCTGTCCAACTTGGTAGAATTGCAAGGAGCTGGTGGACCCTCCAGAAAGACGTGTGTCAGGGACAAAGAGTGCCCCACTCTTGATAGCCTGAGGCAGACTGCATTCAGGCAAAAGAAAGGTGATGTCAGTGGATTTCAAAGATCTACTGGGAGGATAGAGTTCTCTATTCTGAAGCCAGAGGGCTCAAGGGAGGGGCAACCAGGATGTTGATGGACCCCCAGACGTTTAGAGCATTCCACCTCACTTTGATCCATGACATATCCTTGGCAGGACATTTGGGTCAGAGTAAGACATGGAATAGGTTGGTTAATCATGTCTATTAGCCTTACATGAAGGAGCTCTGTAGCCCCTGGGAAACCTGAATGTCAGGCCAGTGGAAAGACAGGAAGCAAGTCAAAGCTCCCCTTTATACCACTGCAAGTGGTTGGGACTCCCTATGAGAGGGTGAGTGTGGATATTGCTTATTCCCCAGTACCATCAACTGCCTAAGGGAACAGATATATCTTGGTGGTAGTAGACCATACCACAAAATATACAGAGGCAACACTCCTCTGAACAGTTACTGCTCCCTCAGTGGATAGGGCCCTTCTTGGTGTGTTCACCAGAGTGGGGTTCCCAAATGAGGTGGTCTCAGATAGGGGCATATACATTATGTTTGCCTATCTGAAAGTGATTTGGGATGAATGTGATGTTACCAACAAGTTTACCACCTCATTTCATCCCCAGACTAATTGTCTTGTGGAAAGGTTCAATAAGACCCTGAAGGGGATGATCATTGGTTTATCCAACAAACTCAGGTGGCGATGGGGTGTACTCCTCCCATGACTGGTGTTTGCATATAGGGAGTCCCGCAGTAAGGTATTGATTTTAGCCCCTTTGAGTTACTGTTACAGCACTCTGTGAGAGAGCCATTGTGCCTGGTGAGAGAGTCATGGAAAAACCTATCAAGGAAGCCAAGAACATTGTGCTAGGCTATGAACTAGGCCTGAAATCTTGCATTGTAGAGTACATGTACAAAGCAACCAGCAACCTTAAGGCAAGAGATCATGCCAGAAGGCTACTATGAATGTTTAATAACCAGGACAACTGTTGTGGATGTTGGAGCCTGTGGCTCCCATTGCCCTCTTGGACTAGTGGACCGGGCCCAAGCCAATCTTGGAAAAGCAGGGTGGGGTTACCTACTTGGTAGACGCAAATACCCCCAAGTATCTCTAGAGGGTACTGCATGTGAACAGATTGAAACCCCACAAAGACAGGGTAGACATGACTATGTTGATTGTCACTGATAAAGGAGGAAAAGAGGATACTGAGCCACTGCCAAACCTCCTCTCAAACACTATGCAAGATTGGTCAGTGGAGGGAGTTACACTCTCTCCCAAGTCGATAGACTAGCAACACAAAGCCTACATGTAGAAGCTGGATCAGTTTGATGGGATCTTTTCCTTAACCCCAAGTACCGCAGACTGGTGTGTACATGATGTTGACACTAGTGACAGACTACCTTTCAAAAACAAGTTTTACAGGTTGTCTGACCAAGTCAGAGCTAGCATTCAAACCGAAGTAGCTAAGATGCGGGAGTTTGGGATAATAGAACCCTATGACAGTCCCTGGGCCAGCCCATTGGTGCTGGTGCCCAAACCTAATCCTCAAGGGGGAAGGAAAGAGTTATGATTTTGTGTGGACTACAGATGATTGAATGAAGTCACTAAGACCGATGCTCTCCCTATGCCTAAACCTTATGAGCTCATTGATAGGTTAGGGACTAAATACCTGAGTACATTTGACTTGACTTCAGGCTACTGGCAGATTGCCCTCAGTGAAGGAGCATTCTCCACACCTGAAGGTCACTTTCAGTTCAAAGTGATGCCCTTTGGTTAAAGAATGAAATTAAATGAAAAAGAGAATTATAAAGCGCAAGTCAATTGCCCAAAGGTGTCAAGGCGCTTGCTCCTTAAAACAGACAGACATTGTTAGATCTTGACAAATAGTTAGAGGTTAAACATTCAATGCTTCAGTACCTTCGTGAATGCTAAGAGATGAGTCACATCCTTCAATTTCTGGGGGAGAGAGTTCCAGAGTCTAGTTGTCCCAACCAAAAAACTTCTGCCTCCCCAGGCACTTTTCTTCAACCTAGGGATAATCAGATTGTGAGATTGAGCGGAGCGTAACTGGCACGCAGGGACATACAGGCGAAAACTTTGCTTAAAAAAGACTGTCCCTAAATCATGAGTTACTTTAAATGCTATGCACAAGGCTTTAAACTCAATGCTTCGCTTCACAGGTAGCCAGTGAAATTCCTTTAAGACAGCAATGGCTGATTTATGCTTAGGTATGTTCAACAGAAGCCTGGCTGCAACATTTTGCATGCTCTGAAGTTTTGTCAGGCATTTAGACATGAGATCGTTGAACAGGCTGTTACAATAGTCGGCCCTGGTTAGGACTAAGGCTGTGATCACCAGCTTGTGGCACTCAGCAGGAATGAGCGGAAGAACCTTCCTCAGTAATTTTAAAATATAGAAAGGTGCTGAGATAACCCGGTTCACATGACCTTCAAATGTGAGCTTTGAGTCGAAGGTAACTCCTAGGTTTTTTACTTTATTTGAGGTGGCGGACAGAGGGCCCAACTCCGATGGCCAAAGAGTAGGGGACCAAAAGGAGGTGTTGCTGCTGAAGAGCAACACTTCGTTTTAATGGAATTCAACCTCAAGCAGCTGGTTGCCATCCAGTCTCCGACTTGACAGATGCTGTTCTCAGGACACCCCCGCGCTGCACGGCCACCAGCTGCTGTGTGTGCCCCGCCTCGCTGCTGCCTCGTAGAACCTGCCTCGGATTTGTGTGCATTTGCGTGTACTGTTCTAACCATTCTTCCCTTCTGTTAATCCTGCTTTCTGGTAATCTTTGTGGTTCCCGTTTGTATTCATTGCACTTGTAATTTTCTGGACTGTGTTGTATTGTCTGTGCCCCCCTGTGCCTGCCCGCCCCGCTCCCCGCTTCCCGCCGCCGTGCTAGCGGCCACGCCCCCTTTTCGTTCTGTACCCTCCCCGCTCCCGCCTCCCAGCTGCTCCTCCCTCCCTCCCACTTCGCCATAAATGGCGACCGCGCGGACGCGCAGCGGGAGCGCCGATTGTGTGCCGAAGGCGCGCCAAAGGCAAGCCCGTCTGCGCCCGTCCACACCTGGACCGCGCCCAGCGCCAGGACCCCTGGCCCCCACCGACGCAAGACGACCTGACAGACCTACGACGCCACCACCCTCAACAAACTCAATACCGGCCGGAACCCCGCCTGCTGCCGAGCCGCCCCGAAACGCTTCCACGGACCCTTCACCTGCACAACCTGCAAGTTCACCTGCCTCCAAACATGCACCGCGCCCGCCAAGCCAAACCCTAGCCGCAACCTCAAGTGCATCCTGCTCAACACCCGCTCCATCCACAGACACGCCGTCAAACCTGGAACCTGCTCGACACAACATGCCAGACGTCGCGTTCCTCACTGAAACATGGATGAACGCCTCCTCAGCCCCCGACATCGCCATCCCGGATGGATACAAGATCATCAGGAGGGACCGCGTCAACCAGACTGGGGGAGGCATCGCCATCGTCCACAAGAACACCATCCGCATCACGACCGACGCCGACGACACCTACACCGCCGCCGAACACCTCCACTTCCAGATTCACACCGACCCAAAGACGACCCTCAGAGGCACCCTCATCTACAGACCCCCGGGACCACGCACACAATTCAGCGAAGACATCACGGACTTCATCAGCCCACACGCCCTCCCCTCCGCCGACTACATCCGCCTAGGGGACCTCAACTTCCACCTGGAGAACAACAAGGACCGCAACACTGTCACCCTGCAGGACAACCTCGCCAACCTCGGACTCAAGCAACTGGTCAACACCCCCACCCACTACGCCGGCCACACGCTTGACCCCGTCTTCTCAGCCAGCAAACACATCGCCTTCAGCCACTCCACCGGACTTCACTGGACCGACCACAGCTGCGTCCACTTCAGCTTCAGAAAAACCACTACCCACCACCACCCGCAACAGGTTCCTCACAGAAGCTGGAGCAAGATCACCGCCGACCAGCTCACCACCTCCCTCAGCCAGAACCCTCCTGCCAGCACACCGGACCCCAACGAAGCAGCCCGCAACTTCACGCAGTGGCTGACCGCCTGCGCCGATGACCTCGCACCACTGAAGAACCCTCCCAGCAAACCCAGAAGCAAGAAGGCCCCTTGGTTCACCGATGAACTCAAGGACTCCAAGAAAACCTGCCGCACCCTCGAGAAAGCCTGGCTCCGCGACCGGACCACTGACAACATGACCGCCCTCAAACACGCGACCCGCAAGCACCACCAGCTCATCCGCACCACCAAGAAGAAATCACTGAGGGATCGACTGGACAACAACGCCCACGACAGCAAGGAACTCTTCAGCATTGTCAAGGAGTTCTCCAACCCCAGCACAGGCAACAACGACATCACCCCGTCACAAGATCTCTGCGATTCCCTCGCCTCATTCTTCCACCGCAAGATTGCCGACATCCACAACAGCTTTGGCGCACCTTCCTCGCACCCAACCGTCGAACCAACGCACCCCACCGCCACCCTCCGCACCTGGACAGCAGTGACCACCGAAGACACAGCCCGCACGATGAACACCATCCACTCCGGATCTCCGACTGACCCCTGCACCCACCACGTCTTCAAAAAGGCCGACTCCGCCATCGCACCCCAACTCCGAGACGTCATCAACACCTCCTTCGACACCGCCACCTTCCCGGAGAGCTGGAAGCATGCCGAGCTCAGCGCCCTGCTGAAGAAACCAACAGCGGACCCCACCGACCTCAAAAATTTCCGCCCCATCTCGCTCCTCCCTTTTCCTGCCAAAGTCATCGAGTAGATCGCCAACAGACAGATTGCCGCCTTCCTCGAGACAAATGGATCCCTCGACCCCTCGCAGTCCGGCTTCAGAGCCAACCACAGCACCGAGACCGCCCTCATCGCAGCCACCGACGACATCCGAGCCCTTCTCAACAACGGGGAAACAGCGGCACTCATCCTCCTGGACCTCTCCGCCACGTTCGACACTGTCTGCCACCGCACCCTAGTCCAACGCCTCAGCAACACCGGCATCCAAGAGAAGGCACTGAAGTGGATCATCTCGTTCCTCGCTGGAAGAACACAGAGAGTCCGCCTCCCCCCGTTTCGTTCCGAGGCCACCGAAGTCATCTGCGGTGTCCCGCAAGGATCATCACTCAGCCCCACCCTCTTCAACGTCTACATGAGACCTCTTGCAGCCTTCGTACGTCAACACAACCTCAACATCATCTCCTACGCCGACGACACCCAGCTGATCCTCTCCCTAACCAGAGACCCCGACACCGCCAGAACCAGCCTCCAAGAAGGGATGAAAAACGTCGCCGAGTGGATGAAGAACAGCCGCTTGAAACTGAACTCAGACAAGACGGAAGTCCTCATCCTTGGACCATCACCCTCCGCCTGGGACGACTCTTGGTGGCCCCCAGCCCTGGGCACCGCCCCCAAGCCGACAGACCACGCACGCAACCTGGGCTTCATCCTGGACTCCTCCCTCTCGATGACCAGACAAGTCAACGCCGTCTCCTCTTCATGCTTTCACACCCTCCGCATGCTCCGCAAGATCTTCCGATGGATCACGATCGAAACCAGGAAGACGGTCACCCAGGCCCTCGTCACCAGCCGGCTGGACTATGGAACCACCCTCTACGCCGGAACCACAGCCAAGCTACAGAAAAGACTACAACGCATCCAGAACACCTCCGCCCACCTCATCCTGGACATCCCTCGACGCAGCCACATCTCCGGCTCCCCGTCAACAAGATCATCACGTACAGGCTCCTCACCCACGCACACAAGTCTCTCCACAACCTGGGCCCCAAGTACCTCAACGACCGCCTGACCTTCCACACGCCCACCCGCCAGCTACGATCCGCTAGCCTCGCCCTCGCCGCCGTACCACGCATCCGAAGAACCACCGCCGGAGGCAGATCCTTCTCCTACCTGGCGGCCAAGACATGGAACTCCCTCCCCATCCACCTTCGGCTGACCCAGGACCACCTCGCATTCAGGAGACAACTCAAGACCTGGCTGTTCGAGCAGTAGCGGCCCCCTTCCCCCAAGCGCCTTGAGACCCTTCCGGGTGAGTAGCGCGCTATACAAGTGTTATGATTGATTGATTGATTGATTGTAGAACTGAGTTGCCGTTTCTGATGGTTTCCCTGTCACCGACACCACAATTTGGGTGTTGTCAGCATAGGATATTACTGAGAAGTCCAGTGATCTAATCAGCTGCGCCAATGGGGCCACATAAATATAAAAAGGGGGGGCTCAATGACGAACTCTGAGAGACCCCACAAGGAAGTGTAAAATTCTGTGAAATAAGTTCTGAAAGCGCAACAAGTTGTTTTTGGTCAGACAGAAAGGATCTGAGCAGAGATAATGCTTTCCCTTTGATGCCTATCCTCTCAAGCCATTCCAGTAATTTTATGTGATTCACGGTGTCAAATGCAGTGGAAAGATCAATCAGCACCTTTGCTGCACTACTCCCTGCGTCGACTGTCTGCCTGATCTGTTCCGAAGCAGATATTAGTGCTAGTTCCGTGCTGTGGTGTTTCCGGAAACCAAATTGGTTGGCATCCAGGAAGGCATTTGCCTCAATGTATTCAGATAGTGCTGTGTTCATGGCCGCCTCGACTATTTTAGCTGGTAGTGGTAGTCTGGAAATTGGCCGATAATTGTTGGGATCCGTCCCATCCAAGTTGGCTTTTTTTAAAAGGGGAAGAACTAATGCTAGTTTCCATTTAATGGGGAAAATTCCTGAAGCGAACATTTGGTTAAAAAAGAGGGCAAGCTGAGGAGATATTCTTCCTGATAGGTGGTGAAAGATCTTTGGGAGGCAGGGGTCAAGAGGAGATCCCAATTTAGTAGATAGTAGGAGATTAATGACCTACTCAACTGTTAGTGAGGGAAAGTGTACTAGTTCTGGAGGCTTCGTGCATATTGCCTTGGCTTCTTTAGTTGAGTCCGAGGTGACCGGCTCAGCTAGTTGGGCAGTTGCACATAGAGATTGGAGAGCAGAGAAGCCATTGTAGACTAATTTTACATTTTCCTGGAAAAAAGTAGCCAAATAGCCACATAAGGTCTGGCTTTCTGGGGTATTGGCTATATCAGGAGGTTTGGCTAATTTTTTAACTGTCACAAATAGTTTTTTAGACAAATTCTTGGCTGAACTTATAGCTGCCGAGAAATAACGAGTCTTCTCCTCCTGTATAAGTCGTTTATAGTCTAGTAAGGCTTGTTTATACAAGGATCTGTCATTTGAGTCATAGTTGGATCTCCACTTCCTTTCCAATCGGCGACAGTTCTGTTTTTGGAGTCCGAGCTGTTCCGAAAACCAAGGTTCTGAGCGTCTAGCTCCTTGGTTTGTGATAGATTTTTCAGGTAAAACCTGGTTGATAGAGTTGAGGAGCCAGATCTCTAATGCAACTGCCGCTATATTGGGGTCGTTATTGAATTTAGGAGGATTTGTGGCAAGGGAGCTGTCCAGAGTCGTCAAATGTATTTTGTTCCATGGGCGGAACTGTCTGGCATATTTATTTCTTGAGTTATGAAATCCCAATTGGTGAGGGGAGAGGGAGAACATAACGGCTTTGTGGTCGGACCAAGTAAGGGGTAGCAATAAAAAACATTTTAGAGCACTGTTGTTGGAAAAGACCCCATCCAACAGGTGTCCTGCTAAGTGAGTGCTGCCAGTAACTTGCTGAGTGAGACCTAGGCTACTCATCATTTTTGAAAAATGTTTGGCGTCCTTGTCTACTGGGTCTTCAAGATGTAAGTTGAAGTCTCATAAAACAGTAATGTCAGCCAACTGAGATATCATATCTAGGGGCAGCCCCATTAGATTAAGAAAGTCTGCCCTGGGGCCTGGCGGATGGTAGAGCAGTAAGCCATTGGAAGAGTAGCGATTGTCTCTTGAAATGGTAAATAGAACAGATTCTAAGATTGCTTGGTTAGTTTGGGTATTAAAAGTTCCTTTCCAGCTGCTTCAATGTGTTATTGCTAGCCCCCTACCCTTTTCCCAGCTCCGCCTTACTTAAAAATGGTGTAGCCATTTGTTGCCACTATATATAGTTGCCTTGTTGGAGAAATTATATATATATATATATATATATATATATATATATATATATATATACAAACTTACAGGTTCCCATTCGAAAAAGGCCACAGGAAGATTCACTTTGCACGACAATTTATTGGCAGCATGCAAGCAGAAGGTTGAAACAGAGTCCCGCATCAATCAGTACAAAGCCAGACGCGTTTCGGGAATCAAAAGTCCCTTCATCTGTGGCGTGTTGTCGACAGGAAATGGTAGCGCTGGTGACTCGCGCACACTTTATTCAAAACCTGCCTCAGTGGGCGTGGCCGAAAAAACGGCATTCTGGGTCTCGTAGTGCGCGATCAAATGAACCTCAGTGGGCGCGCTCACATTTCCAAAATTTTGACAAGTTATTCCCCAAGTGGGTAGATGTAGGAGCCTGCTGCCACCTGCCCCGCTTTGTTGCTGTCAAGAGTGCATGCGCTGACACCATCCTGCAAAGCGCCAGCACTTCTTCCTTCCTCTCGATGAACACCCGCTGGGTGCTACCAGGATCCGCTTTGACGCGATGGGCCAATTTTCACGACCGGAGACAGCCGTCATATATCCAAACTTACAGGTTCCCATTCGAAAAAGGCCACAGGAAGATTCACTTTGCACGACAATTTATTGGCAGCATGCAAGCAGAAGGTTGAAACAGAGTCCCGCATCAATCAGTACAAAGCCAGACGCGTTTCGAATGGGAACCTGTAAGTTTGGATATATGACGGCTGTCTCCGGTCGTGAAAATTGGCCCATCGCGTCAAAGCGGATCCTGGGAGCACCCAGCGGGTGTTCATCGAGAGGAAGGAAGAAGTGCTGGCGCTTTGCAGGATGGTGTCAGCGCATGCACTCTTGACAGCAACAAAGCGGGGCAGGTGGCAGCAGGCTCCTACATCTACCCACTTGGGGAATAACTTGTCAAAATTTTGGAAATGTGAGCGCGCCCACTGAGGTTCATTTGATCGCGCACTACGAGACCCAGAATGCCGTTTTTTCGGCCACGCCCACTGAGGCAGGTTTTGAATAAAGTGTGCGCGAGTCACCAGCGCTACCATTTCCTGTCGACAACACGCCACAGATGAAGGGACTTTTGATTCCCGAAACGCGTCTGGCTTTGTACTGATTGATGCGGGACTCTGTTTCAACCTTCTGCTTGCATGCTGCCAATAAATTGTCGTGCAAAGTGAATCTTCCTGTGGCCTTTTTGAGAGAATTCCAATTCTAACTAGTTATTGTTAGCAGAGAATTCCAATAGAAGCCCATGTTGACACCAGAACATGGGCTTCTATGGAATTTCTCAAGGGCATATTATCAAGCCCATTATCGCCGCTTTAGCAGCAGTTTTCTGCCGCTAAAGCGGCGATAATTTTAATGCTGTTTCTTGATAATATGCTCCTAAGTGTTTGAAGGAGGTCTTGGGCTGTGGATCTGGTGGGCAGTTCGTGGTTGAAATGCATCTATCTAGTTTTAATATAGTGCGCAATACGCGCCCTCAAGCCGTTTCTAATCACTGCCAGTTTTAGCGGATAAGGGACTTAGACACAGAAAGATGAAGGGATGGCATTATTTGACAAACCAAGATTAAAACTCGGGATTCCTGGTTTTGCTGTCGAAAATGTACTTATTAGCCCTGTCCCTGAAAGAGAACCAGTAAGTTAAGGATGTAGGAACCAGCGCGACCCCATTGATTCGACCCAAGAGCGACTGAATTTTACTTTCCATTAGAATTTGGGAAAAGTGAGGGACTGGCAATGCCCATCCATTTACTAGGGACTGGTCAGAGTCACACAAATCGGATAGACAAGGACGCTGAAATTAGAACCCTAACCATTTTGTTTTTTCTGCATCAACACTTCGTCAGGGGTCGTACGCATATATACATGCAATTATAATACACTACGAGAATGAAACTACCTGGGGCCTAACCACCAATCGTGTAAGTGGCGCCAGGGCTGAGGGGTCCATTTAGATTCCAATTTCACTACCAAAGAAGATGGCTCCTTTGCTATGCCACTGCACACATTTATTTATTTGTTTGCATTTTTTATGTAGTGCAAAACGAAGGTATTGGACCGCTTTACATGAGCACAATTTACATTACCCAAGGTCACATTCATTTTTTTCTGGCATGGGAAGATTAAGTGATATGCCCAGATTCACAGAATGTTGAGTCGATGCCGAGACTCAAACCTGGTCCCCCAGTACTAAAGTTGACAGCTCTGGAGTAAGGCAGTGTCCTGCCCTCGGGGTATGCTCCAAGAACTTGTGTCTTCAGCTAGAAAGCTCAGAACTAACAGTGACCTGTCAGCAGATTGGAGGGGGTGAACAGTGAGAGGTCTTGAGCCTACAATGTATTATTGTCTTTAAATGAGACGTGGTACGTATCTGCTGGCTTGATTCTCCCTTCTGCTAGCCCTGCAGCTGTCTTGTGTGGATTTCTGTGTGATCTAAATGCTCTTGGTAGAGATGAGTGACTAAACAGGTGCAGCCGCGCTGACATAAACCCCTTTAATAATAACACGACTGATTACTGTGCGTGATAGGTCAGAGTGAAGTGGTGCGGATGTTTGCAGTCTAACGTGGCATTGTGGAGTTATAGGATGATCTTAGATAACATGTTTTTGTATCTCCTCCTGCCTCATCCACCTGCTCTAAAACTCTTCTGCATGTCTAATAAAAAGCATGTTCAATTAAATATGTATCTAGCTTGAACTAAGAAGAAATGTGGGAGGAAAGTAAAATGCTGCCAACAAGACACAATAAAGCACAAGATGTTCTGTGATATTCTGTAACTAATGGAGAAGAAATTTAATTAAAAATGAGCATGTAGGGGGGCGTGGCTTACGCGCTGAAGCGACATGGCGGATCCCGTCTGAGTTCCGCATCGACGTGGGACTTCGCTGAAGATTAAGAGCCTCATCTGGCTGTTTTCCTGACCGCGGACTGTTGGCATGGCTCCATGAAGGTGCGGTGAGGTGAGGCTTTCTATCATTTTTTCGAGCTCCTGGCACCAGTTCTGAGCCCCTTCGCCGCGGCGGTGAGTTATTCCATTTTGTTTGCGGCGCTGGCGCTCGTGTTCTTCCTGCTATCGGCCCGTTTTTCCTCAGAAAACACCTGAAAGAGCATGCTTCTGGGCCTCTATTTATTTAAAATGACCGCTAAAAGTGCAAATACCTTTACAATGCTCAGCCTGGTCAACTGACTACTCTTTTATTGTGTCACACCTGATTATTTGCCAGCATTTATTTCTTACACAAATCATGTAATATTTAAATAGCTTCCGAAACAAGACTATGGCTGCGCCGTTATTAACCAGTGATTGATGTGGCACCTCACAACAAACGGAGCTTGACTGCAGGGACACCACTTCAGAGAACAACATCACTCAGCGCTCCCGCCATTTTGCATCAAGTCACTCAAATTTTTCTTTTTCTGCCTGCTTTCAGGTATGTCTGTGCTCAGATAGTGTTTCTTTCATTTCATCCATCTGGAAAAATGGTTGGGCATTGACTGTCAAATAAAAGTGCTCCATTAACCTTATTTCAATATTGTTTGTGGCAGTGGGACAAGTTGCGTTGACAATATTGTTTGTGGCAGTGGGACAAGTTTAATAGGAACCTACTGAGATATGTGTTATGCTATCCTTCAGGTTATTTTGCTACTACTGCTCAATATTTTTACTATAAGGTGTGACACATGTTGAGGACTATGATAATATAACTTCCTCATCCTTACAGGAAATACTCTTTCTCTGCTATATTTTTGAGACGTATTCACCCAGCGCTGTGCTTTATAAATCAATCTTTTCAGTGTTTCACAATGGCTAGTGATCTTCATCCTGTCAGATCTTCTTCCTCTAGTACTAAACCGAAAAGGCATAAAAATGATCCACCTTCTCCTATTCTCTCCTCACAAAATCCAGTCCTGGACTCTATATTAGACAAAGTACGTGACCTTCAAGCTTTTATGTCCACTACCAATGAAAAGCTAAAACAGATTAAGGAGAGATGGATTGTCATGGAGGGAAAGGTTTTGGAACTTGAACAACGAGTATGCGACTTACAAGATGTTTCTTCAAAGATTCCAACATTAGAACAAGAAATTCACAAGTTAAAAATACACACGGAGGATCTTGAAAATCGCAATCGAAGGAATAATCTATGCCTTTACGGACTTCCGGAAAATATTGAAGGCCCTGATATGGTTTCATTCCTACAGAAGCTCCTTCCTGAACTTTTAGATCTTCAGCCATCTGCATCTCCCCTCAACATACAGAGAGCGCATCGTCTTGGTCGTCTCCATCCTACTTCAAATAAACCACGTAGAATCATAATGCTTTTCTTGGAATTTACCGAGCTCATGCTTGTGCTGAAGGCAGTAAGGCTTAAACGTCGTCTCATCTGGTCAGGCCATAATATCTTCATTTCCCAGGATGTTTCCAACGCAACAAATGCTCGACGTAAAGAATTTCTTGCCCTATGTCCTCAGATGAGACAGCTTAATATTCAATATGGAATTCTTCATCCTTGCCTTTGTAAAATTACACATGAAGGACGGTCACGTTCATTTGATGATCCTGACAAACTTAAACTCTTTCTACATAATATTTCCTCTCGTGGAATGGATACCAGTATTTGACTGTTCTTATAGTACAATGTTTGTTAATATGGTTCTAAAAGTTCTACTTTGTTAAAATTCTATGATTAGTCACTGTTGTTTTCCTATTTACAAGGCTCTCACTTCATCTGTTTTTTATTATCGTTGTCCGTGTCCCTCGACGTCACTATGCTCCTCCAACTTCGGATATTTCTTGCTTTACAGATCTGCATTCTACTCCTTGATCTGTTTACTTCTTTCTTGATCTGTCTTCCTCTTTTTTCTTCCTTCTGTCTTTTCCTCCTTTTCTCTCTTTCTTATTCATCTATCCCTATCGTTTCTTCTCTCTTTTGGTTTTACTGTACGTTTATTGTCTTATTTCTCATAATGTTTTCTCTTCATCACATAATTTTCTTTTATCGTTCCCTCTCACTTTCAGTTATGTTTTTTGGTAAATGTTTTACTTCTAACAATGTCCTTTCTTCATCACATATCAAACGATGTCTTTCTTTCTCTTTTCTTTTTGTTGATTATGCAGTTTCGTGTTCCTGTTTCCTCATGTACCCCCTAATTCAACAACATGATTAATGTGGTCTCGTGGAATGTGCGTGGTCTAGGTCATCCTGTCAAACGTCAAAAGGTATTGTCTCATTTAGCTTTTTTCTCCTGCTACTGAACGTCATGGTGGTGTTGCTATATTATTTCATAAATCTACTAATGCCCAAATATTATCATCAGAATGTGATTCCAATGGTCGTTGGGTGATGGTTGACGCTATCATTAACAAAATGCAAATTACCTTTTTCAATATTTATGGGCCTGGTAAACCAGATCCGGAATTTTGGCAATCTATAAAAATGAAACTACTATCTATAGCTAATTCTAATGTAGTGGTTGGTGGGGATTTTAACAATTGGGTGGATCCCTTTTCAGACAGAAAATCCAAATGTAAATTCAAACCTGATAAAACCCACAAATCATTCCAATCTGCCATTTCAGCTCGTCCTTTATTTGATGTATGGAAAACATGTAATCCGGATGCCTCAGAATTTACTTTTTTTTCCCCTGTACACCATACAAGGTCTCGTATTGATTATATTTTAATTTCCAAATCATTATTACCTTGTCTCCAATCATCTGAAATTGGGTCTATTTTTATTTCTGACCATGCTCCCGTTTCTACCTCTATTGATATATCCATCACTACATGCAAACATGGTCGCTGGTTTTAACAATCAACTTTTATCAGATCACAATTTTATTTCAGAAGCGACCTCCTTTATTAATGACATTTTCTGCATTTCACAATTCTTTAGATACCTCCATTCCCAATAATTGGGATGCTTTTAAAGAATTGTTTAGAGCCTTCACTATTGCTTATTCCTCAAAAAAAAAAAGCTAATGAGTGCTAAATATAAAGAAACCCTAACACTAATCAAAACTTTGGAACATAAATATTTTTCATCCAAATCCTCCTCATCACTACAGGAGTTAATTAAAGCTAAATCTACCCTAAACAAAATCGCCACTGTGGACACCTGTAATATCCTTCTTAAATTCAAATCGAAATATCACGGAGGCCAAAACAAAGCTGGTAAAATGTTAGCAAATTATCAGAACGTAAAAATATTGGCCCTATTCACTCAGAAACAAATAATAATCTTCTTTCATCTGATTCCGATATCATTGATACATTTCAATCGTACTATAATCTTTTATATACAGAAATTACTAATCCCTCTGAAGAAGATTTTGTATCTTTCTTCCAAGATATTCCTAAACCTACAGCTCTCCCAGATATCTTTTCACCACTGGAGGAGGATATCTCTCTTCTAGAAATATCCGATGCTCTTAAATCCCTGAAAAAATCCAAGGCTCCTGGCCCTGATGGCTTTTCAGTTCAATTATTTTTAGCCTTTTCTTCAATTTTTGCCCCTAAATTATTAGAACTTTTTAATTCATTCCTATCCAATTCTAAGGCCAGTGGCTCTTTTTTACAAGCCCTTATTATTGTCATCCCAAAACCAGACAAAGACCCCTCTTTTTGTAAAAATTTTCCCATATCACTAATCAATTATGATTGTGAAATTTTTGCAAAGATTTTGGCTACCCGCTTGGAGAAAATTATTCCTCTTCTTAATTAACCCAGATCAGGCGGGTTTTGTCAAAGGACGTTTAGCTTCTGATAATACTAGAATGTTTCCAATATTCTCACCCTTAGTGGAAAATATCCCTCTCCTTTAGCCGCATTATCTTTAGATGTGGAAAAAGCTTTTGATTGAATGCATTGGGAATTCATGATTCGTACTTTAAAATGGTTTGGATTTGGTCCAAAGTTTATTTCATATGTCAAACTACTATATACAGATCCAAAAGCATTTGTTTTTGTCAATGGTCTTTTTTCCCCATATTTTTGCCTACAAAGAGGTACACGTCAGGGATGCCCCTGTCCCTGTTACTTTTTTTCTTATGTTTGGAACCCTTCCTTGAAAGTCTTAGAAATAATCCCCTTATTACTGGTTTTACATTGAAATCCCACCAAATCAAACTTTCTGCATGTGCAGATGATATCCTTATTTATCTGTCCAACCCTTTTACTTCCCGTCCCCCCTTTTTACATAAAATCTCATCATTCTCTGTTGTTTCTGGCTATAAACTAAATTTCTCCAAGACTGAAATTTTACCTTTAAATTCTTCATGCTATCGACATATGTTTGATTCTACCAACTTTACATAGTGCCCTCAAAAAATTAAATATTTAGGAACATGGTTCTCCTCTAATATTCGTGATACGTTATTCCATAACTTTACTTATCTAAAACTTAAAATCACCAATTTGTTGACATCTTGGTCTCCTCTATTTCTATCTTGGTGGGGCAGACTAGATACAATTAAAATGCTGATTGTTCCCCAGGTATTATTCACATTGTCAATGTTACCATTCAAAATCCCCAATTATTACTTTACACAGATCAATTCTTTATGTACTGTGTTTTTATGGCATAATAAGCGCGCACGTATTGCCCTATCCAAATTAATTTGCCCCAAATCCAAAGGTGGTGTTCCATTTCCTGACTTTAAACTATATCATAATGCTTTTTTGATTCGTCAATTTTATGCTATGTCCAAAAATTATCAAGATTTACCTAATCCTTCTTGGGTCACTGTTGAATGTTCATTGTTAAATGATTTTTCATTACAGGATGTTGTATTTATGAACAATTGTTCTTTTATTTCTAAATATCCAATTTTGAAATATCCTCAATACCTTTTGCATACACTTTTCTTTAAGCATTTTGACAAATATCAATCTTTCTTAGCCTCCTCATTATGGTATAACAAATACATCAAATTTCGTCACAAATCATTTTATTACAAATATTTGAAAGAAAAGAGCTTTTTTACATCAATCAAATGATTGTTAATAATTTGATTTTGCCTTTCCAACACTTGCAAGAGACCTTTAATCTACCTGATTCATGTATTCAACAATATAACACGTTAGTTCCAATACTTCAGAGTTGTTTACAGACTTTCACTTCTCAGCCAGTTTCAATTTCATTCACACCAGATACACCCTTGTACCAAGTTTCTCCTGATATTAATCCAAGTGCCTCATTCATACATAAAAACTGTATCTCCAGTTTCTCGCAGACGGAATACATTTCATATTGAACTAGAATGGGAACAGGATTTATCCCAAACATTGTCTATCTCTCAATTGGACAATTTATGGCAAAAACTCTTCAAGACATCCAAAGCTGCAAATATCACACAATCCCTGTATTTTATTTATAATAGAGTTGTTATTACTCCATTCAGCCTCACCATCTTGTTGGTCATGTCTTACTTCTGAAGGTTCTTTAATTCACTTACTTTACTATTGTCCTAAGGTTCATGCTTTTTGGGAAGCTGTTTGGTCAAAATGTCTATTGATTTTCTCCTATAGAATTCAATTTAACATCCACAATGTATTTTTACGTACTCTCTCACCTGACTTTGACCAAATTCCCTCCAAATCAATTTTATTTTATTTTATTTATTGCTGTTGCTTTTAAGGTCATATTAACATGTTGGAAAGATAATTCTAAGATATCTATTTTATTCTGGTGCAATTTAATATGTGATGAACATAGAATTGCTTCGGTATCTCATGCTTCAATCCATCTACAGATTAAATCTGACCTACTATGGCTACCGTTCACTACTTATTTATCATCAAACTCATCTTCTCCATAACTGCCTCCTTTATAATCAATACCTTCTCTTTCTTTTCTTTTTCTATCTTTCTTTTCTTCTCTCGATCTTCCCTCCTTTCTTTCTCTCTCTTTCTCGTATTCTTTCCCCTCTTTCTTTTTATAATAAAATCTTCTAAATATAGTATTCTTTCCCCTATTTTCATAGGTACACAGTATTTTAATCCCAAGTTCATTTTTATAACTATTTTGTGCTGTTTATTAGTTGAGTTTTTAATAATATCAGTACAAGTTCATGTAGTCTTCTGTTCTCACTACTTTACTCTATTTATTTTCAAATGTTGTTGCTGTATAACTGTATACTCATATCTTCATCTGAACAAAATATTATATTTGTATTTCTGTGTTCTTTATCTTCAATAAAAATTATTTAACAAAAAGAAAAATGGGCATGCATTTTCAGAAGTTTAATGAAAAACTCCAATTTAGGAGAGGAAGTAATTTTGCAACGCCTGTCGTATGTGCAAAAAGCTGCTTTATGTAGGGAAAGTTAGGCTCACGTGTACAGCCATCTGCTATACTGCACAATCTAATATGCCCTAAAAATTAAACACCAGTAATCAATAACTGTCCCTCACACACTATAACTAATTCCACCTCTACTTCTCCCACTCTTTCTCCTTATTAGCAATATAATTTATAACCTTCTTTGTTTTACTCTCATCTTATACCTTCACTCCTGCCTCCTGAGGCTTCACTTTGTTTGTATAGTTCGCCTGCCCCAGGTCCAGGCCTAAATACAAAATAAATAATAAATAGGGGTCAGGCCCTGGGGGATGGGGTATCCAGGGTCCAAAAATTTGAAAAGAAGGGGGCCACACAGCCCTCCTTCTGGAAAAAAAAGCCGACATCGCGCTGGAGGCCCCGCCCACTCCCTGCAGCACTCTGCAAATGCGCCCCCTGGCGCGTTGTAAGTTGTGGAATTAATTCCTATTGAATACTGAGGGTCTCTGGGGGCCAACTAGCCCACCAGAAACCTCTAAAATGCACCAGCGAGCTGTGTTGCAGAGGTGCCTATAGCCACGCCCCCTTTTTACACCTCTCTGCAACACAGCTCCGTGGCCCTTGCTGGAGGTACATGGTGGGCTAGTTGGCTCCCAGGGACCCTCAGGACTCAAGGGAACTTACTCCCCCAATTTACAACGTGCCAGGGGTGCAGGGAGGGGGCAGGGCCTGATAATACAAGTGTGCAAACACACCCCCTGGCACGTTGTTAATTGGGGGATTAAGTCCCCTTGAATCCTACACTGCCTTAACACCACTGCCCTGCCCTAAACCCTAAAACACCAGCCCCAGCATGATCCCCTACACTGCCCGAACACCACTGCCCTGCCCTAAACCCTAAAACACCAACCCCAGCACGACCCCCTACAATGCCCAAACACCACTGCCCTGCCCTAAACCCTAAAACACCACCCCCAGCACAACCCCCGACACTTCCCGAACACCACTGCTCTGCCCTAAACCCTAAAGCACCACCCCCAGCATGACCCCCAACACTGCCTGAACACCACTGCACTGCCCTAAACCCTAAAAACACTACCCCCAGCACGACCCCCGACACTGCCCGAACACCACTGCACTGCCCTAAACCGTAACACACCAGCCCCAGCACGACCCCTGACACTGCCCAAACAACACTGCACTGCCCTATACCATAAAACACCAGCCCCAACACGACCCCCTACACTTCCCAAACACCACTGCACTGCCCTAAACCCTAAAAGACCAGCCCCAGCTTGACCCCCTACACTGCGCGAACACCACTGCCCTAAACCCTAAAACACCACCCCCAGCACGACCCCCTACACTGCCTGAAAACCGCTGCACTAAACTCTAAAACACCACCCCAGGACGACCCCCTACACTACACAAACACGACTGCACTGCCCTAAACCCTAAAACACTACCTCCAGCACGACACCCTACACTACACAAACACAACTGCACTACCCTAAACTCTAAATCTACACCAAGCACGACCCCCTACACTACGGAAACACCACTGCACTACCCTAAACCCTAAAACACTACCACCAGCACGATCCGCTACACTACATAAACACCACTGCACTACCCTAAACCCTAAAACACTACCCCAGCACAATCCCTCACACTACCCAAACACCACTGCACTACCCTATACCCTAGAAAAGTAACCACCACCCCATGCCTATCCCCCTTACCTCTCACTCCTCGTGGTTCCTCTCTCCTCGTGGTTCCTGCTTCATGTCATCTCGGAGGGGCGGTGCACGTCGTTGTGAGAAACAGCCTCTGTTTCCTTACAACGATGTGGATCGTCTAAATTTTTTTGACACTCATGGTCTTTTACCATACATACCTTTACAACAAAATTCGTTGTAAAGGCATGTGTGGTAAATGACCATGCATTCTAAAAAAATGCGTAGTAATGACTGTGATGTACAACGCATGCGTGGTAATGCATGCGTTGTAATGGTATCGCAAAGTAAAATAGTCGTTGTAACGGCTGTTTACCGTTCTAAGCTGGCCCCTGTTCTTCAGTGAGTCATTTAGTTTATAAATTATTTTTTACCGAAAAGTGCATTACCGGCTGTTGTATTGTGAAAGTGTCCGCGTGGCTTGGTTTCACTTCCGGTGAGATAGTGGAAGAGTCTGTTTGGATCTAAAGGGGTTCTGCTGTTGGACAGGGCCGGCACGACACGTCATCAGAAAACACAGGTAATGGAAAGCGTGGAGTGTGGAGCAGTGCCATGAGAGGTCAACGAGTGTGCGTCCCACCGCAGTGAGACCGCACCGCGTGACCCATGTGCCGACTCCAGTATACGGAAGGCAGAAGCGGCATCCATCGCAGGTCCTCTTGAAGCCCGTTGTAGCACTAATTCTACATTTTGGAACTAGGGCATTTTAACCTTGTTGTTCCTGCCAGATACAAAGAGAAGATCCTGTGTTACTCGGTGCCCCCATTACCTTTTTTGTGGGTAGTGGTGCTTGTCACTTCGCTGCCCCGCCGGTGCACATGACTGGGCTCCCCACCTCTTGTGCCATCTGCAAGGCCTCTGCCCTCGGATCTCTGGTTTCAGTTTCTGGAGTGGCAACATAATCAGTTGCTCCCAAAGGACTAGCCTGAACACTTAGGTGAATATTCCCTGCACCAGCATTCCGCTGAAATTCTTTCCCAGCTCTCCCACGTCGACGACGATTTCATAATAGCACGGCTCCGCTCGCGACACCGTATGACGTCATAGGAGCCATAAGAGGACCTCGTCAGCGTGCTGACGTCAGTTCCACCCATTTTTTCCGTGCCACCGAGGTAAACAGATAGACCGACACATTTTCACATGTATACATAGTATACTAAATATATATATATATATATACAAATGCATAACCAATAAAGGCATAAAAAAATTGCAACAGATCAAGCATTTCTCACTATTAAAGCATAAGCATGATTAAGACATATTAAAAACATTCATGCCAAACAGTAAAAGCATCTTTTTGGTAGAAACAGGTGAACAACAGGGAGGCGGGTGGGACAGTGAGGAATCCACAGGCAGATACTGTATCCACCAGAAAAAGCGTTACCGAAGGTAAGTAACGTGCTCTTCTGATGGATACTCCTGCCTGTGGATTCCTCACCTTTTGAATAGAATCCTCAAGCCGTACCTCACCCGGAGGAGGGTGTCCATCTGACTAGACCAAAAAATCTTGCAAAACAGATCGAGCAAAATGGCCATCCCTCCTAACCTCCGAATCCAATAATAATCGAATAATTTTTAGTCAAAATTATATTGACAATAATACTTTAAAAATGCTTTAATTAATAAATGTAGACAAACAATTAAAGGAAAACTTTTATTTATAATTAATTTAAAGATATTTCATACTTTACAAATTACGCCGAAGTCGCGACCCCAGCGCGACTTTTCAAAATGGCTACCAGAATGCGCGCAGCCATTGTGTAGGGTGCGCGACTTCTGTATAATATATTAAAAAAAATAATATAGTTTTCCTAACTAAAAATTTTGACAATTTTTTTAAATATATATATATGTATATGTATATATATATATATAGAACATTTAAAAACCATAGGATTGAGGTACATTAGACTTACAAATGTTCATTTAAAAAACCTTTGAAATTCACTGGAAAAACAATAGGTTTCAGGCACATTATAGTTAGAAATTAGCATTCAAAAAACCATAGCAATTCACTGAAAAAACCATGGGTTTCAGGCATGTTATAGTTAGAAATTAGCATTTCAAAAACCATAAAAATTCACAGAAAAAACCATAGGTTTCAGGAACGTTATAGTTAGTTGGGCATTTCACTCATACAAATCCATAGAAATTCCGGCGTTATAGTTAGTTCAGCTAACTATAACTCGCGCCCCCGCAATGCACTGCTGATGACGTCACATATTACATCATTCATGACATGGTCAGTGACATCACTGATGACATCACTGATGGCATCTCAAAAGGACATTGCTGTTTGCGATGACAGGGTAGGAGCACACCTCCCGCCCTGCCATAGCAAACACTGCTTTAGTTTTTAGAAGCGAGAGCAGGAAACCTGCTGTCGCTTCCAAAAACCAAAGCAGATTGTTTTTGCACAAGGGTAGCTGCATGTCAGCAGCTCTCCATGTGCAAAAACAATGCCGGATCCCGCAGGAGGCGGAGAGCCGGCGGGACTGTGGGGGCATTGGGGCTCCCCCTATGGTCCCCAACTGAAGGCCAGGCCCTGAGAATGGGGTTCCCGGGGTCAGAAGTGGCCCGGGAGGGGGCCACGTGGCGCCCCTCCAAATAATTAATTAATTACATTTTTAAAAAGTCTGGCCATGTCCATGGGGATGGGGTCCCCAGGGCCGAAATTGACCTCTGGAGGGGGGGCACACGGCCCCCTTCCTTATTTAATTTTTTTTTTTTAAAAAGGGGTCAGACCCTGTGGGGTGGGGTCCCCAGTCCCCCACAAATATAAAAGAAGGGGGGCCCCACAGCCCCTCTCGTTAAAACAAATATTTTTAAAAAGCCGGCATCTCGCCGAAAGCTATGTCCCCTTTCTCCACCACTCTGCAAACGCACGCCCTGGCGCGTTGTTAGTTTGGGAATTAATTCCCCTTGAATACTGAGGGTCCCTGGGGGCCAACTAGCCCACCAGGTACCTCCAGTAAGCACCACACAGCTGGATTGCAGAGAGGTGGTCTGAGGCCATTCCCCTTTTTACACCACTCTGCAAACGCGCCTCTTGGCGCACTGCTGTTGGGGCGATGAGATCCTCTTGTGTCCTGAAGTCCTAATACAATTCAAATGGATGTAACACCAAAGTGGCTTGAGCGCTCTTTGAATACTTTTTCTAATTATTTTATGAAAACTATTTCCGAATGAATATATCGCTAAAACAAAAATTATAATATTTAGGAAAAAGAAAAAATATATATATTTAGCTGAAAACTAAATTCCAAAGCTTTAGAAAAGCTAGGTACCAATGTTGACTTGGGAGTTACATTTTCTTGGAATGTGTACTTAATGACTCATGTGGATAATACGGTGAGTCATCCATATAACATGGCTCGTGCTTTGGGGAAATTAAACACTGACTTAGCCTATAAATTAATTGATATGCCTAAAGAAACATGAGATGAACCTTGTTAGGGGGTTAAAAAAAGTCTGATCATTTATGAAAACGAAATAAGAATTTCGGAATTATTAGAATTGTCTAAAGACTGCACCCATTGATTAATTTAAATAATTATGTTTGACTAAATATATAGAGTTGCAACCAGATATATAATGGAATAAGAACATACTCTGTATAAATTCTAGTCTGAACGATTTTGATATAGTTACGAAAGATATTTGGTATAGAAAAAAGTAGGAAAAGTAAGTCTGTAAGCAAATTAAAACCACATACTTCTGATTTACTTCTTTCTAGGAAAGATATTGGATATGTTCATTTGACTTACCAAGGAAGGAAGTGGTTCATTTCACTGTGTTCTTTGAAAAATGGAATAAAAAAGTGTAAAAACAATGTGTCCATTTTGTAATAAGGAATCGTCAACCTTACAGCTCCTTATCATTTTTTGAACAATCTAGTACTTTGAGGCACTCTCTGGTATTATTGATTTTATATTTATCAGATGTTGTTTCTATTGGAGTGTATACTGGAATTCAAGATTATAACGCCTGTAACAAATAAGAAGCATTTAATGAAATATGTTTAGAAAATTAGATGCTAAAAAAGGGTAATATATACACATGAGGACTGCAACATATTTTTGGATAAAGGATTATTTTTATTTTTGTGATTTCCTATATGTAGCTGCAATTTAAAATTATGTGAGTTTATAAATATGAATTATTAATGTATCACTGTATCAATATCGCTCATGAGGAACATTTGGGTCAAACCTTGACCCAACACCGTCTTAAGACTAATTTTGCATGGCCCAGCATGGATGAACAGGTGACTTCATGGGTAGAAAAGTGTTCTGTGTGCAAGGAGGGACAGAAAAGGCTTAAAGTGGGTTCCAGGTCCGAGATGGGTCACGTCAGGGACCGAGGCAAAGCTTGGCACAGCATCTGTCTGGACTTTATTGGACCCATGGATGAGTTACCATCTAGTCATAGATTTGCTATTGTGGTTATTGATGCCTTTTCTAAATGGTTGAATGTGAAGTTTATGAGGGACATCACCACAGAGCGCACTATTGTTTTTGTGAAGTGCTTATTCCATGAAGAATGTTTCCCCTCCGTTATCATCACTGACAATTGCACATAACTAACTTGGCGTGACATGCACACCTTACTTACAGACTCTGGGGTGTTGCATCATCATACTTCTTTTCACAACCCGCAGGGGAATGGTCTCTGTGTGAGAGCTAACCGTGTACCCAAGCTATAGTGGAGGAAATGGTGTGTGCCTACCATACCACCAAACTCAATCAAAGCGATAAGTCTCTCTTTGAACTTATGCATGTAAGGACTCCAGGCACTAAGCTGGTCCCTGCTTGGATAAAGGAGTGGGTATCAAGCGGAGGGGCGATGAGTGCAATGCCTGTGAGCGGTGCTCGAGGTGGGAGACTTCACATTTCTGAGGGAAACTTAGTCAAGGCCAAGTTGAGAAAGTTAAGCAAGGACCTTTCTAAGTTCAAGGGACCTTTTAAAGTCAAACGCGCCTTTCCGCACTTCATCATTTTGGAGAATGGCGAAAAATGGAACCTTCATTGTGTGGTTTATACCAGAGAGCTGTACATACTTCTGACTTCACTGCCTCTGACCTGGGACGGAACAGCATGAGTAGGAGTAGCGGTTACATGTTGGCAGAAAAGTTCGGATCTACAGTGGTCTCTTCCATTGGTGGTGAAAGGGAAGGGGGTGGTGGTGATGCCAATGCCTATGGAGAAGAAAACTCACAAAGGTCCCATGATGTCAGGAGTTTAAGAAGGCGCAGACCACATGCGTATTTAAATGACTTTGATAATCCTTTGTTTTTTTTTATTACATATTTCTTTCTTTCACATTTTTCTTTTGTTCTGTGTCTTTGTTTGGATAAAGGAGGAAGATGTGTTATACTCATAAGGTATGCTATAGCCCTTTCTTTGTTTCCCTGTTCCCTTACCTATCTAGAACTCTTCATGCTGATTCTAGTGTTCTTCGAGCATGAACATTTTTATCATGTCAGTTGCTCGACTGGTCAGCTGTGAAGTGTCCTTTATGCTGCTGTCTCTGAATAAAGTCGACATTACTGAAGTGTCCAGAATTGCTATGTTCACTACAAGGTGCATTCAATGAGTGGTCAGATGAGTCTTGGAAAGTTCTAGATGTTTTAAAGGACAATATCTTACTACCTTCACTAAGTTTTCCATGTCATTATATGTTTTATAAACTAAAGGGTACTGTGATAGATGAACACCCTAGCAACAAACTTCTAGGACATGTTAGTGTCACTAATAGTCACTGTGATGCATGAGCCTCTAATAGTCACTAGACTTTAGGTAATGGAAAGTAAGGGGTAGTTAGCCTGTGTAACGTTAGAATGGGGATGTACAATGGGACATCTTCTGCTGTGTGCTACTGTTCACTGATCACCCACATATTAGGCCAAGATTGTGTGCACTCTACTATTCACTGATACATGTGAAACCTTGCTAAGCTAGTGCATGACACATTTGATTGGACTAATGTGATGTGTATACATGACTTTAGGTATGTGATGTCCCAATAGTGTGTATTACTCAGTAGAAAGTGAACATTTTTCTGCAACAGCCCACTCCCTGCAGCACTCTGCAAACGCGCCCCCTGGCGCGTTGTAAGTTGTGGAATTAATTCCCATTGAATACTGGGGGTCTCTTGGGGCCAACTAGCCCACCAGAAACCTCTAAAATGCACCAGGGAGCTCTGTTGCAGAGGTGCCCAAGGCCACGCCCCCTTTTTACACCTCTCTGCAACACAGCTCCGTTTCCCTTGCTGGAGGTACATGGTGGGCTAGTTGGCTCCCAGGGACCCTCAGGACTCAAGGGAACTTACTCCCCCAATTTACAACGTGCCAGGGGTGCAGGGAGGGGGCAGGGCCTGATAATACAAGTGTGCAAACACACCCCCTGGCACGTTGTTAATTGGGGGATTAAGTCCCCTTGAATCCTACACTGCCTGAACACCACTGCCCTGCCCTAAACCCTAAAACACCAGCCCCAGCATGACCCCCTACACTGCCCGAACACCACTGCCCTGCCCTAAACCCTAAAACACCAACCCCAGCACGACCCCCTACAATGCCCAAACACCACTGCCCTGCCCTAAACCCTAAAACACTACCCCCAGCACAACCCCCGACACTTCCCGAACACCACTGCTCTGCCCTAAACCCTAAAGCACCACCCCCAGCATGACCCCCAACACTGCCTGAACACCACTGCACTGCCCTAAACCCTAAAACACTACCCCCAGCACGACCCCCGACACTGCCCGAACACCACTGCACTGCCCTAACCCGTAACACACCAGCCCCAGCACGACCCCTGACACTGCCCAAACACCACTGCACTGCCCTATACCATAAAACACCAGCCCCAACACGACCCCCTACACTTCCCAAACACCACTGCACTGCCCTAAACCCTAAAAGACCAGCCCCAGCTTGACCCCCTACACTGCGCGAACACCACTGCCCTAAACCCTAAAACACCACCCCCAGCACGACCCACTACACTGCCTGAAAACCGCTGCACTAAACTCTAAAACACCACCCCCAGGACGACCCCCTACACTACACAAACACGACTGCACTGCCCTAAACCCTAAAACACTACCTCCAGCACGACACCCTACACTACACAAACACCACTGCACTACCCTAAACTCTAAATCTACACCAAGCACGACCCCCTACACTACGGAAACACCACTGCACTACCCTAAACCCTAAAACACTACCACCAGCACGATCCGCTACACTACATAAACACCACTGCACTACCCTAAACCCTAAAATACTACCCCAGCACAATCCCTCACACTACCCAAACACCACTGCACTACCCTATACCCTAGAAAAGTAACCACCACCCCATGCCTATCCCCCTTACCTCTCACTCCTCGTGGTTCCTCTCTCCTCGTGGTTCCTGCTTCATGTCATCTCGGAGGGGCGGTGCACGTCGTTGTGTTTCCTTACAACGATGTGGATCGTCTAAATTTTTTTAACACTCATTGTCTTTTACCATACATACCTTTACAACAAAATTCGTTGTAAAGGCATGTGTGGTAAATGACCATGCATTCTAAAAAAATGCGTAGTAATGACTTTGTGATGTACAACGCATGCGTGGTAATGCATGCGTTGTAATGGTATCGCAAAGTAAAATAGTCGTTGTAACGGCTGTTTACCGTTCTAAGCTGGCCCCTGTTCTTCAGTGAGTCATTTAGTTGATAAATTATTTTTTACCGAAAAGTGCATTACCGGCTGTTGTATTGTGAAAGTGTCCGCGTGGCTTGGTTTCACTTCCGGTGAGATAGTGGAAGAGTCTGTTTGGATCTAAAGGGGTTCTGCTGTTGGACAGGGCCGGCGCGACACGTCATCAGAAAGCACAGGTAATGGAAAGCGTGGAGTGTGGAGCAGTGCCATGAGAGGTCAACGAGTGTGCGTCCCACCGCAGTGAGACCGCACCGCGTGACCCATGTGCCGACTCCAGTATACGGAAGGCAAAAGCGGCATCCTTCGCAGGTCCTCTTGAAGCCCGTTGTAGCACTAATTCTATATTTTGGAACTAGGGCATTTTAACCTTGTTGTTCCTGCCAGATACAAAGAGAAGATCCTGTGTTACTCGGTGCCCCCATTACCTTTTTTGTGGGTAGTGGTGATTGTCACTTCGCTGCCCCGCCGGTGCACATGACTGGGCTCCCCACCTCTTGTGCCATCTGCAAGGCCTCTGCCCTCGGATCACTGGTTTCAGTTTCTGGAGTGGCAACATAATCAGTTGCTCCCAAAGGACTAGCCTGAACACTTAGGTGAATATTCCCTGCACCAGCATTCCGCTGAAATTCTTTCCCAGCTCTCCCACGTCGACGACGATTTCATAATAGCACGGCTCCGCTCGCGACACCGTATGACGTCATAGGAGCCATAAGAGGACCTCGTCAGCGTGCTGACGTCAGTTCCACCCATTTTTTCCGTGCCACCGAGGTAAACAGATAGACCGACACATTTTCACATGTATACATAGTATACTAAATATATATATATATATATACAAATGCATAACCAATAAAGGCATAAAAAAATTGCAACAGATCAAGCATTTCTCACTATTAAAGCATAAGCATGATTAAGACATATTAAAAACATTCATGCCAAACAGTAAAAGCATCTTTTTGGTAGAAACAGGTGAACAACAGGGAGGCGGGTGGGACAGTGAGGAATCCACAGGCAGATACTGTATCCACCAGAAAAAGCGTTACCGAAGGTAAGTAACGTGCTCTTCTGATGGATACTCCTGCCTGTGGATTCCTCACCTTTTGAATAGAATCCTCAAGCCGTACCTCACCCGGAGGAGGGTGTCCATCTGACTAGACCAAAAAATCTTGCAAAACAGATCGAGCAAAATGGCCATCCCTCCTAACCTCCGAATCCAATAATAATCGAATAATTTTTAGTCAAAATTATATTGACAATAATACTTTAAAAATGCTTTAATTAATAAATGTAGACAAACAATTAAAGGAAAACTTTTATTTATAATTAATTTAAAGATATTTCATACTTTACAAATTACGCCGAAGTCGCGACCCCAGCGCGACTTTTCAAAATGGCTACCAGAATGCGCGCAGCCATTGTGTAGGGTGCGCGACTTCTGTATAATATATTAAAAAAAATAATATAGTTTTCCTAACTAAAAATTTTGACAATTTTTTTAAATATATATATATGTATATGTATATATATATATAGAACATTTAAAAACCATAGGATTGAGGTACATTAGACTTACAAATGTTCATTTAAAAAACCTTTGAAATTCACTGGAAAAACAATAGGTTTCAGGCACATTATAGTTAGAAATTAGCATTCAAAAAACCATAGCAATTCACTGAAAAAACCATGGGTTTCAGGCATGTTATAGTTAGAAATTAGCATTTCAAAAACCATAAAAATTCACAGAAAAAACCATAGGTTTCAGGAACGTTATAGTTAGTTGGGCATTTCACTCATACAAATCCATAGAAATTCCGGCGTTATAGTTAGTTCAGCTAACTATAACTCGCGCCCCCGCAATGCACTGCTGATGACGTCACATATTACATCATTCATGACATGGTCAGTGACATCACTGATGACATCACTGATGGCATCTCAAAAGGACATTGCTGTTTGCGATGACAGGGTAGGAGCACACCTCCCGCCCTGCCATAGCAAACACTGCTTTAGTTTTTAGAAGCGAGAGCAGGAAACCTGCTGTCGCTTCCAAAAACCAAAGCAGATTGTTTTTGCACAAGGGTAGCTGCATGTCAGCAGCTCTCCATGTGCAAAAACAATGCCGGATCCCGCAGGAGGCGGAGAGCCGGCGGGACTGTGGGGGCATTGGGGCTCCCCCTATGGTCCCCAACTGAAGGCCAGGCCCTGAGAATGGGGTTCCCGGGGTCAGAAGTGGCCCGGGAGGGGGCCACGTGGCGCCCCTCCAAATAATTAATTAATTACATTTTTAAAAAGTCTGGCCATGTCCATGGGGATGGGGTCCCCAGGGCCGAAATTGACCTCTGGAGGGGGGGCACACGGCCCCCTTCCTTATTTAATTTTTTTTTTTTAAAAAGGGGTCAGACCCTGTGGGGTGGGGTCCCCAGTCCCCCACAAATATAAAAGAAGGGGGGCCCCACAGCCCCTCTCGTTAAAACAAATATTTTTAAAAAGCCGGCATCTCGCCGAAAGCTATGTCCCCTTTCTCCACCACTCTGCAAACGCACGCCCTGGCGCGTTGTTAGTTTGGGAATTAATTCCCCTTGAATACTGAGGGTCCCTGGGGGCCAACTAGCCCACCAGGTACCTCCAGTAAGCACCACACAGCTGGATTGCAGAGAGGTGGTCTGAGGCCATTCCCCTTTTTACACCACTCTGCAAACGCGCCTCTTGGCGCACTGCTGTTGGGGCGATGAGATCCTCTTGTGTCCTGAAGTCCTAATACAATTCAAATGGATGTAACACCAAAGTGGCTTGAGCGCTCTTTGAATACTTTTTCTAATTATTTTATGAAAACTATTTCCGAATGAATATATCGCTAAAACAAAAATTATAATATTTAGGAAAAAGAAAAAATATATATATTTAGCTGAAAACTAAATTCCAAAGCTTTAGAAAAGCTAGGTACCAATGTTGACTTGGGAGTTACATTTTCTTGGAATGTGTACTTAATGACTCATGTGGATAATACGGTGAGTCATCCATATAACATGGCTCGTGCTTTGGGGAAATTAAACACTGACTTAGCCTATAAATTAATTGATATGCCTAAAGAAACATGAGATGAACCTTGTTAGGGGGTTAAAAAAAGTCTGATCATTTATGAAAACGAAATAAGAATTTCGGAATTATTAGAATTGTCTAAAGACTGCACCCATTGATTAATTTAAATAATTATGTTTGACTAAATATATAGAGTTGCAACCAGATATATAATGGAATAAGAACATACTCTGTATAAATTCTAGTCTGAACGATTTTGATATAGTTACGAAAGATATTTGGTATAGAAAAAAGTAGGAAAAGTAAGTCTGTAAGCAAATTAAAACCACATACTTCTGATTTACTTCTTTCTAGGAAAGATATTGGATATGTTCATTTGACTTACCAAGGAAGGAAGTGGTTCATTTCACTGTGTTCTTTGAAAAATGGAATAAAAAAGTGTAAAAACAATGTGTCCATTTTGTAATAAGGAATCGTCAACCTTACAGCTCCTTATCATTTTTTGAACAATCTAGTACTTTGAGGCACTCTCTGGTATTATTGATTTTATATTTATCAGATGTTGTTTCTATTGGAGTGTATACTGGAATTCAAGATTATAACGCCTGTAACAAATAAGAAGCATTTAATGAAATATGTTTAGAAAATTAGATGCTAAAAAAGGGTAATATATACACATGAGGACTGCAACATATTTTTGGATAAAGGATTATTTTTATTTTTGTAATTTCCTATATCTAGCTGCAATTTAAAATCATGTGAGTTGTTTATGTATCAGTGTATCAATATCGCTCATGAGGAACATTTGGGCCAAACCTTGACCCAACACCGTCTTAAGACTAATTTTGCATGCCCAGCATGGATGAACAGGTGACCTCATGGGTAGAAAAGTGTTCTGAGTGCAAGGAGGGACAGAAAAGGCTTAAAGTGGGTTCCAGGTCCGAGATGGGTCACATCAGGGACCGAGGCAAAGCTTGGCACAGCATCTGTCTGGACTTTATTGGACCCATGGATGAGTTACCATCTAGTCATAAATTTGCTATTGTGGTTATTGATGCCTTTTCTAAATGGTTGAATGTGAAGTTTATGAGGGACATCACCACAGAGCACACTATTGTTTTTGTGAAGTGCTTATTCCATGAAGAATGTTTCCCCTCCGTTATCATCACTGACAATTGCACATAACTAACTTGGCGTGACATGCACACCTTACTTACAGACTCTGGGGTGTTGCATCATCATACTTCTTTGTACAACCCGCAGGGGAATGGTCTCTGTGTGAGAGCTAACCGTGTACCCAAGCTATAGTGGAGGAAATGGTGTGTGCCTACCATACCACCAAACTCAATCAAAGCGATAAGTCTCCCTTTGAACTTATGCATGTAAGGACTCCAGGCACTAAGCTGGTCCCTGCTTGGATAAAGGAGTGGGTATCAAGCGGTGGGGCGATGAGTGCAATGCCTGTGAGCGGTTCTCGAGGTTGGAGACTTCACATTCCCGAGGGAAACTTAGTCAAGGCCAAGTTGAGAAAGTTAAGCAAGGACCTTTCTAAGTTCAAGGGACCTTTTAAAGTCAAACGCGCCTTTCCGCACTTCATCATTTTGGAGAATGGCGAAAAATGGAACCTTCATTGTGTGGTTTATACCAGAGAGCTGTACATACTTCTGACTTCACTGCCTCTGACCTGGGACGGAATAGCATGAGTAGGAGTAGCGGTTACATGTTGGCAGAAAAGTTCGGCTCTACAGTGGTCTCTTCCATTGGTGGTGAAAGGGAAGGGGGTGGTGGTGATGCCAATGCCTATGGAGAAGAAAACTCACAAAGGTCCCATGATGTCAGGAGTTTAAGAAGGCGCAGACCACATGCGTATTTAAATGACTTTGATAATCCTTTGGTTTTTTTTCTTCCATATTTCTTTCTTTCACATTTTTCTTTTGTTCTGTGTCTTTGTTTGGATAAAGGAGGAAGATGTGTTATACTCATAAGGAATGCTATAGCCCTTTCTTTGTTTCCCTGTTCCCTTACCTATCTAGAACTCTTCATGCTGATTCTAGTGTTGTTCGAGCATGAACATTTTTATCATGTCAGTTGCTCGACTGGTCAGCTGTGAAGTGTCCTTTATGCTGCTGTTGTCGTACTTTAGAATTTGGGACCGCGTAGGAGGCAGGGCCCTACCCCTGTCTATCCCGGTATTAGCGAACCGCGAATGGTCAATGCGGTATGTACAAGTGCTTTGTGTAACGTTTTAGCTATGAATGCACTATGTATACGTTATTATACATCACTACGTGGGTTCCATCTTAGAGTAGTGGCCATCTTATGGTTGCCCTCACATAGGCTACATATCATGAAGCAAATACGGGTGTTTTAGAGCGCATGTGCTTTCCTTTGACTTCTCTGTGACCTGGGCAGCTTGGCTCCGCTGCCCCAGGTCAGTCCGGTCTCACGAGCTCCCCGCCCCCTGGCCACCTGTGATTAGCATCAGGGCTTGACACACCATAAAGTCTTTTCTTCCTACACGAGCCTCCAGCTAATCTCTTTCACACCTGACTGTTCCTGTTTTATGGCTTGTTTTCCAAACAGGAGATGCTCATGTTTATTGGGGCCCATCGATATCTGATGTGGGATCTGAGCCTTGCTGGGTAAATAATTGCGGGCTGGCATAACTGGATTGTGGGATGGTCATCATGACTCTGCCTTTTCGTTTGAAATGTATACATGTATATGGCCATATCATAAAACTAAGAATGTATGCCTGAAGCAGGAAATTTTGTATTTAAAGAGAAGCCCGTTTCTGTAACTTTTAGCAGTCTCCTGAGAACATACACGCTGTTGTACTTCTAGGATACCTGTAATTGGTCTGCAGCCAATAAACTGATCTTTGACTTCACCCAGAAGACTCTGTGTTTCTGTAGGTCTGAAACAGGAAGAACCCGAAGTCATAGGGTGTGTTCCCCTGCACCGCTGGGCTTAAAATTCCCAGTACTTCAATTGGCGCCCACGTGGGGCGATTTCAGCGGTACCGGTCCAAGCCAGAGGTTCGTGAGGAGCTTCGTGTGGAAATTCTGGAGGAAGGCCGCCACTTCATCGACCCCTGCATGTCGACGTGGTCCGAAAGTCTTTTCTGCGAGGTTCTCCGCGTCCCGACGGCTACGAAGTACTGCTGCCCTGATTAATCACCCTGTTTTGGACCCTTGACAATTTTGGTAGAGCGAAACAATCAAGAGAGTCTTCTGGTGACGCCATTGATCATCGATATTCAGTTAAGTATAAGTGGAGCGTCTCCCAGTTTGAATTTGGTATTCTTCGGGATCATTTTGATTTGGAGTTTGCAAACCCCAAAGCCAGAGGACTCGTGTATTCACGAGACTATCGAAATCGATAATCCTTTGAAGTTTGGAACTAGACTAGTGAGCGAAGATGCCTGGTGCTAGTGTATTTGGAAGATTATTTTGTTTGGGTTGTGGAAGGGATTTCCAGTTAGAGGATTCATGTCCGGTTCCTCCAATTGGAACTCTAACTTATGAGCTTTATGTAAAACATGGCGTGGGCCCCATTGCATATAATGAAGTATGGATCCGGTACACCAGAAAGGACGGTGTTTTAAAATGGCCCCAAAATGGTAGTTTCGATACAGATATCTTAGATAATTTGGAAGTGAAATTGTTTAAAAAGAAAGCCCGGCCGGCGATGTTTGATTCTTTCCGCCTATGGCGAAAGGAAGCCAAACAGAAGGAAATTAAGCTAGCAAAAAGAAATGAGAGAGAAAGAGGTATGTCAGTGATGCAAGCAGCTGTGCAATTTAAAGATAATGAGGAGGAACAAATGAATGAGCAATTGCACAGACAGCGCAAACTAGGGATTGATAAATGTTACCCTGTTTTGTCACCCCTTGTGCAAGATGAGACAAAAGAGAAAGAGAAAGATTCCCTAATGTCCCATTTACTAAGTTTGCCACCCCCATATGCGCAAAATGCCACCGCACCTCCACAGCTTGTGAATGTGCAGCCTCCAGTAAATATGCCGCAAGCCTTCCCGCAGCCGCCAGCTCCTCCTCAGCTGGCTCCTATCCCTGCAGTGCAGCCCTCTCAAGGGCCGCCAGTTTTGTTACCTGTTACCCCGGCGCTTCCTGCGACTTTGCCTACCATGCCAGCGGCTTCCCCTGGCGCTCCTTCTTACACTACCCAGGTACCTGTATCTGAATCCGTTTTTCTTCCCTCTGTCTATCCCCCCGTTATCGCCTCAACTTCTCCTTCAGCACAACAACGACTAGCTAATGTAGTTACTAGTTTAATGTCGCCTCTCTTTGGATCATCTAGTGCGACTCCTGGCTTACAGCGTAAGCAATTGCCCAGTCAGCTGCCTGATCCTGAAGAGAAAAAGACATTAGATCATCTGGCGCGTAGGTGGATTAGTTTCCCTTCACTCTATGATGTGGAATCAGTTGTTAACGTTTTTCACCAATGGGATGCCCCAAAACAGAGGTATGCCTTCGATAAAATGTGTGAATTCCTCTGTGAGGAATTGGAGGATAATGGTGCAAACCCAAACCCACAGGAATTGTGTCGAGTGCGATTTGATTTTGAAACAGGTATAATTGTGGGTCCCAATGTAGATAAAGCAGTTGCAATTTTACTGTCCTTCAGAAATGGTGATTGTCAGCAATCGTTGTTTGAGCAGGATTTCCCTGTGGGGAAGAAGGTAAAAGCACGCCAATATCCAATGCGTGAGGTTCCTCCAGTTTGGAGACCTGGTGATTTAGCTGCTAACCCACCTGTTCAGCCATATTTTCAGCGTGTTTGGGTGCATGTCCCATGGAAGCGATCTGAGGTGTTAGCGCTTAAGCAGACATTGCCTGACCCCCGTAAAAACCCTACCGGTTATTATAAGGAGTTATCACAAACTGCAGAATCATGTGTAATGAATTTGGCTGACATAGATATGCTGTTTGGGAATGTGGTTCCACAGCCTTTATGGGGATCCATTCGTAATGTAGACCATGCTGCAGAATTGGGTAACACATGGGCTAATATCATTGCTGCAGATGCTGGACAAGTTGGTGGCGCGAAGCCTGACCCTTTAGTAGCAGAACTCCCTGGTAGAATTATCACATACATGAAAACTATAATGCCTGTGATGCGCGTAAATTGGGATAAACTATCCGCATGTAAGCAGAAGAAAGATGACAGTGTCCGATTTCTTTACCAGGTTTGAAGAAACGTTTATCGACCACAGTGGTCAAGACATGAGCACTGAAGGTGGCCAACGGTTATTCGTTGATAAATTTGTGCAGAATCTACTTCCCGAGTTGTGTAAAAAATTAAAAGACTCAGAAAGTTCCTGGGCTGTTTCCTCTTCAGCGCAAATACTGGCTACTGCACAGTATTATGAAAATAGAGACAAAGATGAGAAGGATAGAACAGATAAGAAAACGAAAGAACTGAAAACAAAGGTCCTCTTGCAGCAGGCTTATCCACCACGTGGAGGACAGAATAATTATAGGCAAACACAAGGTATCTATCAGCAACCCCAACAGTTTCAGAGTAATCAGCAAATGAATGGGTATTATCAACCACGAATCCCTGTAGGTCCCAACCAATGTTCATATTGCAAAGAGGAAGGTCATTTTAAATATAGTTGCCCTAAATTACTGCAGCGTAACAGTAATGCGTATGGCGCAAGAGGTAGAGGTGGTCAGCAAGCTCCTAGAGGCAGAGGGCGTGGAAATGTTCCCCAGAACGCGCGTCCTCTTCCGCCTCAAAATACCATAAATAGCTTTGATCAGCAAGCCAACGCGACTGGTAATACAGCTCAGTACTACAATAATGATTATTATGCAGAAGACGACAATGTAGAAGATAATGATTACAAGGACAGCCATAGACAGAGAGAGGGAGTTGTTTCAGTGCCAGTGGATCAGAGCGGGCCCTATGTTAAAGTAACTACAGCAAATGTAACGGAGCCCTTTCTGCTGGACACTGGTGCTGCAAAGAGTTCAATCATGCATTCAAAACTCCCTGGCGCGCCTTTGTCTGGCGAAATGAATGTCTCAGTAGGTTTTTCTGGCGCCCCAGTTAGGAACCCGATTTCTAGTCCTATGTCGCTTTCTGTTGGACCTTGTGAGCTAAAAGCACCCCTCATCCTAACGACAGGTTGTGGTGAAAATTTGCTAGGATTAGACTTGCTAAAAAGATTGCATGCAACACTATATTGTTCTCCCTCGGGAGTACATCTTACACTAGGCAAGAAAGTGATTTCCCCAATGTATTTGTCTAAAAATGCAATGCCACCTGAATTATCATCCCTTCCGGATGTCCTTTGGGCTACTGGTCCCAATGATGTGGGTCTTCTGGAAATACCGCCATACGTGGTCACTTTAAAAGCCAATGTCAGATTGCCACGTATTCCCCAGTACAAGATCTCCAATGAAGGTCAGAAAGCATTGTTAGCAATTGTCAGTGATTTGATTAAAAAGGGTGTAACTGAAGAGACAAGAGGCAACGTTTGCAATAGTCCTGTTTTACCTGTCTTAAAACGAACGGACCCTTCACAGCCACCTGTTTACAGATTTGTGATTGATCTTAGAGAGGTTAATAAGATTGTTGTGCCACAGTTTCCAGTTGTCCCTGATATAACTGCCTTGTTAACCATGATTCCAGCCTCCGCTGCATGGTTTTCAGTGATCGATTTAAAGAATGCTTTCTTTAGCATCCCAATTGCAGAGGAGAGCAGAGACATTTTTGGCTTTAGTTTAGGAGGTCGAAGCTTCCGCTGTAAACGCGCTCCCCAGGGCTACTGCGAGAGTCCATCAATATACAGTCAAGCTTTAAAAGCGCAGCTTGATGCACTGGTTTTACCCAGTGGCGCTATCCTCATTCAGTATGTTGACGATTTACTAATCGCCGCGGATACTGAAAAGATTTGCAAAAACGCTACCTTGTCATTGTTGCGTCATTTGTAGGGGTGGGCGGAATTTGCGTAATCGCGTTACGCAAATCTCCGCGAAACGGTAAAAAATCTCCGCGAACACGCAGTAATTCCGCGAACACGCGGAATTGCTTGTTCGCGATACTTTTTTCCTGTTCGCGATCGCTGTTTGCGTGCTCGGGTTGAAATATCTCGCGAACACGCATATTGAGAACGCGAACAGGCAAAAAATTTCGCGAAGTCGCGAAACACAGATTTTTGGGCAATTTCGCGTTCTCCGCGGAACGCGAAATTACCCAAATTCCGCAAATTCCGCGAACGGAACGGAATTTACCGCCCAGGCCTAGTCATTTGTCTGCCTTTCATCACAAAGTGTCTCTCTCAAAGCTGCAATATTGTCGACAAGAAGTGACCTACTTAGGTCATCTCTTATCGAAGGAGGGAAGGAAACTGACCCCAGAACGAATTCAAGCCATTACACAGTTGAGTGTGCCTAGAACACAGAGAGAAGTGCGTGCTTTCTTGGGCATTACTTCATACTGTAGGCATTGGATTCCCAATTTTTCCTTGTTGGCAAAACCTTTGTTAGCATTAACATGTAAAGACACACCGAATCCTATTCCATGGTCTGAAGAGTGTCAGAAAAGTTTTTGGGAATTGCGTAATGCATTGTGTTCAGCTCCTGTGTTGGGTACCCCTGACTACAGCAAGCCTTTTACATTGTATGTTCATGAGAAAGATGGTTGCGCAATATCAGTGTTTTTTTTTTTTGAAACCGTTTATTACATGTTAAAAAGGTTACAGGTATGGGCCTACAACCATCCGGCCGGCCGCTAGAGTGGCAGAAGCATATGACATATCTACAGTAAAAGTCTCTTGGCGGTGCAGATCAGTACATCAGGAGATATCAATGGCGCAGGCCACATAACTCCAAGCCCACAATACGGTTTCCTTTTTTTCAAAACAGAACAACACAAAAAACCACACCCGCAAGGCAACCCTCAATCCAAAGTGAAGGCACGTGCTCCTTAAGTGGGGGATCCCAACCAGCAGCCAAACTCTGAAGAGGGGAATGGGAATAGATCAAGGACAGGGGAACCACATGCCCGCGGCTAGGGGAGGGGGTCGGCTAGGGGGACGGAGCTGGTGAGGCGGCCGGTAGCAGTGGCGGCTCACAAATACCCCCGCGATAGGCGTTCCAGGGGCCCCAGATTTTCACCCACGCCCCAGGCTTACCCCTCGCCACATATACTACCTTTTCACGAAACATACACCAATCCATATGTTCTTTCCAGGCCAACACCGTCGGGGGCCTCTGGGATCCCCACAATTGAGCAATGTCACGCTTAGCTATCATGTATCCCAGAGTCACCCACCGCTTCTGCGGGACCGAATAGTCATTTGGTTCCCACACATTCAGCAAGCATCTCCTCGCTTCAGGCAACAGCGCGACACGCGTAAGCACACGCAGGACCTCATGCACACCACGCCAGAATCGCTCCACCTCTGGGCACTCCCACAGAATATGCATGAAAGTTGCCAAAGCACCACAGCCACGCTTACACAATCCGTCACCAGCAAAGCCCATACGTAGAAGCCTTGGCCCCGTCACGTAAACCCGGTGGAGGATCTTAAGCTGGACGAAGCGAAGGCGAGCCGGGATGGCCACCTCCTTCGGAGAGGCCACCGCGGAGATCCAGTCCTCGTCGTCCAGTTCCAACCCATCGGCAACCCAGGCCTCGCGGAGACTAGTCAGCAGGCACGATCTGTCATTGATCAGCTTTTTATATATAAGGGAGATCGTGCTGTCTGGGACATGGCCATCCAGCACTCGGTCCTCCAGGGGGGAAGACTCCGGAATGGACGCGACATCCGGGAAGACGGAGCCCAGCGCATGGCGGACTTGTAAGTACCGAAAGTACTCACTGCCTTGCAGCTGAAACTCCGTCTGCAGCGTCTCAAAAGTTTTGAATCCCCCCCTCGTCCAGAGATCTCCCACTGTGCTGATTCCGATCGTGTCCCACTTCTCGAAGCCCTTCGATGTCCACAGGGAGCCCAACCTCTCAGACGCATATAGCGGTGTCGCCCGGGTCAAACGGTCCTTCCACCCCATCGCTGCATTAGCCGCGTGCCAGACACGCACCATGACACGCGTCGGTCCCGTCAGATGGGAGTCGGGCGCGCCAGAGTAGAGCGCTCGATTGTAGTCGCCACCGGGCAGGAGCATCTTGTCCATTTCAAATGCCGGGTTCAGGGCGGGCCCGTAAAGGCCATGATTAATTGCAGCGAGCTGGGAGGCCCAGTAATACCGTTTAATGTCCGGGAGGGCGACCCCCCCATCGTACCACGGGAGCGTCAATTTAGCCAGAGCAATACGCGGCCTCCCATCCCAGAACAGGCGCCGCTCCAGGCTCTCCACCTCACGGAAGTAGCGCGCCGGAACCAAGTCCATAGTATTCTGAAGCGCATACAGAAAGCGCGGCAAGGACATCATCTTAAACAAGGCCGCTCGGCCAAGCGGCGAAAGCGGAAGACGCCGCCAGCGCGCCACGTCCTCCCGCAAGCGCTGGAGGGGGGGCAGCAAGTTCCGCTCGTAGCAGACCTCCGGGTCTAGAGTAATATATAGACCCAGGTACCGGAACCCCTGGGTGGCAATCTGGATCGGGCAGTCCCGTGGTAGGGCCGGAGCCTCCCCGGAGAGCACATACACGCAGGATTTCGCCCAGTTGATGACAAGGCCTGAGTTACGACCGAAGGAGCGCAAAACATCAACCAGGACAATCAGCGAGTTGCGCGGGGAGGCGAGATACAAAAGAATATCATCGGCGTAGAGGGACACGCGGTCCTCATGCTCGGGGGTCCAGCGGAGACCACGGATGGAGGGGTGCCACCGCAGCCACTCCGCCAAGGGCTCCAAGGCCAATGCAAACAGGAGCGGTGACAAGGGGCAACCCTGACGCGTGCCCCGCCCCAGCGCGAAGGGGGCCGAGACTCGCCCATTCACCACCACCTGCGCCAATGGGCCCGAATACAATAATTTGACCCAGCTAATGAATCCCGGTCCAAATCCAAATTTCGCCAGCATCGCCCAGATGTATGGCCATTCAAGCGTGTCAAACGCCATGGTGGCGTCCAAGGACGCCAAGATGGCCGGCTCCCGCACAAACGGGACACGCGCGAGCACCCCATGCAAGCGTCGCAGATTAAGAGCCGTGTTGCGATGGGGTATAAAGCCAGATTGGTCTTGGTGGACCAAATCGCCCACCACGCCAACCAGCCGGTTGGCCAGCACTTTGGCGAGGATTTTGGGCTATGCGTTCAAGAGCGAGATAGGCCTATAGGATGTAACCCGCTCACGGGGTCTCCCCTCCTTGTGGATCACCACGATTGTGGCCAGACGCTGGTCCGGCGGGAGGGAACCCTGCGAGTGGGCCGCCAGGAACATGGCGCGCAGGTGGGGCGCCAGTACATCCGGTCGTAGCTTGTAGAGCTCGATGGGGATACCATTGGGGCCCATGGCCTTGCCGGATGCGACCGAGCGAATAGCCAGGGCAATTTCGTCCGAGGTGGGAGGAGCGTCCAGCAAATCCCTGTCCTCCACCGTAAGGGAGGGCAGCGCGATGTCCCGAAGCAGGGCATGGGAATCTTCCTCCGAGCAGGGAGAAACCGGGGAGTACACCTCGCGGAAGTAATCCGCGAAGCAGGAGACAATGGCTTCCGGCTCGGTGACAGGCACACCATCCATCCCCTCAATCAAAGGAACCACACGACTCGCTCTCTCCCTCTTGTCCAACCACGCAATCAATTTACCAGCCTTATCACCCACATCATACAGTCGCCCCTGTTGCTCTCTACTGAGGCCCCTGGCCGCCTCCGTGACGAGGGCCCGATAGGCCGCCTGCCTGAGGTGCAGAACATGCAACTTGGCGTCGGTTACCCCGCTCCCCAGGTCACCCTCCAGTTCCGCAATTTCGGCCTCCACCCGGGTTACCTCCTCCCGCTCGCGCCTCCGGGCCTGGGAGATAAAGGAGAGGGCCTCCCCTGAGAGAACTACCTTAAAAGCCTCCCACAGGGAGATGGCCGAAGGGACAGACCCCACATTCTCATCAAAGTATCGCTGTAAGGATTTGATCAAGTCGGCACGAATAGTGGGGTCACGCAGGTACCAAGCATTGATTGGAGCCACCCTGCCCCCCCCCCCTAGGGAAGACATCGAAATGTAACAGTGCTGGGGAGTGGTCTGAAATGCCCCGCGCCAGATGGCACACCTCTCCCACCCTCCCAGCATGGGCCGCCGGGACAAGGATGTAATCAAGCCGCGAGAGGCTACCATGGGCACCCGAGTGGAAGGTGTATTGCCGCTGCGCGGGATGCTTTAGTCGCCAGCAATCCACCAGGCCCAGAGTATCTAAAAGGCCGGACAGCCAGGCATGTGCCCGGGGGAGGTCCCTAGGGGGATGGCGATCCAGAGACCCAGAAACCACCGCATTAAAGTCCCCCCCAACCACCAGCAGGCCACCCGGGAGGTCCAGGAGGAGGCGCCCCAAATCCGCAAATGTAGTAGATTGTAACCCAGGCGGGACGTACACTGATATAAAAACAAACACTCTACCCTCCATTCTACCCACCAGAACAGCGTAGCGTCCCCTATCATCATGGCGCACCTCATCAATCTCCAACGGGAGCGAGTTCTTAATCATGATACCCACCCCCCGCGAGCCCGAGGTGAAGCCCGAGTGGGCCACCAAACGATAGCCTCGCCGATTCATGGCATGAAAGGAGTTACCTATGAGGTGTGTCTCCTGCAGGAAGATAACATCTGGTGAGATACGTTTCAGGTATTGCAGGACCACACCACGCTTAATCCTGTCCCCCAGGCCGTTAACATTCCATGACAACACAGTCAAATCCCTACCCCCCATCATACGTAGAAGCGATCAGTCGTCCCCCACAGAGCATCTCGAGAGCAACAATACAGTAAAGGGCTTGCCTTGCGGTGCAAACCAACGACACACCCCCCCACCCCTCATCCCAACAGAACTCCCCCCTCCCTGCACCCCTGCATGAGCCCAAACAGCACCCCCAAAGTGCAGTGTGCCTGTCGCCCCATAGATGAAAACTAACTAGTCCCCTAGAGGAGGAGGGAAGCCCCCAACAGACCCCACATGACCTCCGTCGGAGGGGAACATAAACGATCAGTAAATGGTAAAGGAATGTTGTCCAGAGCAAGGCCTATTCTTCACCCCTCAGTTCTGATCCGGCGGGCCCTCCCCGCCAACCGCACCCCCCCCACCCCCTCGGCCCCGATCTCCAGGCAGAGTGTCCAACCAGTCCCCAGCCGCCTCGGGTCGGTCAAAAAAGTGCGTGCGCCCATCCACCTCCACCCTTAGCTTAGCTGGAAAAAGCATTGAGTACTTAAGGTTCAGGTCTCGTAGGCGACGTTTAACTCCGAGAAAACTCAATCTCAGTTTTTGGACCGCCGGAGTAAAGTCTGGGTAGAAATGCACATCCATGTTATCAAGCTTGACCGGTCCCTGTTGCCTGGAGGTCTGCAGGATAGCGTCTCTGTCCCGAAAATTAAAAATCCGGGCAATGAGAGGCCGCGGCGGGGCACCAGCCTTGGGTCTGCCCCCAGGGACCCGGTGAGCACGTTCCACCGCAAAAAGCTTACTCAGCCCCCGGGGCTGAAGATGGGTAAGGATCAATTCTTCCACAAAAAGATCTGCCGCCTCCGCCTCACGTCCCTCCGGCACTCCCACAATGCGAACGTTATTCCTCCGGGCCCGACCCTCGGAATCCTCCAGTCGCCGGTCCATCAGGGCGCTCACCTGGCCAAGCCGGCGCACCTCCTTTTGGAGGGCCACCACGTCCGTCGTGAGGCTCGTTGTGGTGTGGGCCAGGGAATCGACCCGGTCGTTGGTTTTGGACAAGTCAGCCCTCACAAGGCTAACATCCACCAGGACCGAGTCTATCTTTTGCGCTAAGGTGTCGAAGCGCTGGTCCACCGAGGCCTTCATCTCTGCGATGGCGCCCATGACGTCCCGGAGGGTCAGATCCACCGGTTGAGCAGATGCCTCCGTCGGGCCCGCCGGGGATGTGCGCGATGTCTCCGGAGATCCCTTCTGGAGGGTGTAGCGGTCCATACTGTTGGATTGAGGCGCCGGGCCGCGGCGGGTCGTCTTCACCTTCGCCCGGTCGCCATCTTGTTTGGTGGACATGCCTGCTCTCCCACCGTCGTGCCAATCTCCTCGAAAGGGCCGGTAAACCAGTTCACGGGTTCCGGGGGGGGGGAGGGCGACCACTGGGCCGCAGGACGACTCGCGGCCGGCGGGTCAGCCGGACACCTGGACAAGGCCACACCAGCGCACCCCGCTCCGCAACCCTACCTCGCTTGAGGGCAAGGAGAGCGCAAAAGCGAAAGTGAAAGCACGGGATACGCGAGTCGCCCAGCCCTGCCCGCCGCTGTTGTTCGCTTTGTCCCCGGATCGCCCCACTACTCCAATCCGGGGGGCCAGTGCGGAGAAGGCCGCAACCTTCAATCGGTGCTCCCACCGGTGTCCGGGGTCCGATTCGAAAAGGAAAAACGGATGGCGCCTCAGCTCGGGTTCACCGATGCAGTCCCCTCAACACGGACAGGATATAGCCAGGATTAATTCAGGAGGTCGTGGTGGTCCTCGGGAGCCTCGCACCTACGCGGCCATCTTGGTTGCGCGCTAGGCTCCTCCTCCCGCATTATCAGTGTTAACACAGCCTTTTGGCGACAGACCGCGTCCATGCGCATATTTTTCGTCAACCTTGGACCCGGTAGCGAGGGCATTGCCAAGTTGTCTGAGAGCCACAGCCGCCGCAGCTATGTCTATTCGACAGTCTGCTGGCCTAGTAATGGATCATACATTGATTGTTATGGTTCCACATGCTGTGGACACATTGTTAAACAGGACCAAGACACAACACTTAACTAGTGCGCGATTATCTGGTTATGAGCTGACACTGTTAGCAAACCATATACACATAAAGAGATGCAACACATTGAACCCAGCTACACTATTACCAATTCCAGCAGACCTAGATGAGATTGAGCAACATGATTGTCTGTTCAGAACAGAAGAAGAGACGAAAGGAAGAGTAGATCTTAAAGATACTCCCCTGACTGAGTGTGATGGTACTTTCTGGGTGGATGGTTCGTGTTTCAAGCTTCCGAATGGTGATACGACTGCTGCATATGCTATCACGACTTTGCACATGATTGTGGAAACTGCACGTGTGCCACAAAATTCGGCTCAAGCAGCAGAATTGATTGCCCTTACGAGAGCATGCGTGTTGTCTGAAGGAATGAAAGTGAACATATATACAGATAGCCAATATGCCTTTGGCGTGGCTCATAGTTTTGGGCGATTGTGGAAAGAACGTGGGTTCCTGACTTCGCATGGAGCTAAGATTCGGAATGGCAAGTTGGTGAATGATCTCCTTGAGTCACTGACCCTACCGTTACAAGTTGCGATTATGAAATGCAGTGCGCACAAGAAAATCACTGATGATGTTGGTCGTTGTAATGCGTTTGCTGATGAAACCGCGAAAGAAACAGCAAAAGATGTAAAAACTCGAATGTATGTTGCAGGCCCTGCCAGATGGGTTGGTGATGTTGGAATGTGTGAAAACACAATAGAAAGTGTAAAGTCCCTTCAAGCTGAAGCCACAGAGAAAGAGTTGAGCAAGTGGAGAGAAAGTATGGGTAAGTTGGATGAGAATGGTTGTTGGATTGATCTGTCAGAACATAGGCGATGGTTGTTACCTGATGCATATGTGCTTCCAGTGGTTACTATGGCACATGGAATGGCACATATCAGTACGAAAGGAATCTGTAAGTTGTTGGCTCCAGTATGGCAGAATGCTGGAATTCCCAAGTGTGCAGAGAATGTGGTCAAGAATTGTATGGTATGCTTGAAGTACAAACCTGGTAGGGGAACCCCAACTCCAGCTGGTCATTTTGCGCATCCATCATATCCATTTGAAGTTTTGCAGCTAGATTTTATCCACATGGAAAGGTGCAACAACCTAAAATATGTATTGGTGGTTGTTTGCGCTTTTTCAAAATGGATAGAAGCCTATCCCCTAAAGGACAACACTGCTCATCCACAGCCAAAGCCCTTGTGAAAGAATTTTTCCCTAGGTTTGGAATGACAAGAATGGTGTGGAGCGATAATGGGAGCGAGTTTGTGGGTCAAGTGATGAAGAATGTGTGTGAGGGATTAGGGATCAGGCAGAAGTTCCACGCTGCAAATCACCCCCAATCAGCTGGATTAGTAGAGCGCTACAATGGCGCTCTAAAACTCAAGCTGGCCAAAATCCAGGCGAGCTCAGGTCTTAAATGGCCTGACGCTCTGCCCCTAGCACTCCTGTCCACCAGAATGACCGTACACTCACGAGTGGGACTTAGCCCATATGAGGTCATTTTTGGCCGCCCGGCCAATGTATGGGGTGTGCCAAGACCGACGAAATTCAGTGAAATAGAACATCCAGTACTGCTTGATTACTTGTACGAATTGACGGCTAAATTGCGTGTTTTACACCAACAGGTGCACGATACTCTTCCCCAGGCCTCTGAGGCTCCAGGACACCCTATCGACCCTGGCACGTGGGTTTTGGTGAAAAATTTCCAGCGCAAAAGCAACGATGAGCCTCATTGGATCGGCCCTCATCTCGTACTTCTGTCTACAAGATCAGCTGTTCGAGTAAAGGGGAAGAAGAACTGGATCCACGGCGCCCATGTTAAGAGGATCCCTTTGCCTCTGCCGCATGACCAGTGGGTCCAGGAGGGTATCGCAGACTCTGAAACAGACACTGTACCTCGTTTTGTGCCGTTCAGTGATGCACGCATAAAAGGCACAACTTCAGCACAGGAAAGTGACAATATTTTGCAAGAAGCTGTGCCACCGTCAATTCGATTGGACACCACAGAGCCTGAACTCTTGTTTCAAGATCAAACAGTACCTGGCCGTCTCCACTATAATCTAAGACCAAGGCCTATGGACAAATAAATATTCTTTTCCTTTTACCTTTTTATTTTTTGATAACCATAGCTCTCCCATCTGAAGGACTTTCTTGATTTTTGTTTTTCGAACCACCATCCGGGTTCAGCTGCAGGGTCGCGGTGCCAAGACTTTGGGGTACAGGCCGAAGACGTTAGGTCAACGGTTCTGGTTGGTCTAGGGCGTTCCCTGGACTGACAGGCGTACTCCTTAGCAGAAGATACTCACCCGCCGCGAGCGGCACGATTAGAGGATGGAGTTTTTCAAGATGGAGAGACTCGCTGAGGAAATGAACTTTAAAGCAAGAATGTGTAAAATAATGAAGAGCAAACGTTTTATATTATTATGTCTGTTTATATTATGTAGTATGGTAGTGTTTACTGTAGATAAGGTTATCCAATCCAGTTGTTGCATTTTCATACCAGATAACGCTCCAACAGTTTATCAAGCCATCTCCAAACTACATAAAATATCTGAGTCCATACACGTGGATAAAGGAGATTGGTCACTGGTGGGGTGGTTCTGGGAACTGATATCTTCCTGGGGTTGGAAAGTTCTGATGGTCCTTGGAATGATCTTAGCCATCCTTTTCCTGTTCTGTCTGTGCATACAGTGTGCTCCTGCAATATGTGGCCTCTGTGCTACATTATGTGTAAGGAAACCTGTATCGAGGGACGAGCTAAGTAATAGGATGATGCTACAGCAACATCTCCATGACTTCATGAATATTGACCTAGACTCGGATTGAAATGAGTATAGTTATTGCCTATCTAAGGGCAAAAGGAGGGTCTGTCGTACTTTAGAATTTGGGACCGCGTAGGAGGCAGGGCCCTACCCCTGTCTATCCCGGTATTAGCGAACCGCGAATGGTCAATGCGGTATGTACAAGTGCTTTGTGTAACGTTTTAGCTATGAATGCACTATGTATACGTTATTATACATCACTACGTGGGTTCCATCTTAGAGTAGCGGCCATCTTATGGTTGCCCTCACATAGGCTACATATCATGAAGCAAATACGGGCCTTTTAGAGCACATGTGCTTTCCTTTGACTTCTCTGTGACCTGGGCAGCTTGGCTCCGCTGCCCCAGGTCAGTCCGGTCTCACGAGCTCCCCGCCCCCTGGCCACCTGTGATTAGCATCAGGGCTTGACACACCATAAAGTCTTTTCATCCTACACGAGTCTCCAGCTAATCTCTTTCACACCTGACTGTTCCTGTTTTATGGCTTGTTTTCCAAACAGGAGATGCTCATGTTTATTGGGGCCCATCGATATCTGATGTGGGATCTGAGCCTTGCTGGGTAAATAATTGCGGGCTGGCATAACTGGAATGTGGGATGGTCATCATGACTCTGCCTTTTCGTTTGAAATGTATACATGTATATGGCCATATCATAAAACCAAGAATGTATGCCTGAAGCAGGAAATTTTGTATTTAAAGAGAAGCCCGTTTCTGTAACTTTTAGCAGTCTCCTGAGAACATACACGCTGTTGTACTTCTAGGATACCTGTAATTGGTCTGCAGCCAATAAACTGATCTTTGACTTCACCCAGAAGACTCTGTGTTTCTGTAGGTCTGAAACAGGAAGAACCCGAAGTCATAGGGTGTGTTCCCCTGCACCGCTGGGCTTAAAATTCCCAGTACTTCACTGTCTCTGAATAAAGTCGACATTACTGAAGTGTCCAGAATTGCTATGTTCACTACAAGGTGCATTCAATGAGTGGTCAGATGAGTCTTGGAAAGTTCTAGATGTTTTAAAGGACAATATCTTACTACCTTCACTAAGTTTTCCATGTCATTATGTGTTTTATAAACTAAAGGGTATTGTGATAGATGAACACCCTAGCAACAAACTTCTAGGACATGTTAGTGTCACTAATAGTCACTGTGATGCATGAGCCTCTAATAGTCACTAGACTTTAGGTAATGGAAAGTAAGGGGTAGTTAGCCTGTGTAACGTTAGAATGGGGATGTACAATGGGACATCTTCTGCTGTGTGCTACTGTTCACTGATCACCCACATATTAGGCCAAGATTGTGTGCACTCTACTATTCACTGATACATGTGAAACCTTGCTAAGCTAGTGCATGACACATTTTATTGGACTAATGTGATGTGTATACATGACTTTAGGTATGTGATGTCCCAATAGTGTGTATTACTCAGTAGAAAGTGAACATTTTTCTGCAACAGCAAAAAGGGTTTAAAACATAGCTGTCCAATTCAACATGTAGTACATGATAATGTGTCATTTTATGGGAACATTTGGTGTATTCAGGTCCTTGTATGTACACTGTCTAAAAGTATGTTGTGTCCCCTTACCATTTGTGGCGAAAAGTTAAGTTTGGTGGCCTATATGGCCAAAAGTATTTGAGGTGATGACCAGTGGCACTGTATACATCTGGATGACATGATGTCTACTTCACCCATGGTCTTGTAGTTGTGTTGGGGGATAATCACTATGAGCAACTGCTGTACCTTTTCATTTCTAATTGCAGCATCAATTCAGGCAAGTGGAGGAGGAGAGCCCCACATCAGTGGGGACACAGCTGGCCACTGTGGTTCCAGGTACGACATTACCAACATGGAGGAACCCAGTCATCCAGAGGGTGTTGGGAGTGCCACAGAAGATGCAGGCTCAAGATCATCATCATTATAGACTGCCTTGAGTGGACACTTCTGAGTGGTGGTGGGTGATGCAGGACATTTGCCACCATCGTCCTTGCCCCTTGTTCTAAGTTCCAGCTCCACCTTCCCTGTTGCTCCCCACACAGTTGGCCATGCCAGGTCACCTATGAGGGGGCAGTCTCCTTCGCTCTAGGCCCATCAGCCCCTGCCCCCCACTTCTGCACTAAGTGAGGAGGAAATTGCCAGCCTGCCAATTCGTGCAGATGGTGGTCACCTGGAAGGTATTTAAGGTGCCATGTCTAACCTAGAGAGATCCTTTCAGGTTTGGGCCTCCTCACTGGCTGCAGCCTCCCATTTTCCAACTTCTGTTCCTATCACCAAACTTGCTCCATGCGCAAGCACACATACACACCCTTCCGGACCCCATCAGCACATCCACACACAAGTCCAGAGAACACAAAAAAGCAGACATGCATCCAAATATGCAGACACCACCACACTCACATTGACAATCAGCTCCATTGTACAGCAGTGAGACCACCACACCCACATAAACACACCACTCACCCATCACATCCCCACACAGCACAGCAGAACCCACACATGCATGATCACAACAGACACCCAGCAATTCAATCGCTCCCAAATCTTAAGTTCGAGGTGCCTGGCATGCCATGTATGTGCCCTTTTTACAGGAGGCTCCCTAGCAGTGTCATATGGACAAGTTTTGTGGCACAGCATTTAGCTGGACCACAACCAGAAGGCTTTGGACTGGCCATTGGCCTTTGTTTGAATATTCATTTATTGGATTAATAAAATCCTTTCTTTGGTTTTATACATAATGGTCCTGTATTACTTTTCTAATTAGTATATGTTTTGTATACCTTGGGAGAAGTGACAGCAGTTCTATCTGTTTAAAACTGATTGGGGATCCATTTGGAGGGGTTTGTGTAACCTGCGCTTGGGACTAATGCAGGAATTACACAGGAGAAGAATAAGTGTTAAATGGATGCATATGTGGGATGCATTCAAATGATAGTTAGGGATTGATATGAGTGTGATAACATATAGTACGTTTTTCAACTTGTTTTGGGTAATCTCTCCACCATTTAGCTTGCTATTCTCCCTATGATGTAGATTTGATGTGTGTTTGATGTGCCAGGTAATTATGTGTTACATTCACACATAGAGAGTGTTGAATTGTCATATTTTTGTACTTGGAGATGTGTCCTTTTTAGAGTGAATAGCTGAGACATACTTGATGTATATGTGAGACAAATCTTGGTCCTGCTGTGTTTTCCTTTCTGACTAGCACTTCCATTTTGGCCACATATTCATGGCACTTGGTGATGGTATTGGTTGCCCATAATATGCTTCATTCGAAGACACATATAGGTTTTAAGGCATGTACGAGGTGTTATGTGGGCTAGGGCCGGAGTCTTTCAGGACCCCCCTTGTTGAGGGAAGCCTATTCCTCAGGGAGCGTTTGCATTATCACCTTTGTATGGTTCTCACACTGATTGCTAGCTATCCCATATAACTGCCATGTCCTTTTACTGAGGGTGATGTTTGGGGTCTAGTACAGATATTTTCCAGGGGGTATATTTCAGTGTCATGACACATACCTTCAATTTTCTCTCTGACAACAGGACCTTGCAATTGTGAAATGTGAGGGTGTGATGGAAAATAATATGTGGGGTACTGATGGCGAGCTGCTGTTCTGTTACACCAATCAATGCACACTACATGATCCATGATTCTGAGTTTTGTACGCATGTAAAATATAGTGAGGTGTGCCTCTGTAGTGTTCATGACCTGGCTGCAGGGGGCATGATGGAACAATGCTTGGCACATACATCAATATTCATTGGGGGAGGGGCACGCATAAAATATTTGACCCAGTGCACCAAAATACGTGGACAGGTCCATGTCGGGCCTTCTATTTGCTATGGAGTCAATGGTGAGAGGCAGGCATATGGCTTGGGCATGATTTGGCAGGCAGGCGGGGAAACTGGCTTTCTTCCCTCCAACAGCTGCATTGGCCTATTGAACTGCCTGTGTTGGGGTTGAGGCGGCAGTCTTTCTTCTATGTGACCGCATATATTGTGATTGAGCTGTCGCACTGCCACTGACGCCACCGAGGTCCAAGGACCACCAAAGTCATAATCAGCCCCTAAGATTCACACTCACCATTTAACTACAGTGAGGAAAGATTTGCTATTGCCACTCCAAACTTAACCACTATAGGAAAAGTGCTGGAACTTTAGGTATTAAAATTAACTACTCCCAGAAAATTATATTAGACATTAAACTAAAATTAATACATTACAGAATGCTATAAGCCATTTTAATTATCCCAAAAGGGCCAATAACATAATATAAAAAAGGACAATTGTAGGTACTTTGAAAAAAACAAAAGTTTACTATAATTTTAAAAATAGAATTAATTACCTAAAATACATTTTAAATTTCTATTAAAAACAGTTAAACACATGATAAATATTGTACATCTTTATTAAATTACATTCCTTTTTAACTCCAAGTGAGAAGCACATTTCTATGACACCTTTATTTAAAACCCTCAAAGATATTCAAACTAATAATATATTTATTTGAAATAACAAGGAAAAAAAAATGATCTATACAGTTATATACAGAAAGACATGCTTATTACAGATTTGAAAAAAAGAAATGAAAAACATAAAGCAACATAGAAAAGAAATTAAACACAATGAAACAAAAACAATTAAAATATATATAATTTTTTAACATTAATTCAATATAAAAAAACTAAAGTAAAAAAAACAACACAACAATTTGAAACATGAAAGACGTATGACATTAAATCTTTTAATTTCCTCTGCCATAAGTGTGGTACATGCAGTATTTCAGTCAAAACAGCTGATGAATGTAAGGAGATGAACAACTATCTAATCGTATAGCCTTAAAAAGTTTAACATGCCCCCAACAGGTTCGAGACAGAGGTGGGAACTGGCACAGACAAAAACAGCCCTAATTGTTCTTGTACAAAAGACTGCATGTGTGAGCCCAAGAGAACATGTTCAAGGTTCAAGTGTTTATGTTATGCTAATGTACTTTGACCCTGGTGTAGGACCTGAGCAAAATATACAGTTCCTCATTACATATGCGCATTTAACTATCTGTTTTACAAACATGCACCCTAAATTCAGCTTTTTTTGCAAGGTTGTTGCTTTGCACCTTGCCCAAACTTGCAACATTCTTTTTTTTTGGGGGGGGGGGTAATATGTTTATTGGCATTTTCTTAATTGCATTACAGAAACATTGTTCATCAGCAAAACATATAAGCATGTTCAGTTTGACGTCAGCATCATATCCAAACAGCAGTGGTGGAAATCAAATAGCTGTGTTATGCACCAAAACATCATTGTGGGCCCCTTCCTTTCCCTCCACCTGTACACCTCATATTAGGAAATCATTGTGAATCAGAGAGAGAGAGTCCATAGTGTGTGAGCCATGGCTTCCATATTTTCCAAAACTTTTTGGGACAGCCCCGTGCTTTATAAGTCGTCTTCTTCCCTAACATGTACAGATCCATACTCTTTTTCCATTCAACCATAGACGGACTCGCCACAGCCCCCCATGCCTTAGCCAGGTCACGCTTCGCCACCACTAATCCTAGGTGAAGTAGGGTTAACTTTGGTTTTGGGAGGTCAATTTCCATGGATATTCCTAGCCAAACAAACAATGGACTAAGTGGAATTGTCCCACCCAGAATAATTTCCAGCTCCTCCAGCAGGGTTGCCGAATACAGTTGAATCTTTGAACACTCCAACACAGTGTGAAAGAACGTACCCTCTGACCCAGTACAGCGCAAACAGTCAGGTGTTTCCGCCCTCCCTATGCGGTGCAGTCGCGCTCTATCATAATTTGATCTATGCAAATATTTGCATTGAATCAGCCTGAGTCGCGACTTGATGGCCACCTCTCAAGGATGCATCAAAGCCATTTCCCAGTCTAAGTCGTCCATCCTTCTCTGACTCCCATTTCGTCCTCAGCTTCTGCAATGTGTCTGGCTTATTATTGACTATCGTTCTATATGTCCAAGAGACTGCCTCTTCCGTTATCTCCCCCATCAAGAGTCGTCCCTCTAAAGGTGCATATTCGGAGAAGTCATTAGTGTCTAAGCGTTGTGCCCGCCATGCGTGGGCCAGCTGCAGGTACTTGTAGTGTTGAGTTGTGTTCATGTCATACTCAGTCTGGAGATCTGAGAAAGTGACCAGCTCTTTACTGTATAGTAGGTCCTTGTGTTGTGAAATGCTCAGCAAGTCCCACTTCCGAAAACCTCGCAATTTTGTAATTTCCTGAAGCCGGTTCCCCACCCAAAGTGGGTTTCTCTGGTGACCCGACCGTCCCATTTCATCTGTCTATCAGTCTGTTTCCTTGCTGCTATAACGATCCGTGTCGCTGTTAGGAGCTGTGTAGCACCCCCCCATATATATAGTGTGTGTATGGGCGCTTAGTGAGCTGTGTGTGTTCAAGTGCATATGTGGGATGATCTCTCTCTACGTGTTTCCATTTGTTCACAACTACTAGATGGACTGCCCAGTAATATACCCGAAGGTCTGGCAAGGAGATACCGCCATTATATTAATTGCATTGCAATGTCGCCAGCACTATCCTGGGCGGTCTCCCGTCCCAAAGAAATGTCCGGAGTGTGTCATCGATTTTAGTGAACACCTCAACTGGTATTAGCTGGTAGGTATTTTGCAGTACGTACAGGAATTTTGGGAGCACTATCATTTTGTATAGGGATGCCCTGCCCATTACGGTCAGTGGCAGGGTCCTCCATCTCTCTGTGTCTGCGCGAAATTCCCTGAGCACCCTATAAAGATTGCGATCCAGCGCCACTGTCGCATTTGTTGTGATATAGATCCCTAGTTATGTTATGCCCTCTCGAGCCAACTGGAGTTGGCTTGGGCCTACATAATAACCACCGCTCTTGTCTGCTGAGTATAGATACAATTTCCCCCTGTTCATTTTAAGTCCTGCATGTGCGCCATATGTTTCATAACTTTCCGTAATATTAGGGAGTGTCGTTTCCAGGTTTGTGACATACATTAATATGTCGTCAGCATATAGAGAAATGATTTCGTCAGTCTCTTCTGTCTCTCCAGTCCGGAATCCCGTTATGTCCGGGTGTGTTCGGATCACACAGGCGAATGGTTCCAGCACCAAAGCAAAGAGCAGGGGGGATAGTGGACATCCCTGGCGAGTGCCCCTACCTATGGGGAATTCCTGTGACACCACCCTTTGACTCTAACCCTTGCCATGGGTCTATCATAGAGTATGGTGATCCATTGCCGGAATACCGGGCCAAATCCAAACTCCTCCAAAGAGGACATGAGAAAGGGCCAATGGACAGTGTCAAATGCCTTTTCGGCGTCAAGGGTCAGTATGAGGTGTGGATCATCTCTTTTGTTCACCACTTCCAACCAATTGTGCAATCTCCTCAGGTTGAGCCTTGTCGACCTTTTCGGCATAAAGCCAGACTGGTCCCTGTGGATGAGACCAGAAATTACCACTGTGAGCCTGTTTTCAAATATTTTGGCTAGTATATTGGTCTCCACGTTGATAAGGGAGATAGGGCGATACAGGCTGCACATTTGTGGTGGTCTGTCTTTCTTAGGTATTATCGCAATCGTGGCTGTCCGCAAGTCTCTGGGGAGACTCCCCATCTCATCCACCTCCAAGTATAGTTGGAGTAGGTGTGGGCTAAAGAGCGTCACGTGTTGCTTAAAGAATTCCGGAGGGAGTACGTTGAGCCCTGGGACCTTCGCAATATTTCACTGACCAATGGCTGTCATAATTTCTTCTCTTGTAATCTTATTGTCTAATGTCTTGAATGAATGAATGAAATTACATTTGTATAGCGCTTAGCTACCCTGAGGCCTCCTAGCGCTTGCGGAGCGGAGAGAACTAAGGAGAGAGAGACTCACGCTAGTGTGCTGAGAGAAAGAGGTGTGTTTTAAGCAGTTTACGGAAGCTCGACAGAGCAGGTTCTCCTCGGAGGGTGGGGGGGAGGGCATTCCAAAGGTTGGAAGCATTCAGAGAGAACGAGCGTCCACCCCACCTAGATCTTTGGACTTTCAGGAGAGTGGCAAGAAAAGCAGAACTGGAGCGAAGAGTCCTGGGGGGTTGATAGGGGGTGACCAAGGACTGAATAATGTGAGAGCCGGTTTTCCAAATAGCTTTGTGGGCTAAGCACATAGCTTTGAAATGGATCCTTGCTCAGATGGGCAGCCAGTGGAGATTCCTTAAAGCAGGCTTTGACTCGTTGTCTGATAGTTTAGGGAGTTGTATTCCCCGAATATATTCTCGGACTTGTGATACCTCGGCAAAGTCACGTTGCGTGTAAAAGGCCTCGTAGTAGTTCGCAAAGGCGTTGGCTATTGCGACTGGGGTCACCTGGGTCCGTTTGTCCCCCCCTGAATCTGGGAGACCCATCTACTGTCAAGCTCTTTTTTGCTAAGCCATGTAAGCAATCTACCTGTCTTGTCGCCTGCGTCGTACAGTCGCCAGTGCATTGCTTGTAGCGCATGCTGTGCATCTTTTCTAGCCAGTGTGAAATATTCCTGTCGAAGAAGTTGTAAGCTGCGTAGCAGGAAGGGATCATTGCCCGAACTTGCCTGTGTTTCGAGCTGCATTAATCGGGATTCAAGCCCGGTGATCTCTTCTTCCTCTTTCCGGTATTTATGGGCTATAATGTTTTGCGCCCTATCCTGTAGTACGGGTTTGTATGCCTCCCATAGTGCAATGGCCGAATCTACCGACCCCACATTTTCGCTAAAGTATAGCTCTGTATCTGTCCTGAGTTCCCTCGCGACCTGAGAGTCCTTTAATTCCCAAGCGTTAAGTTTCCATTCCCTGTTCTGCCAGTGCGTATGGGTACCCACTGTGAGCCACAAGGGCGAGTGATCCGAGAGGCCTCTTGCCAAAAATTCTGCCTTGTGTATCTCGCCTAGTTCACCCACCGGGGCGAATATGTAATCTATCCTTGAAATGGCTTTGTGGGCACCTGAATAAAAGGAATAGGCTCTAGTCTGGGAATGCTGCCTACGCCATATGTCTGTAAGTGTTAATGTGTCTGTGAACCGTTTAAGCGGCTTCTCTTTGGGATTTCTCGTTGTGACAGTCGTACGGTCAATTGTGGGGTCCATCACGTCATTGAGGTCACCCCCAATAATGTGTGTGTCAGAAACCGCCTCTAGCAGAATTGCTGCAAGCCTCTCCAGTGTTTGCCTTTGAAGCCTTGGTGGTGCATCTACACTAATAAAGGTGACGTTTCTTCTGTTCCACACTCCTTTAACCGCTACGTATGTATGTATGTCCAAGTGCGTTCTAGTCTGAAGGGTGGGCTTTTCCTGATTAGTATTGCCATACCACTTCCCCCAATGGAAAATCCAGCGTGGGCTAATGTTTTATATGCACCTCGGCCTAAAAAACCACATTGAGTTCCTTTTAAGTGAGTCTCCTGCAGGAGAACGATATCCAGTTTCAATCTTTTAAAATATGCGGCCACCAGTCCTCTCTTAATCTTATTCCCCAACTGTAGAAGAACCCCAACCCCCATCCCACCACCCGCCCCCTCACACTTCCCCAGTATCCAACCGACTCTCCCTAGGGTCAACAGGACCAACTGTGTTGTGTTCAGATTGGCGAGGTCTATCGCCCACCCCCAAAAATCCATTGTCTTAAACTTCTCCCTGTCCCTCCAGACCCCCCCTCTCGAATTCACTAGTCCCAACTAGGCTATCTGGGGGTTGGACCCTCAAACTGGTAAACTCAGAGCCTGGCTAGTAGGTCAGAAGTGTCCACTGAGAATCATGACAGTTCAAACAGTCTGGCCCTGAAAGAAAAAGGGGAAAAGAAAGTAAAAGTATGGGGAAAGGGGGGAAAGGGAGGGCAGGGAAAGGAGGGCAAAGGGGGGAGGGGAAAGCCGAGAGAGAGAGGAAGAGAGAGACAAGCACAGGAATATCGGGATCACAAGGGAGACTGGGCACACTGGATGGCGAGTGATGTATTTCATCAGTCCGCTTTCCTGTCGCTCTCCAGGCCATCTACTGCTCATCAGCTTCATCATCCACGCGTTGTGTCCCAGTGTCTTTTTCAGTCTCTGTGCCAGTCTCTCCCTACGTTCCAGGAGATTAATATTTTGCAACAAAGGGTGATCTTCCTCTGATTCCGTTGTAATATCCTTATCGTTGCAGTCCGCCGAGTGGCGCACGACAAGTTCCTCTGACTTCTCTATTCCTCTGGAGCTGCCCGGTGGGGCATGCTCTCCGAAACCAATGCTCGCGGTATGGTCCCTGCCACTCTCCTGTTCCGGAATGGCGTTGGTTTTAGTGTCGTGTTCAGAGCGGTCTCGTTATTCCTCCTTGTGTGATGTTGCGATCTAGGTTTATTGCTGCGCAGTGTTGGGGCTTTCCCGGAGCACTGGGTGCTCTCGGTAGGGGGCACTCCTCCAGCCAGTGCCACACCTCCTCTGGAGTGTTGAAGAATAAAGTCTTAGCTTGATAAATCACCTTATGTTTGGAGGAAAGAGGAGCAAGTACATAATTTTCAGCTGCCGCAGTTTGTCTTTCACAGAGTCAAACGTTTTATTTTGCTTCTGTACCTCTCGGGAGTAGTCCAGGAATACCATGATCCTCGCGTTATCCATTCAGATTTCCCTTTTTTGTAGAAATACCCTAAGAACGACCTCTCAGTACTGGTAATTAAGAAACTTTGCAATCAACGGCCGTGGGGGTGCTCCCGTCGGGGGTCTGGCCCCTGGTATTCTGTGCGCTCTCTCTATAATGAAGCATGGTGAAAAGTGGGTATCAGGGTCCAACAGCCAGGTATGCACCAGCATCTGCCCCTTAAATGGCCTCCGGAAAGCCAAGAAAGCAAAGAATATTTTGCTGAGCTCGATTTTCCGTATCATCGACTCTCCAAAGGAAATCTTTTATGGTCCCCATCAGGGTGGTGACCTCGCCCCGAAGCGTGTGGGTGGTGTCCGCGACTTCCGAGATACGGTGCTCTGCTTGTGTGACTTTTTCAGAGACATTACGCAAGTCCTGGCGGAGCAGGTTAACATCAATTTTAATCTCATCAATTTTGGCTTCGAGCACTGCTCTGGAATACTGGATGGCTTGAAGGATAACATTGTTATCGGGGGGATCTGCCGGGCCTACGGCGGGGGGGGGGTCCAGCGCCTGTAGCAGTTTGACAAATTTGTCAATTTTCCCTGTTTCTGTGGTTTGTGGTCTTTGTCCCACACCATCTACAGCCGTCACTCGCGGGGGCAGCAGAAAAACAATAGCAGGAAGATAACGGGGGCACCCGTCTTTATATTCCATTCGTTTCTCACGGCGCCTTCTCCGTGGGGCCAGTTAACGCTGATGTTCCCTGTGAGCTGTTCCCCCAAGTGAAATCACAAGTCCCTTGGCGCTGGCTCCGGATCGACGCAGGCAGTCCCCTCCGAGGAGCCGGAGTGTTCCCAGGTAGGGATACGCTGGCAGCAATGTCTACAGTCCCGCTGTCGGGCACTCCGGCTGGCAGTAGCACCTCCTTCTCGCCTTCTGCACACTATGATTCCGACTGATGTGTGGGCAGTCCGCCGCCTCTCTGGGAGCTCCCCAGGTATGTCTTCTTTGCCACCCGGGGCTCAGACCGCGGCCATTTTGTCCGCAGCCGGGTCTTAGCTTCCCACTCAATTTTCGAGCTGTTGCAGACCAATAGTCTTCCGAATAACTCAATCAGGACATGTATAATGGCTTCTTGCACTCGGTCCATAGTTTTGGGATGCAGGATCATGTAAATAATCGAAGGATTATGTCAGGATCATTGCTCGGCCATCGGAGCTCCGGTCGGACCCGTCTAGTCCGCCATGCTGCTCAAACTTGCAACATTCTTATGCAGGAGGGAGGGGACTCTGACCTCTTTTTTTCATTAGAAAAACAGTTTATGAACAAGAGGTGTGCTGTGCACGATCCATTGGCTAAAGGAGAAAGAGGAGGGACAATAGAGGGAGGTGGTGCTTTGTTGTGCAATTATTTTCATTGTGTTTTTGCAGTGTGATGTAATTTTTTTAGCTCTGCCAGTTCATTCTACTTGGAAATGAATCAATTATACAGCCAGCTTGCACAGTGTGTACTTTCTTTACTTCTGAGGATCACACTGTTGAGCGCCCAAAGCATAATATCTACTTGCCTCTTTATTTATGCAAGGCTATATTTATTTCAAGCATTACATTTATAATTTGGCGCCATCAAAAACACTCCTCTGGTTGTGGCCCAGAGCAGTGCGCGTGACTGTGCAACTGTATGAAAGCAATACTACCTGAGCGCAGAAATATATATACCATAACTTGCAAGTTGGTTATATGGACTTACTCCTTCATTAAACTCTTCGTTATTTTTACATTTGAAAAATAAGCAATAAAAAAAGATATAATTTCATTAACATTAATTTAATATAAACATAAGAGGAAAAATAAAACACAAAAAATGTAAACAACACAAACTTATGTCACTAAGATTTCAAATGCCCTCCCCTCTCTATTTTCCTATAAATCCAACATTCACAAATAGATTGCCATGTGTGGCAAGTGCAATCAGCCAAAATGGCTGATGAATGTAAGGAGATGACCAACTATCTAACCGTATACCCTTGGGATCTGGCAAAGACAAAAACAGCCCTAAGTGTGCTTGTACAAAAGATTGCGGGCAGATTTACAAGAAGCTAACGCATCTGTAGAGATGCGTCAGTTTCCTTGCGCCAGCCTGCGATACCCTTGCGCCACCATAGATACGGCGCATTTACAATACGGCGCACGATGGCGCAAGGATTGACAAATGCGTCAGAAATTCTGACACATCAGTTGGTCGAAAATTGCGCATTGCTGGAGTCGTGTCACAAGCACGACGGAACTCCAGCAATGCATGGTGAGGACTATACGAATTTTACAGCGTCACTCCTGACACCTGCTTCAAAAAGGCATAAGGTCTTGATGCAGTGGTATCCTATAAGTGTCGCAGTGAAATCTTGTAGATTTCACTGCGTCACTTCTACAAATCTGTCCTGCATTATACCTGATGCAGATATAATGTGACGCAGAGCTTAACAACGTGACGCATCTCCCTAGATGCGTCACGTTGTAAATGGGCCGTAATGTGTTGCATTGTTTCCGCTGCCGCTGGGTCACAAAAAGTGATGCAACAGCGGCGCAAAAGTGTTGCAAGGGACTTGTAAACCTGTCCCTGTGTGTGTGAGCCCAAGGGAACTTGCTCGGGGTTCCAAGGTTAAATAAAGCTAATGAACTTTGACCCATGTGTATGGTAAGAAAAACCTGAGAAACGCAGAGTTTTTCCACTTCGAATGCATATGTAACTATCTGTAGTTTACAAACATGCACCCCAAATTCAACTTTTTTGCAAGGTTGTTGCTTTGCACCATGCCCAAATGTGCAACATTCCTATGCAGGAGGGAGAGGGCGAGAACCAGTTCATGAACAGGGGTGTTCTGTGCACGATCCATTGGCTAGAGGAGAAAGAGGAGGGACGATAGAGGGAGCTAGTGCTTCATTGTGTAATTGTTCCCATTTTGTTTTTGCAGCGTGAGATAATTTATTTAGCGCTGCAGATTTGTTCTACTTGGAAATGAATCAATTGTGCAGCCAGCCAGCACCGTGTTTACTTTATTTTCATCTGAGGATCACGCTGTCGAGTTCCCAAAACATGACATTTACTTTCCTCCTCACCTATGCAATGCTATATTTATTGCAAGTATCACATTAATAATGCGGCACAATCAACAACACTGCTCTGGTTGTGGCACTGCGTGTGACTGTGCAAAACTCAAAATATATATAAGATAACTTGCAAATTGGCTATATGGGCTTACTCCTTCATTTAAATCTTCCTTGAAACACAGTTTTATCCCTGGCACAGGTACTACATCACGCACTAATATGGCAGTGTCTATCATGTATGCTGTTTTACTTTTGATTTTGCTGCAATAATATTGAATACGCAATCATTAGTACGTTGTTGGGGTTTCATTCAGAATTTTGTGGTTAATAATCTAAATTTGGGGTCTCTGGGCCTTATTGGAATGTATTGCAAACATTTAGGGGCATATGTACAAGCCCCTATCGCCACGGGAACCTCACGATAGGCGCTTTGCCTTATTTACAAGGCAGCGTTAAGCCACTTACTGTGACTTAACGCTGCTTTGTAAATAAGGGCCCCTTTCACGCCATGCTTAGCATGAAAGGGGTGGGCAGTGGGTGTTGCGGTGGGCGTTCCATTACAACACCCATTGGTTTTGTCGCTGCCCCCTATTTATATGGGCAATGTAAATAGGAGGCAGCGCCAAAATTGAGACCAGGGAAAACCTGGTCTAACCTGGCAAAATGAGGAGAAATGCTTTATTTCTTCTCGTTTTTTTTTTCCATGTGTGATGCCTTGTGCAGCACACATAGAAAAAGCAAAATGCCTTGAATTGTTTATGTTCAGGAAGGTGACGCTTTAGAAAAAAGAAAGACATTTTGTAACTTCCATGTGTGCTGCGTTAAGCAGCACACATAGAAGTGACCAAACGGCATTTCAAGATTGTTTTATGCGCAGGAAGGGACACCTTCCTACACATAAACAATCTTGCCCTGCACACAGACAGCCTTGCACTATGGTGGTGTAGCGCCAACACAGGGGGAAAGGTAAGGCTGCACCATATTCTTGTAAATATGGTGCAGTCCTTCGTTTCTGAAGTGGCGGAGTGAGGCGGTAACCCATGACGGCTAACACCTCACTCCACCACTTCCTTGTACATATTCCCCTTCATGTGAGCCCAGTAGCTTGGTTCTCGCTTGTTGGCATCAGGTTTCCTGCAGTACTCTGTGTGACATGAAAAAGTTTCATGGATTATTTCTAATAAGAAAGAAATTAATTAATGGCATAAACTGATATCATGGCTGCTGACACAATAGATCCGCCCACCACATCAGAACTGATGTATTAAAGGTAGGAACTATTAATCAAATATTGATGTTGCCTTCTATATATGTGAAGCTTCCTGTAACATTGAATTGTTTGTAAATCTTTTAAGGCCTTAGGATTTCCAGAAGCCATAGCCTTGGTTTCAAACCTGGCAAGGGAAGCAGGAATTTCTCAGAAGAATGGGGACAGTATTGTGTACTGAGTGGTACCTTTCTCTGAAGGCCATTCTGTGCTTTCTTGAAGGGAAGATCTTGACCCCTGCTCATTAGGTTTTTGCTGACTCATGGACATGCTGCAATGACTTCCGTTGAGGGAAACTGTATCTATCCAAGGTTGATCTTACCGCCAACAGACAACTTTCCAATGAGCGCCTTGGTCAACTGAAATGAACATTGTATTTGACCTTTTTCTATGCTACCTGCTATTTCACATCAAACACTAATTGGACTTTAGGCTTTCCAACTTGTCATGCTTATCTTTCCTCCACAATAAAAGAAGCTGGGAAGCACTAGACAGTGCACCACATGACAAACCACAAGTAACATTTTCCAGAGAATTTGGGATGGAGAACGGTCCAGCACCAGACCCAGTAATTGCCTGAATTATAAGCACAGACAGAGACGAGACATTGTATTGGTAAAAGTCTAACAGTGTTTACTCTTTGGTTGCTGCTTGCTCACATGGCTTATACTGTGGGGCCGATTCCGTCCGCAAAACAAACCGACCGACACGGATCCGGACCGAACACCGACCGACATGGACCAGCGCCGTGCGACCTGTGCAGTACGATGCAGCGTGTGTGAATTAAAACCGACACATGCAAAATACAAGCCGTACGACTGAGCCGTAGGGAAAATAGTGATCCGGCCGGAAAACCAACGTAAATATCACCGACCGACACAAACCCGGAATGAAGCCGACCGACCCGTACCCGCGATGTACGATTTGCGCAGTACGACGCAATGCGTGCAAAACCAGACCGACTCGCATAGAGAACAAGCCGCACGACTGACAGGCACAGACAACCTGGCACACATGCAATAGAGACCGCCGTGAACGATGCGTACCAAACACAGAAGACAGGCAGCATGAACGAGGCGGAGAAGCCCGCACAAGGCAACAGTAGCGTCCGTTTCCGTCACATGAACGTCTCCTTCATGCCTACAAAACACAAAGGAAAAAAGACAAAAAAAGGACCAAACAAGCAATGACAAAGCCAATAAATACCCCAAAAAACATGGGACAAAGACACACCCACCACTGCAACTATATAAAGGACTACAATCACTACCATCATCCCTTGCAAACAGGAGACACAGCCAGCAGCAAACAGCAGTACACAGCAACCACAGACACACTCACAACTCACCCATCACACAACTCACACACCATCAGCACCTCATACAAAAGCACACACACATACACCCAGCAAAACCAACACCAACCCACCATCACTTGCACCTTCACACACACATCCCTCACCACCACCACCCATCACCATGCCTCCAAAGAAGAATCCAAAGTTTACAGATAGTGAGTTAGAAGTGCTGGTAGACGAGATCATCAGAGTAGAGCCACATTTGTTTGGTACATTGGTCCAAAGGACCCCCATCTCACAGAAAACCCAGATGTGGGCGAGGATTGTGGACAAGGTGAACGCCCAAGCACCAGCAAGGCGCACAAAGGACGACATCCAGAACAGGTGGTATGACGTGCGCAGGAGGGTCAAGAAACTCATCGAAAAAGATCACGCCCTGAGTGTAGACAAAAGCATGATTGGGCCTGTAGTCACAGATAATGCTCTCCCTCCTGATTGGCCCATCAAGACCTCTCAGAAACATGCCCACATCACAGGGAGTGGAAAATGACTGACAAGATGGCTGACACTGGGTCCTGCTGTGGGGAGCACAAGGCCCTGCTAGGGTCTGTGTGCAAATCAGAAGCAGGACACCACTGACTGACATCCTGAAAGACGTTTCATGATGGGAAGGAGGACTGACAGCCCTGACCATACTAATCAGCATGGGGAGACACCCCCCCTCAACACAAACTCCACACAACTCACCGGGTACAATGCATTGACACACACCTCATTGAAATATCAGCAAAAGTTACCCCATACTGGGTGCTGCTGTGTGAAGCACAGGGGCTCACTTGGGACTTGTAGCCTAGCAAACACAAGAATTTCACAGTCAGCCATCTTGCCATTGCCGTCACACCCCCTCACAGGGAGGCAGAGTCAAGAGGGAGGAAGTATGGGCATGCTGGGAAGGGGGGTGTAGCCAAGAGTATGATGGGACTCGCAGTCACAGACAACCTACACCCACCCACATGGCCCAGCAAGCTCACACTGAACCATACTCGCCTCACAGGGAGTGGGTAAGGACTGACAAGATGTCTGGCACTGGGCTCTGTTGTGGGAGCACAAGGCCATGCTGGGAAATGGCCAACAACAAACATCAGGACTTCACAGTCAGCCATCTTGCCATTGCTGTCACACCCCCTCACAGGGAAGCAGTGTCAAGAGGGAGGAAGTATGGGCATGCTGGGAAGGGGGGTGTAGCCAAGAGTATGATGGGACTCGCAGTCACAGACAAACTACACCCACCCACATGGCCCAGCAAGATCAAACTGAACCATACTTGCCTCACAGTGGGAAGGGACTAACAAGATGTCTGACACTGGGCTCTGTTGTGGGGAGCACAAGGCCATGCTGTGAAATGGCCAACAACAATATCAAACTCTGTCCGTGACAAGCTGGGAAAAAGCAGTGTACAGGCAGGCATCTGTTTGAAAAGTAGAAAATGTCATGTTTGTGAACCAACGATGCATGTAGAAACATAAATCACATTGTGTGTCTCTTCCAAACACAGGTGGTGTTGGGCACCCAGCACCAAATGATGAGGATACCCAGTCCCACACTCTGGTGGACACTGAGCTCTCTGGTCTGACTATCTCACTGTCCTCTTCGGATGACGACGACCAACCTGGCCCCTCTGGTGTGAGCCATCATGCAGCACTAGCAGGATCAACATCTGCCCCCCCTGTACCCATGCCTCCAGCATTTGGACACCGACAGGGCACCCCCGCCAACACGGACAGACCAAGGACAATCAACACTCACAGCACAGGGACACAGGACCTCCCGGAAGCTACAGCCAACACCACCAGCAACACCACCCAAGGGGTCCCAGTGTCACCTGTGCGTCCTGCCGCTGGTCCAGCCCGTGTGGAGAGGGGTGCTGGGAGGGGTGGGAGGTATAGTGCGTGCCTTGCAGAGGGGTCTGGACTGCATGATGACCCCCACCTGGCACGCATCTGAGATGCGAACCAGGATAGCACCGGAGGATTTGGACAGGTAGTGGGGATCCTCAAGGACATGCAACACGAGCAGGTCGCCCACCATGCCCACATGGAGGCCAAGTGGAATGACATCACTGCAGTGCATCGGGACATACTACAATGCCTCCGCCAGATCAACACCAACCTGTCCACACCCCCCTGTGTGCCCACAACATCTGTCGCAAAACCATCTGCAAGCACCACAGGGAGGGAGGAGGACTTTGGCGGAGAGTCCCCTGCACCACAGAGGCCTGCACATGAGGATCCCCCCCGGAAGAAGAGGGGTCGTCCGAAGAAGGACATGTGAGAGGCAGATGTCTCAGCACATCCCCCAGGGCCTCTAAACCTGTTCTGGACAATGTTCTTTGTGCGCAACCCGTTCACCTTGTCCAATCGCACACAACTCGCCCACATTACATGGAAGGTTCATGTTGGGCCAATGTATCAGATGACTGTGGACTTTACTCTGGACATTTCATCTACCAGCACTTCCAACTCCAATGTGAACTTTGGATTCCTAAACCACTGTACAGCACCCACCATCCTGTGCACTTCCCTCACACATGTTTGTAAATAAACTCACTAGTACACCATACTTGCCTCTGTTGTGATTCCAACTTGTCATGTTCAGGGAGATGTCGATCTGCTACACAACACAGTGCATGCCAAATACTGCAACAATGTGACCAACATAAGGTGAGTCATGGGGATGTGACACATGTGAGGGAGACAACACAAAACATACTCACCATGGCCATGTTACTCATCACACACAATGATGTTGACCTGAAACAAATTGGCATGCACAGACGCAACACGAAGCCCAGTCAGTGGTAACAAGTCCACAGGTGAGGTAAGCAGATGTCACGCAGATGTGGGAAGACAGACAACGCACATAACAAAGCATAGCACAGGTTCATTACACATCAGCAACACGTTTAATCCACACTAGTTGCAAGGTAATTCTACGTAACAGTGGACACACGCTCCCAATGTGTTGGAGAATGGAAGTCCAGGGATGTGTGGTACATCAGTTGATGGGAATTGTCAAACTCCACACTGGTGTTGGCTTCTGGGTGTTGGGGGTCAGAGTTGACCACACAACAGGCAAAGTTCCCTGGGAAGGACAGACAAGATACAGTCAAAAGCACAGAAGAACAGGAGAGAAATGCAATACACATGCACAAAACATGTTGCAAAACACCTACACAAACACTAGATAGCAGTACTACCCTATTGTGGTGTACACACCACCTGAATGGACACATCACAGCACACATCCAGTCAAGTGGCACACAGACACACTCAGACAGCAACAGAGCTGGCACAACACATTCCAGGCTACCTCCATACATTCACATAACAACCCTGGAAACTCACATTCAGGTGAAGAAGTTGTTGATGAGCTGGGAGCAGACGTCACCATCATCTTCATCATCACTGGCATCTTGGCCCAGGCCGGGATCCTCCACAGGTGCCGGACGTTGGTCGTCGTCATCGTCTTTCTGGATGAGAGGCACCTCCTTCTGCACCGCCATGTTGTGTAGCATGCAGCAGACAAGGATTATGTTGCACACCTTTGCAGGCTCATATGGGAGGGCCCCTCCGGTCTTGTCCAGGCAGCGAAATCGGCTTTTCAGGAGGCCGAATATCCGTTCAATCACCCTCCTGCTCCGACCATGTGCCTCATTGTAGCGCTGCTCGGCTGGTTCCTGAGGTTGTCAGCAACCACGGCATGTTGGGGTATCCGGAGTCACCTACACAAACAAAAATGAACAAGTAGCTGAGTTTTGTCGGAGTGCGGAATACAACATTGACAAACACACACAATGAGAAACAGTCAGTACACACCGACAAGCCAGGCATGCTGAGCTGGCATCTGTGACATCAGCGTTGCAATGTGACTACTCCTCATAATGTAGGCATTGTGCGCAGAACCAGGGAACCGTGCGCACACATGTGTGATCGACATGTCAGCAAGACAGACCACCAGAGCATTGATCGAATGGTAGTGCATCCTGTTCCAGTATGCCTGATCATGTGCCTTTGGTGGTATCAGAGCAACATGTGTCCCATCAATAGATCCGATGACGTTCGGCATCCTCCCCAGTGTATAAAAGGCATCCTTTATTTCAGGGAGTTCAGCTGGGCTCAGGAACTTGATATACAGGTCGAGGAATTGCAACATTCCCTCCAAGACATCGCGTAGCACCCGACTAAACATCGTTTGCGACATCCCACCAGCAGTAGCTACAGTGTACTGGAAGGTACCAGTAGCAAAGAAGTGCAGGGCTGCCATCACCTTCACCTCTGGGGTCAGTGCTGTAGGGTATGTCCGGCCAGGAATCAGATGTGGCACCAACTGCTCCGCCAACTCCGCAATCAGTGGACTGGTGAAGCGGTACCGTCTGATGCAGTCACGTTCCTGCATGGTTGCAAGGTCTGGGAATGGACGATGGACAGCTGGTGCCCTGCAGTACAGAGATGCACAAAGGAAGATTGTCAGTTCATCCACCCATGTGGCCATGACCACGATCACTATCACATGCTAGTTCATGACATTGCAAAATGTACTGAGGTGGGTGCTGTTGGTTATGGACACATATGTCATCTACAAGACCACCACCTCACATCTCAATTCCACATGTCCACATGAGTCCCATGTAGTGCAATGGCCAATCATCTGGCTGTGTCAATTGAGGCCTCATGTCTCCCAGGCATCACAGATCTTTGCCATGCAGAAACCCAGGCTCCCTGTATTGCCACATCAACCCAGCAATGGACATGGCGTAGCACGTACACACCACAAGGCAAGTGTAAGTCCCACAGGTAGTGGCCACTGTTGTTTCTGCCAGCCCTACATGTACGTCTCTTAGACACACACCCCATCAAGGTTGATGCATATACCACATGGATGTGGAGACTGTCACCCATTGGTAACATTTGATCAGACACATCTGAGACACAACATGCACACAGACTGTGGGTGCACATCAGTATTGTGGCTACAAGCCTCACTGTGACGTACATGCCATCACCCCAGGACTCAGGGTGTATGTGACATGTCCTAAACATATCCAACCTGACACTGTGTCCGTGACTCATGCCCATTACTGTCCAATTGCACGTCACAGTGGTAATGTGCACAACACACAAAGGATTCTGCCCCCATGTACACGTGCACAGCCTGGGAGTGGCTGCACAAAGTGCCAGCCAAAAAAACAGATGTGGCCCCCCCAAACACCCAGGGAATGCAGCCTTACATGCCATGGGACACTGTGTGGCCAATGCTGTAGTTTGGTAGGTGTGCACAGGTGTCCCTGGCCAGTATATGTGTGTTGTATCCGTATAATAGTCACACTAATGAGGTCCGACGCGGGTGACAATGCGTACGCATTGCACAGGTCATGTCTGAGCTGTGTGTACGCTTTGTCATTGAATGCAATGAGGTCCAACGCGGGTGACACTGCGTACGCATTGCACGGGTCATGTCCAAGCCGTGCGTACGCTTTGTCATTGAATGCAATGAGGTCCGACGCGGGTGACACTGCGTACGCATTGCACAGGTCATGTCCGAGCCATGCGTACGCTTTGTCATTGAATGCAATGAGGTCCGACGCGGGTGACTATCATGCATACGCGTCGGATAGGCATGGTCCGAGACAGGCGTACGCCTTGGCCATTGAATCGTATGGAGACGGGTGCATGTGTAAATTCAAAATACGCGTTGTACAGTCAGTTGAACGAGCCGGGCGCACCCATTGGCTCAGGACTGTCATGGAGACGGATTCAAAACTTGTATGAGTTGTGCACTGGAAATTCAGTTGGATGCCTACAACAATGTTGCAATTTCAAGTGTTCCATGAAGGTGAAGATTTGAACGATGCGGAAGGCGTGTACGAGTCGTACTTTTGAATGGGTTGGCCAGATTCATAGAATGCAACCGTGTTGGACCTATCACTTGGGACACATGGCACAGAGTCTGCCTCTGCAGCACAGATATAAGGCCGGCTGGCCCCCAGGGAGCTCACTTGCCTGCACTACATGCTACTGGACCACTTCCCTGCTACCACTGCTGCTGTCTCTGCATCCTTTGGCTCCTGCTATGGCACGTACTCTGGAGAGGGCACCAGCCTTCACTGAGGAGGAGAACCAGGCCCTGCTGGACGGGCTCCTTCCAGATTACAGAAAGCTCTATAGAAAACCAGGGGAGCAGGTGAGTGTGCAGTCCACTGCCTTCCTAATTATGCATGTTGTCTGACTAGCAGTACCAGCAGTGTGTACACCAGTAGCAAGCATTCTCACGGACTACTTTCATCCCCCAAAGTGTGTAGGTACATGTAATGAATAGTTTTCCTGCTGCTAAAGTGCATTATTGCAAGCTTAAACTATCCAGGCATTGTTAACATGTCAGACATGCATGTGATTTTTCCTTCCCCATGGTTGCACTACCTGTGTACATTTTTTTCCCTTTGTGATGATGACATGTATATCCAAATGTGTGCTGCACAAATCTGGGGCATGTGTGTTAATGTACTTTTCACTTTGTCCTCCTCACAGGTTGATGCCCACCAGAAGCAGGAGATCTGGCTGACCATCGCCCAGGCTGTTCGTTCTGTGGGGGTCTACATGCGCCGGATCCGCAACTGCCAGAAAAGGTGGCAGGACCTTCGGGGCTGGACCCGGAGGATAGCTAGAGTCCAGCTGATGCTGTCACCTCCACGCAGGAGGGGTGGACACCGGACCCTGATTTCCCACATGCTCCGTATCCTGGTAGTGGTCTTCCCGGACCTGGATAGGCAGCTGAAGGCCAGAGAGCAGCAGCAAGGGGGTGAGTCCATGTCTGATCTGTGTACTATGTCTGACATGCAAATAGCAGTCTTTTGTCCTGACATGTGCCCTCAGGTGTCTGCCTCTGTGTCATTAGGGTGTGGCTTGTTTCTACGTACAACTGGGGTGTCCATTATTCAGAGGGTCAGCATGACATCTGCGATGTCACTGTGAGAGACAAGACCTGTGTGACATATAGGTGTGTGATCATCTGACAGTGCACAATGGTGTATGCAACTGTGTCCTTCATGCAGCTGGGTTACATGCATGGCAGACTGTGATGTGTTAATGTACAGGGATTTGTGTTTGCTGAGACTCATATGTATGATTTGCATGATGTGGGGTCTTCTGGGTCCTGGATATGTCGTTTGCATGGGATGGGCAAGTGTGCCGGTCATCTGCAGAGTTAGCTTTACCCCTGAGCTAGGATTGTGAGTCAGTCCATATTGTTGTTGTCTGGATGCCCTGCCCGTGTGTCAGGAGACAATGTTGACTGACTTTCAGGGCATCCCAGTGCCATGGCATTTAACTTGCTATGAGTGAGCCTGTGTTGTGTTCAAGTGTGCACCATGCAACCCATTGTGGCATTGCCCATCAGGACATGGGTACATCATAGTGTGTGTTGCTGGCCTGCATCCCAAGCTTGTGAAATGAGTCTCTGCCCATCCCTTCATCCGGACACCTGTACTGAGTCATTAGCAAGAGATGTGCTGTGTGTATAGAGACATACTCCTATATGTTCACTTGCATGTACAACTAATGTGTGGGTGGTGCATGTTGGCACATTGGGGTGTTAGCATCCAACATGCAACGGACATATGTGTGAAAGTCAAGGAGGGATATGTGTGCCGTGGTTGATGTTGAGAATGACAATTGTCTTATCCTAAACAGTGTTGGCATTTTGAGCTGTGTTCAGCTGATGATGCCAGGGCCTGCCCTGTGATGTGATGTACTCACTGTGGTGTGTGCAGTCGGTACAGGTGACTGATGTTGTTCTCTTACTTCCTATTCCTAGCCAGATACATCCACGGCCACAGGAGGGGACAGCTCCACGGACCAGGAGGAGCCACTGAGCCTTACAGGGACAGAAGGAGAGGAGTCGGGTGGACCCAGTGGCACGGAAGGCGAGTGGAGACACACTGAGGAGTCGTCAGCACCTTCACCCCCAGCTGAGGGCCACAGCAGCTCTGAGGATGACTCCCTTGTGGAGGCGGGTGTCAGCAGCCACCAAACCCCAGCTAGTGAGGCTGTCCCGCACCTGCCACCGCCACCGCCACCACCCCCCCTCCCATCGGCTTCCATCCCAGAGGTCCCTGTGGGCTCCCGTTTTCGTGAGCATGTCTCCATTGTGCCAGGCACTGCACCCCCTGCCCCTGTGTCCCCTGCTGCCCTGAGTGAGGAGTCTGTGGACTTACTTTAACAGATCCATGTAGGGCAGACGTCGATGCTGAAGGTCCTCCATGCACACACAGCTCTGTTGACACAACTGGTGTGAATCATGGAGGGCATTTCCTCGGGCATTTCTGCCCTACAGAGGACCAATCAGTCCGTGGCCTCCTCCCTGACGGCAGAAGTGTCCCTCCTCCAACAGTCCCGCACCCTTCCTACCCCTGCACCACCCACGATTCCTAGCAACCTACCTGTCCCAAGCACAGAAACCCCCAAACCAAGGTCTAGACGTGCACACAAGCAAGCGCAGGGGACTGATTCCACACTCACAGGGGCTGTTTTGCAGACACACACACAGTCATCCACAACCACTCCGCAGTCCTCTGAGACCTCTCCCTCACAGCCCCCTTCCCTTACCTCACCTGCAACCCCATCCCTCCAGAAGCTCTTCCTCTGTGACCTTGGCCTCTTCACCACCAACCCTGCAGATCCTGATTACAAGGGGAAGAGGAAGTCCCCACGCACAGAAGGGAGTGCCCCTCACACCCGGACACCCTCCCCCAGGCACAGTCAGACAGACACCCCCACCCGCAAGTCCCCCTGGTGCCAGAAGAGCAAGACCCCCCCCGCCACCACACAGCTCCAAGGCAAAGTCTCAATCCTCCATCCCCCAGGCCACCACTCCAGAGGTTCCCCCACCACTCCCTGCCCCATGTTCCCCCACCCACAGATACACCATACCCAAAATGCTAAGGTCATCCCCCCCTAGCACTTGCTCCTCCCTACCTGGTCAGACAGTTAGTGTCACTGATGGGGGGACCGTGTCCCCCCTGCCCTGCCAACCTCACCTATCCCCCATTCCGCTCCCATGGATGTAGGCACTGCTTTGGAGTCTACAACCACCCCGTCTGACTTGGGCACTGTAGTGGTGAGCCAATCCACTCCATCTGACCTGCCCACTGGAGTTGTGCCGTCACCCCCACCATCTGACTTGTACCCCACAGTTGTGACAGAACCCACAACTTCAATCAGCTCCACTGCAGTTGCATGTATCGCCTGCATCCCCCACCTCTTCACTGCCTCCTTCTGCTGCGCCCTGATCCTGTCCCTGCAGTGCTTGGCCTGCCCCCATGTATGCCCCTCCAAGGGGATGACCCCAGTCCCTAGCAGTGCAGGCAAGCACCGTGTGACAGTTGTCACTCTACTTCACTCTTTGACATTTGGACATGGACTGGCCATTAGCCTTTTGTTTGCACAGACGTTTAACTTTTAAAATGCTGAATAAAGCTTTTTTCTTTCTCCCTGGGAACTAGATTTCGCTGTACATTATGTTGATGATGTTTAACATGCCCTTGCACCTGTGATGCTTTGTTTACAATGTTGAATTCTGATGTGTTGCTGTGAGGTACTCCCTGTGGTCCATGAGATATGTATCCTATTCTGGTGGGTATACACGTCATCCTTTGCAGCTACCTGGGTGTGTCAGGATCTACTATTTGTGGACATCTCTCTGTGAGCATTTCATTTGCATGGTCACATCTGTGGCTTGCACCCCTGCACATATGATGTGCTTCACATTGTCCAATTTGTCACTTCCACATACTTTGTGCTCATCAACACTGGACCTACAAGTGTGGGCATCATTGTAATAGGAGCAACTGGGGGCTCTGTGCAACTTGCTAGACATATATTTTGGGTATGTGCAGATGACTTAGGGGAGACTCACGTACCCAGGCTGTTGTAACCAGAGCCTTCATTGTTTGGTAACTGATGGCTGACTGACCAAGTGTTCTGCAGACATGAGTGGGACTTGCGGTGAATATGTTTGGCACAGCTGGGCTCCCACAGGAGCTGGGTCCCCTCAAGTAAGTGTGTTGTCCAATGACATGGCCTGGGCCCATGGAGTGTGTTGTATGAGCATGTGTGTGTGTCCACATCCCTGTTCATACACAGACAGTGTTCCCTTGATATGTTCCTGTTGTTGATGCTTGCTGAGTGGTACTGGGTTCATCCCACTACTTTTCCAATGTGCTACCAGATGTGTGGGTGCATGGCACACTACTGTTAATTGGTGTATCATCATTGGGATTTGTCAGTTCTGAGTGGTGATGATGTTGTCAGACACATATGGGACACAGTCAGGGTTCCTCAAGGCACCTGTTTATTTGATAAATCATGTAGTTGTCCCTAGGTGGTAGTTTTCAGTGATTGAGACATTTGTATGTGTGTGTGGCTGCGATGCTGGCAGGTGTCGGCATGTGTGCCGTGTGGTTCTCCTTGGCATCTGTATTGTCCTGGGACTGTGGCAGGGATTCTGAAGGTTACATGAGCTTTGAGGTCATGGCCATGTACCGCATACTGTGCAGTATGTCTGTCATTCCCCAGGGTTGTGAACTGTCCTTGTGTGATGTGTCTGTGCACCTTAGTTCCTCCCAACATTCCTGTGTTTGTCATGGGTGCATGTGCAATGTCACCTGTCCATATGGGCTTCACAGATACACATTGTTGCAGTTCAGGGTGTGTGGTGTTGAGGGTGGACTGATGTGAATGTTTGCATGGGTGGTCCCCTAGCTCCCGTTTGCCCATGGATGAGGGGCCATGCTAAGTGATTTGTGTTTGTGTATGCGTGATGTACGTTTGTGGCACAGGACACATGTCTGGGTTTCCCAGTTTGTACGACATCTGCCTTTGTCATCACAGTGGAGGTGTCATGCATGCTTGTGTCACCCCAACGTCTGTTCCCTGGGGGTTGTGGAAATGTGGATTTTCCTAATCAGTTATGTCCCCTATCTTGGACCCCAACGGTTCTATATGCATGTTACAAGTACATGTATGTTCCCTCCAGTTCCAGTTTCTAAGACGCAAACATATGTGTGTCTACCGTCGACATGTTCTCTGTCAGATTCGCCATCGTTGGGCTGGATATTCGATTCCTAAGTATGAAAGGCCACTGACTTTATATGGCTAAATTACTACATTTTTACAGTTCAGGCAAGTAGGCCCGATTCTGTCCTCAAAGCTTTTCCCTGCTCTCTGTCTCTGACAGCTTCAGCTTGAGCTCGCATCTGTATCCATGAACTTTGTCCTACTCCCTGTGCAGCTAACGGTGCCTGCCTCGGCCAGTCTTCGCCTGCCTGCCAAGAAGCTGTATTTCACCTTCGAATTATCTATTTTGCTCTCCAGCCGATGCATTCCTGTCTAGTGATTTAGGTAAACATTTCCTTTAGCTCACAAGCAAAGGACTCAGCCTTTCCGTCCTCCTGCAAGTGATTCATAGCCCTGTTGCCAAGGAAAGTTTTCTGCCCCTCGCATCTCATATAGACACTTAGACGCTTGTACACGCACACAGTCAGTATAGAATAGATTCTGTCCGAGAGTCCTTCCTTGTGGATAACATAGTTCTCTAAACATAGGATGTTAGATATGATTTGGGATTAGGTTGACTTGACCCCCCAGACTTCTCGTCTCCACATGTAGAGCTAAATGTCAAGTCCCCTTCACCCCCTAGTTGCACGTCAATCACACGTCATACTGCTGCGCACGCATCTATGTTAAGTATTATCGTATAGATCCACCTATGTAAGATAACCAGAGCCAATCATGTTTCTTTTTGCTCCTTATTACGCCTAGTTTCAATTACGTACCTGTTATGTCACTTTTCTTATCAAATGTTACGCCTTCTACATTCGTTTCATTTTAATGTACTTATTATAAAAATGCATGTCTGTCAATAAAGTATTGTACTTCACTTCCTGAACCCTCGTGGTGACGGAACCTGAAGGCCGCGACTCGAGTCGGCCATTTTTGATGGAATAAAGCCCATTTAGAAAACCTCTTATACCACGGATTCTGCCTCTTGTTATTCTGAGCTATTTTTGCTTTAATTTAAAGATTCCGTATGAAATTCAGTATTAGGTAACAAAGAATATTTACCACATAATGGCGCCCGAACAGGGACACTTTCTCATCTCACGCGCCGGCGGTGCGTTGCAGGCCCGGTCTCCTGCCACAACTGGACGGACCATAAACGCGTACCAGCAGGATTTCCTGTAAGCTCCCTCCGGTCAAGCGGGGGCGACTGAGGCTGCGATCAACCCAGACGAGGCGGTGAGAAGTGCGAAGTATCCCGACCAGAGCCTAGCTGAGAGAGCAAGATCCGAGGTATACAGAGGCCCACCAGGTTTTCGAAGTCCCGATGTCCAGAGGGTCCGCTGTCCGCAGTCATCGAGTCCTGTCCTTTCTCTGAGGCCTTCCGTTTCAAGGAGCTACTCGGTGAGTACCATCGCCGGGGAGGCGTGTTGACGCGCACATAGGTTGTGCCGGTCAAGACGGATTTGGGTACACAAATCCGGTCTGCACTGTTTAGCAGTGTATATGTACTGTTTAGCAGTATATCAAGTATTCCGAAGTATTCAGTTTTTGTCAAGAATTCAGCTTGGTGATTAGTTATGCAGACTGTCATCATTGTCGGTAATTTTTAAAATGTTTAATGTTTAAAGTGTTCAAATGTCTTGCATATTGTGGTATGAATGATTGTTCATTGTTCACCGTTCATTATTGTGTTTTCCGTATTAAGTGAATTCAAGAGTAAGTACCAGATCAGTTGTCGAAATGCCGCTCTTCTCGAAGTTAAGACAGATTACTACCAGAAAAGGGGTGCTTGAAGAAGCAGTTCCTATTCCTCCTAGGGACACTCCAGGGCATTTTATGTACCATAAGCATGGCTTAGATGCCATATTGTTTCTCGATCTATGGGTAGATTATACCAAGGGATTGCCGGAAAGTCAAAGGTGGCCCGCAGCGGGAACCTGGGATGCAGACTGCATCATGAAAGTGGAGGAAGAGTTATGGAAAAGAAAGGTCAGACAGTCACAGAAAGACGCTGTTGAGTTATGGCGTAAAGAATCTCATAGACGTACAGAAAAAGCACGTAGACAAGAAGAGAGGAGTAAAGAAAGTTCAAATAAAGTTCAAGAAAATCTATTAATTGAGGAAGGTATCCGAGTGAAATCAGAACAAGTAAATAGAAAAAGGAATGCTCTTATGAATGGTATGTATCCCCTTCTAGCCGAAGGACTACCTAAGGCTGTTACGGAGATGCAAAAAAACTTGCCACCCCCATTATTTCCAATTAAGGTACATCAAAAGGGGCATCCCAGAACCGCAGAAGATGTTTTTCTTTCCTCATATCTAGACGATGCAGCTCCCGAGTATGCTAACCCCACACCACATAGACCGTCTGGCGGAGGGGTTCAACGTCAGGATCAGGTATCTGTCCCCGTGCAACAACAAGTCCCGACGCAAGTTTCGGCAAGCACATCTGTTTCCGCATCTGTCTCCGCAGTCGATTCTACAGGGGCGTCGACGCCCATAGTTGCTGTGTCACGTTCGACGAACCCATTCACACCCGACGCCCCAGATGGGGCCACGGGAGGTGCTAGCAGTACCTTTACACCGCCCAGAATAAATAAACTTGTTTTTCAAGAGTCAGCGCATTCACGTACACCTAAATTCGTAAGTGAGCGTGCGCTTAAAGAACTCCTTGTAAATTGTAGATATGACCCGGTGGTTGGTAAAGAGGATGAAATGGTCCTGGCATCATTACGTATCAGGCGAGCCGCAGAGTATTTAGCGAGGTTACCAGGGATGATTACGCATCTAGATAACATATACCATTTTGTTCAAACAGGACGAGATCCAGGATGTATTAACAGAGCTATGGAATTCCAGAAAGTAGAGATACAGGGGGAACTGTTACGTTTCCTCATAAACTGTGTGATCAGAAATCAAGACCGTCCGGGGGTAGACCCGAATGCAATGCTTATTCTTACGAGATGGAGTCAGAATATATCAGAAGGGAGACACGATAAGCAAAATTGTATAATAGCCATGTGCCGAAAAATCCGTAAAGAAATAGAGCGTATTCATGAAGAGAGATTGGGAACAGACGAGTTCGAGCAAGATGAGGTGTCCGAATCAGGGAATTCCGCAAGACAGTCAGAGACCGTAGCCTATGTAGGCAGAGGAAGATCCTGTGAAAATACTAGATGTTTTTCTGGTCCCATACACTCTGTGTGTCCAAATAATAGCAGAACGTATCCGACGCCTGTAATAAATCTGAAGTCTCCTGAACATTCGTTTCAAGCCGCAGATAAAATACTACGAGAACGAAGGGGTTACCACCTCCTCGATTCCATGGATGAGCAAGAATTAGCCAGATCAGCTGTTCACTGGATTGAAAGTCCTGAAAAATATGGTGATGAGACCGTAGCACACACGTTTTTTAATCTCAGTACAGATGAACAACGGTTAGCTGGAATCTATATGATTCAGCAACTCCTCATATTATATAAAAGCCAACATGCTGACCCTGGTCCTTTACCTGATATATTAACGGAACTACTCACAAACAGATGGAGAGGTTCTAGTAACAAGCTAATTAAAGAGATATTAGTGTCACGTAAGCAGTATGTCCTTTTTGTAAGTCCGGATTCTCTCTCGCTGCCCCGCAGAGAAAGAGCGCCGTACTATATGGATAGACAAAATCCCTTACGAGAAGTGCACCCAATAAAAGGCGAAGACAATGAGTTTCACCGTGTATTTGTATACACACCCATATCAAAAATTGAATTATTAGAAATGAAGAAAGTAGTACCTAGTCATGATAAAGACCCAGCGGGTTTCCACCGAGAAATTAAAGACATGTTACTAATGGGAGAGTACACCTTTCCTGATATTATGACGATATTAAAGGTGCTTTTGCCTGCTGGCATTTATGAAAAACTGAAAGAAAAAGAGTGGGAAGTGGGAGACCAAAAGATAGACTGGACAGCATTAGCAGAGGAAGAAAGGGCCCGAACTGCAGGTTCAGGGCTCGGGGATAAAGTTAAACTGTTACCAGGTTTACTAGTACAGGTACTGCCACGTTTATTAACTACAAAAAAGGAAGATTGGGGTGCAATCACAGCCTGCAAACAAAAGCAGGATGAAGACACAAGCGATTATTATGCTCGATTTGAAAAATGTTTTGGTATAAATAGTGGTATAAAAGCAAGTAGTGACTCATATCCACATCTATTTGTGACAAAATTAGTGGAAAATGCATTGCCCCCAGTGAAGAATAGAATATTGAAATTCGAGAGTACCTGGCAAAGTAACACTCCGTCGCAAATGCTACAAATGTTACAGTATCATCACAATAGAATTAGGGATGAACAAGAACACGAGCATAGACGCATGAAAGATACAAAAATGAAAATGCTAGTGTCTCAGACAGTACCGGCTGAAGGACATAGAAAGGGTACGACACAGTCCGATTCAGCAGGACCGGTAAAAGGAACATGCAATTATTGCAAAAAGCCAGGTCATTACGTACACGATTGTCCAGTTCTAAAACATAATATCGCCATAGGTAAAACACAAGAAAGATCACGGCCACATAGACAAGATCAGAATGAGCAAGGAGCTATGCCGCATTCCCAGGCCATGCCAGCCGCACAACAGCCAATACAGTTTGTGCCAGCTGCACCACCGTTGCCTGCTACTGCCACACAAACCACAACACGACAAATGTATCAGACTGCACAGTATGAATATCCTGAGTATCAGCGTTACGCATAAACAAGCCTAGAGAGGGAAGTCGACTTACCACTTATCGAGATTCCTGTGGATCAAGAAGGACCTTATGTACATAGTGAATTATTAGGTCAAGATAGAAAATTCTTACTCGATACAGGGGCAAGTCGAACAACTATAAAACGTAGTGAAGTTCCAGGGGCACCCCTCTCAGGCTCTCAAAATGTTTCCCTTGGTTTTTCAGGAAAACCTATTGTTAATGAAGTATCACAGCCTCTACCACTTACGATAGGACCATTGACACAAACTACAGATTTATTGCTTACTAAATCATGCCCAGAAAATCTGTTAGGAATTAAAACTCTGAAAGCATTAGGAGCCATAATATGTTGTTCTCCGGAAGGAGTAAGGTTGTTTTTACGTGATTTTAAAGGTCACTATGTATCTAGAGACATGGATCCCCGACTACAGACTTTACCAGCACACCTATGGGCACAAGGCCCTACTGATGTTGGTTGCATGAACATTACACCATACCGAGTTACACTCAAGGCAGGAGTGGTATTACCACGAATGCGACAATACAAGTTACCGCAAGATGCTGTAGTGGCTTTGCTGAAAATCATTGATGAGCTGATTGCCCAGGGAGTAGTTGTAGAAACAGACTCCAATGTATGTAATTCACCGATAATTCCGATTCTTAAACGAACTGATCCTACTGCCCCACCAGTATACCGATTGGTTATTGATCTGCGTGAATTAAACAAGTGTATTGTACCACAATTCCCTGTGGTCCCTGATATATCATCATTGTTGACAGCAATTGATTCCGAAGCAACATTCTTTACTGTAATTGATCTCAAGAATGCCTTTTTCAGCGTCCCAATAGATCCGGAAAGCCAATATTTGTTCGGATTCAGTTTGAATGGGCGCAGTTTTAAATTCTCCCGCGCTCCCCTAGGATTCACAGAAAGCCCCAGCATTTACAGCCAAGCACTGAAACGAGAACTTGACAGTATCCACATGCCAGTCAATACTGCACTGCTTCAATATGTCGATGATCTGCTGATCACCGCGAGAAGCGAACCTGAATGTGAAAAGGCTTCTCTGACAGTTTTACATTTTCTAGCCGACAAGGGGCACAAGGTGTCTCCTTCTAAGCTGCAATTCTGTGTCCAGCGAGTTATTTATCTTGGTCACTCGCTGTCCAAGGAGGGAAGGCAGCTTACACCAGATCGCATCCAGTTAATTGCTAACATGTCAATACCCCAGTCACAAAAGGAGGTGCGGGCTTTCATAGGCCTCACTTCATATTGTAGGCAGTGGATCCCTCAGTACGCATTTCTAGCAAAACCACTCATTCAGTTAACCACACAGGAGGCAGCCACATCGACTGTTCTCCCTTGGACTCAGGAACATACACAAGCTTTTGAAAGCCTAAAGGAAGCTTTATGTCAAGCACCTGTTTTAGCAACACCATGTTATAGCAAACATTTTACACTCTTTGTCACAGAACGCGAAGGTACTGCCTTGTCAGTACTCACTCAGGATCAAGCAGGATCACGCAAGCCATGTGCTTATTTTTCCAGTACATTAGATCCCGTAGCTCAGGCTTTGCCTGCATGCCTGAAATCAGTGGCAGCGACAGCTTTAGCAATTAGACAAAGCGATGCCATAGTGTTAGGACATCCATTGACAGTACAAGTACCACATGCAGTAGAGGTTCTTGTGAACCGAACACAAACACAACACTTGACCATAGCAAGACTTACCGGTTATGAACTGACATTGTTTCAACCACACATAGAGATCCGACGGTGTAATACATTGAATCCTGCTACACTATTACCTGTAATTGGAACAGACCCACTAGCTCATGATTGTGTTGAAATCATTGAAATAAAGACGAAACCTAGACAAGACTTGACAGACGTTCCATTGTTAGATCCAGACCTGACGTTGTACGTAGACGGATCATGCATGAGAACAAGTACAGGAGATTTAGTGGCCGCGTATGCAGTCACAACAGACACTGAAGTTATTGAGACAAATTGTATAGATACTTTGTCAGCCCAAGCAGCAGAACTTATTGCTCTAACGCAAGCCTGTATTCAAGCCACAAATAAGAAAGTTAATGTATACACTGACTCACGTTATGCATTCGGAGTTGTACACGACTTCGGCGTGCTGTGGCGAGAGAGAGGTTATTTAACCTCCCATGGTGCCCACATTCAGCACGGACCCCTCATTCATGCCTTGTTAGACGCAATACATCTACCCACTGCTATATCGATTATGAAATGTAAAGCACACACGAAGGTTACTGATATCATTTCTCAAGACAATGATTTAGCTGACAGAACAGCTAAACAGACTGCTCAGAATCGCACATTAGACATGACAAAGCCAATAGTTCAGGCACCAACACAATGTATGACAATTAAGGATCCCGCACTTGACGTAATTGACATACAGACACATGCCACAGCAGAAGAAATAAAGAAGTGGACTGAACTAGGAGGGATCCAGACAGATCAAGGATGGATGACGAAGGAGAAATCTGTATGGTTTCTCCCTGATTCCATGGTTCAAGTCATTATAGCTACAGTTCACAGTCCAGCACATTTAGGAGAGAAGGCTATGCTAGACAGCATTCAGCACATTTGGTTCAACAAACATTTACGAGCAGCAGCTAAACAAAAAGTTCGTACCTGTATGATATGTTGTCAGTTCAATCCAGGAAAGGGTGTTCCCGTAGAGCAGGGTGGATTTCAGCCTCCTGACCATCCTTTTGAAGTCCTCCAGATGGATTATATTCAGATGGAACGTTGCCGAGGATTCAAATATGTTCTCGTAGTTGTCTGCGCTCTCTCCCGTTGGACAGAGGCGTACCCCGTATCAGATTACACGGCCCCGACTACTGCCAAACAGTTAGTTCGAGAATTCTTCCCACGGTACGGGCTACCACGTGTTGTATATTCAGATAACGGCCAGCCTTTCTCATCCGAATTAATGAAACATGTCTCACTTTTGTTGGGATATCAGTGGAAATTCCACTGTGTCCGACACCCCGAGGCAGCAGGTCTCGTGGAACGACATAATCAAACTTTGAAAATCAGATTGTCTAAAATATGTAAGGAGAAAGGTGTTGACTGGATAGTAGCCTTACCAGTTGCACTATTTTACATGAGAATGGTAGCACACTCTCGAACAGGGCTATCCCCTTATGAAGTGATCTTCGGAAGACCACCAAATATGTGGGGGACGCCTATACCACGTAAAATAACTGATGTTAATTGTAATATGCTGACAGATTACTTGGCTTCCTTGATGTCTGCACTACAATCTTGTCGTTCACAGGTAGCTGCAGCTTTTCCTGACAACACTGAGGTGAAACCCCATGATGTTGCTCCGGGGGATCTGGTGTTTGTGAGGAACTTCGATCGGCAAACCCAATTGGAGCCCAGGTGGAAAACACCGAAGCTAGTCCTGCTGACCACAAGAACAGCCGTGAAAGTGGAGGGCCGAAAAGGATGGATACATTCCAGTCACGTTAAAAAATTTCATGGACTATCCTCGGATATAGACATTGTGACCTGCACTCCCTCACAGACTGATTCAAAACTTCCTTTTGTTGAACAGAATGACTCTCAGTGCTATAAATTAAAGCTTAGGCCCAAACAGTCGAGCAATTTGATTGTTTAAGTCCTCTCCAAGGTGAAGCGGTTGAATTGTCTCCGACATGTATCCCCTGGACCTGAGTAGAGAAAATACCCGAGAAATGTTGAAACGACAGGCGTATTGTAAATCACTGCGTAGCCACTGTATTGTGACTTTATTAATTTTGTTTTCCGTGAGTTTTTTAATAGTTACTGCAAGCATATTGTTGCATATGTATTATCCTGTTTCTAAACGTGCTTTCAATATAACTGATGAATATTCTTTTAGTGACCTACCCCCACATGAATTATCTTATAGACTTGCGCTGCGCAATAACACATTCATTAGTATGTTGCATCATTCCCATCAGACTAGTAATGCCACCAATTGTTGGGTGTGTGGCCGACTCCCTCCCTATCAGAATAACAAAGGAGTTCTGCCTTTCTTTCCACATCCGTTCACACACAATGGCTCCTGTGGAGCATGGTTTAGTTTATTAAATTCCATAGACCCAGACACAGCAGTTTATCAACAACACTGGATATGGGGAAATCTGAATCTAGTTTTATTCAAAGTCTGTCACCCCAATAAGGAGGGTCGCCCCAGTAGAACAGGAACTGATCTAGAAAATGAAGTGTATAAATTAGGTAATTTTACACCTAATCTTATGATTCTGAATGTAAAATCCGAAGTTGAACTAATTCTGCCCACTATGTCTGTATTTCCGGTTAAGGGTGAATTATGTGTGAGAAAAGTTGGTTCCATACATATGGGCCATAGCCAATGCGTTACTACAGTAGAATATAGTGATCAAGGTAAATCTTCATTTAGAGCTTCTCGCCATTCTTACTTTATATGTGGTCAGACGGCATATATGCGTCTGCCTCTAGATTGGGATGGTACCTGTTACATAGCATTCCTTCTGCCACCTGTTTTCCTAGCTCCCCCTGATTATTATCGAAATGTTCATTTAGTACACAAAAGAGAGCGTAGAGATCTCCCAGTTGTCGATTATACTGAGACGGCATGGGACAAGTATGTAGATTTCAATAAAGGTATCTTTCCCTATATAGGTACTGTATCAAATAGTAAGCTGATACGCAGACTCACCAAGACTCTTGAAGCTGTAGTAAACGAGACTATAGCCGCCCTAGGCAATCTGACAGAGGAACAATCAGTGATGAGAATTGTTGTTCTCCAGAATCGTCTTGTCCTTGACGTCATCCTGGCCGATAGGGGCGGAGCTTGCAGGGTCATCGGATCCAGCTGCTGCATATTCATACCAGAAAATTCGCCATCTGTATATAAAGCTATAACACGCCTTCATAAGATTGTAAGCCAGATACACGAAAATCCAGGCACTTGGACGTGGTCCGGGTGGTTTTGGAGTGTGGTATCAGCCTGGGGATGGAGAGTTCTATCCTTCCTAGGTATTGGCCTTCTTATGCTCTTCAGTTGTTGTTTATGCCTGCAATGTGGACCAGCGATTTGTGGTCTGTGTGCCACATCATGCATTCCATATCACAGTTCTCGTTCAAAATGCCGGAAGAAGAAGGAAGAAGAAATGATGCTCCATGAGCAAATCGATGGAATGATGAAGATTGATATCTCTTGAAGGGCAAGTAGGGGACAAGGAGGGAATGTGGAAATGTGGATTTTCCTAATCAGTTATGTCCCCTATCTTGGACCCCAACGGTTCTATATGCATGTTACAAGTACATGTATGTTCCCTCCAGTTCCAGTTTCTAAGACGCAAACATATGTGTGTCTACCGTCGACATGTTCTCTGTCAGATTCGCCATCGTTGGGCTGGATATTCGATTCCTAAGTATGAAAGGCCACTGACTTTATATGGCTAAATTACTACATTTTTACAGTTCAGGCAAGTAGGCCCGATTCTGTCCTCAAAGCTTTTCCCTGCTCTCTGTCTCTGACAGCTTCAGCTTGAGCTCGCATCTGTATCCATGAACTTTGTCCTACTCCCTGTGCAGCTAACGGTGCCTGCCTCGGCCAGTCTTCGCCTGCCTGCCAAGAAGCTGTATTTCACCTTCGAATTATCTATTTTGCTCTCCAGCCGATGCATTCCTGTCTAGTGATTTAGGTAAACATTTCCTTTAGCTCACAAGCAAAGGACTCAGCCTTTCCGTCCTCCTGCAAGTGATTCATAGCCCTGTTGCCAAGGAAAGTTTTCTGCCCCTCGCATCTCATATAGACACTTAGACGCTTGTACACGCACACAGTCAGTATAGAATAGATTCTGTCCGAGAGTCCTTCCTTGTGGATAACATAGTTCTCTAAACATAGGATGTTAGATATGATTTGGGATTAGGTTGACTTGACCCCCCAGACTTCTCGTCTCCACATGTAGAGCTAAATGTCAAGTCCCCTTCACCCCCTAGTTGCACGTCAATCACACGTCATACTGCTGCGCACGCATCTATGTTAAGTATTATCGTATAGATCCACCTATGTAAGATAACCAGAGCCAATCATGTTTCTTTTTGCTCCTTATTACGCCTAGTTTCAATTACGTACCTGTTATGTCACTTTTCTTATCAAATGTTACGCCTTCTACATTCGTTTCATTTTAATGTACTTATTATAAAAATGCATGTCTGTCAATAAAGTATTGTACTTCACTTCCTGAACCCTCGTGGTGACGGAACCTGAAGGCCGCGACTCGAGTCGGCCATTTTTGATGGAATAAAGCCCATTTAGAAAACCTCTTATACCACGGATTCTGCCTCTTGTTATTCTGAGCTATTTTTGCTTTAATTTAAAGATTCCGTATGAAATTCAGTATTAGGTAACAAAGAATATTTACCACAGGGTAATGGTGTTGTGTGTCAGTCTCTTGCTGTGTTAGTTGGTGTTCATTCCAGCTTGTGTCACATGTGTCTGTTGTGCTCCCTCTCATCTCCCAATGCCTGATTGCCCACTGAGGGTGTCCCAATGATGGTTTACTTTTGTATGGCACTGTGTCTACATCTGTGTTAGGCCTGGGCAAAAATGTCATTCCGTTCGCGGAAATTGCGATAATTTGAAATTTTTGCGTTGCGCGGAAAGCGCAAAAATGTCAAAATTTCCGCATTCCGCAGCTTAGCGATAATTTGGTTCTTGCTCGCGCTGTAAAAAAATACATTCTCGCGCGCGCGTGATCGCCTAACCTGAATCCCTGCGTTCGCCGACAAGTTTTCTTGATCCGGTCGCGTTCTCCATGAGATGTTGTATTGTTTTTAGCCATTTGCGCTGTCTCGCGACAGTTCGCGCCCGCAGTGACGTCATGCGTCGCGCGATCACGTCTTTCTTCTCGCGATCATGCACCGCGAGACAACTGAAAACAAGATGGCCACGCCCGCGAGCAACCACATGGGTAAATTGGCGAGCCGCAACCATGCAGAAAATCTCGCGAACATGCAGGAAAAAAACTTCCGCATCTTCGCGATATTTCCCCGTGTTTGCTATAATTTTTAACATTTTCGCGATAATTTGCAAAAGTGGATTTTGCAAATTCCGCCCACCCCTAATCTGTGTCACTGTGGTTCAGCCCCCCTCATGTGTTGTGTAGTTGCCTGGGGATACTGTGACACACACACACACACACATGCTGTGTCAGATGTGCAGTGTGAGTTTGCCTGTTTGCATTGGTATTGCTGTTGTGGGCCTATGTCTGGCTGCTGTTTCTGTGAGTTTGCATGCTGTCCCTGTGAGTCATATCACATCATTGTGCACATTCATCCTGGTTGTTAGGTGCCATAGCTGGCATGGAATGTGAGTTTGGGATCTGACACCTACAGTATACACATGTTGTTTTGATTGGTGTGTCTATTTTTGAGATGTGTGCTTGCTTGGTGATGGTCACTTCTGCTGTTGTGTCATTGTAAGTTGTATGCATTGTCAGCCCCCATGTGTGGTGCTTGTCTGCACATGGCCAAGAGTGTGTTATATTTACAGAGCACTGTTGGCCTCACCACATCTCTGTGTGTATGGGACACAACCACTAGTTTGCCCCAGAATGTTTGATGTGTTGGGAGCAGGGATCATACATGCCGTTTGTTATTTTCAGCTTTGACCATGATGACACTTACCTTTTGGTCACTGTGATGAGGGGGGTTTAGTCCCCATCACCACAATGCTCAACATCTGCTGCATTTTGGAAGCCCCCACTTAACTTCTGTTCTACACAGTGAGAGGGTGTTATTTTTACATTGCCACAGTGCTATGATGATGCTTGCCTTGTGTATGTCACACTCATGTGTTGGTCACACATGTGCTGTTACTTACATTGTATGCTCGTAGCCATAATCATTGTTGTGGGCATTTGTCACAGACTACACACTGTTGACATTATGTTAGGGGGGATGTATATTGCGGACATACCTGATGTTGGAGTATGCTGGATGTGTTGCGCACCACCCATCCTATGGGTGGGGGTGGCAGGGGTGATGTGCAACGTCAGCCATATGGGTGGGGGTGGCAGGGGTGATGGGCAACAGGTCCCCTGTGAGTGGGGGTGGCAGGGGTGATGGGCAACATCAGCCATATGGGTGGCAGGGGTGATGGGCAACAGGTCCCCTGTGAGTGGGGGTGGCAGGGGTGATGGGCAACATCAGCCATATGGGTGGGGGTGGCAGGGGTGATGGGCAACAGGTCGCCTGTGAGTGGGGGTGGCAGGGGTGATGGGCAACATCAGCCATATGGGTGGGGGTGACAGGGGTGATGTGCAACGTCAGCCATATGGGTGGGAGTGGCAGGGGTGATGGGCAACAGGTCCCCTGTGAGTGGGGCTGGCAGGGTTGATGGGCAACATCAGCCATAAGGGTGGCAGGGATGATGGGCAACAGGTCCCCTGTGAGTGGGGGTGGCAGGGGTGATGGGCAACATCAGCCATATGGGTGGGGGTGGCAGGGGTGATGGGCAACAGGTCGCCTGTGAGTGGGGGTGGCAGGGGTGATGGGCAACATCAGCCATATGGGTGGGGGTGGCAGGGGAGATGGGCAACAGGTCCCCTATGGGTGGGGGTGGCTGTAGTGATGGGCAACATAAGCCCTATGGGTGGGGGTGGCAGGGGTGATGGGCAACATAAGCCCTATGGCTGGGGGTGGCTGTAGTGATGGGCAACATAAGCCCTATGGATGGGGGTGGCAGGGGTGATGGGCAAGAGGTTCCCTACGGCTGGTGGTGGCAGTAGTGATGGGCAACATGAGCCCTATGGGTGGGGGTGTCAGGGGTGATGGGCAACATAAGCCATATGGGTGGGGGTGGCAGGGGTGATGGGCAACATAAGCCCTATGGCTGGGGGTGGCTGTAGTGATGGGCAACATAAGCCCTATGGCTGGGGGTGGCAGGGGTGATGGGCAACATAAGCCCTATGGGTGGGGGTGGCAGGGGTGATGGGCAACATAAGCCCTATGGCTGGGGGTGGCTGTAGTGATGGGCAACATAAGCCCTATGGCTGGGGGTGGCAGTAGTGATGGGCAACATGAGCCCTATGGGTGGGGGTGTTAGTGGTGCTGGCCATGCAACACCTATGGTGGGCTGTTGTTAGTAGCCAGGATGTGGATCCCATGTGTGTGTGTGTGCCATTTTGCAGATACGTGTCGTTATGTGGTAGGTGTCTGACTTACCGTCTGCGCCGTCGGCGTCGGTTCCTGAACTGGTCATAGATGTAGAGTACTGGTATGACCTGCACGATGGGATTCATGATGTGTTCGTGTCGTACACGCTGCTTGTTGCTCCATCTCCTACCCGCTGCAAGCTGGTCTGTCTCGTAGCCGTGAATTGAGTTGTGGCGCGAATCGTAGCTGATATGCTTGTTTTCCGGATGCTGTGATGTGCTGTACGTGACGACCCGTCCAGCGCGTAGGAAGTACGCATCGTACTTGTTATGCCGAAAACTGCTATGGATACTGCTTCTGGGTGACTCGGTTCAGCGTTAGGGGTTACGGCTCGGACGGAGAATGGAGCTTGAATCACAGCCTACGTGTCGGTCGTGTTTTTGGCAGTTATGCGCATCGTACTTACTCTACAGGACGGACCGGCTCCGGGTACGTGTCGGTCGCACGGTAAGGCTACGGACAGCTGTCCGACCGGCTATCAGAATCGGCCCCTGTGTGTCTTTCATGTATTGTCGATGGTAATGTCAAAAGGGTGAGCACATTTGTCATCGGGGTAGGCGATGATAGAAAGAATTAGAGGAAAATGTTTGGGCTGGTAGAGCAAGCAGGGATTTCTACGTCTGGATTATAAAACACACTCTGGAGAAGTTGTAATACCAAATTAACCATCTTAAGAATAGTGTCAGACTTGTGCTCCAACTGTTCTGCTTCCTTCCTATCTGTTAACCCAAATTACTGAACCACAAGAGAAGAGAGAGCGCAAAAATATAGGGGAAGAGGATTTTTGGGGCATTTTCCCCACGGCGATGGGGCTGGAAGTGCAGCGATACAATCGGCTGGCAGTAAAGCGACCAGGTCAGGCACTTTTCCACCACCTTGGATTAGTCTAGAGCATGAGCACTTTCTAGCCCCAGGCAAAGGGATTGGCCAAAGCGAATCTTACAATCACTTTTGAAACCTTGTGACGAACTGTTGGGCTCTCGTCGAGAGGATCACCCCCTTTTCCCCATGTGAATGAAGAGTATGATGGAAGCTCATCCTCTTCTACCCTTTCCTGTGGTGCACATTCAATGGATACCCTCCAGTTAATGAGCATAAAGAAACAATTCCCCAACATTAGAATAAACCCAACTCAGTTTTGAGAGGAAGTTCTGAATCAATTCTTGTGACTGATGGTGCCAGTAAGGTGAGGATGAGATTGGTGGAGAAAGAGCCATGGCCAAGGATGAACCCAGGAATGATGGATAGGTGTATGGGGAATTGTTTACACTGTTACAGATCAGAGATATGCAAAGGAAAAACTCAGTGGACTGAAATTTTTAATTGTAAAGAGAATAAAAGTGTGAATATTTGGAACGTCTTATGGAAGTGTTTGAAATGTATTAAGATAGAGCCCTGTCAAACGGAAATGGATCATGATGCTGCTGGAGCTGCTTTTATGCAGGGATCTTTACCGAAGGTTAAGAAACCTGAATCCAAATTGATATCCTTTGAAACTGCAGAACATGCAGTGAGTGATGGAGCAGGGTGAAGATCTCTGCAAGGGGACAAGGAGGTCAGGGATGTGTGAGAAATGGAAGGGGCCGAGGAGATGCCCTGTGGTTAGAAGGTTCTTGTGCTACATGCGTCCAGTATGCACACTGGAAGTGGGATTGTGCTAAAACTGTTTCTTGTTTGCTAGGTCTTCCCAATCAACCTGTTTAGAATCTCAACCCCGAATTTTTGACTAGCCTGAAATTTTCTGATTTGTGAAATGAATACTTTAAGACCTGCAGATCAGAATGCCCAATGTAGACTACATTGTCATTGGTAAACATATATATATCTTGTCTTATGTGCCTGGGTGAGGCCCTCGTAGTGAAGCTGCTCATTTTTTACATTGTCCTCTTTTTCATAATGACATTTCTGCTGTGACCTGTTGCACATATTCACGTGCATGATAATTTTGAGTTTGTTTTTCTGAAATTACTTCTGCTTACATGTCTGACTTCACATAACTTTATCACAATGCCTCAAACACCCACTACAAGACCTCTACACACAAATGTACAAATGTTGTTCTATCTTCATCCACAGGGCAACGGGGCTATATACATTACATTGCTAACCTACACATATCTCACAAGGATACTTTTTATTACAAATAATCAGCATCTCATAGGATTAGCAGAGGAGGCACTTCAGCTGACACCGAGGGTTCCTGCATGCTGAGACTTCAGCATGCAGCGGTCTGACATGAGGGGGTGTCCAGTTCATGACCAAGACGGGGTCCTACACTCTCCACCACCAGGTAATGGGATTGAATCGTCCCTTGGGGGGATGCTTGGCTTCACACCTATACACACTCTAGCTGCACATAGAATAGGATTTTGTATAGTAGGAGTATGCCTGGAGTATGCCTGATTACTAGCTTGTTTTATATGCCTGCATATATGCACTGTCACAGAACCATGGAAGAACTGTATCTACGGTTTAATCACTTTCATCTGCTTCTGTCTGCTGAGTATCACAGCACATGCATTCTATACAAGAATAATATTGGTTCAATAAATATATTGAAAACGTTCCAGTGTGTATTCTCTGTATGTCTCTCGGAGAACAAGTAAGCATGAGTGACCGAGCAAAAGGATCTGACCTATTTCCACGATTCCACGATTCCTGAGGATTTTTCAGTAGTTGCCAGAAACCATTTACTCCCTGGTAGGGTTGGGGGGATTATGTTTGCAAAATGAGCTAGCTAGTCCCTAGGCCAACATATCCTGCAAGATTGCCCGGAATCAGTCTAGGCACCTCACCCAAATTTTATGTTGTCCAACAAATGTGCAGATCCTACAGATTAGTTGGAACTACAAAACACTTGCATCACTGATGCAGGTGCAAGTTGCTCTACATTGAGACAGAGACATGGGTGTTTTTGAATATACCTCAGAGAAAAGAGAGTAAGGTACTTCCACTTTTATTAAAATGTTCTTTGATTTCACTCAATTGCTTTCACTGCCGCCATCCATAATATGGTCCCCATTGGCCTACAATGTGGGATTCATCTCTTCGATTAACCCCATAAAGGTGAAGGTCGACCCTCAAAAAAAGCTTCCCAGAATTCCTCAGTGCCTGCTACAACCCAAGGCAAAGGAAGGTATCCACCATGCAATAGTAGATTTTATTAAGCATGTGCTTCAAACACCTATCATAAGTATATGTAACACCCTAATTATCCTGATACACAAGGGAGTGCAATTCAACATGTACAGATTTGTGAAGGACCTTAGGGCTAATATTAATGTGACCTTCCCAAGCTTCTCAGTGGTCCCCAACCTCACTGCTGTTCTTTCTTGTCCCTGCTAGCACCCAATTGTTTACCATTGTTGATCTTTTTAATACCTACTTCTCATCCCCATACCTGAAGAGGGCCAGTATCTGTTTTTATTCACATTGCAATAGCCCCAACTTTTATAACAGCAACTCCTAACATTATGTACACAGACTGCCTAAGTCTTTTCCCAGGCCATAAAGAAGATTTTAGACATGCTGGTTTTCCTAGAATGGTCTGCTCTGATTCAATATGTTGGCAACTTTCCATTGGCATCTGTTGTTCCCAATCAGTGCTAGGAAGACTTAGGTTATTTCCTTATTGAATTGACTGTGAAAGGGCACAACTCCTCAAAGGAAAATCTGCAGTTTTACCTTCCTTTAGTGAGACATCATAACCATGATATTTCTACTATCAAGTGTCACCTGTCTTCTGTAAGAGGTGAAGCCATTCATAGCTTGCCCTGCCCTGTGCCTGTTTCCCTGGTACGTACATTTTTGAGAATGGTAGGATACGATCAGATATGGTTTTGGGTTATGATGAAATAGCTAACCATTAGTAAGAATTTGTTCCAAAGACACCACTGAACCATTGCAGTAGTCAATCGCAGTGGTCTGGAAAAGCCAAAAATGTTTTTGCAATGATAAAGATAGTACTGAGCTCTATGACCTCCTCAGGAACTAAATGGATTTGCACTCGGGGAGTTTGTACAAAGCCACACGGCTCAGAAAATATCCATGGCTCATTACTCCTCAATGTTTGAGCCAGTCATGGCTGGGCTCCCATCAAGTTATAGTCCATGGGTGCTGCTTCAATGTAGGAGCTTGTTGAAACCTCTGAAAATATTTGGTTCCCCACTAACTGCTTCCATGCCCCACTCGGTGGTGCTCTTCTTCTCACTACAAAAACGTACCTCCACGGCAGGATTGTCAGATATGAACTATTGCTTTCTGGTTCTTATATTACTTTGGTCCATTGTTCTGTTTGGAAAACAACTTGTCTGTTGCCTACCAGTGAAGATGGAGATCCACATGATTGTTTAACTGATGTGCCTCTCAATAAAGGTGAAGTAATGTGTTGTGTGGTTGGTTTCTGTCTCAGAAATTATGAAGAAACTCTAGTTGCTGGTTACGCGATTTGCACTGTATGTGAAGTGGTGAAAAGTTGTAATCTGCACACAGTGAAATCAGCTAAAGTGGCAGAGCCCTTTGTACTCTCCCAAGTTTGCATCCTAGCTAAAGAAAAGACTGTCACTGTCCAAGAATATATGCATCAGGAGTTGCACATGACTTTGGGCTCCTTTGGATTCAAAGAAGTTTCTCAACTTCAGCATGAACCCTGATAAAGTATGAGCATTACATTCAATATTTTTAGTTTTCCAATTATAAGATAAGCAGCAATGCTAAAATGTGCTATTAACCAATACCGTTAGGATAATAATTCAACAGGTAAGGCCCTAGCTGATTCTGCTGCTAATAATTCTGCCTTGCCTTAAACTGCTGGGGCCCAATTCACAGAACTAACTTAAGACAAAATCCTAAACTTACTACTTTTGGTATTCACAGAAGTTAGGATTTTGTCTTAAGTTTGTCTTAAGACAGACTTAAGACAGGCTGAAGACAGACTGAAGACAGACTTAAGACAGACTTAAGTTAGGATTTTGTCTTAAGTTTGTCTTAAGTCTGTCTTAAGTCTGTCTTAAGTCTGTCTTAAGTTTGTCTTAAGTCTGTCTTAAGTCTGTCTTAAGTCTGTCTTAAGCTTGTCTTAAGTCTGTCTTAAGTCTGTCTTAAGTCTGTCTTAAATTTGTCTTAAGACAAAATCCTAACTTCTGTGAATACCAAAAGTAGTAAGTTTAGCATTTTGTCTTGAGTTAGTTCTGTGAATCGGCCCCTCATGTTGCCAGGTATGTACTGCAAATTGATCTATTTCTTGCACCAGCATTATTGATGTATCTCAATTGCAGGAGCAAGCCTGAGAAAATGAAAAACAATCCTGGATTAAACTACAATGTAAAGGAAACTGTGACGGGGTGTGGAGTGACAGCACTTGACATGTTGTCACACTGACATTTCTACTCACCAGCATTGCCATGTTGCATATTGGAGCAGCCCACATTGGTAGGGATGGCATGATTTGTGCTACTGTTGCACACATTTTTTCTTCTATAGCCCAGAGTTATATCCAGTCCTGTGCCACATGCCTGTCATTCAATGCTGGAAAGGGGTTTAAGGCCACCCCCACTGCTTATCCTTCCCCTTGGGGCTCCTTTGTGTACATCTAGGCTAATTCTATATAGGTATGTAAGCGAGCAAATTACTCCTATGCATTGTATGTTGTATGAATGTTTTCAGGGATGGGTGAGGCATACCCCAATGCCAGCATAGATACCGTAACTGTTGATAAGTGATTACTCAGCGACTTCACCCCTGGGTTCAGGATGCCAAGCACAATTACTAGTGACTGAGGAACACATTTCATGTCTGCTGTAGTACAGGCAGTTTTAAAGGACCAGGAACAGACCAGCACTTAGATTGTGTTTATCACCCAACATTAGCGGGTAAAGAGGAAATCAATAATGGGACCTTAGACAATAAAACAGCCATGATATTCTCAGAGTCACAATTAAAATGGGCTGAAGCTTTACCACTAGCCCCAGTGTCTTTGAGCGAGAACCCTTCCCAAAAGACTAAATTGAGCCCAGAACAAATAGTCAAGGTTCACTTTGTGATGCTCCTCTCAAATCCTATTGTGTCCTTTGCAAAGCTTGATCTGCAGATAAATATTTCTGCTGCATTAACATAGTGCAGAAAGCAAATACAATGATTCAACATATTCTGTTATCTGGTGCAAGATTCCTCACCCGAGCGTCAATCTGAGGCCTACCATTACCTACAGTCAGGCAATGAGGTATGTCAGTATATACTGCCCTGTTGTCACAGACCTTATCAGATCTTGCTCATCACGAACACTGTCATTAAATCTTGAGGCCTAGTGACTTGGATTCATTCCTCTCACTGCAAATGCATTGGGGCTCCTAGAAATGATAGTGCCCCTTCCGCTGCTCCGAGATGTGTACCTGTTCCCAAAGTCTCTACTGACACTCTCTACTGTTGCAATCTATTCATTTGTTAGTCGGTTGAAGTCTTAGTGCCTACCTCCTCTGTCTTCTCCGTCCATGGTAGCAGACTCCTCCTTCTGGATTGTGGATTTTTCTATCATTATGACCTGCTGTCTTCTTCACTGCTTTGAGCATCTGGCTGGTGGGGGGTACATACTTGCTGCAGAATCTGGAATTATTCTAAGACTGAACTGTGCAGATATTCCTCTGGAAAGAAACCACCCCGTCTTACAAGGACATATCTGTCATGTTATTGCTGTAAAAGGTACAGGCAGATCATTAACTCTTCCTCCTGCAGACATACACACCAGTCAATGTAGGAGAGAGTATCCCTTTGATCATATTGCCAATCAGTTTTAGTGACACTTTTCTGCAGCGTTTCCACCTAAGACATAGACTGCCTGAGTATTCGGGCATATACCCTCTTGTTTCCCAGGTCTTGAAAAGTTCAACAGTCCCTTTAACTGCAACATGCCAGGTGTGACTCATCTCACAATGATGAAAAAGATTTATTTGAAAGCACCAGGGAGCAAACGTCTCCATATACTTGTTGCACATAATAAATATGGCTTAACTGTAGAGAACACTCATTTTGAGTTCCCTCACTTTGAATTCCAAATATGAAAGACAGGCATTAGCTTCTGATGAAATTTAATCCACAAAATCAAAAGTGATATAGTGTAGTGGACAATAAATTGGTGTAAAAAGGAACAAACTTGAAAAAATTAAGAATATAAATTCCCAATGAATAAATGTAAAGAAAATAATTGTTTGGCCAGTTGTGGGGTACATTTATTTGCCAGGGTATAATGCCTGTGAGGAGATGAATTATGTGAGGCAACCTGGAAATGTCTGCTTGTGGTTTATTTCCGTCCTGATCAGAAATTGTAAGATAGTGATGTTTACTAAATAATTTATGAAATGGGAAATATAAACTATAATAAAAAAACATCAAATGCCACTGAATGGAATGAATGTTGCTTGCATGGTAAACTGGTGTGCATTCCTGCCCTGATGGCCCAACTGCATGGGAAACTGGTATCATGACTTTTATTAGCAAGTATGTGCTCAGAGGCGTGGACTTGTCCCTCAAAAATGCAAGGGCCAAACCCTGTTCTCTCACCTTGAGGATATCACCAAGCTTGCCCTCATGATGGGCATAGGACTACTGTCCATGCCTGGTATACATCACATAAAGTAATGACCACCGCGTACCGTGTTGTATGTCTCTTTAATGTGACCAGTCGCTTTTCTCTATTTGAGAGTGGGGTCTACTGACCCTTTATGTGTAAAGATCCTCTCCTATGTGAAACCCAGAACTTTGCGCTGGCATCCAATGTGCATGTTGAGTGTGTGTGTGCAGTCAGTTAGTGTGACCACGCGTATGACAATAGAACTCTGTGATTTTGGACTCTGAGTAATGGTAGCAGTGGGAGCAATTTTGGATGCCCCTGGTTTAACATGGTGCACGCTGGGGATGAAGACATCTTCCCCAGAGAGTTGAAGTGTCTTGTCTGTGTTCCTGTGGTTGGAGGATGGAGGCCTAGACACAAAAATGAAGGAGGTGGGGGACACGGCCTTCCTCAGAAATTAAATGAGGACCTTGTTCAAGGAGAGCAAGTTTCTAGGCAGGGTTGTTTTGTCCTAATTACTGCTTCACGAAGGCTGATAAAAGCCAGACACAGATATCTCACAATTCATTGTTCTCATGTTTTGGATAGTCCTGATTGCTACCTACTGTGAGAGGCATTGCTTAGATTAAGGCTGTATCTGAGGAGCAGGATGGAAATTACATTTGAATGATAGCCAACCAAAACTGGCTCGTGAAACTTAACCCAGTTGAGCTACATCCCTTGTCTGGGAAATAGGTTTCAAAGTGGAATGTAAACTACTTTATGTTCTTTCAGTCCAAAATTCTTCTTGACATAGGAAGAGTAGAGTGTGTTTCACATAATAATAATATTAATAATATTATTATTATCATTATTAATATTATTATTATTATTAGTCATAATAATAATAATCATAATAATAATTATACATGTATAAAGACTTCAATACCCATAGGGTTGATAGAATGATACAACAGGGCAGTTAAGAGTATAAGAGCATGATGGGACCTCTGCTGGAGAACCTCAAGAGGAAGTGGATGTTCTCCTGAAAAGAGATTTCACACAAAGGAATTGAGTTCAGTCCCTGGATTCAGTCCCTTCAAACTTCTGAGAAAGATGGGAAAGAACTTCAGAATCACCTCAAAAGGACGTGGTGTTTAGTGTGACTTCCCTTAGTAACTTATGGCACAGTACATGAGTCAGGCGAAGAAAGAATTTCAGGCAAGCCAATATCTAATGAAGTGGAGGCATGACCCAAAAGTGATACTGGACGGGTACCAAGGTGGTCAGGAGGTATTGGTGCTGAAGGTTATTTGTAAAGGAAACTTTGGAGGATATATATTGTGTGATATTCAACATATACAGGGCTAAACTAAGTGGTGGACACAGATGCTAGCAGTGAGCCAAAGAAGGTGCTCCATGTGAAACAGTTTAAGCCATACCACCAATGAGATTTCACAGTAAATATCATGGTAATGACCGATCTACTATACAGTGGTATTAATGATGGTTCTGTAAACGGTATAGATGGGACATATTACACTCCGGTGCAGCATTAAGAGTGTACAGAAGTGTTAGGAAATGTTTCCCATTTCTGTTTCCTGACTCCATGGTTGACACCTATCTGTGTTGAAGACGTAGATACAGGGGATAGCTTGCCAGTGATGAGCAAGACTTACCGGATGTCCGACCAAGTCCAGCATGGGTGTTATAGTTAGGAATTAGCATTTAAAAAATACCTTAGAAATTCACAGAAAAAACAAAGACTACAGGGATGTTATAGTTAGAAATTAGCATTTAAAAACCTTAGAAATTCACACACAAAAAAAAAAACGTTACACAGACATTAAAACAAATGAAATTCAGCAGTTATATTTCTCTGAGCTAACTTTAACTCGTGCCCCTGCAATGCACTGCTTATGACCTCACATTTTAAATCACTCATGACATGGTCAGTGACATCACTCATGACATCACTGGATTGCTACCTTCTAGTTAGGATGGATTTTTTCTATCAAAAACGTAACTCTCAGATGCCTTTATCTTTGGTGTCAGTTGATGAATCTCCATGAAATTTCCATTAAAAAATTGCCCTCTGCTTCAGGCGATGTGTAGAAACTTTTGGGGTTATCCATCAAGGGGGGCTGAAAAAGAAGGAGGATCCCAAAATGCATTACCCACATGTTAATTACCATAGGAGCTACAGCCCAAACTATTGGAAGGAATTATACCAAATTTATCAGAAAGCTAGATGTTGGTAAGCAGATTGTGCCTTTTGGTGGAAATTGTTTCACTAGTTTGGGAGATATTAACTGGAAAACAAATTTATACATCTGGGGATGCAGATTACTCGTATATCTACCTGTTGGTAATCTGCGGATTTATGTGCACTACCGAGCTCCTGATTGGCTGGCTGCACCTTCACAAAAAAGTTGCAGATGCCATTTTGTTTGTCATGGAAATGATCACCAGGGCTGAAAATGTGTTTGCAAATTTAATGAAGAGGTCATTTGAGAGGTTTCCTGACTCCTTTTACATGTTATAAAAGTGGGCTGAGCATGTGTACAGGGGTCAGAAATGTGAAAAAAAGAATTGGGCCACTCGCAAAATCCACGGATCCCTTACGGGGCACAATGTGGCCCACTGTGTAACTCCATGGGGGATCCGTGGATTTAGACAGGCTGAAAAACATATATATATATTAGGGGTGGGTGGAATTTGCGTAGTCGTGCTACGCAAAGCTCCGCGAAACATTAAAATATCTCCGCGAGTACACAGAAATTTCGCAAACACGTGGAATTGCTTGTTCGCAATGCTTTTCTCCTGTTCGCGAACGCTGTTTGCGTGCTCGGGGGAAATATCTCGTGAACACGCATTTTGAGAACACTAAGAAGTGAAAAATTCCGCAAAGCAGCGGAACGCAGAATTTTTGACAATTCTGCGTTCTCCACGGAACGTGAAATTACCCAAATTCCGCAAACTCTGCGAGCAGAACGGAATTTACAGACCAGGCCTAATATATATATGTGTGTATGGGGAGAAAATCTTATAAATTTCAAAGGGACAAAAATGATTATGGCTTAGGTCAGATATTCACCTTCTCTCGCAAGTTTGATGAAACTAGGGCAGTGCAAAAAAGAGAACAAAGGAGAAAAGGCCCAGGTCCGTCAGTAGATATGAGCAAGGACTTACTGACGACTCCGTCTGTATCAGACGTAAGTTCATCAGTGGAAACGGAGTCAGAAACAGAGTCTAATTTAAGATCAACTGATGGGGCAAATCAACATATCCCCAAACGAACAATACGGGAAGAACTGAATTTTTTAAGGGAATCAAGACGACAGACCTTACGTCCCCGGAAAGAAAAATACAGAATAGAAAAAGGAGGAACACAAAACGAAGAGAGAGAAGGAGAAGGAGGCGCCAAAATAACAAACAAAAAGAAGAACAACAAGGGTTGGCGCCGTTAACAATCCCTATAAATGAAAATGCCAATACAGTCATTAATTTGTCAACTGTAAATTTGGACCCAGCGGAGCAACAGCTGCTGGCATTGGGGCTCACATACTGCGTTGAGAGTAACTTTAGTTATCCACAAACTCGTGCAGATATATATAAATTTATCAGAAAATTAAAGTTACAAAAATACCATCAGCTCAGGCAGGAGAAAAATAGTACCTGCACAGGTTCAGAAATAACAAATGAGGCGGAAGATTCACTTACAGCCTCTGATGTGAACTTATTTTGTGATATCTATGAGCTACAAAGTGACAATAATGAGCCCCTGCCCCTGGATTCAACGCAACAACTAATGTCACATCACAGAGTAAACATCAACAGGGCACCAACAACCAAATTCAAACCCAAATCAAAATTCATCCCAGTATCAACAAGAGACTCTATTGATACATTCAATGACATTTTAATAAGGGCAGTGAGAACACTAAATTTCAAGACACTAGCAACAAAGAGAAAACTTGATATGTACCAACTTAAATACCAACAATTAATCAAGAAATTACGTGACAATGAAAACGTGGTTGTGTGGCCAAAGACCTTATATATGGAAGAAGCATCAAAACAGCCAGGAGATCGTAGTTGCTACAGGATCAGCAACAAAATGACAACTAAAACTGCGCAGAATGAATTACACGCAAAACTTTTAGCATGGAAAAGCAGTGGCCTAATCAATCAAGATGAACTGAAATTCCCAAAAAATGATTATCCAACATTGCCGGTAATGTACTTTATTCCAAAAATACATAAAGACAGTACCAACCCACCCGGCAGACCAATAATCTCTGCTATTCAAAGTTTGACAGAGAATGTTTCAATATACGTTGATTCATTTTTACACGTACAGGTACAGATGAAAAAGTTGCCGTCATACATACAGGATACAAGTGACTTTTTGAGGCAAATACATGGATTTCAGTGGCAACAAGATTTCTTACTGATCTCTATGGATGTCAGCAACCTCTACACTTCTACCCGCCATCAAGACGGAATAAAAGCTTTGGAACATTTCCTGGGAAAGAGATCTATTGAGTACCACACCCACAACAAAATGCTATTGGACCTGACTAAATTTTGCTTGTATAATAATTATTTTCTATTTCAGCAACAGGTCTACCATCAAGTGAGAGGCGTAGCAATGGGTGCGAGTTTTTCACCCAGCTACGCTTGTCTCCACATGGGGTGGTGGGAAGAAGTAACAGTAAAAACAGAATTTGCAGAGATTTGGTCTAAAACCATAATCAAGTGGATTAGGTTCATAGATGATCTATTTTAATTATGGCAGGGTGATAAACAAAGTGCTGAGGAATTTATAAAATGTTTAAATAACAACAATGTTAACATCCAACTCACTTACACTATTAGTGAAAGTACCATCTGTTTCTTAGATGTAGAAGTGTATGTCTCCAATAACACTCTGGAAACTCGTCTACATCGCAAACCAACAGCAGGGATCACAATACTGCACTCAAATAGTTTTCACCCTAAACACACAATTCTCAGCATCGCCTATGGGGAGATGTTGAGAATTCGTAGAATATGCAGTAATGAAATTGATTTGAAAAAGGCACAGGATGAGTGTAAAATCCGCTTCCTAGCGAGAGGTTACAAAGAGAAGGTGATCGATGACGCTATAAGACAAACCAGAGCCAAAACACGGGAAGATTTACTCTTCAAACCATCAGCCGGTAAGATAAAAAAAATGAAAATTTCTACCACAGAGAGTAGCCCTCGTTTAATACTTACATATAATAAACAGAAGGACAACCTGAGAAAAATAATCAAGGACAACTGCCATTTAGTGCAGAGTGATCCGATCATAGGGAGTCAAATGCCAGCATTTCCCATGATAACATACAGGAAGGCATAAAGCACAGGAGATCACTTAGTCAGTAGTAGTCCAGAGGTCACCACAAGTTCCAACTGGTTGACTAATCGCAAAGGATTTGTCCGCTGTGTGATATGTAAGGCATGTAAACATGGGGAGAACAGAACATCGTTTTTAACAGCTTTTAAAGATAAGCCCTCTGTCATTAACAAATTTTTAACTTGTAAATCAGATTTTGTTGTGTATGTGCTGGAGTGCTCTTGTGGACTTCAATATGTGGGGAGCACATAGTTGCAGGTCCACAAGAGAATTCTTCAGCACATGCGGGCCATCATAAATAAAGATATCCCCTATCCGGTGGCCCGCCATTTTGAGGAGGTCCACTCTAGCAATCTGGACCATGATTTTTTATGATTTTTTATGATTTTAAAAATCTGAACCTCAAACAAATCCCCCCCGATTCGTTTTATCCATTTAAGTGTTGTTGTAAAAACATCGGCTCGTGTGTACAACACATTTTTAGACAAGACATTCACAAGCACAATTTAGGGTATATTGCACTAGCACTTTTTTTCTTACATCTTGCACAAATGCAGAACTCATTTTACAATAAAAAATTTAGTGTTTACTTAAGTAGGAAATGTTTACCTCTCTTAGCATACTTTGCACTGACATATCACAAATTACAATATTGTGGATAAATATATATTATGTCATGATTTTAAAACATGTATTTACACTGTTTCAACAATCAATTGTCCATTTTGTATAGAATTGATAATAATGTGCTTTGTTCAACACAATTTTCTGCATTATGCATACATATAGACAAGCATTGAGGGGTGATAAACCACAAAGCCTGAAGTGGTACTGAACAAGAGATAATACTGAAAATCAGTACCATGTCACTAAATAACATTTCTGTTTTTTAAAATATGTTGCATTTATGCAAATATATGAAATGTAAACACACTTATCAGTAAATGAATGATGTTTTGCGCCATTTGCAGAAAGCACACGAACAGTCTGTTTTCTAGATTCATTAGGAGAGTGAAAAAAACTATGCACTTGTTACTTTAAAATGGGGAGAAATGACGTGGTGGGTCATGGGATCAAGAACCCTTGGAGGTTCAAAACGCGTCATGGCGGCCATGCACTGAAGAAATAAAAACATATTATTGCACTGGAAAACGTGGAGTTCGCGCCTTTCTTGGTTCCGCGGGATTGGATCGTTGGGAGAAAGGAACACGGAAAATGTGTATATATATATATATATATATATATATATATATATATATATATATATATATATATATATATATATATTATCTACTGGCGGTGTCGCCAGTAGATAGTTATAGTTAGGACCGTGTTGCCATAGGAAATCCGCAACATTCTATTTGGAATAACTTTGGCGCCGTTTGACGAATCCTCGCGCAATTTTCAAAATAGGTGGGGCGCTCCGCTCCTTCCCTGAAAGTCTCGGGGGGATTCGTCAAGCGGGGGCTGAGAAAAAAGGGGGGTCCCAAAACGCGTTTTCCCCATGCAATTTTCCATAGGGACCTTTAGTCCAAGGTACAGCCCGAACGGCTGAACAGAATTACTTGAAATTTGGCAGAGAGGTAGTCCTCAGGTCAGGGATGTGCCTTTTGCAGGTCTGGTGTCAATCTGTTCAGTAGTTCCTGAGAAAATCAAAAGTAAAATCATATATATATGTGGGCGGAGCCTAACCACACATCTCATCCTGAGATCTGATTGGCTGTCAGCACTTCATCCAAGAAGTGTTGGCAGTCATCTTGGGACCAATATACATGATAGCACCTCATTAAAAAGTTAATAGAAGGTTTTAAGACTTTAGTTACATTATAAATCATTTGTTGAGGGTACCATACTCATTTTAGGAATGTGGTATGTTCTAAGGTGATTTCACCATGTGAAAAAGCCTTCTGCTGGGATATCATGATTGAGAGAAAAATATTTTCTCATGCTTTTCCCACAGAGGTTTGGAAGGTGATCTATAAGCTAAACTGAGAGCTTATTTTCTGTAAATTCACATTATCTTTCTCAGTCATGTGAGAATGAAGTCTGACATTCTCAGTAAAACATGTATATCCAACAAGGGCAGAGACTGTCAGTTGATTCCTTTGTGTTCTACTGCAGCTTCCCAGAGTGTTCCAAAGAACAACTAGAGCGCTAACAGTCCTACTTATGATAAACGTATGGCACACCTGAAGCCATCTTGCTTGGATTAAAGTGGTAACTCTTAAAACATTTAATTTAAAAAGGAACAAAATGAGGGGGTTCATGTTTCCATAAAAAGTATGATTAGTGCTGCAGAAAGAAAAATTAGGGCACATTTTGAGTGACTTCTCAAATCCTCTTCTATTTCATTAAAAAATTCTGACATGCAGACTGAAACATGCACTTTCAATACCAGCAGCAGTTTTCCCTGGTGAGCAGTAGCTTTACTACAGTGATCTAATGAGCAAAAAGAGTGCTAACATTCTGAATTTATGGCAAATGTGTGACACATCTGAATGCCTTTAGAATCAAAGTAAAAAACTGAAAGTATTTCCTACTGAGGAGACTGCAGTAAATGAGGAAATTAGGAAACTTCATAACAAATAAGTCTGCCAAGATGGCCACCAGAGACAAAAGAGCCCAAATGTAGCCCAAAATCACCCAGATGTAGCCCAAGTATAGCCCAATGACAGAATGTCCCAGAGTGTTCTTAAAAACAACTAGAGCGCTTACTGTCTTCATTATGACAAAAGTATGGCACACCTGAAGCCATCTTGATTGGAATAAACTGGTAACACTTAAAACATTTAATTTAAAAAGGAACACAATGAGGGGGTTCATTTTGCCATAGAAATTATGATTAATGCTGAAGAAAGAAAATGAGGGCACATTTTGAGTGACTTCTCAAATCCTCTTCTATTTCATTAAAAAATTCTGACATGCAGACTGAAACATGCACTTTTGATACCAGGAGCAGACTTCCATGGTGAACAGTAGTTTTACTACAGTGATCTAATGAGCAACTAGAGTGCTAACATTCAGAATTTATGGCAAATGTGTGACATATCTGAATACCTTCATGATGGAATCAAAGTAAAAAACTGAAAGCATTTCCTACTGAGGAGACTGCAGTACCCAGATGTAGCCCAAATATAGCCCAATGACAGAAGGGTGCAAAACACTTATTATTTTGTGTTTTTGCAGTGTTATATAGTGCAGACTTGTCAGGTATTGGAGTGCTTTACATGAGCATTGGTTACATCACACAAGAACAAATTCATTTTGGTTGTAGACATGGGGAGACTAAGTGATTTGACCAGAATCACAGAATGTCGAGCTGAAGCAGAACCTCCAACCTGGTTCCCCAGTTGCAAAGTCTGCAGTTCTGGAAGTAACACCACATCCTCTCCCCTAAGTGCAACATTTAATCAAGTGGTCAACTGGATAAAAAAACATAAAGGTAACAAATAATTTAAAAGTGCTTTCTCGCTATTTGAAAACTCAGAAAATATGTCCTTATTTTAGTCTTTTAGAGCACTAACCATAATTTTGATGCCAATATGACCCTCTCATATATGTAATTTCTAAAGGAAATGCTCTAGGTATTACAGTTTTGATTACATCAAGATGACGTCAGGCGTTCCACACTTTTGTAATAAATATAGAATGTTAGCAATCTAGTTGTTCATTAGGATACTGTTGAGAGGCAGAGGCCAGGGGCACGGACTCTGAAAATTGAAGGCAGGTAGGAGGGTGCAAAGGCAACAATTTAACCACACTGAGCAGGCAGGAAGGGCCGTGGAAGCACAACAGACTATGGAGGGCAGTGGAAAGGGGGGCAGGGGCAACAAACCAACAATACAGGACTTGCAAGAGAGGCTGTGGCAATGTAATAGACCATTGTGGGCAGAAGAAAAAGGCAATGGTAGTACAACCATACATGCCAACAGACCCGATTCAGCCAGGAAACGTCCAATGTTTTTAAGCTCAAATGGGCTTTATTTTATCTGTCTCCTGTCTACAATCTCCTCTTTTTCAATGTAACTCAAAGGGGAAAATCAATACCCCAGTTTTTTTTCAAAATCTCCCTCTTACCAAGTTCAAAATGTTCGCAAGTATGGTACATTGGATCATGGAAGGAAATGGGGTAGGGACATGGACTTGGATAACAGAGGACAGGAGGGACATGGAGAGGTGAACCAAACTGACCCTGCAGGGCAGGCATCAGGGTTTGCAGCAGCACAATACACCACACAGGGCATGTGGGACGGGAGTGCAGCACAACAATCCATAGAAAGCAAGAGGGAGGGGACAGGACCATGCACATGGACAACAGAGAACAGAGGGGCAAGAGGCAGGACCATAATGGACAGACAGGAGAGAAAGCTGCAGCATAACAGACCATAAAGGGCAGGAGGGATGGATCAGGGGCATTACAATGGAACAGACAAGCCAGGAGGGAGGGAGTAGGGGTCTGCACATGTAAACAGAGGGCTGGGGGCAAGGGGGCAGGGCAGGAGCAGCAAGCTAGCCATGGAGGTCAGGCAGGATGGGCACTAGAAGCAAGACACACCATGAAGAGCAACAGTGAGACTGTGATGGCATACACACAGACCATGGAGGGAAGGTGGGAGGGGTTCAGGGGCAGAAAACTGACCACACAGGGAAGGTGGGAGGGGCCATGGCAGCACAGAAGACAATGCATGGCAAGTGGGAGGGTTAGTGGTAGCACAATGGCTATGATGGGCAAGAAGGAGGGTGCAGGGGCATGCACAAAGGACGATGGAGGATAGAAGGGAGGGTCAGGACCTGTGCACAGACAAGAAAGTTCAGGGGAAGGGGCCTCACAACAGACCGCACGGGGCAGGCAGGAGGAGCAGTTGCAGCACAACAGACCAGGGAGGGCAGAAGTGTGTGGCAGTACAATGGACCATGTAGGACAGGAGGAAGAGGATAGGGGCATGGCATGTGGACAGGCAGGGTGGAGGTGGCAGGGACAGTTTACAGTCATCTGACAATGCTAGGCAGGTGGGAGGGGAGTGGCAGCTCAACAGAACACTCAGAGTAGATAGGAGTGGCAGGTCCATGGAACATGGTGGGCAGAAAGGATGGAGCAGGGGCATACACAAAGACATCAGAGGGCAGGGGGAAGGAGAATAGGGGCAGCAAGCTAAGCACAGAGTTTAAGCAGGAGGTCAATGATGGGGCATAGAATTTGGCAATGGAGGGTAGGAGGAGTGGACTGGTACATCATACTTAATTGAGGGCAGTGGCAGCACATCAGACCATGCATGGCAGGAGGGAGGAGGCTAGTCCATGGATTCACACAACAGAGGATAGGGAGGAGGGGGATGGGGCAGCAAGCTAACTGTTCAGAGAAGGCGGGTATTAGGAACTTTATTGTTTTTAAAACGTGTGTCTGTGTGAACTACTTAAAATATGAACTAGTATGCAAACTAATCTCACTTATATTCAGGAAGAAGAGGACGTTTGTGACTGTGACTCCGGGCTCACTTGGCAGAAACACCCCCTGACCCTCCACCCCCTATCGCAAAATGTAATGCCCGTAAAAAGGGTAGGTGAACACAGTGTTATATAGAACATAGTCCTGAGAGCACGATTGAAAATGAAAACTAGATATAGTGTATGGTATAAACTATGCACCAAAAAGTGTGATATAAGATGAACCGGGCGTGAAATATAATATGCAATACATTGTGCGCAATGACAGATTCATTGGAGAGCGCGAGATAGCACAGGCACTAGCGCGTGCTATGCGATATGCGCCTTGGAGTGTAATATGCACAGGGCAGTGTTGTGTAACCTAACTAGTCTCTAAAGTTGTAATATAAAATATGTGCTGGGGAGTGTAACGTTGCATATGCACTGTGACAAAGATATGGATCACAGATTGTAATATGTATGGCATAGCACTGTGCGTTATAACATAGGCATCGAGGAAGGCACGTTAGATGGGGCAATATAACCCGTGCGAAGACAAGTGTGGCATGACATATTCACGGGGTGGTGTTAAAGTGCACATGAGCTAGAGAGTGTCATAGCATATGCACTAGCTAGTGGAATACAACACAGAGGTGTGTGGCACTCAGCAGGCAATGGTGGGTGTAACACAGCATTGGGCTCTGCCAGGAGCGCGCTGTGACTTTCAAGTGATGTTCGTCCCCTTTCCAGAGAGTAAAATAAAAAGTATTACACATCCGGCAGTGGATGTGTGTTTTATTAACCGTGAGGGGGGTTTCTTGCATAGTTTTGGTCGAATTTTTGTCGAATCCCCTTTGAATGGCTTGGTGTGCATGTGTATTAAATGTGCCCGTCAATAGCTACCCATGTTTGTATAAATAAACGACAAGGGTGTCTACCGGGATTAGGCACGGTAGGGCATCAGACATGTCAGAGCTTCACTAGTGGTGTAAATACATTCCACGTGGATTCATTGTATGCATAGTCGCCTTTTAATGAATATCACGCAAATCGTCATGGTGATAGGTACGTACGGTTTGTCCAGCATGTCCTAGGTGTGTATATAAATATATATTTTTAAAAAATAATAAAAAACAGTGGCCGGCCCTGGGGATTGGGGTCAAAAAAATATAATTAGGAGACAGGCCCTGGGGGATGGGGTCATCAGGGTCAATAAATTAGAATAAGAAGGGGAACCACACAGCTCCCCTTCTTAAAAAATTAAAATAAATAAAAGACTGGCATCGTGCCAGAGGCCATGCCCCCTCCTTGCAGCACTCTGCAAACGCGCCCCCTGGCGAGTTGTAAGTTGGGGAATTAATTCCTCTTCAATACTGAGGGTCCCTGAGGGCCAACTAGCCCAACAGGCATCTCCAGTATGCACCAGGGAGCTGCGCTGCAGACAGGTGTTCTGAGGCCAAGCCCCTTTTTACACCTCTCTGCAACGCAGCTCTGTGGCGCTTACTGGAGGTACCTAGTGTTCTAGTTTGACCCTAGGGACCCTTAGGATTCAAGGGGACTTAATCTCTCAACTTAGAACAGCCACAGGGCGCATTTACACAGTGGTGAAGGGAGGGTACGGGGCCTGAGGTGACGTGTGCAAACATGCACTATGGCACGTTTTAAATTGGGGATATAATTTTCCTTCAATACTGAGGGCCCCTGGGGGCTAACTAGCCCACCAAGTGCTTCCAGTAAGCGCCACTGAGCTGCATTGCAGAGAGGTGGTCCAGGCCGTGCCACTTTTTACACCTCTCTGCAACGCAGCTCTGTGGCACTTACTGGAGGGACCTAGTGGGCTAGTTGGCCCTAGGGACCCTCAGGATTCAAATGAACTTAATGTCCCAACTAAAAACGGACACAGGGCGTGTTTACACAGTGGTGAAGGGAGGGGACGGGGCCTGAGTTAACGTGTGCAAAAACGCCCTGTGGCCTGTTTTAAGAGGTAGTTTTAATCCCCCTGCCCTATTATATACTAGGGGCTTACAGAGGAGGTCATGCTAATCACAGGGGTACCCCAACGCATAATGTTCCCTAGTGTATGTAGGTGTTTTCACTGTATTCTAAGTGTCTTTTAACATAGCACTGGCTCTAGGACTGGTTAGTCAGACTCAGTTACCACCAGTATCCGTCTGAAAAAGTTGAGGGTACAGGATGATTTTGCAACAAGGCTTCTTTCTGCTCTTCTTTTTGTTCTTTCTGCACGTTATCCTTCTTCCTGCACATTTCTTCGTCTTTGAGGACTTCTGTTGCTTCTTTCTGCACTTCTTTTTTTTCTTTCTGTGCATTTTTTCTTCTTTCTTCACATGTCCTATCTCTGTAGGCATAGTTAGAAATTAGCATTTAAAAAACCTTTGAAATTCACAGAAAAAAACATAGCTTTCAGGCACGTTATAGTTAGGAATTAGCATTTAAAAAACCTCAAAATTCACTGAAAAAACCATAGGTTTCAGGGGTGTTATAGTTAGCTGGACTTTTCACTTGTACAAACCCATTGAAATTCCCCCGTTATAGTTAGTTCAGCTAACTATAACTCGCGCGCCCGCAATGCACTGCTGATGACGTCACATATTACATCACTCATGACATGGTCAGTGACATCACTCATGACATCACTGATGACATCTCAAATGACATCACTGATGACATCACTGATGGCATCATCCTTCTGATAGAGTGGCAGACCTCCTCTCACCCTAATATAACCTTTGATACACACATTCAAAAATAGAGACTAAACTTTTCAAAACAATGGACATACCAATACCAGTTACAACAACCTCTTCAGTAATTCTAAGATCCACATGCACATCCACTCATTCACCAACAGTCCTATACAGTCACTCATACAGGTATTCACTCATCATATGTACTCATACACCTATACATCCTGTTACACAATGCCACTCATCCATAGAGTTACTCACACACATAGTCACTCATGCTAATAAAGAATCAAACATACATTTATTTGCATATACAGTTATACACACACCACCACACTTACTTCTACGGAAACTTACACATACTTAGTCTTTTAAACAATCACTTATAGAAACACATACTTATTCATACAGGAACTCTTTCAATCTCTCACTCTCACATATACTCACTTATATACACCAATAGTCACATATACTAGTTTAAAACATATGTAGTTTCTCATAAAGACACTATTGAGACAGTCATTCACTCACTAACACACCCATACACACACTCATCCACCCATACAGTCCTGCACACATGCTGTCTTCAACACATACAAAGTGTGAGTCACTCATTCATGCACCTATGCACTACGTAATACCCCCCACCGAACCATGCAGACACTCAGACTGATACTCAAAAAACCAACTAATAACCTATATAGACACCCATGTAGCTACTCACCAACCCATGCAGCCACTTATACACAAAGTGAGAGACTGATACAGATATTTACATATTTAAACATTACTCACTAAGCCATGTATTCACTATGATACACTTAATCAGTCAATTACACAATCAATTTTTCAAAAACAAATCATCCATTTAGACACTTATATACCCATTTATTCTTCCATCGACCTTGAGATATACATACATAAAACATATTTAATTTTCAGAAAAACACACATTCACTGGATGATGTCATGAGTGATGTCATTTGAGATGTCATGAGTGATGTCATGAGTGATGTCACTGACCATGTCATGAGTGATGTAATATGTGACGTCATCAGCAGTGCATTGAGGGCGCGCGAGTTATAGTTAGCTGAACTAACTATAACGGGGGAATTTCAATGGTTTTGTACAAGTGAAAAGTCCAGCTAACTATAACACCCCTGAAACCTATGGTTTTTTCAGTGAATATATATATATATATATATATATATATATATATATATATATATATATATATATATATATATATATATATTATCTACTGGCAGTCGGCAGTAGATAGTTATAGTTAGGATCGTGTTTCGAAAGGAAATCCGCAACATTCTATTTGGAATAACTTTGGCGCCGATTGACGAATTCTCGTGAAATTTTCAAAATAGGTGAGGCGCTCCGCTCCGCTCCTTCCCTGAAAGTCTCGGGGGGATACGTCAAGCGGGGGCTGAGAAAAAGGGGGGTCCAAAAACGCGTTTTCCCCATGCATTTTTCCATAGGACCTTTAGTCCAAGCTACAGCCCGAACGGCTGAACAGAATTACTTGAAATTTGGCAGAGAGGTAGTCCTCAGGTCAGGGTTGTGCCTTTTGCAGGTCTGGTGTAAATCTGTTCAGTATTTCCTGAGAAAATAGCATTTAAAAGCATATATATATCTATAATCGCGCACCGTGCGTGTACGGTAAAACTTACCGTACGCGCACGCTGCCGTGCGTGAGCGCGATTCTGATTGGTTGTTAGATCTTAGTAAACATTCGAATCGGTCGAAACCAGCAAGTGTCAGCCGCCATTTTGTCTCTCGCAGTCTGAGGGGGTGAAAAACAAAGGTGGAGAACGTGAAAAGGGGGCAGGGTGGACAGTTCCTGACCCCCTAGCCTTAGTCAGGGGGTCCCAGAAGGACCCCCAAGGGCCAAAATTTCCTTTAATTTTTTTGCGAAAAATCGCGGAGTACGCGTAGCGTGCGCGTACGGTAGAAACGGAAAAATTCCGCGAACTGCGTAACGTGGGCGCGCGGGGCGCGAAGCCGACCGTGCGCCCACAGCGCGCGCACGGTGCGCGAAGCTCACCGTGTGCGTACGGTACGCGCACAGTGAAAAACCTTAAAAACAAAAAAAAAAAATACAAAACTTAGCATTTAAAAAAAACGTACAAATTCACTGAAAAAAACCATAGGTTTCACACACGTTATAGTTAGGAATTAGCATTTAAAAAACCTTGCAAATTCACTTAAAAAACCATAGGTTTCACACATGTTATAGTTAGCTGGACATTTCACTCGTGAAAAACCATTGAACTTCCCCCGTTATAGTTAGTGCAGGCAACTATAACTCACGCGACCACAATCCTCTGCTGATGACGTCAGATATTACATCACTGATGACATATGTGTCTTTCTGAAAAAAAAATATTTGTAATATATGTATAGCTAAAAATTAATGGAAGAAGACATGGGTAAATAAGTGTCTAAATACAGTGATGTAATATCTGACGTCATCAGCAGAGGATTGCGGTCTCGTGAGTTATAGTTGCCTGCACTAACTATAACAGGGGAATTTCAATGGTTTTTCACGAGTGAAATGTCCATCTAAGTGAATTTGCAAGGTTTTTTAAATGCTAATTCCTAACTATAACATGTGTGAAACCTATGGTTTTTTCAGTGAATATATATATATATATATATATATTTGCTCCAATTTACCCACATCCACACTTTGAACAGCACTCGAACACCGAAGGTAAGGTGGCAAACCTTTATCAGGGTATGACTGGTTACAGCCGGCAGCTTCAATCAGACAGTCAGTTTCACGGTGAGCCTGAAGCGTTTCAAAACTTTGCTTTCTTCTTCAGAGGCACTCGTATAGCTGATTGCGTGCACCTGATCCCGTTTTCACAATGTTAATGCCACGCCCCTGGATGGGCCTGCCAGATGGCAGCAGGGCATTGTGGGAACCGCAGTCCAGGTTGATAGCTTTTCCAAATGGTGGCACTAATAACTGTTGCATTTCAAGCCACCAGATGTGACGCCGCCAGCAGTGACCGATCTAAATCCCTCCTTCGTGCTCCGCGTACCAGCTCGGTACATATCCAACCATGTGGCCCCCGATTATGGGGTGGTGCAAATTTGACGGCTGGTCAGCCGCCCAAAATATTCGCTCCAATTTGCCCACATCCACACTTTGAACAGCACTCGAACACTGACGGCAAGGTGACAAACCTTTATTTACAGGCTATGACTGGTTACTGCCGGCAGCTTCAATCAGACAGTCAGTTTTGCTGTGAGACCGAAGCGTTTCAAAAGTTTGCTTTCTGCTTCAGAGGCACTCGCTTAGCTGATTGAGTGCACCTGCTGCCGTTTTCACAATGTTAATGCCACGCCCCTGGATGGGCCTGCCAGATGGCAGCGGGGCATTGTGGGAACTGCAGTCCAGGTTGAAATCTTTTCCAAATGGTAGCACTAATAACTGTCGCATTTCAAGCCCCCAGATGGTGCCGCCGGGAGCAGTGACCGATCTAAATCCCTCCTTCGTGCTCCGCATTGTAGCTTGGTACATACCCAGCCACGCGGTCCCCGATTATGGGGTGGTTCAAGTTCGACGGCTGGACAGCCGCCCAAAATATTTGCTCCAATTTGCCCACATCCACACTTTGAACAGCACTCGAATACCGAAGGTAAGGTGGCAAAACTTTATTTACAGGGTATGACTGGTTACAGCCGGCAGCTCCAATCAGACAGTCAGTTTCACAGTGAGCCTAAGCCGTTTCAAAAGTTTGCTTTCTACCTCAGAGGCACTCGCTTAGCTGATTGCGTGCACCTGGTGCCGTTTTCACAATGTTAATGCCACGGCCCTGGATGGGCCTGCCAGATGGCAGCGGGGCATTCTGGGAACCGCAGTCCAGGTTGATCTCTTTTTCAAATGGTGGCCATAATAACTGTTGCATTTCAAGCCCCCAGATGGGCCGCCGCCAGCAGTGACCGATCTAAATTCTTCCTTCGTGCTCCGCATTGCAGCTCGGTACATATCCAGCCACGTGACCCCAGACTATGGAGTGGTGCAAGTTCGACGGCTGGACAGCCGCTCAAAATATTTGCTTGAATTTGCCCACATCCACACTTTGAACAGCACTCAAACACCGAAGATAAGGTGGCAAACCTTTATTTACAGGGTATGACTGGTTACAGCTGGCAGCGTCAATCAGTCAGTTTCGCGGTGAGCCTGATGCGTTTCAAAAGTTTGCTTTCTTCTTCAGAGGCACTCGCTTAGTTGATTGTTTGCACCTGGTGCCGTTTTCACAGTGTTAATGCCACGCCCCTGGATGGGCCTGCCAGATTGCAGAGGAGCATTGTGGGAACCGCGGTCCAGGTTGATATCTATTCCAAATGGTGGCACTAATAACTGTCACATTTCAAGCCCCCAGATGGGCCGCCGCCAGCAGTGACCGATCTAAATCCCTCCTTCATGCTCTGGATAGCAGCTCGGTACATATCCAGACACGCGGCCCCCGACTATGGAGTGGTGCAAATTCGACGGCTGGACAGCCACTCAAAATATTCGCTCCAATTTGCCCACATCCACACTTTGAACAGCACACGAACACCAAAGGTAAGGTGGCAAACCTTTATTTACAGGGTATGCCTGGTTACAGCCAGCAGCTTCAATCAGACAGTCAGTTTCACGGTGAGCCTGACGAGTTTCAAAAGTTTGCTTTCTTCTTCAGAGACACTCGCTTAGCTGATTGTGTGAACTTGGTTCCGTTTTCACAATGTTAATGCCACGCCCCTGAATGGGCCTGCCAGATGGCAACGGGGCATTGTGGGAACCACAATCCAGGTTGATACCTTTTCCAAATGGTGGCACTAATAATTGTCGCATTTCAAGCCCCCAGATAGGTCGCCGCCAGCAGTGACCAATCTAAATCCCCACTTCATGCTCTGCATAGCAGCTCGGTACATATCCAGCCACGTGGCCCCCGATTATGGGGTGGTGCAAGTTTGATGGCTGAATAGCTGTCCAAAATAGTCTTTCCAATTTGCCCACATTCACACTTTGAAAAGCACTTGAACTCCGAAGGAAAGGTGGCAAACCTTTATTTACAGGGTATGACTGGTTACAGCCGGCAGCTTCAATCAAACAGTCAGTTTTGCAGTGAGCCTGACGCATTTCAAAAGTTTGCTTTCTTCTTCAGAGGCACTCGCTTAGCTGATTGTGTGCACCTGGTCCCGTTTCACAATGTTAATGCCACGTCCCTGGAGGGGCCTGCCAGATGGCAACGGGGCATTGTGGGAACCGCAGTCCAGGTTGATATCTTTTCCAAATGGTGGCACTAATAACTGTCGCATTTTAAGCCCCCAGATGGGCCGACGCGAGCAGTGACAGTTCTAAATCCCTCCTTCGTGTTCTGCATAGCAGCTTGGGGCATTGTGGGAACCGCAGTCCAGGTTGATATCTTTTCCAAATGGTGGCACTAATAACTGTTGCATTTCAAGCCCCCAGATAGGCTGCCGGAAGCAGTGAGCGATCTAAATCACTCCTTCGTGCTCCGCATAGCAGCTCGGTACATATCCAGCCACGCGGCCCCAAATTATGGGGTGGTGCAAGTTCGACGGCTGGACAGCCGCCCAAAATAGTTGCTCCAATTTGCCCACATCCAAACTTTGAACAGCACTCGAACTCCGAATGTAAGGTGGCAAACCTTTATTTACAGGGTATGACTGGTTACAGCCGGCAGCTTCAATCAGACAGTCAGTTTTGCGGTGAGCCTGTCGTGTTTCAAAAGTTTGCTTTCTTCTTCAGAGGCACTCGCTTAGCTGATTGCGTGTACCTGGTCCCGTTTTCACAATGGTAATGCCAATCCCCCTGGATGGGCCTGCCAGATGGCAGCGGGGCATTGTGGGAACCGCAGTACAGGTTGATATCTTTTCCAAATGGTGGCACTAATAACTGTTGCATTTCAAGCCCCCAGGTGGGCCACCGCCAGCAGTGAGCATCTGGGGGCTTGAAATGCCCCGCTGCCATCTGCCAGGCCCATCCAGGGGCGTGGCATTAACATACCCATTACATACCCATACAGAGACTCTCACATCTACTCTTATACACATACATACACTGTTACACCCATTCACATACCTATAGTGAGAGACTGTCACACCCATTCACTTCACCAGACTCTGTAACACCCATACAGAAACCAACACAGTCACTGTCACATCCATTGAAAAACCCATATAGACTCTGTCACAACCATTCACATACACATAGAGACAGTCTCATACCTATTCACAAACCCACACAGTTAAACTCATTTATATAAGTTAGAGATGCTGTATAGTGTAGTTCCTATAGTACCCTCATGCAGGACCTGTGATTTTGGACAACATACACTGTGGGTAGGGTGGTAGACTTACTCTGTGCACCCCCACCGCGTATGTTAGCCTAATTTGCATTAGCTAGCTCCCAGTGCCACTAGAATCTCCTTTTATCAGAGAGATTAGTTTTTGGCAACCTCAGAACACATCAAACCCTGATTCCTCAGACTTGTGGAAACAATATACTACATTTCACCCAGTCACTCGTGCTTGCTCATTTTGTCTCAGAGAGCTACACAGAAGAAACAGTCGAGCGTGTTTACAAAAATAATTTATTGTTCCGTTGTTCTTCTAGTGTAAAATATATGCGCTGCTACAACTGTCACACAGTAGCAGAGGTATAGGATCAGCAGTACAATGAATAAAAAGCAATAGTAAAGTTCTACCATTTTGCAATAGTCATGAACATATACATGAATATAAAATGCATTTATAAAATAAAAGGCATACTCCTAAGATGCCTGTCTAGATGTACCTAAGTGTACCTAGCATGTGAGTAGGTGTGAAAGAGCTAATAACCCTAATAGCCAAGAATCCCTCTAGGATTTAGTCGAACCCCATTACCTGAATAATGAGAGTGTGGGACCGCATCCTGGTCTCGAGTTGGACACCCCGCAAGGGATGTTCAGACCACTGTCAGCTGGAGCGACTGCATGCAGGAGTCTCAGCGTCTCAGGTCAGTGTGTCGGCCTTGAAGTCTAGGTTCCCTCCTGCTTACTGATAGCAAGAGGTGCTGTATTTATACAGTCCTTATGCCTATGTTAGCTATGGTTCAGTATGAGGATGACGTTGGAGATTAAACCTTGGGCATAGATAGGAGAGGTGAAGTATCCACCCTGGGTAGTGTTCTCATAAATTATTCATATGTGCTAAGGATGACGTCTTAGCAATATCGATTGGGAAAAACCCTCCCTCTGCATGGAAGTAGGTGAAAGGTTTAGTCCATAAAAGGTGTCAGTCCTTATAAGGCGTTATGTCCCTATAAGGCATTCTGTCCTTATTAGGAGTTATGTCCTTATAAGGCTCGTTCATATGAAATGAAGGGGAGATGATGTAGGGATAGAGTATGATGTTTCCTCGACCTATATTAGGGTACCGTTATGAAATATAATAGCTGTTACACCCATTCACAAACCTATACAGAGGATGTCATATGCATTCACAACTCCAAAGAAACATTGTCACAGTCATTCAAAAACCCTTAAAGATATTTTCACACTCATTCCCATACTGAAACACACACTATCACACCTATTCACAAACCCATACAAACATTGTAACACTCATTGACAAACCCATACATATACTGTCATAATCATTTAGGTGCCCAAACACACACTGTCACAACCATTCACAAATACATATAGACACTGTCATACCCATTCAAAACTTTATAGAGACACTGTCACATCCATTAACATATCTGTAAACACTGTGTGATCCTTTTCACAACCACTGACAAACTCATATAGATACTGTCACAACCAATTCTATACCATTGTCACACTGTCATACCCATTCAGAAACCCTTGAAGAGTGTGTCATCTTTATTAACAACCTCCTGTGACACCAATTCAGAAACCTAATCATAGACTGTCACACCAATTCTAAAAAACCAAACAATGTCACACTGATTCACCTGCACAAACATACATTATCACACTCATTCAGAGAACCCATGCAGACCCTGTTGCACCCATTCATTACCCTATAGAGACAGTGTAACACCGATTCACATCCATATAGACGATGTTACAACCATTCATATACCATAGAGACACTGTTGCATCCATTGACTTACCTATTCAGACACTGTCACACCCATTCGCAACCCCATAGAGACAATCTCACACCAATTCACAAACCCACTTATATACCTATAATGATCTTTAAGACTGTAATATTCTACCATGAGATTCACTCTGAATCCCTAACTAAAAATATTAAATGTGCTCTTTTGCATTGAATGTATGCTTTTGGTTTGCTGATCCGCAAGGGATCCACAGAGTTGACATGTCTTTGTAAAACAAAGATTTACCGGTAAAAATAACAACTGTTTAAGACATAGGGTGGCTCTTAGAAGAGCTGTTGTGTTAATTGTGTGTATATGATGACTACATATATGTGTAAATGCAGAGTTTTAAGTTGTTCAGAAATACTCTGTTGCCTTTATCTGTGAAGTGAACACAATCTCGCCTGTATATTCCATGCATGTTGAAGTGCAGGTTAATTATTTTACACAGAGCCCATGTTATGGTCTCTGAGGAACGCTGAAATAGTTTTATTGACATGTTTCCTTCCTTTCTCTATTTGTGGACAAAATTTAGAAGACCAGTTCCATTTTTGCCTCTGGCATATGTTAGAAATCATCAAGGAAGTGTGAGGGAAACGTTGCATTAATTGTTCAAAGGTATTCTTCGTTTTCCTTTCCACTCCTACCCCAGTCAATGAGCCCAGATTATGAGGTGTGGATGTTGGTTCTCCATAATGATTTCAACCGATGGAAGCAATTAGATGGCCCTTTAATCCTGTATGGCCAAGCCAATTAATATTCATATTAGGCAAACCTAGGTCCTGGTCAATCCCTCTGTTTCTAGCAAACACCCACAACAAAAAGCTATAGCCTACAATCCAAACTCTAACCATTTTGAAGGATGAAGCACTAGCACAGAGTAGAAATCTGCAGTTGAATGAGGCAGTTTTAAAAATGAAGTCAGTTAAAAATGACTCCACATAGTAAAGTTTAACACATCACATTTGATTGGATGGTGTAATTAAAGTAGTGATTTAAACAAGGTTGTGCAATAAATTTGAAGTAAGTACCTGTGTGACTGGTTATGAGGAGCACGCTAGTAATTGTTTACACTCAACCATACCTGCAACATTAGAGTTGGTAGTTAGCATGCACCTGTCAAGACAGTTGTGAACCTCTGACCTATTGCCAGCAGAGAATGTTACAATGTTGGTCACCATGGAAACGGATCTGCAGGAATATGGGGGGAAGGGAACAAAAAAAGCCTGGAATGTCAATGTGCAGAGACATTGGTCATGAAAGAAATAGAGAACAAAAATAGCTTGGGTCTAAATTTAGGGATTTGTAGAAAGTGCTGTGTAAGAGGTAGTGTTTATGAATAGTTTTTTAAAAAACATTAAGGTTTGCCGCGAGGTCACACGATGCTCTTCTCTCTGACCCCTGGTGAGATTAGCTGGTGTACCCATGACGTGAAAACTGGTGACAACATACCTGTCAAAAACAAAATTTACAGGCAGTTTGATCATGTCAGAGAGAGCATCCAGGCTGAAGTGAGATAGATGCAGAAATTAGGTGTCACTGAACCCTCAGAAAGCGTGAAATAAATATATAAACCTCGGCACTCTAGTTAAATTATGATATCAATTCATATAGTTATTTAGCACAAATCAATTCAAAGTACCAGCAGGACATCAATTCAGTTCTTGCTGTATCAATTTAATATGAATATATCACAGAATCTTATATCACAAATTTAAAATTTAAAACACAATAGCAGTGTGGTTGGGAATAGACAGCTTAGTGTGACAATCCTCCTTTTAAGCGTTTAACCGGCAGCCTACATGTGTAGGCTGCATGTCGAAACTCGGAAAGACTGAGCCGCGAGGCAGTTTCAAATACAACAGGGGCATATCATAGCCCAAGACCGTGTGACGACTAAAACTAGTAAATAACCAGTGGACTTAATACGAATAACATGTGACGAGGTCTTCTGTTCTAACAGAGAACTAGAACACACTTAGGAAAAGACGATTCTTACACTAAAGACTTGGACATTTCTACATAAATACTGTGTGTCGCCCATATGACTGAAGCCTCGAAAAAGTTTCTAGGAAACACGTGTCGGCTGCCGGTTATTTTATTGGTTTGTATAGTATAGTTAGATTTGTTTTTAACATTATATATATATATATGTGTCAGACCCCCCTTCAACGCGGAAACACAGCCACGCCAAGAGCCGAGCGGAAATCAGTAATAGCTGGGTCGGAGGACGCGGTGGAAACTGAGAGACGCAAGGTAGACGAGTGATAGCGTTCATAAGGGGTTAGCGGTTTGCCATACACGCATACGAGGTAAAACAAGTAAAGTATACTTAAAACCTCAGATCGCGTGTGCAAAACATCATAATCATGATCATGATGTCCGGAGATACGTTAGGAGACAGAGAAGCGGCAGCCCTGGGAATGTTCAGTGATGCAACTGTTACTAAAGTGTTACTAAAGTGTTACCACAATCACACAAAGAGGACAGCAACATAAGTAATAATACTTTGAAGGATAAGTTTAAACAGTTGAAGAAACATATGCGCCAGGAACAAAGCAAATGGTGGGAAACAAAGTCTTTGCAAGGATATATTGATGTAGGGCGCATACCTCGTGGTCTGAGAATATTCATAGCTCCAAGCTACGAAAATCCAAACCCAAAAATGATGCAGGAATGGGCACAGTGCAATTTGGAGTCATCCAGGAATTTAGTTTTGATTTTGATCAAATATGCGGAAATTGATCATGCTACTCTTTTGGAACAAATAGACAAACTAAATGAGGAGATTGGAAACTATGAAAAGACAGAGACAAATCAATTGCAAATGGAAAAGTTACGTAAAGAAATGATGACACGCCTCAAAAAAGAGGAAGACAAAATAAAAGACAGAAAGGCCTACAAATTTATGAGACAAAAATGATTACGAACTGGGACAGATTTTTACTTTTTCAAGAAAATACGACACAATACGACGTACTAAAGTAGATGCAAAGGATGGCCAAAGAAAAGATACACTAACGGGTGACAAGCAAACAGTTCTAACATCCAATTCGGATCTAAGCTCTGCCATCGACAGTGGTTCTGATTCTGAATTAAGGAACAAAACAGTATGTGCCTCTGATCCAATACCTGAACCAGGTGATGAAATACATTTTTTATGCATGGACAGACGACAAACACTACGTCCAAGAGTTCAACCGACCGGAAATCAAGAAATTACAAACGCAGGCAGAGGCGCAAAGCGCGACTTCGGACCATCAAATCCAAGGAGGCAAGCCAGGGGAAGATGGATACGAAAGTAATAACGGAGAATGAAACAAGTCAAACCATCATCAATTTGGCAAATATCAATTTATCTAAAGCGGAAGAACAAATCTTAAGCCTGGGCCTATCATTCTATCCGGAAAGTAATTTTAATTACTCAAGAACTAGGATGGACATCTACAGATGCATAAGAAAATTAAAACTCAAGAAACATTTCTTGATGCAAGCCAAAGAAAAAACAAGTGAAAGTGTCAATATAGAGAATCCAGTCAGGGTGGAGGAAGCAAGAACAAGACAGAATATAACCAATCAGGAAGCATCACTATTGGATACTTTGAACATCTTATGGTCGGAGAGTAACACACAAATGGACCATGATGCAACAATGGAGATTGATGACAACATTAAGCCGGTGAGAGCAGCAATCCCGTCACCATTCAAAGCTAAATCCACATTTACACCGATTAGTCAAAGAGATTCTATTGATGTCTTCAATGAGCATTTAATTGGCGCTATCAAGAAACTACACCACAAGACACAAAACAAGAAATCAAAATACAACAAAAAATTAACAGAATACCATAATCTTATGTCAAAACTTAAAAATGACTCCTCCATAGTCATTAGAAACGCGGACAAGGGGGGCAACATAATCATCTGGAACAAGACAGAGTATCTAAAAGAGGCGTTGTCACAACTGAATAATATTGATTGTTATACAAGGGTGAATGGAGTAGACTTGAAAAGAAAACATCAACATTACTATACAAAACTATTATCCTGGAAGACCAAGGGTCTAATAACCAAAGAAGAATAAAACTTCTTGAAAAATGACTATCCTGTTACACCATCAATGTACTTTATTCCTAAAATACACAAGGACAAGAACAAACCACCCGGTAGACCAATCATATCGGCTCGTGGGAGTTTGCTGGAACATACCTCACAATATGTGGACTTTTACTTACAAAGCCATGTGCAAGGTCTAGCCTCATATGTAAGGGACACAAGTGACTTTTTATACAAACTTAAAGATGTGAAATGGCAGGAGGATTATATGATGATGGCATTAGATGTCACATCACTCTATACGAGTATCAAACACAATGATGGATTAGAAGCACTCCGATACTATTTAAAATCCGATACATCTGAATTGACAGATCATAGTAATATGCTAATAGATATGGTCGAATTTTGCTTGATAAATAATGTTTTTATGTTCAACAACTTGCATTTTCAGCAAATAACGGGAGTAGCCATGGGAGCCAGCTTCTCCCCCAGCTATGCTTGTTTACACATGGGCAGGTGGGAGGAGCTGGTCCTAACTAAAGAATTCAATGAAATCATGAAAAAGAATATTATTATTTGGCTACGCTTTATTGACGACCTTTTTATTATATGGAAAGGCACTGAACAGGAGGCACATAACTTTTTAAATTTGATCAACAACAATAATTTGAATTTACAATTTACAGGTAATATCAACAATACATCTGTAAATTTTCTTGATACCAACATATACATTGATAACAGCATAATCCAAACAAGACTATATCGCAAAAAGACAGCGGGTAATTCAACACTACACAGTTCTAGTGCCCATCCCTGACATCTGATCAACAGCATCCCCTACGGGGAAATGCTTAGACTAAGGAGAATCAACAGTAATGAGAGTGCTCTAAAACAAGCACAAGATCAAGCAAAAAATAGATTCCTAGCCAGAGGTTACTCACGTAAAACAATAGAAGGGGCCATAGACAAATCCATGAACAAGGATCGTTTTGATCTAATCAAACCTAAATCGAAGGGACAACAGTCATCATTAGCTAGTTATACCGATGACAACACTAAAAGTGAATTTCGGATTATTATTGACTATAACAAACAGCACAAAGAGTTACGTAAGATTATTACGAGTAACTGGCCCCTAATATTAAGTGACCCAATACTAGGACAGTCTTTGTCCAGTAAAGTATCTATCACTTACAAAAGAGCAACATCTATGAAGGATAAACTGGTATCAACAACTCCTGAAGTAATTGAAACTTGCAGTTGGCTTAGATCTCACAATGGATTTTTTAGATGACGGATAGGGTCTTGTTAAAAGCTAGCGTGTCATCTATATACGAAAGTTACAGTAGTAATCAATGAGAACTTCCTGGTTACCGCTCCTACACGACGGTGCTCGTACCTGTGCAGACCACTTCACTACTCAGAATTGGACGTACGCTTTTTGTCAAAACAATACAGATTGAACTGATCAGGAAACAATTGTCTTTGGATCACTCATCATTTCTTACGATTGTATACTGGCCTCTCGTTACAATTCGATAACTTCGGCAAGGATTTCTTAAAACAGGAAGTTCTCATTGATTACTACTGTAACTTTCGTATATAGATGACACACTAGCTTTTAACAAGACCCTATCCGTCATGAACATTCTGCGTTGTTGTGACCCATCTTTTATGCGCCATTCAGTCTGATATCTTGCCTTGAAGAAGCCCATGTTTGGGCGAAACGCGTTGGCTGTGAATGTGACAACATCAACCTATGGAATAAAGAAAATTTGAAACCTTACAAGTTCTGTGTGGATTACACAATCTGTTCAGTACCACGTTGTATTAGTTAATTCGCTCTTGTGTTGCCTCTCATACCTTTGTGTTTATCTTTGCTGCTGAAAGATCCAGCAGCACTAACACCGCCCTCGACCCCCGGTCAAGCGTCCACCTCACCGAGTCAGCCATTTCAATAAGGGCTGACTCCGTGCTGTGGCCCGACCTGAAGCCGTGCTGGGAGTCATGGAGAAGCCCATTGGATTCGATGTAATTCGCCAACTGAGAGTGTACCAGCTTTTCCAGGATCTTAGCTGGGGCAGGCAGGAGAGAAATAGGCCTATAGTTGCTGGGGTGGTCCGGATCCAGATTGGGCTTCTTAAGGATGGGGACCAGAGAAGCATGTTTCCATTTAGCAGGGAAACTGCCCATTCTGAAGGAGGCATTCCAAATGTAGTTCAGGTAGGGATTAAGTAGGGGTGCTAGTTTTTATATTGCTTGGCTGGCCAAGGGTCATTTGGAGAGCCTGATTTGCATTTAAGTAGTTCGGCCATGGAGTCGGCTTCTGAGATGGCTGCAAATTCGAATAGGGTGGACCGCGGTGGTGAGAGAATAGTGGGTTCCTCTTCCCGTCCTTCTGTGTTGGGGGTGGGGAAGGAGGAATAGATAGTCTCGAATTTGTCCTCGAAAAATTGTGAGAGTTTATCGCATAGCGACTGTGAGGCGGGCTGAGTTTGAGTCAACGCGTTGGGGTCTGTGAAGGATCTAACTATATTGAAAATCTCCCTGACGCCATTGCTGGCGAGTTTGATTCTAGAGGCCAGAAAATCCCGTTTGTGCTCCTCGATCATTCTCCGGTATTCTTTGAGGGCTGTTTTGTAGGTGATTTTGCTATCCGGGGAATAATTCTGTCTCCAGAGGCATTCAAGAGATTTACAGGAGGCCTTTTTCTGCCGGAGCTCGTCAGAGTACCAAGGTGCTGAAGGTACAGCCCTGTGGGTTTTGATGGGTTTAAGAGGGGCCAAAGCATCTAAGGCCTGACCGATCCATGCGTCCAAATGGTCAATCTGTAGGTCAGGATCAGACGACAGGCAAGGTTGGGTATTTTTTAGGTATTCCAGGAGCGTTTCAGGGGTGATGCGACTCCAGTTTCTGCCTGATGATTTGGGGGTGATAACGGGTCTAATGTGGCAGGAAATGCCAATCTCAAAAGGGATGAGGAAATGGTCCGACCAAATAACCGTATATGTATATAACTTTAATATATATATATTATTGTAACTGGAATAAACATATATAATTGTTAAATATATTTTTCGGGAAACGCACCGGGTGCACGCTGATTGCGCGCCGGGTGCACGAAGCCCATGTGACTTCAATAGAAAGAATTTCATTGGTTTGATTCTAGAAATTGAAGGACCCCACCCATCTTTTTCATTCTTTCAACTGCAGAGGCACACCTGTTATGTTTTGCTCTTCTTCTTTGAATTTTTTGGGTGTTTTTTTTCTACATCAGAAAATGGCTGCTTCAAATTGGTGAAGGTGAGATATTAGAGTATCATTTGGGCTTTCTTCTCAATACCACCTGGGAAGAAAAACATAAATGCACGAAATGTGAGAAGGTCCTCTCACAAGGATCTGAGATGAAGTATTCCTGCGGCACGGCATCAATGCTCAAGCATTTGCATACAATGCACCCACGGCATCTCGCAAGGGAACAACAGCGACGAGACAAACAGAAGCAGGCAAGTCAGGATGACACTGATGGACCTAGTATTTCATCTGTTACCACAGCAACAACAAAACCTCACATCATCCCTGAATTTGTCAGAGTGGAGTAGCATTGCGTAAAATGCAAAAAACCGTTATGTTTTGCGAACAATCAGTGGATGCCAATGGTTGCCATTAACCCCTTGGACGCGGGTTTATTTTCCGTGCTGTGCGGGAGAAATAAACGGTGGGTAGGATTCGGACGGCTCCCGGCCGTCGTGCGCACACGCCCACCGTGATGCATGATGGCCGGGAGCCGTCATGAGCATACAAGGGTTTAAAAACCACCATTGTTCATTTTTTTTATGCAATGACTTTTTAATTGCTTAATGTTTTGAAGGTTTTGACCGTTTGTTCTGTTTATTTCCCTTCTTTTTTTTTAAAACACAAAAAAGAGTTGAAAAAACAGAAAAAAGTATAAAACAAAAAAAGAAGAAAAAAATCGTTATTATTAGAAACGCCTATTTGGTAAAAAATAGACAAATTTGTAAGTTTAATATGGATTGTGGCAAGTTTAATATATGTAGAAGTGTATGGGTAGTGCATGTGTGATGCAAACACAAGAAGATGATGGACAGAGCACTGAAACTTTTCAGACACTCACCCCCCGTCACAGATCTGGATTGAATATATCATCTTTCTTTAGCTTACTTTACCATCCCAGTTGAGACACAGCTATATGCAAAACACTCTTGACCCTGTGCCTCATGGGAACAGTCCAGCCCGAACTGCCAAGCCATTTCTTCCCTGGAACGGAAACAAGCATCCTGGGACTGGTTTCGGTCTAACACCCCTCATCAGCCAGGCTAGCTTGAATCAAGTGGTAAAGTGAGCAAGGGACCCACGTCTGGGCATACCCTGCCAACTTAGGGCAAACAAAGCAAAGATGTTGGACGGAGCACTGAAACTTTTCAGACACTCACCCCAGCTCCAGATCTGGGTTGAATCCATCATTGTTCTTTAGCTCACTTCCCCACCCCAGTTCAGACACAGCTATATGCAAATCAGTCTTGACCTTGTGCTTCATGGGAAAATTCCTGCCCGAACTGCCAAGCCATTTTTTCCCTAAACCGGAAACAAGCAATCCTGGGACAGGTTTCGGGCTAACATCTCCTTGTGTTTGCTAAGTGCATGTGTGATTGCATGAGTGCATGTGTAGTGCCTGGGTGATTGGAGAAGTGCATGTGTACTACCTGAGTGATTGTATGAGTACATGGGTAATGCCTGGGTGATTGTAAGAGTGCATGGCTAGTGGCTGGATGATTGCATGAGTGTAGGGGTGGGCGGAATTTGCGGAATTAACCTTCGCAAATTATCGCGAGAATGTTTAAAATTATCGCAAACAAGCAGAAATATCGCGAAGATGCGGAAGTTTTTTTCCGGCATGTTCGCGAGATTTTCTGCATGGTTGCGGGTCGCCAACTTACCCATGTGGTTGCTTGCGGGCGCGGCCATCTTGTTTTGAGTTGTTCTCGCGGTGCATGATCGCGAGAAGAAAGACGTGATCGCGCGACGCATGACGTCACTGCGGGCGCGAACTGTCGCGAGACAGCGCAAATGGCTAAAAACAATACAACATCTCATGGAGAACGCGACCGGATCAAGAAAACTTGTCGGCGAACGCAGGGATTCAGGTAAGGCGATCGCGCGCGCGCGAGAATGTATCATTTTACAGCGCGAGCAAGAAACAAATTATCGCCAAGCTGCGGAAACCGGAATTTTTGACATTTTCGCGCTCTCCGCGGAACGCAAAAATGTCAAATTATCGCAATTTCCGCGAACGGAACGAAATGTTTGCCCAGGCCTACATGAGTGTAGGGGTAATGTTTAACTGATTGCATGAGTGTAGAGGTCATGCGTGGGTGATTTTATAAGTACATGGGTATTACCTGGGTAATTGTATGAAACAGAGGTAGTGCTGGGCTGATTGGACGAGTGCAAGGGTAGTGACTGGATGATTGAAGGAGTGCATGCATAGTGCATGGCTGATTGAAGGAGTGCATGGGTAATGCCTAGGTGCATCGAGGACTGCATCAGTAGTGCCTGTGTGATTGCATTAGTGTATAGGTAGTGCCTGGATGATTTTATAAGTGCATGAATACTGCCTAAGTGATTGAAGGACCGCATGGGTAATAGCTAGATGATTGCATGAGTGCAGGGGTAATGTGTCGGTCGTGTAGTGGTAGTGCCTGGGTGATTGGAAAAGTGTATAAATAGTGCCTGGCTGATTTTTTAAGTGCATGGGTACTGACTGCATGATTGGAGGAGTACATGGATACTGCCTGGATAATTGTAGCAGTGCAAGAGTACTGCCTGGGTTATTCTATGAGTGCATAGTTAGTGCCTGGGTGATTGCATGACTGTAAGAGTAATATCTGGATGGTTGCATGAGTGTAGCTGTAGTTCCTGGGTGATTGGAGGAGTGCATAAGTAGTGCCTGGGTGATTGCATGAGTGCATGGATGATTTTACAAGTGCATGGGTACTACCTGAGTGATTGAAAGACGGCATGGGTACTACATAGGTGAATGCATGAGTGCAGGGTAATGTCTGGGTCATTGGAAGAGTGCATGGGTAATGCCTAAGTGATTGCATGAGTGCAGGGGTAATGTCTGGGGGATTAGAGGAGTGCATAGGTAATGCATGTGCAATTGCATGAGTGTAGGGGTAATGTCTAGGTGATTGCATGAGCATAGGGGTAGTGCCTGGTGATTTTATACCTGCATATGTACTGGATGGGTAGTTGCATGAGTACTAGGGTAGTGCCTGAGTGATTAGAAGAGTGAAAGGGTAGTGCCTGGGTGATTTAAGGAGTGCTTGGGTAATGCCTGGGTGAATACATGAGTGCACGGTTAATGTGTGGGTAATTGGAGGAGTACATGAGTAATGTCTGGCTGATTGCATGAGTGCAAGTGTAATGTCTTGGTCATTGCTTGACTGTAGTGGTAGTGCCTGGGTGATTGGAAAAGTGTATAAGTAGTGCATGGGTGGTTTCTTAAGTGCATGGGTACTGGCTGGATGATTAGAGGAATGCACGGATAGTGCCTGGATGATTGCAGCAGTGCAAGAGTACTGCCTGGGTTATTCTACGAGTGCATAGCTAGTGCCTGGGTGATTTCATGATTTCATGATTAAAGATCTGTTCGGCCCATAACTCCCCTCGGGAAATTTTTAGAATTGCCAAACACCTTCTTAAGCCACCTGAGCCCCCCTCCCTTCTGATGACCCCTTAGGGATATGTAATAAGTTGGCTCATTTCTTTTTTTTTTTAAATCAATGACATCTATTCTGCTTTTCCTCCCCCATCAGGGCTGATAGATACTCCCTACTCAGAAGGTCTAGCTAAATCCCCGGGCCCAGTTATTGAGACCATTCCCCCCATGGACCTGGAATCTTTAAACGCTTATACCCATCAATTCAAATCTGGCTTTCCCAGTGACGTGATAACTCCGGTTTTTATTAACCAGGTTTTTGATTCTATCAGCTCAGTTGTTCTTGAGCTCATTAATCTTTCACTGTCTACTGGGATTGTCCCTTCTCCATGGAAACGGGCCATGATCAGAGCTCTTCTAAAGAAACCTACCCTGGATCTGGATATCTTTGCCAATTATCGGCCAATTTCACTGTTGCCAGGATTTGCAAAGATTTGTGAAAGATATGTTAATTTGATTCTCTCTACATTTTTGGAAGAAAACAATTGTTTGCACTCTTCCCAAACTGGCTTCTGACCGAAGCAGGGTACTGAAACAGCCCTGCTAGTAGTGGTCGAGTAATCAAGGAAAATTCTTGATGTCGGGGGGTCTGCAGCTATAATATTACTCGATCTTAGCTCGGTCTTCGACACAGTCAATCACCAGCTTCTGATCGATAGACTGAGGGAGGCCGGGGTTTCGGGAGCCCTACTTAAATGGCTTGCATCATTCCTTAAAGACAGATCTTTTCAAGTCTTTGAGGACAACTTTATATCGGACAAAATGCCGCTGCACTGTGGGATTCCTCAGGGTTCCTCCCTAAGCCCTACGCTTTTCAATGTGTATATGCGACCTTTGGCAGAAGTGGTTATGCCTTTCGGGGTCAAGATCGTCTCATACGCAGACGATACACAGCTAATTGTGTCCCTTAATCAGCTGAATGATAATCAGTTCTGCCTGGCCAGCTGTCTGGAGAAAGTGTCCGCTTGGATGGATAACTCCTTTCTAAAATTAAATGCTGCAAAAACTGAATTGATGTTTCTGGGTAAGCCCACTAACATAAACCCTGATGCTTTGTGGCCTAAATGCCTAGGTACTATGCCCACACCCAAAGAACACATAAAGAGCCTTGGGGTCTGGCTTGACCGCAAATTAGAGTTGAAGGATCAGGCATGTAAGGTAGCTGCTGCCTGCTTCGGAATCCTCAAAATGATCAGGAAAATCCTACCCCTGCTCCCTTTTAGTGCAGGGAAACTGCTGGTGCAGGCCCTGATTTTATCCCGGCTCGACTACGCCAATGTGCTCTACCTTGGCTCTGCGGGCGCCACTATTAAAAAGCTTCAAGTGGAACAAAATTGTGCCGCTTGCGCCCTCATGCAAGCCCCCTACCAATCTTCGGCAAAGCCTTTGCTCATCTCGCTGCACTGGTTACCAGTGGCAGAGAGAATCCATTTCAAGGCCCTGTGCATTGCTCACAGGGTTTTGTCCTCCTCTGCACCACCAATTCTGAGGGCTATCATTACCCCCTAGGTTCCAAACAGATCTCTACGCTCAGGAAAGAAATGCCTGGTGACAGTTCGTAGAGTTAATCGAATACGTAGTGGTGGCAGGATGTTCTCTACTATATCTTCGAAAAGCTGGAATCTGCTTCCAGACCATGTTCGTCTCGAGACGAATCACCTTTCCTTCGGTAAATCGCTGAAGACCCTACTGTTCCCCTGATGCTCCTTATGGTGGGTGATTGGTATTGTCACTAGCGCTGGGAGGCCTTTGGTAGCCATGCGCTTTACAAATACCTATTCATTCATTCATTCATTCATGAGTTGAAGAGTAATGTCTGGGTCGTTCCATAACTGTTGTGGTAGTGTCTGGGTAATTGAAAAAGTGTATAAGTAGTGCCTGGGTGATTTTGTAAGTGCATGGTACTGGCTGGATGATTGGAGGAGTGCATGGATAGTGCCTGCATGATTGCAGCAGAGCAAGAGTACTGCCTGGGTTATTGTATGAGTGCATAGCTAGTGCCTAGGTGATTGCAAGAGTTGAAGAGTAATGTCTGGGTTGCTGCATGACTGCAGTGGTAGTTCCTGGGTGATTGGAAAATTATATAAATAGTGCCTGGGTGATTTTGTTATGTGCATGGTACTGACAGGATGATTAGAGGAGTGTATGGATAGTGCCTGCATGATTGCAGCAGTGCAAGAGTAGTGCCTGGGTTATTCTACAAGTGTATAGCTAGTGCCTGGGTGATTGCATGAGTGCAAGAGTAATGTCTGGGTGGTTGCATGGGTGTAGTGGTAGTTCCTGGGTGATTGCAGGAGTGCATAAGTAGTGCCTGAGTAAATGCATGACTGCATAGGTAGTGCCTGGATGATTTTATAAGTGCATGGGTAATTAAAGGACTGCATGGGTAATAGCTAGTAGATTGCATGCATGCAGGGTTAATGTCTGGATCATTGGAGGAGTGCATGGATCATGCCAAAGTGATTGAATGAGTGCAGGGGTAATGTGTAGGTAATTGGAGGAGTGCATGAGTAATGTCCGACTGATTGCATGAGTCCAGGAGTAATGTCTGGGTGGTTGCAGGACTGTAGTGGTAGTGTTGGGGAGATTGGAAAAGTGCATAAATAGTGCTAGGGTGAAATTTTGTTAGGTGCATGGGTACTGGCTGGAGTGTGTGGCTAGTGCTTGGATGATTGCAGCAGTGCAAGAGTACTGCCTGGGTTATTCTATGAGTGCATAGCTAGTGCCTGGGTGAATGCATGAGTGCAAGAGTAATGTCTAGGTCTGCATGAGTATAGAGGTAGTTCTTAGGTGATGGCAGGAGTGCATAAGTAGTGCCTGGGTGATTGCATGAGTGCATAGGTAGTGCCTGGATGATTTTATAAGTGCATGCATGAGTGCAAGGGTGATGTCTGGGTATTTTGAGGAATGCATAGGTAATGCCTAATTGATTGCATGAGTGCAGGGGTAATATGAAGGTACTTGGAGGAGTGCATGAGTAATGCCTAAGTGATTGCATGAGTGCAGGGGTAATGTCTGGGGGATTAGAGAGTGCATATGTAATGCCTGGGTAATTGCATGAGTGTAGAGGTAATGTCTTTCTGATTGCATGAGTGTAGGGATACTGCCTGGGTGATTGGAGTAGTGCATAGGTAGTGCCTGGGTGATTTTATAAGTGAATGTGTATGCCTGAGTGATTTAAGGAGTGCGTGTTTAATGACTAATTGATTGTATGAGTGCAGGGGTAATTATAAGGTAGTTGCATGAGTGTAGTAGTAGTGCCTGGATGATTGGAGTAGTGCATAGGTAGTGGCTGGGTGATTTTATAAGTGCATGATAATGGCTGAGTGATTAGAGAAGTGCATAGATACTGCCTAGGTGATTGAAAGAGTGCAAGGGTAGTGTCTGGCTGATTGCATGAGTGCAGGGGTAATGTTTGGGGGATTGGAGAAAAGTATAGGTAATACCTGGGTTATTGGAATAGTGTATGGGTAATGTCTAGCTGATTGCATGAGTGTACAGACAGTGCCTGGGTGATTGGTGAAGTGCATAGGCAGTGTCTGGGTGATATTATAAGTGTATGGGTACTGGCTAGGTGATTGGAGAAGTGCATGGATAGTGTGTGGGTGATTGCAGGAGTGTGGGAATAGTCACTAACTGTATAGATGAGTGCATGGGTAGTGTTTAAAAAAATGGATGATTGCAGTAAAAGTGACTGTAAACATAACTCCACATTATCATGCTTATTACATTATTTAATCTTACCTTTAATATTAAAGAAGCTAAAAAACGCAATAGAACTATTTTACAGTAGTTTTGTTGTAAACTGAATTTAACATCTTTTCAAACTTCACCATAACCTGCTGTAAAAAAAGAAGAAGAAAAACTGTAAAAAAAGAAGAAGAAAAACTGTTATTTCAAGTAAGCATTTAATTTGAACTGCATGTACCAGGATGCAAAGGGGCGAACTGTGCTGGGAGGTAGCAGTGTGCTCCCATCCCCCTTCTGTTATTGAATATAATATTATAGTTTTAAGAACACAACATAATTTTAGAATTACATAACATTTTCAGTATCCCTTTTTTGCTGTTCCTAGATTCTACAGAATTTCACCATACACGGTGATTTCAATGTAGATCATCATACAACAGAGGGGGAAAAAACAAACATGGAGATTGTAAAAAAAAACACATCAGAGTTGAGTAATATTAAGAACAAGTGTAACTATCTGTTTACCTATCTACAGTTTCTAAATTACATTCTTCAACTACATTAAGTCTTTTATTTCTCTCAAGTACATGTTGTAAAATATACACTCTGCTTTACATTGCGTATAATATAAAGATCAAATATATAAACTACTTCTTTCAAACACAATTTTCCAAATGCAATATGAATTAGCACAAGCAATAATCCAAACACTAATTGTTCACATCTTCCCAATAGGCCGAATAATGTTTCCAAATCCATTTGCATTGAAAATATCCAAAATAAACTCGCTATTTCGTGTTCACATATTTCCAATAGGCTGAATGATGTTTTCAAAATGTTGGCATCAAAAATAAGAGATATGAATTATGTAATTCGAAAGGCAACCTACATTTGAATTCCAAATGAGCATCATTGCAGTAAGTCCATCTTTTCTTGCCCTTTAAATACACAGTATAGTGTCCAGATGTTGTGGTAGGTCCATCATGGAAAATAATAGCCACTGCTTTAGAAATTCTTCCTGAAATTGATACTTGACTTGCCACAAAATTTTTAATTTTGGTTTCCAATTTTGTTTCATTTGCTCTACAACATTGTAGCATTAAAATGACATATTTTCCTTATCTTTCTATATGTAATGTTGACAACATTTCTGATTTACAATGAGAACATTTCATATCTTGATTAGCTGTTTTTACTAATTTGTTAAAAGACACTGATTTGCAATCTGGGAGAGTCAAGTATATGAATCGTTCAGTGTCTATTTCAGTAGTAGAAGAAAATCAACACTCTTCACATTTATGATCCCATCTGTAACTTAGTCCAAATACATTTTCAATTTCTATTCCTTCATCATCCAATACTCCAAGCATAAACATAAGAAATCCTTGTGCATCTTGTTGTATATTCAATGTAAATTTCAATGAAGCATAACATATATCCAAAAGATGCTGAATGGCAGAAGAAGTATGGATTTTATTTCTATCAGTTAACAACTTTTGAAAAATATAATGCAGTAAAGAACAGAATATTTTTCTCGATTTTCCATAATTTCATGATGAAGATCCTCTAGATAAAAGACAACATTTACAATTACATTAGCGTAGCAGTTGACACCTGAACTATTTTCTAACTGGTATCCTACAATATCATCAACAGTGCCCATTTTCATTTTCTTTGCAGTTTCATCATTCTCTTGAATTGTTTTCTTTTTTTGAATCTCAGTAGAATATTTGTTATATTTTCGATTTGGACACACTACACGTTTCTCATACACGGGATATTCACCTAAGTTAGGAGCATAATGTCTTCTTAACCGATTGTACTCTTTTACACAATTTACATCAGCACTAATCTTTTTCTCATCATAATCAAATACAAACCAGATACTGTTCTTAATCAAGATAATGCAACGTATGCCATACCCTCTTTAAACACTGTACTTCCAATATTTACCAAAGCACTGTCTACACTTAAACCTTGAGATCTATGAATGGTTACCTCTCGGCAGTCGCCGAGTGGATGACCGCCAACTGCCTTCAACTGAATTCTAACAAGTCTGAGGTGTTGTTGGTGGGAGGGAACCACGGTTGTTGGACTGATCTATGGTGGCCCGGGTGTCTTGGTACGGCACCTACCCCCAAGCCTGTAGTGAAGAACTTGGGGGTTTGGATGGACAGCTCACTTAATTTTCAGTTTCAGACGGAAAAGTTGGCAGGTATCTGTTTTGGTCTGTTACGGGGGCTTAAACCCATACTGGCCTTCTTTGATGCCACAACTAGGCAGATCATTATTCAAGCCCTGATTCTATCAAGGCTTGATTATGCTTGCTCGTTATATTTAGGACCCAACAAATCTGAAATTCAGAGGTTACAGAGAGTCCAGAATGCGGCCGCAAGATCTCTCCTGGGCCTGTGTAGAACCTGCCAGGTGACTAGAGCTATCCGTCGCCTTCATTGGCTACCTGTAGCCAGGCGGATTGAGTTTAAAGCACTCTGTTTTGCCTATAAAATCCTGAAGTTGGCATCCCCCCAAATCCTGTCTGACCTCTTGCTACCTTATATTCCCTCACGGTCGCTTCGATCTATGGGGCAGTGTCTGGCAGTAATTCCTCGGGTAAGGAAGGTTCGTGCAGGCGGGTGCTCTTTTCGGAATAGAGCGGCCATTATGTGGAACTCTCTACCTATCCACATTCGAGGGATTACCAACTATTTCCATTTCAGGAAAGCTATCAAGACATTCCGGTTTCCGTCCTTGTAGGCCTTTTGCTTGAATGTGTATTGCTGTCATGTTGCTTAGCGCTGGAACGCCTCTTAGCTGAGGCAGCTGTCGCGCTCTATAAAACTTTCTAACATGACATAACATAACATATTCTAAAGAAAGAGGAAACTGTTTTCTACGAACATACAAGTCTTTTACAAGCACAAAACGAACAGCACAACGTCCAATCTGTTTTACCTCTCCAATCTGATCAAATTTAATCTTCAAAAATTCAATTCCACCTCTGTTCTGAAAATTTACAAAACCAACAACTTTTCCTATTGCTCCATTTACTAAACCTTCTTCTACATTGAAATTACACCGTAAAATTACCCGACAGTTTACACATACATATAAAGTCTCTTCTAAACCTGCAGTTTTGGACACAGACTTTTCCAGAGAATCCAATTTTGATTGTAATTTCTCTGACTAAAGAATAGTAACTCCTTTGTGTTCCATTTTATCAATAGCTTCCATTTTCACTATTGGTTGTTTTTTCCAACTTCAAAAGTTCTTGATTGAATGTAGAACACTCTTGCAGTGTTGGCATTAGGCCAACTATAGACTTCTTTTATCCAATTTTCTTTTATATTATTTCAGGTGCTATGTTTTCATTTGCAAACAAATTCATTAAAAGCCGACTTTGTAAAGCTTCTTTCCCATGTTTTGTCAAAACACCAAATCTTATATCTTGTAGAATTTTTCTATAATGTTCATCACTTGCTTATCACATATTCTTAATAAGTTCTTTATATTCAAAATGAGACCAAATGTTGACATTTCCAATACTTCCCAAAGTTTTCCTAGTGTCTTCATGGACAAGTGTTTTAAAAACAGGTTGCCCTTTCACAGGAGTAAGTTGTAGTAGGTCGCCAAATACAATTACACGTTTTCCTCCAAATAGAAGATCATATTATGTTGCATTCTTAAATGTACCAAGCCAAGCATTAAGTTTGAGAACATGCTCACCTCAACAATCATTAGAAGTTTCTTTTTATTCAGTAATCTTGAAACTTCATAACAAGCTTCTCCAGATTGCTTGTGATATTCCAATTTATTTTCATGTTCAACTGGTGGCATGAGTAATCGGTGTAGAGTAATCCTTTTAATGTTGTGTGTGTGCTGCTAATCCAGTTGAAGCTGTTACAACACAAGATAAATGGGATTCAGTAGTTTGTGTAGATAACTGGTCAAAACTTTAATTAAGAAACATTTTCCTGTTCCAGCTTGACAACTGATGTACATTCGAATAGGTTTAAATGATGTGCATTGGCATTCTTTTTTTCCATGAAACTACAGATACATGTTGCGTCTGTAGTGTCACTTGCACATATATTTCTTTTTTTTTTCAATATTTAGTTGTTCTTCCAACTTTCTCAAATCAATAATATCCTGTTGTGCTTTTTGCATTGTCGTTTTTAGTTCATTCATGGCTATTGCTGCTTCATTTTCAATAGTTGGTTGTCCTAATGGATCTTGACTTAGCTGCAATTTTAGTTTCTTGTTTAATCTCTTCATTTAACATTTGTAGATAAATTGGGGAAATTGTGCATTGAATGTTATCTTTACATGCATTAAGAGAATCTTCATAGCAGTCGAAATCTCCAAGTAATTCTTTTTCATTATGTCAAGGCTTGAAGAGTTGCAGAAGTGGTAAATAGAAAAATTCCCTTTTATCTGGAGTTTCACAACTGACTTCCCTGAGTTTAATAAGATTTCAGTTGGCATGTTTTACCAAACATCGATCACATTCAATTACTGCATATTTTTCTTCATTTATATTTTCTGTAACATTTCTCTTAATTCTGTAGTGTTGCAGTACTTCATAGAGACATTTGTTTTCCAGATGTGCACTCCTTTTGGGATAGTACGTATCCAACATATTAGATTTAACAATATCTGTACTTTCTGGTTCATTCAATGGTAAGTAAACAATTTCTTGTAGAGATTTCAATACTCGATTTCGTGTTGCAACAAGACCTCGACTTACCCAAATGATTCCTCTTGACTTTGAATATAAACTTGCAGGGGTCAACCGATCCGAACATTCGTTCGACCCAATCTCTCGATGGGAAAGCATCTTCAAACTAAAGCTGTACAATTTGTTACTAAGACTCTTCTCTTGTGAAATTTCTTCCACATTTCTTTCAACTCCTTCTTTTCAAATTTAATTATATATGACGTAACATAGTGAGCAACAGCAATCAAATTATCTGCAACATACTGGATATCTGTTTGGATGTCCACCTTACTGGATTATAGTCATTATTATTCTTTGAATCTTCAGTTTTTTTTATGTTGTATGTATTCTTCAGAGATTTTTGAGTTATAGTATGCCTTACTGCTGACATGATCTATTGACTCTTCCTTTTGAAATTACTGGACATGGGAACCCAAATTGACATTTTGTATAAGGTTTTCCCTTTGACGTGTATTTTCGTCGACAATATTTTCCACATTGATGACTTTGAAACCGTAAAACGTATTGTCTTAAGCTGTTTTCCCCCCTTTTTTTGGAATGGCACAGGTAACATAGTCTTCAATGAAAGACAAAACAGTCTTATCAGAATCGGTTCAAAATTGAGGTGCATTCTTGATCTGTAATAGCATGTGTATATGAGGAGCACCTCTGGCTTGGTACTCCTTTCTCCAAAAGAAATCAATAACTTCTCCAAGAGGTGGATTATTTTTATTGCAGATAAAAGACATCATAGCTTGAAATCTATGATTAAAATATCTGCACACATTTACAGGATCCAAGGAATACAGTTTTCAAGCTCTCTTCAATGCAATGTTTTTTACATTTGAATTTGCTTGTCGTAGAAAGACAAGTAAATCGTCCCATGCATATTTAGCACAGCTAAGCGTAACAAACCATGTAAGGGTTCCTAAGTTTCTTAACATTAACCCTGGGTGTAGTGTGCGTAGCGGGGCTACGCAGAGGGCCACGGAGTTGGAAACGAACTCCGTGGAACTCCATGGTGCTCCGCTACGCCACCCTGCTCCACCCCCTATTAAGATATAACTTACAAGTAATTTTTTAAAAACTTAAAAAACCACTTGCCTGTTTACTGCGGCATCCCCGGGCTGCCCTTCTACTCTTCCTCGCCATACGGGTACTGCTTGATAGAATTGCACGTGCGCCTGCGCATGCGCATTTCTCTGAGTGAGTCGGTCGAAAACAAATACAAACATAGTTTGGTTTTTCACAAGAAAATACCTTAAACTTTGTAATTTCTTCTGAAAACATCTCAGTAGTACTATCTTCCACCTCTTCTTCAACACCTACACACAAAGAGACAAAACTGTATATCATCAGAAACTTTTTTTACATCCAATACTGAACCATGCAAAAGAGCTGGGATTATTTCACTTAAAGACAATGCTGGACTTTTTACATAGTACAATCTTCTTACTAATGTTGGTATTTCTGAATGATGTACTGCTAACATTCTTAAATGACGAAAAGTACTTTGACACACTTTTCTAGAAAGTCAAGCCAGAGAATGTCCCTGCAAGTCACTATATTTTCTCACTTTACCAGGATTTAGTCCTTGCAACATCTTAATCTTCTGTTTAACACTTTTTTACCATAATCTCATGAGAAAATTTGTGATATATCAATAGATTCCTATCGTATACTACAAATACTACTACAATCCCAATTATACACTGGAGCTTGTGTATGTCTCCCTTGAACTTCTTCAGCTATTACTTCTTCCACATTTCTAGGAACCATCTTTTCTTTTTCAATTGGACAACCATTTTTAACCTCATAACAATGACCACTGGTATCAACTGCATGAACTAATGTATTTTGTTGAAAATAGCTTTCGTCATTAAAAAAAGGTTCAGTACTAGAAGTGTGCTTCCATTCACCCAATAGCATTTTACAAAAGTTAATTCTATTAACAAGTCTTTTTCTTTTACTTTTCTCCTTCATAAAGTGCATTGTTGTATGAAATGTTTTCATTCTCCTCAATACTAAAATAAACAATCTTCTTTTCAATTCAAAAGCCTTTTCGACTACACAATCAATCTGTTTTTCTTTTGTAAGATGCTGATCTTCTTTTATAGTTTTTGAAATCGTTCAAAACATTTTGTAGCACTCTACTTTTATACATTCTCTTCCTGATGTATTTATATTCTTTCATCCTTCTTTCAACATACATTGTTTTCCCAAAATTTTATTTTCCATTAATTTGTCCTTTTGTTGTTTCCTTCAACACTCTTCACATTTATGATCCCATCTGTAACTTAGTCCAAATACATTTTCAATTTCTATTCCTTCATCATCCAATACTCCAAGCATAAACATAAGAAATCCTTGTGCATCTTGTTGTATATTCAATGTAAATTTCAATGAAGCATAACATATATCCAAAAGATGCTGAATGGCAGAAGAAGTATGGATTTTATTTCTATCAGTTAACAACTTTTGAAAAATATAATGCAGTAAAGAACAGAATATTTTTCTCGATTTTCCATAATTTCATGATGAAGATCCTCTAGATAAAAGACAACATTTACAATTACATTAGCGTAGCAGTTGACACCTGAACTATTTTCTAACTGGTATCCTACAATATCATCAACAGTGCCCATTTTCATTTTCTTTGCAGTTTCATCATTCTCTTGAATTGTTTTCTTTTTTTGAATCTCAGTAGAATATTTGTTATATTTTCGATTTGGACACACTACACGTTTCTCATACACGGGATATTCACCTAAGTTAGGAGCATAATGTCTTCTTAACCGATTGTACTCTTTTACACAATTTACATCAGCACTAATCTTTTTCTCATCATAATCAAATACAAACCAGATACTGTTCTTAATCAAGATAATGCAACGTATGCCATACCCTCTTTAAACACTGTACTTCCAATATTTACCAAAGCACTGTCTACACTTAAACCTTGAGATCTATGAATGGTTACGTATCCAACATATTAGATTTAACAATATCTGTACTTTCTGGTTCATTCAATGGTAAGTAAACAATTTCTTGTAGAGATTTCAATACTCGATTTCGTGTTGCAACAAGACCTCGACTTACCCAAATGATTCCTCTTGACTTTGAATATAAACTTGCAGGGGTCAACCGATCCGAACATTCGTTCGACCCAATCTCTCGATGGAAAAGCATCTTCAAACTAAAGCTGTACAATTTGTTACTAAGACTCTTCTCTTGTGAAATTTCTTCCACATTTCTTTCAACTCCTTCTTTTCAAATTTAATTATATATGACGTAACATAGTGAGCAACAGCAATCAAATTATCTGCAACATACTGGATATCTGTTTGGATGTCCACCTTACTGGATTATAGTCATTATTATTCTTTGAATCTTCAGTTTTTTTTATGTTGTATGTATTCTTCAGAGATTTTTGAGTTATAGTATGCCTTACTGCTGACATGATCTATTGACTCTTCCTTTTGAAATTACTGGACATGGGAACCCAAATTGACATTTTGTATAAGGTTTTCCCTTTGACGTGTATTTTTGTCGACAATATTTTCCACATTGATGACTTTGAAACCGTAAAACGTATTGTCTTAAGCTGTTTTCCCCCCTTTTTTTGGAATGGCACAGGTAACATAGTCTTCAATGAAAGACAAAACAGTCTTATCAGAATCGGTTCAAAATTGAGGTGCATTCTTGATCTGTAATAGCATGTGTATATGAGGAGCACCTCTGGCTTGGTACTCCTTTCTCCAAAAGAAATCAATAACTTCTCCAAGAGGTGGATTATTTTTATTGCAGATAAAAGACATCATAGCTTGAAATCTATGATTAAAATATCTGCACACATTTACAGGATCCAAGGAATACAGTTTTCAAGCTCTCTTCAATGCAATGTTTTTTACATTTGAATTTGCTTGTCGTAGAAAGACAAGTAAATCGTCCCATGCATATTTAGCACAGCTAAGCATAACAAACCATGTAAGGGTTCCTAAGTTTCTTAACATTAACCCTGGGTGTAGTGTGCGTAGCGGGGCTACGCAGAGGGCCACGGAGTTGGAAACGAACTCCGTGGAACTCCATGGTGCTCCGCTACGCCACCCTGCTCCACCCCCTATTAAGATATAACTTACAAGTAATTTTTTAAAAACTTAAAAAACCACTTGCCTGTTTACTGCGGCATCCCCGGGCTGCCCTTCTACTCTTCCTCGCCATACGGGTACTGCTTGATAGAATTGCACGTGCGCCTGCGCATGCGCATTTCTCTGAGTGAGTCGGTCGAAAACAAATACAAACATAGTTTGGTTTTTCACAAGAAAATACCTTAAACTTTGTAATTTCTTCTGAAAACATCTCAGTAGTACTATCTTCCACCTCTTCTTCAACACCTACACACAAAGAGACAAAACTGTATATCATCAGAAACTTTTTTTACATCCAATACTGAACCATGCAAAAGAGCTGGGATTATTTCACTTAAAGACAATGCTGGACTTTTTACATAGTACAATCTTCTTACTAATGTTGGTATTTCTGAATGATGTACTGCTAACATTCTTAAATGACGAAAAGTACTTTGACACACTTTTCTAGAAAGTCAAGCCAGAGAATGTCCCTGCAAGTCACTATATTTTCTCACTTTACCAGGATTTAGTCCTTGCAACATCTTAATCTTCTGTTTAACACTTTTTTACCATAATCTCATGAGAAAATTTGTGATATATCAATAGATTCCTATCGTATACTACAAATACTACTACAATCCCAATTATACACTGGAGCTTGTGTATGTCTCCCTTGAACTTCTTCAGCTATTACTTCTTCCACATTTCTAGGAACCATCTTTTCTTTTTCAATTGGACAACCATTTTTAACCTCATAACAATGACCACTGGTATCAACTGCATGAACTAATGTATTTTGTTGAAAATAGCTTTCGTCATTAAAAAAAGGTTCAGTACTAGAAGTGTGCTTCCATTCACCCAATAGCATTTTACAAAAGTTAATTCTATTAACAAGTCTTTTTCTTTTACTTTTCTCCTTCATAAAGTGCATTGTTGTATGAAATGTTTTCATTCTCCTCAATACTAAAATAAACAATCTTCTTTTCAATTCAAAAGCCTTTTCGACTACACAATCAATCTGTTTTTCTTTTGTAAGATGCTGATCTTCTTTTATAGTTTTTGAAATCGTTCAAAACATTTTGTAGCACTCTACTTTTATACATTCTCTTCCTGATGTATTTATATTCTTTCATCCTTCTTTCAACATACATTGTTTTCCCAAAATTTTATTTTCCATTAATTTGTCCTTTTGTTGTTTCCTTCTGATTGTTTGTACTACTTTTCTTTCTCTTTTCCCCATTTTGAAAATTCATTACGTTCTTTAAAAGTATTTTAACAAATTCTTTAGTTCTCTTACTAGAGGACTTTTTCTTCAACTTTTTTTGTTGTCTTTTCTTTTGAACTTTTCTTGTCATACTGAATCCTTCCTAATAATTATGGAGAATATCTGAAAAAAAGAAAAGATTAAAAACGTTTAAAAAAATATTTAATATTCGCGGCCATCCTGTCATTGGATGCACGGATGGCATTCGATAGGGTAGAATGGCATTTCCTATTTGCCGTTCTCCGCCACCTGGGACTTGGCCCCAAGATTTGCTCGTGGATCCGGCTTCTGTACACCCAGCCACTTGCATAGGTGGTAGTGAACGGCCACGTTTCGGACGCCTTTCCGTTGGGTCGGGGGACGAGACAGGGATGCCCCCTTTCCCCGCTCCTTTTCGCTCTGGCTCTGGAGCCTTTGGCGGCGTGGGTGCGACAGGACCCGGTAATCCGGGGCCTCAAATGGACGATGGGATGGGAAGATCGTATCTCCCTCTATGCGGACGACGTCCTGCTATACCTTGCCTCGCCGGCAAGCTCCATCGCCTGCCTCCTCGACATTTGTGCGTCGTACGGGAAGAGGTCCGGCTATGAGATCAACTGGGAGAAATCCATCGTCTATATGCTCCGAGGCTCCCCGCCTCGGCTCCCGAGGGGCTGCAATATTCGGGTGGCCAATGAAGGTTTCAAATATCTCGGCATTTATGTAACTGCGGATCACGACAAATTTGTGGCTGAAAATCTAATGAAGCCCCTGCAAAGGCTTCGTACCGACGTCAAGCACTGGCGCTCCTTGCCCCTGACACTGCTGGGAAGGGCTTCCCTTTTTAAAATGTTGGCCCTCCCTAGATTCCTATACGTGCTACAAAATACCCCTTTCCCGGTTGCGCCCTCGTATTTCGCGGCCGTCAACGCAGAGGTCACTGGCCTCTTGTGGGAGGACAGGGCGCCTCGGATAGCTCTCCACAAGCTCACCAGTGGGTGGTACGATGGCGGTATAGCCCTCCCAGACATCAAAACCTATTACTGGGCGTCGCAACTTATGGTTATAAATCAATGGCTGCATATGCCGGGGGACGACCCTGCGTACCGTATGGATAGGCAACTGCTGGGGGCAGCGGGGGTTGTGGGTGCACTCTACAACCCCAAAAGAGGTCACGTTCCGGCGGGGCCCGCAGCGCACACCCTCCGGATATGGTTTGCGGCACAGCGAACAATGGGATGGGCAGGGAGGATTACCCAGGCTACGCCTCTCTGGGAGACAAAACAGCTTGGGGTACTACGCACCACCAAGGGGTTCCACCAGTGGGATCTAATTGGCATCTCCAGGGTCGGGGACCTCTGTAAGAAGGGAGAGGTGGTCACTTTTACCCAATTACAGGCAGACTACGACTTGGCAGACACCGAACGTTTCCGGTACTTACAAATCCAACACGCACTTCGGGCGGCGATTCCACCTGGGACACGGCTCCCGGAGTCATCACCCCTGGAAGACCGGCTCCTCACAGAACACCTAACTTAAAGAGCGACGTCCCTAACCTACCGGAAAATAATAAATAATCGCCCTGATCCTTTTTTGACCCTTAAGAGTAAATGGGAGGCAGAACTGGGAGACTTAGATGAGGCGGAGTGGCAATCCGCGCTCTCCTCCCCCAAAAAGGTGGGCATATCGTCCAGACTAAGGCTGGTCCAACTTAAAATTCTGCACCGCACATATTACACCCGTACACTCCTATTTAAATTGCAAGGGGCGGAATCCCCGCAATGTCTTAGGCAATGTGGACACGAGGGAACTTTCTTTCACTCCCTATGGGAGTGCCCAGTCATAGCGCTTTACTGGAAGGGGGTGTTGCACACGCTCTCCCGGGTGACCAGAGTCCTGATGCTCCCGGAGCCTCGGCGGTGTCTCCTCAATATCTGGGAACAAACGGACCACAAGAGAGTGACACAGCTCTGTGTGACGTTGGGGCTCATGCTGGCAAAACGCAATATAGCCCAGCGATGGGGATCGGGGCAGTCGCCTACATTGGTGCTATGGATCCAGGACATGGACTATGTATTGGTGGTTGAAAAAACTGTATATATGCATAGAGGTTGCCCCAAAAAATGGTCCCAGGTGTGGGGTGGGTGGAATGTATACAGAGGGAATATATGTGAACCCCCGCACGATGCCTCAGACTCTGAACTCAGTGACCAAGAATAGCCATCCTTTCGCTAGCAGCGGTTGGGGATGGGAACGACTGTATGATGCATATGGAGTGTCTTTGTGTCTCAACTGTGCCTGTACTGAAATGTTCCAATACTTTTGGGCTAATTTCCTGCTAAGCCTGATACGAGATGAGTGGTGTTTTTGTTTGCAACAACTTAATAAAAATATTCCCCAAAAAAATAAAAAATAAATATTTAATAATATTAAAATAAATATATACAAATATTCTCACCTTTAAATATAGAAATACATTGAATTTAAAATGTCTAGACATATGTATAAATGATTTTCAGAGTATAGTGAGACTTACAGCTGACACATGTCATAGGTTTTTGCTTTATATTTGCCTAGGCCCAACACCCTAAGCATTACTAGAATGGTGAAGCAGTAGCACAAAAGTGAGGTTTAAGGTATGTCAGGAGATGGATTAGTTATTACACAACTTTGTATGAGTCTGTACAAACGTTCACTTGAAGTATGCACATAAATATAGGTGTGTGTTTGAAATGTAAAATACAATCTGTCAAGTTTTAAAGCCTTAATAGTTTTATAACTGAGCTATGTCTCGACTTGCATATCAATTTTCCTACATATCATGCATGTGAATTTGATAGACATATAAAACACAGGTATACATCTATTTGTATATTACTTTCATATATGAATTAGCTAGGAAACCATACCGAAATATGTACACAATATTTCAGGAGTATGCTGAAACCTACAACTAAGACATGCAATACATCTGCCCGAGTGATTGCATAACTCCATAGGCAGTGCTTGGGTGATTGTATGAGTGCAAGGGTAGTGGTTGAGTACTTGAACAAGAGGATGGAGAGTGCCTACCTAAATGCATGAAAACACACATAGAGCTTGAGTGCCTGGATAAGTGTATGAATAGTGCCTGAAGGCATATATGACTGCATGAGTAGTGCATAGGTGAGTGCAACAGTAGGGCTTGGGTGATTCTATGACTACAAGGGTACTATGTGTATTATTAAATGAGTGCATAGGTAGAGCCTGTGTGATTGCATCATTGCAGGGGCAGTACCTGGGTGATTGCATAAGTGCATAGGTAGTGCCTGGATGATTTTATAAGTACATGGGTACCGGCTGAGTAATTGAAGGAGTGCATAGATATTGCCTCAGTGACTGGAGGTGTGCAAGGGTAGTGCCTGAGTAATTGTATAAGTGCATAGCTAATCCATTAGTGATTCCATGAGTGCAGCGGTAATGTCTGTGGAAAACAAGTGTACATAGGAAGTGCCTGGGTGATTTTATAAGTGCATGAGTACTGCCTGGGTGATTGGAGGAGTACTGTGGTAGTGCCTGAGTGATTAGAGGAATGCAAGTATAGTGCCTAAGTGATTTTATAAGTGCATGGGTACTGGCTGCCTGCAGTTCTTTTGTTTCTTTCTGTGACCTTTCTTGTTTTTTTCTGCATCCCTCATGCCTCTTTCTGCACCCCTCTTCCCTCTTTCTGCACTCCTCTTGCCCTTTTCTCTAGCTCTGTTCCTTCTTTATGTACTTATTTTGTTTCTTTCTACACCTCCTTCTTTCTGTACTTGTTTTGTTTCTTTCTGCACATCTCTTGCTTCTTTCTGAACTCCTCTTACTTTTTTCTGCAATCCTCATGCCTCTTTCACACCCTTATTCCCTCTTTCTGCACCCCTCTTGCCTCTTTCTACATCTCTGTTCCTTCATTCTGTACTTATTTTGTTTCTTTCTCTCTTTTTTCTAACTGTATCCCTCTTGCCTTTTTCTCCACTCCACTTTCCCCTTTCTGCATCTCTGTTGTTTCTTTATGCACTTCTCTTACTTCTTTCTGCACCTCTCATGCTTCTTTCTGTACCCCTCTTCCCTTTTTCTGCACCCCTCTTTCTCCTCCTCCTCTGTTCATTCTTCCTGCACTTCTTTTGTTTCTTTCTACACTTCTTTTGCTTCTTTCTGCACCCCTTGTGCCTCTTTCACATCCCTCTTCCCTCTTTCTGCACCCCTCTTGCATCTCTTACACCTCTGTTCCCAACAAAAGGAGGAAAACATTTTCTGTAAATATATATTGTCTGTTCCAAGTAGTACATCAACATATGTCTGCCACACTGAATTGGGTTTAACGCACCTTTCTGATCTCATAAAGATGGAGCCCGTCCTCTTATGGCATCGAATTTGGACGAAAATGAAGCCTCATTTAAACAGGGATATCATAACCGATAGCCTAAAGTTGGATGGGGTTTTAAAAATCCTGTGGCTAAGATATGACAGTGATTTTATGCAAGACTTGGGCCACCTGGAATATTTTACTGAACCTAATACTATGCAATCGGTACAGAGAAAGGATTTAAAAAAAGAGGGCCTTTTACTGCCGGACACCCTAAGATTCTCAGGTGAGGTTTTAAAGCCTAGTGTCCAGCAAAACCAGATGATTTTAACAACTTTTAGCATTCAACCATACTCAACAATCGTACATGTTGTTTATGATAGGTTACTCCTGACCAGATTTAGGTTCAGGATATTCCATAGAATTGTAAGTTTCCCAAAAATGTATGATTGGGCCCGAATATTGCACTTGTGTCCATGTGACAGTCGCTCGCATCAAACTACTATTCATGTATTTTTATTCTGTACATTTTATAGCAAATTGAGAAGAACTTGGGTTGTTCTAATTTTTTATTTTATGGGGATTGGGCAGTGCCGCCCGGCTTTTATAGCCCTACAATTCCTGGATAATGTACATTCAATGTGGAGAATATCAATGTTTTTAAAGAAAGTGGTTTGTTTTAGGAAAAGTATTGATATATAAGTTTAATAGACTAAGTAGATGTAAAATGATAGTATTAATTATAAACGCTTCGTTTCTGAATATCATGTTTGTCAACAAGCTGCAAAACTATATGTATGATTTTTAATGCGCATTTTATGAGCGTATGAAAAAACAGCTGGTTAATAATGTGCTTTTAATTATCACTTTTTATAATAATTTGAGCATTTTTTAAATGCTTTTATGATTGTATCAGATAGCGATCGAATAAAGCAGTGTTGACTTGACTTGACTTGACTACACCTCTGTTCCTTCTTTCTTCACCTTTGTTTCTTTCTGCACCTCTCTTTTTTCTTTCTGTATCCCTCTTGCCTCTTTCTCCACCCCACTTCCCCCTCTCTGCACCTCTATTGCCTAATACACTTCTCTTGCTTCTTTCTGCAATTCTCTTGCTTCTTTCTGTACCCCTCATGCCTCTTTCTGCAACCATCTTCCCTCTTTCTGCACTCCTCTTCCCTCTTACTACACCTCTGTTGCTTCTTTCTGCACTTCTTTTATTCCTTTCTATACCTCTCTTGATTCTTTAGGCATCCGTCTTGCCTCTTTCGCCACCCCTCCTCCCCCTTTCTGCATCTCTGTTTCTTCTTTTTGCACTTCTCTTGCTTTTTTCTTTTTTTTTTTTAAACAAGTCGTTATTGAGCTTTTATGACTTATTTTACAAAACCCCACCCAACCCGCCTCCCCCCGCCACCCAGCAGATTACAGGCATTACAATTGATTTGTATATATATACATTTTACAAAAAAAAGAAGAAAGTTATAACATAGCTACATTTAATCTGAGTTATGCGGTACCTTCTATCCATGCTCTTAGTGGATCCCAAATAACTAGACCTTTCTTTTTCTTATTCAAACCCTTGCATCTATATATTGCTATTTCAAAGCTATAAGTAGCAAGTAGACGTGCGCGCCATTGTTGAAACGAGGGTGGTTGTGGATCTAACCATGCGGACGCTAAGCAGATTCTTAGTATTGACATTGAAATAAATATAAATCCCCTTGTTGGGGTTGGACGAAGCTCTCCCTCAACGCCCAGAACTATTTCTGCAGTTGTTATTTCGATATCTCTATCAAACATTTTTGAAAGAAAGATCGAAATATCCCGTTTAATAGTATAGAGTTCTTTGCAAGTGGCAAACATGTGTATTAAGTCCACTTCGGGGAGAGCACATCTTGGTCATTTCGTCCCCTTTCCACAGCTCCATTTTACAATCTTTTTGGGGGTGTAATATAACTGAAAGAAAGCCTTATAAAATTGTGCTTGTAATTTAGTTGAGATTAAGATTGATTGCGAGAAGTTAAATGCGGTTTGAATAGAATTATTTGTTATTTCTAATTTATCCTGCCAAATCTGAAAATGTTTGTCAAGATCATGAGGTAAATTAGTGATTAGATTGTTGTAAATTTCACCAATTTTTATTGTATTATTGTTTATAATCATATCTATAATCTGTATCGTCTGAAAAGCTATGTTGCCACCCCCTTTTTTCAACAGAAAGCCTCTGACTTGCAAATATTTGTAAAAATCATGATGTTCTAGTAGAAATTTATTCTTTAATGACTCAAATGTATTAAGCCCAGATATATTAAAAAATAAACCTAGTTTTGTAATTCCTGACGTAACCCAACGTTTCATACATGGATCTGTAAAAATTGCGGGGAGGTTTTAATTGCCGTAGATAGTTGTATAATACGAAAATCTACCAATCCCCAATATTTTGCGTACGTTACTCCAAACTGAGTAAATTCCTTTAAGGGTTTTAAACCGAACTTTTTTAAAATGGCAGTCATAGGTCAAACGCCAAAGATGGTCTCCGGTTGAGGCCCCGAGGATAAGTTCTTGTGGGGTTGGAACTCTAGATGCAAAATTTAGATTTGGGATTAGTAGCATTCTGCTGTAGTTAAGTGTGCAGGCCCACCAGTATACTTTAGAGTTGGGTAGGGCGAGTCCACCTCTATCTTTGGGTAGATTAATAAATTTCATTGCTCTTCGCGGTCTACTATACCCCCAGATAAAACGAGAAAAGATATGATCCAGTTCTGTAAAAATATGTTGGTCAAAAATTAAACAGATACTTCTAAAGAGATATAAGAATTTAGGAAAAATACCATTTTTATTAAATTACACCTTCCGATAATTGTCAGATGTAAATTGTGTAGTCTCCTCAATGATAAGTTTGTTTGTTTCAAAAGTGGATTAATATTTAAACAGACTAAATTATTAAGATTAGCTGTGATATTTACCCCTAGGTAGGTCGCATTTTCGACAATCCTTTCATCAACACAATTAATTTGATTATTGATAACTATTTGAGTTTTGTTTTGATTTAATTTATAACCTGAAATTTCACCAAAATGGTTAGCCTCTGTCTCAATTAGATTTATAGCGTTAGTGGGATTGGTAGTTGTTAGGGCAATGTCATCAGCGTAGGCTAATGTTTTGGTGTCTCCATGAGGCGTCCTCACAGGTATTATTGCTGGGTTTGATTCTAGCCTCCGAATAAAAGGGTCTATGAAAATAGCAAAGAGCAATGGGGAGCAGGGGCAACCCTGCCTCGTTCCTCTCGTTACTTTGAAGTTTTCTGATATGTCCCCATTTATCACCACTGCTGCTTCTGGGTTAAGGTACATCATGCGAATTGCATTAATAACATTTTCCCCGATTCCGCTCTTTGACATGGCTGTCCATAGGTATTGCCAGGAGACCCTATCAAACGCTTTTTCGGCATCGAGTAATATCAGTGCCATAGGGTCTCCTGCCACCTCGGTCATGTCAAAGAGAGTAATAACTCTCTGTATATGATCGATGGTAGATCTACCAGGAACAAATCCGTGTTGCCGAACCGATATAATTTTATGTATAAGTGGGGCAATCCGGCTGGCAAGCATTTTAGAGTAAATTTTGGAATCGTTGTTAATTAATGTAATTGGACGATAAGCCCCTAGTTCGGTTGGATCTTTGTTTTTCTTTGGAAATACAATTATTTTTGCAAGTGCCCAAGATCCTGGTGGCTGTCTACCGTTAAAGACCTGGGACATTAACATTGTAAGAATCTCTTTTAGCTGTTTGCTAAATCTGACTTAAAATTCTGAAGGAATTCCGTCAAACCCACTTGCTTTACCCGGAGGAAGACTATTAATGGATAGTAAGATTTCGATCCATTGCGGGGCCTCAGCCAGGCTATCTCTGTCAGTTTGGGAGAGCTGAGTCCATAAAACCGTATCCAGGTAGTCATCGATTTGGGATTGATTTTTACAAGTTTCTGTATAAAGATCAGAATAATATCTTTTAAAGCAATCTCTAATTTCTCTGGGATCTTGGGTGAGGCCTTGAATAGGATCGTTTATTTCTTTAATATTGCTATCCGTTTGTTCCTGTCTGGCCCGAATAGCGAGTTGATGGCCAATATTTTCCCCCAACTCATAAACTTTTTGTTTATGTTGAGTGGCTTTACTGATTGCTTTATTGGAGAACACTTCTATAATTAGGTTTTTTGAAATGGCTACATCTCTGATTGCCGCTTCAATGTTTGTATTATCCCGAATTGCCATAATGAGCTCTTCCTCTTTTTTAGCTAGTTCGTTTTGAAGTTTTTTTAATTTTAATTTTTCTTCTTTATTATTTCTAATAGAAAATCTCAGAGTTTCTCCTCTAATTCCCGCCTTAAGGGTATCCCAGACGATTTCCAGTGATGCACTGCCAAGATTATTGTCTAGAAATTCGGGGATCCATTTCTCTATAGCTTTACAATATTCTTCATTCAGCAAAAGTGCCCTTTCAAAAGTCCATCTGTTGTATTTTGATTCTATTTTACAAGTGACGAGACAAATGATTAAAGGGTTATGGTCAGACAGTGCTTTAGGTAGTCGATCTATGGAGCTATGTATGGCTATATCGTGTGATGCAAAAATGTAATCCAACCTTGCGAATTTACGATGTGGATTTGAGAAAAAAGTATATCCTGGATTATTTGGGTGCTTCAATTGCCAGCAATCGGATAAACCATGTTTATTACATAGTTCTTCAAGCGCTCCGAAAACTTTCGGTTTTCGACCTAAATATTTAAATTTATTGTACCCCATTGTCCAATTTGAAGGGAGATTTAGGTTAAAATCGCCACATATAATCAATGGTAATGACCAATGGGCCAATTCGTTAGATAGAAATTCTAATGGACCTGGGTCGTCATCAACGCACCCATATACTGAGCATATAGTTCGTTTTTTCCCCATACCATAATTGCATTCGGTGATTGCCCATCGCCCAAATTTATCTGCGGTTGATTTACCAAATTGGAGACCCACACTACGAGCTAAAATTGCAACTCCCCGTGTTTTATTGCTCTGAGTTGTAGCAGTGATCACTTTATATCCAAGAGTTTTTAGGACTGCAGTTTGTGACCTTTCGACGTTAGTTTCCTGGAGACAGACAATGTCTGCCCCAGTTGAGTTGAGACCTACAGCTGTTCTCTGTCTTTTATTGGGATCATTTAGACCGCATATGTTAATGGTTAAAATTTTAATTTTACTCATTTTGTAGCTTTAAAGATACTAGTTTACCTAGCCAAATCATTACGCCTGTAATCGCCCCCTGTCTTGTCTCCCCCCCCAAACCCCATAAAACTGGTGAAAGCTGAATATATAAGTGTGGAAAAAAAAACCTGTGTCCCAAACCCCACCCCCCGTTCCCACCCCCCATTTCCCCTAAGGAAGGCTACCTGGTTCAAACGGAACCAGGTTGTGGGCATCATTGCGGTCAGGGGACAGCAGACCGCGGCTGACCTGATTTATTTAACATGCCAGTATTTATTTGTGCTCCCCTCCTGCCTTGTCATTTGTGTCATACTTGTGTTAACAATCCCATTATATCTGACTAAATTCTTTTCAGATAGTTTTGGAGAATTATAGTTATTTGTTGGGTTTATCTTTAAATGGGATTGAAATTTCACTTAAATAGGCTTCGGCTTGAATCTCGCTGGTAAAGCTTTCTGTGTTGCCTTTAAAGATAATCTTTAACCGTGCAGGATTCTGCAAGTAAACAGTGGCTCCGATGTTTTCGAACGGTGTGAATAATTGTCTCATCCTCCACCTTCTTTCGACCGTAATGTTGCTTTTTTCTACACCTCTGTCCCTTCTTTCTGCAACCCTTGTGCCTCTTTCTGCACTCCTCTTCCGTCTTCCTTTTCCCCTCTTGCATCTTTCTGCACCTCTGTTGCTTCTTTTCTGAACCTCTCATGCTTTTTTCCTTACCCCTTTTGCTTTTTTTCAGCACCCCTCAATGCTCTTTCAGACCCCTCTTCCCTCTGTCCTTACCCCTCTTGCCTCTTTCTCCACCTCTGTTCCTTCACTCTGCACACATTAAAACTAAAGAAGCTGCACTTCTCATTTCAAGTAGAGACCTGAGATCATGTGGTGTATTTCATGCATACCTTTCACAGACAAATATAAAGCAGCAACCTATCACATATGTATGCTGTAAGAGTCACCATCTTCCTTGAAAGCATCCATGCATATGTTTGTATGCCACATAAATGTAGTTGTCTATGTATATGTCTCTACTTACTGCGTACTCTGATATGTATTATCCATCTGAAGATGCTACATGTGTAAAACACAAGTATACATCTATTTCTATCCTTCTTTTATATTTGGTGCAATACCAAATGGTACAGACATATGCATGCACGGTTTTAGGAAAATGGTGAGACTTACAGCAAAGACATGTCAAAGGTTGCTGTTTTGCCTCTAGCTCTGCTCAATACCTAACTAGTAGTGGAATAGTGAAGCAGTAGCAGTAGAAAAGTCATGTTTAAGATAAGTTTGGTGACTAATTGCTGATTATGGTACTTTGTAAGAATCTGTGGAAAAGTTCACTTGAAGTATGCCACATAAATCTACATGTCTGATTAAAATGTAAAGTGCAATCTCTCAACTTTCAAACCCTTTAGAGTCCTATAAATTAGGTATAGCTCTACTTGCATATCCATTTTGATAGATATCATACATGTAAAGTTGATAGACATATAAAACACAGGTATACATCTATTTCTATATTAATTATATATATAAATTTGCTATGAAAGGTACAGACATGTGTATACAATATTTCAGGAATATAGTGAAACCTACAACTGACACATGTGATAGATGTGCCTGAGTGATTGCATGACTCCATGGGTAGTGTTTGGGTGATTGTATGAGTGCAATGGTATTCGGTGGGTACTTGGAAGACAGGATGGATAGTGACTGGCTAATTGCATGAGTGCACACATGGAGGTTGAGTGCATGGATAAGTGTATGAAAAGCACCTGAAGGCATAGATGAGTCATTGAGTAGTGCCTAGATGAATAGATGAGTGCAACAGTAGAGTCACGGTGATTCTACGACTACAAGGGTAGTGCCTGGGTTATTACATGATTGCATAGGTAGAGCCTGTATGATTGCATGACTGCAGGGGTAGTACATACATAGTGTCTTGGAGATTTTATAAGTGTATGGGTACAGCCTGGGTAATTACATGAGTACAGAAAAACTGCCTGGGTGATTGGAGGAGTGCAAGGGTAGTGCCTGGGTCATTATATAAGTATATGGGTAATGGCTCAGTGATTGAAGGAGTGGTTGGGTAATGCCTAGGGGATTGCGTGAGTGCAGAGGTAATGTGTGGGTGATTAGAGGAGTGCATGAGTAATGTCTATGTGATTGCATATGTGTAGAGAAATATCTGGGTGGTTGTATGAGTGTAGTGGTAGTGCCTGGGTGATTGGAGGAGTGCACAGGTAGAGTCTGGGTGATTTTATAAGTGAATGATTACTGGTTGGGTGATTGGAAGAGTACAGTGGTAGTGCCTGGGTGATTTGAAGAGTGCAAAGGTAGTGCCTGGGTCATTATACAACTGTATGGGTAGTGCCTCGATGATTAAAGGAGTGCTTTGGTAATACATATCTAATTGTATGATTGCAGGGATAATGCCTTGGTAATTGCATAGCTGCAGGGGTAGAACCTAAGTGATTGCATTACTGCAGGGGTTGTGCCTGGGTAATTGTATGAGAACAAGGGTAGTGCCTGGCTGATTGCATAAAAGCATGGGTACTGGCTGACTGATTGAAGGAGTGCATAGAGAATCCTTTTTTTTTTTTTTTTTTTTAATTTTTATTGAGAATTCATGTTACATTATAGCAATACAATATGAATACATTTTTGACTAAATAAGATAACTGAATGAGATATAAGCATATTACAAAAATAGCAAGAAAATATGAATAAAGCGAGAACAAGGCATGTAGAAGTCGGTTGACGAATTACATTTCTAGTGTCTAATTGAGATTGGAGGTTGTAAATCATAGAATGGTGTGACGTCGATATTGATATTGAAATTGAGATGCGTATAATAAACGAAGTGCCAGCTGCCACAATCAGAGGAAGAAAGAGAGAGAGAAGGAACGTATAGCTAATGAAGGTATAAATATTAGAGTACAGACGTAGCCATATTCTGAAAATCAGTAAGATTACGACAATCTACTAGTGCGCCAAGCGGCCACTGGTGCCCAAATCTTCAACCCCAATTCTCTTAATTTTTTTCCCTTAAGTTGATACAGAGCCGCCTCCACATTATGTATACCTAGAAATCTGGATAACCACATTTGAAAGGTTGGGGCCTGTGTATCTTTCCAAGCCGCCGAGATTAAGATTCTGAGTACAGCAGTAGAGATAAAAATTAGGGCTTCAGTCTCAATATTTAATTTCAATTGACTTTGACATCCGATAATCATGAGTGTCGGAGACAAGGTTATCTGGGCATCCAGCAATCCTGACCAGAATGATTCGATCTCTATTTTAATTGATTCTAGTTTCTCGCACTTGTAGAACATATGAATAATGTCGGCTGGGCCTTTACAGCATCTGGGACAATTGCTATTGTCCCTCTTGCCCCAATCATGAAGTTTAGAGGGGGTGTAATAGAGATTGAATAATGTTTTAAAATGTTGAGCTCTTAAATTGGAGGAGCGTAGGATTCTTCTATCCATTTCAAGGGCTCTATCCAGGTCAATATCCGGATCCTCCAACTTTGCAGCCCAGGCTGCCTCGGTTTTACCGATATCGTCCTGGGATTCCTGCAAAAACAGCCTGTACACACCGTTAATTCTAGGATCGCCAACCTTCAAATAATCCAATAATTTACACCTCTCCCTTAAGACGATTCGGGGCCTTATTGATCTGATAGTACTGACCACCTGAGCATATTTATAATCTTGTATACCCTGAGGAGTGCATAGAGAATCCATTGGTGATTGCAGGCGTAACGTCTGGGGGATTAAAGGAGTATATATGTAATGCCTGGTTGATTATATGAATGCAGGGGTAATATCTGGAGGATTACAGGAGTACATAGGAAGTGACTGAGTGATTTTATAAGTGCATGGGTACTCCCTGGGTGATTGTTGGAGTACTTAGATAGTGCCTGACTGATTGGATGAGTGCAAAGCTAGTGCCTGGGTGATTCTATAAGTGCATGAGTACCGGCTGAGCGATTACATAAGTACAAGGGTAGTTGCCTGTGTGATTGAAAGAGTACAAGGGTAGCAACTAGGTGATTGGAGCAGTATATAGCTAATGCATTGGTGAATGCATGAGTACAGAGATAACGTCTGGTGGATTGAAGGAGCACATAGGTAATGCCTGGGTGATTGCATGAGTGGAGGGGCAATATCTGGGGGATTACAAGAGTACATAGGCAGTGACTAGGTGATTTTTTAAGTGCATGGGTACTGCCTGGGTGATTGCAGGAGTACTAATGTAGTGCCTGACTGATTGGAGGAGTGCAAAGATAGTGCTTGGGTGATTTTATAAGTGCATGAGTTCTGGCTGACTGATTACATAAATACAAGGGTAGTGCCTACATGATTGAAGGAGTGCAAGGGTAGTGCCTGAGAGATTACATAAGTGCATGGGTAGTGGCTGGGTGATTGATAGAGTGCATGGGTAATACCTGGGTGATTGTGTGAGTGCAGGGGTAATGCCTGGGTGATTGCAGAAGTGCATATGTAGAGCCTGGATCATTGGAACACTGCATGAGTAGTACTTGGGTGTTGTTATAACTGCATGAGTGTTAGGTCTAGCTAAATATAAAGCAGCAGACTATTGCATGACTCAACTGTAAGTCTCCACATATTGTTAAAAGCATGCATACATATGTCTCTACCTTTTCAAATCATCATCATATTGAAAGGAAATATGTATACAATAGTTCAGGAATATAGTGAAACCTACAACTGAGACATGTAATAGATTTGCCTTAGTTATTGCATAACTCCATGGGTAGTGCTTGGGTGATTGTATGAGTGCAAAGGTATTCACTGGGTAATTGGAAGAGAGGATGGATAGTGACTGGCTAATTGCATGAGTGCACACATAGAGGTACGACTGCAAGGGTAGTGCCTAGGTTAATACATGAGTGCATAGGTAGAGCCTGCATGATTGCTTGACTGCAGGGGTAGTACATAAGTAGTGCCTGGGTGATTGCATGATTGCAGGGTAATAGCAGGGGGATTACTGAAGTACATAGGAAGTGAGTGGATGATTTTATAAGTGCATGGGTACTGACTGGGTGATTGCTGGAGTACTGAGTGATTGGAGGAGTGCAAAGGTAGTGCCTGGGTGATTTTATAAGTGTATGAGTACTGGCTGAGTGATTACATAAGTACAAGGGTAGTGCCTTTGTGATTGAAAGAGTGCAAGGGTAGTGCATGGGTGATTGAAGCAGTGTATAGCTAGTGCATTGGTGATTGCACGAGTACAGGGGTAACGTACGGTTGTGCCTGAGTGATCGGAGGAGTGCAAAGGTATTGTCTGAGTGATTTTATAAGTGCATGAGTACTGGCTGAATGATTACATATGTACAAGGGTAGTGCCTGCATGATTGGAGGAGTGCAAGGGTAGGGCCTGAGTGATTATATAAGTGCATGGGTAGTGGCTGGGTGATTCAAGGAGTGCATAGGTAATACCTGGGTGATTGCAGGAGTACATAAGTAGTGTCTGGGTGATTGCATGAGTGCAAGGGTAGTGCCTGGGTAATTGCAGCAGTGCATAAGTAGTGCCTGGATGATTAGAAGACTGCATGGGTAGTGCTTGTGTGTTTTTAACTGCATTGGTTTTGGACCTAGCCAAATATAAAACAGCAGTCTATTACATGACTCAACTTTAAGTCTCTCCATATTGTTAAAAGCATGCATGCATATGTCTTTACCTTTTCAAATCATCTTTATATCTAAATATACAAATAGATGTATACCTTTATCTTCACATGCATAGCAGACATGAGGACACATGTGCAAGTACAGACATACAGCAATCAAAACACCAAGCAGACCATAAACTTAAAACTTGACGGACTGAACTTTACATTTACTCATACAACTTACTCTAATAAATAATATCTCTACAAACATATCTCAAACCTCACTTTTGTGCTGCTGCTTTACCATTCTACAACTACTTATAATGCTACACGTAGCCAAATACAAGCCAGGAACCCTTCACATGTCTCTGCTATAAGTCTCACAATATTCCTGAAAGCATACATGCATATTTCTGTACCTTTTTCTAGCATCATCATATATAAAAAAACTATACAAATAGATGCATGCATGTGTTCTATATGTCTAGCATCTTCAGATACATAACACATAACAGAATATATCTCCTACTAAAGACTTTCTTCTATCACAACACTCTGCGCACCTCAAAAAATTCACAGAACAAACTTCCAATTCCAAGCAAACACCAAATATTATGCAGCATATTTCAACTGTACCTTTCTAGGGACTTATAAAAAGTAGCCTAATCACTAATACCTTATGTCAACATCTTTTAAACCACATTTTTCTGCTGCATCTTCACCATTCTACTACTAATGACAGTCTTGAGCCTACCACATAAAAAGCAACAACACCTCTTTGTTATACATCATGCACCTTCAAATGTGTAAGACATATGAAAATAGATATACAAGTATAGACATACTTCAGACATAAGTCCATGCACACCTTAAAACCTGACAAACTGCACTTCCAGTTTGAAAGCGACACCTAAAATGATGCGGTATACTGCAGAAGTACTTTTCTACACACTCAAACAAACTACCATAATCACTAATCCATCTTCCAATATACACATATTACTATACAGAATCTACTTCAAACATCATTTAATTACAATAAAGCAAACTACAATACACATCTCTACATTTAATATGTTTCAAACATCACAGCTCTTGAATAATTTTTAAAGTTTAAAAATAAAGCTAATACATATACACCTCACAAATAATTACTCACCTTCCAAATTGATATGTAGAATATGAAATATCAGAAACTTATAAAAGATTTTCTTATGCAGGTAGGTCTGGAAATGCTAATGAAGAACACCTTTGCACAATTGATGTTGCTTTTCCTTCAAACTGTCTTTGTACACTCTAATATATACCAAAGACAGAAATGGAAGTGGTCAAATCATTTCTAACCACAGATTGAGAAAGCTAGTAAGAATGTCAATAACGCTGTTCCTGCTTACCTCAGAGACCAGAGGATGGGCTCCATCTATAACAACACTATATGTTTTGATATGGAAGACATCTACAGAAGCGATTGAGTACACTTCACAGATCAAGGAAACAGAATCTTTCTCAACAACCTAAAGCTCTGCATCTGCACTTACATGTAGCTACAAAAAACTCATAATAAAAACACGGGCTCTTTTTAGAGCCACCCTATAACACAATAGTGAATCTATCCGTTTTTAACACATACATACTCTTTTTTTAATCTTTTGTGGATTCGCACACCCGTCGCGAATTTGCAAAAGCATGAATTCAATGTACTACAACACAAAACACTTTACAAGTTTAACTTTTAATTTTATATATTTTCACTACCTATAAATTTTAATCTTCTCATTAACTTCAATCACACTCCCTTTTTAAAACAACTTCACAAATGCAAAACTACCATCTAAATTCTATTCTACTAAATTATTTATTTAAGGAGGAACCGCGGATCTGACACAACGTTATATGGGGGGCTGTGCTGGGAGCCACGTTGGAGTCGCCACTCCAAATTTGAACTTGAACATAACACCCCACTTCCATTATTCAAAAATAAAATCGCCCCAGAGACCCAATCCCCCATGGCATCATCTCTTTCTTTAAAAAAAAAGAAAAAGTAAGGAAGAAGGGCTGCGTAGCCCCCCTTCCCTTGGTCACTTTTAGCCTCGGAGACCCCATCCCCGGGGCATGGCTATCTATTTTTTAATAAAATAATTTAATAATTATAAAGAGGGGGACCGCATGGCCCCCCTCCTGAGGCAATTATTGGCCCTGGGGACCTCATCCCCCGGGGCTTTGCCTCTGTTTTTAATTACAAAAATACGGGAGCGGGCCACATGGACTGTCTTCCCTGGGCCACTTCTGTCCACAGGAGACCGCGGGGGGAGCCCCAATGCCCACGCGGTCCCTGCCGGCTCCCCATCTCCTGCTGGAGCCGACATTGCTTTTGGACAAGGGGAGCTGCTAACATTCAGCTCCCCTTGTCCAAAAGCAATCTGCTTCGATTCATGGAAGCGAGAGCAGGTTTTCTGCTCTCGCTTCCATGAAGTGAAGCACAAGTTTGGAATGACAGCTCCCGCCCTGTCATTGCAAACTGCAATGTCCCGGGGGTGGGCACCCTGGGACACTGCTGGAGCCGGCCCTGGGGGGTTGTGGTCCCCAGGGCCATAGAGGGCTCCAGGTGAGGCGCCACGTGGCCCCCCTCCCATCATTTGCACAGACCCGGGGAGGTGGTGGTCCCGGGGGCTGGGGGTCCGCAACGGACCCCAGTATTTAAATATTTAGTGCCCCGGGGAGGTGGTGGTCGCCAGGGCGGTGTCCTCACTATTTCTTGCAGCCCTGGGAAGGTGGCGGTCCTCAGGGCTGGGGGGGGCAGTGCAGCCCCCCACCCAGAAATAAGTAAAACCCTGGGGAGGTTGTGGTCCCCAGGGCTTGGGGGGGTCCAAGAGGCCCCCCAATATGTTAGGAGATCTGCAGTACTGCAAGCGCAAACCGCGGGACACTTAATTAAACCCCTCTCATGGTTTTGTAAGATTAGTGATTTAAAAAGGCTATGATTCCACATCGCATTGTGATTTAGGATGTGCGTTTATTTGTTAATGCCCCTTTCTTCGTTGATCGGTCACCTTCATGTAATGCCCTGATCATTACCGGAAGAGGACCATGTCAGCCAAAAAGCCCTTGCTTCAGGTCTACCCTCATTTAGAGGATACCACGCGAACTAGATAAGTGGCTCACCACCCTTTCGAAAACGACAATTCATCTGGATAGAAAAATCAACCCACAGTGCCCTCCTCGAAAGCTCAACAGGCAGATATGTGTGCATGTACCCAGCGAGAATCGACCATGGCAAATTACGCCAGTGACCAAGAACACTTCACATGTTTAGAACTGCAACTGTAAAATGTGTCATGCAAATGAACATATTGTGAGAACTGTCTTTGCTTTAAGAAAGCACATATCTGCTGTCAACAGGGAGGATCAGCTTCGCAGCATAATCTCAGTTAAGAGGTTACCTTGTGTCCCCCCTCCACCCACAGCTGAATGAACATCCACCATCTCCCACGTCCTCAGTGAGGAAAATGATGCCCTTCGACCGTAGTAAAGAAAATGTTAATGTCCCCAGTAAAGAAACACCCTTGTCTTCATGCTACGGTGTGTATAATCTCATAAGAAGAATGGCAGCTGCAGACCAACTTTTTCCCCCATTTATAACCACCAAGTAATTCTCTGTACCATTGCTTCATACACCTCTATTAGAATTCTGCTAGACTACTGTGGGTTCGCGACTACTCTGATAAGTAGCCAACTTTCACTTGCACTCCAATTCAAACTTTAATGGCTAATATTTCCTTAATGTTCATACTGACCAGTTGATCTTCAAATGCGGTGTTATGTTATGTTACATGATTAGCACTTATAATGCGCACAGCTTCTCAAAGAGTGTCCCTGCGTGAGCCAAGTGGGGCGGAAGTGACGGACCATTATATTGAAAGCAAAGTCTTCAGTCTTTTCCTGAAGAGCATAGGGTCCTGGATACTGCGAAGGTCCAGAGGACGCAAATTCCAGGCTAAAGCTGCCTTGTATGCCAAAGAACTTTCACCAATTCTCTTGAGGCAAAAACGTGGAATAACAGCAAGAAGCTGCGCTGCTGAGCGCAGCTGTCACGCAGGGACGTAGAACCTGAAGCGATTCCTTCGGTAGACTGGACCAAATCCATACAGGGCTGAATGAGCCAAAACAAGGGCTTTAAATGATACTCTTTCAGCCATGAGGAGACAATGAAGATCGTGCAGGGGTTGCCTTACACTAGATCTTACAGGAATATTAAGAAGAGTCCTTGCTGCAGCGTTCTGGACTACCTGCAGCCTCTTCAAAAGGTAACTTGGCAGGCCCATGTCAGGGCATTTGCATAATCGATGTGCGAAAGGATTAAAGCACGAGTAACCATTTCCTTAGCTGCCCTAGGGGGAGGGGGAAAAAGTTTCTGAGTGATTTAAGAGTGCCAAAGCATTGCCCAGCTGCCTTCTTAATCTGTGTAGTAAACAAAAGATTTTCATCGAACCAAATTCCTAGGTTTTTAGTGGGCAGACCCACGGAATTAGGCATTGGATAGTCTGCCGGCCAAAGCAATTCCCTCAACAGTGGAAGGAAAGTCCCCAGCAGAAGGATCTCTGATTTGTCTTCATTGCATTTTAGCTGGACGGAGAGGAGTCACTGGAAAACGGCCGTTAAGCATGTTCTGGCAGGAGAGGTGGATAGATCAGTTTTGTTCCATGTGAAGAGGAGCTGGGTATCATTAGCATTTGCGATGATCTTGGCACCAAGCTCCTCTGCCAGCTGGATCAGCGGGGTGACATGTGTATTAAAAAGGAGGGGGATCAAAGTAGACCCCAGAGGCAATCCTGCGGTCACACTTTGAGGAGCAGACGAGGATGGAGGGAGCCAAACTTGCGGCATTCTGCCCTCTAGGAACGATTTCAGCCAGTTCCAGGCAGACCCTGAAATACCAATGTCCAAGAGACGGGCAGCAACAGAGAGTGAGGCACTGTATCGAATGCTGCAGAGAGGTCCAACAAGATCAGAGCTGCCCTGCATCCAACAATTTCAGAATGGCTTTGAAGATTTTGTCAAGGGCCGTGTCAGTACTATATGAGGCTTGGAAGCCTGATTGGGCTGGGTGGAGCAGGCCAAAACCTTCAACAAAGTTGGTGAGCTGTTTATTAACAACTTTCTCGCAGACCTTCGCCACGGCAGGAAGGAGAGAGATATAGTGATAGCTAGCAGGGACAGATGGATCCAAAGAAGGTTTTTTCCAAAGAGGCAAATGTTTGGCCTGTTTCCAAGCTGGAGGAACTGTAGCAGCCTGTAGAGACATATTGATAGGAAGGTTAACCTCTGGGTTCACTGTCTCTGCGACTGAAGCCAATAGCCTGGCCAGGCAGGGGTCACACAGGCAAATTGTAGTAAAGTATGCTGAGAATGACAGAGTGGAGTTATAAATGAAAATAGATGCCCTTAATGATGAAATCAAGATTTTACGAGAGACACAACAACTACAAAATCTATGTGAGGAGCGGATTACGAAAACGGTCAGATCTCCACATTTTTGTGCAAATAGCATTCACTAAGGAATGCTAGGCCTAACAAATAAACGCTAATGGCACAACAAATAGGTCACAATCAATGCCATGAGGCCTTGTACATCTGTATCAGACCTCAGTTCGGTGCTGGAAAGCAAATTTGAACTAGAAACAAGTACCAAAGTACTACTTCAGAGCAATATTAAATTATTTTTGGTGGAGGACTTGGATTTTTTACGGCAAAGCAGAAGGGAGACCCTACACCCGAGGAACAACAGACCAGGAAAGAAAGCAACAAAAAAAGAAGACGGGAAAGAAGAAAAGCTAGCCGAAAGCGGAGGAAACAGGAATCCAGTGCATGGGCGCAGGCACTGCAAACGCAGGTAAGGGAGAATCAATAGCATCACAGAACTAACCACAGCGCAGACACCAGAATCAATTTGGCGCAGTTGGACCTGAATGCAGCCGAACTTCAACTTTGTCAGGATTGTCTTATTGTCCTGAAAGCAACATTAATTATACGCAAACTAGAATGGACGTGTACAAGTTCAGAAGAAAATTAAAGTTGAATTAATATCATTTACTCCAAAGGAATCCACAGAATGCGGACACCAAGACATTAATGACACCATCTCCAAACACATCGAATTTAACAGTGGGGGATCTAGCTTGCTTCAAGATCTCCATGACTTACAAAAGGAAAACACAGTTCAAGTCAGTGGGGAGGAAGAAAGGATACAACAAACACAAACAAATATCTTTTATGTACCACCATAGGAAGTGCATGTCAAACCTGACACCCCTTTTAAAACCAAATCCAAATTTACTCCAATCACGCCTCAGGACTCTTTGGACGTCTTTAATGAATAGGGAGTGGCCTAAATCAAAAAACTGAATATTAATCTCCATAAGACCAAGAAAAGATATACAAATCATGAAAGGAGATACCAGCAGTTAATTGAGAAACTCCAGAAGGAGAAGCAAGTAGAAGTAAGGAACTCTGATAAAGGAGGCAACATCGTCCTTTGGCCACTGGACGATTATATGGAAGAAGCATATCCCAGCTTAACGACATCAAATGTTACAAGAAAAGCTCAATACAAAAAATTAAAAATACCCAAGAGGAATTTTAAGGCAAACTTTTAGCGTGGAAAAGTGTGGGCTTATTAAGTATAGAGGAATACACACTTAAAAAAAAAGATCATCCAACCATGCCGCCCATTTTTTTTATTCCTTAAGTCCACAGAACTTGCAGAAGCCGCCGGGCAGGCCTATCAGATCGGCATGTGATGGCCCTTTTGAAAACATGCCCAGGTATCTAGATTACTTCCTGCAGGACCATGTGAAAAATCTCCAATCTTATGTACAGGATACCGGCGATTTCGTACGAAAAATTCAAAATATTCAATGGCTCCCTGGGTACATTTTGATGGCTCTTAAGGTCACATTGTTGTACACGAGCATCAGGCACAACGACGGCATTAGAGCAGTGGAGTACTTCCTCAACAAACGTCCTTTAAAATGTGCACAGCATAGCAGAATGCTAATTAACATGCTTTTGTTCTGTCTTGAAAATAATTTATTTCTGTTCAAAAAACAGATTTACCAACAGGTCCAAAGTGTGGCAATGGGGGCAGCTTCTCTCCCAGCTATGCCTGTTTACACATGGGCTGGTGAGAGGAGCTGGTCCTCAAACAGCAGTTTAGCCATCTACTCAAAGAGAATGTAATAACCTGGCTAGGTTTATTGATGATCTATTTATAATCTGGCATGGTACAGAAAAAAGTGTGATGAAGTTTGTCTCTCAGTAATTTAAATAATATCAATTCGAATTTTACGGCTACCATCAGCCCGGTAAAGGTAACCTTTTTAGATATCCAGGTTCACATTGTAAATTATAAGAGCACAACTTCCTTACATTGCGAAGAAACTGCAGGCAACTCTGTATTGCATTCTACAAATTCCCATCCTGCACATCTAATACAAGGTATCTCTTTGGGGAAATGTTAAGGATAAGTAGGATATGCAGTGATGAGGCAGATCTGGCCATCAGACAGCCAGAAAGAAAAGAGAGATTTTTAGCAAGGGGCTATTCAAACAAAACCATAGATGCAGGCATTGTGAAATCCAAATTGCAGACCAGATCTGACCTTTTAGCATACCAGACGAGCCTAGATGAGGATAAACAGATTGAACATGAGAGTGAACCCACCAGACTAATTCTAATATATACCAAGCAAGAAAAATGGCTTAGAGGCATAATAAAACGTAATTGGCCTATCGTTTTAGATGATCCAATGATAGGCCATCTTTTACCTAGAACACCATCCATCTCCTATAGAAAGACAGCCTCTATGGACAACGCCCTAGTGAAGAGCAGTCCAGAGGACATACAAACAGAAACTTGGCTCACTACAAGAATTTTAAGTGTACAGCTTGCAAAGCCTGCAGATATGGTATTAACAAAACCACATATCTAACAGCATTCAGCCAGAAAGTGCAGGCAATCGACAAACACCTCATGTGTAAAACCGATCAAGTCAGGTGCAATATGGCCAAGTCGGACTATTGCCTTAGACCATGATCTTTCACTAGGAATTTAGAGTAATTCACTTCAGTAATACTTTAGATAGCCCCCTGTGGGTGTAATTGTCCATGGAGGTGATTTAATCCGGGATGTACTCCCAATGTAGCCTGTCCAATGTTTTTGATGAGTACCTGGTAACATGGTTGTTGAACCACACGTTAGACCACCCACACAATCAGCACTGTCTTTTTCGTTTTGTTGATAGATTTTTCTCTATACAGTGAGGGATGTTCTGACCCACTAGTCTATTTCGGATGTTCATGCACGCACTGGGGGCTGTACAGTTTCCTGTTATTTAGTAAGTGTTGCCTCATTGATGCCACATACAATTGCTATCTCAACATAACTCATGTAGTTCGTATCTTTACTGTGTCTTCTCTGTCCTCAGGAGCTCCATTGAGCCCACTCTCTTCAACTGCACAGCCTGACTCAACGTGCTGTTTTCCAGATTAGGTAATCATCACTTTATGAATAGAAGCATCCACAACATATCACGATGACCCCCCTAATATGGAGTCTTTAATTGTTTTCAGGTGCTCCTCCCACAGAGTCCTGATGAAGACCCTGATCAAAGCATCAAATCGCCTTGTACAGTTAAGGGGTCGAAACGTTGACTATCACCACCATTATCCAAGCCTTGACGACTGAAATTTACTATCAGTGTCTTTTAGTGCTATGGAGCTTTACTGGAATAATTGACCTGTAATAGGCCGGATAGGTCTCCTTATGTGAATATGATGTATATATATCACAATACCTCTCCTTTGTCCTTTACCTTTACCTTCACCCACTTTGAACCCTAACACTCGCACCTTTCCTTCCCCTACACTAGAGCACCTTCATTACAAATTTGTCAATGATGCCAGATACTAGAGCAACTTGGTTCCCTAAGTAAAGTGATTAAAGCTTTGAAAATAAATTGCATTTAATGCAGAGTATGCATAATTGATGTTGTGAATGCCATTATTTCTTTGGTATTGTTAAAATGTGTTGCTGACCATTTGTCTATTGTACTGCAGTTTCAACCTGGGTCTGGCAGCAATTTGTGTAACCCCATTGATACTCAATACAGATAATGTTGAAAGCAGAAACGAGGTACCAGTCATCAATGCCAGAACCTCTTTCGCAACAAGCCTGTAATCTATACATGCCCAGCCCCCTGTCGTGGATGCGGTGCATGTACCTTCTCTGCTAGTGTTTTCTGAAAAAACACCATGCGACAGTCAAACTTTGGTCCTGGATCAGGGTGTGCAACTATGATGCAGCTCTAAGGTGTGGGCGTCACGATGTACTAGACCTGTCCATGTCCGGGTTCAAAGTAACATTAAAATCGACCCCCCATCCTATCCCCCCGGTCCTAGGTTAACAATGTGTCGCCATACCTCACTGCAGTCAGCCAGTTTTGGGCTCATAGATGCACACAAGTATTATTGAATGCTGGTGTGAGGTGCTGGCCAGAAGGAGGAATCAACCTTCTTAGTCCAATTTCATTTGTGTACATTTCCATGGTATTTTTTTCCAAATGAGTATAGCCGTTCCACGAGTATAGTTAGAGTAGGATGATGTGTGTGTTTCTGCACACCATCGGGTACACAGACGAGACGCTGTTGAGGGGGTATGCTCCTGTGAGAAACAGATATTAATCTGATGTCTTGTGAGGTAGGTGTGCAGAAGACGGGCTTTCCACGCATCATTTAGCCCCTGGACTTTCCAGGTCAAACATTTAATACCAAACATCATTGAGCCATGTGGTGGTGCTGTGCTGTCAGATGAAGAATGATGATCTGAGTGTGGAAATAAGATGTCACTATCCTGCAAAATTAAGCTAATATTTTAGCAGCCGATATGACACAGGTGGTGCTCGATACTCTCTTCAGCCTAATGATGGGGAAAAGAGGAGAAAGGATTGGGAAGGAAACCTGCCATCCAGTGTAAATGTGCTCCAACAGGGAGAACAGTAGCCCATACCAAAACTTGAACCCACCCACTCCAGCCCCCAAACTTGGTTGAGAATCCCCCACCCTCCCTAAAACCGAAGAGCTGTGCTATTTTATGCATGGGGCTCATCCCAGAGGGCAGAGATGAGCCAGCATACTACCCAGCCTGATCTAGGCTGAGTGGCTGAAACAACAAGTATCGCCCAGGACCATAAGCGAGTGTCCTGGACCAGCATATGTTGCTCTCTACATGTGTGCAAACTATTTATAGGAGCAAGGGGTTATGTCCAACTCCTCATTGTACTTTGCAGGTGGCATCAGCATGATCAGTGCTCTGATTGAGGGCGTTTCTAGTCATTTTCATTTAGTTGCAGGTTCTCAGAGGACTTTTCCAGGAGGCTCATGCAATACTTTTAGCAAGTTTAAGTGTCGCCTTAGCATTAGTAAAGTGATGGGTTTTTCCTCATAGGCAATCCACAGCTTGGCTGGGTAGAGGAGAGTGTATTTGACCTCCGCCTGCTTTAGGAGCAACTTGAACAGCGATGATAAAATCCAGGTAGAAAAGAATTATGTTGCCCCCATATCGTATTTCGTCACGTTCTCTCACGCAGTACAACATCTCTGTCTTTATAGTTCATCAAACCAGCAATTATTGGGAGGGCTGGGGCCCCCAATGTCGGCCACGGCACCTTGGACCTGTGTGCCCTCTTGACAATAAACACTGGGGAGAGAGACTCTATGAAGAGATCCTTCAACATGGCTGTGATGTAGTGCTCCATATTTTTGATTGCAGTGGATTCTGGTATGCCCAGGATACGAAGGTTGTTGCGCCTCGAGCGGGCTTCCAGGTTTTCGTTCTTGGCCTTGATGACAGCAACATCTTCAGCAACTGTTCCTTTGTTGTTTCCTGGGTGTCTTTGATGTCGGAATCTCTGGTTTCCAGATGGTCTATACGATCTTCATGCTTATTGACACGCTTGTTGATTTTGTCTAGACGCTGCACCATCAGGTGTAGCTTGGCACTGATTGTCTTGAGGCTGGACTTAACATCTGCCAGGATCGACATAAGATCCTGGTCCAGATGCAGCTCCTCCATGGAGGGGTCCAGAGGCGACTCCTGAGACTGGTCCGCTACAGTTTGACTTGTATTCTTGCTTTCAAATGAGCATCGTGCTTGCCCATTGCTGGCCGGGAAGTGTGCAGTTATGCTGATGTTGCTTTCCAGGGGTAGCATCCGGGTCCGCCGGGCATCAGATAGCTCTCTGTTTTCCAGATGACTTGGATTCAGTTAATGGTGGTCGAGTGTAACTCTCCCTCAGTGTACTAATGTAGGCAGCTATACAGTGATTGCAACTTAAAGTGGAGAGGTGGGGCACTCAACTCCCATGCTGATCTGCCCATCCACCTGAACCCGGGGGGCAAGCACACACACCCATAGCAGGTGTGGTAAGCATCTTACACCCTTCTTCATGGTGTATGCACACCAAGGAGAAATAATCACCATGGTACAGTACAAAGTAAGCCCCCTAACCGGGAGATCACAGGTCTTCCACTTGATGTAGAGTCAAAACAGCACTCTGGGCTCACCTGCCCCAATTGCAGCCCACTAGTCTTGCTGAGTGCTGCGAAGTGGCCACAGATGGAGAGAAGCAAGAGAGCCAGGCACGTGGCCCCAGTTTGAGGAAGGTGCAGGACTAGCCAAGGCTAGGATATGCTATGCGAGCCGGCTCTCTCACAGTATGTGCAGGCCGCGCTCCACCAGCAGCGCTCGCTCTAACATAATAGGAAGAATCGGTCCATCTGGCCCACCTGCGCACTCCTCATTGGCACGTCGTCGTGTATCCCTTCTGTTCAGCTGCCACAGCTCTCCCAGCTGACAAGGGCAAGGCCTGATGTGGCTTCTCTACCCTCCCTCTTTTTCAGCAGGTGCAGAAACCAAGGCCTGTCCAAGTTCGCAATCTAGGTGGCACAGTGTCTCACATTACTGGCCTGCCGGGTTCTCTTGGAGGCAGGTGCCCGCTCGGCGCGTTCCAGTCATGCAGGGCCACAAGCCCGCTGCCCTGGTCCACATGCCCACCACTCAGCTCGAGGTTCTAGTCACTCTCCTGCCACACACCAGCTCCAGCGGCCCTTTGGGGCACAGAGGCAGCCGGAGTCAGGATCCGGGCCGCACATCCACCGAGTGTCCTCCTGGCTCAGTAGGCGGCAGAGGCCGCCGCAATGCGAAGTAGCGGCAATATGGGTCCTCTCAGTTCTCGGAGGCCCAGCACTCGCACCTCACAGCCACCACATTTCAGTGCAGGTACGCTTCACCGGGGCCGAGTGAGTGCACGATATGTTTACTCACTCAGGCACCATACCAAGTTCCGTGCTGGGGACCAACGGCCAAGGATATTGTAGGATTTTGTGTTCAGCCGGCGGAGCCTCTCTAGTGAGTGGCCATTTTGCAGAATGGCCAAGCTCCGCCCCCTCCCTACCAATAACAATTTACTAACCTTAACATAATGTAGCAATTGGATGATGAATGGCACTTTATGCAATGTCCGCCACCATTCAGTAGAATATGCACAATACACCAACACTGACGACACCCTCAGCACTGCCGTACATCTGCACTTCCAGATCCACACCGACCCCAACACCACCCTCAGAGGAACTCTTGTCTACAGACCCCCCTGCCCCTAACCTCAGTTCAGCAACTCCATCGCCGACTTCGTCAGTACACGCGCCTTCGCCTCCACAGACTACATCCTTCTCGGGGACCTGAACTTCCACCTCGAAAACACCAAGGACACCAACTCCACCACCCTGATCAACAACCTCGCCAACCTCGGACTCAGACAACTCGTCACAACACCCACCCACTCTGCCGGCCACACGCTTGACCCCATCTTCTCCGCAAGCACCCGCGTCTCGTTCAACAACATCACCAAACTCCACTGGACCGACCATCGCTGCATCCACTTCACCTTCCAGAAACCCACCACACACCTCCGCACCCAACAGATACCATGCCACTGCTGGAGCAAAGTCACCGAAGACCAGCTAACCACCACCCTCTCCAGACAATGGATCGACGACTGCGCCAACACCCTCGCCCGATCAAGAAACCCTCCAACAGACACAAAAGCCAGCTGGTTTACTGCGGACCTCCAGGCCTCCAAGCAAACCTGCCGAAAGCTAGAGAAGAAATGGCACCGCGAACAGACACAGGACAGCCACGCAGCCCACAAGAACGCCACCCGCAGACACCATCACCTCATCAGATCCGCCAAAAGGGCCGCCTTCAAAGACCGCCTAGACAACAACGCACACAACAGCAAAGAGCTCTTCAACATCGTGAAGGAACTCTCCAACCCCTGCTCAAACACCAACAACATCCCACCTTCGCAAGACCTGTGCGACTCCCTTGCAATCTTCTTCCATCGCAAGATCGCAGACATCCACAACAGCTTCAACGTCACGACCACCCCAACAACCACCGACACCTACGTCCCCACGGCCACCATCTGAACCGATCCCCTGCTCTCCTGGACCAACATAAACGACAACGACACCATCAAAATCATGAACACCATCCACTCTGGATCTCCGTCAGACCCTTGCCCACTCCACATCTTCAACAAAGCCAGCACCACCATTGCACCCCATCTCCGGGAAGCCATCAACATCTCCTTTGAGACAGCGACCTTCCCGGAGAGCTGGAAGCACACCAAGATCAACGCCTTACTCAAAAAACCCAAGGCTGACCCCAAGGACCTCAAGAACTTCCGGCCCATCTCCCTGCTCCCGTTACCGGCGAAGTTCATCGAGAAGACTGTCAACAGACAACTGACCCGCTACCTCGAGGAGAACAGCATCCTGGACCCATCCCAGTCCGGGTTCCGCAGCAACCACAGCACCGAAACTTCCCTCATCGCCGCCACCGAAGACATCAGGTCCCTGCTAGATAACGGAGAAAGCGCGGCCTTCATCCTCCTGGACCTGTCAACCGCCTTCGACAAGGTCTGCCACAACACCCTACGCACACGCCTCCACGATGCTGGGATCCGAGACAAGGCTCTGGACCACCTCCTTCCTGTCCGGCAGAACCCAGAGCGACCGCCTCCCTCCTTTCCGCTCCGAAGCCACCGAGATCATCTGCTGCATACCCCAGGGCGACATTATTCAACATCTACATGACACCGCTCTCCCATGTCGCCCAACTGCACGACCTCAACATCATCTCCTATGCCGACGACACCCAGCTGATCCTCTCCCTCACCAAGGACCCCCTCACCACCAAAACCAACCTCCACGAAGGAATGAAAGCCGTCGCCGAGTGGATGAAGAACAGCCGATTGAAGCTCAACTCGGACAAGACGGAAGTCCTCATCCTCGGCTCCACCCACTCGGCCTGGGTGGACTCTTGCTGGGAACAGCTCCAACACCCACCGACCACGCACGTGACCTGGGGTTCATCCTTGACTCTACTCTCTCCATGACAAAGCAGGTCAACACCGTCTCGTCCTCCTGCTTCAACACCCTCCGCATGCTCCCCAAGATCTACAGGTGGATCCCCACCGAAACAAGAAGAACGGTCACCCAGGCCCTTGTCAGCAGCAGGTTGGACTACGGAAACACCCTCTACGCAGGAGCCTCGGCCAAACTCCTGAAACGACTTCAATGCATTCAAAACGCCTCTGCACGCCTGATCCTCGACATCCCTCGCCAAAGCCACATCACACCCCACCTGAGAGACCTGCACTGGCTCCCTGTCAACAAGAGGATCACCTTCAAGCTCCTCACCCACACACACAAGGCACTCCACAATACCGGACCAGCATACCTTAACAGACGACTCAGCTTCTACACCCCCAACCACCAGCTCGGCTCCACCAACCTCACCCTCGCCACCGTCCCCCGCATCCGTAGAGCAACCTCCGGCAGCAGGTCGTTCTCCCACCTCGCCACCAAGACCTGGAACACCTTCACCATCCTCCTATGGCAGACCTAGGACCTGCTAACCTGCAGAAGACTCCTCAAGACCTGGCTATTTGAGCAGTAGCAGCATCCCCCCACCCTCAGCATCTTGAGACCCTTACGGGTGAGTAGTGCGCTTTACAAATGTTCTGATTGATTGATTCATTGATTGATTGTCAATATCAGAATACTAACATCCCAAAAGTATATGCTTTTTCCTAGCAATGTGCAAATTACAATGCAATGTCCATACATATAGAACAACAAACCAATAGCCATAACCCACATAAAACATCCTGTCTGACAGGTCTACTGAGCCACATGTAACAATTAGGCGATACCTCAAAGGAAGAGAACAGAATGCCAAGTAAAGTCTTGTGAATACCCGGTCTGCTTACTGAATGACCCTGGTTTTGTCCTACCAGGCTTCTCTCCCTGAGTTTGGTATGGGTACTGTGCCTGTATCAGACTAGATTTTAGTGTTAGATATGTACCTTAGTATATGCCCCACTCACACCCCTAGCCTTAGAACCTAAGTTTAGTGTGGCTGCAGATCTTCACCATCATTTCTTCACCCACATAAACTGCGTTTTGGGCCTGTTTGCAGTAAGGCAAACAGGAACTATAGCAAAAGTAGGTAGGTCAGGGCTTGAAAACCTTTATGTCATTAGTCAGAAAGGACCCTAGAGTATCTTAGGGTTTCTTCCACATACAGGCTGGTAATCTCTACAAAGATATACCCTCACCCAGATTTACTCTGCACCCTGCTATTGGCCTCTGAACAACATCCTGTGAGTCTCCAGTGCCTTCCTTGAAGTCGTGGGGGCTTAAGATGTGTACTAATTTGGTTGGTAGAGGCTTAAACAATAAGTCAGAAGGGAAAATCTTTGACCCAGATGAAACTGGCTGGTGTATCCGACCAGTGCTTCATTGCTTTCTGCCTCCAATCACGCCATTGTTCTACCCTACCACAACCACTGAAAATTGACGTTTTGTCCTTTTCAGCTCTCTTTTTACTTACAACTTTGAAAAATCATATCTCTGGTCTCCCTTAATGGATTGCTGTCCTTTTGATTTAATTTTGCTTATTACATTTTATTCATTGTTTCTAATTCATTTGTGGGATATGTATTGCTTGGTGTTAAACCTCTCAGCTCTGTGTCATAGCTACCAGCGGTTTGAGGTCAAATTAATGTTGTGACTTTGAAGATTCACCCTGACAAGAGTTGTGATTATTCCTTGAGGGAGGCAGCTGTTCACCCCAAATAATAATTTAATTTCTTTCAAGTAAATCCTCACCAGCATTTTGCCACAGCTGGCACTTAAGCCAAGAATTGCCTCCAATATGTCAGCGTTTTGAAACTGGTACCCTTTTTCCCAAGAATGTTGTTCAGTATGAAAATGCAACATTTTGCCAAGAATTACCACCAACATGCCAGTACCAACACTTTGCCATGGCTAATCAGTGTGACAAGAACCACAATCAGTATCCCATGACCAGTGGTGAACTTGAAAGACTACTCACTGTCTCACAAACACATTCTTATTTCGTCATGCTTACTTACATTGACTCACACTCTTTTAACTCACTCTGTCACTCACACCTAACACTTCCCAAAGTGCACTCACTGCCTCTCACTTACACTCACTCTCAAAGTCTCAATCTCTCATTCCTACTCAATCTCACTTATTCTAATTAACACTGACTCACTCATTCTCTTTCAGTTAATCTCAGTCACTTACTCTCAAATTTTGTTACTAAGCCCCTTTAACTCACTTTCACTCACTAAATTTCATTGATACATTGGATCAGATTTCAGTTCTCTCTCGCTCAAATCCACACAAAGTCTCTCTCTTTGTCACCCACATGCAACACTTCACAGAGTTCTCTCCCGCTGCAAACGCTGATGGACCCTGAGGCAGGAACAAAGCATTGCCCCATCTCAAACTCTTAACAAGCATTTGCAATGCGATTGGTCTCGCATTTAAGCAAGTTTAAGCTATTGGCATTGTAAATGACAATGGGTTTTATGTATGTTTCAAAAACGAAAACATTTATAAAAGGCACTGTCATTTATAATACTGATAGCTCAAACTTGCGTAAATGCGAGACCTTTGCATTGCAAATGCTTGGAGGAGGCAGAGTGATGTGATCAAATGCTGCATCATTCTGTCGGACTTCTTGCGGTTACAGTGCACTTCATATTCAAATTGTAGATGTCTACATCACGTCAGTTTATGTATTAGTATGGTTTGTGTGTTTGTGTGCATATCAACTGCAAAGCTGAGGTTGCTCTAAGGCACAAAAGCAGTCGCTTTACGTCATTAATACAAATATTGTGATTGCTCATCAGATTTACTCAAGATTGTGTTGTGTTGTGGTGTTTTGCTGGTTTATGACTTAGTTGGACTGGGATCCTGCTATTCAGGGCCCCAGTCTATCTGCGTTCTCAGTAAAATGGTTTCCATGTACATTAGGTACATTTCTAATTGGGTTCTGGAGTGCCTTATAAGCCCCTAGTATATGGTATACTATGTACCTAGGGCATAGGTACCTCAGAGGCCTACCAGGGGCTGCAACATGTATTATGCCACCCCTGGGAAGCACTCCAAAATGGCACCACAGGTCTGCTACTGCAGCCTGGGTAAGGGTGTCTTGCACCCCTTACAGTGGTATAGGCTACCTATATTCACACATATATACAGACACATATAAACCTATAAGCCACTCCTATGGCAGGCCTTGACAATCCTGAAGGCAGAGTGCTTGGTTTTGTATGAGAGGGTGCTCAAGCATGAGCTGAGCCCCTCTGCAACTTTCGGAAATACTTCCTTATGGCTGTTCTGTGATACAGCCATACCATATACTCTTAAGTGCATTATAACCTTGCGGTAAATGCTAACTTTGGAATGGCTGCTTCAAAACATGTTGTGTTTGGTGTCAAACATCTTGGAATACTACCCCCCCAGCAGTTCTGGTGGCGGGGGTAGCATTCCACCCTTCTAGATGGAGAGACATGTTCGCACTGGTCAAACCTGGTAGGACTTTCCTGAGCCCTGGCATCACAAAATGGATGCCTTTGCCACAGACACGGGTCTGGCCTACTGCTGCTGACCGAAACTCCGGCATGGGAGGCCTGGATAATAGGTTTCCTGTCGAGGGGAGGTGTAACCACCTCCCCATACAGGCTGATGTGTATTGGGGCTGGGCGGGAGCACTCCCTGGTGCTTGAAGTCCTGCACTGGGGGCACATTTGGTGTCCCTGTGCATAGTCCAGTTCAAGCCAGTTGCAGGGGCTACCTGCCCCTGCTCTGGCGTGAAACTGGACAAAGGAAATGGGTGTAACCACCCCTCTTTCCAAGCCCACCCATAAGTGGGGCCTTAGAGTTAGTCCATCCCCTAAACTTGGTATAAGTATAGGAACCCAGTCCCTAGGACTTTAGATTACCCTAGATAAAACTCTGCAACATATATCCTGGACCTTCGACGTTCTATTTCGACTAGAAGACTGAAGAAATCTCCCTTGGGGTCAAGGAGTGACTCCCCTGCTTGGCAGACACCAAAGAAGCAACTGAAGCTCCCGCCGGACGCCAAAGTCTTTGCATCACCAGAGGTGGATTTCCAGACTTTCCCGAGGCTACCCTGGGTCCACAGCAAAGCTGAGGCCCATGTCTATCGTGGGTGATGTGGAACCGTGACACCTGGACACCGTGAACTTTTGCAGCAACACTATCTTCCTGGACCTCCTCGAAGTTGTGCTTTGGTTCCGAGTAGCCCAAGCCTTGAGCACCTCCTGCACCGAAGATTGTGGGCCTCCACTCCACGAGGGATCTGTGGGCCCGTTTCAAGTGCGACCGCTTGAGGCTCCTTCGCGATCACTAGCCCGTTGGGTAGCAGGTCCCATGAAGGCAACTCCTCTTCTTCTTGGGCTTTCCTGGTTGCTCCAGACGTGCCCTGACTTACCCTCACTGGGTGAGTCTCTCAGACCTTGCTGGTCTGCACCGCAGTCCTTTCTCTGAATTCCAGTGACTTGCCATTGCCAAGGCTTGTTGGGTCCAATCTGGTCACCAACACTGCAGCACTCGACAGACTTCGTGGGACAGCTCGAATCCGGCTCGTGGACTTTGTCGACGCCTTCTGGACCTCGTGGCTGAAGAATCAAGACACCCATCAACTCACCTGAAGCACCCGACATCTGTGGGCATTGGTCCATCCTGTCCTCGGTCACTGGCTAGTGAACCAGGCTCTGTTCCCTCTGCTTTCAGGTTCCTTACATCCCAGATCCAGGCTTGTATCTCTTCGGACACTACTCCTCTTCACGGCAGCAGCAGCTCTTTGCAGACTTCCATTGGAATCGATGACGTGACCCGACACCAAAAGACACCTATTAACCCGGCTTCCCTGGGTGAGGTAACTCGAGTACTCCGGTGCTCTCGTGGGTGCTAACCCTAGAACTGCTAAAGTCCAAAAGGGTTTGGTACTGACTCAATAAGAAGTGTTCCTAATCTTTAAATTTCCAACCGCGACATTGCGCGTAGAAGCTAATGGGAACCCATGGTTGTGTTCACACACTGCATACAGTCCCCGTGGGTCCCCTGTGTCACTACCTTGGGTGATTCCTTGGGGTAGGCAGGAACAAAGCATTGCCCCATCTCAAACTCTTAACAAGCATTTGCAATGCGATTGGTCTCGCATTTAAGCAAGTTTAAGCTATTGGCATTGTAAATGACAATGGGTTTTATGTATGTTTCAAAAACGAAAACATTTATAAAAGGCACTGTCATTTATAATACTGATAGCTCAAACTTGCGTAAATGCGAGACCTTTGCATTGCAAATGCTTGGAGGAGGCAGAGTGATGTGATCAAATGCTGCATCATTCTGTCGGACTTCTTGCGGTTACAGTGCACTTCATATTCAAATTGTAGATGTCTACATCACGTCAGTTTATGTATTAGTATGGTTTGTGTGTTTGTGTGCATATCAACTGCAAAGCTGAGGTTGCTCTAAGGCACAAAAGCAGTCGCTTTACGTCATTAATACAAATATTGTGATTGCTCATCAGATTTACTCAAGATTGTGTTGTGTTGTGGTGTTTTGCTGGTTTATGACTTAGTTGGACTGGGATCCTGCTATTCAGGGCCCCAGTCTATCTGCGTTCTCAGTAAAATGGTTTCCATGTACATTAGGTACATTTCTAATTGGGTTCTGGAGTGCCTTATAAGCCCCTAGTATATGGTATACTATGTACCTAGGGCATAGGTACCTCAGAGGCCTACCAGGGGCTGCAACATGTATTATGCCACCCCTGGGAAGCACTCCAAAATGGCACCACAGGTCTGCTACTGCAGCCTGGGTAAGGGTGTCTTGCACCCCTTACAGTGGTATAGGCTACCTATATTCACACATATATACAGACACATATAAACCTATAAGCCACTCCTATGGCAGGCCTTGACAATCCTGAAGGCAGAGTGCTTGGTTTTGTATGAGAGGGTGCTCAAGCATGAGCTGAGCCCCTCTGCAACTTTCGGAAATACTTCCTTATGGCTGTTCTGTGATACAGCCATACCATATACTCTTAAGTGCATTATAACCTTGCGGTAAATGCTAACTTTGGAATGGCTGCTTCAAAACATGTTGTGTTTGGTGTCAAACATCTTGGAATACTACCCCCCCCAGCAGTCCTGGTGGCGGGGGTAGCATTCCACCCTTCTAGATGGAGAGACATGTTCGCACTGGTCAAACCTGGTAGGACTTTCCTGAGCCCTGGCATCACAAAATGGATGCCTTTGCCACAGACACGGGTCTGGCCTACTGCTGCTGACCGAAACTCCGGCATGGGAGGCCTGGATAATAGGTTTCCTGTCGAGGGGAGGTGTAACCACCTCCCCATACAGGCTGATGTGTATTGGGGCTGGGCGGGAGCACTCCCTGGTGCTTGAAGTCCTGCACTGGGGGCACATTTGGTGTCCCTGTGCATAGTCCAGTTCAAGCCAGTTGCAGGGGCTACCTGCCCCTGCTCTGGCGTGAAACTGGACAAAGGAAATGGGTGTAACCACCCCTCTTTCCAAGCCCACCCATAAGTGGGGCCTTAGAGTTAGTCCATCCCCTAAACTTGGTATAAGTATAGGAACCCAGTCCCTAGGACTTTAGATTACCCTAGATAAAACTCTGCAACATATATCCTGGACCTTCGACGTTCTATTTCGACTAGAAGACTGAAGAAATCTCCCTTGGGGTCAAGGAGTGACTCCCCTGCTTGGCAGACACCAAAGAAGCAACTGAAGCTCCCGCCGGACGCCAAAGTCTTTGCATCACCAGAGGTGGATTTCCAGACTTTCCCGAGGCTACCCTGGGTCCACAGCAAAGCTGAGGCCCATGTCTATCGTGGGTGATGTGGAACCGTGACACCTGGACACCGTGAACTTTTGCAGCAACACTATCTTCCTGGACCTCCTCGAAGTTGTGCTTTGGTTCCGAGTAGCCCAAGCCTTGAGCACCTCCTGCACCGAAGATTGTGGGCCTCCACTCCACGAGGGATCTGTGGGCCCGTTTCAAGTGCGACCGCTTGAGGCTCCTTCGCGATCACTAGCCCGTTGGGTAGCAGGTCCCATGAAGGCAACTCCTCTTCTTCTTGGGCTTTCCTGGTTGCTCCAGACGTGCCCTGACTTACCCTCGCTGGGTGAGTCTCTCAGACCTTGCTGGTCTGCACCGCAGTCCTTTCTCTGAATTCCAGTGACTTGCCATTGCCAAGGCTTGTTGGGTCCAATCTGGTCACCGACACTACAGCACTCGACAGACTTCGTGGGACAGCTCGAATCCGGCTCGTGGACTTTGTCGACGCCTTCTGGACCTCGTGGCTGAAGAATCAAGACACCCATCAACTCACCTGAAGCACCCGACATCTGTGGGCATTGGTCCATCCTGTCCTCGGTCACTGGCTAGTGAACCAGACTCTGTTCCCTCTGCTTTCAGGTTCCTTACATCCCAGATCCAGGCTTGTATCTCTTCGGACACTACTCCTCTTCACGGCAGCAGCAGCTCTTTGCAGACTTCCATTGGAATCGACGACGTGACCCGACACCAAAAGACACCTATTAACCCGGCTTCCCTGGGTGAGGTAACTCGAGTACTCCGGTGCTCTCGTGGGTGCTAACCCTAGAACTGCTAAAGTCCAAAAGGGTTTGGTACTGACTCAATAAGAAGTGTTCCTAATCTTTAAATTTCCAACCGCGACATTGCGCGTAGAAGCTAATGGGAACCCATGGTTGTGTTCACACACTGCATACAGTCCCCGTGGGTCCCCTGTGTCACTACCTTGGGTGATTCCTTGGGGTCCCAGCGATTCTACAGGCTCTAGGCCTTGTGTCTATCCCAGTCATTATACCACTTTTTTGGTATATGGTTTGGTACGCCCCTAGGGCCCAAACGTGCATTTGTGCTATTACTGATGCTTGTTCACTTGTAAAATAAGTACTTCGAACTCTAGCCTCATAAAGAGACTAGAGGGGTGTGTTTTATCTTAAATACATATATTTTGAATATATACCTGTTGTGGTTGTCCTTTCATTTGATCATTCTAGAGATTATAGTCTGGTAAAACAAGCTGCTTTACATTCCTTCAAGACTTAGCCTGAAGGCTGCTCTCCATAGCTACCACTAGGATAGCTTTCAAGAAAGGTTGTCTTCAACCTATCACCATAAGGGGTTGTTTGGACTGATACAAGGTGCCCACTAGAACTAGTGGACAGCATATAATAGGCCAACTTCTCACAAGGATGCATGTTGATTACAATTGTGGTGAAACTTCAAAATGTATTTTTTTAGATGAATTGAAATTTGATCAAAATGTGTAAGAACTGTAGAGCGGTTATACTTTATGTCTGTGAGCCTGCGGGTGTGTGAGGACTGTATGTGTGCGTGTTATGCAGCACTTGATATTCATTCATGGCATTTATGAAATAGAATGACTGTTTACGGGCCTGCAAGTGCAATTCTTCCAAGTGTACAGAAAGCTTCCCTGGTCATTTCTTTGCACGCGGAATGACTTAGATGAATACCAATAGAAATTTGGGCTGGGCCTGAGGCCCAGACTGGGGCATTTGGATAGAATGGAGAGATACGCTGCTGTTACCTCAACTGGAGCTGCCAGTTTTCGGTTTGCGGTTCCGACGAGACTCCTTCATCCACAGGACGATCTGCTTGGGCACGGTGGGCGATGCCAGGCTGCCGGAGGACTTGGTGGTGGATGCTGGGCTGCCGCTGGCATGCTGTGGTGGGCACATGGAGGGCGGCAGCACCAGCTCTTGCGGGGGCTGGTGCTGGTCCTGTGTCTCAGGGTGGAGGACGGTCTGCTCATACAACTCTCACTGGTGTCATTGTCTTTGTGGTGAGGCAGGGCACTGCCAGGGGACTGCAGGAAGCAGGCGGCCGATGGTACTCGCTTTCCACAAGTGGCGAGGGCTGGAGGTACTGCGGCTGAGTGGCATATAAGCAAAACCATTTACTCCCAGGTAGAGGTAACCACCGTAGACTGCAGCGTTGTCATAGTAGGTCTTTTTATGTCTCGCCTACGCAGCGCGCATGCGTTGCATAGGCAAAAAGACCTTTTGCAATCGCTTCGGCTTTTCAGCTGAAAACGTGCACGCGTTCCATTGCCTTCTATCGCAACGTGTGCACGTGTGGCAATTGCCTTGCGGGAGCGAGCTTGACACCATATGTTTGTAATGAACTTATAAACACATGGTGCCCCTGGTTCGCTCCCGCAAGGGAAACGCTTTGTGTGCTGTTTGTAGGCTCACGGTTACAAAGTTCGCAAGCAGGAGCAGCCTGGAAGCCGAGATCCCTCAGTGTCACGCGCAGTAAATGATTGCTGTCTCGCCGGGTGCTGCCGACGGAGATTGAAAGGGGCGACTGTGTGGCATAACACAGGATAAATGGGCATATTCACTGGGCCTCTCCGTCCGGCGGCCAAGCTGCTTGTTATAAAGAGCTCGGATTGGGAAGTCGGTGCTATCGAAAGAAAGCGGCTCAGCGTACCCCCCACCCTCCCCCCCACGCCTCCACCCCTCTGCACGTAGGCCGAACAATGCATCAAGAGCGCCCCATAAGTCTAGATAAACGCTGCTCCGTGAAGGAGCGCGATAACCGAGTTCACTCAAGGTCTGAAATGCATTCTGAGCTTTGAGTTATCGTGTAGATATTAATAAATACATGCACATTTCATTGCATCATTCGGGATTTTCAGTCGGCAGACATATTGGCTTACTTTAATATCCCTGTGTCCTAATGTGTCACCCTTCCCTTGCTGTCTCCAGCTCTTTCTCAGTCTCTTGAAAGTCCTCAAGGAACAGTTTGTCTCTGATGGCCTCTCCTCTGTCGTGCCCAATGCCCACTCTGTTTGGTTTCTGGGCCTTGGCTGTTGTACGCACGCCTTCGGTGGATTCTGGGCCCTGTGCCTTCCTTCATAGCTCACTGCGGCAAGGCCACTGAACGCAATACCCCCCCCCCCCCAATGTCCTGAAGTCTGAGCTACACTCACACCACGGGTGCTCTGAGAATTTCCTGGCTACCCGTTGACGTTTCTTCACCACCAGGGTCAGATAGCATGACCTTTGAGATGCATACGGCCCGATTATTTTATTTGCAGTTATGGTGCTGCACAGAGACCTGACCCCAATCACTGAAGTCGTCAGTCTTTGTGAAATCTTTGCTCCTGTATGCTCAATCTTTGACATGTTCCGAGCACCGGATGCTGTAGAACTCTGCGCTCTCTCCCCTGCTGACCCTCTGTGTGCTCTAGGAGCATGCATCTGAAGGGACTAGTGTGGACAGACAAGCTCTTGCTGCCTAGACAATTTTTGTGAATCATTAGCTCCTGCATTTTCACCCTCTATGACGATCACGTATCTTTATTGTTGAATGTTGAGCCTTTTGTTCAGGGAAAACCACAAAACTTTATCTATGTGTTTAAAGAGTTCTATCTTTTGTTTTATCATTCCCCCCTCCCTCCAAGGCTATGCTCAGCACAGGCTTCACACTGAAGATTTGTTTTAGAAATCACTGGACCAGAATCCAGGGTACATTTCGAATCCCTAGTCAATTTGAGAAATAATATGCAGCATTTTTGAGGTATTATTTGCACTTAAGTTGGAAACAATATATTTGAGACACTCCCTACAACTCTGCTTCTTACCCAAAATGTAACCAATCATCGCTAATTTGGTAAAAGATAATTTAGAGTAACTAAAATGTATTTTTATGTAAACAGTGCTAATGTTATGGGTCATACGTTCAACTGTGTCCCATCCATCTTCTAGAGGTCTGTATATTGATTTCTATTACTTGGGTAACTGTAGCATATATTATGCACAGCACTTAGAAACCACAGGAGTGTAGAGCAAAGTGCTCGATAAAAACAATTTTATTATTAGAAGTAGTTAAGATTTCAATGATCATGTGCATACCCATGTGAAGTTTAGAGAATACTGATCAAGGATTTTGTAGTTTAAAATATGTTTTAGCAGAATGCCTGATTAAAACTGTCTTTATCAAAGTACACCTTATTATAGCAAAAATGTGTAATATAAAGAAAAACACTCCACTGAAAAACCGTGAATTTCAAAGTGGAACATTATCAGTTTAATTTTAACAAACAAAAGCGAAATGCAAATTAGTATTAAAGTTTAACTGTTATTTTCCCCCCAATTTGCAGTTATTTTCACTGAGATGAGAGTGGAGGTTAGGGATACAAAACACCTCGCAGGCTCAGCCACTGGCCTAAGCATGGTGGAGTTGGGTCTTCACTTTTTGGTGGCTGGGATGAAATATCCGACATTACACTTTGAAATTGGTAGTCATCGAGTGCAACGTGTTTATGGATTTCTTTTGAAGTTCATCAGGGACATTTCCACAGACGAGCAAAAGAAACAGCCTTTCATGTTTCCGTTCACTCTGCATGTTGAACGAGGGCCGCCAGTTATTTGCCCTGATTGTTATGATGTTTGAAATGTTTGTACAACCTGCGTGGAAGGTGTACCTCTCAAAAATGGTAAAAAAATGGTACAGACATTTTCAAGAAAACAACAATTAAACAAGATCCAGATTAATCTATAGTGTGCAGCAGCATTTGGTGAGTTTTCAGGGAAATGACTACATGTGCAGCAATCCACAAGGACATTAGGAATGCATGTTTGGGTACAAGATTCCGTAAAGACACGCGCTTCACTTATTAAAACTGATATACAGGGCCGGCTTAAGAGCTTGTGGCGGCTGGTGCAATAGTCTTTTTAGGTCTCACCTAGGCAGCACATGCGCTGTCTCTTTCAAGACATGCTGTAGCTACAATATGCAAAAACCTATAGGGGTTAAGCCCAACGGACCGGGGCCAGGGAGGGCTATTCAAAATTCAGAACACAAAACAATGAACCCGGCTCCGTACTACCGTACACTCCTACTACTCATGGAGTAACAAACAGTCAACTCTTTTATCTGTCCGAATGGAATTTTTATTAGACCAGTCCTGTTTCTTATTAATTTAAAAATTGATCAAAACTATTTTTTGGGCTGAAAAAGAAACACAGACTTATCAACTTCACACATGAACTTACATGTATATACAATTCACATTAACATACACTTAAAGATAAAAATGGACTTAGACACTGTGAAACATTATTGGCAACAGCTTGCAACATGACAAAAGCAGCAAATTAATTCATACATTAATCTGATGCAAAACAAATTTTTAGGAAAATTTTACATCATATACAAAATTTAGCAATAAACATGAAAATATCCAATGTTATGAACCACATGTGTTATTCAAACTCCAGCGTCAAAAGAGTGTCTGAATAGTATATCAATCCTTTCTCCAATAATTTCCTTCAACTCTTGCCGCATTCAGAATTAACTAAATGCCTCCCAAAATGCCAACGCGTTTCAAGACCCAGGCGAATAGTACTGGGACTATCATCAGGGCTTCAAATAAATGGACCGATATTCTACAAAAAACAAAATAAATAAATGATGCAAAAACATCGTCAACCCGAACTAACTCTCTCTCTTGTACATGCAACTAACTTAGTGAGTACCTGTTTTCTAGAGATGGAGCGGCCACTCCAGCTCGTTTGCTCTAAGAGTTTTTGGCTTTTCTGCCCCTGGTCTCGTTTATGTTACTGCCTACAAGGCTCCCTTAACACTTTGCCAGTATGAATTTCTGAAATGAAAGAACCAAAGTATTGAATATATCTACTGCCACTCTCGACTTACACCCCCAGAGGGAAGCAACAAAAAGACATGTACCTTTACTGCAGAGTATGGGCAGGACTGAGTTCCTTGAAGACTCTTTATTCTGCAAATGAAAAAACTATATTGTCCTCATTTAACAATGTATCCAAACAGGCAAAATGAATGAAGCACTTTTAAAACACTTAACAAGCGGACTTACTTTACCGCATCTTCACCAATTCAAAACTCTGAATGTAATGGACTTTCGTTTTGCTCAAATACGGGCGTGCTTTCCCTCACGGGTATTATCTTTAAGAAGTACAAATGTAAGCGCATTTAAGCTTACGGTCGTATGTTTTTTAGTATTGTAATTTTTAACCAAACAAACACAGGGGCAAAACAGTGAACTCGGCATCTCAAACAAGAGCACTTCCTGTTTGGAGAGCTATGATTCATGGGAAAAGGAAATGTGCCCAATCAAAACGCTCTAAAGACCCTCTTTTTGCAAATGCTCATGAATTGCATTATGGGATTTGTAGTATACACGCTACACTCTAGATAATTCAGTCATACCATTCAATCCAGTAGAAGCACTGTCAAATTTTAAAATAAGATAAGCTTCCTTTCTCAATAATGCGGCATCAATATCAAAATAGCGTTTGGTTGTTTCAAAGCTAGACAAAGCCGTCCATTTAAAATCCTTCTCAGTATGGGAATTGTCAATAAAGTGTTGCACCATAGGGGCAGTCAACACTTTCTTTTTAATCCTAGAACGGTGCTGCGTGATCCTTTGATTTATTTGTTGATTTGTTTTGCCAATATATAATAAGGCACACGGGCAGACAATTGCATACACTATGTTTTTTGATTTGCAATTAGTGAATTCTGAATGGTGCCGTTGCTGGAGCAGAGTTTTCTGTTGAAAAGTTATCGTGTTTTGAGCTCCAGTTTCGTTTATATGGTTTAACTAAAATTATTAACTTTAAAATCACTAATTCATAGTTTGTTTTGTTGAAGTCGAACTGACCAATACTACTAATGAGAGAAAACTACACGTGGGAATGCATATATGTTGCCTAATAATAATGTGCGGTTTTAATTAAATGAATGTTGCAAAGTGCTGTTTGTTTAGAGCACAAAACACTTTTGAAATAACGTGTACTAATGCTTTATTGTGTTGCAAGAGGCTAGATAAATACATACACATAAGGGTATTAGTGGGAATTAACACTGTTCTATCATTATGCTGTGGTAATGTTGTTTGTGTTTCTTTTAATTAAGATGGTTCGTTTTGGCCTAAAACAAGATGGCTGCCTTTTACAGCCTGCGCTCGAGTGAGTGAATTTTGATGGGAGGCCTTGCTGAATATGGTCGAGAGTCACCTGACCGCAGCGTTGCCTGGTTAGAAAATCTTCCGTGAGGATGGTAGCTCTGGGCGTGATTCCAGCTGACCCTGGACAGGGATAAAGTCACAATGAACAATTGAACAAATGCGGTGACTCTGTTAAGATATCAAGGAAGAACATTTACGAAAGATACATTTGCAAACTCGAGTTTCCTCCTTCCGTCTTTTTATTTTTGTGATTTTTCCTGAGCGGAGATTTTCTAAATGTAACCGAGAGACTTCCTTTCCTGCTCGCTCTGCTCAGCGGCTCAACGGATATCTAATTTTGTTTGTTACTTTCTTTTGCAACATAATCTATAAAAATGTTAGACTAGAGAGGGTCCATGTTCGTTCGTCCATTCATTCTTTCCTGGTGATCATCGCGTTTGGATGTTACCCATGCTGAGGACGGCATTTCGAGAGACTTTACTGAGAGACCTGTCCTGACCCTTTTAGCTAGAATAGGTAACTATGAGAATGACAATTTTGCTAATGATTGACTTTCATTTTTGAACTAATTTAGATAAATAAGCATATTTTAATTTCAGTGTCGGGTGTTTATTTCTTGTCATTTATTGAGTTTTCAAATGTATTTCCTATGTTTAAAAATCATGACTCAGGACAATGATTTTCTGGTCGCATTGACCTCATTGTAGATGCGGATTGGTTCTCCTATATTCAGTGTGGATAGAGTAAATAGTGTGAATTCAGTGTGATGGGCCCTAGCGTATGATGTATGTATGTGCGTGTGACTGTAGGTTTACTCTGTCCGTGGAAGCAGGGAGATTTTGTATGCGCCGATCTGCAGCAGTTTCCTGGTAGCAGTATGATGGTTAGATTATTGTCTTGATCAGATTAAATTGCTTGTACATTGGCTTTTGATTCATTGATTATTGATTATGTTGGTATATGTACTAATACTATATGTTGAAGTCGTCGTATTGAGTTTTATGTAGTGCTTCTGGAACTTGGGAGCTGGTGACAGTTCCGTAGTAGGGCAGAAGGAAGAGTGTGCTGCTCTCGGGAAAAACGGGATTGTTGGAATTACCTGTACGTATGCAGGAAAAACGTGTGACAATTGAAGTTGCGCGTCACATTGTCTGGGTTCGGAATCAGTGACATCGTCATGTGTTACTATTAGGGATATATTTTCGGTAGAAAAGGAGTGTGTATGGTAGCGAAGGTTATCTGTGAAACTCTGGTCATAAGTCCCAGGGATCTGTAAGGTTTGCCGTTAAAGCTTATCGCGGAAGGAGTAATAGGTATTCTCTGAGCTTGTCTGAAGGACTGGGCAGAGGTAAGCGCTGCTTGGTTAACGCGTGTTGTAATTCTGTAGTGGGACAGACTGTTCGCTGTTCTCGGGAAAGGCAGGATTCTGTGTACATGTGCTATATTTTCTGGTGTGAAAGTGCGTGAATGTATGAGCATTTAATTGATTGTAAGACTCTTTGGAGCAGTCCTAGAGGAAACAGTTAATGGATGCATGTTAGAAGGGCAGAGTAGAGGGATGTGCTACTGTGTCAACGAGAGTATTAATTCCGTAGTGGAGCAGAGGTAAGCGCTGTTCTAGAGAAAAGCGGGATTCTTGTGAAAAAGATTTTCTTTACTATTCTGTGGTTAGCGAAACAGACAATGGAGATGTTTATATGTTGTAACTAATAGATTTTGTAGAATCTGAAACGAAGTCTACTAAGAAGGCTTTGTAAAGGAGGGGTAGACGAGTGACAGGAGACAGGAGCAGAAGCGACTGCAGCGACTGCTGACGTCATACAGACCGCGCTCTGATTGGGTGGTGAATCAGAACAGTGCTCGCGCTAGGATTGGTGCGTTGGTGTGAGTCGCGCAGGGATTGGAAGGAGTACAGAGTGACGTAGACGCTCCAGGATTGGTGCGTTGGTGTGAGTCGCGCTGGTATTGGACAAAAGATCGTAATTGTACGGAAGGGATTAGTGAATATTGGTGAACATTAAAATGTATTACCAACCAGAGGAAAAGAAGAAAAAATCCTTGTTCGGTAAAATAAAGAAGTGGTTCGACAAGGATAAGAATATAATAACCAGAGAGGGTGAATTGCTACCTCCGACGAAAACTCCTGCATCCTTCATGGTTGCGAAATATGGATATCATACCTGTATATGGTTGGAGAACTGGGCTAGGTATACTAAGGAAGATGGTGTCTTAGCATTCCCGGAACATGGTTCATTCAATTTGGCCGTGTTGAGAAATTTACGGGAGAAAATGATGCGTCTAGAGCCTAGACCAAGGCCGACACAGTTCGAGGCATTGGTGGAATGGGAAGATGAGGTGCATGAGCGAGAAAAGCAGAGGAGTGGAAGTAATTATAGGTACTTTTTTGGGAAAAAATATGATCGTGAAACTCATCATGATCGAATGAGGAGATGGCGGGATGCTAGTATGTCAGAGGGATTATATCCTATGAGGACAGTTGAAGAAGCGGAAGGAAGGAAAGGTGCAGAAAAGGTGCCTGATGCAGAAGTGAGAAGGTATGGAGTTAATGATTATGAAGATGAGGTCTTGGATGACATGATTTACAAGAGACCACCTCCGTATAGACCAGAACCAGAAGAGAGTATGTCAGCTGCTACTCCTGTAAGAGATACTTTGCGGATTATTAAAACTAAGGTTGTGACACCTGATTTGAAAAGTGGTAGCTCTTTCGCGGAAAGGGAAAGAGAGAGAGAGCGAGAGAGAGAGCATCGAGTTAGTGACGAGAAAACAAGAGAATTAGCCAGAACCACAACTGAGCTGACTGAGAAAATTAGAGAGCTAACGAAAAATCTTGAAGCAGTTACAGTGCCTGTAACTATAGGTCCGGTTGTGCCTATTTTTGATAAACAAAGAATGGGTGACAATGGTTTGACAGTTCCTTATGTTGGAAATGGTTTGGTGGGTGTGAGAAGTTGGCCTGGTATATGCTGTTCACTAGTTCTAGTGACCACCTTGTACCATGCCAAGCAACCCTTATGGTGTGGTTGTAAGTCAACCTTTTCGGACTAGCTGCCCTAGTGGTAGCGTAGGCTAAGCAGTCTTTGAGGCTAAACTCGTGAAGCGTGTTAAGCCAGCTGTTTTACCAAATGTAACCCCCTTTTATACCAATGAAAGGACACCACACAGATATATATTCAAAATATATATGTATTTATTTCTCAAAGTAACCCCTAGTCTCTTTATGAGCACAGGAGCACAAATCGTCAAACAAGATTATCACAGAATACACAGAAGTTGCACGTTATATGGATAGGCCCTGGTGGCCACTCAAACCATATACTAAAATAGTGGTATAAGTACCACGAACAGAAAAGGGAAAAGGCCTAGGGCCTCTAGAATCGCTGGGCCTACAAGGAGCTAACGTCAGTTAGTGACCAGGAGGTCCACGGGTGGCGTGTGCAGAGCAAATAGTCACACGCGTGCTCCCATAGGTTTCAATGGGTGCGTAAAAAGTACAAAGTTACTGCAAAGGAGATCTTCCGGGTTGACTAGGAACTTAAGATTTGGAACACAGGCACTAGAGATGTATTACTACACATGGGCACCGGAGTACCAGCTTTACCTCACCCACAGGAAGCGGGTGCATAGGCCTCAAAGTGCGTCGGGTTTCTTCTATCTGTTCCGTGGAGCTTGAAGACAAAGATGCTGCAGGCGGTCGGTCCGGGAGAGATGCAGTGGATCCAAGAGTGGATCGGAGATGTTGAAGACCTGTAAGCAGAGGGGACAGTGTTCACAGTCACTAGCCAGTGACCAGCGTGGCACCAGGTGGGTACCAGGCGATGTCGGGTGCAAACAGGTGATGAGGGGTAGCTTGTCTCCGCAGCCACGTGGTCCCTGAAGGTCGACGACGTCCAGGAGTCGGCTCACGAGCTGTCCCACGCAGGCTCTCGCTGTCGGCGGTGTCGGCGACTTGATCGAAGCAAACAAGCCTTGGCAAAAGCAATTGCAGGAGGATTCGGAAATCAGCTGTTGGTTCTGACCAGCAAGGTCAGAGGGATTGCTCCTTTGGAGGGGAGCAAGGGCCAGTCTGGAGCAACCAGACCAGCGGTGTTTGTCGTAGATTTCGTCGCCAAGATGGCCACTAGCCAGCGGGCCAGCAACCGGTTAGGCGCGTCGAGTGGCAAAATGCAGAAGGGCCCCACGCAGATCGTGGAGATGCTGGAGGGCTCACCTTTGGTGCAGATGCTGCTCGAGGGTTGGGCTTCTCAGGACCCAAAGCACAACTTGGAGGGAGCCTCGGTTGTTGCACTGGTCAGCTTGTCGTAGTCGTTCCAAGATGGCTGGCTCCACGTGTCTCGGTGCCTCCACGGGTCTCCTCTTTGCAGGGACTGTGGATCGGGCAGTGAGAGGTCTGGAGGTCCAGGTCTTGTCAGTCTCTGGGCTCGGGCTCCGGCGGGAGGCGGCGGCAAAGCAGACGGTGATTCGCTGGATGGTGCTTGCGTTAGCAAGGTGGTCACTCCCTGACCACAGGGGAGATTTTCTTCAGTCTTCTGTGCAGCAGAATGTCGAAGTTCCCGTCTTCTTCTTAGTTTCAAGTTGATTCCAGGATGTCTGAAGTCTTAGGACACAGCTCCTACCTTTAAGCGGGTTCTAGGGGCCGGACTACCTGCTAGGTCCCTCCCTATGGGTGGGACCAGGAAGGGGGGTGGTTACACCCCCAATCCTTTGTCCAGCTCGCCCCAGGCCCGGGACTGGTGTGCCCCAGGACCGGTTTGAACTGGCATATGCACCGAGGCTCCTTGTGAGCCACAGGCATGTCTGGTTTCTTTCAAGCCCTACCTGACCAATACACAAAATCCTGTCTGGGGTGGTGCACGCACCTCCCCTGGCAGGAAACCCTTTGTCCACACCTCCCAAGCTGGAAGGACTCCCAGCAGCAGGAGGGCAGACTTGTGTCTGTGGTGGCAGCATCCATTTTGTGGAGCTGAGGCTATGTCTGATTTTACCCGGGTTTCAGGTACTGTACATGTCGTGTCCCTCTAGAAGGGTGGAATGCTAACCCCGTCGCCAGAATTGGCGAGGGGTTAGTATTCCAATTCGTATGACACCTTACTCGACATGTTTTGATAAAGCCAAACCAAAGATAGCATTTAACCGCGAGGTTCATAATGCACTTAAGAGTATATGGTATGACGATATCTGGAAACAGTAGAAGGAAGTTGTTCCGACCACTGCAGACAGGCTCAGCTCATGCCAGAGCACCATCTCACATGGAACCAAGCACTCTGCCTTCAGGATTGTTAAGGCCTGCCATAGGAGTGACTTAGAGGTTACCAGGTGTCCCATTTAAGGTTAGGTATAGGTATACTACACCTAAGTAAGAGGTGATTACACCAACTTACCCCAGCTGAGTGATCAGCCAGTTGTGTCAGATTGTTAGGCCAAGCCTGGGGTGGCATAATACATGCTGCAGCCCCTGGCAGGCCTTGGGTACACCAATGCCCTGGGTACCTAGTGTACACTGGTACAGGGGCTGACAGGGTGATCCACTTCCAATTGGTTATGCACCTAGGGTGCATAGTTTTAATTTAGTAGAGAGAACAGCAGGCTGGGGGTCTGATTGGCAGGCCCACAGCCTCAATATGTCAAAAACCAGTGAAGCAAAAAGCAAAAATTTGGGGTGACCATAGGATAGCAGACCCTACTCTCCTACACAACCCCCCCCCAAACGCTGGGACATTAAACTAGCCTTGACCAGTCTCGTCTTCATGTCCTAAGTGGAAGTACCTGGAGAGACCATCTGCATTCCCATGGTCAGTACCTGGCCGGTGCTCCACTGTAAAGTCCATCCCCTGTAGGGAAATGGACCACCTAAGCAGTTTGGGGTTTTCACCCTTCATCTGATTTAGCCACAAGAGGGGCTTATGGTCGGTCTGAATCTTGAAGTGAGTGCCAAACAAGTATGGCCTCAGCTTCTTCAGGGCCCACACCACAGCAAAGGCCTCCCTCTCAATAGCTGACCAATTCTTCTCTCTGGGGGTCAACCTTCTGCTAATAAAAGCAATGGGTTGGTCTTGACCATCTACATTAAGTTGTGACAGCACAGCTCCCACACCCAACTCAGAAGCATCTGTTTGGACAATAAACTCTTTGGAGTAGTCAGGACTTTTCAGGATAGGTGCAGAGCACATGGCCTCCTTCAGGTCATCAAATGCCTTTTGACAGCTTACTGTCCACTGAACCTTTTTGGGCATCTTCTTGGATGTCAGATCATTAAGAGGAGTCACAATGGACCCATAGTTCTTAACAAACTTCCTGTAATACCCAGTCAAGCCCAAGAAAGCTCGAACTTGAGTCTGGGTGGTTGGAGGGGACCAATCCTTGATGGACTGTATCTTACTCTCCAGTGGTTGAACTTGGCCCCCACCTACAAGGTGGCCCAAATACACAACCTTACTCTGCCCTATCTGGCACTTAGTAGCCTTGATAGTGAGGCCTGCCCTTTGCAGAGCCTCAAGAGCCTTCTTCAGGTGGATCAGGTGACCCTCCCAGGTGGAACTAAAGACAGCAATGTCATCAAGATATGCTGCGCAAAAGTCATCCAACCCAGTAAGGACTTGGTTCACCAGCCTTTGGAAGGTGGCAGGTGCATTCTTCAGACCAAAGGGCATCACCACAAACTGATAATGCCCACCTGGGGTTGAGAATGCTGTTTTGGCCTTAGACTCCTCAGCTAACCTGATTTGCCAATAGCCAGCTGTCAAGTCAAATGTGCTCAAAAACTTTGCAGAAGCTAGTTTGTCTATGAGCTCATCTGCCCTTGGAATAGGGTGTGCATCTGTCCTGGTGACAGCATTGAGTCCTCTGTAGTCCACACAGAACCTCATCTCTCTCTTGCCATCTTTGGTGTGAGGTTTGGGGACCAGAACCACTGGGCTAGCCCAGGGGCTCTCTGAGGGTTCAATGACACCTAATTCCAGCATTTTATGTACCTCAGCCTTTATACAGTCCCTGACGTGGTCAGGTTGTCTGTAAAGTTTGTTCTTTACAGGCAGACTGTCACCAGTGTCCACAACATGGGTACACCAGTCAGTTTGACTAGGTATCAAGGAAAACATATGTGAAAATGATTGTAGAACCTGTCTACATTCAGTCTGCTGATGGGCAGTGAGGTTGCCTCCAAGGGTCACTCCTTCAACTGAGCCATCTTCAGGGTTCTGAGACAACAGGTCTGGGAGAGGGTCACTCTCTTCCTCCTGTCCCTCATCTGTAGCCATGAGCAAGCCCATGTCTGCCCTGTCAACATATGCTTTAAGCCTGTTAACATGGAGTACCCTGTGGGGACTCCTGGGAGTTCCTAGGTCCACCAAGTAGGTGACCTCTCCCTTCTTTTCCAGGATTGTATGGGGTCCAGACCATTTGTCTTGGAGTGCTGCTGGGGCCACTGGCTCCAACACCCATACCTTCTGTCCTGGCTGATACTCAACCAAGACAGCCTTTTGGTCATGCCAAGCTTTCTGTAAGGCCTGGCTTGCCTCAAGGTTTTTAGATGCCTTCTCCATATACTCAGCCATCCTGGAGCGGAGACCAAGTACATAGTCCACTATGTCTAGCTTAGGCTTTTTGAGAGGTAACTCCCATCCTTCCTTCACCAAACACAGTGGGCCTCTCACAGGGTGCCCAAACAACAATTCAAAGGGGCTGTAGCCAACTCCTTTTTGTGGGACCTCTCTGTAAGCAAACAGAAGGCAGGGTAGAAGGATATCCCATCTTCGCCTGAGCTTTTCAGGTAATCCTTTGATCATACCCTTTAGGGTCTTGTTGAATCTCTCAACAAGCCCATTGCATTGTGGGTGATAAGGGGTGGTGAACTTGTAGTTGACACCACATTCCTTCCACATAGCTGTCAAGTATCCTGACATAAAGTTGGTACCTCTGTCAGATACTACCTCCTTAGGAAACCCCACTCTGGAGAATACTCCCAGCAGGGCCCTGGCCACAACAGGAGCTGTAGTGGTCCTAAGGGGAATTGCCTCTGGATACCTGGTGGCATGATCCACTACCACCAGTATAAATCTGTGCCCAGATGCAGTGGGAGGATCCATGGGACCCACTATGTCTATTCCCACTCTTTCAAAGGGAACCCCCACCACAGGTAGTGGTATCAGGGGGGCCTTTGTTGTGCCACCTGATTTGCCACTGGCTTGGCAGGTAACACAGGAGCGACAAAACTCCTTTGTATCTTCATTCATATGAGGCCAGTGAAAGTGAGGGACAAGTCTGTCCCAGGTCTTGTTCTGGCCTAGGTGTCCTGCTAAAGGAATATCATGGGCCAAGGTAAGAAGGAAGCCCCTAAATTGCAGAGGTATAACCAACCTCCTGGTTGCACCAGGCTTGGGGTCTCTAGCCTCTGAATAAAGGAGCCCTTCATCCCAATACACTTTATGGGTACCTTGAGCATTCCCAGCAGCCTCAGCAGCAGCCAGCTGTCTGAGGGGTTCAAGAGAGGGACAGGATAACTGAGCCTGCCTCAAGTCAGCCCTTGAAGGTCCCCCTGTCCCCAGAAACTCAACCTGATCAGGTTCAAGCTCTTCAGGGACAGTTCCTTCAGGGTCCTCTAGATCAGCTTCCTGGGAAGGCTGATCATCACTCTGAGGCAGGGGGGAAGGCACAGCCTTGACCCTCCTGTTCTTCTTCTTGGTAGGTGCTTGGTCCATTGTTCCAGGATCCAAGACCTGTGGTTCAGTGAGGCACTTTTTGGCCTGTGACCTGGTCACAGCAAGGACATGTGATGATATACCTAACATCTCTGCATGAGTCCTGTACTCCACTTCTGACCATAGAGAACTCTCTAGGTCATTGCCCAACAAACATTCTACTGGGAGGTCTGCACTAACCACAACCCTTTTGAGGCCAGTTACCCCTCCCCATGAGAAGTTAACAACTGCCACACTATGTGAAGTAGTGGCATTGCTGGCATTGGTCACCAGGTAGTTCTCACCTGGTATGTACTGTCCAGGATCCACAAAGCCTGGTGTCACCATAGTGACACTGGCACATGTGTCCCTGTAGGCTTGAGCCACTTTGTCATTAATTAAAGGAGTCTGTCTGTACTTGCCCAGGTTACTGGGGCTCACAGTCAGGGACAAATCAATGTCCCCATCACAGATCAAGACTGCCTGTGTCAGGGTTCTGTCTAAGTCAGAATCTCCTTCAGTTCCCATAGTGATTCCCACTACACCCTTTGTCTGGGGACCAACACTGCTAACAGTAGTACTGGGAGCAGGTGCCTTAGGGGCAACAGTGTTGGGGGCTCCACCCTTTTTGCAATCACTAGTCCAGTGAGTTGTATTTTTACAATGATTGCACCAGGGTTTCTTCTGACCTTCTTTCTTCTTTTTGGACTGTTGGGACCCACCCTCCTTAGTAGTAGTTTGGGGCCCTGTTGAAGACTTCTGGTCTTTAGGTTTCTGATCTCCACCCTTTTGGTCTGTTTTCTTCTGATCACCCCCTTGGCCCTGGTTCTGGTTCTTTTGCTTAACCCTGGTTCTGACCCATTTGTCTGCCTTCTTTCCCAATTCTTGGGGAGAGGTCAGATCAGAGTCAACCAAGTGTTGATGCAGTTGCTGGTTTTGACAGTTATTTAAAATCTGCTCTCTCATCATCAAATTATACAATCCTGTAAAATCAGATACCTTACTTCCCAGCAACCAACCCTCCAAAGCCTTAGTGGCACATTCAATGTATTCAGACCAGTCCTGAGTCTGTGTCTTTTGGGTGTCTCTGAACATTAACCTGTACTGTTCAGTGGTTAAGCCTAACCCATCTACCAGAACACTCTTCAGGACTCTGTAGTTTCTGACATCCTCTTCTCTAACAGTGAGGAGTCTGTCTCTGCCTCTTCCTTCAAAGGAGAGCCAGAGGATTGCTGCCCACTGATCTTCAGGAACCTGCTGTACTTTGCAGGCTCTCTCAAGAGCAGTTATCCACTTGTGGATGTCATCCCCACTTTTGTAGGGGGGCACAACCTTAGACAGGTTTCTATTGTCGAAAACCCTATCTTTGTCCTTAGGGACAATGCTGCCACCAGTGGGTATAGACCCACTCTCTTTATGCTGTCTAGCCTTGCTAAGTTTCTCTTCCATCAGGGCTACTTCTAGCTCCTGCTTCCTGATCCTCAGCTGGGCCTCTTGCATCTTGGCCTCATGTTCCCTCCTCTGAGGGGTGGTCATCCTTCTCCTGGAGTGACCTTGAGAGCCTCTAGAGCCATGGGAAGCATTGGAGTCACCTGAGCGATTCCTTTGCCTTCCAAGCCCTGTGTTAAGTCCACTGGGGAGATCCAGTGGGTTGAACCCACTGTCAGTCCCCAATAGCCTTGGTTTAGCTGGGCCAAGTATAATACTTGGCACTGGGCTAGTTCTCCCTTCATCCTCACTACTGTCAGTATCCTTTTCACTCTCATCCTCTGTGGTAGGCATCCCATCTAAGGGGTGACTATTGGGAAGGGGTACTTCAGTGGCATCTTTAGAAGGGGGGCCTCCTGTTCCTGTCCCTAAGGGGGCTAACTGGGAAGCTTTCTTGAGTGCTCTCTGATTCTCATCATTCTGTAAGAGCTCTCTGAGCTCAGCAGAGTTTGGGTTCTTGGGCTGTTTAAGGCCTCTAAGAGTTGCCAAATGCCTGAGCTCATTCTGATTAAGGGTAGCAAAGCTGGATGGTGCCCTCTGGGGGTCACTCTCAACAGAGATGGGTACAGTGGACCCCTCTGCCCCGGCCATTGCTCTTAAGTGTGGGTGGATGTGTTGCAATCTACCTACACTTGGGTTTACCTACTAAACCTATCTAGTAGTTGTAGTCAGGGTGTGCTACTCCCTTTGCTCTACAACAACTAAGTTCAGTAGAACTTAAGTATATCTAATCTTGTTTTATATGTACCTACAGGTACCTATGTGATCTTTCAATTGGTAACCAAGAGATTACAATGGTAAAACACAGCAAGCTCAAATCCAACCGCTGCTCACCAATGTGAGAAGTTGGCCTGGTATATGCTGTTCACTAGTTCTAGTGACCACCTTGTACCATGCCAAGCAACCCTTATGGTGTGGTTGTAAGTCAACCTTTTCGGACTAGCTGCCCTAGTGGTAGCGTAGGCTAAGCAGTCTTTGAGGCTAAACTCGTGAAGCGTGTTAAGCCAGCTGTTTTACCAAATGTAACCCCCTTTTATACCAATGAAAGGACACCACACAGATATATATTCAAAATATATATGTATTTATTTCTCAAAGTAACCCCTAGTCTCTTTATGAGCACAGGAGCACAAATCGTCAAACAAGATTATCACAGAATACACAGAAGTTGCACGTTATATGGATAGGCCCTGGTGGCCACTCAAACCATATACTAAAATAGTGGTATAAGTACCACGAACAGAAAAGGGAAAAGGCCTAGGGCCTCTAGAATCGCTGGGCCTACAAGGAGCTAACGTCAGTTAGTGACCAGGAGGTCCACGGGTGGCGTGTGCAGAGCAAATAGTCACACGCGTGCTCCCATAGGTTTCAATGGGTGCGTAAAAAGTACAAAGTTACTGCAAAGGAGATCTTCCGGGTTGACTAGGAACTTAAGATTTGGAACACAGGCACTAGAGATGTATTACTACACATGGGCACCGGAGTACCAGCTTTACCTCACCCACAGGAAGCGGGTGCATAGGCCTCAAAGTGCGTCGGGTTTCTTCTATCTGTTCCGTGGAGCTTGAAGACAAAGATGCTGCAGGCGGTCGGTCCGGGAGAGATGCAGTGGATCCAAGAGTGGATCGGAGATGTTGAAGACCTGTAAGCAGAGGGGACAGTGTTCACAGTCACTAGCCAGTGACCAGCGTGGCACCAGGTGGGTACCAGGCGATGTCGGGTGCAAACAGGTGATGAGGGGTAGCTTGTCTCCGCAGCCACGTGGTCCCTGAAGGTCGACGACGTCCAGGAGTCGGCTCACGAGCTGTCCCACGCAGGCTCTCGCTGTCGGCGGTGTCGGCGACTTGATCGAAGCAAACAAGCCTTGGCAAAAGCAATTGCAGGAGGATTCGGAAATCAGCTGTTGGTTCTGACCAGCAAGGTCAGAGGGATTGCTCCTTTGGAGGGGAGCAAGGGCCAGTCTGGAGCAACCAGACCAGCGGTGTTTGTCGTAGATTTCGTCGCCAAGATGGCCACTAGCCAGCGGGCCAGCAACCGGTTAGGCGCGTCGAGTGGCAAAATGCAGAAGGGCCCCACGCAGATCGTGGAGATGCTGGAGGGCTCACCTTTGGTGCAGATGCTGCTCGAGGGTTGGGCTTCTCAGGACCCAAAGCACAACTTGGAGGGAGCCTCGGTTGTTGCACTGGTCAGCTTGTCGTAGTCGTTCCAAGATGGCTGGCTCCACGTGTCTCGGTGCCTCCACGGGTCTCCTCTTTGCAGGGACTGTGGATCGGGCAGTGAGAGGTCTGGAGGTCCAGGTCTTGTCAGTCTCTGGGCTCGGGCTCCGGCGGGAGGCGGCGGCAAAGCAGACGGTGATTCGCTGGATGGTGCTTGCGTTAGCAAGGTGGTCACTCCCTGACCACAGGGGAGATTTTCTTCAGTCTTCTGTGCAGCAGAATGTCGAAGTTCCCGTCTTCTTCTTAGTTTCAAGTTGATTCCAGGATGTCTGAAGTCTTAGGACACAGCTCCTACCTTTAAGCGGGTTCTAGGGGCCGGACTACCTGCTAGGTCCCTCCCTATGGGTGGGACCAGGAAGGGGGGTGGTTACACCCCCAATCCTTTGTCCAGCTCGCCCCAGGCCCGGGACTGGTGTGCCCCAGGACCGGTTTGAACTGGCATATGCACCGAGGCTCCTTGTGAGCCACAGGCATGTCTGGTTTCTTTCAAGCCCTACCTGACCAATACACAAAATCCTGTCTGGGGTGGTGCACGCACCTCCCCTGGCAGGAAACCCTTTGTCCACACCTCCCAAGCTGGAAGGACTCCCAGCAGCAGGAGGGCAGACTTGTGTCTGTGGTGGCAGCATCCATTTTGTGGAGCTGAGGCTATGTCTGATTTTACCCGGGTTTCAGGTACTGTACATGTCGTGTCCCTCTAGAAGGGTGGAATGCTAACCCCGTCGCCAGAATTGGCGAGGGGTTAGTATTCCAATTCGTATGACACCTTACTCGACATGTTTTGATAAAGCCAAACCAAAGATAGCATTTAACCGCGAGGTTCATAATGCACTTAAGAGTATATGGTATGACGATATCTGGAAACAGTAGAAGGAAGTTGTTCCGACCACTGCAGACAGGCTCAGCTCATGCCAGAGCACCATCTCACATGGAACCAAGCACTCTGCCTTCAGGATTGTTAAGGCCTGCCATAGGAGTGACTTAGAGGTTACCAGGTGTCCCATTTAAGGTTAGGTATAGGTATACTACACCTAAGTAAGAGGTGATTACACCAACTTACCCCAGCTGAGTGATCAGCCAGTTGTGTCAGATTGTTAGGCCAAGCCTGGGGTGGCATAATACATGCTGCAGCCCCTGGCAGGCCTTGGGTACACCAATGCCCTGGGTACCTAGTGTACACTGGTACAGGGGCTGACAGGGTGATCCACTTCCAATTGGTTATGCACCTAGGGTGCATAGTTTTAATTTAGTAGAGAGAACAGCAGGCTGGGGGTCTGATTGGCAGGCCCACAGCCTCAATATGTCAAAAACCAGTGAAGCAAAAAGCAAAAATTTGGGGTGACCATAGGATAGCAGACCCTACTCTCCTACAGTGGGTACGTGTTCTTTGGAGGAATCAGGAATGAGAACGGGAGGAAATAATTTCAGTCAATTGAGACATGACACCTGTAGTGGAGGATTAGATGTACAGCCTAATTCAGGATTGAATACTGGTTGTTTGGGAGGAACAATTCTGGAACCACAGAGGGTGATAGAACAAGTGGGTGCAGTGAAAAGGTCTACTGAAATAACAGCTGAGGATTTGAATGATTGGTTGAAGGTTCTTCAAAAGAAGGATAAAGATTCACAAGCAATTGATGTGGCTAGGTTGCGCATGGAGTTAGAGGAGCTTATTGCAGGGACAATTCCTACAGATATACTCAAAAGTCATCATGATGGGGAGTTGTTATTTATGTGCAAAAACATCACCTGGAGGGCTAAAAGTACACATGACAGGTTAAGAGCAATAGCGAATGAACAAGGAGTTGACATGGATAAAGTGAAGGTATTACAGAGGTCTTACAGGATGGATTTTACAGACAAAGATCTTGAGAATCTAAATGGTGCCGGTAGAACAGGGCAGATTAAGGAAATGATTGCCTTATTACGAAAATGGGGTGATGTAGAAAAGTGGAAGGATAGATGGTACAAGAAAAGGGAAGATTCAGTGGACAGGACTTATTCAGCTTTTCCTGTGAGAGAAAAAGAGAAAACAGTGGATGCTTATCCTATGAGAGAGATTCCTGGAGGTGGATATGTACATGTCCCATGGACTAGACAAGATATTTTATCATTCACGAATGATTTCCCTCGACTGAGAGAAAAGCCCGTCGAGTGGTATAGGCAGGTAGACAGGTTTGTGAAATTGTCAAAAGTGCTGTGGATAGCCTGTTTGATATAATTGTTCCAGCAGATTTGTGGGCTGAGTGTAAAATATTTATAGGTTGGCCTGCAAAGGAGTATCCCAGAGATCCGAAGACAGGAGCACCAGATCCAGAGGTTATGAGAAAGTATAATCAGGTTATTGTGTTCCTGAAAAATAAAGTACCCCCAAAAGAGACAGACTGGGTTAAGATAGATCGAATACATCAAGAAGCAAAAGAATCAGTTCATGCTTTTTACGAAAGGCTGATACTGGCTTTTAAACAGTTCAGTGGAGATGAACACCTGGGTGACAAGGATTTGAGTCATTTTGTATACAGATTTGTATATGGCCTGAGACCTGAGATAAGTGAAAAGATACGTGAGCATACAGTAGATTGGCAGAGTAAAAAGATTGATGAAATCTTGAGACATGCAAAGTACTTCAGTGACGAGATTGAAGCTAAACAGAGGAAGCTGAAAGAAAAAGCAATGTGGGCACAGGTGAAAGTTGCTGAAAGACAAGAAGCACAGTTGATGGAGCAGGCAAATAATCCAGGAAATAGACCCAGATATGCGGGAAAGGGAAAAGGGAATTTAGAGGAGGCCAAGAAAAAGTTCCCTTGTCACAACTGTGGACAATTGGGGCATTGGGGATCCGAGTGTACCAATCCACCATTAGTGAGTAATGAAAATAAACCCTTGAATCAACAGGTGCAGAACGAGGATTGTAATCAACAGCAGCAACAACAGAAGGTTGTCAGACAGCAGAGCCAAGAGCCAAAACCGCCCTTGCCGCAGAATAGAGGGTCCCAAAAGTATAACCAGGACTCAGGATTCTACAATGATGAGCAGGTAAACAAACCGAGACGTTCAAATCTGGTACAACAGTACTGGTTAAAGAATGAGGGGAGTGAGTCTGAAGGGGACTATTGACGGTGCCGAAGAGAGGAGGAAGAGTGCATACTTGGTGCAACTCTAGAAATAGACCAGGCAGGACCATTTGTAGATGGGAAAATAAATGGGGAGAGTGTTACTTTTTTGGTAGACACAGGAGCGACGAGATCAACTGTCAGGTCAGCAGATATTAGAAATCTTCCTCTCTCGGACGAAGCAATCCAAGTAGTTGGTGTAGCCAATACACAGATTAAAACTCGTCTTACTGAACCAGTTAGGGTGAGTATAGGGACATTTTCAGACATGCACAGATTTGTTGTCTGTGACACTAGTCCAGTGAATTTGCTAGGTAGGGATCTATTGTGCACGATGAATTGTACAATTTTTTGTACTCCGGATGGAATAGCTTTTGAGACGCCAGATGAGGATGTTTTGTACCGGATGACTCTAGATAATAGAGAGAGTGAAATTGTTGGTACATATGCTGTGTTTAATCCAGATGATTTGCCTCAAGAGTTGAGACACACAGTGAAAACAGCAGTTTGGGATTTTACTGGAGAAGATGTGGGATTGATGAATAATGTAGATCCAGTGAAGATTTCAGTGAAAGAGGGGATTGTTTATCCTAATATTCCTCAGTATAGATTGACACCAGAAATAATTGAGGGAATAACACCTATAATTGACAAAATGATTCAACAGGGTGTTTTGAGAGTAATACTGAGTAGCCCGTGTAATTCACCGATAATGGGGCTGAATAAACCTAATGGGAAGTTCAGGATTGTACAGGATTTGAGAAAAGTGAACAAAATTGTGGTGGCATGTTGTCCCATTATGCCAAATCCGTCAGTGATTTTGTATCAGATTCCTCATGATGCTGAATGGTACACATTAATTGATTTGTGCCAGGCTTTCTTTTCAATTCCATTGCATCATGACAGCCAGCCGATTTTTGCATTCCGGTTTGGCCAGCGTATTTTAGCATGGTGTCGTATCCCACAGGGGTATACAGAGAGTCCTTCAATATTCAATCAGTTATTGAAAAAATCATTGGAGAGTTTGATCATGCCTGAAAGTTCAGTGCTAGTGCAATATATCAATGACTTACTTGTGGCATCGAAGACACGTGAAGCTTGTGAAGTAGATACCATAGCTTTACTGAATCATCTGGCAGATGGAGGGTTAAAGGTATCTCCAGCCAAATTGCAATTTTGCAAAAAAGAGGTGCATTATCTTGGACACAATATTGAAAAGGGTCTGAGAAAGGTGACTGATGACAGAATCAAAATTATTAGAGGAATGAGAGCCCCAATGACCCAGAGAGAAGTGAGGATGTTTCTGGGGATGGTGGGTTATTGTCGTCAGTGGATAAGTAATTTCTCGCTGATAGCAAAGCCACTGATTAAGCTGACAAAAAGTGAAGTGAGAGACCCATTGGAATTGGATGGTGAACAAATGGCAGCATTTGAAGAGTTGAAGAGTAGAATGTGTGAAGCCCCTGCTTTGGGAATGCCAGACTATGAGAAAGAGTTTGAGTTGTACTGTAGTGAGAGAAATGGGTGTGCACTTTCAGTGTTAATTCAGAAGCATGGACAACTGAGAAGGCCGATTGCGTACTTTTCATCGACACTTGACCCCGTAGCTGTGGGTTTGCCAGGTTGTCTGAAAGCAGTAGCTGCTACATGCAGAAGTTTGGAACAGAGTGAGGGCATAATAATGGGATATCCTGTAAGGGTATTCGTACCTCATGATGTGGCTATTCTTTTGACAAGAAGCAGAACTCAGTACATGTCACATAGTCGGTTGACTAAATATGAGAAAATCATTCTGGGAGCATCAAATGTGACTCTTGAGAGATGTGTGAATGTGAATCCAGCGACACTTCTACCAGATGCTGAGAATGTGAATGTGGGAGATGATGTTGATCATGATTGTTTGGATGTGCTTGATTACTGCACAAAACCAAGACCAGACATAAGAGATTTACCCTTGCCTGAGAGTGATCATGTGTTGTTTGTGGATGGATCATGTTTGAGGACAGATGATGGTGTGCTGAGTGCAGCATATGCAGTGTGCAAGGTTTCAGAAGTGATGGAAGCTTCGCCTTTGAAAAAAGTGAGATCTGCTCAAGTGGCTAAATTGGTGGCATTGACAAAAGCTTGCAAAATTGGGAAGAATCTGAGAGTGACTGTGATGACTGATAGTCAGTACGGATTTGGAGTCGTTCATGACTTTGGCCAGCTTTGGCTACAGAGAGGTTTCTTGACGTCGAGTGGGACTCCAATAAAGAATGCTGAAGTGATTGGAAAGTTGCTTGAGGCGATACAGCTGCCTAAAGAATTAGCAGTTGTGAAGTGTGCTGCTCATGGACAAGGAGATGATTTTGTTACTCTTGGTAATAGATTTGCCAATGACATAGCGCAGTATTGTGCGAAAACAAATCAATCGATTAATAGGGCACGAGAAAAGGAAATGTCTTTTTGTTCTGTGATGTTTACTAATGTCCTAGAAACGTGGGATGAAGTGAAACAGTTGCAGGATGAGGCAGGAGATGAGGAAATGAAAGATTGGATCAAGGCAGGTTGTGCCCCAAGAGAGACAGATCATGTTTGGATCTATAGAGATGGTAGACCAGTCATGCCAAATAGCATGTTGTCGACAATGGCAAGAATGTATCATGGCCAGGGACATTTGGGAAGGGATGCGATGATCAGGTCTTTTAAACAGACTTGGTACAATGCAAAGTTCAGGTTGATTGCAGAAAGCATCTGTCAGAGATGTTTGATTTGCCAGCAGTTCAATACTGGGAAAAAGACAGTGGTGAGTCTAGGAACAATAGGCAGAGAAGGAGGTCCTTTTACCAGAATGCAAATAGATTTCATTGAAATGCCCCAAGTGAACAAATTGAGGTATGTTCTAGTGGTAGTCTGTTTGTTCTCAAGATGGGTGGAGGCATATCCGACTAGGAGAAATGATGGAATAACAGTTGCAAAGTTACTGTTAAGAGAGCTGATTCCTAGGTATGGGTTCCCAGTGACAATTGAGTCTGATAGAGGTGGACACTTCTATAATGAGCTCATGGGTTTAATTTGTGAAGCATTGAGTATACAGCAGAAGCTACATTGTGCATACAGACCAGAGGCTTCTGGTGTCGTGGAGCAGATGAATGGCACAATAAAAAACCGAATTGGTAAGATGTGTTTAGCCACTGGGATGAAATGGCCTGATGTCTTGCCTTTAGTGCTGATGACCATTAGGTCTACTCCAGATAGAACCACAGGTTTGAGTCCGCATGAAATCTTAATGGGACGTGCGATGAGACATGCCTTTGTGCCTGTCAATAAGTTGATGACAATAACTGATGACATGATTTTGGATTACTGTAAAGGCCTGGCTGACGCAGTTCATTCTGTGTTTCACCAGTTTGGAGGAGACGCTACCACACTTGAGAAGAAGCAAGCCCATGATCTGAGTCCAGGGGACTGGGCGAGGATTAAGGTACACAGAAGAAGAAATTGCTTGGTTCCAAGGTGGGGAAGGCCAAGACAAGTCATTCTGACTACGACAACTGCAGTGAAGTGTGCCGGTGTGAAAAACTGGGTACATGCGAGTCATACTCTAAGAGTTCCAAATCCAAAAGAAGGAACTGGTAAGGAGTATTTTGAAGAGTCAGATTCGAGTGATGATGAAGAAACTGAGTCTGTGAGAAGAAGGAGGAATCTTGAAAGAGCTGAAGGAGAAAGAGAGTAAGGGGATTCTTTCTTTCCAGGAGAGGCTTCAGGAGAGACATTGAGAGTCTCAGGGGAAAGATCAGATTCTGTAAGAGTGCCTGAAGTTCCAATAAGTAGTGGAGAGAACAGAAGAGAAAAGAGAAATTCCACAGAGATTACTCTTGAATCAGATGAAGAGGTTGAAATTTCACTTGAGATTATACCTGAAGAAGCAGGGTCAGAAGAAGATAGAGAGGGACAGATTGCGGAAGACCCCCGAGGAGGTGTAGGGAACATTCCTGATGAGCTAGGTGAAGGGACAAATAGACAGCAAGAAGATTGCGTGTCGGAGACCCGAGGAGGGACAGTGTTGGACCCGGCCTCATGGCGTGGTCCTTTACCCCACGGATTGTGCCCGTTCCCCGACCGGGCCTCCACGGGCCACCCGTCTGAACTGCACCAAGGCCCTTCATCCTGAGCTGCACGCGGTCGCATACCCCTCGTGGCTCCGCCATCTTGTTGGCATCCACGTGACTCTGGGCACCAGCCAGCGCGACCCCGCTCAACCCGGCCTCGACCCCAGCGAAGCCCCGACATCCCGGCACCACGGACTGGCCAGGGGGTGCCGCAGGAACCATTCATCGCCCCCGGCGGAGGACAGTATCGATGGGACCCCCAACTGTCCTCCCCTCTCGAGGTGTGATCGCCCTGCAACTCCCTTGGGCCTGGCGCCTCTCCTGCTGGGCGTCTGGCCAACTCCACCCGGCCTCTCCGCACCCCCCGGGCGCATGGGTCCGGACATCAAAGGGCTCCAGACCTATATCTGGGGCGACCCCGCCACAGATCGGCAGTTGTATCCCGGAGTCGAGAGCCCTGCTGATTGAATCGCGGCTGACCCTACGGAGAAGAACTCTTGTCGGAACCATCACGAGCCCTGCTGACTGCGTCGCGGCTCCTTCTTGTGAACACTTTGAAGCCACCTGGAACATCTGAGCCCTGCTGACGCTGTCGCGGCCCAACCTCGCTGAAACCTCCCTCGGAGCCCTGCTGACGACGTCGCGATTCGAGCTGAGCAGAAACCATCTTGAGAGCCCTGCTGATTGGATCGCGGCTCTCCACGAACTGTACGCCAGAGCCCTGCTGACGCCGTCGCGGCTCGACCCCTCCGAGATCCGGAGGTCCTCCAGCTTGAGGATAAGAACTGGGCCCCAGGTACCCTCGTACCGCACTCCTGCCAAAGACTGTCCCGCTACCCCTACCCTTCCAAAGAGACACTGAGACTTTTGGTGGATCCCGCGATCCCATCGTGTAAATATTGACCTCGTAACCTTTTTTTATTGCTGATAAAGAATTGCTTGTCTTGAGACAACCTCCTTGAGTCCTGTGTGGTGGTGTTACTGGGCTAGTACGTGATAGGAGAAGGATCTCTCAGGAGACTTCTCGGCAGCGCTCGGCTACTTAGTACAGTGTGAGGGCCCCCCTTGGTGGTCTCGCCGACTCCTCGGGGTCCGCCTTCTAACAGACAGAATTAGGGAAATCTCAATCAGTGGTGGAAAAGACTGTGGAGCGAAAGAAAATTGTTGAAGAACAAGAGGCAAATGAAACAGAATCAGATGAGAGTGAAAATGAGAAATCAGAGGGTCGAGTTCTGAGAAAGAGAACTTGGATTGGAGAAAGGAATAATAAAGAAGTGAGACCGAAGAGAGTTGTAAGAGGAGATCTTTGGCCTAACAATAGGATAAAGAGGCTGAGATATAGACTGACACGAGTAAACTCATCGAAAGCTGAACAGGTGAACGAGGTGTCGAGTCAGAATAAAGCAAAGGTTGAAAAACAAAGGGTCACGAAAGAACCAGAGGAAATCAAGAGAATCAGAAAACCTAACCAGAAGTATAGGTCACCGGAATGGACGTATGTGGCACTGTCTGAAGGTGAAGAGGCAGAAAGTCAAGGAAATCCAAAGGGGACCGTACGAGAAGTGGTTGAGGAGAAAACTGTTGGAATCCTGAAAGTAATCTTGACTGACATTGGAGAAGAGTCAGATGCACAGGATGTTGTTGATGATCTGATACAATTTGATGTTGCTGAAGAAGAAGTGAAAAGTGATGAGAATCCAAACTGAGTAAACCAAAGGAGTCACTTGGAGAAGTGAAAAGAGAAATTCTAAAATTTGCTGTTTGAAATAATCAAGTGTTCTAAGTCTCAGTAGTGGAGTAGAAGAGGCTAAGTCAAAAGACACTGCCAAAGTAGTAAAATGGTTAACACAGAGAATAATCAAAGTAGATGTGCCTTCTTAAAAAGATGGTGTAGAATGTGCTGCTGCTGTACTGGATTATTAATGCTATTATGGGGTGTACTAGCTTTACTAGTTACTTTTAGAGTTACAATAGATACTTTAGGAATACATACTGAGAATGTGACTAATGTAGAGAAAAATTTACAAAAAGTAGTTCCAACTAGAATTAGTAACATTTCCACACATAAAGATAGGTCAATTAATGATTTTTCTAGCAATGTTTTTTCAAAGTTGTTATACGAATACGTAAAGACAATGGAAGTTAGGGATTGCTACGTCTGCATGCTATTACCTGCATCCGTTTCAGAGGGTGTTACTTATCACCATTTACCAGCTACGTATGGAATTTCATGTAGTGTATTGAGTAGTGTTTTTTATTTGTTAGGGAAAGTAGATTATGAGATGTCTAACAAAGATAGTATTTTTGGGCAATTGCCTATGAACCAAAAGCTGAATCCAGCTAAAGAAGCTAACATTTTTGGTGAGATTTTTATTGAGAAAGAAGAATTAACATTAGATTACATTTTTAAGAACAATTTAACTTGCAGTTTGAAAGAAGAGGAGAAGGCTTTCCTGAACATGGCAAAGGAAAGGAGAATGAACATGCATGAGAAGGCAGGGAAATATAAAGTGAGTGAGACAATTTGGGACATTGAAATGGGAAAGGAGTTGAAGAATGGAGCTAGTCCAACTTTAGCTTTAGATGCACCACAGAAGGGTAAACTATGCATTACCAGAAAGAAGTCTCAGTATGATACTTATTTTGTTGGGACTAGTGAGTGTCATGATACATACTTCATTGGGGTTTTAAAGGTGGAGAAGATCCAGTTTTCCCAGGAGTGTATTTTGTTTGTGTGAACAAGGCTTATTACAAGTAGGCCTGGGCGGTAAATTCCGTTCCGTTCGCGGAATTTGCGAAATTTGGGTAATTTCGCGTTCCGCGGAGAACGCGAAATTGCAAAAAAATCTACGTTCCGCAACTTCTCGAAATTTTTTGCTTGTTCGCGTTCTCAATATGCGTGTTCGCGAGATATTTCACCCCGAGCACGCAAACAGCGATCGCGAACAGGAAAAAAGTATCGCGAACAAGCAATTCCGCGTGTTCGCGGAATTTCTGCATGTTCGCGGAGATTTTTTACCGTTTCGCGGAGATTTGCGTAACGCGATTACGCAAATTCCGCCCACCCCTAATTACAAGTTGCCTGATCATTGGTATGGCACGTGTTATGTGGGCCTGGTTTTTCCAAAGATTTTTCATATAGATAGGATAGAAGATGTAGAACACATTAATTTACTAACACGTTTTAAGAGAGAAACTTGGTCAGAAATAGTTGGTGATATTTTTGGAGCTTTAATTCCAGCAGTGGGAATTTCTTTATATGCATATGGGATTCGGAAACTGTCAACAGTGGTGGATCGCTTATCGACAAGTACCGCTGGAGGGTTTCTTTTGGTGAATACGGAAATGATTGGCGTACGTGCCATGTCTATGCAAAATCGACTTGCCCTTGATATTTTATTGGCCAAGGAGGGTGGAGTCTGTGGAATGCTGAAAGTTCAACATTGTTGCACTTACATTCCTGACGAAAGTAAAGACCTAAAGGTCTATATCAAAAATATTACTGATTTGCATGAAGAATTAGTACCACAGGAAGTTGAAAGTGTTTGGACTAAAATAGCTAATAAGATAGTTGCTGTTAAGAGTTTTATTGCTAAGATAGGTAGTACCTTTATTGGTAAAATATTGTTTCCTTTGACTTGTGTAATTGTTGCTTTACTGATCCTAAGATTGGGGTGTTGAGTGTTTACTTGGAGACAAAGAGGGATGACGTGAGGGAGTCTGGTGTTTAATGTTGTTTAATGTTGTGTTGAAAAAAGACATTTTCGATTTCTCCTAAAAATTGGGACTACATTTTTTTTTTTTGGGTTGGTTTTTGTGATGATAAGATATCACCAAAGGGGGGATTGCTGGAGCAGAGTTTTCTGTTGAAAATTTATCGTGTTTTGAGCTCCAGTTTCGTTTATATGGTTTAACTAAAATTATTAATTTTAAAATCACTAATTCATAGTTTGTTTTGTTGAAGTCGAACTTACCAATACTACTAATGAGAGAAAACTACACGTGGGAATGCATATATGTTGCCTAATAATAATGTGCGGTTTTAATTAAATTAATGTTGCAAAGTGCTGTTTGTTTAGAGCACAAAACGCTTTTGAAATAACGTGTACTAATGCTTTATTGTGTTGCAAGAGGCTAGATAAATACATACACATAAGGGTATTAGTGGGAATTAACACTGTTCTATCATTATGCTGTGGTAATGTTGTTTGTGTTTCTTTTAATTAGGATGGTTCGTTTTGGCCTAAAACAAGATGGCTGCCTTTTACAGCCTGCGCTCGAGTGAGTGAATTTTGATGGGAGGCCTTGCTGAATATAGTCGAGAGTCACCTGACCGCAGCGTTGCCTGGTTAGAAAATCTTCCGTGAGGATGGTAGCTCTGGGCGTGATTCCAGCTGACCCTGGACAGTGATAAAGTCACAATGAACAATTGAACAAATGCGGTGACTCTGCTAAGATATCAAGGAAGAACATTTACGAAAGATACATTTGCAAACTCGAGTTTCCTTCTTCCGTCTTTTTATTTTTGTGATTTTTCCTGAGCGGAGATTTTCTAAATGTAACCGAGAGACTTCCTTTCCTGCTCGCTCTGCTCAGCGGCTCAACGGATATCTAATTTTGTTTGTTACTTTCTTTTGCAACATAATCTATAAAAATGTTAGACTAGAGAGGGTCCATGTTCGTTCGTCCATTCATTCTTTCCTGGTGATCATCGCGTTTGGATGTTACCCATGCTGAGGACGGCATTTCGAGAGACTTTACTGAGAGACCTGACCCTTTTAGCTAGAATAGGTAACTATGAGAATGACAATTTTGCTAATGATTGACTTTCATTTTTGAACTAATTTAGATAAATAAGCATATTTTAATTTCAGTGTCGGGTGTTTAATTCTTGTCATTTATTGAGTTTTCAAATGTATTTCCTATGTTTAAAAATCATGACTCAGGACAATGATTTTCTGGTCGCATTGACCTCATTGTAGATGCGGATTGGTTCTCCTATATTCAGTGTGGATAGAGTAAATAGTGTGAATTTAGTGTGATGGGCCCTAGCGTATGATGTATGTATGTGCGTGTGACTGTAGGTTTACTCTGTCCGTGGAAGCAGGGAGATTTTGTATGCGCCGATCTGCAGCACCGTTTGGTACCATTATGGGAAAATTCAACACCTTCAATGGTTGAATCGCAAGCTGCACACGTTCCACATTTATGATGACCCTCAACCGGTTTCAATTGCCATTGCGATCTTAAAGACTGTTTATTTTTAATGGGATGTCTGCTCGTACTAGTTGTTGACCAATACTCTTATTTTTTCTCATTGCGAACAGGGGTTTTGGTAAAACCGCATTCTAATTTTTCAAGCAAGTGTCAATTTTTCATTATAACTTGCCTGAATCTGTTTGTATCCGGACCAAAAGTGGTTGCACAAATCATACGTTCCAATGGTGGTTTCTCCTTCTTTTGTAAAAGATCTTCCCGAGGCGTGTACCACGCTCTCTTTATTGAATGCTTCAAGAGCTTTTTTGGGTACCCACGAAGGATCATCTGTTCTTTAAATAACGCCGCAAAAATCTGATTTTGATGAACAATTGCGACGTATTCTTAATAGTTGTCCATACGGAAGATTTTCTTTCAAGCTCCTAGGATGAGCACTTGTATGGTGAAGGATGGTATTTTTATCAGTTGCCTTTCTATGCAAAGTAGTTGTTAACTTTTTATCATTTCATTTCATTTCATTAGTCTTTATTTCGATATTTCATCATAAAAAAAACAGATAAAATGACAATCAGTCAATATTAAAAAATAACATCCAATATGAACCAGTTTGTTCATAGAACAGATTATCATACAATAAAATCCAGATAATTTAAAAAACGAATATAAAAATAAGAATTAATGATGATAATTCTCAAAAAATAAAAACCACACAATTATTGTCAATTCAATGACATCAATTAACAATATGAGAACAGGAAAACAACTCTATTAGCAGCAATCCGGAAGACCCCAAACTAAATTATTGTTGTAGGTATTTTCCCAACCCTAATAACCCACATCCAACCGAGAAATTTAGCAACCGCTATAACCAGGGGCTCCTGATTGTCAGTTCTCAAAATTCTCAACGCTTCAGAACCAACACGTGTACCTAGATTCTGGCATATAGGTATCAGCCACTTATAGGCTGGACATACAAAAAATATATGGGCAATAGATTCTTTTTGGCCCATACACCATTTACAAACATCATCCTGCATACCATTTGGTAAAGGTTTTGATTGGAAGGCTACCAACCCTGAATTGGTGGTATAATTTACGGTCACAAGACCGAGTAATAATATCCCAGTAGTCCTCCATAAGGGGGACGATCTTGTGTTAAAAAAATAAACCAGTCAGGGAAGTGGCCTCAGTCTTCATTATATATTTGTGACAGACTAATGCCCAGTATGTTTCTTTAAAACCCTTTTTTGTGGGAAATTGGCTGTTAACAGGGTCAAACCACAAGTTACTCATCCCCATATCTGCCAAAAGCGTTCTAACTTCTTTGAACCATGGGATGTTTCCTGAACCTGCGATTGATCTAACATCCAGAATTGCCCTGGCAAATAAATCAAGTTCTGGAGTAGTCCATATCCGCCGCCAAAGGGCCAGCGGCCTATAGCGTGCCACATCCTCAATGGAATAACATCCCAGATCCATTAAAAGAGGCTTTAGTGGGGTGGAACTGGGGAGACCTATCAGATTCCTCAGAAATTTGTTTTGAACCTTAACCAACATGGATAGGTCAGAAAAGCTCCATAGTTCTGCTCCATACAGGATTCCAGAGCTAATCCTAGAATTGTAGATTTTAATGCCAGGACCTATCCTTTTGGTCAAGGACAAACGCTGTTCTTTAATTAAGCACCCTGTCAGCTGGGCAAACTTGAGGGAAAAAACATCAATCTGGGGTTTCCATTTTAATTTGGACTCTAAAGTGATGCCTAAATAGGTCATTACATTGGTCTGAGCTAACTTTATATGATTCATAGTCACAAAACCATCCACTTGCTTTTTCTTGGTTAGGATCATAAATTTGGTTTTGTCGACATTAACCTGTAGATCAATGTACTTATAGAGCGCACTGTCACCAGACAGACATCTTGAGGTGTCGCCTCTGCGGTTTCCTGGCGCTGATACTCATACCGCTGTGGAACCCCTCCTGGCTTTCCCTGTGAAGTGTCCACTCCTGGGCACCCCCAGGGTGAAGCCAGGCATCCTTAGCGCTGTTGGGGCCGGTGTGGAGGCTAAGCAAGCTATTGCCCAGAGTTGCAGCATGGGGCCCGGGATTAGAATAGGCACCGAGGCGAGAATAGACAGGTCCGAGGAAATTGAGCCCGAGCCCCTCCGAGGCGGGAATCGAACACTGGTCCCTGGCCAGAACTCTGCTTCAGGGTCTGCCGCTCTAACCATTGAGCCACACTCCTCCGCAAACATAAGTAACGGCATTTTGATGCCACCCAGGGATGGAGCATCCATTGGAAAAGTAGAGAAATACTCCATTACCCTGTTGATAAACAACAGGAAAAGTGTTGGCGCTAGGACACAACCCTGTCTAACCCCACGTGACACAGTGAATTTGTTTGTGACCTGCCCTTGTAAACCCCAGCGAACACGTGCAAAATTTCCCTCATGTAACTTGATAACTAGGGCCAATAAATCCGAGGGCATCCCCATTTTGCTCAATGCCCTCCATAACTTGCTTCTAGGCACCAAATCGAACGCAGACTTAAGGTCAATAAAGGCGGCATAGATGGTACCACCGCCCAAACTCACCACACGCCAGTATATCAATAAAAACCTAAAAAGTTGCTCGATTGTGCCTACACATGGTCGAAACCCAGCCTGTAATGGGGACAGTATGTCGTCAAGCTCCATCCAACTCTGTATTCTTACAAGAGCCATCCTTGCAACTATTTTTTGTATGCAATCGATCAAACTGATCGGGCGGTAATTTCCTGGATTGGAGCGGTCTCGCTTCTTGTAAATTGGCAGGATCTCGGCTCCCCGCCATGAATCTGGAATGTGTGCCCCAGTAGCCATTGCATTCGCAATAAATACTATATAGGGCACTCAATTAACAATATCATATTTATAGAGATCCACCGGAACACAATCCATGCCCGAGGCCCTACCACTGAGGGCCTTATTAAGGGCATCCTCTGCCTCCTTACTGTCAAACGGTATAATTTGTTTCTTTATTGGGGAACAAGAATTAAACTCCAATAATGAGGACGGAAGCAAGGGATCGGTCCCGGCCCCTAACACGGAAAACTGAGCACCGAAATGGTTAACCCAGTCATCTGGGGAAACGTAATTTGCGAGAATTGTGATTGAATACCCTTACCCCATTTAACAATATGCCAAAACTTGGCCAAGTTAGTCAACCTGCTAGCATCGAGAAGATCTTTCCAATGCTGCTCGTCCCATTCTTTTTTTGCACAGTGCAAGGCTTTCCTGTAATTTTGCCTGGCCATCTTGATATTAGGCATTTGTTTAGACCTTATTGCCAGGGACAAGAGTTTATAAGATTCACGGCACGACTTATTGTACCATGATTTATCTCTACTCTGGCTCATTATTTTCTGAGGTCTAGTGGGGGTTAGAAAAATGGGATTTCAGACTTTGAAATAGGTCTTCATGAATATTGAGGATGCTATTGTTAATTTTAGCCTGAGTATTAAAAGATCGCAATGTGGCCAGTGACCTTACAACCTCTGATCTTATATTTTCTAGGGCTTCCGTATCGTCAAACACTCTTGCCCATCGAACCCTACGTAAATCATTTGTGAGTAGGGCATCAGCGGTGGCCACCACTGTTGGTTCATTTCCAGCCGACATTACAGTAAGGTTAATACTGAGAATCAAAGGATTGTGATCACTTTCAGGGCGATCAAGGATCATCATGTCATCCAAAATGGACCAGTGCTAAATCTTGATTAAAATATAATCAATTCTACTTTTATGCAGACCATTGCCAAAAGTGGCCCTACCCATTTTGTCTGACGTTGATCGTCCGTTGGTTGCTCTAAAGCCACGTTCTAGACAAAAGCCCAACAATTGTACGGCCGATTCAGACCATCTTTTTAAAGATAATAAATCAAGCGGAGGAATATTCCACTCGACATCCTCCTCATCCATAATATTTTCCCCTTCATAATTTAGAGGTTCAAATGTACAATTAAAATCCCCCGCTATGATCGTAATACAATCTTGCCCCACTATATCAAAGAGGGAGTCAAAGTCAGCAAAAGTTTTCGAACTCTGTCCCCCTGGCATCCCTCGCATATATACGTTTACAATAAGAATATCCTTTAAAGCAGGACGATGTAATTTGACGGCGAGGATATCAGGGTTATTTGTGGGGATCTCCTCCAGATTATAATTGGTTGATTGCCTAACCCAAAGAGTAAGGCCCCCCGGAGGCCTACCTAATTTCCCTCTCACAGCTGCTTTAAAAAAAATTTAAAAACCTAATCGGTGGACGGGTTCGACAGCCCATGTCTCTTGAAATGCCCAAATATCACACTCCTCCACGAAGTCTGACCACTCTGTAACCGGGAGTCTACGCTGTAAACCAGCACTATTCCAGGAAGCAAACATAAACAAGGAAGGATAACTACTCTGGCCTGGAAAGAGGTGAACATCCACAGACTGAGTAGGGGCTTTCAACACCACTTCACCCTGTGATAATTCCCTTCCCAATCCCAAATCCTCACACATAGGGATCATAGTGTCGGTCATACTAAGTCACCCACGGTCACTTTAAAACCACTAGGAATCTCGCCATCAATATTTTCCAGCCTATTACCACCCCCATCATCACAAGGAGCCATCCCAACATTGGGTTCTGGGCTCCCTATAGAGAGGGAAAGTCAATCCACCTGATCCAAAACTCCAAAACGGTTATTTAAGGGAATGTTATATATACAGTCATTTAACCACCCCCTATTTCGCTCCCTATTATCATGCACTTGGGCCAACCATTTATGCCTTCCCAAATAGTTTCCATGGGGGTAAAAATAGGAAAGAGGATGGGCCTTGATACGCAATGCCATTCCCTCAGTTCCCTGTTCACAGATAAATTTCACGGCTCGATTATCTCTAAAGTTAAGGACAATACAGTCACCTGTAGAATCCTTCTTTCGAGACCCCAACCAACCTACTCTGCGCACATGGATGATCTCACTGAATGCATGTAACGATAGGGGTCTGTGTTTGTTCAGCCAATGCAAGGATTTGTTCTTAAGTTCTCCATAAGATTCCTGGGTAGCTCTGGAACCTCCGACAAAACCACTACATAGGGTGCACAATCTGGGGGTAAGTCCAAAAGGACCCCATTGGCCTTTGGTGCATTTCGAGAACTGCTCATATGGCTCCCAATCCTAGCAACCCTGGGGGCAGGAGGATAAGACCCCCTAATCTCATGAGATATAATGTTTTCCGCTACATCGGAATTTACGGGTGCATCAACCAATCTCGCGGTAGAAATATCATTATTAGGAGATGGTAAGATACTTGTTTGCACAACTGGTAGCCCTGGGTTATTTAAAGAGAATTGCTGACATGGCACCAACATTGGTGCAGATAAACTCTCCACCTTTATTATGAGTTAATTCACCGCATCGCCATATGAGCCCACCCTCGTATCAATGGCTTGGAGTTTTTCTCCAATACACATTAACCGCTCATTTAAAGGAGAGACAATTGAAGAAACCAAATTTCCCATTTCTTCCCAGAACCTAGCACCCATAGTTGGGGATAAAGCATCCCTTATTTCATTGGGTGGGGGTATCAGTACCAAACCCGGAGTGGGATTATTTGTAGGAGGATCTGGGGGGTCACTATGCTTCCCTTTCCCTTTTTTTGTACCATTGTTTAATTTACCAACTTTGGCATTTGTCTGTCTCAATAAGCCTCCACCCCGTTTACGTTTACCTACATGGGCACCTAGGGGGGAGGACACAGATTTGTTTGGTAACACTTGCGGTGTAGATCTCGTTGACACCCGTGATATCACAGAATTTGAAACAGAACTCTGTGGTAATCCCACAGTTGCCGCGTGAACAGTCTGATCAGATGGGGGCAAAACTAAATCAGCCGATAGGGACTGAATTAGGTCAAAAGGTGAGGATTGGACCGGAGAGGGAGCTCTAGCCAATCTCCCCAATGAAGAACGTTTGGTATGCTCCAGTTCGAGAGACACACGGCGTTCTGCTAATGTAATCTTTTTATCCAAGACCGAAGTAGCTCTTCTAATAAAATTGTCTAAAGTCCCAAGAACACCAATATTAGAGCCTCTCCCAGTCATATCACGGCTAGCAGCCATAATCAAATGATATTTGGTTGATCAAATAGAGAATACAAAAGCACAAAATACTATTAATAATAATAATACACACAACCCCTAGCACCAGGGCACAAACTAATGTTTAGATAGATCCACCCTTTGCCCAGGTTTTGTTTTTTTCTTGACCAGCACGCCGGCTGGAAGGCCTCTTACCTAAAAAAATAAAAAAAAATAAAAAGAGAAACAAAAAACAATGGACGTTTGAGAATCACAATTTCAGGTAGGTTTAGGTGTGGTGATCACGGGACTCCTGGGACTGTATGACCTACGCAAGCCTCCTGCACACTATCTCAGCAAACATCCCAAACAAGCAACTTTTCCAGCAGTTTATCCACCTAATATCACCCTATTATCAATGCTGATGTTATGTGGGTCCGTGTGCGATGTTTAAAATCCTCGCACACTGTGCAACAAACTCAACAGTCAGTCCTTAAGTCCTGATTAGTAGATTAACACTCCCACATACAAACAGCAAGGGTGGTCACAGTACCTTCTTCACTAATCTAAATGTCAGCACCGGAACTCATGGATTAGGGGGGTGGCCCTGTCCTGGCTCTTTCTGGCGATGACGGGCAAGGACGGGCCCGCCCTTGGCCCGGGCTTTGCCCGGGCGAGCCCGTGTGAGTCCCACGCTGCGGGAGGCGCTCCCAGCTTATGAGGGCTTCCTGCGTCCTCTGATGATGTCCGTCGTGCTGATCGCGCTGTGCCCCCTGGGATTTGTGGTCCGGGCTGGCGGAATTTGCGGCAATTTAGATGCCGTTCCCCTCACGGCAGGCGAATGATGGTAGGCGAATGGAGGTAGGTGAATGGAGGTAGACAGCCGTTCCCCTCGGCGAGTGGAAAATTGAAGATTTCGCGTTAACTTTTTATCATTGGACGCTATTTCAACATCCAAAAACGTCAGCTTTGTCCTGGCTCATGGTCAATGTAAATTTGATATCCTGATGACGGGTGTTTAGCCAACCATAGAAACTTTCCAATTCTTCCTTAGACCCATTTCACAAGCACCAGATGTCTTCTATATAGCGCAACCATTGCGCTATATGCTCTTTAAATGGATTGTTGTTAAAAATAAATCTATCCTCATATTTGGCCATAAAGAGGATCGCCATTTCTGGCGCAAACAGACAGCCCATAGCTGATCCTTTTATCTGAATAAAAAAGGAATCATCAAATCTGAAATAATTTTTCTTTAAGGCAACCTCTGCTAGTTGAAGAATAAACTGTGAGGGTACCCTATGAGGACGAGGTCTTTCTTCCAAGTAGGCCTCAATCACTTGAAGTGCCGATTCTTGGGGTATCTGCGTGTATAATGAGGTGACGTCATTGTGTATCTACAATATGGGCATTTGCAAAGCCCCTCGCATTTAATTCCTGCCTTTGTGTGTCTTTTAAAATCTGGTGCTTTTGAGTGGTGAATCCGTCCCATTTGTTCCGCCTTAGTCTTTTGGTTGTACCTATGGCGACTACCCTTTCACATGTCTTCTTTCTGCTGGGTGCACTTATCTTTGTGTTTGCGCACTCTTTTTCTAGTTGTATAGTGCCCGTGTTTTCTGAAGGTTCGGTTTTTTGTATCTTGTTTTGTTAAAGCTTGTGCAAGACGCATTGTAACCTTTTGTTTTTTTAGATATACTATTTTTGTTTAGCAAGGCTTACCTACTTGTACAGCGTTTTTGTAATTGCTAAAGTTTGTTAGAGATGCCTTTGGAGTGTGCTTTTTTTTCAATGTGCTTTACTTGTTTAGGAAGGATTTTTTGTGTTCACCTCATTTATGCTTTATGTGTCTGACGGCTTCTCCGTGTTGACGGTGCTTTCTTGAAGCTGGTTTTGCTGTTGGAAATGATACTGCATGTATTTAATTGAGGACAAAACACCACATAATGCGGCGCAGATACGCTGCTGCCTGCATATAGCACACAGTGTACCGCCTCTATCTGCGAAACACAGCTCTCTCTAGTGTCACACGGTGCAAGTGGGGTTTTCGAAACCTGCTTCTGGGGTATTTCAAATGTAACTTGCCCATATGCCATTGCTAGGTTGTTTGATAACCTGGCATGAAAAAGTTCACATGAAGCTTGGACATTCATACGGTTGGCCAGCTCACTGTTTACCAAAACCTCTGCTGCTTCAAGGCTTGTTGAGAACAAAACGCGCTCAGCTGACGGCTGTAAATCATGTTCTTATCTGGTTTTCTGTCCGGTCCCCCAATCACCCTCCTCTCGCTGAATCAGCTCACGTGTGCACGTTTGTTTGATAAGCTAGTTTCAGATTCCTCCATGTTTTGTCACAAATAAAATTCTGAAATATGCATTGGACAAAACTGTGTTGACAACTTTCCCTGTGATGCAAGCAGCAAAGGCCTGTGTATTGCAACCTTTTATGTCTAAGTAGCGGGTCCTGTTAAGGTTGATAAAGGGAGTACCACTGAATGGAGAGATAGTAACTCCAAATTTTTGCAGCTCTGTTCATCAGGTGCTGTAGCTAAGCAGACACCTAGCGGGAGGAACTGCCGACTTCTCATCAGCTAGATCCCAGCCTTTCTGCATGCCCCCCCGGTTACTGATTAATCTCTGTAACCATCCTTATGTTAACTTTGGAAAGTCAACTCCGCCACTGGCTAATTTTATAAATGTTTACTATGCATGTCCCACAGATTTAAAGTGACACTGTCCCTTATTTATGCAACCGAGACTGCACGAGTCAGGCCCTCTATAAGGGCGTAGGAGTGGAGGGAGGGCATTCAACATAATATTTAGGCTAGAAACACCAAAACAGAATTGGCTTTTAAATATAAGGTGTATAGATATTAACCATGCTAGTAGAACTTGTGTTATCTACTTCGGGATGATGAAAAGTGGAGTAAATCTCCCCCGCTGCTCTCCAAGCACACACACCCCTGCAGACCCTCTACTAAACGTTCAGAGGACCCTCTTTCTCACTTTCTCACTCGCAAACACAAAACCAGACACAAGCACAGACACAAAAACCAAACACACATGAATGTAATCCACATCTCACTGGTAACCAGTTAAACACATTCCGTCGAGTTACTTGCACTCCTGTAGTGTCACCTCATCATGCATTCCTGCACCCTCTAATTTACTGCCTTCAAGAGCAGCTCATACTTATGCACACTCCCTCTCTGCTCTGAGGAGCTGCACGCATTCCGGCAGTTTCAACCTGCCGCTGTAGTGCACAAGTCACATACATTCACTTGCTCTCCACCCTGCTTTTATACACCCTACTACGGTCACTCTTGCACTGCTCTCGGGTCTTTGAAGTCCTCGCAATCCCTTCCCCACCCTGGTCTCAGACGGTACACACATTCCAGTAGTCTGGTGTTTCCCAAACTTCGTGATCTGAGACGTGAAAGTCCATAACAGTAAAGATGTCTTTTAAGTCTATGGGCCCGATTTATGAGCCCCTTGCGCCTCTTTTGCGTCACTTTTAACATGGGGAAAGTGACGCAAAAGTGGCGCAAGGGGCTCATAAATATGCCCCATATATTTATCTTGTTACGTTGCACGTTTTCTGTCATAGCAATTTTAAAGTTGCACGTAAGGTCAATGGCTGTGGTCAGAAAAAAAGTGGATGAATGCGTTTTAGGGGTCTCAGCGCAAACGAGCACTGAACAGTATTTACAGGAGCACATTCTACTCACAGCATTGGGGTCTGGTGAAGGCCGCCATATATCTGGTTGTTGGTTGGAATTTTTACCAGAACTACTTCCCTTTCTTCGTTGTAGTCACTTTTAGAGTTTGGTAATTTCTCTTTGCTGTTTGAGCATAACTATTGAGCTCTGGCACTTGTTTCACGTGTGCTGCTGTTGATCTGAGAGGCATCTGAGTTATATTCTGGTTTCAACAACTCTCTCTGCTTTCAATCTCAGTCCCACTACTTGTGTAGGTCTAGCCTGGGCAGCGTATATCGAATACCTGCATATGTACACGGTAAGAGTGAAGGAAGATACAGTCGGTGATGTTTTCCTAGAGGGTGCTTTCTCAGTAATGCCGCGAAGACTTGTAATAAAACAAATGGGCATTATTATTATCAGAATAAGTGGTGTCTAATATACTGACCTCAGAAAGATAAAAGAACTTGGCTGGAAACACTGAGATTCAAGCTGCTGAACTGAGATAATCACTCAAAAAACATACTCCAATATGTCAAATGCTTTACCTGCGAGACATCAGTTGGTTCTATGTAGAAGTAATGTCATTTCAGTTCATTCAGTATTGTCACCCCTGCAGAAAAACATTGCTCAAGCAATGGTTGCGTGTCTTATTGTTAATGCTCCCAAAACACATACATCGGGGGTCCCTTAGATGGCAATCATTTTTATTGTCTTTAAAAGTTTAATAACCAATGTAAAAACCATTAAGTAAACAATCTATGCAGGTTTGCTAGTGCCAGCTCTTGAATCTCTGGTGGCACAGCACTCAGGATAAGGTGTTGCATGGCTAAACACTTATATGGTCCAAAAGGCGAGACCTATTGGCTATGCCAATGCTTGTTTTTATTTTGTTGACTTGTTTCCCAATATTTCTTTCAGAAACTCACAAGGTCTTGACACCCGTGAGGAGTAACATTGGCACCTCTCGGTCACGTGGTCTGCCTCCTCCAATGGGCGCCCCCGGCTGACCTAGGGCGAACAGAAAGCATACCACAATGGAAAAAACTCGCACAAATCCATCTTACATTCAATAGCTAAGTGACAAGGAAACCATAAAATAAACCAGCAATGGAATAAACCAGTCGTGGGTGCGAGCAGCACTGCACTGCAAAGCTATGTTTGGACCGAGCACAAAAGTGATTGTACTGTGATTCTGGGCAAATCACGTAATCTCCCCGTGCCTATTAAATAATGAATGTATCCTTAACTGGTGACCTTCGGTTCCGGTTCGCACTATATAAAAATACAAAACTGTCCGAAACCCCACAAGTTTACCTGTTTCTTGCAGAGAGATCTCGCAGAGATGACATGAGCTATCGCCCCCTTGCCCACCTTACCCCAATCTAGATTTGATAACAAACCAGGATAAAGAAGGGAGTGGGGAAGGTAGTTAAAAAGTGGTAGGATGACGTCAGGAAGGCCAGTAGAGGACGTCCCTCTGTTCAGAATAACCGTGGACACCAGCTAGACAGGGAGACAAGGGAATACCTATTACAATCAGCACAGACAAACCCTCTTCTGGTCGCTAACATACACTAATGCGGAAGTTAGGGTTACCTCATATCTGGAAATCATAAGGTCTGAAGCCATCTTTGGAAATAAACAAAGAGTGCTCCTGCGCAACTAGTACCACAGTAATCAGTGCTCCTGCGCAATGTACGATAAAGCAACCAGTGCTCCTGCGCAACGAAAGAGGAACCCAAAAACAAGCGCTCCAGCGCGGTGTGGCAAGGTTTAGGATAAACACAAATTAAGCGCTTGTTAGAAATGGGGATCTCTAGTCGACAGTGGTTGGCGCCGATGTCGAATAGTGGCCCTTCTTCCTAAGTCAGATTAAGGGGGCTATACCCTTTGATAACCCCTGCTCAACCCTGTGGTAACGTAGCACGAGCAGACAGGCCTATCTCAGAGACAGTGTGTGAAGCATTTAGGACCATACACAATAACGCAGGCAAGACGGTACAAAATAGACACCACCAGTAGTTATAAAAAATAGTTATCTTTATATAGATTAAACACGAAACTGAGAAATGCTCAAAGAACCACAATGCATGTTAATTACAGACTCGTCTCAATAGTGATGAAAGCACTTGTGCGTGTGGGTGGTACGAACTTGGTTCGGGGCCGGGGTCTATGCGACCCGGTGATGCACAATGTACAAGTTACTTAGGATAAAAAGTGGCACGGGGCACAGCTCTTCAGGGAAGGTGCGGGATGGCAGGCGGACCCCCAGCGGCCACAGTTCTTGGGCAGTGGCGATCCGCAGCGTGCACTCACGATAATCCAGGGACGGGCGTGGAAGTGGCACCCAGCGGCGCACGCAGAAGTTGACAAGGTTCCCGATGTGGGGCTAAGATGGGAATGGGGAAGGTAGTTAAAAAGTGGTAAGATGACGTCAGGAAGGCCAGTACCTCAAACGTCCCTCCGTTTGAAATAACAGTGGACACCAGCTAGACAGGGAGACAAGGGAATACCTATTACAATCAGCACAGACAAACCCTCTTCCGGTCACTAACATACACTCATGCGGAAGTTAGTGGTTACCTCATATCTGGACATCATAAGGTCTGAAGCCATCTTTGGAAATAAACAAATAGCGACCCTGCGAAACTAGTACCACAGTAACCAGCGCTCCTGCGCAACGAAAGAGGAACCCATAAACAAGCTCCTGCTTGATGTGGCAAAGTTATAGGCAAAAAACAAAACAAGCGCTCCAGCGCGACGTGGCAAGGTTTATGGCAAACTTTATACAAGCGCTCCTGGGCGGCGTGGCAATGTCTATGGCAAACACTCCGCAAGCGCTCTAGCGCAAAGGTAGAGTCAAGGACAAAAACTAAGCAAGCGCACCAGCGCAATGAGGCAGAATCAAGGGAAAAAACAGAGCAAGGCACTCCAGCGCAATGAGACAGAGTCAAGGGCACAACCTAAGCAAGCGCTCCAGCGCGAAGAGGCAGAGTCAAAAGTCAAACACTAACATAAGGAAATATGGGCAGCACTCCTGCGCGGCTCCGAAATACCTGAAAGGTGTCCTGCAGTAGAAGAAGGCGTCTGTTCAGGCACAGGCGTCAATACGAAGCGCCGAGCCGGGAGAAATCGCTGAAGTTATGCGGATTCCCCCGGAAGCGCTGAGGGACGTCGCTGCGGTTTTGGCGAAGGAAGCTGAACCGCTTACTGCCAGCAACCCGGAAGTGAGGAGACTCGCTTCCGCATGGGCAATGGTTCACGCGCACACAGACACACAGGTGATAGGGGAAGGGGAGCCTCCTGACGAACCATGACAGCACCCTCACCCAAAACAGAACCCGCAACTGCAGCCTCATACAGGGGTGGCAGGGCGAGGGCTGAGCGGGTGACTGACATGGAAGGCACAAACCAACGGGGAAGCGTGGCGAACATGAGACAGGGGCTCTCAGGACCTTTCCTCCGGACCATAACCATTCCAGTCTACCAGGTAAAAGAGCCTACCTCGTACTCAATGTGATCATCCCTAAGAACTGGAGAAGGAGGGGTAGACACATTGCACTCAGGGTGAACGGCACGCAGAAGAGAGACATGGAAGACAGGGTGAATCTTCATCTGAGGAAGCAACAAGAGTCTCATGGACACACTGTTGATCACCTTTTTAATCACATAAGGTCCCACAAAACGGGGCAGCAGTTTCTTGGGGCCGTGAATGTTGAGATTCCAAATGGAGCGCCACACCCTGTCTCCTTTTTTGTAGGTGGGTTCCATCTTCCTGCAATAGTCCGCGTACAGCTTATGGTATTCTTTGGCCTTAGCCAGCTCAAATCGGGTCTGCTGCCAGTGTGTGCAGAGCCTGGCATGGTATGCCTGAACCGTGGGCAAGGAACTGTTCTGCGGTTCTTCCCATGGCATAGTCCTGGGATGCTTGCCCTGGAGGCAGTAGAAGGGAGACATACCGATGGCGGAATGCTCGTTGTTGTTATAAGCGAATTCCACCATCCACAGTACTTCTGCCCATTCCTTTTCTGCTGCCAGAAGCAAGCAACGGAGATACTGCTCCATGGTGTGGTTAGTTCTCTTGGCTTGACCGTCCGTCTGAGGGTGGTATGCAGGTGACAAACGAACCTCCAAATCCATTGCCGTGCACACCTCATTCCAGAAACGAGACACGAACTGTGAACCCCGGTCCGTTACCACCACAGACGGTATGCCATGCAATCGAACTACGTTTTGCAGGAAAACCACTGCCAGCTTGGCTGCCGAAGGTAACTTCTTCAGTGGTACAAAATGAGCCATTTTTGTGAGGTGGTCTACTATGGTAAGGACAGTAGTGTACCCTGAAGCGGTGGCTGGCAATTCCACTACAAAATTCATGGAGATTGTGTGCCAGGGATAAGGAGGAACAGGAATGGGATGTAACAGCCCGACGGATGGTTTTAACATGTTCTTTCCCTGGGCACATACGGCACAATGCGCAATATGGGTCCTGGTGTCATCTTCCAACGTGGGCCACCAGAAATGTCTCTGCAAAAGTTTCACGGTTTTGTGATAGCCCGGATGGTTGGACAGAATATGATTGTGACACATGTACAGGGCTTTCTGTTGGCGGGCTACCAGCGGAAGGTAGAACTTGTCATCTTTGTACAAGAACCTTTCTGTGTGGTTACACCCTTATGGTGCTCTACCAAGAACGTCTGTGTTATGTCAACATGAAGTTGGGACACGAAATCAGAAGACAGAACAACACCCTGGAAACACTGTTCGGGAATGATGGGCAACGGCTCAGCGGCGGACACAGAGTTGTCGGTATCCTCTAGATGGGATAGCGCGTCGGCCTTGGCATTCTCCTTACCTGGTCGGTAGGTGATGCGGAAGTCGTACTCATTAAAAAACAGAGTCCATCGTAGTTGTCTGGATGTGAGGGCACGGGCCGAGCGAAGGAATTGCAAGTTCCTGTGATCTGTATAGATAGTTACGGGATGTCTGGCATCTTTCAGGTAGTGGCGCCACTCTTCGAATGCAGTCTTGATGGCCAGGAGCTCTCGGTCTGATATGGTGTAGTTGCGTTTGGCTGGTTGGAGTTTCCTGGAATAGAATGCTACAGGGTGTAGGAGATCCGTTCCAGCGTCTCTTTGCGACAACACACCTCCCAGTGCGTCCTGTGAGGCATCGGCCTCCACAGTAAACGGTTGATCAGAGTCAGGGTGCCTCAGAATGGGAGCTGTGGTGAACTTTCTCTTCAGTTCCTGAAAGGCGTGCTCGGCTTCCGAATCCCAGCAGTATTGAACCCCCTTACGCAGCAAATGAGTGATGGGAGTGACAATCCTGGAGAAGCCTGTGATGAAGCGGCGGCAGTAATTGGTGAATCCTAAAACCTCTGGATGTGCTTAATGGCGGTCGGAGATGGCCAGCGCAAGATAGCTTCTACCTTCTTGTTGTCCATTTGAATACCAGCAGGAGTGAGGACATGTCCCAGGAACTCGACAGCCATGGTATGAAAGATGCTTTTCTCCAGTTTGACATACAAACAATGTCGTCCTAGCTGTTGGAGGACGGCGCGTACGTGTTGGACGTGGTCTGTCATGGTCTGTGATTATAACAGTATATCATAGATATACACTATACAGAATATATCGATGAAGTCACTCAACGCCTCGTCGATGAAGAACTGGAACGCTGCGGGGGCGTTGCAGAGTCCGAAAGGCATGACCTGGTATTCGAAGAGGCCGAATTTGGTCCGAAATGCTGTTTTCCATTCGTCACCCTTCCTGACTAGATGGTAAGCCCCCCTGAGGTCTAGCTTGGTGAAAATAGAGGCGTTTTTCACCTGGTCCAGCACGTTAGAAATCAGAGGTAGTGGGTACCTATTCTTGATAGTGATGGCGCTCATCGCCCTGAAGTCAATACATGTTCTGAGATCCCCCTCCTTCTTGGCCACGAAGAAAAGAGGAGAGCATACTGGGGACCTAGAATGGCGTATGAACCCATTACTTAGGTATTCATCCAGGTAGGAGCGAAGGTGCTCATTCTCCTTTTCGGTGAGGGAGTATATCCAGCTGCAAGGAAGCGTGGAGTCAGGGATTAGATCAATCCTGCAGTCGAACAAACGGTGAGTAGGAAGGGTGTTGGCTCCCTTTTTGTCGAACACTGCAGCTAGGGCAAGGTATGCCTCTGGTACGTTTTCCTGTGTTGTCATGCCCATTCCTGTCAGGGGTAGAGTGTGGGCCTGTATGGCATGCACACAGAAGGAGTCGGTTGGTTTATAACAGGAGGTGCTGCAGTAGGCCGAATCCAAGACTAGGATTCAGGATGCCCAGTCTATCCGTGGGTGGTCGCGCATCAGCCACGGAAGGCCCAAAATCACTCGAAACTGGGGTGCATCGATAACGTCGAAGGCAATGGTTTCCGTGTGTTTGTTTCCAAATGACATAACCATGTCCTAGGTTTGGTACCGGAGAAGACCAGAGGTGAGATCAGTACCGTCCACTGCTTTTACTGTCTCTGGTTTCGTCTTCGGTACCGTGGCCATTCCCAGGTCCTTCATATACTGGGTGTCGATGAAGTTGCTGGTGGCTCCTGAATCGAGAAGGGCGGTTACCAGCCATACCTGATCTGTCCGTGCTCGTAGGCTCAACTCAACACCCAGGTGGTGGCTTCCACTAAAAAAGGCAGGGGTCGTTGTCTTGCTGGACGAAGAACCCAGTAGCTGGACCCCCCTACCTACTGGGTTTCTCCGTTTCCGGCCTTGTCAAACTTGGATACAGGCAGTGCGAACGGTCTTCTTCCTTTGGCTCGGGTAGGCTTTACTGGGCATTCCCTAACAAAGTGTCCGTTCTTACCGTAGTACAGGCACTGGTTCGGTTTTCTCCTCTTCTCTCTTTCCTCATTAGTGAGAGGTCCCCGTATACCGCCTATCTGCATCGGTTCAGGCACGTCACTGGATGGAGTTGGCTCGTCCTTCGTTTTGTCCTTGAAGGACAGGAACCGATTGTCACCTCCTTTGGTTCTCTCATTCCTTCGCTCCTGTATCATGTAGTTCACTTTGACCACTAGATCGATGAAAGGACCTATTTCATCCGGGGGATCGGGCATCTGTGAGATCAGGTCCTTCAGTTCATCGCGTAAACCCCTGTAAAACACGGATACTTTCTTGGTCTCGGGCCATCGAGCTTCAATGACGAGCCTGCTGAAGGTCGTGATATAATGGAGCAGGTCGGTGTTGCCTTGTTTCAGATTGAGCAGTCCATTGTCCGCTGCTTGAACAAAGATGTGACGGGCGAACATCCGCCACAGTGCTTCCTTGAAACCGGCAGGTTGTATAACATGGGGTTGTGATTGTCCACCAGTGAGATGGAACATTGAGCGGCGTCGCATCCCATGTAGGAGAGGATGAAGGCAATCTTGGAAGCGTTGTCCGGAAAAGCAGTTGCTCTAGCCATGAAGTGCAGGTGGCACTGGTGAAGAAAGACACTGTATTTGGTGCTATCGCCATAAAAGCGTTTGGGAGGAACTAGTTGTACAGGGTGGGGAGCTATCACATGTATGACATTGTCTTGTTGTGTAGTAGAGGAGGTGCCCCCAAAGGTGAACAAGGGAGGATGTAGCAGCCCCATCTGCCTAACTCTAGCAGAGGGAGAAGGACCCCAGGGACCTGTAATCCCAGCCACCATCTGACCCTGCAAGGCCGTCATGTCTTGGTGTAAGTTGAGGTTTTCTGCTTGTATGTTCGCAAGCATAGCTGCTATGTCTTGCAGAGTGATCTCGGGATCGCTCATGTCGTCCGGGCGAGATGTTTAAACTTGGGCTTCGTATTCTGTCCGAAACCCCACAAGTTTACCTGTTTCTTGCGAAGAGATCTCGCAGAGATGACATGAGCTATCGCGCCCGTGCCCACCTTACTCCAATCTAGATTTGATAACAAACCAGGATAAAGAAGGGAGTGGGGAAGGTAGTTAAAAAGTGGTAGGATGACGTCAGGAAGGCCAGTAGAGGACGTCCCTCTGTTCAGAATAACCGTGGACACCAGCTAGACAGGGAGACAAGGGAATACCTATTACAATCAGCACAGACAAACCCTCTTCCGGTCGCTAACATACACTAATGCGGAAGTTAGGGTTACCTCATATCTGGAAATCATAAGGTCTGAAGCCATCTTTGGAAATAAACAAAGAGTGCTCCTGCGCAACTAGTACCACAGTAATCAGTGCTCCTGCACAATGTACGATAAAGCAACCAGTGCTCCTGCGCAACGAAAGAGGAACCCAAAAACAAGCGCTCCAGCGCGGTGTGGCAAGGTTTAGGATAAACACAAATTAAGCGCTTATTAGAAATGGGGATCTCTAGTCGACAGTGGTTGGCGCCGATGTCGAATAGTGGCCCTTCTTCCTAAGTCAGATTAAGGGGGCTATACCCTTTGATAACCCCTGCTCAACCCTGTGGTAACGTAGCACGAGCAGACAGGCCTATCTCAGAGACAGTGTGTGAAGCATTTAGGACCATACACAATAACGCAGGCAAGACGGTACAAAATAGACACCACCAGTAGTTATAAAAAATAGTTATCTTTATATAGATTAAACACGAAACTGAGAAATGCTCAAAGAACCACAATGCATGTTAATTACAGACTCGTCTCAATAGTGATGAAAGCACTTGTGCGTGTGGGTGGTACGAACTTGGTTCGGGGCCGGGGTCTATGCGACCCGGTGATGCACAATGTACAAGTTACTTAGGATAAAAAGTGGCACGGGGCACAGCTCTTCAGGGAAGGTGCGGGATGGCAGGCGGACCCCCAGCGGCCACAGTTCTTGGGCAGTGGCGATCCGCAGCGTGCACTCACGATAATCCAGGGACGGGCGTGGAAGCGGCACCCAGCGGTGCACGCAGAAGTTGACAAGGTTCCCGATGTGGGGCTAACGCGGGCACTCAGCGGTGCAGCTCTTCAACTGCAGTGGCCCCAGGATAGCGGTGATTCTTGTGGCAAAGTAAGGATGGGCACTCAGCGGCACAACTTCTTGATGGCGGCGGCCCAAAACAGCGATAGTAAGGACTCTCGTAGCAAAGCCAATGTGGGCCTGCAGTGACACAGCTCCTCAGCTGCAGCGGCTCACAGTGGCGGTGGTACTGACTCTCGTAGTAGGGCAAGTGCAGGCACCCAGCGGCACAGCTTCTCAGTGGCAGCGGCCCACAATAGCGCCAACAAGGATTTTCGTAGCAAGGCCAAGGTAGGCACTCAGCGGCACAGCTCCTCGGCTGCAGCGGCCCACAATGGCGTCAACAATGGATCTCGTAGAAAGGCCTACGTGGGCACTCAGCGGCACAGCTCCTCGGTTGCAGTGGCCCACAAGGGTGATAGCAATAGTTTCCATAGTCAGGGCAAATGCGGGCACTCAGCGGCACAGCTCCTCAGCTGCAGCGGCCCGCAATGGCGATAGCAATAGTGTCCGTAGACAAGGCAAATGCGGGCACTCAGCAGCACAGCCCCTCAGCTGCAGCGGCCCACAATGGCGATAGCAATAGTTTCCGTAGACAAGGCAAATGCGGGCACTCACGGGCACAGCTCTGCAGCGGCCCACAATGGCGATAGCAATAGTTTCGGTAGACAAGGCAAATGTGGGCACTCAGCGGCACAGCTCCTCAGCTGCAGCGGTCGACAATGGCGATAGCAATTGTTTCCGTAGACAAGGCAAATGTGGGCACTCAGCGGCACAGCTCATCAGCTGCAGCGGCCCACAACGGCGATAGCAATAGTTTCCATAGATAAGCCAAATGCGGGCACTCAGCAGCACAGCTTCTCAGCTGCAGTGGCCCACAATAGCGATAGCAATAGTCTCCGTAGACAAGCAAAAGCGGCGTTCCCCACAGTAGACCCAGAGTCCTTGGATTTCTCGACAGAGACCTCACCTGTGAGTAGGATTTCTCTCAATAGGAATCCGGGATGCTTGATGAATGAAGTCTAATGTCCCTGAGACTTCGGCAGGAGGCAAGCTCAATTCAGGCCCTTGGGTAGTTGCTTCAGTGGATGGATGAAAGTTTCAAAGTCCTTTCCCTCTCGTTTCCATGGACAGAGGTTTATCTTTGCATCCCAAAGTTACACACCACAAAGGGGTTTCAGCTCAGATCTTTATACCATCAAAGTCTTTGTTCTTGAGAAAGTCACAAATCACTTGACCCGGCCAGAACCAGTTTGGTGTTGTGTTGACTTGGGTCACTTTATTTACGAGGCTTCATCCTCCCTTCAGCGAAAGAGGGCCCACCACCAGACACCCAGTGGGAGTTGGAACTATCATTCACCTTGCCAGGCACAGCCCTGCTCAGATCAAAGGGGTCACCCCTCCCCATACTTCAACTGCAGATTTCTCTATTCGACCCAGGTCAGCCCCAGCCTGCCCTGGCCCTCTAAACCAGACGACCAATACACATACCAGTGAAACACACAGAAAGACTTAGACAAAAAGATACCTACTTTCCAAAAGTGGCAGTTGCACATGCAGAATATAAAGACAATCACTACTACCAGATGCACTTTAATATTTGGAGCGGAAGCATACCAAATTCGACTTCCCTATCATGTTCCTTGGTACTTCTAGGACCACACCGGTTCATCAGTTATTTTATAATAAGGATCATACGCGCTGTGTCACTGAATGGCAGTGGCACAGCGCCCAGAACATCTAATGCCAGCAACCATGAAGGAGACCAAAATGACAAAAATGGAAGGGAGACCTACGCCAATGGTGCCAGGTCTAACAGCGCTCCTGCGCGATGTGGCAAAGTTATAGGCAAAAAACAAAACAAGCGCTCCAGCGCAACGTGGCGAGGTTTATGGCAAACTTTATACAAGCGCTCCTGCTAGGCGTGGCAATGTCTATGGCAAACACCCCGCAAGCGCTCCCGCGCAAAGGTAGAGTCAAGGGCAAAAACTAAGCAAGCGCACCAGCGCAATGAGGCAGAGTCAAAAGGCAAACACATTAAATAAGGAAAGACGGGCAGCGCTCCTGCGTGGCTCCGAAATACCTGAAAAGCGTCCTGCAGTAGAAGAAGGCGTCTGTTGAGGCACGGGTGTCAATACGAAGCGCCGAGCCAGGAGGAACCGCTGAAGTTATGCGGATTGCACCAGAAGCACTGAGGGACGTCGCGGCGGTTTCGACGAAGGAAGCTGAACCACTAACCGCCAGCAACCCGGAAGTGAGGAGACTCACTTCCGCATGAGCAATGGTTCACGCGCACACAGACACACAGGTGATAGGGGAAGGGGAGCGTCCTGACAAACCATGACAAAAACAGATGAAAGTAGAAAAGAGAGGTCATCACAGCTGTACTGTGTGATGACTGACCAAAATGCTCTCTGAGTGAAATCACCGGAAAGAGAGCTAAACACACAAAGAGGGACTTTAATAGAAATGCACCAATAGGAAACCTGCATTTCTGAATGTTGCAGCTAATAGTCAATAGCAATAGGTGGGTTTGCCAAAGCCACACAGAGAAATATTACAGGTCATCGCTGATGCTCAACCTAAATAGGAGCTGAAAGCAAAAACCTTCAGAGATAAGCAGTTTCGAGATTTCAGCCTTCTTACTTCAGCCTCCCCCAAGTTGCCATATGGAGGTGTGGGGTTATTGAGGTTTCTAAAACCACTGCACCCTGTGGCAAGATGGGACAGGGTGAGATAACTGGATGATTGATTGATATCATAAAACACTATAGGGCTGACTCTTAAAGCACCAAGGGCTAACTTTACTGGTGATGCTTCATTGCCTGATTGAGGCACGCCTGACCCTTGAGAGCAGAGCTGGGATTAAGTAGGGGCGGGCGGAGCTCGTGGAGCTGTACTGTGTAGAATTCAGCGGAGTTGCATAAAAACACAGTGGAATTCTGCTGAGTTCAGTTCCGCCCCACTTAAAACATGATTATTCAACCTTTAACATATATGTGCCCTGTAGCCCCTTCCAGTGCCCAGGACGCTTTGTTCGGCAGCAGTGCTCTTTATAATTTTGATTTGTTGTTCATCAGCTGTCGTTTTATGACTTTTTTGTTGAATGAATACAGAGCACATTCTTTCAGTGTTCACTGTGGCACACATAAAAAGGTCAACACAAAATCCAAATGCTATGTCATATAGTTTATTTATCGAAGACTCAGTTTAATTAAAAAATGATTGTGATTAAAAAGACCTCCGAGAACAAAGACTGCTCTTAAAGTAAAGTGAACTAACTGTGGGCCTCATAAGTAATTGCCAACAAACGTGCCCGCCAAATTGTAACATTTGCTCGGGGAAACATTTTGTAAGTCGTGAGAAAGGAAGATAAACTTGAGGAAGGTAATTTTTCTTTTTTAAATAATAGTGTATTACCTGTTCAAGAAACCTGACAAAGTACGTACAAATCATAATGCTACAATAAATATTTTAAAAATACAGTTAAAAATTACTTTTTTTGTCACATCACACACACGCATGCAGACATACCCACACACATGTTACCTGGCATACACACAGGCTAACGCACAAGCACACACACACCCTGATTATGAGTTGCTTGAGGTGCACCCCTCAATTATGAGCGGGCCATTGTCCACTGACCGAAATTTTCTGAGAGCAAGAACACCCGACCTGGAAATCCAGCAAATTGGCATTGGGAAAGGCTATGCAGCCTGGATCTGCTTTCCATAACCCATCCAACATTCAGACAAGACATTCTTCCAGCCTCCTTATTCCCCTCCCTCCAAGATCCGCTTTACACCAGCCCCCATACACATTTGCCACTTGTCAGAGGAGGTAGTAAATGTGTGTGTTACACCCCACTCCCTAGCACCGGGACACTCTTGGGAGTAGCTGCGCCTTTATAAATACCATATAACATAACATAGAAAAAAGGATTAATGGATAGAATGAATGTCAGTTACAAATAAAGGTAATGTGAAATACCAGTATACAATGCCGTAATCACAACTACGAAGATTTACATTAGAAATTAATAACGTACAATGACATCATCAGCATATCAACATATCGTGTTGGCAGTTTAAGAAACTGGGAAACAAAAATAAAATTGAACGTTTACATGTATTTATTGCTCCACTAAATAAGTGAATCTTTGAACCAATGCTCAAAGGAACCATTCACATTTCTTTTGCATGGGAAAGAGCTTGTGTGTGGATCTAGTTTATCATTTTATTACCAGCGCTCCAAAGCCGCAGCTTCTATAGACTGCCACCTACTTGCCTGCTGAGCCACAGCACCAGCTGTGTAGGCAGAATTTTATAAACAGAGCAAAGAGCATAAAATGGAGCACGGACAGCTAATACCAACTAAGCATTGCAGAGGGTGTGTGGTACGAGGTTATGCTGTAATTAGAGTCCAAGACCGTTTCTTGTTGAAGTAAGCCTTTTTAGTTAAGGAAGAAAAGCTTAACCGGAAGAACCCATGGCAACACAGCAGGCAGGCAGACGAGCCGAGAGCAGTGGCGTAGCTAGAGCTTCTGGTGTGCGGGGCTACAATTGGCAGGGTTTAAGTTACGATGCCACTTGAGGAAATTCGATTTTCGATCGTGATCGAATCGACCCGCTATTTTGTGCTCCGCCGCCATTTTGTGTTGCCCTCACTCAGGCAGCACGGCGAATATAGTCGTTTCTGCTTTTTCTGCAGCTTCGTGTCGAAATAAGCCTTCTGCCTCTATTTACAAAGCTGATGTTAGCACTGGCCGAGTACACTAATCCCCGTCTGGTTTTTCTAATCCCTGTCTCAACTATCTGTTGCTTCACACTATTCTCCTCTGACTTTATCTTATCGTCTGGCCTTCGCTGTCCTCTGCTAGTATTTTCTCGTTTCACAACTGTCCTCCAAAACAGACAAACGTATCTCGTCACCTGCGAGTCGACCACAAAACCTGTTAATGAATTAGTTCTTGGGGAGGGGTGACAAACACAGTTGGAGGAGAGGCTCTTCGGGTTATCCGATACTTTGTTTTCAAACCTTTCCTATTGGTTCTGTTCTATTTTCCAACCGTTCTTATTGGCTCTTTCTGTATGCTTTAGGTGTGTTCTTGGTTAATGTATATTTCACTTATGACCTATATAGGATTGTGCGCCACGGAGTGAAGTGACAGTCTCCTGAAAACATACCGTGTGTACTTCTAGGACAACTGTACTAGCTGCAGCTAATAAAATCTGATCTTTTACGCCGACGGAGTGTCCCCGTGTCTCTGTGTAGCTGAGCAGGAGAACCCAGGAGATTAAGGCGTACCCTGCGCCGCCGGACCCAAAAGGTTCCGGTTCCTCACACTCTCTGCTCTTCTGCAGGTGAAAGCAAAGTTCGGAGGTGCTGCGTGCCCAACACTAACCTCACTATCCCTGAATATACGCTGTAAGAGCTTTAGAAGATAGACAAGCGTGCCTGTGCAAAGAGGGCATGAAATAGCTGAGATTGGGTCATAAATTCAAAGCTGTTCTGAACAGGGGCCCCAAAATACGTTTGGCCCCGGGCTTCCAAAATCCTTAGGATGTCCCTGTTCTTATTCACTTTGCTCAGACCAGGAGGGGTAACAGTATGCTTTCATTTGGAAGTGCTTCTAGTCAACCACTGCAGGGAAGAAGTACGCTGGGTACATGTTATAGGGTTATTGTGACCTCTGAATGTTGTCTGGTTTTCTTGCCCTCCTGTAGGGGTGTTATGTGATCTACATTATTTTTTGTAGGAGGGTGGCATGGGCGTCTGTACTGTGTGCTTGTACTCTGTTTGTATGCTCACAACAAGGGTGGGGATGTCATATTGACATTAGGTATGTTCGAGGAGGGCGATCCGGCGCCCAGCCCACTGAGAAGTGCAATCTCAGTTGTATGATACCACTGCTCTAGAGGGGTTGTATTATCACCATGCTTCCATTCTGCACATTTTTGTACATGCCCTGTCTCGATTACTTCTTCTGCTCACAACTTGTTCTTAGATTATTGAATTCTTTACAAAAGCACTTTTTCGCCATACCATGCCACTTCTGGTATGGGAGCTTAAAATCCATACCGGGTGCATGCGGAGGAGTCTCCACTGAGAGGACTATATGTGCTAGCATTGTCTTTATACAGGCACATTTCAGGCAAGAGAGGCATGTGTTTCCAGCTGTTCAGGTCGCTGTAAATGAGTGGCCTGCAAGGGCCGCATAATGTCATTGTGTACACAAAGTACTGTTAGGATGGATTTTCTCTGCATTTTAATGTGAAGCATCAGAAGAGCACACCTCTTTGGCCACAGGCCAATGGGCTTTTACAAAGTTTCATGAGAACTCTCAAGAAAGCTATGATCATACAGCCTTAAGCACACACCAACAATTACAGGAAACAATTCCAATTGTAATGCTACATGTTATTCCAAATCAGTCCCACACCCATTTTCTGGTGACATATGTGAATTGTTAACAAATTCAAATACAATTTGTGACATGTCAGTGGAAACCCATGTGCATTATCTCACAAAAACCGTTTGATTGACTTGTTTCAGATGTTGCTTCAGTATCCCACAGTAGTCCAACACATCACAACATTATCCAAACTTAATGTTTCCAACAATATACATGCAATCACCGGAGAGAGAGCTAAACACACAAAGGAGGGACTTTAATAGAAATGCACCAATAGGAAACCTGCATTTCTGAATGTTGCAGCTAATAGCCAATAGCAATGGGTGGGTTTGCCAAAGCCACACAGAGAGATATTACAGGTCATCCCTGATGCTCAACCTAAATAGGAGCTGAAAGCTAAAACCTTCAGAGATAAGCAGTTTCCAGATTTCAGCCTTCTTACTTCAGCCTCCCCCAAGTTGCCACATGGAGGTGTGAGGTTATTGAGGTTTCTGAAACCACTGCACCCTGTGGCAAGATGGGACAGGGTGAGATAACTGGATGATTGATTGATATGATAAAACACTATAGGGCTGACTCTTAAAGCACCAAGGGCTAACTTTACTGGTGATGCTTCATTGCCTGATTGAGGCACACCTGACCCTTGAGAGCAGAGCTGGGATTAAGTAGGGGTGGGTGGAGCTCGTGGAGCTGTACTGTGTAGAATTCAGTGGAGTTGCATAAAAACACAGTGGAATTCTCCTGAGTTCAGTTCCGCACCAATTAAAACATGATTATTCAACCTTTAGCATATTTGTGCCCTGTAGCCCCTTCCAGTGCCCAGGACGCCTTGTTCGGCAGCGGTGCTCTTTATAATTTTGATTTGTTGTTCATCAGCTGTTGTTTTATGACTTTTTTGTTCAATGAATACAGAGCACATTCTTTCAATGTTCACTGTGGCACACAAAAAAAGGTCAACACAAAATCCAAATGCTATGTCATATAGTTTATTTATCGAAGACTCAGTTTAATTAAAAAATGATTGTGATTAAAAAGACCTCCGAGAACAAAGACTGCTCTTAAAGTAAAGTGAACTAACTCTGGGCCTCAGAAGTAAGTGCCAACAAACGTGCCCGCCAAATTGTAACATCTGCTCAGGGAATCATTTTGTAAGTCGTGAGAAAGGAAGATAAACTCGAGGAAGGTAAATTTTCTTTTGTAAATAATAGTAGTATTACCTGTTCAAGAAACCTGACAAAGTACGTACAAATCATAATGCTACAATAAATATTTTAAAAATACAGTTAAAAATTACTTTTTTTGTCACATCACACACACGCATGCACACATACCCACACACATGTTACCTGGCATACACACAGGCTAACGCACAACCACACACACACCCTGATTATGAGATGCTTGAGGTGAATTGATGTGAAATTCTGCACCCCTCAATTATGAGTGGGCCATTGTCCACTGACCGAAATTTTTTGAGAGCAAGAACACCCAACCTGGAAATCCAGCAAATTTGCATTGGGAAAGGCTATGCAGCCTGGATCTGCTTTCCATAACCCATCCAACATTCAGACAAGACATTCTTCCAGCCTCCTTATTCCCCTCCCTCCAAGATCCGCTTTACACCAGCCCCCATACACATTTGCCACTTGTCAGAGGAGGTAGTAAATGTGTGTGTTACACCCCACTCCCTAGCGCCGGAACACTCTTGGGAGTAGCTGCGAGCTTTATAAATAACATATAACATAACATAGAAAAAAGGATTAATGGATAGAATGAATGTCAGTTACAAATAAAGGTAATGTGAAATACCAGTATACAATGCCGTAATCACAACTACGGAGATTTACATAAGAAATTAATTACGTAGGATGACATCATCAGCATATCAACATATCGTGTTGGCAGTTTAAGAAACTGGGAAACAAAAATAAAATTGAACGTTTACATGTTTTTACTGCTCCACTAAATAAGTGAATCTTTGAACCAATGGCTCAAAGGAACCATTCACATTTCTTTTGCATGGGAAAGAGCTTGTGTGTGGATCTAGTTTATCATTTTATTAACAGAGCTCCAAAGCTGCAGCTTCTATAGACTGCCACCTACTTGCCTGCTGAGCCACAGCACCAGCTGTGTAGGCAGAATTTTATAAACAGAGCAAAGAGCATAAAATGGAGCACAGACAGCTAATACCAACTAAGCATTGCAGAGGGTGTGCGGTACGGGGTTATGCTGTAATTAGAGTCCAAGACCGTTTCTTGTTGAAGTAAGCCTTTTTAGTTAAGGAAGAAAAGCTTAACCGGAAGAACCCATGGCAACACATCAGGCAGGCAGACGAGCCGAGAGCAGTGGCGTAGCTAGAGCTTCTGGCGTGCAGGGCTGCAATTGGCAGGGTTTAAGTTACGATGCCACTTGAGGAAATTCGATTTTCGATTGTGATCGAATCGACCCGCCATTTTGTGCTCCGCCGCCATTTTGTGTTGCCCTCACTCAGGCAGCACGGCGAACATAGTCTTTTCTGCTTTTTCTGCAGCTTCGTGTCAAAATAAGCCTTCTGCCTCTATTTACAAAGCTGATGTTAGCACTGGCCGAGTTCACTAATCCCCGTCTGGTTTTTCTAATCCCTGTCTCAACTATCTGTTGGTTCACACTATTCTCCTCTGACTTTATCTTATCGTCTGGCCTTCGCTGTCCTCTGCTTGTATTCTCTCGTTTCACAACTGTCCTCCAAAACATACAAACGTATCTCGTCACCTGCGAGTCGACCACAAAACCTGTTAATGAATTAGTTCTTGGGGAGGGGTGACAAACACAGTTGGAGGAGAGGCTCTTCGGGTTATCCGATTCTTTGTTTTCAAACCTTTCCTATTGGTTCTGTTCTATTTTCCAACCTTTCTTATTGGCTCTTTCTGTATGCTTTAGGTGTGTTCTTGGTTATTGTATATTTCACATATGACCTATATAAGATTGTGCGCCACGGAGTGAAGTGGCAGTCTCCTGAGAACATACTGTGTGTACTTCTAGGACAACTGTACTAGCTGCAGCTAATAAAATCTGATCTTTTACGCCGACTGAGTTTCCCCGTGTCTCTGTGTAGCTGAGCAGGAGAACCCAGGAGATTAAGGCGTACCCTGCGCCGCCGGACCCAAAAGGTTCCGGTTCTTCAACTGGCGCCCAACGCGGGGCGGCTTCAGAGGTAGTGGTTCTGCCTAAAGGTCGTGAGGAACCCCGCAAGAAAATTCTGGAGGAATCGCGAGCCACATTAAGCGACCCATGTATGTCGAAAGTGGTCCAAAGGTCTTTTGCAGCGCGGTTACTCCTTCCTGACGGCTACTGACGACTGCTGCTCTGACTGCCGCCCTGCCTTGGCCCTCTTTCGATGATGTATGGTAAGGCGAGACGACAGACGGGGCCTCTGTTGGCGTAAGAAGACATCCTTAGTTAAGTATTTGGTGGGTCGCGCCCACAATTTTTTTGGTCCTTTGTTTGTTTTCTTGGTTCCTCAGTTCCTCTGATCCTTAGATTTGACTATTGCAATAGCCAAAGCCGAGGGGTAAGTGCATTTGTGCTGCGTAAACTGAGTTTGCCCCCTTGATGTTTGTGAACAGTCCGGTGAAATCACGAGATGCCTGGTCTGACTAAGTTTGGAAGAATTTGTTGCTTTGGTTGTAATAGGGATTCCCGGCTTGAGGACTCTTGTCCGATTCCTTCGGTTGGAACTCCCACTTATGAGCTCTACTCTAAACATGGTGTTGGCCCCATCGCCTTTAAAGAGGTATGGATCCGATACACGAAGAATGATGGTGTTTTAAAATGGCCAGAAAATGGTAGTTTTGAGCCTGGCATACTAGATAATTTGGAAGCAGTTTTATTCAAAAGAAAAGCCCGGCCGGCAATGTATGGCTCTTTCCGCCTTTGGCATAAGGAAGCCAAACAGAGGAAAATTAAGCAAGAAAAACGAGATAAGAAAGCACAGGTTATGACCATTATACAGGCTGCTCAACAGTTTAAAGATGGTGAAGTCGAAAATGCGATGGAAAGTTCAGAGAGACAGCATCGCATGACAATATATAAATGCTACCCGATGTTGCCAGCTTCCCCCTCTGAAAAAAGAAAGGATTTAGAAGAGGATTCCTTGATGTCTCACCTATTGAGATTGCCTCCGCCTTATGCACAAGGTGCTAATGCACCCCAGTTGTTACAGCCTGTTCAGCCGCCAGTTGCGCATCCGCCTGCTCCGGCTCTTCCACATTTGCCCCCTCAAGTATTGCCGCCTCTGCCAGTCTTTCCTTCGACTCCTTTGCCTTCGTCTTCTCTGCCCTCTGCTCCTCCGGTAATTACCGATTCCTTTTCCGTTAGTTCGCCTAATACTTTATCCCCTATTCTTATGACCAGTTCTCCGTCTATGCGTAAACGACTCACAGAAACGGTTTCTGGTCTTTTATCTTGTTTCTTTGATGCATTGAATGTGTCTCCGGCATTTTCTCGAAGAGAGTCTCGTAGTCAGTTCCCAGATTCCGAAGAACGAGAAATGTTGGACTCTCTTGCTCGTAAATGGATTGAAAAGGGTCCTCGGTATCGTGTACCTGATATTATGCCTACCATCTCACAATGGAATGCGCCTACGCAGAGATATGTTTTCAATGCTATGTGCAATACTCTTATTAAAGGATGGGAGGATATGGACTTGGGTTCAGTTCCTCAGGGTCTGTTAGACATTTAGGCCAATTTTGAGAAAGGTCTCATTGTGGGTTCTAAGGTTGAGGACGCTGTAAAGACACTTGTTTCCTTTAGAACCTTATTTTCCTCACAGACTTTTCTAGATTCCGATCCTTCATTTAGGTTGACACTGAAAAATTATCCAATGAGAGAGGTTCCTCCGGTATGGAGAGAAGAGGTTCCAGCAGCAGGTAACGTTCCACTTATTCCTGCTCACTTCCAGCGAATATGGGTACATGTCCCCTGGAAAAGATCCGAAGTTTTAGCCCTTAAACAGTCTCTACCAGATCCTCGTAAGAACCCTGCAGGCTATTATAAAGAATTGTCACAAACTGTTGAAGCCTGCATCATGAATTTAGCAGATATTGATATGTTGATGGGGAATGTAGTTCCACAAGCATTATGGGCTAGAATTCGTAAAGAGAATCACGCCCAAGAATTAGGTGGAGACTGGGATGCTATAATTGCCGCAGATAGAAACCAGGTGGGTGGTGCGAAGCCTGATGCTTTGATTTCAGAACTCCCTGGTATGATTATTACATTAATGAAAACGATGATGCCTGCCTTGAGAGTTAACTGGGATAAACTAGCCGCGTGTAAACAGAAGAAAGATGAGAGTGTCTCCGATTTCTTTACTCGTTTCGAGGAGACATTCATTGATCACAGTGGTCAGGACATGACTACTGAAGGTGGACAGCGGTTATTTGTGGATAAGTTCGTATTTAATTTGCTTCCCGAATTGTCGCATAAGTTGAAAGACTCCGAAAGTTCATGGGCTGTTTCTTCTTCAGCCCAGATATTGGCTACTGCTCAATATTATGAAAATAGAGATAAAGAAGAAAGAGATAAGCAAGAGAAAAAGACTAAAGAATTAAAAACTAAAGTTCTCTTGCAACAGGCTTATCCACCTCGTTATGCTCAGCCCCAATTTCAACAGCCTCCGCAGTTTCAGAGTGTGTATCAAAAGCCTGAGCCATATATTCCGCGACCTTTGTTAGGTCCTAATCAATGTGCCTATTGTAGAGAGGAAGGTCACTTCAAGAATAGTTGTCCGGTTTTATTGCAGCGAAATGGGACACCAACTGCTTCACGAGGTCATGCTGGCCTCCAGTCAGCAAACAGAGGTAGAGGTCGGGGTATGTTGACCCAAGAACAGCATTCCCTTCCTCCTTTCAATTCCGTGAATTACTTTGATCAGCAAAACGTTCGGTCTACACAGCACTACAATGAGGATTGTTATGTTGAAGACGGGAATGAAAGTCTTCATGCTAACTAGGACAGCCATGGACAAAGCAAGGGAGTTGTGTCGATTCCAGTAGATCAGAATGGACCTTATGTTAAAGTCATTACAATGGGTGTTTCAGAGCCATTTCTTTTAGATACTGGTGCGATGAGAAGTTCTATCATTCATTCAAAACTCCCTGGGGCACCTTTGTCTGGCTTAACGAATGTATCTGTAGGATTTTCTAGCGCCCCTGTTCGTAATCCGGTTTCTTGCCCTTTGCCCATTTCAATTGGTCCTTATGATTTGGAAGCTCCGCTTCTCTTGACGAATGGTTGCGGTGAAAATCTGTTGGGTTTGGACTTATTGAAAAGAATGCATGCTACGATATACTGTTCTCCTTCTGGTGTACATCTTACTTTAGGTCAGAAATTAATTTCTCCAATGTATTTGTCCAAAGATCAGTTTCCACCTGAATTGTTCTTCTCTTCCGGCAACGCTGTGGGCCACGCGTCCGAACGATGTGGGCTGTCTTGAGATCCCACCTTATGTTGTCACTCTCAAGCCTAATGTTGAATTGCCTCGTATTCCACAGTATAGAATTTCCACTGAAGGTGAAAAAGCGCTTTTAGAAATCATTCATGATTTGATCCAGAAAAGGTGTGGTTGAAGAAACGAGAGGAAACATATGCAACAATCCTATTCTTCCTGTTCTTAAACGCACTGATCCTTCTCAGCCACCTGTATATCGTTTCGTAATTGATCTTCGGGCAGTAAACAAAATTGTTGTACCACAATTTCCTGTTGTCCCAGATATCACTGCTCTGTTGACAATGATACCTTCCACAGCGACTTGGTTTTCTGTTATCGATCTAAAGAATGCCTTCTTTAGTATTCCCATTGCAGAAGAGAGTAGAGATATTTTTGGCTTCTCTCTTGGAGGCCGAAGCTTCCGGTTCAAGCGCGCACCTCAGGGCTATTGTGAAAGTCCCTCTATTTACAGCCAAGCTTTAAAATGTCATCTTGATACTTTTCATTTGCCGTCTGGTGCTGCTCTTATCCAATACATGGATGACTTGTTGATCGCCGCTAATTCAGAAGATATTTGCAAAAACGTGACTGTTGCATTGTCACGCCATTTGTTTAATCTGAATCATAAGGTTTCACCTTCCAAACTACAATATGTTCTTCGAGAGGTTACCTACTTGGGTCATCTCCTATCAAACGAGGGACAACGATTAACCCCAGAACTAATTCAGGCGATTGCGCAAATGTCTGTGCCATCCACACGAAGAGAGGTCCGTGCATTTCTGGGCATTACTTCCTATTGTAGGCAGTGGATCCCTAACTTCTCTCTGTTGGCCAAACCCCTGTTGGCACTTACTTTGAAAGATACACCTCATCCCCTTCCATGGACTGACGAATGTCAGAAGAGTTTCACTGACTTGCGTGCTGCGCTATGTACTGCTCCTGTATTGGGTACTCCCGATTACAGTAAGCCATTTACGCTATATGTTTATGAAAAAGAAGGTTGTGCGTTGTCAGTTTTAACACAGCGTTTTGGAGACAAACAGCGACCATGTGCATATTTTTCAGCTACGTTAGATCCAGTAGCTAAAGCATTACCAAGTTGTCTTAAAGCGACAGCAGCAGCAGCAATTTCTATTCGACAGTCTGCTGGAGTAGTGTTAGACAACACACTTATTGTTATGGTGCCGCATGCAGTAGATACCTTACTAAACCGAACGAAAAAACAGCATCTTACGAGTGCTCGTTTGTCTGGATATGAGTTGACACTTTTGGCTAGTCATGTGCACATCAAACGATGTAACACTTTGAATCCAGCTACTTTGTTGCCTCTTCCAGTAGATAAAAACGATGAAATACAACACGATTGTTTCCTCCGTACTGAGGAAGAGACAAAAGGAAGAATTGACTTGAAAGATACGCCGCTAGAGAATCCGGATGGAATTCTATGGGTGGATGGGTCTTGTTTTAAGCTTCCTAATGGAGATACAGTTTCAGCCTATGCTGTTACTACTTTGCGTACAGTTGTGGAAACAGCTCGTATCAGACACAATTCAGCTCAAGCAGCAGAACTGATAGCTTTAACAAGAGCATGTGTGCTGTCAAAAGGAAAAAGAGTGAATGTGTATACTGACAGTCAGTATGCATTTGGTGTGGCGTTTAATTTTGGGCGTCTTTGGAAAGAGAGGGGATTCCTTACTTCACATGGCACTAAAATACAACATGGTCAGTTGGTGACTGATCTTCTTGAGTCACTTTCTTTACCTGCTCAGATTGCAATTGTGAAGTGTAGTGCACACAAGAAGATTACAGTTGATGTTGGTCGAGGGAATGCATTTGCAGATGAAGTAGCGAAAAAGACAGCGAGAGATGCTACAAGTCGAATGTATGTTGCGGGTCCTGCGAACTGGGTTAGAGAGAGAGGAATGTATGAGGATACAGGAGAAAGTGTAAGGTCGATTCAGGAAGAGGCTACAGAGAAAGAAATGAGTAAGTGGAAAGAAAGTACAGGAATGTTAGATGAGATGGGATGTTGGGTAGAATTATCTGAGCACCAACGTTGGCTGTTACCAGACGCCTATGTACTTCCAGTAGTTACTATGGCGCATGGTCCAGCCCACTTAAGTGCGAAAGGTATATGCAAGCTTCTGGCTCCAGTGTGGCAAAATGAAGGAATTCCAAAGTGTGCAGACAATGTAGTAAAACACTGTATTATTTGTTTGATGTACAATCCAGGAAAGGGAACCCCAACTCCAGCGGGTCACTTTGCTCCTCCGACATATCCATTCGAGGTGTTACAAATCGATTACATTCATATGGAGAGATGCAATAACCTCAAATATGTTCTGGTGGTAGTATGCGCCTACTCCAAGTGGATAGAAGCATACCCTCTAAAAGACAATTCAGCCTTATCCACAGCCAAAGTTCTACGGAAATAATTTTTTCCTAGGTTTGGTTTGCCGCGCATTGTCTGGAGTGACAATGGAAGCGAATTTGTGGGCCAAGTCATGCAGAAAGTTTGTGGGGGACTTGGTATCAAGCAAAAGTTTCATGCGGCAAACCATCCACAATCAGCGGGTTTAGTGGAATGCTACAATGGAACCTTGAAGCTAAAGCTAGCGAAAGTGCAGGCTAGTACAGGACTTAATTGGCCCGATGCCTTACCATTGGCTCTTCTATCCACCAGAACTGCTGTACACTCTCGTTTGGGACTCAGCCCTTACGAAGTGGTGTTTGGACACCCAGCTAATATATGGGGAGTCCCTCGCACTAAGAAATACTCAGACTTGCCATATCCAATGTTGATTGATTACTTGCATGAACTTACAACTAAATTGCATGTTCTCCATCAACAGGTTCAGAGTGCTTTGTCGGAGGCCTCCACAGACCCAGGTCATTCCATCCGACCAGGTGACTGGGTCTACACTAAGAATTTCCAAAGGACGAAAAATTTGGAACCCAGGTGGAGGGAGCCTCGGTTGGTTCTCCTCACCACGAGAACAGCAGTAAAGGTCGAAGGAAAGAAAAACTGGATTCACGGCGTGCATTGTAAGAAAGTGCCTTTGCCTCTACCCTTTGATCAATGGATGCGTAAGGGCATTAGCAACTCTGAGAGCGAGAAGGTTCCACGATTTGTACCTTTTAGTGATGCACGCCTGAATGGAACATTGTCTGAGAAAGAGGACGGCGACATTCTTCAGGGAAAATAACACCACATCGTCGCTTGAATACGACAAATCCGAGAACATTGTTCCGAGACCAAACTGTACCTGACAAAGAACACTATAACCTAAGACCTAGACTGAAGAACACTTAAGATTTTCTCTCACCTATGTAGTATTCTATCCCGGTAGGAGTCTTGATTGTGACCTGAGTAGTGGCAATAGGCCTGCAGGACTTGCAGTGTCATAGGACATCAGATAATCATAATTAATTGATTAAGGAAGATTGCCGTGAGCATCCATTAGAAAGATGGAAACTACATCAGGGAAAAGAGAAAGAAAGGATAAAATGAAGGAAGAATTCTGTAAATTAATGTACAGTCGTTTTAGTATAACCTTGTGTATCATTATATCATTGTGTATTATTCTGGCGTGTATAAGTTGGATTATTTACGCTCTGCAGCAAAAAGTTGTCTCTCCTTCTACCTCTTTGTCTTCCTCTACTGTCTCTCCACATTATTTCCATACCCTTCCTCAGCATGAACTCATTAGAAGACCCGAGTATTACAACAATTCATTTGTCCAATTATTACATCAACACCAATTAGTGATCAATACAACTGACTGTTGGGTGTGTGGACTTATACCACATACCACAGAGAAAGGAATGCCGTATTTAGTTCTTCCGTTTTCTTATGAGGGTTCTGCTTGGGCTTATTTTGTTATTTTCTCCAATGCCTACCAAAGCAAATTCAGACGACCCGTTAGTTCATATATTGGTGGTCCGGATTTCAGTCATAGTTCACTGATAAAGGGAATGGTAGCTATGGCTAAAATCATGGAGAATAGTAAGATTTCCGTTGACGAAAGAAAAGCGTACACCAACTGGAACATCACCCATTATGTCACTAGCCTTAGTGATAAGGTTAAACAAGGGAAATCTTTACCGATTTGGACTATTCCTCAGCAGGGAAATTTCTGTCTGCAAATTAATGGTCCGTCTACTGATACCGTACAAAGAGACAACTGTTCCCACACATACGTCTACTCCTCTCAGAACTCGCCTCCTCTAGTACCATCCCAAGGCACGTATTTTATCTGCCACGATAGGGCTTACACGTGGTTGCCAACTGGTTTTTCTGGTACCTGTTATATAGCTTACCTTCTTCCCCCTACATACACCGCTTCTGCAAATCATCATCGAAACAGATATGGCAGAGGGATTATTGACTCAAAAGACACAGCAGGACAAGAGGGAGGAGATTTCCTCAAAGGAATTCTTCCTTTTTGGGGTCCGATGGCCAACAGCAGAAATATAAGGCAACTGGTTTGTGTCGTAGAAACCACTATAGACATCACTGTAGGAGCCTTAAGTAATATCATGGCAGAACTACAGGCAGATCGTCTTATGACGTTACAAAACCGAGTTGCTTTAGACTTTGTTCTTGCGGATCGTGGTGGAGTGTGCAAATTGATCGGGTCAAGTTACTGTATTTTCATACCTGATGACGCTCCGACAGTATACCACGCTATCTCTAAGTTACATATAATCTCTGAGTCGATTCATCAGGACAAAGGAGATTGGTCGTTATTGGAGTGGTTTTGGGGACTACTGTCCAAATGGGGTTTGAAGATATTGACATTCCTTGGAATAGTTTTGACCATTATTTACTCTTGATGCCTTTGTATGCACTGTGGTCCCACCGTCTGCGACCTGTGTGCTACTATGTACATCCCTAAACCCAAACCACAAGTAACAGAGAATATTAGAATGATGCTACAGCAACAGCTCGATGACCTCATGGCCATCGACATTGACTCAGATTAACGTGAGTCTATGTATCTTGCCTGAGTTCTGGCAAAAGGAGGGTCTGAGGAAATTCGATTTTCAATCGTGATCGAATTGACCCGCCATTTTGTGCTCCGCCGCCATTTTGTGTTGCCCTCACTCAGGCAACAAGGCGAACATAGTCTTTTCTGCTTTTTCTGCAGATTCGTGTCGAAATAAGCCTTCTGCCTCTATTTACAAAGCTGATGTTAGCACTGGCCGAGTACACTAATCCCCGTCTGGTTTTTCTAATCCCTGTCTCAACTATCTGTTGGTTCACACTATTCTCCTCTGACTTTATCTTATCGTCTGGCCTTCGCTGTCCTCTGCTAGTATTCTCTCGTTTCACAACTGTCCTCCAAAACATACAAACGTATCTCGTCACCTGCGAGTCGACCACAAAACCTGTTAATGAATTAGTTCTTGGGGAGGGGTGATAAACACAGTTGGAGGAGAGGCTCTTCTGGTTATCCGATACTTTGATTTCAAACCTTTCCTATTGGTTCTGTTCTATTTTCCAACCTTTCCTATTGGCTCTTTCTGTATGCTTTAGGTGTGTTCTTGGTTAATGTATATTTCACATATGACCTATATAAGATTGTGCACCACGGAGTGAAGTGACAGTCTCCTGAGAACATACCGTGTGTACTTCTAGGACAACTGTACTAGCTGCAGCTAATAAAATCTGATCTTTTACGCCGACGGAGTGTCCCCGTGTCTCTGTGTAGCTGAGCAGGAGAACCCAGGAGATTAAGGCGTACCCTGCGCCGCCGGACCCAAAAGGTTCCGGTTCTTCCCGATCTCTGCTCCACTGCAGGTGAAAGCAAAGGTCGGAGGTGCTGCGTGCCCAACACTAACCTCACTATCCCTGAATATACGCTGTAAGAGCTTTAGAATATAGACAAGCGTGCCTGTGCAAAGAGGGCATGAAATAGCTGAGATTGGGTCATAAATTCAAAGCTGTTCTGAACAGGGGCCCCAAAATACGTTTGGCCCCGGGCTTCCAAAATCCTTAAGATGTCCCTGTTCTTATTCACTTTGCTCAGACCAGGAGGGGTAACAGTGTGCTTTCATTTGGAAGTGCCTCTAGTCAACCACTGCCAGGGAAGAAGTACGCTGGGTACATGTTATGGGGTTATCATGACCTCTGAATGTTGTCGGGTTTTCTTGCCCTCCTGTAGGGGTGTTATGTGATCTACATTATTTTTTGTAGGAGGGAGGCGTGGGCGTCTGTACTGTGTGCTTGTACTCTGTTTGTATGCTCACAACAAGGGTGGGGATGTCATCTTGACATTAGGGTGTTGATTCCGATCCTGTAAAACCTGGGTACGAATGGTCGGACGGAGCGTTTTTTCCGTCCGACTGGTACCCGGGAAAAACACCTTACAAACTCGCAAGTACGATTTGCACAGAAATACCATTGCCGCCCGAGTCGGAAAAAACACCGACCGGCAACATTTTACATACAAATCTCTTTCGGGACGGCGCACATGCGACGTCCGGATGGAGTCAGGCAGCGTTTCACGGACCAGCAAGTACGATTCGTGCCGACGTCACTCCGCACGCAGCAGTTTTTACGGGAGCCAAAAACTGCCGGGAAAGTGAGGACGACGCGAACAAGGAGCCCCGGCACGCCAGGGACAGCGATGGACCCCAACCTACGCGTCCTCCCGGCCCTCATAGCCTACCACCTCGTATACAGAAACCGACGCAGACGCCGCAGAAGGTCAGAACAACCCCCAGGGGCAAAGGGGGGGTTGTGTGTGTGTGCAAGGGTCAGGAAACATAACCCACACCCCACAAATAACTACAACATCATGCACAGCAATTACCACCATGGACTGGTCACTTCGGGGGGCGTGTCCACCAATCCCGCATCCCGCCACAACGGAAGTGGACGTGGACGCATACCCGTCACCACCACAATGGTGGTATGGCACATACCACGCCCACCCCTACGTCACACCAACTACGCCGGTACGGCCTGTACCCACGTCTCAAAGGCAAGGGTACGGGCCGCACCCCCAAAGTTGGGGTGCCCTAGAGGTACGGGCCCCACCCAGCCCATCAGCGCGTGGGTACGGCACATACCACGCCCACCCCTACGTCACACCAACTACACCGGTACGGCCTGTACCCACGTCCCAAAGGCATGGGTACGGACCGCACCCCCAAAGTTGGGGTGCCCTAGGGGTATGGGCCCCACCCAGCCCATCAGCACGTGGGTACGGCACATACCATGCCCACCCCTACGTCACACCAACTACGCCGGTACAGCCTGTACCCATGTCCTAAAGGCATGGGTAAGGGCCGCACCCCCAAAGTTGGGGTGCCCTAGGGGTACGGGCCCCACCAAGGCCATCAGCGCATGGGTACGGCTCGTACCACAACAGTGGACAGATACATAGGGATGTGTGCCTATCACTCCCAGCAGTGCCCAGACATATGAGGGGTGGGTGCCCATCACTCCCAGCATTGCCCAGACATATGAGGGGTGGGTGCCTATCACTCCCAGCAGTGCCCAGACATATGAGGGGTGGGTGCCGAGGACCCCCAGCAGTGGACAGAAACATGGGGGGTGTACATCATTATCCGATGACCACAGCTCAATGGGTGAATGTACGTATCCCTAACTTAGGACAATGATGATAGTGCCATAAAAACACATCACTGACAGCAGTGTCCCACTCCCATGAGGATGGACGTCCTACCCCCACTGCATGACACACCACATGGCTTAACATTAGGGCCGGATAGGATCGACCTTTTCAAATTGAATTGCCTAAGCTCCCTTTAAGAATTCCATAATGGTATATGAGGAAACCAAAACAAAAGAAAAAAAAAAATGACACACCACATGTGGGTGTGAGGACAAATTACACATGCATACCCACCCCTGGCGGAGGCAGCACAATACACACACTGAGATCATGCCACAAGACTGCACCCTCATGTCAAACAATACTAAACAAAGAGAGCCAAAGGGAACACACACTGTCACCCACATTCCACGAATGATAGGAATGTACAGGTGCCGGGGCAGCCAACAAGTCGTTGCCCCCCATGGAAGTGAAAGGGTGGAGTACACACAGATACAATGCCCACAATTGTCAGGCAGGTGCCCAAATACCCTGCAGAACACGTAACACATGTGTGTGAGGCAGGGAGTACACACATGCAAAGTGCAGAAAAGGGAAAATGTCCACATGAAGCCATGTCAATATACGCCATACACAAGTACAGTGCCCACCAAGGATGCCACAAACGATGCAGGTGGAGACATTGCAGAGCATGCATGGCCAAAGTCGAAGGGATGTGTCACACACCGAGGCAATGTTGACACAGCTCAGCACAACAATTGGGAAACACCCTGCAGGGAAGATGACAGGTGCCACAGAGGAAGGAACACACCATGGGACAATGTCACCATGCAGTAAGAGCCAACATGACCTACGAATATATGCAGACACCTTGTGACGGCATGCAGATACCAGGGTCCACCCCATGAGCAGGACATAACAACATTTACCAGACACCCAACACATCATCACCACCCCAACTCAGGGAGCAGCAGCACCGGCAGCAATACCAGAATAGAAATAGTGTGCAAACGATAAAATAACAACCACATTCAGCATCTCGAAGAAAAGTAGCCACAGTACACCATTCAACAAGCCCATAGGCCACACCAGATGCGAAGTACCGTGGGGGACACGTAGGGACGCGTCTCCCCATGCTCGCCTGCACAGTACACTGTACCATATCATCCACAGAAGGGGGGGCATCATGTGGGGGGAAGAGCCAGGCACCGCAGGACCAGGAGGGGCACGGGTAGGTGTCGTGGGTGCAGGGACGGATGACTCCACCACAGGGGGTGGGGCAGCGCCAAAGGAGGAGGGCAGTATGGCGCTGCACACGGCTGCAAGCTCTTCCAGTGTCTCCCCTGCACCCGAAGGCACCACAAGCCCCAAGAAGGGAGGGGGGGTCGGAGGGTTGGGTCGCAGCGCAACTGGGGGAGGGTGTGGACAGGGGGGGGGACTCAACTACCCTGCCCGGGGAATACCTCAAACGCTTGCGGGGCGGTGTGACACTGGGGCTGAGGGACGGACTGGCCATGAAGGAGAGTCTGTCTGACTGTTGGGCAAGAGAGCCAAGGGGAGTGGTATTGGAGGTAGTGGGTCGTGAGGAATGCAGACTCCTACTGTGACAGCGTGGCTGCTGTTTGCCCCCCGACCCAGTGCCTGTGCTTTCTCTCTCGTGTGTGCGTGACAGAAGGGGTGCGCTTGGTCTTCCATGGTTGTGTGCTGCCTGTGTCCGGTGTGGTGCGTGCATCGGGACGTCTGGGTGTGCATGGGACAGGCATGGCAGTGGGAAGTGCGGATGGTGCCGGGGTAGGGGGGGGACGGAGCGATGCAGGAGACCTACCGCTGCCGTCAGTGACGAGTCCATGGACCTCAGCAACATCCGGTGGTCAGACATCGCTGATGACATGCCCTCCATGTACGACACCATCCGTGTCAGCAGTCTGGTTTGGCCATGGAGGAAACGCCACAGCGATGTCCGAGCACCCTGCAACTGGCGCTGAATGTCCACAGACTCTGCATTGACGGCAGCAGGGGAGACAGGGGCAGGGGGTGCGGTGCCTGGCACAAAGGAGACATGTTTGGCATACCACATACTCCCCTCAGAACCCAGAACCCCTCATTCGACTAGCTAAGTGTCCCATTCGTTAGCCGAGGTTGAGCTCGGTGGTCCCAATGTATAGACAACCCAGAACAAGCGACTTACAACATTCTCAGGAATGGTGGGAATCAGACATACCTGTTCGTAATTATTCTCAGATCAGTCCACAACAGAATAGACAAAGACAAGGTAAAGTTGAAAGAGTTCATTCAATGAACCTCGCGTCCTAAGATGCAGGACTGTGGCTAATATAAGCAGACAAATGGTTAAGGTCAGAAGCATCAGCACAGTAGCAATATCATAGACAATGAAAGGAGCAATCATAAGAAACTGACAGTGGAAACAGCAACCATCCTGTCGACCAGGAAACTAATAGTAGTATCAGTCGACTAATAGAAGGTCTCTAGGTTTGAACGGGGGACCCCCACCGTACAGATCAGCTCAGTGGAATCACATCACAGGATCGTCTAGTCCCATCTCCTGCTAAAGTCCTCCATCACAATGAAACGAAAACGTGCTGCACTGCAATATGGTAAGCACTCGTCCATCAGGTATCTGCAGCTGCGTGCATGTCATGGCTGAATACTGGGAGGATCAACCTGCACACAACAACATGCACCGTCTAGTCACCCAGACTGTGTGTGTACACAATGTACAGTACAAGGTCACTGCTCACTGTGAAGGATGTCAATCAACAGACAGTCCTCATGTGAAGTAAACTCGAGTAGGCATTTCTAAAGTAATAACGCGGTGGTGCCAACTTTGCATTGTACATAGGGAGACAGGAATCGTCCCTACACCCCCCCTTGTTTGTACCACTAACCACTAGGGGAGCAAATTCGAGTACGCAGAGTTCATGTGTGATAGAACGGAACCAAGGGCATGAACTGGAAGTCCATAGAAGGGAAGCGAAAAAGTCAGGAAAGAAATGTCAATTATGAACTATGTTGAAGGGCAATTACCCATGTAAAAGGGGAAAAATATCACATCGACGGATGCACCATGAAATGAGCAGGGCTTAAGTCATTCCATCCAGGTATAAGCACAATAAGTTGCAACAGCTTCCAAGAGGAAATCATCTGAACGTTCAGCAAAATTGTCTGCCATCCAGTTCAGCAGGGGGAAAGAACACACGTGTTCTTCAACAATCGGGGCATCCAGCACAATTTGTGGACAACAGGTGGGGACATCGAGATAACTTCTGGATAAGAATTAATTTGCAGCCGTTCCGATGTCCCAATTGCCTAGGACTCCATGTGCAGCAGCACAGGCCATGATGCTGACGCCGGAACAGTCCAACTCAGGAGCCAATAAGAGGCCCATCAGTCGATCAAAATCCGGGTCAGGAGCCACCGAGTTAGACAGGCACAAATCCAGAGCCCATTCGAATGGACAATCTAGGCAATGAAAGACAGGTTGCACGCAGGTAAAGAACGGAAACCGGAAGGACAATCCATAGGCACTGCTTAAGGTCGCCAGCGGCAGAGTGCCGTAGCATTCAAGCATCTTGTTCCGAAGATGGAGCAGCCGGTGCATGCTGTCTTGTAACGCAAGTTGTGAAGCCACAGCGTAGTACGCAGATCAATTATTGCACCCCAGCTATGAGGGCGAGACGCAAAGGGACACCTCCGAAGACGCTAGACAAAATCGAATGATGAAATGCGGGGATCACACCAAACAGAGTTTGGAAGGAGGTCACAAGGCCGGAGACCACAATGTAGAAAAAACACAGCCAGGCCACCTGTTGACGAGGCATGAAAGATAGTCTGAATCCGAGTCCAAAATATGTAGTGGGAGATCAGTGTTAAAAAGCGCTTGCACCTCTTTGCACGTGTGAGCTACGTGAAGGACAAATGTTTCTCGGGATGAAGTCAACACGACTTGTTTGTGAGACAATGGAGGCCTTATTCTGCTCATCTTGTCGGACTCAGCTTTCAAGGTTGGAATGGAAGGCCAGATGGATACATCCAGCTGGCCATGCGGGGGTGGGAAAACGACGGAAGGACAGAAAACCACTCGTAGTGATACAGTCACGATGTCAGGAATTCCCGGAAGCATCCCACAGCAAGCTTCATCATTGTATAACACATAATTACCGTTAGCAAGCAGTGCACAAGACGGGGTCATGACTGGCACACAAATCCCTTACAGAATACAAGCTACATCATGAGCGTGCATGTAACAAGCACCATGCAATTGAATGTGCCTACACACCACAGAAGGATCCGGAGTGGAAGTGCACCCTTCAATCTTAAATACACCTCCTTGCCGTCTCTCACGCACCTGTTGTCGCCTAGCACGGACACAAGGGACCCGAGCAACTGGGAGGGCGGTGATGAGAAGGGAGGGTGCGGCGAGAGATGGAGTGCTGCTTTCAGCTCTGGGAGCAGCCTCCGCCCCCTCTGGGAGCTCAGCCTCGGACCCGTCAGCGTCATAGTCAGTGTTGGGACTGGACAGGTCCTCCGCCTGACTCCCCTTTGCCTCCGTGCCACTTGCTGCGCCAGACTCCCCAGCACTGGTGGCCCCAGTGCCGGCTACCTCCCCCACGTCCGTGCCAGTGTCTCCCTCGGTTTCCCCCGACGATGCTGTGGCCAAGGTGAAGAGACAGGATATGACCAGACACTTGTATACATATGACACATGAGTCCAATCTACATAGGACACAGCGCATAGCATGAACGGCAACATGAGTGACATCTACAATACTACAAACATATGTAGGCCCTGCACCACACAGTTGGTTTACCCACCATGCCACTTGGAAACAATGGGGAGCATGACACAGCAGCAAATTACTTGTTCTAAATCGATACAGAGGCGCTACTCACTGGGGACAGTCGAGCACTGCATCGCTGGCATGGCACAGTCACCTACACCCGCAACTGTCCCCCGATGCCAGGGACACAGATAATGACACCTCACATGTAACTACCGGCGTTGCACGTTGTGACTATGTCATGTGAGTGTCATGTGTTCTCATGAGCTAGCTGTATTTGTTCCGTGACATGCATCTGCATTTGCTGCATCCAACATGTGTGTGCATGTCGATGGGCATGGCACACTATTACGCACACCAGGCCACATGTGGAATCAGACGTAACGGGTGTATTTATGCATCGCACATGGACTTGCGAGACAAGGACATATCTGCGTAGCCTCAATGTATGTGTCATCATACCTGACATGTACCCCTTCATGGCAAGGTGTGTGGACGGTCCTGTTTCAAGGACATGCGACCTGTGCCTCTAGTGTCCCGCAACCGGTCTGTGTGATAATACATCCTTCTTATGCACATATGTGGATGTCTGTCACTCCTGTAATGCGTCAGCCTCTTCACTTATACTGGCCCACAGCTAGTTCCATGGCATGTCATGTTGACCTTGCGCACCCACGTGTGTAGCTGACTGTTGTTAGGGGTGTTACCTGGCTGGCATACGTGTCCTGGATGCATTGCACAGTACAGACTCAGTATGTAGCATATGTGTAGTAGCTGTTGAACATGTGCTCAGTCCATTGTCAGTGGTGTAGTGCTGTACTCAATCTTCGTTATTCCTTCCAAATTTCTGCAGGGCACCGCCTCTCCCCCGCCCAATGCCAGACTTAGCTGCCATGAGGGAACGTGACTGTATACGCCGCTACCGCTTCTCCCAACCGTTGATTGACGACTTGACCACAAGGCTCGAGCCACACCTCCAACCGCTACACAGGTATCCTACTGCACTGACCCCCAAGATGAAGGTGACATTTCTTTGCCACGGGTACGTTTCAGTTGACCATAGCTGATGTAGGTGGCATGTCCCAGACCATGTTCAGCCGTGTCCTGCATGATGTGTTAGAGGCCATGTTGGTACACCTGGATGAATTCATAACTTTTGCAACTCGTGAGCAGTTGACAGGTGTCAAGGGTGAGTTCTATGCCCTGGGAGGGATGCCCCATGTCATTGGGGCCATTGATGGGACACACGTGGCTTTGGTGCCACCACACGCACAGGAGGTAGCCTTCCGTAACCGCAAGCATTATCACTCCATCAATGCCCTTGTGGTATGTCTTGCTAACATGATGATATCCCATGTCTGTTCCCGTTTTCCAGGATCAGCACATGATGCCTACATCATGAGGCGTAGCAGGGTGCCTGAAATGATGCTGCAGCTGCCCAACGAACGTGCATGTCTTGTTGGTGGGTATACTCTGTTAGTCCTGTATTTAGCCGTTTCTTCATATCTTACTGCTTCTCCTGACCCACTTCTGTCCATGATGTTTCCATGTAGGGGACGCTGGCTATCCCAACATGCCATGGCTGATGACGCCTCTCCGCAACCCCAGAACAGCCGCAGAACACCGGTACAACGACACCCATGGGCAGACGAGGCGCGTGATTGAGAGGACGTTTGGACTCCTGAAGAGCAGATTCCGGTGCCTCCACAAGACCGGCGGCGTCCTCCCATATGCCCCGGTGAAGGTCTGCAAAATCTTCCTGTGTGCTGCATGCTGCACAACATGGCAGTGGAGAAGGCCGTGCCACTCATCCTGGATCCTGATGAGCAAGATCATGCACCCGTGGAGGATGAAGGGCTTGGGCATGGGGCAAGTGAGGATGAGGATGAGGATGAGGATGAGGACAGCCGGAGTCAGCTGATCCGCAACTTCTTCTCATGATGGTGAGTCCCTGTGTCGGAGTGTGCACGCTTAGTGCCTTGTGTGGCATGTGTTGCAATGTGTGTGTCGAGCTGACAGTGTGCCAAGTGACTTGGAGGTTTGTTCTGATGTGTCATACAAGTGCTAATGTCATTCCCCATGCAGGAACACAAAAATCATTATTTCCATGGTGACAACATCAATCCTGTAGAGTGCATGTACATGTCTGCGGATTACTAGCTCCTCGCTGACTTGTTGTGTGTCTGTCCTCCCCAGGTTCCTGCGGCTGTCGTCTGCTCATGTCATCATTGCACTCCTGCTATTCCTCATGATTATTGCAACGTGTGCTGGATCAGAGTTACATGCACAGAGATGGTGAAAAGTCTTTTTGGGTAAGGAGTGCAGAAAGGCGTTTTGTGGGTGGTACGTGTTTGTGATATGTGGGGACTGCTCCTGTGCATGTTGTGTTACCATGCATACATGTCGACTCACCATGGGCCACGTGACGTGTTGCATGGCTCCCATGAATTGATAGTCACCCTGATAGTCATCTGTCATGGATTGTGGATTCTGATGAAGGCATCAATGTGTGTCTAACGTCCCTCAGGAACATACGGGATGGTCATGCTGGACATGGTGTGGGACATCCCCATATGAGGCTCAATGTGGAATTGTAGACTCGCCGTGTGCAGCAAGGGGTGTGAGGCTCAACCCCTTCACTTGTGTGCCAGCTCAGTAGGATTTACCACATCTGTGTGTTGCAGGGGGTGTCCAGTGTGGGTCACACATGTTCAGCCGAATGACCTGTGATTCTGTTCCAATGGATGCAATTCCATTAGTGTGAGGATGAGTAATAAAGGTGTTCGTCATACTCCAAGGTGCCTCGTCTCTGTCAATGCTGGTCTCTTGCCACATGGCATGCGGCATCTCTGGCATACTTGCTGTAGATAATGCATAGGAGTCCATGTGTAGTTTAGAGACATGCATGCAGTTGTTCATGGATTAGGCTCCCTATTGGGCATGTAGTACATGGTCGTGTATGTTTTTTTGCGAGGTCAACCACACAATGGGCCATCACCAGTTGCTGAGGGTGTGTCTCCAGTGCGCAGGTCGGCCTTCAGTTTCCTGATCCGGTGTAATGGTTCTTTGGTGATTGTGCATGCATTGTCTCTGGGTGTGCCATGTGACACTGGACACTCCTCACTTTACACACGCACCTGTTGCAGTTGTCCTTCTGACATCCTAGTCTTTCTGTGCAAGATGGGCCATTTGGCAGGGAGATGGCGCCTGCTGCTGCAGGCCCTGCACAGGCACCCAGTGGCCACACACACAAGATGTTGTGCATCATGTTTGGCTCGCTCACATATGCCATGCTAGTCCACTGCATCTGTACCTCATGCTGCAACGCCCTCTGCATCATGCACATGATCCACAGATAGATCCACTCCAAGTTACGACAGACCATCCCCCCAGGTCCATGACAACATCCATCTCATATACTGCCCTGCCCTCTACGGAGCAAGTACAACCAAACTCCAAGGACACTGGTCCACTTCCAGGGGGCATCTGCACACCTCAGCTTCTACACCCTGCGCCCCAGCCACCTCACCGTCCACCATAGATAGCTGCAATGGATCACTGCTGCAGGATGTCCTCCACACACCCCACCCACACTCAGGAGGCAGTCCACAAACCCGACCCCACACCAACCTTGTACGTCTGTCATCCTAGATTCCGTTGGTCCATCTCCCTGCATCCAACCTTGCCCCGGCCACCGTTCTTCACATCCACCGTACTCCAGCATACAGGACATAGTTCTCCCACCTGGCCACAAATACCTGGGACTCCCTCCCCAGGTACCTCCACATGGGCCATGGCCTCTACGCCTTGATGATGATCTCCCAAATAGGTCTGTCCGCACAGTTTAGCAAGCCCCCCTCAGCAGCCATAGGCCATCACAGGTGAGTGTTGTGCTCCATGCCTACATTGAATGATACTTGTGACCCATGTGTGTCCTGTACCAGACTCTGTTCCCAGGGGATGGATGGCTGGAGTTGGTTCAACACTCAGGCATAGTTAGACATTTCCACACACATATGTCGTAGAATAATACAAAATGACAGCAACATCTCCTGTGCATAACAATGTGAATTTATTTTTGGTGGGGTGAGTCTTTTGGTACATGTACTAAGGTGCTCTACCGTGGGAATAGAATCCAAAGTTCACTGGGGGAGATGGCATCCTTGGCATTGGAAGTCATCAGAGTCCAGACCACAGTGTTGGTCATCATTGGTCAGACTGGGACCAGCAAGTCCATGTGGCAGAGAATGTCATTGGGTGAGGTGCTGCTGTTGCACCAGAGGGCCAGGTGCCAGGCCAGGTGACCTGGGAGATGGGGATGGTCCGCTGACTCTCACGGTCTTTTATGTGGACAACCCACTTTCCTCCGGGGACCCTCAGATGCAGGCCTTGACGATGCTAGGGACGCTCCGTCAGATGAATCCTCCTCCTCTTCCTCCCTCCCTGTGTCTGGTGTTGGTCTATGCCTGGTGGCACAGGGAGGGTTTGCCAGACTTTGGGCGATCTGACGGAGTGATTGGCTCACGTCCCTGTGCACCGCCAGGAGCTCAGCCAGTCTTGCCTCCATTCGTCCTTGGTGTTGTTGGTGACTGGCATGATGCTCGACCCGCAGGTTCTTTATCTCATCGAGGGTCCCCTGCATCCCGGAAAGTATGGACACGACCTGGTTGATGCCTCTGGTGTCACGCCGGTATGAGTCCAGGATGTTGCGTATGTGTGACATACCGGAGTCCTGAGCTGGCTGGTCAGGTTCGCGCCTCCGCCTGCCTCCACTCCCACCACCCCTGCCCACACGAGCCTGGCCTGCCGTTGTGGGCACATCGGGTCTACAGGACCCCTGAGGGATGGCATCGGCAGGGTTGTCTGCCTCCTCCTGGGTGCCCGCAGAACCTTGTCCCTCGTGGTCAGACTGGCTGTGTTGTTCAGTGCGAGCAGGGATCCTGGGTGTGTCCTGGGATGTGGCGGGAATAGGGGTGGTGGTTGGCACAGATGTACCTGACGCAGGTGCTGCAGGTGCTTGTACACCAGAGGGGCCAGGTTGGTCGGTGTCATCCACGGAGTGGTAAGAGTCGTCGCTGCCGGTGGGATCGTCTTCACGCGGTGCCTGGGACTGTGATTCTTCCCCCCCAGTGTTGGGGGGAGATCGTCGACGTTGCCCTGTGTGTGAGAGAGAGACAATGTTAATGCTGTTTCATGCCACATCCATGTTTCATACATATTCAAGTTGACACAGTTCCCCCAGGTAGTTGGATGTCCCTGGCATTCCTCTCAGTGTCCACTTGGGGATGGGAATGTTGCGGGGACAGATTGGGATGTTCTCCTGAGTGTGTGGCCTGTAGATAGTTGGCTCTGATCAGGCGTGCAACACCCATTGGGCTCACCGAGCTTCTGCCCCCCCCGTCATGTGTGTCAGCCCGGCTGAGACAGCCTCGCGGGCTGGCGTCTGTCTAATTGCAGCCGGACCCGAGTACTTCACAGGTATATGGTAGACCATTTACTCGTAAATGAGGCTTTTGTTGTGTTTTCACCCCTTCTTACAGCCACTCTGCCTATGCCTGGTAGATTTAGCCCCCCCCCCCGAAATCTTTTTCTGCCCCCCCCGGAAATTGGCTCTAGTTGCCCGCCTGGTTCTGATGCTTACTTGGCTCCGGATTGGTCTTGTTGTGTCACATGTCCATTGTGGGAGTGGATGTATATGTTGCCTGCCCCGGGGGTGTGTGCTTTTGTTGGGGGGGGTGACCGGGCGTGCTGTTGTGTGTTGTGTGAGTTGTAATTGGGTCTCCCAGGTGATGTGTGTGTCCCCTCATGGAGTATGCTGGCATGACAGTGTGTGTGAGTTCCTGTGCTAGATGCCTGTGCTTGTGGAGTTGGTGTTTGAGTGTACAGTGGTCCCAGGACGGCCTTGTGCTGCATACAGCAGGGCCCAGTGTCAGCGACCTTGTTAGTATTTTGCCAGTCCCTGTGCATTGTGCATGGGTATGTCCCTAGGCCATATGGGCTGAGGACATTGGTGTCTGCGTCTCATTTTCACGATGTGTTGTGTGGGGCCCACCCTCCCAGCCTCCCGGACATCCAGTCTTGTGTTTGTGGCTGTTGTAGCCTTGGACATGGCCTTGCCTTAATTTGTGAAGGGTGAATGGTGACGTTCGTGGCATGGGCGTGGTAATTGAGTGTGGTTGTGTGCGGTGAGTGCTTGGAGGTAGGTGCGTGCATTTGTTGTTGTTGGGGTGTGGATGCCATTCCCCCCATGTTACGTGAGTTGTTTGTGTACTCACCAGGCTCTGCGACTCCTTCCACTCCGTGTAGTCCCACCGGCGGTAGCATGGCCATCACCTTCTCCTCCCAGGGATGGTAGTGTACGGGTCTGCGGGGCGGCCCACCTCCAGTGATGTTGGTTTGGGCATGTTCTTCATTCATTTTCCTCTTGACCGCCCTGCTCAGATCGTACCACCTGGCTTGGCATTCATGCCTGGTCCTTCGAACGGGCGCAACAGCATTCACCTTGTCGACGATCCTCTGCCACATGGCAGATTATTCAGATATGCTGGTCTGTCTGACCATTGTTCCAAACAGCTGTGGCTCGACTCTGATGACTTCGTTGACGAGGAGCTCCAGCTCCGCCGTAGTGAACTTTGGATTCTTGTCTGTGGGCATGGTGTGGGGTGTGGGTGTGGGCGGTTGTGGGTGTGTGGGTGTGAATGTGTCTGTGTGTGAATGTGAAGAGGGGGATGTTTGTGGGGGAGGTTGTGTGAAGGTGTGTGAGTGGCGGTGTAGCTAAGGTAGGAGTTATGTGGGGTGGTTTGTGTGTGAGCTCTGTCCGCAGTAGGTCTGTTGCAAGGGGTCATGATTTGTGTGTGTGGGCCCTTTTTTTATTGGTCAATTTGTGGGTGTGGCTGTGTTTGAATTTTGGTGGGTGTGTTATAAGAGGTGGTTGTGTTTGGGGCCTCTGTTGGCCAGTTTGGATGTGGCAGGTCAGTCATTGAGTTGTATTTTGTCGTGTAGACGTGTTTTGTGTTTTTGTGCGAGTCGCTTTGGCCCTCCTTGTGCTGTTTTCCACAGTCCTGGTTCTGTATGTGTCTTTTTCGGGTAGGTACGATCCGTACCTTCGCGATGCTGTGTGAGGGTGCTGTGGTACGGTGTTGGTGTGCGGCAAGTAAATGCGTGGGGGGGCTGGGGGTAAAGTGCGGACAGGGTGGTGTACGGTGCAGACATATTGGGGGGGGGCTGTACGGCTCGTACACGGGCATGAGTTTACCCGTGTACATGTGTGCTTCAGCGCTGGCTCCGTACAGGCCTTTTTACGTGCGATTGTGTATTCAGACGGGCGGCTGGGATCGTACTTGCGCGCTCGGACTTGTGTTTTACAATTTGTAAGTTAAACTTTCCGGATCACTTTCGTACACGTTTCCAGACGATATTCGGACGTGGACACTTTCCGACGCACGCTCGTAGACTTTTCCCAACACTATTCGTAGTTATTTTTCACGTCCCAATCGTACTTGCCAGTTTGTACGGTACTTGTGCGACTCGTACGTAAAAAAATACGGATGCGGGTCGTACGCAAATTATTTTTGCCGGATCGGAATCGGCACCTAGGTATGTTCGAGGAGGGCGATCTGGCGCCCAGCCCACTGAGAAGTGCAATCTCAGTTGTATGATACCACTGCTCTAGAGGGGTTGTATTATCACCATGCTTCCATTCTGCACATTTTTGTACATGCCCTGTCTCGATTACTTCTTCTGCTCACAACTTGTTCTTAGATATGGAATTCTTTACAAAAGCACTTTTTGCTATACCATGCCACTTCTGGTATGGGAGCTTAAAATCCATACCGGGTGCATGCGGAGGGAGTCTCCACTGAGAGGACTATATGTGCTAGCATTGTCTTTATACAGGCACATGGGTAATTTTAGGCAAGAGAGGCATGTGTTTCCAGCTGTTCAGGTCACTGTAAATGAGTGGCCTGCAAGGGTCGCATAATGTCATTGTGTACACAAAGTACTATTAGGATGGATTTTCTCTGCATTTTAATGTGAAGCATCAGAAGAGTACACCTCTTTGGCCATGTCAGTGGAAACGCATGTGCATTATCTCACAAAAACCATTTGATTGACTTGTTTCAGATGTTGCTTCAGTATCCCACAGTAGTCCAACACATCACAACATTATCCAAACGTAATGTTTCCAATAATATACATGCAAAGTTAGCGTTAGCATATGACATACTGCACAGTTGAATTGTCCATCATACTTGTGGGGCAAGATAATATATTTGTAAAATTACCCCATCATTTAAACCCTGTGAAGCTTGACCTTAAATATATGCAGCAGCGAAGTGTACTCCTTGTCATCCAACGTGTAATATCCCACTCCCATAGGGTCCCGACCAAAAGCCATAAAATACCTGTCCAGAAATGTGGTACGTCCTATGTCTCTCCTGTAGGGAGAATGTGAAAGGTCACCATATGATTTTAACAAGTCTATCACATCTCTAATATTACCACCAGTGTGTGACTACTGCCCTCCTGCACTGGCGGTTATAGTCCCAAGCCGGAGCATGTAAATATCCACCGGTATCACCTGAGTAAATATAAATATTCAGCATTAGATTCCACCTCGAATCTACATTGCCTTTCAAACCATACATACCATAACTGATCCACTGCGTCACTCACCGATTCTTAATTGACTTGAAGAAATGGAAGATTGTGACAACAAAATCAACACTTCATGACAATCAAACAACTGGCCATATTCTCGTGAATTCTGATCAAAATCTCTACAAGTACCCTGCAGTGCTCTTCTAAGCCATGACACCCTAGTCGCAGAAACAGATGAAAGGAGAAAAGAGAAGTCATTACAGCTGTACTGTGTGATGGCTGACCAAAATGCTCTCTGAGTGAAATCACCGGAAAGAGAGCTAAACACACAAAGGAGGGACTTTAATAGAAATGCACCAATAGGAAACCTGCATTTCTGAATGTTGCAGCTAATAGCCAATAGCAATGGGTGGGTTTGCCAAAGCCACACAGAGAGATATTACAGGTCATCGCTGATGCTCAACCTAAATAGGAGCTAAAAGCTAAAACCTTCAGAGATAAGCAGTTTCCAGATTTCAGCCTTCTTACTTCAGCCTCCCCCAAGTTGCCACATGGAGGTGTGGGGTTATTGAGGTTTCTGAAACCACTGCACCCTGTGGCAAGATGGGACAGGGTGAGATAACTGGATGATTGATTGGTATCAGTTCAGTTCAGTTAATCTTTATTTCGATGGTTAAAAATCATCATAAAAAATCCATATTATATAAAAAAAAACAACACACATAATTTTACATTTCTAGAAATAATGTTATATACATAATGTCTTAATCTCTAGTGTTCCTTAATCGTACTGCTAATTTTTAAAAAGCTTGTTACTGAACATAAAGTGCGCATGTCATTTGCTCTTTGAAGGAATAGTAATGCGGATTTAGCATGACGAAATTTTCCTTCTCTTAAAATGTCAACCAAAAACATGCGCCGAGGGGTACGATAAAATGGACACAGTAATACAAAATGAAGGGTATCCTGCGGAGACTTGTTGTCGCAGCCGCAGGCACCCTTCTGCTCAATCGTTACAGTAAAACCAGATGAATAAGAAAGAATATTAGGTAACAAATTGAGCCTAAAACGACACATTAAAAACCTATCCTGCTCGTTATATATCAGAAATAAATAGGGTTCCATACCCTCCCCGTTTTTAACCAGGCAATGAGCGGCTACTGACCGTTTTAGTGTTAATGCTTTGGTTGCCCTAACCGTTTCCAATTTTTCCAGCAACAGTTTTTTTATTTGTGGTTTGCTGGTCATATAAATTGTACACAGCTTACTAAAGGGGGTATGCTGTTCTATGGCCTCTAGTGTTGTTTTAACATATTTCAGCCATGGGATTTGCATCCTCTTATCCCTTTGCAAACAGTCAGTGAGAATTTCTCTGCTTAGTTCCGCCTCAGGATTGGCCCAAATACTGAGCCAGGCCATGACCGGCCTAATCTTCACCTGATCTGTGATATATGGGATCCCAAGTTCTGAATGTGCAATTTCGGCTGGAATAGAGTGTGGGATCTTCAGGATTCTGCGGAGAAATTTATCTTCCTCTTGCTGTAAGTGTTTAGCATCCCTAAAGCCCCACACCTCAGCTCCATACAATGCCTTTGCGGTACTTATTGAGCAATATAGGCTCATTATTTGTTCCGGGGACCAGCGTCCCAACCTGTGAGCAAAATTCAATATTGCAGCACTTGAGGAAACCAGTTTAGTACAGCGTTCCTCAATCAATGAGTCAAACTGAATCTTGCCATCAAATAAAAGGCCTAAATAGGGAAAGGTACTAACAGTGCCCATTATGTGCGTCCCTATCTTAAACACAGGTTTCTTGGTGAGTTTTTTGCCTGCGACCATTGTAAATGATTTGCTCAAATTCACTGACAGATCTAAATTGTCCATGAATTTTACAAATCCATTGATGAGCGACTGGAGACTTTGTGGGGTTCGTGCAAGCAGGACCGCGTCATCCGCGTACAAAAGTACCGGAATTTGACGCTTCCCTACTTAAGTTCAGTCTACAGTCTGAGCAATAAGGCTTGTCTCTAAATCATTAATATATAATGAGAACAAAAAGGGAGCAAGGATACACCCCTGCCTTACTCCACTTGTACATGGGAATGAGTCAGTCCGCCCCCCCTCCGTACTGAAGCGAACTCTAGCTGTAGTATTCCAATGCAACTCTCTCAGAATGTTTATAAGGGCCGGGTCTATTCTCAACTTATTCATCATTGCCCACAATTTGTTCCTGTTCACATTATCAAAGGCCGCTGCCAAATCCATAAAACCCATATAGATGGGGCCGTTGCTTGCTTTAGTGTACTTAGCAACCAGTAAATATAGATTTAGACATTGGTCAGTGGTCGATTTTCCCGCTCTAAACCCATACTGTGTATCAGCTATTATATGATGCTCTTCAGTCCAGGTCATAAGACGATTCAAGATCACCCGCCCAAGTATTTTGGCTGATACATCGATCAGCGATATCGGTCTATAGCATTGAGGATTGTCCCTATTCCCTTTCTTAAAGATAGGGACAATTAGTGCAGTGGACCAAGATCTTGGGAGTCCTGATTTAATAGCCGCGTTTAGCACCCTCGTTAAAATTGGCGCCCACAGATCGATGTCACTTCGATATAGATCTGGGGGAGTACCATCGGGCCCCGGTGCTTTATTCCGCGTCAACCCTTGGATTGCCTTCCTGATCTCTATTAGTGTGAAATCTATTTCCAAGCTCCTTATACCATCCCAGCCCCCTTCTTCTTTTGTATCTTTAGAGTGGTTATAAAGACCCTCAAAATGAGTCACCCAATGCTGTGGGAGGATGTTTTTACTGAGGACCGGAGCACTACTATCCTGAAAACAGGGCCTGTTAATAATTCTCCAAAATTCTGTAAAGTCCCTGTTTTCTCCTGCCTCTCTTAGATCAGCCCAGACTTCTGCTTGTAGGGTGGCCTTTCTTTCTTTTATCTTAGTTTTGTAAATTTGTCTATATTTGGCTACTTCAGTCTTATCCCTAGGATTGGCTTTAAGGCTTGATTTTAGGTTTCTTAATGCTCGAGAGCAGTTAGTATCAAACCATCTTGGCTGTGTACCTACCTTTCTGGGACCTTTTTATTCTAATACATTTTCGGCCAGTTTTGTCAAATCCCCAAAGGCCGCAACTAAGTCAACTCCACCTTACTGGTGATGCTTCATTGCCTGATTGAGGCACGCCTGACCCTTTAGAGCAGAGCTGGGATTAAGTAGGGGTGGGCGGAGCTCGTGGAGCTGTACTGTGTAGAATTCAGCGGAGTTGCATAAAAACACAGTGGAATTCTGCTGAGTTCAGTTCCGCCCCACTTAAAACATGATTATTCAACCTTTAACTTATATGTGCCCTGTAGCCCCTTCCAGTGCCCAGGACGCCTTGTTCGGCAGCGGTGCTCTTTATAATTTTGATTTGTTGTTCATCAGCTGTCGTTTTATGACTTTTTTGTTGAATGAATACAGAGCACATTCTTTCAGTGTTCACTGTGGCACACAAAAAAATGTCAATAAAAAATCCAAATGTTATGTCATATTGTTTATTTATCGAAGACTCAGTTTAATTAAAAAATTATTGTGATTAAAAAGACCTCCAAGAACAAAGACTACTCTTAAAGAAAAGTGAACTAACTGCGGACCTCAGAAGTAATTGCCAACAAACATGCCCGCCAAATTGTAACATCTGCTCGGGGAAACATTTTGTAAGTTGTGAGAAAGGAAGATAAACTTGAGGAAGGTACATTTTCTTTTGTAAATAATAATAGTATTACCTGTTCAAGAAACCTGACAAAGTACGTACAAATCATAATGCTACAATAAATATTTAAAAAATACACTTAAAAATTACTTTTTTTGTCACATCACACACACGCATGCACACATACCCACACACATGTTACCTGGCATACACACAGGCTAACGCACAAGCGCACACACACCCTGATTATGAGTTGCTTGAGGTGAATTGATGTGAAATTCTGCACCCCTCAATTATGAGTGGGCCATTGTTCACTGACCTAAATTTTCTGAGAGCAAGAACACCCGACCTGGAAATCCAGCAAATTTGCATTGGGAAAGGCTATGCAGCCTGGATCTGCTTTCCATAACCCGTCCAACATTCAGACAAGGCATTCTTCCAGCCTCCTTACTCCCCTCCCTCCAAGATCCGCTTTACACCAGCCCCCATACACATTTGCCACTTGGCAGAGGAGGTAGTAAATGTGTGTGTTACACCCCACTACCTAACGCCGGGACACTCTTGGGAGTAGCCGCGCGCTTTATAAATACCATATAACATAACATAGAAAAAAGGATTAATAGAATGAATGCCAGTTACAAATAAAGGTAATGTGAAATACCAGTATACAATGCCGAAATCACAACTACGGAGATTTACATAAGAAATTAATTACGTACGATGACATCATCAGCATATCAACATATCATGTTGGCAGTTTAAGAAACTGGGAAACAAAAATAAAATTGAACGTTTACATGTATTTATTGCTCCACTAAATAAGTGAATCTTTGAACCAATGGCTCAAAGGAACCATTCACATTTCTTTTGGGTGGGACCCAGGAGAGAGCGCAGCCTGGCTCAGAGGACTCCATTCCACGATTCAGAAGTATTGCTTTGAGGAGTGGAATTTGACTGGTGAAGACCTGCTGCGCATCTCTTCCCTGGAGCTGGAGAACCTTGGTGTGAAGAGCATTGGACACCAGGAGCTGATTCTGGAAGCGGTGGAGCAGCTCCGTGCTCCGAACTATGATCTGAAGACAGACAGCCTGCGCTCTCTGACAGAGAGACTGAAGAACGTGTGTGTGATACTGTGGACCTTCATCCAGAGCCACAGAAGAATCTCTGCCTATGGTATAAGAGCCATCCAGCGCCCTCCATCCGTTCTCCTTGCGTGTGTGATCCAGCTGGTCTCAGCTGCAAGAAGCCTTTTCTCCTGGTTGAACAGGAACAGACAGGAATTTGAGTAACGCAGATCCTGAAAAAAGAAAAGAAAGTGCGACCGTTTTCCACGAGGGCGTCTGCCGAGCTCAAGTGCAGATGAAGGCTTTGATTCAACTTTTCACACCAATGTCCTTGTGAATTCTTCTGGAGCTTGTCAGTACATTTCGCCAGGGGAGACGCTGCGCTGTCTTGAGAACTGCTGTGGGCGGCCAATTGAGGACTCCAGAACCCAGGAACCAGCGGGGGCCGCGGAGCATTCCGGCAGCCCCTCCCACCTCACCTGCGGGGCTACATCTACTCCTTGCACCTCCCGCTTCGCGGGAGACGCTGCGCTGTCTTGAGAACTGCTGTGGGCGGCCAATTGAGGAACTCCAGAACCCAGGAACCAGCGGGGGCTGCAGAGCATTCCGGCAGCCCCTCCCACCTCACCTGCGGGGCTCTTTATTTATCCTCAGCTTTCCGCATCGCGGGATGCGCGCGGGCGGTCGCCTGGCTAGGCCCGGGCAAAGGGCGGGCCATCTGAGGCCGTCAGGGGCCGATGGTGGCCGGGCAAGGCTACCCCTCTTGGCTGGACGAGCAGTGACTGGATTGGATTTCATCGCTGTGGTAACTACGTTATCATTCAGCCAAAGCTTTGCTCTAAAGTGATATTATTATATTGTTTATTGGAATTGTCTATTGGGACCTTATTATCTTTCAGTGACTATTTTTTACTTTTTATTCAATTGACCTGGAATTGTTAATTGGAGCCTCTGTTACCATAAATTTTTAAGATCCCCACATTGAGCACTATGGGCAAAACCAATCCCACCAATCCCTCAAACTCACGTCCTTTTACAAGGCAAAAAGCAGCCTCAACTACTCCAGTTCCGAGTTTAATGGCCATTGATAAAATGTTACAAAAAACAATAGGAGTGGTTGCGTCGGCTATAGAGAATACTGAAAGACGTTTCTCACTTACACCTGGTTTGCTTCCCTCCTTGCCAACCGGGAACACATCTACACTCATTTCCAATTCTCCGGACTCGATGCTAGTGTCCTCTTATGTTGAGCTTCCATGTGCGCAGACTGTTTTAGATGCTAGCTCTCCTATTAATCCCGCATCGCCTTTAGTTCCTCAGATAGCGACAAAGGCATCAAAACCACGCTCTAGAACTAAGAGGCCGAAATTACCCAAAAAGCCTTCTAAGAGCACTATAATTACCACAGATGCTCTGGAGGCAGAGTCAGGCCCCCCTTCTCCATTTTAGCACCTCCGGTATGGGCTACTCATTTACTAATTGATTTCCAAGCCCAATTGGAACAACTTATCAATTCTCATTTTAAAATTGTGATGAGTAGAATTGATAAAGTAGTTTCACTGATAAACAATAACAAAAGTGGAGGAGGAGAACAGCTACCTATTCCAATTGGGAATGCTACTGCGAAAGTGGTCACAGGTAATATCAAGCAGGCCACACAAGGCCATAGCCTAAATGTTGGTTCTTGACTAGACAACCTGGCCCAGGGATTGGTTCCAATAAATATGTGCAAACAAACCGCTGACACTGCCGTGCCTGGTCCTGTTCTCACACCCAGGGTGCACCCAGCTACAGCTAGCTTGACCCCCCGCAACCCACCTCCTGCTCTTAAAGTCATTAGTAAGCTGCGAGCGGACCGCGGCCTGGTGCCTCAAAACCCTGCCCTGAAGGAATCCGGTAATGGATTGCTGCAACTTCCACCCTGCCCCCAGTTACCACCTGAGGCCTCTCCGTATGTGGTGGTTTCAACAGGAGTTCCTTTGTTGTCAGGTGAGCGAGGTGAATCATTCCCTGAGTTGAAGAACAAAATTATTTTTTGGCTGAACAGACACAGACCATTAATGAGATCGGGCCAGGGGGAAATTCTATTTGCTAGAAGAGTTAGCTGGCTGGGGACCAAACCCAAGGATATTGGAGGGGATTGTGTGATTGTTAATTTCAGGGATCCTGGAGTGGTCAATCACATTCTTGAGTGGGGAGGCCCGTGTAATCCGGGACCAATCAATCCTCTCCCCTTGGGGTATGTTTACTCACGGGATTTAGTACTGGCTGGGCTTGTACCAACTTATCTCCATCGTGGCCCACAGGAATTAGAATACAACATACCTGTAGCTAACACCTTTAGTGTTTTGAATAACGTGGCTTGACTATCTTATCGACGGGGGCCCATCGAAATGGTCCCCAATGTGGCCATTTGTCCTGTGGTGGAGGGTGCGAGATCTGAAGAGGGCCAACCCCAGTGGGCTTTTGGGGCTAAGCAAGTTGGAATGACAACAAACTCACCATCCTCAAGCTCAAACACCAGCCTTTTAGGAGATGGATCGGAGCAGGAGACCCATATAGGATCTCCCTCTTTTAATGTGCTCGAATCCACTATACCTAGGCCCGCAAGGGGTGAATTTCGTAGATCTTTAATTGGGTCCTGGAACGTAGCAGGGCTAGGTTCTAAGTTATCTAATCCAGACTGGGGTGAGTTGGTGGACAAATATGATTTGTGTTTGTTCCAAGAAACTTGGCTGTTGACTGCCCCCTTAAGGGTAGGCTATGCAACATTTCACATCCCGGCTGTGTAGGGACCCAGGGGACGACCTTCGGGGGGATTGTGTATTTGGGTAGCCACACATTTGGGGTGTTCAGTCAAAGTAATAGATTCTAACTCTCCGGACATTCTCTGCATTGTACTTAAATACCTGCATGGTTTGTCAGTGGTGGTTATTAATATTTATTTGTGCCCTATTCTCCAACGGTTGGGGTTATCTATGCTAGAGGCTCTTGACAAACTTCTTTTTATGCTCCCATCACCGTCACACAGAATTATCGGGTGTGACTTTAATTGCCATTTTGAACCCTTGGTCGGGATCCCCTCTGCGACTTTAGATGAGGACGCCATTTGGCACATTCAGGAGTGCTCTATGCACTCGGCAAAGCGCCTAACGCCTCTGGCTCTCCAGATCAATAAGCTTTTAGTAACTCACTCCCTCAGAGCCTGTAATGGTAGACTCCCTCCGATGTCCCTGGGAAGAGCACTTATAATAGAGTGGGGAAAAACACAACCATTGACTATATTATGGTCAATGTGGAATTTTGGTCCCAAATGAGGGCCTTTACTGTAATTAATAGGGTAGATAGTGACCATAATCTTCTGTCACTAGAATTAAAACATACATTGGGACGCCAACATGAACTGGGGGTGTTGGAGACTTTCGCTGACTCGAATCTAATCAAAGTGGCGGGGGGCAGACGCATTAGGTGGGTCAAGTTTGTGCTATCTCCTGATAAAATAACTGAGTTATATCAACATGTTGCTAGCTCTCTAGCAGAGGCCTTCGAACTCCCGGTTGATAATTATGATCTTTCCTATTTCCAGGAGCTTGAGTATATTCATTCCAACCTTTTCTCTACCGTGGCTGACTATTTTTATACTACAGCGAACAAGAAGCAACGGGCAAAAATCCAGGCCCAATGGTTTAACAGTAACTGTAGGGCGGCTAAACGTGCTCTTGTTAGGGAGGTTAAAACAGGTTCTCTGTCGAGTATTAGAGGGGCTAGACACACCTATAAATGTATAATCTTGGAGTCCAAGTTGGAATGGGAGGCCTTGAGATGGGATAGCATAAAAGAAGCCCTGGAAGGATGCGATTATAGGGCCTTCTGGAACCTAGTTAGATCAGGCTCGGTAGAGGGGTCGTCCGCTATAATACCTAACCTGAGTGAGGAGGTTTAGATTGCCCACTTTAAGCCTCTCTTCACCCACAAGGACACCGCATCTCTAGCAGACGTGTCTTCACCAATGAAAGATACATCTGCTTTAGCGCTATCGGATGTAAAGGATTCTGATTATAAACCTTGCACTATCCTTGAAATCCAGGCGGCCCTTAGAAGTCTCTCTTCTGGGAAGGCTCCCGGTTTGGATAGGATACCTGGAGATCTATTTTTGAGTGAACAGAAGGTTTGGGTTCCCTATATTCTGCTTTACTTTAATGCCATTTTACATGGTATGGAGATCCCCCCAACCTGGCGGGGTGCAGAAATCATTCCTATCCATAAGAAGGCTTCCCCACTCGACCCGGCTAATTACCGCCCTATTAGCCTCATCGACACCTTGCAGAAACTGTTTGCCCACCTTTTATTATCAAGGTTGCAGTGCTGGATGGACGAACATCACATCCTAACCTCCCTTCAAGCGGGCTTTCGTGCCAAGGTTTCCACAATCGATCAATTGTTCAGACTCCAGCTGGTCTACTGGAAGACGGTGACCATGGGGGCTGGTAGTCTTTACTTGATCTTTGTGGATCTTCGATCTGCATTTGACTTGGTACAGAGGGATAAGCTCTGGGCGTTACTGTTAGAGATGGGCGCTCCGGTATATCTGTGCCATTTGTTCAAACGTCTGCACCAATGCACTTTTGCAAGGGTGAGGTATGGGAGGAACGGGGAGCTTTCGGCTCCCTTTGCGGTGGAAAGGGGTGTGAGGCAGGGGTACGTGCTGGCCCCTACGCTCTTTACCTTGTCCCTTAACGGTTTGATCGAACATCTAATGGGAGCAAGGGATCTAGATTCTCTTAGTTTAGCAGCCCGCAAGATACCAGCCCTGATGTACGCTGATGATACCCTTTTGTTATCAAAATCCCTTATGGGTATTCAGCGAACACTGGAGGCGTTTTGCTCCTTTTGTAGATCGAGAAATCTGGAGATTAATCTCTCCAAAACCAAATACATGGTTTTTAATGCAACATCCTCTAATTGCCCCCACCTCCATTTGGAGGGTTCCGTGTTGGAAAGAGTCTCCACTTTTGACTCCTTAGGGGTAACACTCAACGACAGGATGGAATGGGGGTCGCACATGGCTAAGGCAAATATGAAGCTTGCTCAATCGTCTGGCGGTATACTAAAGGTTTATAATGAGTGTTCATTTCAATCCTTGGGTCCGCCAGTGGAAATTTATAAATCACAGGCGAGAGGTGGGGCGCTCTATGGAGTAGAGCTATGGGGCCATGTCAGCGCCACCTCCCTGTCTACTATTGAGAATAGTTTCATCAGGCGCCTATTGAGACTTCCTCAGAGCACACCACTGATCCCTTTACGGTTAGATCTAGGTTTGGCCCCCATACAGGAGATCAACTCAAATCGCCCTTTGCTGTGCTGGAGGCGACTCTGGTCTACTCCAGAGCTTCTGAGTTTTAGGGAGGACCTAAGGGATTTTTTGACCATAAGGGGTCTGGGAAAAGTCCCCTGGCTAAAACACGTTAAGCAGCTCTGTTATGCATTGGGTAGGGGAGACATGTGGCTTTTCCCCGAGGAAACTTGTGCCCTGACCACCGAGAGGTCGTTGGTCGCCGCACTCAAGCAATATCGAATGGTTCTTATAACATCAAATCCATTTTGGGGTAGGTTGACCAATAGATTTCTGGAGGTCAAGGAAAACTATTTATTTGAGAAACTCCTGGACGATATCCAGCCCTTACTGGCAAAGAAGTTATATGTCCAATTTAGACATGGAACACTTCCAGTGCGGGCTGTGACATACAAGTGGTCTAATGTTCCCCATGTACCGAGCTCTTGTCCTGGGTGTGAAAGTGGAGAGGAGACAGATCAGCACGTTCTGCTCCTCTGCCCTTTCTACTCTAAGGCCAGAGCTAAATGGATCGTCCCACTATATAAGACTAAGGGTCTCAGGGATTTTAGGGAGGTATTTTGAATTTTAAAATATGATACTACCCCCTTGATTGTGTTTACTACCTCTAGATACCTCTTCTCTATGTAGTGCGCAAGAGGCGTCAAAATTAAAAAAAGTTAAATTGTACAAATTGAGCTACTGTAATATTGTAATTAAGAAGGTACCCTTAACATTATCCAGCGCTGGGACTGACCTATTTTTCTATTTTAATAGCTATAGGATTTTATTACGTTTTTAATATTCTTTTTTAAGCCATTTTAGGAGTAATGTCTGTATTTTGAGCATCCAGCATTGTTGTATAATGTTATGTTCGTATTTCAATTATTGTATATATGTGCTTTTATGGTTTTCAGACGATATTAAAGTTTTGACGGACTGACTGACTGACATTTCTTTTGCATGGGAAAGAGCTTGTGTGTGGATCTAGTTTATCGTTTTATTAACAGCGCTCCAAAGCCGCAGCTTCTATAGACCGCCACCTACTGGCCTGCTGAGCCACAGCACCAGCTGTGTAGGCAGAATTTTATAAACAGAGCAAAGAGCATAAAATGGAGCACAGACAGCTAATACCAACTAAGCATTGCAGAGGGTGTGCGGTATGGGGTTATGCTGTAATTAGAGTCCAAGACCGTTTCTTGTTGAAGTAAGCCTTTTTAGTTAAGGAAGAAAAGCTTAACCGGAAGAACCCATGGCAACACAGCAGGCAGTCAGACGAGCCGAGAGCAGTGGCGTAGCTAGAGCTTCTGGCGTGCGGGGCTACAATTGGCAGGGTTTAAGTTACGACGCCACTCTCTGCTCCACTGCAGGTGAAAGCAAAGGTCGGAGCGGAGGTGCTGCGTGCCCAACACTAACCTCACTATCCCTGAATATACGATGTAAGCGCTTTAGAATATAGACAAGTGTGCCTGTGCAAAGAGGGCATGAAATAGCTGAGATTGGGTCATAAATTCAAAGCTGTTCTGAACAGGGGCCCCAAAATACGTTTGGCCCCAGGCCCCCAAAATCCTTAAGATGTCCCCACTGCCTGGGAAGAAGTACGCTGGGTACATGTTATGGGGTTATCGTGACCTCTGAATGTTGTCTGATTTTCTTGCCCTCCTGTAGGGGTGTTATGTTCTCTACATTATTTTTTGTAGGAGGGAGGCGTGGACGTCTGTACTGTGTGCTTGTACTCTGTTTGTATGCTCACAACAAGGGTGGGGATGTCATCTTGACATTAGGTATGTTCGAGGAGGGCGATCCGGCGCCCAGCCCACTGAGAAGTGCAATCTCAGTTGTATGATACCACTGCTCTAGAGGGGTTGTATTATCACCATGCTTCCATTCTGCACATTTTTGTACATGCCCTGTCTTGATTACTTCTTCTGCTCACAACTTGTTCTTAGATATGGAATTCTTTACAAAAGCACTTTTTTGCTATACCATGCCACTTCTGGTATTGGAGCTTAAAATCCATACCGGGTGCATGCGGAGGGAGTCTCCACTGAGAGGACTATATGTGCTAGCATTGTCTTTATACAGGCACATGGGTCATTTCAGGCAAGAGAGGCATGTGTTTCCAGCTGTTCAGGTCGCTGTAAATGAGTGGCCTGCAAGGGCCGCATAATGTCATTGTGTACACAAAGTACTGTTAGGATGGATTTTCTCTGCATTTTAATGTGAAGCCTCAGACGAGCACACCTCTTTGGCCACAGACCAATGGGCTTTTAGAAAGTTTCATGAGTACTCTCAAGAAAGCTATGATCATACAGCCTTAAGCACACGCCAACAATTCAAATGATAGTACAGTATGTAATCATCAACAACAGTATTATTTCTGTAGTTTTATTGTTTTCGGCCCACTGGCCTCTTCTTTTAAGCCTTAACCAAAACGTGTTTTGTCGTCAAAGGGCGTAACCCTACGATTTTGTCAGGGCTAAAAAACAGGAAACAATTCCAATTGTAATGCTACATGTCATTCCAAATCAGTCCCACATCCATTGTCTGGTGACATATGTGTATTGTTAACAAATTCAAATGCAATTTGTGACATGTCAGTGGCAACCCATGTGCATTATCTCACAAAAACCGTTTGATTGACTTGCTTCAGTATCCCACAGTAGTCCAACACATCACAACATTATCCAAACTTAATGTTTCCAATAATATACATGCAAAGTTAGCGTTAGCATACGACATACTGCACAGTTGAATTGTCCATCATACTTGTGGGGCAAGATAATATATTTGTCAAATTACCCCATCATTTAAACCCTGTGAAGCTTGACCTTAAATCTAAGCAGCAGCGAAGTGCACTCCTTGTCATCCAACGTGTAATATCCCACTCCCATAGAGTCCCGACCAAAAACCATAAAATACCTGTCCAGAAATGTGGTACGTCCTATGTCTCTCCTGTAGGGAGAATATGAAAGGTCACCATATGATTTTAACAAGTCTATCACATCTCTAATATTACCACCAGTGAGTGACTACTGCCCCCCTGCACTGCGGTTATAGTCCCAAGCCGGAGCATGTAAATATCCACCGTTATCACCTGAGTAAATATAAATATTCCGCATTAGATTCCACCTTGAATCTACATTGCCTTTCAAACCATACATACCATAACTGATCCACCGTGTCACTCACCGATTCTTAATTGACTTGAAGGAATGGAAGATTATGACAACAAAATCAACACTTCATGACAATTAAACAACTGGCCATATTCTCGTGAATTCTGATCAAAATCTCTACAAGTGGCCTGCAGTGCTCTTCTAAGCCATGACATCCTAGTCGTAGAAACAGATGAAAGGAGAAAAGAGAGGTCATCACAGCTGTACTGTGTGATGGCTGACCAAAATGCTCTCTGAGTGAAATCACCGGAAAGAGAGCTAAACACACAAATTAGGGACTTTAATAGAAATGCACCAATAGGAAACCTGCATTTCTGAATGTTGCAGCTAATAGCCAATAGCAATGGGTGGGTTTGCCAAAGCCACACAGAGAGATATTACAGGTCATCGCTGATGCTCAACCTAAATAGGAGCTGAAAGCTAAAACCTTCACAGATAAGCAGTTTCCAGATTTCAGCCTTCTTACTTCAGCCTCCCCAAGTTGCCACATGGAGTGTGGGGTTATTGAAGTTTCTAAATCCACTGCACCCTGTGGCAAGATGGGACAGGGTGAGATAACTGGATGATTGATTGATATCATAAAACACTATAGGGCTGACTCTTAAAGCACCAAGGGCTAACTTTACTGGTGATGCTTCATTGCCTGATTGAGGCACGCCTGACCCTTGAAAGCAGAGCTGTGATTAAGTAGGTCTGTGGAAGGCATTGAGTCCCACCCATTGTCCTATTTCTATCCCACCGCTCAATTGCAACCTAATTCGGGCTCTGATTGGGCTATTGATGCTGCAGGGACAGTGACAGGCGGTATATACAGCAGAGGGAGACACTGCGAACCACCCCCTAATACAGTTTTTAGTCAGAATAATAGATACAGTCCTCTGGATTTGGTCGACTGACTGTATTTTGAGAGCTCGCAACTTGCAATTGCAGCTGAAAATATAGTCGGGTATGAAAAGAAGGGTGGCTCAGGGAGTATTGGTATTTGTAACCAGAATATTGTAGGGAGTGGTAGAAATACCACTAGGTGTAGCCTAGCCAGTGGGATTTTGACTACTACTACTAGTGGCCGACCTCTGATAGTTAAATCGAGAAAAGGGGCAACTGATGTAACTCTGGCACCGTTTTTTTCGGTGCCACAAACGAATGGCGAGCCTAAAAGTGGGGAGCTAGCCGTTGGGGCAACTACGAGTCCATACCACGCATGCAGTATTAATCAGGAACCAGGCATCAGGGCCTCAGATCACAGTGAAGGGACAAGAAACGTTGCGGAGTGTTTGGAACGCGTCCACCCAGAGGTTCTTAGTGTTCTATCCACCAGCCCTAATAACAACAGTAATACCCACACTACCACCCATGCCGTAGATACTAGTTTCCATACCAATGAGTCGGCAACACCCTGCCCATTGGATGGGGCATATAGTAAACCGCACTGCAGAAAGTTGCGGGCTTAACCAGTAAGATGACGAGTGTTGAATGGGGTTCCATTGTGGACGACTGTGACGTTTGTCTGTTTCAAGAGACCTGGGCCCGCACGGAGCAGCATCGGGTGGGTTTCGCTTCATTTTTTGTTCCAGCAGTGTGGGGTGGGCGAGGTCGCCCCTCTGGGGCTTAACCATCTGGATTGGTTCCCACTTGGGATGTACGTGCAAAATATTAAATCCAGGCTCTGTGGATATCCAGTGTGTTGTTCTTGTCTTCCCAGATGATTACAGGATAGCACTAATTAATGTATACTCTCCTCCTGTTGGTGTAGCTAAAGAGTCCAAAGTTATAGAGGACCTGATTACTTTTATCTCAACTGTACCAAGTAACATCCATGTATTGCTGAGAGGAGACCTGAACTGCCAATATGAGCCCTTGGTAGGCTTTAATGATACTGACCATATGGAGGAAGACCTTGGCTATTCCAATTTTAGAAGACCTTGCAGCTCTTGTTGATTCATCTATGCCTGCAGATTTTTATGGCCAGCTGGAGGCTCTCCACAAGCGATTAGTTACCAATATGGCTGAAATAGTCAATCCCTTGGTTCCCAAGAAGGGGAAGAGGGTCCTTCCTAGTTTGTGGTATAACAATGCATGTAGGAAGGCTAAAAAGGAACTACTGTCGGCTGTAAAAGTAAACAACCGGGATGAAATTAAAGTTAGAAGGACAGACTATAAAGTATTAATCAGGGCTGCAAGGGAAGAATGGGAGCACGAAAAGTGGTCTTCTTTAACAGTGGCGTTAGACACTAAAGACTTTCGCAAATTTTGGTCCATAATTAACACCAACAGTAGTGAACCAAACCCGGCCAATGACCCTAATTTAGCGGCAGATGTATGGGAAAATCACTTCCAGGCCCTGTATTCTCCCGAAGTTTTGACAGGTCACCCGGAACAATTTATGATTCCAACTATTGCAAGTATGCAGTGTGAGGTGACCGAGTTTACGGTTGAGGAGGTTTGCAATGTTATTGCTAAACTCGCCTCGGGAAAGGCTCCTGGTCTCGATAAATTACCGGCGTTCTTTTTAAGCATGAACCGAAAGTCTGGGGTCTTTACCTTCAGATTTTGTTTAACGCGGTCCTGGGTGGTATGCCGGTACCATATACATGGATGGGTGCAGAGATAGTGCCTATATATAAAAAGGGTTCTCCTCTTCTACCCTCTAATTATAGACCTATAAGTCTAATTGATGTCTCCCAGAAATTATTTGCAAGACTCATCTTGGATCGTCTCCAGGTGTGGATGGAGGAGTTTGCAATATTAAGTCCCTATCAGGCCGGGTTTCGGGCGAACACCTCCACCGTGGACCAGATTTTTCGATTACTACTATTATATTGGAAAACAGTGAAAATAGAGGGTGGCAGCCTCTATATAGTGTTTGTGGATCTCCAAACAGCCTTTGTTCTTGTGCCACGGGGTAAGCTCTGGTCTGTACTCTTCGAGATGGACATCCCCATCGACTTACTAGAGGTCCTGATGAGATTACATGAGGCAAATTGTGCTCAGGTTAGATGTGGGAAGAATGGTTCTCTGTCGTCACGGTTCCCAGCTGGCCGGGGGGTAAGACAGGGTTGTGTGCTTGCACCTACCCTGTCCTGCCTCTTTGTCAACGGGGTTATTGCACATCTTAATGCAGTGCAGGACAATGACACTCCCAAGTTGGCTGGCAATAGAGTGCCTGTTATCATGTTCGCTGATGATAGCCTTTTACTATCTAAGACACCCATGGGTATCCAGCGAATACTTGATAGCTTTGAAGAATTCTGCACTCTTCGGGGCCTTGAGATAAATATTCTCAAGACTAAATATATGATTTTTAATCCGCCCCGTTCTACACGCCTGAACCCTAAACTGGGGGACACAAGACTTGAAAGGGTAGCTGTTTTTGACTGTCTGGGAGTCACTGTTAATGAAAATTTGACGTGGGGACACCAGATAACTAAGACACAACTTAAACTGGCTCAACTTTCTGGGGGAATCATCAAATTGTTAAGCAAGTCTTCTAGCAAACGAATGGGTCCTCCGTTGGAAGTCTACAAGGCACAAGCCAAGGGGTCTTGTATGTATGGGGCCGAGCTCTGGGGACATTCTAATAGGCTTGCTATTACAAAGGTTGAGAATAAATTTCTGCGGCAGCTGCTCGGACTTCCATCGAGCATCCCGCTTTTACCGTTGAGGCTTGACCTAGGGATTAGGTCAATTGACGATGAGCTTGCATTAAAACCCCTTCGGTTTTGGCGCAGGCTCTGGGTGATTCGAGAGCTGATCAGCTACAGACAGGAACTAAAAGAAATATTGTCCTTCTCTGGAGCTCAAAAAATCCCTTGGCTCATCTACATTAAGAATGAACTGACGAGAATTGGTGTTCCTGCCTTGTGGGCTGATCCAGAAAGTGAATGTAAATTAATTTCACGCCAAATGCTAGTAGCTATTTTTCGCTCTAAAAAAAAATAGCCGCTCAATCTAATCCCTCCTCTGGTTCGGCCATTTGCTCTTTTTTATCAGTGAAGGATTGTTATCTTTTTGAGCCTTTTCTGAACGTCTTGATTTTATGAACTATTTTTAATGTTCTGTCTCCCTGTGCTATCTAGGTATTCTACGTATGATTTCCAGAATGCACTGATTGAATTATTTAGTTGATTGTTATTCTTCACATGTGTTCTTTATTTTATGTGCACACTTTTTATGGTCATTGTGTACCGAAATAAAAGTTTTGATGATGATGATATCATAAAACACTATAGGGCTGACTCTTAAAGCACCAAGGGCTAACTTTACTGGTGATGCTTCATTGGCTGATTGAGGCACGCCTGACCCTTGAGAGCACAGCTGGGATTAAGTAGGGGTGGGCGGAGCTCGTGGAGCTGTACTGTGTAGAATTCAGCGGAGTTGCATAAAAACACAGTGGAATTCTGCTGAGTTCAGTTCTGCCCCACTTAAAACATGGTTATTCAACCTTTAACATTTATGTGCCCTGTAGCCCCTTCCAGTGCCCAGGACGCCTTGTTCGGCAGCAGTGCTCTTTATAATTTTGATGTCGTTTTATGACTTTTTTGTTGAATGAATACAGAGCACATTCTTTCAGTGTTCACAGTGGCACACATAAAAAGGTCAACACAAAATCCAAATGCTATGTCATATAGTTTATTTATCGAAGACTCAGTTTAATTAAAAAATGATTGTGATTAAAAAGACCTCCGAGAACAAAGACTGCTCTTAAAGTAAAGTGAACTAACTGTGGGCCTCAGAAGTAATTGCAAAACAAACGTGTCCGCCAAATTGTAACATTTGCTCAGGGGAAACATTTTGTAAGTCGTGAGAAAGGAAGAGAAACTTGAGGAAGGTAAATTTTCTTTTTTAAATAATAGTAGTATTACCTGTTTAAGAAACCTGACAAAGTACGTACAAATCATAATGCTACAATAAATATTTTAAAAATACAGTTAAAAATTACTTTTTTTGTCACACCACACACACGCATGCACACATACCCACACACATGTTACCTGGCATACACACAGGCTAACGCACAAGCACACACACACCCTGATAATGAGTTGCTTGAGGTGAATTGATGTGAAATTCTGCACCCCTCAATTATGAGTGGGCCATTGTCCACTGACCGAAATTTTCTGAGAGCAAGAACACCCGACCTGGAAATCCAGCAAATTTGCATTGGGAAAGGCTATGCAGCCTGGATCTGCTTTCCATAACCCATCCAACATTCAGACAAGACATTCTTCCAGCCTCCTTATTCCCCTCATTCCAAGATCCGTTTTACACCAGCCCCCATACACATTTGCCAGTTGTCAGAGGAGGTAGTAAATGTGTGTGTTACACCCCACTCCCTAGCACCGGGACACTCTTGGGAGTAGCCGCGCGCTTTATAAATACCATATAACATAACATAGGAAAAAGGATTAATGGATAGAATGAATGTCAGTTACAAATAAAGGTAATGTGAAATACCAGTATACAATGCCGTAATCACAACTACGAAGATTTACATAAGAAATTAATAACTTACAATGACATCATCAGCATATCAACATATCGTGTTGGCAGTTTAAGAAACTGGGAAACAAAAATAAAATTGAACGTTTACATGTATTTATTGCTCCACTAAATAAGTGAATATTTGAACCAATGGCTCAAAGGAACCATTCACATTTCTTTTGCATGGGAAAGAGCTTGTGTGTGGATCTAGTTTATCATTTTATTAACAGCGCTCCAAAGCCGCAGCTTCTATAGACTGCCACCTACTTGCCTGCTGAGCCACAGCACCAGCTGTGTAGGCAGAATATTATAAACAGAGCAAAGAGCATACAATGGAGCACAGACAGCTAATACCAACTAAGCATTGCAGATGGTGTGCGGTACGGGGTTATGCTGTAATTAGAGTCCAAGACCGTTTCTTGTTGAAGTAAGCCTTTTTAGTTAAGGAAGAAAAGCTTAACCGGAAGAACCCATGGCAACACAGCAGGCAGGCAGACGAGCCGAGAGCAGTGGCGTAGCTAGAGCTTCTGGCGTGCGGGGCTACAATTGGCAGGGTTTAAGTTACGATGCCACTTGAGGAAATTCGATTTTCGATCGTGATCGAATCGACCCGCCATTTCGTTCTCCGCCGCCATTTTGTGTTGCCCTCACTCAGGCAGCACTGCGAACATAGTCTTTTCTGCTTTTTCTGCAGCTTCGTGTTGAAATAAGCCTTCTGCCTCTATTTACAAAGCTGATGTTAGCACTGGCCGAGTACACTAATCCCCGTCTGGTTTTTCTAATCCCTGTCTCAACTATCTGTTGGTTCACACTATTCTCCTCTGACTTTATCTTATCGTCTGGCCTTCGCTGTCCTCTGCTAGTATTCTCTCGTTTCACAACTGTCCTCCAAAACATACAAACGTATCTCGTCACCTGCGAGTCGACCACAAAACCTGTTAATGAATTAGTTCTTGGGGAGGGGTGACAAACACAGTTGGAGGAGAGGCTCTTTGGGTTATCCGATACTTTGTTTTCAAACCTTTTCTATTGGTTCTGTTCTATTTTCCAACCTTTCTTATTGACTCTTTCTGTATGCTTTAGGTGTGTTCTTGGTTAATGTATATTTCACATATGACCTATATAAGATTGTGCGCCACGGAGTGAAGTGGCAGTCTCCTGAGAACATACCGTGTGTACTTCTAGGACAACTGTACTAGCTGCAGCTAATAAAATCTGATCTTTTACGCCGACGGAGTGTCCCCGTGTCTCTGTGTAGCTGAGCAGGAGAACCCAGGAGATTTAGGCGTACCCTGCGCCGCCGGACCCAAAAGGTTCCGGTTCTTCAACTGGCGCCCAACGAAGGGCTGCTTCAGATGTAGTGGTTCTGCCTGAAGGTCGTGAGGAACCCCGCAAGAAAATTCTGGAGGAATCGCGAGCCACATTAAGCGACCCCTGTATGTCGAAAAGTGGTCCGAAGGTCTTTTGCAGCGCGGTTACTCCTTCCTGACGGCTACTGACGACTGCTGCTCTGACTGCCGCCCTGCCTTGGCCCTCTTTCGATGATGTATGGTAAGGTGAGATGATAGACGGGGCCTCTGTTGGCATAAGAAGACATCCTTAGTTAAGTATTTGGTGGGTCGCGCCCACAATTTTTTTGGTCCTTTGTTTGTTTTCTTGGTTCCTCAGTTTCTCTGATCCTTAGATTTGACTATTGCAATAGCCAAAGCCGAGGGGTAAGTGCCTTTGTGCTGCGTAAACTGAGTTTGCCCCCTTGATGTTTGTGAACAGTCCGGTGAAATCACGAGATGCCTGGTCTGACTAAGTTTGGAAGAATTTGTTGCTTTGGTTGTAATAGGGATTCCCGGCTTGAGGACTCTTGTCCGATTCCTTCGGTGGGAACTCCCACTTATGAGCTCTACTCTAAACATGGTGTTGGCCCCATCTCCTTTAAAGAGGTATGGATCCCATACACGAAGAATGATGGTGTTTTAAAATGGCCAGAAAATGGTAGTTCTTTTGAGCCTGACATACTAGATAATTTGGAAGCAGTTTTATTCAAAAGAAAAGCCCGGCCGGCAATGTTTGACTCTTTCCGCCTTTGGGGTAAGGAAGCCAAACAGAGGAAAATTAAGCAAGAAAAACGAGATAAGAAAGCACAGGTTATGACCATTATACATGCTGCTCAACAGTTTAAAGATGGTGAAGTCGAAAATGCGATGGAAATTTCAGAGACAGCATCGCATGACAATAGATAAATGCGACCCGATGTTGCCAGATTTCTCCTCTGATAAAAGAAAGGATTTAGAAGAGGATTCCTTGATGTCTCACCTATTGAGATTGCCTCCGCCTTATGCACAAGGTGCTAATGCACCCCAGTTGTTACAGCCTGTTCAGCCGCCAGTTGCGCCTCCACCTGCTCCGGCTCTTCCACATTTGCCCCCTCAAGTATTGCCGCCTCTGCCAGTCTTGCCTTCGACTCCTTTGCCTTCGTCTTCTCTGCCCTCTGCTCCTCCGGTAATTACCGATTCCTTTTCCATTAGTTCGCCTAATACTGTATCCCCTATTCTTATGTCCAGTTCTCCGTCTATGCGTAAACGACTCACAGAAACGGTTTCTGGTCTTTTATCTCCTTCCTTTGAGTCATTAAATGTGTCTCCGGCATTTTCTCGAAGACAGTCTTGTAGTCAGTTCCCAGATTCCGAAGAACGAGACATGTTGGACTCTCTTGCTCGTAAATGGATTGAAAAGGGTCCTCGGTATAGTGTACCTGATATTAGGATGGGAGGATATGGACTTGGGTTCAGTTCCTCAGGGTCTGTTAGACATTCAGGCCAATTTTGATAAAGGTCTCATTGTGGGTTCTAAGCTTGAGGACGCTGTAAAGACACTTGTTTCCTTTAGAACCTTATTTTCCTCACAGACTTTTCTAGATTCCGATCCTTCATTTAGGTTGACACTGAAAAATTATCCAATGAGAGAGGTTCCTCCGGTATGGAGAGAAGAGGTTCCAGCAGCAGGTAACGTTCCACTTATTCCTGCTCACTTCCAGCGAATATGGGTACATGTCCCCTGGAAAAGATCCGAAGTTTTAGCCCTTAAACAGTCTCTACCAGATCCTCGTAAGAACCCTGCAGGCTATTATAAAGAATTGTCACAAACTGTTGAAGCCTGCATCATGAATTTAGCAGATATTGATATGTTGATGGGGAATGTAGTTCCACAAGTATTATGGGCTAGAATTCGTAAAGAGAATCATGCCCAAGAATTAGGTGGAGACTGGGATGCTATAATTGCCGCAGATAGAAACCAGGTGGGTGGTGCGAAGCCTGATGCTTTGATTTCAGAACTCCCTGGTAGGATTATTACATTAATGAAAATGATGATGCCTGCCTTGAGAGTTAACTGGGATAAACTAGCCGCGTGTAAACAGAAGAAAGATGAGAGTGTCTCCGATTTCTTTACTCGTTTCGAGGAGACATTCATTGATCACAGTGGTCAGGACATGACTACTGAAGGTGGACAGCGGTTATTTGTGGATAAGTTCGTATTTAATTTGCTTCCCGAATTGTCGCATAAGTTGAAAGACTCCGAAAGTTCATGGGCTGTTTCTTCTTCAGCCCAGATATTGGGTACTGCTCAATATTATGAAAATAGAGATAAAGAAGAAAGAGATAAGCAAGAGAAAAAGACTAAAGAATTAAAAACTAAAGTTCTCTTGCAACAGGCTTATCCACCTCGTTATGCTCAGCCCCAATTTCAACAGCCTCCGCAGTTTCAGAGTGTGTATCAAAAGCCTGAGCCATATATTCCGCGACCTTTGTTAGGTCCTAATCAATGTGCCTATTGTAGAGAGGAAGGTCACTTCAAGAATAGTTGTCCGGTTTTATTGCAGCGAAATGGGACACCAACTGCTTCACGAGGTCATGCTGGCCTCCAGTCAGCAAACAGAGGTAGAGGTCGGGGTATGTTGACCCAAGAACAGCATTCCCTTCCTCCTTTCAATTCCGTGAATTACTTTGATCAGCAAAACGTTCGGTCTACACAGCACTACAATGAGGATTGTTATGTTGAAGACGGGAATGAAAGTCTTCATGCTAACTAGGACAGCCATGGACAAAGCAAGGGAGTTGTGTCGATTCCAGTAGATCAGAATGGACCTTATGTTAAAGTCATTACAATGGGTGTTTCAGAGCCATTTCTTTTAGATACTGGTGCGATGAGAAGTTCTATCATTCATTCAAAACTCCCTGGGGCACCTTTGTCTGGCTTAACGAATGTATCTGTAGGATTTTCTGGCGCCCCTGTTCGTAATCCGGTTTCTTGCCCTTTGCCCATTTCAATTGGTCCTTATGATTTGGAAGCTCCGCTTCTCTTGACGAATGGTTTGCGGTGAAAATCTGTTGGGTTTGGACTTATTGAAAAGAATGCATGCTACGATATACTGTTCTCCTTCTGGTGTACATCTTACTTTAGGTCAGAAATTAATTTCTCCAATGTATTTGTCCAAAGATCAGTTTCCACCTGAATTGCTTTCTCTTCCGGCAACGCTTTGGGCCATGGGTCCGAACGATGTGGGCTGTCTTGAGATCCCACCTTATGTTGTCACTCTCAAGCCTAATGTTGAATTGCCTCGTATTCCACAGTATAGAATTTCCACTGAAGGTGAAAAAGCGCTTTTAGAAATCATTCATGATTTGATCCAGAAATGTGTGGTTGAAGAAACGAGAGGAAACATATGCAACAGTCCTATTCTTCCTGTTCTTAAACGCACTGATCCTTCTCAGCCACCTGTATATCATTTCGTAATTGATCTTCGGGCGTTAAACAAAATTGTTGTACCACAATTTCCTGTTGTCCCAGATATCACTGCTCTGTTGACAATGATACCTTCCACAGCGACTTGGTTTTCTGTTAACGATCTAAAGAACGCCTTCTTTAGTATTCCCATTGCAGAAGAGAGTAGAGATATTTTTGGCTTCTCTCTTGGAGGCCTAAGCTTCCGGTTCAAGCGCGCACCTCAGGGCTATTGTGAAAGTCCCTATATTTACAGCCAAGCTTTAAAATGTCATCTTGATACTTTTCATTTGCCGTCTGGTGCTGCTCTTATCCAATACATGGATGACTTGTTGATCGCCGCTAATTCAGAAGATATTTGCAAAAACGTGACTGTTGCATTGTTACGCCATTTGTTTAATCTGAATCATAAGGTTTCACCTTCCAAACTACAATATGTTCGTCGAGAGGTTACCTACTTGGGTCATCTCCTATCAAAGGAGGGACGACGATTAACCCCAGAACGAATTCAGGCGATTGCGCAAATGTCTGTGCCCTCCACACAAAGAGAGGTCCGTGCCCTCCTGGGCATTACTTCCTATTGTAGGCAGTGGATCCCTAACTTATCTCTGTTGGCCAAACCCCTGTTGGCACTTACTTTGAAAGATACACCTCAGCCCCTTCCATGGACTGACGAATGTCAGAAGAGTTTCACTGACTTGCGTGCTGCGCTATGTTCTGCTCCTGTATTGGCTACTCCCGATTACAGTAAGCCATTTACGCTATATGTTTATGAAAAAGAAGGTTTTGCGTTGTCAGTTTTAACGCAGCGTTTTGGAGACAAACAGCGACCATGTGCATATTTTTCAGCTACGTTAGATCCAGTAGCTAAAGCATTACCAAGTTGCCAAACAGCGACAGCAGCAGCAGCAATTTCTAATCGACAGTCTGCTGGAGTAGTGTTAGACAACACACTTATTGTTATGGTGCCGCATGCAGTAGATACCTTACTAAACCGAACGAAAACACAGCATCTTACGAGTGCTCATTTGTCTGGATATCAGTTGACACTTTTGGCTAGTCATGTGCACATCAAACGATGTAAAACTTTGAATCCAGCTACTGTGTTGCCTCTTCCAGTAGATAAAAGCGATGAAATACAACACGATTGTTTCCTCCGTACTGAGGAAGAGACAAAAGGAAGAATTGACTTGAAAGATATGCCACTAGAGAATCTGGATGGAATTCTATGGGTGGATGGTTCTTGTTTTAAGCTTCCTAATGGAGATACTGTTTCAGCCTATGCTGTTACTACTTTGCGTACAGTTGTGGAAACAGCTTGTATCAGACACAATTCAGCTCAAGCAGCAGAACTGATAGCTTTAACAAGAGCATGTGTGCTGTCAAAAGGAAAAAGAGTGAATGTGTATACTGACAGTCAGTATGCATTTGGTGTGGCGTTTAATGTTGGGCGTCTTTGGAAAGAGAGGGGATTCCTTACTTCACATGGCACTAAAATACAACATGGTCAGTTGGTGACTGATCTTCTTGAGTCACTTTCTTTACCTGCTCAGATTGCAATTGTGAAGGGTAGTGCACACAAGAAGATTACAGATGATGTTGGTCGAGGAAATGCATTTGCAGATGAAGTAGCAAAAAAGACAGCGAGAGATGCTACAAGTTGAATGTATGTTGCGGGTCCTGCAAACTGGGTTAGAGAGAGAGGAATGTATGAGGATACAGTAGAAAGTGTAAGGTCAATTCTGGAAAAGGCTACAGAGAAAGAAATTAGTAAGTGGAAAGAAAGTACAGGAATGTTAGATGAGATGGGATGTTGGGTGGAATTATCTGAGCACCATCGTTGGCTGTTACCAGACGCCTATGTTCTTCCAGTAGTTACTATGGCGCATGGTCCAGCCCACTTAAGTGCGAAAGGTATATGCAAGCTTCTGGCTCCAGTGTGGCAAAATGAGGGAATCCCAAAGTGTGCGGACAATGTAGTAAAACACTGTATTATTTATTTGATGTACAATCCAGGAAAGGGAACCCCAACTCCAGCGGGTCACTTTGCTCCTCCGACATATCCATTCGAGGTGTTACAAATCGATTACATTCATATGGAGCGATGCAATAACCTCAAATATGTTCTGGTGGTAGTATGCGCCTTCTCCAAGTGGATAGAAGCATACCCTCTAAAAGACAATACAGCCTTATCCACAGCCAAGCTTCTACTGAAAGATTTTTTTCCTAGGTTTGGTTTGCCGCGCATTGTCTGGAGTGACAATGGAAGTGAATTTGTGGGCCAAGTCATGCAGAAAGTTTGTGCGGGACTTGGTATCAAGCAAAAGTTTCATGCGGCAAACCATCCACAATCAGCGGGTTTAGTGGAATGCTACAATGGAACCTTGAAGCTAAAGCTAGCGAAAGTGCAGGCTAGTACAGGACTTAATTGGCCCGATGCCTTACCATTGGCTCTTCTATCCACCAGAACTGCTGTACACTCTCGTTTGGGACTCAGCCCTTACGAAGTGGTGTTTGGACGCCCAGCTAATATATGGGGAGTCCCTCGCCCTAGGAAATACTCAGACTTGCCATATCCAATGTTGATTGATTACTTGCATGAACTTACAACTAAATTGCGTATTCTCCATCAACAGGTTCAGAGTGCTTTGCCGGAGGCCTCCACAGACCCAGGTCATTCCATCCGACCAGGTGACTCGGTCTGCACTAAGAATTTCCAAAGGACGAAAAATTTGGAACCCAGGTGCAGGGAGCCTCGGTTGGTTCTCCTCACCGAGAGAACAGCAGTAAAGGTCGAAGGAAAGAAAAACTGGATTCACGGCGTGCATTGTAAGAAAGTGCCTTTGCCTCTACCCTTTGATCAATGGATGCGTAAGGGCATAAGCGACTCTGAGAGCGAGAAGGTTCCACGATTTGTGCCTTTCAATGATGCACGCCTGAATGGAACATTGTCTGAGAAAGAGGACGACGACATTCTTCAGGGAAAATAACACCACATCATCGCTTGAATACGAGAAATCCGAGAACATTGTTCCGAGACCAAACTGTACCTGACAAAGAACACTATAACCTAAGACCTAGACTGAAGAACACTTAAGATTTTCTCTCACCTATGTAGTATTCTATCCCGGTTGCAGGGTCACCGTAGGAGTCTTGATTGTGACCTGAGTAGTGGCAATAGGCCTGCAGGACTTGCAGTGTCATAGGACGGCAGATAATCATAATTAAGTGATTAAGGAAGATTGCCGTGAGCATCCATTAGAAAGATAGAAACTACATTAAGGAAAAGAGAAAGAAAGGATAAAATTAAGAAAGAATTGTGTAAATTAATGTACAGTCGTTTTAGTATAACCTTGTGTATCATTTTATCATTGTGTATTCTTCTGGCGTGCATAAATTGGATTATTTACGCTCTGCAGCAAAAAGTTGTCTCTCCTTCTACCTCTTTGTCTTCCTCTACTGTCTCTCCACATTATTTCCATACCCTTCCTCAGCATGAACTCATTAGAAGACCCGAGTATTACAACAATTCATTTGTCCAATTATTACATCAACACCAATTAGTGATCAATACAACTGACTGTTGGGTGTGTGGACTTATACCACATACCACATACCACAGAGAAAGGAATGCCGTATTTAGTTCTTCCGTTTCTTATGAGGGTTCTGCTTGGGCTTATTTTGTTATTTTCTCCAATGCCTACCAAAGCAAATTCAGACGACCCGTTGGTTCATATATTGGTGGTCCGGATTTCAGTCATAGTTCACTGATGAAGGGAATGGTAGCTATGGCTAAAATCATGGAGAATAGTAAGATTTCCGTTGACGAAAGAAAAGCGTACACCAACTGGAACGTCACCCATTATGTCACTAGCCTTAGTGATAAGGTTAAACAAGGGAAATCTTTACCGATTTGGACTATTCCTCAGCAGGGAAATTTCTGTCTGCAAATTAATGGTCCGTCTACTGATGCCGTACAAAGAGACAACTGTTCCCACACATACGTCTACTCCTCTCAGAACTCGCCTCCTCTAGTACCTTTCCAAGGCACGTATTTTATCTGCCACGATAGGGCTTACACGTGGTTGCCAATTGGTTTTTCTGGTACCTGTTATATAGCTTTCCTTCTTCCCCCTACATACACCGCTTCTGCAAATCATCATCGAAACAGATATGGCAGAGGGATTATTGACTCAAAAGACACAGCAGGACAAGAGGGAGGAGATTTCCTCAAAGGAATTCTTCCTTTTTGGGGTCCGATGGCCAACAGCAGAAATATAAGGCAACTGGTTCGTGTCGTAGAAACCACTATAGACATCACTGTAGGAGCCTTAAGTAATATCACGGCAGAACTACAGGCAGATCATCTTATGACGTTACAAAACCGAGTTGCTTTAGACTTTGTTCTTGCGGATCGTGGTGGAGTGTGCAAATTGATTGGGTCAAGTTGCTGTATTTTCATACCTGATGACGCTCCGACATTATACCAAGCTATCTCTAAATTACATATAATCTCTGAGTCGATTCATCAGGACAAAGGAGATTGGTCGTTATTGGAGTGGTTTTGGGGACTACTGTCCAAATGGGGTTGGAAGATATTGACATTCCTTGGAATAGTTTTGACCATCATTTTCTCTTGTTGCCTTTGTATGCACTGTGGTCCCGCCGTCTGCGACCTGTGTGCTACTATGTCCTTCCCTAATCCCAAACCACAAGTAACAGAGAATATTAGAATGATGCTACAGCAACAGCTCGATGACCTCATGGCCATGGACATTGACTCAGATTAACGTGAGTCTATGTATCTTGCCTGAGTTCTGGCAAAAGGAGGGTCTGAGGAAATTCGATTTTCGATCGTGATCGAATCGACCCGCCATTTTGTGCTCCGCCGCCATTTTGTGTTGCCCTCACTCAGGCAGCACGGCGAACATAGTCTTTTCTGCTTTTTCTGCAGCTTCGTGTCGAAATAAGCCTTCTGCCTCTATTTACAAAGCTGATGTTAGCACTGGCCGAGTACACTAATCCCTGTCTGGTTTTTCTAATCCCTGTCTCAACTATCTGTTGGTTCACACTATTCTCCTCTGACTTTATCTTATCGTATGGCCTTCGCTGTCCTCTGCAAGTATTCTCTCGTTTCACAACTGTCCTCCAAAACAGACAAACGTATCTCGTCACCTGCGAGTCGACCACAAAACCTGTTAATGAATTAGTTCTTGGGGAGGGGTGACAAACACAGTTGGAGGAGAGGCTCTTCGGGTTATCCGATACTTTGTTTTCAAACCTTTCCTATTGGTTCTGTTCTATTTTCCAACCTTTCTTATTGGCTCTTTCTGTATGCTCTAGGTGTGTTCTTGGTTAATGTATGTTTCACATATGACCTATATAAGATTGTGCGCCACGGAGTGAAGTGACAGTCTCCTGAGAACATACCGTGTGTACTTCTAGGACAACTGTACTAGCTGCAGCTAATAAAATCTGATCTTTTACGCCGACGGAGTGTCCCCGTGTCTCTGTGTAGCTGAGCAGGAGAACCCAGGAGATTAAGGCGTACACTGCGCCACCGGACCCAAAAGGTTCCGGTTCTTCAGACTCTCTGCTCCACTGCAGGTGAAAGCAAAGGTCGGAGGTGCTGCGTGCCCAACACTAACCTCACTATCCCTGAATATACGCTGTAAGAGCTTTAGAATATAGACAAGCGTGCCTGTGCAAAGAGGGCATGAAATAGCTGAGATTGGGTCATAAATTCAAAGCTGTTCTGAACAGGGGCCCCAAAATACGTTTGGCCCCGGGCCCCCAAAATCCTTAAGATGTCCCTGTTCTTATTCACTTTGCTCAGACCAGGAGGGGTAACAGTATGCTTTCATTTGGAAGTGCTTCTAGTCAACCACTGCCAGGGAAGAAGTACGCTGGGTACATGTTATACGGTTATTGTGACCTCTGAATGTTGTCTGGTTTTCTTGCCCTCCTGTAGGGGTGTTATGTGATCTACAATTTTTTTTGTAGGAGGGTGGCATGGGCGTCTGTATTGTGTGCTTGTACTCTGTTTGTATGCTCACAACAAGGGTGGGGATGTCATCTTGACATTAGGTATGTTCGAGGAGGGCGATCCGGCGACCGGCCTACTGAGAAGTGCAATCTCAGTTGTATGATACCACTGCTCTAGAGGGGTTGTATTATCACCATGCTTCCATTCTGCACATTTTTGTACATGCCCTGTCTCGATTACTTCTTCTACTCACAACTTGTTCTTAGATTATTGAACTCTTTCAAAAGCACTTTTTCGCTATACCATGCCACTTCTGGTATGGGAGCTTAAAATCCATACCGGGTGCATGCGGAGGGAGTCTCCACTGAGAGGACTATATGTGCTAGCATTGTCTTTATACAGGCACATTTCAGGCAAGAGAGGCATGTGTTTCCAGCTGTTCAGGTCGCTGTAAATGAGTGGCCTGCAAGAGCCGCATAATGTCATTGTGTACACAAAGTACTGTTAGGATGGATTTTCTCTGCATTTTAATGTGAAGGCTCAGGCGAGCACACCTCTTTGGCCACAGGCCAATGGGCTTTTACAAAGTTTCATGAGTACTCTCAAGAAAGCTATGATCATACATTCTTAAGCACACGCCAACAATTCAAATGATAGTACAGTATGTAATCATCAACAACAGTATTATTTCTGTGGTTTTATTGTTTTCGGCCCACTGGCCTCTTCTTTTAAGCCTTAGCCAAAACGTGTTTTGTCGTCAAAGGGCGTAACCCTACGATTTTGTCAGGGCTAAAAAACAGGAAACAATTCCAATTGTAATGCTACATGTCATTCCAAATCAGTCCCACACCCATTGTCTGGTGACATATGTGTATTGTTAACAAATTCAAATACAATTTATGACATGTCAGTGGAAACCCATGTGCATTATCTCACAAAAAACGTTTGATTGACTTTTTTCAGGTGTTGCTTCAGTATCCCACAGTAGTCCAACACATCACAACATTATCCAAACTTAATGTTTCCAATAATATACATGCAAAGTTAGCGTTAGCATACAACATACTGCACAGTTGAATTGTCCATCATACTTGTGGGGCAAGATAAAATATGTGTCAAATTACCCCATCATTTAAACCCTGTGAAGCTTGACCTTAAATCTAAGCAGCAGCGAAGTGCACTCCTTGTCATCCAACGTGTAATATCCCACTCCCAAAGGGTCCCGACCAAAAACCATAAAATACCTGTCCAGAAATGTGGTACGTCCTATGTCTCTCCTGTAGGGAGAATGTGAAAGGTCACCATATGATTTTAACAAGTCTATCACATCTCTAATATTACCACCAGTGAGTGACTACTGCCCCCCTGCACTGGCGGTTATAGTCCCAAGCCGGAGCATGTAAATATCCACCGTTATCACCTGAGTAAATATAAATATTACGCATTAGATTCCACCTCGAATCTACATTGCCTTTCAAACCATACATACAATAACTGATCCACTGTGTCACTCACCGATTCTTAATTGACTTGAAGAAATGGAAGATTGTGACAACAAAATCAACACTTCATGACAATTAAACAACTGGCCATATTCTCGTGAATTCTGGTCAAAATCTCTACAAGTAGCCTGCAGTGCTCTTCTAAGCCATGACACCCTAGTCGCAGAAACAGATGAAAGGAGAAAAGAGAGGTCATCACAGCTGTACTGTGTGATGGCTGACCAAAATGCTCTCTGAGTGAAATCATCGGAAAGAGAGCTAAACACACAAAGGAGGGACTTTAATAGAAATGCACCAATAGGAAACCTGCATTTCTGAATGTTGCAGCTAATAGCCAATAGCAATGGGTGGGTTTGCCAAAGCCACACAGAGAGATATTACAGGTCATCCCTGATGCTCAACCTAAATAGGAGCTGAAAGCTAAAACCTTCAGAGATAAGCAGTTTCCAGATTTCAGCCTTCTTACTTCAGCCTCCCCCAAGTTGCCACATGGAGGTGTGAGGTTATTGAGGTTTCTGAAACCACTGCACCCTGTGGCGAGATGGGACAGGGTGAGATAACTGGATGATTGATTGATATCATAAAACACTATAGGGCTGACTCTTAAAGCACCACGGGCTAACTTTACTGGTGATGCTTCATTGCCTGATTGAGGCACGCCTGACCCTTGAGAGCAGAGCTGGGATTAAGTAGGGGTGGGTGGAGCTCGTGGAGCTCGTGGAGCTGTACTGTGTGGAATTCTGCTGAGTTCAGTTCCGCCCCACTTAAAACATGATTATTCAACCTTTAGCATATATGTGCCCTGTAGCTCCTTTCAGTGCCCAGGACGCTTTGTTCGGCAGCAGTGCTCTTTATAATTTTGATTTGTTGTTCATCAGCTGTCGTTTTATGACTTTTTTATTGAATGAATACAGAGCACATTCTTTCAGTGTTCACTGTGGCACACAAAAAAAGGTCAACACAAAATCCAAATGCTATGTCATATAGTTTATTTATCGAAGACTCAGTTTAATTAAAAAATGATTGTGATTAAAAAGACCTCCGAGAACAAAGACTGCTCTTAAAGTAAAGTGAACTAACTCTGGGCCTCAGAAGTAATTGCCAACAAACGTGCCCGCCAAATTGTAACATCTGCTCGGGGAATCATTTTGTAAGTCGTGAGAAAAGAAGATAAACTTGAGGAAGGTAAATTTTCTTTTGTAAATAATAGTAGTATTACCTGTTCAAGAAACCTGACAAAGTACGTACAAATCATAATGCTACAATAAATATTTTAAAAATACAGTTAAAAATTACTTTTTTTGTCACATCACACACACGCATGCACACACACCCACACACATGTTACCTGGCATACACACAGGCAAACACACAAGCACACACACACACCCTGATTATGAGTTGCTTGAGGTGAATTGATGTGAAATTCTGCACCCCTCAATTATGAGTGGGCCATTGTTCACTGACCTAAATTTTCTGACAGCAAGAACACCCGACCTGGAAATCCAGCAAATTTGCATTGGGAAAGGCTATGCAGCCTGCATCTGCTTTCCATAACCCATCCAAAATTCAGAGAAGACCTTCTTCCAGCCTCCTTACTCCCCTCCCTCCAAGATCTGCTTTACACCAGCCCCCATACACATTTGCCACTTGTCAGAGGAGGTAGTAAATGTGTGTGTTACACCCCACTCCCTAGTGCCGGGACACTCTTGGGAGTAGCCGGGCGCTTTATAAATACCATATAACATAACATAGAAAAAAGGATTAATGGATAGAATGAATGCCAGTTACAAATAAAGGTAATGTGAAATACCAGTATACAATGCCGTAATCACAACTACAGAGATTTCCATAAGAAATTAATTACGTACGATGAAATCATCAGCATATCAACATATCGTGTTGGCAGTTTAAGAAACTGGGAAACAGAAATAAAATTGAACGTTTACATGTATTTATTGCTCCACTAAATAAGTGAATCTTTGAACCAATGGCTCAAAGGAACCATTCACATTTATTTTGCATGGGAAAGAGCTTGTGTGTTGTAGATATAAAAGTTACACAAATGACCCTGGCACCATCGTAGGTTGAGCAATCTTATTTATTCTTATTTATTTAAGTATAAGTTGTACCGAGCGCCGGGAACACTCCCGTCCGGCCCTCTGCGCTCTCTCTCTCTGTTCGCGCTCACTCGCGCGAAGCCACGCCCCTTCCCAGCATGCCCTGGGGTGCTAAAAACTAGCGCGTAACACTACATATCTCCCCCTTTTAATGCTTTCACAAAACACAAGTGGCCCCCCCTTAGTTCAGTCTTACTTGGTGTGCGTTTCATAGTCCTCAAACTTTCTTGGCATCTTGACCTCTCTGCCTGATCTCGTACAGTTCTGTCTTTTCTCTGGGGCCACCATTACCCCTCTAGTCGGGGATTCTCCTCTGGTCGCAACTTCTTCTTGTCCCTCTTCTTCTTGCACCTGATTCTCTACTTCCAAGAAGCGATCTGTTCTATTTCCTCCTACAGTCTTCTGGCTCTGAATCTCTCCCCTTTTCCCGGGGAATGTTGGGGTTGGCTCTTCCACCATTTGACTCTCCTCTCTTCCCGGCTCACCCTCCGGTGCTTGGCTCGGTGTTCTACTGTCCTCCGGGTCCTCCCACTTCACAATTCTATTGCATTTCGCCATTCTGTCCTGTGACCATACCTTCCCGTCACTCAATAAAGCTGACCTGGTGTATGTTTCTATGACCTGCAGCGGTGGGCTGAATTTACTTTCTCCTTTTCTTTTTAGCATGGCATGTTTTACTCTTACCCACTCTCCTTTCTCCAGGGTCACCCCTTTGGTATTACGGCGTTTGTTATAGTACTCTGTATATATTGCCTGTGCTTTGTCCAGGTTACGCCTCACCACCGCCGGCGACCATTTGCTCTGTACCATAAGGTGTTTCCACGCTACATTGTCCTTCGTAAAAGGTTCTCGCCCCCTTGAACGGACTGTACCCAGTGGCTGTAGGAGTGATTCGGTACGCCCAGAGCATGCGTTGGAGTTCCTTCTCCCACTGTTGCCCTGCACTGATAGCCGCTTGTATAGATCCCATTATCACTCGATTAAATCTTTCCGCAAGTCCATTCCCCGCCGAGTGGTAGATTGGGGTGTGCTTGACTTCGATTCCATTCCTGGCCATTATGGCGTTCCATCGTTCTGAAACAAATTGTGGGCCATTATCACACGTTATAATCTTGGGTATTCCTTCTCTCAGGAACGTGGTAGTGAGGAATGCTAACACCGTCTCCGTGTCGGCACTTTCACACACATCTACCTCTGGCCATTTAGAGTATCTGTCCACTGCCACTATGATGTACTTGGGTACTCCTTCCGTGTTCAGGACTGGACCCAGGATGTCCACTGACAGCATTTGCCAGGGACTTGAAAATCCTGTGAATTTTCCCAGTGGTGGGCGTAGTAAGGTTTGCGTCTTATCCGCTCTGTTACATTGTTCACACATCCTGACGTGTCTTTCTACCTGAGCATCCATGGCCGGCCACCAATATGCCTGCTTTGCTCTCGCCTTGGTTTTCATGATCCCCAGGTGTCCCTCGTGTAGGATGGTTAAGAGACGGTCCACCAGTGAGGTCGGAGGGACCACCTTGTCCCCTCTCAGAAGAAACACTGGGTTGTCTCCTAAGGACAGCTCTTCTCGGACTTCCCAATACTTCCTCAGCTCGCTATCTAGGTGCCTTTTGTCCGGCCACCCTTGTGTCACATAGCTTTTCACTGTGTTCGTCGTTTTGTCCCCTGTGTACGCTTCTTCCCATTCTTGTATGCTGACCGCTCCCTCGTGGTCCTGTGTGACTGCTACCATGTACTCTTCCCATTCGGAAGGTTCTCGATCCCCTGCGGGCTCTATGGCGGCTGCCCTGCTTAAGAAGTCTGCCACCTTGTTTTTGGACCCGGGGATGTACTCCACATCATATACGTAGTCCAACAGTCTCAAGCTCATCCTTGCAATGTGAGGTGTCGCATGTGCATGTCCACTCGAGGTCAATACTTTCACCAGGGGCTTGTGGTCGGTACGGAGTAGAAACTTCGAGCCCCACAAGTACTGTCTGAACCGTTCCATTGCCCACACTGTCGCTAGCATCTCCTTCTCTATAACGCTGAATTTTTCTTCGTTCGCCGCTAAGGCTCTTGAAGCGAAGCTGACGGTAGTGACTTCTCCACCTCGGGCTTTCTGCATCAGGACCGCCCCCAGGCCCTTGTCACTGGCGTCGGTGGTCAGGATGGACAACGCTCCTTGATCGAACCCTTCCAGGGGGATAGCTGTGCAGATGTCTTTTTTATGCTCTCAAATTCATCTTGCTCCTCCTGCGTCCACTTGAACACATTATTTTCCTTCAAGAGTTGTCTTATGTGGTGCGTTTTGGTCGCGAAATGCGGAACAAACTTGCTGTAGAATTCAGCCATGCCCAGGAAGGAGCGGACATCTTCCTTCCTGTCCGCTCTCTTCGTTTCTATACCCCTTCCGCTGATCTCATGGCCCAGGTAGGTCACCGAGTTGACTCCGAATCTGCACTTTTGCCATTCTGCTGTGAGTCCATTTTGGGCTAAGATCGCCAGCACTGTGTGTAGTTTCTTGTCATGATCTTCCTGGGATTTCCCCATTACTAGGATGTCATCCTGGAAGTACTGGACCCCTTCTACCCTTTGGAACAACCTGTGCATCAGCTTTTGGAAAACTGCCGCTGCCGACGCTAGGCTGAAGGGCATCCTGAGGAACTTATAACACCCAAATGGTGTGATGAACGACGTCAGATGATTGCAGGTGGCGTGCAATGCAATTTGGTGATACGCTGAGGTGAGGTCTATGGTGGAGAACCACTTGACTCCCTGTGTCATTGCCAACATCTCATTTATCCTAGGCAGCGGGAATTTGTCTACTAGAATATTCTTATTGAGCTCCCTCAGGTCCACACATAGCCGCACCTTCCCGTTAGGTTTCTGGGCTACCACCAATGGTGCCAGCCATTCTGCGCTCTCAATCGCTTCTATGACTCCGTTTGCTTCCAACCGTCTCAATTCTTCCTGGACTGCCTCCCTGCTTCTGAAGGGAATATTTCGGACTTTGTGGCTCACCAGTTTAGCTCCTTCCTTGAGTCGTATTTTGTGTGTGAATTTCGTCATCTTCCCAATGATTCCCATGAATACCTCGGGATATTCTTCCATCCACTTGCCCCCCTCTTTCTGTTGATTTGTTTCTATTAGCAGTACTTGTTTGTGGCCTCCTGGTTTGAGCTGTATTCCCAAGTTCCCTTGGTCCATCCACCCCAGTACGGAGGGTCCTTTCTATGCTACATACAGCTTCCCTTCTGCTCTGCGTCCTTTGAACTCGAACATCAACTTACGATATCCTACCATGGGTATGGGTTCTCCGGTGAACGTGACCGGATGAATGTCGGTGGGTAGTAGATTAGCCCCGACTTGGGAACGAAATTCGTTTTCCCGTATGGCTCTCTGGATGATCGTGTACGGGGATCCTGAGTCCGCCACTATATGCACTTGTGCCCCGCCAATCTTCATCCGTAACGCCGGTTTCTTGGTTCGTGTACAATTCACTCCCAGCACTTGATCGTCGATGCATAAGACCTCGTCCTCTCCGTCCTCTTCTCCTTGGGGTTCCTCTTCCCCCTCGGGTTCTTGTGCTACGTATTTCACGTCCGCCCTGCTGAGCTTGAGCCGGCACACTTTTTCGTAGTGCCCCATTATTTTGCAGTATGCACACTTGGCGCGAAACGCGGGACAAACTTTGTCATTGCCTTGGTGCGATTGGCTGCCGCACCTGTAGCACCCATTTTTCCGTTCTCCCTGTGGCTTCTGGTTCTTCATGGACTTCTGAGGGAACCTCTTCTGATACCTCATACCGCTTGGCATCTGCTGTTTCGCAGCGTCTGATCTGTCTCCGTCTGTTACCCTGCAGACTGGCGTGCGTTCGTTGCCCTCTCTTTTGGCCGCTTCCGCGCACCGTTTAGATAGTTCTGCCTTCTTCACCAACGCTACCACTTCCTTTAGCGGAGCATCCCCATTTACCCACAGTTTCTCCTGTATGGCCGTGTTGGTTGTGTGCATAATAATTTGGTCCCTGATGAGTTAGTCGTGCAGTGCGCCGAACTTGCAGGTTACCGCCATCTTTTGTAATGCAGCGACATACTCATCTACAGACTCTCCCTTGTTCTGTTTTCTCTGGAAAAAATTGCATCTGTCTATGGCTGTGCATACCACTGGTCTGTAGTGAGCGTCTAGGTCCTCCAACACGTGTCGAAACAATTCTGTGTCCGCCGCTGGTCTGGTCTCCTTCACCAAACTGTCGTATACCCTGATGCCCCCTGGGCCCAGGTTGTGCAGTAGTATTTTCTTTTTCCTTGCACTTGAGAACTCCCCCTCGCCTTCTTCTTCTAAGGCTTCTATATAGTTCAGGAAATACCATTTCCAGTCCTCCCAGGGCATCACCGGGTCTCCTCTTTTGGGTAGGAAGGGCACTAAGTTGGTGAGTGACGTTGTTTGTGCGCACATCCTGCCCCTGCCGTCTCGGGCTGCACTCCCCCAGTCATCTGTCTCTGGTGGGCTCCCTGGAGCTTGTCTCTCTCCTGAGCTGGTTGATGGCATGGGCGAAAGGCTGCCTTGCCCCCTCCTCGATGGCCCTGGGGTCACCAGGTCTGTCGCTAGCTGCCGAAGGGAATATTTGGATCTGGTTCGCTCCTGGTGGCACACTGTGCTATGTCGTGGCCTCTATCCTTCCTCCTTCCTCCCTTGTCGCTAGCGCGGTGCGGCGCTATTGGCCTCTGCGCAGCCGGGTGATGGCTTTACCAGGTGTGGACCCCCCGTGGGTGTGCCCCGTGCCGGTCGGTGTGCTGCCTCCGCTTACCCTGTTAAGTTTCCTTTGTGTGAGGTCCCTGCCTGTGGCTCTCTCACTTTCCACGTGTTCGGCTGCACTGCCCGTCTCCCCTTCTGCGCTGCCGCACCTTCGGGATGCCAGTGATGCTCCTGGCTGTTCTCCCCGCGCCACGGTGATGACTGTGTTCCTCTGCCACACTCGGTTCTCCTCACTGGGTGCCTGGACTCTGTGCAGGTCTCATCCCATCCTCGTCGCCATTTTGTATAGATAAAAGTTACACAAATGACCCTGGCACCGTCGTAGGTTGAGCAATCTTATTTATTCTATTTATTTAAGTATAAGATTGTACCGTGCGCCGGGCACACTCCCGTCCGGCGCTCTGCGCTCTCTCTCTCTGTTCGCGCTCACTCGCGTGAAGCCACGCCCCTTCCCAGCATGCCCTGGGGCGCTAAACACTAATAATAATAATAATAATAATGGGTCTTGTAGAGCGCAATGGTGACGCACAACGGCGTGTCCCCGCGCTGAGAGTGTGAGCGTGTTCAGAGGGAGTCCTGCGGGGAGGGCCACTATCTGGTGTACAGATATGTTTTCAGCTTGGCTCTGAAGATAAGCTCTGATGGTTCCCGACGCAGTGCTACTGGAAGTTTATTCCAGCATGATGCGGCGAGGTACCTGAAGGACCTGCCACCCATCCTTGCTCTGGACACCTTTGGGATAGTTAGGCGCCCTGAACCAGAGGATCTCAGCGCGCGGGATGGCTCGTATTGTGTCAGGAGACCCTGAAGAGGAGGGGGTGCCCTGCCATTAATGATCCGGTGACAGGTGCAGAGGGCCTTGAATTCTACCCTGCTCCTGACCGGAAGCCAGTGCAAGGCTTGGAGCGCGGCTTTGGAGGCTGATCTTCTAGGAAGTTTGAGAACTAGCCGAGCAGCGGCATTTTGCAGGACCTGTAAGCGGCTCAGATTCTTCTCGGGGATACCTAGATAGAGAAGGTTGCCATAGTCCATCTTGGACGTGACTAAAGCATGCACTAATGTTCGGCGGGCTCTAACGGGAAGGAGCTCCAAAACCTTCCTGAGAGTCTTAAGGATCCCGAAACAGGTGCCGACCACCCGGTTGACCTGGGGGCCAAAGGTAAGATCGGAGTCGAACCAGACACCTAAATTCCTCGCCTCCAGGCAGGGGGTAGGTGTTGGTCCCAAGCAAGGAGGCCACCACGCCGACGTCCACGCCGCCCGGTCTCCCGGGCGGCGTTACTAGCGCGTAACACTACATGTGTGGATCTAGTTTATCATTTTATTCATAGCGCTCCAAAGCCGCAGCTTCTATAGACTGCCACCTACTGGCCTGAGCCACAGCACCAGCTGTGTAGGCAGAATTTTATAAACAGAGCAAAGAGCATAAAATGGAGCACAGCTAATACCAACTAAGCATTGCAGAGGGTGTGCGGTACGGGGTTATGCTGTAATTAGAGTCCAAGACCGTTTCTTGTTGAAGTAAGCCTTTTAATTAAGGAAGAAAAGTTTAACCGGAAGAACCCATGGCAACACAGCAGGCAGGCAGACGAGCCGAGAGCAGTGGCGTAGCTAGAGCTTCTGGCGGGCGGGGCTACAATTGGCAGGGTTTAAGTTACGACGCCACTCTCTGCTCCACTGCAGGTGAAAGCAAAGGTCGGAGCGGAGGTGCTGCATGCCCAACACTAACCTCACTATCCCTGAATATACGCTGTAAGAGCTTTAGAATATAGACAAGCGTGCCTGTGCAAAGAGGGCATGAAATAGCTGAGATTGGGTCATAAATTCAAAGCTGTTCTGAACAGGGGCCCCAAAATACGTTTGGCCCCGGGCCTCCAAAATCCTTAAGATGTTCCTGTTCTTATTCACTTTGCTCAGACCAGGAGGGGTAACAGTATGCTTTCATTTGGAAGTGCTTCTAGTCAACCACTACCAGGGAAGAAGTACGCTGGGTACATGTTAAGGGGTTATCATGACCTCTGAATTTTGTCTGGTTTTCTTGCCCTCCTGTAGGTTTGTTATGTGATCTACATTATTTTTTGTAGGAGGGAGGCGTGGGCGTCTGTACTGTGTGCTTGGACTCTGTTTCTATGCTCACAACAAGGGTGGGGATGTCATCTTGACATTAGGTATGTTCGAGGAGGGCGACCAGGCGCCCAGCCCACTGAGAAGTGCAATCTCAGTTGGATGATACCACTGCTCTAGAGGGGTTGTATTATCACCATGCTTCCATTCTGCACATTTTTGTACATGCCCTGTCTCGATTACTTCTTCTGCTCACAACTTGTTCTTAGATATGGAATTCTTTACAAAAGCACTTTTTCGCTATACCATGCCACTTCTGGTATGGCAGATTAAAATCCATACCGGGTGCATGCGGAGGGAGTCTCCACTGAGAGGACTATATGTGCTAGCATTGTCTTTATACAGGCACATGGGTCATTTCAGGCAAGAGAAGCATGTGTTTCCAGCTGTTCAGGTCATGGTACAGTTTGAGGGATAGGTGCACTGTAAATGAGTGGCCTGCAAGGGCCGCATAATGTCATTGTGTACACAAAGTACTGTTAGGATGGATTGTCTCTGCATTTTAATGTGAAGCATCAGAAGAGCACACCCCTTTGGCCACAGGCCAATGGGCTTTTAGAACGTTTCATGAGTACTCTCAAGAAAGCTATGATCATACAGCCTTAAGCACACACCAACAATTCAAATGATAGTACAGTATGTAATCATCAACAACAGTATTATTTCTGTGGTTTTATTGTTTTCGGCCCACTGGCCTCTTCTTTTAAGCTTTAGCCAACACGTGTTTTGTCGTCAAAGGGCGTAACCCTACGATTTTGTCAGGGCTAAAAAACAGGAAACAATTCCAATTGTAATGCTACATGTCATTCCAAATCAGTCCCACACCCATTCTCTGGTGACATATGTGTATTGTTAACAAATCCCAATACAATTTGTGACATGTCAGTGGAAACCCATGTGCATTATCTCACAAAAACCGTTTGATTGACTTGTTTCAGACGTTGCTTCAGTATCCCACAGTAGTCCAACACATCACAACATTATCCAAACTTAATGTTTCCAATAATATACATGCAAAGTTGGCGTTAGCATACGACATACTGCACAGTTGAATTGTCCCTCATACTTGTGGGGCAAGATAATATATTTGTCAAATTACCCCATCATTTAAACCCTGTGAAGCATGACCTTAAATCTAAGCAGCAGCGAAGTGCACTCCTTGTCATCCAACGTGTAATATCCCACTCCCATAGGGTCCCGACCAAAAAACATAAAATACCTGTCCAGAAATGTGGTACGTCCTATGTCTCTCCTGTAGGGAGAATGTGAAAGGTCACCATATGATTTTAACAAGTCTATCACATCTCTTATATTACCACCAGTGAGTGACTACTGCCCACCTGCACTGGCGGTTATAGTCCCAAGCTGGAGTATGTAAATATCCACTGTTATCACCTGAGTAAATATAAATATTCCTCATTAGTTTCCACCTCGAATCTACATTGCCTTTCAAACCATCCATCCCATAACTGATCCACCGTGTCACTCACCGATTCTTAATTGACTTGAAGAAATGGAAGATTGTGACAACAAAATCAACACATCATGACAATTAAACAACTGGCCATAGTCTTGTGAATTCTGATAAAAATCTCTACAAGTAGCCTGCAGTGCTCTTCTACGCCATGGTACCCTGGTCTCAGAAAGGACAGCATCGGTCCAGCCATGACCCGTGTGCATTGATCACAAAAGATTTGAGTCTGTCAGAAACTGCGGACAGGGAGTCACTCCAGATAAATTTCACACCTTTTTTAAGAAGATCTCTCAAAGGTTGAACAGCAACAGAGTAACCGGAAACAAACCTGGTGTAGTATTCACAAAGGCCAAGGAAAGAACGTAATGTGTCCTTATCAACTGGTGCAGGAGCATTCCTAATGGCCTCAAAGTTGCAGAATTTAGGCTTGATCCCTTCTGCAGACATAAAGTGTCCTAAATACTCAACCTTAATAACAAGAAGCTCACATTTGTTGGGTTTAACAGTCATGCCAGTGGAATTGAGCACATTAAGCACTTTATGTAAGATTTGAACATGTTTATCCCTGGTTTCAATAAAGACAGGAATGTCGTCCTGAAACGCCTGGACATGCGGCATATCACCATATAACCCATCCATGAGTTTTTGAAAAACACTTGCTGAGGGAGCAAGACCAAAGGGCAGTCGAAGATACTTAAAAGTTCCAAATGGAGTTACAAACGCGGTAAGGGATTGAGATTCCTCGGAGAGTTGAATCTGGTGATATGCCGAATGCAGATCAATGGTGGGAAAGAATTTGGCATTACCAATATTGGCAAGCATCTCTTGTATGTGTGGAAGCGAATGGCAATCCACAAGAATGTTGCGATTGAGAGATCTTAAATCAACACATAGTCTGAGATCCCCAGTCTTCGTCTTGGCCAAAACAACAAGGAAAACCCATTCTGAAGCATCAATGGGTGCAATGATACCCTCCGATTTGAGTTTATTCAATTTGAGATCATCCCTAATACTAAGGGGGACAGGTCTCACTTTGTGGACAACTGGAACAGCACCCCTCTTTAATTTGATGCTGTGCTCAAAGCTCTTAACATAACCCATTACATCTTTAAAAACACCAGGAGTCAACAAGGGTTGAAACAATATCATCTTCTGAATAAAGGAGCAAGACGTCCTTAGGGAGAGGACCTAAAGCAATAGAAGGATCTTGCCCAGGACACAAAATAATACCAAGGCGAGCAAGGTCTTTCCACCCAACGATATCCCTGCCATTGACCTCTACATAAATCTTGGTATTGATGGATCTGCCCAAACAATCCACCATCCCCCCAGAGAAACCTAAGAGGTTAACATCTTGCTCACCAAAAGCTTTTGGATTTATGTCAGAGGACAACAGAGAAGCACCAGGTGACTATAATTTGTGAAATGTACAGTCAGCAAGATTAGTAATTGGGGCACCAGAATCAGCCATGAGAGAGATAGATTTCCCATCGACCATGGCATCAACAATGGGTCCCTTAATAGAGGAGACAATGGAGTAATCATTGGTATCCACAGTAAGTAATACATTACCAATTTCTTTTTCACATTGTTGTTCCTCAAAGTTATTGTCCTTTACAGAAAAATGTGAAACTTTAACTTTGGTTAAAGAGGAGTTGGTACCACTTCTGGAGACACTTTGGAAGTGGCCAAACTTGTTGCAACGAGTGCACTTCTTACCAAATGCAGGACATTTAGGATTGTTTCCAATGTGATTCTTAGAACTACAGCGAAAACAGAAAAGCTGTTTGCGAGGAAGTTGGCCCCTACGATTCGTTCTGTCAAAGACTTGTTTGTTGCTAACAGCACAAACAACATCATCGTCACACAAGACATTAACAGAAGAGGAAAAGGACTCAGAGTGTTTGAACAAAACTATGGAGGAGACATTGGATCTTTCTTTGGTCATGGCATTATCTAAAACTTCAGGAAGAGGGGGATGACGACAAGCAAGTAAACGTTCTTGAATTTTCTTAGAAGAACAGTAAAAAAAAAAGGTCTCTAATATGAGTGTCAATATTAGCAGGGGGGTGGCCAGCGAGCCAACATGGCGGACACAACTCCGTGAAGCTCCGTGCCTAATCCCCTAATTATCCTGACTTTCTCCTGCCATCCTACCCACCTGACAGGGAAAGTTGCTGTCCTTGATGTATATAAGGCTGCGATTACTGCTGAGCACCTGTGGCGGCCATGTAACACTGCCTGGACCCGTGAAAGAGGCTGCGGATTGAATGCGGCCTGTGGAGCACCGGAGCGGGCATGTGAAGGTGCCGCCCGATGTCAGACGACCTCGGCACTGCAGGACTACACCCCTTTTTTAAGAAGATCTCTCAAAAGTTGAACAGCAAGAGAGTAACCGGAAAGAGACCCGGTGTAGTATTCAGAAAGGCCAAGGAAAGAACGTAATGTGTCCTTATCAACTGGTGCAGGAGCATTCCTAATGGCCTCAAAGTTGCAGAATTTAGGCTTGATCCCTTCTGCAGAGATAAAGTGTCCTAAATACTCAACCTTAATAACAAGAAGTCACCGCAGTAGCCCTGGCTGAATAGACGGTGACTGTGAATGGGCCAATGCCCAGGTCCTCTCTCTGGCGGCCCTGATTACACGACACCGGGAGACATGCCCCTACTGGCCTACTCCTGAAGCGCCATGGTGGCATCGTGTTGGGAGAATGTTGCCACTACTGCCGCCGTTCTGAGGCCTGCCACGACAGGGCTGGATCGTGACCCCTTGCCTGATGCCTGATGCTGGAGGCGGCCTGAACAGAAGCATGCCTGTGGCCCGACCCCTGCACCGGCGGATCCCCGCTCTCGAGTAGGTGTGGAAAGGACCTGCAGGACTTTATGGAAGCTGATGAAGGAGTGGCTATGGAGGGACTTATGGCGCAACAGGCGCGCCTTTGCTAACCAGTGAGAGGAGGTGGCCTCTGACGAAATGCGGCCCGGGAGGCCTGGCTTCTGTGCTGAAGACGGGGCTGGTATCTTGAATCCCTAGCTGCCGCAGAGGAGAGCGCTGCTACATTAGTCTCCTACTCGAGTGAAACGCGCCCTCCCCTGCGCCCTACGCCCTCCTGAACATCGCTGCGTCCCTACCCGAGGGAAGTAAATTAGACCGTATCCTGCGCTGGGGGTGGGAGACTTTACCCCCAAGCCATGCGATGAACTGAGATCTGTCTACGCAGTGGATGCCAGGGGAACATTTCGCTAACCCAGCATTTGTGTGGCAGCTCTAAAGCTGAGGGGGAGAAGCCTGAGGCTCGCAGAAGACATCAAGGCCAGGCTCATTGAGGCACCTACCCAAGAACGGAGACTTATACCCTAGGACGCGGGCCGATGACATAACGTGTCGTACGCCTTCTGGTGAACGGACCTGGCTGCCGGGCCTGAGACTGAGTGCGCTGCTGCATACGTACTGATAGGGCCATGAAGTACTGAACCTGGAGCACGTGGCAGATAGTGAAAATACGTGATCTGCTCCTCACTTGCGGCTGCCTACACTGGAGACCCATTTAATGTTCGTGGCAGCGGGCGCTGCGCAGCAGGGAGACAACACCTGTAAAAACACTGCAACCTTGAGGTGCCTACCGAGGGATGGCAACAGCCGCAACCGACCTCGCAGGGGTGCGGACGGAGTACCTGGTCATCTGTGCAGATACGACCCATCCCTTTTTGGACCTACAGTTGTTTGTTATTGACCATCCATGCTCTCGGCTCAAAAATTGGCAATGGGCCGCTCCAAAACAACGTGCAGCAGAATGCGGAGCGCGCCAGCGCGCTAGAGCAGCCACAAACAGGGGGTAATGCAGCGGGAGACGATCCAGGCAGGGGGATAGCCATGAAGTTGGATTCGGTACTCGCAGCAGTCGAAAATATTGGAGCTATACTGGATCATCCCTTGAAGTTCGGTTCGACAATGTGGCGACTGATTTCACTTGGCTACGCACTGACCACCGCAATCTGGCAGAGAAAGTCCAGTCGCAGGCTCAGACTTTATCCGAATTACAACCTGTTACTACCAGGCATGCAGCGGCCCTGCAGGATATCCTAAACCAGGTGCATACACTGGAAGACAAAATTGTAAATGCAGAGTAACGCTCATGCTGCAATAACATCCACGTGGTAGGCCTCCCAGAGGGAGTGGAAGGGCGGACCCCGGAGGCTTATGTGGAACACTGATTACATGAAATCCTGCCTACTGGGGTACTATCGCCGCACTTTGTGGAGTAGCGGGCTCACCGTGAACCTGCCCAAAGACCCCCACCTGGTGCTCGACCGCGGCCCTTCCTCTTCAGACTTCTGAACTACAGAGACAGAGATACGATCTTGCGCGAGACCCATTAACACTCTGAGTTAAAAGTTAGTGGCAGCCCGATCATGGTGTTCCCAGACTACACGGCTCAGGTGCAGAGTCCTTATGTCGACACAGTGTTGTAAATTAAAAAATATGAGTTTTTGCCCTAGAATATGAATGTCGCGAGCAGCTTGCTGCTGGGTATGGCACGCATCCAGCTTACCCGAATGCACTAGGTTTTGTTGAACAGTGGTGACACATTACCTGCTTTGCCTATCCTGGTACCAGAGCGCATGTGCCAGGAGTAGTGGTACTTGGGTTCGTATAAATGTGTTTACACGTTCTTAATAACGATCGAGATTACCACTGTCACGCTTTGCACACAGTCATGTTCTGTGTGATTGTTCCGTTGCGGAACGCGTTATTTTTCGATTTTGTGCAATATTGTCATGTACGTTGTAGTGGCCTTTGGAGAGAATTTACTTTCTAAGTTTTTCGATCATGTTAGACTCTGGGCATGCGCAGCGTTTGGTGATATTTTGGCTGGGGCATGCGCGGTTAGAACAGAGTTCGGTGTCCTAGAGACACACAGCATTTCTTACACGACGCATGCCCGGTATTGACTACATTGACAGACGGGAGTGGCGATGCTGTGTTCGCACATGCGCTGTGTGGTGATGACTCATCTCCTGCCGAGTCGATTCACAACTCCTGCGATGTGGCGCGAACTTAAATTGATCACAGCCACTATTTAAGGGGCCACCTTCCTGTAGATCGGTACCTCCCAGACTGCTCGAGGTCCAGTTTGAGGTCTCGACGGATAGGTAAGGTTGTGATTAAATGCGTGCTTTGATCTAGCGCTCTTTAAGGTAATGCGAGCAATAATTATCAGCCTAGGTTAACTTTGGACCTCTATGATTGGTTTTTGATTTAACATTGACCTCTGCATTACATATTGCTCCCCTACAACTTTGACTTGTACAGTTTGAGCATTAGAGAGAGGTGTAATACTGTGGATATGTCTACACTGCGTCTAAATTATGTGTCTGGAGATGTTACCACTAAGCAGACTCTAAGCTGAATTGAGTGCATGGCACAGTTCTGTCAGGCATTGGGTGTGTTGGCCTGTGGGTCAGGAGTTGATTGGTTTGTGTTATTCTTTATGTAGGGACCACGGAGTGTTGGTGTATGTTTTTACAACCCGCTCTCTTGTGTCCCTATTTTAACAGAGCGGTGCCTCCTATACCGAGCAATCTGCCGGGTGAGGTGAGGCTTTCCTCCCACAGAACGCTGGGTGAGTTATAATTTTGCATGTTTTCAGAGAATGTATTCTCTTTTATGGACCGATTGGTGGCCATACTATAAAATGAGTAGTGTTCAAGATCAGCACTACTTAACACGAGTCGCTGATGCTGTTATGTTTTGTGTTAATCCCATCACAAATTATGTGTGATACCTACCACCCTTTCTTTTTAGGAAAGAAGAAGAGGTGACTACACCAAATCTAAGCGCAATTATGCTAGTCTGGTAGGGTGGCTTCGGCCACACCATATTTCTTTCAATAAGTTTCTTAATTTTATTCACATCACTGTTTACCAAATTTATCCTGCAGTAGCTTCTTTTAAATCAACTAACTGGTCCTGAAGAAAGCCGGGTGAAATAACCAGATCGGCTGAAACATGTCGACCTAGACAGACCAAGCCAGGGAATAGTCATACATAAATTTTTTGACTAATTTGGTTTTTAGACATGACACCTGGTCAATTCATATTAAACAGATTTTTTTGACCACGTAGTCATTTTTAGTACACTATCACATTATCGCACTGCACTTTTTTGTATTCTTTGAACTATTTGGTTGCACACCAGTGGCATGAGATTTCTTCTGTCAGGGATCACTGTGACGGGCACCCAGTAGAGCCGGGTGGCTCACGAGTGTAGGGGCCCTGCCTTTGATCTCCAAGGGTCATACATGACGAAGCTCCGCCATTAAGGGTGGCCCGATAGACCCTTTAATCTCCCTGCCTGGTGATGCAATAATGTTTTAGTTTTGATGTAAGGGATTGCACATACAGCATCATGCGGCGTTGTGTTTATGCTTTGACTTAGGACCTTCGCGTAGTGTTTGGAGAAGCCTGAGGCTCGCACAAGACATCAAGGCCAGGCTCATTGAGGCACCTACCCAAGAACGGAGACTTATACCCTAGGACGCGGGCCGATGACATAACGTGTCGTACGCCTTCTGGTGAACGGACCTGGCTGCCGGGCCTGAGACTGAGTGCGCTGCTGCATACGTACTGATAGGGCCATGAAGTACTGAACCTGGAGCACGTGGCAGATAGTGAAAATACGTGATCTGCTCCTCACTTGCGGCTGCCTACACTGGAGACCCATTTAATGTTCGTGGCAGCGGGCGCTGCGCAGCAGGGAGACAACACCTGTAAAAACACTGCAACCTTGAGGTGCCTACCGAGGGATGGCAACAGCCGCAACCGACCTCGATGGGGTGCGGACGGAGTACCTGGTCATCTGTGCAGATACGACCCATCCCTTTTTGGACCTACAGTTGTTTGTTATTGACCATCCATGCTCTCGGCTCAAAAATTGGCAATGGGCCGCTCCAAAACAACGTGCAGCAGAATGCGGAGCGCGCCAGCGCGCTAGAGCAGCCACAAACAGGGGGTAATGCAGCGGGAGACGATCCAGGCAGGGGGATAGCCATGAAGTTGGATTCGGTACTCGCAGCAGTCGAAAATATTGGAGCTATACTGGATCATCCCTTGAAGTTCGGTTCGACAATGTGGCGACTGATTTCACTTGGCTACGCACTGACCACCGCAATCTGGCAGAGAAAGTCCAGTCGCAGGCTCAGACTTTATCCGAATTACAACCTGTTACTACCAGGCATGCAGCGGCCCTGCAGGATATCCTAAACCAGGTGCATACACTGGAAGACAAAATTGTAAATGCAGAGTAACGCTCATGCTGCAATAACATCCGCGTGGTAGGCCTCCCAGAGGGAGTGGAAGGGCGGACCCCGGAGGCTTATGTGGAACACTGATTACATGAAATCCTGCCTACTGGGGTACTATCGCCGCACTTTGTGGAGTAGCGGGCTCACCGTGAACCTGCCCAAAGACCCCCACCTGGTGCTCGACCGCGGCCCTTCCTCTTCAGACTTCTGAACTACAGAGACAGAGATACGATCTTGCGCGAGACCCATTAACACTCTGAGTTAAAAGTTAGTGGCAGCCCGATCATGGTGTTCCCAGACTACACGGCTCAGGTGCAGAGGCGCCAAAGCACCTTCACGGCGGTGAAGCAACAGCTGCGCAATTTGGAACTTCCCTATTCTCTGCTGTTCCCTGCCAGACTGAGAGTGGTAGCTAAAAGCACTACACATTTCTTTGACTCGCTTGATGACACATGGGACTGGCTGGTAGAATCAGGCCTATCGACAGGACCTCGCACCGCCAGTGAAGATCCGCCTGGACCGCACAACAAGAGAAAGTGCAACAGAGGAACACGGGAACGGACCAGGCGACCAGCAGCGCCGTTGCCGGAACAGAGAGCAATGGCACGCCGTGATGCCCTGGAAGCAGCTGCGACGTTGAGAGCCGCTGTCTATCGAGAGTCGAGGGAGATCAGCTCCTCCGGGTCTGCGACCACTAGTGGCTCATCCACCCCTAGACCTGATGGCTCAGACGAACTGCAGCTGCCGGATGTTACCCTGCAAACTGCAGATGAACTCATATGAGGGACTGCCGCGACTCTGCGACATGTGAGATGTTCGGACATGCAAGTAGAGTTTTTCTTGTGTTGATTAATTGTGATGATGTTAATACCCCAAAGTATGCTTTACCACTGTTGCCCTAAGCGCAGAGCCCACAAAATGTGTAATTATAATAGGAATGCTGCAACACAGTCATATTGTAATACACACACTGACATGCAGGTAGGGATGCGGGTGGTGATCTCTAGACATGAAGGGATAGGTACTAGAAGTAATGAAATTTGCCTCGCCTGCATCCCCTGTGCTCTTCAGTCTCCAGACTGACCCAGTCACTGACTTGTTAGGCAACGTAGTAGTTTGGACGAACGTCATTCTGGAGTTCGCCCCGATTGTTGCTATGGTTATGGTTCCTAGTTTCTATGTTAGTTTAGTAAGAACATCCCATGTTCCCTGTCCTGCTGACATACTGGGCATACCACTAAACACCTCACATGCCCTGACAATCTATATTGCCCAAGCATCTCACAAGTAAATGCAACAACGTGGAATATACGCGGTATGCATACGCCCACCCGTAGATATTCCATATACTCGTACCTCCACCGACACAAGGCACACGTAGGAGACCAACATGTCACAGCTTGAAATGGAGCGCCTGCGCAGTAGATGGAGGGGTCAGGTATTCGGCACCACCTTTTCAGCACATGCGCGAGGTACATTAGTGTGGATCAGGACTGGAGTGCCGTTTATGTGTGATGAGGCCCTCAATGACACGGAAGGTAGGTACACCTTCGCGAAGGGGCATTTAAACAGACAGATCATACTGCTGGGCTCCATCTATGCCCCTAATGCTGACCAAATTTCCTTCCCTGAGTGCATGTTTGGGGTCCTGGCCCATTGGAATGGCATCCCCTGGCTGTTGGGTGGCGACTTCAATTTAGTGCTAGACGTTGGGATGGACAGGTCATTCCCGCCATTAAATAGGGCCCCTTCCCTGTCGAATACAAGGGCCCTCACCCATTAGCTTACACACTGGGCTCTTTTGGACATGTGGCGCTCCCTGAATCCCACTGCCCGAGTTTATTCTGGTTACTCAGCAGTGCATAACTTACATGTCCGCCTGGATAGACTGGTGGGGTCACAGACACTTCTTCCCCTGATACACGGCATTGAATACCTAGGGCGGACACACTTCGATCATAATCCCCTGTTGCTGCACCGTAGATGGGTGGTGCAGTGCCCTCCAGTCCCTATGTAGGGACTCCAGGCCAGTGCTCTAGAGGACATGGCATTCCGTGCCTCGCTGGGAACGGCAATTTTAACATATTTCGAGCTAAATGAAGGTACAGCGAGTGACATGCTTATTGAATGGGAGGCGTTTAAGGTATCAATCAGGGGCCACTGCCAGGGTGCCACCTGGAATATCCATAAACAGCTCTCCAATTCCGTTGCAAAAATAGAATGGCAACTATTGCGTTATGAACAAAGCGGGGAAGAGACAGGTAGAGATGTGAGACGTTCGGCACATACAGAACAGTTGGAGCGCCTTCGCTGCCATAATTACACATGCTATTGCAGACCGAGCGGGTAGGCTGCTAGCGTGGCTAATACGACAGGAGCACACGCACGCTCCCATTGGGGCACTACGAGATGGGTCGGGACAGATGCTATGCACGCAAAGTGAAATAGATGCCGCACTGACACACCACTATGCCAGCCTTTACCGCTCCTGTAGGTGCGACGCTGGACATGACCTGGAAGGGTTCTTAGGTGCTATGCAGCTGCCCACAGTGGTTCGAGAGCACAGGGAAATGCTCAATGCCCAAGTCACACTGAAGGAGATTGGTGATGCCATACAGTCGCTTGCCAGTGGGAAGCCCTGGGCCCTGACAGGCTACCGGCAGAGTACTATAAAGCATACAGGGCCTCTCTTGTCCAGCATCTCCACACCGTGCACAACACTGCACTGGAGTCTCAGCAACTTCCACCCTCCATGCGTGAGGCACATCTGATATCACTGTTGAAGCCCGATAAGGATCCCACGGAGATGGGCTCCTACAGACCCTTAGATTTACTCAATACCGATTAAAAAATATTGGCGAAGGTATTAGCAGATAGGCTGGTGCAGGTTGTTCTGTCGCTGGTCCACACGGACCAGAATGGTTTCATGCCCTCTTGTAGCACCTCCCTCAATTTTCAGCGCTTCTTCAGGGTATCAGCGTACGCAGTGAAAACATGGCCTCGGGCGGGTTGTCTCGTATTAGACTCAGAGAATGCCTTTGACTCCTTAGAATGAGGCTATCTATCTACGGTATTGGAGAAATTCGAACTGGGCGCAATGTTCATCCAGCTGACACATCTTCTCTACATTAGCCCCTCAGAGTCAAAGGGGTGCCCTCTATCACCACTCCTGTTTGCACTTGCAATGGAGCCACTGGGGGAGGCACTGCGTACCCAACTGGGTGATGGGGTGCCTCTAGGGGATGCCACGCATCGGGTTTCATTATATGCTGATGACCTCCTCATTTATGTTTGAGACATTAACCATGCCCCTGCTCGCCTCACTCAATTATTGGAGGAGTTTGCTGCGTTGTCTGGTCTGATGGTCAATGTAGACAAATCCTGTGTTTATTCATTCAAAGAGGGACTCCAGGATCCTAACCTCGTGATGAGTGGTAAAAAGGGACAGTGGGCGGCGGACTCGTTCCGATATTTAGGCATCCAAATCTACCACCGTATAGACGACCTTGTTGATGGGACGTTGGCCAGGCAGTGACGTCCCTCAAATTACAGATGCGGTTTTAGAGTACTTTACCACTATCAGTAACCGGCAGGGTTGCACTCACCAAAATGGTTGTGCTACCGAGACTCTTGTACTATCTCTCGAACCTACCGGTCTACGTCCCAGCTTCTTTTTTCACTCCACTGGAAAAACAACTCCAGGATTTTATCTGGGGTAACGCCAGGCATAGAATTGCACAGTGGAAATTATACCTGCCAGTAGACCGGGGGGACTGGCGGCTTCTTGTCTCGAGCATTACTATCTCGCCTTGCATCTCCAGTGGGTAGCCCACTGGCTCTCAAACCGTCATTGCACAGACACTGCCATCACAAGTCCGCCCTATCCCCTGCATCACATTGTCAGTCTCACGCTCCCGACCGCCAGAGCCTTTGCTACTAGGAGTGGCCCATAGGTGCTTCCGCAGAAGCTTTTATATTACACGGAAAGTGACCCCCTATGCGCCAACGATACCTCTGGAAGGGACACCCGCTGGCCATACAGTAATCTCCGCACAGATACTCAGAAGGTGGCAGGAAGATGACATTCAGACACTGGGGGACCTGTATTGAGAGATTACCCTTTTGCCATACGCGACCCTGGTAGAGTAAGATGGGCTCCCGCCAGGTCAATTTCTGACACATCGCACATTGGTGGCCTCACTTGTGGCTAAATGGGGAGACATGACTGTCGAGCCACAGACACATCTCACCATGCAATATTTGCATGTAATGGGGAAGGGTAGACACCTGACACATTGGTTTGCAGCTTCTTTGAGGACACATACAGCCATCAGCCTTGACCCACTATGCCACAAGTGGGAGCATGATCTGGGACACCAGTTTACAGATGCGGAATGGGATCGGGTGCTTGACAGGCTGACACGCATCCCTCGTAATACAAGCATCCAGCAAATACAGCTTTTTATCGTACATAGGACGTACCTCACACCCGAAAAAATCAATCAATACTTTAAACGGGAAGACGCCGAGAGTCCGAGATGCGCTGAATGAGGAGCTGGGTTAATTCAAATGCTCTGGGGCTGTGTTCGGGTGAGTGCCTACTGGAGCCAAGTGGCCTCTCTCCTGCACACCTGCAGATGCAGAACACTAACTCATGACTGGCCAACCTATTTACTGCACAAATTTCATAGAACCCCCACTACAAAAGTCACCTCAAGATTCCTAGATTTGGGACTGATAGTGGCCAAACGGCTCGTCACCAAGAAGTGGAAGGCACCCGATCCACCCACGGTCATTGCCTGGCGGAACTCAATGCTTGCCTGTGCAAAGGCAGAGAGCATTGCCATACAGTGCGAGTAAACACTGGGGCTATGCCAGATCTCCATTGCAACATGCTGGGACACCCTATACACTGAGCTACAGCTCCCTGTAGATATGGCGGGAGAGACCTTCCCAGATTCACACTCTGGCGATCACTGATACCACCCTGAGCTTGAGTTGTATATACACTGCAACATTTACTTTGAGTATCGCACACTACTTCATTAAAAGGGCCAATGCAATCTGTAAGTGGAGGGAAAGACAGTTGGTAGTGCCCGATAATGAATGAGTAACACTCTACCCCGACAGGACGTTAAAGGGCTGATTATTGTTACTAAAGCTGTTATATGTTCTTCCTTTTATACGTTAATGCAATCTAAGTATAATCTCTCTCCGTAATTATGATACAGTCTAGCACAGTGCCAATAACAATAATGTGATCATCTACGCAGTGCGTTAACTTGTGTACAGGCACACACCAACAATGTGATCATCTACGCAGTGCGTTAACTTGTGTACAGGCACACACCAAAAACTCAACTTGTAATGCGCACGTCCTTTTGGATAAATGCAACTAAATGTTTAATGAACATTGTTCTCTTGATCCTTATGGTACAAATGTACCCTCTGACTGTATGTATACCATGTCCATGTTACATGTTACATGAACTGCTACTGCTTGCACGCAGGAGTCATTTGTATTGTACTTCCTTCAAACAAGAAAATAAAAGAGATTTTTAAAAAAAAAATGAGTGTCAATATTAGCACCAAATTCACACTTTTCAGCTAAAACTCTAAGAGAGGCAACAAAGTCTTCTACAGATTCCTCGGAGGATTGTTTGCACATAGCAAAGTTGAATCTTTCCAAGAAGACATTTGACACATCAGGATATTGCTTTCTCATGCGTTCTTTTGCTTTCAAATAAACGTTCCAAGGGGAGTCTTCAGCAGTTGGAGCTGGAGAATGAAGAAGGTTATGAAAAATTCTTTGACCAGCAATTTCTAAATGGTTGAACAGTGTTAGAACCGGCGGTCTAGTTGGCAGAGGTATACACTTCTGACAAATAGGGACTAACCAACTCTAGTCAGGGAAAGGGGATTACACACTCAGATAACCCCTGTTACCCCCTTGGTAGCTTGGCAGAGCAGACAGGCTTATCTCAGAGGCAGTGTGTTAAGCATTTATGACCACATACAGTAATAAAGTGAATACACTACAGATGGACACGACACAGAAGTTATTATAAAAATAGGATTTTTATATAAGGCTTAGCACAAGACCAAATAACGACAAAAATATACCACAGTCTTAATAAATACTCTTTGGAAGGAAAAATAATAGTTCAAGTAAGGTTTCTTCTTGGCAAATAGTTCTTTAGCAACAAAATTAAGTATTCTTCTGAAACACAGTTCTTTGGCAACAATGTGACCCCCACAGGAGTCACACGACGTCGAGTCTACAAGATTCCCAAGGTTCGGCGTCGACCGCGAGGAGCGCTACGTAGAGCCTGGAGTTGCCACAGACCCCACAAGTACAGTACCTTGAGAAATGAAGAAAACGATGATCCACAGCGTCGAGATGTCGGCGTCGAGGTCGGCGTCGATCGTGCCTCGGATTCGGGTCGATCCGCAGCGGCGTCGAGGGATGTCGGGTCGGAGCAGCGCTCACGGCGTCGAGAAGGGTGTCGAGTCGATGCGATCAGCAGCGGCGTCGGGACGGGGTCGCTTGGAGGTGGAGCCGATACTCACTCCTCACTGGCGTCGATACCGGCGACGAGACGGGGTCACTTGGAACTGGGGCCGATACCCATTGCTCACTGGCGTTGCTGCTGGCGTCGATCGGGCCCGGCGGCCGGCGTCAAAGGCTCGGGACACTGGAGCCGTTACTCACGATGTCGAGCTGGATTCGGCGGCGGCGGCGGCGTCGAGGCTGCAGATTTTCCCTTGTGTACTGGAAACAACACTTTCCAGCGATTCAGCAATTCAGTAGATGGTGAAGTCCTTTGGCCCTGTGACTTCAACAGGAGACTGGCACTCTTCCAGCCCTTGGAGATGTTCTAGCAAGTTTTTAGAGAGTACACACCCAGTTCCTCTCTCCTTGTTCCTTGGCAAAAATAAAGAAGAAGCTTTCAGGTTCCTCCACAGAAAAACAGCACTCTGGCAGAAAGGGGAGGCAAGTCCTTAGATCAGCAGGCTTCTTGTCCTTGGTACAGGTTTCCTTGTCAGAAGTGATCTGAGTCTTTGGTTCAGGGGTCCTTCTCTTATACCCCTTTTCTCCTTTGTTCCCTTTGTCCAAGCAGGGAAATTCCCCCCATCTCAGGTTCGTTGTGGGTGTTGCCAGGCAGAGGCACCTGGCCTATTCACTGAGCAGGGCAGAGTCATCAGCCGCCCAGCAGGGGGCGGAGCCAGTATTGTCACTGGCAGGAGCAGGGCTATCAGTCGCCCAGCAGGAGGTGGAGCGAGTATTGTATCAGGCAGGGCAGGCTACTCTTCCCTCACTCTATGTGTAAATGCCTCATTCACCCCACACTGACTCATTCAGACCTCTGGAGCCACCCAGCCCCTGACACACACACCAAACCAGCAGAGACCGGTGGATAGTTGGACAAGAAAATAGCCACTTTCTAAAAGGGCTATTTTCAAACATAGAATTTAAAAACCATCCATCCTAAAGGGTGTGTTATTAAATTCTGAGTTCAGGGATACTAAACTCGACCTGCTACCATGCTCCCTGAGTCAGATAGATTATAATGGGGTTAATAATCAGTCTGCCCAGTCTGGCCCATTGGAGGCAGGTAGCCCTCCAATAGTGAAAAACGAAAATGGCTGTAATTCACTATTAGGTCATGCCACACACATCAGGGCATGACCTACCTTTTACCAACAATGCACCCTGCCCTAGGGCCTACCATAGAGGTGTCTGAAATGTGGCAAAGTGAAGGTTTAGAGACTGGCAAGTAGGTTTCCTTGCCAAGTCGACATGGCAGTCAGGGACTGCACGCAGGCGCTGCGGTGGCAGGCCTGAGACACATTTTACAAGCTGCTTCTGTGGGTGGCACAACCAGTGCTGCAAGCCCACCAGCAGCAGTCAACCTACATGCCCTTGGCACACGCAGTGCACTAGACTAGGGTCTAAACAGTAAGTCAACCAAGCCAATCATGGTAACAGCAATCAATGTAACAATTTAACATAGGGAGCACTTGCACTGTGGCACTGATCAGCAGTGGCACAGTGCCCAAAGCAATAAACCAGCAAAAACATCGTAAACAGAGGAGTCAAACAGAAAAAAATGGAGGAGAGACTCATGCCAATGATGCCAGGTCTAACAAACAGGATAGCCAATTTCCTCGAAGGTGTGTAACCTTCAGCATCAATGGCCGCTAAATAGTTTTCAAAAATACGAAGCCATTCTAGCCATTTAATGTCAGGTTTACCCATATTTTGTAGAAAAGGTGGTGGTTGAATGAGACCCTGGCTGGTAGCCATGGTGCACAAAAAACGTTGAAAAGGTGTAAAATGGCACAAAAATACAAGAGAAGTATGATGCAAAATACTGACTCACAAAATAAGTGTGCATATCACAGACAAAAAGTAACCAAATGCAAAAGAGTAGAAAATACATGTGTAACGTATTACTTTTCCCCACAGTGATGGACAGCAGCCAATGCAGGTTTTAAATTTACGTCGCTAACACCTAAGAGCGCCGCGCAGCCGTCTCCGAATGCTTCGTTTATCGCTCGCGCGTCTCGCGCTCTGTCGCGCATGCGCAGACGTGCCAAATATGGCCGCCACGCGCATTCGCATGATGACGTAGTGCCCGGTCAACTAGACCGCGACACTACATATCTCCCCTTTTTACACCACACACAAAACTATTTACATAACTGAGACTGGGTTACCGTTCATAGTCTATTACTCCAGTTCATAGTCCTTAAGCCTGGCTGGTCTCACCAACGCTCTCCCCACTCGGGTGTATCTTACCGGGGTAGCGTGTCCTTCTCGACACTCTGCTGCGACAGGGCTTCCCCTTCTTCCTTCTGGGGTACCTTTCCCTTCTCTTCCTCCTTTCTCACCCTCTTCCCGGGTCCTTTCTTCCCTATATAGTCCCTCTCGTTCATCCTCTTCGTTGATCTGATCTTCCTGCATACTCTCTCCCTTTTCTCCGTTCGGTGTTCCTTCTTCGTCCCTCATGTCCTCTGGGGCTGTCACTCCTTCATTGTCCTCTCGGGGCCACTGTAGGATTTTGTTGCACTTGGCAATGCAGTCTTGGGACCATACCTTCCCATCTCTGAGTAGTGCCGCTCTGTCATACACCTCTTCCACTCTCAGGAGTGGGGAGTATTTGCTGTCTCCCTTCCTCTTGAGGATTGCCAGCTTTACTCTGACCCACTCCCCTTTTTCCAAAGCTGTCTCATTCACGTTCTTTCTGTTGTTGTAATGGTCAGTATATATCTTCCGCTCTTTCTCCAGGTTATGTTGCACCACTGCAGGTGACCACTTGCTAGTGGGGGTGATGCGGTATGCCCATAGTGTGCTTAGTACCTCCTTTTACCAGTCCTTGCCTCCGGAGATAGCTGCCTGTATAGAGCCCATTATCACCCTATTGAATCTTTCAACTTGGCCGTTGCTGGCAGGGTGATATACCGCCGTGTGTTTAAGTCGTATGCCATTTCTTTCTGCGAATCGGTTCCATTTGTCCGAAGTAAACTGGGGTCCGTTGTCGCTTATAATGGCTCTGGGGATGCCTTCCCTGAGGAATACCATTGTAAGGAATCGAATGATTGTGCCTGTGTCCATTTCTTCTTGAATGTGTACCTCTGGCCACTTTGAGTATTTGTCCACTATCACGCATATGTACTTCGGAATACCTATGTTGTCAAGGACCGGCCCCAAGATGTCTACCGCCACTTCTTCCCAGGGATTACAAGGGTTCGTGAACCTCCCTAGAGCTGGTCTCATGGGCTTCAGAATTTTGTCAGCTCCTTGGCACTGCACACAGTCTCTGACATGCCTCTCCACCTGTAGGTCCATGCCTGGCCACCAATATGTTTGTTTAGTTAGTGCTTTCGTTTTCCCGATTCCCAGGTGCCCCTCATGTATTATCTTCAGAAGGTGTGGTATTATCTCTGCTGGTGGTACCACCCGGTTTCCTCGGTATACAAACACCCCATCATTTCCCACCGACAACTCGTCCCTGACTTCATAAAATTGCCGAATTTGGGGCTTCTGGTGTCTCCTATCGGGCCACCCTCGCATTATGCATTTCTTGACTTCCTCCAGATCTCCATCTGCTCCGTAGGCTTCCTTCCATTCGCTCCTGCTTATTGCCCTTTCCGGATCCTCCGTCAAGGCTACCATCTCCTCATCTTCTTCCGTGCCCGTTGTGGCACTCTCCTTTGCCGCCGCCCTGCTGAGATAATCCGCTATCTTGTTCCTCGATCCTGGTATATATTCCACATCATAGCGATATTCCAATAGTTTCAGTGTCATCTTCGCTATTCGGGGAGTCGCGCCGGCATGGCCACTGGACGTTAATACCTTCACCAGGGGTTTGTGGTCTGTCTTCAGCAGGAATCGTGTGCCCCACAAGAACTGGCGATATTTCCCCATGGCCCATACTGCGGCCAGCATCTCTTTCTCAATCACGCTGAACTTTTGTTCTGAATTCGTCAGTGATCTCGATGCAAAACTTGATCGTCTTCTTCTTGCCATCTTGTCTCTCTTGCATGAGCACTGCTCCCAACCCCTTTTCACTGGCATCTGTCATCAGTATCGACTTCCCTAGGGGATCGTACCCTTGTAGCGGGATAGCCTGGCTTATTTCTCGTTTGACGTTGTCAAACTCTTCATGCGCTTCTTCCGTCCATGCGAACGCTGTTTTCTCCCTCGTGAGCTGCCTCATGTGGTGCGTTTTCGTGGCAAAGTGTTGGACGAACTTACTATAGTAGTCCGCCATCCCTAGGAAGGATCGTACTTCCTCCTTGGTGGCGGGTGGAGGAGCATCGCATATGGCTGTCACGTTCCCCTTCTTTGGTGTTATCCCACTCTCTCCAATTTCATGCCCTAGGTAGGTAACCGACGACATGCCGAAATGGCACTTCTCCCATTCTGCTGTTAGTCCGTTATCCTCCAGGATCCTGAGCACCACCTCCAGCTTTTCGTCATGGTCTTCTTGTTCCTTCCCCATCACTAGGATATCGTCCTGGAAGTATTGTACTCCCTCTATGTCCTTGAACAGTCAGGCCATTAGCTTTTGGAAGACCGCCGCTGCCGATGCCAACCCAAAGGGCATGCGGCAGAACTGATAGCACCCGAAGGGAGTTATGAAGGACGTCAGTTTCTTACTCGTGTGGTGGAGGACTACCTGATGGTAAGCTGACTTTAGATCGATGGTGGAGAACCACTTCACTCCTCTTGTTCGTGCCAGCATCTCCTCTATACGTGGTAGCGGGAACTTCTCCACCACAATACATTTGTTGAGTTCTCTGAGGTCCACACATAAGCGCACCTTGCCTGACGGTTTCATGGCCACCACTAATGGCGCCAACCATTCCGCGCTATCAATGGGTTCAATGATCCCTTCTTTTTCCAGTCGGTGTAACTCCTGTTGCACTGCCTCTCTCACAGCGATCGGTATGTTCCTCACTTTGTGTGTGACCGGTTGGACGTTCTCCTTAACCCCTTCGCTGCCAGGCCTTTTCCCCTCCTGTGCCACGCCCTTTTTTGGCTCTTTGGGGTAGTGCGCGCTTAGACCCCGGTAACTTTTTGACCACATAAGGTATCCACGCCAAAATGCGTCCTTTTCTTCCAACATCATGGGGATTCTAAAGGTACTCAGGGTTTGTGGATTCTCCCAGAGGGGTCACAGAAATTAGCCAAAATACAGCAAAATGTTGGTTTCTTTTTTGAAAAATTGGAAAAACGGGCTGCAAATGAAAGCATCTGGGTTTTTCCCTGCAAATGTTATAAAAAAGGGTTTGTGGGGTTGGAATAACCATTTTCCCAGCTTTTCGGGGATACCAGACTTTTGTCAGAAACCCAACATTTTTTACACAGTTTTGGCATTTTTCTGGGACATAGCCTAATTTTGCTATTTTTTGTGCTTTTGACCTCCTTCCAGTTAATGGCAGAAATGGGTACAAAAGCAATAATAGATCCTGGAAAGCTATACATTTTCGAGAAGAAGACAAAATTCTGAATTCAGCAAGGGGTCATTTGTGTAGATCCATCAAGGCTTTTTTATAGAAACTAACAGTTAAATATAGGATAAATTAAAAATTAGTTGAAAAAAAAGCCTTTTGTGTCAACGTTTTCACCTGTAACTTCTTCTAATTATGACAGTTCTTTGAAAGCAATATACCATTACATCCGCTGGACATTACTGGTTGTGGGGATATATAGGACTTGTAGGTTTACCAAGAACCCGACGAACACCGAGCCAAAAACTGAGCAGCAACTTGCAATGGTTTTTTATTATGTACCGGGTATATAGTAATTATTCTGTAAAAATGTGTACATGGAAAAATCGGTATGAAAGACACCTATGTATTTCTGAAATGGGAACAAAATATAGGGTTTAGAAACAGTAGATATTTGCACATTTCTGAAATTGGGGATACTCATACTAGCATGAGAATTATAAGTCATTTTTTAGAATGACTTCTTTTTTACACAATATCTTTCATTTGGAAGGCAGAAATGCATCGAAAGTCAATAGATAATAACAGTTCCTTTACAAAACTGAATTACCCTAAGTCTCCCGATAAAAATGGTACCTCACTTGTGTGGGTAGGCATAGTGCCCGCGACAGGAAACGGCGCAAAACGCAACGTGGTCACAACTCAATATCGCAGTGAAAATTTACCCTTTTTTGGCAAAGTGCCTAGCTCTAGTTTTTGAACCCTAGCTCTGCGGGCACCTTGGGAAACCTAGCAAACCTATACATTTTTGAAAACTAGACACCCAGGGGAATCCAGGATGGGGTGACTTGATTGCCTCCCACCAGGGTCTGTTACCCAGATTCCCTTGCAAACCTAAAAAATTGTCAAAACAACCACATTTTCCACACATTTCTGTGGTGGAAAGTTTCGGAATCTGCATGGATCCACAAATTTCCACCCACCTTGCGTTCCCCAAAGTCTTACAAGAAAAAGGGTACCTCACTTGTGTGGGTCGGCCTAGTGCCCGCGACAGGAAACGGCGCAAAACGCAACGTGGTCACAACTCAATATCGCAGTGAAAATTTACCCTTTTTTGGCAAAGTTCCTAGCTCTAGTTTTTGAACCCTAGCTCTACGGGCACCTTGGGAAACCTAGCAAACCTATACATTTTTGAAAACTAGACACCTAGGGGAATCCAGGATGGGGTGACTTAACGGCCTCCCACCAGGTTCTGTTACCCAGAATCCCTTGCAAACCTAAAAAATTGTCAAAAAAAACACATTTCCCCACATTTCTGTTGTGAAAAGTTCCGGAATCTGCGTGGATCCACAAATTTCCACCCACCCCGCGTTCCCCAAAGTCTTACGAGAAAAACGGTACCTCACTTGTGTGGGTCGGCCTAGTACCCGCGACAGGAAACGGCGCAAAACACAACGTGGTCACACCTCAATTTCGCAGTGAATAATGACCCTTTTTTGGAAAAATCTCTAGCTGTAGTTTTTGAACCCTAGCTCTGCGGGCACCTTGGAAAACCTAGCAAACCTATACATTTTTGAAAACTAGACACCCAGGGGAATCCAGGATGGGGTGACTTAACGGCCTCCCACCAGGTTCTGTTACCCAGAATCCCTTGCAAACCTAAAAAATTGTCCAAAAAAACACATTTCCCCACATTTCTGTTGTGAAAAGTTCCGGAATCTGCGTGGATCCACAAATTTCTACCCACCCCGCGTTCCCCAAAGTCTTACGAGAAAAACTGTACCTCACTTGTGTGGGTCGGCCTAGTGCCCGCGACAGGAAATGGTGCAAAACGCAACGTGGTCACACCTCAATCTCGCAGTGAAAAATGACCCTTTTTTGGCAAAATGTCTAGCTGTAGTTTTTGAACCCTAGCTCTGCGGGAACCTTGGGAAACCTAGCAAACCTATACATTTTTGAAAACTAGACACCCGTGTGCTTAGAGGGAGACATGGCTTGCGTGGATCCCCCAACGTTTCCTTACCCAGAATCCCCTGCAAACCTCAATTTTTAGCTGAAAAAATCACATTTTTCACACATTTTTGTGTGGAAAAGTTGAGGCATCACCGGGCTGACACAAATTTCCTACCACCCAGCGTTCCCCCGGGTCTCCCGATAAAAACGGTGCCTCACTCGTGTGGGAGGCCCAAGTACCCGCGACAGGCAAGGGCCCACAACGTATTGAGGCGACATGAAAATTGCATACCTCAAAACGACCTGGTTTTGCAAAGGGGGTCACCTGGGATTTTGGCCCGGTGCTCAGCGGCCACCTAGGGGAACCTACCAAACCCACACATTTCTGAAAACTAGACATTCGGGGGATTCCAATTGAAGCCCATGTTAGATGTGAAGGACGTCTAACATGAGCTTCAATTGGAATTCCATAGAGCATATTATCAAGCCCATTATCGCCGTTTTAGCGACAGTTTTCTGCCGCTAAAGCAGCGATAATTTTATCGCCTGGCTTGATAATATGCCCCCAAATTCCAATGGTCAGAACCCTGAGACATAGTAGTTCTAACATTAAAGAAACAGTGAAACATATAATACATACCACAGGGTGCTAGTAGGTCTAACTTGCACATGGTGTCAGCAGACATGTATAACCTGAGGCCGAGTCTGCTAGACCCTCTCTCCCAGAATGTGGCCCGAGTCTCCCCTTCAGAAACTTGACTCCTTGGCTGACCCAGTGCCTGGGAAGCACCAGAGGTGGATTGTCCCTGCGGGCCTCTCCCTTTCCCCACACCTCTCACTCACTGACCGCTCCTGCATCTCTCTCCTCCCTCATAGTTGTGCTCCTTCTGCCCTCTCCCTCACCCTCCCTCACTGCCCAGCCCATGCAGTGTGCTGATCAGGCCGATTTGCAGCTGCAGGATGTTGTTGGCTGACAAGTGGGTCAGGCGTGGTCAGGTCCCCCTTGTGGCTCAAGGGCACTGGAGATAGTGGTTCTTGCTGGTGGTGAAGACCTGGCTAAATCCATCCAGGCTCTGACTCTCCTGCAGCTGTGCCAGGTCAGCACGGGACCTGTTGTGGCTTTGCTCAGCTCGAGCCCCTGAGTGCACCTCTTCTCGGCCATGACGTACTGCGGAGGCCCGAGGGCTTCATGGGGCTCATGATTACCCAGAATGAACTACTTCTTTACGTTCCAAGACGGACATTCGGTCTGAGAAAGAATGTGCTCTGTGCAGAGAGAGCGAGGCTATTCTTCTAGACAATACTGGCCCCATTATGCTAGCTTGGAGCAGTTTCTTTTGTGTCACACTGACATCTACTGGTCAGTACATAGTGCACTGCTGCATCCTATCAAAACTGATGATGAACATCCTCCTGGGCTTTGGTAAACTCTGCTACGTGGTGGAAGGCGGAGTTTCTGCTGAACTCGGGGATTCCAAGCAGAGCGTGAAGTGCCAAAAAGCTCTGCTAACTCCGACAGCAGAGCGGAGTTCACTGCCCAGCCATAGGATGGAGCTAACCTGGGAACACTTGTATCATAGCTGTACAAGCTCTTCTATGAACGTGCATTAACAATCAGACAGATTTACTGTCTCAGGTAGGATGGTATAAACTCGATGGTCAGCATTTTTTTTTAAATTACACCATTAGTGAATAATAGGCTATTGTTTACTATTGATATAAAAAAAGAAGACTTAGGAAATAAGGAGGACAGAGTCCCAAGCCCTGTAAGAGAGAGCCAACACTTGTGATCTTCTGTTGCATAAAAGGTGTTTTTGTATGTTTAATTCAGCATGTTTAAACCAGCCATGTGGAAGTAACCATAGTTAATGAATGAGGCCATGTCATAGAGAGTGCTATGTGACTTCCAGATCTAGTCAGCAGCTGATGGGAATAGATGGATGGGACCCTTCTGGGCATTAATCCTTCTTACTTAGTTGGCGCCTGACTCCTGTACTAGGTTGTCTCCGATAATATATTCACCACATATGCCTGATTGATGGAGCAAAACCTGTGTGTGGTAAAGTGTATAATATACCAGTACAGTACATGAGCAGATGCAAGCTGAATTGGAAAAACTCAAAAGAGATGGCATTATTGAAGATTTAGAAGCGACTTAGTGGCTTGGCCCAGTTGTATCAGGCAAGACGACCAATGAAAGTTTGCGCTTGTGTTTGGACTTGAGGAATTTAACCAAACATGTGGTAGTGGATCAGTATCCATTGTCCATTGCTAATGACAGCTGACATGTTGACTGACCTCAAGTCTGCATATCATCAGATTAAGCTTGATGAGACCTCTAGGGATCTCGGTGCATTTGTCTCTCCCTTTGGAACTTTTCAATTTGCCAGGGTTCCTTTTGGTTTGGTGTCTGTAGCCTTTGTGTTCCAAAGGCTCCAGGAAAAGGTCTTGAAGGGGCTTGTAGGTGTGAGAATATATCAAGATGATGTGTTGGCCTTTGGAAGGAATAATGTTGATCATGATGAGAGGGTCTTGCAGGCATTGAGCAGGCTGAATGAATTCAATTTAACGATCAGGACAGAAAAATTTAAGTTCAGTTGAGTCGATAGAATATTTAGGGCACATGACTCTTGGTGATGGTGTGATGCCCAAGGATGACTTGATTGATTCCATTTAAAAGTTACGGTTCCCTGCTAACAAAGAGGAGGTGATTACATTTCTTGGGATTGCAGAATATTACAGTAAACTTGTGCAAGGATTTGCAGGAATGTGTATCCACATGAGAAGTCTGCTTTGGAAAGGGAGTGAATTTGCGTTGGATGAGGCATGTGAAGAGGAGTTCAAGGTACTGAATAAGAAACTTGCAATGACCCTGAACTGAGGAATTTTGAGCCAAAGAACAAATCAATTTTGATTACAAATGCTAGCATGAAGAGTTTAGGTGCTTCATTGCAGCTAAATAATCAGGGTCACAATAATGTCCTTCTGTTTCTCTCTCGAGGTCTTAAATGTGCAGAATTGTGCTATCTATTCAGTTGTGGAAAGGGAGACATTAGTGGTATATTGGGCTGTAAAAAAATATTAGAATCTTCTATGAGGCAATAGTTTTGAAGTAAGGATGGACCACAATTCTTTTTTTTTTCTTAAACGTAGTTTAGCAGGGTTTCAAGAAACACATTTGACATATGTTTTGTTGTGTTGCCGTAAACAGTTTCATCACAGACCATCTTTGCATTTATTCTATATTCATGGCTATGATTACATGTCTCTAGTTCTAATATGCATCCCCTTATCTACCCCAACATCCAACTCCTTCCCTCCCTCCCCCTAGCAGATTTCCAGCAGTCATCCTATATTTGTGGTAACCGTAGGTTGTAAGTTGAATTTAATCTTCGTGGCCTACTCCCCCACCCCCACCACTCAACAGATCACTTCTTCGCCGTCTTCCAGTTTAGGGATATACCAGAAGCCCTGCTCTAAAGTCCTGTGTCTTCCTCCCCCCATGGTTTTGGGGTCCCTCGTGGGGACACTGCCGTCTGGGGTCATTTTCCCCGAAGTTATTTCAGGCTTCTTCAGGCTATTGGTCGGGGCCTTCCAGGCACAAGCTTGCTCCAGTGCCCCCTTCCCATTCTTGGTGTTCTAGAGGAGAACCCTCCCCTTGCAGGCCGCCCTTTTCTCTAGATCGGCCTTCTGCTTTTTGGTCCCACGGGAGACTTCCAATGTCGCGTGATCTCATGCTTCGCAAGGGATAGTGCCAAATCCTGAAATCGACTGGTGACCCAATTCTTAGCATTGTGTGGGAGCAATCCTAGTAGGCAGTAAGCAGGAGTGAGTGAGATTGGTCGATCTATAGTCCCCCAAATAGTGGTTGTTACTTCTTCCAAAAAGGCCTGCAGTCCCGGACATGTCCACAGCATGTGAAGTAGTTCAGCACCCACCTCTCCACATCCTCCCTCTGAAAAAACGTATTTATCTTCCCCGGGGTGAGGTAGGCTCTGTCCAATATGCAAAAATTAATTACTCGGAAGCTGGCATTTCTCGAGGATTTGGGGATCCCCCCAATATGTTTTCCCAGGATTTGTCATCTATAGGGATAGTCAGGTCCTCCATCCAGCTAATCCGCAGCTTAGTTAATGGTTGTGTTGTATCTCTACTTAGGGCCCCAAATATGCATGTGACTGGTTTGATTCTACCTCACCCAGTGTCCAAGTACCCACAAGTGGCATGTAGAGGGGCCCAGCGGGTCCCAATCTCCAATGTGCTCTAATTAAAGCCACTAGCCCTGCGTGCAGCAGAAAGTGTCCCTGGGGCAGATCATAACCCTCTCTGAGATCCTCAAATGGCAAGAGTTCCCCCCTCTCTGTATTCTCATTACTCCTGCTGCTTCACAGTCTTCAAGTCCTACTCATGTTGCTCCACGAGGAAGCACCCTGAGTGCAGTTATGAGGAGGTCAGGTGAGTATGGGAATTTGGTCTTTGTTTTTTGGAGAATTCATCTCCAACACCGTCTGGCTATCATGACCACTTAAGTATCTTCGGGTGTGTCCCCACCCATACCCAACAGCAGCTTCCACTGAATCCCCAGGTCTGGAGCAAATGGGTCCACCTCTCGGGTCTGAGATTGGAGATCTCCTATCCACCTCGCCACCTACTGTTGCTGAACCGCTAGGTAGTATTACTCAAAATCTGGGACCACTTGTCCGCCTTTGCATTGTTCTAAGTACGAACCACCTCCGACCTGTGCCCCACAGGAAAGATATAATTAGAGAGTGCAAGTCTGTGTGTCATTTTGGGGGCATCCATCTTGGAAGTGTTGCGAAAACGTATAATAGTCCTAGCAACACCACCATTTTCAGGAGATACACTCTCCCAGCTTGCGACAGTGGGAGTCCCCTCCAGAATTCCATGTTGGTCTTTAAGGACCTCAGAGCCTTACCAAGACATCTCTCAAATATGTCATGGGTATGGTATAGTTTCACCCCAGATAATCCAGACAGTGGGGTTCCCACGTGAGAGTTTCCAGTGCATCCACAGGGGTCCCAGCAGCCGTCAGCGGAAACAATTTTGACTTATGCCAGTTAATTTTCAAACCGTACATTTCTCCGAATTCACCCATCAGCGCCTTAGCACCTGATAGATCCTCCTGTGCATTATCCAGAAAGAGCAAAAGAGCGTCAGCGTAGCGGGCAATATGATGTGTTTTAGTTCCGTGACGTATCCCATGACACCGCTTCCCCGTGCGGGCCAGGGCGGCTAGAGGCTCCATGGCAAGGGCAAAGAGAAGCTGTGAGAAGGGGCATACCTGTTGAGTCCCCCGCTCAACTTTGCAGTTCTCCAAGATTGTTCGCCCAGACCTAATTCTAGCCTTTAGTCCTAAGTAAAGTAATCTGAACTATGCAGAGAGTCCCTGTCCCATCCCCATTTTTTTCTAAGACTCCATATAAAAATCCCCACTCTAGACTGTCAAAAGCTTTTTCCATATCTACTGCGAAGACCACTTCTTTGTACCTTCCTATATCTCCTCCAGTCATAAGGGACATGAGCTGTCTGATGTTAAGTGCCGTATTACGACCTGGGATAAATCCTGCCTGGTCTTTGATGTACTAGGGTCGACATATGTGATTGGAGTCTCATGGCCAGTATCTTACTTAGTATTTTAAAATCTAAATTTAACATCGCCATGGCCCGTAGGCGTCACATTCCCCGGGGCTCTTAGAGGGCTTAAAAAGTGGGACAAGCAATGCTTTACGGGTAGACGCTGGAAGTTGGCCTTCCTCCAGGGCTACCTCGTATACTTCCTCCAATCTGGGTGCCAATTCCTCAGCATACACCGCGTATAGCTCTTTTGGGATCCCATCCGTCCCAGACGTTTTACCTTTAGCAAAATCCATAATTGCCAGCCTTATTTCCTGTATATTAATGGGGGCTCCTGAGGTAGCAGCCTTCTCGGCATCCAAAGCAGTAAGTGCAATAGCATCCAAGTACTACCTAATAGCATCAGTCCCCTGTCCCCTCATGAATCTATATAGCATGGTGTAGAATTCTAGGAATCTTCTGTTGATTGCCTCCTGCATATATTGTACATGCCCTTCCGAGTCCTCCTCCGCCAAGACTGTGGTACCCCTCTGGGCCGGATTGGCCGGCCAAGCCAGCATGGGACTGGTTCTGTCCCTCTCCGCATGCGTGTGCTCCATGTACCTCTTGTAATCGAAACTGGGCAGTCTGTCTCTTTGTTTGGCTACTTCCTCCTTAGTGTCCAATAAAGCAGTACCCAACTCTGGACACCCAGTTCTTCGTTTCTCTAGTGCGCGCAATCCCCTGTCTGCCGTCACAAGGTCAGCTTCTAGAGTGCGTCTCACTCCTATGGAGGTCGCCATGCATTTGCCCCTTAGCACGCATTAAAGGCGTCCCATTCCATCAGTCTAGAGTGTTTGCATTTGCTATGAAATAACTCCCTATGCACTTCCTGATCTCCTCTCAGAAAACCTGATTTTCAAGAGACTTGGGCTTGAGTTTCCACGTTGGTATACTCTGATGCTTCTGTCCCCATGTGAGGATGAGTAGAGTTGTATCATGATCGGATAGGGTATGTGTTAAGTATTCCACTGCCTGTATCTGAGCATGTATATCTGGGGAACACAAAAAGGTATCGAGTCTAACATGTAGGTCATGACCGATGAGTAGAAAGAATAATCTTTGCCCTCTGGATTTAGGCGCCTCCAGGAGTCAATCAAGTTCCATCTGTCCAGCCATCCCTGAAATGCCCTGGACCTTTAGTTACAGAAGTGTCTCTCAACGGTGGGTGTGACCGATCCCCCTGGGGGTCTGCTATACTGTTAAAGTCCCCACCAACAATAACAGACCCTGGTAGATATGTTGCCAGAACACCCGTGACTTTGGAAAAGAACGTCCTTTGCTCTGTGTTAGGACCATATATACTCACAATCGCTATGTCATGACCATCTAGCCTGCCCCTTATCTCCACATATCGCCCCTATTACCTCCCCAGTGCATTGAAACGGGACCCCAGCTCTGACCCAGATCAAAACTCCTCTAGCAAAGGTGGAGTACAATGTGTAATATAATTGACCTCTCCATCTTCACCGCACCCATTCAAATTGGACTCTTGTAGGAGTGCAATATAGACTCCACTTCTATTCAAGTAAGACTGAATTTTATACCGTTGTGATATAGTATGCATTCCTCTTATGTTCCAGGAAATTGTCTTATATGTTTGGTGTGTAGCCATCAGTGTGCATCATATGTGTTCCCAATTAAGATCTGTCGGGCTGCTGTCTCCGAACTCTGCCGGCAGAAGGGAGGCGCGGGTCCACACTTTATCAAAGACTGGACTGTGAGATCTGCAACCCCCTTAAACATAAATGCATAACAATCCCAACTCCCATTCCCCAGGACAAACTTGTAAACTCCCCTCATCCAAACTTTCAAAAACCATATCCAACAATGGAAAAAGTGGGGTGGAGTAGGACCTTCTCCCATTTGGTATATTCCAATGTGTAGCCCGCAACTCTCTCAACCATCCAGTACGTTGAATAGTTATGTTATGTTATGTTACGGGGATTTATACAGCGCGCGATTACCCGAAGGTGTCCTGGCGCTACCCATTATTCCTGAGCGGGGGGACAGAAGTTTTTCCACTACACATTGAACAGCCAGGTCTTCAGGTTCTTCCTGAAGGCCAGAAGATTGGGGCACATTCATAGATAGGGCGGAAGGGTGTTCCATGCCTTTGTGGCTCGCAAAATGAAACTTCTTCCGCCCCAGGAAGCCTCCTTATCCGTGGTACTATAACCAACTTGGCTTACATCGAATGCAGCGTCCTTTTTACGCCGATACCATTGGATGTTTTGTTTCAGGGACTCCGGGCCAATGCCCTGAAGTGCCTTAAACACAATACAAAGGGCTTTAAAACAAACCCGCTTCCTAACGGGAAACCAATGCAGTTTACTAATTTCTTTGGAAATGGGCGCAAATTTAGCTGTGCCTGACAGTAGCCTAGCTGCCGCATTTTGAAGCATTTGCAATCTATTCATATAGCGTTCCTGTAGGCTCAAATAGAGACCATTACAGTAGTCAATTTTAAACATCAAAAGTGAAGTAACCACTGTACATTGACTCTCAGGCGGTAAAAAAGGGAGGATCTTTTTAATCATCCTAAGGATGAAAAAGGTGGCCGATGAGATAGAGTAAATCTGGTCACCAAAATTAAGCTTGGCATCTATCAGGATTCCTAAGTTTTTTTTGACGGTGTGGGAAGAGTACCTAGGGTGGTAAGCCACAAATTTGGGGTCCAGAAGTTTACATCATTCCCAAACAGGACGACCTCTGTTTTGCCTGAATTCAATTTAAGGCAGTTATGTGACATCCACATTCCCACCGCTTCCATGCAATCATGGAACTGTTTTCCAACTTCCAAATCCTGACCTGGCTGTAGTGACACAACAATCTCTGTATCATCGGCATAGGAGGTCCATTTAAAACCAAACGAACTAATCAGTGAACCAAGTGAGGAAACACAAACATTAAAAAGTAGGGGACTAAGAGGACCCCTGAGGCACGCAACATGGCAGGGAGAAAGGCTTAGAATGAAAATTAGCCAGTGCTACTGTCTGTGAGCGCTCTGATAAAAAGAACTTTAAAAGCAGCCAGGCTTTACCTTGAACACCACAATCTAGCAAACGGTCCATCAATAGGCCATGGTGGACCGTATCAAAAGCTGCCAACAGGTCAAGCAATACCAGAACAGTCTTCCCTCCCCCATCTAAGGCCTCCCTGATCTCTTCTGTTGATTTTATAAGTGCTGACTCCGTGCTGTGACCCTCTCTAAAACCATATTGCGTGGGGTCCAGCACTTTGTTATCCCGTAGGAAAGCACTTAGTTGCCTATTCATTTCCTTCTCCAAAATTTTGGCTGGGAAAGGAAGGCGAGAGATCGGGCGAAAATTATTTGGATCCTTGCAATCAAGATTTGCCTTTTTTAGCAAGGGTAAAACTGAGGCGATTTTCCACATTTTTGGGAAGTGTCCTGTGTCAAAAATACCGTTAAAAAGCGGGGTGAGGACTTGAGCTACCGGGTTTAACTACTGCGACCGGGCAAGGATCAAAAGGCGAGCCAGATCTTACTGCCAAAAGGAGTTTAATGGTGTCAGTTGAGGATATATCGGTAAATTTATTAAAAACCTGGGGGGAATCCTTTAAAAGTTCTACTCCCTCCTGACGGGGAATATGGTCTGTACTAGTACAATTGAACGTGGAAAAAATAATCTCCACCTTTTTCAGAAAGAAGCTCGCAATATCCTCGCAGAGTTCCTGACTAGATTCAATTTTTCCTGCACGAGGGGAGATCAGCTCAGATACTGTTTGAAAAATGTCTTTTGCCGAGTTTTTTGCCTGGACAATTTTATTTGTGAAGAATCATTTCTTGGCATTAAAAATTAAACCCTTATATAATGCCAGACTCTGTTTATATCTTCTGTCTGCCTCCTCATGTTTTGTTCTCCAGCTACGTTCTAAAGATTTACATATACGTTTCTGGGTTTTCAGCTCCTCTGTGTACCAGGGGGCTGTTGGATGCAGTCTTTTAGGAGTACAATTTTTTTTGGGGGCTAGTTTCTCGCAGGCTGCTACCAGCCTGTTCGTATAAAAGGTTGTTGCCACCTCTATTCCCGTGAGAAGCGGACGCAACGTTGCTGCCAGTTCTACCTCTAGATATTTACCCTCCATTTTATTCCAAGATCTACTCTCATATTGTCTCTTGGAGTCCCCCTTGTTGAACCCGTAATTTGGACAGGTGAGTTAAAAAAACACAGCACAATGATCAGTCCAGGTAAGAGGAAGCACGCCTGTACATATCAACTGAGGATCATTAGAGAAAATACCATCCAATGTATGACCTGCTGAATGAGTAGGCTTAATCTCTCTTTGGATCAGATCCCCGCTCTTCATTGTTTCCATGAGAGTCCTAGTATCGGGATCCTCCAAGGCCTCTAGATGGAAATTATTATCACCCAAGATCGTGAAGGAATTGAGGCATAGGCCCGCTTCAAGCAGATTCCCAATGGACCCAAGAAAAATATTTCTGGGCCCAGGGGGTCTGTAAAGTAAAATACCCTTAAAAGTGTAGTGATCCGACAGGGAGAGGCTAAAAGAGAGCGCCTCACAAGAATAATTCACCACCACACAAAAACCTGTCTTCAAAGAGTTGTGAAAGATTATTGCTAACCCCCCACCTTTCCTAACTGGTCTACTCATAGTATGACAAAGAAACCCCGGAGGGGTTGCTTTAACAATATCAGGCCCAGATGCTTCATCCGTCCAGGTTTCAGTAATGAACGCAATTTTGATACCTTTTTCCACAATTAGGTCAGCACATTCTATACTGTGTTTAACTAAGGATCTAGCATTCAATAAAATACAATTAGCCACTACATTCTCTGGTGCCGTGTTGTTCACCCTCTTAGAAGTAGTGGGGCTAATACTTTGGTTGAGGATTTTGGGTAGGGTACAGTTACAATTTGTGCAAATAGTCTCGGGTGTGGAAGGACATAAATCACACCTAAGGAACAGACAGGCAGGAGATATCAGAGTAGATCTCACCTTAAGTAACTGTTTTTTAGTATAACTTTGAACAGGGTACAATCTAATACAGAATAGTCTGTACATTGTCCCCAGCCAGTTAGTGTACTGTTCCCTCCCCTACTCTCTCCCTCTTTTCCTACCAAGACGGTGCATTTCCACACATACAGCACCACGTTAATGGTCTTATGGCAAGTTTTCAATTTGGATATACACGCCATGACATGAATAGGTTACACAGGCAAGTACACTTTGGGTTTAGAAGAGCACAAGACTCCAATGGTGGTACCATCATAATATTTTACTGAGTAAGTGTAATGTTACTTGTTGTATTATATATCTGGATGCAGAGTTAGAAAGATGCAGCAAAATACCAACCGGGCTGCACACTAAGCAGAAATTTCTTAACTTGGGTGTTACCTAAGAAATGCAGAAAGTCCAAAAGCACGATGTGCAAAGTGTGATGGTGCTCAAACCTGTATAGGCCGCCCGCTGTGTCAGGGGGCACAGGAGCAAAATTATTGGCCACGCCGGCAAATTATTTCTAAGCAGCCCGGGACGGACGACTCAAGTCCACCGGGCGAGGGAAAGTGCACTGCTGCATCATGCAGTCAGGAGACTGCTGTGAGAGGGCCAGTCGTCACCAGTGGAAAGTCACACTGCTGAGGGGAAGAACTACAGAACAAACACAGTAAGTATAACCACCAGCCACTGTCACTCACAGTATACCAGTAACAATCAAATTGATTTAATTTTAGGAAAGCGCGGGATATTCCTACTTTGGAAGTTCCCGGCTGCCTATTGAGGAACGTCAAAGCTGTAAGCCATACACAGGGTACGGTAGTATGCCCGACTTGCTTACCCTGCTGTAAACTTTAGAACAAGAGTCCGTGAATTAACTGGTGTGTATTCTAAGCACTAAATCTTAATGTTTAGCTGAATAGATCCGCCTTTGACAGAATTACTGAATAGCGTGATGCACAGTAAGGCACAGGGTCAAGACTGATTTGTATATAGCTGGGTCTGAACTGAGGTGGCGAAGTGAGCTAAAGAATGATGTTGGATTCAAGCAAGCTCTGCGACTGGGTGTGAGTGTCTGAAAAGTTTCAGCGCTCCGTCCATCATCTCCTTGTGTTTGCTGCGATCCACAGTAAGAACTGTGCTACAACTATGAGCTAAGTGGTGGGCAAATTAAACATTGTTTTTCTTATTGTGGTGCTGGCTGCAGGCACAGAGAGAGTGTGGGATTGGTGTCATATAGTTCACTTGGGGCCTCAGTGGCAATGTACTGTGTGCGTGCTTACCGGACTTCAGTGTTGTCAGCGTCAGTGACTGAGACTATGCAGGATGTTTTCATTTTACTAGCCTCACCATAGAAGGCATTGCTGTTGCTTGGGCTGGCGGCTGCGAGTGGCCCCTTAGGAAACAAAAAACGCTTTGAGCCAGAGCGAGAAACCATGAGGAGAACTGCCTGTGGCACTCCATGTGCTCTGACACGTCTTTAAATTGCAGCTATAGACTTTTTCCTTCCCCCCCTGCCGAAGCACCAAAACACGTCACAGCTCAAGACTGAAAACAAAGCTGCTATCAGGCACTGGTGGATAGCAGCAGTCAGGTAACTCACCCTAGGGTTGATACCTTTTCCAGAGAAAGATTGGTCATTAGTTGGTATTCAAAGAGTCTGCAATGTATTCATTGTAATGTGCCATTTCTGTATATGTTTACTTAAAGTGTTAGTCACTCATAGATCACCTCCAGAACACTTTTGAAACTGCTTTCTATTTATATTTGTTCTTTGTAGTATGTACAGATAAAATGTAAAAATGTCAGCTTTAAGTGATTTTGCTTATTATTGTACTGTCTGCAACATCAAGATATCTCCCTGTGTTCATTTGATTTCAGCAGGAAGTGCTTAGCTGTATTATGGTACAATAAAGTGCAAGGGCATGGGGGTATGAGATGTTTTAGGATTATTTTTTACTTTTATATATTCTGGGCACACAAATCATATCAGCATCTTAACTTTCCATCTCAGGGGTTTTGAAGCAGTTTCAAGATATTGTAGGTCTTATTGATCGAGAGGGTGTAATTTCCAATATTTATCTCTTTCCATGTACTTCATCGCTTGGTTTTACTCTCGAGAAAATGTCACACTAAGGGGGAGATGTACTAAGATTTTGCACTGAGTTTGTTCTGTATTCAGCTGCGATCAGTATCGGGAGAGACGGTCTCCAGTGGAAACCTAGCAAGATGGCCAAATGCACGGTTGAGCTGCTGGGAGCAGCTGAGAGGAGATTGGCTTGGGATCACCCCTCCGGTGTAGTCCACGGCCGTCACCTACCTTCCGGGCTTGGCCACGGTTCCTCTGCTTCCCTCTCTATGCTTCCTGTGTCAGCTGCCTTGGCGCCCAAGACAATTCCAACAATCCATGCAGCGAGAGAACTCCGAGCTGCTGCCGCCCTTGTATCCCCGAGTGATTCCCTGGAGTGGCGGGAAAGAGCAACGAGTTCCCGTGTACCACCCTCTCTCCCACGTGACAGCCCGTCCATATGACCAGCATCCAGAATTTAGCTTCCTCCTTTAATTAGTGGCTTGGGGTCATAGGATCTGCAAGCCTCCATTCGATGGTGATGATCTAGGAGACTGGGAAAGAAATGTCCTCCATCTCGGCGGTGGTGATCGTGTGCGGGAACACCGCATACAGCTTGTCTTTGTCTTGGTCCGGCAGCCTGATTTGCGCCTCAAGGCAGACTCCCCCATCGGTGTACCTCGCCGACATCTTATCGGTGGGGATGGTTTGGTGCGTGACAGCCATTTTGTCACCTTCTACTGGCCCTCTCCGCAGCCAGATCCTTCCAGCTCGGAGAGTGAGGCCGGCCCCTGGTGCTGTGATGCCGTAACCCCGACCAGATTAAGGATCTGCCTACAGGTCTTGAAAGGGATGTAGGAGAGTAGGATCTGCTTCACATGGGTACCCCCACTTTTTGCTGGTGTTTCATAGTTTTTCAACCTTAGTCTGGCTGTGGCCCTGCTAATCAGGACCCCAGTCTAGCTCTAAAATGGTTTCCATGTACATTAGGTACACTTACAATTGGATTCTGGAGTGCCTTATAAGCCCCTAGTATATGATATATTATGTACCTAGGGCATAGGTACCTCAGAGGCCTACCAGGGGCTGAAGCATGTATTATGCCATCCCTAGGAAGCACTTCAAAATGACACCACAGGTCTGCTACTGCAGCCTGGGTAAGGTGGTGCTTGCACCCCTTACAGTGGTACAGACTACCTATATCACTACCATTGCATCCACATATAAAACCTATAAGTGACTCCTACGGCAGGCCTTGACAATCCTGAAGGCAGAGTGCTTGGTTTTTACGTTAGAGGGTACCCCTGCATGAGCAGAGCCCCTCTGCAGCATTCGGAGTACCTCCTCTGATGCTGTTTGTGGTGCAGCCTGACCATATACTCTTAAGTGCATTATAACCTCGCGTTAAATGTTAACTTTGGGATGGCTGCACGGAAACATGTCGTGTTTGGTATCAAACACTTTGGAATACTACCCCCACACCAGACTTATGCACCTGGCTTCCCTGGGTGAGGTAACATGAGTACTCCAGTGCTCCCATGGGTGCTAGCCCTAGAACTTCCTAAGTCCAAAAGGGTTTGGTCCTGACTCGATTCTAAGTGTCCCTAATCTTTAAATTTCCAACCGCGACATTGCCCATAGAAGCTAACATGAACACCCGGTTGTGTTTACACACTGCACACGGCCCCCGTGGGTCCCCAGTGTCACTACCTTGGGTGGTTCCTTGGGGTCCCAGCGATTCTACAGGCTCTAGGCCTTGTGTCTAGTTCAGTCGTGGTTCTTATACTACTTTATTGGTATATGGTTTGGTACGCCCTTAGAGCCCAAACGTGTATTTATGCTATTACTGTTGATTGCTAACTTGTAAATTAAGTACTTCGAACTCCAGTCTCATAAAGAGACTAGAGGGGTGTGTTTTATCTTAAATACATATATTTTAAATATATACCTAGTGTGGTTGTCCTTTCATTTGGTCATTCCAGAGATTATAGACTGGTAAAACAAGCTGCTTTACATTCCTTCAAGACTTAGACTGAAGGCTGTTCTCCATAGCTACCACTAGGATAGCTTTCAATAAAGGTTGTCTTTTACCAATTCACCATAAGGGGTTGTTTGGACTGATACAAGGTGCCCACTATAATTAGTGGACAGCATATATCAGGCCAACTTCTCACATTGGTGTGCAGCGTGTGGGATTCCAGCTTCCTATTGTTTTACCAGATAATCTCAAGTGAATTGATCAACCGAAAACCACTAAAGTTACCTTAGGTACATATAATTTCAAGTTTAGTATACAGTAAGTTCTACTGAACTTAGAGTTGTGTGTTAAGGGATAGCACACCCTTTCTACAACTCAAGAGAATTTAGTAGGCCACACTAGTGTAGGTAGTGCAATACACCACACCACATTAGTAATTTCTAATCAGCCAGGAACCAGTGGGTCCCTGCCAGAAGCCAGTGAGCTTCTTCCCTATAGATATGAGGATCTCTCCTTTGCACAGCTTAGGGCCTTATGTTCCATTAGGAAGCTGAAGACAGGCAAATGCCCAACCACCCAGCATCTCATAAAGATACTCAAGCTGGATGATCTCCCGGGATCTAGTGGTTCTGGCGGGGTAGACAGAGTGGGTGGGGCAGCAGCTGAGGGTGGGCCTAGGGTTGGAAACTCCCCTGACCCTACCTCTAATGCTGACCAGACTGATGACAATGATCAGTCATGATGAGGAGGATGACAACAATGCTCCCCTCTTTGTTCCTCCAGGAAGAGTTGAAAGTAGGGCTAGAAGGGATAGATCTCTCTCAAGGGGATCTGTCAATTCTAACTCATCTGTAGGGACCCCTGTCTCTTCTCACAGAGGGAGGGAAACCTCCCAGGAGAGGAGAGAGAGAGACTGCTGAAGTACGAGCAAGACAAGTTCAACCTCAGAAAGCAGCAGATGGCCCTAGATAGGGAAGCCCTAGAGCTCTACAGAGCTAGTAAAAAGGAGGGACTAGAGTCCCTTGGTGGCAGCAATTTCCCTAGAGATAGGGAGAGGTCTTATGACCATAGAAACCTAAGTAAGATTGCCTTGCCCTACCAGAGTGGGGAAGACATCCACAAATGGATAACTGCATTGGAGAGGGCCTGTAAAGTACAGAAGGTCCCTCAAGGTCAGTGGGCAGCAATCTTATGGCTCTCCTTTGCAGAGAAAGGTAGAGATAAGCTCCTCACTGTAAGAGAATTGGATACTGATGATTACCAGGTCTTGAAAAGTGCACTAATAGATGGGTTTGGCCTAACCACTGAACAATACAGGTTAAAGTTCAGAGACACCCAAAAAGCACAAAATCAAGACTGGGTTGACTTTGTTGACTGTGCTGCTAAGGCTCTGGAAGGTTGGTTATTGGGCAGTAAAGTGTGTGACTTCATAGATTGTACAATATGCTAATGAGGGAGCAGGTTCTTAATAACTGTCAAAATCAGCTGTTGCACCAGTACCTGGTAGACTCTGATCTGACCTCTCCCCAAGAATTGGGAACGAAGGCAGACAAATGGGTCAGAACCAGGGTGAGGCAGAAGGTACAGAACCAAGGTGGTGACCCAAAGAAGCAGGATGCTAAGAACTCTGACAAGGGTGGGGACAAGGGTAAAGACCAGAAGTCTTCTCAAGGGCCCCAAAAATCTTCTTCTAATGGGGAGTCACAGTCTAACACCGGAAAAGGCCAAAAGAGACCTTGGTGCAAAATCTGTAAACCGAAAACTCACTGGACCAGTGACTGCACCAAGTCCAAAGAATCAACTCCAGCCACCATTGCCCCTAAGGCAACTGTTCGCTTAGTACAGCTACAATAGGTGGTGGCAATGTCCAGAATAAGGGTGTAGTAGGGTTGACCTTGGGTTCTGAGATGGACTCTGGCCTAGTAAGAGTTCCAACTAAGGCTGTGCTTGTCTGTGATGGGGGCATGGATATGTCCCCCTTTGTGAGTCCCAGTAATCTGGGCAAATACAGACAACAGCCTTTGATAAATGGAGTAGAGGCTTGGGCATTCCGGGAGACAGGAGCAAGTGTCACAATGGTGACAAAAGATCTTGTGGATCCTGGGCAGATTATACTTGGTGGAATGTACCAAGTGACCAATGGTAGCAATGTCAGAACAGGCCATTCTCTGACAGTTGTTAACTTCTCCTGGGGAGGGGTAACTGGCCTTAAGAAGGTTGTGGTAAGTGCAGACCTACCAGTACAGTGCTTGCTTAGCAATGAACAAGAGACTTCAGCTTGGGCTGAAGTGGAGCTCAGGACACATGCAGAAATGTTAGGGATCCCTGCTCATGTCTTTGCTGTGACTAGGTCACAGGCCAAAATGTCTAAAGCTGGACAGGCCCTGGATTCTGGACCAGGTGCCTCGCAAGAGGAGGAGCAGTAGGGTTAAGGCAGAGCCTTCCCACCTGACTCAGAATGCTGATCAGTCTCCTCAGGGAGATGATCTTGAGCCTGAAGAAGGAACTGTCCCAGAGGAGCTTGAACCTGACCAGGTTGAGTTCTTGAGGACAGGGGGCCCTTCCAGGTCTGATCTGAGCCAGGAGCAGAAAACCTGCCCCTCTCTTGAACCCCTCAGAAAGCAAGCTGCTGATAAGGCTGCTGGAAATGCTAGTGGCACCCATAAAGTTTATTGGGATGATGGACTCCTTTACTCAGAAAGTAGAGACCCCAAGCCTGGTGCATCCAGGAGGTTGGTTATACCTCTGAAGTTTAGGGGCTTCCTATTGACACCAGCCCATGACATTCCCCTAGCAGGACACCTGGGCCAGAACAAGACTTGGGACAGAATTGTACCTCACTTTCACTGGCCCGATATGTCTGAAGACACAAAGGAGTTTTGTCGCTCCTGCATAACCTGCCAAGCCAGTGGCAAGGCAGGTGGCACTACAAAAGCCCCCCTGATACCACTACCTGTGGTGGGGGTTCCCTTTGAGAGGGTTGGGATTGACATTGTTGGTCCCATGGATCCTCAAACAGCATCTGGGCACAGATGTATACTGGTGGTGGTGGATCATGCCACCAGGTACCCAGAAGCAATTCCCCTAAGGACCACTACAGCACCTGTGGTGGCAAGAGCTCTCTTGAGAGTATTCTCAAGAGTAGGCTTTCCTAAGGAGGTAGTATCTGACAGGGGAGAAAACTTCATGTCTAGTTACTTGACTGCTATGTGGAAGGAGTGTGGAGTGAACTACAAGTTCACCACACCCTATCACCCACAATGCAATGGTTTAGTTGAAAGGTTCAACAAGACCTTAAATGGCATGATTAATGGACTCCCAGAGAAGCTTAGGCGAAAATGGGACCTACTCTTGCCCTGCCTTTTATTTGCATACAGGAAGGTGCCTCAAAAGGGGGTTGGTTACAGCCCTTTTGAACTTTTGTTTGGTCACCCTGTCAGGGGCCCATTGTGTTTGGTGAAGGAAGGATGGGAGTTACCTCTCAAGCCCCCAATGCAAGACATAGTGGACTATGTACTTGGTCTCTGCTCCAGGAAGGCTGAGTACATGAAAAAGGCAAACAAAAACCTTGAGGCTAGCCAGGAACTGCAAAAAGCCTGGCATGACCAAAAGGCTGTACTGACTGTTTACCAGCCAGGATAGAAAGTATGGGTGTTGGAGCCTGTGGCTCCAGGGGCCCTCCAGGACAAATGGAGTGGCCCTCACACCATAGTTCAACAGAAAAGGGAGGTTACCTACTTGGTAGACCTTGGAACCCCTAGGAGTCCCCACAGGGTACTTCATGTCAACAGACTTAAACCATATGTTGACAGGGCAGACATGGGCTTGCTCATGGCTACTGATGAAGGACAGGAGGAAGAGAGGGACCCACTCCCTGACCTGCTTTCTCAGAACCATGATGATGGGTCAGTTGATGTTGTAGCCTTGGCAGGCAGCCTCACTGCCCAGCAGCAAACAGACTGCAGAAACCTTTTCAGCCAGTTCAGACATATGTTTTCTCTGACTCCAAGTCAGACCACCTGGTGCACTCATGAAGTGGACACTGGGGACAGTCTACCTGTGAAGAAAAAGATCTTCAGGCAACCTGACCATGTCAGGGACTGTATCAGGACAGAAGTCCAAAAGATGTTGGATTTGGGTGTGATTGAACCCTCAGTTAGCCCTTGGGCTAGTCCAGTAGTCCTGATACCTAAATCTCACACCACAGATGGCAAGAGAGAAATTAGGTTTTTTGTAGACAACAGGGGTCTCAATGCAGTCACTAGGACTGATGCCCATCCCATCCCCAGGGCAGATGGGCTAATAGATACTTTTGCCTCAGCCAAGTTTCTAAACATATTTGACCTGACAGCTGGCTACTGGCAGATCAGACTAGCTGATGATGCAAAGCCAAAGAGAGCATTTTCTACCCCTAGTGGGCACTATCAATTTGTGGTAATGCCCTTTGGTTTGAAGAATGCACCTGCCACTTTCCAAAGGTTGGTGAATCAAGTCCTTACAGGCCTGGAAGACTTTAGTGCAGCATATCTAGATGATATTGCTGTCTTTAGCTCCACCTGGGAAGATCACCTGGTTCACCTGAGGAATGTTTTGGAGGCCCTGTAAAAGGCAGGCCTACCTATCAAGGCGACTAAATCCCAGATAGGGCAGAGTCAGGTTGTGTACCTGGGCCACCTTGTAGGTGGAGGCCAGGTTCAACCACTACTGAGCAAAATCCAGACCATAATGGACTGGGTTGCTCCAACTACCCAGACTCAGGTGAGAGCCTTCTTAGGCCTGACTGTGTACTATAGGAGATTTGTCACGGGGTATGGATCAATAGTGACACCCCTAAATGACTTAACTTCTAAAAAGATGCCAAAAAGGTTCAGTGGACAGCTAGCTGTCAAAAGGCATTTGATGACCTGAAGCAGGCCATGTGCACTGCTCCCATTAATCTGAGAAGTTGGCCTGATATATGCTGTCCACTAAAAATAGTGGGCACCTTGTATCAGTCCAAACAACCCCTTATGGTGAATAGGTTAAAGACAACCTTTATTGAAAGCTATCCTAGTGGTAGCTATGGATAGCAGCCTTCAGGCTAAGTCTTGAAGGAATGTAAAGCAGCTTGTTTTACCAGTCTATAATCTCTGGAATGACCAAATGAAAGGACAACCACACCAGGTATATATTTAAAATATATGTATTTAAGATAGAACACACCCCTCTAGTCTCTTTATGAGACTGGAGTTCGCAGTACTTAATTTACAATTTAGCAATCAACAGTAATAGCACAAATACACGTTTGGGCCCTAGGGGCGTACCAAACCATAAACCAATAAAGTGGTATAAGCGCCACGACTGAACAAGACACAAGGCCTAGAGCCTGTAGAATCGCTGGGACCCCAAGGAACCACCCAAGGTAGCGACACAGGGGACCCACGGGGGCCGTGAGCAGTGTGTAAACACAACTGCGGGTTCCCGTTAGCTTCTATGGGCAATGTCGCAGTTGGAAATTTGAAGATTAGGGGCACAATCAGCCATCAGCCGTGGCCCATTAAGAAAGAAATGTAGCAAGTGCAGGAGACACTTGCTTTAGAACTTGACCCCGCAACCTGAAAATTACAGTTTTTCGAGCCACCTGCATTTTAAAAGCGGCGGTGCGATCGCTCTCCCGGGATGTGTTCGCGCTTCACTCAGGACACTGTGCGCTCAGGGCCACGGAGGTGTGTGGGCGCGCAGGCGCGCACCTTACAGGGAACACTGTATGCATCACACACTAGAGCCAAGCAACCCGTACAACACCAGAATATCTTGGACGAAATATTGTCATTCAAAAGCATTGTGACCTAAATGTAGACTCCCAGAGTATTGTGAGGGTAAGTATATATGCTTTTACTATATTTAACTCTAAATAATCTTTTTCTTGATTGTCAATTTAGTGCTCATCATATTTTTGTAGGGCGGTGTATCTGTCTTTGAAATTCTGACTTACAACTACTGGTTGCATCTTTCATAGGGAGCGGGGACAGTGAACTATTACTGAGAGGATGTCTGAAATGAACCATCCCTTCTTCCAAGATGAACCAGCTACTGTGATGTTGACAGCCTCAAATTAAAACTGTTCCCCTCTCACAAGTGCTTATTACTAATTCATATCTGATGGACTACCTATTCTTCTTCCAGCCAACAGAAAGTTCTCCCCCCTCTAATCTTCGTGCTAAGGTGAAAATTCCCCATCAATATCTTGTGGAAAATTGCTCAAAGTCACTTTTCATTTAGGCAATTTTCCTGTGAACTGATTGGTTTGTGAAATTATTTAAACCTTTGCTGTTATTGCTCCGTAGTCCTTAGTTGGTTCAGGTCAGTCCAATATATATTGTAATGGATTTATTTTGTCTTCCCTTTTCTGTGCAGAAAATGCCCCGAGGATTAAAGTGCTAATAAACTTGAAATTGACTGTTCCCTACTTGGGCTGTTTTCGAGGCAATGCACACTTGTCTAACAGACATCTTTACACTATACTCAACAAGGGTATTGATAACCACCAGACACTCCCTGTGAATGTAATTCACTCTTTCAGGTTCTTTTACTCCTTTTCAGTCGTGCTTTCATTCCCTGTCACTGTTTGTACTGAGTTAAAGTACACCTAAGAATGGGCGGGCCCCACCTGCAATAACCGGGGTTGGGAGGGGGGTGAGAGGGGGAGAGAGAGAGAGCCAGAGAAAGGGTGAGAGGGAGAGAGGGAGCATTACCAAGGCAATCCACAGACTTGCAGGCATTACAGGTCAGAAAGCTCTGTCGGTTCATGTGCAGGCTGCACACATCGGTCTGTAACCTGAAACACAAGTATGACTCCGGCAGTTGGGCACACCCTTTCATCCTTCTACACTCTGCTTTGAACAAGCTGAGTTGAGCAACAGTGACATCTTCTAGTAGCTTGAAGAGCGCAAGTGTTATGTGCAAAGGGAGCACAAGTCACCTTCGCAAACACACACACAAAACATCACACAAAAAAACACAGCGCAGCCGCAACCTACTCAAAATCTATCAGAAGTTCCTGATGGTATAAAAAAAATCAGATAGAATTGTAAATCTTATGAAACGAGAAAAATCTTGACGATAATCAACAAATAATAAAAGCGTCACAACGAACCCACTAAACAAAAAATACAAGATACCCCTCTCCGAACAAACATTCCATTTCCTGGGTCCTAAAAACACTCAAACAGAACCATGTGATTAAAGTGGGATCATATGGAGGAATGTACACATTCGAGTGCACACAAAATGCTGGTTCACGCACGTGCCCATGCTAGCATAAGCAAGAAGCATCACACAAACCAAATACATTCAAGAATACACACACAGGTATGGCCAGAAAGATATACGAAGCCACAAACCTCTGAGGGGGTACCCATATTAAAATATATGCACAAGTGTATACCAGCACAGACACGTGAAGGAAGGTGTGCATCAGCCCTCAGCCGCGCTCCATTAAGAAGAAATGTAGCAAGCCCAAAAGCACGATGTGTGCTTTACATATCGTGCTTTTGAACTTGATGCATGTCTTTTCTTATTAGAACGCGGCTGAGGGCTGATTGTGGGCATTTGTAAAAGTATTCTTGTTAATTGCAGCACCCTCCTGCACTGCAATTAACAGGAATACTTTCACAATGGCCCACAATCAGCCCGCAGCCGTGGCCCATTAAAAGAGAAATGTGGGGGCAGAGCTTGGCTCGCAACGAAGATGGCTGCTTGAGCTCGGAGCTCCGGCGAGCCACGACATATATTCGCCAATAATCCTGATCCCAACCTCTCCCAGAACAACGGTTGGCCCCAGCGGAACATCCTGAGGTGCTGGGCAGTCGGCCGGCGTAATTTCCAGCCCGCTCGAGCGAAGGGGCGACCTCCGGAGCCGGCGACTCGGGAAGCGTCCTAGGCCGCAGATCCCCAGCCTCGAGTGAGGAGGACGGCCGACGACGTGGGGCAACGTGCGGCCGGCGGCGGCCGCGAGGGGCGGACCCGAGGCGCATAGTGGCGGACAGAGATCGGATGTGATGACCCGCGGCGTGCACAGAGGCAGCAGATAGCGCCCTGAGCGGGGCGCCGAGAAGGAGCGAGCGAGATCGGCGGAGAGCACGCTGGGAGGCCCTGGGTGAGCCCCGCGGCGCTCGGAGCGCGGCAGGTCAGCAGCACCCCCTTCAAACCCCGAGGCGAGCAGGATAAGTGGAAGAGCGGCTTGGAGTGAGGAACGTTGGGGGCATTTCCGGGCCTCGTTGAAGTGGCGGCCTGGGCTGGGGGCACCGGTGTACCCGGCGGCGGCAGTGCGGAGGAGTCAACAGGATAGGAGAAACCTCGGGCGAGGTGCCTCCGGGGTAGAGCTGGGCGCGAACTCCACGAACAGGGAGTGAGAGAAGCTGAGGCAGAGCGGGCGGCCTAACAGCAGCACGGTGAAGACTACAGACGGCTGGTGCGCCAGGTGGTGCCAACGGGTGCTGAGTAAGCCACCAGGACGCCCGCGGAGGGCTACCTGCGATTGCACCACAGCCACGTGGCGGCGGGAGCGTGCCCAGGCCGAACGGCATTGCGCTGGACGGTGTGTGGGTACAAGATGGGTAAATCCGACAAAACCCAGTCAAAACTGAAGTTCGAGCAGCGGCGCCCCCAGCCGCAAACACCGCAGGAGGATGCTGCGGGAGGCGGATCTGAGCCCGCGGAGGACGACCGGGACTTGAGGGGCCTCTTGTTGTCCATGGAGAAGGGGTTGCAGAGCGGCATCACCGCCCTGGGCGCTAAGATTGACGCGCTCTCCTACCGAATGGACCGCATGGGGGAGCGCCTGGACAAGCACTTGGAGCGCCTGGACCAGGCTGACAGTCGCATATCGGAGGTGGAGGGCGCGCAGACGACACTGGATCGCGACCACAAGAAGCTCGAGCGCCAAATGCAGATGCTGCAGGACAAAACGGAGGACTTAGAGGCCCGTTCTCGGCGGTGCAACTTGCGAATCACTGGCCTGCCGGAGTCCACTGCCACGGGCCGAATGGAGACCTTCGTGGAAACACTGCTGATTGCGCTGCTGGGGAAAGATGTGTTCTCCGGGATGTTCGTGGTAGAAAGAGCGCACAGGTCCCTGGGCCCAAGGCCCCCGCCGGGTGCACCGCCCCGACCGGTTATAGCTAAACTATTGAACTACAGGGACCGGGATGCAGCGCTGAGAGTTGCCCGGGAAAAGAAGACATTGTCCTACGAAGGGTCGCCCATCTCGCTCTACCCGGACTTCACGGCCCGGGTGCAGGAGGCTAGGCGACAGTTTGCCCCTGCCAAAAAGCAGCTCCGGGAACTAGGAGTGGACTATGCAATGCTGTACCCGGCTAAGCTGCGAGTTAACCGGCAGGGCAAGTCGCACATCTTCCAAGACCCTAAAGCACTCCAAAAGGCGCTGAAGGACTGGGCGAAGGAGCAGCGCCGGAGCCCAGCGACGTCACCGCGGGGGGACGAGAGAGACGGCGACCTGGACGCACAGGACTGACCATGAGGACAGGACTCACCTAGCTGGTATTTTTGGCGAGACATGCTTGGCTGAAGGGATGTAGGCTTTGGGGGGCGCGGGTGGGGGGCGTTTGGTCGATATCGTTATGGGGTACAGTACATTGTGAGATGCACCCCCCCCCTGACTAGGCGCAAAAGGGAGGCACATGGACAGTGACTCATCCCCCAATTGCTCCAATCCTTTATATGGTTATTGAGGACGCTGCTGGTGCCTACCATCTGAGAGGGCCGCTGAGTTGTGATAACAGTGCGCTGGGAGGGACCGGGAGACATAATAGTGGCTCGCTGGGCCGGGCGGCGGCAGTTAGGTACTAGGCGCTTTCACACTAGTGTGTGAGCGCTGAGCGACCTCCGCCCGCGTGTGCGTCCCACACCTTTGAGGGTTCAAGAGTTATGGGTGGGGTGGCGGGAGGTATGGGGTGCCCCAGTTTGGGAATCTGTAAGGCCGAGTTGGGGTGGGTCTTCTGTGGGTGGGGGGGAGGGAGGGGTTTGGGTTACGGGGGTTTGAGGTCACTAGGTCGGGGTGCGCGTTTTGATCTGCTAGTATGCTCCTGCGCTTGGAGACGCGCTCAGTCGAGGGATTTGCACCCTAGAGCAAGCTATGGCGAACACCGAAGCGGCCATACCTGAGAGGCAGGACACACTCAGAATCCTCACTTGGAATGTAAGGGGACTTAATGATTACCGCAAAGCCCGTAAAGTAATGCACTATCTTAAGAGGCATAAGATAGATATTGCTTTCCTACAGGAGACGCATCTTCCTAATAACAGCCCTATCCTACGCACTAGGGACCTGCGGGAGGCACATGCGGCGGGGTTCACTACACACTCTAGAGGGGTGCTGACATGGGTAAGCGAGCGGGTGGAGCACAGATTGCAGTGCATTGCCACAGACAACGCGGGCAGGTTTGCGCTCACGCGCTTCCAGGGAAAGGGCATGGATTTACTCCTGGTTAATTGTTATGGGCCGAACTATGACTGCCCTGAGTTTTTCACAGCGCTGACAGGAGTGGTGGGGGATGCAGGCGCGCGGCATGTGCTTTGGGGCGGCGACTTTAATGTAGTGTTAGACCCGGAGCTGGATAGATCAGGCGGCCCGAAACGAGCGCAACCAGCGGCAGCGAAGGCGATTGCTCGAGGTATGCTTTGTTTGGATCTCGTGGATTTGTGGAGAACTCGTAACCCGGCAATAGGGGGCTACACACATTACTCAGCATACCATAACCTGCATACGCGGATAGATTACTGGCTACTATCTGCGCCCCTCCTACCGCAGATACGCGAGTGCGCGGTACTCCCGCGCACGCTTTCCGACCATTCGCCGATACTGGTCTCCCTGGCAGCGCCCAGAAAGGTCCCCCGCCGTTTCTTTGGCGATTTCCCCCTTACTCGCTGCTGGATCCCCTATTTAAGGAGGAGCTGACGGCTGCTATCGAGCTATTCTTTGCCACCAATCTGGGCTCCGTGGAGGATTTCCAGACTGTCTGGGAGTCCTTTAAGGTCTACATTCGCGGAGTGGCGATGGCCAAACACTCGGGGGTACTCCGGGATATCCGGCGGCGCCTTGAGACGCAGGAGCGCAATCTGGCTGCACTGGAGACCAGACTGCTAGAGACGGGCGGAGAGGACGCTACTGAGGAGATAAAAACTCTCCTGGCAGAGTACCACGAAACTGCTGATGCAGAGGTGCTACATCTAGGGAAGTACACTACGGCCAGGGTTTATGGTGAGGGTGACAGACCGGGGTCGGTGTTAGCTAATCTGCTCAAGGCTCGCAGACGCAGAACCGCCGTCACGCAGATCAAGTCGGGGGATGGCTCGCTGCTCACGGCGGAGGAGGAGGTGGTGGAGCGATTTAGGTCGTATTACGCCAGGCTCTACGCTTCTCAGCAAGCCGGGATGGAAGACAGCATAGGGGACTATCTGGACTATATAAAGTTGCCGTTCCTAGCGAACGAACACAGGGAGTTTCTATCCCTGCCTATCGAGAGGGATGAAATTCTAGAGGCCCTTGCGAGCATGAAGGCGCAGAGCGCCCCTGGAGCTGATGGCCTCACTGTCGCGTTCTACCGCGCTTTTATAGACCAGCTTTTGCCGCACGTGTCGACGCTGTTCGACGACATGTGCATCAAGGGACATATGCCGCCATCCATGCGCGAGGCGCTCTTGGTCGCTATACCGAAGCCGGGCAAACCACCCGATGAGTGCAGCTCCTATCGACCATTATCGCTGCTCAACGTAGATGCGAAATTATATGCCAAGGTCCTGGCCACGCGGTTGGCCCTTCTCGCTCCCGAACTGGTCGCCCCAGAGCAGGCGGGGTTCATGCCGGGCAGGAACCTCACATACAATTTGCGGACAGTGTTTGGCGTCATGCAGCATGTTCGCCCTGACGTGCGCGCGCTCGCTGTCTTCCTCGACATGGAAAAGGCCTTTGACTCTGTCGAGTGGCCATTCATGCGACAGGTCCTGACGAGAATGGGGCTAGGCCCGATCTTCCTTCAAATGATAGGGGTGCTGTATAGTGGCCCCACGGCGAGAATACGATTGGGCGATCGAGTCACGGAACCGATAACAATCTCGAGGGGCATGAGGCAGGGCTGCCCCCTATCGCCTCTGCTGTACGCCCTGGTGGCGGAACCGCTGGCGTGCGCTATGCGTGAATACCACAGCCTACGAGGTATTAATTTTCCGACTTACAGGATAACGGTATCCACGTATGCAGATGACACCCTGCTGTATGTCAGGGACCCAGAAAATAACCTGGCCCCAGTGTTGAGGGAGGTTGTTCAATTTGGAGCGCTCTCCGGGCTGAAGGTTAACTGGGACAAGTCTATCGTGTTCCCGCTGACACCGGTAACGACCCCATTTGATATGGAATACCCGTTGCAATGGTCGGAGGAACCGGTCCGATACCTGGGGATCCAGCTCCATAGGGACACAGAGGTGGTGCTGTCTGAGAATTACGGAAGGGCCATCAGTAAGCTAGAGGACGACGTGGAGACCTGGATCAAGCTGCCCCTTTCGTTATTGGGGCGCATATCCATCATGAAGATGGTGGTACTCCCTCGGTTTCTGTTTCTGTTTGCGAACATCCCCATGGTGCTGTCACGTGCTTTCTTCGCGCGGCTACAGGCGTCAATGCTAAGGCTGGCGTGGGCTGGCAAGCAGGCGCGGACCAGCTGGAGAGTACTGACGCTACCTTACCAGATGGGTGGCCTGGGGGCACCCGACATGGAGCTGTACTATCGGGTGGCGCAGGGGGCTCAGGCGCATAGCTGGATACACGGGGATGAGACGGTCCCGTATCTCAAGTTAGAGACATTGTTCGCGGCGCCGCTGCCGCTCCCCGCGGTCATTTTTGAGCATCCGGACCGTCGCAAGGGATTTCTTGATTCCTTGAACTCCACTAGGCATGCCTGGAACTGTATACTACAGCGCGAGTCGGGGGCGCAGCTATATTCACCGGCAATGTCAATTGCTTGGGCGGTGTGGCTGGCCCCTTGTAATGAGGAAGCAGTGCGGCGATCGCTTAACGAGATAGGTGTACACACCATGGGTGACATGTTTGCCGACGGCCAAGTCAAGACGTGGGAGGCGGTGGCAACCTCGGGCATGGAGGGCACGCAGTTGCAGCGTTTTCAGTATCACAGAGTTAGGCATGCCTGGAAACAGTTGTTGGGGTGTGACATGGAGGAGCCGGCAGAGGTTCAGGAACTGACATACATAATTAAGAATGACAACCCCCGCGGGCTGATCTCTAAGCTGTATCGAATGGAGCAATCTCATAGGGTGCACGAGTTTGCAAAATGCAGATTGGACTGGCAAAGAGACTTAGGGATCACCATTGACGATGCTATGTGGGCGTACTGCTGCACGGGGATCAAACGCATCTCTCTGCATGGCAGACATCGACTCGTTCATTTCAAGTTCCTCAACAGGTACTACTACACACCAGAGCGCTTGCATAGATATGGGCTGCGTGAAGACCCTGTATGTGAACGGTGCAAACACCCGGCGGCGGACTTCCTTCACCTAGCGTGGCAATGCTCGGGCATATACAACTACTGGGAAGCGGTATACCACCAGATAGTAGGGGTGACGGGGGTAGTGTTGGCTCCGGACCCGGCAGTGGCGTTATTGGGGCATTCCAGAGTGGTGCCGAAGGCGGCCCGACGCCTGGTGGATATGGGGATGCTCGTTGCGAAACGACGAGTTGCGATGAGCTGGATGCGTGGCCCCTTGCCCACGGTGGAGCAGTGGAAGCGAGATGTGCTATACTGCTGCACCCAAGCGGAGAGGTTCAGCGAGTTGCTGCCACCGCGTAGCCAGCCTAAAAACTTCTGGGAATTGTACGTAGACTACCTGAGCGGGCGGGAGACTGCAGCAGGGAGCCCCGATGGGGGTCCTGATACGGAGATTGCAGTAGAGGTGGCTCCCGGGAGAGGTGTTTGTGTGGGGGACGCGTGATGAAGATGAGTGGCGGCTGAGTGCGGGAAGCGAATGGGGCTGCGACTGACTTAGGACCTCAATTGTTTAGTTGGGGTGGGTGGGTTAGGGGAGTTGGGGGGAATCGGGGGGGGAGGAAGGGGGTTTGGAGTTTTTGGCCATAAAATGTGTGACTGTGCCCTACGTTCTGGGGGAAGGAACACGCTAGAGCCTGGCCGCCGACAGGGGGTCTGCCCCGCACATGAGCGTCGAGATGGAGGGACACTCGAGAAGCAGTGGGTATTAAATCAGTCATGCACGGCGATGCCCGACCTCCGGGATGTGGGATAGCCGATACAGTTGGTTGCGATATGAGAAAAGGTGGCGGGCCTCCGGTTGGTGGCGCACGGATATGTACATTACTGTGCCTTGTTTGCAGTCAATAAAAACATTTAAACAAAAAAACAAATATGCAAACGCTGTGGAAAGGAAAAACATTTTGTAATGGTTTGCAAGGCGAGAGAGAAACTAGGTGCGTCACACAGAGACGAGAAGATGGATGCCAGAAATTTCCAGAAGCCCTCTAGTCTCTCCCACAAGGCCAAACAGCAACATCGACTAAGGCAAGTGGAAAGAAAATGAAGTATATTGTTATCAAATTCGTCTTCCAATGATTCATTGATGTCATCATCGAGTGACAGTGAGGAAGATGGATGTGCGATGGTGATGTCCATAACAGACATGCACATGTAGAATTGGTGCTTGCAAGGAAGAACACACTTCTGAAAAGAATCGCCACACAAAGCAACACAGTTCATTTGGACATTATCCCAATATCACACTCAAGGTGAATGGTTGCCCTACAACCTTTGATATAGACAGTGGTGCATTAAACAGCATGCCGGCAGAAAAGTACACAGAACTGTCTCTGATAGCACGTCTCACACCGTCGAGAACAAATGTGTACACCTGAGCAGCTTCTACACCCTTGCAGAGTAAAGGGCCCTTTGTGGAGTATCCATTGTTTAGCCCTCATTGTTCACAACCATTAGGCATTTGCAAACTCTGACACCGTTTTAACAGTTCCATACAGCATTCCATCAATTCTGTGCCTTTTGTTTCCCAGAGGTGTTCCGTGAACAATAGAACTTTGTGGAGACTAGAGTTTTGCTAACATTAAAACTTCACAAATCTTATATAAATTGCATAAAAAAAAATAAAAAAATAAAAAAAAAGAGAAATGTAGCAAGTGCAGGAGACACTTGCTTTAGAACTCAACCCCGCAATTTGAAAATAACCCTTTTTTGTGCCACCTATGTTTTAAAAGCGGCGGCGCGAATGCTCCCCCGTGATGTGTGCGCGCTTCACCTAGGACACTGCATGCTCAGGGTCACAGAGGTGCACGGGCGCACAGGCACGCACCTTACTGGGAACACTGCTTCCAGCGGGCGCGGCTAAAGCTCTTTGTCATCCCTGTTGCGGGCCCCGCAGACTCAGCCCTCCGGCTCGAGCTTTCAGGCTGATGGCAATCCTCTCTCTCCCTCCTCTCCGGTGATGCACCTCGGCAGGCGCTCCCTCAGGATTATACTCCAGTCCCGGCTCTGGTCCCAATCTACACCTCACTGCCTTATGCTGTTTAGTCACGGGACCGGATCACTCTCTCCGCAGACTTCTGCCGGCCCTACACCTCTTATGGGCGTCCGGGACCACTCAGCGATTCATCTCCCGAGGGCCGCCGCCATCTTGGGTGCAAGCTGGACAGCACTCGGGGGCTCCGTTCTCGGGTGTACCCGCTCCCTGTTTTGTCAAAGACAGCAGTTCCGGGCCCCCAGTGTAGTGGGGGGTCTTGGTGAGGGATAGTTGGGTTCCCCACTGGGTATGTAATTGCAGGATTGGACTGAATGGGGATCTGCCGGCGAAGCACCACAAGGAAGGCTCCTACTCCATTGTCAGCAGGCCACACCCCCCTGGACCACAATTCTTTATGTGAAATCTTTAAATAAAGGGGATTGATGCTGTTTCCTGCAGAATCACTGAATGGGTAGTTGCCCCCCAAGAGTATGATTTTAAGTGAAGTATTTTCCTGGATTTTAAAACAAGGTGTTGGACACATTATCCAGATTGGTGGAAGAGGATGAGGAGATGGTTTGTGAAGTAAATGAAGGTGGAATACTGAAAAGAGATGGGGTGATACTCTGGTCTCTAATCAGGGAATGGTAAGAGTGCTGGAATTATTGAGTATCAAGCCCAAAGGAGATGAAAAATCTGAAAAGCTTTGGCCTGTCAGGGATGAATTGTCTGAGAAACAATGCTTCTTGTTCAAGGACACAAGGTTGGTTCTGCCCATTTCCCTGAGGCAGGAACTCGTCAGTATGGCATTTGCAAGTCACCAAGTGATGTCTAAGACTAAAGAAAGGCTCAGGGTAACATACTGGTGGCCCGGAATATCCTCACATGTGGAGATGGCCGTCATGGAATGTTTTCAGTGTACCAAGTGGTGACCAAACCCAGAGGCCAACCCATGGGGATAAGAGACCAACCCAATGGTCCGTGGAAAGACATTGCCGTTGATATAGTGGGTCCAATTTGTGCAAGGGGTCGTAAGTCGTATATGGTGGTCTTAGTTGATTTGTACTCCAAGTGGCCCGAAATCACCTTCTCCAAAAGAATAGAAGCCAAACATGTGATACGGTTTCTTAAGGATTCGTTTGAGAGGGAAGGCATACCCGGTGCCAACCTCACAGACAACGAGGTGCAGTTAGTTTTTAAAAAAAAGAGAGAAATTCCCGTGTGAACATCATGTGAGACACAAGAAATGCTCTCTGTACCACCCAGAAACTAATGGCATGGTGGAACGCGCAACCTGCATGTTGAAGGAGACCATAACCATGGCCAAGGATGCTGGGTTGGACTGGAGAGAAGTCATCAAGAAGGTGGAAGTGTACAGAGGTTCTCCTCATGCCATCATGGGAAAAAATATTTTTGAACTTTTTAGGGGTAGACAAACAAATATTGTGGTAGTGCCAACATGGGTAAATGATATGGAATCTAGATCTGGAGGTGGTGAATAAGGGATTGATTGGAAGGTAAAGGAAGCCCGAAAAATTTAGATTTGCAAGCAACAGTTTGATTTAAGAAAAGAAAATCTGTTAAGAAAACAGAAGTCAAAGTAGGTAACTGGATTATGTCAAGAAGCAATGCATGAAAAGAGTTTCTGCGGGTTTCTTCACACCAATGAAGGTAAACAAAGTTTTCAACAATGCTTTTAAGACTGATGATTACCGCATATGGAATTTGAACAGCGTGGTGGTGCTCAGAGGAGGTAATCCGCAGGAGTTCAGAGAATCTTGGTGTCCCAGGGGGCAGTAAGGAGGGAATGTCCAAAGGTTCAGTGGGATCTGGTTCCTCAGAGTGGTCTCCCAGAAGGTCTATAAGAAAAGCTACACCACCTTCTTAAATGGGAGTGTGTGTGAGAAACATATACCCTTTACATAATAAGGAGCACGTAAAACTCTATCTCCTTCGTCTTTATGTTTTCAATGTATATTGTTGTATAATAAGTTCCGTTGTTAAGGAGCATGTAAAACTCAATCTCTTTTGTATTTATCTTTTTCATGTATATTGCTGTATTATAAGTTATGTTTTACTTACAGTTATTAAGGAAGGGGGGGGGGTTTGTGGCACGGAAGTAACCATTGTTATGGAATGAGACCATGTCATAGAGAATGTTCAGTTGCTTTGTGACTTCCAGATTTCGCCAGCAGCTTTTGGGAATATATGGATGCGATCCTTCTGAGGAATAAAATGTCTTACTTAATTGCCGCCTGACTCATGTACTTCATACTTAAAGGTCTACCTTGGTTGCCCTTAATTGCTAAGTCTGGCAGTCAGGGCCAGTGCCTCTGGAAGGTGGGCTTCTGGGAATGCTCTGTACAGAAGAGTCATTAATCCATCAGCTGTAATTCGATGTACAATGGGAACTGACGTACCTCCAAGATCCAGGCTAGAGGTGTTGTTGCCCAGTGACCCAATAACTCCTCAGCTGTTCCCTGTGATGGACTGTGCAGTCATCCAAGAATGGGACACCTTTCCATTGCTCTCATAAACTCTCCTGCAACTACTGCAGAATTGAGAGGCTACCCAGGTCATCACTAATCTTTTGCGCCCCACTCATGTTTCACCTGTTTTAGGACACAAAGCTGACTAGTACACTCAAGACTGTCGTTTGACGGGCCTTCTTTTTGTGCATCCCTTAAAGTATCCCCCCGGATCTGCTAAAGTCAACACAGCATCCATGAATGGTCACAGGTCTACGGTGCAGTAGTCCTCTGCAACCCTGCTGCTCTTTTCAACATTTCTGACTTAATGTTTACTACTACACAGGAGTTTAGGGCTCTGGTGTAGATGAGGTGAACACGCATAGATCTGTTTTATTTTATTAGCATTAGATTAATCAGTACCCTTGAACGTGTTGGTGATTGAGCACTCAGTGACATTTAGATCACATCCAAATAGCTTGAGGCAATTCCAAACTTGGGTACAATTTCCTGTGAAAAACACAATTAGTTAGAGGGTCTGAGGGAGTTTAAAGACCTGCGCAGACAAATCCCCAAATAACTGAGACTTAAACAACACAGGAGTCCGCGGGTCTACAGCAGTCTACCTTAAACACAAGCACAGCGCGCCAGCTACATACAGATGTGCAAAAGTCCTTTTAAACGGGACCAAGTCCCATCACCCACCGAAGTGGCATGCTTCATCATCTGGGACCTCCCTTAACCGCACCTGGTACGGTTAATGAGCTACAACTCCTTTAATTACTGTAAACAGGAGGAGCTCAAGGATGTTTTTAATTGATGTAACTTGGAGGATATAAATCTCATAATGAAAAAAGCTGCCAAAAGTGTAGAGAGACTAAGTGCAGTGTGTGAAAAGTGGTTTAAAATTGATTACCAATAGAAAAATATTTTTATTCGATATCCAGTGGTATCAAAAGTAAAAAAGCAGAAATATTGGAGGAAAACGTGTGCACAAATAATGTAGGAACACGTCCTCTTGGGTCTACATGTTTCAGCCAACTAGCGTCTCAACAAAATGACAGTGGCTTTCTTCAGGACCATAACATAACACTACTGCGATGTGAAAAACTGTGAAAAGTGAGTACAAAAGGAACGATACAACCTACACAAGTACCTGCTTATCTGGGGATATGCGGCACCGTAGGGAAGTACAATTGTCACCTGTTGAAAACAAGGGGTAATTTTAACAAGGAAAGATATTAACAGGGACAGACATACATAATTGATCAGAGCTGGTCAAGATAACAAGTGTAGGTAGACTAATGCAGACATTTCAAAAGTAAACGTATGACATGAAGGGATCTGAAATGCCTTCTTACCCGTCAATGATCGGGGAACGTCCTACACTCCTGGTAACAACTCAGGGCGTGAGGCAACGCTCTAAAAGACAAAAGGAGCAGACTAATACTTTAAACCACTTTTCACACACTGCACTTAGTCTCACTACACTTTTGGCAGCTTTTTTCATTATGAGATTTATATCCTCCAAGTTACATCAATTAAAAACATCCTTGAGCTCCTCCTTTTTACAGTAATTAAAGGAGTTGTAGCTCTTTAACCGTACCAGGTGCGGTTAAGGGAGTCCCAGATGATGAAGCATGCCACTTCGGTGGGTGATGGGACTTGGTCCCTTTTAAAAGGACTTTTGCACATCTGTATGTAGCTGGCGCGCTGTGCTTGTGTTTAAGCTACAATTTCCTGCGGTCAAACATCTATTCTGGCTCTAACAAAGGGAGAAAAGCCTGACAAAACAAGTTTGTTGAGGCGCTGTCTCTGCAATGCTGTAGCTTGTGACCGGGAAATAATTAAAATATCATTGGCTGCTGTCCAGTCTTTGTTTGCCAGCATCATACTTCCTTCCGTCTCTCCCTGTGTTAGCCTATAAATCCCAGTCACAGGAGCAGCAGGCACTCAGAGATTGCTGTCCATGCCATGATGAAGTCTTCAGGTGCCATCTTGCTCCTTGCTGCCCTCCTTGTGCTCTGCGAGGCACTTCCAGTGGACGAGAAGGGCTCTCCTGCAGGTTAGTACACAGGGATCAGGCCCTCAGCATCTGACTGCACAATTCATCCGAGGGGTTGAGGTTGTGTCTCATTCTGAAGAAATACATGAATAATCTTTTCTTGTGTAAGAGACACTACGGAGATAGCGACTCTGCATAATGTTGATCTGGGTAATGTAAGTTTTTTAGTAGTGAGAGTTGTTTTTGTTGGGAGAGTAGGAGTAAACTACATCAATTAAAGTGTTTTGTGCCAGGGGTGTAAAGTAGGCACCAGACGTCCCTGTGGTACGGGGGAGGAGATATTCACTCTAAGTTCTTTGTATGTCAGTAAAATGCCAGGTCTCAGGAACTCCTTATAACATTTTGTAGTGGGGTAAGAGCAGGCCACTGCTTTCCGTTGCACCACTAGCGAGTGTATTCCTGGTTAAAGCACTGAAATGTTGCCTTGCTTTACTTTGCTTCTGGCAGGCATTACATGGTTGGAGGTTGGTTGTTCCCAAGCATCCACCCATGTATTTTTACATAAATCCAGATTTACTAACACTTGTAAACCTGAGTTCACGCAACAGAGGTGTGCCTACCAAATAGAGGCATTACTTCTTCTTTCCATGTGTGCTGCATCCTGCAACACACATGGAAAGAGGAGTATGCCTCTAAGGATTGTTTTTGTGCAGGAAGGCCTCCCTTAATTAAGGGAGTAGATCAAGAATTCTGTAATCTATTAGCAGACTTCTTTCAGGAAAAAGTGAAACCAGTCGCAAAATCCTTCTCTTGCCCCCATCGGATGACGAATGTGCACACTATGGGACCCTCCCCCACTACCTTGGAGGGAATAAGGGGTTCAGTTTTTCCAGCAGTTGCCATCCCTAGTTTTAATACATTTAATTTTATCTCGGATGTAAAGGTCATGACCATTCTTAATCAGACCAGAGCTGGATCCTCATGGGAGCCGTGCCCCCCAAAAGTCCTCCACTCGGTCTCTGAGGTCACAGCTAACTACCTCAAAGATATCTTAAATTGTATGTTCTCCGAACTGTATGTTCTCCGAGGGATATTTTCCTCTACAATGGAATAATGCATCCAGTCTCCCATTGCTGAAAAAAGCTAATTTGGACTATAAAGACCCAAACAACTATAGGCCAATCTCCCAATTGCCTCTGCCGGCCAAGATCTTGGAAAAGGCCTTCAATATCACCCAGTTTATTAATGAGAATAAACTTCTGGATAGCTCTCAATATGGCTTTAGGGGACTACATAGAATGGCGCTGGCCCTGATCAATGTGTCGGAGGAAATAAGAGAGGTCATGGATAAAGGTGGGTAGTTGGCCTTGATCCTGATGGACCTCTCATCAGCCTTCAACAAGGTAAATCATGCTGTCTTTATTAGCTGTCTCTTCTCCCTGGGCAATAGAGGTAGGGCGCTGGATCTACTGAAGTCCTTTCTCAGTGACTGTGAGCAACTGGTAGAGCTTGGGAGATACAAGTCCCCGTTCTCTTTTCCTTGCGGGGTGCCACAGGGTTCCTCGCTGACTCCGACCATTTTCAACCTTTATGTCACACCACTCTGCTCACTTATAAAGTCCTTTAGCTTTAAGACAGCATCATACGCCGACAACACGCAAATTGTAGCATCCTTTGCAGGGGATTCACCAAACACTGCGTCAATATTCCACGATTGTATGCGTGAAGTAGGTAATTGGATGTCCCAAAACTGCCTGAAGCTAAATTCAGGTGAAACTGAGGTGATTCTCTTCAGATGAGCTTACTCCTTCTGGACACCAAGTTGGTGGCCACAAGAATTGCGAGAAATCCCCGAGCTAGTTACAAAGGTGAAAAACTTAGGAGTTTACTTTTACACCAACCTGTACTTCGGAGAACGAATCAAGGCGATCACCTCTTCCTGCTTCTTTATGATTAAACCCTCAGGAAAATATAACCTTTCTTTCCTTTAGAACTCCAGAAAGCTGTGGTCGCTGCACTCATCTTGTCTAAAATTGATTACTGCATTGGGTTTTTTCTCAATATACAATCACTATATTTTAATAAATTGCAGGTCCTCCAAAATGCAGCAGCTTGTCTGCTGCTTGCTATTCCAAAACATCAGTCAGTGAGCCATGCTCTTCCACCTCTCCACTTGCTACCAGTTAAAAGACAAATCGAATGTTAGTCCCTCTGTATTGCCTTTTAAAAGCGCTACATGAGCTTGGCCCCGATTACTTAACACGGAGTTTCACGTGGTACATCCCAGAGAGGCAGATTCGGTCAATGGCCTCCTCCAATATGATAATTCCAAGGGCTAAAACTGCCTCATGGGGAAGGAGAAGTTTTGTGGCGGGCACTGCTAGCTTGTGTAAATTTCTGCCTCTGACACTGAAGAAGGAAAGCAATCTTCTGTCATTCTGCAAACCTTTGAAAACTTGATTGTTCAACAACTAGCTCAAATTCTGGTTAGCCAAAATCAGTAGTAACACCATGCCTAGACACCCTCGGGTATTAGTGAGCATTATAAATCTCAATTTAATTTAATTTCATTTGTGCAAAACCCAGCTGAATGAGAAGATAAGATAAATCCAGAAGCTAATCTGAAGCATGAAAGAATGTTAATGAGGATGGAATTAAGAACACAGCGGATACTTTTATTTCATCATTTCAAAATATGCACTTTTCATGAAGTATCATAATAAAAAAGTTCCAAAAAGCAGTGACATTTAATAGCTTACCTTCACGAAACAGCCATAGTCATACCTAGGAGAATCTGGTGAAATACATAAAATAACTACGGGCTGGAAGAGCAAAGTTTTGTTGATGTTCAACAGCCTGCTTTTGCGGATCGGGCCATTTGCAACCCAAAAGATATTTTTTTAAAATACAAACATCAAACTGTGAATCTATAGAATTGCACTTTGGGTTTGCTATTCAGTGTTTGGAACTGTAATGTTTAGGGCATCCATTCCAAACATCGAATCCCAATTGTATGTATTAATGTTTTGCGATAAAATTCCACTTGCAAAGCCCTAATATTTCAACCTCTTGAAAGGAGGTGGTAACTCCTTTGCAAATAGGGACGGTTCTGCAAGGAACCCTTTCCCATTGAAGAATGTTGAAAATATATTGTTTTTTTAACCTGCAGTGGTCCCACAAACCGCTGCCTACTCTTAAAAAATAAAAGTTAAACGTTTATTTATTTTCTTTTTTAAACAGATCCTCTTCTCCTTTAAGGAAAATGGGCTGCATTTGAAACAAAAAGATAGCTTTACTTAAAAGCAATCACAGACCCCAGAAGTCATGCATCCCTGAGATGGATAGCAATTTCAATTTCAATATAAGCTTTATTCTGTATGCAGAAACAACCACAAAAGCAGTTATAATAATAAAAACATGGATACAAAATATGAGTCATTTATACAGATTTTAGCAGCAAATTGCATAAAAACAGGTCCTTATCAGATAGATACTAGATTTTAAGGAACATTACCTTTGCTTACAATATTAGCTTTTAGGATAAATAAGGTCACACTAAAACAGACCCCGGAATCACCCAGGTCAGCTAATAATTTCATTGCAGCTTTGTGTTTTCTCACATTTTGTTTTAAAAATAATGGTTTTAGATAGTAGTGCCTAAAATTCAAAAAAAAGATTACAAAAGAGCATAAAGTGAACTGTGCTTTGACTGCCTGTCACATGGACAAGGAGACGAATCTAAAGGGCAGGATTTCATTACAGGGAAAGTGACTAGATGGTGTAAAATTCCAAGTCTAAGTCTGGTCAATACAAAGCGATGTGTTGGCTTTGTAACCTGGTTTAGATACTTTTGAAAAACCATCTTAGGCTCAAGCGTTTGATAACATTTAAAAAGTCAATTTTTCCCCCACCACTCACATACGAGATTCCTTTTTATAGATCAGAAAAACACTCTTGATCGTCTGTTTCGTTAGCGTTGTCACCTGTACAGGTTTCGACTCAATTGATAGATTAAACAGCTTGCGATATGTATTACTGGTATAATTTAACCAAGCAATATTAATGTTTTATCCAGAGATAGACAGTCCCTAATCATTGCATCAGTCCCAATGAAATCAGATCTGCTGGGTACTGTAGTCCTACTTCCTGGTGTATTATCTCAGCGGATGCTGCGGAAGGTAAAATTAAAAGACCCTTTAAAAAGGAATTTTCTTCGTGCTGCAATACCTGACTAAAGTGGTAGCCCTACACCTCTGCACCATACAAGGCGGTGGCAACAGATCTAGCCTTATAAATTGCGAGCATTTTATTGATTGGCTGGTTGTCTAATTTTGTCGCAAATCTAAAAGCCCCATGCACACTCCTATTCATCTTAGACTGGGCATTTCATTTGACCATTTACCACAACCTGAAAAGGTTACTCCCAGGTAGCAAAACGTGTTGACAGTATCGAATGGAGTATTATCAAAATAAAAAGATTCACATTTCTTTAATTTAGGCCCCTGCAAACCATAGCGTGTCTTTGTTTTGTTAATTACAAGTTTCCTTGATTTGATAAAATCCCCAAAACTGTTAATTAATCGGGGTCATGGATAGTAACGCGAAGTAGTCTGCATAAAGCAGCACTGGATAGGACTCCCAGAGATTTTTGGGGCATCATCTTATACCAGTTGCATAACCTTATCTACCTTATTGATAAACAATAAAGAGGAGAGGAGCCAGGACACAACCCTGACGAATGCCTCGTTTCACGTCAAAGTTTGGTGTGCATTCGCCTCCTGGCCCATACCGCACTTTGTTCAATAGCATCTCATGGAGTCTCGGAAGGAAAAATATAATTGGTCTGGGTGCACCAAAGCTAAGCAAAGTCAGCAAAAGATTTGAGTGGTGGACACGGTCAAATGCGCTGCTAAGATCTGCGAAGCACAGGTACAGTTTCTGTTCTTTGGCACATGTATATTTTCCTATTAACAGGTCCAGGTTTATACACTGTTTGATAGTCCCCACCACTTTCCTAAAGCTGTATTGTGATGGGGAATGTATCTCCTTTCCATTCGCCCACTCTTCTAGTCTCATTAAAAGAACTTTACTCATCACCTTAGCTATTGCCCTTCTTATAAAGGGGGAGGATAACAGACTTGCACCATGAGGGGGGTATACACTCTGTCACAACTGTGTTGAACACCCTAGTGAGAATGGGCCTCCATAAATCGGTTGCAGCTTTATACACATCTACTGGGACCCCATCTGGACCTGTGGCTTTTCCCCCCTTGCTTCACTTTATTCCCATCTGTACCTCTTCAATTGTAATATTTAATGGTAAGGTGGGCCAGTTACTCTGTGTTATGCTCGATGTGCTCCCTGCTTCACAGTCTGGTGGGTTAAAAATACTTGAAGAGTGAGCTGCCCAAGCTTTGCATGTAACGTGGGATAACCGCTCAGGGAACAAATAACTCTTTAAAAAAGGGGCGTTAACTGTTTCCCAAAACAGTTTCTTGTTAATAGTTTCTGCAGCCACAGATAGCTTATCCCAGGCTTCTTCCTGTTATTCCCTCTTCCTAGCTGACATATTTGTTTTATAATTAACCCAAAGGGTTTTGATCAAAGCATCGTCTCCAGGTTGGCAATGCAAGGCCTGTTTCAGTTGGTTTGAAGCCAATGTACACGTGTGGTTGAACCAGCCTCTACCTTGTCTGATTTGTGCCTGATGGGGGCGAGTCAGAATCCCGTTAATAATAGCATTAGTGGGGAAGGAGCCTAGCGCGCAACCAAGATGGCCGCGTAGGTGCGAGGCTCCCGAGGACCTCCGTGACCTCCTACAACTATCCTGAAAATATCCTGTCCTAGATGAGGGGACTGTGTTGGTGAGCCCGAGCTGAGGTGACACCCGTTTTCCGCTTCCAAATTGGACCTCGGACACCGGCGGGAGCACCGATCGAGGTTTGCGGCCTTCTCCTCGCCGAACCCCGGATTTGAGCTGTGGGGTGATCCGGGAACAAAGTGAACAACAGCGGCGGGCAGGGCTTGGTGACTCGCGTACCCCGCACTTTCACTTTCGCTTTCGCACCCTCCTTGCTGTCTCGGCGAGGTTGGGTCGCGGGGCTCTGTGAGTTGGTGTGGCCTCGTTGGGGTACCCTGCCTGCCCGCCGGCTGTAATTCACCCCGCAGACCTGAGGTGGCCCCCCCCCGGAGCCCGTGAACCTGCTTGCCTGCCCTTTCCGACGTGGCTGGTGCGACCGGGAGACTGGGACCATGGCCATGAAGCAAGATGGTGACCGGGCAAAGGTGAAATCGACCCGACGTGGCACAGTCCATCAGTCTAACAGCATGGACCGCTATACCCTCCAGAAGGGATCTCCCGAGGTGCCACGTAGGTCCCCTGAGGGCCCGACTGATGCTCCTGATCTGCCCGCGGATCTGACTCTGCGGGATGTCATGGGCGCCATCGCCGAGATGAAGGCCTCGGTGGGCCAGCGTTTTGATACACTGGCGCAGAAGATCGACTCGGTCCTTGTGGATGTTGGCCTGGTGAGGGCCGATCTTTCCAAGACCAATGACCGGGTCGATTCTTTGGCCCACACCGCATCGGGCCTTACGACAGATGTGGCGGCCCTACAAAAGGAGGTGCGCCAGCTTGGCCAGGCGAGTGCGCTGATGGATCGCCGCCTGGAGGACTCCGAGGGTCGGGCCCGGAGGAACAACATCCGCATCATCGGGGTGCCTGAGGGACGTGAGGAGGCGGCGGCGGACCTATTTGTGGAAGACTTGATTGTTACCCATCTCCAACCCCGGGGGCTGAGTAAATTCTTCGCGGTGGAGAGGGCCCACAGGGTTCCCGGGGGAGGGCCTAAGGTCGGGGCCCCTCCGAGGCCTCTCATTGCCCGGATTTTCAATTTTCGGGACAGAGACGCTATCCTGCAATCCTCCAGACTACAGGGACCGATCAGACTCGAAAATATGGACGTTAATTTTTATCCTGATTTCACCCCAGCGGTCCAGAAGCAGAGACTGAGCTTCCTCGGTGTCAAACGTCGTCTACGGGACCTAAACCTCAAGTACGCCATGCCTGCGAGTGGAGGTGGATGGCCGCACACAATTTTTTGATCGTCCCGAAGCGGCCGGGGACTGGCTGGATACTCTGTCTGGGGATCGGGATCGGGGGGGCGGGGGGGGAGCGGTGGGGGGAGAGGGCTCGCCGGATCAGGACTGAGGGACTAATATTAGGCCTCGCTCTGGACAAAATTGATGCCATTCTTGACCATGCGTCTGTTCGCGTAAGTTCCCCTCCTATGGAGGTTGTGTGGGGTCTCTTGGGGGTTCTCCCTCCTCCTCTGGGGGTCTAGTTAGTTCAACCATCTATGGGGCGACAGGCACACTGCACGTTGGGGGGGCTGTTTGGGCTCATGCAGGGGTGCAGGGAGGGGGGAGTTCTGTTGGGGTGGGTGGGTAGGGGTGGGGTGTTGTTCTTTTTTATCACAAGGCAAACCCATTTTTGTGTTGGTTCTAAGGTGCTCTCGGGGGGACGAATGATGGCTTCTGTGTGTGATGGGGGGTAGGGAATTAACTTTGTTGTCTTGGAACGTTAATGGACTGGGGGACAGGATCAAACGAGGTGTGGTCCTGCAGTATTTGAAGCGAATCTCGCCCGATGTAGTCTTTCTGCAGGAGACACACCTTATTGGCAATTCTTTCTGTGCCATGAATCGGCGTGGCTACCGTCTAATGGCCCACTCGGGCTTCACGTCAGGCTCAAGGGGTGTGGGCATCATGGTAAAGAACTCGCTCCCGTTAGAAATTGATGAGGTGCTCAACGATGATAGGGGACGTTACACTGTCCTGATGGGGAGAATGGAGAGCAAAGTGGTTGTCTTTGTATCAGTATACGTCCCACCGGGGCTGCAGTCGACCACCTTTGCGGATCTGGGGCGCCTCCTCCTTGGCCTTCCGGGGGGGCTTCTGGTGGTGGGGGGGGACTTCAATGCGGTGGTGTCTGGGACTGTGGATCGTCACCCCCCTAGGGACCTCCCCCGGGCGCATGCGTGGCTATCCGGCCTCTTGGATACACTGGGATTGGTGGACTGCTGGCGCTTAAAACATCCCACGCAGCTGCAGTACACTTTCCACTCGGGGGCCCACGGTAGTCTCTCACGGCTTGATTATGTCCTTGTCCCGGCGGCCTATGTCGGGAGGGTGGGAGAGGTGCGCCATTTGGCACGGGGTATCTCAGATCACTCCCCACTCCTGTTACACTTTGATGTCTTTCCGAGGGGTGAGGGCAGGGTAGCCCCAATCAATTCCTGGTACCTGCGCGACCCCACCATTCGCGCTGACTTGATCAAATCCCTGCAGCGATATTTTGATGAGAATGTGGGGTCCGTGCCTTCGGCTATCTCCCTGTGGGAAGCCTTCAAGACAGTCCTTAGAGGGGAGGCCCTGTCCCTTATTTCCCACGCCCGGAGGCGCGAGCGGGAGGAGGTGACCCGGGTGGAGGCCGAAATCGCCGAATTGGAGGGTGATCTAGAGGGTGGGGTGACGGATGCTGCACTACATGTCCTCCAACTCAAGCAGGCGGCCTATAGGGCCCTCGTCACAGAGGCGGCCAGGGGCCTCAGTAGGGAGCAACAGGGGCGACTGTATGATGTGGGTGATAAGGCTGGTAAACTGATAGCGTGGTTGGACAAAATGGAGAGAGCAAATCGAGTGGTCCCGCTGATTGAGAAGACGGATGGTGTGAGTGTAACCGAGCCAGAGGAAATTGTCTCCTGTTTCGCGGATTATTTCCGCGAGGTGTATTCCCCGGTCTCTTCCTGCTCGGTGGAGGATTCCCATGCCCTGCTTAGGGATATCGCGCTGCCTTCCCTCTCGGAGGAGGACAGGGTGTCGCTGGACGCCGCTCCCACCTCCGACGAAATTGCCCTCGCCATACGTTCGGTCGCTTCTGGCAAGGCCATGGGCCCGAATGGTATCCCTATCGAGTTGTACAAGTTGCGACCGGATGTCCTGGCGCCCCACCTCCGCGCAATGTTCCTGGCAGCCCACTCGCTGGGCTCCCTCCCGCTGGACCAGCGTCTGGCTACAATCGTGGTGATCCACAAGGAAGGGAGACCTCGGGACCGGGTTACATCCTATCGGCCTATCTCGCTCTTGAATGCGGAGCCCAAAATTCTCGCCAAGGTACTGGCCAGTCGGCTGGTCGGCGTGGTGGGCGATCTGGTTCACCAGGACCAGTCCGGCTTTATTCCCCATCGCAACACGGCCCTTAACCTGCGGCGTTTGCATGGGGTGCTCGCACGTGTCCCATTCGTGCGGGAGCCGGCCATTTTGGCGTCCTTAGACGCCACCATGGCGTTTGACACGCTTGAGTGGCCGTACATTTGGGCGATGCTTGCGAAGTTTGGATTTGGCCCAGGGTTCATCAGTTGGGTCAAATTGTTGTATTCGGGCCCATTGGCGCAGGTGGTGGTGAACGGAAGAGTATCGGCCCCATTCGAGCTGGGCCGGGGCACGCGACAGGGCTGCCCCTTGTCACCGCTCCTGTTCGCGCTTGCCTTGGAGCCCCTGGCGGAGTGGCTGCGGTGGCATCCTTCTATCCGTGGTCTCCGTTGGACCCCCGAGTATGAGGACCGCGTGTCCCTATACGCTGATGATATCCTTCTGTACCTAGCCTCCCCACGTAAATCACTAATAGTACTGGTTGATGTTTTACATTCATTCGGCCGCAACTCAGGCCTTGTCATCAACTGGGCTAAATCATGTGTGTATGTGCTCTCTGGGGAGGCTCCCGTCCTCCCGCGGGGCTGTCCGATCCAGATCGCCTCACGGGGGTTTAGGTACCTGGGTGTCTTCATTACTCTGGACCCGGAGGCCCGCTACGAACGGAACTTGCTTCCCCCCCTCCAGCGCCTGAAGGAGGACGTCGCGCGCTGGCGGCTCCTGCCGCTTTCGCCGCTCGGCCGGGCGGCATTGTTCAAGATGATGTTGTTGCCACGCTTCCTGTACGCTTTGCCCGGCGCGCTACTTCCGTGAGGTGGAGAGTCTGCAACGCCGCCTGTTCTGGGACGGGAGGCCGCGTATTGCCCTGGCGAAGTTGACGCTCCCATGGTACGACGGGGGGATTGCCCTCCCGGATATTAAACGGTACTACTGGGCTTCCCAGCTAGCTGCAATTAACCATGGCCTATACGGGCCTGCCTTAAACCCGGCATTTGAAATGGACAAGATGCTACTGCCAGGTGGCGACTACAATCGAGCGCTCTATTCTGGCGCGCCCGACGCTCATCTGACGGGCCCCACGCGTGTCATGGTGCGAGTGTGGCACGCGGCCAATGCAGCTATGGGGTGGAAGGACCGTTTGACCCGGGCATCACCGCTATATGCGTCTGAGCGGTTGGGCTCCCTCTGGACCTCGAAGGGCTTCGAGAAGTGGGACATAATGGGCATCAGTAAAGTGGGGGATCTCTGGACGAGGGGGGGATTTAAAACATTCGAGACGCTGCAGACGGAATTTCAGTTGCAGGGCAGTGAATACTTTCGGTATTTGCAGGTCCGTCATGCACTGGGCTCCGTCTTCCCAGACGTTGCCTCCATCCCGGAGTCTTCCCCCCTGGAGGATAGAGTGCTGGATGGCCACGTCCCAGACAGCACGATCTCACTGATCTACAAAAAACTGATCAATGACCGCTCGGGCTTGCTGACTGGCCTCCGTGAGGCTTGGGTTGCCGACGGGCTGGAGTTGGACGACGAGGACTGGACCTCCGCGGTGGCCTCTCCGAAGGAGGTGGCCATACCGGCTCGCCTTCGCTTCGTCCAGCTTAAGATACTCCACCGGGTCTACATGACGGGGCCAAGGCTTCTGCGTATGGGTTATGCTGAGGATGGGTTGTGTAAGCGTGGGTGTGGTGCTTTGGCGACCTTTCTGCATATTTTGTGGGAATGCCCGGAGGTGGAGCGATTCTGGCGTGGTGTGCATGAGATCCTGCGAGTGGTTACGCGTGTGGCGCTGCTGCCCGAAGCGAGGAGATGCCTGTTGAATGTGTGGGAACCAACTGATTACTCGGCCCCGCAGACGTGGTGGGTGACTCTGGGATATATGATAGCTAAGCGTGATATTGCTCAACTGTGGGGATCCCAGAGGCCCCCGGCAGTGTCGGCCTGGAAAGAACACATGGACTGGTGCATGTTTCGAGAAAAGGTGGTGTATGTGGCGAGGGGTAAGCCTGGGACATGGGTGAAAGTATGGGGCCCCTGGAACGCCTACCGCGGGGGTATCTGTGCACCACCGTTGCTGCCCACTACCTCACCAGCCCCGTCCCCTTAGCCGACTCCTTCCCCCGGCCCCGGGCACAGGGTTCCCCCAGTCCTCGCTCTGTTCTCTTCCCCCTCTTCAGACTCCTGTGGATAGTTGGGATCCCCCATTTAGGGGAGCACATGCTGCTATTTTCGATTGCGGGTTGCCTTGTGGGTGTGGTTTTTCTTGTTGTTTGTAATTTAAAATGAAACCGTATTGTGTGGTCTGGCTGATGTGGCTTATGACGTTGATACCTCCTGAGTATGCTCCTCTGCAACGCCAAGTGTTTTATGCATGTATGTCTTATGCTCCTGTCATTACTAGCGGCCGGCCGGAAGGTTGTAGGCCCATACTTGTATATTCTTGAGACTTGTAATAAACGGTTTCAAAAAAAAAAAAAAAAAAAAAAATAATAATAATAATAATAGCATTAGTATTAATAAAATTAATTATCAGTTGAGTTGGACTGACTACTTCATTAAGACAATAGGAAATCTCTTCTCCATATTTTATAAAGATTCCATGTAAAATTTCAATGGGGTCAACTCCAATCCCATTTAATACGACATTAGGTTTTATGGAGGCGATATTCACTATGGTACTTGGGTGGTCCACAAGCGTTCTGCTCCACAAGAGAACTGTCATTAAGATACAGCTGTGATTGCTCAACGGTAGCTGGGCTACCCTCGGGGTGGCACACAAATTGCTAACAATGGAAGAAATCCGCATGTAAACCATGGTAGATGAAGCATTCCTACATATGAAGGTTGGGATCTGGTCACCATTAATTTCACAGGCAGACTATAACATTTCTAAGTCATACTTAGTATACCTGGATCCTGCACTGGGACATTTCCTGTAAACAGGTGAGTAAAAGCGTTTTGGTTATTTTGTAACAGTTAGAAGTTTTTATAGATTTTCCAACTCCACACTCCCCAGGGTCAAGGGTACACTCGTGTTACACCATCAGCGGCAATAGGGCAGCTGGTTGCGGAGTGCTGAGGCCCAATGTTATCCATTGGGGGATAGGAGACCTCCGATTGGTGGCTGCTTACGAGCAGGCCAGAGGGTTGTGGGAGCAAAGCTCCTGGACTTGAGCTCAGGGAACGTGGGGGATCAGGCCAGCACAAAAGGTGCACCCTCAGCGGCACTGGGGAGGCCGGATGCAGAGTGCTGTTTTGGAGTTGGCCGCCTGTAGCTTTCAATTGGGAGCCTCCAGTTTGCAAACACACTAAAGGCTTGAGGACAAAGGTCTTCTGGGTGTGACCATCACTTGGAGAGGTAAGTTGGGATGCTGCGGGTTGATTAGACACCATAGGTTGGGCCACCCAAGGCTGTGGGTCGTCAGGTGCAGGAGTGTCTTTTAAGGTCAGATCTACTTACCAGCTCCTGGTCGCGGTTGGGGGGACCTTCCGGTTTCAAGCTGCAGGCGTCGGCTGGAGGCTTGAGGCAGGTCAGGCGTCACCGGATCTTGGCTCAGGTTCGTCTAGGAGACCTCCTCGGGGTGTTGGGCCACTCAAACTCGGGCCGTGGGTGTCAGGTGCAGAGTGGTGCAGACTTGCAGTCTTTGCCGGAGCTGGAGTCTGTGGGTGAACAAATCCAGTGTTCACAGGAGGCAAAGTCTTTTCTTTTGAAGGCAGGGCAGGGCCTCGGGGCTCTTGAGGTTGCTGGCTGCAGGACACACTGGAGTTTCGCTTTTGCAGGTTCGAGGTGGGGACAGGCTGGTAGGCTGGGTTCAAGTCAGTGGGCGTCCTCCTCCTCTTAGCTTCGGCATGGCTGTTCGGTCCTTCTTCTTCCTTTCTTCTTGTACTTTCTAGTCTGAGGAAGCAAGGTTCGGCAGTGCCCCTAAATACAAGATTTAGGGGTGTTACAGGTCAGTAAAAAGGTTGGGACCAATGGGTCGCTTCCTTGGGGTGGGTACACCCCCTACAATGCCACCCTACAGCGGGAGGGGGGCATATGCCTCACTCTGGTTGGCTGGGTGCCCCCATCTGCAAGATGGCGGGGACTGAGAACTGTGCTTCACCTCACCTCCCCCACCTGAGGGGTGGGGTTGGCAAAGGTGGGCACAACTGTCTTCCTCACTTGTTTTTCCCTCCGGTACTCCCACCCCAAAGTGGGGGTTAAAACCAGTGGGGGCCAGTTCCCGAAAGCAGCAACAGGCCTGGGCAAGCTCACAAAGGTGGCAAACTTTTGAAGCTTTCCCTTTGTTGACCCTGCCCATCCTGGGGGAGGAGGCTGGGTACCTTGTCCCAGGATGTGCATTGTTTCCGGCTCCGAGAGCAGCAGGCTTTCAACCCAGGGTCCAGGAACATATCTAGTGGTGGCAGCTGAAAGCAGCCACTCAGCCTGGACACTAGTGGTAGGTCGTTTTTCAGGGGACATCTCTAAGATGCCCTCTGTGTGTATTTTTCATGAAATCCCACAATGGCATCACTGTGGGATTAATGTGCTGAGGAGTTTGATACCAAACTTCTCAGTTTTCAGTGTAGCCAGTATGGTACTGTGGAGTTCGTAATGATAAACTCCCAGCACCATATACACTTAATGGCAGCTCTGCACTTACAATGTCTAAGAATCGATTTTGACACTGTAGGTCTACAGGGCTCATGCACCTGTACCCTCACCACTGGTGTAGTGCACCCAGCTAGAGGGGTTACTGATCTATGCCAGGGCAGTGGGTTGTAGGCATGGCACACAGGGATGTGTGCCATGTTGACTTTTCACTTTGCTCTGCACCAAAACACGCAGCCTGCCAAGGCAGTGTGTGTGTGTGTATAGGTACAGGACCTCTAATGGTGGCACAATAAGTGCTGCAGCCCTTAGAAGCCTTCCCTGGTCACAGTAACCTAGGTACCTGTAGTATCATTTACCGGGGACTGACTTGTGTCCAGAGAGTGCCAATTGGGTTTGGTCTTCAATGCAGTTTTTGGGTAGCTGATTGGCAGGAGCCCAGGGCACACTTAGTCAAAGTACATCAGCAGTCCAGCAAAAGTGGGGGCAACCATCCAGAAACAAGGCACTTTCTCATACTCCTCCATAGTCATTGTGTGGAAAATGTATATAGTCGTCACCGTTCATTATTAACAGGGGGCAAATTTAAATATAAAAACCCCCAAACCAATGCTCCTATTAATTGAACGCAATGGTGTATCTAATCCCTTATCTAGCCCTGGAACTATTTTACTACGAATAGAATAAAAACATGTTATTGTAGAAATTAACCACAACCAGATCCCTCCCTCCTTTAGAGGTCAGCCACATTATTTGAGAGTCCACCCCAATAATTTACAATTACCGGCAACTTATTTGAAACGAGGAACAAAAGCCCTAATTTTGCCCTTCCAGCAGGAGATGGTATTGCCTGTACCCAATGCGAAGAGAATCCTGCATAATGAACAGGGGTGGTACACCAAGTTTCTTGTAAGCAAATTACTGCATGTTTATTGATAAAGTCGTACCAGCCTAGGGAATCCTGCTTACTAATTAGGACCAGCAATATTCCATGTTGCAATTCTATGGCCATTATCCATTCCATGCTCTAAATTGCTAGTAAAGGACTGTTGGACTTGGCCCTTCTGGCAGGTTCACCCCAGAACTTTTTGCTTTTTATTGGTGACTTGGTGTGGTGATTTTTGGTTTCTGCGCACTTTCCCTGTGTCCCAGGGTAAAGTGCGTGCGCACTCTGAGTGCATGTGGTGAGATAGGCCTGCCCTCCCATAGGAATGCATGGGGAATGTATGTGTCCCTAGTAGTTCCTGATGCGTGGGGTGTGCAGGCCCGAGTTTGGTATGTGCGGACTCGTGTGATTGAATGCTGCGCGATGATGTGTGTGTCGTGCATGTACCTAGTGTGGAAGTGCCACTTCTAGAAGTGGGCACTTCTGTGTGCAGTGTGTCTGGCGTGTGATTGGCTGGAGCTGGCTGGTGAGCCTGGCTCCAGGAGTCTGGTTGGGTCTGCCCCAGTGGTGAGTGTGAGATTAGCATGCTGATGGCTGGGGAGGAGTGCACCTTGGACCTGAATAGGGCAGGGCTTTCCCCACACAATGCTGGCTCCGCCCCCTGTGGTGCGACTGACGACCCTAGCCCTGCCAGTGAATAGAGTGAGGGGCTGAGCACATCAAGGGTGCTCCCCAACCAGCTGCGACTGGTTTTCCCCCTCACCCTGAACCAAGAACAAAGGGTTTTAGTGTATAAGAATGGGGCTGTGTCCCCACAGAAACTGTTCTCTGCCAGGATCTTACCTGAGGGGGGCTGCTGCTGCTGGACCAGAGGACCGCCACTTGGACTACCTCCCTGCCTGGAGGCCCAGTGAGCTGGCTCTGGGTCCAGCCTTGCCCCCCACCCCTGCCCTGCTGCATGCAGGGAAGAACTTTGCTGGACTTTGGGGTTCTTTGTCCCTAAAGCACTGGGAGCGCTTGATTTGTGGGACCTAGCGTCTGGGAGCGCTTTTTGGCAACCTTTGAGGGGTAGCGCTTCTGTTTCCCTGCAGCCTGGGGCTGCGCGCATTTTGAAAAGGGGATTCCCCCGCTTTTGGTGCTTTAATTTATAGCGGGTGCCCACCCCGCTTATCTGCTCATCTTGGACGTTAATACGAAGGCGGGAGCCCACCCCGCGCTTCGGTGTAAGGAGAAGATCACCGCCGCGGCCGGGCTCGAGGGAAGTCAGGCAGGCCGGGGGCGGGACTCCGGGACAACCGGAGTCGGAACTAGGAGGGCGGGAGCCTACCCCGCCTCCTTCCAGAGAATCGCGGCTGGTCTGAGCCCCGGAGCAGGCAGGAGCCTACCCTGTGCCCCGGGAACCTCGTCCGGAAGACAGGAAGCGGTGAGTGGGGGCATCCTCGTGTTGTGTGCGGAGCGAGTGCGCTCCACCGGGGGCATCCCTGTTTGTGAGCCCAGTGAAGGCTCCAACGACCGGGGGCATTTTGATAGAGCCTGTGAGGCTCCAACACGTGGGCACATTGTTTGCCAGAGCCTGCGAGGCTCACGAGTCCCCCGCGTGGGACTCCAACGGTTGGGGGCAGGATTTCCGAGTCCAGAGGGACTCCAACGATGGCGCATTGGTTGCCTAGAGCCCACGAGGCTCCCACCACGTTTTAGGGGCACATTTGTTTATTGAGCCTGTGAGGCTCTAACGGGGGCATTTCTTTATCGTTCAGAGCCCAGAGGGGCTCAGGGGACAGTCCGTGGACAGAGCCTGCCAGGCTCCAGCGTTGGCCCCATCATTGTCCTACCGCTGCCCAGCACTTAGTGGGCAGCTGCAACGTTTAGGTTGTGGCCTCTGTGTTTTGGCTTGCGCAGCTTGCGCAGCCGTGCCCTGACTTTTCTGGACACAGGGCGTCCTTGCCCCTTCAAGGCCAGTTGGCCTAAGGACTGCCACAGGTGGTGGCGAATGTGAGTTTGCGCTAATGTGCCTTGTGTTTACACCTCTGAATGTGCTTTTATGCGCCATGTGTATTATGCTTTTACCCCTACAGGTATCGTGATACTTAGGTGGTTGTTTGTTTTCTCCTAGTACAGGTGGTGCTAGTGAGGTCCTAGTTCCCTGCGCGATATTTTCCTAAGGTGGTTAGGGTTGCGTAGGTGGTACTTACCTGTTACCAGTAGTTACTGGTTGTGTGCTACATGTTCTATTTTTAGTGCTACAGTGATTGTATGTGCTATGTTCTAAAAGTATTATTCCTACGTTCTAAGTGCTATTCTCTACAAAGTGCTAATTCCTGACAGTGGTCCATGTGGCCCTGTCCCCTGTATATATAATCCCTTGTAAATTCTGCCCGTGCCTGTTGGCACATTGTAAAGTGTGTGTTTGTATCTAATGTGTTTTGGTATAATACAAAGGTTATTTTTATATAATACCTTGTGTGGAGTTTCTTTTGTGGTGGGCCTTGGGTGTTGTTGCTGGGTGCGCGCGCAAACGCTTTACACATCGCCTCAGGGATAAGCCTGTCTGCTCGTGCCAAGCTACCAAGGGGGTGAGCAGGGGTTATCTTTGGCGTGTAACTTCCTTGCCCTGACTAGAGTGGTGGTTTCTGCCTGACTTTGGCGCAAGCCTTAGCCAACCAGAAATCCCATTTCTAACAAGGACTCACAGCCATAATCCTTACATTGACTACTGCTAGCCAAAATAATGATCTCGCCATGTGGTAGATCAATAATCTGGTCTTTATAGCATAGTTCTTGCCAATCATTTTCCTGTAAGGTGCTCAGAGCTTGGTACCTATTTACAAAGGGCAATGCGATTCGAGACCGGGTTTCTATGCCTGGAGTAAAACGTAAACTACCGATCCCACACTCTACATACTGAAGACGTCTTAAGTGTCTATAAAAGAAACCCAGGGGCTGTAGTGATACATTCTGATCCATCTGTATGGCTGGGGTTGCCCTTACCAAGGAATTTCTGGCCCAGCTAGGGTCTCTAAAATAATAATTATACAATCTCCATTAAGGTTCTTCCACAAAGGGCCAACCCAGCTCACTCTTCGCGTTAGTAGTATCTGATCAGCTCTTGCCTCTGGGTATCAGCAGTCCATATGAAGCCAGTGTACCACTCTATTCTTTAGGATATCATGACTTTCCTTTTGGCCCGGTCGCAAGGGGGGTACATTAACTAAGACTGTTACATATAGGCAACATTCCGGTGGCAAATTCATTGAAACACTGGCTCCTCCACTTTGTGCACCATTATCTCCCATCAACTTATGCGTTAAAGGGTATTGCTCCAAGCCCGTCATATCCTTTTTCTCGTGTGAGTGGGCTTGGATTCACAAAGTCTGTTCTGTAATAGTACCCATAGTGTCCATGGGGCATATATGGTCTTCGGTTCCTTATACTTGCGTCCAACAGTTGTAAAAGCAGAAGGACCCCTGCACTGGTCTCTACTTGCCGCATTATATGTTGCCACGTCTGGGGGTGCGATGACATCTGGTGATATCTCAGGCAGGTTCCCCATTGTTGTTTCACCCCCCTCACAATGCCACTGCTAGAGTTCCTACAAAATGAACTAACCTTGTCCATTTAACAAATCAGATTATCAAGTTTTCATGATTTGGATGTAACCGGTCATCTATTTTAGTCAGTATGGCTCCAACCCTTTGGGCCAGTTGCGCGTTCAGAGGGGTATCTGGGTTGGCTATACACGCACTTACTGCTTCTAGGGGCCTCTGATGAGCTCTTTTCCGGCCTTTTGAGCCACGAGCCATTACACCTTTTGTGCCTCTTCGGTGTGGGGGTCCATCAGATGTTGGTGGGAAGTCAGATCATGTATTCAACCCTAAATTTGGCGTATTTTGCATATTTCGAGGGGCCCTACCTTTGGTGCTCCCAGAATTATTTACCCCCTCCGATTGCGCACTCCCTAAAGTTAATGACCCATTATTGACTCTAGCTGTCCCAGCCGCCACCATACCTAACCCTAGTGAGAGGTGATGTCCCATCCTGTCGATTTCGTCAGGGATGGCGCTAACTGCTCGTACTGAAAACGAGTCAATAGTTGTACGTGGGGTATCGGTGGCATTAGGTAGGGCTGTCGCTTTACTCTTGCCCATTCTAATATTACGCTATCATAGGACATAGTACTTTAGGTGCAAGATTTTCTATAAAGGTCAGGCAAAGTGTGTCTTACTATATTGGCTAAAAAACAACAACAAGGGGCAGATTTATGTTTGTGGAGTGGCCCAACCCAGCGTCAAACACAAAACAGTGAAGTCTTGGTCCACGACTGTGGCGGTGAAGTGCACTTTCCGACAGAGGTGCACATATGGTGAGACAAAAGTCACCACTTATAGTGGAAGATGGACACTGACGGAAAAGGGGTTTCTCGTTGTCTCATGCCGTCTCTTATGGCAGGTGGACGCATAATGTGACCTACAGATGACCCAATACGACTTTTAATATGTCAGTGTGTGTGTGTGTATTTTTTATTTAGTGTTTTTTTTATACATCAGCTGGTGAGAAAACTGACGCTTTCTCTGGGTCACACCTTAGAAAAACACCCCCAGTGTTTGCTTATACTGGAGAGGCGACATATCTTAGCCTCTGGGCAAAGACCCCATTCCATAGCAGACTCTACCAGGTGCTGCTGAAAACTCGAAAGGAGATGGTAACGTCAAACTCCAGTGGAAATAAAGGCACATCAAAATCTTTTGGAAGTAAATTCAGTACAAAACCCAACCAATAAAGATGCCGGATACATGCTAGTAGCGGGGCATGTCCCCGTTTCATGCATGACTTCATCTTCAGGGTGGCAGGATATGTCCACCACATCTGTGTCTTTAAAAAAAATCCCTACTTTAATTGTCTGAGGCTGAAACAATATACATTTCAATCAAACACATGGATGTTCCTATCGCATCCATAGGTGGGACTGTCACGGCTCTTTTAGAAAACAGCTGATGTCTTCAGCCGGGCAGTTTGTATCAAGAAGGCCCTATGAGCATGTTCGGCATGAAAGGCTCGGAAATAAAATATATTGTGTGTCTCAGGGAAGAGATTAAACAGCCAGAACAATCTTCTGTTTGCATCAGAACAGTTACAGTTAACAGCAAAACACACAAGATGATGGGCGGAATGTTGCACATTGGCAAAACATTCACCCCCAGTCACAGATCTGGGAGGACCTGGCCTGGCAAGTTCAGGCTGGACTGTTCCCATTGGGCGCAGGGTCAAGACTGATTTGCATATGGCTGGGTCCAAACTGGAATAGCATGGTGAGCAAAAAAACGATGGATTTAGGCCCAGATCTCTGTACTGGGGTGAATGTATGACATTGTTCTGCATTCTGTCCATCAATTGTTCTTTTTGCATTTGTCACCCTGAGTGGGATGGGTATGCTCAGACGTGAGTCCCGTGCTCTCCATGCCACTGGAATCAAGCTATCCTGGCTGAAGAGGGGTGAAACCCCGAAACCGGTCCTAGGATGCTTGTTTCCAGCCCAGGGAGGACCTGGCCTGGCAGTTCGGGCTGGACTGTACCCATTGGGCACAGGGTCAAGACTGATTTCCATATGGCTGCGTGAGCAAAAAAACGATGGATTTAGGCCCAGATCTTTGTACTGGGGTGAAGCTATGACATTGTTCTGCATTCTGTCCATCAATTGTTCTTTTTGCAGTTCCAGTTAGCAGGCACATGTGTGGCCCCCAGGCTTCTGAGGAACATGTATGGTTGAAGTGTAAAACAAAGCGACCAAGAAGAGACTGTAGGGAAAGAGAGAAACATAAAGAAATAGGAGAGGCACAGCAAGAGAAGAGAAATGAAGAGAGAAACAGAAGGGAAAGAGGAGAGACAATGGAAAGGGATAGAACACAAAGCAAGCAAGAGAGAAGGCATTATTAAGGCGTCTCAAATGACCACTTACTTCATGCAAAAGAAATGCACTTCATTTACCAACATCGTGTCAGGTTTTATTGAGATCTGTAGCCGGGTTATCCAAGCAAAATGTGCTGAGAATGACCTCATACAAAGATGTATATTGGGGCCCCTACTATTTTTATTGTACATCAGTGGTTCCTAATCTTTTGACTTCAGTGGACCCCGCTGAATCACTACTCAACTATAGAAACAAGAACACCTCAAACAGATACATAGACTATATATAGAATATGTTATTTGTTTACAAACAACAATTGAAATTATAATTTTAATGGGAAGTTTTTGGGGGGGGTTTATTTCTAAAAGACCAAGGTATATGCCATGTTCCACCATATTACTTTGCATTTTTTGCCAATAGTGCGTCCTCTCTTTCTGTCAGAGCATGCTAGTGCTTCAAATGAGCCCACTAATCATCCATATTACTATCTGAAGAACTTGTGCTGTTTCTGCCAGTCAAGTCATAGAAATCAACTTAATTTTTAACCTAGAGTTTTAAATTCCTCCACATTTACAGAGAATTAAAAAATGTTCACTTTTCAATTAAGGTTTTTCAATCCAGGGAAGGCAATCTTTGTTGACACTCTCATAATGCCCTTCTTTTTAATGAATTCCCTCACTAACAACCACCAACAGTGCCCCTCATCTTTTTGTAGCCACCCTCTCAGATTTATTGAAATGTTTTTATAAGGCTACTCCTCCTAATATAGGGTATCTGGGCACTTTACATCACACACACATTATATAAAGACAATGTTTCATACAAGTGTTTAAATCAGTGTATAAGAAATGAGGGATACAAAGTGTTCGAGTCACATATCACCATACTGGGGCATTATTACGGAAGTGCCCTGCTGCCACAACAGGGCTTGGTGCATGCTTTGTGTGCCACCAGTGCACTTTGGTATTACAGAAGATGCCATGGATGCCTGTGCGGACCCTTCTGTAAAACAGATAGTGCTGATGCATATGTAGCACCAGTGCTATATAAAGAGGGCGTGCCCTCATTTGCATGGGGGTGTGGCCCCATGCAAATGAGGGAATCTCTTTGCGTCTGTGCCCACACCGTATTATGGACATTGCTGCAGAGGCAGATTCCTTTAGGAGGTGCATAGAAAGTGCACCACAACAAGTGGCACACTTTCAGTGTGCTTCTTAAAGGGAGCCCTCTGGAGGGATGATAGGGGGTCCCATACACCCCCCACATATCCCCTTGCAGGCTGGTGTAGTCACTCACTGCACCCGTCTGAAAGGGGATCTCAAATCCCTCTTTAATGTGCAGGCTAGCTGCCGCCTGCAGAGAGAAACACAGATAAGCTTTTAAACAGCTGCTCTGTATTTCTCTTGAATGCACTGCCCGGGTGCAGCACGAGTTCGCAGCTGCCCCTAGGGCAGCACATTCTACATGATAGGGCACACTTTTCCTGGTTACACCCGGCAAACCTGCTTAAAGGTGCACCGTGGCACAAACAGGAAAAGTGCTCCTTATCTAAAATAGGGACCCTGGTAGGCATTGAATGTTTATTGTGCTTGGTCTGGAGTAACACAGAGTCAGAGTATAAAGTGTAACACAGTGGTTGGGGCTGTCTGAACTAATTAAACATTATTACTACACAAAGTCACCTTTTTAGTTTGAGGGATAAAAAAGAACCAATGGGCCTCTGTAGGAGAGTAGGATCTGCTTCACATGGGTACCTCCACTTTTTGCTGGTGTTTCACTGTTTTTCGACCTTAGTCTGGCTGTGGCCCTGCTAATCAGGACCACAACCTAGATGCTTCCTCTCTAAAATGGTTACCATGTACATTAGGTCCATATCTAATTGGATTCTGGAGTGCCTTATAAGCCCCTAGTATATTGTATACTATGTACCTAGGGCATAGGTACCTCAGAGGCCTACCAGGGGCTGAAGCATGTATTATGCCCAGCCGCGGCCCGTGGAGGGAGTTCCGTGGGGCGGTAAGGCGGGGCGGGGGGTTCTAAAAACCGGAATATGGAAAATTGCAGGTAAGTAAACAATTAAATAAAACGAATTTCGTAGCGCGCGCTGCTTCGCAAAATGCGATTCAGCGCGCGCTACGAAATTCGTTTTATTTATTTAATTGTTTACTTACCTGTAATTATCCATATTCCGGTTTTTAGAACCCCCCACCCTGCCCCTCCCCCGCCCGCCTTACCGCCCCACGGAACTCCCTCCACGGGCCGCGGCTGATTATGCCACCCCTGGGAAGCACTCCAAAATGGCATCACAGGTCTGCTACTGCAGCCTGGGTAAGGGTGTGCTTGCACCCCTTACAGTGGTATAGGTTACCTATATCAGTACCATTGCACACACATATAAAACCTATACGTCACTCCTATGGCAGGCCTTAACAATCCTGAAGGCAGAGTGTGTGGTTTTTATGTGAGAGGGTGCCCCTGCATGAGCAGAGCCCCTCTGCAGTGTTCGGAGTACCTCCTCTTATGCTGTTTGTGGTGCAGCCTGACCATATACTCTGAAGTGCATTATAACCTCACGGTAAATTCTAACTTTGGGATGGCTGCACGGAAACATGTCGTGTTTGGTGTCAAACGCTTTGGAATACTACCCCCCCCCCCCGCCAGTTCTGGCGGCGGGAGTAGTATTCCACCCTTCTAGAGGGAGAGACATGTTCACACTGGTCTAACCCGGTAGGACTTTCTAAAGCCCTGGCATCACAAAATGGATGCCTCTGCCACAGACACGGGTCTAGCCTCCTGCTGCTGAACGAAACTCTGGCAGGGGAGGCCTGGACAATAGGTTTCCTGTCCCATGGAGGTGTAACCACCTCCCCAGACAGGCAGATGTGTATTGGGGCTGGGCGGGAGCACTCTCTGGTGCTTTGAAGTCCTGCACTGGGGGCACACTTGGTGTCCCTGTGCATAGTCCAGTTCAAACCGGTTGCAGGGGCTACCTGCCCCTGCTCTGGCGCAAAACTGGACAAAGGAAATGGGTGTAACCACCCCTCTTTCCAAACCCTCCCATAGGTAGGTCCCTAGAGTATGTCCAACCCCCAAACTTTGTATAAGTATGGGAACCCAGTCCTTGCGACTTTAGATTACCCTGGACGAAACTCTGCAACATATATCCTGGATCTTCAACGTTCTACTTTGATTAGAAGACTGAAAAAATCTCCCTTGGGGGTCAAGGAGTGACTCCCCTGCTTGGCAGGCACCAAAGAAGCAACGGTCCAGTCTGCAATTGTGAATCTCCCACCAGACACCAAAGTCTCTGCATCCCCAGAGGTGGATTTCCAGACTTCCCCGAGGCTACCTTGAGCCACAGCAAAGCTGAGGCCCGTGGCTATTGTGGGTGACGTGAAACCGTGACCCCTGGACACCGTGAACTTTTGCAGCAACATCATCTTCCTGGTCTTCCTCAAAGTTGTGCTTTGGGCTCCGAGTAGCCCCAGCCTTGAGCATCTCCTGCACTGAAGATTTCTGGCCTCCACTCCATGAGTGACCCGTGGGCCAGTTTCCAGTGCGACCACTCGAGGCTCCTTCGCGATCGCTAGCCCATTGGCTAGTAGGTCCCCACGAAGGCAACTCCTCGTCTGATTGGAATTTCCTGGTTGCTCCATATGTGCCCCGACTTACCCTCGCTGGGTGAGTCCCACAGACTTTGCTGGTCTGCACCGCAGTCCTTTCTCTGATTTCCAGTGACTTGCCGTTGCCAAGGCTTGTTGGGTCCAATCTGGTCGACGACACTGCAGCACTCGACAGACTTCGTCGTGGGACAGCTCTAATCCAGCTCTTGGTTGTCATCTGCGCCTCCTGGATCTCGTGGCTGAAGAGTTAAGACACCCATCAACTCACCTGAAGCACCCAACGTCTGTGGGCATTGGTCCATCCTGCCCTTGGTCACTGGTAAGTGACCCAGACTCTGTCCCCTCTGCTTTCAGGTTCCTTCCATCCTAGATCCAGGCTTGGATCATTCCGGACACTTCTCCTCTTCACGGCAGCAGCACTTCTTCGCCAGCTTCCATTGAAATCGACGACGCGACCCGACACCAAAAGACACCTATGCACCCGGCTTCCCTGGGTGAGGTAACACGAGTACTCTGGTGCTCCCGTGGGTGCTAGCCCTAGACCTTCCTAAGTCCAAAAGGGTTTGGTCCTGACTCGATTCTAAGTGTCCCTAATCTCTAAATTTCCAACCTCGACATTGCCCATAGAAGCTAACGGGAATCCGCTTTTGTGTTTACACACTGCACACGGCCCCCGTTGGTCCCCTGCGTCACTACCTTGGGTGGTTCCTTGCGGTTCCAGCGATTCTACAGGCTCTAGGCCTTGTGTCTAGTCCAGTCGTGGTTCTTATACCAATTTATTGGTATATGGCTTGGTACGCCCCTAGGGCCCAAACGTGTATTTGTACTATTACTGTTGATTGCTAACTTGTAAACAAAGTACTTCGAACTCCAGCCTCATAAAGAGACTAGAGGGGTGTGTTTTATCTTAAATACATATATTTTAAATATGTATCTGGTGTGGTTGTCCTTTCATTTGATCATTCAAGAGATTATAGACTGGTAAAACAAGCTGGTTTACATTCCTTCAACACTTAGCCTGAAGGCTGCTCCCCATAGCTACCACTAGGATAGCTTTCAATAAAGGTTGTCTTTGACCTATTCACCATAAGGGATTGTTTGGACTGATACAGGGTGCCCACTATAACTAGTGGACAGCATATATCAGGCCAACTTCTCACATTGGTGTGCAGCATGTGGGATTCCACCTTGCTATGGTTTTACCAGATAATCTCAATTGAATTGATCAACTGAAAACCACTAAAGGTACCTACGATACATAATATCAAGTTTAGTATACAGTAAGTTCTACTGAACTTAGAGTTGTGTGTTAAGGGATAGCCCTTTCTAAAGCTCGAGAGTTTGGCAGGCCACACTAGTGTAGGTAGTACAATACACCACATTACATTAGTAATGTCTAGTCAGCCAGAAACCAGTGGGTCCCTGGCAGAAGTCAGTGAGTTTCTCCCCTATAGATATGAGGATCTCTCCTTTGCACAGCCTAGGGCCTTATGTCCCATTAGGAAGCTGAAGACAGGCAAAAGCCCAACAACCCAGCATTTCATAAAGATACTCAAGTTGGATGATCTCCCAGGACCTAGTGGTTCTGGTGGGGTAGGCAGAGTGAGTGGGGCAGCAGCTGAGGGTGGGCCTAGGGGTGGAAACTCCCCTGACCCTACCTCTAATGCTTACCAGACTGATGACAATGATCAGGATCTGGTAAACCCAGCTCCCCTGGATGAGGATGAGGAGGATGACAATAATGCTCCCTTCTTTGTTTCTCCAGGAAGAGTTGAAAGTAGGGCTAGAAGGGATAGATCTCTCTCAAGGGGACGTGTCCAGTCTAACTCCTCTATAGGGACCTCTGTTTCATCTCACAGAGGGAGGGAAAACCTCCCCGGAGAGGAGAGAGAGACTGCTGAAGTATGAGCAAGATAAATTCAACCTCAGAAAGCAGCAGATGGCCCTAGAAAGGGAAGCCCTAGAGCTCTATAGAGCTAGTAAAAAGGAGGGACTAGAGTCCCTTGTTGGCAGCAATTTCCCTAGACATAGGGAGAGGTCGTATGACCATAGAAACCTAAGTAAGATCGTCCCTCCCTACCAGAGTGGGGATGACATCCACAAATGGATAACTGCCTTGGAGGGGGCCTGTAAAGTACAGAAGGTCCCTCAAGGTCAGTGGGCAGCAATCCTATGGCTCTCCTTTGCAGACAAAGGTAGAGATAAGTGTAACGCCCTGAACGTCTCAGGATCGTTTAACAGACACGATAATGAGAACGCAACCACTTGTGAAGGTTTAGTTATTTTAATGAAGGCAAAAATAATACAAGGAATAAACAAAGGTTATAGTCACTGGAATCCTCCAGGCTAAGTACGTTACCAGCCCACAGCACGGATGGTCCTAACCGTCCTCTGCATATATGCCGATCCCGGCGTATGCCAACAGAGGGCAGAAATGAAATGGCCGACAATGCCAATCGGTAGGCTGTGAGGGGCACGAAGAGTGTTGGGGAGAATCGAGGAGTCAGGGAAACACCCAGCCGGGGTCTCTACCTGAAGGGAGCAGCCGCTCAACCTCTTCCTCAGACTGCACCGGGACGCGGAGTCACCTCCTGGTGATGCGTCACCGATACCCCAATCACAAGCAAAGAAGACTGAACCGAGAGCAGCCGCTCGATCGATCCTGTGGACTTCCGAGTCTGTAACGCGGCAAACACCTCCTGGTGTGCGTTACAGCTGGCAGTCCCTGTATCTCTGGTCGGGCTGGGAGTTACGACTCCAACCAGCAAAAGCGCCACTGCGCTTTGACTCAGCCGAGTCAAAAAGCGAAGCTCAATGGTTATCTGGTAGAGCTTCCGGGTCCTTCACAGGTAACGATGGGGCAAGACACGGCCCAGGGAGTAACGACTCGACCTACCTCCGTTCTTGCCTTACTGGAGCACCACTCCGGAACACTGCTCTTCACTAAGCAGGTACGTCGGTGTAAACACAATATCCGACAGCGTTGTACCTCCCTGTTCCTCCCTTTATAGGGCGTGTTTTCCTTGAGTTATGTAACAGCTCTCCTGTTTACATAAGGGCATGTTTTCCTTGAGTTATGTAACAGCTCTCCTGTTTACATAACCTCTCAACCGCTAAGCATCCTGGGAGATGTAGTCCGTTTTCGCTGGTTACCGTTTTCCTCCCCTCGCATGACAGGAATTCTTGACAGTACATCCTCCCTCTCAGCGGCTCCCCACGGGTCCAGCGCTGGCAGGAAAACGCCGATGGAACAAGGAGACCAAGCGCGGAGCATGAACCCCTTCAGCCGGTTCCCATGACTGCTCCTCTGGGCCATAGCCTTTCCACGCAACCAGGTACCACAGCTTCCCCCTGCGCCATTTGGACGCCCGTATGCCCGACACTTCATACTCCACCTCCGACTCCACGCATACCGGCCTAGGTGTCCCAGACGGCTTGGAGGGTGCTGGTTTGAGCAATGATACATGAAAGACAGGGTGTATCCGCAATGACTGGGGCAAGCACACCATCACGTTCACAGGACCCATACACTTGGTAATTCGATAGGGGCCCATGTACTTGGGATGGAACACACTGTTCTTTCGAAACCTCATGTTTCTTGTGGATATCCAGACGTAGTCTCCAGTGCGGTACAGTGGCCCGGGCCTTCTCTTCCTGTCTGCCGCAGCCTTGTATCTTCTCTTGGCCTCTATTAGGACAGCCCTTGAGCGCATCAACGTGTCTTTTATGTGTGCCACCCTGTCCGCTGTGGCGGGAATCCTGTCCTCTCTGAACGGATGTAGAAATGGCAAGAACCTGGGATGTTGGCCATAGTTGCTATAGAACGGAGATGACTGTGTGGAGCTGTGAGTGGCGTTGTTATAGGCTATCTCTGCAACCCATAGCAAGTCGACCCATTCTTCCCTGCCCTGGTCCACAAAACATCGCAGATACTGTTTGAGCGTTTGGTTCAGGCGCTCGGTTTGGCCGTCCGTTTGAGGGTGGTAGCTGGTGGACAGGGCGGTCTTAACATGCAGCGCAGTGCACCAAGTCTTCCAGAATTGCGCAGTAAACTGCGACCCCCGGTCCGACACGATCACCCCAGGTAATCCATGCAGTCGTACCACATTCTTTAGGAGTAGTGACGCCAATTCCCCGGCCGTAGGGACTCTCTTGCAGGGGATGAAGTGCCCCATTTTCGTCAAGTAATCCACCACCACCAGTATTGCCGTCATCCCCTGGTCTACCGGTAGCCCCACCACGAAGTCCAGTGATATGCTATCCCATGGTCTATCCGGGGTCGGAAGTGGATGTAAGAGCCCTTGGGTTCGGCCATGGTCGGCCTTCATGGTAGCACACGTAGGACACTCCTGTCCCCACCTCCTGACATCCACTCTCATGGTTGGCCACCAGAAATGCCGTCCCATGCTAGCCACCGTTTTTTCAAAGCCCAAATGACCTGCGCATGGAGAGTCATGGCACCAGATGAATGCTTGTTTCCTTAGCCTAGGCGTGGGTATCAATAGGCACCTGCCCTTCAGGGGTATCCCGTCCTTCAGCTGCCATTCTCTGTGACTAAGGAGCCACCTCCGCCATGCGAATGACCTGATCCCTCTCTTTATTCCCCTCAGGAAAGTATCCGGTTGGATAACCCCCAATACCATCCTCGGGGAAATGATGGAATGCTCGGTCGCAGGCAATGGTTCCTTAACTGCAGATTGACGGGACAGGGCGTCCGCCTTCCGGTTTTCCGTCCCCGGCCGATATGTGATGCGGAAGTTGAACCCCGCAAAGAAGATCATCCACCGCAGCTGTCTGGGAGAAAGGTGTCTTGTGGCCGTCATGAACTGTAGGTTCCGATGGTCCGTGTACACCGATACCACATGTCTTGCCCCCATCAACCAATGCCTCCATTCGGTGAAGGCGTCCTTGATTGCGAGAAGCTCCTTCTCCGCAATATGGTAGTTGCGTTCGGCGTCGTTGAGTTTGCGGGACATGTACGCAACGGGATGAAGCACCCCTGTGTCGTGGTTGCGTTGGGACAAGATAGCCCCCAGCGCCACATCCGATGCGTCCGCTTCCACCACGTAGGGGAGATCCGGATCGGGGTGAGCCAACACCGGCGCCTTACCAAAGGCGCTTTTCAGGGCCTCAAAGGCTTTGTTCGCTTCAGGGGACCAGACAAACTCCTTGGACTTCCTCAGTAGCTGTGTGATTGGGGCCACCAATCCTGAAAATCCATCTATAAACCGCCTGTAAAAGTTGGCGAAGCCAATGAAACTTTGGACGTCCTTCACGCTTTGGGGCACCGGCCATTCTTTCACCGCCTTGATCTTTCGTTCTGCCATCTCCTGTCCCTCTGGACTCAGCATCACTCCGAGGAATTCCACGGATGTGACGTGGAAGTCACACTTGCTGAGTTTACAAAACAGCATGTTTTCCCTCAGCTTTTGGAGCACAGCTTTGACGTGGTGTACGTGCTCCTCCACACTGGACGAATAGATGAGGATGTCGTCGATATATACGACCACGTAGATATCCAACTCCTCTCTGAATACCTCATTCAAAAAGTACTGAAAGGCTGCCGGGGCGTTGCACAGACCGAACGGCATGACGAGGTACTCAAAAAGGCCGAACCTGGTCTTAAAGGCGGTCTTCCACTCGTCTCCGTCCCTCATGCGCACCAGATGGTATGCCCCTTTCAAGTCCAACTTGGTGTAGATACGAGCTTTCCTGACCTGTTCCAGAAGTACACTGATGAGAGGCAAGGGGTACCGATTCTTTACGGTTATCGCATTCAATGCCCTAAAGTCCACACAGGCTCTCAGCTCCCCATTAGCCTTCGGGATGAAGAAGAGTGGCGAGGCGGCCGGAGACTTGGACGGGCGGATGAATCCTAGCTTGAGGAGTTTATCCAGGTACCCCCGGAGATGCACGTTTTCAGGCTCCGTCAGGGCATACAGCCTGCCGCTGGGAACGCTGGCCCCTGGCACCAGGTCGATCTGGCAGTCAAACTGTCTATGTGGTGGTAGCACTTCCGCCTTCACCTCATCAAATACATCCTCAAAACTGTGATAAGCCTGGGGGAGAGCCACATCTTTTTCTGCCGCTGTAGCCACCGTCTGACTCCCGCTCTCATCTGCGTCAAGGGATTCCGTTCTTATTCCACAATGCAGGATGCAATACGGTGACGTCAGTTCGATGCGATGTGTTGGCCAATCCACAGAGGGGTTGTGTTTCTGTAGCCACGGCAATCCCAATATGACGCCATATTGGGGCGCTCGGATGATGTTAAAATCGATTTGTTCCAAATGGTTCCTCCCACATCTCATCGTAAGGACCCCCGTGTGCTGCCCGATGGGCCCCGTCACCAATCGCCTTCCGTCTACAGCATAGACGTCTTCGGGTACAGCTTTGGGAAGAAGCACTAGCCCTAGCCTGCATGCCTCGTTGTGGTCCATAAACATGCCAGTGGCCCCTGAATCCACCATGGCCACAACGGGTATCCACTGGTCATGCACTCCCACGTGCACCGTGAGAAACAGGTGTCGTTGTCCCTTAGTGACCGAGTTGGAAAGTGAAGGGATGGATGAGTGACTCCAAGATGCCCCTTCTTTGGTCTGGGAGTCCTCTAGTTTTCCGCCGGTACGTCCACCACGGCTGTTACCGACCGGTTGGCCCGATAACGTGACGTCTTCGGTTTGGCAGGGCTTTCACGTACGTAGTGGCCTTTTTTTCCACAATATAGGCACAATCCTTGTTTACGGCGTGACTCTTTCTCCGTGGCTGTGAGGCTCGCTCGTATTGCGCCGATGTCCATGGGTTCTCCCTTGGATGCGGTGGAAGTTTCAGGACTTCCCACTGTCACATAGGATGGAAGGGAGTTTCCTTTTCTCCCATCATCCCCCTTTCTTTCACTTAGCCTATGTTCCAGCCGTAATACCAGGTTGATAAGGCCCTCACATGTCTTGGGTTGTGGGTCAATATGAGCCACGGCGTCCTTGAGCTCATCACACAGCCCGTGATGGAAGAGCGCCGTCTGTTTAGCAACAGGCCACTTGGTTTCCGCAACCAGCCTTCGGAACGCGTTGAGATACTGCACCAGGTCGTTGGATCCCTGTCTCAACTCAAGCATTTCACGGTCCGCCGTGTACGAGTCAGCCCTTCTGTCGAAGACTTTCAGGAATTCCTCGCGAAAAGCACCCCAATCACATAAGATGGGGTCGTCCCTGCTCACCAGAGGTACGGCCCATTGTGCCGCGTTTCCAGCCAAATAGGATATAAGGAAAGCCACACAAGCCTGACTCGTGGGGAACGCCCTTGGTTTGCACGATAAATGAAGCGCCACTTGTGTGAGGAATACCTGCACTGTGTTAGGATCCCCACTGTACCTCTCTGGTGTTGCCAAGGGGACGGCTACCGGCATTTCCACTACTACCGCAGGGGTCTGGTTCGTGAGGGAGGTGCTGGGCGTGAGCGGGTCCAATTGGATAGCATCCAGTCTGGTTTTTACATCGGCTGTTTCTTGCCTGGAGGCAGCCAATTCAATTTGCACGGTCGCTAAAGCAGCCAGCACATCATCAAGTGTTGCCATGTCTGTTATCGACCGGGAGACAGTTAGTGTTATTAAGGTCGGATATTTTGTAACGCCCTGAACGTCTCAGGATCGTTTAACAGACACGATAATGAGAACGCAACCACTTGTGAAGGTTTAGTTATTTTAATGAAGGCAAAAATAATACAAGGAATAAACAAAGGTTATAGTCACTGGAATCCTCCAGGCTAAGTACGTTACCAGCCCACAGCACGGATGGTCCTAACCGTCCTCTGCATATACGCCGATCCCGGCGTATGCCAACAGAGGGCAGAAATGAAATGGCCGACAATGCCAATCGGTAGGCTGTGAGGGGCACGAAGAGTGTTGGGGAGAATCGAGGAGTCAGGGAAACACCCAGCCGGGGTCTCTACCTGAAGGGAGCAGCCGCTCAACCTCTTCCTCAGACTGCACCGGGACGCGGAGTCACCTCCTGGTGATGCGTCACCGATACCCCAATCACAAGCAAAGAAGACTGAACCGAGAGCAGCCGCTCGATCGATCCTGTGGACTTCCGAGTCTGTAACGCGGCAAACACCTCCTGGTGTGCGTTACAGCTGGCAGTCCCTGTATCTCTGGTCGGGCTGGGAGTTACGACTCCAACCAGCAAAAGCGCCACTGCGCTTTGACTCAGCCGAGTCAAAAAGCGAAGCTCAATGGTTATCCGGTAGAGCTTCCGGGTCCTTCACAGGTAACGATGGGGCAAGACACGGCCCAGGGAGTAACGACTCGACCTACCTCCGTTCTTGCCTTACTGGAGCACCACTCCGGAACACTGCTCTTCACTAAGCAGGTACGTCGGTGTAAACACAATATCCGACAGCGTTGTACCTCCCGGTTCCTCCCTTTATAGGGCGTGTTTTCCTTGAGTTATGTAACAGCTCTCCTGTTTACATAAGGGCATGTTTTCCTTGAGTTATGTAACAGCTCTCCTGTTTACATAACCTCTCAACCGCTAAGCATCCTGGGAGATGTAGTCCGTTTTCGCTGGTTACCGTTTTCCTCCCCTCGCATGACAGGAATTCTTGACAATAAGCTCCTCACTGTAAGAGAAGAGGATGTTGATGATTACAAAGTCTTGAAAAGTGCACTGATAGATGGGTTTGGCCTAACCACTGAACAATACAGGTTAACATTCAGAGATACCCAAAAAGCACAAAATCAAGACTGGGTTGACTTTGTTGACTGAGATGCTAAGGCTCTGGAATGTTGGCTATTGGGCAGTACAGTGTGTGACTTGATAGGATTGTACAATCTGATAATGAGGGAGCAGATTCTTAATAACTGTCAAAATCAGCTGTTGCACCAGTACCTGGTAGACTCTGATCTGACCTCTCCCCAAGAATTGGGAAAGAAGGCAGACAAATGGGTCGGAACCAGGGTGAGGCAGAAGGTACAGAACCAAGGTGGTGACCCAAAGAAGCAGGATTCTAGGAACTCTGATAAGGGTGGGGACAAGGGTAAAGGCCAGAAGTCTTCTCAAGGGCCCCAAAAATCTTCTTCTAATGGAGAGTCACAGTCAAGTAAGGGTGAAGACCAAAAGAAACCTTGGTGCAAAATCTGTAAACAGACAACTCACTGGACCAGTGACTGCACCAAGTCCAAAGAATCTACTCCAGCCACCATTGCCCCTAAGGCAACTGTTCCCCCTAGTACAGCTAGAATAGGTGGTGGCAATGTTCAGAATAAGGGTGTAGTAGGGTTGACCCTGGGTTCTGAGATTGACTCTCGCCTAGTCAGAGTTCCAACTCAAGCTGTGCTTGTCTGTGATGGGGGCATGGATATGTCCCCCTTTGCGAGTCCCAGTAACCTGGGCATATACAGGCAGCAGCCTTTGAAAAATGGAGTAGAAGCTTGGGCATTCAGGGACACAGGAGCAAGTGTCACAATGGTGACAAAAGATCGTGTGGATCCTGGGCAGATTATACTTGGTGAAATGTACCAAGTGACCAATGCTAGCAATGTCAGAACAGACCATTCTCTGGCAGTTGTTAACTTCTCCTGGGGAGGGGTAACTGGCCTTAAGAACGTTGTGGTAAGTGCAGTCCTACCAGTACAGTTCTTGCTTGGCAATGATCTAGAGACTTCAGCCTGGGCGGAAGTGGAGCTCAGGACACATGTAGAAATGTTAGGGATCCCTGCTCATGTCTTTGCTGTGACTAGGGCACATGCAAAAACAACAGTTGATGGACAGAATGCAGAACAATGTCATACATTCACCCCAGTACAGAGATCTGGGCCTAAATCTATCGTTTTTTTGCTCACCATGCCGTTCCAGTTTGTACCCAGCCATATGCAAATCAGTCTTGACCCTGTGCCTCATGGTACAGTCCAGCCCGAACTGCCAAGCCAGGTCCCGCCTTGACTGGAAACAAGCATCCTAGGACCGGTTTCGGGGTCCCTTGCTCTCCATGCCACTGGAATCAAGCTATCCTGGCTGAAGAGGGGTGAAACCCCGAAACCAGTCCTAGGATGCTTGTTTCCAGTCCAGGGAGCACCTGGCTTGGCAGTTCGGGCTGGACTGTTACCATGAGGCACAGGGTCAAGACTGATTTGCATATGGCTGGGTTCAAACTGGAACGACATGGTGAGCAAAAAAATGATAGAATTAGGCCCAGATCTCTGTACTGGGGTGAATGTATGACATTGTTCTGCATTCTGTCCATCAATTGTTGTTTTTGCATGTGACTAGGACGCAGGCCAAAATGTCTAAAGCTGGACAGGCCCTGGATTCTGGAAAAATGGACCAGGTGCCTCACAAGAGGAGGAGCAGTAGGGTTAAGGCAGAGCCTTCCCACCTGACTCAGAATGCTGATCAGTCTCCTCAGGGAGATGATCTTGAGCCTGAAGGAGGAACTGTCCCAGAGGAGCTGGAACCAGACCAGGTTGAGTTCTTATGGACAGGGGGCCCTTCGAAGTCTGATCTGAGCCAGGAGCAGAAAACCTGCCCCTCTCTTGAACCCCTCAGAAAGCAAGCTGCTGATGAGGCTGCTGGGAATGCTAGTGGCACCCATAATGTTTATTGGGATGATGGACTCATTTACTCAGAGAGTAGAGACCCCAAGCCTGGTGCATCTAGGAGGTTGGTTATACCTCTGAAGTTTAGGGGCCTCCAATTGACACTAGCCCATGATATTCCCCTAGCAGGACACCTGGGCCAGAACAAGACTTGGGACAGAATTGTCCCTCACTTTCACTGGCCCCACATGTCTGAAGACACAAAGGAGTTTTGGCGCTCCTGTGTGACCTGCCAAGCCAGGGGCAAGACAGGTGGCACTACAAATGCCCCCCTGATGCCACTACCTGTGGTGGGGGTTCCCTTTGAGAGGGTTGGTATTGACATTGTTGGTCCCATGGATCCTCAAACAGCATCTGGGCACAAATGTATACTGGTGGTGGTGGATCATGCCACCAGGTACCCAGAGGCAATTCCCCTAAGGACCACTACAGCAACTGTGGTGGCAAGCGCTCTCTTGAGTGTGTTCTCAAGAGAAGGCTTTTCTAAGGAGGTAGTATTTGACATGGGTGCAAACTTCATGTCTAGTTACTTGACTGCTATGTGGAAGGAGTGTGGAGTGAACTACAAGTTCACCACACCCTATCACCCACAATGCAATGGTTTAGTTGAAAGGTTCAACAAAACCTTAAAGGGCATTATTAAAGGACTCCCAGAGAAGCTTAGGCGAAGATGGGACATACTCTTGCCCTGCCTTTTATTTGCATACAGGGAGGTGCCTCAAAAGGGGGTTGGCTACAGCCCTTTTGAACTTTTGTTTGGTCACCCTGTCAGGGGTCCATTGTGTTTGGTTAAGGAAGGAAGGATGGGAGTTACCTCTCAAGCCCCCCAAACAGGACATAGTGGACTATGTACTTGGTCTCCGCTCCAGGATGGCTGAGTACATGAAAAAGGCAACCAAAAACCTTGAGGCTAGCCAGGAACTGAAAAAAGCCTGGCATGACCAAAAGGCTGTACTGACTATTTACCAGCCAGGACAGAAGGTGTGGGTGTTGGAGCCTGTATCCCTAGCAGCCCTCCAGGACGAATGGAGTGGCCCCCATACAATAGTTGAACAGAAAGGGGAGGTTACCTACTTGGTAGACCTTGGAACCCCTAGGAGTCCCCATAGGGTACTTCATGTCAACAGACTTAAACCATAAATTGACAGGGTAGACATGGGCTTGCTCATGGCTACTGATGAAGGACAGGAGGAAGAGAGTGTCCCACTCCCTGACCTGCTTTCTCAGAACCCTGATGATGGGTCAGTTGATGGTGTAGCCTTGGCAGGCAGCCTCACTGGCCAGCAACAAATTGACTGCAGAAAACTTCTCAACCAGTTTAGACATATGTTTTGTCTGACTCCAAGTCAGACCACCTGGTGCACTCATGAAGTGGACACTGGGGACAGTATGACCATGTCAGGGACTGTATAAGGACAGAAGTCCAAAGATGTTGGATTTGGGTGTGATTGAACCCTCAGTTAGCCCTTGGGCTAGTCCAGTAGTCCTGGTACCTAAACCCCACACCACAGATGGCAAGAGAGAAATTAGGTTTTGTGTAGACTACAGGGGTCTCAATGCAGTCACTAGGACTGATGCCCATCCCATCCCCAGGGCAGATGAGCTAATAGATGCTTTGGCCTCAGCCAAGTTTCTAAGCACATTTAACCTGACAGCTGGCTACTGGCAGATCAGACTAGCTGATGATGCAAAGCCAAAGACAGCATTTTCTACCCCTAGTGGGCACTATCAGTTTGTGGTAATGCCCTTTGGTTTGAAGAATGCACCTGCCACTTTCCAAAGATTGGTGAATCAAGTCCTTGCAGGCCTGGAAGACTTTAGTGCAGCATATCTAGATGATATTGCTGCCTTTAGCTCCACCTGGGAGGATCACCTGGTCCACCTTAGGAATGTTTTGGAGGCCCTGCAAAAAGCAGGCCTAACTATCAAGGATACTAGGTGCCAGATACGGCAGAGTCAGGTTGTGTACCTGGGCCACCTTGTAGGTGGAGGCCAGGTTCAACCATTGCAGAGCAAAATCCAGACCATTATGGACTGGGTTGCTCCAACTACCCAGACTCAGGTGAGAGCCTTCTTAGGCCTGACTGGGTACAGTAGGAGATTTGTCAAGGGGTATGGATCAATAGTGACACCCCTGAATGACTTAACTTCTAAAAAGATGCCCAAAAAGGTTCAGTGGACAGCTAGCTGTAAAAAGGCATTTTTTTTTAATTACTTTTATTCACATCCAGTGTAGATATTTTCACAAAAATACAAGTATAATGCATGATTTCATAAAAAGAAAATCAACAAAAAGAATAAATGCAGTCTTATACATTTCATACACGACATTTCGAGGGGTCCAGAGAAATAAGCATCCCTTGTATTACAATACTAAAAATTATCATATCATAAATTCATTCAGGTGTATATCATAAAAGCAGGAAGCGAAGTACGAAACTCATGTAAAATACCCGTTTTGGTCTTATTGTACATCTTACCATTATTCAGCCCCCTCAGCCTCCCCACTCCACTCTGCAATGCAAGCCCATATTTTTATCTCTCGACTTCTTGCTTTCCTCCCTCTGCATGCATAAAGGGCTGCCTCCTGTTTCCAGATTCCCAAAAGTTTAGCTAACCACATCTGAAAAGTGGGTGGCTCCCTGTCCTTCCATCGAGCTGCTAGCATTATTCTATAAGTGGCTGTGCCTAAAAAGAGGCAGTATTCTTGTTCCTTTTTGCCTCTCAGAGAGCTGTCATACCCCAAGACTAATAGTGTAGCAGTCAGTTCGAAATTGCTACCAAATAAGGATTTCCAAAAGCCCAGGATCCCAGATTTTAAGAGGGTCAATTCATCACAATCATAGAACATATGTGTCAGTGTGGCCGGGCCCACCTCACACCTAGGACACCTATCGTCCTCCGTTTTCCCCCATGTGAAAAGCTTCGCCGGTGTAAAATACAGGTTATATATGGTCTTATATAATTGTGCTTTTAGATTGGAAGCTAAAAAGATTTCCGCAAATAACTCCAGGCTCCTATAAATGTCTACATCTGGATTATTCAGTTTCACTGCCCACGATGTCTCGTTCTTCTCTAAATCATCCAGCATTACTGCCAATAACAGTTTGTACAAGCTCCCAATTCTACAAGACTTAGGGGCATAAGTATCAAGCCCTTTTCCCGTTCGCAAACGGGCCGATTTTCAGAATCAGCCCGTTTGTGAACGGGAAAAGGCCTTTTGGGATGATACATCCCAAAAGGGCATCGCAAATTAGAGTATTGCAAATTTGCGATTCTCTATTTTGCGATTGCATTTAAGGAATTGCAAATTGCGATTCCTTAAATGCAATGTAACAAGCACCCAAGTTGTGCGATTTCTCCTTAAGAAATCGCAAATTACCACCAACTTCAAGTTGGTGGTAATTTGCGATTTCTTTGAAAGATGCACTTTTTGGTATCTTTCAAAGTGCATTGTGGCACACATACATGCCCTTAGGGCATGTATGTGCGCCACATGCGCACACATGCTCATTTCAGGGGTGCATCAGGGTGTCCTTATGACACCCTTGCACCTTTGAAATTATTCTCAATTTGCGATTCTCTAATTGCGAATCGCTAATTGAGAATGTCTTCTCATTCATTCCTATGGGCCTCCTGGCCCATAGGAATGAATGGGAAGGTATTCCTTAATTGCGATTAGCAATTTGCTAATCGCAATTAAGGAATGCTAAGAAATCGCGAAACATTTGCAAATTTTTTATTACATCCCGTTTTGCAATTCTCAAATAGCGATTCCCTAAAAATCGCTATTTGAGAATTGCAAAAACGGAACTTGATACATATGCCCCTTAGTTCTAATCTGATCCATCAAAGGAATCCTCTCGATTATCACCCTGGCTCTATATGCCATAAGAATGCTCTTAACTTGTATAAATTTAAAAAACTGATTAGGGAGTACCCCAAACTCCTGTTGTAATTTTTGAAATTGCGGCTGCTGTTTTCCGCCAAAAAACTCTCTAATGGGGGTTATACGTTTATTCTCCCACTCCTGCCCCATAATATCATAGGCATCCTTTGGGAAGAGCGACCCATGCCATAGGGGGGTATATTGTGTGACTCTAGGAATTTCCATGAATTTTGATATCTGTTTCCAATCCGCCATGCACTCTTTATGATTTTAAACCAAACTTTCTTATAATAACTGTGCTCTAATTGTTTTAATAGAAGCCCCGAGGCTTCCTCTCCTACTGCTAGTTCAAATATTGTCGGAATTTTTTCACTCACACTTCTTCCATCATTTCTATCTATCTTCAATAAGAAGAATATCTGGTGTAACAAAGCGGCCCAATAGTATAATGTAATGTTTGGGATTGCCAACCCCACGCGATCTTGTGTCAATGTCAGCAATTTCATAGACCTCCTTACCTTCCCATACTGCCACACAAAATTAGAGAACATAGAATTGATGTTTTTAAGTATAAGATCATCCAAAGCTAGTGGGATTGACCTAAACAGCTGTAAAAACTTTGGCAGGATATTCATTTTCAGAAAATTTTCCCTCCCAATAATTGACAAATGGAGCCCATTGACCCTCTTTAAATCTATAGCTATGGTTTTAACTAGCGGGTCAAAGTTTGCTTTGACTATATTGTCCACTTTCGCCATAATACGCACCCATAGATAGACTGCTGACTCTGCTCGTCTTGCATCTTCAAAATCCACGTTCTCTGTACAGACAACAATAGTTTTCTCCCTATTCAGGGTATATCCTGATAAGATACCAAACCTCTCCGTAATGATAGTAATTTCATCTAGGGCCTCTTTGGGGTCTGATGTTAAAATTGCCACATCGTCGGCATAAGCTAATATTTTGGTCTGATGCCCCTTCGTACATATAGGTTTGATTTTGACTGACTGCAACAACTTCTCCAGCAATGGGTTGATGTATAAGGCAAATAAAATGGGTGAGCAGGGGCACCCCTGCCGTGTTCCCCTAAATATTGAGACCTCCCATGACTCTCTGACCATTACTTGTATCTGAGCTTTTGGATTACGATACATCGCTCTAATTGCTCTAATAAATCCCTGACCAAACCCCTTTAACTCCAAGACCCCCCACAGAAATTCCCATGTTACACGATCAAATGCTTTCTCGGCGTCCAGAAGGATCATGGCCATCTGGCCCCCCGTCTCAGACACAATATCAAATAATGAAATTGCTCTTCGGATATGGTCAGTTGTTTGTCTCCCTGGTATAAAACCATGTTGCCACGGGGAGACCAAGCGACCAGTGACCCTTCGTAACCGAGTAGCCAAGATCTTAGAATATATTTTGATATCCGTATTGATTAAGGAAATTGGTCTATATGACCTTAGGTTGTCTGGAGGTTTCCCTTTTTTTTAAAGATGACAAAACTAGTCTCTTTCCATGAATCCGGAATGTTCCCGATATATTGAATACCTTTAAACAGATCTAATAAAAGAGGTATTTTTGTCATGCCCAGGACTTTATATAGTTCAAGAGGTATTTGGTCAGGGCCTGTGGCCTTTCCTGAAGCCAGGCTCTATACTGCTAATTGAGTCTCATCTTGTGAAATCTCTAATTCCAGTTCTTCTTTTAAATCTGCATTTAAGACATCTCCCAGCTCCCCTGTTGTCACTATCTGACTAATATCATTTAATGTGACACTTTCCTCCCTACCGCCTTCTTCAGAGTACAGGACTTGATAATAATCTTGAAAAGTTTTAACGATGTCGTCCGGATCCGTATATTCCACTCCCCCCCTGTTTATAGCTGAGATTTGATTCTGTACTGACTTTTCCTAGTGCGAAGAGCTAGTCTCTTCCCGACTGATTCTCTGCTTTTATATAAGTTGTTACACTGTGACTGAAACTCCTCTGCTGATTTTTGTGCCAGCCATCCATTAATCTCTGCCTTAAGGGTCAAGATTTGCAGCTGGCTTTGAGTTGTCTCCTTTCCCTGCTTAATTACCAGTGAGTGCTCATCCTCTGCTACTTTCAATCTATGCATCAGCACCTGATTTTTCTCCCTGTGTATCGCCCATCTTTTGGCAGCATAGCTAATAGTTTCTCCCCTCAAACCTGCCTTGAACGCATCCCAAACAACTATTCTAGAAGTGCTGTACCTGTTGATATTAAAGTAATCAGTTGTCCATTTCCTAATATGCTCAATATATTCCCTATTAACTAATAACTTCTTATCGAAAGTCCATTTTCCCCTTTTTTTTTTTATACAGCCCGGAACTTCCGTCCCCAGAACTAACCGATTATGATCCAATATGACCTTAGGTAGGATAGTTATACTAGCTTTATTGAGGAGATCTACTGAGCAAAAGAAATAGTTAATCCTAACGTACTTCCTATGTGGGAATGAGTAATATGTACTACCTGGATTATGAGATGTATTTTTGACCTGCCACATATCCACTAATCCGTGGCTCTTTAAAAGCAATGTGACTGCCCTATATACCCTTGGTTTCCACCCTTGGTAGTTCCCTTGACTGTTAGTACCAGGTTGTGGATCTAGGGTGACATTCAAATGCCCACATAGGATTAGGGGTGTAGGCCACACTGCCAGTTCTACCTCGAGATCCTCAAAGATCTGGGGATCGTCATAATTTGAGCCATAGATTGAGCATATAGTGAAACCCAGCCCTAGTTCAACTATAGCCCACCTGCCAAGTTTATCAGCTGCTTTGCGCTTTGCTTGGCCCAGTGAAGATTTAGCCAAAATGGCTACCCCTCTGGATATTCGAGGTTTGAGATGTAGATACCACTAAGTTATAGCCCTGGATCGTCATCAGATGTCTCTTATTCCAGGAGAGATGGGTCTCTTCCAAAAAAATGATATCAAATGAATTTAGCTTTACCAACTCCCCCAATTTACCCCTTTTGGTTATATCATTAAGTCCTGCCACATTTATTGAGCAAACATTTATTCTCCCCATCTTAATTTGATTCTAACACTTCCAACAGCTCCTTGCACTCGTAATAATCCTCTTGTCTCAACCATTTTCTGCAACATTTTCCCATTTAAACAAGTCATTTTCTGCATTTTATATATGTCTTTTAATTGACTACATTTTCCATCTTCTTCTCTGGATGTGTTTTTTTCACGTTTTACCCCCAGCCCCCTCCACCCCCCTGCTCCACCCCCTCCAGCCCCTCCAAGAGACACTCAGGCATGTGTCTGTGTGTGATGAGTGTGTTGCACCTACCCAAGAGCCCGTGAACAAACCATAACTTTCTTTAGTGTATGCTGTGTAGCTACTATAACCATCCCCCTTCAGTACCTTGAATGCACTACCTTCAAAGGAAAAAAAATAAAAATAAATGAACCCCAAATAAAGGAAGAGGAGGAAGGAAGGTACCCCCGAAAACCTAAAGCCAAACCTAAAGCTAAAGAAGGCATCGATTTTCTATATTAGATCTGTTTTCAGCCCTCCTTACTCTATTAAGCTGTCCAGGTATTCCTTAGCTTTTATCTCGGACATAAAAAAATGTGTTTGCCCATTCCAAATAACCTTAAGCTTGGCAGGGTGGTTCAAGAAGGCCTGGGCTTTTTTGTCTTGGAATGGTTTAATCATCTGCCTCAGTCTCCACCGTCTTTCGACGGTGGTGTGGCAGAAGTCAGGGCGAACAAAATAAAAGACCCCATCCTTAGTGCGTTTGGCCTCAGGTCTTGCCTTTTCAAATACTGCTTGTCGTAGTAGAGATCTGCCAAAGTAAACCAGTATAGCTCGTGGCAATGTCCCTGCTCTTACTGGTTGCTTTTGCACAAAGGGTACCCTATACGTACGCTGGATTTCTAGTGACCAATTCCAGTTCGTGAGCTCCGGGAGCGAATCTTTAAACAAATCAACGACATACCTGTGGGCATCCCCCTCCTCCACCCCCTCACGAACACCCAGAACGCGTAGATTGTTCCGCCGTTGGCGGTTTTCATGTTCTTCCAGTTTCCACTGGATATCGACTATCTGTGCCTCCTGTGATTTAGCCATTTCTTGGGTATTTGCCAGATCTGTCTCTGTGGTACAAATTCTTGATTCCAGATCCGTCACCTGCTCCCCAAATGTACTACATGCCTTGGACAGCTTCCGCACCACCCCCTGCACTTTCCTCATTGCCGCCTGAGCCTCCCTCCTAGCTATTACAGAATCGGGAAATGACCTCCAGTAATTACTTTTAAATACCCTTTTGTAGGCAGATGATGTTCTGATCTTAACCACACATCTATCAGGTTACAAAGGGGTCTTGTTTACTTGTACGGCTATTCTCAACAACATTTTCTGAAAATAAATTAAACTAAAAGTAAAATTATGGAACATTTTTGATGGTTTTCAAGACAAAAGCTCACTGAGAGAGTAAAAATAAACTTTTAAGGAATGTTTTTCACTTGTAATGTGTCCTATCACCAACACATCCTATCTGCAGAAGGGAAAGTAAAGTCTCATAGTGCAGGCTTAAGGGCAATGTACACTGTAGGGGGCAGGAAACATCTGAGGGACGTCCTAAAAATATACAAATACACCTAGGCTCATATATGGAACTAAATGAATTACTATAAAAAAGCAAGCATTCTTTGATCAAGTGGAAGGAATGTAGGCTCGGACGAAATTATAATTCCACTCTCAGAATTGGTGTTTTTTGGGTAACTGCGTTAAGCTTGAAACATGGAGTTCTTGCGAAATTCCACCAATTGGTGCACATTGGAGTTATTCTGCTGTTTGCGCCTCACAGAAACAATGCAAGGCTCCAAAAAGCATGCGTACGAGTGCGAGCAAGATATGCTGGCCCCTGGTGCGATTTCCAGTCACCACTGAGCACCATTTTATAACAATGGTGGACATGAGCGGTTGAGGTCAGAGAGGTCTGCCATTCGAATAGATTTGCTGCTGCTCAAGTAGAATTTCCACTTGAGATGCAGCATAATCAACTCAAATTGCTGTATGCTCTTGCGCAAAGCGTGGTGCTGCTCGCGCTACCAGTTCAAAATTCAGCTGGAGTAGTGCCAGTGCTGGCATTAGGGTGGTGCGATCGGTGCCACTGCACCGGGTGCCAAAAGGAGGGGGCGCCAAAACCCTGGCTCTTCCACAACGTTGATCCTCGATGAAATAAAAGACGGACACAAGTGTTCACGCTATCATGGATGATGTAGCCTTATTGCCGGATGGCGTTCCGCAATTGCTGTGCCCTTACAAGATCACAGAGCACCTGCTTAATTGGAGCTGCGTCCCTTTCCATGATAACATTAGCAGTGGCACGCAAAGGTAGCTCCGCTCTCCATATTGCATTAAAGGTCAGTTTGGTCGCATGAATTGTCCCAAATCCAATCAGAGTTTTTACGTGACATCAACACCATCTTTTTGAATTCCATTTGAATAATTCGCAAATGGAAGCACGAGAAAAGCTTTCTTGAAAGTTATGTTTTAGTTGGCGCAGTTTTCAGATGTTATGCAAGCTGTGCTGTGCATTAAAACTACAAAAAAGTCATTCTGCAATTACATAACTGTACAAAAAAGTTAAACGCATTTTGACTTGATAGATGAAGTGTAAGGGAGACATCAAGTTTTGGCCTCCCTTGCTTTAGAAAATATTTGATAAAATGCTTGCAAAACGTCCAGGAAGCTGCCTTTGGGGGTCCACGTCGGACCCCCCGTCACCCGCAGCCTTATGACACGGACACAGGGGGAGACCCAAGGGTCTCCCCAACACAGGCATGTACGGTGGGGATGGCACCGACACATACCCACTGTAGGGGGTGCCCTTGTGCAAGACGTACCCATTCAGTCGATGAGAGCCCATGTACGTGTCGTACGACCGGCTCCCATTGACTTCTATGAGAGCCCGACCGAACCGAGTCCCGCAGCATGTGGCTGCAACGTACTCGCTCGATCAGACTCCAGGTGTCCAGCTCGTTCGGAAAACACTCCGGATCCGGCTCTGTCAGGGAGCTTTCCTACCCAGATTGGAATCGGCCCCTTAGTGTAGAATAGGCAACAAAAATCATCTTTGCATACCAAATTAAAAATCTAATTGCCCTGGCATATGTGCCAGTAACAGATGTGGCAGAGGATTATAACCTTTATAAAGAAAAAAGTCCCTTTTACCAACAACATGAACATAAATTATCTCCCCTCCTAGACTATTTTGAGGATACCCTGGGTGGGGAGATTGCATAAGTCAGGCCATAGAAGGCAACCCAATAACTTGGTGGAATGTGTACCTAACTACACTTAGCCAAGATGCTAAAACCAAAAACGCAGTTGAAGGTTGGCATAATGCCTTCCTATCTTCTACAGGACGAGGCACTCCTACCCTACATAAACTATTACTTGCCATACAAAAAGAGCAAAGCTTCGGAGAACTCAGAATACAACAATCTGTCAGCCAACTAAAGCCAAAGCTTTCAAGACAAACTAATCAAATGTATCAGCATCTTCAACAGCAAGTTCAACTATACCCTTCCACAAGAGGCCCAGAATACTTAAATATGATAGCCAAAAGCCTACTCTAAAACATACAATGTAAATATACTATTCTGAACAATAAAATTATTAGATTAAAAACTGTGCATTTTTTTATCATAAAATTAATTAATTTGTCTAATATATTTTATAACATAAACATTTACATATATAGAGACAAATTAATTAAACATTAAAGCAAATAAACAGCAACTGCAATTAAATTAAAATCATTACCCTCCCATAATTAAAAAGTTTAAATAAACTTACAATTTCCGTAGTTGTAATCGAAAAATGCCACATCTTCTAAATTAATCCAGTTAGTACATAAACCATAGATATTAAAAAGTAACCCCAAAAATTTTAAAAATACAACTGTATCAAAAATCAATCCTCCATTTGTAAATCGACAAAACCGAAATCATAAAAAACCTGAAAAATAGTTTAAAATAAGAACCGCTCCATGAAAACCGAAAAATTAAGAAAGTGTTAAATAATTAATTTAACTAATACACACTTCCTTAAAAAATAAAAAATCACAATGTTCCGTAATTCCCAACTTCTTTTTCGTAAAACCTAGAAATAAAAAACAAACATTCCCACCCACACAATTATACACATAATACACTTTATGAGATTATTACATACAATATACATACAATAGTAACCTTAAAACTACTTAACTGTGAAAAATCTAACTAGGCCGCAAATACGGAACACAGCGTTAATCATTAATACATAAATAAAACACTAAACACACCATAACTTATTAAACATAACTCAACGCACACTAACTACAACCTTACTACCTTCAAAATATACTAAAAATAGTCTAATATGTAAGAAAATTACTCTTACCTTCTTCGACGTGAAGCAGCTCCCAACCCCGAGCTTCTTCTTTTCAAATGACCCAAAACCACAGCGAGCGGTTACTAAATTTAAGCCCCAAACAAATATGACAACTGAAAAATTATTATATATAAATATTTTTTTTATATTATAAAATATTATTAAAATTACTGTTATATTTTAATAAAATACTACAAAATGTACCTGATTGATTTATATGTATTATCTGTTTTTTGTGCTATGTAAAATTATAATAATAAATATTATGAATTAATATTTAATATTATAATTAGAAAAAAGTATATATGTCAAAGAACAATTATTGAAACAATAATTTTGTTTTTTTTTGGAAAAAGATCTACTTTGTAAATTAAGGGGTCGATTCCGATCCAGGTTAGACAGCCCTCCGAGACCTGTTCGTAGCCTTACCTTGCGGCCGACACGTCCTGGGAGCCGGTCCGTCCGGGCAATAAAGTACGATGCCCAGAACTGACACAATTCCATCTGACACGTAGACTGCGTTTCCAGCAGCATTTCCCGTACGAGCCATACCTCCGATCGCCGATTCGAGTCGCCCGGAAGCAGTTCCCACAGCAGTTTCCAGCCGGACATGTACGATGCTCAAATCATATGCGCCGGACGGGTCGCCACGTACAGCACATCACAGCATCCGAGAAAGTAGCATATCAGGTGCAATTCGCGCCAGAACACAATCCACGGCTACGAGACGGACCAGCTAACAACAAGTACAAGACGGAGTAACAAGCAGCATGTACAAGACGAACACATCATGAATCCCATCATGCAGGTCATACCAGTACTGTACATCTATGACCGGATCAGGAACAGATGCGGACGGCGCAGACGGTAAGTCAGACACCCACCACACAAACAAACAACACATACCCGCCAAATGTCACACACACCCAGGGGGTCCATATCCTGTCCAGTAGCAACAGGCCACCATAGGGGTTGCATGGCTATCACCACTACCAGCCCCACTCATAGGGGACTTGTTGCTCATCACTACTGCCACCCCCACTTATAGGGGACTTGTTGCCTATCACTACTGCCACCCCCACTCATAGGGGACTTGTTGCCTATCACTACTGCCACCCCCACTCATAGGGGACTTGTTGCCTATCACTACTGCCACTCCCACTCATAGGGGATATGTTGCCTAACACTACTGCCACCCCACTCATAGGGGGTATGTTGCCTATCACTACTGCCACCCCCACTCATAGGGGACTTGTTGCCCATCACTAATGCCACCCCCACTCATAGGGGATTCGATGCCTATCACTACTGCCACCCCTACTCATAGGGGGTATGATGCCTATCACTACTGCCACCCCCACTCATAGGGGGTATGTTGCCTATCACTACTGCCACCCCCACTCATAGGGGGTATGCTGCCTATCACTACTGCCACCCCCACTCATAGGGGACTTGGTGCCTATCACTACTGCACCCCCACTCATAGCAGACTTGTTGCCTATGACTACTGCCACCCCCACTCATAGGGTGCTGTGTGACTATCAATATCAACACCCACACCCATAGGATGGGTGATGCGCCACACATCCATCATACACCAACATTAGGTATGTCAGCAAAATACATCACCCCTAACATCATGACAAGAGTGTGTAGTCTGTGACAAATGCCCACAACAGTGGATATGACTTTGAACATACAAGTAACTCCCATCACATGTGTGACCAAAAACTGAGTGTGGGCTACACAAGTCAAGCATCACAATAGCACTGTGTGTCAATATGCTCTAACCCCCCCCCCTCACTGTGTATAACAAAAGTTAAGTGTGGGGTTCCAAACTGCAGCAAATGTTGAGCACTGTAGTAATGGGGTCTAAACCCCCCATCATCACAGTGACCAAAAGATAAGTGTCATCATGGTAAAAGCTGCAAATGCCAAACAGCATGTCTGATTCCTGGTCCTAACACATGAAACACTTCTGTCGCAAAGTAGTCGTTGTGTTCCATACCCACAGAGATGTGGTGAGGCTGACAGTGCTGTGAAAATCAAACATACTCTCGCCATGTGCAGACAAGCACCACCCATGGGGGCTGACATTGCATTCAGTGTACAATGACACAAAAGCAGACGTAACCATCATAATGCATACAAACATCTCGAAAATAGACACACAAATCAATACATCCTCTGTGGACTGTAGGTGTCAGGTCACAAACTCCCATTCCATGGCAGCAATGGGACCTAACAGCCAGGATGAACATGCAGAATGATGAGATATGACTCACAGGGACAGCAAGGAAAATCACCCAAACATCATCCATCCAATAGTCTACAACAGCAATACCAATGCACTGGTGCAGATGCACAAACACAAACAGGCAACCTCACACTGCACATCTGACACAACATGTGTTTGTGTGTGTCTCAGTATCCCCAGGCAACTACACAACACATGAGGGGGGCTGAACCACAATGACACAGATGTGGACACAGTGCCATACAAAAGTAACCCATGAATTGGGCACCCCTTAGTGGGCAATCAGGCATTGTAAGATGAGCGGGATCCCAACAGACACATGTGACACAAGCTGGATTGACCAGCAACTAAAGCAGCAAGAGACAGACCAACAACCAGCCCCAGGGACCATACATTGAGGTGACACAAGCCTGCATGATACGTCCACTGTGATGACAAAGGTAGATGTCGTTCAAACTGTGAAACTCAGACATGTGTCCTGTGCCACAAACATACAACACACCTACACAAACACAATTCACTCAGCATGGCCCAACATCCAGGGACAAAAGGGAGGTAGGGGCCGAGCCATGCAAACATTCACATCTGTCCACCCTCAACACCACACACCCTGAACTGCACCAATGTGCATCAGTGAAGCCCACATGGACTGGTGACATTGCACATGCACCCATGACAAACACAGTAATGGTGGGAGGATCTAAGGAGCGCAGACTCATCACACAAGGACAGTCTACAACCCTGGTGAATGACAGACATACTGCACAGTATGCGGTACATGGCCATGACGTCAAAGCTCCCGTAACCTCCGGAATCCCTGCCACAGTCCCAGGACAATGCAGAAGCCAAGGAGAACCACAATGCACACATGCTGACACCTGCCAACATTGCACCTCTGAACCTGACGAGTGGGAGCAGTCAAACACACATACACATGTCTCAATCACTGAAAGGTACCACCTAGGGACAACTACATGATATTGCGAACAAACAAGTGCCATGGGGACCCCTGACTGTGTCCCATCTGCGTCTGACCACATCATCACCACTCAGAACTGACAAATCCTAATGAAGACACACCAATGAACAGTAGTGTGTCATGCACCTACATTTCTGGTAGCCCAGGACAAAGATGTGGGATGAACACAGGACAACTCAGCAAGCATCACCTACAGGAACATATTAAGGGAACACAGCCTGTGTAGAAAAAGGGATGGACACACACACACACATGCTCACACAACACACACCATGGGCCCAGGCAATGTCACAGAACAACACACTTGAGGGGACTCAACTCCTTTGGAAGCTCAGCTGTGCCACACATAGTTCCAGCAGGTCTCAGTCATGTCAGCAGAACACTTGGTCAGTCAGCCATCAGTTACCACCCAATGAAGGCTCTGGTCACATCAGCCTGGGTACGGAAGTGTCCCTTAAGTCATCTGCACATACTCAATACATATGTCTAGCAAGTTGCACAGAGGACACAGTTGACTCCTACACCAATGATGCCCACACCTGCATGTCCAGTGGAGATGGGCCCACAGTCAGGGAAATAGACAAATTGGACAATGGGAAGCACACCATATGTGCATGGGTGCAAGCCACAGATGTGACCATGCATATGAAATGTTAACATCCATGTGCAAAATTTGTTAATCATGACACACCCAGTTTGCTGCAAAGGATGACATGGATACCAACCAGAATAGGAAACATATCTCATTGACCACATGGAGTACAAGTACATCACATCAACACCTCAGTATTCAACATTGAAAATCCAGCATTGTAACAGCAAGGTCATGGTAAACATCATCAACATAATGTACAGCTAAATCAAATTCACAAGGATAACAACAAATGCTTTATTTAGCAAATTAGAAAATCAAATGTAAAGTCCATAAAAAACAAAGGCCAATAGCCAGTCCATAGCTAAAGTCCAAATAGGGTGTGAGTGACAACTGTCACACGTTGCTTGACTGCACAGCTAAGGACAGGGGACATCCACTCAGAGGAGCATACATGGGGGCAGGCCAGGCACCGCAGGGACAAGATCAGGGCTCAGCAGAAGGAGGCAGTGAAGGGGTGGTGGGTGCAGGAGAGTCGCTGGCAACTGCAGTGGAGGTGTCTGACATAGTGGGTGCCGTCACAACTGTGGGGTACAAGTCAGATGGGGTGGGTGTCAGCACAACTACAGTGGGCAGGTCAGATGGAGTGGACTGGGTCCCCACTGCAATGCCCAAGTCCATGGGAGCAGAATGGGGTAGGTGAGGTCGGCAGGACAGAGGGGGGGCCCACGGTCCCCACACCAGTGGCACAAACAGGCTGACCGGGGGGGTGGGGGTGGAAGAGCAAGTGGTAGGGGGGAGGGCCTGAGCATTTTGGGGATGGTGTATCTGTGGGTGGGGGAACCTGGGGCAGGGTGTTGCGAGGGAACCTGTGGAGTGGTGGCCTGGGGGATGGAGGATGGAGACTGTGTCGTGGAGCTGCAGGGTGTGTGTGGGTTCTTGCTCTTCCGGGTCCTGGGGGACTTGCGGGTGGGGGACTCAGTCTGCCTGCGCCTCGGGGAGGGTGCCTGTGTGTGAGCGACACTCCCCTCTGTGTGGGGGGACTTCCTCTTCCCCTTGTACACTGGATCTGCTGGATCGGTCGGGAAGAGGCCAAGGTCACAGAGGAAGAGCTTCTTGGGAGATGGGGTTGCAGGAGAGGCAAGGGAAGGGGTCTAGGAGGTAGAGGTAGCGGAGGACTGCGGAATGGTTGTGGATGCCTGTGGGTGTGTTTGCAAACCATCCCCTGTGAGTGTGTGGTATCAGTCCCCTGAGGTTGCTTGTGTGCACGTTTAGACATTGGTTTGAGTGTTTGTGTGCTGCTCGTGTCTGTGGGTTTGGGTGAATGTGCTGGTGTGTGTGTGCTTGGGACAGGTAGGGTGCTAGGAATTGTGGATGGGGCAGAGGTAGGAGGGGTGAGGGACTGTTGGAGGAGGGACACTGCTGCTGTCAGGGAGGAGGCCCTGGACTGATTGGTCCTCTATGGGGCAGACATGCCCAATGACATACCCTCCATGAACGACACCAGTTGTGTCAACAGACTGGTGTGTGCATGGAGGACACTCAGCATTGATAGATCTGTTGAAGCAAGTCCACAGACCCCACACTCAGGGCAGCAGTGGACACAGGGGCAGGGGGTGCGGTGCCTGGCATAAAGGAGACATGCTCCCGAACACGAGAGCCTCCACGGACCTCTGGGATGGCAGCCGATGGGAGTGTAGTGATGGTGGTGGTGTTGGTGTTGGTGGTGGTGGGGGCAGCCTCACTAGCTGGGGTTTAGTGGCTGCTGACACCTGCCTCCACAAGGGAGTCATCCTCTGAGCTGCTGTAGTCCTCAGCTGAGGTTGATGGTGCTGAGGACTCCTCGGGGTGGCTCCACTCGCCCTCCGTGCCACTGGGTCCCTCCAACTCCTCGCTTGCTGTCCCAGTCTGGCTCCGCGGCTCCTCCTGGTCCATGGCGCTGTCCCATCCTGTCACCTTGGATGCATCCAGATAGAATTAGGGAAACCAGACCAACATTTGTCACCTGCACTGACCGCACACACCACAGTGAGTACAGCACATCACAGGGCAAACCCTGGCATCATCATCTGAACACTGCTCAAAGTGCTCACACTATTTTGAATAAGCCAATTGTCAGTCTGACCATCAACCATGGCACTCATATCCCTCCTTGACTTGCACCCATATGTCTGTTGCATGTTGGATGCTAACACCCCAATGTGCAGACATGCACCACCTACACAGTTGTTGGACATGCAAGTGAGCATGTAGTAGTATGTCACTATACACACATCACATCTCTTGCCACTGACTCAGTACAGGTGTCAGGATGAAGGGATGGGCAGAGTCTCATGTCACATGCTTGTGATGCATACCAGCACCACACACAATGATGTCCTCATGTCCTGATAGTCAATGCCACAATGGGGTGCATAGAGCACATTTGACTCCACTGCAGGATCCCTCATAGCAAGTTCAATACCATGGCACAGGCATGCCTGTAAAGTCAGTCATCACTGTCTCCTGTCACAGGGGCAGGGCATCCAGACAACAACAGTCTGCACTGTGTCACAATCATAGGTCATGGGTAAAGCAAACTCTGCAGCTGACAAGTGCACTTGTCCATCCCCTGCAAACAACATATTCCGGACTCTGATGACCCCACATCATACAAATCAGACATATGAGTGACTGCAAACACAACTCCCTGAACATGAGCACCTCACAGTCTGCTGTGAATGAAACACAGCTGCCTGAACTTCACAGTTGCATACACCATTGCGCACTGTCAAGTGATCACACACCTATATGTCACACAGGTCTCATCTCCAGTAGTCACATCTCAGATGTCCTGCTGACCCTCAAACTCATGAACACCCCAGTTGTCCTAAAAAGAAAGCTACACCACAATGACACAGAGGCACACGCCTGAGGGCACATTTCACTAAGCACAATCTGTAAGTTGATACACGGGAGTGGGAGTACAGAGTGTTTTAATGCCCTGGAGTAGGCATGACTGCCCAGGTCTACGTGAAACAGTGTATAGCCCTGGACAGTAGGTAGGTGGCTAAGCAAGTGTGACACACTTGATATACATACTCCCGAGGCCCCAAAATTGGAGTCACCTGCTGCATGGGTGTGTTTTAAATACCCCAGGCACATGTGGTGAGTCAGGCCAGCAATTGGAACACATATCAAAGGCACACACAGATCACATGTCAGATCTCAGGCATTGTGTAAACAATTGACCCACCCACGAAGCACACAACAGAGTGCCGGTAACAGATTTGTCCGGAACCTTAAGCATAACTGACTGCAGGGACACAGTGCCCAAGTGAAACAAGTCACAGACTGTAGGGGCCACACCTGTGGATCTGATGAGGAGGGTGCATTACACAATTGAGGGACATGAGTCCTGGACTACAAGACCGACGTAATGTGGAAGTGTAACCAGGCCAAAAGACTGCAAATAGCATGTCAGACATAGTTCACAAATTAGGCATGGACTTACCCCCTCCTTGCTGCTGTCTGGCCTTCAGCTGCCCATCCAGGTCCGGGAAGACCACCGCCAGAATCCTGAGCATGTGGGGGGGGTCAGGGTCCGGAATCCGCCCCTCCTGCGAGGAGGCGACAGCTTCAGCTGGACCCTTGCGATCCTCCAGGTCCAGTCCCGAAGGTCCTGCCACCTCTTCTGGCATTTGCAGATCTGGTGCTTGTAGACCCCCACTGATCTAACTGCCCTGGCGATGGTCAGCCAGATCTCGTGCTTCTGGTGGGCATCAACCTGTGAGGATAACAAAGTGAAAAGGCCATTACTACACATGCCACATATTTGTGCTGCACACAGTTGGATATACATGTAGTCATCACAAAGGTAAATGAGGTACACAGGTAGTGCACCCATGGAAAATTGTCCTGCATGTCTGACATGGTAACATTGCCTGGGAAGTTAAAGCTTGCACAAATGCACTTTTGCTGCAGAACACCTGTTCATCACATGCACCTACACACTTTGGGGGTTGAAAGTACTCAGTGAGTACGCTTGCCACTGGTGTACACACTGCTAGTACTGCTAGTCAGACAACATGCACAATTAGGAAGGCAGTGAACTGCACACTCACCTGCTCCCCTGGTTTCCCATACAGCTTGCAGTACTGTGGAAGGAGCCCGTCCAGAAGGGCCTGGTTCTCCTCCTCTGTGAAGGCTGGAGCTCTCTCCAAAGTACGTGCCATAGCAGTAGCCAGAGGATGCAGAGATAGCAGCAGTGGTAGCAGAGATGTGGTCATGTAGCATGTAGTGCAGGCAAGTGAGCTCTCTGGGGGCCAGCCAGCCTTATATCTGTGCTGCAGAGGCAGAATCTGTGCCATGTGTCCTAAGTGATAGGTCCAACACGGTTGCATCCTATGTATCTGGCCAATCCATGGAATTGTACGACTCATACACATCTTCCGCATCGTTCAAAATGTCACCTTCATGACACCCTAGGAATTGCAACATTGTTGTAGGCAGCCAACTGAATCCCCTGCTCACGACTCGTACAAGTTTTGAATCCGCGTCCGTCTCCATGACAGTCCATAGCCAAGGAGTGCGCACGGCTCGGTCAACTAACTGTACGACGCGTAGTTTGAAAATCCACACGCACCCGTCTCCATACGATTCAATGGACTATGCTTGCGCATGGCTCGGTCCATGGCTGCACAACGCGTATGCATAAAAGTCACCCGCGTCGGTTAACATTGCAGTCACTGGCCAAGGCGTGCGCATGGCTCGGTCCACAACTGTGCGATGCGTATGCATAAAAGTCACCCGCGTCGGTTGACATTGCAGTCACTGGTCAAGGCGTGCGTGTGGCTCGGTCCACAACTGTGCGATGCGTATGCATAAAAGTCACCTGCGCCGGTTGATATTGGTGTGACTTGTTAACGGATTCCAACCACAATTACTTGCCAGGGACTCAGGTGCACACCTAACACACCACAGCATGAGCCACATTGTATCCCATGGCATGTAAGGCTGCATTACCTGTGTGTGTAGGGGGGTGGGGGGGCAACATTTGGTTTGTTAGGTGGCACTTTGGTGCAGCCACTCCCAGGCTGTGCACGGGTTCATGGGGACTGTAGGAAGGTGGAATCTGACTATATGGCTGCCCCCACTTTTTGCCTGGTGTTTTCCTGGTTTATGACTTAGTTGGACTTGGATCCTGCTATTCAGGGCCCCAGTCTATCTGCTTTCTCTGTAAAATGGTTTGCATGTACATTAGGTACATATCTAATTGGATTCTGGAGTGCCTTATAAGCCCCTAGTATATGGTATACTATGTACCTAAGGCATAGGTACCTCAGAGGCCTACCAGGGGCTGCAGCATGTATTATGCCACCCCTGGGAAGCACTCCAAAATGACACCACAGGTCTGCTACTGCAGCCTGGGTAAGGGTGTGCTTGCACCCCTTACTGTGGTATAGGCTACCTATATCACTACCTTATAAAGACACATATAAACCTATAAGCCACTCCTATGGCAGGCCTTGACAATCCTGAAGGAAGAGTGCTTGGTTGTATGTGAGAGGGTGCCCAAGCATGAGCTGAGCACATCTGCAGCTTTCTGAAATACTTCCTTATGGCTGTTCTGTGATACTGCCATACCATATCCTCTTAAGTGCATTATAACCTTGCAGTAAATGCTAACTTTGGGATGGCTGCATCAAAACATGTCGTGTTTGGTGTCAAACATCTTGCAATACTACCCCCGCCAGTCCTGGCAGCGGGGGTGGCATTCCACCCTTCTAGAAGGAGAGACATGTTCACACTGGCTAAACCCGGTAGGACTTTCCTGAGCCCTGGCATCACAAAATGGATACCTCTGCCACAGACACGGGTCTGGCCTCCTGCTGCTGACCGAAACTCCGGCAGGGGAGGCCTGGGCAATAGGTTTCCTGTCGAGGGGAGCTGTCCCCACCTCCCAAGACAGGCTGATGTGTATTGGGGCTGGGCGGGAGTACTCTCTGGTGCTTTGAAGTCCTGCACTGGGGGCACACTTGGTGTCCCTGTGCATACTCCAGTTCAAACCGGTTGCAGGGGCTACCTGCCCCTGCTCTGGCGCAAAACTGGACAAAGGAAATGGGTGTAACCACCCCTCTTTCCTGGCCCACCCATAGGTGGGGCCTTAAAGTTAGTCCAGCCCCTAAACTTGGTATAAGTATAGGAATCCAGTCCCTAGGACTTTAGATTACCCTGGATGAAACTCTGCAATGTACATCCTGGACCTTCGAAATTCTATCCTGACTAGAAGACTGAAGAAATCTCCCTTGGGGTCAAGGAGTGACTCATCTGCTTGGCAGGCACCAAAGAAGCAACTGACCGGTCTGCAATTCTGAAGCTCCTGCCGGACGCCGAAGTCTCTGCATCCCCAGAGGTAGATTTCCAGACTTCCCTGAGGCTACCCTGAGTCCACAGCAAAGCTGAGGCCTGTGGCTATCATGGGTGACGTGGAACCGTGACCCCTGGACACTTTGAACTTTTGCAGCAACACTATCTTCATGGTCATACTTGAAGTTGTGCTTTGGGCTCCGAGTAGGTCCAGCCTTGAGCACCTCCTGCACCGAAGATTGTTGGCCTCCACTCCACGAGTGACCCATGGGCCAGCTCCAAGTGCGACCGCTCGAGGCTTCTTCGTGATCACTAGCCAGTTGGCTAGCAGGTCCCCACGAAGGCAACTCCTTTTCTGATTGGGCTTACCTGGTTGCTCCAGATGTGCCCCAACTTACCCTCACTGGGTGAGTCCCTCAGACCTTGCTGGTCTGCACCGCAGTCCTTTCTCTGAATCCCAGTGACTTGCCGTTGCCAAGGCTTGTTGGGTCCTTTCTGGTCGCTGACACTGCAGCACTTGACAGACTTCATGGGACAGCTTGAATCCGGCTCGTGGACTTCGTCGAAGCCTCCTGGACCTCGTGGCTGAAGAGTCAAAACACCCATCAACTCACCTGAAGCACCCAACATCTGTGGGCATTGGTCCATCCTGCCCTCGGTCACTGGCTAGTGACCCAGACTCTGTCCCCTCTGCTTTCAGGTTCCTTACATCCTAGATCCAGGCTTGGATGTCTTCGGACACTTCTCCTCTTCACGGCGGCATCAGTTTTTTGCAGGCTTCCATTGAAATCGACGACGCGACCCGACACCAAAAGACACCTATGCACCCGGCTTCCCTGGGTGAGGTAACTCGGGTACTCCGGTGTTCTCGTGGGTGCTAGCCCTAGAACTTCTTAAGTCCAAAATGGTTTGGTCCAGACTCGATTAGAAGTGTCCCCAATCTTTAAATTTCCAACCGCGACATTGCCCATAGAAGATAATAGGAACCCGCGGTTGTGTTTTCACACTGCATACAGCTCCCGTGGGTCCCCTGTGTCACTACCTTGGGTGGTTCCTTGGGGTCCCAGCGATTCTATAGGCAATAGGCCTAATACCTGTTCCAGTCGTGGTTCTTATACCACTTTTTTGGTATATGGTTTGGTACACCCCTAGGGCCCAATTGTGTATTTGTGCTTTTACTGATGCTTGATCACTTGTAACTTAAGTACTTCGAACTCCAGTCTCATAAAGAGACTAGAGGGGTGTGTGTTAACCTAAATACATATATTTTAAATATATACCTGGTGTGGTTGTCCTTTCATTTGATCATTCAAGAGATTATAGACTGTTAAAACAAGCTGCTTTACATTCCTTCAAGACTTAGCCTGAAGGCTGCTCTCCATAGCTACCACTAGGATAGCTTTCAATAAAGGTTGTCTTTAACCTATCACCATAAGGGGTTGTTTGGACTGATACAAGGTGCCCACTAAAGCTAGTGGACAGCATATATCAGGCCACCTTCTCACATTGGTGTGCAGCGTGTGGGATTCCAGCTTGCTATTGTTTTACCAGATAATCTCAATTGAATCGATCAACTGAAAACCACTAAAGGTACCTGAGGTACATATAATATAAAGTTTAGCTACAGTAACTTCTACTGAACTTAGAGTTGTGTGTTAAGGGATAGCACACCCTTTCTACAACTCAAGAGAGTTTAGTAGGCCACACTAGTGTAGGTAGTGCAATACACCACACCACATTAGTAATGTCTAACCAGCCAGGAACCAGTGGGTCCCTGCCAGGAACCACTGAACTCCTTCCCTATATATATGAGGATCTCTCCTTTGCTCAGCTTAGGGCCTTATGTACCATTAGGAGGCTGAAGACAGGCAAAAGTTCATCCACCCAGCATCTCATAAAGATACTGAAGCTAGATGATATCACAGGTCCTAGTGGGCCTGATGATGTAGACAGTGTGGGTGGGGCAGCACCTGAGGGTGGGTCCAGGGGTGGAAACTCTCCTGACCCTAACCCTAATGCTGACCAGACTGGTGACAATGACCAGACTCTGGTGAACACTGACCATCAGGATGAGGAGGATGACAATAATGCCACTTCCTTTATTCCTCCTGATAGGCCTGACAACAGGGCTAGAAGGAATAGATCTCTGTCAAGGGGATCTATCCAGACTAACTCCTCTATAGGAACCTCTGTTTCTTCTCACAGAGGGAGGGAATCCTCCCAGGAGAGGAGAGAGAGACTGCTGAAGTATGAGCAAGACAAGTTAAACCTCAGAAAGCAGCAGATGGCCTTATATAGGGAAGCCCTGGAGCCCTACAGAGCTAGTAAAAAGGAGGTGGTAGCAATTTCCCTACAGATAGGGAGAGGTCTTATGACCATAGAAACCTAAGTAAGATTGTCCCTCCCTACCAGAGTGGGGATGACATCCACAGATGGATAACTGCCTTGGAGAGGGCCTGTAAAGTACAGAAGGTCCCTCAAGGTCAGTGGGCAGCAATCGTATGGCTCTCCTTTGCAGACAAAGGTAGAGGCAAGCTCCTCACTGTAAGAGAAAAGGATACTGATGATTCCAAGGTCTTGAAGAGTGCTCTGATTGATGGGTTTGGCCTAACCACTGAACAGTATATGTTGAATTCAGAGACACCCAAAAAGCTCAGACTCAAGACTGGGTAGACTTTGTTGATTGTGCTACTAAGGTTCTGGAAGGTTGGATACATGGCAGCAAAGTGCATGACTTTTCAGGATTGTACAATTTGATTATGAGGGAGCAGATCCTTCGTAATTGTCAAAACCAGCTTTTACACCAGTACCTGGTGGACTCTGATCTGACCTCTCCCCAAGAATTGGGAAAGAAGGCAGACAATTGGGTCAGAACCAGGGTAAGGCCAAAGAATCAGGGGGGTGACCAGAAGAAAGATTCTACCAAGCCCCAAGAGAAAGGTGGGGACACATCTAAAGATAAGTCCACTACAGGGCCCCAAAAGTCCTCTGCTGGGGCTGGGTCCCAAACTCCTTCCTCTCCTGAAAAGAAACCATATTGCCATGTCTGTAAACAGCCTGGGCACTGGAAAACTGATCCCAGTTGCCCCAGGAATGGCAATAAAGAAAATGTTCCTCCAACAAATACTACAATTCCTCCTGGTACTACTACTAGTAATCCCCCAGGTGGTAGTATTGCACCCAAAAATGTAGGAGCTTTTGCAAGTGGAACAGAGGTAGGCCCCAATTTAGGAAGGGCCTCCTCACCTGACTCCTCTGACTCTGATGGTGGCATGGGATTTGCCACTTTTACCATAGGTCTCAATGCATTGGGCAGGTACAGATTGGAGCCACTGATTAATGGTCAGAAAGCTGTGGCCTTCAAGGACACAGGGGGCTAGTGTCACCATGGTGACAGGGAGACTAGTCCCCCCTCAGCAGCTTTTACCTGAGTTTAAATACCAGGTGACCAACATTGATAGTGTCAGAACAGATCACCCCATGGCCATAGTCAATCTCAGCTGGGGAGGGGTCTGAGGCCCAAAAAGAGTGGCAGTGTCCCCAAACTTGCCTGTAGATTGCCTGATGGGCAATGATCTGGAATTTTCAGCCTGGGCTGAAGTTGAACACAAAACTCATCTATGAATGCTGGGCATCCCTGAAAGAGTTAGTGGGGCTGTGATGGCCACAGCCCAAACCCAGAAAATGTTTGGAGTGATGGAGCCTGAAATAATGGCCCACTCTCCCCCACAAGAGAGCACAAGGGTTGAAGATAAGTCTTCTTCCCCCCAGACAGTAGGTAAGGGTCAGCCTCCTCAGGGAACTGATCCTACCCCTTGTGAAGGAGCTGCCCCAGAGGTAATCAGGCCTGGCCTGGCAACACCCCTGATGGCAGTGGAACCTCCCAAGGTGGTACCCAGTCTGGAGCAGGTAACCTGCCCCTCTCTACCCTGCCTCAGTCAGCCCAGGGCTGTAGAGGTCAGGGAGGCCAGTGGACCCCAAGGGGCCCCTGTCCAGAGGAACCCCCCATCAGCAGATTAAGGGCTCCCAGGCTTGTAGCCCTAGCCAGGTGAAAATTCCTCAACCCACTGAGGGATCCCCATTACCACTGTGTAGGGACCTCCCTCAGCAGGACTCTGTTGGGCAAGGGCAAACATGGGACCAAAAGGCTCCAAACCTGCCCAGCCCCCCCAGTGTTCCAACCAAAGGGACCCAACCCCCAGCTGTAGGCAGCCAGAGGTTGACCCTTAGAGCAAAGTACAACTCAGTCATGGAAAGTAAGGCATCCATGATGACCAGTGATCTGAGGAAGCTGAGGCCAACTTTATTAGGGCCTCACTTCTCTACTCAGACACCTCACCAGCCTTCTACTTTGCCAAAACACACCACAGGTAGTAATTCCCCATAGTGGAGATCCTCTAATGCCCTTAGGGTGAGGAATAGCTTAGTGGACCATAAGACAGGGGGCAAACATGCTAGTGCAGGTGCTTCCTTATATGGCCACTTAGTCAATAAAGGCTCAATTGGCCAAGGTTAGCCTTATCTCCTTTCGTTTGGGGGAGGGTTATGTAGGAAGGTGGAATCTGACTATATGGTTGCCCCCACTTTTTGCCTGGTGTTTTGCTGGTTTATGACTTAGTTGGACTGGGATCCTGCTATTCAGGGCTCCAGTCTATATGCGTTCTCTGTAAAATGGTTTGCATGTACATTAGGTACATATCTAATTGGATTCTAGAGTGCCTTATAAACCCCTAGTATATGGTATACTATGTACCTAGGGCATAGGTACCTCTGAGGCCTACCAGGGGCTGCAGCATGTAATATGCCACCCCCTGGGAAGCACTCCAAAATGACACCATAGGACTGCTACTGCAGCCTGGGTAAGGGTGTGCTTGCACCCCTTACTGTGGTATAGGCTACCTATATCACCACCTTGTTCAGACACATATAAACCTATAAGCCACTCCTAGGGCAGGCCTTGACAATCCTGAAGGCAGAGTGCTTGGTTTTATGTGAGAGGGTGCCCAAGCATGAGCTGAGCCCCTCTGCAGCTTTCGGAAATACTTCCTTATGGCTGTTCTGTGATACAGCCATACCATATACTCTTAAGTGCATTATAACCTCATGGTAAATGCTAACTTTGGGATGGCTGCATCAAAACATGTTGTGTTTGGTGTCAAGCATCTTGGAATACTACCCCCGCCAGTCCTGGTGGCGGGGGTAGCATTCCACCCTTCTAGAGGGAGAGACATATTCACACTGGCCAAACCCGGTAGGACTTTCCTGAGCCCTGGCATCACAAAATGGAGGCCTCTGCCACAGACACGGGTCTGGCCTCCTGCTGCTGACCGAAACTCTGGCAGGGGAGGCCTGGACAATAGGTTTACTGTCGAGGGGAGATGTCCCCACCTCCTCAGACAGGCTGATGTGTATTGGGGCTGGGCGGAAGCTCTCTCTGGTGCTTTGAAGACCTGCACTGGGGGCACACTTGGTGTCCCTGTGCATTCTCCAGTTCAAACCGGTTGCAGGGGCTACCTGCCCCTGCTCTGGCATGAAACTGGACAAAGGAAATGGGTGTAACCACCCCTCTTTCCTGGCCCACCCATAGGTGGGGCTTTAAAGTTAGTCCATCCCCTAAACTTAGTATAAGTATAGGAATCCAGTCCCTAGGACTTTAGATTACCCTGGACGAAACTCTGCAACGTACATCTTGGACCTTCGACGTTCTATCCTGACTAGAAGACTGAAGAAATCTCCCTTGGGGTCAAGGAGTGACTCCCCTGCTTGGCAGGCACCAAAGAAGCAACTGACCGGTCTGCAATTCTGAAGCTCCTGCCGGACGCCGAAGTCTCTGCATCCCCAGAGGTAGATTTACAGACTTCCCAGAGGCTACCCTGAGTCCACAGCAAAGCTGAGGCCTGTGGCTATCGTGGGTGACGTTGAACCGTGACCCCTGAACACCGTGAACTTTTGCAGAAACACTATCATCCTGGTCCTCCTCGAAGTAGCCCCAGCCTTGAGCACCTCCTGCACCGAAGATTGTTGGCCTCCACTCCTCGAGTGACCCGTGGGCCAGCTCCAAGTGCGACCGCTCAAGGCTCCTTCACGATCACTAGCCCGTTGGCTAGCAGGTCCCCACGAAGGCGACTCCTTTTCTGATTGGGCTTACCTGGTTGCTCCAGATGTGCCCCGACTTACCCTCGCTGGGTGAGTCCCTCAGACCTTGCTGGTCCGCACCGCAGTCCTTTCTCTGAATTCCAGTAACTTGCCGTTGCCAAGGCTTGTTGGGTCCTTTCTGGTCGCCGACACGCAGCACTCGACAGACTTCGTGGGACAGCTCGAATCCGGCTCGTGGACTTCATCGACGCCTCCTGGACCTCGTGTCTGAACAGTCAAGACACCCATCAACTCACCTGAAGCACGTGCAGGGTAAGGGCTAGATTGCTTCTCTGCATCAGAAATAGTGTGCAGAGCAGGTGTGGGGTAAGGGCTGGGTTGCTTTTCTGCTGGGCTTCATCCTGGACTCCTCCCTCTCCATGACCAGACAAGTCAACGCCGTCTCCTCATCCTGTTTCAACATCCTGCGCATGCTACGGAAGATCTTCCGGTGGATCCCCACCGAGACCAGGAAGACGGTCACCCAGGCCCTTGTCACCAGCCGACTGGACTACGGCAACGCCCTCTACGCCGGAACCACCGCCAAGCTCCAGAAGAGACTCCAGCGGATACAGAACGCCTCAGCCAGACTCATCCTCGACATCCCCCGAAGCAGCCACATCTCCGGACATCTGAGAGACCTGCACTGGCTCCCCGTCAACAAGAGAATCACCTTCCGTCTCCTCACCCACGCACACAAAGCCCTACACGACCAAGGCCCGAGCTACCTCAACAACCGCCTCAACTTCTACGCTCCCAAACGCCATCTCCGATCAGTCAGCCATGCCCTCGCCGCCGTCCCCTGCATCCGAAGAGCGACAACAGGAGGAAGGTCCTTCTCCTACCTGGCCGCCAAGTCCTGGAACTCCCTCCCGACCGACCTGCGCCTGACCCAAGACCACCTCTCCTTCAGGAAGAAGCTCAAGACCTGGCTGTTCGAGCAGTAGCGGCACCCCCCCCCCCTAGCGCCTTGAGACCCTCCGGGTGAGTAGTCCGCTTTATAAATGGCTTGATTGATTGATTGATTAGAACCAGTGCGCGGAGCAGGTGCGGGGTATGGGCTGGGTTGCTTCTCTGCATTAGAACCAGTGTGTGGAGCAGGTGCGGAATAAGGGCTGGGTTGTGTCTTTGCATTATAACAAGTGTGCGGAACAGGTGCAGGGTTTGGGCTGGGTTACTTCTCTGCATTCGAACCACTGTGCGGAACAGGTGCGGAATAAGGTCTGGGTTGCTTCTCGGCATTAGAACCAGTGTACGGAGTAGGTGCAGGGTAAGGGCTGGCTTGCTTCTCTGCATTAGAACCATTGTGCAGAGCAGGTGCGGGGTAAGGACTGGGTTGCTTCTCTGCATTAGCACCAGTATGAGGAGCAGGTACGGGGTAAGGGCTGGCTTGCTTCTTTGCATGAGAAATAGTGTGCTGAGCAGGTGCAGGGTAAGGGCTGGCTTGCTTCTCTGCATTAGAACCAAAGTGCGGAGCAGGTGCGGGGTGAGGACTGGCTTGCTTCTCTGCATTAGAACCAGTGTGCGGAGCAGGTACAGGGTAAGGGCTGGCTTGTTATTCTGCATTAGAACCAGTGTGCGGAGCAGGTGCGGGGTAAGGGCTGGATTGATTCTCTGCATTAGAAATGGTGTGTGGAGCAGGTTCGTGGGTATGGACTGGTTTGCTTCTCTGCATTAGAACCAGTAAGCGGAGCAGGTGCAAGGTAAGGGCTGGTTGCTTCTCTGCATTAGAACCAGTGTGCAGAGAAGGTGCAGGGTAAGGGCTGGCTTGTTTCTTTGCATTATAACAAGTGTGCGGAGCAGCAGGTGCGGGGTAAGGGATTAATTGCTTCTCAGCATTAGAAATAGTGTGCGGAGCAGGTTCGTGGGTAAGGACTGGGTTGCTTCTCTGCATTAGAACCAGTAAGCAGAGGAGGTATGGGGTAAGGGCTGGGTTGCTTCTCTGCATTAAAACCAGTGTTCGGAGCAGGTGTGGGGTAGGGGCTGGGTTGCTTCTCTGCATTAGAACCAGTGTGCAGAGCAGATGAGGGGTAAGGGCTGGGTTGCTTCTCTGCATCAGAACCAGTGTGTGGAGCAGATGCGGGGTAAGGGCTGGGTTCCTTCTTTGTATTAGAACCAGTGTGCGAAGCAGGTGTGGGGAAGGGCTGGGTTGCTTCTCTGCATTAGAACCAGTGTGCGGAGCAGGTGCGGGGTAAGGGCTGGATTGATTCTCTACATTAGAAATAGTGTGCGGAGCAGGTGTGGGTAAGGACTGGGTTGCTTCTCTGCATTGGAACCAGTAAGCGGAGCAGGTGCAGGGCTGGCTTGCTTGCTTCTCTGCATTTGAACCATTGTGCAGAGCAGGTGCGGGGTAAGGATTGGATTGCTTCTCTGCATTAGCACCAGTATGAGAAGCAGGTACGGGTTAAGGGCTGGCTTGCTTCTTTGCATTAGAAAAAGTGTGCTGAGCAGGTGCAGGGTAAGGGCTGGCTTGCTTCTCTGCATTAGAACCAATGTGCGGAGCAGGTGCGGGTGAGGACTGGCTTGCTTCTCTGCATTACAACCAGTGTGCGGAGCAGGTGCGGGATAAGGGCTGGGTTGCTTCTCTGCATTAGAACCAGTGTGCGGATCAGGTGCGTGGGTAAGAGATGGCTTGCTACTCTGCATTAGAACCAGTGTGCAGAGCAGGTGCAGGGTAAGGGCCGGCTTGCTTTTCTGTATTAGAACCAGTGTGCGGAGCAGGTGCGGGTAAGGACTGGATTGATTCTCTGCATTAGAAATGGTGTACGGAGCAGGTTCGTGGGTAAGGACTGGGTTGCTTCTCTGCATTAGAACCAGTAAGCGGAGCAGGTGCAAGGTAAGGGCTGGGTTGCTTCTCTGCATTAGAACCAGTGTGCGGAGCAGGTATAGGGTAAGGGCTGGCTTGTTTCTTTGCATTATAACAAGTATGCGGAGCAGGTGTGGGGTAAGGGTTTAATTGCTTCTCAGCATTAGAAATAGTGTGCGGAGCAGGTTCGTGGGTAAGGAGTGGGTTGCTTCTCTGCATTAGAACCAGTAAGCGGAGCAGGTGCAAGGTAAGGGCTGGTGTGCTTCTCTGCATTAGAACCAGTGTCTGGAGCAGGTGCGGGGTAAGGCTGGGTTGCTTCTCTGCCTTAGAGTCAGTGTGCGGAGCAGGTGCAGGGTAAGGGCTGCGTTGTTTCTCTGCGTTAGAACCAGGGTGCGGAGCAGGTGCGGGGTAAGGGGCTGGGTTGCTTTTCTGCTTTAGAACCAGTGTGCGGAGCAGGTGCAGGGTAAGGGCTGGCTTGTTTCTTTGCATTATAACAAGTATGCGGAGCAGGTGCAGGGTAAGGGTTTAATTGCTTCTCAGCATTAGAAATAGTGTGTGGAGCAGGTTCGTGGGCAAGGAGTGGGTTGCTTCTCTGCATTAGAACCAGTAAGCGGAGCAGGTGCAAGGTAAGGGCTGGTGTGCTTCTCTGCATTAGAACCAGTGTCTGGAGCAGGTGCGGGGTAAGGCTGGGTTGCTTCTCTGCCTTAGAGCCAGTGTGCGGAGCAGGTGCAGGGTACGGGCTGCGTTGTTTCTCTGCATTAGAATCAGGGTGCGGAGCAGGTGCGGGGTAAGGGGCTGGGTTGCTTTTCTGCTTTAGAACCAGTGTGCGGAGCAGGTGCAGGGTAAGGGCTGGGTTGCTTCTCTGCATTAGAACCAGAGTGAGGAGCAGGTATGGGGTAAGGGCTGGGTTGCTTCTCTGCATTAGAACCAGTGTGGTGAGCAGGTGTGGGGTAAGGCTGGGTTGCTTCTCTGCATTAGAGCCAGTGTGCGGAGCAGGTGCAGGGTAAGGGCTGGGTTGTTTCTCTGCGTTAGAACCAGGGTGCAGAGCAGGTGTGGGGTAAGGGGCTGGGTTGCTTCTCTACTTTAGAACCAGTGTGCGGAGCAGGTGTGTGGCAATGGCTGGGTTGCTTCTCTGCATTAAAACTAGTTTGCGGAGCAGGTGTGCGGAAAGGGCTGAATTGCTTCTCTCTCTTAAGGACAAGACTGTCTTGCGCACAGGTGTAAACCAATAACTGTACAGGTGAGAACGTGTCTGTGAGACCTGTGTCCCTTTATGCTGAAGGCTTATGGACGGCTCAAGCTCGCTGTGTGCAGAAGTGACCTCACCTAGTCATACAGAAAGGACTCATTGTTTTCGGTCAGATCAATGGCTGATGTGCATATGGCTCGTCCCCTCTGTAATGACTCGACTGAGGTATAAAATGGTAGGCGCATTAGCGTTAATATGTCCATGCTTCACTTTTTTAGTGCCTGTGTTCTGGAATAAGGTAATAAAAAAGGGAGTTGCACAGGGCACTTACATTAGACAGCTATACTCCGATCATAGAGGATTCATGTTCCCGAAGATCAAATACCCATGTTCATTCCTGCACATCCATGATTTTGGATCGGCTGGTCCACCACCTGTCAGCTGCACAACTTGTCTTCCATCTTATAATAAAATCACCTCATTCCTGCCTGCCCTGGAATCAACAGTCCGGTCCCTTCTTGCACTCATTTTGAACCTCACGTCGGTAAAGTGGATAGAGAACTGAAATTACAGAATTCTCTATTGTTGTAAGGTACCAAACTGTCAACTCTCTGTACGACGATCATTTTCATTGTGCGTTAATATTCGCATTTAAAGGTTTCTAATAAAATACAAATTTATGAATTGGAACCTGGAGGCGTCTCCAGTAAGGACATTTGGACAGAAGTCATGGGGTTGCTTGGTGAATTTCATGAGTGTGGTTTTCTGTCCTACAAAGAGACCAGGCCAGTGCCCGTTGCCAACTACCTTGTGCAAAGCAGTCCAACCTCCATCAGGACATCCATTGTGTACCCGAGACTGTGAGTGCCCAGGAGTGCAGAAGTGCTGCACCCCATTGTGCAACCAGGAGTGTACGGATCCCATAATAGGAAAGAGGAACACGCAATGTGTAGGATTCGGAGCTCAGAGCACTCACCGGGTGACCATGTGAGCGCCCAGCGGACACACACACACTGTAGCACCATTAATCGTCATGTTTCTGGACTTACTGGGGCTTACTGTGGGGGCATGGCCAGGGTTTATTGAATCACTTCTGGTGCCCTCCATACATAAATATCCCTGATCGAGCCATTGGGAGGTTCTTGTAGACACCTGCATGATTCGCTGATACAGAAAGGAATGTGATGTTTTGGAAAGTTTGTTGAAACTTTTGAATCTATATAATATTCTGTCATATAATGGAAGGAATAGCTTGGTGGAGTTCGCTGCTGCTGCTGTTTAACTCTGTTTGTGGTATTTACTAAATGGCACATACATGTGACTGAACGGGATGTTTAATGACTCATTTAAGGCCAAACCTATGTCAGCTATAAAAATCCTCCGCCATCACAATCTACCCCCTATACACATTCGTAACGGTTTACATTTGTGTGACATAGCTCATAAAACGTCACCAAGTGACGGCTTCCACTCTAGGGTTTCAGACTAAGATTATTTCTATTTTGGGAGATCCTACTGAGGTCTTTTATTGCCAGACACCTTTGAGACAGTTACAGTTAGCTGTGAAAGACCCCAGTGTGAAATCTAGACGGCTCGTAACCCGGGCCGGGAAGGCAAAGCTGGACCCGATGGGGGCTCTGGTAAAACGCCATCCGGAGGCGGGCTGTCCTCCCCCTCCCCAATTTACATTACGGCTAGGGAGGGAGCGACCAGGATTGGTCCCTCAAGGGCGAGCATGCTAGAGTGAGTAGGGGATAAAGAGGGCCAGCGGGCCACAAGCAAACACAACCACCCCCCTCGCAAAGGAGTTTGTAGGGCCAATGGGTGGGGTTTCGTTAGACAAGGTTTCATAAATCTGAGGTCCCCGGGTTATCACCTGGAGGACGCGGTACACCTTACTGGGGTAGGAATGGACATGTTTCTGCTGAACATTGCAAGGGTGCTGGAACAGATGAGGTTCAACTGAGAGCGAAAGGTGGGTCCGGGGTAGCGGGGAGCTCCCTCCGGTCGGGAAACCATAGGTAGTGTGGCAGAACAAACAAAAGGAAGGTAGTAAAAAGAGAGAACTTACTAAAAGGTAGATAGAAGGATGCCTCGCGGAAGGGGCACTTAGGGAGCCAAGGGGCGCTTGCCGCCATAGAAAGAGTAGATGTGATGCTCCCGCAGGACCCTTGGGATGCCTCACAGCAGGGGTACCGAGGGAGAAAGATGCAGGGATTCAGCCTCAGGAAAGATAGAGTAGATGCTCAAGTAAGGTCCTTGGGACCCCTGAGAGCAGGGAGGGCCCACGAAAGGGTACGGGGCAAACGGGACGGCACTTGCAGCCAGGGCAGGTCCAGACGGACACCCTCCAAGTCGGTAGCAAGTTGAAGCCTAGACCCGTGAATCAGAAGCCCAAACAAGGGGTCCCTCCCCTCCCAGGAAATTGAGGAGGCTCGGTTCATACTGCATGCAAAGAGAAATGTAAATGTATAGCATGGACATTGAATGAACAGTTGATATGACCATGAAGGTTGCAAAATGTGTAAACATGTGATGTTGAATAAACTGCGACCTTTTAAGGCCCAAAAGCACATTGTCAGTGGTGATTTAAAGTTTAAAAGGGAACACAGTTTGGTTGGAAGCGGGCAGGAAAGAAGGGGGTGTCACCTACTCTCCATCAAATTATCTGAGCTGTGAGATGTGTGGTGCAAAAGCGACGCAACTCTTTAAGAAATATGGGCCAGATTGTTTTGTGTGAAAGTTATTCTGCAAGAATAATCTGTTCAAAACCACAGCAACATAGTTTTGGAGTTCTTTTCATCCTCAAGCGTAATATGTAAGACTGCACTGTCCCTGGATGCGCGAAGGCACACCTTTAAACAAGTGTTTAGGACACCAACAGGGTGTAACGCCCTGAACGTCTCAGGATCGTTTAACAGACACGATAATGAGGACGCAACCACTTGTGAAGGGTTAGTTATTTTAATGAAGGCAAAAACAATACAAAGACTAAACAAAAGTTATAGTCACTGGAATCCTCCAGGCTAAGTACGTTACCAGCCCACAGCACGGATGGTCCTAACCGTCCTCTGCATATACGCCGATCCCGGCGTATGCCAACAGAGGGCAGAAATGAAATGGCCGAAAATGCCAATCGGTAGGCTGTGAGGGGCACGAAGAGTGTTGGGGAGAATTGAGGAGTCAGGGAAACACCCAGCCGGGGTCTCTACCTGAAGGGAGCAGCCGCTCAACCTCTTCCTCAGACTGCACCGGGACGCGGAGTCACCTCCTGGTGATGCGTCACCGATACCCCAATCCAAAGCAAGAAGACTGAACCGAGAGCAGCCGCTCGATCGATCCTGTGGACTTCCGAGTCTGTAACGCGGCAAACACCTCCTGGTGTGCGTTACAGCTGGCAGTCCCTGGATCTCTGGTCGGGCTGGGAGTTACGACTCCAACAAGCAAAAGCGCCACTGCGCTTTGACTCAGCCGAGTCAAAAAAGCGAAGCTCAATGGTTGACCGGTAGAGCTTCCGGGTCCTTCACAGGTGACGATGGGGCAAGACACGGCCCAGGGAGTAACGACTCGACCTACCTCCGTTCTTGCCTTACTGGAGCTCCACTCCGGAACACTGCTCTTCACTAAGCAGGTACGTCGGTGTAAACACAATATCCGACAGCGTTGTACCTCCCGGTTCCTCCCTTTATAGGGCGTGTTGTCCTTGAGTTATGTAACAGCTCTCCTGTTTACATAAGGGCGTGTTTTCCTTGAGTTATGTAACAGCTCTCCTGTTTACATAATGGCGTGTTTTCCTTGAGTTATGTAACAGCTCTCCTGTTTACATAAGGGCGTGTTTTCCTTGAGTTATGTAACAGCTCTCCTGTTTACATAACCTCTCAACCGCTAAGCATCCTGGGAGATGTAGTCCGTTTTCGCTGGTTACCGTTTTCCTCCCCTCGCATGACAGGAATTCTTGACACAGGGGTGCTGCGTCTTATTAACAAAAAAGTTGTAATATACTCCTCAAACATGATAGACCCAAACTAATCCTCATGTATCAGATGGCAGTCACTAGGAGACAGCTGTCACTCAGTGGACTTAGAGTCTTTAAGAGGCCTTATTGGTTTCTATATTCAAGCCTGGGCAGATCCTCTAGACCTATAGCCAATCCAAAATCTGACTACTAAATCCTCAGCAGCATTCCAGTATTTGTATGATTATAGTGCTCCCTCAGTTAATTCACCGGGAACAAAATGGGTTTAACCCCAATAGGACCCCACCCCTGATCATAAGGAGGGTATAAAATGAATCGAAGCTCCCCCTCTAACATGGTCCAAATCCGCTTGCTTAGGCTTCAAGCTAGAAAACCCATTGATACCCTGAGATGGAACTTCCTCTTCCAAGTACTGCCTAGGTTTCTTTTCAGGAAGCAAGCCTTGTAGATGATCAGGCAAATTTACACAGACCCTACGGCCAGAGTCTGAGTGGGTAGAATGATATGGCGCCCGTTAAGTGTTGGCAGATGGGCCTGCCGAGGATGCCCTCTCTCCCCTGTGCTGTTTGCACTAGCCATAGAGCCCGTGATGCATGGCTAGCTCAAGAGGGTCTTACATGAGGCATTCCTCTTGCCGACCAGACACATGCTATGTCACTGTATGATGATGATATCTGGTTATGCATCAAGGGTATCAAGGGGGATCTTTCTGCAGCAAAGGGCTCCCCCCTGCCGTATTCTCCTTACACACCTTACTCAGCGTGAAATATCACACCCAGCATACACCTCTCTGACCAAACCTCCCCTCTTCCTTACCACAGGCTCCCCGACCCAAGGTTCAGCCTGTTCTGGTGATTGTGTCTCTTTTATTTTAATTAAAAAGTGAATTCTGTACAGTTTCATACATGCTCTATTTGGCAGCTGGTAGAGCAATTAGATCCCACCCTCTGGATGGCTCCTCTCATGAGATTAAGATTCATGTAAATCCCTCACCAATGCCCTATGTAATAAACTGGATATTACGCCAAATTATTGCTAATTGTCTGAATATCAAATGCCAATAAAGATAAAATTGAAAAATGTAAGCATTAGACAGCTAGTGGAAGAGACCAGGAAGCTTGTCAGGATTTCCCCAATACCAAGGATGAGATTAGCATAAAAGCCCAGAGCAGGCATCCAGTGCTCAATGTAGGGTTTAGACGCTGCTCAGCTGTGGCACCAAGGATTCCTAAAAATATTTAGGCCCTGATTTAAAATTTGGCAGACAGGTACTATCTCACAAACGTGATGAGTTTCCTCTCCATCTTATTACAAGTGCATTACATCCTATGGCACTTGTTATAAGGCACAAAAGATATCCCCCGCATTTGTAACTAAGTATTCGTCCATCAAACTCGAAATCAGGCCTTTTGTGATTCACTGTCTTTGACATATATTGCTGTAAAATGAGCCTAGAGTCAAAGCTGATAGAAAATAAAGCAAACCACAATAAGATGTAAATCCTAATTGCACACTTTCAATTACTTTCCTTGGGATGCCAAAATCTGATCACATTGTTTCTGTCGTATCTTATCTCTTATGGTTGGATTATCATAGGTACCCCATCTTTTCCCTTGTGCATGCATACAGCCATCCCTCCTGTCTTCACTCCTGTCCCAGGCACTTCAAATAACCCCAAGAATTGGTGTTTCAGTGCAAGTTAAACAATTAGGTTGAGAAATCTAAGGCCCACCAACATCATGAATAACAAGAATAAAATAGGTTTTTCTGCTTGTAAATTGACTTTGGTATGGCCATGGGCCTATTTTGGGAGGCCCTAATCCATCTGCCTCACTTTAGAACCTAGCCTGATCCCAAGAGAGCAGACCTCCAGTGAGGAGGATGGCGTAGTAGGGGGCTATTATGAAATTTGGCTATATGTTGCATTCTGCAGCACTGTCTTCTGAGTGCATTCGGGCTAAATGCCATACTTTCGGGAGGCTATTTTAACAAGGATGTCCTTAAGCATTCCAATACTTCAGCATCTGACACAGTCCCAAGGAGTAATTATTTTTAACAGCCGCACATCATGTGCCCGAAATGTGAAAAAAAGAGTTGTGCGGGCATTAGAAACACTGGCAAAGCCATGTTTGCCGCAGTTTGCATGTTAGGACGAACCTCAGAAAATGCGACCGCCTAATGGCTGTCTGAGGCTGGTGGAATGTTATGTTATCAGTATTTGTATCGAGCTTATTCTGCCACTGGCATGCTCTTGTAGCGATTATGAAAGTCTGGAGACCTTCCAACTGGTTCTGGTGTTACCATTGCAGCTTGGAATCTGATTCAGCATGAGATCTTGTGGTTTGGGATTGAGTTCTCATCATGTTCTCTGTTAAGTAAGCATGTCTTATCCATCACACTCTGAGTGATTTAAGTGTTTAAGGGAGTCACGTCTTCTAGGTTGATGGACATGTCCACTGGATATGTGTGTCTGTGTGGTGTTTCTTGGGAGTGTGCTGTATTTCCCTGTGGTGCATGCTGTGGGATACGCTTGTAGCTGGATAAATCTGATGTACTCTGCTAGAAGCTAGTGCATTAACTATAATAGTGAGACAGGATTTTGTGAACACGTGATAGTCAACTGTTACACACCTGTGCTGCCTGCATAGTGCTCCATCTAACACTTTCTGGTGAGACAAGTGAAAATGAGCCATCAGAGTATGAGGTTCCCAGAGACTGGACACTGTTCAGTCATCTTTGTACTTTTATACATGTAAAAGCTCCAAACAAGCACACGTTTAGTCTCCAAGGTTCACCAGATAATTAGTTTTGCATGTCCATTCACCGTCTCCTCTGATACACTGCAAGGTGTGGAAGAAGGTGTTATCCCTGAGTGTGACCCTGTAGTTATTGCTGCATGTCCATTCACTGTCTTCTCAGACGCACTGCTAGGTGTGGAACAAGGTGCTATCTCCGAGTGTGACCCTGGTGTGATTGTTGAATACCAATTCAGTGTCTCCTATGATGCACTGCTAGGTGTGGAGGAAGGTGCTATCTCTGAGTGTGACCCTGTAGTTATTGCTGCATGCCCATTCACTGTCTCCTCTGACGCACTGCTAGGAGTGGAGGAAGGTGCTATCTCTGAGTGTGACCCTGTAGTTATTGCTGCATGCCCATTCACTGTCTCCTCTGACTCACAGCTAGGAGTGGAGGAAGGTGCTATCTCTGAGTGTGACCCTTGTGTGATTGTTGAATACCAATTCAGTGTCTCCTATGATGCACTGCTAGGTGTGGAGGAAGGTGCTATCTCTGAGTGTGAGCATGTGGTTATTGTTGCATGCCCATTCACTGTCTCCTCTGACGCACTGCTAGGAGTGGAGGAAGGTGCTATCTCTGAGTGTGACCCTGTAGTTATTGCTGCATGCCCATTCACTGTCTCCTCTGACGCACTGCTAGGAGTGGAGGAAGGTGCTATCTCTGAGTGTGACCCTGTAGATATTGCTGCATGCCCATTCACTGTCTCCTCTGACGCACTGCTAGGTGTGGAGGAAGGTGCTATCTATGTATTTGACCCTGTAGTTATTGTTGTACGCCCATTCACTGCCTCCTCTGACGCACTGCTAAGTGCAGAGGAAAGGGCTGTCAGAGTGTGACCCTGTAGTTATTGTTGCATGCCCATTCACTGCCTCCTCTGACACACTGCTATGTGTGGAGGAAGGAGCTATCTCCGAGTGTGACCCTGTAGTTATTGTTGCACGCCCATTTACTGCCTCCTCTGACGCACTGCTAGGTGTGGCGGAAGGAGCTATGTCTGAGTGTGACCCTGTAGTTATTGTTGCATGCCTATTCACTGTCTCATCTGACGAACTGCTAGGAGTGGAGGAAGGTGCTATCTCTGAGTGTGACCCTGTAGTTATTGTAGCATGTCCATTCACTGTCTCCTCTGACACACTGCCATGTGTGGAGGAAGGTGCTATCTCTGTGTGAGACCCTGTAGTTATTGCTGCATGCCCATTCACGGTCTGCTCTAACTCATTGCTAGAAAAGGAGGAAGGTGCTATCTGTGAGTGTGACCCTGTAGTTGTTGTTGCATCTCCATTCACGGTCTCCTCTGATGCACAGCTAGGAGTGGAGGAAGGTGCTATCTCTGAGTGTGACCCTGTAGTTATTGCTGCATGCCCATTCACGGTTTCTTCTGATACACTGCTAGGAGTGGAGGAAGGTGCTATCTCTGAGTGTGACCCTGTAGTTGTTGTTGCATGCCGATTCACTGTCCTCTCTGACGCACTGCTAGGAGTGGAGGAAGGTGCTAACTCTGAGTGTGGCCCTGTAGTTATTACTGTATGTCCATTCACGGTCTCCTCTAACGCACTGCTAGGAGTGGAGGAAGGTACTATCTCTGAGTGTGACCCTGTAGTCATTGTTCCTTGCTCACTCACTGTCTCCTCTGACGCACTGCTAGGAGTGGAGGAAGGTACTATCTCTGAGTGTGACCCTGTAGTTGTTGTTGCATGCATATTCACTGTCTCCTCTGACACACTGCTAGGAGTGGAGGAAGGTGCTATCTCTGAGTGTGATCCTGTAGTTATTGCTGTACAGCCATTCACGGTCTCCTCTGATGCACTGCTAGGTGTGGAGGAAGGTGCTATCTCTGAGTATGACCCTGTAGTTATTGCTGTATGTCCATTCACGGCCTCCTCTGACGCACTGCTAGGAGTGGAGGAAGGTACTATCTCTGAGTGTGACCCTGTAGTCATTGTTCCTCGCTCACTCACTGTCTCCTCTGACGCACTGCTAGGAGTGGAGGAAGGTACTATCTCTGAGTGTGACCCTGTAGTTGTTGTTGCATGCATATTCACTGTCTCCTCTGGCACACTGCTAGGAGTGGAGGAAGGTGCTATCTCTGAGTGTGACCCTGTAGTTATTGCTGCATGCCCATTCACAATCTCTTCTGACGCACTGCTAGGTGTGGAGGAAGGTGCTATCTATGGATTTGACCCTGTAGTTATTGTTGCACGCCCATTCACTGCCTCCTGTGACGCACTGCTAAGTGCAGAGGAAGGTGCTGTCTCTGAGTGTGTCCCTGTCGCTATTGTAGCATGCCCTTTCACGGTCTCCTCTGACGCACTGCTAGGTGTGGAGCAAATGCACAATAGCATCCGGCCTTGCACTGATCTAATGTCTGTTACCTCTGTAGGAAACAACTCTAACTTAAGATGTTATTACAAACATACTCTCTCTGCTTTTCTGAGGCAAGGGTTGGAGACAGAAAATAGAAACAAAAGGAAGGTTAATCCTATTCACTGTTATAAAATCTTAATTGAAAAAATGAAGGGCCACATGTCTCAAAAATCCATTTTACATTCCTTAAATAGCGAATTTTAGGTAATCGTTATTGAAGGAACACAAAATGGTATGTAAGAAAATAGCGATTACCTGAGAGCGAATCCTAAAGATTTGCAATCGAAATTAGGTAATTGCTATTAGCTAATACTACTCCATACGTTCCCATGGGTCTAAAGGCCCATAGGTTATGAACGGTTTTGCATTAGCTAATTTGCAATTACCTAATTAGTAATCGCAAATACGGTATTGCAAAACCAAGGGTGTCTGGGGTCCAAAGGCCCCACTGAAGCACCCCTCAAAAGAGTTTGCACATCGAGTTCATACATGCCCTAGGGCCATGTGTGCACTACATGGTACTTTAAAAAATGCATTTTTGTGCATTTTACAAAATTTCATACGGTCACAATCGACTTGTAGTCGATGGTAACCGCATTTCCTAAATGCACAGTTTGCATCTAGAAATTGCTTGGTACATGTGCTTACAGAATCGCAAATTGTGAGTCCCTATTTGCAGTCGCAATTTTATGTAATCGCCATATTTGGCGATTACCCAAAATTGCTACTACAAACCCTTGATACATCTTTTTTGATGGCTAGTTTGCATTCACAAATGGTCGAATTTAGCGATTCGCACAGTTTGCCAATGCAAAATGATTTCATACATGTGGCCCAAAGTCATTTCAACATTGTGGTGTGCCAACAAGAAACTAGTCTAAGGGTCCCCAAAGAGGACAGAAGGAAACATGTGAGAAAAACTCAGCTGAATAGGATCAGAGAGTATAACGTAAATCCAGAAGCGTATCTAAAGCATAAAAGAATGTTACTGAAGACGGGCGTGCGAACACAATGGATGCATTGTAGCATTTGGCACAAACAAATTGCATTTTACAAGAAGTATCACAACACAAACAATGCCTTCTGCTTACTAGTAAGTTATGTTTTTTATGGTATGATATGATATTTTATGTTATGTGAATTTCTAAAGTGGTTTGCTGGCCCAGGAGAGGGGCTTCCGGGCGCTGATCATTGATGTGACAAGGCAGAAAAAAGTGTGCCCGGGCATCATAGAGAGGCTGAGAGCAGCAGGCCTTGGACAGCTTCTGAAAGCTCGAGTGGTATGAGATCTTTCTTGACTGAAGAGGCAGATAGTCCAGAAGGCCGGAGCCAGTCTCGAAAGGGGTGTCCTCCCATCCTGGCCCTCCTGATGAGAAGGCTGGAGCCAGACTCGGAAGGGGCGTCATCCCATCCTGGCCCTCCTGATGAGAAGGCCGGAGCCAGACTCGGAAGGGGCGTCCTCCCATCCTGGCTCTCCTGATGAGAAGGCCGGAGCCAGACTCGGAAGGGGCGTCCTCCCATCCCGGCCCTCCTAATGAGAAGGCCGGAGCCAGACTCGGAAGGGGCGTCCTCCCATCCCGGCTCTCCTGATGAGAAGGCCGGAGCCAGACTCGGAAGGGGCGTCCTCCCATCCTGGCTCTCCTGATGAGAAGGCAAGAGCCAGACTCGGAGGGGGCGTCCTCCCTTCCTGGCTCTCCTGATGAGAAGGGCGGAGCCAGACTCGGAGGGGGCGTCCTCCCATCCTGGCTCTCCTGATGAGAATGCCGGAGCCAGACTCGGAGGGGGCGTCCTCCCATCCTGGCGCCAGACTCGGAAGGGGCGTCCTCCCATCCTGGCTCTCCTGATGAGAAGGCCGGAGCCAGACTCGGAAGGGGCGTCCTCCCATCCTGGCTCTCCTGATGAGAAGGCCGGAGCCAGACTCGGAGGGGGCGTCCTCCCATCCTGGCCCTCCTGATGAGAAGGCCGGAGCCAGACTCGGAGGGGGCATCCTCCCATCCTGGCTCTCCTGATGAGAAGGCCGGAGCCAGACTCGGAGGAGGCGTCCTCCCATCCTGGCCCTTCTGATGAGAAGGCCGGAGCCAGACTCGGAGGGGGCGTCCTCCCATCCTGGCTCTCCTGATGTGGGAACAAGGGCCCAATCCAAGTGTGAGCGTGTGAGGCTCCAGTAGGCAGTTATGGCCCAATCAAGGCAGCCACACTGGGGCCCTCCCAAAACAGGGGAAGGAAAATCAACCAACTCCAGTTCTACTTCATTAGACACTGTACACACAAGTGACGGCGACTCAGATAGAACAGAGGGCATTACTAATATCTCCAGCAATGAAAGTATTTTTTTATTGGAGGTCAGGAGAATAAAGAAGGGAAATACACAGAACCGCAGACCAGTACAAGGAGAAAAACAAGGAGGGGAAAACGAGGGGGTAAGGGAAACAGAACGTCCCGGGGTGAGAACCAGATCATGGAACATGAGAAAATAAATGATGTATGTGTTATGAATTTAACTGATGTCGATTTAACTGATGATATGTTGTCTGTGCTGTCCAAAGGAATGAGCTTTTGTCCCAGTAGCACTGGTGACATTTGTGAAACAAAAATAGAGCTATTTAAATTTATCAGACGTATCAAACTAAAAAAACATTTTGAAATGAACAAATGCATGAATAAAAATATTCAACAAAATCTTGGCTTATTGATATCCGATGAGCAATCAATACAGGATATTTTAGACACCAGGCTGTTATTATCTCTAACGGACAGTGAAGATGAGGCTATAACATCAGACATAATTATGAGAGACTTGAACATCAATACCGACTACAGTATTTCGAGCAATCTAAAAGAAAAATCCAAATGGACCCCTACACTCACAGCAGGCAACAATATAGACCTTTTCGACAAATTAGTAACCTCGGATTTGGACAAACATGATAATAAAAACACCGTTTCCCGAATGAAAAAAGATAACATCACACATAAAGAGAAGGCAGCACTTAGAACACTCAGTGAGAATAGGGACATAATTATCAGAGAGGCGGATAAAGGAGGAAATATGGTGATTATGCGCAGTACGGATTATGAGCAAGAGATACAATCACAACTAAACGATGTGGGATGCTATGAGAGACTAACAGGCAACCCCATTTGGACACTAATTAACTACATTAATACCCAACTGAGACGATGGCATGGACAGGGATTATTAGACGACAATGAGTTAATGTATTTGAAAGTAGACCGACCTAGATATCCTTGTATCTACACGGTACCTAAAGTACATAAGAACCTTCCCTTTCCCCCTGGTAGACCCATCATATCTGGAATAGATGGACCAACTGAAAGGATATCGGAATACGTTGATATTTTTTTAAAACCATTAGTGACAAATCTACCATCATATATAAGGGACACTAAACATATTTTGGGTACCCTAGCGGATCTATGCTGGGATGACAGCATGACAATTGTAACATTAGATGTAACAGCACTTTACACTAGTATCAAAAGGGACATCGGTATAACAGCAGTGAAGAGGATGTTAAACAGAAGGGCAGCCAGCTCCTGGAATCACACAGAGATGTTGATAGAGATGGTTGAACTGATACTAGATAATAATGTGTTCCTCTTCAAGGAGCAATGGTACAGACAAATACGAGGAGTCGCAATGGGCTCCAGATTTTCACCCTAGTATGCCAACCTTTTTATGGGCTGGTTCGAGGAGATGGAAATCTGGGGCCCACTAGGCTCAAAATGGAACGACTCAATTCTGTTCTGGGGTCGACACATAGATGATTGCATCATGATTTGGACAGGTACCCAATCGAAACTGTTGGGTTTCTTTGAATTCCTCAATGATAATGAATATAACATCAGGTTTACTATGGAACATAGCAAGACCAATATTTCCTTTCTAGACGTGGAATTCTACATTTATGACAATAAGATACACAGCAGATTATACAGGAAAGCAACAGCATGCAACTCCTTGCTACATGCAAGTAGTGCACATCCATACCATCAAATACGTTCAATCCCATATGGAGAACTAATAAGAACTAGACGCAACTGCAGCAATGATGAGGAATTCCAAGCTCATAAAAAAGGGGTCTTGACGAGATTTAAGAACAGGGGTTACAGTAAGACATTACTAACCAGAGCGGAGCAGAGAATTGATAAAGTGACACAGAAGGACACATTAAAAGACAAACCTAAACAGAGAGAACAAAATGAGAAGATCAGACTAATCACAGGTTATAACAACTGGTCGGTGATTCTGAGAAAAAGCCTGAACAAACACTGGCATCTACTCAAGTCAGACAACACTTTAAAAGAATTTATTACGGACAAACCAAACATAACATTCAGAAGAGGGTTTTCTTTGAGGAACATACTCAGCCCCAGTTACCCTAAACCCATCAAGAAAATGAATTGGTTGAGTAAACGGACAGAGGGTTTCTATATATGCGGACACTGTAGCACATGCAAATGGGCAGATGACAAAAAAACAGAGTTTGTAGGACCAGGGGACAAAAAATTCAAAATTCATACCAATATCAACTGCATGACTAAATTTGTAATATACATAATCGAATGCAAATGCCTAAAACAATATGTCGGTAGCACGATTAGACCACTGAGAGAAAGAATAGGGGAACATAAAAGGGCAGTCAAACAGGGAGACATGAGATATCCCCTAGCAGCACACATGTCAATCTGCTCCACACAATCTTCAAATCGGAACTTTAAGTTTTACGGAATAGAACATGTCCCTAGTAACCCAAGGGGAGGCAACAGGGAACTCACACTAAGACAGAAAGAGGCCCTTTGGATTCTTAAACTTCATAGTGTAGAACAGGGTCTTAATATAGACCATGAACTACATTATTTCCTGGGGAAATAATATACCGTTGCTCATGTTTTCTGATAAACACTGAATATCACAGCGAACCAATTCCTGCTCCTCTAACATGTGATAAAATTTGATTACGTAATATTCATATTCATCACAATATTTTGTACCTAATACTAGAATGGAACTATTACTATGATTAATAGACAGACAACTTTATTGTAACAGCAATTCATGGTTGATACGGTTATACTGTGTTGAGCCCATCTGACAGACATATTGAGTCAAATATACATTATGAAATGGATCCAGACGTTAACATTCTGTTTGATATATATTTGATGTCCAATTTTCTTTCAAATTGGTAACCTTGGCTCCCATATTCTCTGCTGTACTTTCAAATTGTGATTGCTTTAATTAACAGGTTTCAATGAACAGTATGTCATAATAATGTTCGAATAGGCTTTAATGCAACCAATCTTAAAGCTCCTCTTTGTAATGAGTCTAATTGATGGAGAGACCTCTCGAAACGATATTTTCACCGACTTTCACCAATTTGCATGGGGCACAGAAATTAGCTTGTCTTCTGATGCTACATATATAGGATAATCGGATTAATGACTTATATTTAGCTTTGGTTATAACATTTCAAGATGGCCACCAAATTCTCATTAGCCATTCTTAGCCCGTCTTCCATTTCGCGCATTGACTTGGGAAACGGGATTTCTACACCAAACGGGATCACACGACGTTGTTTACCAACTTCAAATACAGAACGAGCGCACTCGACTCCGGACACACTCGACAGGCGTCACGCAAATACCAGCATAACAGTGATATAAGGTGAGCTTTCGGCTAACAGATACCGTGACTTCACACAAGTTAAGTCGTTACGGACCGTGAATGGGAAAAGGATCAGCCATGGCTTGGGGCTCTGTGACTAACACGATGGAGGGAAGTTAGCTAGTAAAAAGTTTTTTCAAGGGAGACTAGAGTCTTGTCACGATATGAGAACGAGTTAGATTTTAATCTCGGATAACTTTAAACTACTATTTGTCCTATGTGGGACGTTATGAGAAGAACGGTACGATATAATTTGCCAATCACTTTGAATTTTGATAGAGGGTGAGATGATTTAACTACAATCCCCCAACAGTTACATAGCGCTAAAATTTATTTGGTCAGTTATAAGTATATTCTTTTCGCACAGATTAGTTACCAACCACTTCTAATTGGAGCTCCTCTTATATAATTTTTCAGCATTGAGCAAAAATACGGAAATTTTGACAAGAGTGACGCCGTCATATTGGAAACAATCTGCGGTTTGGAATTATCACCGCTTACTAAGTATGTTTTATTTTATTAAATAGATATATGTATATATACACAGATGACAGGATTTTGAGCTCATCTGACGCGTTTTCATTGTTACTTGTGTTTCAACTTTTTCAGATGCTACATATAATCTGAAAATAGGTAGATATAATTTAAAATACATTCTTTTAAATCACGGTGGTCACGATAACACCAGGGGGAAAGGAAAAAAATGCTTCACTCGATCATAGTCACTCTAAGCACCTAAGTTTGACCGTGAGCATATACACAAACGTAGCACTTCACTTGCGAATGATACTATCAACGACTCACTGCTCATCACATATCAATGATGGTATAGTCTAACCTCTCACACCACCACAACTTACCACCAGCTCTCTCCATTTCTATTAGGATCATAGACAAATCCATGTTCTTTTGTTTTACAGATCTTAACATGTGTTCTTACCTGTTCACTCTTACGTATGATATAATTCTATACAGATATTGTTAGTTTTTACACCGGTAGTTGTTTCCCATCACTTGGGTGTTGTGGACTTTTTTGCATATAACTTCTAAAGTTACAAAGGACATATACTTTTCTTTGTTTTCTTATTTTTATTCACATGTAACACAGCCTTGAAAAAGTCGCGGGACCAATCTCCCACCAAGCGACGAAACACGTGTTGGCTTGTGGATGCTTAAGACTGACTAAAGAGAGTCATTCCAATAAAAGAACAACCAAGAAGAAGAAGGACTAATTTCTGTTTTATGTACATGTCTACTTGTAACACACGCTATACTCATTAGCAATATATAAATTAAACGTGTGCTAAGGATTGATTTCCACACTGGGGCCCTGCTTGTAAAGCGTCCTTACGAGCGAGACATAGAGCTCTGAACTGTGCACGCGTCTCGATGGGCAGCCAATGAAGCTTGCCGAGGAGTCGAGAAACGGAGCAGACTTTGGGCCAGAAGGAATTTACTCACTCGAGCTCCCGCTGAGTATTCCCATTGGCATTTGGGGCACCTGCCCGCTGTGCTCATGGGTAAAGCCATGTGTGACCTCCGGCGCTCTCTCTGCTGTACCCTCATCATCTTGCTGGTGTGCTCTCCTGAACGTATATCAAGAGCGAGACTGGAGTCCAGGGGCTCTCCCAGAGGCCTCTCTGCTCAGTATGTACTCCTCGCGCTTCCTGCAATGGAGACATGGCCTCGCGCATCACACAGGTGTCCTCTCACTGCAGAAGGCGAAAATGAGGCACGCGCATTCAGATGGCTTCGATTTTGTTCTTATGATTTTATATTAAATTCGAAACTTTTTTTTACAGTGAATGTAAAGCCAGGAAAGTGTAGGATCGATCGAGCACCATGTTTTGCGCCAGATCGGAAGAACTGCGGCACTGACGGTGACTGCCCCAGGGATCAGAAGTGCTGCCAGGTGCACTGCAGATACAAGTGCACGAAGCCTGTGACAGGTACATGTGTTTCGATGTTGAACTGTCTGATGTTGGTGTAAAATAATGACTTGTATCTCAGCTGAGCCTGACCTTGAAAGGGGCGGTCTCATCCTGCACGTGCGAAAAGCCCTACTTGTAATATTCACGATACTGCCTTACTTCTTCTACCTGGAACATGGAACTGAGTGCCCAGAGTGAACATCTGCCGAGAAGCTCCTACATGTGTACTTCTTATGCGTGCTACACAACTGGCCACAGGAACAATTCTAGGTTTATGATTTATGTTAAACGCTCCTTCCTCAAGAGAGTGTGAGGGAATGCACCGAGCTGCACTAACAGGGTTCACTTTGGTAAAAGTTGGTAGAAGATCACGTCCAGATGTGGTCAGCTCTGCAGGTACAGGCAGCCTTGCAGTGTAGCTCTGCCATGCTTGCTCACCCTGGAGTGTGGCTTGCTTGCGGATGATCTCCTTCATCCCTGAAGGGATGTGCTCCACATTTGCACATCACTGACCAGGCCACGTGCAGGGGCCTCAGGAAGAAGCTCCCGCAGACCCCTGGCTGACCATCTTGTGCCTCAAGCATCCACTCAGAGGGTCCGAATAAGTCTTACACTCTTATAATTTCAACTCCTTTTTTAGACTCCGCCTGTGAGAGCGCTCCTTCTACCTATGCAGGTGGAGGGTCACCGTCCTATATGTAATAATAATCATGTCAATACTCACGGTAGAGCCGTCGCTCAGATCTACAATCGGAAACATTATTTAATCATATTTGCTCAATGATCCGGTTGAAGTGGCTGCAATATCTGAATAAACAATGACTTCCAAATTTCTAAGAATGGAATTTTTGGGGTTCACTACCCAAAACATTAATCACCATTCATAAACCTGTGCATGGGAAAATGTATTTGCGATCAGCTGATAAGAGGGCATCAGCACATGTCTGAGCGTGGACTTTGGTGTACAGTAAACAGCCAACATGTGAACTCCTTGTGCAGTCTGTTGATTCCAACAGCTGGCCCTCGCCCAGCCTGCACCTCCCTTCCTAATGGATCTGCTTGTGCAGTCTGTTGATTCCAACAGCTGGCCCTCGCCCAGCCTGCACCTCCCTTCCTAATGGAACTGCTTGTGCAGTCTGTTGATTCCAACAGCTGGCCCTCGCCCAGCCTGCACCTCCCTTCCTAATGGAACTGCTTGTGCAGTCTGTTGATTCCAACAGCTGGCCCTCGCCCAGCCTGCACCCCCCTTCCTAATGGATCTGCTTGTGCAGTCTGTTGATTCCAACAGCTGGCCCTTGCCCAGCCTGCACCTCCCTTCCTAATGGAACTGCTTGTGCAGTCTGTTGATTCCAACAGCTGGCCCTCGCCCAGCCTGCACCTCCCTTCCTAATGGAACTGCTTGTGCAGTCTGTTGATTCCAACAGCTGGCCCTCGCCCAGCCTGCACCTCCTTTCCTAATGGAACTGCTTGTGCAGTCTGTTGATTCCAACAGCTGGCCCTCGCCCAGCCTGCACCTCCCTTCCTAATGGAACTGCTTGTGCAGTCTGTTGATTCCAACAGCTGGCCCTCGCCCAGCCTGCACCTCCCTTCCTAATGGAACTGCTTGTGCAGTCTGTTGATTCCAACAGCTGGCCCTCGCCCAGCCTGCACCTCCATTCCTAATGGAACTGCTTGTGCAGTCTGTTGATTCCAACAGCTGGCCCTCGCCCAGCCTGCACCTCCCTTCCTAATGGAACTGCTTGTGCAGTCTGTTGATTCCAACAGCTGGCCCTCGCCCAGCCTGCACCTCCCTTCCTAATGGAACTGCTTGTGCAGTCTGTTGATTCCAACAGCTGGCCCTCGCCCAGCCTGCACCTCCCTTCCTAATGGAACTGCTTGTGCAGTCTGTTGATTCCAACAGCTGGCCCTCGCCCAGCCTGCACCTCCTTTCCTAATGGAACTGCTTGTGCAGTCTGTTGATTCCAACAGCTGGCCCTCGCCCAGCCTGCACCTCCCTTCCTAATGGAACTGCTTGTGCAGTCTGTTGATTCCAACAGCTGGCCCTCGCCCAGCCTGCACCTCCCTTCCTAATGGAACTGCTTGTGCAGTCTGTTGATTCCAACAGCTGGCCCTCGCCCAGCCTGCACCTCCCTTCCTAATGGAACTGCTTGTGCAGAAAGTTGATTCCAACAGCTGGCCCTCGCCCAGCCTGCACCTCCCTTCCTAATGGTACTGCTGGCTCATCTTCCCAAGGTTAGACGGTGGGCTTTGGTTTGAGCCAGAATGGTGGGTGTGCACCAGTGCAAAGACCATGGAACTCCCTGTAGCCTGTGAAGCTGTCCTCAACCCTAGTCTCAGTGATCTCCCGAGAGGGACACTGACTGATACAGCCAGTGTGAAGTTCACCACAACTGTGCAATGTGGCTTCTGAGACAAATAAAATGATAAGTGCAATAAAAACATTAAGAAATGAACCTGTGGTTAGAAAGAGGCTGGTGGCCTGGTTTTGATTTCATGGGTAATATGTACTACTATGTGTAAGGAAGTACGTTTCTTCGTATTAAAAGTAAAGCAACTCCAAATGTTAAAATTAAAGCCTAGTAGCCCCCGATAGCCCTGTAATTCCCCACCACGTGCAGAAGTCGAGGATGAACCATACCTGCGTAGATGAGTCACATGGTACTGCTTTTAATGAAATGTAAATGAAAACACTGCAGTTAAATGCCGTCACTTTTTAATGTAGTTTTTCTAGGACAAGCACTTACCGGGCACTTAACATCAGGGTGCTGAAACTAAGACAGTGCGGTGCCGCAAGTCATTTAGATGCTCCGTACTATGTTAGCTTTAAAGCACAGGGATGCAACATATTTACAACAATATGCTGCATCTATGTGCTTCCTCCTGCGCTGGTGCACAAACTACTGCTATGCGTCGGATCCTTTGAACCATGGTGCAAGGATGCCTGCGTCATGGGGAGATAGTTTTTGTGCAGGAAAGGACACCTCCCTGCACTGAAACAATGAATTGAGGGAATTTTCTCTTCCAATGCATGCTGTAGAATGCAGCTTGCTTTGAAAGAGGCAAAAAAGAAGGAGAAATGAAAACATTTCTCCTCATTGCACCTGGCTACGCATTCTGACGCATTTCCAGAATTACGATTGCTCGTAAATCTGGAAATGCATCACTGGACATGGGTGTTGCGTGGGAACACCCACAGCAACACTCATGTCACACACCTAGCACGCAAAGTGTTGCTTAAGAAGGGGCAATATTTACAAGCACAGGTAAAGTCACGCAGGATGGTTTTACGTGTGCTTGTATATGTCACTCAGCTGGTTGTGCTGCAGGTGCGTCATGCAACGTAACGCACCGGCGGCACAAGAGGCTTGTAAATCTGTCCCCAGATGTATGTATCGATGAGCTGCAATCAGAATATTGTTGCATACCTAAATACTGATGATTCCATGGAGAGGCACCTTGAAAACTAAGTGGATCACTGTGACAGTCATACACGCACAGGCAACAACTAAAGGGAGGCACTGCTGGGGTGCACCCAGAGGGGAGTATGGGGCCGCAGACCAGACACACAGAGAATGGACACATCCGAGAGTAAAGAGATGCAAGCACAGACGCAGCAAGCAAGTGAGGCGGGGGAGGTAGCCACTAGGGTGAGGACTACATGAAACTACTCCACCAATAAGAATAGTAATGGACACCATTGTAACCTGTAAGGAAGTGCCATGTATGCAAAGGACAGCCCAGCCAACCAATGGTAATACTTGAAAACTTCATAGGAGCAAGCGACTGAAAGCTGACTCGAAGTGCCCACTCTCTGTGTGTACTTCTTACAGGTATATTTAATGTATATCAACTGCTAAGTACTGTGTTGCGAGGTGACAACAACTCCCAATACTGGAATAAACACAAAGAATCTTTTTGCCAATGCAAAGACTGTATTTTCTAACTAATTGTCCTTCTCAGGCTATCTCTGGAATTTTTCTCAAATGCCTGTTCGCAGGCAGGCCCTTTTATACAAATTAATACAATAATTTATTACACATAGTAAATAATCGTTAACTTGCAAGTTACAGACTTCTAACAATCCTTAATGATAGAGCAATCTTTGGCCTATGACCGCGCTTGTGTTTTATGGTAGATGCAGTTTACTTGAAGTGCGTGCTGGAAACATTGTGGGTCTGAAATCTTTGTGTGCTTGCACCTTAGTTTCTTCCCTGCACCCATTGTTTAATTAAGCACCTGGGTGCTCTGGGCTAATTTGATTATGAACCCATTGTCTAATCAGGCCACAGTCTGATTGACAGCTCGGTGTGTGCCAGGGGACATGTCTGCTGATGTTGTAAATGCTTTCAAGTATGTTAGAGTTGGCCATTAACTGGAAACCCTTTCAAGTTTTCTATGCCACTACATTCTTGAATTAACTTTTCATCTTGTTCTTGTCAGTGTGAGAGTTGGGTTAAACTGGTTCTTAACCATGAACAGCTGTGTGGTTTCTGCTTGGGCTTGAATTGTGTGATATTTTCATATTTCATATTTTATAAAGCATGTTAATTTATTACAACATTCCCCCCCTCTAGTTGATATTTTAACTACTTCATTTAGATTTTGGTCTGTTCTTGGTACCAGGTGATAAATACACGTTGCCCTGGGAATCTAATACTTGTGTTGCTGTCCTAACTGAAAACATCATTCCCGCCTTGGTGCCTATTCTCACAATACATGCCAGAATTACTTGTATTACTCAGAATATTAGTAGTAGGACCATAGTTGTTGGCAACAAGTCCCCCAACAGTCCCGACATCCAGGATGGCAGCAATCCAAACCAGCCACCGAAATAACTATCTGGGGAACCTCCTTCATCTATCACTTTAGTCTGTAAATGATACAGTGTATGTATTGCCTCTGACAAATTTCCATTTTCTGCATCATTTGATGGAATGAACGTTCATTTTCTTGCACACCACTGTCTGCATGGCTGTCATAAGGTCAAGTACATAACAGTGTTGTAGCACTATTATTTGTATGTCATGTAGTTCTTCTTTTATGGCATTGACACCATCGTTAGTAGTGTTGAAGACTTTGAGGAGCTCCCACCTTGAAATCTAGAGCCAATGAGCTGTTGCTTTAGCCTGAACAAACCCCAGTTTGGTGTTAACTGGGCATACAGTAGGTCTCCATACTGCCAGAACAAATCCATGAGGCTGGAGGCGCCCCCTTGCATGTCGGCATGGAATACTGTGGTCCTACAACCAATATTCTGGGCTACGTGTATGGTGCCATTTCCCCAGAAACATAAGGAGGCAGAAGTTAGTCTCATGACAATGCTATCTACCCAAGTGTAATATGAGATGGTTCCCTCCCAGGTAGAGGTACATTTCCCTATTGCATCCTGGCTGACATCAGTACCATTCCATAAAGACATGGCCCGTCAGTAAAATTCAATGTTGGGATGCCACTGGTCGTGGGCAAAGACTGACCCTGTCACCCTAAACCCTGGCCTTCAAACACAGTCTGGGGATAATGGACTTGCAAAATATGTGTTACACTCAGCTGGTGGGTGTGTTACTCCTAGAAATCCTAGATCTAGGACCAACTGGGTCCAATGTACAGTGGTGGAGCGACCTGTCTTTCTCATGCCTGATATTTCTTCCCTGATGTCCTGCCTATGTGTGGGAATGTATAGTACTTCTGGTAAAGTGGCACATGTTGTGGCATTAACTAGGAAGTGTACTACCTTTACACGTGTTAAGTGCATTTGGCCCATAATGCTATACAAATGAAGATGTAAACAACTTTGAGCTATGTCTGGGGGTACTTCTTTCGTGGAGTGCAGTCTATCTTGACCATTCGCATGAGGAAATTGGGAGCACATGAAGCATGACTTATTCGTGGTCTCTGAACCTATTTCTGACATGCGCTGATGCCACATGCAATCTGACAATATAGCGTGGGCATTATGAGTCACATTGTAATTAGAGAGCTCTCTCCTGATGTGGAAAACCTTGGAATCAGAGGCTACTTTACTAGCAAAGAGTAGAAAGAGTAGACTTGAGAGATAAAAAAGAAGCCCAAAAAGAAAAATAAATATCTTTTAAGCTGTCCTTTAAAAAAATTGTCCAAAAGCATATTTGGAGGGGGGGCTTTCATGACTACATTTTTAGCCCCCCCCCTTGTTCCATTTGCATTGTTCATTGTTTTGGTCGAGAACCTGGGTTGAGATGCACATGCCTGTGGTGTATCTAGGGTTTCCTGCCATCCACCTTGAGGGCGGTTGGTGTGACCATGGTGACTGTGTAGGGTCCCTTTAAAGGTGATTCCTCCATCTACGGACCTAATTGCACACAAACACCTGATCTCCTACTTGCACAGCAGGGAGGTCTATCTCAGTGTTGGCTCACTTTTCCTTTTCCTTGATTACCTGTTTGGAGATGAACCTTGCACACTTCATCATTTTACACAAATACATATACATTTCATCTTTCAGTGCTTGTGCTACAACTACTAAGGCTGCAGTTGCTAGAGCCTGCTCACAGGGATGATATCCTTTTTATGAGTCCAGCAGCCCACTGAAGTATGTGATCGGTTTGTGCCCTAGCGGATACTTCTGTGTGAGGACAGCTGTCACCACCTGACCATTGCAATGGCAGAATAAATAAAACTTCTTGGTGTAATCTGGAGTTCTCAAGACAGGAACATTTGTTATTTCAGTTTTCAGTGTCTGAAAAGTATCTTTTATCTTTGGTGTCCATGTTGTCCTGTCCTCTTTGTCTCTTGCCTGTTTAGTAGCAGTTAACTAGGGGGCTATTAGCATGCTATAGTCAAATACCCACTGTCTCACATAGTTACAGAGACCCAGAAATTTGTGTAAAGCTTCTGGCTCTGTCATTTGGCAGATGGAGGCTGCCCTTTCAGGTGTTACATGCCTACCAGATGCTGACAGTAACTGTCCTAAATATTGGCACTGTTACTGGCAGTACTGAATCATCTCTCCCTACTTTATAACCTCTCTGGGTAAGAGTGATTAGAAGAGATTTCTCAGTGGGACTACAAACCAATATATGATCAACATATTGCACTAGAGTGCGTTCAGATTGAAAATCAAACAGATCATTCTTTATCGCTCTGCTGAAAACGCTGGGGGACCTGCAATACCCTTCGGATAAATGAGAGTACAATTACTGAGCCCTGCGGCATGAGAACGATGTCAGATAGTGGCTGTCTGGATGAAGAGGAATGCTGAAGAAGACATTCTTAAGAGCACTAACTGAAAAATAATTTGCATGCTGGGGAATATTCATCAAGATGATGGAGGGGTCAGGGACAATCGGGAATTCCAGTACCACTATGTCATTCAAAAGGTGCAGGTCTTGAATAACCCTGGGCGTCGTGCTCCGGTTCGCCCACGGAGTGCACGTAGCGCTGCCTGCTTCGCCATTTATGAAGTAGGCGAAGCAGGCAGTCCTACGCACACACCGTAGCGAAGCAGAGCTGCCCGCCACCCGCCTCCCGCCCGCCCTAATTTAAAATAATTAAAAGAAGGCTTAAAGTAAATATAAACCTCTTACCTTCAGCGCGACGTCCCAGGGCTCCCTCTTCTTGGTGACGGTAACTTCTTCATGCAAATGCGCATGCGCGGACGCCCGTGTATGCGCATTTTCTGGTTGACTATACATTCCCATTCTTTATTTGGCTCATCTCATCTTTTCTTGTTAAAGTCTTTAATCAAATGCCCAAACATCTGACAATAACAACATGACTGAGCCCTTCTTGGAGGATCCGTCCTACCTCTTCCTTCTCCTTGTCCTCCTCTACTACTTCCCCTGTGCCTGTATATCATTCTGCTGTTGCGGTATTGTCATTGGGTGGCCCCTGGGACTGTTCCTACAGACATTAGTCATCTGAGTTGCTGCTGCCACTACAGCACCTTCCATTGCTTCTTTCTTAGCTAATTTCTGCCACACCAACTGGGCTACTGCTGTCTCTGCTATTTCCTGTTTACTTTTGCTTTTTCTTGCAAAAAATGATTATATGTGCTTGAATTTCGATCCAGGGCTTGGCTTCCAGTGCCACTACATTATCTACGCTGTCCTGAACTTCAGGAGGCAAGCCTTTCTTGACTACATTATCAAACAGGACAACTTTACCTCCTGTCAATTCTAAGCCCTGACCCACTACCTGGGTCCATTTTTCTTTCATCTTATTGATGTATTGTGCAGGATCCTCATTTACTTGTATAGACTGAGCCATGAGTGATCCAATGTCTGGCCTATCAGGGTACATTTTCCTCAGCTGATCCCATACTAGATCTGACCAGATTAAATAGAGACCCATCACACCTTGTATCAGTGAGGGTCGCATGTCTAATTCTAGCCTTTTGAAATACTGTGTCTGTTTCATACCCTATGAGGGAACTAAGCAGGCATTTTACATCCCCCACTGCCAGTGTTATACCTACAGTTTGTCTTCAAATGATCCATTTCCCTGCTCTCTCCATAAGCAGTGGCAACTGTTTTCTGAGGTTTTCCTTGTCCATTTGTGGCCAAGGAACATGATGGGGTGCCCCAGGTCCCTTACGTATCAAGGGCCTCTGATGCAAATGGGTGGTAGCTCACTGGGGATGGTGCTGTCGAGCATGCTTCTGCTATATATGTAGACATTTCTCCATGTACGGGTAGTCCCAATCTGGATCACCCTCATCATACAGAATGCAATCCTCAGCATTCGTCATGTCATGTAGGTCAAAGAACCCATCTTGTGGCCATATACTCATTTGTGGAGCTAACCACTCAGTCCAGTCTGCTACAATTTCTACAAATGGTGCAACCCTATGCCAACTATTTTCTCCCTCAGCGACAGTCTTCCTGGCAGTGAGATCCTCACTACACAAATTTGATAGGGTGCTCATTTGCTGTGCTGTGCTGGTCGGCTGTGGATTTGCACTCTAACCTTGCTGGATCCCATTCTGGGGTTTGGCTGCCCATGGGTGCTTTGGAATTGTAACCGCTCAAGCTCTGTAGCTCAGATGTTTCTACTTCTAGGGAGCACATACCGCTTTGCCTCCCTTGCATCAGTTGGTTTAGGCCACAGCTTTCCAAACTTTTGATGTTGGTGACACACTTTATAGACATGCATCATTTCACGACACGGTAAAGCCGTGTAGCGAGCGAGCGTCTAAACTTTAGACAGTCTCCATGTGCCTCTTTTGTAGTCTAAGTTAATGAGTGCTCTCTCTTGGATATCATAGGTAGGGTGACTTGCTTCTGGGGTTTGAAGCAGGTCACCCATGCTCTCAACACGCTGGTGTATAGATTCTATCCTGTCCGCAAACTTACCAAAACTTCACTGAGTTTCTCCTGTAAAGTCATCGTCATATCCTTCTCTACATTTCACTTGTCTCTTCCCCTCTCACTGCATGATAGCCAGTCCAGCACACTCTCTAGTGAGACGATTACTCTCCCCTTCTCCTTTTACCAAGGGGGTAGACTATCTTTAGTCCTTCTATGCTCATGTACCCTTTCTTGAGATATTGGCTGTTGTGTCATGTCTACAGTCCTATGCACATAGTCACTCCATCCTGCATTCCCTACATCCCTTTGCTGTGGTGTAGACACTCATTCTCTAATTACTATACCTGTAGTATCCCTTTTCTGAAGCAACTGTGACATTGCTGATGATATATGTGACTGGTCATTACTGCCCCCTGAACTCTGTTCTTTGTTGTTATCCTGCTAGAGAAAGACTGGATCTAGATGCAATATGAACTGCAACTCTAATTGCAATGAAAAGTGGGGATCCCCTACCATGGTTTGCTGCCTAAGAGTTCTTGCCTTCTTTGGCTTTCGTATTTGTGGGGTTACCTTGAGGGTCGCTGTCAGGTAGCGTGGAGGTGTTCCAATTTCAGGGTTCTCAAACCCTACTGCAACTTCTTGCAGCTGCACTAGTGTGTAGATGGTTGCACAAACAATGAAGTTGTGTGAAGTCCTTTGTGTGAAGGCAGGGCAGAGGCACACCTAATCCTTGTATTGTATGGCTGTCTGGTAGGAATAAACAAAGTTCAACTGCCAACTGCCCCCAGTCATGTGACAAAGAATTTTAAATTGCAATTTCCCAGACACCAAACATGCTACTTGCTCCTAATCAAAAGTTAGCACTTATTAAATGTAATAAGGGATCCCAATGTTATCCTATGGGAGAAGTGTGGTACTGAAAATTCTGGATCCGTGTTATAAACATCGTCGTATCATGATGATTTTGGTATCAGCAGACCGAGAATGAATAGAATACTATGCACAAGTATTTTCGTCATATTCGGGTGACGAAATCACCCTGAAATCAGAGTTTCCGTCTTGAACCCTCGGGTTCCATTTGAACGGCAGCCATTTTGTGATTGCCCTCACATAGGCCAATGACTAAGGCCATTTAAAAGTCTGAAGGACACGTACACCTTTGCTGACTCCTCTGTGACCTAGGCAAGCTGAATCCACTGCCTGAAGCCAAAACCTGTTCGGCCAGTTCCTTTCCCAGTGGCCGAATGAGATTAGTATCAAGGCACAACATATCATAAATCTTTTTATCACACACAAACCCTGCCTAATCTTACACACACCTGTCCCTGTTTCTTCTTTATGACTTGCTTTACGAGGAGGAGGTGCCCGTTTTTATTGGGGGTGCGTCGATATCTGATGAAGGTACTGAGCCTTGCCGGGTAATTGATTGAGGGCTGGACAAACTGAAATATGGGCTTGTCCTCATGACTTTGCTTTTTCCTTGTAGTGAAAATATGTGAATGGTCAACTGTAAAATAAGGAATGTTTGCCTAAAGCCTAATATTTTGTATAAAAGAGAAGGCTGGCTTGGTAAAGTTGAGCAGTCTCCTGAGAATATACACCGTGTTGTACTTCTAGGATACCTGTTACTGGCTGCAGACAATAAATACGATCTTTTTACTTCACCAAGAAGACTCTGTGTTTCTGTAGTCTGAAACAGGAAGGACTCGAAGTCTTAGGGTGTGTTCCCTGGCACCGCTGGGTTCTGAAAAACCCAGTACTTCAGAAGTAGGTTTCATAGTAGTGAAATACAAATTTTTTCACTAAGTTTGGGTCTCTAACCCCTCATCAGCATGAGTCCGCTGAGAGGCTGTGGCCTGTCTGAACTCAGAAGTTAGTCCCAAACAAGTAAGGTCTCATCTTTCTCAGTGACCAGGTTAGAGCACAACCTTCCCTCTCAATAGCACTCCACCTCTGTTCCCTGCAGGACATTTTAGGAATTTTTGGAGGCCATGAGCAAAATGAATTTTGAGGGGTCCATGTTTGGAACAGCTTTGAATCTATCATCCATTGTCAGCTTTTAATGCTCATTTTGCCAAGGTCACTGAGAGTGCACAGACACACTGGTTCAAATTATAAATGTGTTTACATCTAATATTCAGGGAGAGTGGTGTGTCTTTCCAGGATTGTAATGTAGCAGTAGCTTACATACATTATTGTAAATAATCACTGCAACCCACTGCCATTTCCTATATGTGAGGTCCTGGTTTGATCTAAAATTTTTAGTGGCTGTTGCATGGTGCTGAAAAACCTAAACACATATTTTCTCTGCAAAATGTTTGTAATAGACTCCCATACATCACATGTATTACAAAATAAATTAAAGGAAACTAGTATTTAAAAAAATCAATGTTTAAGAGTTATTTGAGGTCACCAGGGCAGGAATGTGTGGAAAACAGATCCGGATCAATCAGGGGGCCCCTGAAAGGCTAGGACCCTGGGCCAGAGCCCACTTTTCCCATGCCTCAAAATGTTTCTGGTTCCCTGGTAAGTATCACCCTAGAGATGAAAGCTACATGTTGGTCTAGGCCCTCAACTGCAGTAACACTGCCCCAATGCCGTACCCTGAGGCATCAGCCCAGAAACGTTTTAAAGGTATGGGCAAAGTAAGCCCTGGACCAGGGCCCACCCTTTCAGGAGGGCCCCAGATCGAGCCGGCCCTGGTCTGCAGAGTGTCTTTCCCTAATGGCCTTAAATAATAGATTGCTTTAAATACCGTTTTTCTTTAATACATTTTTAATGTGGGTGATTTATGGAAGTCTATTACAAACATTTTGCAGGGAAATGTTTCTCATCACAATTCAGCATCAATTAAAAAAATCTTTTAGATCAAAAGAGGACCTCATATATGAAACATGGGGGGGTAATAAATATTATTTGCAACAATATTAGTTTGCTGCTGCTGTCAGGTTTAGTGACATGCAAACCCATGTCACCAAACCTGAATATTATGGACCAAATTTATGAAATAGAAATGTAGCACAGCAAGTCACCTTGTCATACTGCACTGTGCTGTGTTACAGGGAGAGGGCAGAAATGTGCTGGATTCATCACAATCCGATGCATTCCTTAATTTTCCCAGTGCTGGTCCACAATGGTTTGCCTAGCGCAAACGTTGGCTCTCTGGCACTATGGTGCAAATGCACCTGTTTGCATGCAGAATTGTTTTTGTACAGGAAGGGGCACCTTCCTGTACACAAACAGTCCCCTGAAGCATATTCTTATATCTATGTGTGCTGTAGAAAGAGAAAGTAATGAGGAGAAATACACATTTTTCTCCTCATTACTCCTCCCCTGAGAAGGCATAGGATTTTAATGCATCCCAAGGTGTACAAGTAATGTTAAATCTGGGAATGCGTAAAAGTCCATGAGTGTTGCTGGGAACACCCACCCAACACCTATGGAACATCTTCCCAGGGCAGAGTAATGCAATGCAGTGATGTGCGCTGTGCTGTGTTAGTCCTGATGTATCAAGTCACTCAGCGCCACACAGAGTGGCCTTGCATGGCATGACAAATCACATTTGGGGGTTGCGTTGGGCATGTGCCACGTTGCATGCTGAAAATGCAACTCAGCTCCCTTGATATATAGGGCCCTTAGAATTTGGATCCAGGTGCCTGTGCACATGGGCAATCAGCAATAGAGAGACAATAGTAACAACATGGGATTTAGCCAAAATTGCGCTTCAAATCCTGGCATGCCAGGAAACCTTTTAAAAATTGAGGATAGAGCTTCAAAAGATTGACCCACCACAAATGCGGGTCCATTGCTCCTCAACGCCACAAGCAAACAACATGACAGGCCAACTAACACAGCAGTAAGGCACTGGGTTCCAAGTGGGGGGTGATGTGCGCAGATCAATTCTTGACAAACTTACAAAAACTACAATAGTGACATTCCCGACATCAAGTCACATTGGCCAGTGCCAGCAGCACCAGCAGCATCCTACAGTTGGAAGCAATCCAGGATTGCCATGGACCCCCAGCGACCAATATATTAACTGGTCCTGATTGAAACATCTCAGCGTTAGAGCAGGACAGTATTAACATTTGCTCCTGGGACATCCATGGCTTTGAGAAAATGCTGCAATATGGAGGCACAATGTCATTTCTCCAAAATGTTTATATCACACAGGAAACCTGGAATTTAAAGCCAATGCCAATAGTTAACTATGTTGCAAATAATGTGAGATTTTTTTGTTTGGTGTGTGATGTTCCTCAATCGAAAGGATCTGAAATTATGTGCAACTGGGGTGGGGTGGGTCTTCTCCACACACTCCTCTACAAAAAAACTGGATATAAAAAACAAAGGTAGAACCGCTTCATAACATAAATGTTTACATCCTTGCGTGAGAAGCAAAGAAGAAGGGAAGGAAGGCTACCCTGTCTGAGTTAATAAAGCCACTACATACTTTACACCAACAATCACTCCCTTCCATTTCAAGAAAACTTCCTTACTAACCTCAATCAAAGTATTATTAAATGGAGCAATCAACAATATGCCATCAATCTACGAAAGCAGCTAGAAAAACTAGTTCTAAAGATGCTGAACGGCACCACGAGGGAGGACATCCAAGCATCAATAATCTTCCTCAGTTGTACGATGACATCAAAAATAGACTTCACGCTAATTAGCAAAAAAGGTTTGCCACTGGTAAGCCAATTTGAAGTCATCCGCTCAGAGAATGAAAACTTCTAACAAACCCTTAGAATTGAATGAAAGTTTCATAAGTTGAGTCCAGCAAATACGTTAGTCTCCAGTCCAGTCAGCTATAACATAGAAAGGCTAAAATGGCATGGCTCAGGGATTGAGGAGATCATGGCAGAGGTTTATCGCAGAGTATGAGTACCAGAAGAAGCAACAACAGTAGAAGTCCAACATGAAGAGGCCTGGGCAATGCTAAGCAAGATCCTACTGACAAAATGTCTGTCCAGAACAGTACCACATGTGAGTACAAAAGGAATATGCACAAAAGGGGGAATAGGAAGACAAAGCAGGTACAGCACCGATCTGCATAAGCGAACATCACAAATACAAGAGAAGTGAGAAGAATACCGGTTGACATAATAAAAAAAGGGAAGAGGGTGTGAAAAAAACTCATTATGAAACTTGAGAATGTAAAAAGAAGCTAACAAGAAGGAATCTGGAAGCAAGCTCTTATGGACCAGCAAATTACCAAACAGCAAGGAATTCTGGCAAGCGATAAATGGAGTGGAAGGGGAAAGGCTCAACATCAAAACTTGGAGATTGTGGTAGAGGTTTGAGAAGCCCATATCCGCAAAATGTATGCTCTGCCAGCCAACCACCTGAAGGAAGAGGGCAGACAAAACAGACATTTACTGATACCCCTGCAGGCAGAAGATAACAGGGAGTCCCAGGAGGCAAAGCAAGTATCGGCAACCCACAGCAACCAAACGGACCCCTCAGAAATTCAGAGTAGCTTGAGCAACAACCCGGGTCAGATCAGGTATGGGGACAATCACAAACTTAACAGCACTTACCATCTTAGCTGAAAAAGCAAAACAATGTAAAACCCGGTTCTTTCCATGTTTCTTTGATCTTGTTGGCCTTTGACCCGGTCCCGCACGGCTAAATTTGGTAAAAACTGGCAGAATTGGGCATCGCAAGTAATTTGTTAAGAGCAATCATATCATTGTACGAAGAGACTTGGGCTCAGTTCAAATTAGGGATGGCAACAAAGTCACAGAAAAAATAGATACTATGAATGGACTGAAACAGGGATACATACTAGCCCCAAGTCTGTTTAAACTATACCTAGCTGACTTTGAAAGCTATCTTCCGCAAAAGGAAAGTCATCCCCAAACCTTGGCAATGGAGAAAATTGGGTGCCTACAGTATGTCGACAACATTGTCCTTTTGAGACAAATGGCAATTGGTATTATAAAACCATTAGAACCATTAGAAGGTGCTATCTCTGAGTGTGACCCTGTTGTTGTTGTTGCATGTCCATTCACAGTTTCCTCTGATGCAATGCTAGGAGTGGAGGAAGGTGCTATCTCTGAGTGTGGCCCTGTAGTTATTGCTGTATGTCCATTCACAGTCTCCGCTGTTGCACTGCTGTGTGTGCAGGAAGGTGCCATCGCTGAGTGTGACCCTGTAGTTATTGCTGCATGCCCATTCGCGGTCTACTCTGACGCACTGCTAAGAGTGGAGAAAGGTACTATCTCTGAGTGTGACCCTGAAGTTGTTGTTGTATGCATATTCACTGTCTCCTCTGATACACTGCTAGGAGTGGAGGAAGGTGCTATCTCTGAGTGTGACCCTGTAGTCATTGCTGTACATCCATTCACGGTCTCCTCTGACGCACTGCTAGGTGTGGAGGAAGGTGCTATCTCTGAGGTTGACCCTGTAGTTATTGCTGTATGTCCATTCACTGTCTCCTCTGACGCACTGCTAGGAGTGGAGGAAGGTGCTATCTCTGAGTGTGATCCTGTAGTAATTGCTGTATGTCCATTCACGGTCTCCTCTGACGCACTGCTAGGAGTGGAGGAAGGTGCTATCTCTAAGTGTGACCCTGTAGTTTGTTGCGGGGATTCTGCTTATGCACAGAACTATGCGCAGGAAACTAGGACCTCAGAGAATTGTGGTGTACCAGAAACTCCCCTCAGAACCAAGAACCCCTTATCCGACTAGCTTAGTGTCCCATTCGTTATCCGAGATTTAGCTCGGCTGTCCCAATGTATAGACAACCCAGAACAAGCGACTTAGATATTCTCAGGAGTGGTGGGAATCCGAAATACCTGTTGGTATCTATATATCAGTCCACAACAGAATAACAAAGACACGGTAAAGTTTAAAGAGTTTATTTTATAAACCTTGTGTCCTAAGATGCAGTACTTTGGCTAACACAAGCAGACAAATGGTTAAGATCAGAACCATCAGCATTGTTACAATACCATAGAAAATGAAAGGAGCAATCATAATAATAATGACAGTGGAAAGCAACCACCCTCCTTTCTCTAGCAACTAATAGGTTATTATTAGACTAATAGAAGGTCTCTTAGGCTTGCATGGGGGACCCCATACCTTATGGATCAGCTTAGTGGAATCACATCACAGGATCAGCAAGGCTCTCTCCTGCAACAGCTCTTCGTTTCGAATGCCTCTAAAAACATGCTGCTCTGTAATATTAAAGGACTCGTCTTTCAGGTATTGGCAGCTGTATGCATGTTATGGCTAAGAAGTGGTACGATCAACCTGAACACAGCAACCTGCACCGTCTAGTGACCCAGACTCGTTCCTTACACGGTGTACAGACCAAGGTCACTGCTCACTGTTAAGGATGTTAAACAACAGACGGTTCTCATGTGAAGCAAAGTCGAGTCAGCAGTTCTCAAATGAATAACATGTAACAACAGTGTCGCGTGCAAAAGCAGCAGAAGCGGCAACCTGGCTTTCTAACAGCTGACGCGGTTGTGCTAACTTAGCATTGTACATAGGGAGTGGCTAACCCATACTACAAGTTATTGCTGCATGCCCATTCACGGTCTCCTCTGACACATTGCTTGGTGTGGAGGAAGGTGCTATCTATGGATTTGACCCTGTAGTTATTGTTGCACGCCCATTCACTGCCTCCTGTGACGCACTGCTAAGTGCAGAGGAAGGTGCTGTCTCTGAGTGTGTCCCTGTCGCTATTGTAGCATGCCCTTTCACGGTCTCCTCTGACGCACTGCTAGGTGTGGAGCAAATGCACAATAGCATCCGGCCTTGCACTGATCTAATGTCTGTTACCTCTGTAGGAAACAACTCTAACTTAAGATGTTATTACAAACATACTCTCTCTGCTTTTCTGAGGCAAGGGTTGGAGACAGAAAATAGAAACAAAATGAAGGTTAATCCTATTCACTGTTATAAAATCTTAATTGAAAAAACGAAGGGCCAAATGTATCAAATATCCATTTTACATTGCTTAAATAGCGAATTTTAGGTAATCGTTATTGAAGGAACACAAAATGGTATGTAAGAAAATAGCGATTACCTGAGAGCGATTCCTAAAGATTTGCAATCCAAATTAGGTAATTGCTATTAGCTAATACTCCTCCATACGTTCCCATGGGTCTAAAGGCCCATAGGTTATGAACGGTTTTGCATTAGCTAATTTGCAGTTACCTAATTAGTAATCGCAAATACGGTATTGCAAAACCAAGGGTGTCTGGGGTCCAAAGGCCCCACTGAAGCACCCCCCAAAAGAGTTTGCACATCGAGTTCATACATGCCCTAGGGCCATGTGTGCACTACATGGTACTTTAAAAAATGCATTTTTGTGCATTTTACAAAATTTCATATGGTCACAATCGACTTGTAGTCGATGGTAACAGCATTTCCTAAATGCACAGTTTGCATCTAGAAATTGCTTGGTACATGTGCTTACAAAATCGCAAATTGTGAGTCCCTATTTGCAGTCACAATTTTATGTAATCGCCATATTTGGCAATTACCTAAAATTGCTACTACAAACCCTTTGATACATCTTTTTTGATGGCTAGTTTGCATTCACAAATGGTCGAATTTAGCGATTCACACAGTTTGCCAATGCAAAATGATTTCATAACTGTGGCCCAAAGTCATTTCAACATTGTGGTGTGCCAACAAGAAACTAGTCTAAGGGTCCCCAAAGAGGACAGAAGGAAACATGTGAGAAAAACTCAGCTGAATAGGATCAGAGAGTATAACATAAATCCAGAAGCGTATCTAAAGCATAAAAGAATGTTACTGAAGACGGGCGTGCGAACACAATGGATGCATTGTAGCATTTGACACAAACAAATTGCATTTTACAAGAAGTATCACAACACAAAGTTTCTAAAGGTAAAGGCAATTTATAGCGTGTAAATTGGGTACAAAGTCTCCACGAAGAGATGTAGCCATACCTGGGAAAATATGGGGCAATCCCGTAAAGTAGCTCTCAGTAACAGGAGGCAGACAGGAACACTTGCCACTGTGCCCAGCTGCAATGCTATACCTACACTGGACATCATAGCAACACTGCCCACTGTTCTCACGAGCCCTGGCGCACTTTATTCTGACATGAGAATATTGTTGTGCTTATCAGAGTTACCGTACTTAACCAGGACTCATCTTTATTGAAGGCCCCTGGGCTCGACCCCATAGTCTTAAGTGCCTGGCCCCATGGCAGCACTTCATGCTGGGCACATCAAAATAGCCCTACTAACCTGGGGTCCATAGGAACTCTACCGCTGCACACACCACTACTGCCACACTTAATTGGAGGTTATTACCATTCCTAAAGCGGGCCCCATAATAAACAATGCCTTCTGCATACTAGTAAGTTATGTTTTTTATGGTATGATATGATATGTTATGTGAATTTCTAAAGTGGTTTGCTGGCCCAGGAGAGGGGCTTCCGGGCGCTGATCATTGATGTGACAAGGCAGAAAAAAGTGTGCCCGGGCATCGTAGAGAGGCTGAGAGCAGCAGGCCTTGGACTGCTTCTGAAAGCTCGAGTGGTATGAGATCTTTCTTGACTGAAGAGGCAGATAGTCCAGAAGGCCGGAGCCAGTCTCGGAAGGGGCGACCTCCCATCCTGGCCCTCCTGATGAGAAGGCCGGAGCCAGACTCGGAAGGGGTGTCATCCCATCCTGGCCCTCCTGATGAGAAGGCCGGAGCCAGACTCGGAAGGGGCGTCCTCCCATCCCGGGTCTCCTGATGAGAAGGCCGGAGCCAGACTCGGAAGGGGCGTCCTCCCATCCTGGCGCCAGACTCGGAAGGGGCGTCCTCCTATCCTGGCTCTCCTGATGAGAAGGCCGGAGCCAGATTTGGAAGGGGCATCCTCCCATCCTGGCTCTCCTGATGAGAAGCCCGGAGCCAGCCTCGGAAGGGGCGTCCTCCCATCCTGGCTCTCCTGATGAGAAGGCCGGAGCCAGATTTGGAAGGGGCGTCCTCCCATCCCGGCTCTCCTGATGAGAAGGCCGGAGCCAGACTCGGAGGGGGCGTCCTCCCATCCTGGCGCCAGACTCGGAAGGGGCGTTCTCCCATCCTGGCCCTCCTGATGAGAATGCCGCTGCCCGCGTCCCACGCAGTGGGACATCAGCAGGGCAGCTTTCTAGTGGCCGCCCGTCGCAGCCTTCCCCCTCCTCCTTCTTCTGCTTCGAGCGCGAGGCCGCGCCCAGGGAGGAGATCTCCCTATGAGTGGGCAGGTGGGAGGCGGGCCGATAGGGGGGCGAGGCTAGCCCCCCCCTACATAGGCGTCCCTCTCGCCCAGTTCCTCCTCTGCATCCTGCGCGCCGCTCCTGCCCGCACACGCGTATTCCCACCCATTCCGCTTACCCTGCGTGGCGGAGACAGCGCGTATTGGAATGTTTTAATGTTTTTCTTTTGCGTTGCAGGCGGAGTTACAGGGCGATCTGGAGGCAGACGGGTACAGTAAGGGTACCTCTGCGACAGGCGGTACAGTAAGGGTACCCCTGTCCGGCACAGTAAGGGTGCCTGAGCCAAGGTCCAGGAGCCGAAGGGGGTTCTGGGAAGACCGCGACGGCGCCCCGTTAGTCCTTCGGGCGGTTGGGGGGCCTGACCAACCGGGGGTGTGCCACAACACGCTCCGCCCCCTGTCAGAAGGGGCGGGAGTAGGAGACAGATCACGTGACCCAGTGGATGATCTGAAAATAAATATGTGCCGCACTGCCGGGCATCGACCCACCGTGCGTGCTGGCTCACCAGGCGGGCGGAGCAGCGAGGGGCTGCTTGCCCTGGATCGCCCGTAAGATAACCCATTTATCGTCATACTTATGTTGTATGAAATAAACCTGCAGCAGTTCTTCACCCACAATGAAAGTGTCAGTGTAATCCTTGGGTGACGTCTGTGCATGCGTGTTGAATGAAGCGGATGACGGTGTGGTCACTAGGCCGGAGCCAGATTTGGAAGGGGCATCCTCCCATCCTGGCTCTCCTGATGAGAAGGCCGGAGCCAGACTCGGAAGGGGCGTCCTCCCATCCTGGCTCTCCTGATGAGAAGGCCGGAGCCAGACTCGGAAGGGGCGTCCTCCCATCCTGGCTCTCCTGATGAGAAGGCCGGAGCCAGACTCGGAGGGGGCATCCTCCCATCCTGGCCCTCCTGATGAGAAGGCCGGAGTCAGACTCGGAGGGGGCATCCACCCATCCTGGCTCTCCTGATGAGAAGGCCGGAGCCAGACTCGGAGGGGGCGTCCTCCCATCCTGGCCCTTCTGATGAGAAGGCCGGAGCCAGACTCGGAGGGGGCGTCCTCCCATCCTGGCTCTCCTGATGTGGGGACAAGGGCTCAATCCAAGTGTGAGCGTGTGAGGCTCCAGTAGACAGTTATGGCCCAATCAAGGCAGCCACACTGGGGCCCTGCTTGTAAAGGGTCCTTACGAGCGAGACATAGAGCTCTGAACTGTGAAGGCGTCTCGATGGGCAGCCAATGAAGCTTGCCGAGGAGTCGAGAAACGGAGCAGATTTTGGGCCAGAAGGAATTTACTCACTCGAGCTACCGCTGAATATTCCTATTGGCATTTGGGGCACCTGCCCGCTGTGCTCATGGGTAATGCCATGTGTGACCTCTGGCGCTCTCTCTGCTGTACCCTCATCATCTTGCTGGTGTGCTCTCCTGAACGTATATCAAGAGCGAGACTGGAGTCCAGGGGCTCTCCCAGAGGCCTCTTTGCTCAGTATGTACTCCTCGCGCTTCCTGCAATGGAGACATGGCCTCGCGCATCACACAGGTGTCCTCTCACTGCAGAAGGCGAAAATGAGGCACGCGCATTCAGATGGCTTCGATTTTGTTCTTATGATTTTATATTAAATTCGAAACTTTTTTTACAGTTATTGTAAAGCCAGGAAAGTGTGAGAAGATCGCTCGAGCACCATGTTTTGCACCAGATGTGAATGCATGCGACACTGACGATGACTGCCCCAGGGATCAGAAGTGCTGCCAGGTGCATTGCATGTACGAGTGCACGAATCCTGTGACAGGTACATGTGTTTCGATGTTGAACTGTGTGATGTTGGTGTAAAATGATGACTTGTATCTCAGCTGAGCCTGACCTTGAAAGGGGCGGTCTCATCCTGCACGTGCGAAAAGCCCTACTTGTAATATTCACGATACTGCCTTACTTCTTCTACCTGGAACATGGAACTGAGTGCACCGAGTGAACATCTGCCGAGAAGCTCCTACAGGTGTACTTCTTATGCGTGCTACACAACTGGCCACAGCAACAATTCTAGGTTTATGATTTATGTTAAACGCTCCTTCCTCAAGAGAGTGTGAGGGAATGCACCGAGCTGCACTAACAGGGTTCACTTTGGTAAAAGTTGGTAGAAGATCACGTCCAGATGTGGTCAGCTCTGCAGGTACAGGCAGCCTAGCAGTGTAGTTCTGCCATGCTTGCTCACCCTGGAGTGTGGCTTGCTTGCGGATGATCTCCTTCATCCCTGAAGGGATGTGCTCCACATTTGCACACCACTGACCAGGCCACATTCAGGGGCCTCAGGAAGAAGCTCCCGCAGACCCCTGGCTGACCATCTTGTGCCTCAAGCATCCACTCAGAGGGTCCGAATGAGTCTTACAATCTTATATTCCAACTCCTTTTTTAGACTCCGACTCTGAGAGCGCTCCTTCTACCTATTCAGGGGAGGGTCACCGTCCCATATGTAATAGTAATGATGTCACTACACACTGTAGAGCCATCGCTCAGATCTACAATCGGAAACATCATTTAATCATATTTGCTCTATGATCTGGTTGAAGTGGCTGCAATATCTGAATAAACAATGACTTCCAAATTTCTAAGAATGGATTTTTTGGGGTTCATTACCCAAAACATTAACCACAATTCTGGCAAGATTCTTGAGGATTATGGGGCATTTTTCTGAGCTCTGAGAGAGTGCCTTACACATTAGAGTGCTTATCCCTCAAGACACGAGCCTGGCACGGATCAGTATGACAACATTTACTTCACCCATCACCTGCTCGCCCCTTCCCTAGGAGGGTTCATAACATGGCAGGCGTGCGAGGGTGGACAGCAACAATCAGAGAAACTACTGTTAGAGCAGATTTATTAATTCAACTCTTAATGTTCATTTCTGTATGTTTGCGGGAGCATTACCAAGCTGCTAACCAGAACTACCAGGCCTTTCTACTTTGCAATGACAGCCGCACACAGCATGAGTTTTAGATGAGTGAAGGTTCCTGTTTGCTTGTTACTCTCTCCACAGTTTCTTCCTTATTAAACAGACGTGTAGTGCTGTGCAGACACAAAACGCCATTCTTTTATGTTGTGTCCTCTCAGGCAGCCCCAGGAGACCTCGAGCACCCCCTCAGTATCCTCCCCTGTCCTGGAGGCTGTCAGGGAGGTTGCTAGGTGAGGTTCTGCTGTGTGTGTCTATTGTGCAGTTGCAGATATATTAGCACCTGTTGCTGTGTCTTTGTTCCCTGCACGTGTCTCAAGAGCTTTTGGACACCTCCTACACAGCAACATAGATCTAGTGTAGGAAACAATTCATAAACCTGTGCATGGGAAAATGTATTTGCGATCAGCTGATAAGAGGGCATCAGCACATGTCTGAGCGTGGACTTTGGTGTACAGTAAACAGTCAACATGTGAACTCCTTGTGCAGTCTGTTGATTCCAACAGCTGGCCCTCGCCCAGCCTGCACCTCCCTTCCTAATGGAACTGCTTGTGCAGTCTGTTGATTCCAACAGCTGGCCCTCGCCCAGCCTGCACCTCCCTTCCTAATGGAACTCCTTGTGCAGTCTGTTGATTCCAACAGCTGGCCCTCGCCCAGCCTGCACCTCCCTTCCTAATGGAACTGCTTGTGCAGTCTGTTGATTCCAACAGCTGGCCCTCGCCCAGCCTGCACCTCCCTTCCTAATGGAACTGCTTGTGCAGTCTGTTGATTCCAACAGCTGGCCCTCGCCCAGCCTGCACCTCCCTTCCTAATGGAACTGCTTGTGCAGTCTGTTGAATCCAACAGCTGGCCCTCGCCCAGCCTGCACCTCCCTTCCTAATGGAACTGCTTGTGCAGTCTGTTGATTCCAACAGCTGGCCCTCGCCCAGCCTGCACCTCCCTTCCTAATGGAACTGTGTGAGGATCGGTGTGCTGGGGGGGGGTGGATCGCCTAGTATATCAAGACAGGGACCCACAGATGAGATAATGAATCGGGTTTTTATTAGCTCAATAAGCGTCCTTCGGTTAAGCTTCTGTATGCGGTCTGTTGCTCCAGGGGCCACTGTCCGGTTTGGGTTCCTCTGCAGGGATCGTCTCTCCTTCCGGTTCTGCCGTAGGGACTGTCTCCGCCTCCTCCGTCCGTGACCCAGGGAAGAGATACAGAGGGACACAAAGGTGAGTAGGGTTGTAGGGACCAATGGCGCTTTGAGGGGGAAAAGGGTTGTGAGGGATCACCGGGGACTACCACCAACTCGTGCGACTCGTGCAACTCAGGTGAGGTAAGGAGGTGAACGTAGGCAGAGAAGGCTGGAAGGGTTGAGCGTGGTTAACCCACAGAAAAGGAATCCTCAACACTCCCCGTACTCCCGTGACCTCCCTCGTCTCATTCACTTCGACCCTCCCCGTAACTGTGACAGACTCAAGATACGATCACGTACCTTTCCCAGCCACGCTCCTCCAGGAACGTGGCGGGGCGAGTAGCGTATCCGTTGGCCTCCTGGCTCCGTCGGCGCCGTCTCTCGGATTCCGCACTCTCTTTTAGTCGTCTCTCCTTCTCCACTGCTCACTCGATCCTGCTCCGTCTCCTTCTCTCGGCTCTTCACTCGTCCTCCGGCTTTTGCGCACTTCTCCTCTTCCGGGTTCGTTTTAGCAGGTCCCGAGCTCTCTGATTGGATGACGTGGTCTGTCGTGTAGACAGTCGGCTCCTCCCCACGGGGTTCTCTGGTGGAATTAAAGGGCCCGTACCAGTCCTGTGGCCAAGGCGTAAAGGAACAATCAGCCATCCGTTCAGGTTGGGTGTCAGAAGTCGTGCCCCCACTGGTGCCCCCGTGACAAACTGCTTGTGCAGTCTGTTGATTCCAACAGCTGGCCCTCGCCGAGCCTGCACCTCCCTTCCTAATGGAACTGCTTGTGCAGTCTGTTTATTCCAACAGCTGGCCCTCGCCCAGCCTGCACCTCCCTTCCTAATGGATCTGCTTGTGCAGTCTGTTGATTCCAACAGCTGGCCCTCGCCCAGCCTGCACCTCCCTTCCTAATGGAACTGCTTGTGCAGTCTGTTGATTCCAACAGCTGGCCCTCGCCGAGCCTGCACCTCCCTTCCTAATGGAACTGCTTGTGCAGTCTGTTTATTCCGACAGCTGGCCCTCGCCCAGCCTGCACCTCCCTTCCTAATGGAACTGCTTGTGCAGTCTGTTGAATCCAACAGCTGGCCCTCGCCCAGCCTGCACCTCCCTTCCTAATGGAACTGCTTGTGCAGTCTTATGATTCCAACAGCTGGCCCTCGCCCAGCCTGCACCTCCCTTCCTAATGGAACTGCTTGTGCAGTCTGTTGATTCCAACAGCTGGCCCTCGCCCAGCCTGCACCTCCCTTCCTAATGGAACTGCTTGTGCAGTCTGTTGATTCCAACAGCTGGCCCTCGCCCAGCCTGCACCTCCCTTCCTAATGGAACTGCTTGTGCAGTCTGTTGATTCCAACAGCTGGCCCTCGCCCAGCCTGCACCTCCCTTCCTAATGGAACTGCTTGTGCAGTCTGTTGATTCCAACAGCTGGCCCTCGCCCAGCCTGCACCTCCCTTCCTAATGGAACTGCTTGTGCAGTCTGTTGATTCCAACAGCTGGCCCTCGCCCAGCCTGCACCTCCCTTCCTAATGGATCTGCTTGTGCAGTCTGTTGATTCCAAAAGCTGGCCCTCGCCCAGCCTGCACCTCCCTTCCTAATGGAACTGCTTGTGCAGTCTGTTGATTCCAACAGCTGGCCCTCGCCCAGCCTGCACCTCCCTTCCTAATGGAACTCCTTGTGCAGTCTGTTGATTCCAACAGCTGGCCCTCGCCCAGCCTGCACCTCCCTTCCTAATGGAACTGCTTGTGCAGTCTGTTGATTCCAACAGCTGGCCCTCGCCCAGCCTGCACCTCCCTTCCTAATGGAACTGCTTGTGCAGTCTGTTGATTCTAACAGCTGGCCCTCGCCCAGCCTGCACCTCCCTTCCTAATGGAACTCCTTGTGCAGTCTGTTGATTCCAACAGCTGGCCCTCGCCCAGCCTGCACCCCCCTTCCTAATGGATCTGCTTGTGCAGAAAGTTGATTCCAACAGCTGGCCCTCGCTCAGCCTGCACCTCCCTTCCTAATGGATCTGCTTGTGCAGTCTGTTGATTCCAACAGCTGGCCCTCGCCCAGCCTGCACCTCCCTTCCTAATGGAACTGCTTGTGCAGAAAGTTGATTCCAACAGCTGGCCCTCGCTCAGCCTGCACCTCCCTTCCTAATGGAACTGCTGGCTCATCTTCCCAAGGTTAGACGGTGGGCTTTGGTTTGAGCCAGAATGGTGGGTGTGCACCAGTGCAAAGACCATGGAACTCCCTGTAGCCTGTGAAGCTGTCCTCAACCCTAGTCTCAGTGATCTCCCGAGAGGGACACTGACTGATACAGCCAGTGTGAAGTTCACCACAACTGTGCAATGTGGCTTCTGAGACAAATAAAATGATAAGTGCAATAAAAACATTAAGAAATGAACCTGTGGTTAGAAAGAGGCTGGTGGCCTGGTTTTGATTTCATGGGTAATATGTACTACTATGTGTAAGGAAGTACGTTTCTTCGTATTAAAAGTAAAGCAACTCCAAATGTTAAAATTAAAGCCTAGTAGCCCCCGATAGCCCTGTAATTCCCCACCACGTGCAGAAGTCGTGGATGAACCGAACCTGCGTAGATGAGTCACATGGTACTGCTTTTAATGAAATGTAAATGAAAACACTGCAGTTAAATGCCCTCACTTTTTAATGTAGTTTTCCTAAGACAAGACTTTTGTTCAAAGCACTTACCGGGCACTTAACATCAGGGTGCTGAAACTAACACAGCGCGGTGCCGCAAGTCATTTAGATGCACCGTACTATGTTAGCTTTAAAGCACAGGGATGCAACATATCGACAACAATATGCTGCATCTATGTGCTTCCTCCTGCGCTGGTGCACAAACTGCTGCCATGCGCCGGCGTAGGATCCTTTGCACCATGGTGCAAGGTTGCCTGCGTCATGGGGAGATAGTTTTTGTGCAGGAAAGGACACCTCCCTGCACTGAAACAATGAATTGAGGGAATTTCCTCTTCCAATGCATGCTGTAGAATGCAGCTTGCATTGAAAGAGGCAAAAAAGAAGGAGAAATGAAAACATTTCTCCTCGTTGCACCTGGCTACGCATTCTGACGCATTTCCAGAATTACGATTGCTCGTAAATCTGGAAATGCATCACTGGACATGGGTGTTGCGTGGGAACACCCACAGCAACACTCATGTCACACACCTAGCACGCAAAGTGTTGCTTAAGAAGGGGCAATATTTACAAGCACAGGTAAAGTCACGCAGGATGGTTTTACGTGTGCTTGTATATGTCACTCAGCTGGTTGTGCTGCAGGTGCGTCATGCAACGTAACGCACCGGCGGCACAAGAGGCTTGTAAATCTGTCCCCAGATGTATGTATCGATGAGCTGCAATCAGAATATTGTTGCATACCTAAATACTGATGATTCCATGGAGAGGCACCTTGAAAACTAAGTGGATCACTGTGACAGTCATACACGCACAGGCAACAACTAAAGGGAGGCACTGCTGGGGTGCACCCAGAGGGGAGTATGGGGCCGCAGACCAGACACACAGAGAGTGGACACATCTGAGAGTAAAGAGATGCAAGCACAGACGCAGCAAGCAAGTGAGGCGGGGGAGGTAGCCACTAGGGTGAGGACTACATGAAACTACTCCACCAATAAGAATAGTAATGGACACCATTGTAACCTGTAAGGAAGTGCCATGTATGCAAAGGACAGCCCAGCCAACCAATGGTAATACTTGAAAACTTCATAGGAGCAAGCGACTGAAAGCTGACTCGAAGTGCCCACTCTCTGTGTGTACTTCTTACAGGTATATTTAATGTATATCAACTGCTAAGTACTGTGTTGCGAGGTGACAACAACTCCCAATACTGGAATAAACACAAAGAATCTTTTTGCCAATGCAAAGACTGTATTTTCTAACTAATTGTCCTTCTCAGGCTATCTCTGGAATTTTTCTCAAATGCCTGTTCGCAGGCAGGCCCTTTTATACAAATTAATACAATAATTTATTACACATAGTAAATATTCGTTAACTTGCAAGTTACAGACTTTTGACAATCCTTAATGATAGAGCAATCTTTGGCCTATGACCGCGCTTGTGTTTTATGGTAGATGCAGTTTACTTGAAGTGCGTGCTGGAAACATTGTGGGTCTGAAATCTTTGTGTGCTTGCACCTTAGTTTCTTCCCTGCACCCATTGTTTAATTAAGCACCTGGGTGCTCTGGGCTAATTTGATTATGAACCCATTGTCTAATCAGGCCACAGTCTGATTGACAGCTCGGTGTGTGCCAGGGGACATGTCTGCTGATGTTGTAAATTCTTTCAACTATGTTAGAGTTGGCCATTACCTGGAAACCCTTTCAAGTTTTCTATGCCACTACATTCTTGAATTAACTTTTCATCTTGTTCTTGTCAGTGTGAGAGTTGGGCTTAAACTGGTTCTTAACCATGAACAGCTGGGTGGTTTCTGCTTGGGCTTGAATTGTGTGATATTTTCATATTTCATATTTTATAAAGCATGTTAATTTATTACAACATTCCCCCCCTCTAGTTGATATTTTAACTACTTCATTTAGATTTTGGTCTGTTCTTGGTACCAGGTGATGAATACACGTTGCCCTGGGAATCTAATACTTGTGTTGCTGTCCTAACTGAAAACATCATTCCCGCCTTGGTGCCTATTCTCGCAATACATGCCAGAATTACTTGTATTACTCAGAATATTAGTAGTAGGACCATAGTTGTTGGCAACAAGTCCCCCAACAGTCCCGACATCCAGGATGGCAGCAATCCAAACCAGCCACCGAAATAACTATCTGGGGAACTTCCTTCATCTATCACTTTAGTCTGTAAATGATACAGTGTATGTATTGCCTCTGACAAAGTTCCATTTTATGCATCATTTGATGGAATGAACGTTCATTTTCTTGCACACCACTGCCTGCATGGCTGTCATAAGGTCAAGTACATAACAGTGTTGTAGAACTATTATTTGTATGTCATGTAGTTCTTCTTTTATGGCATTGACGCCATCGTTAGTAGTGTTGAAGACTTTGAGGAGCTCCCACCTTGAAATCTAGAGCCAATGAGCTGTTGCTTTAGCCTGAACAAACCCCATTTTGGTGTTAACTGGGCATACAGTAGGTCTCCATACTGCCAGAACAAATCCATGAGGCTGGAGGCGCCCCCTTGCATGTCGGCATGGAATACTGTGGTCCTACAACCAATATTCTGGGCTACGTGTATGGTGCCATTTCCCCAGAAACATAAGGAGGCAGAAGTTAGTCTCATGACAATGCTATCTACCCAAGTGTAATATGAGATGGTTCCCTCCCAGGTAGAGGTACATTTCCCTATTGCATCCTGGCTGACATCAGTACCATTCCATAAAGACATGGCCCGTCAGTAAAATTCAATGTTGGGATGCCACTGGTCGTGGGCAAAGACTGACCCTGTCACCCTAAACCCTGGCCTTCAAACATAGTCTGGGGATAATGGACTTGCAAAATATGTGTTACACTCAGCTGGTGGGTGTGTTACTCCTAGAAATCCTAGATCTAGGACCAACTGGGTCCAATGTATAGTGGTGGAGCGGCCTGTCTTTCTCATGCCTGATATTTCTTCCCTGATGTCCTGCCTATGTGTGGGAATGTATAGTACTTCTGGTAAAGTGTCATATGTTGTGGCATTAACTAGGAAGTGTACTACCTTTACACGTGTTAAGTGCATTTGGCCCATAATGCTATACAAATGAAGATGTAAACAAGATTGAGCTATGTCTGGGGGTACTTCTTTCGTGGAGTGCAGTCTATCTTGACCATTCGCATGAGGAAATTGGAAGCACACGAAGCATGACCTATTTCTGACATGCGCTGATGCCACATGTTATCTGACAATATAGCGTGGGCATTATGAGTCACATTGTAATTAGAGAGCTCTCTCCTGATGTGGAAAACCTTGGAATCAGAGGTTACTTTACTAGCAAAGAGTAGAAAGAGTAGACTTGAAAGATAAAAAAGAAGTCCAAAAAGAAAAATAAATATCTTTTAAGCTGTCCTTTAAAAAAATTGTCCAAAAGCATATTTGGAGGGGGCCTTTCATGACTACATTTTTAGCCCCCCCCCCTTGTTCCATTTGCATTGTTCATTGTTTTGGTCGAGAACCTGGGTTGAGATGCACATGCCTGTGGTGTATCTAGGGTTTCCTGCCATCCACTTTGAGGGCGGTTGGTGTGACCATGGTGACTGTGTAGGGTCCCTTTAAAGGTGATTCCTCCATCTACGGACCTAATTGCAGACAAACACCTGATCTCCTACTTGCACAGCAGGGAGGTCTATCTCAGTGTTGGCTCACTTTTCTTTTTCCTTGATTACCTGTTCGGAGATGAACCTTGCACACTTCATCATTTTACACAAATACATATACATTTCATCTTTCAGTGCTTGTGCTACAACTACTAAGGCTGCAGTTGCTAGAGCCTGCTCACAGGGATGATATCCTTTTTATGACTGAGTCCAGCAGCCTACTGAAGTATGTGATCGGTTTGTGCCTTAGCGGATACTTCTGTGTGAGGACAGCTGTCACCACCTGACCATTGCAATGGCAGAATAAATAAAAACTTCTTGGTGTAATCTGGAGTTCTCAAGACAGGAACATTTGTTATTTCAGTTTTCAGTGTCTGAAAAGTATCTTTTATCTTTGGTGTCCATGTTGTCCTGTCCTCTTTGTCTCTTGCCTGTTTAGTAGCAGTTAACTAGGGGGCTATTAGCATGCTATAGTCAAATACTCACTGTCTCACATAGTTACAGAGCCCCAGAAATTTGTGTAAACCTTAAACAGCTTCTGGCTCTGTCATTTGGCAGATGGAGGCTGCCCTTTCAGGTGTTACATGCCTACCAGATGCTGACAGTAACTGTCCTAAATATTTGCATTGTTACTGGCAGTACTGAATCATCTATCTCTACTTTATAACCTCTCTGGGTAAGAGTGATTAGAAGAGATTTCTCAGTGGGACTACAAATCAATATATGATCAACATATTGCACTAGAGTGCGTTCAGATTGAAAATTAAACAGATCATTCTTTATCGCTCTGCTGAAAACGCTGGGGGACCTGCAATACCCTTTGGATAAATGAGAGTACAATTACTGAGCCCTGCGACATGAGAACGATGTCAGATAGTGGCTGTCTGGATGAAGAGGAATGCTGAAGAAGACATTCTTAAGATCACTAACTGAAAAATAATTTGCATGCTGGGGAATATTCATCAAGATGATGGAGGGGTCAGGGACAATCGGGAATTCCAGTACCACTATGTCATTCAAAAGGTGCAGGTCTTGAATAACCCTGGGCGTCGTGCTCCGCTTCGCCCACGGAGTGCACGTAGCGCTGCCTGCTTCACCATTTATGAAGTAGGCGAAGCAGGCAGTGCTACGCACACACCGTAGCGAAGCAGAGCTGCCCGCCACCCGCCTCCCGCCCGCCCTAATTTAAAATAATTAAAAGAAGGTTTAAAGTAAATATAAACCTCTTACCTTCAGCGCGGCGTCCCGGGGCTCCCTCTTCTTGGTGACGGTAACTTCTTCATGCAAATGCACATGCGCGGACGCCCGCGCATGCGCATTTCTCGTGAGAAATGCGCATGCGCGGGCGTCCGCGCATGTGCATTTGCGTGAAGAAGTTACCATCAGCAAGAAGAGGGAGACCCGGGACGCCGCGCTGAAGGTAAGAGGTTTATATTTACTTGAAACCTTCTTTTAATTATTTAAAAATTAGGGCGGGCGGGAGGCGGGCAGCGCATAGTGGGGCTACGTGGAGCGCGCAAGTGTACATAGATTTTGGCACAGTACGCGCTGCTCCACGTAGCCCCACTACGCCCTCTACGCCCAGACCTGGTCTTGAACCATAAGCCAAGTTTTACCCTTAGCTTTCTTGACTGAGTAAATCGGGCTGCTGCGAGGAGATACTCAAGTGTAAATCACTCCCTCTTCCAGCAATGCCTGTATAATAGGGGCGATGCCCTCATCTGCTTCCTTGGACAGGCGATATTGCTACACCCTGGATAAGAGGGTGCCTTCCTTCAATGTAATCCGGTAAGGTGCAGGAGTGCCGATGAGGCCAACATCGTGGTAACCGTTCCTTTACTGAATCAAACATTCTGCTTGGTGGAGGCGTCTGACTTCTCACACTGTCCTCCATGGTATGTACTCTTGAAAAATCATAATTATTCTGTTGGGGTCATCATCAAAAGTTGATCATCCAGTATCTTCCTTACCAACATTCCTTGTTCTAGGAAGATGGCACATGCTCACAAAACATTATCATGGTCACTTGCTATCAGAGCGCCATAGTCCGGTGCTATTTCTAAAGCTTCTATCTGCAATATCAACCCAGCATCTGACAGCCCAGAGTCCTGTCCCTGTTGTCTAAAAAGGAATACTTTGGGCAATTCAACCTCCTCTCTTCCCAGTAACTCTCGTATCTCTTCTATAATGGTGTATACTGCTGTAGTAAATGTCTCCAAATCATTGGGTCGTGCTCTGATTTAGACTCTGGTGGAGTAATTTACTGTTAGTGCCATGATGCTGGAAGGTGAGACCTCAAGGGTGGAACAAAACATGGTACCATCTGGTTAAAAATAAATTGTCATATTTAATTTGGCCATCAAATCTGTTCATCACAAATTAGCTGGGGCAGCTGGAGAGAACAATAAACAGCCATCAATGTGTTTCCCTTTAATTTCCTCTTTACTGGTCTGGTAAAAGGAACCCTTATAACTTCCTTCAAGAATCCCTGTGTGTCCATTGGACTGTTGGAAATCGGAAGACCTCCCTCTCTAAAACACAATATTGTTGGTCCTGTATCTATGAGGAATGCATACTTCTTCTCATTGATAGCTTCCGTCATAGTGGGTTCCTCATCTACCCTGTGAGTTACTGACAAGACTGGACACATAGAAATACTCTATTGGCACCGTAATGTTGTGTATCCTCCCACATGATTGCCTGGAAAGGATTTCCTCTCCTCACAACTACAACCACTTGTCCATTTTGGAGTGGAGTTCCAAGGAGGGGGGCTTGGTAGTTCTGATGAGGTAGTCCCCGCTGCGTTTGGGGTATTGCTGGCTACTCATTTTGCCAGGGTGACTGGGGCACATATATTATTTGTTTATTTTTGTTGTGGCTGTATTGTCATATTTTCTGGTTGACTATACATTCCCATTCTTTATTTGGCTCATCTCATCTTTTCTTGTTAAAGTCTTTAATCAAATGCCCAAACCTCTGACCATAACAACATGACTGAGCCCTTCTTGGAGGATCCGTCCTACCTCTTCCTTCTCCTCCTCCTCCTCTACTACTTCCCCTGTGCCTGTATATCATTCTGCTGTTGCTGTATTGTCATTGGGTGGCCCCTGGGACTGTTCCTACAGACATTACAGTCATCTGAGTTGCTGCTGCCACCACAGCACCTTCCATTGCTTCTTTCTTAGCTAATTTCTGCCACACCAACTGGGCTACTGCTGTCTCTGCTATTTCCTGTTTACTTTTGCTTTTTCTTGCAAAAATTGATTATGTGTGCTTGAATTTCGATCCAGGGCTTGGCTTCCAGTGCCACTACATTATCTACACTGTCCTGAACTTCAGGAGGCAAGCCTTTCTTGACTACATTATAAAACAGGACATCTTTACCTCCTGTCAATTCCTAGCCCTGACCCACCACCTGGGTCCATTTTTCTTTCATCTTATTGATGTATTGTGCAGGATCCTCATTTACTTGTATAGACTGAGCCATGAGGGATCCAATGGCTGGCCTATCAGGGTACATTTTCCTCAGCTGATCACATACTAGATCTGACCAGATTAAATAGAGACCCATCACACCTTGTATCAGTGAGGGTCGCATGTCTAATTCTAGCCTTTTGAAATACTGTGTCTGTTTCATACCCTATGAGGGAACTAAGCAGGCATTTTACATCCCCCACTGCCAGTGTTATACCTACAGTTTGTCTTCAAATGATCCATTTCCCTGCTCTCTCCATAAGCAGTGGCAACTGTTTTCTGAGGTTTTCCTTGTCCATTTGTGGCCAAGGAACATAATGGGGTGCCCCAGGTCCCTTACGTATAAAGGGCCTCTGATGCAAATGGCTGGTAGCTCACTGGGGATGGTGCTGTCGAGCATGCTTCTGCTATATATGTAGACATTTCCCCATGTACGGGTAGTCCCAATCTGGATCACCCTCATCATACAGAATGCAATCCTCAGCATTTGTCATGTCATGTAGGTCAAAGAACCCATCTTGTGGCCATATACTCATTTGTGGAGCTAACCACTCAGTCCAGTCTGCTACATTTTCTACAAATGGTGCAACCCTATGCCAACTATTTTCTCCCTCAGCGACAGTCTTCCTGGCAGTGAGATCCTCACTACACAAATTTGATAGGGTACTCATTTGCTGTGCTGGTCTGCTGTGGATTTGCACTCTAACCTTGCTGGATCCCATTCTGGGGTTTGGCTGCCCATGGGTGCTTTGGAATTGTAACCGCTCAAGCTCTGTAGCTCAGATGTTTCTACTTCTAGGGAGCACATAACGCTTTGCCTCCCTTGCATCAGTTGGTTTAGGGCTTTAGACAGTCTCCATGTGCCTCTTTTGTAGTCTAAGTTAATGAGTGCTCTCTCTTGGATATCATAGGTAGGGTGACTTGCTTCTGGGGTTTGAAACAGGTCACCCATGCTCTCAACACGCTGGTGTATAGATTCTATCCTGTCCGCCAACTTACCAAAACTTCACTGAGTTTCTCCTGTAAAGTCATCGTCATATCCTTCTCTTCATTTCACTTGTCTCTTCTCCTCTCAATGCATGATAGGCAGTCCAGCACACTCTCTAGTGAGACGATTACTCTCCCCTTCTCCTTTTACCAAGGGGATAGACTATCTTTAGTCCTTCTATGCTCATGTACCCTTTCTTGAGATATTGGCTGTTGTGTCATGTCTACAGTCCTATGCACATAGTCACTCCATCCTGCATTCCCTACATCCCTTTGCTGTGGTGTAGACACTCATTCTCTAATTACTATACCTGTAGTATCCCTTTTCTGAAGCAACTGTGAGATTGCTGATGATATATGTGACTGGTCATCACTGCCCCCTGACCTCTGTTCTTTGTTGTTATCCTGCTGGAGAAAGACTGGATCTAGATGCAATATGAACTGCAACTCTAATTGCAATGAAAAGTGGGGATCCCCTACCATGGTTTGCTGCCTAAGAGTTCTTGCCTTCTTTGGCTTTCGTATTTGTGGGGTTACCTTGAGGGTCGCTGTCAGGTAGCGTGGAGGTATTCCAATTTCAGGGTTCTCAAACCCTACTGCAACTTCTTGCAGCTGCACTAGTGGGTAGATGGTTGCACAAACAATGAAGTTGTGTGAAGTCCTTTGTGTGAAGGCAGGGCAGAGGCACACCTAATCCTTGTATTGTATGGCTGTCTGGGAGGAATAAACAAAGTTCAACTGCCAACTGCCCCCAGACATGTGACAAGAATTTTAAATTGCAATTTCCCAGACACCAAACATGCTACTTGCTCCTAATCAAAAGTTAGCACTTATTAAATGTAATAACAGAACCCAATGTTATCCTATGGGAGAAGTAGGTTTCATAGTAGTGAAATACACATTTTTTCACTAAGTTGGGTCTCTAACCCCTCATCAGCATGAGTCCGCTGAGAGGCTGTGGCCTGCCTGAACTCAGAAGTTAGTCCCAAACAAGTATGGTCTCATCTTCCTCAGTGACCAGGTTAGAGCACAACCTTCCCTCTCAATAGCACTCCACCTCTGTTCCCTGCAGGACATTTTAGGAATTTTTGGAGGCCATGGGCAAAATGAATTTTGGGCGTCCATGTTTGGAACAGCTTTGAATTTATCATCCATTTTCAGCTTTTAATGCTCATTTTGCCAAGGTCACTGAGAGTGCACAGACACACTGGTTCAAATTATAAATGTGTTTACATCTAATATTCAGGGATAGTGGTGTGTCTTTCCAGGATTGTAATGTAGCAGTAGCTTACATACATTATTGTAAATAATCACTGCAACCCACTGCCATTTCCTATATGTGAGGTCCTGGTTTGATCTAAAATGATTTTTTAGTGGCTGTTGCATGGTGCTGAAAAACCTAAACACATAATTTCTCTGCAAAATGTCTGTAATAGACTTCCATACATCACATGTATTAAAAAATAAATTAAAGGAAACTAGTATTTAAAAAAATCTATGTTTAAGAGTTATTTGAGGTCACCAGGGCAGGAATGTGTGGAAAACAGAGCCGGATCAATCAGGGGGCCCATTTTTCCCATGCCTCAAAATGTTTCTGGTTCCCTGGGAAGTATCACCCTGGAGATGAAAGCTACATGTTGGTCTAGGCCCTCCTCATTCAACTGCAGTAACACTGCCCCAATGCCATACCCTGAAGCATCAGGCCAGAAACGTTTTAAAGGTATGGGCAAAGTAAGCCCTGGACCAGGGCCCACCCTATCAGGAGGGCCCCAGATCGAGCCGGCCCTGGTCTGCAGAGTGTCTTTCCCTAATGGCCTTGAATAATAGATTGCTTTAAATACCGTTTTCCTTTAATACATTTTTAATGTGGGTGATTTATGGGAGTCTATTACAAACATTTTGCAAGGAAATGTTTCTCATCACAATGCAGCATCAATTAAAAAAATCTTTTAGATCAAAACAGGACCTCATATATGAAACATGGGAGGGGTAACAAATATTATTTGCAACAATATTAGTTTGCTGCTGCTGTCAGGTTTAGTGACATGCAAACCCATGTCACTAAACCTGAACATTATGGTCCATATTTATGAAATAGAAATGTAGCACAGCAAGTCACCTTGTCATGCTGCACTGTGCTGTGTTACAGGGAGAGGGCAGAAATGTGCTGGATTCATCACAATCCGATGCATTCCTTAATTTCCGCAGTGCTGGTGCACAATGGTTTGCCTAGCGCAAACGTTGGCACCCTGGCACTATGGTGCAAGTGCACCTGTTTGCATGTAGAATTGTTTTTTTACAGGAAGGGGCACCTTCCTGCACACAAACAGTCCCCTGAAGCATATTCTTATATCTATGTGTGCTGTAGAAAGAGAAAGTAATGAGAAGAAATACACATTTTTCTCCTCATTACTCCTCCCCTGAGAAGGCATAGGATTTTAGTGCATCCCAAGGTGTACAAGTAATGTTAAATCTGGGAATGCGTAAAAGTCCATGAGTGTTGCTGGGAACACCCACCCAACACCTTTGGAACACCTTCCCAGGGCAGAGTAATGCAATGCAGTGATTTGTGCTGTGCTGTGTTAGTCCTGATGTATGAAGTCACTCAGCGCCACACAGAGTAGCCTTGCATGGCATGACAAATCACATTTGGGGGTTGCGTTGGGCATGTGCCACGTTGCATGCTGAAAATGCAACTCAGCTCCCTTGATAAATAGGGCCCTTAGAATTTGGATCCAGGTGCGTGTGCACATGGGCAATCAGCAATAGAGAGACAATAGTAACAACATGGGATTTAGCCAAAATTGAGCTTTAAATCCTGGCATGCCAGGAAACCTTTTAAAACTTAAGCATAGAGCTTCAAAAGATTGACCCACCACAAATGCGGGTCCATTGCTCCTCAACGCCACAAGCAAACAACATGACAGTCCAACTAACACAGCAGTAAGGCACTGGGTTCCAAGTGGGGGGTGATATGCGCAGATCAATTCTTGACAAACTTACAAAAACTACAATAGTGACATTCCCGACATCAAGTCACATTGGCCAGTACCGGCAGCACCAGCAGCATCCTACAGCGGAAGCAATCCAGGAATGCCATGGACCCCCAGAGACCAAGATATTAACTGGTCCTGATTGAAACATCTCAGCGTTAGAGCAGGACAGTATTAACATTTGCTCCTGGGACATCCATGGCTTTGAGAAAATGCTGCAATATGGAGACACAATGTCATTTCTCCAAAATGTTTATATCACACAGGAAACCTGGAATTTAAAGCCAATACCAATAGTTAACTATGTTGCACATAATGTGAGATTTTTTTGTTTGGTGTGTGATGTTCCTCAATCGAAAAGATCTGAAATTATGTGCAACTGGGGTGGGGTGGGTCTTCTCCACATACTCCTCTACAAAATAACTGGATACAAAAAACAAAGGTAGAACCGCTTCATAACATAAATGTTTACATCCTTGCGTGAGAAGCAAAGAAGAAGGGAAGGAAGGCTACCCTGTCTGAGTTAATAAAGCCACTACATACTTTACACCAACAATCACTCCCTTCCATTTCAAGAAAACTTCCTTACTAACCTCAATCAAAGTATTATTAAATGGAGCAATCAACAACATGCCATAAATCTACGAAAGCAGCTAGAAAAACTAGTTCTAAAGATGCTGAACGGCAACACGAGGGAGGACATCCAAGCATCGATAATCTTCCTCAGTTGTACGATGACATCAAAAATAGACTTCACGCTAATTAGCAAAAAAGGTTTCCCACTGGTAAGCCAATTTGAAGTCATCCCGCTCAGAGAATGAAAACTTCTAACAAACCCTTAGAATTGAACGTAAGTTTCATAAGTTGTGTCCAGCAAATACGTTAGTCTCCAGTCCAGTCAGCTATAACATAGAACGGCTAAAATGGCATGGCTCAGGGATTGAGGAGATCATGGCAGAGGTTTATCGCAGAGTATGAGTACCAGAAGATGCAACAACAGTAGAAGTCCAACATGAAGAGGCCTGGGCAATGCTAAGCAAGATCCTACTGACAAAATGTCTGTCCAGAACAGTACCACATGTGAGTACAAAAGGAATATGCACAAAAGGGGGAATAGGAAGACAAAGCAGGTACAGCACCGATCTGCATAAGCGAACATCACAAATACAAGAGAAGTGAGAAGAATACCGGTTGACATAATAAAAAAAGGGAAGAGGGTGTGAAAAAAACTCATTATGAAACTTGAGAATGTAAAAAGAAGCTAACAAGAAGGAATCTGAAAGCAAGCTCTTATGGACCAGCAAATTACCAAACAGCAAGGAATTCTGGCAAGCGATAAATGGAGTGGAAGGGGAAAGGCTCAACATCAAAACTTGGAGATTGTGGTAGAGGTTTGAGAAGCCCATATCCGCAAAATGTATGCTCTGCCAGCCAACCACCTGAAGGAAGAGGGCAGACAAAACAGACATTTACTGATACCCCTGCAGGCAGAAGATAACAGGGAGTCCCAGGAGGCAAAGCAAGTATCGGCAACCCACAGCAACCAAACGGACCCCTCAGAAATTCAGAGTAGCTTGAGCAACAACCTGGGTCAGACCAGGTATGGGGACAATCACAAACTTAACAGCACTTACCATCTTAGCTGAAAAAGCAAAACAATGTAAAACCCGGTTCTTTCCATGTTTCTTTGATCTTGTTGGCCTTTGACCCGGTCCCGCACGGCTAAATTTGGTAAAAACTGGCAGAATTTGGCATCGCAAGTAATTTGTTAAGTGCAATCTTATCATTGTACGAAGAGACTTGGGCTCAGTTCAAATTAGGGATGGCAACAAAGTCACAGAAAAAATAGATACTATGAATGGACTGAAACAGGGATACATACTAGCCCCAAGTCTGTTTAAACTATACCTAGCTGACTTTGAAAGCTATCTTCCGCAAAAGGAAAGTCATCCCCAAACCTTGGCAATGGAGAAAATTGGGTGACTACAGTATGTCGACAACATTGTCCTTTTGAGACAAATGGCAATTGGTATTATAAAACCATTAGAACCATTAGAAGGTGCTATCTCTGAGTGTGACCCTGTTGTTGTTGTTGCATGTCCATTCACAGTTTCCTCTGATGCAATGCTAGGAGTGGAGGAAGGTGCTATCTCTGAGTGTGGCCCTGTAGTTATTGCTGTATGTCCATTCACAGTCTCCGCTGTTGCACTGCTGTGTGTGGAGGAAGGTGCCATCGCTGAGTGTGACCCTGTAGTTATTGCTGCATGCCCATTCGCGGTCTACTCTGACGCACTGCTAAGAGTGGAGAAAGGTACTATCTCTGAGTGTGACCCTGTAGTTGTTGTTGTATGCATATTCACTGTCTCCTCTGATACACTGCTAGGAGTGGAGGAAGGTGCTATCTCTGAGTGTGACCCTGTAGTCATTGCTGTACATCCATTCACGGTCTCCTCTGACGCACTGCTAGGTGTGGAGGAAGGTGCTATCTCTGAGTGTGACCCTGTAGTTATTGCTGTATGTCCATTCACGGTCTCCTCTGACGCACTGCTAGGAGTGGAGGAAGGTGCTATCTCTGAGTGTGATCCTGTAGTAATTGCTGTATGTCCATTCACGGTCTCCTCTGATACACTGCTAGGAGTGGAGGAAGGTGCTATCTATGAGTGTGATCCTGTAGTCATTGCTGTACATCCATTCACGGTCTCCTCTGACGCACTGCTAGGTGTGGAGGAAGGTGCTATTAGTGTGACCCTGTAGTTATTGCTGTATGTCCATTCACGGTCTCCTCTGACGCACTGCTAGGAGTGGAGGAAGGTGCTATCTCGGAGTGTGACCCTGTAGTTTGTTGCGGGGATTCTGCTTATGCACAGAACTATGCGCAGGAAACCAGGACCTCAGAGAATTGTGGTGTACCAGAAACTCCCCTCAGAACCAAGAACCCCGACTAGCTTAGTGTCCCATTCGTTATCCGAGATTTAGCTCGGCCGTCCCAATGTATAGACAACCCAGAACAAGCGACTTAGATATTCTCAGGAGTGGTGGGAATCCGAAATACCTGTTGGTATCTATATATCAGTCCACAACAGAATAACAAAGACACGGTAAAGTTTAAAGAGTTTATTTTATAAACCTTGTGTCCTAAGATGCAGTACTTTGGCTAACATAAGCAGACAAATGGTTAAGATCAGAACCATCAGCATTGTTACAATACCATAGAAAATGAAAGGAGCAATCATAATAATAATGACAGTGGAAAGCAACCACCCTCCTTTCTCTAGCAACTAATAGGTTATTATTAGACTAATAGAAGGTCTCTTAGGCTTGCATGGGGGACCCCATACCTTATGGATCAGCTTAGTGGAATCACATCACAGGATCAGCTAGGCTCTCTCCTGCAACAGCTCTTCGTTTCGAATGCCTCTAAAAACATGCTGCTCTGTAATATTAAAGGACTCGTCTTTCAGGTATTGGCAGCTGTATGCATGTTATGGCTAAGAAGTGGTACGATCAACCTGAACACAGCAACCTGCACCGTCTAGTGACCCAGACTCGTTCCTTACACGGTGTACAGACCAAGGTCACTGCTCACTGTTAAGGATGTTAAACAACAGATGGTTCTCATGTGAAGCAAAGTCGAGTCAGCAGTTCTCAAATGAATAACATGTAACAACAGTGTCGCGTGCAAAAGCAGCAGAAGCGGCAACCTGGCTTTCTAACAGCTGACGCGGTTGTGCTAACTTAGCATTGTACATAGGGAGTGGCTAACCCATACTACAAGTTATTGCTGCATGCCCATTCACGGTCTCCTCTGACACATTGCTTGGTGTGGAGGAAGGTGCTATCTATGGATTTGACCCTGTAGTTATTGTTGCACGCCCATTCACTGCCTCCTGTGACGCACTGCTAAGTGCAGAGGAAGGTGCTGTCTCTGAGTGTGTCCCTGTCGCTATTGTTGCATGCCCTTTCAGGGTCTCCTCTGACGCACTGCTAGGTGTGGAGCAAATGCACAATAGCATCCGGCCTTGCACTGATCTAAAGTCTGTTACCTCTGTAGGAAACAACTCTAACTTAAGATGTTATTACAAACATACTCTCTCTGCTTTTCTGAGGCAAGGGTTGGAGACAGAAAATAGAAACAAAATGAAGGTTAATCCTATTCACTGTTATAAAATCTTAATTGAAAAAACGAAGGGCCAAATGTATCAAATATCCATTTTACATTCCTTAAATAGCGAATTTTAGGTAATCGTTATTGAAGGAACACAAAATGGTATGTAAGAAAATAGCGATTACCTGAGAGCGATTCCTAAAGATTTGCAATCCAAATTAGGTAATTGCTATTAGCTAATACTCCTCCATACGTTCCCATGGGTCTAAAGGCCCATAGGTTATGAACGGTTTTGCATTAGCTAATTTGCAAATTCCTAATTAGTAATCGCTAATAAGGTATTGCAAAACCAAGTGTGTCTGGGGTCCAAAGGCCCCACTGAAGCACCCCCCAAAAGAGTTTGCACATCGAGTTCATACATGCCCTAGGGCCATGTGTGCACTACATGGTACTTTAAAAAATGCATTTTTGTGCATTTTACAAAATTTCATATGGTCACAATCGACTTGTAGTCGATGGTAACAGCATTTCCTAAATGCACAGTTTGCATCTAGAAATTGCTTGGTACATGTGCTTACAGAATCGCAAATTGTGAGTCCCTATTTGCAGTCACAATTTTATGTAATCGCCATATTTGGCAATTACCTAAAATTGCTACTACAAACCCTTGATACATCTTTTTTGATGGCTAGTTTGCATTCACAAATGGTCGAATTTAGCGATTCACACAGTTTGCCAATGCAAAATGATTTCATAACTGTGGCCCAAAGTCATTTCAACATTGTGGTGTGCCAACAAGAAACTAGTCTAAGGGTCCCCAAAGAGGACAGAAGGAAACATGTGAGAAAAACTCAGCTGAATAGGATCAGAGAGTATAACGTAAATCCAGAAACGTATCTAAAGCATGTAAGAATGTTACTGAAAACGGGCGTGCGAACACAACGGATGCATTGTAGCATTTGGGGCAAACAAATTGCATTTTACAAGAAGTATCACAACACAAAGTTTCTAAAGGTAAAGGCAATTGATAGCGTGTAAATTGGGTACAAAGTCTCCACGAAGAGATGTAGCCATACCTGGGAAAATATGGGGCAATCCCGTAAAGTAGCTCTCAGTAACAGGAGGCAGACAGGAACACTTGCCACTGTGCCCAGCTGCAATGCCATGCCTACACTGGACATCATAGCAACACTGCCCACTGTTCTCACGAGCCCTGGCGCACTTTATTCTGACATGAGAATATTGTTGTGCTTATCAGAGTTACCGTACTTAACCAGGACTCATCTTAAAGAAGGCCCCTGGGCTCGACCCCATAGTCTTAAGTGCCTGGCCCCATGGCAGCACTTCATGCTGGGCACATCAAAATAGCCCTACTAACCTGAGGTCCATAGGAACTCTACCGCTGCACACACCACTACTGCCACACTTAATTGGAGGTTATTACCATTCCTAAAGCGGGCCCCATAATAAACCATGCCTTCTGCATACTAGTAAGTTATGTTTTTTATGGTATGATATGTTATGTTATGTGAATTTCTAAGGTAGTTTACTGGCCCAGGAGAGGGGCTTCCAGGCGCTGATCATTGATGTGACAAGGCAGAAAAAAGTGTGCCCGGGCATCATAGAGAGGCTGAGAGCAGCAGGCCTTGGATTGCTTCCGAAAGCTCGAGTGGTATGAGATCTTTCTTGACTGACGTCCGCGCATGCGCATTTGTGTGAAGAAGTTACCATCAGCAAGAAGAGGGAGCCCCGGGACACCGCGCTGAAGGTAAGAGGTTTATATTTACTTTAAACCTTCTTTTAATTATTTTAAAATTAGGGCGGGCGGGAGGCGGGCAGCGCATAGTGGGGCTACGCGGAGCGCGCGAGTGTGCATAGATTTTGGCACAGTACGTGCTGCTCCACGTAGCCCCACTACGCCCACTACGCCCAGGCCTGGTCTTGAACCATAAGCCAACTTTTACCCTTAGCTTTCTTGACTGGGTAAATCGGGATGCTGCGAGGAGATACTCAAGTGTAAATCACTCCCTCTTCCAGCAATGCCTGTATAATAGGGGCGATGCCCTCATCTGCTTCCTTGGACAGGCAATATTGCTACACCCTGGATAAGAGGGTGCCTTCCTTCAATGTAATCCGGTAAGGTGCAACAGTGCCGATGAGGCCAACATCGTGGTAACCGTTCCTTTACTGAATCAAACATTCTGCTTGGTGGAGGCGTCTGACTTCTCACACTGTCCTCCATGGTATGTACTCTTGAAAAATCATAATTATTCTGTTGGGGTCATCATCAAAAGTTGATCATCCAGTATCTTCCTTACCAACATTCCTTGTTCTAGGAAGATGGCACATGCTCACAAAACATTATCATGGTCACTTGCTATCAGAGCGCCATAGTCTGGTGCTATTTCTAAAGCTTCTATCTGCAATATCAAACCAGCATCTGACAGCCCAGAGTCCTGTCCCTGTTGTCTAAAAAGGAATTCTTTGGGCAATTCAACCTCCTCTATTCCCAGTAACTCTCGTATCTCTTCTATAAGGGTGTATAGTGCTGTAGTAAATGTCTCCAAATCAGTGGGACGTGCTCTGATTTAGACTCAGGTGGAGTAATTTACTGTTAGTGCCATGATGCTGGAAGGTGAGACCTTTTAGGGTGGAACAAAACATGTTACCATCTGTTAAAAATGAATTGTCATATTTAATTTGGCCATCAAATCTGTTCATCACAAATTAGCTGGGGCAGCTGGAGAGAACAACAAACAGCCATCAATGTGTTTCCCTTTAATTTCCTCTTTACTGGTCTGGTAAAAGGAACCCTTATAACTTCCTCCAAGAATCCCGGTGTGTCCATTGGACTGTTGGAAATCGGAAGACCTCCCTCTCTAAAACACAATTCTTTTGGTCCTGTATCTATGAGGAATGCATACTTCTTCTCATTGATAGCTTCCGTCATAGTGGGTTCCTCATCTACCCTGTGAGTTACTGACAAGACTGGACACATAGAAATACTCTATTGGCACCGTAATGTTGTGTATCCTGCCACATGATTGCCTGGAAAGGATTTCCTCTCCTCACAACTACAACCACTTGTCCATTTTGCAGTGGAGTTCCAAGGAGGGGGGCTTGGTAGTTCTGATGAGGTAGTCCCCGCTGCGCTTGGGGCATTGCTGGCTACTCATTTTGCCAGGGTGACTGGGGCACATATATTATTTGTTTATTTTTGTTGTGGCTGTATTGTCATATTTACTGTTTGACTATACATTCCCATTCTTTATTTGGCTCATCTCATCTTTTCTTGTTAAAGTCTTTAATCAAATGCCCAAACATCTGACAATAACAACATGACTGAGCCCTTCTTGGAGGATCCGTCCTACCTCTTCCTTCTCCTTGTCCTCCTCTACTACTTCCCCTGTGCCTGTATATCATTCTGCTGTTGCGGTATTGTCATTGGGTGGCCCCTGGGACTGTTCCCACAGACATTACAGTCATCTGAGTTGCCGCTGCCACTACAGCACCTTCCATTGCTTCTTTCTTAGCTAATTTCTGCCACACCAACTGGGCTACTGCTGTCTCTGCTATTTCCTGTTTACTTTTGCTTTTTCTTGCAAAAATTGATTATATGTGCTTGAATTTCGATCCAGGGCTTGGCTTCCAGTGCCACTACATTATCTACGCTGTCCTGAACTTCAGGAGGCAAGCCTTTCTTGACTAAATTATAAAACAGGACAACTTTACCTCCTGTCAATTCTAAGCCCTGACCCACTACCTGGGTCCATTTTTCTTTCATCTTATTGATGTATTGTGCAGGATCCTCATTTACTTGTATAGACTGAGCCATGAGGGATCCAATGTCTGGCCTATCAGGGTACATTTTCCTCAGCTGATCCCATACTAGATCTGACCAGATTAAAAAGAGACCCATCACACCTTGTATCAGTGAGGGTCGCATGTCTAATTCTAGCCTTTTGAAATACTGTGTCTGTTTCATACCCTATGAGGGAACTAAGCAGGCATTTCACATCCCCCACTGCCAGTGTTATACCTACAGTTTGTCTTCAAATGCCCTGATCCATTTCCCTGCTCTCTCCATAAGTAGTGGCAACTGTTTTCTGAGGTTTTCCTTGTCCATTTGTGGCCAAGGAACATGATGGGGTGCCCCAGGTCCCTTACGTATCAAGGGCCTCTGATGCAAATGGGTGGTAGCTCACTGGGGATGGTGCTGTCGAGCATGCTTCTGCTATATATGTAGACATTTCCCCATGTACGGGTAGTCCCAATCTGGATCACCCTCATCATACAGAATGCAATCCTCAGCATTCGTCATGTCATGTAGGTCAAAGAACCCATCTTGTGGCCATATACTCATTTGTGGAGCTAACCACTCAGTCCAGTCTGCTACAATTTCTACAAATGGTGCAACCCTATGCCAACTATTTTCTCCCTCAGCGACAGTCTTCCTGGCAGTGAGATCCTCACTACACAAATTTGATAGGGTACTCATTTGCTGTGCTGGTCTGCTGTGGATTTGCACTCTAACCTTGCTGGATCCCATTCTGGGGTTTGGCTGCCCATGGGTGCTTTGGAATTGTAACCGCTCAAGCTCTGTAGCTCAGATGTTTCTACTTCTAGGGAGCACATACCGCTTTGCCTCCCTTGCATCAGTTGGTTTAGGCCACAGCTTTCCAAACTTTTGATGTTGGTGACACACTTTATAGACATGCATCATTTCACGACAAGGTAAAGCAGTGTAGCGAGCGAGCGTAGCGACCGAGCCCAAACCACTTAAGAGAAAATTTTGAAAAATAGTGGGCAAATGGTGCATTTTCAAGAAACGAAGAAAACAAGGAGTCCCGTTTTTCTGCTGCTGCTGCTTTCCTCGGGAGAAAGTGTCTCTCATACTCATTGAAATATCACTCATCATAACCCTGAAATTATGAAATCTTCACACATGGCAATCTGAAACCTCGGCAGCTATGCTCATCGCGTGACACACCCACACTTGTCAGGCGACACGGTACTGTGTCCCGACACAGAGTTTGGAAAGCTCTGGTTTAGACAGTCTCCATGTGCCTCTTTTGTAGTCTAAGTTAATGAGCGCTCTCTCTTGGATATCATAGGTAGGGTGACTTGCTTCTGGGGTTTGAAGCAGGTCACCCATGCTCTCAACACGCTGGTGTATAGATTCTATCCTGTCCGCAAACTTACCAAAACTTCACTGAGTTTCTCCTGTAAAGTCATCGGCATATCCATCTCTTCATTTCACTTGTCTCTTCCCCTCTCACTGCATGATAGCCAGTCCAGCACACTCTCTAGTGAGACGATTACTCTCCCCTTCTCCTTTTACCAAGGGGATAGACTATCTTTAGTCCTTCTATGCTCATGTACCCTTTCTTGAGATATTGGCTGTTGTGTCATGTCTACAGTCCTATGCACATAGTCACTCCATCCTGCATTCCCTACATCCCTTTGCTGTGGTGTAGACACTCATTCTCTAATTACTATATCTGTAGTATCCCTTTTCTGAAGCAACTGTGACATTGCTGATGATATATGTGACTGGTCATTACTGCCCCCTGAACTCTGTTCTTTGTTGTTATCCTGCTAGAGAAAGACTGGATCTAGATGCAATATGAACTGCAACTCTAATTGCAATGAAAAGTGGAGATCCCCTACCATGGTTTGCTGCCTAAGAGTTCTTGCCTTCTTTGGCTTTCGTATTTGTGGGGTTACCTTGAGGGTCGCTGTCAGGTAGCGTGGAGGTGTTCCAATTTCAGGGTTCTCAAACCCTACTGCAACTTCTTGCAGCTGCACTAGTGTGTAGATGGTTGCACAAACAATGAAGTTGTGTGAAGTCCTTTGTGTGAAGGCAGGGCAGAGGCACACCTAATCCTTGTATTGTATGGCTGTCTGATAGGAATAAACAAAGTTCAACTGCCAACTGCCCCCAGTCATGTGACAAATAATTTTAAATTGCAATTTCCCAGATACCAAACATGCTACTTGCTCCTATCAAAAGTTAGCACTTATTAAATGTAATAAGGGATCCCAATGTTATCCTATGGGAGAAGTGTGGTACTGAAAATTCTGGATCCGTGTTATAAACATCGTCGTATCATGATGATTTTGGTATCAGCAGACCGAGAATGAATAGAATACTATGCACAAGTATTTTCGTCATAGTCGGGTGACGAAATCACCCTGAAATCAGAGTTTCCGTCTTGAACCCTCGGGTTCCATTTGAACGGCAGCCATTTTGTGATTGCCCTCACATAGGCCAATGACTAAGGCCATTTAAAAGTCTGAAGGACACGTACACCTTTGCTGACTCCTCTGTGACCTAGGCAAGCTGAATCCACTGCCTGAAGCCAAAACCTGTTCGGCCAGTTCCTTTCCCAGTGGCCGAATGAGATTAGTATCAAGGCACAACATATCATAAACCTTTTTATCACATACAAACCCTGCCTAATCTTACACACACCTGTCCCTGTTTCTTCTTTATGACTTGCTTTACGAGGAGGAGGTGCCCGTTTTTATTGGGGGTGCGTCGATATCTGATGAAGGTACTGAGCCTTGCCGGGTAATTGATTGAGGGCTGGACAAACTGAAATATGGGCTTGTCCTCATGACTTTGCTTTTTCCTTGTAGTGAAAATATGTGAATGGTCAACTGTAAAATAAGGAATGTTTGCCTAAAGCCTAATATTTTGTATAAAAGAGAAGGCTGGCTTGGTAAAGTTGAGCAGTCTCCTGAGAATATACACCATGTTGTACTTCTAGGATACCTGTTACTGGCTGCAGACAATAAATACGATCTTTTGACTTCACCAAGAAGACTCTGTGTTTCTGTAGTCTGAAACAGGAAGGACTCGAAGTCTTAGGGTGTGTTCCCTGGCACCGCTGGGTTCTGAAAAACCCAGTACTTCAGAAGTAGGTTTCATAGTAGTGAAATACAAATTTTTTCACTAAGTTTGGGTCTCTAACCCCTCATCAGCATGAGTCCGCTGAGAGGCTGTGGCCTGTCTGAACTCAGAAGTTAGTCCCAAACGAGTATGGTCTCATCTTTCTCAGTGACCAGGTTAGAGCACAACCTTCCCTCTCAATAGCACTCCACCTCTGTTCCCTGCAGGACATTTTAGGAATTTTTGGAGGCCATGGGCAAAATGAATTTTGAGGGGTCCATGTTTGGAACAGCTTTGAATCTATCATCCATTGTCAGCTTTTAATGCTTATTTTGCCAAGGTCACTGAGAGTGCACAGACACACTAGATCAAATTATAAATGTGTTTACATCTAATATTCAGGGATAGTGGTGTGTCTTTCCAGGATTGTAATGTAGCAGTAGCTTACATACATTATTGTAAATAATCACTGCAACCCACTGCCATTTCCTATATGTGAGGTCCTGGTTTGATCTAAAATTTTTAGTGGCTGTTGCATGGTGCTGAAAAACCTAAACACATATTTTCTCTGCAAAATGTTTGTAATAGACTCCCATACATCACATGTATTAAAAAATAAATTAAAGGAAACTAGTATTTAAAAAAATCAATGTTTAAGAGTTATTTGAGGTCACCAGGGCAGGAATGTGTGGAAAACAGATCCGGATCAATCAGGGGGCCCCTGAAAGGCTAGGGCCCTGGGCCAGAGCCCACTTTTCCCATGCCTCAAAATGTTTCTGGTTCCCTGGTAAGTATCACCCTAGAGATGAAAGCTACATGTTGGTCTAGGCCCTCAACTGCAGTAACACTGCCCCAATGCCGTACCCTGAGGCATCCTCCCAGAAACGTTTTAAAGGTATGGGCAAAGTAAGCCCTGGACCAGGGCCCACCCTTTCAGGAGGGCCCCAGATCGAGCCGGCCCTGGTCTGCAGAGTGTCTTTCCCTAATGGCCTTAAATAATAGATTGCTTTAAATACCGTTTTTCTTTAATCCATTTTTAATGTGGGTGATTTATGGGAGTCTATTACAAACATTTTGCAGGGAAATGTTTCTCATCACAATACAGCATCAATTAAAAAAATCTTTTAGATCTAAAGAGGACCTCATATATGAAACATGGGGGGGTAAGAAATATTATTTGCAACAATATTAGTTTGCTGCTGCTGTCAGGTTTAGTGACATGCAAACCCATGTCACCAAACCTGAATATTATGGACCAAATTTATGAAATAGAAATGTAGAACAGCAAGTCACCTTGTCATGCTGCACTGTGCTGTGTTACAGGGAGAGGGCAGAAATGTGCTGGATTCATCACAATCCGATGCATTCCTTAATTTTCCCAGTGCTGGTCCACAATGGTTTGCCTAGCGCAAACGTTGGCTCTCTGGCACTATGGTGCAAATGCACCTGTTTGCATGCAGAATTGTTTTTGTACAGGAAGGGGCACCTTCTTGCACACAAACAGTCCCCTGAAGCATATTCTTATATCTATGTGTGCTGTAGAAAGAGAAAGTAATGAGGAGAAATACACATTTTTCTCCTCATTACTCCTCCCCTGAGAAGGCATAGGATTTTAGTGCATCCCAAGGTGTACAAGTAATGTTAAATCTGGGAATGAGTAAAAGTCCATGAGTGTTGCTGGGAACACCCACCCAACACCTATGGAACACCTTCCCAGGGCAGAGTAATGCAATGCAGTGATGTGCGCTGTGCTGTGTTAGTCCTGATGTATCAAGTCACTCAGCGCCACACAGAGTGGCCTTGCATGGCATGACAAATCACATTTGGGGGTTGCGTTGGGCATGTGCCACGTTGCATGCTGAAAATGCAACTCAGCTCCCTTGATATATAGGGCCCTTAGAATTTGGATCCAGGTGCGTGTGCACATGGGCAATCAGCAATAGAGAGACAATAGTAACAACATGGGATTTAGCCAAAATTGTGCTTTAAATCCTGGCATGCCAGGAAACCTTTTAAAACTTAAGCATAGAGCTTCAAAAGATTGACCCACCACAAATGCGGGTCCATTGCACCTCAACGCCACAAGCAAACAACATGACAGTCCAACTAACACAGCAGTAAGGCACTGGGTTCCAAGTGGGGGGTGATATGCGCAGATCAATTCTTGACAAACTTACAAAAACTACAATAGTGACATTCCCGACATCAAGTCACATTGGCCAGTACCGGCAGCACCAGCAGCATCCTACAGCGGAAGCAATCCAGGAATGCCATGGACCCCCAGAGACCAAGATATTAACTGGTCCTGATTGAAACATCTCAGCGTTAGAGCAGGGCAGTATTAACATTTGCTCCTGGGACATCCATGGCTTTGAGAAAATGCTGCAATATGGAGACACAATGTCATTTCTCCAAAATGTTTATATCACACAGGAAACCTGGAATTTAAAGCCAATGCCAATAGTTAACTATGTTGCACATAATGTGAGATTTTTTTGTTTGGTGTGTGATGTTCCTCAATCGAAAAGATCTGAAATTATGTGCAACGGGGGTGGGGGGGTATTCTCCACATACTCCTCTACAAAATAACTGGATACAAATAACAAAGGTAGAACCGCTTCATATCATAAATGTTTACATCCTTGCGTGAGAAGCAAAGAAGAAGGGAAGGAAGGCTACCCTGTCTGAGTTAATAAAGCCACTACATACTTTACACCAACAATCACTTCCTTCCATTTCAAGAAAACTTCCTTACTAACCTCAATCAAAGTATTATTAAATGGAGCAATCAACAATATGCCATCAATCTACGAAAGCAGCTAGAAAAACTAGTTCTAAAGATGCTGAACGGCAACACGAGGGAGGACATCCAAGCATCAATAATCTTCCTCAGTTGTACGATGACATCAAAAATAGACTTCACGATAATTAGCAAAAAAGGTTTCCCACTGGTAAGCCAATTTGAAGTCATCCCGCTCAGACAATGAAAACTTCTAACAAACACTTAGAATTGAATGAAAGTTTCATAAGTTGAGTCCAGCAAATAAGTTAGTCTCCAGTCCAGTCAGCTATAACATAGAAAGGCTAAAATGGCAAGGCTCAGGGATTGAGGAGATCATGGCAGAGGTTTATCGCAGAGTATGAGTACCAGAAGAAGCAACACCAGTAGAAGACCAACATGAAGAGGCCTGGGCAATGCTAAGCAAGATCCTACTGACAAAATGTCTGTCCAGAACAGTACCACATGTGAGTACAAAAGGAATATGCACAAAAGGGGGAATAGGAAGACAAAGCAGGTACAGCACCGATCTGCATAAGCGAACATCACAAATACAAGAGAAGTGAGAAGAATAACGGTGGACATAATAAAAAAAGGGAAGAGGGTGTGAAAAAAACTCATTATGAAACTTGAGAATGTAAAAAGAAGCTAACAAGAAGGAATCTGGAAGCAAGCTCTTATGGACCAGCAAATTACCAAACAGCAAGGAATTCTGGCAAGCGATAAATGGAGTGGAAGGGGAAAGGCTCAACATCAAAACTTGGAGATTGTGGTAGAGGTTTGAGAAGCCCATATCCGCAAAATGTATGCTCTGCCAGCCAACCACCTGAAGGAAGAGGGCAGACAAAACAGACATTTACTGATACCCCTGCAGGCAGAAGATAACAGGGAGTCCCAGGAGGCAAAGCAAGTATCGGCAACCCACAGCAACCAAACGGACCCCTCAGAAATTCAGAGTAGCTTGAGCAACAACCTGGGTCAGACCAGGTATGGGGACAATCACAAACTTAACAGCACTTACCATCTTAGCTGAAAATTCAAAACAATGTAAAACCCAGTTCTTTCCATGTTTCTTTGACCTTGTTGGCCTTTGACCCGGTCCCGCACGGCTAAATTTGGTAAAAACTGGCAGAATTGGGCATCGCAAGTAATTTGTTAAGAGCAATCATATCATTGTACGAAGAGACTTGGGCTCAGTTCAAATTAGGGATGGCAACAAAGTCACAGCAAAAATAGATACTATGAATGGACTGAAACAGGGATACATACTCGCCCCAAGTCTGTTTAAACTATACCTAGCTGACTTTGAAAGCTATGTTCCGCAAAAGGAAAGTCATCCCCTAACCTTGGCAATGGAGAAAATTGGGTGCCTACAGTATGTCGGCAACATTGTCCTTTTGAGACAAATGGCAATTGGTATTATAAAACCATTATTTTTCATTCCAAAAGCAGCATCTCCAACGCAGGTTTACCTTGAATTTAGATCTGCAGAGGAATAAACAAAATCACTCTTGGGGAGTATATCCTGACAGGCAATAGATGAGCTAGGTAACCAAGATACATGAATCAGTAGCATGGAAAAGCAGCCTTTTGTTGAGTAACTAATTCTTCCCCCAGATATCTGTCTCATTTAAATGATGAGATCTTCTTCGCAAATAGATGGCATGCCTTGACAGTAATTAACTCATATGTATTGAGCCCACCGGAGTACGTCAGGCCATTTTTCTCCAGCCTTAAAATTAGGCCTGGGCCAAAATTCCGTTCCGCTCGCGGAAATTGCGATAATTTGGCATTTTTGCGTTCCGCGGAAAGTGCGAAGATGTCAAAATTTTTGGCAATCCGCATCTTACCGGTAATTTTGTTCTGTAAAAAAATACATTCTCGCATGCGCGCGATCGCCTTACCTGAATCCCCACGTTCGCCGACAAGTTTTCCTGACCCGGTCGCGTTTTCCACGAGATGTTGGATTGTTGGTAGCCATTTTGCGCTGTCTCGCGACAGTTCATTGTCATTTGTCCCGCGATCACATCATTTGTAGCGCGATCAAGTCTTTCTTCTCGCGATCATGCACCGCGAGAGTATGAGAAGATTGAGATCTCGAACACGTCATTCTCCACCGCGAGAGAGAGCATGAGGACGCGGGCACGTCTAATCGAACGCGAAAAGGAGAAAGAGACCCCGAACATGTCATATCCAACGCGACAGGGAGCGAGAGAACGCCATCAAGTCATTTTGGACACGCCATCGACATCCGGCGGAAGTAATGTGAAGCTCGAGAACTCGAACATGTACAATTTTCAATTTGGAGAAGAATATCGGCTCTAGCAGCATGAAACCTTCTGCAAATGATGATGTTGGATGAAAACAACTCCTCAGATTGACATTTGGCTGTCCTTTTTTGTGCAAGGAGTCCTTTTTTAAAAACTTTGTCCATCTCCTGCTCATTCTGCCTTTGGATTTTGAGCTGGAAAGATCACTCTTTTTGTCTGCTGGATCATTGCAATTGGATTTGAGAATTTTATAATTGGATATTTTACAAGTAAGTGGTTGTTGTGTGTTTGATTGGGGGCATTGCAGTTGTTGTAACCACAATTTATTTTGGGTAACTATCATCATTCCTTTTTTAAAAAATGTTGTGGGTAGTAGTAGTCACGAGTAGGCCCGAGCTAGTCATGGCCTCATGGGTGTGTGCATGATGAAGCAACTGTTCCTTTGGTGTTTTTTGAATGTATTTCATTTTCAAGCATCATTTAGGGCCTGGATGGCATTGGAATTAGTTGGGAAATGTGTTTTTTTGGGGTGGGCTTTCTGATGTTGTTGGGCCTGGCCATGTGGATGGTGGCCATTTTGAAGTCTAGGCCTCCAAGCTTCCCTGGCCTTGTCTGCCAACAGGCCTGCTTTCATCCAGTAGGATCAGAGCGGGTAGCCACAGCTTTATTAATCAAGTGTTTTCTGTGTGGTCTGTTGAATTTAGACATCATTTAGGGCATGGATGGCATTGGATTGAGTTGGGAAAGTGTGTTTTTTTGGGGTGGGCTTTCCGATGTAGTTGGGCCTGGCCATGTGGCTGGTGGCCATTTTGAAGCCTAGGCCTGCAAGTTTGCCTGGCCTTGTCTGCCAACAGGCCTGCTTTCATCCACTAGGATCAGAGCAGGTAGCCACAGCTTTATTAATCAAGTGTTTTGTTTTGTGTGGTCTGTTGAATTTAGACATCATTTAGGGCATGGATGGCATTGGATTGAGTTTGGGAAGTGTGTTTTTTTTAAAGACATGCTTTTGTTGTGTGTGTCTGGTGTGTGTTGGTTTGCAATGCATGCACCCTGCATACCTTTTTGGGGCCTGTAAATGTTCGTATTTGTATTAAAAAGGCAGAGCAGTGTGCTTTAGCATGCATCCTTTACCTGGCTTTTATAGGCCTTTTGTCAGCTCCTGGTGTTTCCCAGGCCCCCTGCTTGTTTGTGATTTGTGAGTGTCCATGTGGCTGGTGGTCTTTTATGTGTTGGGAGTTATTACTGTCGTGCTTTTGCCATATAGGCCTGCATGGTTTTCCTATTGGCTTACTGCTTCCATCCATCCACCCCCTTTGCCAGCAGCAGATCCATGGATGCTGAGATGCTCAAATAATTTAATGGCAAATAGGGTCCACCCCACTTCCATTACATTTTTATTTTGGTGGTTCTTATTAACTTTCCTATCCTTTCTGAGAGTGTAGTGTGTGACTGTACACAGTAGTATAACATAGCCCTTGTTGAAAAAAAGTCCTAAATGGCTAGACTATCTTTTGTTTGCACTAGTACAGTACTAAGTAACTGAACCACAACAACAAATGCAACATTTCACTGATGTTCTTCTCCTGGCTTATTTACTTCAAGGTGCACAAAAAGCCGGAGGAGGAGGTGTCATCAGCATCACCCGGCTACCCGTTGTACTGCCAGCCAGACAGAAGTTCTGCTGCGCATCACGTCCACGTGTGACCAGAACTTGTTGTGCATCTGCATCCTGCCTGACATCTGAAGAAGATGGCCCTAAAGAAAGGTACCAGGTCCAGTACCAAGAAAGTTGCCGGTGAGAAGAAGGAACAGAAAAAGGAAGTGCCATTAACCACGACTGGTGGTGTGCAGGCCAATGGTTTTTTTTACACCAAAAAAGTTACGCCTGCAGCAGCGTTGTTCGGGAACCAAGCTGGGAGCAGCACCTCAGCACCAGTGGTCCAACCCCACCAACCTAGGCCCAAGGGCTTTAGTGTCGCAGACGTAGCCAGTCTACTAACGAGCAGCGATGTTGAAATGTCATTAACGCAAAGTAGTACACAATCAACGCAGGCGCAAACTCAGCAGATAAGTGTGCAGCCGCAACAAGAACAGCAGCAGCCACAACAAGAACAGCAGCAGCCGCAACAAGAACAGTAGCGGCCGCAACAAGAACAGCAGCGGCCGCAACAAGAACAGCAGCAGCCGCAACAACAGCCCACCATTGTAGTTGCTGCTCCTGACATAGGGGCATTTCAAGAAATCGAGCTTCCTGCAGACAAAGTGGAGCAAAGTCAAACCACTGTTTCAGAAGATCTATTGTCTTCCAGACCAACAGCAAGGAAAAGGAGGCTTAGCCCATCATCTTCTTCTTCAAGCCCCGCTTCTGATGATCGTGATGCCACTTGGCATCCACCAGCTCAGTCTGAGAGTGATATACGCCACAAGACAATGCTTCTGAAAAGGAAGGTCCCAGAAAAACTTAGAGTTATGGAGGTACATGTAGAAGAGGAGGGTGATGTTGATGAAGACGAGCCAGTCATCACGCACATTACTCCCTCCCCAAAGTGATTGGAGACCAACATTCTCACCCTATCCAGAAAGGCTGCTACTGAGCGGGATGTAGCACGGATATCACCAACACAGGTTACACCACCACTACCTCCAGCTGCCATATTTTCCAAGGCCCGGCAGGGACCTACATCCAGCTCAACCATCTCAGTAGGTAGTGGTAGTAAAAGTCACAGTCTAGGTGCACAGGGTCACATTCCAAGCACACCCTCCAGTTCATCTGGTATTGAAAGTGGCACATCCAGCAGTGCCAGAAAGATCTCCTCCCCAGTTTGGGACTTCTTTTCTGTTAGCACCAAGGAGGAGAACGTTGCTATATGCTCAATTTGTTGACAAGGTGTTCGGCGGGGTAAGCTTGGTACAAACTATGGTACCGGAGGCCAAGCAAGTCATCTCAGAATACACCACACTATCGTGTGGGAGAATCACCTACTTCAGTTAAAAGAAAGTCGAAAAACTCAACCCATTGAAGTTGGTCAGGAAGCGTAAGGGAGTGATATTATTGCGGTGGAAGGTGAAGAAGAGGGAGGCATTTATAGCCCTGTCCCCAGTAGTGCAGTGGTACCGCCCACATCCTCCTCAGTAACATCTGAGTGGCACCGCAGTAAGAGCCATACTCAGTCAGGCTGAGACACCAAGGCGACCGAGTACCGCAATGAGACAAACTGTGTCGTTGAGCCTAAGTGGGTTAATGAAAACAGCACCACAAAGGAAAGTAACCCAGCCTACCATTGAGAACATGCTTAGGTTGGAGGGGCAGTTCCAACGCATCCACCCAACGGCACGGTTGTACAATGCGAAGGTGGCTAAAATGTTAGTGCTGGACCTTCTTCCTTTTTCATTCGTGGAAGGGGTGGGTTTCCTTGGATTTGTGTCAGCCATCTGCCCTAAATGGAAGGTTCCCAGCCGGTCCTATTTCGCAAGAATTGCTGTTCTGGCACTACATCATGATGTGCTGGAATTGGTTGGACAAGCTTTGCAGCAGAGTGCGGTTCACAATATCCACCTGACAACAGACATGTGAACCAGTTGCCAAGCCACAGATTACATGTGCATCACTGCGCACTGGGTCTCTTTTGTGGGGGTTAGAGATAAGCTATCTGCACGAGGTGCTGTTGACACAGCTGCGATTTTTAAAGGTACTCGGAAACATGCAACTGTAGCCATGTTCGCCATGGAGAAATCTCATACGGCTGTAAACCTTTTGCAAGATTTTGCAGCAAGGTTTTTGAATGGCTGCGCCCAAGAGGGCTTAGTATTGGTTTTGTTGCCACAGACAATGGCAGTAATGTACTTAAGGCCATGGATCTTGGTTCCTATTTCAGGGTTCTGTGTTTGGCGCACTGCATAAACATTATAGTTCAAGACTTTCAGAAAAAAGAACCCATAGTCAGCAACTTACTGGCCATCTGCCGAAGAATATGCACTCATTTCAGCCATTCTTTTGAAGCTCGGAAGCAGCTGAGGATCATCCAACGTGAAAATAGGATGCCAGTCAAGGCACTCATCCAGGAGGTGGCAACACGTTGGAACTCAACGTATTACATGCTTGATCGTCTGTATGAGCAGTACAGGTCACTCCCTGAATATGTCTGGAAAAGAGGGGATGCTACTGTTAAAGGCATGAACCTTGAGATGGAGCAATGGAGCCTAATTAAATGCCTGACTGAGATGCTTCGTCCTTTTGAGGTCTTGTCTTCACACGTGAAGTCAGCAAGGAGGACTGTACAATGGGCCAAGCTATCCCATTATTGCAAAAACTAGAGCATCAGCTGAAGAAGGTTTCTGAATCATACAAAGGTGTAGAGGACAAAAGGGAAGCCTATGACTTGGTGGAGAGCTTAGCCCGTCGCTTAGCTGAAAATACAAGGATAGAAAATAACATTTTGTCACAAGAACATTACATTTGTGCCACCATTCTGGATCCACGTGCAAAATTTGGACTGAAGACATTCTTTGCTTTTTCAGAGCTTGATGTTGCCCGCTACAAAACTTGTATAGCTGAGGCAGCCAGTAAGTTGGAAAACGAACGGCTGCTAATTAAAAGCCCGCAAGATCAACCCACAAGAAGTACTGCAGCAGGGCATGCAGGATCAATTGCAACTTCGTCGGCTGAGGGCAGTGCGTTTGGATCACAACACTCACCATCACTATCGACAACAGCAACAATAACTGGATCATTAGGCCCAGTAGAATCGTTAGACGGTTGGTATGTACAGTTAGGCATTAATAAGCACAGTGCTGATGCACAGAGAAAAGAGTCCGAAGCTTGCCAGCAGCACCCCTGAACATTGAGCGGATGGTCCAGGCCTATCTGGACGACCCAACAGAGGTGTACATTGATCAAAACCCATTGCAGTATTGGTATAGGAAAAGGTCTGAATGGCCACTGCTCAGCAGGCTGGCTATAAGCTATCTGGCTTGCCCTGTCGCAAGTGACTCTTCCGAACGTGTTTTCAGTGCTGCTGGTTCCATTGTAACATTGAGAAGGACCAGTCTCTCGCCCAAAAACGTGGAGAGGTTAACAATGATCAAAATGAATCAGCACTTCATACCACCGAATTACACAATACATGAAGCAATGGAGGAAGATGAGGACAGCGGCTCAGGTGACTGAAGTAGTGTGTCACATGATTACCTACTACTGGCTGAACCCCCAGAGTTTGAGGACGAGCTATACTTCCCTGACAATTAGGCTTGCACTTACTGTCTTCCTCCCTTTTTTCCCCCTTTATTTGTGTGTCTGTTGTTCCGGTTACAAACTTGTGAATCACAACAAATCCATTATCACCGTCTTCTACTCTTCTTATTTAATATACAAGTTTCAGGTGTCTGCAATTTGACAGTACAGTCCTCCGAATCCAGCTCCTCCGATCCATCATACTGAATCTCCCGCCCAAATCCATTGCCCTCATGAATGATGATAGGATGATGGTAAATAGAAGAAAAAATTAAAACTTTCCTAGTCCCGCGAAAAGAAGTGGAGCATGAATCAGATGATCACTATAGCTATCCTCCTTTCAGAGCCGAGAGAGACTGCCCATTAACTGAAAATGAGATGGAACAGGTAATGATTGATGCCATGCATTGGACGCAGAGTCGCAGACCGAGTGATTTTGTTGTGTTTGTTGTGCATGAAGTTATGTCATTGTGCACTAATCATCTTTCTACAGTACACACTAAACTTAACTCAAGGTGAATTTTCCCCTTCTTGTAAATAAGAAATTTGTACTTCTCCTGCAGCTTGATACATTGCTTTTTTTTAATTCAATACAGGAAGGGGACTCAATCTGCGCACTGAGTATGATTGACAACAGCACCGTCCATGATGATGATGGCGAAATAGACGGCCCGTTAACTTAAGATGAGAAGGAACAGGTAATGACAATTAATGGCATGCATTGGACACCTGACTCTGAGCAATTGGTGTTTGTGTTTTCGTTGTTTGTTTGTTGTGCACAAAGTGAAGTCAAAGTGTACTAGTAATCTATCTTTCTGTACACACTAAAGAGTGACTCAAGTCAATAATATTTCTACTCTTGTTGTGTAATAACTATTTTACTTCTACTGCAGGCCGATCTTCACAGTCAGTCAGTACAAGTATCGGAGATGATGATTGATGGAATAATAACAAGTCAGGAGGACGTTTCATGAGTGGCATAAAACTTAGAAGCCTAAAGGTAAACACGTCAACAACAACCACAGCAGACCCAAATGTCTGTGTAGAAGTGGAGTCGAGTGTAGCGGTGGGATGACTGCGGTGAATTGATTTACTAACTTAAACTGTAAAATGCTATGTTTGGAATGGATAATGTGTTTTGCCTTTGTCCAACTCTTTAAAAAAAAAAAAAGTACTCTAAAGTCTAAACGTAGGATGTGCTACTGCTAAGCAACGTGCCGTCAGACCTGTCACTGTGGGCCTGCTCTCTCCTGTTATTGTTGAAGGTCAATGCTGGAAACAGACTAGATTAGAGATGATGCATACATGCCACCTCGGAAAGTGTTCTTGTTGCACTACATCATAACTTGTGCATTTGTTTCAACTTTGTTTCTCAATATCCCCTTTGTTTTTCTATCTACAATTACAGGCCGGGCCTTGCCCTATACTTGGGAAAACATTACAATGCACACTTACCTTACCAATAAATTGACATTTTTTTTCCTGCCGGGCAGTGGCGAGTGGCGACACCCAAGATTGATGGACGAGAGGACCAAGAGGAATGCCGAGATGCAAATCTAGTCCACATTTTTGACCAGGATAACACAGTAACAGTATAAACTTTCATCTTCTATTAAATAATTTGAATATTTTTTTGTCTACAATCTTTACAACAGTGTGTTCTTGTTGTTATTATCATCATTAGGTTTGCTCTCTGTTTACGATGCTTCCCCACCAATATTTTAAATTTCTATTTGCTATCTATAAAAGTATTAAGGCCGGAACAACAGAACAAGAAGTGTATCTAATCCGGGTCTCTCATCATCATGCATGCATTTCCTTTTTCTCCCTTAACATATGGATGTGATAGTCTTCAAAGATTGTCGTTTGTTTGTCCATGCATACTGTTTTTCAATGTCAAACCTTTCCCCAAACCCCCTTCCCATCCATTCAACAAACCCTAACCCTCTTCCCCCGGGCTGTGTGACTTATTGTCGAGGTGTGACTAAATTAAATGTACACCAATACTTAATCACACGCTTGCTGGGGCGGATGTGGCGAAAGCAACAGTACTTCATTTTCAAGGCAGAGCGATGATCTTCTTCTGCTTGCCCACCCATGAGTAGCATATTTTAGAGGTTATTTTATTTAACAAAGGAACATATACCTCAGCATAAATTGCCGGCATTGATTGGATTTGTTTGTTGTCATTCCTCATACACAGCACTAACTGTTAGGCTGTAGGCCTAGTCAAGTGACTCGACACAACTATAGTTTCTAACTCTGTCTAGTAGGCTATCCCAACCACCATTATGTTTTGTTGTAAAATATTTTAGCATATTATTGTTGCTTGTAAGTTCTGTACTGTACTTCATTCTACTACTCCTCTAACAGTCTCTCAAAGGCAGTTGACTGTCTCATTTTCTTTTTTTGCAAATGCTGCTGCCCTGCCAGTGTCTACTACTACTACTATACTACCACCACCACCCCAATCATGGCATGTTAGAAAAAGGAAACCATCTTCACCATGCAGCCATTGCTGTGCCTAAGTTAAACATCAAGCACAGGTAAGAGAAGTTTGGGGGAGGCAGAATTAATAATGGACATGTTTTCAATTTCACACACCCCTTTGAGTCCAGATAAAGAATGCATAGACTAGAGGAGAGACTGAAAGTACTAGTAGGACAAGTCAACCAGTGAGGGGTGTCGCATCTATCTGTCTGTGTCTTACACAGTCAGCCAAATATTTAAATCAAACACTGGCTATGGGCGGCCCTGCACCAGCAAGGAAACAGTGTGATATAAAACAGTAACTTCACCTACAAAACATTAACAACATTGCATGTAACGTAGAATAATATATTTAATTGACCCTAACAAAAATAAACTAAAAACCCACAAAAGCTGACCCACCCCCCTCCCTAACCCCAACCAATGTCCATAGGAAAGTCCATAAAATACTAGTCCAAAAAGCAAAAACCCAACGCCCAAACCAGTTCCCACCCACTCAAACAAGAATTACAAAAGGGGCAGAAGACAGGGACTACGGTGTGGGGCGGGATTGAAGGAGGACACGCATCTGCTCCTCTAGACGGGCGACGAGGCGTCTGAGGGCTCGGCAGTTGCAGCCACAGTGGGGGGGCACCAAAGATGGCATTGCGGTGGCAGCGGGCAGCTGCCAGAAGGTGGCGCCGTACCGCTGGAGGGCGGTGGCTGGGGCCCGGGGCACTGGAGAAAGCTTCAATTACTGCTGCAGTCTCCTCCTCCTCCTCTGCCAAGACCACCAGCCGCCAGTATTCCTGCTGGATTTCCTCCAGCTTCCGGCGCCATGCCTTGGCGGCCAACTCCTTCCGATTGACTTTAGGAGTAGCTGTGTATCAAAAAGAAAAAAACAAGACAATTGTAAAATATACTCTTAGAAAAACAGTAAGACAAGTTAATTATTTATACACATAGTGGCATGGTAGAGTAGCACTATAAAGCACAGTATATAACATTTTAAATCTCGCCCGTCCTTCTTCCTTCCACCCGTCTTTCACTTTTTAGTTGAACAGTGCACCAGGTGCTCTTCTCCATAAAACTTTCAAAGCGGAGTTGAAATCAGATAGATGAGGACATTGGTTACTCAATACTCCCGCTCCTATGCCAATTAAAGGGATTCTAGTCTTCTAGTTCACTCTTCAAACGCACACAACAACTCATACTTACTTAGGACATCGGATGGCGGGCAGACTTTGTCCGCCCGCCATCCTCACGCTAAAAAGGGTGGGGGTCCCGTGGGGACAATTAGGAGGATGCGCCCGGCACAGTGGCTGGCGCATCCTGGTTTTTTTACATTCTGGTTGGCGATGCCGAAAGCAATGCTAAAAATACATGTTGTGCTGCTTTTCCAAGCACAACATGACAGGCCCCGCACAGAGCCTGTCACGTTTGGCTTTGAAAGGCAGGGGGGGGTACCATAGCATAGGTACCCTCCATGGGGGCCCCCAAGCATACTCTGCAATGTCTGCATGCCTTTCCGTGGCAGACAGCAATGCGGCCACGCAAAAGCATTCCAAAATGCAGATTATATGGCTGGCGGTGTGTTCAGAGAGACACCACCACCATATTGAACCCTTTTCATCCTGGTCGACATGTGGGGGGTCTGACTCTTTTCTACAGGGATGGGGGGATGTTTGCCCCTGCGTTGTCTGCGATGAATACCGCCATCAATACGCCCGCCATCCTAATGGAGCCCTAAGTCTCAACAGTACAGTATACATACAGTACACCCTTGCAGTGAGTGTACTATCAACAGTTGTTAAGGATTATGAATCTAACTTACCACCGCCCGCCACTGGTGCTGGCACTCCCCCTACCGCTCCATCATCGGTATCTGCAGCAACTGCCGCATCCTCTCCCTCCGCGTCGCCTTCTCTGGCCCTGGCAATGGTGGTCGGTAGTGCGACTAGAAAACATTACACATTTATTAGGCGTGATATACAACTCCCCCTATTGGTCAGTAGCAAGATTGAAAAATGAGTTAATACTAACATACATCACTAGTACAAATCAGGTAGTAGTAGAGTTGACACTAATAGTTATATATGGTCCCCCCTAGGGTCCTTCTAGCCTTTGCTTAGTTAGCCCGAGCCATGCAACCATTTTACCTTTGTGTCTTTTATTTTTTCACATGTGACGTTACCTTGTAGCTTTTTGTATAAGACATCTTTGAGCCCACGTGACCTGCCTCACACTGCTGCTGTCTACGCGCTGCGTACAAGCGGTCAACAAAAACATTAACAAGCCACTTTTTTATGAAGTACTGGTGTACTGTCTGTTAGTCCATGTTGCTTATCCATAAATGCTACACTTTTTGGCACGGCTGAGAAATGCTTGCAAGATGCAATATACTAATGCGCACCATTTCATTTTTCGCATTGCTGACGGAAGATTCCCTTCTACGAACCAGAGCTTTGCAGAGCTTATGAATGATGCAACAACTACCAGTACTAGGTTCTTCTAAGGTGAGGGGTCCCTTCAGAGATCTTCATTTATAAATTTATATAAACTAAATTCCTAGGGGATGGTGGTGCTGCCTGTTCAGTTATCATGATTTAATTCCCAACTGTAAGTAAGTTTAACAATGTTTATTGTTTTAATGTTATTGATTTTCCGGTTGGTGCTGCATTATATAATAGAACAATGTACAGAGCTTCTCAATTCAAAATAAACATTTTGAACTTACATAGACTTGGTGGTATGTGGTGTGGACTAACTTACACGAGTGAGCAAATTAAAGGAAGGGTGTGCATGTGCATTGCTTCCACCACTGAGAGGTTGGGTGTGTTATGTTATGTTCTGGGTTGTCTACTTGTTGGGTATCTTGGGGGAAGGGTTCGGAGACCTAATAGTTATGACAAGACAGTACTATAGTCGAGCAGGGGATTGTGGTGGGTTCTGAATTTCTGATTGAGGTGTGTGAGGAAGGTCCAACCTACCATCACCAACATCCTATTTTCTTGTGCAAAGGTCTGTATGTGCAAGATCCCTACAACAGTAGTATGTCCTATAGGCTATCATATAAAAATAGTAATAAATCTGGTTGGGCATTTGTTGCTTTGAATTGTCAAAGCCTCAAGATTAACAAAGACTCAAGATCAATAAGACTAGAAGTAGTACAAGAGGACGACCTAAAGGACTGGACTCAATGGCTAGAGCTACTGGTGAATGTGAGTTTTATTACAACCTTTCAAATAAAGAGTGGCACTGGCCAACTGGGCAAGCTTAGCTACTACAGTACAGACAGACTGATAGTAGTAGTAGTACAGAGTGTCATCATAGCAGAGGCAGGGATAACAAGATTTTTGAAACCATACAGATCGAAGGATAATTGTTGGTAAAAAATAGCATTGGGAAACTGAAACAATAGTTTGTGAAAAATATGGTGCAGTAAAAGTTATGGAATAAGAAATATTATTAAAAACAAGAAGACTTACTGGGGCCAGCAGAGGAGCCCTCGTTGGTGACCTCCTGGTGGTGGGGTTCTGACTGTTCTCCCGCTGACTGCCCACTCCCTGTCTGTCTGCCCCTGGGTGCTGATGAACAGGAAAGATATAAGAAAGAGACAAACATTGTCAAACAAATACAATATTTTTAAAGAACGGTCAAAAAACACTTATGTAAACAACAATTGCAATAACTAAATTGACTGATCTCATCTGGTCAACAAGTAGTATTGGGGGATTCGCGGATCGACTACTTAGGTTACTATTTATCAACAGTAATCCAGGCTTCCATTCTGATTCCAGAATACTAAGTTAAAACTAAGCCTAAGTACGACGTACCACCCGACCTAGCCCACCTATTCCAGGCATGCCAATTGTACATTATGTATGCATTTCCACTTCTTTTATTCCTCAACAATGCATATGGTCAAATGGAGGACACATGACTACATTTTTTGTATACACCAAATTTTGGGTTGATTGATTGATGCTGATGTTCTGCTAGTGCCACTGCTAAGCCAATTACCACCACTCATTGAACAAACTAGAAAAGGTTCTAATAAAGACTGGCGTACTAGCAGCACGTGACGTAAGTGAGGGGGCATCATGGATACCACTAAAAAATTACAAACTCATACAAAGTACCTAAACCTAAGTATCAATCCGCCCCTATCTCTTAGTGACAGGACAAAGTAAGGACTAGAGTCACTGTAGCATTACGTAACTTAATTTCTCTAAAATAAACTCTTACAGACTCACGCTAAGCGAGCGGAAACGCAAAGTTGCAAACAAGTAAGATTAGTAGTAGCGCAGAGGAGCACCTGTATCATAATCACAGAAGACTTTTAAACGTAATTAACCTGGAATGTAAGCAGCAACATTCTAGCTGGTTGGAAGAAAAAAAATATATTTGCAATATATAACACAGAGCAGACACTATGGGGCCAATTCCAATCCTGTAAAAAGGCCGTACGAATCGCCGTACAGAGCGTTTTCCCCGTACGACTCGTACCCGGTAAACTATCCGTACAACCTAGGAAGTACGATTCGTACAGAAAGCCTATTTCCGTATGTTTCGTACAAAAGACCGTACGGGTCAAAAGAACCTACGATTCTGATCCGGACAGATTGTACGCGATGTCCGTACGTATGTAAGCAGCGTTTTACAGCTCAGCAAGTACGATTCGTCCCTAAGTCACTCCGTACAGCTCTTTTTTTACGGGAGCCAAACACAGCCGGAAAAGCAGAGTTCGACGCGAACCGCTACGCAACGGAGCCCCGGTACGCGACGTACACGACATGAACCCTGTACGTGTCATCCTGGTCCTCTTGGCCTATGACCTGGTGCACCGCACCCGACGCTCACACCGCAGAAGGTGAGAACAACACCCAGGGGCCAGGGTGGGGGTGAGGGGCAGGAAACATACCCCATACTCAAAGCCATACCTATAACATGGAGGCCAAACATTACCACCAGGGTCTGGTGACTTGGGGGGCGTGTCCAGCAACCCCTGTGTACCGCAACAATGGAAGTGGACGTGTACGGTGCGTGTCACACGTACCCCTACGGCACAGTAGAACTGTGATACGGACCATGCACATGCAATGAATGCGTGGGTATGATGCGTACCACACGTACCCCTACGGCACCATTAGAACTGTGATACGGACCATATACGCAATGAATGCATGGGTACGGTGCGTACCACACGTACCCCTACGGCATAGTAGAACAGTGATATGGACCGTACCCACGCAATGAATGTGTGGGTACGGTGCGTACCACACGTACCCCTATGGCACAGTAGAACAGTGATACGGACCGTAAGCACGCAATGAATGCGTGGGTACGGTGTGTACCACACGTACCCCTGTGGCATAGTAGAACAGTGATACGGACCGCACGCACGCAATGAATGCGTGGGTACGGGGTGTACCACACGTACCCCTATGGCATAGTAGAACAGTGATACGGAACGTACGCACGCAATGAATGCGTGGGTATGGTGCGTACCACACGTACCCCTACGGCATAGTAGAACAGTGATACGGACCGTACACACGCAAGGAATGCGTGTGTACGGTGCGTACCACACGTACCCCTATGGCACAGTAGAACAGTGATACGGACCGTACACACGCAATGAATGCGGCAGTACGCCAGGAATGTGGGCTTAGAGGACTGGCCCAGCATGTTACCTTCATATTGGTGTGTGTGTAGGTCCAGGCCAGCAGTGTACTCCTTTAAGGGGGTGCATGGGTGGATGCAGAGGATTCCCAGCAGTGGCCAGCCACATGGGGGTGGCTTCAGATCAATACCAGCAGTGGCCACACATATAGGGGTGGGTGCATATGACTCCCAGCAGTGTCCAGACATATGAGGGGTGGGTGCATATGACTCCCAGCAGTGGACAGAGATATGAGGGGTGGGTGCATATGACTACCAGCAGTGTCCAGACATATGAGGGGTGGGTGCATATGACTCCCAGCAGTGGATAGAGATATGAGAGGTGGGTGCATATGACTACCAGCAGTGGACAGAGATATGACGGGTGGGTGCATATGACTACCAGCAGTGTCCAGACATATGAGGGGTGGGTGCATATGACTCTCAACAGTGGACAGAGATATGAGGGGTGGGTGCATATGACTACCAGCAGTGTCCAGACATATGAGGGGTGGGTGCATATGACTCCCAGCAGTGGACAGAGATATGAGGGGTGGGTGCATATGACTACCAGCAGTGTCCAAACATATAAGGGGTGGGTGCATATGACTCGTAGCAGTGTCCAGACATATGAGGGGTGGGTGCATATGACTACCAGCAGTGGCCTGAGATATGGGGGTGGCTGCATATGACTCCCAGCAGTGTCCAGACATATGAGGGGTGGGTGCATATGACTACCAGCAGTGGACAGGGATATGAGGGGTGGGTGCATATGACTACCAGCAGTGTCCAGACATATGAGGGGTGGGTGCATATGACTACCAGCAGTGTCCAGACATAGGAGGGGTGGGTGCATATGACTCCCAGCAGTGGACAGAGAAATGGGGGTTGTACATCATTATCAGATGACCACACCTACATGGTGGTATGGACGCATCCCTAACTTTGGACTATGATTTTAGTGCTATGACAACACATCACTGACAGCAGTGTCCCACTCCCAGGAGGATGGATGTCTTTCACACACTTCATGACACACCACATATGGGTGTGAGGACAAATAACACATGCACACCCATCCATGGCGGATGCAGTACAATACACACCCTGATATCATGCCACAAGACTGTATAGTCATGTAACAGCCTACAAAACTAAGATAGCCAAAGGGAACTCACACTGTCACGCACATCCCAGGAGTGATAGGAATGTTCAGGTGCTGGTCCAGCCACAAAGATGTTGTCTCTCATGGAAGGAATAGGGTTCAATTCCACCAGATACAATGCCCACAATTGTGAGTCAGGTGCCCAAATACCCTGCATAACAAGTACCATTTGTGTTGTAGGCAGTTATTACACACATGCATAGTGCTGAAAAGGGCCAATTTGTCCCTGAAGGCATTCCTACATACCCAAAACACAAGTACAGTGACTAGCAAGGATGGCACAGACGATTCAGCAGGAGACATCGGTGAGCAGGCATGGCCATTGTTGAAGGGATCCGTCACCAACCAACAAAGGAAATGTGGACACAGGTCTGCACAACAATTGTGCAACTGTTTGCAGGGAAGATGTCAGGTGCCACAGAGGAAGGAACACTACTTGGGACAATGTCTCCAAAGTAAATGAACACACACTACCAATGATTCTTTGCAGAGACATTGTGATGGCACACAGATACCATGGTACACCTCATGACCATCCTGCAAAAACATTTCTCAGAACCCTAACACATTACCAGAACACCAACTCCAGGAGCCTCATCACCAACATCAAGTAACTGAAATGCAATAGTGTTGAAAGTAAAAGAAAAGGCTTTATTCAGCACTAACAAAAAGTCAATTAGAAAGAGACTATGTACAAAGGCCAATGGCCAGTCCATTTCTCAAGTCCAAAGGAACCTCAAGGTTTGTCGACCGGGTGGGGGGGCATCATCTGTGGCAGGACCAGGCACCGCAGAGACAGGAGGGAGATGGGTAGGTGTGGTGGGTGCAGGGGTGGACGTCTCCACCACAGGGGGTGGGGCAGCGCCAAAGGAGGAGGTGAGCTCGGCGCTGCACACTGCTGCTAGGGCCTCCATCCTAACCCCTGCACCTGAAGATAACCCAGGGCCAACGGAGGATGTGGTGGGTGAGGGATGGGGTGCAGCGCTCTTGGGGGAGGGGGTGGACACGGTGGGGGACTCAACTCCTGTGCCCGGGGACTTCCTCGCCCGCTTGTGGGGTGGTGGCTCAGTGGGGGGCGAGACCCAGCTCACTCATATATGTGTCCTTGGGTGAGAGTTTGGCAGGGGAGCTATGGGGAGTGGTTTTGGAGGAACAGGGTTGTGAGGACTGCGGACTGCGACTGTGGCTAAGTGTATGTCGTCTGCCCCCAGACCCTGTGGGTGTGCCTACATCCCCCTGAGTGTGCGTGCCAGGAGGTGTGCGCTGTGCCTTACTTGGGGGTGTGCTGGATGTGTCTGGTGGGGTGCGTGCCCGTGACTGTCTGGGTGTGCGTTGGGCAGGCATGGGAGAGGGCAGTGTGGATGGGTCCGGGGTGGGGGGGACGGAGCGCTGCAGGAGAGAGACTGCTGCTGTCAGGGAAGAGTCCATGGACCGCAGAAACCTGCGTTGGTCAGACATTGCTGCTGACATGCCCTCCATGAACGACACCATCTGTGTGAGCAGTTTAGTGTGTCCATGGAGGACATTCAGCACCGATGCCTGCCCAACCTGCAACTGCCGCAGTATGTCCACAGACTCTTCACTGAGGGCAGCAGGGGTGACAGGGGCAGGGGGTGCGGTGCCTGGGCCGAAGGAGACATGGTGGAACTCTGCACGGACAGAAGGGACGGGAGCAACTGGGAGGGCGGAGATGGTAACGGAGGAGGCGGGGACAGATGTGGGGATGCTGCCAGTTGGTGTTGCAGCCTCCGCCTCCTCAGGGAGGTCAGCCTTGGACCCATCGGTGTCGTAGCTGGTCCTCTGACTGACTCCCCTCACCCTCTGTGCCACTGGCTCCCGCTGACTCCCCAGCACTGGTGGCACTGTCGCTGGGTCCCTCCTCCAGGTCCATGCAGGTGTCTCCCTCGGTTGCGGATGATGATGCTGTGGGCAAGGTGAAGAAACCAAAATGCATCAGTCACCTGTATACATCTGACACATGATCACAAGAACAATTGGTCACAGTGCATATCAGGCAATGCATCATGAGTAACAGCTAGATTACTCCGCACATATGTAAGCCCTGTACTGCCCAGTTGGTAGACCCACTATGCCACTTGGACACCAGGAAAAAAATAACACAAAAGGCCACAACTTGAATGAGAAATATACTGAGAAGCTAGTGTCTGTGAACCGGTGAGCACAGCAATACAATGAAGTCATGCCACCTCTTGTGGCTTCTTTGAAAAGGTGCCAGCGTGTTCCATGAAAGTGGAAATGTCGTTTGGTGTGCACTTCCTTGGGAGACTTCTTTCATGCAGGCACATCACTGTTCTTAACACAAATCATAAAATGTCCACATTTAAAACATGAAGAACTGTTGACAAGTGCTGTGAGTGCCAATGTACAACATTTTGAATTTTGTCAGTTGTCACATGGCCATCCGTCACCTCATTACACAGTTGGCTACTGTCGTACTTTGAAATTTGGGACCGCATAGGAGGCAGGGCCCTACCCCTGTCTATCCCGGTATTAGTGAACCGCGAATGGTTAATGCGGTATGTACAAGTGCTTTGTGTAACGTTTTAGCTATGAATGCACTGTGTATACGTTATTATACATCACTATGTGGGTTCCATCTTAGAGCGGTGACCATCTTATGGTTGCCCTCACATCCTACACGAGCCTCCAGCTAATCTCTTTCACACCTGACTGTTCCTGCTTTATGGCTTGTTTTCCAAACAGGAGATGCTCATGTTTATTGGGGCCTATCGATATCTGATGTGGGATCTGAGCCTTTCTGGGTAAATAATTGCGGGCTGGCTTAACTGGAATGTGGGATGGTCATCATGACTCTGCCTTTTCATTTGTAATGTATACACTTCTATGGCCATATCATAAAACAAGGAATGTGTGCCTGAAGCAGAATATTTTGTATTTAAGGAGAAGCCCGTTTCTGTGATTTTTAACAGTCTCCTGAGAACATACACGCTGTTGTACTTCTAGGATACCTGTAATTGGTCTGCAGCCAATAAACTGATCTTTGACTTCACCCAGAAGACTCTGTGTTTCTGTAGGTCTGAAACAGGAAGAACCTGAAGTCATAGGGTGTGTTCCCCTGCACCGCTGGGCTTAAAATTCCCAGTACTTCAGTTGGCGCCCAACGTGGGGCGATTTCAGCGGTACCGGTCCAAGCCAGAGGTTCGTGAGGAGCTTCTTGTGGAAATTCTGGAGGAAGGCCGCCACTTCATCGACCCCTGCATGTCGACGTGGTCCGAAAGTCTTTTCTGCAAGGTTCTCCGCGTCCCGACGGCTATGAAGGACTGCTGCCCTGATTAATCGCCCTGTTTTGGACCCTTGACGATTTTGGTAGAGCGAAACAATCGAGAGAGTCTTCTGGTGACGCCATTGATCATCGATATTCAGTTAAGTATAAGTGGAGCGTCTCCCAGTTTGAATTTGGTATCCTTCGGGATTGTTTTGATTTGGAGTTTGCAAACCCCAAAGCCAGAGGACTCGTGTATTCACGAGAATATCGTAATGGATAATCCTTTGAAGTTTGGAACTAGACTAGTGAGCGAAGATGCCTGGTGCTAGTGTACTTGGAAGATTGTTTTGTTTGAGTTGTGGAAGGGATTTCCAGTTAGAGGATTCATGTCCGGTTCCTCCAATTGGAACTCCAACTTATGAGCTTTATGTAAAACATGGCGTGGGCCCCATTGCATATAATGAAGTATGGATCCGATACACCAGAAAGGACGGTGTTTTAAAATGGCCCCAAAATGGTAGTTTCGATACAGATATCTTAGATAATTTGGAAGTAAAATTGTTTAAAAAGAAAGCCCGGCCGGCGATGTTTGATTCTTTCTGCCTATGGCGAAAGGAAGCCAAACAGAAGGAAATTAAGCTAGCGAAAAGGAATTAGAGAGAAAAAGGTATGTCAGTGATGCAAGCAGCTGTGCAATTTAAAGATAATGAGGAGGAACAAATGAATGAGCAATTGCACAGACAGCGCAAACTAGGGATTGATAAATGTTACCCTGTTTTGTCACCCCTTGTGCAAGATGAGACAAAAGAGAAAGAAAAAGATTCCCTAATGTCCCATTTGTTAAGTTCGCCACCCCGTATGCGCAAAATGCCACCGCACCTCCACAGCTTGTAAATGTGCAGCCTCCAGTAAATATGCCGCAAGCCTTCCCGCAGCTGCCAGCTCCTCTTCAGCTGGCTCCTATCCCTGCAGTGCAGCCCTCTCAAGGGCCACCAGTTTTGCTACCTGTTGCCCCTGCGCTTCCTGCGACTTTGCCTGGCACGCCAGCAGCTTCCCCTGGCGCTCCTTCTTACACTACCCAGGTACCTGTATCTGAATCTGTTTTTCTTCCCTCTGTCTATCCCCCCGTTTTTGCCTCAACTTCTCCTTCAGCACGACAACGACTAGCTAATGTAGTTACTAGTTTAATGTCGCCTCTCTTTGGGTCATCTAGTGCGACTCCTGGCTTACAGCGTAATCAATTGCGCAGTCAGCTGCCTGGTCCCGACGAGAAAGAGGTGTTAGATCACCTGGCGCGTAGGTGGATTGGCTTCCCTTCACTCTATGATGTGGAATCAGTTGTTAACGTTTTTCACCAATGGGATGCCCCAAAACAGAGGTATGTCTTTGATAAAATGTGTGAATTCCTCTGTGAGGAATTGGAGGATAATGGTGCAAACCCAAACCCACAGGAATTGTGTCGAGTGCGATTTGATTTTGAAACAGGTATAATTGTGGGCCCCAATGTAGATAAAGCAGTTGCGACTTTACTGTCCCTCAGAAATGGTGATTGCGAGCAATCATTGTTCGAACAGGAACTCAATGTGGGGAAAAAGGTAAAAGCGCGCCAATATCCGATGCGTGAGGTTCCCCCAGTTTGGAGACCTGCTGATCCAAATGCTAATCCACCTGTCTTAGCACATTTTCAACGTGTTTGGGTGCATGTCCCATGGAAGCGATCTGAGGTGTTAGCGCTCAAGCAGACATTGCCTGACCCCCGTAAGAACCCTACAGGATATTATAAGGAGTTATCCCAAACTGCAGAATCGTGTGTCATGAATTTGGCTGACATAGATATGTTATTCGGGAATGTTGTTCCACAGCCTTTATGGGGATCCATCCATAATACGGATCATGCTGCAGAGCTAGGGGGTACATGGGCTAATATCGTTGCTGCAGACGCTAGACAGGTTGGTGGCGCGAAGCCTGATCCTTTGGTAGCAGAACTCCCTGGTAGAATTATCACATACATGAAAACTATAATGCCAGCGATGCGTGTAAATTGGGATAAACTATCCGCATGTAAGCAGAAGAAAGATGAGACAGTGTCTGATTTCTTTACCAGGTTTGAAGAAACGTTTATCGACCACAATGGTCAAGACATGAGCACTGAAGGTGGCCAACGGTTATTTGTTGATAAATTTGTGCAGAATCTACTTCCCGAGTTGTGTAAAAAATTAAAAGACTCAGAAAGTTCTTGGGCTGTTTCCTCTTCAGCGCAAATACTGGCTACTGCACAGTATTATGAAAATAGAGACAAAGATGAGAAGGATAGAACAGATAAGAAAATGAAAGAACTAAAAACAAAGGTCCTCTTGCAGCAGGCTTATCCACCACGTGGAGGACAGAATAATTATAGGCAAACCCAAGGTATCTATCAGCAACCCCAACAATTTCAGAATAATCAGCAAATGAATGGGTATTATCAACCACGAATCCCTGTAGGTCCCAACCAATGTTCATATTGCAAAGAGGAAGGTCATTTTAAATATAGTTGCCCTAAATTAATGCAGCGTAACAGTAATGCGTATGGCGCAAGAGGTAGAGGTGGTCAGCAAGCTCCTAGAGGCAGAGGGCGCGGAAATGTTCCCCAGAATGCGCGTCCTCTTCCACCTCAAAATACCATAAATAGCTTTGATCAGCAAGCCAACGCGACTGGTAATACAGCTCAGTATTACAATAATGATTATTATGCAGAAGATGACAATGTAGAAGATAATGATTACTAGGACAGCCGTAGACAGAGAGAGGGAGTTGTTTCAGTGCCAGTGGATCAGAGCGGACCTTATGTTAAAGTAACTACAGCAAATGTAACGGAGCCCTTTCTGCTGGACACTGGTGCTGCAAAGAGTTCAATCATGCATTCAAAACTCCCTGGCGCGCCTTTGTCTGGCGAAATGAATGTTTCAGTAGGTTTTTCTGGCGCCCCAGTTAGGAACCCGATTTCTAGTCCTATGTCACTTTCTGTTGGACCTTGCGAGTTAAAAGCACTCCTCATCTTAACGACAGGTTGTGGTGAGAATTTGCTAGGATTAGGTTTGCTAAAAAGATTGCATGCAACGCTATATTGTTCTCCCTCAGGAGTACAACTTACATTAGGCAAGAAAGTGATTTCCCCGATGTATTTGTCTAAAAATGCAATGCCACCTGAATTGTCATCCCTTCCGGATGTCCTTTGGGCTACTGGTCCCAACGATGTGGGTCTTTTGGAAATACCGCCATACGTGGTCACTTTAAAAGCCAATGTCAGATTGCCACGTATTCCCCAGTACAAGATCTCCAATGAAGGTCAGAAAGCGTTGTTAGCAATTGTCAGTGATTTGATTAAAAAGGGTGTAATTGAAGAGACAAGAGGCAACGTTTGCAATAGTCCTGTTTTACCTGTCTTAAAACGAACGGACCCTTCACAGCCACCTGTTTACAGATTTGTGATTGATCTTAGAGAGGTTAATAAGATTGTTGTGCCACAGTTTCCAGTTGTCCCTGATATAACTGCCTTGTTAACCATGATTCCAGCCTCCGCTGCATGGTTCTCAGTGATCGATTTAAAGAATGCTTTCTTTAGCATCCCAATTGCAGAGGAGAGCAGAGACATTTTTGGCTTTAGTTTAGGAGGCCGAAGCTTCCGCTTTAAACGCGCTCCCCAGGGCTACTGTGAGAGTCCATCAATATACAGTCAGGCTTTAAAAGCGCAGCTTGATGCACTGGTTTTACCCAGTGGCGCTATCCTTATTCAGTATGTTGACGATTTACTAATCGCCGCGGATACTGAAAAGATTTGCAAAGAAGCTACATTGTCATTGTTGCGTCATTTGTCTGCCTTCCATCACAAAGTGTCTCTCTCAAAGCTGCAATATTGTCGACAAGAAGTGACCTACTTAGGTCATCTCTTATCGAAGGAGGGAAGGAAACTGACCCCAGAAAGAATTCAAGCCATTGCACAGTTGAGTGTGCCAAGAACACAGAGAGAAGTGCGTGCTTTCTTGGGCATTACTTCATACTGTAGGCATTGGATTCCCAATTTTTCCTTGTTGGCAAAACCTTTGTTAGCATTAACATGCAAAGACACACCGAATCCTATTCCATGGTCTGAAGAGTGTCAGAAAAGTTTTTTGGAATTGCGCAATGCATTATGTTCAGCTCCTGTGTTGGGTACCCCTGACTACAGCAAGCCTTTTACATTGTATGTTCATGAGAAAGATGGTTGCGCATTATCAGTGTTAACACAGCCTTTTGGCGACAGACCGCGTCCATGCGCATATTTTTCGTCAACCTTGGATCCAGTAGCTAGGGCTTTGCCAAGTTGTCTGAGAGCTACAGCTGCCGCAGCTATGTCTATTCGACAGTCTGCTGGCCTAGTAATGGATAATACATTGATTGTTATGGTTCCACATGCTGTGGACACATTGTTAAACAGGACCAAGACACAACACTTAACTAGTGCGCGATTATCTGGTTATGAGCTGACACTGTTAGCAAATCATATACACATAAAGAGATGCAACACGTTGAATCCAGCTACACTATTACCAATTCCAGCAGACCTAGATGAGATTGAGCAACATGATTGTCTGTTCAGAACAGAAGAAGAGACGAAAGGAAGAGTAGATCTCAAAGATACTCCCCTGACTGAGTGTGATGGTACCTTATGGGTGGATGGTTCGTGTTTCAAGCTCCCGAATGGTGATACGACTGCTGCATATGCTATCACGACTTTGCACACGATTATGGAAACTACGCGTGTGCCACAAAATTCGGCTCAAGCAGCAGAATTGATTGCCCTTACGAGAGCATGCCTGTTGTCTGAAGGAATGAGAGTGAACATATATACGGATAGCCAGTACGCCTTTGGCGTGGCGCACAGTTTTGGGCGATTGTGGAAAGAACGTGGGTTCCTGACTTCACATGGAGCTAAGATTCAGAATGGCAAGTTGGTGAATGATCTCCTTGAGTCACTGACCCTACCGTTGCAAGTTGCGATTATGAAATGCAGTGCGCACAAGAAAATCACTGATGATGTTGGTCGTGGTAATGCGTTTGCTGATGAAGTCGCGAAAGAAACAGCAAAAGATGTGAAGACTCGAATGTATGTTGCAGGCCCTGCAAGATGGGTTGGTGATGTTGGAATGTGTGAAAACACAATAGAAAGTGTAAAGTCCCTTCAAGCTGAAGCCACAGAGAAAGAGTTGAGCAAGTGGAGAGAAAGTATGGGTAAGTTGAATGAGAATGGTTGTTGGATTGATCTGTCAGAACATAAGTGATGGTTGTTACCTGATGCATATGTGCTTCCAGTAGTTACTATGGCACATGTGAATGGCACATATCAGTACGAAAGGAATTTGTAAGTTGTTGGCTCCAGTATGGCAGAATGCTGGAATTCCCAAGTGTGCAGAGAATGTGGTCAAGAATTGTATGGTATGCTTGAAGTACAACCCTGGTAGGGGAACCCCAACTCCATCTGGTCATTTTGCGCCTCCATCATATCCATTTGAAGTTTTGCAGCTAGATTTTATCCACATGGAAAGGTGCAACAACCTGAAATATGTATTGATGGTTGTTTGCGCTTTTTCAAAATGGATAGAAGCCTATCCCCTAAAGGACAACACTGCTCTGTCCACAGCCAAAGCCCTTGTGAAGGAATTTTTTCCTAGGTTTGGAATGCCAAGAATGGTGTGGAGTGATAATGGGAGTGAATTTGTGGGTAAAGTGATGAAGAATGTGTGTGAGGGACTAGGTATAAAGCAAAAGTTCCACGCTGCAAATCACCCCCAATCAGCTGGATTAGTGGAGCGCTACAATTGCGCTCTAAAACTCAAATTGGCCAAAATCCAGGCGAGCACCGGTCTTAAATGGCCTGACGCTCTGCCTTTAGCACTCCTATCCACGAGAATGACCCTACACTCACGAGTGGGACTTAGTCCTTATGAGGTCGTTTTTGGCCGCCCGGCCAATGTATGGGGTGTGCCAAGACCGACAAAATTCAGCGAAATCGAGCATCCAGTACTGCTTGATTACTTGTATGATCTAACGGCTAAATTACGTGTTTTACATCAACAGGTGCATGATACTCTTCCTCAGGCCTCTGAAGCTCCAGGACACCCTATCGACCCTGGTACGTGGGTTCTGGTAAAAAATTTCCAGCGCAAAAGCAACGATGAGCCTCGTTGGATCGGCCCTCATCTTGTACTTTTGTCTACAAGATCAGCTGTTCGAGTAAAGGGGAAGAAGAACTGGATCCACGGCGCCCACGTGAAAAGGATCCCTTTGCCTCTGCCGTATGACCAGTGGGTCCAGGAGGGTATCGCATACTCTGAAACAGACACTGTACCTCGTTTTGTGCCGTTCAGTGAGGCACGCATAAAAGGCACAACTTCACCACAACAGAGTGACGATATTTTGCAAGAAGCTGTGCCACCATCAATTCGATTGGACACCACAGAGCCTGAACTCTTGTTTCAAGATCAAACAGTACCTGGCCGTCTCCACTATAATCTAAGACCAAGGCCTATGGACAAATAAATATTCTTTTTCCTTACCCTTTTGTTTTTGATACCAGAGCTCTCCCATCTGAAGGACTTTCTTGATTTTTGTTTTTCGAACCACCATCCGGGTTCAGCCGCAGGGTCGCGGTGCCAAGACTTTGGGGTACAGGCCGAAGACGTTAGGTCAACGGTTCTGGTTGGTCTAGGGCGTTCCCTAGACTGACAGGCGTACTCCTTAGCAGAAGATACTCACCCGCCGTGAGCGGCACGATTAGAGGATGGAGTTTTTCAAGATGGAGAGACTCGCTGAGGAAATGAACTTTAAAGCAAGAATGGTCATTGGAATGATCTTAGCCATCCTTTTCCTGTTCTGTCTGTGCATACAGTGTGCTCCTGCAATATGTGGCCTCTGTGCTACATTATGTGTAAGGAAACCTGATCGAGGGACGAGCTAAGTAATAGGATGATGCTACAGCAACATCTCTATGACTTTGTGAATATTGACCTGGACTCGGATTGAAATGAGTATAGTTATTGCCTATGTAAGGGCAAAAGGAGGGTCTGTCGTACTTTGAAATTTGGGACCGCGTAGGAGGCAGGGCCCTACCCCTGTCTATCCCGGTATTAGTGAACCGCGAATGGTTAATGCGGTATGTACAAGTGCTTTGTGTAACGTTTTAGCTATGAATGCACTGTGTATACGTTATTATACATCACTACGTGGGTTCCATCTTAGAGCGGTGGCCATCTTATGGTTGCCCTCACATAGGCTACATATCATGAAGCAAATACGGGACTTTTAGAGCACATGTGCCTTCCTTTGACTTTTCTGTGACCTGGGCAGCTTGGCTCCGCTGCCCCAGGTCAGTCCGGTCTCACGAGCTCCCCGTCCTCTGGCCACCTGTGATTAGCATCAGGGCTTGACACACCATAAAACCTTTTCATCCTACAGAAGCCTCCAGCTAATCTCTTTCACACCTGACTGTTCCTGCTTTATGGCTTGTTTTCCAAACAGGAGATGCTCATGTTTATTGGGGCCTATCGATATCTGATGTGGGATCTGAGCCTTGCTGGGTAAATAATTGCGGGCTGACTTAACTGGAATGTGGGATGGTCATCATGACTCTGCCTTTTCGTTTGTAATGTATACACTTCTATGGCCATATCATAAAACAAGGAATGTGTGCCTGAAGCAGAATATTTTGTATTTAAGGAGAAGCCCGTTTCTGTGATTTTTAGCAGTCTCCTGAGAACATACACGCTGTTGTACTTCTAGGATACCTGTAATTGGTCTGCAGCCAATAAACTGATCTTTGACTTCACCCAGAAGACTCTGTGTTTCTGTAGGTCTAAAACAGGAAGAACCCGAAGTCATAGGGTGTGTACCCCTGCACCGCTGGGCTTAAAATTCCCAGTACTTCACTACACATATGACCTACTGCCTGTCATCTGGAGTGGCACACATGTCCACACCCAGGACAATGCATAAGCTAATAGGCCTGCAATTGGGTGGAAAAATAGCCTAGCTGTACTGTGGGGACACCCTCATGGCAAGCCAGAATGTACACACCGATGTCAGCTCACAAAGTCCAAACTGCGTTGCATCTGAACCACACACAGGTGCCAAAAATGTATGAGCAGGATTCATGTTTTAAAAAAACTGACACAGGCTGCAAAGCACGAACATTAAGCACTGGCCAGCATCACAGGGGCACTGCACAGTGATTCTTTGTACAGCCAAGTCTCACACACAAGTCAGACCTGGCAATGAAAATTCAGGAAAATTCAGGGTTGCACATGTATGCCTCTGCCGCACACTCGCTCCCATACCTGAGTCAATGTGATTGATACAGATCAAAATTTGCAAAATAAAAACTAGGCCAGGGAACAATGCCACAGAGGCAGACCTATGCTGAACCCACAGAGAATGTGCACAGTGTTGGATAACACACATGATTAGGAGGCCAGGGTGTCTCAGGGGACTGTAGTGGGCACACTGCTCTGTGGTCCTGGAATGATCTGACTGTACTATGTTCAACCGTCATGGCACTATGCATATCTCCTACTCATGCACATCATGTTTGAGGCCACAACCTTCGTCATGCATGCTGCAAGGGTGTTCATTTGAAAGCTCACACTCCTATGTTGAGAATCATCATCAGTGACAACAAATATGGACCCTCAACATAGTGAACAGGTCATGGCACAGGCAAGGTACCAACAAAAGTCACAGACCACCCTCCCACAAGATGCAGAAAGCAATGTGCACTTAGATTTACTGGCACACTAGATGACCATGTGCAAATGTGATTACACACAGACCAGGGGACACATGTCAAGGAGGGGAAGGGATGAAAAAGAGCACCAGGTGACATTGGGGAACAGAAAATGCACTGCACATATAAACTCTGGGAGTGCATCCAGGCTACAGAGCACTTCCAAAAGCTGGCGACACATAACACGACAAACAGCCATGTACCTACCCCCTCCTTGCTGCAGTCTCTCCTGTAACTGCCTATTGAGCTCAGGGAAGACCACCGCCAGGACACGTCTCATGTGGGGGGTCAGGCGTCAGCGGCCGCCGTGGGGGCGAGGAGGATCGAGCCCCAGCTGGACCCGGGCGATCTGCCAGGTCCAGCACCGGATGTCCTGCCACCTCTTGCAGACCAGTGGCAGCTGCCGACTACGCTCCCCCTCAGATCTCACGGCCCTGACGATGTTCCAGATCACTCCCTTCTCGTAGGCAGTTACCTGTCAGGATGACAAAGTGACACAACATCAATACACCTGCTCCATGTCCCAGAGACACACATTTGAACATCTTTGAAATGTTGAACAGGGCATAGGATGCAGACAGGAATTACATCATACACAATAAGAAATTGGCCTGTGTGCAAGCCCCAATGCACTACATGGCAGGTTGGCATGAGGGGTGCGACACAATCACTGATCATGCCACACACTGTGCAGCACATGCAACAGCAGGCTGATGGCCAGCACGTGCCAAGCAGTCACATGTCCCACTACACTGACGCACCATCAGCATACTAGACAGACACACGCAAGCACAGATCACTCGCCTGTCATTGACAACAGCGGATACAACCCTCACTCTTCACATGTGCCACTTGCCAGTGGTGGTGTCACAGGTGTCATGCTAGCTCTGCAAGTCAGACACACAGCACGGCTTACTTGTCACATCAGATAGGTTGATCTGTTGCCTCCTCCATGCAGCTGTGGTGCAACACTTCACATAGACACTCACCCACATGACAAGGAACATTCACACACATCAATGTCCATGAGGTCGTACACATCATTTGGACACTCTCACCACAGGTCCACTCAACTCCTACACATCTGTGGGTACAGTCACCTGTCACACCAGGGGGACCACTGAATCACCTCAGGACAATAGTACAAAAAAACACCAAGGATTTGCCAGGCTGAATGTGTCATGCACTATGCAGTGAAAGTCACAGTAAGCACAATGCAAGTGAGGAGTGCACACAGGAACTACATCATGCTCTGCATAAGAGACATCAGCATGTCCCCCCCTGGGACCCACTTTAAACAACATTGCATGTCTGTCCCACATGGACACAATATTGACAGTCACACAACAGGTGCATTGGCAAAGGTAGTGGACTCAGCACTCACCTGCTCCCCTGGTCTCCCATACAGCTTGGTGTACTGTGGGAGGAGGACATCCAGCAAGGCCTCATTCTCCTCCTGGGTGAATGGCTGGGCCCTCTCCACAGTACGTGACATGGTCCAGAGGAAGCAGAGACAGCAGCAGTGTGGTCGACTGGAAAGTTGTGCAGGCAAGTGCCCTCTCATGGGTTCTGGCTGCCTTATATCTGTGTTCCTGAGGGCCATTCATTTTGAGGAGTACATAGTGATTGGTCAGACTCATTAACATCGTACGTTTACTCCAATCCCTTTAAACATACACCAATGACAGCATTCGCATCGTTCTAATTTTGAGCATCATGTCAAGTCAACAACCACTTTGCAACATTGTATTTTGTGGCCATCTGACTGGTCCAGGACACCTGATCGACACTTTTAAACTGAAAACTCTGTCTCCATGACAACCAGCATGCATTTAGGGCCTAATACTTGTCCCTATGTGTCCCCTATGTAATTTTGAAATCCACACACAGGTACGGTGCGTTTCACACGTACGGGTACGCACTAGTTCATACGTACGGGTTCGCACTTGTAGTAGAGTGCGTTTAACACGTACAGGTATGCACTTGTAGTAGAGTGCATTTGACACGTACAGGTACGCACTTGTAGTAGAGTGCGTTTCACATGTACGGGTACGCACTAGTTCACACATACAGGTACGCACTTGTAGTACAGTGCGTTAGACATGTACGGGTACGCACCAGTCCACACGTATGGGTGCGCACTAGTAGTACAGTGCGTTTGACACGCACAGGTACACACTTGTAGTAGAGTGCGTTTGACACGTACAGATAGGCACTTGTAGTAGAGTGCGTTTCACATGTACAGGTACGCACTAGTTCACACGTACAGGTACGCACTTGTAGTACAGTGCGTTAGACATGTACGGGTACGCAGCAGTCCACACGTATGGGTGCGCACTAGTAGTACAGTGCGTTTGACACGTACAGGTACACACTTGTAGTAAAGTGCGTTTGACACGTACGGGTACGCACTAGTCCACACGTACGGGTACGCACTTGTAGTACAGTGCGTTAGACACGTACGGGTATGCACCAGTCCACACGTATGGGTGCGCACTAGTAGTACAGTGCGTTTGACACGTACAGGTACACACTTGTAGTAGAGTGCGTTTGACACGTACAGATAGGCACTTGTAGTAGAGTGCGTTTCACACGTACGGGTAAGCACTAGTTCACATGTACGGGTACGCACTTGTAGTAGAGTGCGTTTGACACGTAGAGGTACGCACTTGTAGTAGAGTGCGTTTCACACGTACGGGTACGCACTAGTTCACACGTACGGGTACGCACTTGTAGTAGAGTGCGTTTGACTCGTACGGGTACGCATTTCACATGCTTACAATGGTAATACAGGCGCACACATGCCAGGAATGGAGGGCTACGAGTCGCACAAGGATGTCCATCACGTACTTGTCATTGCATACTGTCATGTGCAGGTGTGACAGCCAGTGATATTGCACAGGTCATCTCATCTATTTGCACAATTGATGTGTGATGACCTGTGGACACATGTCATGTGTGATGGGGCACACATCACCTTGACACTTGCCACATGTGTGTCTGTAGTCCAACTGTGTCATGCACAGCAGCAGTGGGATGGCACAGTCATCAACACCCGCACCTGTCTCCTGATGCCAGGGACAGGGACACTCTTTCAACTGACATGTCACGATCAGCGTGCCCCTTTGTGACTATGTCAGGTGTGTGTCATGTGTTCCCGTGAGCTTGATGTCAGTGTTCCGTCAACTGCATCTGCTGTTGGTGCATCCAAAATGGGTCTGTGTGGAGATGGGCATGGAACACATCTACACACACTATGCCACATGTGGATTCCCACGTCTGTAGGGTCTGTGTGCATTGGACACCATATTTTCCCAGGCATACATGTCTGCGTCGTCTGAATGGCTGTGTTTAATTGGTGTCACGTGTACCCCTTCATCACAATGTGTGTCATATGTACATTTGACATTCCATGTGACCTGTGCGTGTGCCTTGCAGTCAACTGTCTGGATGAGATGACATCCTTCCAATGCAGCTATGCGGATGTGTGTCACTCCGGTGATATCTCTGGCTGTTCACTCAGACTTGCCCCCAGCTCATTTCAGGGCATGTCATGTAGACTTGACAATCAACAGGTGTATCTGGCTTTTTGTAGGAGTGCCAGCAAGCTGGCATATGTGTCCTGGATCTATTGCACACACCAGACTCCATAGTTACCTGATGTGTAGTAGCAGTTTAGCATGTGCTATGTTAATTGACATTGATGTTGGCAGACTCTCAATCTTCATTCTTCCAAACAATGTCTTGCAGGGCACCGCCTGTCCCAAGACCAATGCCAGACTTGGCTGCCATGAGGGAACGTGCCTGCATCCGACATTACAGATTCACTCAACAGTTGATTGAGGACTTGACCGACAAGCTGGCACCACACCTCCAACCGCGACACAGGTATCCTACTGCACTGACCCCCAAGATGAAGGTGATGGCAGCCCTACATTTTTTTGCCACAGGTACGTTTCAATTGACCATAGCTGATGTTGGTGGGATGTCACAGACAATGTTCAGCCGTGTCCTGCGTGATGTTTTGGCAGCCATGTTGGAGCACCTTGATGAATTCATCAAATTTCCTACTCCTGAGGAGTTGACAGAGGTGAAGGGTGATTTCCATGCCCTGGGAGGGATGCCCCATGTAATTGGGTCCATTGATGGGACACATGTGGCTTTGGTACCACCACAGGCACAGGAGCAAGCCTATCGCAATAGAAAACATTACCACTCAATAAATTCCCTTGTGGTGTGTCTTGCTAACATGCTGATTTCCCATGTCTGTGCACGTTTTCCAGGATCAGCACACGATGCCTACATCATGAGGCGTAGCAGGTTGCCACAAATGATGTTGCGGCTGCACAACGAATGTATAAAAGCAACAATATCTCAGCAGGATACAATGTAATTACTTAAATCTGTATGTACAAGACATTACAGTTTAGCGAACAAAAGAGAGGAGACTTCAAATAGTTCAATCCATGCGCCCGTAGGCGTCATATATTATACGAAGATCAGTAAATATACAGAACAGTTGTAACAGCACTGTAGGGTATAAATAGCCAGGCAACCCTAGTGATATGTGTACAAAGTGCTCGTGACAGTGAAGTAACGGCGCAAGTGACAACGTGAAAGATACCACAGCAGAAGGCGCAAAAGAATATACAGTATTTACAGTTTAAAAGGTTCAAACATCAACTTATTCAATGGTACAGTTCGTGATTTCAGTTATGTTAATGAACCAGGGGTCAGAGTACGCCTAGGGAGTTCGAGCTGGTGGGCAATGGTCGACGGCGTTTCGATCCTCTCAAATTAGGATCATCCTCAGGACCTGGGTTGCCTATTTGTAGAGTGCTCTGAAAAGCGTATTGAATGAAGCGCTGGTGTAGCAACGTTGATGAAGGCGGTGGAATGAAGAACAATTATAGGAAGGAGTCCATCGCGCAGTCGCTGTTGAATGGGGAGAACCGAGGACGTGCGGTTGGTAGTCGCTCGGGGTTGGCTTTGAATTCCGGGAAAAGAAACGAGGACGTGCGGTTTGTTCGTCACTCGGGGGACGGTGGAGCCGGCCCAGTCGATGAGCCAGGGGCATCAGAGGATTTCAGGGGTCAGGAATAAATCCGCAGTATCGGACAAGTCACAGTCGTGTACTCGTCGCGGTCAGTGCCAACGAATGAGCATGTCTTGTTGGTGGGTATACTCAGTTTGTCCTGTGTGTTGCGGTATCTTTGGCTCTTACGGCATCTCCTGACCCACTTATTTACATGATGTTTCCATGTAGGGGACTCTGGATATCCCAACATGCCATGGCTAATGACACCTCTCCACAACCCAAGAACAGCTGCAGATCAACGGTACAACAATGCACATGGGCAGACCAGGTGAGTGATTGAGAGGACGTTTGGACTCATGAAGAACCGATTCCGGTGCCTTGACAAGACAGGCGGGTCCCTTCCATAAGCACAGGAGAAAGTCTGCCAAATCTTCATTGTGTGCTGCATGCTGCACAACATGGCCATTGAGAAGGCAGTGCCACTCATCCTGGATCTGGATGAGCAGGAACATTCACCCGTGGAGGATCCAGGGCTTGGTCACGAGGCAAGTGATGAGGAGGAGGAGGATGATATCCGGAGTCAGCTCATACGCAACTTCTTCTCATAATGGTGAGTCACTGGGTATGAGTGTGCAAGATTGTAGCATTGAGTGGCATGTGTTGCAATGTGTGTGTCCAGCTGACTGAATGCAAAGTGACTTTGATGTGTGTTCTGATGTGTCACTCTAGTGATGATGTCATGCCAAACAGTTTTGCGGAGAGACTTTATTTGAAATGTACATGTGTCCAACATTGTTCATGTTTTGTAAATGTCCATGTGTGCGGTGAGAATTGTTTTAGGTGACTTCTTGTGTGTCTGTCATTCCCATTTGGCGCCTGTTGTCTGCTTGTGCCATCGTTGTCCTCCTGCTATTCCTCATGAGGATTGCAACGTGTGCTGAATCAGCGTTACATGCATAGACATGTGGAATTGTCAGTTTGGGTAAGGATTGCAGCAAGGCTTTTTGGTGGTGGTATGGGTTGGGAATGTGTGGGCATGCTTCTGTGCATGTTGTGGTAACATCCATACATGTCTTCTCACCATGGAGCATATAACATGTAGCATCAGTCCCATGACATGATAGTCACCCTTCTTGACAGTCATCTGTAGTGGAGTGTGGCGTCTGATGAAGGCATCAATGTGTGTAAACCTTGCCTCTGAAACATTGCGGATGCTACGGGTGGACATAGTGTGGGACATCACAAAAACAGGCTCTATGGGGAATTGCAGCCTCTCCGTGTGCAGCAGGATGTGTTTGGCTCATCCCCTTAACTTGTGTGCCAGTTCATTGGGATTGACATCATCCGTGTCCTGAAGGGGGGTCCAGTGTATATCCCACATGTTCTGTCAACTGACCAGTGAGTCACATGGATGCATTTCCCTTTGTGTGTGTATGTGGAATAAAGGTGTTCAGCACAATCCAAAGTGCCTCATCTCTGTCACTGCAGCTCTCTTGCCAATTTGCATGCGTCATCTATGGCATACTTGTCAAATATTGAGCATATGTGTGTGTGTACTTCCGCAACATGCATACAGTTCTTCATGGCTAATAATATCTATTGTGCATGAAGTCCCTGGTTGTGTATGTATTTGTGCAGGTTGCTCCCCACAACGGGACGTGAATGCATGCTGATGGTGTGTCTCCTGTGCAATGCTCCGCATTTTGTTGGCTGACTCTGTGGCCGTCATTTTAGGTGATTGTTCATACATTTTCTCGTAGTGACCCATGAGTAACCTGACACTCCTTCCTTTACATACACCTGTTGCACTGTGCCTTTCTGACCTCCTTGTCTTTGTGTGCTACTTTTTGCCTAATTTTTCACCCCTTCCACCTGCTGCTGCCTCACCTGCGGCACCGCCCCACCGAGTGCCCAGATTCTGCAACCCACACGCCTCCAAAATGCTCAGCCATTCCCCCTCCACCCATTCTAAATGCAGCCAGCAGCTTTTCGTTGCCACTGTTGCGCCAACGCCGTGCCAATGGCAGGACCGTCTGCACCTGCAACGTGCACAGTGCACGAGCCTCTGGTCTTTGCATGACCCACGTCACACAACAGGCTCATGCTGCAGCCAACCTCCAAGCAATGTCCTCCAGACAATCATCCGCCTGCTATCAGGCAACCCCTAAGCACACACACGACACCTTTGCATGCTGAGTGTACAACTCCAACTGCCTACACAGCGCTGGCCAGCCTAACAGACCCTGTCCGAACAATCAGGTCATGTGCCTCCTACTCCACACACGCTCCGTACACCAGCACGCCATTGGACTCTGTTACCTCCTCAACACAACAGCCCCACACATCACCTTCATGACAGTAACCTGGACATAAGCATCCTCAGCACACGACTTCTTCATTACCATCTCAGACGGATACAAGATCACCCGCAGGGACGGCACTAACAATCCCGGAGGATGATTTGCAATTTATTCACAAGTACACCCTCAGAGTCACAAATCCGGGTTTGCAGCAACTCCCTGGCAACCCTCAGAGTAACACTCATCTACAGATCTCCAGGCCTACATCCACAATTCTGCTAGGCCATCAACACGTACATCTGCACGCATGCCCTCACCTCCACAGGCAACATGTGGCAGGGGGCCAGTAACTTCTGGCTGGAGGAGAACCACACCACCATCCATCATTGGTCCATCAACATTTTAATCCACGTTTCCTACAAGCAACACACTGCCCCACACCCCGCAAACGATCCCCAAAGATGCTTGATGTAAGTCACCACAGACAAGCTGTGTGGGACACTCAAAACAACACTACCGCCACACCCAGAAACCTGACGCACTGGATCAGCAACTGATCCAACAATCTTGACACATTGACGGACTAACGTGTGACGCACAACAACAGTTAAGGCACCTGGGACAAGGCAGACCTACTGGACTCCTACAGACCTAGCCGGACTCTTGTGCAAACCTTGCAACACAAAGAGCCATCATTTACCTTACAGGCCTGGAAAAGACCACACACAGACATCACCATATCATCAGCAAGGACAAGTGGAGATCCTTCAGATAGTGGCGAGACACCAAAACACACGACATCAAGAAGCTCATCAGCATTGTGAGTGAACTGACAGCAGATCTCCATCCAAGACACCCCACCCTTGCAAGGCAGATCACATCCCTTGCAACTTTGTACCACTGCTAGCTCATGGCCATACACAACAGCCTTGGCACACAGAGGCAGACAGCGTTCTGGACTCCCGTCGGCACTCAGGCTCTCCATCAGGCCCCTTCCCAAACAACATCTCAACCACATCATTCCCCATCCTTGAAGCCCACGTCCAGTGCGTCATGAATGTCTCCTTTGAGTTTGCCACATTCCATGGGTGCTGGAGGCATGCAGAGACCCAGGCCCTTCTTAGACAACGGATGGCAGTACCGCAGGATCTCCTGGTACATCACCCTGCTTCCCTACCCAGCAAATGTCATCAGGAAGACACTTAACAAGCAACTGACAAATTTCCTCCACACAACCAGCTCCAGGCAACCGACACCAGACCATCTTCCACAGTAATCACACCACTGCAACCATCATCATTGCCACCACCAACGACAACTTTGCCCTGCTCAACAATGGTGAGCCTACCCCCCTTGACCTCTCAACGGCATTGTACACCATGTGCTAACACACTGTCAGCTCACACTTCTCCAACACTGGTATCCAGAGGAGGGCCCAGGATTAAATCAGAAAGTAGCTCACCAGCAAGGCCCAGTGAGTCGGCCTACACCCTGCAGCATGTAGTACACTGGGGTCATGTGGCACATGCCCCAGGGCTCTTCTCTCAGCGTGACGATCTTCAATGTCTCCATGACCCCCCTCTCCACCATCACATTCGCATACGACCTCATCATCATCTCGTATGCCATTGACACCCAGCTGCTCCTCAACCTCACCAGAGACCCAGCCATTGCCAGATCCAACCTTCAAGAAGGCATGAGATTTGTTGACGAATGGCAGAACATCAGTCACCTGAGGCTGGACTTGGACAGGACTGAGGTCATCATCTGATGATTGTCCCCTTATGGCTGGGCCAACTCCTTGTGTCCCACTGGTCTGGGCATCGCACCAGCACCCAGTGGCCACGCACGCAAGCTGGTGTTCATCATGGACTCATCGCTCACAATTACCATGTACCTCATGCTGCCACACCCTCCGCATGCTGCAAATGATCCACAGATAGATCCACTCCAAGCTAAGACAGACCGTCCCCCAGGTCCACAACACCAACTGGCTCAACTACAGCACTGGCCTCTACGTAGAACAACAGCAAAACTGCAGGAGAACTTGTCCACATCCAGGGTGCATCCACACACCTCTTCTTCAACATCCCCCGCCCCAGCCACATCACCGTCCACCTGAGATAGCTACAATGGCTCACTGTCTGCTGCAGGATCACCTTCAGACTCCTCAACCACACTCAGGAGGCAGTCCACAAACCCAGACCCAAAACAAACCTTGGACGTCTGTCATCCAACACCCCGTTGGCCCAACTCCATGTAGCCCACCTTGCCCTGGCCACCATTCTTCACATCCACATAAAAACTGGATGCAGGAGATAGTTCTCACACCTCGCCAAACAGACCTGGGACTCCCTCCCCGGGCACGTCAACATGACCCATGACCTCTACACCTTTATGATACTCTTCCAAATTGGTGTGTCTGAGCAGTATTGCAAGCCCCCCCCCCTCAGCAGCTTGAGGCCATCATGAGCGAGTATTGGGCTCCATGTCTGTATTTGGGGATACATTGAGACACATGTGTGTCCTCGACCAGACTCAGATCCAAGTGTATGGATGGCTGGAGTTAGTTCCACACTCAGGCATACTTTGACATATCCCCACACGTATGTTGTGGACTCATGCTAAATGACTGCAACATCAAATTTCACATATTAATTTTTTAATTATAGCTCTGTGGCTTGATTTGTGCACTGAAAAAGGTGCAATGCAGGGAACATAGAATCCAAAGTTCACAGGAGGAGATGGGATCCTTGCCATTTGAAGTCATCAGAGTCCAGACCACAGTGTTTGGCATCATTGGTCAGACTGTGACCAGCAGGTCCATGTGGCAGATGATGTCAGTCAATGAGGTGATGCTGTCGCACATGAAGGCCAGGTGCCAGGCCAGGTGACCTGGGAGATGTGGATGGTCCGCTGCCTTTCACGGTCTTTTCCGTGGACGACCCACCTTCCTCTGGGGACCCTCAGATGTAGGCCTTGACGATGCTTGGGATGCTCCGTCGGATGAATCCTCCTCCTCCTCCCTCCCTGTGGCTGGTGGTGGTCTTCGCCTGGTGGCACAGGGAGGGTTGCCCATGTTGTCGGCGATCCAACGGAGTGAATGGCTTATGTCCCTTTGCACCACCAGGAGCTCAACCAGTCTTGCCTCCATCCGTCCTTGGTGTTCTTGTTGACTGGCGTGTTGCTCGGCCTGCTGGTTCTTGATCTCTGTGAGGGTCACAACTACCTGGCTGAACTCCCTGGTGTCACGCCGGTATGCATCCATGATGTTGTGTATGTGTGACATACCGGTCCCTTCAGCTGGCTGGTCAGGTTCTCGCCTCCACCTGCCTCCACTCCCACCACCCCTGCCCACACGAGCCTGACCTGCCGTTGTTGGCACATCGGGTCTACGGGACCCCTGAGGGATGGCAGTGGTGGTGTTGTCTGCCTCCTCCTGGGTGCCCGCCGCGCCTTGTCCCTCCTGGGCAGACTGGCTCAGTTGTTCACTGCGGGCAGGGCTCCTCGGTGTCTCCTGGGACGTGGCAGGAATGGGGGTGGTGGTTGGCACAGGTGGTCCTGGACCAGGTTCTGCAGGGGCTTGGACACCAGAGGGTCCAGGTCGGTCGGGGTCATCCACGGAGTGTTGAGAGGCGTCGCTGCCGGTGGGATCAGGTTCCTCCCGGGCCAGGGACTGTGAATCTTCACCCCATTGTTGGGGGTAGATTCATCACGTTCCCCTGTGTGTGAGACAGACAATGTTAATGCTGTTTCATGCAACATGCATGTTTCATACACATTCAAGTTGGCACTGTTCCTCCAGGTAGTTGTATGTGCCTAGCATTCTCCTCAATGTTCACTTGTGGATGGGTATGTTGCGGGGAACAGATTGATATGTTCTCCTGAGTCTTTGATATGTAGATTTTTGGCTTGGATGCTTCTTCGGCTATGTATTGGTCTTGTTGTGTTACATGTCCATTGTGACAGTGGGTAAATCCATTGTCTGTCCCGGGGGTGTCTGCTTGTGTAAGGGGTGTGTGTGACAGGGCCTGCTAGTGTGTGCAGTGTGATTTGTCCCTGGGGCTCCCAAGTGATGTAGCTGTCCCCCCATGGAGCATGCTGCCATGACAGTGAGTGTGAGTTCCTGTCCTAGATATCTGACCTTGTTTTCTTGGTGTTTTTTTTTGCACTGGTCACAGGAGGGCCTTGTGCTGCCTACACCCGGGCCGAGTGTGAGCTATCTTGTCAGTACTTTCCCAATCCCTGTGCATTGCGCATGGTGCATGGGTATGTACCTGGGCCATATGGGATGAGGGCAATTGTGTCTGATTTGGAGTTCAACAATGTGTTTTGTGCCACCCACCCTCCCAGCATACCGGACATCCATTCTTGGGTTGGTGCTTCGTGTAGCATGGGACATAGCATGGCCTTGCTTTCTCAATGGGCATTAGCGATATTTTTGACTGTGGTTCTGGCCGGTGAGGGCTTGGGGGTAGTTGCGTGCTTTTGGTGTAGTTGGGGTGTGGATGCCATTACCCCATATTACCTAAGTTGTTTGTGTACTCACCAGGCTCTGGAAGTCCTTGCAGTCCATGTACTCCCACCGGCGGAAGCAGGGCTATCACCTTCTCCTCCCAGGGATGGAAATGTACTGGTCTACGGGGCCCACCACCTCCAATGATGTTGCTCTGGGCGTAGTCATCATTCATTTTGCGCTTTACCGCCCTCCGCAGATCGTACCACCTGGCTTGGCATTCATTCCTGGTCCTTCTGATGGGTGCAACAGCATTCACCCTATCGACGATCCTCTACCACAGGCGTAATTTTTCAGCTATGCTGGTCTGTCTGACCAATGTTCCAAACAGCTGTGGCTCGACTCTGATGATTTCATTGACAAGGATGTCCAGCTCCTCCCTTGTGAACTTTGGATTCTTGTCTGTGGTAATGGTGTGGGGTGAGGGTGTGGATGGTTGTGGGTGTGTGGGTCTGAATGTGACGGTGTGTGTCTGAATGTGAAGAGGGGGTATGTGTGAAGGAGGTTGTGTGAAGTTGTATATGTTAAGGTGAATGGGTGCAGTTGTTGGTGTGTGCTCTCTAGCTGCAGTGAGTCTGTTGCAAAGGCTCATGGTTTGTGTGTGTGGGCCCTTTTTATTGGTCCATTTGTGGGTGGGCCTCAGTTTGAATTTTTGGTGGGTGTGTTATAAGGGGTGGTTGTGAGTTTGGCCCTCTGTTTGCCTGTTTGGATATGTCCAGGTCAGTCATTTCCATTTTTTGTGCACTGTAGACGTGTTTTGCGGTGTTGTGCGAGTCGAATAGACCCTCCTTGTGCTGTTTTACAGTGTCCGTGGTTCAGTACGGTACATGGGTACGAGTCGTACAGGCACACAACCCCATGCGTTGTGTATGTATGATGCGTACACGGACATTGCTATGTATGGTGCGTACACCGCCATTGCGTATGTACGGTGCGTACACCGCCATTGCTATGTATGGTGCGTACACCGACATTGCTATGTACGGTGCGTACACCGACATTGCTATGTACGGTGCGTACACCGACATTGCGTATGTACGGTGCGTACACCGACATTGCATATGTACGGTGCGTACACCGCCATTGCTATGTACGGTGCGTAATACAACATTAGTGCGTACAACAACATTGCGTATGTACGGTGCGTACACCGACATTGCATATGTGCAAGTCATTCCCCGTGTACGGAACGTTTTCCGTACAATTCGTAAATCGGAAAGCTGGTCCAGATCGTACTTTTACGGTCGGACTGTATTTTTAGGCTTCGTACAGAAGAGTGTCCGGGTCCGTCTCGTCCAACTTTTCCAGATATGATTCGTACGGATCGGGCAGATTCGTATGTATTTTTCCCGTACAAATCGTACTTCACGGGTCGGACATGACTTGTACGATTCGTGCGGAAAAAATTACGGATACGATTCGTACGGGACTAACAAATACAGGATCGGAATCGACCCCAAAGTAGTAATAATTAAATAGTTACTCACCAAGACCCGGGACCTCCACTCCTAGCAGGTCCAGCAGGTCCTGCTCACGGTCCAGGATGTCGGACCACCGGTGCGTCAACTGCGCCTGGGTGCGCCGGACGCCAGAGCAGCGCAACACTGCCCGGCGCACCTTCCCCCACCGCTGTTGATGCTCCCGGAGGCCGTACCCGGACCCAGGCCTGCCACCTGCTGCCAGGGTTGAGGGGAGGTGGCACTGCACAAAGAAAATGAGTGCAGCCAACTCCACCTCCCCAAATAAGGCCCGTGCCTGCACCCCTTGTGGGCGCCGCCTTCTGCAAGGAAGGCGGTCGCGGCTCTGGCTGCGACGTCGAGCCCTACCCTTTGACATGGTTCTGGGACGGGGCGGGAAAGAAAAGGTAACAAAATTAAAGAAGTAAAGGAAATAAATAGCAGGCAATAGAAAGAGTTAAAAAGTAGCTAAAAAACAAAAAAAAAAGTAGACAAATACAAAAAATATAGAAGCAGGAAAATAGTTAGAGAAATAATAAATAAGAAAGATAAAAAAAAAGAGGCTTTAAACAAAGGATTGAAAAGATGCAGGGAGGATTCAAAATCAGGCCCCAGAACCATGCAATAGAGTGAAAAACAAGATGGCCGCGCCCATTGCGACCACGTGCGCAAGTTCGCGCGATATTTTCTCCCCGAGCAAGCAAAAAGCAACGTGATCAAGTAAAAGCATTCGCGAGCAGGAAATATCTACCGCGAACGGGCGTAAACATGCATTGCGCGACCCGGAACAGGAAGTAAGCATCGCAAGAGGGTGGGACAAGTGAAAACAAGATGGCCGCGCCCGTGAGCAACCGCATGGGTAAGTTGGCGAGCCGCGATCACGCAAAAAATACCGCAAACAGGCGGGGAAAAAACTTCCGCGTCTTCGCGATATTTCCTGCGTGTTTGCGGAGATATTCAACATTTTCACAATAGTTTGTGAAAGCGAATTTCGCAAATTTCGCCCACCCCGACTTAAAATATCAGTTTATGCTATCTCACTTTGGGCATTTGGAAACCAAAGACTTAATCCAAACGTGGAAGGGCCTGCTGTCAATCCCTCGTTGTGTTGCAGGACTCTGTTTTTGGAACAGAACTATGCCTGGGATCACAGGACGTCAGTATGCAGAGTCACAATCCACATCTGCACCTATGCACCCCAATACAGATTAGCTCATAGTGCCTCACCTGCACTCCTAACCTTCTCAGAGTAGGAGGTAAGTTGGCACCCCAGAACAAAACACTCTAGTCCTCTCAGGGAACCGCAGTAGCAGGTCATCACCTTGCATTCTCTCACTCATGCATATCCACAATAAAAGAAGTGAGAAACAAAAACAGTTTACAATATTTATTGAAACTATTGTGCTCCATTATGACGTAACTGTGCTGCAATTATAAAACATCCAAAACTTAGTAATGTCATTAGCATCACAAATAAACCGTACATAATGAAAAGCCCTATAATGGTTATTGGTGTATCTGCCTAAGCCTAGCCTCACAACAATATAATAAAAATCTCTAGGATGTTGATGGGCCCCATACCTGGCATTTGATGTAACTGGTCTGCATCTTAGATTGTGCAAAGCTGGCTCTCTGGTTCTGGGACCTCTTCTCTGCTAGAAATCCCCCTCTCTATTTTGAAAACAGCAAGTCTCGCTTGTATGAAAAGAAATGCCCTACTTGTAAACAGCAGCTGTATGTCTTCTATTGTGTCTAGGTGTTAGTGTCATGGAATAACAGGGCACAATGTTGTTTGACCTTGTACTAACTGTTCAGACTGAATTGCAGCATAAAAGCACAACAATAAAACATATGCAGCGTATTTCTAAAATAATAGTGTGGCACAAAAACAAGCATGTTATTTCGTAATGTGTGCAAAGCAAAAGCAGCCTACAATGTGTGCAGCATGTGGGGTTGGGAAACATAAGGGAAAACCACAGTAGGCGTGATAGGGAACACACAACACCCCGCTTTGGTCAGGACAGTAATGTAATGGCTAAGGACAAAATACTAACCTTATGCACAAGCTAAGCAAGTTCAAAGCGTTGCTAATAAATGTGTTATAAAAGGATTCATATTTGAATATAAAAATGTGATATGTCAATTATAGAAAATGGCAGCCCAATTAAAGCATATCAGGGGTATCCATGATCTCTTTTGCAAGTTAAAAAAACATTGAATTCAGAACGGATTCCATTTCCACTGATGATGATTGTTCAACGGTCCAATGCACCAACTCCAGAGAATCGGTATGATCCTCTGTCTTAGCCAATGCTGAGAAAGTAACTGGGCAATCCGCATTCATGTCATTTAAGCCAGGTGTTATAACTCCATGTGCTGAAGCACTTGTTTCCGTTGAAACGAGTGGCTCATAGCTAGCATTCTGAAGCAGCCACACGCCCAAAATGACAACTTTAAAATAGGTCGCTAATGGACTCATCAACAGGTCTATGTCCATGGGAGCCGGCGCTGGCAGGGCCAGTCAAACACGGGTTAAACACAGTTTAACCAGGATGCTCGAAATTAAAATGGCCAGTCAAGGTCCAATTCTTGGAGCTAGAGGATTCCAAAGAATAGAAGCATATGCTTATGACACAGCTGGAGTGATGGCAATTCAAGTGAGACGGTAAAGAAAACATCTATTGCAGAGGTACAAATACAATATCAGGACACTGCAAATGAGGAATAACAGCAGCAGGAAACCTCCAAAGGCACTAGAAAATAGGGAATGAATAACTTTAAACAAGCATTGGCATAGTCAGTAGGTCGCGCCTTTGGGACCTTATAAGTATTTAGTAATGCAGCACAATATCCTTGGTGCAACAACATTAACTGTTGGATGGCTAAACACTGATAAGGTCCCAAAGGCGAGACCTTTAGCATTTGCAATGCAATAGGTCTCGCATTACTTAAAGTTTGAGCTGTTGGCGTTGCAAATAATAATGCAACGCCAATAGCGCAAACTTTCAGTAATGCTAGAGCTATTGCAGCCGGGCATCCTGTGTGTATGTTGGGGTGCTGAATGGTAGAAACGGGTTGTTGTGAATAAACATAAAAGCAGTTGAGGCTTCTGCATCCTGTCAAAGTAAACTGTATGGTTTGTTCACAAAAATAAACGTACTTGAGAGGCTTCTGTAGCCAACCGAATAAATGTGGAAATGCTATATGTACGCAGCCTATAAAATGAAACGGCTTAGAGTTGACTAAAGTAACAGAATAGTGCATGGGAGTAAGAATTATTTTTAAAATAAGCATAAGAAGTCGTAACAAACCGCAAGTATTTGCTTTAAGAAAGAACAATATTAAAAGAAAAGCATAGCAAGCAAGCTGTAAATGTACGCAGCCAGGCCTGCTTTGTCTATGGTGGGGGGTGCGTGGCTAAACCGGGGTGACAAATACAAGCATTAGCGAATACTGATCTGCTGGTGGCACGAAAACATGTTTTAAAATGTGTAATTACCTAAATATTGTAATTACTGAAAAGGCATCAGAGGTTGAAATGTTTATAATTTTGAAAGAGCACCTACACCTGTCAAGCGTTTATAAAATGCATGCTGCTGCTACCGAATTTGATATTATCTAAAAGTTGCTGTGAAAAAGAAAAGAATGCATATATATCCTGATGTTGCTATGACACTAGTTCTGAAAGTATATGGTAAAAACTGAAGTTAATAATTTACTAAGTATTGGAGCTAATATTTTTGTAAAAAAAATAAAAATATACTGGAAATAGACAGTTTTTGCAATGTGTGCAGAGAAGAAACGCGTGCAGACAGGAGCAGATAAACAACCCCAAAAAGTACATTTGAAATACATGGCGACAGGAGGAGCTGAAGAACTTACAACAAATGGTGGTTAACAAGGAGGCCCTAAATGCAGCGCGATAGAGATCAGGGAAATGAGGCTACAACCAGATCAGGCTTCCCCAGGGACGGGAGACTCTTAGGGGCCCACAGCCAGGCATTCTGTATGCATGGCCTGGGGCGCGAGGGGACGGGGGTAGAGATGTGTTGGAGTGATTTCTGATAAACGTGTTTGTGAGGCTTCTACAGCCAAAGCGATAATTAACATAATGGTAAATGCACGAACGCTGGGAAAGTGAAGAGTAGCGCCAAAATAAAAGTACAAAGCTTTGTATGCTTAAAAACTGCCATTGAAATGTGCAGAAAGCGTTAATAACAATCAAAAAATGTCCCCTCATAAAGAAAGCTAGCCCAGGTGTATGGAGTCCAGAGTTCCTGGCAGCCACACCACACAACTCGTCCTGCTGTTATCTTTAGTGGCAGCTGCCATAGTCATAATACATTTCTATTGATCCTCCATGCCCGCAGGAGAACAATAGGAAAGGGTTGTTTTAATTTTTTAATTCAAATACTAGAGCATTGAAGAGCAGCGTGCATGCTCAGCACAGCCATACTCACACAGCGCTGGTACAGAAAACTGCTTATTGGCGCACAGAGAAGTGTTTACCCAATGCGAGGGCTCAGCACAGCTGTGCTGATAACGTCAAACATACCGCGTCTTCGCAACACTACTGCATCCGACTGAGCGCATGAAAATACAGAAGCTAAGCTCGTTGCGTCTCTCTCCTCAGTTGCACTAAAATGGCATACATTTTCAAAAGCAGTGACTCAAAATGCATCGGGGTCCTTGCAGGAATCGAGCACCCGCACTTTACCAAAGTAAATCCCCGGTGCCGCAATTGGCCTAGGCGAGACCTAACAAGCCCGGGAGTGGTGCGCGCGCGTGTAGTCTGCTCCTTTTGGAAGCACACACTCGTGCTTGTGGCGTGCCCCTGCTCGCTCCCGCAAGCTGGAAGCCGCCACAAGCACGAGTGTGTGCTTCCAAAAAGAGCAGAGCGACGGCTAAAGGTCCTCCTACGTAGCGCATGCGCGATGCGTAGGCGAGACCTAAAAAGGAGTAGTAAACCTGAAAAGCAAAAGAGTAGGTGGGAATGGTTAGAGGATTATTGGAAAGAGACAGAGGAGAGAAAATGTAGGTAGAGAAAGGGCGATAGAGGAAGTGCGAAAGGGATAGAAATGAATATTAAGGATATTGTGAATTGTAGGAAAATAAATGAAAATTAGGGAGAAAAGGAAAGTAGTGGAGAGCAGAATGTGAAAAGTTGTGAAACAAATTGCGAATGTATTGCTTCAAAACTCAATAAAGAGAATGTTTGAGAACTAAAAGTATAGGTAATGTCAGAAATAAAAAGCTGAAATACTAGATAAGAAAGATGGTAGTTATGAAAGAGTGAAAGTTAAGTCGGGTGAATATAGGAGCTTAGCGGATGTGCACTAATAAAAATGCCTTTGCATAAGCTTGTTTGAGCCATTAAGGAAAACCGCACACAAGATGTAAGCGGAGTAAAAAAAAATTATAAATATAACCAGATTGTGTCACACACCTGTAATTAAATAATAACGCTTGCTATCTAAAACAAAAAGCCTTTAGGCTTAGGTGTTTCTGGAAGTTTTATATTATGTGAACTCAAGCCAAACGAATCAGCACACTTCACATGAGCACCAGTTACATTACGAACGGACACATTAATTCTTAGGCATGGGGATAGTATGGGATTTGCCAAAAAGCACAAGATGTGGAATCTCCCACCAAAAGTTAAATCCGGTTCCCCAGCGTAAATTCTATCCACTCTAGGCAGAATGCCACGTTAATACGTAGAAAAGACAGGAAGGGCTGGGACAGTGTCAGTGGCACGCTAAGTTTTGCTTGATCTGCATATGATTGCTACTGTAAAAAAATCATCAAATAAATTACATGAAAGCACATTAATAATTATTGTTTTGTCAGAAAGTGATTGATATCTTGATTAATTGCCAGAAGGCTTTGGGCAAACTGTAAAGTATGTGCAGATTTGCTTTAGCGTTATGCAACCTCACACAGTATGGAAGGCACTGACATATCCATTTGTCCTTAATTACTCTCTCAAGTCAGTGTTGACATGAGATAGTGAGGAGTGAGTATGCAAGTAGTTGGAGATCATTTTTAAATGAGTGTTCACTTAATTTCAAATGCCCAAATTTAGAAGATGAAATTAGAAGTAAACATGTATTTTAAAGAACAATAAATCAATCAGCTAACCTTCTGTTAACTATAACAGACAATGATGAGCTTAGGAAAAAAAAACATTCATGGTCAGTTGCTAACTCTTTTAGAAAATTGGAACCACAACCGTATCTGTTGTCCCATTTAAAACCGTTTTTTAAGAATAGATTTATGCTAGTTCGGTTTGGGAGATACCCAACTAAAGACGGATTTCCAAAATGGGAAAGAAAATGGCTTTCAAAAGTATGTAGGCTGTGTGGATTATGTGAAGAAACATTAGTACATATTGTAACCATGTGTCCCCAATTATTAGATGAGCGGAAATTCCTCTTAAGATCCATTTTTAATGAATTGGGGGTAAGAACTTGTAGAAATGCTATCATCACATGCCTCACTGGTGCCTCGCTATGAATGACTTCTCGTTTTGTTAAGTTTATTTTAATAGCTGAAAAAAAACTATTATCTTGTGATGACTTTGTCTTATAATTAAGGAGGGAAAACACTATTGATGTGGTTATAAATATGAAATGAAAATTAAGTAGTTCATTTTAAATTATTCTTTAAAAAAAAGAGAAAGAAAAAAGGAAAAAAAGGAAAAGAAAGAAAAAGGGAAAAAAAGGGATTTTTCTTTTACAGTATTAATCAATCAAAACATATGTAGAGAATAAAAATTGCTTGATTTTTAGTCAGGATATTATAATTAGAATGTCAGCACAAATGCACTTTACTTTTTGCAGTGTTCCTCTGTTGCCAAGTATATTTATAAACATATAACTTTAGGGCAACGTAATGTATATTTTATAATATTATTATTAGTAAATTAAAACTAGAGAGTAAAGATGCCTGAATTATAGTCGGAATATTACAATTACAATGTCAGTACAAATGTATTTTACTATTTGCCATTCACCTCGATTATAAAGTATATTGATAACATTCAATTTGCGGGTTTATGTAATATATATTTTAGCTGCTAAGAACTGTTACCATATATATATTTTACTACCCAATGTCCTCTATTGCTGCTAAGTCAACTGCGTTGATTTTTTATTTTATTTTTTTATTTGTGTACATAATGATTTTGTAAACTTTATCCTTATGCAATTTTACGCTGTAGCCGCTAAAAACAGGAATTGGTCAATCCTTTCTTCTTTTGTTCTTTGTGATTTTGATGTTATATTGTTGTTTTAGCCTTTTATTGTTTATGTGTGGTTTTTATCGATTGTAATGATTTTAATTAATCAACAAGTAAAATTAATAACGTTAACGTTACTCATCTGTTGGACTGCCAAGCATTGGAGAACATCTATAGCACAGACTGTGCAGCGCTTTCCAGAGTACGTGAGCAAGCACATTCCATGCCTTTTGCAGCCGAGCGGTGGGAGGAATTAATTTGAATTATGGGCAGAGTTGGTTGTCCTTTCTTTGTACGGGCGCCTACTGCCGTTTCTTTTTAAAGAAACTTTTGCTTGGCTTTGTAGTGCTGTGAATTAGAGAGGTATTAGTGAAGTGAGGTAACTGGTGAGTGCCCAGAGAGAGAGTAGTCTGTGTGTTGTATTGTAGACAGTTAATAGAGGTGTGATCACGGAGTGTTCAGCCACATGCTGTGGAAAGTGCCCACTTCTAATGCATAGAGCAACTGTGAATTGTGTTGTGACACCCGTGCTTTGAACATGGTGTATTGCTGACGTCTGAATGTTTTGTATTGGGTGCCATTGTGTATGTGAGTTAGAGGTACATGTGTTTAACACTATCCTGTGCTCAGGCGTAGCCAATGAGACTTAAAGAAACTACAATGTCCAGCATGCACTAGTTAGGGTGATTGCAAGAATGGAGAGCTTACGCTTGTATCGTCAATCAATGGTTCCAACATTATTAATGGAGATGGGAACCATCTCTATGGCAATATATATTTATGCGCTACTGACATTAAGGGACACGACCTGAAGAAACAATTAAAACCGAAGTTAGACCGAGCCAATACCCTTTTGTGACGTGATGTATGCGTGAGCCTTAATTATGCAATAACTCCGAATCAAGGAAATGCGGATTCAAACAAAGTTGGCCACCGTGCAATATAAACCAAAACGACTCCTGTATTAATAAACTTGCACAATCCACTGCACCCGTAGTGGTAAAAAGAGCTGTGCCTAATTAAGCGGAAGCTGTGAAGTAAAAAAAGATGCAGAATTAAACTGCTGGAAATTATGGCTCTAAAGTTGAAAGAGGCATGCTCACAGATAGCAAATTAATGTCCATGGATGTCAATGTGAAGATTGCTTTAGAATGAGTTCAGTATGGCGCACTCCGTGGTGTAATATTCAAGTAGTTGAGTGTAGCTTAGGTAAGTGGCGCAGTCAGGTTAATCCTCCTGGGAGTGGGGATAAAATCTAGTCGATGAGTTAATGCAGATCTCTATTACAGAGGTGCGTGCCTTCGTGCACTCAATGTTCAAAGTAAGACGTGTAAAAACTCTTCAATCCATTTATTCAGAAGATTCTTATTTTATTCAATAGTTCCATTTACAATTATTTAGGTAATTTCATATCCAAGTGATCATCTGTTATTACATCATAACATTTGATTATTCATGGCTGGCCATTTGACACTGCCCAATGCAGAGAAGCCCTTCCTCAGGGGCTCCGTAACTGTAATATTAAGAAAATTTCAGGTTCAGTACAGGGCTACCATATTGGTTGGTAATTTTATGATCAAAATACATTTCTACATTTCAAACCCTCCTTCGTAATGTGCATAATCAGATTTGAAAGAGTGATTCGAAAACCCAGTGATGTCCTCATGTGTGTTAAAGATCATGAGCACTTTCAATAACAGTGCTGCCTAATATAATCAAATAGTCAAAATGGCACGAAAATATACAAAAGTGGATCTGATAAATTTGAGATACCCGATCTGTGTGTTACACTTCCTGAATGCTGTGAATTGTCGTAATGTGTCGTGTCAAAAAATCACCTGTGAGCAAACAAAAGTAACTCATGTGAGTTTGTAAAAGGTCTGGCATGCCCGACATGTGTTAGAAGGTAGCACAAAGTCACCGATAGTCCGAGAAACCTCACGTGTGCACTTGCTCTTGTTGTTTTGCCGTTTTCGTCAAGCCTGTTGCCCTTCTATAACGAAAATGAAAACAAATAAAATACGAAGATATTCAAAAAACGGTTCAAAAAATGGTGAACGAAGAGGGGAAGCCGCGAGACGGCTGTGCATCGTATAGGCCTATCTCACTCCTGAATGCCGAACCAAAAATTCTTGCGAAGGTCCTGGCAAATCGACTGATTACTGTAATTGGTGACCTGGTTCATCCGGATCAGTCTGGTTTTATTCCGCATCGCAACACCGCGCTGAACCTGCGGCGCCTACATGGAGTTCTCGCAAGGGTCGACTGTATCCAGGAGCCCACCGTTTTGGCGTCCTTGGACGCCACGATGGCGTTCGACACGCTGGAGTGGTCGTATCTTTGGGCAGCACTGGCCAAGTTTGGTTTTGGACCCGGGTTCATTAAATGGGTGAAATTGTTGTATGTGGAGCCGTTGGCGCAGGTGGTGGTGAATGGTAGGGTGTCTGCCCCCTTTGTGCTCGGGAGGGGCACCCGCCAGGGTTGTCCCTTGTCCCCACTTCTTTTTGCTCTTGCGCTGGAACCCCTAGCGGCATGGTTGAGGTGGGAACCTTCTATGGCGGGTATCCGGTGGACTCCGACGTTCGAAGACCGTGTGTCACTCTACGCGGATGACATTTTGCTCTACCTCACCTCGCCGCGGAAATCACTGACGGTGATGTTCGATGTTTTGACCTCCTTCGGCCCCAATTCTGGGCTTGTTATTAATTGGGCTAAGTCCTGTGTATATGTGTTGGTTGGCCACCCCCCTCTTCTCCCTCGTGGCTGTCCGATTCAAATCTCTCAGGCTGGATTTAAATATTTGGGCATTCACGTCTCCCTGAGTTCAGCGGATCGTTACTCTCTGAACTTGCTGCCGCCGCTTCAGCGGCTTCGGGCGGACGTAGTCCGGTGGCGGAGGCTTCCGTTATCGCCGCTGGGCAGAGCGGCCTTATTTAAAATGATGTCTCTGCCACGTTTTTTGTACGCCCTACAGAATACGCTGGACGTAGTGCCTGCACGGTATTTTCGGGAGGTGGAAGGCCTGCAGCGACAGCTGGTGTGGGATGGGAGACCACGCATCGCTCTTACTAAGCTGACTCTTCCATGGTACGATGGTGGCATAGCTCTTCCTGATATCAGACGGTATTACTGGGCGTCCCAGCTGGTGGCAGTGAACCATGGGACGTATGGCCCGGCTTTTAACCCCGCGTACGAGATGGACAAGCTACTGTTGCCGGGTGAGGATTTCAATCGAATGCTTTATTCCAAAAAGGGACGTGCTAAACTCACGGGCCCCACAAACAACGCTGTACGTGCATGGCACGGCGCCACTGCCGCTATGGGCTGGAAGGGTCGCCTGACTCGAGCGACTCCGCTGTATGCTTCTGAAGAGTTGGGCGGGCTGTGGCGCACTAAGGGATTTGAGAAGTGGGACATGATTGGTATTAGCCGCGTTGGGGATCTGTGGGCGAAGGGCGCTTTTAAAACGTTTGAGGTCCTTCGGGCCGAATATAGCCTGAGCGATAGGGAATTCTTTTGTTACGCGCAGATTCGCCACGCCCTGCTTTCTGCCTTTCCGAACCCGGCTGCTATCCCTGAGGCCTCCCCTTTGGAAGACCGTATACTTGATGGTTACTTGCCAGATAGCACCATTTCCCTGATCTATAAAAAAATGATCAATGCTCGCGCTGACCTCCTCACCCACCTGCGAGAAGTATGGGTCACAGATGGCCTAGAGCTGGATGACGAGGACTGGGTTGCGGCTGTAGCCTCGCCGAGAGAGGTGGCCATACCCGCTCGCCTCAGATTTGTGCAGTTAAAGATACTACACAGGGTCTACGTTACCGGTCCCCGCTTACTTCGCCTGGGATATTCGAGTGATGGTTTATGTAGGCGTGGTTGTGGCCTGCTTGGTACTTTTCTGCATATTTTGTGGGAATGTCCAGTGGTCGTCCGGTTCTGGGCTAGGGTGCATGCAGTGATGGAGGAGGTCACTGGTGTGGCCCTACTCCCGGAGGCGCGGCGCTGTGTGTTGAATGTGTGGGAACCGACTGATTGTGACGCGGCCCAGGAGCGCTGGCTGACTCTGGGTAATATGATAGCCAAAAGAGACATTGCGCAGCTGTGGGGCTCGGGTAGGTCTCCTACGGTGTCAAAGTGGAAAGAAAACATGGACTGGTGCATGTTCCGGGAGAAAACCGTGTATGTTGCTAGAGGCAAACCCAAAAAATGGAATAAGATGTGGGGTCCGTGGAATACTTACCGTGGTGACATATGCACGCCCCCCCTGGTGATTGCCTCCGACGTAGCCCTGTCCCCTTAGATCGGACGTTCCTGTTCCTGCCTGGAATCGGTACATGTGTGCTTCCCTGCCCCCCCTCCCGCCTCGCTTAATCCTAGCATTTGCTTATAGTGCCGCTGGGAGGAGGCTGCCCCCCGCCCCCCATGGGAGAGCAAGTTCCTGTCTCTATAGTTTTCATGCCTGGTTTTAGTTTTGTTTTGTGTTTTTCGTTTTGTAAAATGTTAATTCAAAGCCTTCTTGTTGTATGGAGTCTTGTTGTGGGTAGATTAGCCGCCCTCTATGCAGGTTGCTCATTTGCTTGCTGTATTGATTCTCCTTCTTGCACACTAGCGGCCGGCCTCGGAGGTTGTAGGCCCGTGACTGTACATAACTGCTGTGTCAAAGGTTTTGGAAAAAAAAAAAAATAATTGGTGAACTGTCGCTCGAATAAAACAGTTCGCTTACCTCTAAGATAGTTAAAGTCTCTTGTCTGTGGTAAATGCGGAGGTGAGCCTTGCGTGGTGTAGCACGGCCATTTAACCTAGGTAACGTTTGTTTGTCCCGGAAGGGGATCGTGTGCCACGAATCCATTGGTAGTAATAGAAAGCAGACTAACCAATATGTATGACGATCTCAGAAAACAGTCCATCGAATGTGTATCCGTAACTGTCCAAAAAACAGAAATATAAAACATGACGGTAGACGTCATGAGTATGTGACTCGAACCCGGAAACCAAAAAATAATTTACTGATGAATAATAAATGAGAGTCCGATCGCTTAATGCTAATAAAGACCAATGATATCCGCGTACTGTCAATAAAAAACAGATTGTCTCGTTAAAACCGAAGAAGTCCCAAAAATTTCAAAAAATGATGCCTTATAAATCGCAATATATCAAATGTCTTATAAATCGCAACATATCAAAATGTCTCCATGAAGAATAACAGGAGCTCAATGGCTGGAATATAAGAAGGTCAAAGGCTGAAAGAGTTCACGAACGATTGTACACATGCCAAGAATGTGCATTCAATGTGTACCAATGCATGGCTAAACGACATAGAAAAACATAAAAAACATTAAAAAACGTGAAAAGGAGCGTGTAAAAGATGTCTAATGGGTGCTGGTCTTCCTGGCGTTACAAAGTATATTTTACATCGGTTATGTGAAAGTGTGGATCTGTGGACCATAAAGTTGTTCTGATATATATCACAAGTATTGCAATGATATCGTAAAGACATTACATGTGTTGATTTCATTATTTAAAGAAAACAGTTATAATCACAGCGTTCATTGAGTCCCTTCGGATTGACAGAATCCATAAGATTGATCCACTGTATTTCTTTTTGTAGCAGATATTGTGTGTTGTTACGTCCCTGCATGATGGGGACTTGTTCCAGGATCAGAAATCGAAGTTGACTGATATTGTGCTGTGCAGCATTAAAATGATTTGCAATCGGGGATTTGGGATTCTTTGTGCGAATGTTGCTTTTGTGTTCGTTCAATCGGATGCGAATTTTACGTTCTGTTTTGCCCACGTAGACAAGACCACATGGGCATTTTAACATGTAAATAACGTTCTGGCTGTTGCAGTTCGCTGTGTCTCTGAGTTTGATTGGAGTACCTCACGCTGGATGCTAAATTTTGGTACCTTTGATTATGGAATTGCAGTTGCCACAGTTCAAGCATGCCAAGGTGCCTTTGTATTCCGTTTCTTTGTAATGCAATCATTTATTGAGTATTTGTTTGATATTTCTTGATCTCATATAGGCAAATCTTGGTTGTGTGTTAAATATGCCCTTGAAATCAGGTTCGCTGCTTAACATGGGTCAAAACTTCAGTTTTTTTTTTTGATTTGATAACTCCTGGTTGAGAATTTGGAAACAAATACATTTCGGTTCTCATTTGCTTTCAATTGTGTTTTGTTTAGCAATTCTGAGCGTGATTTGGTATCTGCCTTGTCGATTGCTGATTGTAAGATTTCATCTGGGTAACCCCGGTCTTTGAATTTTTTCATACATTTAACCATGCTTGTTTTGTAAAGGTCTCCGTCCGAAGATATTCTTTGAAGTCAGAGTAATTGAGAGTATGGTAGATGTTTTTTGAGCGATGGTTGATGAAAACTCTGAAAATGAAGTAAATTGTTTCTGTCTGTTAGTTTGGTGCATTCATCTGATCGAATGTAGGAGGTACAACAGAAGTGGTAAACAGACCCAAACACCAACAAGAACAGGATTGATGAAGAAAGAGATGGGTTATAATCTGCAGGAAGACATGGCGCTCAGAAAGTAAACGTATAAAGAATCCAATTGCAACAATTAGGTATGGTGCTGACTGGAAGGGGGGAAACCCTCAAACCCCTTAATTAGTGCAGGGAAACCCTAACACACAATAGAAATCTACACAAGCCAGTGCACACAATGAAAATTACAAGAGGCAAGGTCCTGGTATTTATATTACCAAAGGTGAGGTTCTATACAAGGTTTTTCTATTGATTTCCTCAATTGTGATATGAGCAACTTTTAACTTGCACGTTGGAATTATGTGTCATTTTTTTGCTTTGTGAAATAGATTTGTGTCCTTTAGATATTTTCCTTTTTTTTGCTTTTTGGATATATATACTTTTTTGGTGTGATTTATACTTTAGAGTTTGTTTAAGTCTGGGGAGATTTATCGTGTCTTCCAGTATGTGCTTTTACTTATGTTTTTTTCTGACTTTGTAGGTGTTGACGCATTTCATTTTCAATTTTTCTTATATTTATTCTAGCATTTGATATCAGTGATTTGCATCTGGCAGTTACTCTTGTTCGTGTTCTATGTGAGATTTTCGCTCATGATTGAGCATTGTTCCTTAGATTTCTGCATTGGAACTACTATACAGGTATTGAGTGGGTTTGTTTATGCCCCCATATATCTCATTCTTTTATCTGATAAACCTTATAGTGGTGCGATTATGGTTTATCTAATTCCATAGCGTTTCCCTTGTTCTTATCTCACTTTGGGTGTTTCCTTTCCTTTGTGCACTCCTTGTTTGGGTTGAAATTTGGGTGGCTATATTCACATTTCGACTGGTGGCGAACACACTTTTGTATATCTTGCTCTATTATTTCCTCTCTTTTTGCTAGTAATGTTTTTATAGTATTGTAACATGTACAACATATTTTGATGTTAATGGTAATATCTTTGGGTCTTTGCCTTTTGTTAGGGTCTGTACTAGATAAGGGTGTTGGTTCTGTCCTTACGAGAACTTTTGTCTGAATAATGACTTTGATCCTAGTCATGATTTTGTATCTTTCCAGCCCTGAAGATTCAGAGATTCTTTTCTCTGATGAAACACGTGTCGGCTGGCCGTTTATGTACAACTTATTAAAGAAGATCTGATATCTCCATTGGATTCAGTTTATCTCTGTTCCTATGCATGGACCTTGCCTCTTGAAATTTTCATTGTGTGCACTGGCTTGTGTAGACCAACAAGACCTGGAGTTAACAAGAAGCGCGAGCATAAAGTGTACGCGAGTGGTGCGCGCGTGCTTGATGAGAAAAGTGAAAGTAGGCTGCGCTCGCGAAAGTGAAAGGGATCGCGGCTCTACATATTGCAAAGCTGCAGGCTGCGCGTGTGCACGCTCGCGTGAACGCAAGCGATAGGCAAGCCAGCAGCACTTTGAAACCTCACCTACTAAGGTGCCGATTCCGATCCTGTAAAACCCGGGTACGAATCGTCGTACGGAGCATTTTCTCCGTACGACTCGTACCCGGGAACTCCACCGTACAAACCAGCAAGTACGATTCGTACAGAAATACCATTTCCGTACGAATCGTAAAAAACACTGTGTGACAAAAATATACACACAAGTCTGATCCGGGACAGCGCTTACGCGACATTCGCACGGAGTCAGGCTGCTTTTTACGTACCAGCAAGTACGATTCGTACCGACAGCACTCCGGACGGCAATATTTTTACGGGACCCAAAAAGTGCCGGCAAAGCTAAGTACGCCGCGATGCGTGAGGAAAAGGGGGCCCGGTACGTGCTGTACCCCCATCCTTACACGTCTGCGCCATACACCCATCCCTACACGTCCGTGCCGTACCCCCAGCCCCCCGTATGTACGCGCCATACCCCCAGCCCCCCGTACGTATGTGCCGTACCCCCAGCCCCCCATATGTACGCGCCGTACCCCCCAGCCCCCCGTATGTACACGCCGTATCCCCAGCCCCCCGTATGTACGCGCCGTACCCCCAGCACATACCCCCAGCCCCCCGTATGTACGCGCTGTACCCCCAGCCCCCCGTATGTATGCGCCATACCCCCAGCCCCCCGTATGTATGTGCCGTACCCCCAGCCCCCTGTATGTACGCGCCGTACCCCCAGCCCCCCGTATGTATGTGCCATACCCCCAGCTCCCCGTATGTATGTGCCACACCCCCAGCCCCCCTTATGTACGTGCCGTACCCCCAGCACATACCCCGAGCCCCCCCGTATGTACGCGCCGTACCCCCAGCCCCCGTATGTACGCGCCGTACCCCCAGCCCCCCGTATGTACGCGCCGTACCCCCAGCCCCCCGTATGTATGCGCCGTACCCCCAGCACATACCACCAGCCCCCCGTATGTACGCGCCGTACCCCCAGCCCCCCGTATGTACACGCCGTACCCCGCAGCCCCCCCGTATGTATGCGCCATACCCCCAGCCCCCCGTATGTACGCGCCGTACCCCCAACCCCCCGTATGTAGGCACCGTACCCCCAGCCCCCCGTATGTACGCGCCGTACCCCCAGCCCCCCGTATGTACACGCCGTACCCCGCAGCCCCGTATGTATACGCCGTACCCCCAGCCCCCGTATGTACGCGCCGTACCCTCAGCGCGTAGCATGTACGGCACGTACATGCGGGGGCTGGGGGTACGGCGCGTACATGCAGGGGGCTGGGGGTACGGCATGTACATACGGGGGCTGGGGGTACGGCGCGAGTGGTGCGCACGTGCTTGATGAGAAAAGTGAAAGTAGGCTGCGCTCGCGAAAGTGAAAGGGATCGCGGCTCTACATATTGCAAAGCTGCAGGCTGCGCGTGTGCACGCTCGCGTGAACGCAAGCGATAGGCCAGCCAGCAGCACTTTGAAACCTCACCTACTAAGGTGCCGATTCCGATCCTGTAAAACCCGGGTACGAATCGTCGTACGGAGCATTTTCTCCGTACGACTCGTACCCGGGAACTCCACCGTACAAACCAGCAAGTACGATTCGTACAGAAATAGCATTTCCGTACGAATTGTAAAAAACACTGTGTGACAAAAATATACACACAAGTCTGATCCGGGACAGCGCTTACGCGACATTCGCACGGAGTCAGGCTGCTTTTTACGTACCAGCAAGTACGATTCGTACCGACAGCACTCCGGACGGCAATATTTTTACGGGACCCAAAAAGTGCCGGCAAAGCTAAGTACGCCGCGATGCGTGAGGAAAAGGGGGCCCGGTACGTGCTGTACCCCCATCCTTACACGTCCGCGCCATACACCCATCCCTACACGTCCGTGCCGTACCCCCAGCCCCCGTATGTACGCGCCATACCCCCAACCCCCCGTATGTATGTGCCGTACCCCCAGCCCCCCATATGTACGCGCCGTACCCCCCAGCCCCCTGTATGTACACGCCGTATCCCCAGCCCCCCGTATGTACGCGCCGTACCCCCAGCACATACCCCCAGCCCCCCGTATGTACGCGCTGTACCCCCAGCCCCCCGTATGTATGTGCCATACCCCCAGCCCCCCGTATGTATGTGCCGTACCCCCAGCCCCCTGTATGTACGCGCCATACCCCCAGCCCCCCGTATGTATGTGCCATACCCTCAGCTCCCCGTATGTATGCGCCATACCCCCAGCCCCCCTTATGTACGCGCCGTACCCCCAGCACATACCCCGAGCCCCCCCGTATGTACGCGCCGTACCCTCAGTCCCCGTATGTACGCGCCGTACCCCCAGCCCCCCGTATGTATGCGCCGTACCCCCAGCACATACCCCCAGCCCCCCCGTATGTACACGCCGTACCCCCAGCCCCCCGTATGTACACGCCGTACCCCGCAGCCCCCTGTATGTATGCGCCATACCCCCAGCCCCCCCGTATGTACGCGCCGTACCCCCAACCCCCCGTATGTAGACGCCGTACCCCCAGCCCCCCGTATGTACGCGCCGTACCCCCAGCCCCCCGTATGTACACGCCGTACCCCGCAGCCCCGTATGTATGCGCCGTACCCCCAGCCCCCGTATGTACGCGCCGTACCCTCAGCGCGTAGCATGTACGGCACGTACATGCGGGGGCTGGGGGTACGGCGCGTACATACGGGGGACTGGGGGTACGGCGCGTACATGCGGGGGGCTGGGGGTACGGCATGTACATACGGGGGCTGGGGGTACGGCGCGAGTGGTGCGCGCGTGCTTGATGAGAAAAGTGAAAGTAGGCTGCGCTCGCGAAAGTGAAAGGGATCGCGGCTCTACATATTGCAAAGCTGCAGGCTGCGCGTGTGCACGCTCGCGTGAACGCAAGCGATAGGCCAGCCAGCAGCACTTTGAAACCTCACCTACTAAGGTGCCGATTCCGATCCTGTAAAACCCGGGTACGAATCGTCGTACGGAGCATTTTCTCCGTACGACTCGTACCCGGGAACTCCACCGTACAAACCAGCAAGTACGATTCGTACAGAAATACCATTTCTGTACGAATCGTAAAAAACACTGTGTGACAAGAATATACACACAAGTCTGATCCGGGACAGCGCTTACGCGACATTCGCACGGAGTCAGGCTGCTTTTTACGTACCAGCAAGTACGATTCGTACCAACAGCACTCCGGACGGCAATATTTTTACGGGACCCAAAAAGTGCCGGAAAAGCTAAGTACGCAGCGATGCGTGAGGAAAAGGGGGCCCGGTACGTGCTGTACCCCCATCCTTACACGTCCGCGCCATACCCCCTTCCCTACACGTCCGTGCCGTACCCCCAGCCCCCCGTATGTACGCGCCATACCCCCAGCCCCCCGTATGTACGTGCCGTACCCCCAGCCCCCCATATGTACGCGCCGTACCCCCCAGCCCCCCGTATGTACACGCCGTATCCCCAGCCCCCCGTATGTACGTGCCGTACCCCCAGCACATACCCCCAGCCCCCCGTATGTACGCGCTGTACCCCCAGCCCCCCGTATGTATGCGCCATACCCCCAGCCCCCGTATGTATGTGCCGTACCCCCAGCCCCCTGTATGTACGTGCCATACCCCCAGCTCCCCGTATGTATGCGCCATACCCCCAGCCCCCCTTATATACGCGCCGTACCCCCAGCACATACCCCGAGCCCCCCCGTATGTACGTGCCGTACCCCCAGACCCCGTATGTACACGCCATACCCCCAGCCCCCCGTATGTACGCGCCGTACCCCCAGCCCCCCGTATGTATGCGCCGTACCCCCAGCACATACCCCCAGCCCCCCGTATGTACGCGCCATACCCCCAGCCCCCCGTATGTACGCGCCGTACCCCCAGCCCCCCGTATGTACGCGCCGTACCCCCAGCCCCCCATATGTACACGCCGTACCCTGCAGCCCCCCGTATGTATGCGTCGTACCCCCAGCCCCCCCGTATGTAGGCGCCGTACCCCCAGCCCCCCGTATGTACGCGCCGTACCCCCAGCCCCCCGTATGTACACGCTGTACCCCGCAGCCCCCGTATGTATGCGCCGTACCCCCAGCCCCCGTATGTACGCGCCGTACCCTCAGCGCGTAGCATGTACGGCACGTACATGCGGGGGCTGGGGGTACGGCGCGTACATACGGGGGACTGGGGGTACGGCGCGTACATGCGGGGGGCTGGGGGTAAGGCATGTACATACGGGGGCTGGGGGTATGGCGCATACATACGGGGAGCTGGGGGTACGGCGCGGACGTACGCGGAAGGGGTGGGAGGCTGGGGGCAGCCGTACGACTCGTACCCCTCGCCCAGGTGTACCCTGGCTAAGGGTGGTACACAGTTCGCTCCGTACGGGACATTTTACATACGAATGTGTATTCGGAAGGGCGGTACGGATCGTACTTGTGCGCTCGGACTTCAGTTTTACGAATCGTACGTAAAACTGTCCGGGGACGTCTCGTAGACTTTTCCCGCGTCCGGGGACGTGTCTTAGAGTTTTCCCGAGGACATTCGTATGTAATTTTCACGTACGAATCGTACTTGCCCGTTTGTACGGGACTTGTACGATTCGTACGTAAAATATACGGATACGCGTCGTACGGGAATTTTATATACCGGATCGGAATCGGCCCCTAAATGTCTCTCCGAGCAGCGCATGCGTGCTGACTCAGCGAGACCTAAAAAAGGGCACAAGGCCAGCGCTATTGGAAGCATTACAAATGTGATGAACTAAGACGCCAAAATGTAACAGTAGGTTAGAGTTTAGCAAGCACTGTATCTCCCTGGATGTCCTTGCGATTTGTAATTCAAAGGTTTTCCCTAGCAGATGTAAGGGCTACTACCTTTTGAAATAATAGTACTTTGATTAGTCTGTTTAGCTTGTTAAAATCTGCATTCAAAGTTGGAATGGAAGACCACAATGAACTATCCATACCCCCTTATATGGGAGGGAAAAAGATGCTGTTAAAGCAGGTCACTGATGAAATATATGGTATCCCAGCGCACATCCCACAGCTGTCTTGGTCACTTAACATTAAATAACTCCCATTTTAAAGGACTGACATTAGTGGGAGTATTGATGGGGCTGGTATGACTTTAGGATAACAGGCAAAATTCGCTTTTGAAGCATTACATGCACTTTTGAATGGTAACATATTTTGTAATGAGGGAATGGCAGACACAAGAGTCGTATTAATTTCCAGTAAGGATGACTTCTTTGTTGGCACATTCACAATGATAAGAAAATGGGAGGTAACACAGTTCATGAATGAAGCTGCCTCCTAGGGGCTCATATCTACCGACAGGGAAATGTTTCATGCAAGCTGTGAATTGAAATGCTGAAATTGAAAAAGATATTATGCCATGAATTAACCATATGGCAGGTTGTTTCTGCTACAGTAATGAGATTGTGAAAGTTGCGTCTTTTTTGCCATGAGCTAGTGTTTATGTGTCAGATTGAAAGGCATGAATAGGTGGCTGGAATTATAATGCCAGGGGACACGAGAATTTAAAAAAAAACATTGTATTAGGCATTTCAATAAATAAAAATACAATAAAACTGCATAGGAAAGATGAGAAGTAAAAGACAGTACAGTAAATTCCAATTAGCAACTTTGTGTCCATCATAAGAGAGTAAGCATTTATACAACTCAGGTGTTATGGACCTACGGTAGACTGTATGTCTATGTATGTATATGTATATGATGTATCTGATGTGTCATAGCTTGAAAAGTATGTGCATTTATCTTTATATGTTTTGGAACTCCCTTGCTGGGGAGTGGGACAATGTTCCCACTGTGTGTCATTAAAAAGTGTACGTTGATCCCTAGCTTGATGTAGATAATGATATCAGTAATGGTGATAACCAAATATTTTGAAAAAGGGGCTCATTATGATGGCTGACGGACCGCCATCGCTGGACCGGTCGTGGCGGTCCTTCCACCATCATACAGAAAATTCCCACTGCCAAATTAGGATAGCGGAGGGAATCACAATGGTTCCGCGGCAGATGGAAAGTCTGTCCGCCATGGTTCTGCAAGGTGGTACTTTTCTGGCCGCCTTGCAGAACCAGGGCAACATTACGGGGGTGCCGTGCAGGCACTGCCGTAAGGATTACGGTATGCCTTTCCACCTTTCTTTTTGCAGCGGATAACCCGCCGCAAAAAGACAGGCGGAGACTGGCTTTGGGGGCCCCCTCTGTGTGTGGGTAGGTGCACTGGGGGGGTACAGTTCCATGTACCAAGTGGCAGGCACTGCGTGGTGCCTGCCACATGGTGCAGGGAAATGCAGTGCAAGCACCTTTAACATTGCAGATGGTGCTGCAGCCAGCATCACCGCCCGCAATGTTAAAGGCCCAGGACGCGCCCGCCAGTACAGGCGCATCCTAATAGCAGACCGCCATCCATCATAATGAGCCCCATAGTTTTTAGAATTAAGATATAAGCCCTATGAATAGAAAACAGTACAAAATTCCAGCTCCAAGAACATGGAGTTTACAGTTTCAACATCCCAATCACCTCAATGTAACCCAGGTACTATTGCATTCCCCATAGAAACTTCAAACACAGGTGGTATCTGCTGGATCTCCGTAGGACCAAATATGTAGTAAGGAACTTTATTCCAACTTTATTCCAAACAATTCCATCAGTAACTGTAACAGCTAAAATGTTCATAAAGACAAGTCTCCATTAGCTTATGTGAAGAGGAGTGAGGGGGCCAACACTCCGTCAACCAGTTCCATAGCAGAACATTCTGGAAAGTAGTAGCAATTAATCAGCAGGGAAAAAACAGTAACAAATCCAATCCACAAAAAAAGAAAAATCAAGGATAGTGATATACCCAAGGAGGGACCAGGTACGTATGTTTTAACCTTGAAAAGAAAATACAGATCTGGGCTGGAGGAGTGGCCATAACAGATGAACTGTTGAAAGAGTCAGAAGAACAATCATCGGGTCCCCTCAAAAACTGTTGCCTCAGGTACACCAACAGGACCGGAAAATCTAGAAAAGGTATATCTGAAAATGGTAAATCTGTGTAAATTACCTCAGCTGCAGAAATCCAGTAGTAAGCACAGTTCTCACTTCAGTTGAGTCACTGGCAGTTGTAGCGGATGCATAAATTAACTGTAGTGCATTCTCCACCGACCCAGGTGGAGAAAAACAGCATCAGTGCAGCTGACTAGCTGTAGAGGAATTTCCTGTAGGGTTGCTAGGAAACTAGCAAGGACTCTTTGGGGCATATCAACAACAACCGGCGATAATTATCGCTGAGCGCACTTAGCGCTCGGATAATTATCGCCGGCTAGCGCCGATTTTTATCGCTGAGATAGCTTGCTATTAGCAACGCTTATCGGACGCTTATCGGACGGACGTCAGTTAATTTGCTATAGTTTTGTAATTGGGACAGCCCGCCTGCATGGCGGCGGTCTCACTGGGCACCTGCCACAAGACAAAAAAGACACCCCACACATATCCCTGCACTAAGTGGCAGGCACCATGCGGTGCCTACCAAATGGTGTAGGGTTATGTAAGGGGGCACAGGGCACCATAGGTGCCTATGTCCTTGGCCCAGGGGGGAAGGGGGCACCAGTACAGGCCCCCAAATCTGTTTCCACCTGCCGTTTTGCTGCAGGTTGTCCACCACAGAACGACCGGCCGAAAGGGATTTGTAATCCCTACGGCGGTGTTTGATAGGCGCCACTGTGATTCTGGGACTACAGGGAGGTCTGCCCGCCATTACGATGACCACCAGCGAAAGCCTGTCTGTGGCAGTCCCTCCACCTTTGTAATGAAGCTGTATGTCTTATGCTTAAAACTGTAGGTGCTTAAACTCATTGTCCACCTTCTCCATAACAGAATTGCCGTCGGGCTGATATGGAGAAGAGTAAGGCACCTGTACACGCAGGGATGCCATAGTATCCCAGTACACTTTAAAAGTGAAAGTTAATCCCTGGTCCAAGTGGAATGTGCTGAATAAATGTGTCCCTATAAAGATTTGCATGTCTTTAATAACAGTGGAAGTGGCAGCCGAACCCTGCAGCCAAACCCAGAGGAACCTGGAGCAATAATCTACTGCTCTTAAAATAAATTGAAATACAGTATCCAAAATAAGGGGAGCACATTAGTCCAATTAAATGCAGATGAAAGGCTTGTTAAGAATTAACAGGTGTGTCCATGGTGGATGTGCCACGTTGGAGACATTCATTTTTTGACAAATGTCACAACAAAGGTCATACTTTTTTGGCTTGTTGATATAAGCCATGCCACCAATAACGTTGCTATAGCCGCAAAATTGTGGCCACAACACTTGCATGTGTAGAAGTAACACCTTTGTGTGAAGCTATCATTGAAGCTAGCCTGCAGTTTTCATTGGGTATCAAATGAACACCAACTACCTATACTTAAAAAGTTAAGTACAAAAAACATTATTGTTTACAATAATATAGTTGTATTAAATATCGATTTTTAAAGATATATAATGTAAAATATTAAATTGAACATATATTAAATACTAACATTAATTTATAAAAATAAACTATATTTAAATGTATATTTTAACCAAAATAACAAATAAACGTATGTTTTAAAAATGTAAAATATATATATAAATATACATATATTTATATATGCGTGTTTGGATGTTCATATATATATATAATATTTTTATTTAAAATATTAGTTTATTTATATATATGAACATAGATATATATAAATAAACTAATATTTTAAATAAAAATTTTAAAAATTGTAAATCGTATAATACTATCAAACAAATATGTATACATATTTAAATATAGCAGAAACCTAAAATAATTAAAAAAAACGTAATTCAAAATCAAAAGTAAACACATATTTTTTTAATGTAATTCTAAATAAGTTACAAACAAAACATATTGGCATTTTTATATATTATTATTGTAAAAAATCTAATGTATAATTATCTACCTTGCTAGGTGAGAGTGTCTAGAGCGCATTCTGCAATTTGTTGCTTGCCATCCTGCATACTAGTGGTCTTTTTATAACCGCCGTTTTGTATTTTATTTAAAAGTTGCTTTGTATTATCCCCTGTTCTTATTGTGAGCCCTTCTATCTGCCCTCTTATCCGCACGATAAAACGCTTATCTCACCGCTGTTGGGCGGATCCCTTCCCCGGGGTAAGTTGGAGCCTGTCGGCCACATTGGGTGTACTTTGGGACGCCTGGCGGCGCCATCTTGGACATCTGACGTTCTAGTCGTCACAAGGATGCTAGACGCCGACATAAGGGGGTCATGCTGACGTGCAGCGGACTCGCGCAGCGGGGTCGCCGGATTTCCGCCGGAGTTACGCCTGAGTTCAGCCCGTCTGCGCCCGTCCGCGCTGAGGATGTGCTGCGGGACGGGCTGGGCACCGAGGATATGTATTCGTCGCCTCAGGTACTTTGCCCATATTCTTTGCAGGAGCTGATTGCTTTAAAGCCTTCCCCTTTAGTATGTCACCATAGGTTTTCGCCTGAGGGCCTTTTACGCTCTACAGTTTGTCATACTTGTAATGGCACTTTACTGCCCTCGCGCTCCAATAATGGGGTGAATCATGCTCCTATCACTCAAGGGAATGATATTCAACTCAGAAAGGGTTTCCTAGTCAATGCTAGGTCTCTGATTAAAAACAATGTGGCTTTTCATGAGTTTGTGACCGCAAGGAAACCTTCCTGGGTCTTTGTTACTGAAACCTGGGCGTCGGACTCTGCTGGTCATGATTTACGGTTGGCTATCCCTGATGGCTATGCTTTGCAGAGACTCGATAGAACAAGATGTAGGGGAGGTGGGCTGGCTATTCTCTATGAAACGTCCCTTGCTTGTAGTATTAAAGCCTTGTCCAAGTCTTCAGACTCTTTTGAGGCCCTGTACTTCTGTATCTCTTGCTCCCCGTCTGTATCTTTTACAGGTGTTCTTATTTACAGACCACCTGGACCTAGATCTAATTTTAGCTCTGAGCTGCTTAGAATTTTGGAACCTTACTTTGGTAAGCCCCATCTGACCATTCTTGGAGATCTAAATTTTCACTTAGATGATTTGGGTTCCAACGATACACTTTCCCTGGTTGATTCGCTGGACGCGTGTGGCTTCAGCCAATTGGTAAGCAATTCAACCCATCGAGCAGGACATATCTTAGATGGGGTGTTTTCCAATGATCCGAGGTTGTCAGTCGGTCCCCCCTTACGGCTGATTTGGTCCGACCATTTGGCAGTGCCCTTTGAACTACCAGTTCCCCTTGTAGGGGCGCCTAAATTGAGCTCTATCAATAGAGTACCTAAAAGGTGCTACAAGAACATTACCAATGAGTCTCTTATTCATTTCATAGGGGCTATCTCACATTCCTCTACCAAGGATGCAGGTGAGGCTGCACAAGAGCTCGCTAACTCCATCTCTAGAGTGGTTAATGTGTTAGCCCCCACTTCCCTTCGGTATGCAGCAAGACGTAAACCTTCTGCTCCGTGGTTCTCTGAGCCATTAAGGCTTCTGAGGCAGGGCGTTAGGAGACAGGAAAGAAAATGGCGGAAATTCTGGGACCCTAGGGAAAGAGAGACATATAAACATCTGCTGCGAGATTATAAGGCCAGGGTGATAAAGGAAAAGCAGGAGATTTTCTCTAATATTACCTCATCCCTTTCGTCATCTAAGGAACTTTTTAAGATCGTGGACTCCCTCTGTTCTCTTCAAGTGCCTGATCCTTTGGTAGGGTCGCAAGAGATGTGCAACAAAATCTCGGAGTTCTTCCATAACAAAATCGAGGACATCTACCTTGCCCTGGAATCACAGAGGAGCACTTTGGGAACTCATTCTTCCTCGGCCTTGGAAAAAATGGAGTTGTGGAATAGAGATCCTTTTAAGACCCTTACTCATTTTCCTCTGCTGTCCCTTGAGGAGCTTGAGCTTTTGCTGAAAAAGACAAAATCAGCCTCTCCTCTGGACCCTTGTCCCCTGAAAGTGTTGAAATCATGTCAGGATACGTTATTACCTCCTTTGTTGGAGGTGATGAATGATGCCATGGCACAGGGGACCTTTCCAGTAGCCTGGAAAAAGGCGATAGTGAGGCCCTTGCTTAAGAAGCCCACCTTAGACCCAGAAATACTGAAAAACTTCCGTCCGATATCTTTGCTGCCCGCTCCAGCTAAAATGCTCGAATCCCACCTGAATCTTCATCTGTCGGCCTTTCTGGACTCCTCTGGTTATCTGGACAACTCCCAGCATGGTTTCAGAAAATTCCATAGTACGGAGTTGGCACTTACTATGGTGGTGAACAACATTCGACTGAAGGTGGACCAAGGTCAGACCACACTTCTGGTCCTATTGGATCTTACGGCAGCTTTCGATACCCTGTCTCCCTCAACTCTAACATCTCGTTTGAGGGAGTTAGGAGTAGCGGGCCCGGCCCTGAGCCTTCTGTCCTCTTTTTTAGAGCTAAGAGACCCGAGGGTCAAACTTGGAGAGTTCCTCTCCCCTGCCAAATCCCTGCAATGTGGGGTTCCACAGGGGTCGGCTTTGAGTCCGACCCTGTTCAACATCTATGTGGCCCCACTTGCTAGGCTTGTGAAATCTCAGGGGATGGAGGTGGTGTCATACGCCGACGATACCCAAATTATGGTGTCCTTAGCTCATTCAGCCTGCACCTCCGCACTCAACTTCAGGAACTGCATGCAAGCAGTCGCAGAATGGATGACTCAAAATTCCCTGAAGTTGAACGGCGAAAAAACAGAGGTGCTGATTTTTGGTAATAATCAGGACGTCTGGTCCAATGAGTGGTGGCCCCCATCTTTGGGAACCTGCCCTATGCCATCTGGTTCGGCTAGGAATCTCGGCGTTATATTTGACACCTCACTGAATATGACTCTACAGGTTAATAGAACGGTGGCCACCTGCTGGGGGGTTATCAAGATTCTGAGGAGAATTGTTCATTATCTCTCCCCTCAGGCTCGTAAGCAGACGGTAGTTGCTCTAGTGGGTTCAAGATTGGACTACTGTAATGCTTTGTATGCTGACATCAACAAGGGTCTCATCTCTCGCCTCCAGGTGGTACAGAATGCTGCAGCAAGATTTGTTATCGCCGCACCCATTCTGTCCTCGGCTACTTTAGTCAGAAAAAGTCTGCACTGGCTTCCAATCCAGCAGAGGATTTCTTTTAAACTCCTGTGCTTAGTGTTTGGAGCCCTATCCTCCAGATCCTCTACGCATTAGGTTCTTTGCTAACCTTCAATACTCCTAGCAGGAGTCTGCGTTCCTCTGAGAAGAATCTTTTGGTAGTTCCCCGGGTAAAGAAAGTCAGATGGGGTAGTAGAGCTTTCTCCAATCTGGCCCCCCGTTTATGGAATGCCCTTCCCGCAGAAATTAAGGCCCAACCGTCACTAGTCCAGTTTAAAAAAGCGCTCAAAACATGGTGTTTTATTAAGGCCAACCAGTAAGCAAGTCTATTTTATCTATCTAGCTTTTGGTTAGGCGCCTTGATGCCCAGTGGGCTGAGTTGCGCTTTATAAATCTGCTATCATTCATTCATTCCTTCATTCATCATTCATTCATCATTCATCTAAATTACAACATAAAATACATAAGAAAAACATTTTTGTACTAAATAAAAATAAGTACTCCCACCTAACACAACACAACAATAAAAAAATTCTTTACATCACACAAAAATAAATTGTACTACTCTAAAGAAATAATTATAAAATCAATTCAGATATAACATTGGAACATACTACAATTTACTATTTCCAGTACAATTAACACAACAATAACTATTATAATTAACAAAAAAAAATATTTCCACTTCAGTCAGTGCAACAGTAGGGAATATGTTGGATTACGGAGGGGTAACGTACTATTCCCAGTAGGTGTAGGATTGCAGAGATGTAAAATTTTATATTGCCACTCCAGTCAGTGCAACAGTAGGAAAAGAGTTGGATTGCAGAGGGGAATCATTTAATATTCCCACTCCAGTCAGCGCAATAGTAGGGAAAATGTTGAATTGCGGAGGGGCAAAATTTCTATTCCCACTCCAGTCAGTGCAACATTAGGGAAAGTGTTGGATAGTGGATGGGTAAAATTTACTGTTTCCACTCCAGTCAGTGCAAGAGTGGGGAAAGTGTTGGATTGCAGAGGGGTAAACTTTACTACTCCTACACCAGTCAGTGCAACGCTGAAAAGAAGTAAAATATCTAAAACAAAATTAAAATATTTAAAAACATTAAATAAATGAATAAATACGTTGAATACAAAATAGAAATATATTTAATATTAAAAATGCTAAATTAATTTACTTCCCATCACATACCACTAGAAAACCCACAACCCACATCTAAATTCAAAAAGATTTACTTGCACAATTAACATAATTATTTATCAATTAAACAAATATTATTTATAAAAATCTAAATTCATTAACATTAATTAACTTCCCACCCTTTACTTGTATAAAGTCCACAACCACAACATAAAATGAAACTAAAAAAACTATTAAATTAATTAAATTACAATTAAATAATTATTAGTATTTCTCAAGAAACTAACAAATAAAATAAAATAGTTTGCTCCCCACACTTTACCCCATAAACTCCACAACCCAAAGCTAAAAATATTTAATTAAACACTTACTAAAATTAATTACAATTAATTAATTAATATTAATTAGCAATTAAGTATTAATTATTAAATAAATAAATGGCTTCCCACTCTTTACCTCTATAAATTCCACAACCCACATCTAAAAAATTATAATTACACAATTAACATAATTAATTAGCAACTAATTAATTAATAGCAATTAACAACTAACGTGTCGATTCCGATCTGTTAAAAATATTTCCCGTACGACTCGTATCCGTATTTTTTTATGTACGAGTCGTACAAGTCCCGTACAAACGGGCAAGTACGATTCGGATGTGAAAAATACATACAAATCGTATCGGGAAAATTCCCCGACACGTCCTCGGATTGGAAAAAGTCCCAGACACGTCTCCGTACATTTTTACGTACAATTCGTAAAAATGAAGTCCGAGCGTGCAAGTACGATCCGTCCCGCCCTTACGAATATACAACCGCATGTAAAATGGCCCGTACTAAACTGGTGCCCGCGTACGAGTCGCACAGCCCCCCTCGCCCCGCATATGTCAGCACCCTACCCCCGCATGTACGCCCCGTACCCCCAGCCCCCCGCATGTACGCACCGTACCCCCAGCCCCCCACATGTACACGCCGTACCCCCAGCCCCCCGCATGTACGTGCCGTACCCCCAGCACATACACCCAGCCCCCGCATGTACGCGCCGTATCCCCAGCCCGTATGTACACGCCGTACCCCCAGCCCCCCGTATGTATGCGCCGTACCCCGCAGCCCCCTGTATGTACGTGCTGTACCCCACAGCCCCCGTCTGTACGCGCCGTACCCCCAGCCCCCCGTATGTACGCGCCGTACCCCCAGCGTATAGCGCTGGGGGTACGGCACGTACATACGGGGGCTGGGGGTACGGCACGTACATGCGGGGGGTACGGCGCGTACCGGGCCCCCTTTTCCTCGTGTATCGCAGCGTACTTAGCTTTTCCGGCACTTTTTGGGGCCTGTAAAAATAATGCCGTCCGGAGTGACGTGGGCACGGATCGTACTTGCTGGTTCGTGAAACGCTGCCTGACTCCGTCCGGACGTCAGAATTATGGGTATTTTTTTGTCGGTCGGTGGTTTTTACGAATTGTACGGAAATTGTGTTTCCGTACGAATCGTACTTGCATGTTTGTAAGGTGTTTTTCCCGGGTACGAGTCGGACGGAGAAAACGCTCCGTCCGACGATTCGTACTCGGTTTCTCCAGGATCGGAATCGACACCTTAATTAAATTTAATTTCACAACTTCTAAAAATTTAACTAATATAGTAAGAAACATAAACAATAATTGAACAAAAAATATTTCATATAAATTTAAAATTTATACCAAAAACATAATTAAAAAATAATATTTTAAACAGCTATATTTTTGCAAACAACATTAATGACCTCTATATTTCTAAAATCCATATTACTTACCCTCAAATCAATATTCTTGACAACGATATTCTTGCACTCGATATTTCCAATCCACAATGTTTTTTCACTCAATATTAAAGTAGTTTGAATCTTTTTACTCAATGTTCTTTGTCATTACATCACTCAACAACCACTTCAACAACCCCGTCCCAGCAAACTGCCTACCCCACATCTATCATATCATCGCCCCTCTCGGGACCAAATTCATTAATGCCTCGCTAACACAAGGTCACATCTCGGACTGCCTAAAAACTGGACAAGTGACCCCTATTCTGAAAAAACCGACAGCTAACTCCTCTGACCCCAACAACTTCCGACCAATAACCAACATTCCCATGCTAGCAAAGGTCCTGGAAAAATGTGTTCAGCAACAACTGCATCAACACATCACAAACTTCAATTTATTGAACACCCGCCAATCGGGTTTCAGACCTGGACATAGCACAGAAACAGCCATCCTACAGATAATAGACAACGCCCTCTTAGCTCTTGACTGCAGTGATACCTTCCTACTAGTTCTCCTTGACCTCTCATCAGCCTTCGATACGGTCAGTCACGACAAACTTCTAAGAAGACTAGAAAACAGGAAGGGCCTATCTGGCACAGTCCTTCATTGGTTCAAATCCTTTCTGGAAAACAGAACGCAAACGTTCATGACCGACAAGATTCTTTCTCGTTCATCACCCAACCTGCTAGGAGTACCACAAGGCTCCACCCTATCCCCCACACTATTCAACTTGTATGTCGAACCACTTACCGATCTACTACAGCAGGTGAACTTCTCATACCCTATGTACGCAGACGACACCCAACTTTACATTAGGATCACCTCCAATGATGAGATAAAGATAATGAATCTAGCTCTCGAAAAAAATGTCCAATTGTTAACGAACATTGAATTTCTTTTAATCTCCCCTCCCAATAACTTCCAGGAAGTAAAGGAATGGACCAAAATGATCACTGCTCTGAACTGCACGCCAACGTTGGTGGACTCTACAATATCACAGGGAATCACACTGGATAAAAATCTTAACATGCAAGCCCACATCAACTTGATAGCTACAAATGCTCACTTTCACCTCAGCTATCTCAGAAAAATTAAGCCATTCATCGAGAACCCAGACCTCAAAATTGCAGTTCAGTCCTTAGTCATATCGAGGTTGGAGTACAGATGTTCTACCCTCTCAGGGCTTCCCAAATCCTCTACTGCCCCTCTAAAAGCCTGTCTTAACGCCGCAGCAAGACTCATAACAGGATCTAGGATATTTGACCACATATCGCCACACCTAAAGGCACTCAACTGGCTACTCTACATAGCTCGTATTCACCTAAAGATGGCGTGCATCACTCACAAGGCGCTACACCACAACAACCCCAATACCTAGCCCAAAAACGTACACTATCTGGAGGAAACAGACATTCTAGGAGCACAGATAATCTACTCCTGAAACCCTCATAGTTCAACAAGACTAAAACCTTCAACAGAGCATTTTCTGGAGCGGCGCCAAATATTTGGAACTCACTTCCGCCATCCATCAGAAAAATTGCCTCAACACCCCTCTTCAAAAAGGAAGCAAAAACATTCTTGATGAGCAAATTCCTCCCTTAAAATTCCGCACAAACCCCACACCAGCCCACAACCTCAAACTTGTCTACACTCTCCGTCCATTGACAATGCGAAGCTAAAACATGCAAAATTCCGAATTGACTCTCTTTGTTCAGAAAACTTCTCTACTCTACTTCATACCCCGAGCTCTGTTATGCTATGTTATTACTTTATATATGTTGTTCTTGTATGCTATGTTTTACTAAATGTGCTACTCATACCGGCTCACTCTGGTCTGGTTCGCGCTATAGAAAACTCTAAAAATAAATAAATATTTAAATAAATAAATACCAACCAAGGTATCAGAATGTAGTCCCATTTTAGAATGAGTAATTGCAGCAACAGTAGCAGTCTCAACTGCCGATTTGGCCACTTCATCAGCCAGGGAATTCTCTACACTGGTGACGATTCTGGTCGCAAAACGTACCGACCGACACAGACCCGGATCGGAGACCGACCGACACGGACCAGTGCCGTACGACCCATGCAGTACGATGCAACGCGTGTGAATTACAACCGACACGTACGGAATACAAGCCGTACGACCGAGCCGTAAGGAAAAAGTGATCCGGCCAGAAAACCGGCGCGAGTTTCACCGTCCGACACGAACCTGGAATGAACCCGACCGACACGTACCCGCGATGTCCGTCCCGCGCAGTACGATGCAATGCGTGTAAACCCAGACCGACTCGCACAGAGCCCAAGCCGCATGACCAACACGCACAGAAAACCGGGCCCACAAGTAATAGAGATCTCTGGGACTGACGCGTATGAAACACAGAAGATAGTCAGCGTGAACGAGGCAGAGAAGCCCGCACAAGCCAACATCAGTGTCCGTCTCGGTCAGAAGAACATCTCCTTCATGCCTACAAAACCCAAAGGAAAAAAGACAAAAAAAGGACCAAACAAGCAATGACAAAGCCAATAAATATCACCAAAAAAACCTGGGACAAAGAGACACCCACAACTCCATCTATATAAAGGACATCAATCACTACCATGATCCTTTGCAAATAGGAGACATAGCCAGCAGCAAACACCATCACACAGCAACCACAGACACACTCACAACTCACCCATCACACAACTCGCACACCATCAGCACCTCCTCAAAAGCACCCACACATACAGCTAGCTAAACCAACACTAACCCACCCTCACACACACACATCACTCACCACCACCACCCATCACCATGCCCCCAAGAAGAATCCAAAGTTCTCAGATAGTGAGTTAGAAGTGCTGGTAGACAAGATCATCAGAGTAGAGCCACATTTATTTGGTACATTGGTCAAAAGGACCCCCATGTCACAGAAAACAAAGATGTGGGTGTGGATTGCGGACAAGGTAAACGCACAAGCACCAGCAAGGCGATCAAAGGACGATATCCAGAACAAGTGTTATGACGTGCACAGGAGGGTAATGAAAATCATCGAGAAAGATCACGCCTTGAGTCAGTGCACTGGCGGTGGCCCTCCTGCCAAACCAGTCTACTTCAGGACCTGGGAGGAGAAGGTGCGGGACATCCTACCACCAGAGACCGTTCATAGTCTAACAGACATACTAGAGCCTGGTGAGTACACAAACAACATACCCAATATTGTGTGACAAGGGGACAGTGAAACCATGCACCGCAAGCAAAGCCACAGTAACCAATAAATAATCATCCCAAGATGTGTATGCTAGTAAGACAAACACAATACCTGCTATCTCATAGTGACTTGGAACTGTGTCATGACATGTACCAACTTACAAACAAATAGAGCAAGGCCGTGGCACATAGCCAAATAAACAATGCCAGACAGTTTGCCACCACAAACACACTACCTCACGGTGCAGCTGACTGACCGGAAGGAATAGTGGGGATGCAGGTGAAGTGAGTGTATCCAAAAGCATGATGGGGTTTATAGTCACAGATAATGCTCCCCATCCAAATTGGCCCATCAAGACCTCTCTGAACCATGCTCACATCACAGGGAGTGGAAAATGACTGACAAGATGGCTGACACTGGGTCCTGCTGTGGGGAGCACAAGGCCCTGGTAGGGGTTGTGTGCAAATCAGAAGCAGGACACCACTGACTGACATCCTGAAAGACAACTTGCACACCCTCCAATGGAAGCACGTTTCATGGTGGGATGTCTGGCCGGGTGGGAAGAAGGACTGACAGCTCTGACCATACTTACCAGCATGTGGAGACACCCCCGTCCCTCAACACAAACTCCACACAACTCACCAGGTAGAATGCATTGACCCACACCTCAGTAAAATATCAGTAAAAGATACCCCGTACTGGGTGCTGCTGTGTGAAGCACAGGGGCTCTCTTTGGACTTGTAGGCAAACAAACACCAGGATTTCACAGTCCGCCATCTTGCCATTGCTGTCACACTCCCTCACAGGGAAGCAGAGTCAAGAGGGAGGAAGTATGGGCATGCTGGGAAGGGTGGTGTAGCCAAGAGCATGATGGGAGTTGCAGTCACAGACAATCCACACCCACCCACATGGCCCAGCAAGCTCACACTGACACATGCTCACCCCACAGGGAGTGGGAAGGGACTGTCAAGATGTCTGACACTGGGCTCTGTTGTGGGGAGCACAAGGCCATGCTGGGAACTGGGCAACAACAAACACCAGGACTTCACAGTCAGCCATCTTGCCATTGCTGTCACACCCCCTCACAGGAAAGAAGAGTCAATTGGGAGGAAGTATGGGCATGCTGGGAAGGGGGTGTAGCCAAGAGCATGATGGGAGTTGCAGTCACAGGCAATCCACACCCACCCACATGGCCCAGCAAGCTCACACTGAAACATGCTTGCCCCACAGGGAGTGGGAAGGGACTGTCAAGACGTCTGACACTGGGCCCGAGAAATGATGTGGCTGACAATCACACATATGCACTGACCAAACAAAACCCGGTCGCACACTCAGCCATTGCAACTATATGTTCAAAATAATTGGGGATGCAGTGTCCAGGGGTGCCCCCTGGCTGGGCATGGGAGGTGTGTCTTGCAGATGACAAATGTGGAGAGCCATATTTATGGTACATTGTACAAAACACACAGGAACTCACATATACATCATTGACAGGGGACATCTGACAGTGAATGGACTGGACACAACAATATAGCCGACACCATAGCATGGTCTCATTCACACTTGGTGCTGTTGTGAGCTGCATTCCACCCCTACATCGTGCTGAAACATAGGCATCCTTCACACAACACACCACTCACTGACATAGACACTGTAGACACAAGGTCAAACATGGACAGCATTGGAGGAGACATACTACTTACAGCAGTCAAACTGCAACACACACACCACTGGTTGAAAAGCGAGAGTGCTACCTTGCCCAATCCATGTCAACATGTGAAACATTGACAAGTCAAATCACATGTGCACGTACAAAACTCAGCACCAGACTACTTAACAATGGTGACATCATCACTTGTATGAAATGAGATGGGAACTAGGAACACTGGAAGAAAACACTTCCTCCAAAGAGATCACAGGCATACCGGACTGTGACCACGTCAAACCAATACACCAATGTGGCACACAAAGACTAGCAAACTCTACTACCACACATGCCCCAATAGTACAACATATCCCCAGTGAAATAGCACGTATGTCCTTCTTAAAGCTCACATGTGTACAGGGATGACGCACCTGTGTCAGCAACGTGATGACCCTTGAGTAGCAATGGTCATGTACAGACAAATCTATCCATGAGCTGGGCATGCACACACTTCGACATGCACATTGAAATGTTTCTTTATGGCTGGGTAATGTGCAACAACAATATCAATCTCTGTCCATGACAAGCCGGAAAAAAGCAGTGTACAGGCAGGCATCTGTTCGTACAGTAGAATATGTCATGTTTATGAACCATTGATGTCTGTACAAACATAACATACATTGTGTGTCTCTTCGAAGCACAGGTGGTGCTGGGGACCCAGCACCAAATGAAGAGGATTCCCAGTCGCAGACTCTGGTGGACACTCAGCTCTCTGGTTTGACTCTGTCTCTGTCCTCTTCGGGTGACAACAACCAACCTGGTCCTTCCGGTGTGAGTCATCATGCAGCACCAGCAGCATCAACATCTGCACCCCCTGTACCCACGCCTCCAGCATCTTGAAACCAACAGGGCACCCCCGCCAACACGGACAGACCAAGGCCACTGAACACTCACAGCACAGGGACACAGGACCCCCCAGAAGCTACAGACAACACCACCAGCAACACCACCCAAGGGGTTCCAGTGTCACCTGTGCAGCCTGCCGCTGGTCCTGCCCGTGTGGATAGGGGTGCTGGGAGGAGTGGGAGGCAGAGGGCGCACCTTGCAGAGGGGTCTGGACTGCATGATGACCCCCAACTGGCACGTATCATAGATGCGTACCAGGATAGCACTGGAGGATTTGGCCAGGTAGTGGGGATCCTCAAGGACATACAACAGGAGCAGGCTGCCCACCATGCCCACATGGAGGCAAAGTGGGATGCCCTTACTGCGGTGCATCGGGACATACTCCAATGCCTCCGCCAGATCAGCACAAACATGGCCACACCTCTCTGTGTGGCCACAACATATGTTGTAACACCATCTGCCAGTGCCACAGGGAGGTAGGAGGACTCTGGCGGAGAGACCCCTACACCGCAGAGGCCTGCCCGTGAGGATCCTCCCCCAAGAAAAAGAGGGGTCGTCCGAAGAAGGACATGCGAGAGGCAGATGTCCCAGCACACCCCCCAGGGCCTCTAAACCTGTTCTGGACCATGTTCTTTGTGCGCAACCCGTTCACCTTGTTCAATCGTACACAACTCGCCCACATGACATGGAGGGTTCATGTTAGTCCAATGTAGCAGGTGACTGTGGACTTTACTCTGGACATTTCAGCTACCAGCACTTCCAACTCTAATGTGAACTTTGGATTCAAAACCCAATGTACAGCACCCACCATCCTGTGCACTTTCCCCACACATGTCCGAAAATAAACTCACCAGTGCACCATACTTGCCTCTGTTGTGATTCCAACTTGTCATGTGTCATGGAGATGTCGATCTGCTAAACAACACAATGCATGCCAATTACTGCAACAATGTGACCACCGTTAAGTGAGTCATGGTGATGTGACACATGTGAGGGAAACACACCACTATGGCAACACAACACATACTCACCATGGCCATGTTACTCATTCCACACAATGATGTTGACCTGCAACACATAGGTATGCACAGACACAACACCTATCCACAGTCAGTGTAACAAGTCCACAGGTGAGGTATTGCAAATGCCACTCAGATGTGGGAAGACAGACAACGCACCTAACAAAGCATAGCACAGGTTCATTACACATCAGCAACATGTTTATTCTAAAATAGTTGCAAGGCAATTTACGTTACGGTTGACACACGGTCACAGAGTGTCTGAGAATTGAAGTCCAGGGGTGTGTGGCACATCACTTGATGGCAATTGACTACTCCCACACTGGTGTTGGATTCTGGGTGTTGGGGGTCAGTGTTGACCAAGCAAAAGGCAAATTACCCTGGGAAGGACAGACACAAGACACAGTCAAAAGCACAGCAGAACAGGAGAGAAATGCAATACACATGCACAAAACATGTCACAAGGAACCTACACAGAAACAAGTTAGCAGTACTACCCTATTGTGGAGCACACACCACCTGAATGGACACATCACTGCACACATCCAGTCAAGTGGCACACAGACACACAGAGACAGCAACAGAGCAGCCACAACACATTCAAGGCTAACTCCATACATTGACATAACAACCCTGGAAACTCACATTCAGGTGAAGAAGTTGTTGATGAGCTGTGAGCGGACGTCACCCTCATCTTCATCATCACTGGCATCGTGGCCCAGGCTGGGATCATCCACAGGTGGTGGAGGTTGGTCATCGTCATCCTGGATGAGAGGCACCTTCTTCCGCACTGCCATGTTGTGTAGCATGCAGCATACAAGGATAATTTTGCACACCTCTGCAGGGTCATATGGGAGGGCCCCTCCGGTCTTGTCCAGGCAGCGGAAGCGGCTTTTCAGCAGGCCAAATGTCCGCTAATCACCCTCCTGCTCCGACCATGTGCCTCATTGTAGCGCATCTCGGCTGGTGTCACAGGGTTCCTGAGGGGTGTCCGCAACCACGGCATGTTGGGGTATCCGGAGTCACCTACATACAAAAAAATGAACAATTAGCTGAGTTTTGCAGGAGTGTGGAATACAACATTGCCAAACACACACAATGGTAAACAGTCAGTACACACCGACAAGCCAGGCACGCTGATCTGGCATCTGTGACATCAGCGTTGCAATGCGACTACTCCTCATTATGTAGGCATTGTGCGCAGAACCAGGGAACCGTGCTCACACATGTGTGATACACATGTCTGCAAGACATACCACCAGAGCATTGATCGAGTGGAAATGTTTCCTGTTCCGGTATGCCTGCTCATGTGCCTGTGGTGGTATCAGGGCCACATGTGTCCCATCAATAGATCCGATGACGTTCGGCATCCTCCCCAGTGTATAAAAGGCATCCTTTATTTCAGGGAGTTCAGCTGGGCTAGGGAACTTGATGTACAGGTCAAGGAAATGCAACGTCCCCTCCAAGACATCACGTAGCACACGACTAAACATAGTTTGCGACATCCCACCTGCTGTAGCCACAGTGTACTGGAAGGTACCAGTAGCGAAGAAGTGCAGGGCTGCCATCACCTTGACCTCTGGGGTCAGTGCTGAAGGGTATGTCCGGCCAGGTAGCAGATGTGGGGCCAACTGCTCCGCCAACTCCTCAATCAGTGGCCTGGTGAAGCGGTACCATCGAATTCAGTCGCGTTCCTGCATGGTTTCAAGGTCTGGGAACGGTCGATGGACAGCTGGTGCCCTGCAGAACAGAGATGAACAAAGGAAGATTGTCGGTTCATCCACCCATTTGGCCATGACCAGGCTCAATATCACATGATACATCATGACATTACACAATGTACTGAGGTGTGTGCTGTTGGGCATGGTCACATATGTCACCTACATGACCATCACCTCACATCTCAATTCCACATGTCCACATAAGTCCCATGTAGTGCAATGGCCAATCATTGGGTTGTGTCATCCGACCTATGTACTGCTGTGACGTTACAAACACACACCACAGTGACAAGTGAGGCCTGATGTCTCCCAGGTATCACAGATCTTTGCCATGCAGATACCCAGAGTCCCTGTATTGCCACATCGACACTGGCATGACATGGCCTATCACCTACACGCCACAAGGCAAGCGTGAGTCCCCAGGCAGTGGCCACTGTTGTCCCTGCAGGCCCTACGTGTACGTCTCTTAGACACACACACACCATCAAGGTTGCTGCACATACCACATGGATGTGGAGACTGTCTCACATTGGGCACATTTGATCATCCACATCTGAGACACAACATGCACACAGACTGTGGGTGCACATCAGAATTGTGGCTACAGGTCTCACTGTGACATACATGCCATCACCCCCAGGACTCAGGGTGTATGTGACATGTCCTAAACATATCCAACATGAAATTGTGTCCGTGACTCATGCCCATTACTGTACAGTTGCACATCACAGTGGTAATGAGCACAACATACAAAGGATTATAACCCCATGAACACGTGCACAGCCTGGGAGTGGCTGAACAAAAGTGCCACACAACAAACAAAATGTTGTCCCCCCAACACACAGGGAATGCAGCCTTACATGCCATGGGACACTGTGTGGCCAATGCTGTAGTGTGGTGGGTGTGCACATGTGTCCCTGGCAAGTAGTTGTGTGTTGAAGCCGTCAAATAGTCACACCAATGAGGTCCGACACGGGTGACAATGCGTACGCATTGCACGGTTCATGACCGGGCCGTGCATACGCTTTGTAATTGACTGCAAAGAGGTCCGACGCGGGTGACAATGCATACGCATTGCACGGTTCATGACCGAGCCGTACGTACGCTTTGTCATTGACTGCAATGAGGTCTGACGTGTGTGACGATGCGTACGCATTGCACGGTTCATGACCGAGCTGTGCGTACGCTTTGTCATTGACTGCAATGAGGTCCGACGTGGCTGACAATGCATACGCATTGCACGGTTCATGACCGAGCCAAGCACATGCTTTGTCATTGACTGCAATGAGGTCTGACGCGGGTGACAATGCGTACGCATTGCACGGTTCCTGACCGAGCCGTGCGTACGCTTTGTCATTGACTGCAATGAGGTCCGATACGGGTGACAATACGTACGCATTGCACGGTTCCTGACCGAGCTGTGCGTACGCTTTGTCTGTGACTGCAATGAGGTCCGATGCGGGTGACAATGCGTACGCATTGCACGGTTCATGACCGAGCCGTGCGTATGCTTTGCCATTGACTGCAATGAGGTCTGATGCGGGTGAATATCATGCTTGCGTGGGGGGCAGGCATGTTCTGAGAGAGGCGTACGCCTTGGCCATTGAATTGTATGGAGACAAGTGCATGTGTATTTTCAAACTACGCGTTGTACAGTCAGTTGACCGAGCCGGGCGCACCCATTGGCTCTGGACTGTCATGGAGACGGATGCGGATTCAAAAGTTGTACGAGTTGTGCGCTGGAAATTCAGTTGGATGTCTACAACATTGTTGCAATTCCTAGGGTTTTATGAAGGTGAAGATTTGAACGATGCGGAAGACGTGTACGAGTCGTACATTTCCATGGATTGGCCAGATTAATAGAATGCAACCATGTTGGACCTATCACTGGGGACACATGGCACAGAGTCTGCCTCTGCAGCACAGATATAAGGCTGGACGGCCCCCAGGGAGCTCACTTGCCTGCACTACATGCTACTGGACCACATCCCTGGTACCACTGCTGCTGTCTCTGCATCCCCTGGCTCCTGCTATGGCACGTACTCTGGAGAGAGCCCCAGCCTTCAATGAGGAGGAGAACCAGGCCCTGCTGGACGGGCTCCTTCCACAGTACAGCAAGCTGTATGGGAAACCAGGGAGCAGGTGAGTGTGCAGTCCACTGCCTTTCTAATTATGCATGTTGTCTGACTAGCAGTACTAGCAGTGTGTACACTAGTGGCAAGCATTCTCACTGAGTACTTTCATCCCCCAAAGTGTGTAGGTATATGTAATGAACAGGTGTTCTGCTACTAAAGTGCATTTGTGCTCACTTAAACTTCCCAGGCATTGTTAATATGTCAGACATGCAGGTTATTTGTCCTTTTCCATGGTTGCACTACCTGTGTAACTCATTTCCCTTTGTGATGACGACATGTATATCCAACTGTGTGCAGCACAAATATGGGGCATGTGTGCTAATGTAGTTTTAACTTTGTAATCCTCACAGGTTGATGCCCACCAGAAGCAGGAGATATGGCTGACCATCGCCCGGGAGGTTCGTTCGGTGGGGGTCTACAAGCGCCGGATCCGCAACTGCCAGAAGAGGTGGCAGGACCTTCGGGGCTGGACCCGAAGGATCGCAAGAGTCCAGCTGAAGCTGTCACCCTCTCACAGGAAGGGCGGACACCGGACCCTGACCCCCCACATGCTCTGGATACTGGCGGTGGTCTTCCCGGACCTGGATAGGCAGATGAAGGCCAGACAGCAGCAAGGAGGGGGTATGTTCATGCCTAATCTGTGTACTATGTCTGACATGCTAATTGCAGTCTTTTGGCCTGGTCACACTTCCACATTACGTAGTTCTTGCAGTCCAATACTCAGGTCCCTCAATTGTTTGATGCACCCTCCTCATCTGTTTCACAGGTGTGGCCCCTACAGTCTGTTGCTTGTGTCACTAGGGCACTGTGTCCCTGCAGACAGCTATGCTTCAGCTTCCGGACAGCATCTGTTCCCATTGACTCTGTTGTGTGTTTCATGGGTGGTTCAATTGTTTACCCAATGCTTGGGATCTGACATGTGATCTGTGTGTGCCCTTGATATGTGTTCCAATCGCTGGTCTGACTTGCCACATGTGGCTGGGGTATTTCAAACAAAACCATGCAGCAGGGTACTCCAATTTGTGGGCCTCAGGAGTATGTATATAAAGTATGTCACACTTGCTTAGCCACCTGACTACTGTCCAGGGCCAAACACTGTTTCACGTAGACCTGGGCAGTCATGCCTACTCAAGGGCATTTAGAAACACTCTGTTATCCCACTCCTGTGTATCAACTTACAGGTTGTGCTTAGTGACATGTGCTTTCAGGTTTCTGCCTCTGTGTCATTATGGTGTGGCTTCCTGTTACGTACAACTGGGGTGTTCATGATTTTGAGGGTCAGCAGGACATCTGAGATGTGACTGTGAGAGACAAGACCTGTGTGGCGTACAGGTGTGTGATCATTTGACAACCCACAATGGTGTATGCAACTGTGCACTTCAGGCAGCTGGGTTACATGCACATCAGACTGTGATGTGCTAATGTACAGGGAGTTGTGTTCGTAGAGACTCATATGTCTGATTTGCATGATGTGGGGTCTTCTGGGTCCTGGATATGTTGTTTGCAGGGGATGGGCAAGTGCACTTGTCATCTGCAGAGTTTGCTTTACCCCTGAGCTTTGATTGTGACACAGTGCATACTGTTGTTGTCTGGATGCCCTTCCCCTGTGACAGGAGACAGTGTTGACTGACTTTCCAGGCATGCCAGTGCCATGGAATTTAACATGCTATGAGTGATCCTGCATTGTGTTCAAGTGTGCACCATGCACCCCAGTGTGGCATTGACTATCAGGACATGAGAAAATTATAGTGTGTGTTCCTGGCATGCATCACAAGCATGTGAAATGAGTCTCTGCCCATCCCTTCATCCGGACACCGGTACTGAGTCAGTGGCAAGAGATGTGCTGCGTGTATAGTGACATACTCCTACATGTTCACTTGCATGTCCAACAAATGTGTGGGTGGTGCATGTCGGCAAATTGGGGTATTAGCATCTAACATGCAACAGACAAATGGGTGCAAGTCAAGGAGGGATATGTGTGCCATGGTTGATGGTGAGAATGACAATTGGCTTATTCTAAACAGTGTTGGCACTTTGAGCAGTGTTCAGCTGATGATGCAAGGCCTTGCCCTGTGATGTGATGTACTCACTGTGGTGTGTGCAGTCAGTGCAGGTGACTGATGTTGTTCTCTTTCTTCCTATTTCTATCCAGATACATCCACGGCCACAGGAGGGGACAGCTCCACGGACAAGGAGGAGCCACAGAGTATGACAGGGACAGAAGGAGAGGAGTCAGGGGGACCCAGTGGCACAGAGGCGAGTGGAGCCACATCGAGGAGTCCACAGCACCATCCACCCCAGCTGAGGGCCACAGCAGCTCGGAGGATGACTCCCTTGTGGAGGCGGGTGTCAGCAGCCACCAAACCCGAGCTAGTGAGGCTGTCCCCACCACCACCATCACCACCCTCCCATCGGCTCCAATCCCAGAGGTCCGTGGAGGCTCCCGTGTTCGGGTGCATGTCACCTTTATGCCCGGCACCGCCCCCCCTGCCCATGTGTCCCCTGCTGCCCTGAGTGAGGAGTCTGTGGACTTACTTAGACAGATCCATGTAGGGCAGACATCAACGCTGAGTGTCCTCCATGCACACACCAGTCTGTTGACGCAACTGGTGTCGTTCATGGAGGGCATTTCATCAGGCTTGTCTGCCCTACAGAGGACCAATCAGTCCATGGCTTCCTCCCTGACGGCACCAGTGTCCCTCCTCCAACAGTCCTGCACCCCTCCTACCCCTGCACCACCCACGATTCCTAGCACCCTACCTGTCCCAAGCACACAAACACCTGCACATTCTCACAAAGGCACGGACACGGGCAGCACACAAACACCCAAACCAAGGTCCAGACGTGCACACAAGCAAGCGCAGGGGACTGATACCACACTCACAGGGGATAGTTTTCAGACACACACACAGTCATCCACAACCACTCCGCAGTCCTCCAAAACCTCTCCCTCCCAGCCCCCTTCCCTTGCCTCACCTGCAACCCCATCTCCACAGAAGCTCTTCCTCTGTGACCTTGGCCTCTTCCCCACCGACCCAGCAGATCCAGATTACAAGGGGTAGAGGAAGTCCCCACACACAGAGGGGAATGTCCCTTACACCCGGACACCCTCCCCCAGGCGCAGTCAGACTGAGGCCCCCAACCTCACATCCCCCCGGAGCCGGAAGAGCAAGGCTCCACCCCCGCCACGCAGCTCCAAGACGAAGTCTCCATCCTACATCCCCCAGGCCACCACTCCAGAGGTTCCTCCGCCACACCCTGCCCCGGGTTCCCCCACCCACAGATACACCATCCCTAAAATGCTGAGGCCCTCCTCCCCTACCACTTGCTCCTCCACACCCGGTCAGACGGTTAATGCCACTGATGTGGGGACCGTCTCTCCCCCTCTGTCCTGTCGACCTCACCTGCACCCCATTCCGCTCACATGGATTTAGGCACTGCAGTGGAGTCTACGACCACCCCGTCTGACTTGGATACTGCAGTGGGGACCCAATCCACTCCATCTGACCTGCCCACTGCGGTTGTGCTGGCACCCACCCCATCTGACTTGTGCCCCACAGTTGTGACTGCACACACCACTTCAGTCAGCTCCACTGCAGTTGCCAGTGACTCTCCTGCATCCACCAGCACTTCACTGCCTCCTTCTGCTGCACCCTAATCCTGTCCCTGCGGTGCCTGGCCTGCCCCCAGGTATGCTCCTCCGAGGGGATGTCCCCTGTCCTTACAAGTGCAGGCAAGCAACGTGTGACAGTTGTCACTCAAGTTCCCTCCTTGTCATTTGATAATAGACTGGCCATTGGCCTTTGTTTTGAATGGACGATTCCATTTTCACATGCTGAATAAAGCTTTTTTCTTTATCCTTGTGAACGTGATTTATCTGTACATAAGATTGATGATGTTTAGCATGCCCTTGCACCTGTAATGCTTGGTTTCCAATGTTGAATACTGAGGTGTTGATGTGAGGTACTTCATGTGGTCCATGAGATATGTATCCTATTCTGGTCGGTATCCATGTCATCCTTTGCAGCTAACTGGGTGTGTCATGATCAACAATTTGTGGACATCTCTGTGAACATTTCATTTGCATGGTCACATCTGTGGCTTGCACCCATGCACATATGATGTGCTTCCCATTGTCCAATTTGTCTATTTCCCTGACTTTGGGCGCATCACCACTGGACCTACAGGTGTGGGCATCATTGGTATAGGAGCAACTGGTTACTTTGTGCAAATCGCTGTACATATGTGTTGAGTATGTGCAGATGAATAAAGGGAGACTCCCGTACCCAGGCTGTTGTGACCAGAGCCTTCATTGTGTGGTAACTGATGGCTGACTGACCAAGTGTTCTGCTGACATGAGTGAGACGTGCTGTGACTATGTTTGGCACAGCTGGGCTTCCACAGGAGATGGGTTCCCTCAAGTAAGTGTGTTGTTCTGTGACATAGCCTGGGCCCATGGTGTGTGTTGTGTGAGCATGTGTGTGTGTGTCCACATCCCTTTTCATACACAGGCAGTGTTCCCTTGATATGTTCCTGTTGTTTATGCTTGCTGAGTGGTAGTGTGTTCATCCCACAACTTTACCATGGGCTACCAGATGTGTGGGTGCATGACACACTACTGTTAATTGGTGTTTCATCATTGGGATTTGTCAGTTCTGAGTGGTGATTATGTTGTCAGACGCAGATGGGACACAGTCAGGGGTCCCCAAGGCACTTGTTTGTTCGCAATATCATGTAGTTGTCCCTAGGTGATACCTTTCAGTGATTGAGACATGTGTATGTGTGTGTGACTGCTCCCAGTTCAGGGCTGCGATGTTTGCAGGTGTCAGCATGTGTGCCTTGTGGTTTGCCTTGGCTTCTGCATTGTCCTGGGACTGTGGCAGGTATTCTGAAGGTTACGTGAGCTTTGACATCATGGCCATGTACCGCATACTGTGCAGTATGTCTGTCATTCACCAGGGTTGTAAACTGTCCTTGTGTGATGAGTCTGTGCACCTTAGTTCCTCCCAACATTCCTGTGTTTGTCATGGGTGCATGTGCAATGTCACCTGTCCATGTGGGCTTTACAGATGCACATTGTTGCAGTTCAGGGTGTGTGATGTTGAGGGTGGACTGATGTAAATGTTTGCATGGATGGGCCCCTAGCTCCCGTTTGTCCATGGATGACGGGCCATGCTGAGTGATTTGTGTTTGTGTAGATGTGATGTAAGTCTGTGGCACAGGACACATGTCTTGTTTTCACAGTTTGTACGACATCTACCTTTGTCATCACAGTGGAGGTGTCATGCATGCTTGTGTCACCCCAATGTCTGGTCCCTGGGGTAGTGCTGTTGTGTGTCAGTCTCTTGCTGTGTTAGTTTGTGTTCATTCCAGATTGTGTCACATGTGTCTGTTGTGCTCCCTCTCATCTCACAATGCCTGATTGCCCACTAGGGGGGTCCCAATGATGGGATACTTTTGTATGGCACTGTGTCCACATCTGTGTCACTGTGGCTCAGCCCCCCTCATGTGTTGTGTAGTTGCCTGGGGATACTGAGACACACACACACACACACACACACATGTTGTGTCAGATGTGCAGTATGAGGTTGCCTGTTTGTGTTTGTGCATCTGCACCAGTGCATTGGTATTGATGTTGTGGGCCATTGCCTGGATGCTGTTTTTGTGATTTACCCTGCTGTCCCTGTGAGTCATATCACATCATTCTGCACATTCATCCTGGTTGTTAGGTGCCATTGCTGGCATGGAATGGGAGTTTGTGACCTGACACCTACAGTCTACACAGGTTGTTTGATGTATGTGTCTATTTTCGAGATGTGTGTATGCTTTGGGATGGTCACTTCTGCTTTTGTGTTATTGTACACTATATGCATTGCCAGCCCCCATCTGTGGTGCTTGTCTGCACATGGCCGAGAGTATGTTATGTTTTCACAGCACTGTTAGCCTCACCACATCTTTGTGGGTATGGGACACAACCACTAGTTTACCCCAAAAGTGTTTCATGTGTTGGGACCGGGAATCATACATGCTGTTTGGCATTTGCAGCTTTGACCATGATGACACTTACCTTTTGGTCACTGTGATGGGCGGGGGTTTAGACCCCATCACCACAATGCTCGACATTTGCTGCAGTTTGGAACCCCACACTTAACTTTTGTTCTACACAGTGAGGGGATGTTCTTTTTACATTGACACAGTGCTACTGTGATGCTTGCCTTGTGTAGGCCACACTCAATTTTTGGTCACACATGTGCTGGTAGTTACATTGTATGTTCGAAGTCATAATCACTGTTGTGGGCATTTGTCATAGACTACACACTGTTGTCATGATGTTAGGGGGGATGTATTTTGCTGACATACCTAATGTTGCAGTATGATGGATGTGTGACGCATCATCCATCCTATGGGTGGGGTGGCAGTAGTGCTGGGCAACATAAGCCCTATGAGTGGGGGTGGCAGTATTGCTGGGCAACATAAGCCCTATGGGTGGGGGTGGCAGGGGTGATGGGCAACAAGTCCTCTATGGGTGGGGGTGGCAGTAGTGCTGGGCAAGAGGTCCCCTATGGGTGGGGGTGGCAGTATTGCTGGGCAACATAAGACCTATGAGTGGGGTTGGCAGGGGTAAAGGGCAACAGGTCCCCTATGAGTGGGGGTGGCAGGGGTGATGGGCAACAGGTCCCCTATGGGTGGGGGTGGCAGTATTGCTGGGCAACATAAGACCTATGAGTGGGGTTGGCAGGGGTAAAGGGCAACAGGTCCCCTATGAGTGGGGGTGGCAGGGGTGATGGACAACATAAGCCCTATGGGTCTGGGTGGCAGTAGTGCTGGGTAACAGGTCCCCTATGGGTGGGGGTGGCAGTAGTGCTGGGCAACATAAGCCCTATGAGTGGGGGTGGCAGGGGTGATGGGCAACATAAGCCCTATGGGTGGGGGTGGCAGTAATGATGGGCAACAGGTCCCCTATGGGTGGGGGTGGCAATAGTGCTGGGCAACATAAGCCCTATGAGTGGGGTGGCAGGGGTGATGGGCAACATAAGCCCTATGGGTGGGGGTGGCGGTAGTGCTGGCCAACATAAGCCTTATGAGTGAGGGTGGCAGGGGTGATGGGCAACAGGTCCCCTATGGGTGGGGGTGGCAGGAGTGCTGGGCAACATAAGCCCTATGAGTGGGGGTGGCAGGGGTGATGGGCAACAGGTCCCCTGTGGGTGGGGGTGGCAGTAGTGCTGGACAACAGGTCCCCTATGGGTGGGGGTAGCAGTACTGCTGGGCAACATAAGCCCTATGAGTGGGGGTGGCAGGGGCGATGGGCAACAAGTCCCCTATGAGTGGGGGTGGCAGGGGTGATGGGCGACAGGTCCCCAATGGGTGGGGGTGGCAGTAGTGCTGGCCAACAGGTCCCCTATGAGTGGGGGTGGCAGGGGTGATGGGCAACAGGTCCCCTATGAGCGGGGGTGGCAGTAGTGATGGGCAACAGGTCCCCTATGGGTGGGGGTGGCAGTAGTGATGGGCAACAGGTCCCCTATGAGTGGAGGTGGCAGGGGTGATGGGCAACATAAGCCGTATGGGTGGGAGTGGCAGGGGTGATGGGCAACAGGTCCCCTATGGGTGGGGGTGGCAGTAGTGCTGGGCAACATAAGCCCTATGAGTGGGGGTGGCAGGGGTGATGGGCAACATAAGCCCTATGGGTGGGGGTGGGGGTGGCAGTAGTGATGGGCAACAGGTCCCCTATCGGTGGGGGTGACAGTTGTGATGAGCAACATAAGCCCTATGGGTGGGGGTGGTAGTGGTGCTGGCCATACAACCCCTATGGTGGCCTGTTGTTAGTGTCCAGGATGTGGATCCCGTGTGTGTGTGTGTGCCATTTTGCAGGTACATGTCGCTTGTTTGTGTGGTAGGTGTCTGACTACGCATCTGTTCCTGATCCGGTCATAGATGTAGAGTACTGGTATGACCTGCACGATGGGATTCATGATGTGTTTGTGTCGTACACGCTGCTTGTTGCTCCGTCTCGTACCCTTTGCAAGCTGGTCCATCTCGTAGCCGTGGATTGAGTTGCGGCGCGAATCGTAGCTGATATGCTTATTTTCCAGATGCTGTGATGTGCCATACGTGGCGACCCGTCCGGCGCGTAGGAAGTACGCATCGTACTTGTCAGGGTGGAAACTGCTATGGATACTGCTTCCGGGCGACTCGGTTCGGCATTAGGAGTTACGGCTCGGACGGAGAATGGAGCTTGACACACAGCCTACGTGTCGGTCGGGTTTTTGGCAGATATGCGCATCGTACTTCATCAACAGTACGGACCGGCTACGGGTACGTGTCGGTCGCAACGTAAGGCTATGGAGCTGTCCGACCCGGATCAAAATCGACCCCAAAATGTGTTTCCTTATGCTGATGACTCAACATATGAATAACATGAGCCTATGGTAACCTGTCCTTGAGGTCCACCACCGTAACCCAAAGAGTTTTATGCTTGATTGTGTTGCCTTTAGAGTATTTGAATCCATTCTAACAAGAATAATGTAAGAAATGTAAATAATCATTAATAAACTGCACACAGTAATATGAATCACACACACACAGTGCAGGGAATTTAAGATCAGTATGTTCAGGTGTAAGAAGTAAAACCTTTTGTTCAGCCAAGTGAGCAGTGCAGTCCACTAAGGACTGGTTGCGAGTTTTTGAGGTTGGAAGTACCCTTCCAATATAACACTAACAAGGGTGGCACATGCCACCAAATATTGCTGTTTAGAACCTATGGCAGGTTGGGCTGAACCATCAGTGTAAATAATGTACTGTTCAAGAGGTAAAATAGAAGGCATGGAAGAGACATGCTTGTACTGTAAATATTCTTGTGTCTGTAAAGATAGGTCAAAGGCGAAGTCTACATCAAAAGGTGGTACAGATGTTGCCCATTATATCCATTTAGGATAGAGGGCTTTATCATTAGGAACTATAGCCTTTGTGGCAGCCTCTAAGGCTGGCATAGAAGTAACAACAATAATGTGTTTCCCATGTGGAAGTGGCTGCTCTTTAAGAATAGCCATTTGCACTGCAGTCATTTTTTTTCCAGTGGGGGCAAAACGCATTTCCACCCTGGAATATAAATGCGATTATTCACCATTGGCACTGTTTCATCTACATTGAAGGTGATATAAGCAGACCCTAGAGCATCCGGCAAGACCCGGATGACAAGGTTAATTTGTTTTACACATGTATGTAAATGACATGTTCCATGTAAGTCATATTGTAAAGATATGAATATATCTGTGTGATCTTATGTCCAGTGTTAAGTGGAAAAATCAGGATGAATTAATTTGTATAGTGATTTAATGCACTGGGCAAATCAGGAATGTATCTTCTGTGAAAATTAAGTAATCCTAACAAGGTCTGTAATTTTTTCAGCATAGTTGGAGAGTGCAATTGTGCACATTTCTCAAAAAATTGATGGAAAAGACTCTCACCCTGATGTGTATGTTCATATCCTATGAAAAACACATTAGAAATGCAATATGTGATTTCTTAAAGTTTAATTTAAAGCCGTTTGCTGTGACTCCTAAAATTATGCGATTCACTCTGGCCAAATGTGAGTTTAACTCATCGTCTGTAAGGTAGATATCATCTACGAAGGATAAAGTACTTGGGTCAATATCATGTAGAAATTACACTGTGCAGGCAGCAAACAGTCCTGAACTGTTCTTATAGACCATTGCCACATGGGAAAAGCGATATTGAAATCCCAACGTGGAAAACGGTATCCAATCTCTGGTTTTAGGATCTAGATTTTGGCTGAAAAGAACATTAGAGATGACTATATGATTGATCAGTGCAATACTGTGAGCATTTTATATAACAAAAGTGTGTGTATGACTGTTTAAATATCTGTAGTCTAAGACTATATAATCGATTTGAATGATCCGGGTTTGGAACAGGAAAAAGAGGCTTATCCATTTGAGAGATACAGGGTTCACTTACACACTGATACTCCAAAGTGGGAGAGTTTGTCTCTAACTGGTGCTTTAGCATCATGTTTAATAGGGTATTGTAGTTGCACTTGCGGGCTAGACCTTATGGGTATAACATGATAAGGAGAGTGCTTATTTCAGCAGACATGATTGAGGTATAAAGCCGGGGCTTGTTCAAGAGCCCATTCTGCAGCATAAGCATTTGTGTGACTGCGTAAGGCACAAGTATAGAAAATTACGGAAGTATTACATCCTCACCTTGTGGGGATGTTTGAACAAAAAGTGGGGGCCAATCGACCTCCACTAAAAGGATGTGGTGAGACAAAGTAACATGTTTCCAGAAAATGGCTTTAATGGTGCGCATTATGTTACACTCAATTTGTATATCCAAGTCATATAACATATTTGGAGGGGCTAAGCACCAATCTGGGTTTTTTAACTGTAATAAATGTATCAGTTGCTCTTGTTTACCACAAGAAGGCGAGAGGGGTCCTACTCTACCAAAGGGACAGGACACCAAAAATAGACACTATTATCAAAAAAGATCCCTTTGGGTTCCTTAAATAGCATACCATACAAATCAACCACTACCAACTTGCATCCAATTAAAAAATATTCACCATCACCAAATAGGAACCAAGAGCATAATATCAAAAAATATATATCACGTGTCTTTTATTGATAGCCAAATGTCATCAAATATAAGAACCATACCACATAGATTAAAAACCACCGGATACCACCGAAACGCATCGCTCTTGCTCTTTTTATGAAATAGTTGAACAACACCTGGCTGTAACTTAACAAAATCAGACTAATGGAAATTTTGTCAAAATATTATCTGGTTTAAATTGAATGAATGGAATGTGAACAACATTTTAACTTGCGATTAACAATATTCAACTCTATGTACTCACAGTGTATTTGATATATAACAGGTGGTTGTTGTCCTTTCTTTTTAGGTTCTCCCTGTGCAATGGTTATGCAATGTTTTTAATATATGTGGTATGGTTCTTATATTTGATTAAATTTGGCTATCAATAAAAGACACGCCTTCTTGTGGTAAACAAGAGCAACTGATACATTTATTACAGTTAAAAAACCCAGATTGGTGCTTAGCCCCTCCAAATATGTTATATGACTTGGATATACAAATTGAGTGTAACATAATGCGCACCCTTATGAGTGGGGGTGGCAGAAGTGCTGGGCAGCAGGTCCCCTATGAGTGGGGGTGGCAGGGGTGATGGGCAACAGGTCCCCTATGGGTGGGGGTGGCAGTAGTGATGGGCAACATAACCCCTATAAATGGGGGTGGCAGGGGTGATGGGCAACATAAGCCCTATGGGTGGGGGTGGCAGTAGTGATGGGCAACAGGTCCCCTATGGGTGGGGGTGGCAATAGTGCTGGGCAACATAAGCCCTATGAGTGGGGTGGCAGGGTTAATGGGCAACAGGTCCCCTATGGGTGGGGGTGGCAGTAGTGCTGGGCAACATAAGCCCTATGAGTGGGGGTGGCAGGGGTGATGGGCAACAGGTCCCCTATTGGTGGGGGTGGCAGTACTGCTGGGCAACATAAGCCCTATGAGTGGGGGTGGCAGGGGTGATGGGCAACAGGTCCCCTATGGGTGGAGGTGGCAGTAGTGCTGGGCAACAGGTCCCCTATGAGTGGGGGTGGCTGGGGTGATGGGCAACAGGTCCCCTATGGGTGGGGGTGGCAGTAGTGCTGGGCAACATAAGCCCTATGAGTGGGGGTGGCAGGGGTGATGGGCAACATAAGCCCTATGGGTGGGGGTGGCAGTAGTGATGGGCAACAGGTCCCCTATGGGTGGGGGTTGCAATAGTGCTGGGCAACATAAGCCCTATGAGTGGGGTGGCAGGGGTGATGGGCAACATAAGCCCTATGAGTGGGGTGGCAGGGGTGATGGGCAACATAAGCCCTATGGGTGGGGGTGGCAGTAGTGCTGGGCAACATAAGCCCTATGAGTGGGGGTGGCAGGGGTGATGGGCAACAGGTCCCCTATGGGTGGGGGTGGCAGTAGTGCTGGGCAACATAAGCCCTATGAGTGGGGGTGGCAGGGGTGGTGGGCAACAGGTCCCCTATGGGTGGGGGTGGCAGTACTGCTGGGCAACATAAGCCCTATGAGTGGGGGTGGCAGGGGTGATGGGCAACAGGTCCCCTATGGGTGGAGGTGGCAGTAGTGCTGGGCAACAGGTCCCCTATGAGTGGGGGTGGCTGGGGTGATGGGCAACAGGTCCCCTATGGGTGGGGGTGGCAGTAGTGCTGGGCAACATAAGCCCTATGAGTGGGGGTGGCAGGGGTGATGGGCAACATAAGCCCTATGGGTGGGGGTGGCAGTAGTGATGGGCAACAGGTCCCCTATGGGTGGGGGTGGCAATAGTGCTGGGCAACATAAGCCCTATGAGTGGGGTGGCAGGGGTGATGGGCAACATAAGCCCTAAGGGTGGGGGTGGCAGTAGTGCTGGGCAACATAAGCCCTATGAGTGGGGGTGGCAGGGGTGATGGGCAACATAAGCCCTATGGGTGGGGGTGGCAGTAGTGATGGGCAACAGGTCCCCTATGAGTGGGGGTGGCAGTAGTGCTGGGCAACAGGTCCCCTATGAGTGGGGGTGGCAGGGGTGATGGGCGACAGGTCCCCAATTGGTGGGTGTGGCAGTAGTGCTGGGCAACAGGTCCCCTATGAGTGGGGGTGGCAGGGGTGATGAGCAACAGGTCCCCTATGAGTGGGGGTGGCAGTAGTGATAGGCAACAGGTCCCCTATGGGTGGGGGTGGCAGTAGTGATGGGCAACAGGTCCCCTATGAGTGGAGGTGGCAGGGGTGATGGGCAACATTAGCCCTATGGGTGGGAGTGGCAGGGGTGATGGGCAACAGGTCCCCTATGGGTGGGGGTGGCAGTAGTGCTGGGCAACATAAGCCCTATGAGTGGGGGTGGCAGGGGTGATGGGCAACATAAGCCCTATGGGTGGGGGTGGCAGTAGTGATGGGCAACAGGTCTCCTATGGGTGGGGGTGGCAGTAGTGCTAGGCAACATAAGCCCTATGAGTGGGGGTGGCAGGGGTGATGGGCAACATAAGCCCTATGGGTGGGGCTGGCAGTAGTGATGAGCAACAGGTCCCCTATGGGTGGGGGTGACAGTAGTGATGAGCAACATAAGCCCTATGGGTGGGGGTGGTAGTGGTGCTGGCCATACAACCCCTATGGTGGCCTGTTGTTAGTGGCCAGGATGTGGATCCCGTGAGTGTGTGTGCCATTTTGCGGGGACATGTCGTTTGTTTGTGTGGTAGGTGTCTGACTTACTGTCTGTGCCATCCGCGTCTGTTCCTGATCCGGTCATAGATGTAGAGTACTGGTATGACCTGCACGATGGGATTCATGATGTGTTTTTGTCGTACACGCTGCTTGTTACTCCGTCTCGTACCCTTTGCAAGCTGGTCCGTCTCGTAGCTGTGGATTGAGTTGCGGCGCGAACCGTAGCTGATATGCTTATTTTCCAGATGCTGTGATGTGCCATACGTGGCGACCCGTCCGGCGCGTAGGAAGTACGCATCGTACTTGTCAGGGTGGAAACTGCTATGGATACTGCTTCCGGGCGGCTCGGCGTTAGGAGTTACGGCTCAGACGGAGAATGGAGCTTGACTCACAGCCTAAGTGTCGGTCTGGTTTTTGGCAGATATGCGCATCGTGCTTCATCAACAGTACGGACCGGCTACGGGTATGTGTCGGTCGCAAGGTAATGCTATGGAGCTGTCCGACCCGGTTCGGAATCGATCCCAATATGTGTTTCCCTATGCTGATGACTCAACGTATGAATAACATGAGCCTATGGTAACCTGTCCTTGAGGTCCACCACCTTAACCCAAAGAGTTTTATGCTTGATTGTGTTGCCTTTAGAGTCTTTGAATCCATTCAAACAAGAATAATGTAAGAAAAGTAAATAATCATTAATAAACTGCACACAGTAATATGAATCACACACACACAGTGCAGGGAATTTAAGATCAGTATGTTCAAGTGTAAGAAGTAAAACCTTTTGTTCAGCCAAGTGAGCAGGGCAGTCCACTAAGGACTGGTTGCGAGTTTTTGAGGTTGGAAGTACCCTTCCAATATAACACTAACAAGGGTGGCATATGCCACCAAATATTGCTGTTTAGAACCTATGGCAGGTTGGGCTGAACCATCAGTGTATATAATGTATTGATACTGTTCAAGAGGTAAAACAGTAGAAGGCATGGAAGAGACATGCTTGTACTGTAAATGTTCTTGGGCCCGATTCACAGAATTAACTTAAGACTAAATCCTAAACTTACTACTTTGTGGTATTCACAGAATGCACTTACTACTTTTGGTATTCACAGACTGCACTTACTACTTTTGGTATTCACAGAATGGATTTACAATTTCTAACTTTACGTCCGCACTCGGGCCGGAAATTCCGGGCCGGAGGCGGAGCTTCCGGCCGGAGGCGGGGCTTCCGGGCCGGAGGCGGAGCTTCTGGCCCGGAGGTGGGGATTCCGGCCGGTGGCGGAGATTTAGCCATGGCCGAAATCTCCACCTCCGTGCCGGAAGCTCCGCCTCCGGCCCAGAAGCCCCGCCTCCGTGCCGGAAGCTCCGACTCTGGCCCGGAAGCTCTGCCTCCGAGCCGGAAGCTCAGCCTCCGGGCCGGAATTTCCGGCCCGAGTGCGGACGTAAAGTTAGTAGTCGTAAATCCATTCTGTGAATACCAAAAGTAGTAAGTGCAGTCTGTGAATACCAAAAGTAGTAAGTGCATTCTGTGAATACCACAAAGTAGTAAGTTTAGGATTTAGTCTTAAGTTAATTCTGTGAATCGGGCCCCTTGTGTCTGTAAAGATAGGTCAAAGGCGAAGTCTACATCAAAAGGTGGTACGGATGTTGCCCATTATATCCATTTAGGATAAAGGGCTTTAGCATTAGGAAATCTAGCCTTTGTGGCAGCCTCTAAGGCTGGCATAGAAGTAACAACAATAATGTGTTTCCCATGTGGAAGTGGCTGCTCTTTAAGAATAGCCATTTGCACTGTAGTCATTTTTTTTTCAGTGGGGGCAAAACGCATTTCCACCCTGGAATATAAATGTGATTATTCACCATTGGCACTATTTCATCCACATTGAAGGTGATATAAGCAGATCCCAGAGCACCCGGCAAGACTCGGATGACAAGGTTAATTTGTTTTACACGTGTATGTAAATGTAAATGTAGTTGAGCTTATATAGCGCACAGCTACCCACTGTGGGTTTCCCGGCGCTTGCTTAGGGAACCCGTCCTGGTATTCCCCTGTGAGATAGCAGGGTATCCACAAGGTGAAAGTCAGGCATCCCGCCGCGAGGGGCCGTTGTGGAGATTAAGCAAGCTATTGCCCAGAGTCGCAGAGTGTGAACCCGTGAGTCGAGGAGGCACCGGGGCAAGAATTATCGAGTCTGTGGAATTTTTAGCCCAAGACCCACCAAGGCAGGGAATTGAACCCTGGTCCAGGACCGATCTCAGCTTCCAGGTCTGCCGCCGCTAACCCCTGAGCCACACTTCTCCACCCCTGTGCCACACTTCTCCACGTAATGTAAATGACATGTTCCATGTAAGTCATATTGTAAAGATATGAATATATCTGTGTGATCTTATGTCCAGTGTTAAGTGGAAAAATCAGGATGAATTAATTTGTATAGTGATTTAATGCACTGGGCAAATCAGGAATGTATCTTCTGCGAAAATTAAGTAATCCGAACAAGGTCTGTAATTTTTTCAGCATAGTTGGAGAGTGCAATTGTGCACATTTCTCAAAAAATTGATGGAAAAGACTCTCACCCTGATGTGCTTGTTCATATCCTAAGAAAAACACATTAGAAATGCAATATGTGATTTCTTAAAGTTTAATTTAAAGCCGTTTGCTGTGACTCCTAAAATTATGCGATTCACTCTGGCCAAATGTGAGTTTAACTCATCGTCTGTAAGGTAGATATCATCTACGAAGGATAAAGTACTTGGGTCAATATCATGTAGAAATTACACTGTGCAGGCAGCAAACAGTCATGATCTGTTCTTATAGACCATTGCCAAATGAGAAAAGCGATATTGAAATCCCAACGTGGAAAACGGTATCCAATCTCTGGTTTTAGGCTCTAGATTTTGGCTGAAAAGAACATTAGAGATGTGACTATATGAATGATAAGTGCAATACTGTGTGCATTTTATATAACAAAAGTGTGTGTATGACTGTTTAAATATCTGTAGTCTAAGACTATATAATCGATTTGAATGATCCGGGTTCGGAACAGGAAAAAGAGGCTTATCCATTTGAGAGATACAGGGTTCACTTACACACTGATACTCCAAAGTGGGAGAGTTTGTCTCTAACTGGTGCTTTAGCATCATGTTTAATAGGGTATTGTAGTTGCACTTGCGGACTAGACCTTATGGGTATAACATGATATGGAGAGTGCTTATTTCAGCAGACATGATTGAGGTATAAAGCCGGGGCTTGTTCAAGAGCCCATTCTGCAGCATAAGCATTTGTTTGACTGCGTCAGGCACAAGTATAGAAAATTACAGAAGTATTAAATCCTCACCTTGTGGGGATGTTTGAACAAAAAGTGGGGGCCAATCGACCTCCACTAAATGGATGTTGTGAGACAAAGTAACATGTTTCCAGAAAATGGCTTTAATGGTGCGCATTATGTTACACTCAATTTGTATATCCAAGTCATATAACATATTTGGAGGGGCTAAGCACCAATCTGGGTTTTTTAACTGTAATAAATGTATCAGTTGCTCTTGTTTACCACAAGAAGGCGAGAGGGGTCCTACTCTACCAAAGGGACAGGACACCAAAAATAGACACTATTATCAAAAAAGATCCCTTTGGGTTCCTTAAATAGCATACCATACAAATCAACCACTACCAACTTGCATCCAATTAAAAAAATATTCACCATCACCAAATAGGAACCAAGAGCATAATATCAAAAAATATATATCACGTGTCTTTTATTGATAGCCAAATGTCATCAAATATAAGAACCATACCACAGTACTAGATACTCTCCCCTGAGGCGGAAGCCGGGGGCTCTATTCTATCCCTGTTGCATTTCTGGCGAGTCTTTTTTAACTATTGTACATATTTTAAACTGGTGGTTTTTAATTGTACATATACGCGCTCAGTGACAACAAGCTTTGTTTAGCACTGAGGCGCGTTTCACTCACCTTTTCCTCTCGCCGTGGCCGATCAGGGGCTGACAACGCGGGGCATAGGCGCCATCTTGGAGGGAGAAAGGGTTGGCGGTCCAGTGGCAGGACGCCTCCCACCCTCCCGGATACTTAAGTTGTGAGTGTCCACCGCTCTGTGTACTAGATACTCTCCCCTGAGGCGGAAGCCGGGGGCTCTATTCTATCCCTGTTGCATTTCTGGCGAGTCTTTTTTAACTATTGTACATATTTTAAACTGGTGGTTTTTAATTGTACATATACGCGCTCAGTGACAACAAGCTTTGTTTAGCACTGAGTCGCGTTTCACTCACCTTTTCCTCTCGCCGTGGCCGATCAGGGGCTGACGACGCGGGGCATAGGCGCCATCTTGGAGGGAGAAAGGGTTGGCGGTCCAGTGGCAGGACGCCTCCCACCCTCCCGGATACTTAAGTTGTGAGTGTCCACCGCTCTGTGTACTAGATACTCTCCCCTGAGGCGGAAGCCGGGGGCTCTATTCTATCCCTGTTGCATTTCTGGCGAGTCTTTTTTAACTATTGTACATATTTTAAACTGGTGGTTTTTAATTGTACATATACGCGCTCAGTGACAACAAGCTTTGTTTAGCACTGAGGCGCGTTTCACTCACCTTTTCCTCTCGCCGTGGCCGATCAGGGGCTGACGACGCGGGGCATAGGCGCCATCTTGGAGGGAGAAAGGGTTGGCGGTCCAGTGGCAGGACGCCTCCCACCCTCCTCAACACAGTATAAAAATATGGGGTCTTTCCGTCCGCGCAGCGGGCGGGCGCAGCGGGCGCGCCGGCGGCGCGCCGGAGGCGCGCCAAAGGCAAGCCCGTCTGCGCCCGTCCGCGCCGGACCCGGGCCTAGGGCCATCCCCCCTGGCCGGACTGCCCCCGCATGCATCACATCATACCCGCGTTCCGCACTGATAGACCTCTGCCCACAAACATCAGAAAAGTGCACACGGCATAGTCTTGACTCCATACCTTCTAAAACAGTACTGAACTGTACACATTGTTTAACGTCCATCCCTCTACCAGATAAACGGGTAGGGGTTGATATTTTTAAGCATATGAAACAAATGTCTACTATTGCCCTTATCAATGTGCGCTCTCTAGCCAAGCATAGGCAAGAAATAGCAGATGTCCTCACTGACAGGAACATAGATATAATGTTCCTGACGGAGACTTGGCTGGATAAAGCCTCCGACCCAGACCTCGTGATAGCCGTTCCTCAAGGTTTTAAATGTCACAGACTAGATAGAATTGGTAAAAGAGGTGGGGGAATTGCTATAATTGCCCGCGACTCCTTTAAAATCCGTACTACTCCAATTCCTTCCGTGACATGCGAGGCACTTCAATTTGACATTTATTTATCTCCCTCGTATAACTTCAAAGGTGTACTGCTATATAGAAGACCTGAAGCCCGGTCGGATTTCCTTACAGAAATCCTCACCATTTTAGAAACCTCAGTCACGGACAAATCTATAACACTGTTAGGTGACTTTAATTTCCATTTGGATTGTAGTGAAGACAAGGATACCATATCGCTGCAATCTGAAATGGAAGTCTTTGGTCTGTCGCAGTTGGTAAAAGGACCTACTCACATTGCAGGCCATACCTTAGATGGTATTTTCTCCAATCTAGATAATATCTTAGTGACCGACGTCCTGCCAATGACCTGGTCTGACCATCATTTGGTATTGGCTACAATACAAATTAATAAAACACCTACCGCTATAACAAACCCCCCCAAGCGAGAATTGTTCAAGGTCTGGAAAGACATTAACATTCCCTGTTTTAAGGAGGAGTTGCACAATTCAATACCCATATGGGCCACCGACCCGGATACTGCCATTGAGCAATACTACACATGGGTGGGCCAGGCTGCTAATAAACTGGTACCAGTTAAAACAATGTCCAGGAACAGAAGCTCCCCCTCAGCACCATGGTACACTGAGGAGCTGAAGAAACTGAAGCAGCAGTGCCGAAATAAAGAGAGGAACTGGAGGAAAAAGTACGATAATGAAAGTAGGGAAGTGTATAAGGAATTGCTAACCCAATATAAACTCTCAATTATAGAGACAAAAAAGAAGTATTATACCGAACAAATCGAAAGCGCAAAAAACTCCAATAAAAAACTTTTCGAAATAACTAAACATTTAGCGGGATGTGCTCCAGATCTTAATCCCCCTTGCTCACAAGATGTCTGTGATTCACTGGCATCATTTTTCTTCACCAAGGTGAACGACATATTTTCTGCGTTCAGCCTAGGTGATAAACAGGACCCAGATAAAACAAACAGATCATCCTCAAGCAACAATTTTTCCCGCTTCGCAGAAGTTACAGAGGATCAAATTCAACACATCATTAACACTATTAAATCTGGATCAGCTCTAGACCCCTGTCCTCTGAATACCCTTCGTTCACTAATGGACACTGTTACTCCAGTCATCACATGAATATGTAACGTCATGTTTTGCACTGGCATCTTTCCAAATCAATTAAAAAAGACTTTACTCAAACCCCTCCTGAAAAAACCTGGCTTAGATAAAACAGAACTAAAAAATTATAGGCCTATTGCAAACTTACCCTTTCTGGCTAAAATAATCGAAAAAGCCATGAATATCCAACTCGCGGAATTCATCGAGCAACATCATCTGCTCGACGAATCACAATTTGGATTCCGCAAGTTTCATGGAACAGAAACTGCGCTCATCAAAGCGGCGGATGACATCCGATTAATCAGAGACCAAGGCGGTACAGCGCTCCTGGTACTTCTAGATTTATCGGCCGCCTTCGACACGGTTGACCATAAGATCTTAGTCAACCGTGTCGAAAAAATGGGCGTGCAAGGCCTAGCAAAAAATCTATTGGCGTCTTTTCTGGCAGAGAGATCCCAGTCTGTCATACTGGGCCAGTTTGAATCCGCAGAGCTATCGCTGCCATGTGGGGTACCTCAAGGTTCATCCCTCAGTCCGACGCTATTTAACATATATGTGTCGGACCTCGCAAACACCATCAAAGCGCATGGGATGAACCTTACCTCATATGCAGATGATACACAGCTGATACTGGCTGTCAGAAATGATGGGGAAGCAGTGGCGGAGCGTTTCAGAACAGGTATGCTGGCCATAGGTAACTGGATGTCAGCAAACAGTTTGAAACTTAATTCTGATAAAACCGAGGTGGTCACCTTTGGCCACCTCAATCCTAGCTGGTCCCCAACCTGGTGGCCTTCTTCCTTCGGAGCGGTACCTAAGCCGGTCACGAAGGTGAGAAATTTAGGAGTCATCTTTGATGACAATCTAAATTTCATGGCCCATGCCAATCAAACGGCCTCTACGGCATTCCATAAATTACGGCTGGTTAGGAAGATTCTCCCTTTCCTTCCAAAAAACGTGGGAAAAACATTGATCAGCGCCTTGGTTTTGTCAGCATTGGATTACTGCAATGGCTTGTTTGGGAATGCGCAAGTCAGGATTATCAAGAAAATGCAGACAATCCAAAATGCAGCAGCCAGACTCCTTCTTGATATTCCTAAATTTGCGCCAGTGGCTGAGACCTTGAGGACTCTCCACTGGCTTCCTGTTAGGAACAGAATAAAATTCAAAACTTTATGCATTGTCTACAAGGCACTGCACCTTCAAGCGCCTCAATTCCTGTGTGAACATCTGGTTCCATATGTCCCCACTCGAACACTACGATCAGCAAAACTACATGATCTTGTAGTGCCACGGACCAGGCTAGTCAACTGGGGAGACAGGCGCTTCCTAGTAGTCGCCCCAAGACTATGGAATACACTCCCGCAAACCATAAGATCTTGCTCAAACTTAATGTCCTTTAGGAAAAAATTGAAGACCTGGTTATTTAACCTCTAACAACTTATAAGATCACCGGGAGAGTAATAACAGTACAGCGCCGAGACGCCTGTGGGCATTTGTTCGCGCTTAATAAATGATAAAAATAAATAAATAAATATATTAAAAACATTGCATAACCATTGCACAGGGAGAACCTAAAAAGAAAGGACAACAACCACCTGTTATATATCAAATACACTGTGAGTACATAGAGTTGAATATTGTTAATCACAAGTTAAAATGTTGTTGACATTCCATTCATTCAATTTAACCTCTTCTGTGCCCATGACGAGATAGTCTCGTCATGGAGCACGGTCGCGCTGTGCCCATGGCGAGACTATCTCGTCATGAAACCCGCCCACTAATGAAACGCCCGGCACAGGAGGGGGAAAGGGCGTGGCACAGAAGGGGTTAAACCAGATCATATTTTGACAGAATTTCCATTAGTCTGATTTTGTTAAGTTACAGCCCGGTGTTGTTCAACTATTTCATAAAAAGAGCAAGAGCGATGCGTTTCGGTGGTATCCGGTGGTTTTTAATCTATGTGGTATGGTTCTTATATTTGATGACATTTGGCTATCAATAAAAGACACGTGATATATATTTTTTGATATTATGCTCTTGGTTCGTATTTGGTGCTGGTGAATATTTTTTAATTGGATGCAAGTTGGTAGTGGTTGATTTGTATGGTATGCTATTTAAGGAACCCAAAGGGATCTTTTTTGATAATAGTGTCAGTTGCACTTCTCAGAAACTCCTGGAGATTCTAGGGCACTATGGTGACTTATGCTGCGCTGTCGAGGAGAATCACTGCCCTGCTCCTGTTTAGGAGGAGGGTTCGTAGAGTTAGTGCCATATTTTGTGGTAAGAGCTGCAACCTTCTTTTTCTAAAATCTGGGTTTAAATAAAGGAGCTCTGTCCTTCTTTATCTGTACATTAGATGAGTGTTGTGAGTCTCTTTTCCGGGTGACATTCTCTTCTTGCCTGCACTCAGATCGCCCTTCTCTATCGTATTGCTTCAGAGGAGTCCTGTAAGGAAGGAGGAGAACATGTTCTCAGAGCTCTGTTACATGTCTTGAGCCTTGAGTTTAGTGCGATCGTGAAATTTGTAGTGTTTTTCAGAGGGTTTTGATGTGAAGAACGTAAACAAGGTTTACTTTTCGGTTGTTAGATTTATCCATTTTTTTAAGAAACTCATGTGTTTGTATGGCTTTCTTGTCTTTAATAAGTTTGCCAATAGGTGATTTAATCCATCCAGTTCTCAAATTATTGCGTCCTAAGGATGTGTACACATTTGCAATAATTATAGGCAGCTCATGGTCACGGTCTACCAATGCGACCACTGCGAGCCTCTGGCATATAGCTAGTAATGCTACTTCACCTTTAAAGTTAGACAGAATTATTGCAGACACAAAGGGAGAAATTCCCATTAGTTTCATTCCCACATCTAGGACAGCAGCTGCCCCATATTCATTCTGCATTTGCTTTAACACGTCCGGCAAAACTGACATGGGCGGAGTACCGTGACTGATGGTATAGACAGCCACAAAGACTGTCCCCCATGTGTTACAATCACCTACTCTGGGAGCCATTCCATGAGTTAAGCCGTAGTTTAATATTCTCTGGCAGTCTTATGGTCCCTCATTGAGTAACACAGCTTCAATTTGGTCAATATATTGGGCGATCCAAAATGGAATTTCTTCACGATTAGGGCGAATTTTGCCCATAATTGAATGAACTATTATAGGACTTATGGTCATCAGTGCCGGCACAGCCAACAGGGTGCATAAAACATTTTGAGTAAAGCATCTAAATAGAGTAACTAGAGACTTGTACAAAGCTCGCGTGTGGTATATGTATGAAATGTATTAGTATTAGCATCCACAGCCGGAAAATTTACCCAAGAATAAAAGACTTCAAAGCGGTAAGCATCATTGTCTATAATGATGAAGATAAAAGCACCACCTACATTAGGAAGTCCATAATTCAGTACATGTGCTTGGGTAGTAGGTCTGCCGTTAAGCAGAATGGCCACAGGTGCTGCAGCCATAAGGAAAAAAGGAAGGGATAAAAAGTGCAACACAAAAAAGGGCAATCCTTTTAAACTTTTTAAGCTTGAAAAAAAAAACAGAATTTGATACTCCCTAAACACTGCAGAGGATTAATCCCTAACACCATGGACATCTCCAGTAAAAGGTGTAATGGCTTTTATGGACACACACAATCACTACTCAGGAGACCCGTAAATAAATACCAGACCAAACATTGGTGGTAGCATGTTGTAGGAATTCTCTAATTGGAATAGAACTATGCTGGGATCACAGAAAGTCTGTATGGAGGAACTGAGTCCCCATACCACATCAGTACCTATGCACCCCAATCCAGACTAGCTCAAAGTGCCTCACCTGCACTCCTACCCTTCCCAGAGTAGCAGGTAATTTGGCACCCCAGAACACAACACTCAAGTCCCCCCAGGGAACCACAGTAGCAGGCCATCACCTTTTGTTCTCTCCCTCATGCACCGGCGGGCCGACCACTGTATTTCAAGTTCAGCAGTCAGACTACCATAGTACCGCTGCTACCCCTAGGAATTCACAATCCCTGGTGGGCTGTCAATAATCCGAGGCTCGCAATATGCAGGTGGTGCTGCTGCAGCACCACCAAGCATAATGCGAGTTCCTCAGTGCCACAGATTTCATGGCAGTGAGCCCGCCATGAAAAGTGTGGTGGTGAGGATGTTGCCTCGAAGCCTGGGGATGCAGGTAGTCAGCATCAACTCTGGTGGTGTGAGAGCGGAGCAGTGGCATGGCAGCCCGCTTCCACACCGCCAAAGTCTAATAAGGCCCTTAGTGTTTTCGGGACATGGTCAGCAAACACTTCAAAAACAGAGAATGGACACAGTCTGCATGCACTTTAAAAGCTCCTTGCATAATGCACATGCACTTTACAGTCAAAAACAAGAAGGGAAAAAAGTACTGCATAGCTCAATGAGTCGCCCACCAACCCCAAGTTACGGGTACACTGGAGTGGGTCGCTGATGCGTAAAAAAAAAAAACATGTATTTACCGAGAATCTGTGACAAAAATGCTAATTTGCATAATACGCATAACATAAAACGAGCCAAATAAGGACATTAACAGTCCCAAATAGCCCAAATGTTTATTATTTGTCATTTTATTTAAAAATGTAATAAGTCCTTTCTACGTGTATTTATTATTATATTTGAGTGTCACTGGCCAATATTTCAAGAACTGATATTATTATTAGCTATAGGTAATGATTTCTATTAACTATGCAAATAAACGTAATCACTAGAGCTGAAACTGGATGATAAATTCAAAGTTGTTCTGAATGTGGCCCACAAAAAACACTTTGCCCAGGGCCCACAAAATCCTTAAAATGTCTCTGCATCAGGCATCAGTTTGCACAATGAATTCCATTTCTCCAGAATTGTGGCAGAGAGATCTGCAGTAGTAAAGTCATTTAGGCCTGCCAGGAATCCAAAATGGCGTAAAGGAATTATTACTCCTAAGGGGCCGATTCCGATTCCGACCGCAAAACGAACCAACCGACACGGACCCGGACCGAATACCGACCGACACGGACCAGTGCCATACGACCTGTGCAATACGATGCAACACGAGTGAATTACAACCGACACGTATGGAATACAAGCCGTACGACCGAGCCGTAGGGAAAATAGTGATCCGGCCAGAACACCCATGCGATTTTCACTGACCGACACAAACTCGGAATTAACCCGACCGACCCGTACCCGCGATGTCCGATCCGTGCAGTACGATGCAATGCGTGTAAAACCAGACCGACTCGCACGGAGAACAAGCCGCACGACCGACACGCACACACAACCGGGCCCACAACCAAAAGAGACCGCGTATGAAACACAGAAGATAGGCAGCATGAACGAGGCGGAGAAGCCCGCACAAGACAACAGCAGCGTCCGTTTCCGTCAGATGAACGTCTCCTTCATGCCTACAAAACCCAAAGGAAAAAAGACAAAAAAAGGACCAAACAAGCAATGACAAAGCCAATAAATATCAAATAAAAAAAACCTGGGACAAAGACACACCCACAACTGCAACTATATAAAGGACTACAATCACTACCATCATCCCTTGCAAACAGGAGACACAGCCAGCAGCAAACACCATTACACAGCAACCACAGACACACTCACAACTCACCCATCACACAACCCACACACCATCAGCACCTCATGCAAAAACACCCACACATACAGCCAGCAAGACCAACACCAAATCACCCTCACTTCCACCCTCACACACACACATCCCTCACCACCACCACCCATCAACATGCCCCCAAAGAAGAATCCAAAGTTCAAAGATAGTGAGTTAGAAGTGCTGGTAGACGAGATCATCAGAGTAGAGCCACATTTGTTTGGTACATTGGTCCAAAGGACCCCCATCTCACAGAAAACAAAGATGTGGGCGAGGATTGTGGACAAGGTGAATGCTCAAGCACCAGCAAAGCGCACAAGGGACGATATCCAGAACAGGTGGTATGACGTGCGCAGGAGGGTCAAGAAACTCATTAAAAAAGATCACACCCTGAGTCAGCGTACCGGCGGTGGCCCTCCTGCCAAACCAGTCTAAATCAGGACCTGGGAGGAGAAGGTGCGGGACATCCTACCACCAGAGAGCGTCCATGGGATAACAGACATACCAGAGCCTGGTGAGTACACAATCAACATACCCAAGATTGTGTGGCAAGGGGACAGTGAAACCATGCACCACAAGCAAAGCTACAGTAACCAATAGATAATCATCCCAAGATGTGTATGCCAGTCAGACAAACACAATACCTGCCATCTCATAGTGACTTGGAACTGTGTCATGACATGCACCAACCTACAAACAAATAGAGCAAGCCAGTGGCACAAAGCTAAATAGACACTGCCAGAACGTTTGCCACCACATACACACTACCTCACAGTGCAGCTGACTGACAGGAAGTAATAGTGGGGATGCAGGTGAAGTGAGTGTATCCAAAAGCATGATGGGGCCTGTAGTCACAGATAATGCTGCCCTTCCTGATTGGCCCATCAAGACCGCTCGGAAACATACCCACATCATAGGGAGTGGAAAATGACTGGCAAGATAGCTGACACTGGCTCCTGCTATGGGGAGCACAAGGCCCTGCTAGGGCATGTGTGCAAATCAGAAGCAGGACACCACTGACTGACATCCTGAAAGACAACTTGCATGCCCCACAATGGAAGCACGTATCATGGTGGGATGGGAATGTGGAGACGCCCCCCCAACACAAACTCCACACAACTCACTGGGTAGAATGCATTGACACACACCTCTGTGAAATATCAGCAAAAGATACACCATACTGGGAGCTGCTGTGTGAAGCACAGGGGCTCTGTTTGGACTTGTAGCCAAACAAACACCAGGATTTCACAGTCAGCCATCTTGCCTTTGCTGTGTCCCCCTCGCAGGGAAGCAGAGTCAAGAGGAAGGAAGTATGGGCATGCTGGGAAGAGGGGTGTAGCCAAGAGTATGATGGGAGTCGCAGTCACAGACAATCTACACCCACCCACATGGCCCAGCAAGTTCCAACTGAACCATACTCGCCCCACAGGGAGTAGGAAGGGACTGACAAGATGTCTGACTCTGGGCTCTGTTGTGGGGAGCACAAGGCCATGCTGGGAAATGGGCAATAACAATATCAAACTCTGTCCGTGACAAGCTGGGAAAAAGCAGTGTACAGGCAGGCATCTGTTAGAAAAGTAGAAAATGTCATGTTTGTAAACCATTGATGCATGTAGAAACATAACTCATATTGTGTGTCTCTTCCAAACACAGGTGGTGCTGGGCACCCAGAACCAAATGATGAGGATTCCCAGTCCCAGACTCTGGCGGACACTGAGTTCTCTGGTTTGAGTCTGTCTCTGACCTCTTCGGATGACGACGACCAAACTGGCCCCTCCGGTGTGAGTCATCATGCAGCACCAGCAGCACCAACATCTGCACCCCCTGTACCCACGCCTCCAGTATCTGGAAACCGACAGGGCAACCCCGCCAACACGGACAGACCAAGGCCACTGAACACCCACAGCACATGGACACAGGTCCCCCCGGAAGCTACAGCAAACACCACCAGCAACACCACTCAAGGGGTCCCAGTGTCACCTGTGCGTCCCACCGCTGGTCCTGCCCGTGTGGATAGGGGTGCTGGGCGGGGTGGGAGGCAGAGTGCCCGCCTTGCAGAGGGGTCTGGACTGCATGATGACCCCCAACTGGCACGCATCATAGATGCGTACCAGGATAGCACCGGAGGATTTGGCCATGTAGTAGGGATCCTCAAGGACATGCAACAGGAGCAGGCTGCCCACCATGCCCGCATGGAGGCCAAGTGAGATTCCCTTACTGCGGTGCTTCGGGACATTCTCCAATGCTTCTGCCAGATCAACACAAACCTGTCCACACCTCCCTGTGTGGCCATAACATCTGTTGCAACACCATCTGCCAGCACCACAGGGAGGGAGGAGGACTCTGGCGGAGAGTCCCCTGCACCGCAGAGGCCTGCACCTAAGGCTTCCCTCCCCCCAGGAAGAAGAGGGGTCGTCTGAAGAAGGACATGTGAGAGGCAGATGTCCCAGCACATCCTCCAGGGCCTCTAAACCTGTTCTGGACAATGTCCTTTGTGCGCTACCTGTTCACCTTGTCCAATCGCACACAACTCGCCCACATGACATGGAGGGTTCATGTTGGGTGCAATGTAGCAGATGACTGGGGACTTTACTCTGGACATTTCATCTACCAGCACTTCCAACTCTAATGTGAACTTTGGATTCCAAAACCAATGTACAGCACCCACCATCCTGTGCACTTTCCTCACACATGTTCGCAAATAAACTCACCAGTACACCATACTTGCCTCTGTTGTGATTCCAAATTGTCATGTGTCATGGAGATGTCGAACTGCTACACAACACTGTGCATGCCAAATGCTGCAACAATGTGACCAACGTTAGTTGAGTCATGGTGATGTGACTCATGTGAGAGAGACACACCACCATGGCACCACAACACATACTCACCATGGCCATGTCATTTATCCCACACAATGATGTTGACCTGAAACACATCGTCATGCACAGACACAACACCAACGCCAGTCAGTGGTAACAAGTCCACAGGTGAGGTAAGCAGATGTCAGTCAGATGTGGGAAGACAGACAACGCACATAACAAAGCATAGCAAAGGTTCATTACACATCAGCAACATGTTTATTCCACAATAGTTGCAAGCTAATTCTAGTTAACAGTGGACACACGGTCACAAAGTGTCGGAGAATTGAAGTCCAGAGATGTGTGGTACATCAGTTGATGGGAATTGACAACTTCCACACTGGTGTTGGATTCTGGGCGTTGGGGTTCAGTGTTGACGAAACAACAGGCAAAGTACCCTGGGAAGGACACACACAAGACACAGTCAAAAGCACAGCAGAACAGGAGAGAAATGCAATACACATGCACAAAACATGTCGCAAGAAACCTACACAAAAACAAGTTAGCAGTACTACCCTATTGTGGAGTACACACTACATGAATGGACACATCACTGCACGCATTCAGTCAAGTGGCACACAGACACACTCAGACAGCAACAGAGCAGCCACAACACATTCCAGGCTAACTCCATACATTGACATGACAACCCTGGAAACTCACATTCAGGTGAAGAAGTTGTTGATGAGCTGTGAGTGGACGTCACCCTCATCATCATCATCACTGGGTTCTTGGCCCAGGCTGGGATCCTCCACAGGTGCCGGAGGTTGGTCATCGTCATCCTGGTTGAGAGGCACCTCCTTCCTCACTGCCATGTTGTGTAGCATGCAGCATTCAAGGATTGCAGGATCATATGGGAGGGCCCCTCCGGTCTTGTCCAGGCAGCAAAAGCGGCTTTTCAGGAGGCCGAATGTCCGCTCAATCACCCTACTGCTCCGACCATGTGCCTCATTGTAGCGCAGCTCGGCTGGTGTCACAGGGTTCCGGAGGGGAGTCAGCAACCACGGTATGTTGGGGTATCCGGAGTCACCTACACACACAAAAATGAACAAGTAGCTGAGTTTTGTAGGAGTGCGGAATACAACATTGACAAACACACACAATGAGAAACAGCGTTGCAATGTGACTACTCCTCATTATGTAGGCATACCACCAGAGCATTGATCGATGGTTTTAAGGTCTGGGAATGGCCGATGGACAGCTGGTGCCCTGCAGTACAGAGATGCACAAAGGAAGATTGTCAGTTCATCCACCCATGTGGCCATGACCAGGCTCAATATCACATGATAGACCATGACATTACACAATGTATTGAGGTGTGTTCTGTTGGGCATGGACACATATGTCACCTACATGACCATCACCTCACATCTCAATTCCACATGTCCACATGAGTCCCATGTAGTGCAATGGCCAATCATCTGGCTGTGTCACCCAACATATGTACTGCTGTGATGTTACAAACACACACCACAGTGACAAGTGAGGCCTGATGTCTCCCAGGCATCACAGATCTTTGCCATGCAGAAACCCAGGGTCCCTGTATTGCCACATCAACACTGGCATGGACATAGCGTATCACGTACACACCACCAGGCAAGCGTGAGTCCCACAGGTAGTGGCCACTGTTGTTCCTGCAGGCCCTACATGTACGTCTCTTAGACACACACACCATCAAGGTTGATGCATATACCACATGGATATGGAGACTGTCACCCATTGGGCACATTTGATCAGACACATTTGAGACCCAACATGCACACAGACTGTGGTTGCACATCAGTACTGTGGCTACAGGTCTCACTGTGACGTACATGCCATCACCCCCTGGAATCAGGGTGTATGTGACATGCCCCAAACATATACAACATGAAACTGTGTTCGTGACTCATGCCCATTACTGTACAATTGCACATCATAGTAGTAATGTGCACACCACACAAAGGATTCTTCTGCCCCCATGTACATGTACGCAGCCTGGGAGTGGCTGCACAAAAGTGCCACCCAACAAACCAAATGTTGTCCCCCAAACACCCAGGGAATGCAGCCTTACATGCCATGGGACACTGCGTGGCAAATGATGTAATGTGGTAGGTGTGCATATGTGTCCCTGGCTAGTAACTGGGTGTTGAAGCTGTAGAATAGTCACACCAATGAAGTCCGACGCGGGTGACAATGTGCACGCATTGCACAGTTCATGACCAAGCCGTGCGTACGCTTTGTCATTGAATGCAATGAGGTCCAACATGGGGGGGAATGCATACGCATTGCACGGTTCATGACCGAGCCGTGCGTACGCTTTGTCATTGAATGCAATGAGATCCGACGCGGGTAACAATGTGTACGCGTTGGGCAGGCATGGTCGAGAAAGGCGTACGCCTTGGCCATTGAATCGTATGGAGACGGGTGCATGTGTATTTTCAAAATACGCGTTGTACAGTCAGTTGACTGAGCCGGGCGCACCCATTGGCTCTGGACTGTCATAGAGACGGATGCGGATTCAAAACTTGTACGAGTTGTGCACAAGAAATTCAGTTGGATGCCTACAACAATGTTGCAATTTCAAGTGTTTCATGAAGGTGAAGATTTGAACGATGCGTAAGGCGCGTACGAGTCGTACAATTCCATGGATTGGCCAGATTCATAGAATGCAACGTGTTGGACCTATCACTTGGGACACATGGCACAGATTCTGCATCTGCAGCACAGATTTAAGACTGGCTGGACCCCGAGGAGCTCACTTGCCTGAACTACATGCTACTGGACCACATCCCTGCTGCCACTGCTGCTGTCTCTGCATCCTCTGGCTCCTGCAATGGCACGTACTATGGAGAGGGCCCCAGCCTTCACTGAGGAGGAGAACCAGGCCCTGCTGGACGGCCTCCATCCACAGTACAGCAAGCTCTATGGGAAACCAGGGGAGCAGGTGAGTGTGCAGTCCACTGCCTTCTTAATTATGCATGTTGTCTGACTAGCAGGACTAGCAGTGTGTACACCAGTGGCAAGCATTCTCACTGAATAATTTCATCACCTAAAGTGTGTAGGTACATGTAATGAACAGGTGTACTGCTGCTAAAGTGCATTAGTGCAAGCTTAAACCACCCAGGCATTGTTAACATGTCAGACATGCAGGTGATTTGTCCTTCCCCATGGTTGCACTACCTGTGTAACTCATTTCCCTTTGTGATGATGACATGTATAACCAAATGTGTGCAGCACAAATCTGGGGCATGTGTGTTAATGTACTTTTAACTTTGTAATTCTCACAGGTTGATGCTCACCAGAAGCGGAAGATCTGGCTGACCATCACCCGGGCAGTTCGCTTGGTGGGGGTCTACAAGCGCCGGATCCGCAACTGCCAGAAGAGGTGGCAGGACCTTCGGGGCTAGACCCGGAGGACAGCTAGAGTCCAGCTGGAGCTGTTACCTCCACGCCGGAGGGGCGGACACCGGACCCTGACCCCCCACATGCTCTGGATCCTGGCAGTGGTCTTCCCGGACCTGGATAGGCAGGTGAAGGCCAGACAGCAGCAAGGAGGGGGTAAGCCCATGCCTAATCTGTGTACTATGTCTGACATGAGATTTGCAGTCTTTTGGCCTGGTCACACTTCCACATTACGTAGGTCTTGTAGTCCAATACTCAGGTCCCTCAATTGTGTGATGCACCCTCCTCATCTGTTCCACAGGTGTGACCCCTACAGTCTGTTGCTTGTGTCACTAGGGCACTGTGTCCCTGCAGTCAGCTATGCCTCATCTACCGGACAGCATCTGTTCCTGTGACTCTGTTGTGTGTTTCATGGGTGGGTCAATTGTTTGCCCAGTGCCTGAGATCTGACATGTGATCTGTGTGTGCCCTTGAGATGTGTTCCAATTGCTGGTCTGACTCGCCACATGTGGCTGGGGTATTCCAAACAAACCCATGAAGCAAGGGACTCCAATTTTGGGGCCTCAGGAGTATGTGTATCAAGTATGTCACACTTGCTTAGCCACCTGACTACTGTCCAGGGCCAAACACTGTTTCATGGAGACCTGGCCAGTCATGCCTCCTCAAGGAAATTTAGAAACACTCTGTAATCCCACTCCTGTGTATGAAATTACAGGTTGTGCTTAGTGACATGGGCCCTCAGGTGTCTGCCTCTGTGTCATTAGGGTGTGGCTTGTTGTTACATACAACTGGGGTGTCCATGATCCAGAGGGTCAGCTGAACATCTGAGATGTGACTGTGAGAGACAAGACCTGTGTGACATATAGGTGTGTGATCATCTGACAGCGCACAATGGTGTATGCAACTGTGTCCTTCATGCAGCTGGGTTACATGCAGGACAGACTGTGATGTGTTAATGTACAGGGAGTTGTGTTTGGAGAGACTCAAATTTCTGATATGCATGATGTGGGGTCTTCTGGGTCCTGGATATGTTGTTTGCAGGGGATGGGCAGGTGTGCCGGTCATCTGCAGAGTTAGCTTTACCCCTGAGCTAGGATTGTGAATCAGTGCATATTGTTGTTGTCTGGATGCCCTGCCCCTGTGACGGGAGACAGTGTTGAATGACTTTCAGGGCATGCCAGTGCCATGGCATTTAACTTGCTATGGGTGAGCCTGCATTGTGTTTAAGTGTGCAGCATGCACCCCATTGAGGCATTGCCAATCAGGACATGAGAACATCATAGTGTGTGTTGCTGACATGCATCACCAGCATGTGAAATGAGTCTCTGCCCATCCCTTCATCCGGACACCTGTAATGAGTCAGTAGCAAGAGATGTGCTGCGTGTATAGTGACATACTCCTACATGTTCACTTGCATGTCCAACAAATGTGTAGGTGGTGCATGTGGGCACATTGGGGTATTAGCATCCAACATGCAACAGACATATGTGTGCAAGTCAAGGAGGGATATGTGTGCCATGGTTGATGTTGAGAATGACAATTGGTTTCTTCTAAACAGTGTTGGCACTTTGAGCTGTGTTCAGCTGATGATGCCAGGGCTTGCCCTGTGATGTGATGTACTCACTGTGGTGTATGCAGTCAGTGCAGGTGACTAATGTTGTTCTCTTTCTTCCTATTCCTATCCAGATACATCCACGACCACAGGAGGGGACAGCTCCACGGACACACAAGTCTATTGACGCAACTGGTGTTGTTCATGGAGGGCATTTCATCGGGCTTGTCTGCCCTACAGAGGACCAATCAGTCCATGGCCTCATCCCTGATGGCAGCAGTGTCCCTCCTCCAACAGTCCCGCACCCCTCCTACCCCTGCACCACCCACGATACCTAGCAGCCTACCTGTCCCAAGCACACAAACACCCAAACCAAGGTCTAGACGTGCACACAAGCAAGCGCAGGGGACTGATACCACACTCACAGGGGCTGGTTTGCAGACACACACAGTCACCCACAACCACTCCGCAGTCCTCCGAAACCTCTCCCTCCCAGCCCCCTTCCCTTGCCTCACCTGCAACCCCATCTCCCAGAAGCTCTTCCTCTGTGACCTTGGCCTCTTCCCCACCGACCCAGCAGATCCATCTTACAAGGGGAAGAGGAAGTCCCCACACACAGAGGGGAGTGCCCCTCACATCTGGACACCCTCCCCCAGGCGCAGTCAGACTGAGTCCCCCACCCGCAAGTCCCCCCAGAGCCGGAAGAGCAAGACCCCCCCACCACGCAGCTCCAAGGCAAAGTCTCCGTCCGCCATCCCCCAGGTCATCACTCCAGAGGTTCCCCCGCTGCTTCCTGCCCCGGGTTCCCCTACCCACAGATAGACCACCCCCAAAATGCTAAGGTTCTCCACCCACCACTTGCTCCTCCACACCTGGTCAGACGGTTAGTGCCACTGATGTGGGGACCGTGTCCCCCCCTGTCCTGCCAACCTCACCTGCACCCCATTCCACTCCCATGGACCCAATCCACTCCATCTGACCTGCCCGCTGCGGTTGTGCTGGCACCCACCCCATCTGACTTGTGCTCCACAGTTGTGACTGCACCCACCACTTCAGTCAGCTCCACTGCAGTTGCAAGTGTCTTGCCTGCATCCACCACCTCTTCACTGCCTCCTTCTGCTGCGCCCAGATCCTGTCCCTGCAGTGCATGGCCTGCCCCCATGTATGCCCCTCCAAGGGGATGACCCCGGTCCTTAGCATTGCAGGCAAGCAACGTGTGACAGTTGTCACTCTAGTTCACTCCTTGGCATTTGGCCATGGACTGGCCATTGGCCTTTTGTTTGAACAGACGTTTAACTTTTAATATGCTGAATAAAGCTTTTTTCTTTATCCCTGTGAACTTGATTGAGCTGTACATTATGTTGATGATGTTTTTACATGCCATTGCACCTGTAATGCTTGTTTTCCAATGTTGAATACTGATGTGTTGATGTGAGGTACTCCATGTGGTTCATGAGATATGTATCCTATTCTTGTGGGTATCCATGTCATCCTTTGCTGCTACCTGGGTGTGTCATGGTCAACTATTTGTGGACATCACTGTGAACATTTCATTTGCATGGTCACATCTCCGGCTTGCACCCATGCACATATGATGTGCTTCCCATTGTCCAATTTGTCAATTTCACAGACTTTGTGCACATCACCACTGGACCTACAGGTGTGAGCATCATTGGTATAGGAGAAACTGGGTCCTCTGTGCAACTTGCCAGACATATGTTGTGAGTATGTGCAGATGACTTAGGGGAGACTCACGTACCCAGGCTGTTGTGACCAGAGCCTTTAATGTGTGGTAACTGATGGCTGACTGACCAAGTGTTCTGCTGACATGAGTGAGACGTGCTGTGAATATGTTTGGCACAGCTGGGCTTCCACAGGAGTTGGGTCCCCTCAAGTAAGTGTGTTGTCCCGTGACATAGCCTGGGCCCATGTTGTGTGTTGTATGAGCATGTGTGTGTGTCCACATCCTTTTTCATACACAGGCAGTGTTCCCTTGATATGTTTCCTGTTACTGATGCTTGCTGAGTGGTACTGTGTTCATCCCACTACTTTGCCATGGGCTACCAGATGTGTGGGTGCATGACACACTACTGTGAATTGGTGTATCATCATTGGGATTTGTCAGAGTGGTGATGATGTTGTCAGACACAGATGGGACACCGTCAGGGTTCCCCAAGGCACTTGTTTATTTGCAATATCATGTAGTTGTCTCTAGGTGGTACCTTTCAGTGATTGAGACATGTGTATGTGTGTGTGACTGCTCCCACTTGTCGGGTTCATGGCTGCAATGTTTGCAGGTGTCAGCATGTGTGCCTTGTGGTTCTCCTTGGCTTCTGCATTGTCCTGGGACTGTGGCAGGTATTCTGAAGGTTAGGTGAGCTTTGACGTCATGGCCATGTACCGCATACTGCGCAGTATGTCTGTTATTCCCCAGGGTTGTAAACTGTCCTTGTGTGATGAGTCTGTGCACCTTAGTTCCTCCCAACATTCCTGTGTTTGTCATGGGTGCATGTGCAATGGCACGTGTCCATGTGGGCTTCACAGATGCATTGTTGCATTTCAGGGTGTGTGGTGTTGAGGGTGGACTGATGTACATGTTTGCATGGATGGTCCCCTAGCTCCCATTTGCCCATGGATGAGGGGCCATGCTGAGTGATTTGTGTTTGTGTATGTGTGATGTATGTTTGTGGAACAGGACACATGTCTGGGTTTCCCGGTTAGAACGACATCTGCCTTTGTCATCACAGTGGAGGTGTCATGCATGCTTGTGTCACCCAAATGTCCGGTCACTGGGGGTAGTGCTGTTGTGTGTCAGTCTCTTGCTGTGTTAGTTGGTGTTCATTCCAGCTTGTGTCACATGTGTCTGTTGTGCTGCCCACTAAGGGTGTCCCAATGATGGATTACTTTTGTATGGCACTGTGTCCACATCTGTGTCACTGTGGTTCAACCCCCCTCATGGGTTGTGTAATTGCCTGTGGATACTGAGACATACACACACATGTTGTGTCAGATGTGCAGTGTGAGGTTGCCTGTTTGTGATTGTGCATCTGCATCAAGTGCGTTGGTATTGCTGTTGTGGGCCATTGTCTGGATGCTGTTTCTGTGATTTACCCTGCAGTCCCTGTGAGTCATATCACATCATTGTGCGCGTTCATCTTGGTTGTTAGGTGCCATTGCTGGCATGGAATGTGAGTTTGTGAGCTGACACCTACAGTCTACACAGGTTGTTTTGATTAGGGTGTCTATTTTCGAGATGTGTGTAAGCTTTGTGATGGTCACTTCTGCTCTTGTGTCATTGTACACCGTATGCATTGTCAGCCCCCATGTGTGGTGCCTGTATGCACATGTCCGAGAGTGTGTTATGTTTTCACAGCACTGTTAGCCTCACCACATCTCTGTGGGAATGGGACACAACCACTACTTCGCCCCAGAAGTGTTTAATGTGTTGGGAGCAGGGATCATACATGCTGTTTGTTATTTGCAGCTTTGACCATGATGAGACTTACCTTTTGGTCACTGTGATGAGGGGGGGGTTTAGACCCCATCACCACAATGCTCAACATCTGCTGCAGTTTGGAAGCCCACACTTAACTTTCGTTCTACACAGTGAGGGGTGCTCACTTTACATTGACACAGTGCTATGGTGATGCTTGCCTTGTGTAGGGCACACTCATTTTCTGGTCACACATGTGCTGTTAGTTACATTGTATGTTCGAAGTCATAATCACTGTTGTGGGCATTTGTCACAGACTACACACTGTTGTCATGATGTTAGTGGGGATATATTTTGCTGACATACCTAATATTGGAGTATGATGGATGTGTTGCGCATCACCTATGAGTGGGGGTGGCAGGGGTGATGGGCACCAGGTCCCCCTATGGGTGGGGGCGGCAGTAGTGATGGGGAACATGAGCCCTATGGCTGGGGTGGCTGGGGTGATGGGCAACAGGTCCCCTATGGGTGGGGGTGGCAGGGGTGATGGGCAACAGGTCCCCTATGGCTGGGGGTGGCAGTAGTGATGGGGAACATGAGCCCTATGGCTGGGGGTGGCAGGGGTGTTGGGCAACATAAGACCTATGAGTGGGGGTGGCAGGGGTGATGGGCAACATAAGCCCTAATGGGTGTGGGTGGCAGGGGTGATGGGCAACATGAGCCCTATGGGTGGGGGTGGCAGTAGTGCTGGGCAACATAAGCCCTATGGGTGGCAGTAGTGATGGGCAACAGGTCCCCTATGGGTGGGGGTGGCAGTAGTGTTGGGCAACATAAGCCCTATGGGTGGGGGTGGCAGTAGTGATGGGCACCAGGTCCCCTATGGTTGGGGGTGGCAGTAGTGATGGGCACCACGTCCCCTATGGGTGGGGGTGGCATGGGTGATGGGCAACAGGTCCCCTATGGCTGGGGGTGGCAGTAGTGATGGGGAACATGAGCCCTATGAGTGGGGGTGGCAGGAGTGATTGGCACCAGGTCCCCTAATGGTGGGGATGGCAGTAGTGATGGGCAACATATGCCCTGTGGCTGGGGGTGGCAGGGGTGATGGGCACCAGGTCCCCTATGGATGGGGTGGCAGTAGTGATGGGCAACATATGCCCTGTGGCTGGGGGTGGCAGGGGTGATGGGCAACATAAGCCCTATGAGTGGGGGTGGCAGTAGTGATGGGCACCAGGTCCCCTATGGGTGGGGGTGGCAGTAGTGATGGGCACCAGGTCCCCTATGGGTGGGGGCGGCAGTAGTGATGGGGAACATGAGCCCTATGGTTGGGGGTGGCAGTAGTGATGGGCAACAGGTCCTCTATGGGTGGGGTGGCAGTAGTGATGGCCACCAGGTCCCCTATGGGTGGGGGCGGCAGTAGTAATGGGGAACATGGGTGGGGGTGGCAGTAGTGATGGGCAACAGGTCCCCTATGAGTGGGGGTGGCAGGGGTGATGGGCAACATAAGCCCTATGGGTGGGGGCGGTATTGGTGCTGGCCATTCAACCCCTATGGTGGGCTGTTGTTAGTGGCCAGGATGTGAATCCCCTGTGTGTGTGCGCGCCATTTTGTGGGTACTTGTCGTTTGTTTGTGTGGTAGGTGTCTGACTTACCGCCTGTGCCGTCGGCGTCGGTTCCTGATCCGGTAGTAGATGTAGAGTACTGGTATGACCTGCGCGATGGGATTCATGTTGTGTTCGTGTCGTACACGCTGCTTGTTGCTCCGTCTCGTACCCGCTGCAAGCTGGTCCGTCTCGTAGCCGTGAATTGAGTTGTGGCGTGAATCGTAGCTGATATGCTTGTTTTCCGGATGCTGTGACGTCCCATACGTGGCGACCCGTCCGGTGCGTAGGAAGTACACATCGTACTTGTCAGGGCGGAAACTGCTATGGATACTGCTCCGGCCGTCTCGGTTCAGCGTTAGGAGTTACGGCTCGGACGGAGAAAGGAGCTTGAATTACAGCCTACGTGTCGGTCGGGTTTTTGGCAGTTGTGCGCATCGTACTTCGTCTACAGGACAGACTGGCTACGGGTACGTGTCGGTCGTACGGTAAGGCTACGGACAGCTCTCGGAGAGCTGTCCGACCCAGAATCGTAATCGGCCCCTCAATGTAAGTATACCTCTGAAAATACCCTCTTTAATGTGGCCCAGTAACTATTCCCCACACCTGGTGTCTGTAAAACGTTTTGCAACAAAGACCACATGGAGCCTCATGGAATTGACATGGACATTAAATTTGATCTAGTGAAATGAAATGAAGTTATAGGAAGTAAAACGAATCATGGGAAGCATTTTCAAAAAGACTGCATATTAGCTACATTCAACAGTAAAAAGAATTATTGGGACAACCCATGGTAAAAGCTATTTGGAGGGACATGCAGGATGATCTGAAGTGTGTGGTATTAAATGTGGTTAATGAAATGAAGTTGTACATTCACAGGGAGTGTAATTAAGGGGTATACCTAACATAAAAAGGGCTACGAAGCAGCTCGGTAGTATCCTACGCTTGATACGCATCTGGATGGAAGTGTTTAAAAACAGATCAATATTCCTTAATGGATCTTTTATAGAAAAATGATCAGTCACAGTTCTGTTTTCAATTTGAGACTGATTTTGTTCACTGTAAATTTTTGCATATTCAGTAGAATTCCTGTTGATATTATTGTTTCATTTTTAATTTGTTTAAAGTTTATGTGGCCTGTGACACATCTTAAACAAATATGCAAATATCCACATAGTGCATGCTATTTTGAGAATCTCTTTTTTCAGTGTGTGTTGTCGTGCGCATATTGTGTTTGTGTCTTACTCATTGTGTTCTTGTTTGCTTCCATATTCCCCCACAGAATCCATCTTCAAATGAAGCTCATGCCCTACTCCAGGAAGAAGGTGGTTCCACAGGTTCCCCATCTCCACCCACCAATAGGAGAGTCCACATTCTTAGTTTGTAGCTAGGATGTGCGTTGGATATTGATGCTTTGCTCACCAGTTGTACTGCCTCATAGATTGGAATAATGATGGGATAATACTTCATTTAGTGTTAATGTCAGCCGCGGGCTCACTGATTCAGATAAAAGGATAATTATTCAGCTTTATTTAAAAATTTACTTTTGATTACAAATTTCATTCAATTATTAATAAAGTTATTGATATGTAACATCATGAACGTTACAATGTTCCAGTGAAGCCTCATTCTATTACATGGCCTTGTCTCCTTATGATTGTATTACATAATATAGAACCTATGCCTTTATGTAGGTGTCCACTTTGTAAAAAGAATGAATATAGTGACACTTATGAAATAAAGCTCTATAAAGTTTATAGTTTTTATTGTCCTCAATTCATAAAAACCATAGCATATCTAGTAAAATCTACTGTCCTTCGTTTACATCAAACACGATTTTTTGCTCATTCTGTAATCCATAATGTACAACAACCTCAGATGCGATTTTGCCCTTTGCCAAACTCGCGCTGGATCAATTAGTGGGCTTTGCAAAAGGAAACCCCAGAATGGATGTACAAACTGAGCAGAACCAGGCATCCGGTGAGAGATGGAGAAGTGATACTCAACTCAAGATAAAAAAAACTGAGTGAGATTCAATAATGAACACATTTTGGATAAAATAGCAAGGACCCTATTTGCGGCCCCTGCATCGGAACGTTTGTGCAGATTATATTGTAGGGATTTTTAATTACTTTATCAAGTGTTTTCTTTCGCTACTTTGACCAGCAACATGGTACAGGGCTGAAAATATATCTGTGAAATATTGTGGAGCTGCAGAGTGGAGAAGATGTCTGTTAGAATCAACTAAAGAACATGGTGAGTTCCAGTTGTCATGGCATTTCACTGCGTTCATAACGAGTCTTTGCAAATTGCAAGACAGAAGAGGTGCCATAAGGGGGTTTCCCTCTTTTCTTGCATCTCACAAAGGAATGAGTCATTGCTGGATTTATTTATTTTTAAAGTTTTATATAGCGCGAACATGACCCCTGAGGGTATCAGAGCGCTGTACAATTGAGCGAGAAAGAGGAGGCATATAGATCAAACCACAGGGTAATTGAAAAAGGTACAAGTAGGAGTAAGTCTAGGCCAAAAGAACAAAGTAATACACAACTGTGAGGGAAACATGTCAAAGCGGGCCTGGAGACTTGTAGATCCAGAATCAGCATCGCCTGCCGCAATGTTAAATATGCGGGATATGCCCGCCACTGTGGCGGGATCATCCTAATTGCCCCCACGGGACCCCCGCCCTTATGGCGGGCGGTCCCTCTTCACGTCGGGATGGCGGGCGGACTTTGTCCGCCCGCCATCCTAATGATGCCCTAAAAGTACAAGAAGCAGTAACTCTCTAAAAACCCACAGATCAAAATACAATCATAACAGTCAAACAGTAAACAAGGGTGAGGAGAGCGAGTCATACAGTGCTTCGAGAGCAGGAGGTTTGTAGGACACACATTTGTTCATCAATAGCACTTTAACTTTCTTTTTTAAATATGCCGTGGAGGGGTTCATCCGGATTTCAAGGGGAAAGAAATTCCAAATTCTCATGGCGATTCCAGAGAAAGTCAATTGTAAGTTTTCTTTTTATGGAATTTCTGTGGCTTCAGAAGTAGGGTGTTCTCACTTTGAGATGATCTGGAGCCACCATATAGCATGAGTTTTTGTGCGAGGTGTAATGAGGTGTTGAAGTTCAAGGCTTTATGGGTAGTGCAGACAATTTTTAGTTGTATCCTTGCTTCGTATACGAGACAGTATAGTGATTTCAGCTCCAACATGACATGGTTGTTACTTTTAGAACCTGTGATGAGCTTTGCCGCAGAGGTAAGAGAGGCCTTTAGTGGAGCCATCTTAGATCTCGGAAGGCCGCAGAGAGTTGCGCTTCCATAATCCAGCTTGGAAATCACAAGAGTTTGCACAGCAAATGTGTAGGCATTGGTGGGAGGGAAGGTGTTATTTTCCTTAAGATGATCATTTGGATTGATCGCTCCTGCAGTGAGAGCACTGATGTGCTTCTGCATTTCCAAACTATTATCTAGCATTATTTCCAGTGAGCTTGTGGAGTCAATGATGTGTGGTATGCAGTTAATGCTGATTCATCCATTCTTTAATGGCTGGTAACTGTTTGGGTAAGGCGATTAAGAGGAATTCTGTTTTAAGAGCATTTAATTTAAGATGATTGCGGGTCAGCCATTTTGGGCTGTCAGTAGAGTTGTGTTGAGGGACCTGATGTTTTCAAGGAAGGAGACTTTCAGGACAGTTGGGTGTCATCGGCATAACAAGTTGAAGAGAGTTGGTGAGAGCCTGGACACTTTTGGTACCCTTAGATTGACCGGTGAGGGATTAGACAGGGACTGAGTTCTATTGTGGAGAAATTAGGCGAATCAGTTTAGGATGGCCATTGATAGCCCCATCATATTTTCCAATAGGTCGAGTAAGCAGCCATGTTCAAATGTTCAAAAGTATTGTAAGATCATGATAGGTCAAGAAGGATCAGAAGGCAGGAATTATTCTGATCTAACATTTTTAGTGCATCATTCACAATGTGAGGTAAGTGCGGATTCATTGCTGCGACCCTGTTGAAAACCGGATTGCAATTAGTCTAGTAGTTGGAATTGTTCTATGTGGTTACATTTCTGGACATGGATGCATTTCTCTATGAGCTTCGCCTGAGTCAAAATGTTGAAAATTGGGAGGAAGTTCTGTAGGTCGGTGATCTGCAGTAGTTTTTTTCAGAATTGGGATAACCTGCCCAGACTTTAGGCAGTCTGGGATAGAGCCTTGAAGCAGTGATGCGCTGACTATCCTTGCACATAGTGGGCGTATAGATGGATGATCTGATCTCACTAAACAAATTTGATGGCAAAGGGTCACTAAAGTGGGTAGATGGTCTCAATGCTGTAAGAGTTTTGAGAATCATATTTTCATCCAAGGTTTTGATTAAGCTCCAAGAGGTGTTGTTCTTGGGGGTGTGAAATGGAGCGAGAAGGGGCACCACAGATTGAGGAGGGTGGAGGCTGATAGGTGGTAGGATCAGCAGGTGCTCCATTGCAGTCTGCAAATCATAATGCATCTTTGTTGTTGTCTTTTCAAAGAAGAAGGCAGTAAAATCCTGGCAGTTCGGCTGTGGAGAAGATCCCACTGGGGAGGGGTTAAGTTGGCTATTTGATTGAAGATTGACAAGTCCAAACTATTTTTTGGGTCGATTTTTAGTACGCGCAAGTTGTTTCTGAAGAAATTATCTTGAGAAAATCTAATGCGATTGTTAGAAATGGGGGTCTCTAGTTGGCAATGGCTGGCCACTGTCCAAGTAGGGACCCTTCTTCCTAAGTCAGAGTAAGCGGGCTACACCCGTTGATAACCCCTGCTCAACCCTGTGGTAACGTAGCACAAGCAGCTAAGCTTATCTCACAGGCAGTGTGTGAAGCATTTATGACCATACACAGTAACACAGTGAGGAACACTACAAAGGGACACCACACAAGTAGTTATAAAAATAAGTATCTTTATATATAGACTTAACACAAGACCAATAACAGTAAAAATCCACAAAACTAGTAAAATAAGGTTACTCTTAAAATGCTGCAAAAATAGTTCAAAGTGTGCAAAGAGGAGTTCAGTTCAAGGCAGTGGTCTCTGCAACCCTTTTACTCACAAAATACCTGGATTCTGTAGCAAAGCAACCAAAATGTTGCTAAGGAGTTGTAGCGATGATTTTCCTCACGCGTGACCAGCAATGCGTTGAATCCTTGCCGCAAGGGAGGATGATGCGCTGATCTGTGTGTAGGACAAAGCGACAAACTTCTCCACGCTAAGCCGGCAATGCATTGAAATCCTTGCCGCTAAGGGAGGATGATGCGCCGAGCCTGTTGCGTGTGCGATCTTGTTGCGATGAAAAGAAATGGCACTCCGCGAGGGAGCGACGATCCTGATGCGATGCGATGAAAATGGCGGACGCTCGGCGTCCGCGCTGCGATGTCGTGAAGCGATGAACTCAATGCGATGATCTCTGGTCAGCGAGCCCATGGCGGCCCGCAAACAGGTGATGCGATAATCTTGAGGTCAGCGAGTCTTTGGCAGCCCACAAACAGGTGATGCGATAATCTTGAGGTCAGTGAGCCTTTGGCAGCCCGCAGACAGGTGATGCGATGATCTCAGGTAGCGAGCACTCGGCAGCAGCAGCGCGATGCTTTTCCCTACGCTCTTCAGCTGCGGCGGCTCACAAACGGGCGTTAGCGATGATTTTCAGCACTCTCTTCTCTGCAGTAGAATTAGAGGCCCTGGAACTCACAGGAGTCTCACCTGCAGATAGAAATCCTCGCTGGGAGGAAACAGGAGGCTGGTGGTGGAGTCTGATGTGCCTGAGACTCCTGCAGGAGGATAGCTCTCTTCTAGTCCTTGGGTGATTGCTGTAGCAAAAATAGAAGTTCCTTCAAAGTCCTTTTCCTCTTCTTCCAAGTCCAGTAGTAACCACTGCAGGCCAGTCCAAGAAACAGCACACAAGCACAAGGACAGTCCTCTCCTGCAGACTCCTTCAGTTACACGGACAGAGGTTCTTCTTGTTGTCCAGGAGCAATACAAATTGTAGGGGTTTCAGCACAGATATTTATACCCCAAAAGTCTTTGTTCTCAGAAGCTACAAGCCACTGAACCCAGCCAGAACTAGTTCTACCCAGTCCTGGAGCACTTTGTGTACCAGGCTGCATCCTTCCTTTCAGAAAGAGGGGGTCTGCCATTAGACGCACAGTGGGAGGTGGAGCCAGCATTCACCTTGCCAGGCACAGCCCTATTCAGGTCCAGGAGCTACCCCTCCCCATACTCCAATGCAGATCTCTCTATTCAACCCAGGTCTGACTCAGCCTGCCCTGTCCCTCCAAAACCAGACAGCTAATACACATAACAGCAGAGCACACTGGAACGCTTAGGCAAGAAAATACCTTCTTTCTAAAAGTGGTATTTTCAAACACAGAATATAAAAAAAACTGCACTAAAAGATGTATTTTAATACTCTGAGCTCAGGCATACTAAATTCGTTTTTCTAACATGTTCTTTGGGTCAGTTAGGACTATAGAATATAATAGTCAAACCTCCCATTCTGGCCTATGGAGAACAGGTAGCCTTACAGTAGTGTAAAACGAAATTGGGTGTAATTCACTACCAGGACATGCTACACACATCAGAGCATGTCCTACCTTACACATACAATGCACCATACCATAGGGGTGGCTTACATGATGCCAAGGGAAGGTTCAGGGGCTGGAAAGTGGGTGCACTTCACAGCCAAGATGGCAGTTCTAGACTGCACACAGACACTGCAGTGGCAGGTCTGAGACACACTTTACAAGCTGCTTCTGTGGGTGGTGCAAACCATCACTGCAGGCCCACCAGCAGCATTTGGTTTACCAGCCCTGGGCACACACAGGCCATGCTACTAGGGACTAACAGGTAAACTAAATAAGCCAATCATGGATATACCAATTCACATGTCATATTTACACAGGGAGCATTCGCGCTGTGGCACTGAATGGCAGTGGCACAGCACCCAGAGCATCTATTACCAGCAAAAACAGAGGAGACAACAGCGAAAAATGGAAGGGAGACCCACGCCAATGGTGCCAGGTCTAACAGCAATTGTAATAGATGCTCCTTAATGATCTCAGATGTTTGAGGGACAGAGAGGATTTCCACAATCTTTCCGCTAGTCTCAGATTTTGTCTTTTTTACCTGTAAAGGGTCTGTCAAGTATAAAATGTTCATCATGGATCAGTTGAAGTGTTCTGTGAGGTCATGGACATCAGACATATCCACAGGAGGGGGCACAATTTTATAAGGGAGGGATGTCAGATCATTGCGGTTAATGTTCCGCAGGCTTCTTTGCCAGTGTTTGAGTTAATTCAGCTGCACTTTATCAGTTCTAACAGATTCTGTGAAGAGGAAGGTGATACAGTGGTGTTCTGTCCAGTTGCAAGGGATGATAGATTCAAGTTGAACAGGGTTGGACTGAACAATGATTAGATCTAAGGTTGCTCCCTTGATGTAATTAGGGCTATTGCATATTTGACTTAGATTGAGGTCCATTAGGAAGGTTTTCAGGCTATTTACTGAAGGGTCATTCATGTAATTCCAGTGGAGGTTAAAATCTCTGAGTAAAATCTGGGTGCCGTGAAGATCTGCGTTGGTCTATAATTTGTTCAATGAAGGAAAGGTTGTCTCGTGGAGGATGTTAGAGCATGTGAAATTTGAATACTTGCCTGTTGTAACATACAATCTCAATGCATAGGTACTTCCATGACGAAAGAGCGGCAGATTGTTGTTGTTTGACTGCTAGATTGTTACGGTATATACAGACAATACCTCCACCTTGCCCACTTGATCTGTCTAATCTTATGAAGTCGTAACTAGGAGGGACTAATAGGTCAAGGTTAGGTGCAGAGGAGTCGTTTAGTTAGGTTTAGGTCAGCCTTAAGAGATCAGGATCAATGTTCGAGGATGAGGGCAGCGATATCTGCTGCGTGTCTTGCTGCAGATCTGCATGCCTTTAAGCTTAGGATTGATTTCAACTAGAGTCGTTGTGTGGTGGTGATTCGTGTGAGGTTGTTCTTGTTTAAGGATCTTGAATTGACCCTAGGTTCTTTGTGCATATTGTCATGGATTGTCTTGATTTGACACTTATTGTATGTGTTGACGGTGTACTTTAGGTCAGAGGAGCATAGGAATGAGTGAATATTCTTTGTCAGACAGTGGATCATTTAGTCTAATGGGTCAAGAGGGCTCTTTGGGGAGTAGTGAATTTTTCATCTAGAGTGAGGAGAGGTCAAGATTGGTGAGAACACAGTGAATGGGTGGCGTGCTGGAAGCCTGGTGCAGTAGTTAGTGGGATGGGCGTGTTTATGACTCTTTGTTTTAGAGACTTTTTGGTCTCTTTTGTTTTCTGATTTGTTTTTGGGTGTCTGCTCACATAGCTTCAAAGGTCTAAGGCCCAGATTTACAAATATATCACACAGTGAAGTTGCTGTGCTGTGTTGCATCAACTAGCGCGATCAGAACAGTGACATATATTCAAAGATGTTGACCACTTTATGCTGCCATATGCTAATGCAGACACCCTTGCACAATGGTGAAATGGCAGCTACATTGTGGTCACCATGTATTTGTGCAGGAAGGGGTCCCTCCCAGCACAAACTTTCTGCTGAATGGCAATTTCCTATTTGTATGTGTGCTTTTTACACCAGACTTGGAGAGGTGTAAGATTTTGTCACAAATCCATAGGCCTCATTCACAAAGGTAAACTGACACTTTTATGTTTTGTCACAAAATACATGCAGAGTTTTACGACTCAGCACTTCCTATACTTATGTGCTTATGCAATCGGGTGGAGAACTCCTCATAGATATGTATGGGGTGTGCAGTCTTAAAACTCCGAATGTAGTTTGTGATTAACTAAAAATAGTCAAATTACACAAAAGTGTATGTTTACATTTGTGAATCAGGTCCTATGTACACAAGTCTTTGTATGAATTTGCATCAAAATCCATGGATGGATGCACGGTTATTCCTGTACATCACCCCCAGAATGCATCTTTGTCACAAACTAACGTAATGTAACATATTGCTTTGCATTACTTTGGGTTACAATCCAAAGAAAATCAGGATTTGCATTTGATTCTAAATAACAACCCAATACCGTGTGCCAGGTCAGCCATAAAAAAGTAACACAAACATAACACTTAGGGCCCGATTCCAAGTTTGCTGGTGTGGCGCTGGGTCTGTGCCGCCGCAGCACCGCCAAACCCGTGGTGAGGTCACCCGACAGATTACAAGTGTAACTCATGTCTGGCAGGCTTTATGAAAGCCAAAAACAGTTGATGCACAGATGAACTGAAAAGTACATGCCATGCAGGAACTGGTGTGCATGCACATAGTGACCCTCTGTGTGCATACACTTGGTGCAGAGACACCAACGTTTCCTCTCCACCAGGGTTTACATGGAGTAAGAACCTTGTAATAAGGTAACCTCGAAACTTCGTAATATGGCAGTACATCGGTGGTCCCATCAAGCATATTGATGCCTCTACACCGCTGCAACATTGATAGGGAATGGGGGTTCTCAGGTGGCTGCAACAGGGCTGTGGTGGTTGGAGACTACCGCCGCCATGCCCCTGCGAGTTTGGCGTGTAATTAGGGCCTAAGTATTTGTAAATCTTGGCCTGAATGTTCACTTTCTGCTCCTGTCAGATCCTTACCGTTCACACTGTGGGGATTGTTCATGATAGGCAGCTTGCACTGTGTGAGTGACAACTGTAGGCATTAGAGGGCATTAGAGGTCCCGTGGAATGCTTCATGATCTTCTCATTTTGCATTTTTAGGTCTGACCTGAACACTACTTTATTTGTTGTGCCATACTCATGTTTTCCCAAAAATAATAACAAAATACTCTTACATAAGGGGCTTTTATTAAATCCATGTCATCCATTGGGCTACTCTGTTAAATTAGGCTCTATCTACCACAGCACAAAGTAAAGGACACTAGATTAGCCCATTTCAAGGATTGGATACATTCACTTTGAGTAACTGCATATTTGTGTAAACACCCCCCAAAATATTCTTCCCCCAATGTTATACTAGTGATGGCACTTCAGGGCAAGTGTACAACTAGTAGCTATGTGTCGTAAATTGTCATCACTTACTTCAATCTATCTATCTATCTATCTATCTATCTATCTATCTATCTATCTATCTATCTATCTATCTATCTATCTATCTATCTATCTATCTATCTATCTATCTATCTATCTATCTATCTATCTATCTATCTATCTATCTATCTATCTATCTATCTATCTTTATCTATTGCTTTGTTTCACTGACTTTGAAATTGGGCTTCTTCCTTTCACAACATTCATCATAGGGCTGTGGGATTTAATGTAAGCAACTGCGATTACTGGTGCACATGTATAGTGCAACTCAGAAAAGATTTTACCAAGAATACGTTTGAAATCACATGAATTTACCACTGACTGCTAGTACATATGTGAACTGGGATGTGATCGTAAGTCTTATATAGTATTAAAGACATTTATTTAAGTTTGGCAACCCCAAGAATTCCCAAAATATTGCAGAAAAATTTGTATGTATATGAGGCTTTTAATCAATCAATTTTATACCTTCTGCTTCTCAGATGTAACCAAAAGATGCTCTCTCTCTCTCTCTCTCACCACAGCACACTGAATAAGTCAAACAACTGCAGCTACTGGACTTGTGTAATTTGAGTGTCTGCATTTTAGTTGTACCTAAGTATATATCCACCTAAAGCAAAACCTAGCAAATGCTTTGTATCGCCAAACGTGTATAGCACCACTTATTAAATATCATACGTTTGAAAGCACTTTAAATGATCAGAGACTGTAAGTATCTATATATATTTCCTTGGGTGTTAATCATGAAGGTAATTTAAACTGGTGAGTAATTTGCATGTACAATTTACTCTTACACTTCTCAGGAACTTTACAACCTTTAGCTATTCACCAAAAAGTAACTTTATTGACAAGTTTAGACATACACCTCTTCACCCCAAATAAAGGGGGTGGAGCCAGCTTTATAAGTGCAAGTTACTACAAAAGAAAAGCAAGTACAGCACCACAGATGGTCAAGCATTGGTACTAAAACAACCTCCCATAGAAAAAAATGGAGGTAGGAGCTTAAAATAAAACCCCATAGGAAATAATGGTAAATGACATCAAGATGCCGATTCCGATCCTGTAAAACATTTTCCCGTACGACTCGTATCCGTATTATTTTACGTACGAATCGTACAAGGACCGTCCCACCGGTGAAGTACGATTCGTATGTGAAAAATACATACGAATCGTATCGGGGAAAGGTCTACGAGACGTATCCGGACAGTTTTACGTACAAATCGTAAAACAGAAGTCCGACCGCACAAGTACGATCCGTGCCGCCCTTCCCAATACACAAGCGTATGTAAAAAGTCCCGTCCGTAGCGAACTCCGTACCACCCGTATCCCGGGTAAACCTGTGCCCGGGATATGAGTCGTTTTGCCCCCCTCCGCCCCGCGTATGTCCGCCCGTATGTCAGCACTGTACCCCCCCTATGTCAGCACCGTAACCCCCCATGTCCGCACCGTACCCCAGCCCCGTACTTGTATGCACTGTACCCCAGCACCATACCCCAGGCCCGTACTTGTACGCACCGTACCCCAGCACCGTCCCCAGCCCCGTACTTGTACGCACCGTACCCCAGCCCCTTACTTGTATGCACCGTACCCCAGCACCGTAAACCAGCCCCGTGCTTGGACGCACCGTAGCCCAGCACTGTACCCCAGCCCCGTACTTGTACGCACCATACCCCAGCATCGTACCCCAGGCCCGTACTTGTATGCACCGTACCCCAGCACCGTCCCCCAGCCCTGTACTTGTACGCACCGTACCCCAGACCCTTACTTCTACGCACTGTACCCCAGGACCGTACCCCAGCCCCGTACTTGTACGCACCGTAGCCCAGCACCGTACCCCAAGCACGTACTTGTACGCACCGTACCCCAGCCCCGTACTTGTACGCACTGTACCCCAGCACAGTCCCCCAGGCCTGTACATGTACGCACCGTACCCCAGCCCCGTCCCCCAGCATCACGTATGTACGCGCCTTACATACGCGAAAACGACTCATACTGAACCCGGACACTGTAAAACAGCACAAGGAGGGTCAATTCAAATCGCACAACACCACAAAACACGTCTACAGTAGAAAAAACTTCAAAATGACTGACCTGGCACATCCAAACAGGCAAACAGAGGCCCAAAATCACAACCACCTCTTATAACACACCCACCAAAATTTCAAACTCAGACACACCCACAAATGGACCAATAAAAAGGGCCCTCACACACAAACCATGAGCCTTTGCAACAGACTCACTGACGCTACAGACCACACCACAACTACTGCACCCATACACCTTAACATATACACCTTCACACACACTCATTCACACATACCCCCTCTTCACATTCAGACCCACACCTTCACATTCACACCCACACACCCACAACCATCCACACCCTCACCCCACACCATGCCCACAGACCAGAATCCAAAGTTCACAAGGGAGAAGCTGGACATCCTTGTCAACGAAGTCATCAGAGTCGAGCCACAGCTCTTTGGAACATTGGTCAGACAGACCAGCATAGCCGAAAAACACGCCTGTGGCAGAGGATCGTCGATCGGGTGAATGCTGTTGCGCCCATCAGAAGGACCAGGAATGAATGTCAAGCCAGGTGGTACGATCTGCGGAGGGCAGTCAAGCGCAAAATGAACGAGGACTACGCCGAGAGCAACATCACTGGAGGTGGGCTGCCCCGCAGACCGGTATATTACCATCCCTGGGAGGAGAAGGTGATGGCCCTGCTTCCGCCGGTGGGAGTACACGGAGACGAAGGAGTTGCCGAGCCTGGTGAGTACACAAACAACTTACGTAACATGGTGGGAATGGCATCCACACCCCAACTACCATAAATGCATGCAACTACCCCCAAGCCCTCACCGGACACAACCACACTCAAAAACAACGCTCATGCCACCAACATGTGTATGCCCCATTCACAACGCAAGGCCATGCCATGTCCCAGGCTACACGAATCACAAACACAAGACTGGATGTCTGGGATGCTGGGAGGGGGGGGGGGCTCACAAAACGCATTGTTCAACTCAGAATCAGACACCATTGCCCTCAGCCCATATGGCCCAGGTACATACCCATGCACCATGCTCAATGCACAGGGACTGGCTAAGTACTGACAAGGTAGCTGACACTTGGCCCTGCTGTAGGCAGCACAAGGACCTCCTGTGACCACTGTAAACACAAACACCAACACCACAAGCTCAAATCAAATCAAATCAAGAATGTTTATAGAGCGCGCTACTCACCCGTGAGGGTCTCAAGGTGCTGAGGGGAGGAGGGGGGTGCTGCTACTGCTCGAAAAGCCAGGTCTTGAGGTGTTTCCTGAAAGTGAGATGGTCCTGGGTCCGTCGTAGGTGTGCGGGGAGGGAGCTCCATTTCTTGGCTGCCAGGTAGGAGAACGATCTTCCTCAGGTGGTGGTTCTCTGAATCTGTGGGACGGTGGCGAGGGCGAGGCTGGCGGAGCGGAGCTGGCCGGTGGGGGTGTGGAACGAGAGGCAGTTGTTGAGGTATTCTGGGCCCATGTTGTGGAGTGACTTGTGTGTGTGGGTGAGCAGCCTGAACGTGATCCTCTTGTTGACGGGGAGCCAGTGCAGTTTCCTCAGGTGGTCAGATATGTGGCTGTGGCGAGGGATGTCGAGGATGAGTCGTGTGGAGGCGTTCTGTATGCGCCGGAGACGTTTCTGGAGTTTGGCTGTGGTTCCTGCGTATAGGGGGTTCCCGTAGTCCAGACGGCTGGTGACGAGGTATTGGGTGACAGTCTTTCTGGTTTCAGTGGGGATCCACCGGAAGATCTTTCGGAGCATGCGTAGGGTGTTGAAGCATGCGGACGAGACGGCGTTGACTTGCTTGGTCATCGTGAGGGAGGAGACCAGGATGAATCCCAGGTTGCGTGCGTGGTCCGTGGGTGTAGGTGCGGTGCCCAGCGCTGTGGGCCACCAGGAGTCGTCCCAGGTGGATGGGGATTGTCCGAGGATTAAGACCTCCCTTTTGTCCGAGTTGAGCTTCAGACAACTGTGCTTCATCCATTCAGCGACATCTTTCATTCCTTCCTGGAGGTTGCTTTCAGCGGTGTCTGGGTCTTTGGTGAGGGAGAGTATCAGCTGGCCGTCGTTGGCGTAAGAGATGATGTTGATGTTGTGTTTGCGTGCGATGGCGGCGAGGGGGCTCATGTAGATATTGAAGAGGGTTGGGCTGAGCGAGGAGCCTTGGGGTATGCCGCAGATGATCTCGGTGGCCGCGTAGATGAAGGGGGGGAGGTGTACTCTTTGGGTTCTGTCGGAGAGGAAAGAGGTTATCCGGTCCAGGGCCTTTCCTTGGATCCCAGTATTGTAGAGGCGAGTTATTAGGGTGCAGTGGCAGATGTATCAAAGGCTTCCGAGAGGTCCAGGAGGATGAGAGCGTTTGTTTCTCCGTTGTCCATCAGGGTCCTGATGTCATCGGGGGCTGCGATGAGGGCGGTCTCGGAGCTGTGGTTGGCTCGGAAAATGGACTGGGATGGGTAGAGCGAGTTGTTTGCTTCGATAAATGTAGTCAGCTGTTTCTTGACGGTTTTCTCGATGACTTTAGCCGGAAAGGAAAGGAGGGAGATGGGGCGGAAGTTCTTGAGGTCTTTGGGGTCCGCTGTGGTTTTCTTCAGAAGGGCGGTGACCTCTGCGTGTTTCCAGCTCTCAGGGAAGGTGGCTGACGTGAAGGAGCTGTTTATGACGTTGCGTAGGTGGGGTGCGATGGTGGTGTTGGCTTTGTTGAAGATATGATGAGGGCATGGGTCGGAGGGGGAGCCAGAGTGGATGGTGTTCATGACGTGGGTGGTGTCTTCAGTGCTGATGGGTGTCCATGCGCTGGGGGTGGTGTTGGCGGTCGTAGGTTTGGCGGCTGGAAGCGGAGTCTGGGGTCCAAAGATGTTGTGTATCTCTATGATCTTGCGGTAGAAGAACGTGGTGAGGGAGTTGCAGAGGTCTTGTGATGGTGTTATGTCGCTGTTGCTTGCGCTGGGGTTGGAGAGCTCTTTGATGATGCTGAAGAGTTCCTTGCTGTTGTGGGTGTTGTTGTCCAGCCGCTCTTTTAATGATGTCCTTTTGGTGGTGCGGATCATCTGGTGGTAGTCACGGGTGGCGCTCTTGAGGGCTGTCATGTTTTCTGATGTCCGTTCGTGGCGCCATGTATTTTCGAGGGTTATGCAGGCTTTCTTTGCGACTTTGAGGGCGTCTGTGAACCACAAGGTCTTTCTGTTGCCGGTCTTGCCTGGGGGTTCTTTAGTGGAGCAAGGTCGTCGGCACAGTTGGTGATCCACTGTGCGAGATTGTGTGCTGCGTTGTTGGTGTCAGGGGTGTTGACAGGTGGGTTCTTACTCAGTGATGTGGTTAGTTGGTCTGTGGTGACTTTGATACAGCATCTGCGGGGGATCTGTTGCGTGTGGTGGTGGGATGTGGTCTTCTTGAAGGTGAAGTGAATGCAGCTGTGGTCGGTCCAGTGTAGTATGGTGGAGTGGCTGAAGTAGACGTGGTTCCTGGCAGCGAAGATGGGGTCGAGCATGAGGCCAGCGTGGTGGGTGGGCGTGTCCACCAGTTGCTTGAGTCCGAGGTTGGCGAGGTTGTCCAGCAGGGTGGTGGTGTTGCTATCGTTTGTTTCAAGGTGGAAGTTTAGGTCCCCTAGGAGGATGTATTCTGGTGATACCAGGGCGTGTGCGGGCTGATAAAGTCGGCGATGGTTTTGATGAATTGTGTGCGCCGGCCCGGGGTTCTGTAGATGAGCGTTCCTCTGAGGGTGGTCTGGGGGTCGGTGTGGATCTGGAAGTGTAGGTGTTCGGCGGTTGTGAGAGTATCTTCGGTGTTGGTCGTGATGCTGATGGTGTTCCTGTAGATGATGGCGATTCCTCCACCAGTTTTATTGGCGCGGTCCTTCCAGGTGATCTTGTAGCCGTCCGGGATGGCTATGGCGATGTCGGGGGCTGAGGAGGCATTCATCCAGGTTTCCGTGAGGAAGGCGACGTCTGGTGCTGTCCTATCAAGGCGGTCCCAGAGTTCGAAAGCGTGCTTGTGGACGGAGCGGGTGTTGAGAAGGACGCACTTGAGGTGGTTGTTGTTTGGTTCTGCGGGCGGGGGGCAGGTTAGTAGGCAGGTGAATTTGCAGGCTTGACAGGTGAAGGGTCCGTGGGTGCACTTCGGGGCGGCTCGGTAGCAGGCTGGTGGTCACCCGGTGTTGAGTGCATTGAGGGCGGCAGAGTCGTATCTCAGTCGAGTTCTCTGGTTTCAGCGTGGGCCAGGGGTTCTGGCGCTGTGCGCGGTCCAGGCGCGGATGGGCGCAGACAGGCTTGCCTTAGGCGCACCAGCGGCACGTTAGCAGCGCAACCACTGCACGCGTCCGCTGCGCGGCCTCCATATGAGGGGCCGAGGGAGGGAGGAGCAGCTGGGAGGTGGGAGCGGGGCGGCCAATGGGAGTGAAGGGGGTGGGGCCGCAGGGGCTCAGCGGCGGGAGAAAACGGAGAGGGTCACGGAGTGAGGGGGATAACAGAAGAAAAGGGGGCACAATGGGAAAAAGAAAGGGTAAGAGCACAGGGGTACAGAATGTAAAAGGGATTAGGGGTACAACAAAAATACAATCAAGCAGAGGCAAAAGCGGCCAAAATGGAGGTAACCAGGCAACACAGCACACAGCCGGGATGCAGGCGGCTGACACGGGTGTAGGCAGCGGATCCGATCACACAGGGGGCTGCGTTGCGGTGAGGGTAGCTCAGATATCTAGCACAGGAACTCACACTCACTGTCATGGCAGCATGCTCCATGAGGGGACAGATACATCACCTGGGAGAACCAATGCCAAATCACACTACACCCACCAGCAGGCCCTGTCAAACACACCCCTTACACAAGCACACACCCCCGGGGCAGAAAATGGATTTACCCACTCTCACAATGGACATGTGACACAACAATATCAATCCATAGCCAAAGATGCATCCAAGCCTAAATTCTACATGTCAAACACTGGCGAACATTTCAATCGTTCCCCTGCAACATACCCATCCACAAGTGAACATTGAGGGGAATGCTAGGCACGTACAACTTCCTGGAGGAACTGTGCCAACTTGAATGTGTATGAAACATGGATGTCGCATGAAACAGCATTAACATAGTCTCACAGTCCCAGGCTCCGGAGGAATCTGATCCCACCGGCAGTGACGCCTCTCAACACTCTGTGGATGACCCCAACCCACCTGGACCCTCTGGTGTCCAAGCCCCTGCAGCACCTGCGTCATGTACATCTGTGCCAACCACCACCCCCATTCCTGCCACATCCCAGGAGACACCCAGGAGCCCTGCCCGCACTGAACAACTGAGCCAGTCTGACCTGGAGGGACAAGGTTTGCCGTGCACCCAGGAGGAGGCAGACAACACCGCAACTGCCATCCCTCAGGGGTCCCGTAGACCTGATGTGCCCACAACGGCAGGCCAGGCTCGGTGGGTAGGGGTGGTGGGAGTGGAGGCAGGCGGAGGCGAGAACCTGACCAGCCAGCTGAAGGGACCGGTATGTCACACGTACGCAACATCATGGAGGCATACCGGCGTGACACCAGGGCCATCAGTCAGGTAGTGGAGACCCTCACAGAGATGAAAAACCAGCAGGCAGAGCAACACACCAGTCAACAACAACACCAAGGACGGATGGAGGCAAGACTGGCTGAGCTCCTGGCGGTGCAAACGGACATAAGTTGTTCACTCCGTCGGATCGCCTACAACATGGGCAACCCTCCCTGTGCCACCAGGCGAAGACCACCACCAGCCACAGGGAGGGAGGAGGAGGAGGATTCGTCCGAAGGAGCGTCCCAAGCATCGTTAAGGCCTGCATATGAGGGTTCCGCGAGGAAGGTGGGTCGTCCACGGAAAAGACCGTGAGAGGCAGCGGACCATCCACATCTCCCAGGTCACCTGGCCTGGCACCTGGCCTTCATGCACAACAGCAGCACCCCATTCACTGACATTCTCTGCCACATGGACTTGCTGGTCACAGTCTGACCAATGATGACCAACACTGTGGTCTGGACTCTGATGACTTCAAATGCCAAGGATCCCATCACCCCGTGTGAACTTTGGATTCTAGGCACACTGTATAGCACCTATTTTTTTTTAACAAAACAAGCACACCACCGAGAATAAAACTAAATTGCTTTAATTAGATGTTGCAGTCATTTTGCATGTGTCAACAACATACGTGTGGGGAAATGTCAAACTATGCCTGAGTGTTGAACTAACTCCAGTCATCCATACCCTGGGATCTGAGTCCGGTCCAGGACACACATGGGTCACAATGTATCATCCAATACAGACTGGGAGCACAATACTCACCCGTGATGGCCTCAAGCTGCTGAGGGGGGCTTGCAATACTGTGTGGACAGACCAATTAGGAAGAGGATGATGAAGGGCCAGAGGTCATGGCTCATGTGGAGGTTCCCGAGGAGGGAGTCCCAGGTATGTTTGGCCAGGTGGGAGAACCATCTCCTTCATGCTGGAGTTTGGTGGATGTGAAGAATGGTGGCCAGGGCAAGTTTGGATGCATAGAGTTGGCCCAACGGGGTCTTGGATGACCGACGTCCAAGGTTGATTTTGGGGTCTGGGGTTGTGGACTGCCTCCTGAGTGTATGTGAGGAGTGTGAAGGTCATCCTGCAGCACACAGTGATCCCTTGCTGCTATCTCAGGTGGGCGTTGATGTGGCTGGTGCACGGCATGTTGAAGCTGAGGTGTGCAGATGCACCCTGGATGTGGACAAGTTTGCCGGGAGTTTGGCTGTACTTGCTCTGTAGGGTGCATGGCTGTAGTTGACACAGCTGGTGTCGTGGACCTGGGGGACGGTCTGTCTTGCCTTGGAGTGGATCTATCTGTGGGTAATGTGCATCATGCAGAGGGTGTTGCAGCATGAGGTACAGATGCTGGTGAGTTGCATGGCAATTGTGAGTGTCGAGTCCAGGATGCACACCATCTTGTGTGCGCGGCCACTGGGTGCTGTTGCAGTGCCCTGGCGGGTGGGACACAAGGAGTTGACCCAGCTGTAAGGGGACAATCCTCAGTTATTACCTCAGTCCTGGCAAAGTCCAGCCTCATGTGGCTGATGCTCACCCATTCATCAACGGACCTCATGCCTTCTTGAAGGTTAGAACCGGCAATAGCTGTGTCTTTGGTGAGGGTGAGGAGCAGCTGGCTGTCAATGGCATACGAGATAATGATGAGGTTGTGTGCACATGTGATGGTGGAGAGGGGGGCATGGACACATTGAAGATTGACACGCTGAGAGATGATCCCTTGGCCATGTGCCAGATGACGCCACTGTACTACATGCTTAAGGCTTGAGTCCCACTCCCATGGCCTTGCTGATGAGCTACTAGGTGATTTCATCAGGGTCCATACCCGGGATACCAGTGTTGGAGATGTATGAGCTGACAGTGTGTGAGCACATCGTGCTCACACACTGTCTCTGTGTGTGAGCACGATGGAGAGGTCAAGGGGGGTGGCCTCACCATTGTTGAGCAGGGCAAAGTTGCCGTTGTTGGTGGTAATGATGACGTTTGCAGTGGGGTGATTACAGTGGAAGATGGCCTTGTGCAGGTTGCCTGGAGCTCTTTGCATGGAGGAAGTCTGTCAGTCGCTCGTCGCCTGTCTTCCTGATGACATTTGCGGGCTAGGGAAGCACGGTGAGGTTCCTTGAGAGCCTGCGTTCCTGCCGTCCGTTGTCTAAGAAGGGCCTGGGTCACTGCATGCCTCCATCTACCATGGAATGTGGATAACTCCAATGATACATACATGACGTGCTGGACGGGGGCTACAAGGATGGGGAATGATGTGGTTGAGATGTTGTGTGGGAAGCGGCCTGATGGAGATCCCCAGTGGATGTTGCACATGAGCCGGGTGTTGTATCTCTTGATGATGGAAGGGCTAAACCTGAGGGGGCTTGCTCCCGCGTAGAATAGTGCGTTCTGCCTCTGTGTGCCAAGGCTTGCGTGTATGTCCATGAGCTTGCAGTGGTAGAGAGTAGAAAGGGATTGGGTCAGCCTTGCAAGGGTGGGCTGTCTTTTGGATGGAGAGCTGATGTCAGTGCACTCACAATGCTGAAGAGCTCCATGATGTTGTGCGCTGTGTTTGCCTCGGCACCTTCTGAAGGATCTCCAATTGTCCTTGCTGATGATATGGTGATGGCTGTGTGTGCCGTTTTCCCGGCTGGTTTGGCCACTGATGGTTATTTGTGTTGCAAGCTGTGCACAATAGTCCTGCTAGACGTGTATGAGTCCACTCGCTGTGCCTGGTCCCAGGTGGTGTAATTCTTGATGTGCGTCACAGGAAAGTCCATCAACGTGGCTAGATTTTTGGATCAGTTGCTGATCCAGTGTGTGAGATTGCAGGGTGTGGCGGTGGTGTTGGTTCCAGTGTCCCACACAGCATGTCTGTGTTGACTTACATCAAGCATCTTTGGTAGTGGGGTGTGTGGCAGTGTGTTGCTTGTCAGAAACGTGGATGCCAATGTGTTGACAGTGGTAAGGGTTTGATTGTTTGGAGGAAGCTTGGCGCTCAAGCGTGTACGTGGTTTAGTCAAGTGAACAAGGTGTCCGGTGCCACTAGGTCAGGGGGGACAAACCCAATGAAATTACCCCTGCAATGCGTAGGTCAAGACCTACAACAAAAACTGAAAATGAGATCCTGTGCACACGTGTGGATAATTAGCTGGTTCTGTATGTATTCAATAAATGCCAGAAGGAGTCAGATAGATTCTTAATAATGGATAAACACCGGTCGACATCAGGCGTGTTGCGTGCAAGATTCCTTTTAATGAAAAGTTTCAGTTCAATATACAAAAGAAATTGATCAGCCGACACGTGTTTTGTCACAACGTGTAGCTGTTGTGACTCATCAGGGCTGTACGGAAGTAAATGTATATGTCAAAAGGACCTCAGTACGAAGTCACTCGAGGAGAAGGACCCGCTGAGGAAACGGCGGGAACTGGGATCGCACGGATAACGCTAAAATAGCAGGATCGGTTGAAGAGCGGTCTCGGGTAAGGGATCAGCTCGCGATTCCAGGGTGCGGACCCTGGAATCGTGAGGTCCTTTTGACATATACATTTACTTCCGTACAGCCCTGATGAGTCACAACAGCTACACCTTTATTACTCAAACTCACACTAAGGTAAATGCATCTATGTGAACAGACTCAAGGGTCAATTGACTGAACATGTGGGACCTACGCTGGACACCCCCTTCACAACACTGTTGTTGTAAATCCAAATGAACTGGCACACAAGTTAAGGGGATGAGCAAAGCACCTCCTGCTGCACACAGAGCGGGTGCAATTCACCATTGAGCCTGTTATGGGGATGTCCCACACTATGTCCACCCGTAGCATCCTGTAGGTTTCAGAGGGAATTTTTACACACATTGATGCCTTCACCTGAATCCAAAACCCATTACAGATGACTGTCAGGAAGGGTGACTATCAATTCATGGGAGTCATGCTACATGTTATGTGCCCCATGGTGAGTCGACATGTATGCATGTGAACACAACATGCACAGGAGCAGTCCCCACCCATTCCAAACACGTACCACCCAAAAAAAGCCTTGTTTCAATCCTTACCCAAAATGACATTTCCTTGTGTCCGTGCATGGAACTCTGATTCACCACACATTGCAATACTCATGAGGAATAGCAGGAGGACAAGATTTTTCGACGCATACATGTCAGTTACTAAACATGAACAATGTTGTCCCCATGCTAATTGAAAAGAAAGTGTCTCTGCGAAAATGTGTGGAATGACATCCTCACTCGAGTGACATATCAGAAGACACATCTAAGTCACTTAGCATACAGTCAGCTGGACACACACATTGCAACACATGCCACCCAAGGATACAAGCGTGCACCCTCAGACCCAGTGACTCAACATTATGAGAAGAATTTGCATATGAGCTGACTCCGGATATCCTCCTCCTCCTCCTCGTCACTTGCCTCCTGACCAAGCCCTTCATCCTCCACGGGTGGATGCTCCTGCTCATCCGGATCCAGGATGAGTGGCACTGCCTTCTTCACTGCCATGTTGTGCAGCATGCAGCACAGGAGGAAGATATTGCAGACCTTCACCGGTGCATATGGGAGGGACCCGCCTGTCTTGTGAAGGCACCGGAATCGGCTCTTCAGGAGACCAAACGTTCTCTCAATCACTCGCCTGGTCTGCCCGTGTGCATTGTTGTACCGGTGATCTGCAGCTGATCTTGGGTTGCGGAGAGGTGTCATCAGATTTGGCATGTTGGGATATCCAGAGTCACCTACATGGAAACATCATGTAAAGAAGTGGGTCAGGAGATGCCATAAGAGCCAAAGATAACGCAGCAGAGTATACCCACCAACAAGACATGCTCGTTCATTGTGCAGCCGCAGCATCATTTGTGGCACCCTGCTACGCCTCATGATGTAGGCATCGTGTCCTGACCCTGGAAACCATGCACAGACATGGGAAATCAGCATGTTAGCAAGACACACCACATGGGCATTAATAGAGTGGTAATGTTTACGGTTGCGATAGGCTACCTCCTGTGCCTGTGGTGGTACCAAAGCTACATGTGTCCCATCAATGGACCCAATGACATGAGGCATCCCTCCCAGGGCATAGAAATCACCCTTGACACCTGTCAACTCCTCAGGAGTAGGGAAATGGATTAATTCATCAAGGTGCTCCAACATGGCTGCCAAAACATCACGCAGGACACGGCTGAACACTGTCTGGGACATGCCACCCACATCAGCTATGGTGAATTGAAACGTACTGGTGGCAAAAAAAATGTAGGGCTGCCATCACCTTCATCTTGGGAGTCAGCGCAGTAGGATACCTGTGTCGCGGTTGGAGGTGTGGTGCCAGCTTATCGGTCAAGTCCTCAATCAACTGTTGTGTGAATCTGTAACGTCGGATGCAGTCACGTTCCCTCATGGCACCCAAGTCTGGCATTGGTCGGGGGACAGGCGGTGCCCTGCAGAAAATGGAATTGAATAAGGAAGATTTTGATCATGACATCATCAATGTCAATGAACATAGCACATGCGAAACTGCTACTACACATCAGATGAAAACAGAGTCTGGTCTGTGCAATACATCCAGGACACGTATGCCAGCTTGGTGATACTCCTACAAAAAGCAAGATACATCCGTTGATTGGCAAGTCTACATGACATGCCCGGAAACGACCTGGGGGCCAGTCTGAGTGAACAGCAAGAGACATCACAGGAGTGACATACATCCACATAGCTGCATTTAAAGGATGTCATCTCATACAGACAGCTGACGGCAAGCTAAATGCACAGGTCACATGAAATGTCAAATGTACAGATCAAACACATTGCAATGAAGGGGTACACGTGAAAACAGAAACCACAGACATTGAGACGACGCAGATATGTCCTCATGTGAAAATGTCATGTTCGATGCATACAGACCCTGCTTACGTGGGAATCCACATGTGGCATGGTGTGCACAGATGTGTGCCATGCCTTTCTCCACACAGACACATGTTGGATGCAGCAACAGCAGATGTAGTTGACGGAACACTAACAGCAAGCTCATGGGAACACATGACACACACATGAAATAGTCACATCGGGGCACGCTGATCGTTAAATGTCAGTTGGTAGTGTCCCTGTCCATAGCATCAGGGGACAGTTGCGGGTGGTGGTGACTGTGCCATGCCAGTGATGTAGTGCTTGACACGTTTGGACTACAGGCACACATGTGCAAAGTGTGAAGGGGAAGTGTGCCTCATAGTGCCCCATCACACATGAAATGTGTACACAGGTCATCACACAACACATCACACTACATGAGAAGACATTCTAGGCCCTGCACACGAAAGTCTGCAATGACAATGACTTGATGTACAGCCTTGTGCGAGTCTGAGACCTCCATTCCTTTCGTGTGCGCCTCCTATCACCAGTGTAAGCATGTGAAACGCACCGTACACACGCTCACAGAGCGTGTGTATGGTCCGTATCACTATAGGAGTGGTGCCATAGGAGTACGCGTGTGTGTACGCTCCATACACACACGCGTACTCCTATGGCACCACTACTATAGTGGTACGGACCGTACACACGCTTTGAGAGCGTGTGTACGGTCCATATCACTGTAGTAGTGGTGCCGTAGGAGTACGTGTGGTACGGGCCATACACACATCGTGGGTACGGTCCGTATCACTATAGGAGTGGTGCCGTAGGAGTACGCGTGTGTGTATGCTCCGTACACACACGTGTACTCCTAGGGCACCACTACTATAGTGGTACGGACCGTACACACACTCTGAGAGCATGTGTACAGTCCGTATCACTGTAGTAGTGGTGCCATAGGAGTATGTGTGGTACGGACCGTACTCACGTCGTGGGTACGGTCCGTATCACTATAGGAGTGGTGCCGTAGGAGTATGTGTGTGTGTATGCTCCATACACACACGCATACTCCTACGGCACCACTACTATAGTGGTATGGACCGTACACACACTCTGAGAACGTATGTACGGTCTGTATCACTGTTGTAGTGGTGCCGTAGGAGTATGCGTGGTACGGACCGTACGCACGTCGTGGGTACGGTCTGTATCACTATAGGAGTGGTGCCGTAGGAGTACGCGTGTGTGTACGCTCCGTACACACACACGTACTCCTACGGCACCACTACTATAGTGGTACGGAGCGTACACACGCTCTGAGAACGTGTGTACGGTTCGTATCACTATTGGAGTGGTGCCGTATGTGTACGGGTACGTGTGAAACACACCGTACTTGTGTTTTTGACTCAAAAACTACAAAGTGGACAAGTATTAGGCCCAAAATGCATGCTGGTTGTCATGGATACCGAGATTTCAGTTGCAATGTGCACATCATGTGGGCTGGAAAAGTCAGTTGGGCCAAAAATTACAATGTTGCAAAGTGGTGTTTGCCTTGCTATGATGCTCAAATTTTGAACAATGCAAAAGCGTGTCATTGGTGTATGTTTAAAGGGATTGGAGGATACATAGGATGCAAATGAGTCTGACCAATCACTCTGTACTCCTGTAAATGAAAGCCCCCAGCAAGACAGATATAAGTCAGGCAGAACCCATGAGAGGACACTTGCCTGCACAACTTTCCTGTCGACCACACTGCTGCTGTCTGTGTTTCCTCTGGCACCATGTCAATGACTGTGGAGAGGGCACAGCCATTCACCCAGAAGGAGAATGAGGCCCTGCTGGATGTGCTCCTCCCACAGTACCCCAGCATGTATGGGAGACCAGAGGAACAGGTGAGTGCTGACTCCACTACCTTTGCCTGTGCACCTTTTTTGTGACTGTCACTTCTGGCATTGTGTCCAGGTGTGACAGACATGCAATGTTGTTTAGAGTGGGTCCCAGGGGGGGAAATGATTATGTCTCTCATGCTGAGCATGATGTAGTTCCTGTGTGCACTCCTCACTTGCATTGTGCTTACTGTCACATTCACTGCATAGTGCATGACACATTCAGCCTGGCAAATCCTTTGGTGCATTTTTTGTCTATTGTCCTGAGTTGATTCAGTGGTCCTCCCGGTGTGACAGGTGACTGTACCCACAGATGTGTGTGAGTTGAGTGGAGCTGTGGTGAGAGTGTCCAAGTGATGTGTACGCCCCATGGACATTGATGTGTGGGAATGTTCCTTGTCATGTGGGTGAGTGTGTATGTGAAGTGTTGCACCACAGCTGCATGGAGGAGGCAACAGCTCTACCCATCTGATGTGAGAAGTAAGCCGTGCTGTGTGTCTGACTTGATGAGGTAGCCCGACACCTGTGACATCCGACAGGCAAGTGACACATGTGCAGAGTGAGGTTTGGATCCGCTGTTGCCAATGACAGGTGATTGATCTGTGCCTGTGTGTGTCTGTGTACTCTGCTGAGGTTGCGTCAGTGGCCTAGGGCATGTAACAGCTTAGAGGTGCTGTACATCAGCCTGGTGTTGCATGTGATGCACAGTGTGTGCCATAATCAGGGAGTGTGTCACACCCCTCCTGCCACCTGTGTACTTTCAATGGCATGTAGTGCATTGGGGATTCCACAGAGGCCAATGGACATATGAGAAAGAATCAATTCCTTGGCAGCATCCTATGCCCTGTCCAACATATCAAAGATGTACAAATGTGTGTCTCTGTGACATGTAGCATGTGTAGTGATGTTGTCTCACTTTGTCATCCTCATGGGTAACTGCCTACGAGAAGGGGGTCATCTGGAAGAGGATCGTCAGGGCCATGAGGATAGACGGGGATCGCAGTCGGGGCCTAGCCCAAGTCCGCAAACGCTGGCAGGACATCTGGTGCTGGACCCGGCGGATCGCCCGGGTCCAGCTGGACCTATCACCTCCACGCCCACACGGCGGGCGCCGACGCCTGACCCCCCACATGAAGCGTGTCCTGGCGGTGGTCTTCCCTGACCTGGATAAGCAGTTCCAGGAGAGACAGCAGCAAGGAGGGGGTAGGTACATGTGTGTTTGTGGTGTTGTGTGTCACCAGCTCTTGAAGGTGCTCTGTCGCCTGGATACACTGCCAGGGTGTATATGTGCAGTGCATATTCTGTTCCCCAAAGGCAAACGGTGCTCTTATTCATCCCTTCCCCTCCTTGACTTGTGTCCCCTGGTCTGTGTGTAATCGCTATTGCAAATGGGCATGTAGGCTGCCAGTTAATCCAAGTGCACATTGCTTTCTGCATCATGTGGGAGGGTGGTCTGTGAGATGTGTTGGTATCTTGATTGTGCCCTGTCCTCTTCACTCACTTTGGGGTCCATATTTGTTGGCACTGATGATGAGTCTCACCATAGGAGTGTGAGGTTTCAAATGAACACACTTGCAGCATGCATGACCGATGTTGTGGCCTCAGACATGATGTGTATGAGTGGGAGATATGCATAGTGCCAGGATGGTTGCTCATGTTACAGTCAGATCATTCCACGCACAAGGAGCAGTGTGCCCACTACAGTCCCTTTAGACACCCTTGCCTCGTAATCATGTGTATCATCCAACACTGTGCTCATTCTCTGTGTGTTCAGCATTGGTTTGCCTCTGTGGCATTGTTCCCTGGCCTCATTTGTATTTATCCAAAGTGTGCTACATGTGTCCACTGGACAGGGAGACCCCATTTGTCTTGTGCATACTGACACTGGGCAGTGCCTGTGTGTCTATTCACAACTATCTGTTGATGGTTGTTTGTCACATATATGTGTTGGCAGCCTCACGAGGTGATGTAGAGTACATTTGGGAAATATTGCAGCACATTTTAGAAAACACTGATTAAGAGGTGTCATTTCTTGATCTGTCTCAATCACATTGTCTCAGGTATGGGTGGTTTGTCCGGGCGAGGCCTACATGGCCAAACCTTATGTCTCCTTGCCAGGTCTGACCTGTGTGCAATAATTGGCTTGACAGAGACTCAACGTGCAGTGACCCAGTCATGATGTGCAGGGTTTAATGTTTGTGCGTTGCAGCATGTGTCAATACTTTAAATACATGATTCCTGCTCACACATTTTTGGCACCAGTGTGTGGTCCAGATGCTACGTAGTTTTGTCTTTGTATGCTGACATCTGTGTGGACATTCTGGCTTGCCATGAGGGTGTCTCCTCAGATGTGTGCCTTTTTACAACACAATTGCAGGCCCCTCAGCTTATGCATTGTCCTGTGTTTGGACATGTGTGCCACTCCACATGACAGGCAGTGGGTCAGATGTGTTGCCAACTGTGTCATCAGGGAACGGATGGCCATGTGACAACTGGCATAATTAAAGTTGTTAGTCAAAAGAGTCTTGTACCTTGGCACTCACTACACTTGTCAACATGTCTTCCAGTTTTAAATGCTTTAGTTTGATGTTTTTGTGTGAAGAACAATAATGTGCATGCATGACAGATGTCTCCCAAGAAAGTGCACAACAAACCACTGTTACACTTTCATGGAACACGCTGGCACTTTTTAAAAGAAGCCATTGTTCTCATAAGACTGTTTTGCAGATTATACATATACATGTTCCCAGAGTGTTGTGGAATTTGGGTAAGTGCTTTGTTGTTGTTGAAACCAACTTACGAGTGTCAAGTCATCAAGACCTCCGTGTGCCCATATATATGTACTTTCTGCAACACCATTTCTTTTGGACAGTGGGTCCTGTAGATAAGGCTGCCAGCTTCTTCAATGACTGGGTAAATGTAGTTTTGTGAGCACCTCCTTTGGAGACATCTTTTATACAGGCACATGTGTGTTCTGTTCACAAAATGCCACATTCCCACATTATTAACATGTCGATTGTGTGAAGTATTGTTATCCCCAAGGGACTAAAGTTTTTTGGGTTACTGTTCAAAATTACTTACAAGGCTCTGAGTGTGGGGAAACCTTTTGTATTGAGGTGTGTTAGTTTGCCTTGGGTACACCACTCCTGTTTCTTTCAGGGTAAACAAGAGGTGGCATGACCTCATTGTATTGCTGTGCTCACCTGTTCACAATCACTAGCTTCTCAGTATATTTCTCAGTCTAGTTTTGGGCTGGTGTGTCCTATTTTTCCTTGTGTCCAAGTGGCATGGTGGGTCTACCAACTGGGGAGTACAGGCCTTACATATGTGCGGAGTAATCTAGCTGTTACTCATGAAGCATTGCCTGATATGCACTGTGACCTATTTTTTTGGTACTCATGTGTCAGATGTATACAGGTGACTGATGTTTTTCTGTATGTTCACCTTGCCCACAGCATCATCAACGGAAACCGAGGGAGACACATGCACGGACCTTGAGGAGGGACCCAGCACCAGTGCCACCAGTGCTGGCGAGTCATTGGGAGCCAGTGGCACAGAGGGCGAGGGAAGTCAGTCAGAGGACCTGTCTGGTGGCGACAACAACTACGACGCAGATGGGTCCGACACACAGCCTCTGCTACAACATTCACCTGTGTTGTCCCCTGAAGGCATATGTGTTTTTTTGAGTCATACACACGTATACTCGACTCTTCAGAACCTTGTGAGTCTCTACTATGAGACAGACCTTTCCATCATGGCCGTTACCATCAGTGACCCCAGCGTTTAGACCCTCCTTAGTTTCCACTACACCTACACCTGACTCACATCTCGTCATTGCGAACATCCAATCAACTCCAGTTAAATATTGAGCCTCCACCCCATCCCATTTACCGGCGATCCTGGAGGCACCGTAGGTTTTCAGAACAGTTTACCTGGGGCTCGTGTAAGTATCGGCGGGATTTTTACCGCTATGGTCTGTTCAGTATTTTTGCAATTGACTTAAGGTATCTGACTCGCTAACTTTTTTTGTCTGCACCTTAGAACTTAGATTTGCTTTAAGTTTGAGATACCATATTCACGGACCGCCTTTTAGTTGTCAGCTGTCTGCTCTAGACTTGTTTTCCTCATTGATTTTCAATGCTGACATTAACATCGCCCTTTTGCATGGTATCTCCTCCCAGCTGTAGCCCTTGTCCCAGTTGATCTTCACCCGGCACAGCTTGGACCCAGACAAATGCGGGTAGGTCCCTTCGGTCCTCTACCTAGTCTACGTGTTTAGTAGTATTTTATGATTGTCACCTTCACGTCCCTGCAGCATGATTATGTTCTTTCACGCAGCACAGGATTCCGCATGACTGTCCTGCACAGTCAATCGGCTAAGACTTATGTGCCGCTGGCCTCGATACATTATCTTTGCATTCTTAGCCTCGCAGCTCCTGCCACCTACGTACCTCGCTTTCCATCATTGATATGTGCATCACCACCTTGACGGCACTTTATACCCCTCACTTACCCAACTTCGCTAGATAGCTCTCTCTACCTCTTCATTGCCATTTCCACCTCACGCCACGACGTCAGGAGACCTTCCTGCCAGTGGTCACCACCCACTATATTGATCATAGCACCGTTAAGCCCCGCACTCCGTGCTTTCGACGTGCCTTGCACAGACGTGCATGATCACTTTTCCATTGCATTCCATAGAGCTATGAGTCATACTCGCCCTTGCTCTCACAAGGGCAGGGCTGTTCCACCCCTGTGCACTGACACCTTCACTTGAGCATGCTGACGAACCTGTCCGCACTCCACTCTAGTGACTTGTACCCTACCTTGGATATAACGTTGACCTTCTCATTTTTTTGCCTCTTTTGTCTCCCCCCCTCCCCTCAGGTTCGCTGTCAGGGACACGAATAATACGTGCTCCCCTTCAAGATGGGATTATAGTATACTCCCTCTTTCCCCATTTTTCAACTATCCTTCACTTTAGGTCCTGACGAAGCGCTAAGGATCCGTTAGGGACCAAGGGCAGCGCGAAACATGTTGACCACCCACTCCACGTCCTCACTCTCACTCTAACAATTCACACACGGGTTGAGAGCAGTAGGATTATCTATCCTTTCCCTTACTCTTTGGAGTGCTAATTTGGCACCACTCCCCGTTAGATTTTATCCAGACCCTACGGACTCACTAATAAACCGTTTGGGGTACCTTAGGGTCTTTTTAGTTTCACCACCTCACCCACTATACCCACACACCCGCACGCACAACTACGGCTACTCCAACAAAAGATCTCCGACAGAGAGCCCTCTTGAAGGGCCCGTGAGGGACTGCAGCGCCACCCCCACGAGGAGCAACGCCCGATGATGATGCTTTGCACCCGCAAGGGTGTGTGAGGGCACCTTGAACACCGCCCAGGAGTATCTGGCCTACACCATAGACACCACCACGAACCTTCTCTTTTGCTCCCTCTCCACCCTTCAGGCAAGATACCTTATTGGTACTGCCACCCTTAGGAACTGTTACCTTTTTGTTTAAGTAGTTAACTTAGGAGCGTTGGTACAGGACCTACTCTTTAACCCTTGCTCCTGGTCCCCCCCTCAGTGTGTTTACTAGTGGGACACTGCTGTCAGTGATGTGTTTTTATGGCACTATCATCATAGTTAAAACTCAGGGATGCGTACATACACTCATGGAGTCGTGGGCATATGCTAATGATGTAGACACCCCCATGTCTATGTCCACTGCTGGGAGTCCTCTGCATCCACCCACATATGTCTGTCCACTGCTGGGAGTCCTCTGCAGCCACCCCTCATATGTCTGTCCACTGCTGGGAGTCCTCTGCACCCACCCCTTATATTGCAGTCCACCACTGGGAGTCCTCTGCACCCACCCCTCATATGTCTGTCCACTGCTGGGAGTCCTCTGCACCCACCCACATATGTCTGTCCACTGTTGTGAGTCCTCTGCACCCACCCCTCATATGTCTGTCCACTGCTGGGAGTCCTCTGCACCCACCCCTCATATTGCACTCCACTGCTGGGAGTCCTCTGCACCCACCCCTCATATTGGAGTCCACTGCTGGGACTCCTCTGCACCCACCCCTCATATTGCAGGCCACTGCTGGGAGTCCTCTGCACCCACCCCTCATATTGCAGTCCACTGCTGGGAGTCGTCTGCACCCACCCACATATGTCTGTCCACTGCTGGGAGTCCTCTGCACTCACCCCTCATATTGCAGGCCAGTGCTGGGAGTCCTCTGCACCCACCCCCATGTCTATGTCCACTGCTGGGAGTCCTCTGCACCCACCCCTCATATTGCAGGCCACTGCTGGGAGGCCTCTGCACCCACCCCTCATATGTCTGTCTACTGCTGGGAGTCCTCTGCACCCACCCCTCATATTGCATGCCACTGCTGGGAGTCCTCTGCACCCACCCCTCCTATGTCTGTCCACTGATGGGAGTCCTCTGCAGCCACCCCTCATATGTCTGTCCACTGCTGGGAGTCCTCTGCACCCACCCATCATATTGCAGTGCACTGCTGTTAGTCCTCTGCACCCACCCACATATGACTGTCCACTGCTGGGAGTCCTCTGCAACCACCCATATATGTCTGTCCACTGCTGGGAGTCCTCGGCACCCACCCATATATGTCTGTCAACTGCTGGTTGTGATATGCACCCACCCCCATGTCTCTGTCCACTGCTGGGAATCCTATGCAGCCACCCACCCACCCCCTTGGTGCTGTACACTGCTCTCCTTGCCCTCCACACACACCAATATAATGGTGATATGCTGCACCAGGCCTTACAACACCATTTGTGTCGTGTGTACGCCTTGTATCACAAGTGTACTGGTGCCGTAGTGGTACGTGTGATACAGACCGTACCCCCGTATTCAGAGGGTGTGTACGGACCGTACCACGCGTACCCCTAAGGCCCCAATCCAATAGTGCTATGGGCCGTACACACGCTCTGAGAGCGTGTGTACGGTCCGTATCACAATTGTAGTGGTGCCGTAGGAGTATGCTTGGTACGGACCGTACACCCGCTCTGATAGCGTGTGTACAGCACGTACCACGCGTACTCCTACAGCACAACTACTATAGTGATACGCTCTGATAGTGTGTGTACGGTCATTACCACGCGTGCTCCTACGTCACCACTACAATAGTGATATGGACCGTACCCACTCTATGGATGTGTGGGTACAGTGCGTATTACTATTGTACTGGTGCCATAGGGGTACGCATGATACGGACCGTACACCTGCTCTGAGAGCCTGTGTACAAGCCGTACCACGCGTACTCCTACGGCACCACTATTATAGTGATACGGACCGTACCAACGCTATTGATGTGTGGGTATGGTGCGTATCACTATTGTACTGATGACGTAGTGGTATGCGTGATACGGACCGTACAACCGCTCTGAGAGCGTGTGTACGGTCCGTACCACGTGTACTCCTACGGCACCACTACTATAGTGGTACGGACAGTACCCACGCTATGGATGTGTGGGTACGGTTCGTATCACTATTGTACTGGTGACGTAGGGGTATGCGTTATACGGACCGTACAACCGCTCTGTGAGCGTGTGTACGGTCCGTACCACGCGTACTCCTACGGCACCACTACTATAGTGGTACAGACCGTACCCACGCTATGGATGTCACGATTCCCCATCTCCAAACCCGTATCACAGGGAGTACCCACCTCAGCGCCCCCCTAGGGTATGAAAGCACGAGAGAGAATGACTGAGACCCGTGGCACTACAACTCCCAGCATACCCTGGGACACTCCTTCGCCGTTTTGATTGGCGGACACTAATTCAAACTCCCCCTTAAGCACCTCCTCCACTGGAAGAAGGTGCTTGACAATCCGTTTAGCTTCCCACGTCGGAGCGGACGCTTTCCTTCCCGCACCGGATTTTCCGAAGACAACGCCGTGCAGACTTCATCCGAGCGGACGCTTTCCTTCCCGCGCAGGATTCCCGAAGGCAACGCCGTTGCCGACATTCAGGGCGGACGCTTTCCTTCCCGCGCAGGATTTCCGAAAAAACAACGCCGTCGCTGAACTCCTCGAGGTTCCGCTGGAACCATTCAGCGCCGTGTTAGAAACTTCCGTCCCGATTGTCATCCGACCCCGAGGGCTGCAAGGCATCTCGGTGGGCACTCACGCAAGTACTATTCCAGGAGAGTGACCGAGGTTGCCTAGCAGGATACCCTCGTTCCCTTTTATTTCTTTTTGCTTTGTTCTTGTTCTTCCCGCACAGTGGTGTAAGGAGAGAACTTACCCGGAATACTTTCTGCTTGGGCAGGACGGCTTTCTTCAGCCTCAGTTCACCATGGCTCCGCTTCCCCCGCCTTGTGGGTACAAACTCTCGTGCCTATAACCGAGGGCTTCTACAGCTGTCCGGATTGCCCGAGGCTGCGCCTCACTTCAGAACCTAGCAGCTTCTGCCTGAGGTATCACGGAAGTACAGACTTCCATTCGAACCCTTACTTTGATCCTGTTGAGAACGGAACGCGTTCTCTACGTGTGAATACGGACTCGTATTTCCTAGGCAGGACTGCCTAGTTCCAGTAAGTGCCTGGGGTGGTTGCCTTGGGAAGGGAAGGGACGGGGGCTAGTGGATGCCAGAGAGATAAGTGCTGATGCTTGTGTACCTTCTTCTCGTCCATCTATAGGGCCCTCCCACTACCCGGACATCGAACGCATCCCAGACGCTTCCCAGGCAGTTACCTTTCTTATTTTATCCCCTTCCCTTTTCCCCGGGGTGCTGAGTCACATAGCTGCGTATTCTTGCACTGTGGGGTTTAGCGTTTCGGAGAGCTGGGAAGCTCCTCAGCTCGTCATCGTTCCCGCTGGCTGCTGTGACGAGGTTAGTGGAGTCTAACACTGTCCGTCACCACTAACACCGTGACAGATTGTCAAGCCCACGAACGACGACCAGCCTGAACGATGGACACGAATGTAGTGTTGACCTTGTTACTCGAGAGCTTGAATGCTCTACAAGTGGAGGTGCAAACTACACGCTTAGAGAACCAAGATCTTAGAAAGGAAATGGGTACTCTGCGTAGAGAGGTGGCCGGTCTAACGCGGAGAAGCCCCTACATTAGAGAAGCAACGCTCCCCCCCCCAGGGGCCACCACACGTCCTCCAGCCAGGGAAGACCAGGCAGGTGGGGTTTTTTTTACCAGGTCCTCAGGCCCTTCACAGTCTAGTGATCCAGTACCTACAGTTCACGTGATTCAGAATACTAGCATACCTCTTGCTCCCCCTGAACGTTTATATGGCGAACCCAAGAAATTTGAGACTTTTCTAAATCAGTGCCGGCTTCACTTCTTGTGCAAACCAGCGATCTTCCAAGATGACACGGCAAAAACAGCATTCATGATGTCGTATATGGGGGGGAACGCCGCTAGCTGGACCATCCTGTTGATGGAGAGGAACGATCCGGTCTTGCACCAGTTCCCGGACTTTTGGATAGAATTACGTAAACTCTTTGACCGAAAGTCCCATATGTTAACCTTGGACCGTGAACTCCTCACCTTAAGGCAAGGGACACAGGATTTACTCACCTACATCACCGCGTTCAATAGGTTAGTGGTAGAAACCGACTGGCCACCTGAAAAAAGAACCACCTTATTCTACCAGGGCCTGAGGGGGGAATTGAAAGATGTACTATCCCAAGTAGTTCAATTACCTCCGACGTGCGAGGAGATGATCGAACTGACTGTCCAATTAGACCACCGGTTACAAGAACGCAAGGGAGATAAGACTCGGGGGGAAGCCCGCCCCTGGTACCCCAAACCTAAAGAATATACCGAAACAAGACCCAAGAACTCGGAAGGAGTGGAACCAATGCAAATCGGAGGTATCCGTGGACCTCTCTCCGTAGAAGAGCGAGAGAAAAGAAGAAAGATGAAGCTCTGCTTATACTGCGGGAAAGGAGGTCATTTCATCAGAGAATGCCGAGCCCGAGCCCAGCTTCCCGAAAGGAGCCTGTCACCAAGACAGCCGACGGTGATGGGAACCAATGAAACGGCGGAAAACTGAAGAGCCCGAACCAGTTCGAGATCGCTGGACCGGGCAGAAAAAGAACCTCGATTTCCTCCGTCATAGCCAATACCCTACAACCCGCAGTGGCGCACCTGAATGTAGCCGTATCCCTATGGGTGACCCAGGGTTCACCCCTTAAAACAGACGCCTTATTGGATTCTGGGGCCACTGGGAACTACATGGATATCGATTACGCTCAGAAAATAGGCGTCTCCAGCGAAAGAAAAGAAAAACCCGAATGGGTAAAGGCAGTGGATGGCTCAGTGCTAACCTCAGGACCAGTCACCTCGCATACACCGCCGCTCCTAATGCAGTTCGGTGAGAACCATTTAGAATGCATACAGTTTGACCTGATTGATGCGCCACAATTCTGTCTCATTCTGGGTATGCCCTGGCTGACACTTCATGATCCAGAAGTAAAGTGGGCAGCCCGCACTGTTACCATGAATTCCCAGTATTGCAAAGAACATTGCACGCAAGCTAAATTTCCCCCCGGAGCCGTCGAGAATACCAAGGCAAGGCTCGTGGCAAGCGCAAACGTACCAGAAGTCTCAGTTAATGCAGCCACGCTACCAGAGGATTACGCTGACTATAAGTCCCTCTTCGATAAACAAGGCGCGACCCAACTCTCGCCACATAGAGTTTACGACTGCCGCATTGAGCTGATTCCAGGAGCGGATATCCCGTGTAGTCGGGTATATGCATTGATAGAGGCTGAAACCCACTACTTACAGACGTACCTGGAAGAGAACCTCGCCTCAGGATTCATCACCCATTCATCCTCACCCGCTTCGTCTCCCCTCTTTTTTATACCGAAGAAGGACTGCGACGAGCTCCGCACATGTATTGATTATCGCGCACTAAACCGGGTGACGGTGAAGAATCGCTACCCATTACCCTTGATTCCGGTACTCCTCGATCAAATCAAGGGAGCCCGATATTTCACTAAACTGGATCTACGCGGGGCATACCACCTGGTTCGTGTAAAGAGCGGAGACGAGTGGAAGACCGCCTTCCGAACAAAATTTGGCCTTTTTGAGTATCGGGTGATGCCATTCGGGCTCTGTAACGCCCCAGCAGCGTTCCAATACTTCATGGACGATGTATTGAGGGGGTACTTGGACAGTTTCTGCATGGTCTATATTGACGATATTCTCGTCTATTCCACCACACTCCAGGAACATGTTACCCACGTCACCGCTGTACTGGATCGGCTTCACCAGCACTCTTTGTATGCTAAACTGGAAAAATGTTTATTCCACGTGCAAGAGGTTGCCTTCTTGGGCTATGTCATCAATGCTCAGGGGTTCAAAATGGATACGAGCAAGGTGGACACTATCATACAGTGGAAAACCCCCCAGCACGTAAAAGCAGTACAAAGCTTCCTCGGCTTTGCGAATTACTACCGGCGATTCATAAAGGACTTTTCGAAAATCATCCAACCCATCTCGCATCTATTGAAAAAGGGTGCTCCTTTTGTCTGGGGAGAGGAAGCAGACCGATCCTTCCGAAGTTTGAAGGACAAGTTCACTCAAGCTCCCATCTTGCGACATCCAGACCCACAAATCCCCTTTATTTTAGAGACGGATGCTTCCCAATACGCAATTGGTGGTGTTTTGTCCCAAAGACATCCCAAGACAGGGCAACTACACCCGGTAGCCTACTACTCGAAAAAACTAAATCCCAGCGAAATCAGCTACTCGATATCGGACAAAGAATTATTGGCGATCAAAAGGGCCTGCGAAGAGTGGCGGCACTATCTGTTGGGGGCTCATCATACATTTGAAATCTACACAGACCATCGAAACCTGCTCTTTTTGAAGACTGCGAAAGCACTAACACCACGCCAACTACGATGGACTCGGCCGGGTTCCCAGAATGGAAAAGCGAATGTCCTCTCCCGGCTTCCCCACGAAGAGGGACATACAGGAGACGCACGCATGGAAACTCCATTCATCCTGGCAGAGGGAGTTGTGAAAACACCCACCCTTGCCGTTATCACCACGGACCAATTCCTGAAAGAAGTCCAAGCATCCCTGACCAACATAGACACACAAGCCTGGTTAACGAAAGCCCCGGACACAAGATCGGAGACAGAAGGTCTGCTCTTTGTTCAACAAGCTTTGTATATCCCTACGACAGAATTACAAGAGCAAGTAATGACATGGGCTCATGATACAGTTTTGGGAGGACATATGGGGATCCAGAAGACCATAAAAGGTATAGAACGATCTTTCTGGTGGGCAACACTGAGAGCTGATACGCGAGACTATGTTAAAACCTGTGCCGTGTGTGCTCAGGGTAAAGCCGTGCATACGAAACCCACAGGACAGCTACGTCCGTTACCAGTTCCCCCACGCCCCTGGCATACCATTTCAATGGACTTTATCGTGGAAATGCCTCCTTGTCAGGGTTATACGGTGGTACTAGTGATCGCCGACCACCTTACCAAAATGGGACACTTTGTCCCTCTGGAAAAACTCCCTACTTCATATGATTTGGCAAAGGTAATGCTCCAACACGTCGTACGAGCCCATGGAATTCCCTGTGTGATCATCACAGACCGAGGGACACAATTCACCTCTCGCTTCTGGAAATCGCTATGCGCCTCCATGAAGATAGAAGCCAAGCTCTCAACAAGTTACCATCCCCAAACAGACGGAAAAACGGAGCGCTTGAACCAAACCTTGGAGCAGTACCTCCGCTGTTATACCATGCAGAATGCAACGGATTGGGTCGATCTCTTATGGACCGCGGAATTCGCATACAATAATACCGAACACTCTACGTTGGGATGCTCTCCGTTCTTCTGTTTATTGGGACACCACCCACACATACTCCCCTTCGAGTGGCCCATAGAAACAACTCTTCCAAGCATCCAGGAACATCATGCTCATCTCCGGGCGATTCTCATAGAGGCAAAACAGAACCTGGTGAGAGCACAAGCAGCTCACAAAAGATTCGCAGACAAGAAAAGAACCCGACTATAAAATCGGAGATAAGGTCTGGCTAGCTACAAAAAACATACATCTGAAAGGCATAGACAAACTCAAACCCAAATACATAGGTCCCTATAGTATTGAAGAAATCATCAATCCGGTAGCTGTGCGACTAGCATTGCCCCCTTCCTGGCGAATACATCCTGTCTTCCATGTTTCCCTTCTCCAGCCATGTCCAGTCAACGTTCGACTTATTGATCAACCCCCTCCAGTTCTTGTAGATGGGCAGGAAGAATATGAAGTGAACAAAATATTGGATTCCCGATTGATTCGGGGACGAGTCCAATATTTGGTAGACTGGAAAGGATTTGGGGTGGAGGACAGAACATGGGAACCCGAGCAGAATCTCCATTGCCCCGAGTTAGTAGACCAGTTCCACGAAGACAATCCAGTGAAACCCGGATGACCGCCGAGTCGGCGATCCTTCAGGAGGGGTTCTGTCACGATTCCCCATCTCCAAACCCGTATCACAGGGAGTACCCACCTCAGCGCCCCCCTAGGGTATGAAAGCACGAGAGAGAATGACTGAGACCCGTGGCACTACAACTCCCAGCATACCCTGGGAAACTCCTTCGCCGTTTTGATTGGCGGACACTAATTCAAACTCCCCCTTAAGCACCTCCTCCACTGGAAGAATGTGCTTGACAATCTGTTTAGCTTCCCACGTCGGAGCGGACGCTTTCCTTCCCGCACTGGATTTTCCGAAGACAACGCCGTGCAGACTTCATCCGAGCGGACGCTTTCCTTCCCACGCAGGATTCCCGAAGGCAATGCCGTTGCCGACATTCAGGGCGGACGCTTTCCTTCCCACGCAGGATTTCCGAAAAAAACAACGCCGTCGCTGAACTCCTCGAGGTTCCGCTGGAACCATTCAGCGCCGTGTTAGAAACTTCCGTCCCGATTGTCATCCGACCCCGAGGGCTGCAAGGCATCTCGGTGGGCACTCACGCAAGTACTATTCCAGGAGAGTGACCGAGGTTGCCTAGCAGGATACCTTTGTTCCCTTTTATTTCTTTTTGCTTTGTTCTTGTTCTTCCCGCACAGTGGTGTAAGGAGAGAACTTACCCGGAATACTTTCTGCTTAGGCAGGACGGCTTTCTTCAGCCTCAGTTCACCACGGCTCCGCTTCCCCCGCCTTGTGGGTACAAACTCTCGTGCCTATTACCGGGGGGCTTCTACAGCTGTCCGGATTGCCCGAGGCTGCGCCTCACTTCAGAACCTAGCAGCTTCTGCCTGAGGTATCACGGAAGTACAGACTTCCATCCGAACCCTTACTTTGATCCTGTTGAGAACGGAACGCGTTCTCTACGTGTGAATACGGACTCGTATTTCCTAGGCAGGACTGCCTAGTTCCAGTAAGTGCCTGGGGTGGTTGACTTGGGAAGGGAAGGGACGGGGGCTAGTGGATGCCAGAGAGATAAGTGCTGATGCTTGTGTACCTTCTTCTCGTCCATCTATAGGGCCCTCCCACTACCCGGACATCGAACGCATCCCAGACGCTTCCCAGGCAGTTACCTTTCTTATTTTATCCCCTTCCCTTTTCCCCAGGGTGCTGAGTCACATAGCTGCGTATTCTTGCACTGTGGGGTTTAGCGTTTCGGAGAGCTGGGAAGCTCCTCAGCTCGTCATCGTTCCCGCTGGCTGCTGCGACGAGGTTAGTGGAGTCTAACACTGTCCGTCACCACTAACACCGTGACAATGGATGAGTGAGTACGGTGCGTATCAAGAATCTAGTGTTGATGTAGGGGTACGCGTCCACGTCCACTTCCGTTGTTGCGGGACGGAGGGATTGTTGGACATGCCCCCCGAAGTGACCAGACCCTGGAGGTAATGTATGTACAGAATATAGTAGTTTTTAATTTGGGAATGGGCTATGTTTCCTGCCCCTCGCCCCCCCTTTGCCCCTGGGTGTTGTTCTCACCTTCTACGACGTGCGCGGCGGTTTCGGTGCACCAGGTCGTAGGCTAGGAGGGCCGGGATGACACGTAGGTTGGGGTCCATGGCTGTCCGTTGCGTACCGGGGCTCCGTATTCGCGTCGTACTCAATTTCCCGGGAGTTTTTGGCTGCCGTAAAAAATAAGCCGCGCGGAGTGGCGTAGGCACGAATCGTACTTGCTGGTCCGTAAAACGCTGCCTGACTCCGTACGGACGCCACGTACGCGCTGTCCCGGATCAGAATCTTTGTGATTTTTTAGCCGTACGTAGTTTTGTACGATTCGTCCGGAAATGGTATTTCTGTATGAATCGTCCTTGCTGGATTGTACGGTGGGTTGGCTGGGTACGAGTCGTATGGAGAATACGCTCAGTACGACGATTCGTACCCGGATTTTACAGGATCGGAATCGGCACCCAAGTATGTAAAATATCTAAAAAAATAAATAAATAAAATTTAGAGGTGAAATAATATAAAACGATAGTGCATACTTGTGTATATACATCGATAAAATATTTTAATAACCCCTTTTGCATTTAAAAATTGTGACATGTTTTATTAAATATAATTAAATTACTCTCACTTAATTTCATATGATCCGTTTAGTAATGATTAATGCATAAAGTATAAAGTATTTTTTTTTAGGTGGGAATGTATTATTTTATTTAAACTTCAGAAATTTATTTTAATTTAAATTGATATATTTATATTACTTAAACACTTAATTCAAATGTAATTTAACAGTGCTGTAGCATTTATTTCATTAGTTCAACATTTAAAAATAAAAATATTAAATAATTTTATATTATTGTGCAACATAATATCTTTGCACATTTTTCAAACATAAATAAATGTTTATATTTTGCTAACATTTTACAATATGGAGACCTCCACCCAACTGCAGATATCTGCCCATGTTAAAGTACTGGGGACATTCCCCTACATTTTAATCAATGGAAATCTCTGTCCCTACTGCAAACAGAGCCGTGTATCATTTAAAGGCCAGTGAATATAAGAAGAAGATAAAAGTAGCCGAATCACAATACTATATTCATAGTATCATTGAGGAACTACTGTTCATAAGAGGAACACTTTTACACAATGAAGAAGTGCCAGTGCCTGACAATCTATCTAAGAACAACTCTTGTTCATAAATATTTTGTGAGGAATTAGAATCCTATTTTCACCAACAGACTCTCAAATATTAGGTATACTATCATGTCCGAAACTTTCTTAACACCTGGTTCAGATGACTTTTCATCTATGGCAAGCTCAGTAAGTTATCCTTCGACTGATTTTCTTCCTATTACCAAAGAAGGTCCGAGCGTGACAATTAGACAGAGTTGGCCTTCTAGCTCCCCATTCGATTTTGAACCAGCAATAAGCTCTGCAATCTTAGCCTTTGTAAGAAATTGGGTGGTCAGTTAAGAGGGGTGCCTACTCACCTTAAGCAACAAACTCAGTCCTTTTCAAGGTGAGCCACTATAATCACTAAATTAGCTTGAGCTCACCCACCGTCCTGAAGAACCAGAACCTTATGGGCCTGGCGGCGCAGGGTACGCCTTAATCTCCTAGGTTCTCCTGCTCAGCTACACAGAGACACGGGAACACTCTGTCGGCGTAAAAGATCAGATTTTATTAGCTGCAGCTAGTACAGTTGTCCTAGAAGTACACACGGTATGTTCTCAGGAGACTGCCCCTTCACTCCGTGGCGCACAATCTTATATAGTACATAGGTGGCATATACATTAACCAGGAACACACCTAAAACATATAAAAAGAGCCAATGAGAAAGGTTGAAAAACAGAACGGAACCAATAAGAAAGGTTCGAAAACAAAGTATCAAGTAACTCGAAGAGACCTGTCCTCCAACTGTGTTTGTCACCCCTCCCAACAAGTTAATTAATCAAAGGGTTTGTAACTGACTTGCAGGTGGCGAGACATGGTTGTATGTTTTAGAGGACAGTTGTGAAACGAGAGAATACTAGCAGAGGACAGTGAAGGCCAGATGATAAGATAAAGTCAGAAGAGAATAGTGTGAACCAACGGATAGTTGAGACAGGGATTGGGAAAACCAGACGGGGATTAGTGTACTCGGCCAGTCCTAACACCAGCTTTGTAAATAGAGGCAGAAGGCTTATTTTGACACGAAGCTGCAGGAAAAGCATAAAAGACCTCGTTCATCGTACTGCCATGAGTGAGGGCAACACAAAATTGCAGCGGAGCACAAAATGGCTGGTCGATTCGATCGTGATCGCAAATCGAAGTTCCTCAGACCCTCCTTTTGCCAGAACTCAGGCAAGATACATAGACTCACGTTAATCTGAGTCAATGTCGATGGCCATGAGGTCATCGAGCTGTTGCTGTACCATCATTCTAATATTCTCTGTTACTTGTGATTTAGGTTTAGGGATGCACATAGTAGCACAAAGGTCGCAGACGATGGGACCACAGCGTATACAAAGGCAAGAAGAGAAAATGATGGCTAAAACTACTCCAAGGAATGTCAATACCTTCCAACCCCATTTGGACAATCTCCTTTGTCCTGATGAATCGACTCAGAGATTATGTGTAACTTGGAGATAGCTTGGTATACTGTCGGAGCGTCATCAGGTATGAAAATACAGCAACTTGACCCGATCAATTTGCACACTCCACCACGGTCCGCAAAAACAAAGTCTAAGGCAACTCGGTTTTGTAAAATCATAAGACGATTCGCCTGTAGTTCTGCTGTAATATTACTTAAGGCTCCTACAGTGATGTCTATAGTGGTTTCTACGACACAAACCAGTTTCCTTATATTTCTGCTGTTGGCCATTGGACCCCAAAAAGGAAGAAATCCTTTGAGGAAATCACCTTCCTCTTGTCCTGCTGTGTCTTTGGAATCAATAATTCTTCTGCCATATCGATTTCGATGATGATTTGCAGAAGCAGTGTATGTTGGGGGAAGGAGAAAAGCAATATAACAGATACCAGAGAAATCAGTTGGTAACCACGTGTAAGCCCTATCGTGGCAGATAAAATACGTGCCTTGAGATGGTACTAGAGGCGGCGAGTTTTGAGAGGAGTAGACGTATGTGTGGGAACAGTTGTTTCTTTGTACGGTGTCAGTAGACCGACTATTTATTTGCAGACAGAAATTTCCCTGATGGGGAATAGTCCAAATCGGTGAAGATTTTCCTCGTTTAACCTTATCACTAAGGCTAGTGACATAATGAGTGACGTTCCAGTTAGTGTACGCTTTTCTTTCGTCAATGGAAATTTTACTATTTTCCATTATTTTAGCCATAGCTACCATTCCCTTTATCAATGAACTATGGCTGAAATCTGGACCACCAATATATGAACTAACGGATTGTCTGAATTTGCTTTGATAGGCATTGGAGAAAATAGCAAAATAAGCCCAAGCAGAACCCTCATAAGAGAACAGGAGAACCAAATATGGCATTCCTTTTTCTGTGGTATGTGGCATAAGTCCACACACCCAACAGTCAGATGTATTGATCACTAATTGGTGTTGATGTAGTATCTGGACAAATGAATTGTTGTAATATTCGGTTCTTCTAATGAGTTCATGCTGAGGAAGAGTATGAAATAGATGTGGAGAGACAGTAGAGGAAGAAGAGATAGAAGTAGGGACAACCTTTTGCTGCATAGCATAAACAATCCAACGTATACATGCCAATAAAATACACAAAAATATAATAATACACAAGGTTATACTAAAACGACTGTACATTAATCTACAGAATTCTTTCTTCATTATATCCTTTCTCTCTCTTTTGCCTAATGTAGTTTCCATCCTTCTAAATGGGTGCTCACGGCAATCTTCCTCAATCACTTAGTTACGATTGTCTGCTGTCCTAAGACACTGCAAGTCCTGCAGGCCTATGGCCTCTACTCAGGTCGCAACGAAGACTCCTACCGTGACCCTGCAACCGGGATAGAAAACTACATAAGAGAGAAAATTCTAAGTGTCCTTTACTCTAGGTCTTAGATTATAACGTTCTTTGTCAGGTGCAGTTTGGTCTCGGAACAATGTTTGTGGATTTGTCGTATTCAAGCGACGATGTGGTGTTATTGCTTCTTGAAGAATGTCGTCGTCCTCTTTCTCAGACAATGTTCCATTCAGGCGTGCATCGCTAAATGGTACAAATTGTGGAACCTTTTCACTCTCAGAGTCTTTAATACCCATACGGACCCACTGATCAAAGGGCAGTGGCAAAGGCACTTTCTTACAATGCACGCCGTGAGTCCAATTTTTCTTTCCTTCGACTTCTACTGCTGTTCTCGTGGTGAGCAAAACCTGCCGAGGTTTCTTCCAACAAGGCTCCAAATTTTTCGTCCTCTGGAAATTCTTCACGCACACCCCAGTCACCTGGTTGGATGGAATGACCTGGGTCTGTGGAAGCCTCTGGCAAAGCACTTTGAACCTGTTGATGGAGAACACGTAATTTAGTCGTAAGGTCATGCAAGTAATCAATCAACATTGGATATGGCAAGTCTGAGTATTTCTTAGGGTGAGGGACTCCCCATATATTAGCTGGGCACCCAAAAACCACTTCATAAGGGCTAAGTCCCAAACAAGAGTGTACTGCAGTTCTGGTGGATAGAAGAGCCAATGGTAAAGCATCGGGCCAATTAAGTCCTGTACTAGCTTGCACTTTTGCTAGTTTAAGTTTCAACGTTCCGTTGTAGCATTCTACTAAACCCGCTGACTGTGGATGGTGTGCCGCATGGAACTTTTGTTTGATACCAAGACCTGCACAAACCTTTTGCATGACTTGGCTCACAAATTCGCTCCCATTGTCACTCCAGACAATGCTCGGCAAACCAAATCTGGGGAAAAATACTTTTAGTAGAATTTTAGCAGTTGATAGGGCTGTATTGTCTTTTAGAGGGTATGCTTCTATCCACCTAGAAAAGGCACATACTACCACCAAAACATATATAAGGTTGTTGCATCGCTCCATATGAATGTAATGGATCTGCAACACCTCAAATGGATATGTCGGAGGAGCAAAGTGACCTGCTGGAGTTGGGGTTCCCTTTCCTGGATTGTACATCAAACAAATAATACAATGTTTCACTACATTGTCTGCACACTTTGGTATTCCTTCATTTTGCCACACTGGAGCCAAAAGCTTGCATATTCCCTTTGCACTTAAATGGGCTGGACCATGCGCCATAGTAACTACTGGTAGTACATAGGCATCTGGTAACAGCCAACGTTGATGTTCAGATAATTCCACCCAACAACCCATCTCATCTAACATTCCTGTACTTTCTTTCCACTTTTTCAATTCTTTCTCTGTAACCTCTTCCTGAATCGACCTTACACTTTCCACTGTATCCTCATACATTCCTTTCTCTCTGACCCAAATCGCAGGACCCGCAATATACATTCGACTTGTAGCATCTCTCGCTGTCTTTTTGGCTACTTCATCTGCAAATACATTCCCTCGACCAACATCAACTGTAATTTTCTTGTGTGCCCTACGCTTCACAATTGCTATCTGAGCAGGCAAAGCAAGTGACCCAAGAAGATCAGTCAGCAACTGACCATGTTGTATTTTAGTGCCATGTGAAGTAAGTAATCCCCTTTCTTTCCAGAGACGCCCAAAATTGAACGCTACACCAAACGCGTATTGGCTGTCAGTATACACGTTCACTCTTTTTCCCTTCGACAACACACACGCTCTAGTCAAAGCTATTAGTTCTGCTGCTTGAGCTGAATTGTGTCTAATACGTGCTGTTTCCACAACTGTATGTAAAGTAGTAACAGCATAGGCTGAAACTGTATCTCCATTAGAAAGTTTGAAACAAGAACCATCTACCCATAGAATTCCATCCAGATTTTCTAGCGGAGTATCTTTCAAGTCTATTCTTCGCTTTGTCTCTTCCTCAGTAAGGAGGAAACAATCATGTTGGTTTTGAACATCTTCATCTACTGGAAGAGGCAACAAAGTAGCTGGATTTAAAGTGTTACATCGTTTGATGTGTACGTGACTAGCCAAAAGCGTCAGCTCATATCCAGACAGACGAGCACTCGTAAGATGCTGCGTTTTCGTCCTGTTTAGCAAAGTATCCACTGCATGTGGCACCATAACAATAAGTGTGTTATCTAACACCACTCCAGCAGACTGTCAAATAGAAATTGCTGCGGCTGCTGTCGCTTTAAAACAACTAGGCAATGCTTTAGCTACTGGGTCTAACGTATCTGAAAAATATGCACATGGTCGCTGTTTGTCTCCAAAACGCTGCGTTAAAACCGACAATGCACAACCCTCTCTCTCATGGATATACAGCGTGAAAGGGTTGCTGTAATCGGGAGTACCCAATACAGGAGCAGAACATGGAGCAACACGTAAGTCTGTGAAACTCTTCTGACATTCGTCAGTCCATGGAAGGGGCTGAGGAGTAAGTGCCAACAAAGGTTTGGCCAATAGAGAGAAGTTAGGGATCCACTGCCTACAATAGGAAGTAATACCTAGGAAGGCACGTACCTCTCTTTGTGTGGATGGCACAGACATTTGTGCAATAGCTTGGATGCGTTCTGGGGTTAACCGCCGTCCCTCATTTGATAGGAGATGACCCAAATAGGTAACCTCTCGACGAACATATTGTAGTTTGGAAGGTGAGATGATTCAGATCAAACAAGTGATGTAACAATGCAACAGTCACATTTTTGCAAATATCTTTTGAATCAGCAGCGATCAACAAGTCATCCATGTACTGTATAAGAGCAGCACCAGACGGCAAATGAAAAGTATCAAGATGACATTTTAAAGCTTGGCTGTAAATAGAGGGACTTTCTGAACTGGGGTGGCAGAGTGGGCTAAAGAACGGTGAAGGATTAAACCCAGATCAGTTGACTGGGGGTGAGTGCTTGCAATGTTCAACACTCCGTCCATCATTTCCTTTGGTTTTTGGACTTTCACAATAGCCTTGTGGTGCGCGCTTAAACCGGAAGCTTCGGCCTCCAAGAGAGAAACCAAAAATATCTCTACTCTCTTCGGCAATGGAATACTAAAAAAGGCATTCTTTAGATCGATAACAGAAAACCAAGTCGCTGTGGAAGGTATCATTGTCAACAGAGCAGTGATATCCGAGACCACCGGAAATTGTGGTACAACAATTTTGTTTACCTCCCGAAGATCAATTACGAAACGATATACAGAAGGCTGAGAAGGATCAGTGCGTTTAAGAACAGGAAGAATAGGACTATTGCATATGTTTCCTCTCGTTTCCTCAACCACACCCTTCTGAATCAAATCATGAATGATTTCCAAAAGCGCTTTTTCACCTTCAGTAGAAATTCTATACTGTGGAATACGTGGCAATTCAGCATTAGGCTTAAGAGTGACAACATAAGATGGAATCTCAAGACAACCCACATCATTCGGACCCGTGGCCCAAAGCGTTGCAGGAAGAGAAAGCAATTCAGGTGGAAATTGATCTTTAGACAAATACATTGGCGAAATCAGTTTCTGTCCTAAAGTAAGATACACACCAGAAGGAGAACAAGATATCGTTGCATGTATTCTCTTCAATAAATCCAAGCCCAACAGGTTCTCACCACAACCATTCGTCAAGAGAAGCGGAGCTTCCAGATCATAAGGGCCAATTGAAATAGGCAAAGGGCAAGAAACTGGATTACGAACAGGGGCGCCAGAAAAACCTACGGATACATTCGTTAAGCCAGACAAAGGTGCCCCAGGGAGACTAGAATGAATGATAGAACTTCTCATCGCACCAGTATCTAAAAGAAATGGCTCTGAAACACCGATTGTAGTAACATTGACATAAGGTCCATTCTGGTCTACTGGAATCGACATAACTCCCTTACTTTGTCCATGGCTGTCCTAGTTAGCATGAAGACTTTCATTCCCGTCTTCAACATAACAATCCTCATTGTAGTACTGCGTAGACCTAACATTCTGCTGATCAAAATAATTAACGGAATTAGGAGGAGGAAGGGAACGCTGTTCTTGAGTCAACACACCTTGACCTCTACCTCTGTTTGCTGACTGGAGGCCAGCTCGACCTCGTCGAGCAGATAGTGTCCCATTTCGCCGCAATAAAACCGGACAACTATTCTTGAAATGACCTTCCTGTCTACAATAGGCACATTGATTAGGACCTAACAAAGGTCGCGGAATATATGGCTCAGGCTTTTGATACAACCTATGAAACTGCGGAGGCTGTTGAAACAGAGGCTAAGCATAACGAGGAGGATAAACCTGTTGCAAGAGAACCTTCGTTTTCAATTCTTTCATCTTTTTCTCTTGCTTTTCCTTTTCTTCTTTATCTCTGTTTTCATAATATTGAGCAGTAGCCAATATCTGGGCTGAAGAAGAAACGGCCCATGAACTTTCAGGGTCTTTCAACTTATGCGACAGCTCGGGAACCAAATTAAATACGAACTTATCTACAAATAACCGCTGTCCACCCTCCGTAGTCATATCTTGACCACTGTGATCAACAAATGTCTCCTCTAAACGAGTAAAGAAATCAGAGACACTTTCATCTTTCTTTTGTTTGCATGCCGCTAGTTTATCCCAGTTCTCAAGGCAGGCATCATTGTTTTCATTAATGTAATAATCCTACCAGGGAGTTCTGAAATCAAAGCGTCAGGCTTCGCACCACCCACTTGGTTTCTATCTTCGGCAATTATAGCATCCCAGTCTCCACCTAATTCTTGGGCATGATTCTCTTTACGAATCCTAGCCCATAATGCTTGTGGAACGACATTCCCCATCAACATATCAATATCTGCTAAATTCATGATGCAGGCTTCAACAGTTTGTGACAACTCTTTATAATAACCCGCAGGGTTCTTACGAGGATCCGGTAAAGACTGTTTAAGAGCTAAAACTTCAGATTTTTTCCAGGGAACATGTACCCATATACGCTGGAAGTGAGCAGGAATAGGTTGATTAGCACCTGCTGCTGGAACCACTTCTCTCCAAACCGGAGGAACCTCTCTCATTGGATAATTTTTCAGTGTTAACCTAACTGAAGGATCGGAATCTAGAAAAGTCTGTGAGGTAAATAAGGTTCTGAAGGAAACAAGTGTCTTTACAGCGTCCTCAACCTTAGAAGCCACAATGAGACCTTTATCAAAATCAGCCTGAATGTTTAACAGACCCTGAGGAACCGAACCCAAATCCATATCTTCCCATCCTTTAATAAGAGTATCACACATAGCATTAAAAACATATCTCTGCGTAGGCGCATTCCACTGTGAGAAGGTAGGCATAATATCGAGCACACTATACCGAGGACCCTTTTCAATCCATTTACGAGCAAGAGAGTCCAACCTTTCTCGTTCTTCAGAATCTGGGAACTGACTACGAGACTGTCTTCGAGCCGGAGATACATTTAACGCCTCAAAGAAAGGTGATAAAATACCAGTGACAGTGTCTGTGAGTCGCTTACGCACAGACGGAGAATTGGACATAAGGATAGGGGACAAGGTATTAGGCGAACTAACAGAAGGAGAACCAGTAACAACAGGAGAAGCAGAAGGCGAAGGAGATCGATCTTCAGGAGATGGGGGCAAGGAAGTAGAAGTTGAAGGCAAAACAGGTAAAGGCAATACTGGAAGGAGCAAATTCGGAAGAGCCGGAAAAGGCGGAGGTACTACTGGCGGCTGAACAGGCTGTAAGAACTGGGGTGCATTAGCACCTTGTGCATAGGGCGGAGGCAATCTCAATAGATGAGACATCAAGGAATCCTCCTCTAAATCCTTTCTTTTATCAGAGGGGGAAGCTGGCAACATTGGATAGCATTTATCTATCGCCATACGATGCTGTCTTTATGAAATTTCCATCGCATTACTAATTTCATCATCTTGGAATTGTATAATTGTCATGCTTTCCTATCTCCTTTTGCTTGCTTTATTTCTCTCTGTTTGGCTTCCTTACGCCAAAGGCGGAAAGAGTCAAACAGTGCCGGCCGGGCTTTTCTTTTAAATAAAACTGCTTCCAAATTATCTAGCACATCAGGCTCGAAACTACCATTTTCTGGCCATTTTAAAACACCATCTTTCTTTGTGTATCGGGTCCAAGTCTCGTTAAAGGCAATGGGGCCAACACCATGTTTATAATAGAGCTCATATGTGGGAGTTCCAACCGAAGGAATCGGACAAGAATCCTCAAGCCGGGAATCCCTATTACAACCAAAGCAACAAAGCTTTCCAAACTTAGTCAGACCAGGCATCTCGTGATGTCTCCAGACTGTTCACAAACTTCAAGGGTGTAAACTCGTTACTCAGCACAAATGCACTTACCCCTCGGCTTTGGCTATTGCAATAGTCAAATCTAAAGACCTAGGGACAAAACAAAGAACCAAAATTGTGGGAGCGACCCACCCAAAATACTTAACTATGGACTAAGGACGTCTTCTTACGCCAACAGAGGCCCGTCTATCGTCTCACCTTACCATACATCACCAAAAGAAGGGCGCAAAGGCAGGGCGGCAGTCAGGGCAGCAGTCGTCAGTAGCCGCCAGGAAGGAGTAACCACGCTGCAAAAGACCTTCGGACCACTTCGACATACAGGGGTCGCTTGACGTGGCTCGCGATTCCTCCAGAATTTTCTTGCGGGGTTCCTCACGACCTTCAGGCAGAACCACTACCTCTGAAGCTGCCCCACGTTGGGCGCCAGTTGAAGAACCAGAACCTTATGGGCCTGGCGGCGCAGGGTACGCCTTAATCTCCAAGGTTCTCCTGTTCAGCTACACAGAGACACAGGAACACTCTGTCGGCGTAAAAGATCAGATTTTCTTAGCTGCAGCTAGTACAGTTGTCCTAGAAGTACACACGGTATGTTCTCAGGAGACTGCCACTTCACTCCGTGGCGCACAATCTTATATAGTACATAGGTGGCATATACATTAACCAGGAACACACCTAAAACATATAAAAAGAGCAAATAAGAAAGGTTGAAAAACAGAACGGAACCAATAAGAAAGGTTTGAAAACAAAGTATCCAGTAACTCGAAGAGACCTCTCCTCCAACTGTGTTTGTCACCCCTCCCCACAAGTTAATTAATCAACGGGTTTGTAACTGACTTGCAGGTGGCGAGACATGGTTGTATGTTTTAGAGGACAGTTGTGAAACGAGAGAATACTAGCAGAGGACAGTGAAGGCCAGATGATAAGATAAAGTCAGAAGAGAATAGTGTGAACCAACGGATAGTTGAGACAGGGATTGGGAAAACCAGACAGGGATTAGTGAACTCGGCCAGTCCTAACACCAGCTTTGCAAATGGAGGCAGAAGGCTTATTTTGACGTGAAGCTGCAGGAAAAGCAGAAAAGACCTCGTTCGTCGTGCTGCCTGAGTGAGGGCAACACAAAATGGCGGCGGAGCACAAAATGGCGGGTCGATTCGATCGTGATCGCAAATCGAAGTTCCTCAGTCCTGTAGCAATGGCATAGTACAGAGAGGCTTAACTTAGAGACAATGAGTGAAGTATTTATTGAGCACCAAAACCGTAAAAAAGTCAAAACACAACATAACAAAAAATTCAACCCAATTTAGAAAAATAGATTACATTTCAATAAATATACAACATCAAAACAACAGAAATCCCAAAATGGAACTGGAGATATGAATTTTAAAGTTTTAAATAAAAATAGTGCCAAAAAGCATTAAGCGCCAACAACGGTCTTCTGGTTGCTTTAGACCAGTATCTAGTTTGAGGTGGCTGCAATGGAGCGCGGGTCAAGTACAGAAACCAGGTTCGACCCGGATAGAAGTGTTACCTTGGTCTCAAATTGGAAGTCCAAAATCAGCGGGGCAAGGCAGCAGGCTGTAGCTATGGGGGGCTCCACAAGTCAGATAGCCATTGGATGAAGTCTTGGTGAAGCTTTTGGTTTTAGGCATAAATGCCCCAAGAGGGAGAAATTCAAATTTTGCATCCATTATAGGTATCTTGCAGGTCCGATTCTTTTGACAAAATGAGCAACCCCTCCTCTGTGGTCACTTAGAGGCAGTTCTTGGAGCGGTTCTGTCCTCACTGCAATTGGAGCCTGGCTAACTGGAGTAACAAAGGACAGACCTAGTCCAGGTGTCATCTGACATCTACCTATCACAGGAGAGACCCATTTCAAGTAGAATAATTTCCTAGCCCTTGCTCAAATAGTCGTCTTGCCTGAGGAATAGAAAACATCTCCCTACACCCAGGTCTTGGTATCTGCTCTGGAAGTAGTGTTCACACCTCATTCAGGTCTTGAGTACTCAGAGGGCTCCAGAGGCTATAGGCAGGGAAAAGGTAACTTTGTAAAAGTTATAACCTGTTAGAAATTAAGCCTGGGTGGTAAATTTTGTTCTGCTCGTGGAATTTGCGATATTTTGACATTTTCGCGTTCCGCGGAAAGCGCGAAAATGTCAAAACTTTTGCAACCTGTCACGAAACTGAAGTTTTTTTCTTGTTTGCGCTTTAAAAATGCCTTCTCGCGTGCGCGGTTGCGACTTACTGGGTCCCTGCATTCGCCACCGAGTTTTCCTATCCGTTCGCGCGCGCCACAAGATGTTGGATTGTTGGTAGCTGGTCGCGCTATCCCGCGAGAGTTTGCGATCGCGAACACGTCATTGCAATCGCGTACAGGAAATAAGCATCGCGAGCAAGATGGCCGCACCCATTAGTGACTGCATGGGCAAGTTGGAGATATATTTCCCCGCGAGCACGCAAAAACACATCGCGAACGGGTGGGAAAAGCAATCTCCGCATCTTCGCGAAAGATCCGCATGCTCGCGGAGATTTTGCGCAATTTCGCGATAATTTGCGAAAGTCAATTTCGCAAATTCTCTTCACTGGTGAATTGGACATTTAATAATAATAACAATACATAATAATACAAAGAATACAGAGATTACCTGTCTATGTGTTTCCTAGCCAAATATTGTATTATTAAATGTAATATTGCATCCTAGTGTTTCTCTATTGACAGCCAGATGTGCTACAGTGAAAATAGCTATTAGGTGCTAGTCACTCTAAGGATATGGATAATATTGCATTTTTACATATACTTTTAAACTCCATGCACCCTGCCTTATGGGCTATAATGCCTACTTAGTGGTGACTTATTCATATTTAAAAGTTCACTAACTGCTTTAGTTAGGCTACAATGGTAGGCCTGAAACTATGTATGCTCTGCCACTACAGAGGAGGATACAATAGGTGCTGCAGTCCACTGGTTACATTTTTGGGTACACTTTATACCCTCACTTGTAATAGTGCACTTTACATATACATGTAGCTTAACATATTCTGATCAATCAACCAATCAATCAATCAATCAGGATTTATAAAGCACAGCTAATCACCCAATAGAGTATCCAGGTGCTTGCAGGTCCCGGAGGCTTATTCGAAGAGCCAGGTTTTGAGAGCCATTTGGAATTATGGAAATGAGGTGATGATCTGGAGGTGCGTGGAGAGGCTGTTCCAGGCTCTGCTGCGAGGTGGGAGAAGGAGCGTCCTCCACTTCTCCTTTGGTAGATGCGGGGAGTATGGGCAAGTGAAAAGGAGGTAGAGTGTAGTCTTCTCAATGGTAGATGGAAGTTCAGGCGTGGTTAATGCAGGCAGGTCCTTGGTTGTGTAAAGCCTATGTGAGTGGGTCAGCAGCTTGAATTGGCATCTCTTCTGTACGAGTAGCCAGTGGAGTTTCCTGAGGTGGGGTGTGATGTAGGTTCATTGGGGAAGGCAGAGGATGAGTCTGGCTACAGTGTTCTATTTGGTCTGAAGTATCTGTAGAAGGTTTGTGGCAATTCCTACATGGAGTGCATTGCCATAGGCTACTTGGCTGGTGATGAGGGCTTGTGTCACAGTGCTTCTTGTGTGCAGGGGTAGCCACTTAAATATCTTACATAGCATGCACAAAGTGAGGAAGCAGGCAGAGGAGACTGCATTGATATATAATTTTATGATGATCTTGTTGTCAAAGATGATTGCGAGGTTTCTGGCGTGGTTGAGGGTAGTGGGTGCATATCCTTGGTCTGATGGCCACCAGGAGTCGTTCCATGTGTTGCTGTTGTTGCCAAAGATCAGTACTTCTGTCTTGTCTGTGTTCAGCTGCAGGCAGTTGATCTTCATCCAGTCAGTGATGTTTGTTATGCATCTGTGTAAGTTGGTTCTGGTGGTGGTGGGGTCATCGGTGAGCGAGAGGATGAGTTGGGTGTCGTCTGATGGATGGATATCTACGCCATTGTAGCTGTGAGCCAGAACCCCACATCCGGAGGTCCCATATCGGCGAAATAAATTTGTTAACACATATCAGGCTTGAAAACTATCCATCCTACATCACCACATTGAACTCTAATAATTCTCTGTATAGAAGATGAACTAATCCGTATATCGTGCATCATCACGACAGTCAGTTATCGCAAGCATTATTTCTACAATTAATCCTCCAACCAATCATTTCAATAAAGAACGTAGAAACTGAAACATCAAGACAGTTTTGGCCCCCCTTATGCAACATCCAGACTTATCTCCTGACGTATATTAAGAAGATTAAGCGTGGATCACATATCAAGTACTGAATCACTTGACAGACTCTGGTAGTTACCTGGTCGCCATATATATATATCGGTTTTAGATTCTACATATGTTCCAGCTGTGGCCCTCTTCCTGACGAAGGCACCCCAGTGTGCCGAAATGCGCGTAGAAACACCACCAGTCATTCGAATTTGTGCCACATTGTTTTGTTTGAACTTTTTTATAATATTTCTGTGTCAATTTATTACTGCACAAACTGTCATCATAACACATTTTTAATCTTTATTGCTTTGTTTGAATGAGAGTGAGATTGATGGCCATGAATGTGAGAGTATGAATATCTTAGGTTATTTTTGGTAAAAATATTTAAATAAATAATCATCTGTACTTTTGATAAATACCTCTGTCGCCTTGGTTCATTCTGTTCTCTATTGTCTTATTATCAATTCTATTGTTATTTATGGTCGGCTGCCTTAAATATGTACATTGATTTCCTACAGCCCTCTAGGTAAGGAATTATCAATCATATCTAAAATTCAGCCAAGCAATCTCTATTTTATGCACTTTAAAGCCAAAATCCCTTCCACCATACAACCTGGTCTGAAGTCTCTGTAGACGGTTTGTGGCCATTCCTACATAGAGTTCATTGCCGTAGGCCACTTGGCTACTGATCCAAGCTGAGAGAGAAACTAGTCCTTAACTAAGTGTAATGTTCCATAGAATAACATGTCATCTTGGAATCCTTTCCAAGCTAGTCTCTGAGCTGGAAAAAGCACCAACCTGCTGGTGCTCTCTGCAGTTCGCAGTATTTGTAGATTGATGGACAATGGAGTGATTGCATCTTTGGTCCTTCTGGACCTATAGGTCACATTTGACACTACTGACCATTCTAATATGATCGCCAGTCTAAAGGAAATTGGCATCTTAGCCTTTAACTCGTTGTACCCCTACTTAACTGACTAGTAGTAAGTGGTGGTTCTTCCTCCATATGAGTCCAAACCCAGAGATCTCAATTGTGATGTCCCTCTGGTCTCTAAATCCCACCCTTACTATTTAACATTCACATGTCCCAATTTCTAACTGGGGTTGGATCAAAGTTCTGTACATGTACAGATAACATGCAACTGACCTTCGGTTTTGATCCTATTTCTTACTGAAAAATTGGCATGCTGGTGGATGTTTCAGAATTTCCTTAGGGTAAGCACATCTAAGATTGATCTTCTGATTGTACCAGATGGAGTAATAAACTCCTGATGCTCACAATGCAGCATAGGTTTCATTCAAATCTGACACCCTCATAAAAGTGCAATTGTCAACACCTGCTTTTATTACTTAAAAACATTTGCAATATCCTACCCTTTTCCTCTTGTTCTGATGGATAGATGTGATGGAGCAGGTAAAGCAACATTTTGTAAACCTTCTCTATTTTTCATGAAAATACTAATTACGTAATCAAGTTATATTTTAATTTGAAATAATTGTGTGCTGTGTTACACTAACCAACAACATGCATTTTTGGTAAACACAAATTACAGGCGGGACTCAGTGCTATTTGCATGGCAGAATAACTTAATGACTAAATATGGTATGCATATTAACAGTAGGAGATGTGGTATTAGAAAATTGCATGATTTATGTTGCTTTGGTGACGTTTTGCGTTCCTGTAAAGACCGAATGGTGAGTAGTATTGCTTTAAATGTCGCTATAAGCTAGGAAAATACTAATACATAAAGGGATTAGTGTGGGTTTTAACAGTAGAATCTTCATTTCCGCATATTAATTATTCTTTGTGTTTGTTTTGCTTAAGTTGGCATTCGGGTCTACCAAGCCATGAAATTCAAAATGGAGTTCAGAAGTGGCCACTGTCTTGTGAGCGCGAAGTCTTCTGCGCAGACTCAGATGTCTCCGAAGATCTCCAGGCATCCTCAAATTCAGAGCACAGTGTTCCTGGTCAAGGACAGGAACATGGAGGACTGCCAAACTTCAGTCAGTGAAAATTACTACAGGGAACAATAGTCACACATAACCAAGATTCAACAATGTTGCATGGGTATGACATAGACTGAAGAAGTGACCCAGCAACTTCTATGAGTCAGTGGGAAACTGGACCAAAATTGCAAAATTCGCCAAATGGACCAATCACATGCTCTTGTAGTCTAAGAAATGTTTCATGTTACCCAGAAATGTATTATAAAAAGGATAGTAGAATAGAGAGGAAATATATAGCAGCAGCAGATCATATCCGGAGGGGAGTGCGTTCCGTGATCGATTCGCTTGCGCGATTACTTGGTCCTTTGGAGATCCTTGAGACTGTGTGGTGCTGAGCAAAGAACTTTTCCCGGACTTTTGAGTCTTGGCCTGCTTCCGATTGAGACGATTGAGCAAAGATTTTGGGTTATGCAGAGCCAATCGAATTAGAAAATAACCCTAATAACCCTAATAGCAAGAATAGATAAATAAAAATGTCATGTCAATTTGTGTTGATTTATTAAAATTGGAACTTTGATTGACTGAAATGCCAAATTTTGAAACTAGAAGCAATTAATTAGATAAACTAAAGATTGATTAACTGAGAATGAGTTTGTGGTTTCTTTAAATAGGGCATCGAATAAGAATTCCGAAGCTTTAATGTTTTTTAGCTGGTTCTAAATCACTATCAACCAGCCCAACTAATTGGTCCATTCGACCAAGTGGTGGAGGGCCTTGATGTTAAGGTTAGGATTCTATAGGTGTTGATGCATATGTGTAAAATCTTGTAACATATTTCTTTCCCTATAGGTAATAAGGTACCCCCCACATGTCCCATGGATTCATCATCCCCCTGTGTGCAGATACGAGTGTGTTCGTGTGAATGTTGGTGTTATGGGCCCCACTAATGAATGCATGTGTGAATGAATAAGTGTGGTGACGGATCTGTGACGCAGGGAGGATCTGTAAAAATTCCGCCCTTTTTCCGCTGGATCAGTTTTTCTGGTAGCAGATTGATGGTTTTATTGCATTGGTTTGGTGATTATTGCTTATAGATTTTGATTTCTGATTTATTGATTATGGATTTATGTACTAACAGTCTATGTTGAGTCGCGTTGCGTTCTATGTTGCTTCTGAAGACTTCTAGGATGTAGGAAGTTGGATGCCCTGTATGTTCACGGGGAAAACGTGTGGCAAGTGAAGTCGCACGGTGTATTGTCTTGTTGCCCTGTAGGTACACGGGGAAAACGTGTGACGATTGGAGTCACGCGACGCATTGTCTGGGTTCGAATTGGTAACATCATTGTGTGTTATCGGTAGGGATTTTCTGTGTGGAAGTGGTGTATGGATAGCGAAGGCCACCTGTGAAAATTTCGGTCTTAAGTAACAGGAGTCAATTGTGAGCTCTTATTACGCTTATCACTGGAAACATAATAGGTCTCCCCTAAGCTTGTTAGAAGGGTAAAGTAGAGGGAAGTGCTACTTTATCAACAAATGAAATAATTCTGTGGAAGGGCAGAGATAAGCGCTGCTCTCGAGAAATACAGGATTCTGTGCGAATGGACTACATTTTCCGTATGAATGTGTGTAAGTGAAATAGCATTCGGCTTTATTGTGAAACTCTGGCCTTAATTCTCAGGAGCAGTGAAGTCTCCACATGTGTTTTATCTCCAGAGAAACGGTTAGCTAATGCTTGCTAGAAGGGTAAGGTAGAGGGAAGTGCTACTTTATCGGCAAATGAAATAATTCCGTGGTAGGGCAGAGGTAAGCGCTGTTCTCGATAAATAAGGAATTCTTGTATAAAAGGTCAAAACTATTCCTTTGGTTTAGCGAAGCGGAAAATGGTGGTGTTTTTATGTCGTTACTAACAGATTTTGAGTAAAAGAGAACGTAAGAAAAGGTTTGCCGAGAAATTTTGTAAAGGAGGGGGTCAGCAGAAGCAGGAGTCGCGAGAAAAGCTGACGTCAGAAAGACCGCACTGGGATTGGCCAGCAATTGAGAGACGTAAACGCTCCGGATTGGTGTGTTAGTGTATGTCGCGCTGGGAGTGGAGAAAAGCCAGAGCGACGTGAACGCTCCGGATTGGTGCGTTAGTGTGAGTCGCGCTGGGATTGGAGAAGTACAGAAGTGACATAGATGCTCCTGATTGGTGCGTTAGTGTAAGTCGTGCTACGATTGGATAGGACCACAGAATAGTCGTAGACGAAACCTAGCGATACAGAAAAAGTAAACGATGTATTACGATTCATCAGAAAAAGAGAAAAAGTCCTGGTTTGGAAAGATTAAGAATGTATTAAAAAAGGATAAACCAATTGTGACTAGAGAGGGACAGTTGCTTCCTCCACCAAAATCGCCCGCATCCTTCATGGTTGCAAAATATGGATATCATACATGTATTTGGCTAGATAATTGGGCAAAGTATACAAAAGATGGAGTTTTAGCGTTTCCAGAACATGGTTCATTTAATTTGGCAGTATTAAGGGACTTAAGAGAAAGGATGATGAGATTAGAACCGAGACCTAGACCTACTCAGTTTGAAGCATTGACAGAATGGGAAGATGAGATGCATGAAAGAGAGCGACAGCGGAGTGGCGGAAGGTATAAATATATGTTTGGTAGACCGTGTGGACAGGAGAATCATGATGATAGAATGAAGAGATGGTGAAGTGCAAATATGGCTGATGGGATGTTCCCTATGAGAAATGCTGAAGAGACTAGTAGTAGAAAATGTACAGAGAAGGGAAACAATACAGAATTAGAATATTACAAGTATGGTGTGAATGAGTCGGAGGATAATGTACTCGAGGACATGTTTTATAAAAATCTTCCCCCGTACCAACCAAATTCTACGTTGTTGACACCGAGTGCCCCAGTGAAAGAGGCACCACAAAAATAAATAAAAGGGAAAAATAATCCCTTTAGAGAATCAGAAATTACACAACCTGGTAGAATGACAAATGAAAACTCAGCTGAATTAGCTAGAACTACTTTGGAGTTAACTGAAAAGATTAGGAAATTGACTAAAAATATGGAAGCTGTAACTGTTCCTGTAACAATAGGGCCAGTGATGCCTATTTTTGATAAGCAAAAGGATAGTAAAAATTGTTTAACCACCCCATACAACAGTAATAAGCAAGCTGAAATAGAAAAAAGAAATTCAGGAGAAAATCCATGGGGAAAAGTGGTAGCAACTTCTGGATTAAGTACTCCTAAAAATTTGACAATAAATCAGAGCATGATGAATAAAAAATTAATGACAACAGAATCAGTACCAGGATCGCCAAAAAGTCCGGAATGAGTGAGGAATGAAGTAACTTCTGTAGGTCCCACTTCTGATGAACTAAGCAAATGGTTAAAGAGTTTACAGCAAAAAGATGCTGAACCTCGACCTTTAGATGTGGCAAAATTAAAAATAACTTTAGAAAGAATTGATAGTAGGATCTATTCCCACAGAAAAATTAAAAGCATATCAGGATGAAGAACTAATGTTTCTATGTAAAAGTATAACATGGAGAGCGAGAAATTTACATGAAAGATTGGAAGAAGTGGCGAGTGAAATGGGTATCGATTTTGAAAAAATAAAGTCATTACAGAAACCATACAGAGTAGATTTTACTGAAAAAGACATTGAGAATTTGAATACCACGGGAAGAATGACACAAATTAAAGAGCTAATTGTTTTACTGAGAAAATGGGGCGATGTAGATAAATGGAAGAGCAGGTGGTTTTGGAAACGAGACGATGTAACAGATAAAACGTTAGCAGATTTCCCAGTAAGAGAAAAAGTGAAAGTGGTAACTTAGTGTCCCATGAGGGAGATTCCAGGAGGAGGCTATGTGCATGTTCCCTGGACTAGACAAGACATTTTATCATTTACAAATGACTTCCCCCGTCTTCGTGAGAAGCCAGTGGAGCGGTATAGGCAGGTAGACAGGTTTGTCAAATTATCAAAAGTACTGTGGATTGATTTGAATAGTCTTTTTGACATAATTGTGCCAGCAGATTTATGGGCAGAATATAAAATTACGATAGGTTGGCCTACGCTGGAATACCCTAGAGATCCTAAAACAGGTGCCCCTGATCCAGAGGTAATGAGCAAATACAAACATGTAGTTACCTTCTTGAAAAATAAAGTACCTCCAAAAGAAACTGATTGGGTAAAAATTGATAGAACTCATCGAGAAGTAAAAGAATCTGTACATGCCTATTATGAGAGATTGTTATTGGCTTTTAAACAATACAGTGGTGATGAAAATTTGAGTGAGAAAGATTTAAGTCATTTTGTATATTGATTTGTGAATGGATTGTGACCTGAAGTAACTGAAATGATTAAACAGCATACTGTTGATTGGCAAAATAAAAAGATAGTTGAAGTATTAAGGCATGCAAAATATTTTAGCGATGAGATTGAAGCCAAACAACGTAAGTTAAAAGAAAAAGCCATGTGGGCTCAAGTAAAAGTGGCAGAAAGACAAGAAGCCGAACTTATTGAACAGGCAAATGGCATGAGCAATATGAAACAAAAACCCAATATTGGGAAAGGAAAAGGACAGATTAGTATAGAGGAAGCCAAAAAGAAGTGACCATGTCACAACTGCGGAAAGATAGGGCATTGGAAATCTGAGTGTAAATTACCCCCAAGTGTTAAAGGCGATAATGCATCATTAAATCCACAGGTGCAGAATGAGGTGAGTTGTCAACCACAGCGACAGCAGCAGGTTGTTGCCCAACAGTGTCAGGTGCCAAAACCGCCTTTTCCACAGAGTGCAAACTCTCAGAGATACAGTAATGAGACAGGATTCTACAGCGAAGAACAGGTAACTAAACTGCTGCACGCTAGTGCTGTTTCGCAGTATTGGCTGCAACGCGATGAGAGTGAGTCAGAAGAGAGTAATTGACGGTGCCGAGGAGAGGAAGAAGAGTGCGTACTTGGCGCAACTCTGGAAGTAGACCAGACAGGCCCTTTTGTGGATGGAAAGATAAATGACGAAAACATTACTTTCGTAGTAGATACTGGTGGTACTCGTTCAACTGTTAGATCAGCTGATGTTAAAAATCTTCCTCTCTCGGATGAGACAATCCAAGTATTTGGAGTTTCAACCAGACAGATAAAAACTTATCTTACTGAACCAGTTAAGGTCAAAATAGGCAAATTTTCTGACATGCACCGTTTTGTCGTGTGCGATACCAGCCCTGTAAATTTGTGAGAACGGGACTTGTTGTGTAAGATGATTTGCACAATTTTCTGTACTCCTGATGGCATAGCCTTTGAGACTCCTGATGAGGATGTACTGGTCAAAATTACTATAGCTAATATGGAACCCGAAGTAACTGAGGCATTTGCTGTATTTGACCCAGAGGAATTGCCTCAGGAATTGAAGAGAACAGTGAAAACAGAGGTATGGGATTTCACGGGAGAAGATGTGGAATTAATGAAAAATGTAGATCCCGTAAGAATTACTGTAAAGGAAGGAGTAAGTTACCCAAATATTCCACAGTATAAATTGACACCCGAAATAATTACAGGAGTTACTCCTATAATAGACAGAATGATTGAACAAGGTATTTTGAGAGAAATAATGAGAAGCCCATGTAATTCAGCAATTATGGGTTTGAAAAAGCCTAACAGAACTTTCAGAATAGTGCAAGACCTGAGAAAAGTGAATAAAATCGTTGTATCATGTTGTCCTTCTGTGATTCTATATCAGATTCCTCATGATGCTGACTGGCACACAGTCATTGACTTGTGTCATGCTTTCTTTTCTATTCCATTGCACCCTGCTAGCCAACAGATTTTTCCGTTCCGGTTTGGCGAACGTACTTTGGCATGGTGCCGAATCCCACAGTGGTATACAGAAAGTCCATCAATATTTAATCAGATTCTGAAAAACTCCTTAGAAGATTTAAAAATGCCTGAAAGTTCGGTACTGGTCCAATATATCGATGACCTACTTGTGGCATCAAGAACTCGAGAAGCCTGTGTAGTGGATACTGTTGCGTTGCTGAATCACTTGGCAGATGGAGGACTTAAAGTATCCCCATCAAAATTGCAATTTTGTCAAAAAGAAGTACAGTATTTAGGCCATCAAATTGAAAAAGGGCTAAGAAAAGTGACTGCAGATAGAATCAGGAAAATCAAAGGAATGAGAGCCCCAATGACTCAAAGAGAGGTGAGAATGTTTCTTAGCATGGTTGGATATTGCCGTCAGTGGATTAGTAAATTTTCATTGATTGCAAAACCTCTGGTACGTTTGACAAAGAGCGATGTGAAAGACCCCATTGAGTTGAATAAAGAAGAGTTTAAGGCTTTTAAACAATTGAGAGATGGTTTGTGTGAAGCACCAGCTCTTGGCATACCTGACTATGAAAAAGAGTTTTAGCTCTATTGCAGCAAAAGAAATGGATGTGTGGTTTCCGTACTAGTACAGAAACATGGAAAATTGAGAAGACCAATTGCATATTTTTCGGCTATATTGGATCCTGTAGCTGTGGCATTGCCTGGTTGTTTGAAAGCTGTAGCAGCTACTTCTAAGAGCCTGGAACAGAGTGAAGGAATTGTGATGGGATATCCTGTGAGAGTGTTTGTGCCTCATGATGTAGCAATCCTCTTAACTAGGAGTCACACTCAGTTTATGACGCATAGCCGTCTAACTAAGTATGAGAAAGTCATTTTAGGTGCAACGAATGTGAGCCTTGTGAGGTGTCTTAATGTGGACCCTTATTATTATTATTATTATTATTATTAAAAGGCTCTTATATAGCGCATGGCTACTCGGGAGCATCCCAGCGCTTAAGACTAACCAAGCAGAGATGGATTAAAAATGAAGAGTTATTTTAACTAGTTTTTTGGAAACAGAAGAGTTTTTAATTTTTTTCGAAAGACAAGGAGGTTAGGCTCTTGGCGGAGAGGTGGGGGAAGAGCATTCCACAGCCCAGCCGCGTTGTGCGAAAACAGGCGACCTCCTGTGCGGGATCTGCTGATCCTAGGAACTGTCAGCAGATTTTGTTGGTTCGAGCGAAGATTCCTGGTAGGGTTATAAGGTCTGATCATATCATCTAGAATGGGGGGGCCACTCCCATAGAGTGTTTTATGGACCGTGCAGAGGGTCTTAAAATAGATTCGCTCCTTTATGGGGAGCCAATGCAAGGTGCCAAGTGCGGGCCTGGCTGATGTACGATGGCTAGTGCCCGTGAGTAGCCGTGCTGCGGAATTCTGGACAACCTGAAGTTGCCGGATAACCGACACGGGGGCTCCAAGATAGAGCGCATTTCCATAATCCAACCTGGATAGAACAAGGGACTGGACAATGGTTTTCTTTGCTGCCTCGGGTAACTGAGGAAGGATTTTCCGGATTGTTTTCAGCAGTCCGAAACAAGTGGCTACTGTTTTCCTTGCCTGGATCTTAAATGACAACTCTGCATCCAACCAGAAGCCGAGACTCTTTATCTCGGTCTTTGGAGTGGGTCCTGGACCCATACAGGAGGGCCAATGTATCGAGTTGTCAAATGTGGCTCGTTTTCCTAGAAGCATCAGCTCCGTTTTACCTCCATTCAATTTCAGGTGGGACAGGTCCATCCAGTTTGCTACTGCCTCCAGGCAGTGACAGAGCCTGGAGGGGGAGGATTCCAACTGATTAAGAGAAACAACTAGCTGGGTGTCGTCAGCATAGCTTACCAGTTGGATCCCAAAGGAGGCAACTACTTCTGCCAGGGGCGCCATATAAACATTAAACAGTGTGGGGCTGAGGGAGGAGCCCTGTGGCACCCCACACTGTAATGGCATTGATGGAGAGCAGCTATTTTCTGTAAAGACCTTAAAGGATCTGTCACCAAGAAAGGACTCCAACCACATGAGTGCCCTGTCTTTGACGCCCAGTTTTTTAAGACGAGACAGGAGGACACGGTGGTTCACCGTGTCGAAGGCGGCACTGAGGTCCAGGAGGATAATGGCCGCGCTGCCACCTGCGTCCAGAATCCTCCTGGAATCCTCAACCACCCTCAGCAGTGCCGTCTCCGTGCCCTGTCCTTTCCGTAACCCAGTTTGGGTTGGGTGGAGCAGGTTATGGGTCTCCAGAAAGGATGCTAGTTGTTTATTTACCCATTTCTCTGCGAGTTTACTGATGCCGGGGAGCAGGGAAATGGGACGATAATTGGAAAAGTCCTGGGGGTCGAGATGAGGCTTTTTTAACAGGGCCTTAAGCATTGCCAGTTTCCAGTCTTGGGGTACCCTTCCTAATTCAAGTGAGGTGTTAACTAGATGGATAATGTATGTACTGATGTTGGATAAGGCTAACTTTAGAATATTCATAGGGACAGGATCTAGCGGGGAGCCGCTTTTTACAGAGTTGAAAAGCGTGGGCAACAGTTCAGTACTAAGGGGGGAAAAGGAAGGGAGGCAAGGCAGAATAATATCTGTATCATCTGGCAAAGGGAGGATGGATTCTTCAAGAGGTAGAGGGGGGAGGGACAGGAGGATCTTTTGAATTCAACATTGATACCTGATGCTGAGAATGTGGAAGTCAGGGATGATGTGGATCATGACTGTTTGGAAGTGCTTGATTTTTGTACTAAGCCACAACCTGATATAAAAGATGTACCTCTGACAGAAAGTGACTATGTGATGTTTGTGGATGGGTCATGCTTGTAAACAGACAAGGGGATTTTGAGTGCAGCTTATGCAGAGTGTACTGTAGCAGCTGTATTGGAAGCATCTTCTCTGAAAGGAGTTAAATCAGCCCAGGTTGCTGAACTATTTGCATTAACAAGAGCATGCAAGTTGGGAAAGAATCAGAGTTACTGTGATTACTGATAGTCAGTACGGCTTTGGTGTGGTGCATGACTTTGGGCAAATTTGGTCCCAAAGAGGCTATTTGACATCGAGTGGAACTCCTATAAGGAATGCAGATGTGGTTGGCAAGTTGCTTGAGGCGATACAGCTGCCTAAGCAATTGGCAGTAGTAAAATGTGCTGCTCACTCAAAAACCGCTGATTATATATCAGCAGGGAACGAGTTTGCTAACGACATGGCACAATATTGTGCACGAAACCAGAATTCGGTGAATCGTGGTAGGGAAAAAGAAATTAATTCATGTCCCTTGCTTTTTACTAACACTGTGAATACATGGGAGGAGGTAAGGCAGTTACAAGAAGAAGCAGGAGATGAGGAAAGAAAGCAGTGGATAAAAGCAGGTTGTGCACCTCGAGAGACCGATCATGTTTGGGTTTATCGGGATGGAAGGCCAGTCATGCCCGATAGCATGGTTTCTACAATGGCACGGATGTATCATGGACAAGCACACGTAGGAAGGGATGCTATGATCAGACTTTTCAAACAGACATGGTATAATGCCAAGTTTAGACTTGTAGCTGAGAGCCTATGTCAAAGATGCCTTATATGTCAGCAGTATAATCCTGGAAGGAAAACAGTGGTGAGCCTAGGAACGATAGAACAAGAAGGAGGGCCTTTCACAAGAATGCAGATTGACTTCATTGAAATGCCCCCCTGCAATAGACTGAGATATGTTCAAGTGGTAGTTTGCCTATTTTCTTGATGGGTGGAAGCATACCCGACAAGAAGAAGTGATGGAATTACTGTTGCAAAATTACTATTGAGAGAGTTCATTCCCAGATTGGGTTTTCCAGTCACGATCGAATAAGATAGAGGAAAGCATTTTCATTATGAAATCATGAAACTGATCTGTGAAGCATTGAATGTACAACAGAAACTGCATTGTGCTTATCGCCCAGAGGCTTCTAGTGTGGTGGAACAAGTAAATGGCACCATTAAAAATAGAATGTTTAGCCACAGGATTGAAATGGCCAGATGTCTTGCCTCTAGTGTTCATGACTATTAGATCTATCCCTGATATGAATACTGGATTGAGTCCTCATGAAATAGTAATGGGGAGGGCAATGAGACATGTTTTCATTCCTGTCAACAAACTATTGCCTATATCTGATGACTTGGTGTTGGATTATTGCAAGGGGTTGGCTGATTGCATTCATTCTGTGTTTCATCAGGTTGAATCGGATGCAACCACTCTTGAAAAGAAGCCAGCTCATGATCTGAGTCCAGGTGACTGGGTGAGAGTTAAAGTACATAGAAGAAGAAATTGTCAGGTCCCACGGCGGGGTAAACCACGTCAGGTAATCTTGACCATGACGACAGCTGTGAAATGTGCAGGAGTGAAGAATTGGATTCATGCTAGTCATACCTTACAAATTCCAAATCCAGTGGATAACAGGGAAGAGGAATATTTTGAAGAATCTGATACCAGTTCCGAGTCAGATTCAGAAGAAACAAGAATAAGACAAGATCCTGAAAAGGCGGAGTTGGAATCAAGTCCAGTTATAGCACCAGAAAATCTACCATTAAGAAGGAGATTACAGATTTCTGACACTAGCTCAGAGTCAGACACTGAACAAGTACAAGTACCTGAAAGTGTAAAAGAAAACGGTGAAGAGACTGTCAAAGAAATTCTTGATAAGGAAACTCCACATGCAAAAACAAGAGAAATTCCACCTGAAAACACAGAGGTAGATGGTGAGGTACTAGATACAGAGAGAGAGGGAAAGATTGTTGCGGAAGAACCCCGAGGAGGTGTAGGGAAACAACACATCCAGGTAGGTGAAGGGACAGTTAGTAACAGGAAGATTGTGTGGAAGAAACACGAGGAGGGACAGACTTAGATAAGAAAAAGGAAGTTGCGGAAAGAAAAACTACTGTAAGTAAGAGTCAAGGTGGAACTGAATCTGAGGACAGTGACGAAGAAGTACAGGAAGGACGAGTTCTGAGAAAAAGAGCATGGAGAACTGAGAGAAGTGAAAAGGGGAAAAAAGTTGAAAAGGCCAGCAAAGGAGGAAGTTTGGCCAAGCAAGATAAAGAGATTGAGATACAGATTAATACGAGTAAAGTCATCTAGAGCTGAACAAGTGAATGATGTGTCTAGCCAAGAGAAATCAAAAGACATCGAACAGACACCGTCAGAAGGAAGAAAACAGACTAGGAAACCCAACCAGAAGTGTAAGTCACCAGAATGGTCATACGTGGCACTTCCTGAAGTACAAGAGGAAGCACACAGCCAAGGGGATCTAGGGGTGATTATACCAGAAGTGGTTGAGGAAGACGAAGAATCAGAAATCCTGAGAGTTATCTTGTCCGACATCGGGGAAGAGACAGATGTTCAGGAAATTCTGAATCATGACTGTGAGAGTAAAGTGAAAGACGATAAAATGGCAAATTGAGGAAACCAAGGTGTTCCAGAAGAAAATTTAGAAATTACCGAATAAAAGACATAACCGAAAAGAACCGAGTAGGCGCCTAGGGCCTTGGGTTTAGACAAAACTAGTTGTGTGTAGAAGAGGCTAAGTCAAAAGACACTGATCATTTTCCGAAATGGCAAACACAGAAAGTAGAAAATCTACATGTGTGTTCCTTCGAAGATGGTGCAAGGTATGTTGCTGTTGTACAGGATTACTAATGCTTCTGTGGAGTGCGTTAGCTTTGATAGTTTCATTTAAAGTATCGTTTGAAACGATAGAAGGTCATAGTGAGAATAAATCTAATGTAGAAAGGATTCATGACATCCATCCGATTAAAGAAATAGATAGAACTTACTTACATAAAGATAGGTCCATAACTGATTTTTCTAATAATGTTTTCTCAAAATTGTTGTATGAATATGTAAAAACAATGGATGTGAGAGATTGCTATGTCTGCATGCAGTTACCTGCATCAGTATCTGAGGGAGTGATGTATCATCACCTTCCAGTAACATATGGAATAACATGTAGTGTATTAGCAAGTTTGTTTTATAAAACAGGGAAACTAGAATATTATTTTTCTGATGTAGATAACATTTTTTCACAAGTACCTGTAGTTCCTGAACTGAATAGAGTAAAACCTGGTAAAGTTTTAGGTGAATTTTTCCTAGAAACTAGAGAATTAACTTTAGAATCAGTATTTAGAAATAATCTCATTTGTAGTTTGAAGAAAGAAGAAAACACTTTTCTAGATATAGCAGAAGAATGGAGAATAAGAATGCAAAAGAAGATACCTGAGGGAAAGGAAGAAAAGACAGTCTGGGACGTTGAAAGAGAAAAACATCTGAAAGGAGAAACTAGTCCAGCTATGGCTTTAGATTGGCCTCAGAAAGGGAAATTGTGTATTAGAAAAAATCAAACTGTATATGATAATTACTTCATAGGTGCAAGTGACTGCCATGATACTTATAGAATCATGGGTGGATGGGGATTTAAAGGAGGAAATTATCCGGTATTCCCTGGATTATATTTTATCTGTGGGAACAAAGCTTATTATCGATTACCGGACCATTGGCATGGCACATGTTATCTAGGCCTGGTCTTCCCAAAGATATTTCATGTGGGAAGGGGAAAAGATGGTGCACATGAGATAGGTAGACAACTAACACGTAGAATGAAGGAGAGTTGGTCAGAAATTGTAGGGGATATTTTTGGAGCATTAATACCAGCCGTTGGAATATCTCTGAATGCACACAAAATTAGAAAATTGTCTACAGTAGTGGATCGCTTATCGACAAGCACTGCCGGAGGAGTTTTTATTAGTAAATACAGAAATGGTTGCCATGCGAGCCATGGTTATGCAAAATCAACTTGCCCTTGATATTATTTTGGCCAAAGAGGGAGGAGTCTGTGGCATGCTGAAGGTTCAACATTGTTATACTTATATTCCTGACGAAAGTCAAGATTTAAAGACATACATTAAAAATATAACTGATTTGCATGAGTAGATTGTTCCATTGGAGGTTGAAGGTGTTTTGGAAAAGATTGGAAAATGGTTTTCTACTCTTAAAGACTTTTAACTAAAATTAGGTAGTATCTTTATTGGTAAAATTCTAATTCCAGTAACATGTGTGATATTTTTAGTATTAATTTTGAGACTAGGATGTTTATGTTGGAAAAGAAGAAAATTACAAAATCATATAAAAAGAGAAACTGCTAAGAAAAGAGAGAAAGGAAAGAAAGATGGAAGATATAGAATTAGAATAATGGAAAGAGAATGTATATTAAAAGACAAGAGAGGATGAAACAGAGGAAACAATCATGTGACCTAACAAAACTTAAGAGAACTGAATTCATTTCTATTATAAATGTTATCAAAATTTAAGGGAATTTGTGGTGATATTAAAAATCACCAAAGGGGGGATTGATGGAGCAGGTAAAGCAAAATTGTGTATACCTTCTCTATTTTGCATGAAAATACTAATTACGTAATCGAGTTATATTTTAATTTGAATTAACTGTGTGCTGTGTTATACTAACAACAACATGCATTTTTGGTAAACACAAATTACAGGCGGGACTCATTGCTATTTGCATGGCAGAATAACTTAATGACTAAATATGGTACGCATATTAACAGTAGGAGATGTGGTAATAGAAAATTGCATGATTTATGTTGCTTTGGTGACGTTTTGCGTTCCTGTAAGGACCGAATGGTGAGTAGTATTGCTTTAAATGTTGCTATAAGCTAGGAAAATACTAATACAAAAAGGGATTAGTGTGGGTTTTAACATTAGAATCTTCATTTCCGCATATTAATTATTCTTTGTGTTTGTTTTGCTTAAGTTGGCATTCGGGTCTACCAAGCCATGACATTCAAAATGGAGTTCAGAAGTGGCCACTGTCTTGTGAGCGCGAAGTCTTTTGCGCAGACTCAGATGTCTCCAAAGATCTCATCCTCAAATTCAGAGCACAGTGTTCCTGGTCAAGGATAGGAACATGGAGGACTGCCAAACTTCAGTCAGTGAAAATTACTACAGGGAACAATAGTCACACATAACCAAGATTCAACAATGTTGCAGGGGTATGATATAGACTGAGGAAGTGACCCAGCAACTTCTATGAGAACCCAAGTCAGTGGGAAACTGGACCAAAATTGCTAAATTCGACAAATGGACCAATCACATGCTCTCGTAGTCAAAGAAATGTTTCATGTTACCCAGAATTTTATTATAAAATGGGTAGTAGAATAGAGAGGAAATATATAGCAGCGGCAGATCATATCCGGAGGGGAGTGCGTTCTGTGATCGATTCGCTCGCGCGATTACTTGGTCCTTTGGAGATCATTGGGACTGTGTCGTGCTGAGCAAAGAACTTTTCCCGGACTTTTGAGTCTTGGCCTGCTTCCGATTGAGACGATTGAGCAAAGAATTTGGGTTATGCAGAGCCAATCGAATTAGAAAATAACCCTAATAGCAAGAATAGGTAAATATAAATGTCATGTAAATTTGTGTTGATTAATTAAAATTGGAACTTTGATTGACTGAAATGCCAAATTATGCAACTAGAAGTAATTAATTAGATAAACTAAAGATTGATTAACTGAGAATGAGTTTGTGGTTTCTTTCAATAGGGCATTGAATAAGAATTCCGAAGCTTTAATGTGTTTTAGCTAGTTCTAAATCACCATCAACCAGTCCAACTAATTGGTCCATTCGACCAAGTGGTGGAGTGCCTTGATGTTAAGGTTAGGATTCTATAGGTGTTGATGTATATATGTAAAATCTTGCAATATATTTCTTTCCCTATAGGTAATAAGGTACCCCCCTACATGTCCAGCGGATTCATCATCCCCCTGTGTGCAGATACGAGTGCGTTAGTGTGAATGTTGGTGTTATGGGCCCCACCAATGAATGCGTGTGTGAATGAATAAGTGTGGTGACAGATCTGTGACGCAGGAGAATCTGTAAAAAATTCCGCCCTTTTTCCGCTGGATCAGTTGTCATCACATTTTTGTTATCAATACTTCTATTAAGTCATGTATTGTCTTTGGAAATGCAGTTCTTTCAGCCCCAGCAAAAACTTTATATCCTCTTCAAATGATTCAAAATGCACTTGCATGCCTGTGGGCGTCAACATACTTCACCTATTCTGATGCATCTACACTGGATCCCTGTTCATCAAAGGATCATTTTTAAAGCTATAACAATTGTTCACTGTACAATCTATCAACAATCGACCAACTTCATATCTCCAAAATTCATATGGGATTAAGCCCCCTGTACCCTAAGGCCAAATTAGTTATTTCTCCCAAACATTTCCAGAACTAGATCAGTCTCTTTTGGTGACTGTTTTTTTTTTTGACTGTCAAAAATCTGGACCTCACTTCCCTTATCCATATGTGCTGAAGCTTTCCTTCAGTGGTTTAGATAGCACCTGAAATAGTTCCTGTTCCTCAGGGAAAGTAGCAACAACACCAACAAAAATGCAGGTATTTGAATGCCAAGAAAATTATTTTTATGACCGCTTTCCAAACAGATATTACAGGGGGAAAGCTAGTTTGTTGTGCAGGCTGTAAGGACTTTCTGTTGCCCACAAATCACCTGAATCCATGTAGGAGCATGAGGGGCTCTACCGGTGCACCATTCTTCATACTTCACCTGCTCACAATAATTAAAAGCGCATATGAAAAAGGCTCCAATATATGGTCGTTTTGAGAATCTGTCGTAGGAGCTATTACTGACAAGATTATTACTGTTGAAGAAGAACTGGGGTTATGCGCTACTGCTCCAAGTACGTTTAGGGACACTTACACCTGCAATCAATCCTACTGTTATCCCTGAAATTGATTAACTGACAACTGGCAACACTCATTCTGACAAGGCCACAATACACCAGTCCAGGGAATCCCGCTGTTTCCTCTGGGGTTGGTAGGGGTAAGAAAATAGAGGGCCATTTGTCTCGTAGGGTATCTACCCGGGATTGGGGTGGTTATGGTGTGCCCAATTAAACTTTGAACATCTAAATCTTTAGACTCTTAGATATACTTGGACATTTTGTTGCCAAATCTTTTGCAATGTGCAACGAGAGGCTTACTAGAATAGAAGATGTACTCTCTAAGATAAGTGTCAAATCTCACACTTCCTTATTGGCTAACATAGATTCTGCAGAACAGATGAGATCTTTATTGACTCTTATACCTGACCCACATTTACCTTTGGCTCCCTGGGTTCTGACTAGGTCTATATCGAGTGACGGGCCCTTTCTCCGATGGGCAGGTTTGGAGGGTAAGACCAGAGGTCATACAACAAAGGATTGTCATGCTGACATCTGGCGGCCAAACTGTCAGGGAGGCCGAATCTCATGTGATTGGTGGAGGAAAGACCCCTCTGTGATATACCCATAATTTACTGCCTGCAACAACCTCTTATGCTATTATTCTAGCTAACGTTTCATCTTTGAAGGTTGGGATTATGGATCATTATTCACAACTGAACAATAACGTTCTCCATTGAGTTAAAGGGGACTTTGACCACATACCTTATTTTTACATTTTCATCAATATGGTCAGAAGGGTTTCATGGTTGGGTAAGCCCCAAAAACCATTGAAGGTGAATGTGTAGTGGTGGATTCTAATAATGCATAAACTGTCAGCCAATTGTTAAGAAAACTTAAGGTCAACCAGAGAGACTCTTCTGCTGATTTGCCTCTTCCTTTGTTTGTCTATAGGAGTACTTTGCCAAGTGCAACCATAACTCACTCAATGCCAGTGACTTATATCAAGGAGCACCAATCCAATAAGGAGACCTTTAATGTCCCTTTGTGGTACAGTTCTTACTTTCTCAGTAACACTGTGCGTTTGTTGGACAACATAAATTTCAAATCTGTGCAAGTCCACGCACACCATGAGGATATGTTGGCCTTATTCCTGGCTAGCTCACAGTGCAGCATATGTACTCCTAACCTAGCAAGGTAACAGGTGATATGTGCAAACTCAGAACATGGCAACCCTGACTTCCCAAAGACATTGTGGAAACAGATCTAGAACCCTTTTGTTTGGTAACTCACGCATGACCAAAGAGAAACACTAGAAATACTTGTATTAGCATTTCAAAATATTTATTGAAGCAATAAGATTCTTGTGTAAAATACTTGTAATGCAATAATTAATAGAAGGAGTAATCTGCATCATGGAAATGGTAAAGAAGATGAACAATTCAACCACTGTGCTGTTACATATAATATATGCTTGCATATAAGAACAATTAGATTAGTGCTCATACCTAGCACTCCCTATCCTTGTGTGCCTAAGGTGGGTAAATCTGACAGCTTCCATGAAGGGTGATCTAACTCCACAGTTACCTGTGGGTATGTTTCATCAGGGAGCCCGTCTTGGTGTAGAGCTGGACACCATCCTTCTCAGGAGGTAGACAGGAATCAGCTGGGCTGGAGTTCCAGTATGGAGTTACCTCAACAGTGTCAGCGAAATGCTCCTCTAACTAAACCAAGGAGTGATGTTGTTTTTATAATAAACTTCACCCATATTACCATGCCGAAGCCCCAGTCAGTCTGTCATTATTGATTCTATCCTCACAAAGCAGTTTCTGAGTGAAAAATAACAAACAACAACATTTTGCGTGGTGAAAATAGCTTTCGTACAAAATGTTTAAGGCTGTGAAATTCCACTCCGCTCATAGAGTTTGCACAGTTTTTCTGGAGTGGAGCATAGTTTTTCTTCGCTCACGCTTGCCAACATTAAGTTGGTGCTTGCAAGCGAGGAAAATCTTACTCCAGACCACCTCCCAGCGAGATTTCTCAACACAGGCAGTTGTGGTTGGTCACTATCTCTTGAGTTGCGAAACCTTCCGTTCATGTTGAGGAATCTGCCCCTCCAATAGAACATTAACTTGAGCAGCAGAAAGAAGCAGCACCCTCTTGCACTGTGTGTGGTGGTGTTCATGTTGATTTTACAGTGTGGGACAAACACCCAGCGATAATATTCAGCACAAATGGTCGCAGTGTAATGCACCCTGCCGCTTGCATATCTCCGCATAGCACGGCTGAGGTTTTTGGTCACTTCACGGAGTTCCGCGTAGGCCCCCCAGGCCTACTGATAACATGCCTACAAAGAAGTGTATATGTATGCAAAGTTGTTTGATAGAACATTATCCATACAGGCACGTAAGCAAATGTGTGTCTAATGTCAATGTTCAAGAAAGATGCCAACTTTAAAACGTGAACTTGTAAAATGGTGGTGTTCATGCTCTGGCCTAAATGTGACCACATGACACCTACATGTAACAATTGTGATCCCTTGAGTATCTTAGAAGCCAATGATTGACTGACCCTTCCGAAGCCTACCCATATGGATGACAATAACAGTGTGGGGGTTGACCATGAATGTAGGACCACCCTACTCTCTAGACATTCTGTGTTGAAACATAGTGGATCTGGTGGGTATAAGGTCAAATTGCATCTTGCTGTAATTTTTGAAAAATGTAATATTATATGCTTTCAAAATACTTGGGAGGATAGTAACAGCTTATTTTTAGATGGATATTGTGGGTTAAATTCCCCGCTAATTATTTCATGATCGCGGAAAGCAAAGATTTCCTTAGTTGTTTACATTGCAAAATACAACAGCTTGACACTGTCGCTCCTAATGAAATTGTGCAATTTGCTTATTTTTCCCGACTCCTGCAGGTTCCTCATTTTTCATTTTTATAATGCTAACTATCCACAGCGTATCACAGAACACGTATGCTTTTCTCAAGACCTTCTAGATTGACTCAATAATACTGAAGAGGTGTACACTCCAGAAGTTGTGCGGGCTGACTCTAATCTACAACATTTATTCTTGCTTCCTGATGAACTTTAATTTCTCCCTGTTAAGTGAGGTTTGTGCTGACTTTGGTTCCAATGTGGGCATGCCTACCTTCACTACTAGAGGACAGTTCTCTGTGATTCAATAAATATTTGTATCTTATGCTTTGGTTTCATCGTTATTTAATTACAAAGCCCAATGGGATTCCCAGAGCAAACATAATCCATTAAAACGTCACTATCTCAGGCATACAATGTGGCACCCACTATCTACCTGCCCACTATCTACCTGCCGCAGAGGCTGGAGGCCACATGGGATCATGAAGAATGTTTTTCTGAAATCTTCTATACTAATTTGTTATATGCATGTTCTGATTCTGTTATAGCTTGCCTTGATGATAGGTTCCCTGGTGAGACTATACTTCTTTTCATGCGATTAGTGATAAAGTTGGGACTCTTCTTATCACTACGAGGCACCACTGTCTGCACCACATAGATGGTTTGATCAGTCATGCTCTAAGACCCATTGTGATATCATGAAAGCATATGTGTGACAAATATGCTAAGGATCACATGATTTGTTCAACAACTGTTATTTTAGTGGAACATTGACAATTTATCCAGACTTCCACCACCATATCACATACACACATCTCAAACTTTGCTTAAATGTATCCTTTCTACACATATTGAATTTAATTGTGGACCACATGATTTGTCTTTTTATTGTTTAATATTGCAGAACTTGTTTTTGCATCCTCTCACACAATGTGAGATGACACAACACTTCTCACAGTGGTATTTTTCCTACTCTCATTGTTGGAACAGTGATGGAATCACACAATGGAACATCATTGACTACATGTTGGAGAAAGTTCTTCTCACTATGTGCACATGACACAAGATCCAGACACAGAGATGGCTATTAAGTCATACATTACAAATTCTTAGTTGGTATTATGTATATTTCAACTTCCCTCATCAATGAGTAGACCATGCCCATAACTGTCTTTCAGAAACTGTTCATAGATGGTACTGTGGCGGAAGATGTATGCATCATGTGCACTTCCAGGTAGGTTTGCCAGGACATTGATTAACATTCCAAGATAGAATTGCAGGAATTCTAATCAGAAAAAGAACTGTACCTGGGACCACAGAACATCAATATGTAGGGACTGAGTCACCATACCACATCAGTACCTATGGGCCAAATTTGAGTAGTTAATAGTGCCTTACTTTACCCCTAGCCTTTCCGGACAGCCAAGTGAATTGGCACTCGAGCACACAACAATTTAGACCCTTTCAGGTTTTATGATCACTAATTCCTGTGCCCAAGCATGTACCACATGTTCAACAACCCATTGCTTAATAAATTATGTAGCTGCTCCTCAATCTCACACACCTTAGGTTAAGGATTTTGTCTAAGTGTGATATCACTTTTGCCTAAATCAAACATTTAGATTATCTTCGTGTTTGCAGTTTTTCATGTGCGTGATAATTATCCATGTGCCTGCAGTCAGAGACTTTCCAGTCTGGTACTTTCCAGAGTGATTCACTGCCACCAATACAGTGACTTTCATGTAGGGTACTTTCCAGAGTGATTGACTTGTACGTAATGATCCACGTGCTTGCAGTCAGGGACTTTCCACAACCATTGAACGATAAATAAACACGTGCCCTTCTAGAAAGAACTGCTACCTATGAATACTCTGCCATATCACAGTCGGTGCTTGGCTGTATTTCCTGAAAAGAGAATCCTTCTCCACCCTCCTACTCTCCTGGATCATCGCACCCTCATCTCCCTGATCCTAGGTTCTTCACCTGGCCTCATGACAAGTGTGCCCCCACAGACTTCCCTGAGCAGCTCATTGGACTTCTTCGATCCCTGCATTCCAGAAAAGACCTACCACTGAGCAACAGTGGCAAAGCAGCTGTTCTAGAGCTGACCCGTTAGTCATCCCGGCATTGTGAGGGCATAACCTGCAATGAAAGGAAAGACAAAGCAAAAGAAGAGAAAAAAAGGTTAGTGCACTATTCTTTGTTTCTTTTCAAAAACTCACCCGCTACAATTCTACAAAATAAAAACTTTAAGACTTGTGAATTATCTCAACATAAGAAACCCACACATTCTGCCGGAAGTTCAAGAGACAATTTGCAAACATTTAAAAAGGGAAAAGGAGAATTCAAAAATGGAAGAACAGTCACATAACAAAAGCATATGACGTAATATGCTGACAGAGGTAAACCTGTGAACTGTTATTTGAAGCTCATGAAAGGAGTGGGTAATAATATCCCGCAAGAACTAAAAGACTATGCATTTTCTGTGTTATTCTGAAAATCTCTGAATGTAAGTACTTCCATTGTTCAAATGCTATTTGAACTAACTATGTAAATGTGTATCAATGCTAATATACTCTGTGTTTTTATTCTCCTTTGTTATTCTCCTCTACACCCCTAGAAGACGCACCCTTAAAGAAGACATTTAGGGCTTTCCTGAGCAGCATAGCGAGCTAGACACCACTCTGAGGGTGCAAGTCTTTGTCTCTTGTATTACTTTGTCCTAACCCCCTATCCACCTAGGACAGAACCTGGTTTGAGATTATAATTCCTTGATCGGGCATTGGGCTGGGAGTGAGTAGGGCTCAACATCGACTCTGCGGACTATTTCTCCAGATGAGTGTCCTGACATCAGGGATTTCCGTAGCAGGTCACCTCTCTTTCTCTCACTCATACATGTCCACAATAAATAAAAAGAGACACAAAGAAAGATTACAATATTTGTGGAATCTATTGTGCTCTATTATGTAACAGCCGTGCAGCAAGTGGAAAACATATGCAGGTCAATAATGTGGTTAGCATCATTAAGAGATCATACACAATAAAATGTCCTGTCATATTGACTGACAGATCTGTCTAAGCCTACCCTCAATATAGAAGCACAGTGATGTATTAGAGATCTCTGGGATTAGTGGTGAACCCCATGCTAAGGGTGGGTGACAATTTCCATTCCGCTCGCGTAAATTGCGAAAATTCGACATTTTCGCGTTCCGCGCGGAACGCTAAAATGTCGAAACTTCCACGATCCGCGAGGGAAGCGGAAATTGTCGCCCACCCTTAATAATAATTACATCTTCTGTCACTAATGAGATCCTCTTGAAAACATCTTTCCAGAAATTCATGTCAAAAGAAAAATTAGCACATAAAACCGATTTGCTTTCTCCAGTTTGCCTCGCCAGCATGTAGATTATTTTTACAGCGCACTGAGTTTTAAAATCACTCTGAATAGGAATAAAGTGTTCTCACACTCCTGACGTCACAGACCTGCACCCAGAACGCTTGGTTACCTCGGACTCTTGTGTTCAGACTCAGGGGGACTTGGCCCAAGCCCTGGCAGACGCTCAAAGAACGACCCTTGCTCCAGGAGGGAGTCATTGAACACTATCATCAATGCCCCCGACCCGGTTAAGGAGGCCCCCGGGGGAAGTAAGACCAGCGGTCTAGTCTTCCCCCGGGGAGTTCGCGCAGAAGGAAGGACAGGGGAGGAAGGGGTGGGATAAGGGGTGGGGTCGCAGGTAGGGTTAAAAGGGGCAGGAAGAGGAAGTCCTTCCTCTTCCATTCCCCAGCGCCTCAGGGAGGGTAGTTAGTGGAGCGTTGGTGCGCGGTGCGGGGCCTGCGGAGCTGCGGAGGATCGGCGGGGGCGTGTTTTTTGCGACGGTGAGCGTAGTGTGTCTGTGTAGCGAGCGATATCTGGGCTGCCTCGTTTGGCAACGTGTGGCGGCCTGCGGGTGTCGGGTGGAGTCGGCGGGGGCGGAGCGGTGGTTGGCGCGGAGCGCGTTGTCATGGAGTCGGGTGGGGGCCAGACGCCGGATGAGGCGGCGGTGCGGGCGGCGCTACAACTGTTGGGGCGTGCGGGGAGGGCGGACCTTCTGCGGCCGGGTGTTTTGGAGCAGGCGTGGGTGGGGATGTCCAGGACCCCGCGTTCGGCGTCCGCGGCCGTTGTTGCCTGTATGGAGGAACCGCCTCCCAAGAAACACGCGGTGGGCGCGCGAGGGGGGGGGCAAGAAGGCAGGGCCTGGGGGGAAGCCAGGGGATAGGCGTCTGAGCCTCCCGGCGCTGGGTTCGTCCGCAGAGGTGCCTGTGGGGGGGGGCGGGGGGGCTGTTGAGGGTAAGGGTGGGGCTGTGGAGGCGCGGTTGGTCCGGGTGGGGGCGGGGGCCGGGGGCAGCGGGGGGGCTTCGTGCCTGGTGGACTACAGTGAGGACAGCGACTTGGCGGAGGACGCGGAGGAGCGGGTTGGGGATGATTTCTCCCTGTATCTTTCGGGGAGCGAGTCCGCGGGGGGCGAGGGCGGTGGGTGGGGGGACCAGGGGCCGGTCGAGGGGGGTGGGGGCAAGGGGAAGGGTGGGGGGCGGGGAGGCAAAGGCAAGGGCCCGGCGAAGGCTGTGGGGGGCCGGGGGACGGGGCTGGTGACGCCTGGCCCCTCCGGGGGCGCAGGCCGCGGTCGTGGGGCGCGGGCCGCGGGGGAGGGCCGGTGGGACGACTGTTGGGCCGAGATGTCGTTAGAGGAGCGTATCCGGGAGCAGCGGCGGCTGATTGAAGATACGGAGCGGCGCTGGGAGGAGATGTGCGCGGCTAGGGAGAGGGAGGAGGAGCGCGCGGCGGCCCGGGCGGTGGCGCGCGGGGGAGGGGTGGTGGCCCGCGGGGGAGGGGCAGGGCCGGCTCGGGGGCGCGGGCGTTGGGTGTGGCTGGATGAGGCAGGGACGGACTTGACGTCTCAGAGACCTGGTGGCGCTGGGGCCCCCTCGGACTATGCCGGTCACGAGGGGGGGGCGGGATCCACGCCAGCGCTGATTGCTGGTAGAGGCCGGGGTGGGCCGGCGGGGCGCACTACGGCCTCCAGACGCCGGGACGAAGCAGTAGGGGGGTCCGCGGCGGCCTGCCCTCCATCGAGGGAGCGCGCATCATCGGCGCCGGAGTATGAGTTTGTCCTTGGAGAGAAAGGAAAAGGAATGAAGCGGGTAGTGCGTGAGGTGCGCATGGAGCCTAGTGAGCCTGTGGTGGTCGAAGAGCTGGATTATGAGTCGGAAAGTGAAGAGTTGGAAGAAGGCGAGGTGCGTGAGGTGACGGGGCCGGTGGCAACGAGAAAGTTTGGTGTTTTCCAGGACGGCAAAGCCGGCTGCAGCAAGGCGCCAGCGGCGAGGGTGTCGGCCCCGGGTCCAGGCGGACGGGCGCAGGAGGTGCCACGCATTTTGACAGGTGAGAGCACGTGGTGGGGGGCGTGGGATGAGGGGCTTGGGCGGGGGCGTAAGAAGTCTTGTAGGTCTGTGGGGGTGGGGGGATGGGTTGGTGAGGGAGGTGGGAGAGGCGGCGCAGCCGCAGGTGCCGGCTAAGGCGGCGGCCCCCGGAGGGGGATGTGAAGCGAATGGTGGGAGCTGGTGTTCAGACGGAGAAGGCGACAGATGGGAAGGAGGAAGGGGGTGAGAAGCATAAGAAGAAGCTGCCGTATATGGGGTTGGCGATGCCCCTGGGGTCCCATCTGTCTGAAAAGACAAGGGGCAGGATTTGGAAACACGAATATGTGGATGTCTTTAAATTGTTGCATCGGGAGATTCAGGCGAAAGAGGGGTCGAAAGAGGAGGAGTGGGAGTTGACACGGCGGCCACGGGTGCCGATAACTATGGAGAATTGGACGTCGGCCTTCCTGATTTATGCTAGTATTTATTGCGAGAAGCATACGGATAGGGCGATTGCGTTGTTCAAATACATGGATATCATCAGAAAAGCGCAGATGCACTTTGGGGGTTTTGCCTGGCTAAGTTATGATGAGGAATTTCGGGCGAGGGTCAGCGTCAACCCGGACAAGCCCTGGGGAGAGGTAGATCAGGAGCTGTGGGTGCAGTGGATGGCCTCCACGCAGTCCTCTGCGGCCACACACACTGCGAGTGACCTTCCGGTGGCTTATCGGTCTTTTCAGTCCCGTCCCGCCTCGGGGGGGGCGGGAGGGGGCGCAAGTGGAGCTGGGGGTGCGGGAGGACAGGCTGCCGCTGCCGGCGCAACCGGGCAGCCTGCAAAGAGTGGGGGAGCCACCACTGGGGCGTGTTGGAATTTCAACAAGGGATTCTGCACCCGCCACCCCTGCAAATTCAAACATGAGTGTTCTAAGTGTGGTGGCAAGCACCCGGTCACGCAGTGTTTCACCTTGGCCACCCCGTCCGAGCAATGGCGGGTCACGAAAGGAAGGGGGCAGGCTGGGCCAAAGGGCTCCTACACCGGTTAGTGTGGAGGCCATGGGTCCGTGGCTCTCCCGCTACCCTGATCAGGTGGCGGCGCTGCGGCTGTTTTGGGGGTTCACGGAAGGTTTTCGAGTAGGGTACCAGGGGCCACGGGAGTGCAGGTGGGCAGAGAATTTGCGGTCAGCCAAAGAGTTGCCGGAAGTCGTGGAGGCTAAATTGCGCAAAGAGGTGTTGGAAGGTCGCGTGGCCGGCCCGTTTGACACGTGGCCGCTGCCCGAACTCATCATATCCCCGTTGGGGGTGGTTCCAAAAAAGGAACCTGGCGAGTTTCGCTTGATCCACCATTTGTCTTGGCCTGAGGGGCGGTCGGTGAATGATTTCATCGCGGAGGAGGATTCCCGGGTGTTGTATGCGTCGGTGGATGATGCGATTGGATTGGTGCGGCTGTGTGGGCGGGGGGCGGAATTGGCCAAGTGTGACATCAAGTCGGCGTTTCGCCTTCTGCCGATTCACCCGGAGGATTTCTCGTTGCTGGGCATGCAGTTCGGTGGGGCCATTTTTGTGGACAAGGTGTTGCCCATGGGGTGCGCGATCTCCTGTGCTCTGTTCGAGACTTTCAGTTCCTTTTTGCAATGGGCCTTCACTGACAGGGCGGGGCACCGGCTGGTGTCCCACTATTTGGATGATTTCTTGTTCGTAGGCCGTGGTCAGACGGGGGAATGTGGGGCGGCTTTGGGCCAGTTTCAGAGGATGGCGGGGGAGTTTGGTGTGCCGTTGGCACCGGAAAAAACGGCCGGGCCCAGTTGTTGTCTGGCGTTTCTGGGGATTGAATTGGATTCTGTGGAGTGGATGGCGCGCCTCCCCCAGCAGAAGGTTTTGGAGATACAGGAGTGTCTGAGCCAAGTGATGGTGCAACGGAAGATTGATCTGAGATCCGTCCAGCGTTTGTTGGGCTTGCTGAACTTTGCGTGCCGAGTGGTGCGGGCGGGCAGGACGTTTTGCAGGCGGCTCGGGTTGGCCATGTCCGGGGCTGTGTTGCCCCATCACAGGGTGCGGATTTCGGTGGGTGTCCGGGCGGATCTGCGAGTGTGGCAGGGGTTCCTGAGTGACTTCAATGGGGTCTCCTTGGACTTTGCAGATGACAACATGGTGTGGCAGGTGCAGATTTTTTCGGATGCGGCTGGGGCGCGCGGCTTTGGTGTGTTCTGGGATGGTCGGTGGTGTGCGGAGCAGTGGCCGGCGCACTGGTTGGCACAGGGCAGGAGCATTGCGTTTCTGGAGTTCTTTCCGTTGTTGGTGGCGTTGCAGGTGTGGGGGCAGGAATTCCGGAACCGGTCGGTGCTTTTTCATGTGGACAACATGACGGTGGTGGAACTGGTGAACCATCAGAGGGCGAGGGACCTGCGGGTGCTGCGCTTGCTGCGAAGTTTTATGCTGCTGTGCTTGCGCTTGAATGTGCTGTTTCGCGCGAAACATGTGCCGGGCGTTAGCAATGACATCGCGGATGCATTGTCTCGTTCGCAGTGGCAGCGTTTCCGAAGGTTGGCGCCCGGAGCGGACTTTGCCAAGACCAAGGTGCCGGAGGGTATCTGGAGCTGGGGGGAGTGAGAGTGGTGAATCTGGTGGAGCAGTCTGTTGCCGAGTCCACGCGGCGGACTTATCGTATGGCATGGGTGGAGTTGGGGGCGTTTTTGGGTTGGTCGCGGGAGGACTGGCGGATGTCTCAGGGTGAGTGTGAAGCGGGTGTCGTGCGCTATGTTTTGCACTGCATGGACAGGGGTTTGTCGTCAGTGACAATTGCAGGCAAATTGGCAGGGATTTCTTTCTATGGGAAGATCTATCTGGGTTTTGATCCGGCCAAGGGTGAGTTGCTGAGCAGGATGCTGAAGGGCTGGACAAGGGAGCGGGGGGGGCGGGTGGGAGCGCCGTTGCGCCAGGCGATCACTTTTGGCCTGTTGGTGGATGTTTTGGGAGAGTTGGGGGTTTTGTGTTACGATCGGTATGAGTTGGCGTTGTTCCGCCTGTGTATGACGTGGATGTTCTTTGGGGCATTTCGGGTTTCGGAGTTGTTGGGGGGTAGGGGGGGGGTGGGGTTGAGGTTCGAGGATGTATGTGTGGATGGGGGGCGCCTGGGGATATGGCTGGGGCGTTCCAAGACGGATCAGGTTGGCAGGGGCACGTGGGTGTGGCTGAATGAGTCGGGGGAGTTGGCAGCTTGCCCGGTGCGGGAGTGGAGCAGTTTTTGCGGGCAGCGTGGCCGTTTGGCGGGGGAAATTTTCTGTCATGCTTCTGGGAAACGGGTCACGGCTTACCAGCTCTTGGCGGTGCTGCGCAGGGCGTTGCGGCGCTTAGGGAGAGACCCGGCGGGGTTTGGGACTCACTCCTTCCGGATCGGCGCGGCGACGGCGGTGGCACGGCTGGGTTGGTCCTGGGATAAGATCAGGAGGATTGGTAGATGGCGTTCGCGCTGCTGCGAGCGGTACGTGAGGAAGTAGGACGGAAGGGTGCGCGGCGGCAGTGTGAGCGTTTTGTGTGCCCCTTTCTTGTTTCTAATGCTCCTTTTTTCTTCGTAGGTTGTGTTGGGGGTCCTGGAGCCAAGACGGTTACCTGGATAGTGGGACATTCATTTGTGCATTGGGCTGCCAAGTTTGCTGACAGGCAGGTGTACGGGCGTAGCCTGGGCCTGAGAAGCTGCAGTCATGAGGTTTTCTGGTGGGGTAGGAGTGGGATGCGATGGGGAGAACTTTTGCCTTGGCTCACGAAGAAGGTCTCGCAGCAGGGCTGTCCGGATCTGCTTGTCATTCACCTGGGAGAGAACGATCTGGTGCGACAGTCGGCGGTGTCATTGATCTACTTAATGCAGCGGGACTTGGCAGCGATCAAACGCAATCTGGCTGGCGCCTGTATTGTGTGGACAGAGTTCATTCCCAGGAAGTTTTGGAGGGGGGCGCTGAAGCCCGCTGCGGTGGAACGCGCCCGCAGAAAATTAAATAGGGCAATGAGAGTTTTTTGTGAGGACTGTGGGATCAAGGTGCTGGCGCATCCTGGTCTGCGGCTTGAAGAGCCCTTGCTTTTTAGGGCTGATGGCGTGCACCTTTCGCACATGGGAAACGCCTACTATATGATGGAGATGAGGGATTTTATCAGTGGGCTGTGGAATGAGTCGATCTGGTGTAGGAGGAGGTGAGGGCGAAAGGTGCACTTGTGTGGGGTGGGGCAGGTAACCGCCCTCCGGGGGTTCCCTGGGTGGCGGATTGGGGAGGGGGGAGGAGTCCATGACGGGCATACTCACCCTCCCGGGGAGGGGGATACGGGGGAGAACGTGGGGGTGCGTCAGAGCAGTGGACGACGAATGGAGATGGGGGTGGAGTTTTGGAGGAGAAGTGAGGAAGCGAAAGGAAGTGAGAAGGTTGCGGTGTGAAGTGGGTATGGAGTAGTTGGAGTCTTGGAGAGTATGGGTAGTGAGGAATGTTGTTGTTGGGGATTGTTGGGGATTTGTGTTATGTTTCTGGTTATGGTTGTCCAACCCTGTCCTAATAAAATGGCCTTTTACGCAAAGTACCTTGCGTGGACTGATTATTGCGCGAGGAGGCCCCCGGGGGAAGTAAGACCAGCGGTCTAGTCTTCCCCCGGGGAGTTCGCGCAGAAGGAAGGACAGGGGAGGAAGGGGTGGGATAAGGGGTGGGGTCGCAGGTAGGGTTAAAAGGGGCAGGAAGAGGAAGTCCTTCCTCTTCCATTCCCCAGCGCCTCAGGGAGGGTAGTTAGTGGAGCGTTGGCCACCCACCCACCCGGCAATTACATGACTAGTTGAGGAGGTCATGTTTTTCAGCGTGCCAGTTTAGGACGGGTTGTGTGTGTGTGTGTGGGGCGGATTGGGGAGGGGGGAGGAGTCCATGACGGGCATACTCACCCTCCCGGGGAGGGGGATACGGGGGAGAACGTGGGGGTGCGTCAGAGCAGTGGACGACGAATGGAGATGGGGGTGGAGTTTTGGAGGAGAAGTGAGGAAGCGAAAGGAAGTGAGAAGGTTGCGGTGTGAAGTGGGTATGGAGTAGTTGGAGTCTTGGAGAGTATGGGTAGTGAGGAATGTTGTTGTTGGGGATTGTTGGGGATTTGTGTTATGTTTCTGGTTATGGTTGTCCAACCCTGTCCTAATAAAATGGCCTTTTACGCAAAGTACCTTGCGTGGACTGATTATTGCGCGATCATCTCCTTTGTCCCTCTCAGAGGGCGAAGCGTGATCCTGCGTACAGTGGCTTGGAAGCGTATGTCATCCACCGACGCGGTGACGCAGAGGACCCCAGCATGCTTCGCGGCTGAAACAAAGACCGCAAGCACTACATCAACACTATGACAAGCACACATTCATTCAACCAGTCTGGAAAACACATGCTGATCGTCATTTGTCAAATGTAATATTTACTGATGAGGTCTGCTTTGTAATGCGACTTAGACGCTCTTTTTTTTAATAAGCAGAGGTAGGTTTACATTGATTAATTGGATTCAAATCTTCATTTCTATTTTAATCTATGTTGGCTCTTGATACTTCTTTAGGACTCACTCCACAGCTACTCGCTATAAATTCCTGCCCATGTTTCATTTGCTGTTTGCATCTTTTAGTCAACCATTTACGAGAGGTTACTTTAATTAAACTTTGGAATGCTTTTCAACAAATAGCATTTAATGTGTAAATACTGCAACAAGGACACAGCTTGTTTTATACATGCATTTGCTCAACTGTTTTCTGACGGTTCTATCTGTAATCTATCCAAAAACGTTATAACTAAACTAAACTGGTGCGGATGTGGCCTTCGGATTGAGCTTTTCACCACTTGAGCAGTGGGAGTTTTTCCTGTTGTTGCCCCACTGACCTCTGCGGCATGACATCATGAACCGTCCTGTCTTAGCCATTCTTACACACAAAAATTAAACCTCAACAGGAAGCACTTATACTAAATTTGACCTTCAACTCGGGCACCTGCTTTATTTATATATGTAAGTCTTACAGATATATATAAAGCAGGTGCTCGAGTTGAAGGTCAAATTCAGTAACGGATTAATCAGCACAAAATCTCTGCGATCACGCGAAATTTCACGTGATCGCGGAGATTTTTGGCCGTTTCGCGATATTTTGCGTAAGGCACTTTCGCAAATTCCGCCCACCCTTACCCCATACATGGCATACATAATTAGCTGTTTCACATCTCAGCTGGCGCAGCTCTCTAATCTCAGGACCATTGCTCTGTGAGAATGTCTTCTTTCTGTTTTCAAAACAACAAGTCCCAGCTTATATGATAAAAATTGTGTGTTCAAAAACAGCAGCTGGATTTCTCTATTATGTCTTGATGTTAATGTCTGATCACAGTGAATAACAGGGAGCAGTGTTTAACCGTGTATACAAATGCTCCAAATAAATCCCGGTCAGAATAATCAAATACCAACACATGTGCAGCCGATCTGACTTAAAAACAAGCAGGATATATTGCAATGTGTGCAAAGCAAAAGCGGCCTGCAACGTGCACAGGTATGCTAACATAGTAAAAAACAACAATGGGCTGCATAGGGAACACACGAAACCCTCCCTTGGGTCAGGACAGTAGCACGACGACTAACTAAATAATAATAGTGAGGTCATACTTTCAAAGCATTTCAACTCAGCCTGTTATAAAAAAAAGTCATATTTATAATATGAAAACGAACATGTCAGTTTAGAAAATGTAACCAAATTAAAGTGCATCGGAGGTATCCATAATGTCACTTGCAAATTCAAATGCCAACAAATCCAAGAAAGATTCAGTCTCCACAGACATGATCTTAAGTCTCAGCTGATGTTGAGAAAGTAGCCAGCCAACCTGCACCCGTGTTATTGGAGCCACTATTTAGTGATCCATGTGCTGAGACAGGTCGAAGACAAAGTTTACATTAACCGCTGATAAGGATGTAGCCCACTGTATCCATCTAGGATGGAGGGCCTTTACATTTGGAATGCTTGCTTTAGTGACATGCCTCTAAGGCTGGCACAGGAGTAACAACAATGATGCATTTACTTTGTGCATGTGGCCATTATTTTAGGATAGTCATCTGCATTGAAATCATTAATTTTTCATTTGAAGCAAAACACATATCCGCCACTGAAATATTAGGGTGATTTATATGCAATAGACACCAGGTAAAATCGTGACGTGTAGCAAGTAAGTCAGATTGTAATGATCTGAGTGTATCCGTGTTGTGGTGTCAAACATGCATTGGAAAAATCAGGTTGTATTAATTCATAAAGTGATTAAATGCATTGTGCAAATATGGTATGTATGTTCTGCCACAATTAAGAAATTCTAGCAGGGACTGTAATTTCTTTAATGCAGTTGGAGGTTGCAACTATGTACACTTCTCCCAAAAATGAGGTGCAAGGAGGCCCTTTCCCTTGTGTGGAAGTTCATTTCCTAGGAAAAGGACACTCAGAAAAGCTATATTAGATTTCCCGAAGTCGAACTTATAGCCAAGTTCAGCAAATCCCAATATTAAGCGATCTACTCTGTCCAAATGTAGAGTTGATTCATCTACATAGGACAATGCATCTGGACCAATATCGTGTAGAATTAGCATTACGTGAGCAGCAAATAATCCTGGGCTATTCCTGCAGCCGATGGGAAGCCTTGCATATCTCATTTGAAAGCCGAGTGGCCAGAAGGGTGTAGAATCCTTGCTTTCAAGCGCTGGATTGTGGCTGAAGAAACCATTGGATATATCTAAAGTGTTTTTTTTACTTTTTAAGAACTACATTCTGAATTAATGCTGTACTATGTGTGTTTTGCACGACAATAGTGTGTGTATGACTATTTAACCCGTTTACCGCGGCAGTAATTCCACTGCAGGGTGTTCCATTGAGTGGGCGGGGCCGTGTCGGCCAACAGACGTGCGCAGCACTACCGAGGTAGTGCTCGAAACGACCCTTGGCTGACGGGTGCAACAAAGGGGTTAAATGTCTATATTCTAAGACTATGTGGTATGTGTGTTTCAAAACAGGAAAATGAGGATTATTCATCAGAGAGACACAGGGTTCAATTTCCTCTGGTACTCAAATTGGCGAGAGTATTTCTCTAACTTGTGCCCTGGCATCCCGTTTTATATGGTATTGTGCTAGCACCTGTGGGCTGGACCCTAAGGGTATAATATGATAAGGTGATTCCTTATCCCAGACGATAGGACTGTGATATAGAAGAGGGAGTAGTGCAAGAGCCCATTCTTTCGAATAAGCTTGTTTGACTTGTTGAAGGACAAGGACAGAAAAGAAAGAAAGAATAACATCCTCTCATTGGGAAGATTTTTGTACAAACTTTGGGAGCCAATCGACTTCTGCTACAAAGATGTCATAGGATAAAGTGAAATTTCCCCATAGTATTGCTTTAATGGTGCACTGGACGTCACCCTCTATTTGAATGTCGAGAATATATTATCTATCAGGAAGCGCTATGGGCTCAACTATAATAAAGAAATCAGTTGCTTTTACTACCAGAAACTGCTAGAGATTCTGGTGCACCATGGCGACTTCTGCTGTGCTGTTGAGGAGAGCCACCCCCTAACTCCTGTTCAGGAGGACAGTTCTCACGTGCTGTGGCATCTTTAGCAGTTAGGCCTTTCCTCCTTCTGTATTTTCAAGTCAGATGAGCAGGTGTCTCCCTTTCTAGTTTCACGTACTCTTCTTGTCTGCGTTCAGATTACCCTCATCTGTCATATTGCTGGTCAGACAATTCCTGGAAGGAATTTATAGAACGTGTATCAGGAACCTGAAAACTGCCAGGATTTTTGATTTTAGTGTGATCACAAAAATCATACCATCTCTCTGAGGACTCCTGGGGCGGAAAATCTCAGCGAGGCTTACATTTCTGAGGGTGTTTAGATTTATCCCATTGTTTTTTAACAAACTTGTGGGTTTACTTGGCTTCCTTGTCTGTACTAGGTATGCCAAGAGGTGGTTTTGTAGGTCTGTTTTCCAAATGATTGTGTCCTAGGGATAAGTACACATCAGCAATAATTATAGGCAACTCACCTTCATGGTTGACTTGTGCAACTGCTGCTAGCCTCTGGCATATAGCCAGAGATTCTGCTTCACCTTTAACGTTAGACAGAATCATTACGAATGCTGCAGGAAAGTTTCCTATTAGTTTCATCCTCAAATCCTGTGTTTGTTTTGTATCTGTTTCAAGATGCCTGGTAAGACAGACATCGAGGGAGTGCCATGACAGATAGTATAAACAGCGGCAAAAACTGTCCCCCAGGTGTTACAGTCTCAGATTCCAGGAACCATACCATTAGTTAACCACATAGTCAATATTCTGTGCTTGTTTTGTCGTCCCGTAAGGGAAAATACAACTTCAATCTTCAATTTGATACATTTTTTGGCTGATCCAAAATGGAATTTCCTCACAATTGGTGGGTCTTTTGCCCATAGCAGAATGAACAATTACAAACTTATTGTAGGCACTGCAGGTGACTGGGCTTGCCCCAGCAGGTCAACCCTTGCTGGTTGCGCCAACAAGGTGCGTGAAATTAGTGATTGCACAAGATTTTGATTAGCCATATCAAGGAACGGTATATATCTGACAAAAGCTGGCCAGGTCAAATCGTAATTACTAAGGGGATCGAAGCGGGTGCGTGGTATAAGGATTAACATTGCACATGATTTTGATTAGTCATATCAAGGAACTGTATATATCCGACTAAAGCTGGCCAGGTCGCATCGTAATTAATAAGGTGACCAAAGCTTACAGGTTTGAGTACATGTGGAAGGGTGTCAAGGAACAAAGTGTGGACTTCCCAATAAGACAAAGGTATTTCCACAAGCACATTTGCTTTGTATAGATATGATGCAGCTGGTGCTGTGTATGTATGAATGTATTTATTTAACCATCAACTGCTGTAAATTCAACCCAAGAATAAAAAACTTCAAAATGGTAAGCGGAGTCCCCTTCTATCACAAAGATAAAAACACGACCTACATTAGCAAGTCCAGATTGAATTAAATGAGCATGGACAGTCGGTCTGCAATTCACTAGAATAACAAGAGATTGTGACTTTGCCATAATCTAAACAATATGGAAAATGAAGTGCAACACAAAAGTGGGCTTTATTCTTTTCAAATTTCAAGCTTGAAAAAACCCAACATAATTAGGTGCTTCCTAAACACTGTGGAGGATTAATGCCTGGTACCACTGACGTCTCCGGTGGAAGGTGGAAGAGTATTATGGACACGCAAAAGTACTACTCAGGAGACCCATAAATAAGTACCAGACTAAGAGTTGGTGGGGCCATGTTGCAGGTATTCTGTTCAGAAATAGAACAATGTCTGGGTCCACAGGAGCATCAATATGTAGGGACTGAGTCACCATACACCATTAGTACCTTTGGGCCTAAATCTGACTTGCTAATCGTGCCTCGCTTCCCCCCTTTTCCTTTCCAGAGAGACAAGCGAATTGGCACCCCAGAACACAACACTCTAGGCCCTCTCAGGGATTTCGGTAGCAGGTCATCACCTTTCATTCTCTCACTCAATCATGTCCAGAATAAAAAAAGAGACGTGAAGAAAGCTTATAATATTTTTTGAAACTATCATGCTCTATTATGTAACAGCTGCACTGCAATTAGAAAACATTTGCAGGTAAATTATGTGGTTAGCATGATTAAGAGGCCATACACAATAAAAAGCCCTGTCATATTGACTGATAGATCTGCCTAAGTCTACCCTCGCTATAGAAGCACAATGTTATTTTATAGATCCCTGGGATTAGTGGCAAAGCCCATACCTGCCATACATAGGTAGCTGTTCTACATCTCAGCTGGCACAGCTCTCTCGTGTTGGGACCTATGCTCTTCGAGAATGTCTTCTTTCTGTTTACAAAATGACAAGTCACTGCCTATATGATCACATGTGTGTGTTAAAAAACAGCGCCTATTATGTCTAGATGTTAGTCTTGGACCACAGAGAATAACAAGAAGCAGTGTTGTTTGACATTGTAGGAAATGTTCTAAGTCCCAGGCAGAAGAACCAAATACCAAAACATGTGCAACCTATTTGTGAAATAACAATGTGGCTCAAAAACAAGCATGTTATATTTTATTATGTGCAGAACAAAAGCAGACTACTATGTGCACAGTTAGACTATCACAGGGAAAAATGACAATGCGCTACATAGGGAACATACCACAGCCCACTATCACATGGACATTGATGTAGTAGGTTATGCTTACAGTTTCTGCACAGGTTCAATGTTGCTGTAGGGGTCACAAATTGAACATGTGTGCAATCTATGACACCACGTGCTTTTGGAAATCCAGCAATTGTGTAGAAGCTAGCTTTGGGGAAAAGAAGGCACAGTTGTGAGACTTTTATGATGGCATCCAACACAGATGGGAGAAACACAGAAAATGCTCCCTGTAAAATACCAACAAGTGAAGCAAAGCCAGTGTGGTGGGATGGAATTGGTCTGTGCAGTTGCTGTCTGGAGACTTTGTGCTATCTTCTCCAGCATTTCCTTGATGGACTTCCCCTTGAGTCTTTAAAACTGTATGACCTCTTCCTCCCTGATGTCAATGAGGGATATGCGCTGCCAAAAACACGTTCCTTCCAACTTCACTGCCTATGTCGTTGTCTCCCAGCTACTGAAAATTGCAGTATAAACAACCTCCATAGCATAGTTGAGCTTACCAGAGTGTCCTGTGATGGTGAGGTATTTGTACTACAACCACTGCATCATTTCCTGCGCCTGAGTTGCCAATGTGCAGTAATTCTGGCACATTCCCAGCTTTGCGTTGCAATTGTACACAATGTGTGAAGCAGTGCTACACTTATAAATACCACTGAGAATGCCTATATTGCATATATTAATTTCTGCATGACACAGCAGGATTCGCCTCAGCTTTTGCACCACACAATCCTTAAAATATCAATGCTTTTATGTAGATATGTCATTCTTTAAATATGACTTACTACTTGCACCGGCCTTATGTCACACTACATGATGCAAAGCTAGAGCAAAACCTTGATAAATATTCCCCCAAGTGCACAGCCACCCAGTGAGTCTGTATGATACTAACCAACCAGCTGTGAGAAGGCTGACAATGACCTGGCCATGAACATTGCTCTAGCAGCAGCCAAACACCGAATTCTGAACCGGATGCTATCTAGAATCTAGTGGTACAACAAAACCTTAGTGCCCCTATTGTAAGGTACCTACAGGGAGAGGGGCATGCCAAACTTAGACACGTACATAGAAACTGAGGGAGAAAAATAGCACATGCCTTGCTGAAAGCAGACAACCAAGTCAGTTTTCAGGAGAAGGTTCCACAGTACATACCGTTTCAAGAATATTTGGATACAAAGCACTCTGAATATGAATGCATTGAGCATTCATATTCATATTCATTCATATTGCCCCTGTAAAGACCTGTACTAAAGCTCCCAGGAGCTATCTGGCTGTCTGGTTTACTCCCGAATTACGTACAACTAAAAGCCGCTGCAAAAACCTGGAAAGAAGGTGGCGTCGTACTCACCTTGACACTGATAAAGTGAACTACAGAGCTGCTCGCACCCTTTACCATAATTAAATAAAACAAGCTCGCAAATCCTATATAGCCTCTCAGCTAAGTCAGGCAGGCAACGCCCCTAAAATTCTCCATCAAATTTTGCAAGATTTTATTTGCCCTAAAGCTTGTGATTTGGACAATAATTATTCCCAGCCTCTTTGCAATAAAATCAGCTCCTTTTTCATTAAAAAAATCGACACCATCTATGATAAATTTTCTAAAACCCCCCTCACACCACGGTCTGATGACACTGGTAAACCTCCTGCTGCCAAACATACAACTCTGTTGGCCTTTCCTCCCCTCTCACGGGACGAGACCATTACACTACTGTGCAATGTTAAATCCGGCTCCCCCCTAGATGTTATGCCTGCAAAAATCTCGGCATCTGTCGCACACGTACTTGCAGACTCCGTCAGTTCACTTCTTAACTCCTCCTTAAGAAAGGGGCAGGTTCCCCTTGCTTGGAAAGCAGCACAGGCCATTCCTCTGCGTAAAAATAACAAGCTTCCCATGGATGACCTTTCCAACCTGCGCCCTATCTCCCTCCTCCCCTACCTGAGCAAGGTCCTAGAGAAACACGTGAATAAACATCTTTCGAACCAAATCGAGGCAACTGGTTACCTGGACCCGTCCCAATCAGGGTTCCGTGCAAACTATAGTACTATAGTACTGAGACCGCTCTGGTAGCGGTTACCGATTGCATCAGACGGACACTCGATCAGGGACAATCTGCCATCTTAGTCCTTTTAGATCTCTCCGCCGCTTTCGATACGGTTGATCATCTGACCCTGCTCGGAAGATTAAAAGCAACTGGACTAGGGGGAATGGCGATGAGTTGGGTAACTATCTTCCTTTCCGAACGCACACGAACTCTCAACCTATGCCCTTTCCGTTCCACCACCGAAAGTCTGAACAAGGGCGTGCTACTGGGCTCCTCGCTGAGCCCAACGTTATTTAATATCTATGTGGCCCCCCTTGCCTCTCTTCTAAGATCTCTTGGGTTCATCCCCGTATCCTATGCAGATGATACCCAACTTATCTTCCCTTTTGATAAATCCTCACCGACAGCTCAATCAACCTTCTCCCTGGGTATGCTAGCTATTTCGGAGTGGATGAGTGGCAATTATCTTCAGCTGAATGCTAGCAAAACAGAGATTATCCTCTATGGAGATGCCCCCATTATGTGGTCACCCTCCTGGTGGCCAACTGATTTGGGCCCCGCTCCCCAGCCTAAACTAACAGTAAAGAACCTCGGTGTTCGCTTCGACCAGGCTATGACTATGAATGACCATGTATCTCATACAGTCAGTGCATGCTTCTATACTCTGAGCCTCCTGAGGAAAGCTCTCCCCTTTCTCCCGGATTCTTTCCGCAAGACACTTGTCCAAGCTCTTGTGTTGAATAAAATAGACTACTGCAATGCTCTTCTGGTCGCCACTAATGAATCTGCCCTCAGTCGCCAGCAGGTGGTGCAAAACACCGCTGCACGACTGGTTACCAACGCACCGTTTAGATCAGCCTCTCTTCCGCTGCTCCAACGCTTGCACTGGTTGCCGGTGAGGAAACGAGTCATGTTTAAGCTCTGCTGCTTGACACACAAAGCTTTGTGGGGCCCCGGCCCGATATATCTTGCTGAAAGGCTCCACCAATACATTCCTAACCGTGAACTGAGATCATGCTCTAAATCTCTGCTACTCATTCCTGGGATAAAGAGAGCACGGATGGGAGGTAGATCTTTTTCCTACCAAGCCCCGCTGGTCTGGAATCAGCTCCCCCTCTCGCTCAGAAAATGTTCTGACTACCTTAGGTTCAGGAAGATTCTGAAAACTACCATGTTCACAGAATGACATCTCTTTTACGTTCTTGCACAGTTCTGCCAGCACTGAGAGACCCCTCCTGGGGTGATTCACGCGCTCTACAAACTATTTAACATAACATAACATTCAAGTACTTGCATGTCTGCCACAATACCCTAAATACTCATCAACATCAGCAAATCATATATGCGTGTGCAAAGCACTTGTTGCACAAAAGACAAATAATTGTGCCACAGAAGAAACTGTGCATGATATCAAGGGTCCATTCTTTTGCTAGGTATTACCCCAGCAAATTGTGTGAGTCAGGAAATAAGATAATATCAGCATTTCTGATCTTGTAGACAAAGTAATATGTAAGGGTATACAGCAAATGCCGGACTATTTCCAATGGATGTGCCTACTGCTTCCATATTCTAGGGTGCTGCTTAAAAAGCATGAGGTTAAAGGAACAGTGCCTAGAACGGGGCAGGGTCTGGACAGGGTTTAGAGGGCTTTCAGGCTGTCACAGCCTAAGCAGCCTTAAAAAGTCATTGGAGGGAGTGGGGTCTGGACAGGGATGGCAGAGCTTTGTGCTCAAAGCACTCATTCCTAACCCTTGCCCTGACCAAAACACCAAAAATGGCTTCTGAATCTGCCTCTGATGCCCCAGGGAGGTGGTAAAATCCATAATATATTTTCCACATATGAACTCAAAATCTGCTTTACTGTTCACTTTATTTCCTTATCAGTGTTTATTGGATGACCATGTAAAAAGTGTCAATATCATGTGACACACAACTGGCATGAGGTGCGTTAGCAGACCTGACACTTATCTTTGTAGTTTTTATTAGGGGGATGGGTGATATAGTCTACTCCGTGGGTCACCCCACTTTACGCATACATCATTGAGGTCCGGCTGAATTCTGCCAAACGCCACATGGTGAAGTTTAGTTTCATTTGCGGCTAACAAATGGTAAGTTGGCGAGCAAGATTTGGTATCCCCTAGCATGATTTTCAGTCGCTAGGCGGGCACTCTGTGAGATTTCCCCAACACGGGCGGTCGCTGTCAGCAAGTTGCACTTCGAGTAGTAAATGTACTCGAGCGGCAGTAAAATCAGCTCCAGATATAGCACCCTCTGAGGCGCCACATGGTGCCTTGCACACTTATTTGTCAGTGCAGAACAAGCTCCAGGCACTAAAATCCTGCACAAGAACCTTAATGCGCCTAATTCTGCTAGTTTTGGGAACTCTGCAGAATCTGGCAGAGTTTTCATGTCACTCTGTGGAATTCTGCAGAGTCAAACTATGCGAGTTCTCACCACTCCTAGGGGCATATTATCAAGAAAAGTTTAGCCGTTTTTTCGGCACATATCGCCGGAAAAGCAGCAATTTTCCTATTGCACTATCAACAAGGACTCGCTAACATGCGTTAGCGCTTGTTTCCGTGCGATAGCAGCTGGTTTTTTTTTCGCCGCTTTGCACATCAGCAATATTTATCACTAATGATATGTAAAGTAGGCGTACCTCACTAAAACACTAAAACAACATGGAAACAGTCGCAAACACAACTTCCCTCTATTACCAATGCGGCCCCGGACCCGCGAAGCGATAATAAAAGTTGCGCTAACCACGATTATCGCTGCTATTTAACGCCTGATTAAAAACTGACTTAGCCATCTTGTCAATGGGAGGTGGATTGTCAGGCTGAGTCCACACCTACCTATTAGCAAGCTTTACATTAGCGCAGTCAAAATATTGCTGGATTTCTCGCGCTATTACTGGTTTTCACCACTATCGCTGGATTTTACATCGCCTCTGAGCAAAGCATTGCTAACACGGCAATGTAATCCAGCTATAGCCGGTCATAGTAAAAGACGCGCTAAGCGCGCTTTGCGATAATTGTTGCATTCCGTTGATAATATGCCCCCTAGTCTTTATATAAAGGAATAGTCAGAATATGAATTTTCAGTTTAATTGTAAATTTTAAGTGGGCACGAAAAGCCTTTAAGTATTTGTTATATTGTTTTCCCACTTAAGAAAACATAAAGGGTGGCATCATGTTGGCAGTTGGCAAGAAGAACCGCTCTTCTAAATTTTTATTCTGTCAATTTCAGCATGATGTTAATTTATTTGGCACAGATGACTTAGGTTTCTTTGTGAACAGAGTCAATGTGTTTTGAGCATCATGTAGTTTTTTGCTGCCAAGTGACCTTTCAGGTCATTACACTTTGAATACTGACAGCAGACAATTTATGATGTATGTATCCCTGTATTGTGAAGTCTTCTCACTTTATGATTCGGTCATGGTTAGTAACTTCAGATATTTGGAATAATTGTTCAGGGTGCTCCCTTCTATATTCGTGGTGGCTATGTCATTGGTATCTGCAGGCTGACCATTTAATAGCATGTTCTTATTGTGCCTTCACCAAACATACTGCGACAATAGACCTCAATTTACACCATGAGAATAGAGAGATCGTTCAGTTAGAAATTGGGTTTCTGGTTGGCAAAGGTATGCACCTTGTCCAAGCAGAAACCACAATCCTAGTATGGGCAAGCTAGATACACACTAAAATAAAACCTGTGCTCACCCTCTGGTAGCTTGGCACAGAGCAGTCAGGCATATATTAAGAGGCAATGTGTGCAACTCACATACACATAGTAACACAATGAATACAGCACAAAAAGACTCCACACAGTCATGCAGGAGGTCGCTGCAGCACATTTCCCTCAGAGATTTAAGCTGTGAACTTCACACATGGACTCCCTGCTCCATGCATCCGAGGAATCCAGTGCTGCACATGTCAGGGGTAGGGACCCCTAACTATATAATACACACTCCTTCTGTTACAATCACACTATTGAAACCTGTTGTATATCCCATCTAGCTACCATCCCTCAATTTCTGCTGCACATTGGGACATCTCTGCTGTGCAACACAAACAGACCACTGTTAACTTGCACATGTCACACAAGCACTCTCTGTTGCACACATCAAGGAGTGCATCCCTCCTCCACACACCAGAAAGGAGTTCCATTGTGCATCCCCTCCCCGTGATCTGATGGCTGCACACACCTCCGCAGAATACCCTGCCGATCAAAACACTCTACCGCATGCTGAACACATCAGTCATGGAACACTGCTGACCATTCCACCCATGGACACCCTGCTTGGCATGCCACCCAGGCACATCTTGATGACCACACCACCCAAACTCACCTAGCTGAGCAGGCTACCAAGTTACACCCAGCTGCACACACCCCCAAGGGACACCCTGTTGCACATACCAGCAATGGACATCTAGCTGAGCACCCCCCCACCCCCATAAAAACAGATGTAGAGGACATCACCAGCAAGGGACACCCTGTAGAACACACCACCCAGGGACTCCTGTACAACATCACAAAGGAACACCTTGCTAAGCATGCCACAGAAGTGTGTTCTGCTGCACGCACAAAAGAAGAACACCCTGTTGCACACTACTCACTTCCATGCTGAGAATACAACAACCCAGGAACTCTCTGCTGAACACACCACTCAGGTAGAGCCTGCTGCACACACCATCAAGGGACATCCTTCTGCATATTCCACTGCTGGGTAATCTGCTCAGTACACCAATCCTAGTCACCCTGCTGAACACAACATGGACTGCCAGCTGCACACTCCATCCATAAGCACTGAGTAGTGTCTGCAGTAGTATAGAGACACTCATCCCCAATCACCCTCATGCCCCTTGCTCTCACTTCCGACAGCAGGGATAATAAAAAAAGCTTTATGACATACCCAGTGTGGGAGCGTCATAACGCTTTTTAAAAAGATTCAGCCATGCCACATGTGTGCAGCATGGCTAATAAAGCATTGATAAGGCCACTGCTGTGCATAAACAAGCCCTATTGCATTTACCAATGCTTTATTTTGTTCAAGAACCAAATGTGCTGACAAATTTACATCACCCATCCATGACCTTTGCCACAGTGTAAACAGGTGGCAAAGTGTATTTGCTTTTATTGCAGCCTGTGTCTTGAAAAGCTTCACACCTAATTTCACAATAATTTTGCAAAACACAAAATTGCGAAAGACAGGAGGGTGTGATATCTGTATTTGGATAAATGACAAAATTATGAGGTAATACTGTCACAAAATGTGCTGCATTATGCCACACAATGTGCATTTTCTTGCCACCTAAATTGGTCCTTTCTTCCACATAATTCCAGTGGACCTGCTCTTAGTTTACTAATACCATGATCATCAGGGTAGGGGCAGTAAAGTTTCTCAGTTAATGTTTAAAAACTCTCACTTTTACTGAATACATCTCAATTCAGCAATAAGATGCAATGTACTGAGGTAAAACACTTCACTGTGTTGAATAAATGTGTTTTGTTTACATTTTAATTACTCCTGTCTCTCTTTCATCCATCCTAGGAGATGGGACATGATTCTTTATTTTGTTGTGAGCACTGCGGGACACCCTGCTTTCCATTCACAGAGGAGCAGGGCTCCCTTTACACCTAACAGCACTCAAAGTACCCATCTAATCGCTGTTATCATACAGATGCTGCAATTAGATTTCTGAAGCTGTTTCAGTCTGTGGCTACGAGTCCTGGAGGAGGGGGCACCCTCCCTTGGGCCGTGCAGCTCTGCACCACTGCTGCTCTCTGGGCCTCCTAACGCGAAGTGTTTTTTAAAGGCAGTGCAGGGACCCTTAGTTGTGAGCAGGAGTGATGCCCTGGGCAGCTGCCCACACTGCTCATGCCTCGTGCCGGCCCTGATTGTGATAGGTTGGGAACAGGGTATTGGTATGGGTAAGGATCAGTGGGAGGGACACAAGGTTGAGGGATAGAAGGCTGTGATGAGGAAGGAGGCCAGAGCCTGAAAAGATCTCTGTAAGCCAAACATTGCTCTGTGAATGCCTTCCAGTAGGCCACCATCTGCTGCAGATGGCTGCCTTGCCCCTGGATGGCATTCAATACTGCATTCTGACTCACAGAGATGTTTCTCAGGAGGTCAAGAGCATTCTCACTCTGTGCAGAGGAGAGTGGGGTGGCAGGTGAAGGGGCTGAGGTACCTGGAGTGTAGGAGACTGCTCCCTAGAGGGGAGCAGGTCCGTCCAAGTGGTTGGGGAGAAACAGGGAGGGTGGCGTTGGAACTGGGGTTGGCGGACAAGTATAAAGTTGGATCAACTCCTGTGGGGCCACTCGGTAGAGCACACTGGAGGATAACTCTGAAGATGGCGAAGTTGAGATTGTGTCCTCTGTGGCACTCCCCACACCCCTTTGTCACTGGGTCCCTCTGTGTCTGAACTGTCATGAATGGAACCACTGTGACCAGCTGTGTCCCCAATGATGTTTGTCCTTTCTCCTTTGCTTGCCTGGGAGGAATTTGAAATGACCTCTAAAAATGGATTTATTGCACCTGCGTTTACTTAACTGACCAGCAGATTTCAACACAAAACAATGCACAGATCACAGCAGCTTCATGGTTGACTATATAGGCTTCAACATTAGCATGAGTATATGCATGCATACTACGTTACCTGGAAACAGTTGGTCACAGTGATGTCACCTCCAATTCCATTAATGGGCTTGTCTACAGTCCATCCTTATGGCTATACCATGATAGTTGATAACCTGGTATACTTTGGCCCTTGTAGCATACCATAGTAAACTGATGTAAGCAAAAAGGATGGATACTAATTATACATTTCCACACTGATCACACAAGCCCCAGAATTCAGCAAATATTAATTTACTTTAAACAACATCATGATGTCACGTAGGTCAGTCTATACAGCAATGTAGCAGAAATAATGCAAATACTCATTTCACACCAATGGTATTTTTTCACTTAAAACTTCATGATCCTTGCGAATTGGAAAGCTTATAACAACAATTCATACCACATGTGGTGGGTGTGGGTATGTTTTGTAAGGAGTGCTGATAACCTTATATATAACCTTCTTTTCTTTTATGGTCCAAGCTTAACTTATATTTGCAAAAGATTAACCTGCCCTAAAGTATATAAGGAGACTTTTTGTACAACTCTTACGCATTCCTGATTGTTAATTACTCAGATCTGTTTGCTCTTCTTCTTCTTTTTCTCTCATTTTCTTCTTCCCCCACTCTTTCTCCCCTCTTGTACATGTACCATGTTATATGAGGTTATATGAGGACTTAGTATAAACATATATTTAGAAACCTACAATCAAAATGCTGTTACAGTTCTGACTGTTTACTCAATTGTATGGTAACCTCTCAGTATATATGACCTCATGCTGTATTTTTTTCTTTGGGACAATAAAACACAATAAAAACTTTTTTAAATGAAAAGCATTGATGCTGTTGCCAGTCATATAAATTAAAGTCGATTCAAATAAAGTGCTGCTAAAATGCTGGCAAAAAAAGAAAAGAAACTTCATGATACGTCTACTTTCACCAAAGTCAAATGAAAGCTGTACCGAAGCAATTTTGCTGCTTATCACGGCCTGAAGACATTGAGGGCCAAAGTAGTGGGAGATAGATACTCCAAAAGTGCATAGCATAAGAGTAGCCCTGGGCCAAGTGTGCGGAGTTCTGCGTAAGTGAAATAAATCTCTGTTGTGCTACATGGAATTCCGCAAGCGGTGCAGTGTATTAAGTCATGCCATTGGCACTGATTTTTAGTGCGGGTTTTTGTCCATGACTAAGTCTTTGAATAGAGCATTGTGTGTAGATTGCTCTGTCCATGAGAACTGAACATCAGTTGTAATCTGTGAAAATGAGCAAAATCACAATTTCATTTTGCGTTATAGGAAGAGGGTCTCATGGCAGTTGTATTCTCTTTAGTCTATACTTGGCAACACTTGCAAAATGGTTAGTATAACATACCTGTTGTCAAAATGCAGTTGGGATGGACCATATTTTTACATACTGACACAAATCATGGGCCAGGAATAATATTTGTTTTAATAATACACTTATAGACACCATTACAACATGTGTCATGTAAAGGAGAATGGTACATGTGATCTTATATTCAACAATACACAATAACACAGACAATCCAACACATCTGATACTTTGAGTATTGCATTCTGGGAAAGTAGATATGGAACACAATTGCCAAATCTGAGATGAGAGCAAACAGGACATTGAAGTATTGTGACAGTTAGTGACGTTTAACCCACCAGATTCCACTTCCCCAGTCATTCCTGCCAATCCCTCAGAATGTAGGATCTGCAGGACCTTCTCCTCCCAAATAAATATTTGTATTGGGGGCGCTGCGAGGAACACTACCAGATTGGTCTGGAGGCCAGGGAATGCACCTTCCCCCGCAGGTCATTCCACCTCTTCCTAATTTCCTCCTGCGTGTGCAGGGTGGTAATTACAGCATTCACTCTCTACTATTCTGGTCCACATTTCCCTTTTCTGAATGAGAGTAGTATGTTGGAGTTGGGTTCAAAACAATGATGGCTCTACTCTTGTGTTCTCACCCTCTGCCTTGGAAAACATGGATTGTTTTGGCCTTCCCATATCCCCTATCAATTCAATTCAATTCAAATGATCTTTATTCAGATATATTTAAAACATCCATAAAAGTACATACAAATTGCAGCATTCATCCCTATACACAATAAAAGTTACATCAACAATAATAACTAAGATATGTGCAGAACAGCCAAAAAAGTGCAAATCACAATGTACAGATAGTACAAAAAATGCTTCTGGATCTAACAGGCCATTTCCATTTTGTTCGACATCAGGGAATAAAAAGATAAAATTGATAACTCTATAAAAAATATCCATTTAAATATATATAAAACATAAAAGTCATCCCAATAGACAAAGATAAAACAGATCTTATTAATCAAAGCACATCTAAGGGAACGCCCGTTGTGCAAAAATGCAATGTGCAAATAATAATGTAAACTGTCAGGCCAGGTTCATTATGGAATATAAACACCCATTATCCAGAAAAAGTGCAATGTCAGACCGTGTTCATTGAGGCACGAGAACGAACAGCATTTTTGAGAAAGTGGCTGACTCTGGAGATTACATCGTCAGTGCTTAGCATCAGTAAAGTTCTGAAAGCCTCGTTATAATCCGTCAAAGCACTAACTCTAAAATAGGGAATTAGGAAGTGTTTGGTATATTTTGCATAAAAGCCACAAAACAATGTAAAATGCAGCAAGCTTTGCTTCCCACCTTGGTTACATGGACAATCTAAATTTCCCAAATTATGGGTATAACCCAAGGGGAAACAAAGTAAATTTACCACACTTCCATCCCTAAACCTGAATAGCAAACTCCTGTTCCATCTGCCCAGTTTCTTGCGCAAGTAACCTTGAATAGGAATATACCTAAGGATTGCTGGCTTAGCGAGTTCAATATTTTCTCGATTCACTCCGTACAGATCGAATAAGGCCCTTCTTACTATATTCTTATGCGAAGAGTCTATTGTTTCAGGGGCTAAGAAAAGGTACCCCATTTCTACACTTGCTAAACTCTTCTGTACCGCATTAAGCCAGGGAATGTAATTGGCCCGCTCACTTTTTAGGCAGTCTGAGATGATATCACGGGTCAATGAGGCAGCGGGATTACGCCAAATTTTTAACCAAAACAAAGCGGGTCTTGATTTTATAAAATCCTCTATGTAGGGGAGATTCAATTCTCTATGGCACACATAGGAGGGTGCCGAAATAACCCCCCCAGGGCCTTCCTACAGAATTTATTTTCTTCTGTTTGAATGTTGGTGCAATTCGAGTAACCCCACACCTCGGCACCATAGGTTCCTGTAGGGACGCACTGGGTCTTATAAATTTGTAAAAGGGATGGAATGACCTCGACATGCTTTGGTTGGCGTAGAGTAATTATAGAATTAATTGCTTTGCCCAGTTTGTTCCTCCCTCTGGCAACATGAGGTTGCCAGGATCCAAAATCAGAAAACAACAAGCCTAGATAAGGGAAGGTACAAGTGCTGTTTAAAACATTATTCCCTGACGTAATATGGCGAATTTTATGTTTCTTTGGCCCGCAGGACATTATGTAGGATTTTTTAAAATTTGTACATAAGTCAAGATCAGCCATATAAGAAACGAAGCCTGAGATTAAAGTGCGCAGTGCATTGGGTGTACGACCTATAAGTACCGCATCGTCGGCATAAAGAAGTGCGGGGAGGGGGTTCCCATTGACGAGCGGAACATCGGTGGTTAGTTTACCCAAAGATGTGCTTAATTCATTTATATATAAAATAAAAAGCAGAGGAGCCAGGACACACTATTTTTTATTCATAATCGTTTATTGTTTTCACCATTCACTCTCAGCAATCACTTCCCAGATACCTCTGACAAGTGTTGGTCCTGCTCTTTACCAGGTGCAGATCTTTTCCACATGCTTTTTGATTGCCACCTTGTTCTTAATTTTTGGAAGCAGGTTTGGTCTCAAATTAATAAGATTTTTTCCTCCACTCACTCCTTTTCTCTATCTCATATTTTTTTAGGGAGCCTGTCTCCCATCTGGGTGCATTGCACTTGTAGCATTGGGATAATTGATTTGCTATTAGCTGTGGCATTTCAGCAAATCACCAAAAACTGGAAGGATTTCACCAAATTATCTTATAAGGCTTGGTGGTATGCTGTTTTGCTACAATCATAGATTAGACACAACTTTTGTTTATCCCTTAACCTTAGCTCTTAAACGAAGAAAATTGTGGAGCCCAGTTACAGTATTTTTTGACTTGAGTGCTTGTACTTCTCTGTCTTTACCCCCGATACAGCAAGAAGTTTCTAAACCTCCATGATTTCCTGTTCTTTCTAAACAAGGTATTTCTTTTTCGTTCTTTTTTTTTTCAACTTTGCTATTGCTTATATTGTGTATTTCATATCCCTTTTTAATGCTTTATTTCATATCAATTGCCAGTTTTTGCTTATATTTACTCTTAATCTTTAGTGTTTCATATTACAGCCTATGTTATTGTAATTGATATTTGCTTATTTTTAGTTACCTTTTTCTTACTTTATATATTTTTATGTAATATTTGAGCATCTCTTATTTCAATAAAAACTTTCTGAAACTAAAAAAAAAAAAAAAAAAAAAAGTTTAGATAAAGGTACTTTATATTTTTCTAAACCAGTGTGGTGTCCATTAGTGGTGTTATCACTGTGATGCTGTGAGTGCTGGTACAAATACTTTACACATTGCCTTTGGGATAAGCCTGTCTGCTCATGCCAAGATACCAAGGGGGTGAGCAGGGGTTATCTAAAGTGTGTATCCTCCTTACCCTGACTAGAAGCAAGGGTCCCTATTTGGACATAGGTACCTACCTCTGCCAACTAGAGACCCCCATTTCTAACAGGCAGGTCCTTTACTATAAGAATAGCCAAATTGTGGAATGCCTTGCCCAGCCACCTTCCCATGCTGAATGCAGAACAGGATTTCAGAAAGGCTTTAAAAACTTGGCTCTTTAGGAAGGGGAAGTAACATCTGGAGCTTCTCAGTCTCTTTAGTCTGCTAGCACTGGTGCACCACTTTTGAGGTAGCTGTGTGCTCTATAAGTGGCTGTTGATTGATTGATTGATCTTTTTATACAAACCACTCCAATTTTCTAGTTAATGGGTGTCTTTAGAAGACACTACACTGCTCATGTTTTTGAATTGTTATCACCACCCTTTTTCTGATCCACCTGAAAGGATTCCTGTAGTTTCAAGTTCCAACCATGACATATTATATTGAACGTAAATAGTTGTTGACAATGTATACAAAGAGACCATAACATTTGAAACATTATAATTTAATATAAATAGTTAAGTCTTCTGTTTCCCCTGCCTTCTCTACATCATATCACAGAGTGTGACTTTTTCTCTCCTCCCTCAGTGAGCCTTTTATATGCTGTCATTTTATTATTATTCTATTTATTATTTTGTAGTTTTATAGAGTGCGAACCAGACCCGTAAGGGTATCAGTGCGCTTTACAGGATTGAGGGGGGGGGAAATAAAGCATAAGTATGGGAGAGATCAGATTGGGAGAGATAGGGATACAGGAGGAGCACGCAGTTTCAAGTCCAAGCTACATGATGGAGAAAATTGAAGCATGCAGATAAAAAAAATACAAAAAGGATTCCATATCCACGAGGTGCACCAGAGCTGAGGTCGAAGCTACATGTGGGATAGAAAGTTCAAGCGGGTAGTTATAATATACAAGAAGGCGCGCAGTCTCAGCTCATGGGGGGATGCCCAGGACTCCAGAAAGATGTGTAATCCGTGGAGGCCGTGGATAATGCCGAGGTGGAGGGTGGAACAAGTGTATGAGGTGATTGTAAAGTATTCATTAGATGAGGTATTTTCCCATTAAGAACGTTCTGGTCTCCTTCTTAAAGTGTGCCAAGGACGGAAGTCTTCTGATGGAGGGTGGGAGAGAGTTCCAGATTCTTGGAACGGCCCCAGAGAAGGCTCGATTGTAGGTTTTTTTCTTCAGAAAGCGTGCTGGCTGCAGCAGCAAGTTTTTGGCAGATCTGGAGTTTCTGGCCTGTCTGGATATCACGAGTTTTTGTGCAAGAAATGTAGGTGAATTCGTGTACAGAGCTTTGTGAGTTATGCAAGCCAGTTTAAATTGTATTCTGGCCTCCAGGGGAAACCAGTTCAGAGCTTTGAGGTGCGGAGAGATGTGTTCAAATTTTTGGGAGCCCATTATGTGTCTGGCGGCGGTGTTGAGGCAGGCTTTCAATGGGGCCAGAGAGTTCTTGGGTAGCCCTGCAAGAGTAGAGCATCCATATTCGAGTCTGGAAATGACTAGGGCCTGGGTTGCCATTTTAAGGTCGGACACATCGAGGAAGGGTTTTAGGTTTCTTAGGTAGCTCAGGTGGAATCTAGCTGTTTTGGCCATCGCGTTTATATGGCCGTGCATATTCAAGCGGCCGTCAAGGGTTATTCCCAGGGATTTCGCCGAGTCAACAATGGTAGGAGGGCAGTTTAGTGCAGTGATGGTCTTGATCCATTCCTGGATGTCTGTATTTGGTTTGGGTGGGGAGATCAGAAGGAATTCAGTTTTGTTTGCGTTGAGTTTAAGCTGGTTGGCGGTGAGCCAGTGGATTGTCAGCTTCAGTGCCTCGTTTAGGGAGACAATGTCCTCAGGGGAAGAGATTTTTATGTAGACCTGTGTATCGTCGGAGTACATAAGGTAGGAGATGTTGGCGGCACAAAGCACTTCGGTGAGAGGTTCAAGTTAAAGATTGAAAAGGGTAGGGGAGAGGGTTGATCCTTGGTGGACTCCAACAGAAACTGGAGAGGGGGCAGATAGGCCACCGTTGATGAGGACTCTCTGTGAGCGGTTTTGGAGGAAGGATCTAAACCATTCAAGGACGGTGCCATCCAACCCGAACCTGAGTTTGAGGCGTTCAAGGAGAATTTCGTGGCTAACCGTATCAAAGGCGGAAGAGAGGACTAGAAGGATTAGGAGACAGGTTTTGCCTAGGTGTAGGGCTTGGAGAACGTCATCAACAATTTGGAGGAGGGTGGTTTTCCGTGCTGTGTCTGGGTCTGAAACCTGATTGAAAGTCATCTAGCAGGTGAAAGTTGTTGATGTGTAGGCTTAGCTGCTGTTGCACACATTTTTTCAGAACTTTGGCAAGGAGTGGGATGTTGGATATGGGTCTATAGTTCTCGGTGGAGGCAGGGTCCAGCGTAGGTTTTTTTAGGATGGGGACAACTTGGCCCACCTTGAGCGAATCAGGAATTGAGCCCTGTAGGAGGGAGGCGTTGATTATTGTGGTCCAGGAAGGGATGAAGGCCTTGGAGGCGGCAGCTAGGCAGTTAGAGGGGAGAGGATCGTTAAAGTGATTGTTAGGTTTTAAGGAGGCAAGAATTCTCGAGATAGATTGATCGTCATAGATTTTGAAATTGGACCAGTGCGCAAGGTTTTTGGGTGAGGTTTGGGAGGACAACACGAAGAGAAGAGGTGGAGCTGGCTGATTTAGATTTTGGTGGTGGGTTGCGGATTTAAGTTCATTTCCTAGGGCAGAGATTTTGTCACAGAAGAAGAAAGAAAATTCCTTGCTTGATATTAAGGGTTTAGGTGTTTCTTTGGCAGTTTTCACTAGTTTGTTGGATTGGTGGTTGACCAAGTCGAACAGCTTGCGAGGCCGATTTTTAGCGTTCTCCAGTTCAGTTCTGAAGAATTCTTTTTACTGTTGAGGATTTTCTTATTGTAGGCATTTCTGGCCTGGGGAAGGAGTTTTAGATGTGCTGCAGATGGGTGTTTTTTCCAGATTCGTTCAGACTGTCGAAGGGATCTCCTCTCCTTGTTGAGGGATCCACTGAACCAGGGTTTCTGTCTTTTTAGTTTTAGCGGTGCCAGGTCATCAAGAATGTCGTATATGGTGGAGGAGTAGTGGTCCGCTAGGTTTGTGACCGATGTGCACTGTGGAGGGGGGGGAGGTCAGACTCACAACGAGCTGCCAGTTTCTCGTGGTCGAGGTTCTTGGTGTCCCTAACCCATTGTTTGGGAATCACGGGTTGGGGGGCCCATGATTTGTGGGTGCTGGGCAGGAGGAAAGTGATGTTATGGTTATCAGACCAATCACAAGGATCAATGGAGATAAGTTTGACCGCTGATTTCTTAGCAATGATCCAGTCGAGGGTGGCACCTTTTGAGTGAGTAGGGAGGGAGCAGGCTTGGGTAAGGGCTTGATCGGCCAAGAGGTCTCTGATGGCATTGACCTAAGGGTCTTTGGGATCGTTCCAATGCAAGTTAAAGACACCAAGAAAAATGTTGTTAGAGTTTGGGGACACCTTGGTTGTGATGATTTCCATGAGGAGGTCCGTAAAGGTGTCGTTCTTGCCGGGGGGGTGGTAAAAGATGTGCAGTTTGCACAGCTGTGAGGTGTTGTTGGAGATGGCGAGTGCGAGGTATTCGCAAGAGTCCGCGGGGTCCACCGGCAATTCCGTAACAATGAGGTTGGAGCGGTAGATACAGGCAATGCCGCCCCCTTTTTTCTTTGAGTGCCTGTCCATCCTTACGATGCTATAGTTGGGCGGGACTAAGAGGTCAAGGTGGGGCAAAGAAGAATCCTTGAGTCAAGATTCAGTCAAGATTCATGATGAGGTCGGCGACATCAGATGCATGCTTTACAGCTGACCGGCAGTTTATTAGGAGGCCGGCTAGGGAGGGGTAGGAGTGGGTGTCGACAGTAGAGGCAGAGGTTGGAACTTTAGCTAGGTTGCTATTGACCACCCCTCTATCAACTGACGGAGAAAGACTTGGTTGTCCTCGCTTTATGAGAACTGTTTTAAGTGTCAGAGCAGGACCAGGCCTTCTTCCCTTTTTTTCCTCTTTTAGGTGGTAGGGGTTTCACTGACTTTAATCTCTTGAATTTTAAGCTTTGGCTCAGTTCCCCTAGTCTTCCCCTTCCACTTCAGGAACTCTCTCAGCTGGAGGAGTGCCACTTACATGTCCTTCCTTTTCGGGTGCTCTCTCAGCTGAAGGAGCATCAGTTCACACTAATTTCTCTGCAATTGCTCTATCCGGTGGCATAGCAATATTTGCCTGTCTTTACCCTGCTCAGATCTCTTTTTAAAGAAATCTAATATGCATATAAAGATATCTTATTTTTTTCCTGTAGCAAAAAAAAAATGAAGCACTTTATGTACTCTAACCTCGAACCATAGATAGACACAAACTGGGTCATGTTACTATCAGCAAATTGTACATGACCCCTATACTATCTTGATACGGGAACAGTATTGGTTGTATTCCTTTCCAAATACTGATGGAACAGTTTGTAATAGAAGAAGGCCAGGCAACTTTACACTTAAAGCTAAATCATAGTTGCCAAGTTTTCAGATTGCATAATGTGACATTTCCATGGTTTCAGTGCACTCAAGAATGACATTCAATGACCAAATGTGAGACAATTAGGGAGGCACTTTCTGGTGAGCAAAATCAAACAAATAAGTTCATGGAAAAAATCAATACCAGAAATTACACCCATATAAGCATCACAAAACTGTAAGAAGATCTTGAAACTGCTGCCAAACAACCGAAATGGAATGGCGCTAATTTAGTGCCCTTATAAGCTGAGTGTATAGTAAAACAATTGTGTATCTGTGATAAACACATCTTTCAGAGTCAGTACTTTATAAAATTGTGTGCACATATGCAAACAAACATGTAGTTGAATTAAAAATAATACTGTCAGGGATTGTCACTTGTATTAAAAAATAAGCAATGTGCTGTTAATGTTCATTCATACATACAGTCAAGACCGATACCAACACCTTCCCAACTGGACATAACTATCAATCTCAAACAGCACAGTGACAGACATTACTCACTCTCTCAAGACCAGCAGATGGCGCCCAATGCAACAATCTTTTTTGGTTCCCTATGACCTCGTTCTCCACGGCTCCCCTCATAACCACTGGCCAACAGTGCCCCTCATCTCTCCATAATCCCTCGGTCACAAACATTGAATTTGTTTGATAGCGCTGCTCATACCAATGCAGGGTGTCAGAGCACTTAACATCACAGACACATTACAGATAGACAATGAATCATACAAGGTTAAAAACCGTCTAGGAAATGAAACAATGGGGTAGAGTCACATGTCACAGATACTAGGGGGCAGTATATTTTAAGGGTGTTTTGTATGGAGAAGTAGAAACGTACCACAGTGATTGGGTTAGCTTTACTAAGAAGAATGCATTTGTACCTAACAAACTACTTTTAGCAATATTAGGTTCTGTGATATGCATGATACACATTCTTTGCAGCAGGCACATGTAACCCTCTGCGCTATTGGTGTGTCAAGACTTGCACGAGACAAGACTCCGATCTCTCACCAGCAAGAACATTAAATAACACGTTCTCCTTGACTTAACAGCGGAGTCACTGACAGTGCAGGAAAAATACCTCCTCCTGCTCGGCCTGGTCACTGCAGGTCAGCTGCATCTGTGGAGCCACTTCTGCATCACATCTAATCTGGAGCTGAGCTGAGCTGTAGACTGGAGTCAGGGTGAAGAGGGCATGGCGTGAGACATGCTGTCTTCAGTGCCATGCCTTGCACATTTAAACACTGGACACAAGCGAGCCCCCGGTGACCCCCAAGAGCAGGGCGAGGCAGCACGTGTCGAGGAGGTCCCAGAGGACACTCCTTGTCCTTTCATTCAGTTCTGGCAGCAGCAATTCCTGGTGGCCTAGGATGGCTGCTTACAGAAATGTAAAATAAAAAATATGATCCTGCCTGCGGTGACTGGTGCCTTTTATCCACTGTCACTTCACAAATGAGGCGGCTGCTGAACTTCGTTCATGGGCACTAACACTGCACTTGCCTCCTGGCAGCAGTAACTCTCATTGTGGTAGACAGCAGGCCTTACAGCCGCACACACATGCGTACAACTAATGCTGACCAATAGGGCCAGGGGAGGTAGTCAGGTAACCTGCACTGTGTAATGCAACCAAAACCAGTCCAATCAGCTTAACCAGCAGCCCCATTGAGGCTTCACTGAACATCCATAGGCTGCTGTGAAACACCTACCTTGCATCACGGTTGCAGTCGCAGCCGGCATGGCTCATGGGAGGGGGCGCGAGCGCGGGGTCACACGGGATGGGGGAGATAGGCGAGTGGTCACAAGGTAAGGGGGGTCACACAGTGAGAGGGGTTTAAATAATAAATGAAAATAATTCAAAAATGTACCTACTGTCCCCGGTCCCGCATCTTCGGTCTGCTCCTGCTTTCCTGCCTCCGCAGGAACAGGAAGGAGGCAGCCTCCCTCCTCTCCTCTAAGCCAACCACAATGCTGCAATGGCAGCGTTGTGATTCGTTGGGACACTGACCACACAGGCGTCTATGGGGAGACCATTTTCTCTATGTAGGCTGCATGCAGTCTACATGGAGAAAAGGGGGAGAGTGTGTGAGTGATTTGGTCGGCCCTTGGGCCGACTAAACAGTCGGCGCCCTTAGAGTGGGCAAGCCACTCCTCCCCTGCCCTAAAGCAGGACCACCCACCCGCCCGCCCCCAACCAAACCCTTCTGCTTTCTCGTAGTGCCAGAAGCAGAAAATTAAAATAGTATGTAGAATACCATTTTAAGTTTCTGCTTCTGGCACCCTGAGAAAGCAGTGGGGCGACGCTTCTCTGCCCACATGGAGGAGCTGCCCCAGCACTGTTGCTTCATGAAAAACAGCAGATTCTACAATCAAAAGAGGTGAACCACTCATCTTTTTGAATAAGATGATTTGCATGACAACCCTTTTACTTGCTGTAATGCGTTACTAACGCGACATGTGTCGCACCTGGCAGGGCTGGAAGTGCAATTGCTGGGACTGTCTCAATCAGTCAATCAATTAGGGAATTGTAAGTGCGCTACTCACCCATGAGGGTCTCAAGGCGCTGGGGGGGGGGGGTGCAGATTCATTCAGCCGAAGAGCCAGGTCTTGAGAGTCTTCCTGAAGGTGTTCAGGGAGGGGGCTCATCTGATGTCTGCCAGTAGCTCGTTCCAGTTCCTGGCTGCAATGTGGGAGAATGTCTTCTGCCTGCTCTGGCTCTGTGGATGCAAGGGGTTTCAGCCAGTGCGAGGTTGGCAGATCGGAGGTTTCTTTTGGGTACGTGGAAGTTTATTCTGTCGTTGAGGTATTTGGGTCCGTTGTCATGTAGGCATTTGTAGGCATGTTTGCGGATTTTGAAGGTGATTCTCTTCTCCACGGGGAGCCAGTGGAGTCTCCGCAGGTGTTCGCTGATGTGTTCGTGCCGGTGGATGCCGAGGACGAGTCTGGTTGCGGTGTTCTGTATTGTCTGGAGTTTGAAGTATAGTGAATTACCCGGGACAGTCTCCAACTTGCCGCGACTGTCCCGCCAAAAACAGGAGAGTTAGCAGCGATGTGAGTGACAGTACAAACATATAATTCACCTAGTAATGAAAATAAATTGTGCAGAAAAAGTGTTTGGAGAGTGGTGAAAGGGATGGAGCAAAAAAGGCCTGCCTTCATTCACCAGAATGATGCCTCTGAATTGCTGTGCTGATGTGGAGTGGCAAAGGATCATGGTCTGAAATGGGGTGTGCTTTATAGTGTTTTGCAGATGTATCCACTTGGCCTTTGGACATTAGGAGCCTCATCACAATGTCATGCGGAAACTTTCCAATCGACACCATCTTGGAATCCGGACCGACCGACTGTAGGTCAACAGTTCTGCCCAACCAATTATGATACGACTGCACACTGTTTGGTCAGATTCCCATTGACTCCTATGGGAGCCTGTGTTCCCCCAACAACACAGGCTCCAATGGGGAAATGGGGGGGGTGGAAAACTCTGCACCCTGTGGCAGGCACCCCATGGTACCTGCCACACAGTGCAGGGTTTTATAGGGAGTACCTTAGGTACCTGTTATAACCTATTGCTGTTGTGGTGCATCTTCCTTATTAATATTCTGTCCCTTGCTGCTCAGCCATGAGTGATGTCACTTGGAATGTTGAGTGTGTGGGACTGGAGGAGTTGGCAGTTGGTAGAGATGGGCTGAGCAGAAGGGAGGCTGCTCCTGGTGGGGCTCTACAAGAGATCTACATGGGCTTTAAATGAGCTTATATATGGACTTTGTAACTTGATGAATAAACTTACAACTTGTTCTAAGCGGCCTGTCTACGAGACATCTTTCATTATAACACTGGCGACGATTTAAAGAACCTGCGTGTATTTTGGACTGGTGAAACTTAAGAGCCTACTTTGGATGGACTTGGAACTGAAGAAGCGCATAAAAAAAAAAGAGAAGTAATCTTGCACTCCACTAGCCCCACCAGTGACCAAAAGACCGGTCAGCCCTATCGTGGACGTGCCAGATGTTGGACTTGGGTGAGTGATTCCCCAAAAGACTAGATTGACTGTGGTTTTGGACATTTCTGACTATCTCGGAACGGTCAGCTCTAGCCTGGGCCTGCCGATTTCTGAAGTTAAAGCCTGCTCTTGTTCTGGGGTATTTGGAGTTTGCCCTTGTAAAAGAAATAGTCAAAAGCTGTATTGAATTCCAACCTGCTTTGGTGTTGTAGTGCCTTTACCCTTGCCGTTTTAATGGAGAAAAGCCGCTATGTTGCTGTGGAGACTGGCTTTTGATCTAAATTGAAAGTAGCGACTGGTGTTGGAGAATTGACAGCAATTAACAGTTGTGAAGAACCGACACCCCTGGTGAGCGTTACGAAGATGCAGGGGCTGGTGTTGCCTCTAAACTTACGGCCGGTGTGAAGGTGGAAGTGTCCCAATGTTTGATGTGTTGGGTGATTTGGAGCACAATTCCTAACACGCAAGGGACAGTGTCAGGTGAGATTTGGGTGGTCAGTCATTTTCTTGTCTACACGGAGGGTTTGTCAGGGCACCGTTGTTTAAATTTAAACATGCCATGAGATCAGCTTGTGCGTGCGCGCATTTACTTACATCGTGACGTGTCCAGCATTCAGCAATCCTCTGTGACGACGTTCCGACTTCGTAGGATGTTATGCCCAGTGATGCTGCCCTTTGACGCCTGTATGCAGATACGCGCCGTTTGCCACCCGGCGTGGCGTCATGAAGCGTGCTGCCATTTTGAGTTTGGCCATAGCGCAGCGATTTTGAAGGGTTGATTGGAGTTCCTGTTTATCAACCACGTCTTTCACTTTTTGCCAACCACGTTTTTTTTGTGTTTTGGTTCCGGAATAAAGTGTGAATAAAACCAGATGGAGTTGGGAGACAACGCTGTACAATTGTGCCGCAATATGGATAAGACATTGGAGGAACTGGTTTCAAGGCTTTGTCGAGGTCGAGCAAACAGTGACACATTGAAGTTTTCATTTCGTCTTTGCTTGTCAAGTTCTCGGGTGAGAATTCGCTCACCGGTGTTCGTTATATCTTTCCTTGCTTTTGTGTTCATTGTTTTTTTTTTTCTCTTCTCTCTTATAGTAGTGTCAATACTTATTTTATGCTCAAAATGTTTAACATGCAATCTTATTATGGTGTTGTATCTGTATTTTATTCTTAGTCATGCTGTTGTTCTTGGTTGTGGATTGACATGTGCAACCCTGTAAGCAATGTGTTCTGCAACGCAGTTGTGTGTGTGCAAAGAAGCTGCTGTGGATGTAACATTCAATGTAAATGGATGTGTTCAGTTTTTGTGGGAGGTGTTTTCCCCTATAGGGTGACGTTGTTCCCCTATTACTGTGTTTAGTGTTATGGAGTATCATAGGGAGGTTTATTTTCCCTATTACAGAGTTTTTGGGAGGTGTTTTCCCCTATAGGGTGACGTTGTTCCCCTATTACTGCGATTAGAGTTATGGAGTATCATAGGGAGGTTTATTTTCCCTATTTCAGAGTCTTCGGGAGGTGTTTTCCCCTATTGGGTGACGTTGCTCCCCTATTACTGTGTTTAGTGTTATGGAGTATCATAGGGAGGTTCCCTATTACAGAGTTTTTGGGAGGTGTTTTTCCCCTATAGGGAGGTGTTTTTTCCCCCTATTACAGTATTTGGAATTTTGGAGTATCATAGGGAAAGTTTTTTTCCCTATTACAGTGTTCGCAGAGTCTTTGGGAGGTGTTTTTCCCCTATAGGGAGGTGTTTTTACCCTATTACTTTTAATTTGTTGGTAGTGTTTACCCATCTAACTAGTTTCTCTAGGGAGGGGGATGGGGTTCATTATTCTTTTGTTAGATATTTTCTTGCGAGTATTTGCTGATTTGATGTATATTTACTTGCATAATGTATTTTCTTATTGATTCCTGTTTATGTAAGTGATGGTATTTTGGTGATATCTTGAGTTTTTGCATTTATATTTTTATGCTTTGTTTTCGTAAGGAAGGGAGATGTGTTATAACCTATTGCTGTTGTGGTGCATCTTCCTTATTAATATTCTGTCCCTTGCTGCTCAGCCATGAGTGATGTCACTTGGAATGTTGAGTGTGTGGGACTGGAGGAGTTGGCAGTTGGTAGAGATGGGCTGAGCAGCAGGGAGGCTGCTCCTGGTGGGGTTCTACAAGAGATCTACATGGGCTTTAAATGAGCTTATATATGGACTTTGTAACTTGATGAATAAACTTACAACTTGTTCTAAGCGGCCTGTCTACGAGACATCTTTCATTATTACAGTACCCCCTCGGCCACCAACCGTTGGCCGCAGGATTAAGGGGGCCCTGCTAGGAACCAATTCTGAAAGACCGTGCGATCTACACTCCAACTACGAAAACCGTAATCAGCCGTCGGCTTGTAGTCCAAACAAGTCGGTCCAAAGGATTCCGACATGGTCTAGGGGAATCCGACTTTCATGAGGAGGCTTTCCATCCCACATCATAATCAGCCCCTAGTTGTATTGTGTTTGTATCCATCCAATGGCCACTCTTGTGGTACTTTGCTGAAAGTTCACTACAATGGACTACTGCCATCGGGGAACTGCCAGTACCACTGTGTTTTCATAATCTACACAGCAGGAACCCACGGAGGAGTATGACTCACCAAAATTGCAGTCTGCCGTGTGGCTGGTCGGACACACTCCATCGACGTAGGGTGACTAACCTGTAATTTTCATGGACAGCCCGTAATTTTGCCTTTTTGTTCGTGAGAATTTCTTTAACGGATGCCATTTGTCCCAAGTTGTAAAGGTTTTGGGTGACAGCCAGTGATGTGGCATTTTTCACCCTTCAATTGTCACCCAGGACGATGTGTGGAGAGACTATATAGCCGCCTAGAGTTGTCAGCCAATCCTAGTGCTCACTGCTCCACTGGGGCCAATGAGAACAGCTTTAGTAGGGTTACTTTAGGCTGAGCAGAAGTGCCTTTCAGTTTACTGCACTTTTGGAAGAGCGACGTCGTATGCCAGCACAATCTCCTGGTCCCAGAAGAAGCAGACTACCGAGTCAGCCAAGGGCTTCATTACCCCCTGCAATCAACTTCTCGAAGGGCTATTGCTTTTATCTACCTTTACTGCTTTCTCCGTGCTCTTTTCCCCATTTCCTGTGTGCCTCTTCCTTGTCTCCAGTTTTTTTCTTGAAATGTCCTATGTTTCTGTTGAAATGAGATTTGTGTAGAGCAGAGAGCCTGTGGGACTTTCTCTTGTAGCACCGATATGCCATTATATGTTTCTCAGCAGTGTCCTCTAGTGACTTTGTTTCTAGAAGGAGTATTTTACTAATAGTAATTGCTATCCAGGCATGTCTGCTCTAAGGTCTTTTTTAAGAAAGAGTTACTGCTATCCTATTTTTTATTTTCTAAGAGTTTTATATAGCGCGAACTAGACCCGAGACATCGGGTATCAGAGCGCTTTACATGAGCACCAGTTGCGTTAGAAACAGACACATTCATTTTTTTTTTTGTGTGTTTGGCACGGGGAGATTAAGTGATTTGCCCAGAATCACAGGATGTGGAGCGTCCCTGCTGAGACTCAAACCCGGTTCCCCAGCTTTGAGGTCGACCGCTCTAGCCGTAAGGCTACATCCTCTCCCCGCTACATCATCTTCCTGCCATCTGCCACTTTCTTGTCTAACTGCCTGTTCTGCAATGAAGAAGATGTTATCCATGACTTTAAGATACACACATCATCATAATGGTTAACAGCCAAACAGAGGTGAGATGTGCACCAGAGGCAAATGTGGTAACCAGATCACGGCTATTTCACCCATCTTCCCCGATGGCCAGAACTATGCGATCCAGGCACATTACTTTATCCATTGCCACCGGTACCTTTATCTGCCAACTTTGGGAGCAGCATGAAACAAGGTGAATTTCATTATTACCTACCACATAAACTAACTGCACAGGTTCTTTAAGTGGACAGACTTATCTAGTAGAAGAGTTCCAGTACACTCTCATTAAAATGATAAAATTGGACCATATTGCTACTGGGAGGGCCTTTTCAGTATTCTTGAAGTCACGGGGACCACTTTGTTAAGTGTAGGTAATACTTGTTTTTAAGCTAATAGTAGTGCCTCCAGTGCCTCCTAGACTCTTGTAGGTTTGTTACTGTAGCAGTCAAGGCCTAGCACATGGGGGGATAGTGAACATTGAGCCAGCTACAGAATAACAGTGTTGTTACAATAACTATGACTTCAAGCCAAGGTTAGTATTTGGATAGAGCCTACACTTTAATATATCTTAGAAACATCATGTGATATAGCTAATGGTGGTAACAGCAAGTCCCTTGCCCAAGATGGTCCACAAATGTTGCAGACAATACCTTTAGGGTTGAGGTCCAGTCCTCTGGTTCATGGTTTTGTTCTGTACAGCATGCTTTGACACAAAGACATCTTCCTTGGGTTAGAAACTCTACAGCTTTCGAGATTATGGAGCATTGACGAGATAATGTTATATAAATTAGATTAACTGTCCTAGAAGCAGGGTGAACCCTTCTTGGCTGTGTTAGTTTGAATAATTACGTCTCAAAAAATACACTTGTAATTCCTGCCCTGTTGAGCAGTGCTCATAGCGTGGACCTCAGGGATCCAGTGCATGAGCTATGAATCCGGGATTAAGGGAAAAGCATAAAGGTGGACATCTCCATGGATAAGCATGACGGAACAATAATGTAGAACAAAGGCTAGAGATTACCAGTGGTAGTGACAGAGGGAAACCCATTAGTGGTTTAAGGATGAGAGCGTGCATGAAAAGTCTCTTCTCTGAAGGCGTTAGTTAGTTAATCTCTCCTTTGTCATGTTAGCTGCTTCTAGACCCACACTGTCCTCCTGGTGCCTACACTGCCTACTGCTGTGAAGAAGAGCACTGTGAACTCCAAATCTAATATAAATAGAAGCACTCAGAGTTCCCCACTTCTTCGCCATGTCTGATCAGAGTGTTATTAGCCATCCTCTTACTGAACATATTTTTCAGCAGAAGAGTGAGATGCTTCAGCCTTTCCATATCACAAAATTGGGTACTGATAATGACAAAATATTGCTTTTTAACACAATTATTGTGAGATAATGAGCAACAGAAACCCAGGTATCTCCTGTGCAGTACCACCCATGAGAAAACCCTAAATGTCCCAACTTCACATCCTTGCACAACCAGCCTAGGACCAAGTGCACAAAGTCTAGCAAACTATCACACGATAATCCCAGCCTTATGAGTTTGAGTTGAGAAGGTGAACAGGCAAAAAATATATCTTTAAATTTTGTTTTCAGCTTGTCACAAATGCTATGTGTTCAAGAACAGAGGGCATATGTCAGGCTATATTTTTTGACATATTTCTGCTTATCCCTTTAACATGTGGATTGGTGTTTACAAAATTCTCTAACTTTGCAGTCAAAGACAGAATAGTAAAGTGCACTAGTTGGCAGTCTTGTGGTGGCAGTAAAGGGCATGTGAAAACAAAGACTGTAAGCTGTCAGTTTTTGTGTCACACAACACCTTTTAAATACCTGTAAATTGTGCAAATGTTTCAAAACATATCTGCATTTAGGAAACCACAAATGGACCACTTGTCTGTAATTCTGATGCATGCTGGAAATAGAGTTTTAATAGGATCAGAACAATCAAGGAACTTAACTTGTTGATGTTCAAATGATGCATATTTGCTGAAACCACATTTCCACACATTATTGTTTTTGCGCTATATAGTTTAATCAGTAAAACTACAGGATGGTATTTTGCTGCCACTTCAATGGAAATATTCTGTATATAAAAGACAGTGCCTCCTTCTGACTTACAATAAAGCCTCAACGATGTATACAGTTTCAAGTCTGGGGTACACTTCTGTGCATCATTGAGAATCTGCAGTTTACAGTTCATAGAAACAAAACAGCCCAATCACTATACTATTCCCCATATACAGGTAAAATAAAAAGGACTGATATTTGGCTAGTTAGTGCACAATTGTCTCTCACACATTTTCACCACATTAAAAGTCACAATGCCTCTTAACGTAATAGCCACACCTCGGTAGTCATCACACACAACATGGAAACACTTATCATACAGGATCAATAACAAAGACGACATACTGTTAGCTGACAACCTCTTCCAATCACTGCTAGGCCTTTTAAACTTATAGGCCTGTACAGAAGTCCTTCTATTCCACTCTGGGTAGAATTATGAGCGTGAGAGGGCAGTGATAGGTGGGCCAGTCCATGAGCAAGAGTGAAGTAAGCAACTGATATGTTTTATTTTCTTCATTGAATGCAGTATGCATCTACATCTCAAGTGTGTGGGGTATTTTACAGAGTACTTTAAAGGAAAAAACGAAAAGTTTGATTATGAGTCAGGCGAAGGTGCTGCAGAGGCAACCTTCACATCGGATTGTGAGGCATATTCGAAAGCAACATCTACCTTGCAGGGGGTCTCCTTGTCGGAGCACACCCAAGAAAAAAACAAAGAAATGCTTTGTGAAGCACAGACCAGAATGGGAACTTACACACCCCAACATCTGTAAGTCTTCAGAAGATGTGTACAAGGTCAAGTGCAGACTCTGTAATAAAGACATTTCTGTTGTACACGGAAGAAAGAGGGAAATCAAAATGCATGAGTCAGGAGCACAACATAGGAAAAATGCCTGAGGGACGACGAATATGGCAACAATTTTAGTATACCGTCAATTGGCAACAAATTTATTATACTGCCAATCAAGCTTCCAGCCAGAAGTAGCCTAAGTAAGTCATTTCTTGTGTTGTCATAATGTAATATAGGTTGCATGTAATTCATGTACACTCTTCTTGCTTTGTCACACTCTTTCTAAGACTCCCCCAGTGATTACGCAAGCCACCTTGCAATTTTATATTACTCTCTTTAAATGCGCAGCATTGTTTACAAGTCAGGTTGCCTTTGACATGCTTCTCTCACTCAGTGTATATCAATAGCATATTAGAATTGCTTTTGGATTAGAAGCTGACACTTTAGCAGCTCTAAGAACCATTGTGTCCAATATTTTCTTCACCAGTGGAGACTTTCTTCCTGTGCTGTTTATACCTTTGTATTTTCCTTTTTTATTTTAGGTCACAGCTGCAGAGGTCACCCCGTTGTACGATGCTGTGAAGCATCACATCTCCTACCGCTCTTTAGATTGTGGCTTCAAGTTGTCCAAAGTAATTTATCCTGACTCATGCATTGCGATGAAAGAATGCTGTGGCAGCACAAATGCATCAAGTATCACTAAGAATGTGCTTGCACCTCTATTGTTGCAGCTAGCATATGAAGACTTAAAAGATGGATATTTCTCAGCTTGTAGTGATGCCTCAAATGAAGGAAACATTAAACTCTACCCACTTTAGATGCGGCACATTAATTTTACTTTAGGTGTGACCTACACTCTGCTGGATTTATATGAGGATGCTGCTGAGACTGCTACAGCAATTGCACAGCAGATCGCAACAAAATTACAAGAGGATGGATTAAAATTAGAGCACGTCACTGCATAATGTTGACACTGCAGGTGTCAACATTGGACGACATAACTCAGTATTTCTGCTTTGAATGAAGATATTCTGCCTGCAAACTGTCTTGCTATTAATTAACTTTTTATGTATGTAGAATCCTTTATTCTAAAAGTCTACAAACATTTCTCTTCTTCCACTAGGAGAACAGCGGAGTTGAGAGAATGTTTTACTTTTGTGGACCTAGAGTAGCACTCCTTGTTTCGGCATGTCTCAACACAGTGGCTCACTTTGTTCCCAGCCATCGATCAGCTGTTGAAGTGCTGGGCAGCACTGAAATCCTATTTACTTTCTTTCGGCAAGAGAAATTACCCAGAGCAATATGGGATTTTCTAGGACTTAAAAGTGGGAAGGCCACTGTGTCACAAGGCAAAGCTTACCTTTTCTTTGTTCACATGACTTTGATAATTTTCAACGCGTCTATTATGCAGCTTCGAAAGAATGAGCTGAGCACCTCGAAGGTACAGGCATCTTCAGGATATTGAAGAACATCTTAAAGGACAGAGTAGAAAATCAGTTCTTTGGTTTCCAAGTTCACAATTAGTTAATGTCCCATAATTCTAAGTTAAGCGCAATCATGCAGAGCGATTTCCTGAAATTTTTGAAGCACTCCTTAAAGTATTTAGAAAAAGGATTTGATTTTTCACTGAGCCATTTATTGTCTGCATTAGAACCATGCTACTTACGAGAAACTTTCACTTTTCAGCAGCAAAGCTGCTGGTGCAGTGAACTTAACAAAACCAAAGGGGATGATGGACGGAGTGTTGAACGTTGCAAGCACTCATCCCCAGTCAACTGATCTGGGTTTAATCCATCACCGTTCTTTAGCCCACTCTGCCACCCCAGTTCGGACATGGCCATATGCAAATCAGTCTGACCCTGTGCCTCATGGGAACAGTCCAGCCCGAACTGCCAAGCCATGCCTTCCCTGGACCGGAAACAAGCTTCCTAGGACCGGTTTCTGGCACAGGGTCAGACTGATTTGCATATGGCCATGGCTGAACTGGGGTGTGAGTGTTTGATTGGTTCTGATGCTCCGTCCATCACCACCCCCTTTTGTACTGCAGTGAACTTAACCCTGTCAACTGGAACTGCAATACTTATTTAACGAATACAGTATAATTGCTCCTGCTTTGTGAGCTGTGGCAGGCACCAACTTGCCATGTGCATAGAAATGGCTGAATGTTTTGTCAAATTGCCTTGCAAAGTTCCCAACATGAAAGAAATCATGGCATTTATACTTAGCTTACCAGGCAGCAATGCACCTAATCTTAAGATGTTTTCTCAATTGTAGTTCATGTGGATTGTAACACGAAAAAGGTGTGATACTGAACTTGTTGAGGCGGAATTGCAGATCCAGGTGAACATGTAACATGTGTGTGCAAACTTCTATTAATTTTCTCTTAGGAACAAAGAACTTCTGAAGTGTGTTAGTTCAGAGAAAAAGTACAACTTGAAAAACTAGCAGGAAATAAATATTGCTACTGTCTATGAGTCCATGTACTAGCAATTATATTAAGGGGGCAACATCTTCAAACTGTCACTTACATCAGTGGTCAGATTCTGCTTGGTGTGCTGTACTACATTTTAAACTGATACAAACTTGTTTTGACCTGTTCTTATGTTGGTTGTCTATTTACTTACGTATATACTATTGTGCAAACTCCTCTGATGTGTCTGTAATACTTATCTTCTATCCCGAATTTGTGTCCTGTATTTTGACCTTCGGTACAGAACTTTTGTCCTGAATTTATTCACTCACCATCCTGAATTTGCACACATGCCAGTAGGTCACCTTATGTCACCACCATCAGTGGTTCAGGCTGCATGCACGGTGATAGGGCGTGCCCAAGACCGCCGACTCTGGGGTCCCTTTGGGACTGCCGCCATGGCAGATTGGTGGTAAGACTGCAAAACTTGTAATTGGTCCCTAAGCCTTTAGTGAAGACAGACATATTAGCTATTTTATATGCAGTTTGTTAAAGTCCAGGCATAGTTCTGACATAGATTCCTGCACCAGACTCCATGTTTTGGAAGTGTTTAATGTTAGCTTTACTTCAAGTACTTCACTTTTGTTTACTTTAAGTGAGCTATTTTACACGTTTACACTTTGGTATAAAATGCAGGCACATTTAGCTTGAAAAACAAACACCCTTCTAAAGCGTGCAACAACCTGCCTCTACAGATAAGGGCCTCCTTCTCATTTCTTGAGTTCCACAAGGAGCTGAAGACCTGGCTTTTCGAGTAGTCCCACTAGGATGTATGTATACCTAGACTCACACCTGCTCAGTGCCAGTATACCCTCCCAGCTGATAGTGCGCTCGTACAAATCTGCATAACCTAACATACCAACAGTTTCTCATTAGTTTATCAGTAGAGTTAGAGACACAAGTCTGGCTAAGATCCCCAGCTATCTACCTCTCAGGGTCATCTGTTACATATGTGAGATATAGATGTGAGATGCGCACAGAGGTGACACATGCAATATATACAGGAACTGGCTGGATTTTTCGACCATGTGTCTGCCTTGCTTGTCATTTACAATCAGTTATATTACGCTATGGTCAGTTTATTATATGAACATGTAGACTTGACCAGTCTAGTTAGAGCAGTCTATGCCCATGAGCTGTCAAGAGAGAAGTCAGATTCTTATCTATTGCTACTGTCCATCTTGGACCTGGGTTGGGCACCGGGAGCTGAAACCAAGTTTGTTTAAACTCTACTAACAAAGGGCCCCGCTTTTCTGTGTGCCTTCCCGGTTGAAAGTCTTATAACAGAGAGGCCTGCTGTGTCATAGGTATGAAGAGTGACAATTGTAACGATTCCCCTGCAGGCAATGTTTAGTCTACTTACACTCTCTTATATTAGCAAGTAATAATAGTGGGCGTAAAAAGAGGGAGTCTAGTGCTGGGACCCTGATAGAAATGTTTATGGTGTTTACACTTAATTTAACCCTAATTATATCACTCTGCTTTCGTATGTTTTGTTGTCACAGCCCATGTAGTAATTTATAAAGTAATAGGATAAATATCTTTAAACAAACATTGAGTCATCATTAGTACAGATGCATGAGTGTCATATTGTAAGTATGAAAGTGGTGTTTTCTGCTTCCCTGACTGTTTTGTTCACCAGAATGCAAATTTCCCCCAGTGAAACGGGCTGCAGTACATCAGAACCACCTTACTCATGCATGACATATTGACATCACTGGGTTAGGAGGTCTAAAAAATGTACAATGTGGGTACAGCCCCGTACCAGCTCAACGGGGCAATTTAGTAAAAGGAACCAACACCTGTGCTTTACTGTAGCAAACATTGGTCACATTGTAAAAACTAATATAGCTCTGGTATCTATGATGAAATCCAAAGTTCTGAGAGGTCACTTATCCCTGCAGCACATGGGGGCCTCCACCCTTCAGGGGTCCCCCAGTCATCCCAATGCCTATGAATGTCAGTGAGAAATGAGGTCTTCAGGGCTCCCTCACCACATTCTGCAGGAGGAGCTACTGCATGTGACACCACTGGCCTATGAGCTATCTTATACAAAGGTATTTGTTTTACTTATAGAAAGGAAGACGTGCTTGACTATATTACAAGAGTGCATGGGCAACAGTTTTATAAAGTTGTCTAGTGCCTTTGTAGGCTTCATGTTATGATTGAATACCAGTTGGCAACTGACTCTGGACATGTCCTGTTATGACCAAGGACTTCAATTAACCAAAATGCCAGTAGTAGCGGAAGTGACTTCACATATCTTTTGACCTCAATGTCATCACAGGAAGTGTCATCATATGACCCCTGACTTTTTCCCGGAAAGTGTGTCACATACAAACATAACAATTTGGGATTTGTGTTGGATAGTATCACAAAGTTGTGCAATGCTGCTTTTTATTATTTGTATCGAGTGGGCGTTCCATGGATGGTGCTTGATTGCAAACACCCATTGGTTATAATGGCAATCCCTATTTTCAAACACAAGTCAGAGGAATTTTCACAAAAATCTTATGACTCCTCTTCTTGTTTTTTCTACTTTGCATGTGTATTGTACAGCACACATACAATGTTGAATAGCCTTAAAGCGTCGTTTTTGGAGATGAAGTATGCCTCAGAGGATGCACACACCTTGCATTCTGGCACAAGGGTATGTGCTTTGGTGCATGGCTGCCAAAGGTAAGAAACAATGTGCCCCCTTTGACACAAAGCAGCACGGCATCTTTGATGCAGTGTTACCTTGCATCAAAGAATAGTAAATGTGGCCTCTGTCGAACATAATCTCCCTTACTACTTATTGCAATGTCGGTCGGATACTCTTTCGACCGAATCGATGTTGGAATTGCTGCAGATCAGAGCTTATAAATTCTCCCTTCTTCCACGGACAGAGTAATTTCACAGTCATGCGCACATACACTCATCATACGCTGGTGGGCCCATAACACCAACAGTCATTCTATTACTCTATCCACACTGAATATAAGAGAGAACTCCTAAATCAATCTGCACCTAATTTGAGGTCAATGCAATCAAATTGAATTGTCTCGAGTCATGATTTAAACAGTTTAAACACATTTGAGATCTCAATAAATGACAAAGAAATAACCACCCAACACTGGAATTCAAACAAGAACTATTTTATCTAAATTAATTCAAAAGAAAAGTTATTCAATTGCAAAATCTTTATTCTCATATTTACCTATTCTGGCTAAATGTCGTACTCTAAGTTAGGACAGGTCTCTCAGTAAAGAATCAAAGTCTCTCAAGTCGCCGTCCTCTCAGTCAGCATCGATCCTCTTGAGCATAAGTTCAGAAAGAAGTGGCCTTAGACCCTCTCTAGTCTAGAAATATTTATACTAAAATTTACATACTAAAAGTTACAAACAAACTCTAAACGTCCGTTGAGCAGAGCGAGCAGGAAAGGATGTCAGCTTGCAACATTTAGAAAAAATCTTCACTCTCGGATATCTCAAAAATAAAAACACGGAAAAAGGAAGTCAAAACTAATTTTGCAACATCTATGGATGCTCTTCTCCGGAATTGTTTAACTCGCAGTGAAACCACTGTAAGTTTATCAAAAACGTTCATTTGTGACAAATGTTCTCCTCCAAGGATATTTGGCGAACATCCCAGAGTTGTCGTCTTTTCATAACTTTTAGCTCAGACAGAGGCCGAGGTCATATTCAACCATATTCAGCGAGGCCTCTCTTCATATTTCATCTACTCAAATGCAGGCTGTAGATGTCGGCCACTTCTCAACAGGCCAGAATGGACAACTTAATTAAACAAGCATTTGCAATGCAAATTGGTCTCGCATTTGTGAGAGTTAGAGGTATTGGCGATGTAAATGACAATTTCTTTTACCTATGTGTTTTGGATTGGAGTGGATGTATTTGCTGTGCAGTGGAATTCTGTGGGTCGGATTGGAATTGTTAGTTGTGGAATTGTGTATGGTGGAATGTGTGGAGTGGATTTGTGTAGTGGAAACATGTGGATAGTAATTATGTGGTATTGACTGTACTGGAATTATGTGGAGTGGGATTGTGTGTGAGTGTAATTATGTGGAATTGCATTTTGTGTTGTGGAGTTTAACTATGTGGTGTGATGTTAAATTTTGTATCATGATGTGGAGTTCTGTGGTGTTAATTGGACGTATATGGTGTGTTGCATAATTGTGTTGAAATATGTGATTTGTTGTCTAATTATGTGGTGTGGAATGGAAATGTATAGAGTTGAATTATGGGAAGTGGAAGTGTGTGGCGTTGAGTAAAATTAGGGCAGATTGGAATTATGTGGCAAGGTATGAAATGCATAAAAACATGGAGCCTCTACATTGAGATACACACACACATATATCTCACCATATTCAGTGGATTTCAACCACCACCACGGTAGCCGCTCATGAGCATTGAAGAAATATACGATTCCAACAAGTGAAGCGGGTACAGTGGGATGCGGGTAGTAGTTTTATTCTTTTTAAAACAGTGCAGCGTACAAGCAGGAAACTACCAACTGATCTCTATACATTCACTGAAAGAAAGAAAACAGGACGACAGGAAACTCTAGGCAGTGACCAGCATAAAGGTTTAACTCAAGCTGTGCCTATCAGCGAAGGCACACCAACAGACACAAGCTGTGATTAGCAAGAAAATGTGATCCACAGCAATGATAACCGTGCATACACTCTGCCAAAAGCTAGCTGAAGGTGAAATAACGGCCCTGCTCAAGTTTAACAAGCGCAGCCTTTAAGATAATGAATCTCTGCCAGTTGTTGAGAGAGGCAGAACAGGTGATTATGCCAGTGCTAGCAGCCCTTAACAAGTTTAAGCTATTTATGCCTTTTAATTATGTTTTAAAAAAGGAAGAAAAAAAAAAGCATTGTTATTTGTAATATCAGTAGCTTAAACATGCCTAAATGCGACACCTAATGCATTGCAAATGCTTGTTATTGTTTACAACTTCCAACTTTGCCCAGTGTATTTTCCCATCTATTTAAGAATGACTTCAGACTTTTTTTTATGATACATTCCCACCTTATCCATTACATTCAAAACCTACGAATGGAGACACGATCAAAGGCGTGTGACAAAATACATTATCGTTACAGGGAAGATAAATAATGGCAGAAATAACAGAAGCCATCAGTTAGGTGATGATTGATAGCCCTCAAAGAGTCTCACAGATTCCCCCAACACTAAAGATATCTGCGGTCGTGAGCAGGCGGGAAGACGCTTGTAGTATTCCACAGCCCGTGCCAATATGATGTAATCACGTTCGGGATAAATGAAATGCAGCTGTTTATTCAACTTCAGCTTATCCTGTCTTCCATTTCAACATCTGCTATTACAGCAATAAGTGCACTCACGTGAACTCATTAAAGGTCACTGCTCAGCCAACTGATGCGCGCAGGGAAAGTGCAAGCTGAACAGCAGTGCAACACGTTAGTGCTAAAATAAGATAGTCAATCAATTAGGTAGCTCAACATTCATGGGCAGCGATTATCATTTTAAAGCATACCTAGCAGCAAGGAACCTATTTTTTTATATACATAGTTATTTTTATACCACAAATACAAAGCAACATATCTTGTTGCTTTGGTGCTTTCTTTTATGTTGTTTTTGGCTATATTTTTTTTCATTCCCGTTAGACAAAGTGACCGGATTGGCGGCTACACTGCCGACTTTGGTGCTGGAGACCAGGGTTCGAGCCTCGGGGTCGGTCCACATTCTGTGATTTTCGGCAAATCACTTTATCTCCCAGTCCCTGAATGTGTCATTGCGTAGTGTAATCGGTGCTTATGTAAAGCACTTCAATACCTTCGGGTCCAGTTTGAGAGTTTGCGCTATATATCTATACAAGTCCACTGTTTCCCCGAGTGAAAACACGCCGATGCGGCTTGCATTTTCCTATGAACCATCGTTAACGAGATGACTGTTAAAATTAAACAAACACATGTGTATGAAAAGAATACAAAATCATTATTATTAGAAAATTTTTATTTTTACTTAACTTGGAAACGATTTAAATCCAAGCAGACAGAGAGGTTCAGTGGTGCTTTCTTTTATGTTGTTTTTGGCTATATTCCTTTTCACTCCCGTTAGACAAAGTGAGCGGCTGTGGTCTGATGGCTAATTTTCCGACTTTGGTGCTGGAGACCAGGGTTCGAGCCTCGTGGTCGGTCCACATTCTGTGATTTTCGGCAAATCACTTTATCTCCCAGTCCCTGAATGTGTCATTGCGTAATGTAATCGGTGCTTATGTAAAGCATTTCAATACCTTCGGGTCGAGTTTGAGAGTTTGCGCTATATATATCTATACAAGTCCATTGTTTCCCGGAGTGAAAACATTACGATGCGGCTTGATGGGCATGCGCGAACATGCAGGGGGAGCGCTTACAGACCGGGAGCTGGAAACGACATCGCGTGCGCACTGTTGTGATCAGGCTGGGTGCCAGAAAAAAGTGCGGTGAGTAAAGGGGGCAGTAGCCTTGGAAGGTTACAAATGACGACATAATCGTCATGAGGCGGGACTACCAAGCCGTAAACAAATCGGAGAGCAGCATTTACTGATCTAAGCCAGTGGGCGGAGCTTCCAAAAAGCTTCCCCACTAAAGTGTATACTGCATGTCTAGGAGAGACCTAAAAAGAAACACAAAACAACGTTACTACATCGTATTGATTATACAGTGTTAATTCCCACTAATACCCTTATGTGTATGTATATATCTAGCCATTTGCGACATAAAGAAGCATTAAAGCATATTATTTTAAAGCGCAAACACATACAAATAGCACATTAACCACACATATTTAATTAATTTGCTCACCAACTTAGTTCACTTATTAATTTAAGCCATGCAATTGTATTCCCACGAGTAATTCTTTCATTAGTAATGTTGATTAATAAAGACTCGACAAAACTTTAATACTTAGTGATTAATTATTTGTAATTTTAATTATGACATATAAAAATATATAAACTGAAGTTTGAGTTTAAATAGAAAACCCTGCTCCAGCAGAATCATTTCCAACCAAATCGGGTTCTGCAAGTCTGACCGACCGATTACATTGCTTCCAAACATCGTTCTGTCGGACTCGCATTGACTTCAGTGGGAGCATGTGTCCTGAACGAGAACACCGGCTCCAATTGAAACAAGCATTTGCAATGCAAATCAGTCTCGGCTTTGGTACCTTATTAGTATTGACAAAGCTGACATTATTTATGCAACGTGATATGCAGCTTCCACTGACAGACATAAATATATTCTCACACTGCATGGTGATATATTACGGCTGTGCTGATTATGCAGAGGGGCGGCACAGACACAGCTCAGGAGCTGTACAGTTGTTATAATACGGATGTGCTGATAATGCGGAGAGCTGCACAGGCACAGCTCATGAGCTATACAGGTGATGTTCTGCAGTTGTGCTGGTAATGGAGAGGGGCTGCACAGCTCAGGAGTTGTACATGTGATATAATATGGATGTGCTGATTACGCAGAGGGACTGCACAGACACAGCTCAGGAGCTAATAGGTAATGTTCTGCGGCTGAGCTTATAATATGCAGAGAGGTGGCATAGACACAGCTCTGGAGCTGTACAAGTGATATAATGCGAATGTGCTGGTAATGCAGAGGGTTGCACAGACACAGCTCAGGAGCTGTACAAGTGATATAATACGAATGTGCTGGTAATGCAGAGGGCTGCACAGGCACAGCTCAGGAGCTGTGCAGGTGATGTTCTGCAGTTGTGCTGGTAATGCAGAGGGCTGCACGGGCACAGCTCAGGAGCTGTGCAGGTGATGTTCTGCAGTTGTGCTGGTAAAACAGCTCTTCCATGCACGTTAGTTAGCAAATGACGTTGCACAGTTGTGGCATGCTGGTGACTTGTGGCTGCCAGAAGTGCTCGTTTTTTTTTACTTCAATTAATTTGCATATTTCAGATGCAAATATGGGTGCTTGCAGTTCTCATTTACAGTATTTAGAAATTGCAGAATGGGAAGGGAGGCAAAACTGACCACATGAGCTCAAGACTCACCATAAAAATCCTCACAGACATTTATTGCACATGAAAGGGCCGACAACTGCAGCTCACACAATATGTACATAGACCCTGGAAGGCCAATCCGTGGGACTAAGCCACTAGAGTGGCCATCTCACTGTAGGTCCTAGTCCTAGGCTTTTATTTGATGGCACAATGTATTCTGGGCGTTATAGTCACCGGTGCTCCCATTGACCCCACCAGGTGTGAAAGGAAGTGTCCTGACCACATGGAGTGATATGGCTCTACATCAAACACACCTTTAATTCCACCTGTAAGGGACCGGAAGAGAGAAACCAAATCAGGCCACCCCTCCTGCTCACATAGACGGGACCTCTCACAGGAGGGGCACAAATTACCAATACTGAAGGTAAATTTACAAGCATCTTCCTCCCAGGGACACTAATACGTAAACTTTGACAGGCGCTCGATTCTAGTCGCTCTGTGCAAACTTGCATCATCCAGCCAGACCGAGGAAGGGGTGATGCGCCAGATTTGTCCACTATTTTGTTTTTGACTCTCGAGTCTAATCTGGTTGGATACAAAAAAATCATGCATCTGATCATACACTGCTACTCACCCAAACACACTCTCTGGGCAACACAGAGAGACCAAAACATGCTCACCATCATTGACTTAGTGACACTCCGGCAGAGTTTAAGGGCCCAGGAAGGGGCATGTTTTTGCACACTGGCACGCACTTAGCTATACTCAGGTGTTCCTAACACTCCAATGGAGGCAAGGGTACATTAATGCAGCTAGCATCCAACATAGGCACAAGGGTCCACACACCGCCAGTGATAATGATGGAGCAGGTCGTGCAAAATTTTGTATACCTCTTCTATTCTTGCATGAAAATACTAATTATATAATCTATTAACTATAATATTATTAAACGAGTGTTGCATGTATACTAATCAACATTATTAAAACTTAAACTACACATGGGATTTGCTATTTGCATGGCTAAATAACTCTTATAACTAAAATCTGTACACATATTAATGAGTAGTATATGTGGTAATAGAATATTGCATAATATATGTTGCTTTGTGAAGTTGCATCATCCAGGAGGATCGAAAAGGTGAATATAATGGCTTTAAATGTCGCTATATGCTAGATAAATACAAGCACATAGAGGGATTAGTAAGAGGTTAACATTGGAGTCACTATTTTTATGTATTAATTATTCTTTTGTGTTTGTTTCGCTTAAGTTGACATCTGAGCCTAAATCCAATATGGCCACTGACATCGCATGCAGAAGTGGCCACTGTCTCGTGAGGCGCGGAGTGAACTTTGCAAGTTCGAACAGTATCCTGAACCTTTTAGCGACCTTTGCTCATCATGTTCCCGGTCAAGGATATGAATTTGGTGGTTCGCCAAGATAGGGGAACAATCAATCTTACAGTAAACCGGAACAAGCCGACACTTTGGCTGACAAGTGACCTCACCCCTCGAACTGTACTGAGAATCTGGGAATAAGAATCGGACGATCCCAACCAGCCAATCATGACTGTCCCAAGCCTAAAAATGTATCTTCCTTAACCTGATTTCATTATAAAAAGGGTACTAAAATAGAGAGATATAGATATGTGAAGTTCATGACGCCTTTCCTGATGGTCCAGATGCTGCCCGACCGCTTGATAACTGCAAACTTTTTCCAAATCCACGGGCTATGATAGATGCTTGCACGATTTCTGGTCCTTTGATAAAATTGGGAACTGTAACGTGCTGAGCAGAGGACTTTGAGCTTTGGCCTGCTTTATACAAACTATTTGCAACAGACTCGGTTATGCAGAGCCAATGAATTAGAGGATCCCAAATAGCCAGATTAGGTAAATATGATGTTCTGCGATTTACTTGAATTGATCTAGAAATTCTAAACTTTGACGAGACAAAAGCAAATATAAATTATTATGAACATTTAGATAAACAAATATTGATTAACAAGAAATATGACTTTGTGGTTTTTCATTAAGGCAAATAAGGATTCTGAGTCTTAAATGTGTTTTAGCTGGTTCTAAATCACCATCAACCAATCCAACTAATTGGTCCGTCGACCAAGTGGGTGGAGTGCCTTGATGTGTAGGATTAGGGATCTATAGGCGATGGATGTTAATGTACATCTTGTAAAATAACTTTTCTCTCCCTATAGGTTATAAGGTGTTCCCCCCACATGTCCAGCGCTTGAATTAATCATCCGTCCTGTGTGTGTAAACCCGTGAATGGTGACGTGTGTGAGTTGGTGTTATGGGGCCCACCAATTAATGCGTGTATGAATGAGTGTGCGTGAAGACGAGTCTGCGACGCAGGGAGGATATCTGTATATGTCGTTCCCCATTTTCCCGGTTTTGCGCTGGATCAGTTTTTCTGGTAGCAGAGTTATGGTTTTCTTTTTTTGGTTTGGTGATTATTGCTTGTAAATTGCTTATTGATTGTGGATGAGAATTGGTTTATGTATTAACACTCTATGTTGAGTTGCGTCGAGTTCTATGTTGTTTGACGGCTTCTGGGATGTAGGAAGTCGGAAGTTAGTAACGGTTTCGTAGTAGAGCAGAGGTAAGCGCTGTTTTCGGGAAAGACGGAATTGATGTTGCCCTGTAGGTATATGGGGAAAACGTGTGACGATTGGAGTTGCACGACGTATTGTCTGGGTTCAATTTGGTAACATCGTTGTGTGTTACTGCTAGGGACATTTTCTGTATGAGAGAAATGTATGATAGCGAAGGTCACCTGTGAAATTCTGGTCTTAGGTACCAGGAGTCCAAAAGGCACTCTGATTACGCTTATCACTGGAAAGGTAATAGGAGTTGCCTACGCTTGCTAGAAGGATAAAGTAGAGGGAAGTGCTACTTTATTAACGAGTGTAATAATTCTGTAGTAGGGCAGACTGTTCTCTGTTCTCTGGAAAGACAGAATTCTGTGTGAATGAACTACATTTTCCGTATGAAAGTGCGTGAATGAAATAGCATTCAGGTTAATTGTGAAACTCTGGTTTTATTTCTCAGGAGTAGAGCGTTTCCAACTAGGTGTCTTCATTCTATAGAAACAGTAAGCTAATGCTTGTTAGAAGGGTAGGGTAGAGGGATGTGCTACTTTATCAACGGAAGTAACGATTCCATAGTAGGGCAGAGGTAAGCGCTGCTCTCGAGAAAGATGGAATTCTTGTGAGAAAGGTCATTAACTATATTTTGTTAGCGAAACAGATAATGGTGGCGTTTTTATGTCGTTACTAACAGAATTTTAGTAAAAAAAAGTGAATGTAAAAAGTTTGCCGATAAATTTTGTAACGGAGGGGTCAGCAGAAGCAGGAGTAGTGAGAAAAAGCTGACGTCAGAAAGACCGCGCTGGGATTGGACAGTCAGTAAGAGATGTAGATGCTCCTGATTGGTGCGTTAGTGTATGCCGCACTGAGAGTGGAGAATTGCAGGGTGACATAGACGCCCCTGATTGGTGCGTAAGTGTGAGTCGCGCTGGGATTGGAGAATTACAGAAGTGATGTAGACGCTCCTGATTGGTGCATTAGTGTGAGTCGCGCTACGATTGGTTAAAACAACAGAATAGTCATAGGGAAAATCTAGCGATACACGGAAGACAAAATGATGTATTACGATCCACCAGAAAAGGAGAAAAAGTCCTGGTTCGGGAAAAATTAAGAGCTTATTAAAAAGGACAAACTGATTGTGACTAGAGAGGTACAGTTGCTTCCCCCACCAAAATCGCCCGCATCCTTTATGGTTGCGAAATGCGGATATCATACTTGTATTGGGTTGGACAATTGGGTAAAGTATACAAAAGATGATGGAGTTTTAGCTTTTCCAGAACATGGTTCATTCAATTTAGCAGTTTTGAGAAATTTGAGAGAGAGAATGATGAATCTAGAACCGAGACCTAGACCAACACAGTTTGAAGCATTGACAGAATGGGAAGATGAGATGCATGACAGAGAACGACAGAGGAGTGGCGGAAGGTACAGATATATGTTTGGTAGATCGTATGGACAGAAGAACCATGATGATAGAATGAGGAGATGGCGAAGCGCAAATATGACTGATGGGTTGTTTCCTGTGAGAAGTGCTGAAGAGATTAGCAATAGAAAATGTATGGAAAAGAGAAATAATATCGAGACAGGAGGGTATGGTGTGCATGAATCGGAGGATGATGTTCTTGACAACATGTTTTATAAAAATCCACCCCCATATCAATCAGATCCCACATTATTGACACCAAGTGCCCCAATAAGAGAGACACCACGAAATATAAAATTTGAATCAGTACCACAAGAAGTAGGAAGAAACAATCCTTTTAGAGAAATAGAGAAAACAGAACATGGTAAACCAGGTAATGAAAATGCAGCTGAACTAGCGAAAACCACTTTAGAGTTAACAGAGAAGATTAGGGAATTAACAAAAAATTTGGAAGCTGTAACCGTTCCTGTAACTATAGGACCTGTAATTCTTATTTTTGATAAACAGAAGGATAGTGAGCATTGTCTGACGATTCCTTATAACAGTAATAAACAGACCGAGAGGCCAGAAAAAATTGCAGATGAGAACCCATGGAGACAAACAGCAAGTATTTCAGAACAAAGTACGCCTAAAAATTTGACAGTAAATCAAAGTTTAGTGGATAGAATAATAATGACGACAGAATCAGTCCCAGGATCACCGAAGAGTTTAGTACAACAAAATAATGAGAAAAATAGTGTAGGGCCTACTTCAGAAGAATTAAGTGAATGGCTAAGGGGTTTACAGCAGAAAGATACAGAATCCCAATCTATAGATGTGGCCAAGCTGAAGATTGTTTTGGAAGAATTAATAGTAGGGACTATCCCCACGGAGAAGTTAAAAACCTATCAGGATGAAGAATTATTATTTTTATGTAAAATTATAACCTGGAGAGCAAGGAATCTACACGAAAGACTAGAAGAAGTGGCAAATGAAATGGGTATAGACTTTGAAAGAGTAAAAGCTTTACAAAAACCATACCGAGTAGATTTTTCTGAAAAAGATATTGAAAATCTGAACACCGCAGGAAGAACAACACAGATTAAAGACATAATCATTTTGTTAAGAAAATGGGGAGATGTAGATAAATGGAAGAGTAGGTGATTTCGAAAACGAGATGATGTCTCAGACAAAACATTTGCAGCCTTCCACGTAAGAGAAAAGGAAAAGGTAGTAACAGAATGTCCCATGAGAGAAATTCCAGGAGGAGGATATGTACATGTCACTTGGACTAGACAAGATATTTTGTCATTTACCAATGATTTCCCTCGACTACGCGAAAAGCCAGTCGAGTGGTATAGGCAGGTAGATAGGTTCGTAAAGTTATCAAAAGTTTTATGGATTGATTTAAATAGTCTATTTGACATAATAGTACCAGCAGATTTATGGACAGAATGCAATATAATGATAAACTGGCCTACACAAGAGTACCTCAGAGACCCAAAAACGGGTGCCCCTGATCCTGAAGTTATGAAAAAATATGAACAGGTAATTACCTTTCTGAAAAATAAAGTACCTCCCAAGGAGACTGATTCGGTAAAAATTGACAGAACTCATCAGGAAGCTAAGGAATCGGGTCATGCTTATTATGAGAGGTTAATTCTCGGCTTTAAGCAGTTTAGTGATGATGAAAATTTGAGTGAAAAAGATCTAAGTCACTTTGTATACCGATTTGTATATGGGCTATGTCCAGAAATAAGTGAAATGATTAAACAGCATACAGTGGACTGGCAAAATAAGAAAATAGATGAAGTACTGCGACATGCAAAATATTTTAGTGATGAAATTGAAGCCAAACAGCGTAAGTTAAAAGAAAAGGCTATGTGGGCACAGGTAAAAGTGGCAGAAAGACAGGAGGCTCAATAGATTGAACAGGTAAATGGTGCAGGTATGAAACCAAAATTTCATGTTGGAAAAGGAAAGGGACAATTTAATATAGAAGAAGCCAAAAAGAAGTGGCCATGTCATAATTGCAGAAGATTAGGGCACTGGAAATCCGAGTGTAAATTTCCCCCGAGTACTAATGGTGATAATGCATCATTGAATTCGCAGGTGCAGAAAGAGGTGAGTTGTCAACCACAGCGACAGCAGCAGGTTGTTGCCCAACAGAATCAGGCGCCAAAACCGTCTTTTCCACAGAGCGTAAATCCTCAGAAATACAGTAATGAGACAGGATTCTACAGCGAAGAACAGGTAACTAAGCTGCCGCGCGCTAGTGCTGTTTCGCAGTATTGGCTACAACGCAATGAGAGTGAGCCAGAAGAAAGCCATTGACAGTGCCGAGGGGAGGAAGAAGAGTGCGTACCTGGCGCAACTCTAGAAGTAGACCAGACAGGTCCTTTTGTGGCTGGAAAGGTAAATGATGAAAATATTACTTTCCTTGTAGATACTGGTGCTACTCGTTCAACTGTCAGGTCAGCTGATGTTAAAAACCTTCCTCTCTCGGACGAAACAATCCAAGTAGTTGGAGTATCCAACAGACAGATTAAAACGTATCTCACTGAACCAGTAAAAGTTAACATAGGGAAATATTTTGAAATGCACCGTTTTGTTGTGTGCGATTCAAGCCCTGTAAATTTGTTAGGAAGAGATTTACTGTGCAAAATGAATTGCACTATATTTTGCACTCCCGATGGTATAGCATTTAAGACCCCTGATGAAGATGTACTGTATAAAATGACTATGGCTAATAGGGAACCTGAGATTACTGAGGCATTTGCTGTATTTAACCCTGAAGAACTCCCAAAAGAACTGAAAAAGACAGTAAAAGCAGAAGTCTGGGATTTCACAGGAGAAGATGTGGGATTAATGAAAAATGTAGATCCTATAAAAGTGACTGTAAAGGAAGGAATACGTTACCCAAATATTCCTCAGTACAAATTGACACCCGAAATAATTGAAGGAGTTACTCCTATAATAGAGAAAATGATTAAACAAGGTATTTTGAGAGAAATAATGAGTAGTCCATGTAATTCACCAATTATAGGCCTGAAAAAGCCTAATGGAACATTTAGAATAGTGCAAGACTTGAGAAAAATAAACAAAATCGTTGTGTCATGTTGTCCTTTTGTACCAAATCCATCTGTGATTTTGTATCAGATTCCACATGATGCAGAATGGTACACAGTAATTGACCTGTGTCATGCTTTCTTTTCCATCCCATTGCATCACGACAGTCAGCAGATGTTTGCGTTCCGGTTTGGCGAACGTATTTTTGGTGCCGAATCCCACAGGGGTATACAGAGAGCCCCTCAATATTTAACCAGATCTTGAAAAAGTCCTTAGAAGATCTAGAGATGTCCGAGAGCTCAGTACTGGTACAGTACATTGACGACCTGCTTGTGGTGTCAAAAACACGAGAAGCTTGTGTAGTGGATATCATAGCATTGCTAAATCATCTAGCAGATGGAGGACTTAAAGTATCCCCATCGAAATTGCAATTCTGTCAGAAAGAAGTCCAATATTTATGCCACAAAATTGAAAAGGAACTGAGAAAAATAACTGCAGAGAGAATCAAGATAATAAAAGGAATGAGATCCCCAATGACGCAAAGAGAAGTGAGAATGTTTCTTGGAATGGTTGGATATTGTCGTCAGTGGATAAGTAACTTTTCCCTGATTGCAAAACCTTTGGTACGCCTGACGAGAAGTGATGTAAAAGACCCCATTGAATTAAATAGGGAAGAATTAACAGCCTTTTAACAATTGAGAGACAGTTTGTGTGAGGCACCAGCACTTGGCATGCCTGACTATGAGAAGGAATTCGAACTATATTGCAGCGAAAGGAATGGATGTGCACTCTCTGTATTAATACAGAAACATGGAAAACTGAGAAGACCAATTGCATATTTTTCAGCTATACTCGACCCTGTAGCTGTAGCATTGCATGGTTGTTTGGAAGCTGTAGCAGTCACTTGTAAGATTCTGGAACAGAGCGAAGGAATTGTGATGGGATATCCTGTGCAAGTGTTTGTACCTCATGATGTGGCAATCCTTTTAACAAGGAGCTGCACTCAATTCATGATGCATAGTCGGCTGACTAAATATGAGAAAGTCATATTAGGTGCAACAAATGTGAGCCTTGTAAGATGTCTGAATGTGAATCCTTCAATGTTATTGCCAGATGCTGAGAATGTGGAAGTCAGAGACGATGTGGATCATGACTGTTTGGATGTGCTTCATTTCTGTACCAAACCACGTCCTGATATAAAAGATGTACCTTTGACAGAAAGTGACTATGTGATGTTTGTGGACGGGTCATGCTTGAAAACAGACGAAGGAATTCTGAGTGCAGCATATGCAGTATGCACATTAGCAGCGATAATGGAAGCGTCTTACCTAAAGGGAGTAAAATCAGTCCAGGTTGCTGAACTTTTTGCGTTAACCAGAGCATGTAAGTTGGGAAAGAATGTAAGAGTAACTGTGATAACCGATAGTCAATATGGCTTCGGTGTAGTGCATGACTTTGGCCAAATCTGGTCACAGAGAAGGTTTTTGACTTCAAGTGGAACCCCTATAAGGAATGCTGAAGTGGTTGGGAAATTGCTTGAGGCGATACAGCTGCCTAAGCAATTGGCTGTTGCGAAGTGTGCTGCGCATTCGAAGGCTGGAGATTACATCGCAGCAGGGAACCAGTATGCAAACGATATGGCTCAATATTGTGCGCAAAATCAGAATTCTGTGAATCGGACAAAAGAAAAGGAAATGAATTCATGTCCCTTGTTGTTTACTAACATTGTGAATACATGGGAAGAAGTGAGGCAGTTACAGGAAGAAGCAGGAGATGAGGACATGAGACAGTGGGTTAAAGCAGGATGTGCAGCAAGGGAAACAGATCATGTGTGGGTTTATCGGGATGGAAGACCAGTTATGCCTGATAGCATGGTGTCCGCCATGGCACGGATGTATCATGGACAAGCACACATAGGGAGAGATGCAATGCTTAGATTGTTTAAGCAGACATGGTACAATGCAAAATTCAGACTTGTAGCTGAGAGCCTTTGTCATAGACTCCTTATATGTCAACAGTTCAATCCTGGAAGGAAAACAGTGGTAAGTCTATGAACGATGGGTTGAGAAGGAGGGCCTTTCACCAGAATGTAAATCGACTTCATTGAGATGCCCCCCTGTAACAGGTTGAGGTAGGTTTTAGTGATGGTCTGCCTGTTTTCTAGATGGGTAGAAGCATATCCCACAAGAAGAAGTGATGGAATTATAGTAGCAAAACTGCTGTTGAGGGAGTTCATCCCTAGATTTGGGTTTCCAGTCACAATTGAGTCAGAAAGTGGAAAGCATTTCCATAATGAAATCATGAAGCTAATTTGTGAGGCATCGAATGTACAACAAAAACTGCATTGTGCCTATCGCCCAGAGGCTCCTGGTGTGGTGGAACAAGTAAATGGCACTATTAAAAACAGATTAGGAAAGATGTGTTTAGCCACAGGATTGAAATGGCCTGATGTCTTGCCTCTGGTACTCATGACTATTAGATCAATTCCAGATAGGAACTAAGCCTGGGCGTAGAAGGCGTAGTGGGGCTACGTGGAGCTGCGTGTAGTGTGGCAAAATCTACGCACACTTGCGCGCTCCGCGTAGCCCCACTACGCGCTGCCCGCCTCCCGCCCGCCCTAATCTTAAAATAATTAAAAGAAGGTTAAAAAGAAAATTTAAACCTCTTACCTTCAGCGCGGCGTCCCGGGGCTCCCTCTTCTTGCTGACGATAACTTCTTCACGCAAATGCGCATGCGCGGGCGTCCGCGCATGTGCATTTGCATGAAGAAGTTACCGTCAGCAAGAAGAGGGAGCCCCGGGACGCCGCGCTGAAGGTAAGATGTTTAAATTTACCTTAACCTTCTTTTAATTATTTTAAAATTAGGGCGGGCGGGAGGCGGGTGGCGGGCAGCTCTGCTTCGCTACAGTGTGTGCGTAGCGCTGCCTGCTTCGCCTACTTCGTAAATGGCGAAGCAGGCAGCGCTACGTGCACTCCGTGGGCGAAGCGGAGCACGACGCCCAGGGTTAATAGGAACACAAGTTTGAGTCCCCCCGAGATAGTGATGGGAAGAGCAATGAGGCATGTATTCATACCAGTCAACAAGTTATTGTCTATCTCTTATGACTTGGTGTTGGATTACTGTAAGGGGTTGGCTGACTCTGTACATTCAGTGTTTCATCAGGTTGGATTGGATGCCACCACCCTTGAAAAGAAGCCAGCTCATGATCTAAGCCCAGGTGACTGGGTTAGAATTAAAGTGCACAAAAGAAGGAACTGTTTGGTCCCACGTTGGGCAAAACCACGACAAGTGATTTTAACTACGACAACAGCTGTGAAGTGTGCAGGAGTAAAGAACTGGATCCATGCTAGTCATACCTTGCGAATTCCAAACCCAGTGGATAACAAGGAAGGAGAGTATTTTGAAGAATTAAAAACTAGCTCTGAATCTGATACTGAGGACACTAGAACAGGACAAAATCCTGAAAGAAGGGAGTCAGAACCAAATTTGACCGTTGCCCCAGAGAACAGTCCCTTGAGGAGGAAGTTGCAGATTTCTGACACCAGTTCAGACTCAGAGACTGAACAAGCACAGGTACATGCAGGAAAAGAGAAAAGCGGTGAAGAGACAATTAAAGAAGTTTTTGATAAAGAAGTTCCTGATGGAAAGTTGAGAGAAATTCCCCCTGAAGTAACAAAAGCAGATGGTCAGGTAACAGATACAGAAAGTGAGGGAAAGATTTTTGCGGAAGACCGAGGAGTTGTAGGGAATTCAAACACTCAGTTAGAAGAAGGAACAGTTAGTCAGCAGGAAGATTGTGTGGAAGAAACACAAGGAGGGACAGAAGTAGGGAAAATAAAAGAAGTGGTGGAAAGAAAAACAGTCTAAAGTAAAAGTCAAGTTGCAACAGAATCAGAGAACAGTGATGAAGAAGTACTAGAAGGTCGAGTCCTGAGAAAGAGAGCATGGAGAGCTGAGAAACATGATAAAGGAAATAAATTGAAAAGATCAGCAAGAGATGAAATTTGGCCAAACAAAATAAAGAGATTGAGAGACCAATTGACACGAGTGAATTCATCTAGAGCTGAACAAGTGAATGAAGTATCTAGTTGAGAAAAATTGAAAGACGAGGGAAAAACGACAGCAGAGGAAAATAAGAGAATGAGAAAACCGAACCAGAAGTATAAGTCGTCGGAATGGTCATATGTGGTGCTGCCTGAAATAAAAGAAGAGGCGGATAGCCAAGAAGATCCAGAGGTGACTGTACCAGAAGTGGTTGAGGAAGACGAAGAATCGGAAATCCTGAGAGTTATCTTGTCCGACATTGGAGAAGAAACGGATGTTCAGGAAGTTCTGTATCAAGATTATGAAAGAAAAGTGAAAGACGATCAAATGCCAAACTGAAAAGACCAAAAGTGATTCCAATGGTAAGACAATAGATTACTGGAAAAGACATAACTGATAGAACCAAGTAGGTGCTCAGAGCCTTGGGTTAGACAATACTAGTTGTGAAGTAGAAGAGGCTAAGTCAAAAGACACTGATCATTTTTCGAAAGTAGAAAAACTAAATGTGTATTTCTTAGAAGATGGTTTAAAACGTGTTGTTGTTGTTCACGATTACTAATGCTTCTATGGAGTGTGTTGGCTCTAATGATTTCATTTAAAATTACACTAGAAACAATAGAAGGACATAGTGAGAATAAAACTAATGTAGAAAAGCTTCAGAAAGTATATCCGACTAATATAGATAGAAATTATTTACATACAGACAGGTCTATAAATGATTGCTCTAACAATGTATTTTCAAAATTACTGTATGAATATGTAAAGACGATGGACGTGAGGGACTGCTACGTCTGCATGCACTTACCTGCATCTGTGTCTGAGGGAGTGACATATCATCACCTCCCAGTAACATATGGAATAACATGTAGTGTAATAGCAAGTTTGTTTTACAAAATAGGGAAATTAGAATATTATTTTTCAGATGTAGATAACATATTTTCACAAGTACCTGTAGTTAATAAATTGAATAAAGTGAAGCCTGCAAAGGTGTTAGGTGAATTTTTCTTAGAAACCAAAGAACTAACATTAGAGTCCATATTTCGAAATAATCTAACTTGTAGCTTAAAGAAGGAGGAAAGGATTTTCTTAGATATGGTTGAGGAAAGGAGAGTAAAGATGCAAAGGAAAATACCTGAAGGAAAAGAAGAAAAGACAGTTTGGGATGTTGAAAGAGAAAAACATTTGACAGGAGAAGCTAGTCCAACAACGGCTTTAGATTGGCCCCTGAAAGGAAAGTTGTGCATTAGAAGGAATCAAACTGCATATGATAATTATTTTGTAGGTACAAGTGATTGCCATGATACATATCGGATCATGGGTGGATGGGCATTTAAAGGAGGACATTATCCAGTTTTTCCTGGATTATATTTTATCTGCGGGAACAAAGCATATTATCGGTTACCAGACCATTGGCTTGGCACATGTTATATAGGCCTGGTTTTCCCAAAGATATTCCATGTGGGAAGAGGAAGAGTTGGTGGACATGAGTTAGGTAGTCAACTAACAGTAGAAAAAGAGAATCTTGGTTAGAAATTGTGGGAGACATTTTGGAGCATTGATACCAGCAGTGGGAATATCTCTGAATGCACACAAAATTAGAAAATTATCAACAGTAGTGGATCGCTTGTCAACAAGCACCGCTGGAGGATTTGTATTGGTAAATACAGAGATGGTTGCCATGCGTGCCATGGTAATGCAAAATCAACTTGCCCTTGATATAATTTTGGCAAAAGAGGGTGGAGTCTGTGGAATGCTGAAAGTTCAACATTGTTGTACTTATATTCCTGATCTAAAGACATACATTAAAAATATAACTGATTTGCATGAGGAAATTAAACCACTGGAGATTGAAGGTGTTTGGGAAAAGATTGGAAAGAAATTGTCCTCTATTAAAGATTTCCTATTAAAATTAGGTAGTACATTTATAGGTTAGATCCTATTTCCATTAACCTGTGTGATTTTTCTAGTATTAGTTTTAAGACTAGGATGTGTATGTTGTAAAAGAAAGAAAATACAGAAAAATTTAAAAAGAGAAACTTTGAAAAAGAGAGAAAATAAAAGACGAGAAAGAGAGTTTGAAGAAATAGAATTAGAAGAAATGAAAGATAGTATGTATAAAAAAGCAAGAGGAGAAGAAATTGGTGAAACAGAAATGTGAACTAATAATAAGTGAATTCATTTACTTTTTATAATAAATTTACAAAATTTTAGGTATTGTGGTGATATAATCACCAAAGGGGGGATTGATGGAGCAGATAGTGCAAAATTGTGTATACCTCCTCTATTCTTGCATGAAAATACTAATTATATAATCTATTAACTATAATATTATTAAACGAGTGTTGCATGTATGCTAATCAACATTATTAAAACTTAAACTACACATGGGATTTGCTATTTGCATGGCTAAATAACTCTTCTAACTAAAATCTGTATGCATATTAATGAGTAGTAAATGTGGTAATAGAATATTGTATGATATATGTTGCTTTGTGAAGTTGCATCATCGAGGAGGATCGAAAAGGTGAATATAATGGCTTTAAATGTCGCTATATTCTAGATAAATACAAGCACATAGAGGGATTAGTAAGGGGTTAACATTAGAGTCACTATTTTTATGTATTAATTATTATTTTGTGTTTGTTTCGCTGAAGTTGACATCGGGGCCTAAATCCAATATGGCCACTGACATCGAATGCAGAAGTGGCCACTGTCTCGTGAGGCGCGGAGTGAACTGCGCAAGTGCGAACAGTATCCTGAACCTCTTTGCGACCTTTGCTCATCATGTTCCCGGTCAAGGATATGAATTTGGTGGTTCGCCAAGATAGGGGAACAATCAACCTTACAGTAAACCGGAACAACCTGACACTTTGGCTGACAGGTGACCTCACGCCTCGAACTGTACTGAGAATCTGGAAATAAGAACCGGACGATCCCAACCAGCCAATCACGACTGTCCCAAGCCTAAAAATGTATCTTCTTTAACCTGATTTTATTATAAAAAGGGTAATAGAATAGAGAGATATAGATATGTGAAGTTCATGACGCCTTTCCTGATGGTCCAGATGCTGCCCGACCGCTTGATGACTGCAAACTTTTTCCAAAATCCACGGGCTATGATAGATGCTTGCATGATTTCTGGTCCTTTGATAAAATTGGGGACTGTATCGTGCTGAGCAGTGGACTTTGAGCTTTGGCCTGCTTTATACGGACAATTTGCGACAGACTCGGTTATGCAGAGCCAATGAATGAGAGGATCCCAAATAGCCAGATTAGGTAAAAATGATATTCTGCGATTTACTTGAATTGATCTAGAAATTCTAAACTTTGTCGAGACAAAAGCAAATATAAATTATTATGAAAATTTAGATAAATAAATATTGATTAACAAGAAATATGAGTTTGTGGTTTTTCATTAAGGGAAATAAGGATTCTGAATCTTAAATGTGTTTTAGCTGGTTCTAAATCACCATCAACCAATCCAACTAATTGGCCCGTCGACCAAGTGGGTGGAGTGCCTTGATGTTTAGGATTAGGGATCTATAGGCGATGTATGTTAATGTAGGGAGGATATCGGTATATGTTGTTCCTCATTTTCCCGGTTTTGCGCTGGATCAATAACATTCATTACATGAGTTATGACGTCATCGTTAACATCACTGCTTGAACAATAACCTGCGTCACCTTCTTCCGAAGCATATGATATCACACAAGTCATCACTAATTTTATATTGTTATAAATATTTTGTATATCTTTATATAAAATGATACATTGTTGTTCACTTCTAGATTGTATGCAGAGTCAATATTGGTGGGCAGTTGTTTTACATGTGCTGCTGTGTGCTTTAGGCAGGTAAGTGAAAAGAAGCAGCGGGACACAAGTAGCTTTGCCCACGATCGCACGGCTTGTCAAGTGTGGATTAGAACTATTCAGATACACTAAATGGTCACTAAACCACATACAACTATGTTGTCCAGGAAGCGCGTACGGCGTCCCCTTGACCTACAGCCCACTCATCATTAGGTGGGCGCCGCCCTTTCTCCTCACCTGTAGTTAAAAGTTAGCACCACCTTGTTAACCAGCACAATGAGGAAGGAACAGAGTCTGTACGACAGGGCAGAGAGGCACTGCACCAGGCTGGACTGCGTCGGAGGGGGCTCAGCGTCATTAGACATGATCTTCGCTGTCCGGGCTCTTCTCAGCCTTTCCTAGCTAAGCAAAATGTATAGAGGGTGAGGCATGCACTCCAGCTTAAATTAGAGGGGTAGTGAGAACAGTATAATGCTGAAAAGTTACATTCACCATTGTGGGGAATAACAAAGATAGCCAAGGCACCACGTCATATAAATATGGCTGAGACCCTTCTTCGTCACATTTTTTATAAATCACCAAATGTGACTAAAAGACGGCTTCTGGCATCAACCATGCCATGTTTAATGAAACATTCAATTATTAGCATTGTAATACTTGGCTAGGGTGGAATATTGTGACAACAACTAAACTCTTAAGTCTGAGCAAACAACTCGGGACACGAGTAGCTTTGCCCACGATCGCACGGCTTGTCAAGTGTGAATTAGAACTATTCAGACACACAAAATGGTCACTAAACCAGATACACCTATGTTGTCCAGGAAGCATGTACGCGTCCCCTTGACCTACAGCCCAATCATCATTAGGTGGGCGCCGCCCTTTCTCCTCACCTGCAAGAAGTTAGCACCACCTTGTTGACCAGCACAATGAGGAAGAAACAGAGTCCATACAATAGGGCAGAGAGGCACTGTGCAAGGCGGTAGTGCGCCGGACGGGGCTCAGCTTCAGCAGACATGATCTTCACCGTCCGGGCTCTTCTCAGGTCGCTCAGCTTTCGGCTGTCGCTGTTTGCCCTACCTGCCCCACCTTATGCCCGGCACTGTCCACTGCGGCTGTCCCGAGCACAGCATGCCATGAGACACCTATTTGGCAATGCCTGAGGGTGGAGGCGAATCTGGGCTGTGTCTGCCAGGACCTGGGTGGAGGCTTGCTGCTCCTTGGGCTGTGGGCTTGGGCCTGGCTCGCCCGCATGAGCATGCAGCTTCAGATCCAGCAGGAAGGGGGTGGTGGCTCCAGTGCCACATCCCAGCTACGGCTTTGTCGGGCCTGCCTCTAAATGACTGCGCACTATTTTAAAACAAGCATTTGCAGTGCAATACGACTCGCATTTATGCAAGACGTATTGCATTGGAAATGGGAGTGCAGGCGTGAAAGAAAGTACGAACGGGAGCGGGGGGTGAGGGGTTGGTGAAAAATCATGGACTGCGTGAGGGGGCAGAGGGACACATGGAAAACATAAGTATTTGACTAAAGGGGCAAATAGCCTTGGAAGTGTACACATTAAGCCATGGCCATTAGGAGGAGGGACTAAAAAATTGAAAGCCAATCAGAAGGCAGCATTTAGGCTGTAAGTCAAACAAAGAGATGGGCGGACCTTACGCGAAGCTTCCCCGCTACGGTATATACTACATGCCTCGCAAAGCGAGCAGCGCATGTGTGCTGCAACGCTAGGCAAGACCTAAAAAGGGGTAGTTGGGAAAAATCTTGCATCCTGTGGCGGACACCTCATGGTATAGATCAACAACAGAAGAGTGTGTCCATCAGATGTGAACAAGTGCAGAGCGATTTAGAAAAGTGAATCACTATGTTTTTAAAAGAACCCTCACTCACCAACCTAGTTGGTGACATGCTTCATCATTGGGTTCCCACCGGAGAGACCGAATGTCTCCCCGGTGTGCTGCGACGCCTGAATTACAGCGGTGCTGGTTTTTTGTGTGTGGATGCAGTGCAAAGGGTGATAGTGTAAGTTTAAAATATGCCACAGTTTCAACCAATAAGGAATTTTAATAGTGGTAAACCGGACACAATTAAAATGGTGTGGCGGACGATAGGAACTGGTGATAATTAGGCCAGCTACGTCCTAAATCAAGTGCAGAGTGATAAAAGTGATCAACATGTTTCTGCTTCTTGCGTCAGTGCACGAAGCATTCGTCAGGACCTAATGTGAGACCACCACGGCGGTATACGCGCGCTAAGGCGTACCCTAACCTGTGGGGTCAGATACCGCTTAAGACTTACGGTCGAGTTTACCCTTCAGCAATTTCTGAGAGCTTCAGTTGTGATGTTCAATTCAGTTTCACTACATGAGTCCGGGTGGGAGGCGGGACTTATAGTCACACTTACTCCAAAGTCACCAGCCCTCTGCAACACCTATTTGGCCCTCCTGCGGACACCTCATGGTACCTGCCACACTGTGCATGGTTGAAAAGAGAGACCTATGGGTGAAAAGGGCCCCTGATGTCAGATTTCAATAGCTGTTTCATGTCGGATAGACTGATTTGGATGGGCTGTTAGACGGACATCGTATTCGCTCGGTCAGAAACCGTGTCCATAAAGCTGTATGATTCAGCTCCAAATGACTCTGGCCGTCTGAATGCAGATCGGAACTGAATCGGAAAGCCCGAACGGTTTCCTTGCATCGTAATCGGTCGTTCGGAAATGTCTCTGATTTGGTCGGAAACATAGATTCCAAATCGGATTTGGAGAATCCGTATCCCGTTCGGAACCTTTCTGAACGACATCGTAATCGCCCCCTATGTGGGTATTATGTTGCTATTTTAGGTATACTCATCTTCTAGGTTGACAGACATCCACAGCTGATGTACGTTGTGGTTCTTGGGGATGCGGGGTGTTTCCCTGTGGATAATCGAATAACTGGATTTGTCCAATGTACCCTGCAAGGATACACTATCATGTATGAACTATCATGGTGAGACATGATATTGTGAACATGATGATAGCCAAATGTTGCACATCTGTGCTACATGAATGGCAGGTGTTCTAGGCTAATATGTCATATGGAAAGTGGCTTGATGGAAACAAATTGCACCATCAGAATATGAGGCACCCTGGGATTGGACACTGTTCAGTCATCTTCATTATGTTATACATGAAAAATAACACCAAAGAGGCACATGATTAGTCTCTGACTGTAACCCTGTAGTTATTGCTGCATGATCATTCACTGTCTGTTCTGATGCATTACTAAGTGTGGAGCAAGGTGCTATCTTTGAGTGTTACATCACATTTGATACCTGCGTAGGTAAAAACTCTTACATAAGACACTGTCTGCTCTTCTATGACAGCACATGCAGAGCATAATGTGGGAGTGTTTTTCCTTTCCTGGGTAGGCTAGAAACTCAAGAATTAAAAGGGAAGCATCTTTTTTGGGTGCAGACCTGGAAAGGTAGAGACGGAAGGGGCCTGTAAAGGCAAACTAGAAGGTGTCATATTCTGCAAGGGGTGGAGTCTGAAAGTAGAAACAAAATGAAGATGAATCATTTTCAAAGTTATGAAATTCCGTGTGACACAATTAAGTCATTTAAATCCTCTGGTGTTAAAACAAGAAACTAGTCTGAGGGTCCCCAAACAAAAGGGGATGTGTGCAAAAACCCAGCTGAATAAACAGATCAGATTGTACTATGCAAATTTAAATCTAATCTAAATCATGAAAATATGTTACTGAGGATGGAATTGAAAATACCGCAGACACATTATAGCATGATTTCCTAATTTGGAAAAAAAACGAGGTGTTTTTTACATGAAATATCAAATCAAAAACGTTCCCAAAGTTATTGCCATTTAATAGCATGTAAGTCTGGTACAAAGCCTCCACGAAAGGATATAGTCATACTTGGGGGCCGATTCCGTTCCGGGTCGGACAGCTCTCCGAGAGCTGTCTGTAGCCTTACCGTGCGACCGACACGTACCCGGTCCGTCCTGTAGATGAAGTACGATGCGCATAACTGCCAAAAACACGACCGACATGTAGGCTGTGGTTCAAGCTCCATTCTCCGTCCGAGCCGTAACTCCTATCGCCGAACCGAGTCGCCCGGAAGCAGTATCCACAGCAGTTTCCGCCCTAACAAGTACGATGCGTACTTCCTACGGGCTGGACGGGTCGCCACGTACGGCACGTCACAGCATCCGGAAAAGAAGCATATCAGCTACGATTCGCGCCACAACTCAATCCACGGCTACGAGACGGACCACCTTGCACACACACACAGGGGATCCACATCCTGGCCACTAACAACAGGCCACCATAGGGGTTGCATGGCCAGCACCACTACCACCCCCACCCATAGGGCTTATGTTGCCCAGCACTCCTGCCACCCCCATCCATAGGGGACCTGGTGCCCATCACCCCTGCCACTCCCAGCCATAGGGCATATGTTGCCCATCACTACTGCCACCCCCAGCCATAGAGGACCTGTTGCCTATCACCCCTGCCACCCCCACCCATAGGGGACCTGTTGCCCATTACCCCTGCCACCTCCAGCCATAGGGGACCTGTTGCCCATCACTACTGCCACCCCCACTCATAGGGGACCTGGTGCCCATCACCCCTGCCACCCCCATCCATAGGGCATATGTTGCCCATCACCCCTGCCACACACAGCCATAGGGCATATGTTGCCCATCACTACTGCCACCCCCAGCCATAGGGGACCTGTTGCCCATCACTACTGCCACCCCCAGCCATAGGGCATATGTTGCCCATCACTACTGCCACCCCCACTCATAGGGCTTATGTTGCCCAGCACCCCTGCCACCCCCATCCATAGGGCATATGTTGCCCATCCCTACTACCACCACCACCATTCATAGGGCACATGTTGCCCATCACTACAGCCACCCCCAGCCATATGGGACCTGTTGCCCATCACCCCTGCCACCCCCACTCATAGGGAACCTGTTGCCCATCACTCTTGCCACCCCCATCCATAGGGGACCTGTTGCCCATCACTACTGCCACCCCAGCCATAGGGGACCTGTTGCCCCTCACTACTGCCACCCCCAGCCATAGGGGACCTGGTGCCCATCATCCCTGCCACCCCCAACCACAGGGAACCTGTTGACCATCACTACTGCCACCCCCATCCATAGGGGACCTGTTGCCCATCACCCCTGCCACCCCCACCCATAGGGGACCTGTTGCCCATCACCCCTGCCACCCCCAGCCATAGGGGACCTGTTGCCCATCACTACTGCCACCCCCACTCATAGGGCTTATGTTGCCCAGCAGCCCTGCCACCCCATCCATAGGGCATATGTTGCCCATCACTACTGCCACCCCCACTCATAGGGCATATGTTGCCCATCACTACTGCCACCCGCAGCCATAGGGGACCTGTTGCCCATCACCCCTGCCACCCCCACTCATAGGGGACCTGGTGCCCATCACCCCTACCACCCCCACCCATAGGGGACCTGTTGCCCATCATCCCTGCCACCCCCACTCATAGGGGACCTGGTGCCCATCACCCCTACCACCCCCACCCAAAGGGGACCTGTTGCCCATCACTACTGCCACCCCCATATCGATATCAGCAATTACACAAACATGGCTAATAGTAACCCCACAGAATGCGCCACTTGCCACCCCTCCGGCTCGTGGACCCCACCCATGAGCCAACACATGCAAACGAAAGGACAAACCGGCTGGTATGTGGGTATTATGTTGCTATTTTAGGTATACTCATCTTCTAGGTTGACAGACATCCACAGCTGATGTACGTTGTGGTTCTTGGGGATGCGGGGTGTTTCCCTGTGGATAATCGAATAACTGGATTTGTCCAATGTACCCTGCAAGGATACACTATCATGTATGAACTATCATGGTGAGACATGATATTGTGAACATGATGATAGCCAAATGTTGCACATCTGTGCTACATGAATGGCAGGTGTTCTAGGCTAATATGTCATATGGAAAGTGGCTTGATGGAAACAAATTGCACCATCAGAATATGAGGCACCCTGGGATTGGACACTGTTCAGTCATCTTCATTATGTTATACATGAAAAATAACACCAAAGAGGCACATGATTAGTCTCTGACTGTAACCCTGTAGTTATTGCTGCATGATCATTCACTGTCTGTTCTGATGCATTACTAAGTGTGGAGCAAGGTGCTATCTTTGAGTGTTACATCACATTTGATACCTGCGTAGGTAAAAACTCTTACATAAGACACTGTCTGCTCTTCTATGACAGCACATGCAGAGCATAATGTGGGAGTGTTTTTCCTTTCCTGGGTAGGCTAGAAACTCAAGAATTAAAAGGGAAGCATCTTTTTTGGGTGCAGACCTGGAAAGGTAGAGACGGAAGGGGCCTGTAAAGGCAAACTAGAAGGTGTCATATTCTGCAAGGGGTGGAGTCTGAAAGTAGAAACAAAATGAAGATGAATCATTTTCAAAGTTATGAAATTCCGTGTGACACAATTAAGTCATTTAAATCCTCTGGTGTTAAAACAAGAAACTAGTCTGAGGGTCCCCAAACAAAAGGGGATGTGTGCAAAAACCCAGCTGAATAAACAGATCAGATTGTACTATGCAAATTTAAATCTAATCTAAATCATGAAAATATGTTACTGAGGATGGAATTGAAAATACCGCAGACACATTATAGCATGATTTCCTAATTTGGAAAAAAAACGAGGTGTTTTTTACATGAAATATCAAATCAAAAACGTTCCCAAAGTTATTGCCATTTAATAGCATGTAAGTCTGGTACAAAGCCTCCACGAAAGGATATAGTCATACTTGGGGGCCGATTCCGTTCCGGGTCGGACAGCTCTCCGAGAGCTGTCTGTAGCCTTACCGTGCGACCGACACGTACCCGGTCCGTCCTGTAGATGAAGTACGATGCGCATAACTGCCAAAAACACGACCGACATGTAGGCTGTGGTTCAAGCTCCATTCTCCGTCCGAGCCGTAACTCCTATCGCCGAACCGAGTCGCCCGGAAGCAGTATCCACAGCAGTTTCCGCCCTAACAAGTACGATGCGTACTTCCTACGGGCTGGACGGGTCGCCACGTACGGCACGTCACAGCATCCGGAAAAGAAGCATATCAGCTACGATTCGCGCCACAACTCAATCCACGGCTACGAGACGGACCACCTTGCACACACACACAGGGGATCCACATCCTGGCCACTAACAACAGGCCACCATAGGGGTTGCATGGCCAGCACCACTACCACCCCCACCCATAGGGCTTATGTTGCCCAGCACTCCTGCCACCCCCATCCATAGGGGACCTGGTGCCCATCACCCCTGCCACTCCCAGCCATAGGGCATATGTTGCCCATCACTACTGCCACCCCCAGCCATAGAGGACCTGTTGCCTATCACCCCTGCCACCCCCACCCATAGGGGACCTGTTGCCCATTACCCCTGCCACCTCCAGCCATAGGGGACCTGTTGCCCATCACTACTGCCACCCCCACTCATAGGGGACCTGGTGCCCATCACCCCTGCCACCCCCATCCATAGGGCATATGTTGCCCATCACCCCTGCCACACACAGCCATAGGGCATATGTTGCCCATCACTACTGCCACCCCCAGCCATAGGGGACCTGTTGCCCATCACTACTGCCACCCCCAGCCATAGGGCATATGTTGCCCATCACTACTGCCACCCCCACTCATAGGGCTTATGTTGCCCAGCACCCCTGCCACCCCCATCCATAGGGCATATGTTGCCCATCCCTACTACCACCACCACCATTCATAGGGCACATGTTGCCCATCACTACAGCCACCCCCAGCCATATGGGACCTGTTGCCCATCACCCCTGCCACCCCCACTCATAGGGAACCTGTTGCCCATCACTCTTGCCACCCCCATCCATAGGGGACCTGTTGCCCATCACTACTGCCACCCCAGCCATAGGGGACCTGTTGCCCCTCACTACTGCCACCCCCAGCCATAGGGGACCTGGTGCCCATCATCCCTGCCACCCCCAACCACAGGGAACCTGTTGACCATCACTACTGCCACCCCCATCCATAGGGGACCTGTTGCCCATCACCCCTGCCACCCCCACCCATAGGGGACCTGTTGCCCATCACCCCTGCCACCCCCAGCCATAGGGGACCTGTTGCCCATCACTACTGCCACCCCCACTCATAGGGCTTATGTTGCCCAGCAGCCCTGCCACCCCATCCATAGGGCATATGTTGCCCATCACTACTGCCACCCCCACTCATAGGGCATATGTTGCCCATCACTACTGCCACCCGCAGCCATAGGGGACCTGTTGCCCATCACCCCTGCCACCCCCACTCATAGGGGACCTGGTGCCCATCACCCCTACCACCCCCACCCATAGGGGACCTGTTGCCCATCATCCCTGCCACCCCCACTCATAGGGGACCTGGTGCCCATCACCCCTACCACCCCCACCCAAAGGGGACCTGTTGCCCATCACTACTGCCACCCCCATATCGATATCAGCAATTACACAAACATGGCTAATAGTAACCCCACAGAATGCGCCACTTGCCACCCCTCCGGCTCGTGGACCCCACCCATGAGCCAACACATGCAAACGAAAGGACAAACCGGCTGTAAATTGCTCCTTTACGTGGCACCTGTGCATTACAAGTGAAGCATCCTAGCTTCAATCACGTACCCAACCTGTGTTACCTCGAGGAAAAACCACCCCTTCCCAACCTATCCATATACTTTTATATATATGGCTGTGGAACTGAACCTATATGGGTAACCTACAACACCCCAAGGCCCTGATATGAGTAGATGATACGGTGTTCATCAAGGGAAACTACTGTTTCTTGAATTCCCTCTACCGATGTATCTCTCCTAGTGTCTATTGACCAAGCCATCTTTGCCCTTGCCTCAGCATTGCAGGCAGGAACACATGCGAACCAAGAGAAACTTACATATTCAAGCCAACCTGAAACTTCCACTTACAAAAGTTAGCATAAAGGGAGGAAGGAGCGTGCGCACTACAGGATCCCAATGCCCTACTACCTGAAATACACTGTGAGCTGAAAAAAGTGTGTATAAAAACACCCCTGCACAGTGCTGGGATACGATAACTAAACGTCAAAAGCCCCTCGGTGGCAGTAACCGCAAAGCCTACTCTCCTCTGAACGAGGGATAAGGGGTTGGCTGACCCGTGTCAGCAAAGATCTTTGCATGGCATGGTGTGTTGCCCGACTGGTATGTTGCTGTTTCTGCACCTGCCTACCAGGTATATGATGCAGCAAGAACATCATACCAGCAACATGTCAGTGTTCTTGGCATTGTACAGGTTGTTAGAGCCTAAGGTAACTAGGCGTCACTATGTTTTGTATATAATATTGAAATGCTTTCACTTAAAGCCGCTGACACCATGACAATTCTGCTGCTCCTGAGTTTCAAACAGAGAAGGGAAATTCACAGACTGGCCTTACAATGACTTAATACGACATCATAATTAAGCATGTGAGCGCTGAAAAGATTCCCAGACAGCAGGGAGGTGGCCAGTTCCCATCGCCTCACTAGAAGGCATTGGTTCTAATTCCGGCTCCCCACATATCGTGATTGTGAGAAGTTGGCCTGATATGTAGTGCTCACTATTCTAGTGATCACTGTGTATCATTCCAAACGACCCTTATTGATGATTGGTTGTAAGTTAACCTTATAGACCAGCTATCCTAGTAGCGTGGATACGAGCAGTCTTTAGGCTAAACTCTAGAGAGCGTGTTAAGCCAGCTGTTTACCATCACATATACCCCTTGAACATCAAGTGAAAGGACACCACACAAGCTGTTATGAAAATAAAGGATATTTATTTATAACAAGACTACCCTGGCTCTTTATGAGTCAGAGAGCTAAGCACACTACAAAACTCTTATGAAAATACTTCTGGTTGCACAATTTACACAAGTGCCCGGGGGGCACGAAACCATATACACTGCAAGTGGAATGGGACAGGTTAGGTAGTTTAAAGTTACTGATTCTGGAGGAATCCGATCAGTGGGACTAAACGAAAAAGGAACTGGACACTTGTAGAGTGAACCTACGGTGGAGCACCGAGATGCTCGAGTTACCTAGCCTAGAGGCTGCGGCTGCGTGGGGTTCAGCAAGATGTCGGGAGTCCTCGTTGTAGTCTCAGGAGCCTGAAAGAAGAAGTTGCTGGCAGGCGACCAGTGTCGATGTTCAGCGAGATCCAAGCCTGGATCGGTGATGAAGGAAACCTGAAAGCAGAGGGGACTCAGTTCTCAACCGCTAGCCAGCGATCGTGTGGGTACCAGGAAGGTACCGGCTGAAGTTACCTCGACCAGGTGAGTGGATGATGTCGGACTCGGCTGTTCCTTGGACCAGGAGGCGCGGCGGCGACCCGGAGGGAGGGCGAGCTGTCCCACGAAGGTGTCTGCTGTCGATGATGCTGGGCCCAAGAATGGGACAGCAGGTCTTGGCAGTGGCAAACCCACGCGGTGGAGTCAAGATGGCGTCGGGAGTGGACCAGGAGGGTCCGAGGTACTCCTCTGTTGAAGGGGAGCAAGAGCCAGTCTGGAGCAACCAGACCAGTGATGAAAGTCTGTCGTGGTGCATCGTGAAGAGGGCCACAAGCCAGGCGGCGAGTGGTCGGACAACGCAGTGAGCAGCAAGGAGCAGAAGGGCCCCCACGCAGATCTCGTGGATGCTGGGGAGGCAGACTTCGGTGCTGGAGCCGCTCAGGGTTAGGGCTTCTCAAACCCTAGGTGTACTCACTCGAGGGTCCCTCGGTGGGCGTGCTAGTTAAGCGTCGTGCAGGTTCTGAAGATGGCCGGCCCCGCAGGTCTCGTCACACCTACGAATCTCAGCTGAGCTGATGATGTAGGTGGAGGTCAGAGATGGCAGGGAACCCGGGTCTTGTCGAGCTGGGCAGTCTTGATCCGTGGGAGAGATGTGCAGCAAACCGCAAGCGCTTAGGTGGTGCCTGCTGGTGCAGGGTGGCTACTCCTTAGCCACAAGGGAGAGTCTTCAGAAATAGTCAAGAGTTCCTTTCGTGGAAAGTAGTTCAAGATTCAGAATTATCCGATTATCCGATTATCCGATTATCCAATTTGGGAAGGGGACTCGCTCCTACCTTTATTCTAAGAAAAGGGGCTGGTGCGTGACTAGGCCCTACCTATGGGTGGGGCCAGGAGGGGGGTGGTTACACCCCTATCCTTTGTCCGGCTTCGCCCCAGCTCAGGGGCAGGGTTGCCCCCGAAACTGGTTTGAGCCGGGCTATGCACAGTGAGCACCGGGGTGCTACTTGCAATCACCTTCCTTTCAGCCCTGCCTACCTGGGATACACAAACCCTGTCTGGGATGGTGCTAACACCGCCCTCGACAGGAAACCCTTTGTCCAAGCTCCCCTCGCTGGAAGGTCTCCCAGCAGCAGGAGGTCAGACTTGTGTCTGGTGGCAGCATCCATTTTGTGATGCTGAGGCTTGAGTCAACTTTAACCGGGGTTCAAGGTTACTTCCATGTCGTGTCCCTCTAGAAGGGTGGAATGCTAACCCCGTCGCCAGAACTGGCGAGGGGTTCGTATTCCAATTCGTATGACACCTTACTCGACATGTTTGGGTGATGCGATGCCAAAGTTAGCAAATAACCGCGAGGATTATAATGCCCTTTAAGGTAGTTGGCCCGCGTCACCATGGAACGGCTATTAGGATTTGGTTCCGCAAGCCGTCGACGGGCTCAGCTCGCACCAGAGCACCGTCCCACATGATTCCCCGCACTCTGCCTTCAGGATTGATAAGGCCTGCCATAGGAGTGACTGATAGGAATCCATGTGTCCATTCTAGAGTTAGGTATAGGAATACTACACCTACAGCAACGGGTGATTACACCACCTTGCCCCAGCTGTTGTGCAGCCGGTTGTGTCAGATTTGGGCGGCCATCCAGGGGTGGCATAATACATGCTGCAGCCCCTGGTAGGCCCTGGGTACACCGATGCCCTGTATACCTATGGTATGCTGATACCGGGACTGATAAGGCGGCCCAGTTCCAATTAGTGGATGCACCTAATGTACATGTGTGTTAATTTCGAGAGCGAACAGCTAGGCTGTGGGTCTGATTGGCAGGCCCACAGCCAGGGAAAGTCGTAAACCAATGAAGCAAAAAGCAAAAATCTGGGTGATCATAGGATTGCAGACCCTACTCTCCTACAGTGATCTTGGGCAGGAAAAGTTAACCGGTGAGGATAACAGCTTCCATATGCGCAAAAGCAGGGAGTGCTGGTGAACAGGCTCATCTTTGGATATTAGTCACAATGTTAACAGGGTGTGTTTAAAACGTTAGAGGGTTTTTCCCTTTTCATGTGACCCAATTATGGTTTCTTGATATTCGTGATTGTGCACCACATGCATTACTGGAGACCCACAACCCGCGACAACCTATGCGCCAATCATCCGCCACCCCCGTCCTCCCTGGAGAGGCAGCGTGAGCTCTCCCTCCCTCGGGCCACTGCATCGGGGCCTGGGTGCTGCACCCCCGCCCTCGTCCATCGCGGCGGGAACAAGCAGACCCCTGGAGCGCTACACCTGAGCAGCAGCTGTGCCAAACGTCGACCCGGGAAGATCCAGCTACCCGCACCTGGAACCCTAGCAATCCATGCCAGCCTCCACTACCAACCCAAATGGCGGCGCAATTGGTGGTGCCAAACCACCAGCGAGACCCCCCCGCGATGGCCAACCGTGGCACCCGCAGTGGCATCCGGTGGACTCAGGGGCGCCAATGGACTACCCGAAGACACTGCACCACTCCCAGGTTCGGCCGCAACCGCCGCCACCCAGAGCCGAAACCGCCCCCATCCCCCCACCCCCCCCCGGAGTATGCCAATTCGACCAGGAATTGCATACACACCTGCATAATTATTTCATTTTCCTTGACTCAGTTGTTAAACAGCACCCCCGCGACCTACACCTACAAGGGCAGCCTCACGTTCCTACGGGCCGACAAACGACAACAAGGTATTTCTAACCGAGGCTCCAGCAGTGAGCTACTAAAGCTCAGAGACCGGTGAGCAGAGACCCAGAGTCCCAAGTGGACTGCCTAAACCACTGGCACCCTCTTGTCAGAATATTAACTTCACCACGTTGGAGCTCGCACCCTCTGCACGCGCACTCGTAGGGCCTACCTACCCCCGGTGTGGGGGGGGTTGCACCAGGGCGGCACCATGGCACTCGTGTCACAGCAGTATGTGGCCGGCTATAAGGTGCGCTATCTCTCCTTATCAACATATTCACAATTGTGCAAATTTGTGAGGTGCCACAAAGCCGTATTCCACCGGCAGTCCTGGGAGAGGGGCCAACGGATTGCGGTGAAAAGAATCGCGCAGCAAAACATCCCAGCGAACCCGTTGCTCCGTTCGCACTCCCCCCATGCCTCCGGTAATATTGCTGCCGGCGAAGGACGCGCACTCGGCCCCAGGGCTCGCCAAGGACATGTCCTCCCGTGCTGACGCACCGCCTCGCCCTGGAGCGCATCTGCGTGGTGTGCGCGATCCCGAGAAGTACTCGGCACCTCGTACCAGTACGTCGGGCCAGGAACCACCGCCCGCGGTGAGCCCAGCAGATGTTTTCTCTGCCAGTCTACAGGGCTCCACCGCGCCCGGCAGTAGAGACGTCATATCAGGTTACCTACTGGGGCCTCCCATCCACAACCCCGCTCTGAGTGGCAGCGTCACCCCAAGCTCACCGAAACCCTCGGTGCCCTCTGCGCCCCCTTGTTTAGTGGTCATAGGGGCATGCATGGACTGGCGCGCACATTCCCCAACGTAGAGAAGTGCCAGGTAACGGCTCCTTCACTCACGGACATAGCCCGTACCTCGCAGGCTCGATCGCTGGCCACAGCCGTGCTCACCAAGAGCTCACCCCTCCCCATGTCCGCCCACGGGAGGCCCAGCTGGCCCGCCCAGGCCTGTCCTCAAATGGGGGAGTGGGGGGTAGGGGGGTGGCTAGGTGCACTCACCGTAACTTGTGCTGCGTTGGCCCAAGCACGACCGGAACAGCGTCGAGCCCCCTGACGCGCTACCCGGCAACTACCCCTAGAAGGCGTGTCCAGGGTGCGAAAAGAGGAAGGTCAGAGGGTGGGGGAGGCCTATATACCCCCCTGTTCCTCGCACTCCGGAAGTGATGCGCCCTGCGCGCAGCAGCCACTGGCTGACAGAGTGGGGGGACTCCTCCCCGAGGGGTCCCCTAGAAGAAGGGGGGTGGGCTGGTGCCTTTCTGGCACTAGAGTCCCACCCTTCTAGGGCACCCTGCGGGCGCCAGGGCAGCCGCATTGCTGCTGCCTTCAGGGGATGTTCTTGGGTGGCTACTCCTCTGCCAAGTCTCAAATCACTTTCCCTTTAATGACATCACTTGGGCCCCCATTCTGAGGAGTCCCAGAATACTGCACTGTTAGTTAGTCACGGAAGTACTGATGCCACAGACATTGGTAATTCCTGGATGTTGGAGTACCGTGGCACTCTGAGTGGCAGCTAAGGGAGCCGCAAACAATCGGGGAATTACTATAATCAGAGTAACTACTGCAGATTACTGCGGTAGTTCTCCATTTCCAGCTGGTTACCCACTGGGAAATGTCATCAGCTTCTAGCTGAGGCTTACCACTGCTTTGGTATTCCACAGGGACTTACACAGCACTCAGAATAGGGGTTTTAGTAGATGTTCATTGAATGCTCATGCCTCTCGTTGGTTTCATATAACACGTGTACATTTAGCGACGCCCAGGGCAATCGGAGCACTGGCGTGCATGTGGAACTACTGTCGCCCCTGAATCCTGTGACAATGTTCAGTCCAAGAGAGTGAAGTGCAGTTTGTCAGAGTTGCTGCATCTTAAAAGAGAGAGGATTTCACAGATGGCCCCTCAGAGCTGTTAGTGCCATGGTTTGGGCACTGCGCCTGGAATCACCTTTTATAAAACCTTTGGTGAGTTACTTCACATCTGCTAAGTCATGCGGATCCACCAAAGTGGCTTTGCGTGGAATAGTAAATTTGACTTGAGAGCTTATGTTGCCTTGAGTCAGCTTGCATGACTCAAGGGACCCGCAAGCCCTTAATAACTCTGGGCCCTAGTGTGTAAAGCACAGCTCTATGTAAAACAAGCGATGAGCTAGCTATTGGCATTGTCAATGATAAGGTCTTTTAGCCATGAGCACACAATTTAAGTATGCAACTAAGTTTTTGGTATGGTACAGAAGTGAGTTTTTTCTGAATAAAACCTGTATGCACCTAAAAAGGATGCCAGAGGGTGTAAAAATATAGTATCTTCATATAACTACCATGTCATCAATTGATATGTTTAACTCCAAGGATAATTTAAAAAATAAAATGCAAAAGGTTAACTACCAGACCGTTGACGCCGGATCAGGGCAGAAAAAAATAAAGGTACAATTAAAAGTAGTCAAATGTAGTCAAGTCTCTGAATGGGGGCGTGCAAGGAAAGTTGGTGAAGATAGAAGCCACATTTCGGGCACACTACCGGCCCCCCTTGCGGTATTTTAGAAGCACACTATGCCAATGGCAGCTATACTTCCCTAGAATCTTCCACATGACTATAATATACCGTTTTTTTGTTCTGGTTAATCTGCATCAGGCTAACAAACCTTAGTATAAAAACGTTTCACCCAAAACGGCAAAATACAGGTCTATAAGTAGTATTAACACTGGGTGGAGATGATGTGGTCTGTACTAGCAAACAAGCCTCCTTTTACCTGGCACTCACCTGCAATCTCACTACCGAAGGACCAGCAAAAGCGGCGTCAACACAGACCCGGAAGTTTCTTAGCTGAGTCAAGTCAACTCCTGCTCTGCCACGTTACCAAAAGGACTGCAGACCAAATGCTGGCACCAGGGAAGAACTACGTGCACTGAGACAGGACAAACTAGAGCCGTACAACACCCAAGTGGAATCAAGTGCCGAATAGGAAAAGGGAATATTGATGTTAAATGTGCGATTAAAGAGCTATAAACCAAGGGAGCATATGGATAGAAGCGTTACTATCTATCCGCAATGTGTGTTTTTACTATTCTGCCAAAAGAGCAATAAATTGCGGTCACCCGCGCTGTATTTACAACCAGTCAAGTGAATGTAAACTTATCTTATTCATTGCTAGAATGTGTGATGCTTCAGGATTGATTATGGAAACCCTGATCATTTTAATTGGCTTAGTGACCTATTATCAGGTTATCATTGGGGCTGTGACTTCTCTAAATCGTTGATTTCGGTAGGATATAGACAAATTTCCCGTTTGCTTATTGGGCGATTTTTGCACACACGTACCCCGGCACAATAATATTTAGCCGCAGCATGTCTTCCCCTTTACATATATTGGTAGTGGTGCGTTCTGAGTGATGTAAATGCAGAGGGCATTGTTTTCTGGTTAAATGCTCGTTTACCTAACCAAACTGTACTCTCAAAGGTGGGAGAAAAAGTTTGGTGACTTGTGAGCAATGAAGTGAAACCATCAATTAAAAGCTTACCAACATTGGCTCATTTTCACTGTGATCCCCGAGCTATTTTCCTAGACGCAATGGGTTGGTTCCAAGCACCACTCTCGGTGGTAGCACTCAGTGATACAACTCTCGGTCCTTGAATGCACAGCGAATGTGATGAGATAAGAACAATATTTACAGGCCTGTTTCCAGAAACGGAGCACAGAGGGTGTGAAAACACAAGTGCTTGTGTGAAGTGCTCTTATACAAAGAAAAAAGTAGTTCCTAAAACAGTTTCTAAAATGGGCGCAGGGGATGGACAGTAGTAATTGGTCCATGTTCTCGGAGAGGGCTCAACACAGGAAGAGGCATCACGCATGCATGCCAAGGACAAACGGGAAGAAAGATTATGAGAGCAATGATGGAGACAGCATATGGGAAGCCTCTAGGAGGGCTGAAGCAAACATACTGAATACAACAGTCTCTTTGAGACAGCGCATGTGCTGTCTATCCAAGACCTAAAAAATGTGGTCATGACTAATACAATAAGGAAAGGACACTTAACGTTTAAGAAAAAAGGCATGCTCTCATTAGATAGTAGCATCAAACCAAGGCCCTAATCCATGAAAAGCTCACACTCTACTGACGCACCAGAGCCGTAATGCATAGGACAATGAGAGTAAATTTATACCAGACAAAGAGGTCTTATTATGAATGTTTGCTGACAACTGTTTGTGTGTGGAAACAGCCTGCTAGCAGTATGTAGGGAACTGTCGGCCAGCACAAAAACAAAAGAAATGATAAATTGGTGTTTATAAATGTAAAAAGTGATGAGTGAAAATAAGACAACATATTATCCCACAACCTCTGGAATTCAAAGGGGCTTGTGTTATGGAGGATGGGCACATGTGCAGGAGAAAAATTCAGTCAATCAATTGTAAGAAGAGTCTCTGGCAGAGGTGGTTGACCCACTGTCTCAAGCTGTATACTGTAGTAGGTGGAAGCAATATGTGAATGACAATTTAACAGACCAATCGGAGAAGACCATTGGCCCAAGGCCATTATATGTATATATATATGTATTTTAAAAAATGTTTCTTTTTAAAAAACAAATGGCCTTGGCTAATGCCAGAAATATATAGGGGCCTATTACAATGGCGGGCGGATCGCCACAGTCGGGCTGGCGGTGGCCTCCGTACCGCGGTCGTAATCTTGAAAACCGCCAGTCAGATTATGGCGGCGGTGTGAAAATCCATCCGCCGCTTTTCCTCCTGTAGCAAGCCGCCCGCTGGCCTGGCAGGCGGAACTGGACTGCTAAAATTGTGCTGGTGCCTAGCTTTTTCCGCCATCCGAATTAGGATGCATGCGGAAGCCAGCTTTTCCACAGCGGTCTCTTCACTATGGAAAGGCAGGCGGGGATTGCGTTTTGGGCCGGTTGCGGGCCCCCTCGTGTTGGGGGATGTGGGTGCACTGGGGGAGTGCCCATGGTACCCCCTACATTTCACTGCACCAAGTGACAGGCACAGCAGCCTGCCACGTAGTGCAGTAAAATGCACAACATGCTCGTTTTCACGATTCAGCGGTGCTGCTGCCAGCACCGCCCGCCACAATGTTAACGCTGCGGAATCCAACCGCTGCGGTGGTGGGCCAATCATAATGCCATGGGCGGGACCGCCGCATGCACGGTGGTCGGACCCAATCTCCGCTACAACTGCCATCCTAATAGGCCCCATAGTGTTAATAATATTATATATTACATATGACCATATTATAATTCTCAATAAGTTCTATATTACCCAAATGCTTTATTTTGTGTTTCTTTTTTCTTTCAGGTGTATGTTATGCTGTCATTGTCAGTTCTCCCCTACATACATTTTTGAGAGAAGTGCCTTCCTGATTTTTCAAGTCTCGTTGGCATTGCCCTTTTTATTCTATTGCTCATGTTTGATTTTACTAGTTTGGCGATTTTATTTTTCTGTTTAGCATTCCCATACATTATCTTTTTCTTATTAATTTCATGTTGTGTAGTTTGGCTGGTTTGATTGTGGCAAATTATGTTTCACAGTTTATATCTTCACATATGTTTTGCTATGTTTTGATTTTGACCTCTGAGGTGACTACCATACTTTCGTTCCAATTGATGTGGAACTATGCTGGATTAAAATCCTTTTATTGTTCTCTTTCCTGACTCTTCACTTGCTTACTGTTCCAGGTTTGGTCTCTAAATATACATTTTACACATATAGCAATGCTTTTCTACCAGAGATGTTACTTTATTTGGTAGGTTTTCATTTACAATATCAGAATAATAAAATGCATGATCTATGTATGATAACATGGATGTCAGGGTATACAAAATCCGGTGAAAGGCAAAGATCACTACGTCATCTTCCTAGATTAAAATGGTAAATTGCAAATTTAGAGTAAACACACTAAATAGATGCTCACATTAAAACTAAGGGAACCCTAGTCTGTGATGCTTACCACTTCCTGTAAAGTAATAGTAAGAGTATGGTTGTAGTAGTATGCCATAAATCTTTAATTTTGGTATTGGTGTCCCAAGTAAAGATTCTGAAGAAAGGAGGATTTTACTACACATAAAAGCTCTGCAGAGTCCTGCTTGGTACTCTTAATTTATGAGCACACACTAATAATGATTTTCATATCTGGGTCACGGATTGATTATTTCTTTCTAAGCTAGAACATGAGTCAATATTTACTCTGGGCAGAAATAGGAACCAAAGGGATTTCTGATCATGATCCAGTCCATATTGATCTTGAGATTTCCTCTTGTATTGTTGTTCCATGTAGGTGGTATGTTAGTTATCCCTCTGACTGAAAAATCCTTTGCAGAAGCCTTTGAGAACTTTATGAATTACGTTTTTTAATGTATTACTGTCCAAGCCTCCTCCATGAGTATTATTCGGGACTCTCTCAAGGCTCCAACTAGTCAATTTAAAATAAACATCATTGCTTGCTGAAAAAGAATTGAATAGAATTTAAACGAGCATAAACCATTTAGAACATATATTCTATACAACAATACTATAGATTCTCTGGACCAATTGCTAAAGTATAGAAATAGAGTATGGAGATTAAATGTGGGTGCTTTTCAAGATTACCACCTAGTTTTATGGGGTAAATTCTTAGCTAAATACCCTAGAATACATTTATTATTGAACAAAAAGGCAAACAAGTCTTTAATTACAATGATATTTCAGTGTGCTTTGCCAAATAATACGAGTTAGTGTATTCCTTGGAGCATGAATACCCAAAGGTACAATAGAAACTTACTTCAATAATATTAAAGAAAGAATTCTGCCTACAGTTGCCTGATCATTCGAAAAAGATGCGGACTCACTAGAAATACACAACTTAATTTAATCTACTATTTCTCAATTTTCAGTGCCTAAATGGATGTGACGGTTTGAATAGTCTTAGAACACCCGAGAAAGCAGAGGTTCTTTCTTGTAAGCTATGCTCGGTTAAATACCAAAAGAAGCTATTGACTCTTCCCTCTGCAACAATAAGAGACCTAAATTCCTAATCCACATAGGTTGTAAACTATAGGCTAGTATTTTGTTCATGAGAACTGAAAAGTTTACAGCTGAGTTAGTTGAGCATGAGCAATCTAACTTTGTGTCTGGTTATCACCTGACTGTTGGAAAATTCGAAGTTGTGCCACATAACACATGTTTGGATCAGGGCGGCAAGGCTGTTCTGATACTTCTTGACCTGTCGGCGGCCTTTGACATGGTCCCACACGTCAGGCTCCTAAACAGGCTCAAAGACATCGGCCTGTGTGGGACTGCCCTGACATGGATGTCCCCCTTCTTGGGAAAGAGATCTCAGACTATCTGGCTCCGTCCGTTCTCATCTCTGGTGCCGTCCTCTGATGTGGGTGTCCGTCAGGGTTCCACCCTTAGCCTCACCCTCTTTAATATCTACCTATCCCCCCTTGCATCCATGGTAGAGGAAGAGGGCACCAAGATCGTCTCTTATGCTGACGACACTCAGCTGATTTTCACCTGTGACAATGGCTCAGACTTTGACGGGGCAAGGATCAGGGCCTGTTTAACTGGTCGAAGATTAATCAGCTAAAGTGTAATTCAGATAAAACTGAAGTGGTCTTTTTTGGTTGTCCAGGCATTCCGGAATGGAGCACCTGGTGGCCTGATGATCTTCCAAATCCTCCCACAGAAAAGGAGAAAGGAAAAAATGTGGAAATCATGATAGATAAATCACTTTCCAGGCATTCTCAGAAACAGAATTTCACTGGCACTTGATATGGCATTGTCAGAGGGATGGGCGGAAACAGAAGCAAGGAGGCCGTAATGGGTTAATAGTGGTGGTTTTATTCTTTAATCATACAAGTTCGTTATAGGAAATTCTTTACATATGCATGTTTATATAAGGCTGTTCTGAATGTCTTTAGAACGTTTCTTCACGCTCTTCTGCTTCATTCTTCCTTCTTTAGGTATTCCCCTGCCGGTGGACGGGATCCCGGGAGGCTTGGAGGGATGGAACAGCACAACAAAAGGAAGCGGTAAGTATGTATGAATTGGAAGGGAAATTATTCTTCCACCACACCCAGGTGAATTATGGAAGTGTCAAAATAAAATAATAATAAAAAAATATAGGGTACACTTCATCTGTAGGGCTTTTGTTTTGTTGCCCAGATTTAATTGCTTTCTTGAGCGTTCCGATTTGGAACAAGTATCATTCCCTGGAAAGGGGTGGGGTAGTGCTGGATAGTGAGGCAGGAAAGTGAGACAGGAAAGGGAGGACAGAGTCGGTGCTTGAGCCTTTCTAATGCGGCCTTGAAGATTCCTTACTCCACCCTCCACCCACCAACACACCTTTGTGCCCGCAGCACGTACCACCTCAAGCCGCAGCCCTCCTGGATTGCGGCGGCTCCTGCGCGTCTCCCGGCGTCCACCACTCTTTCCGTCGGGGTCTTCTTCCGCCACTAACGCTCTGGTTCCCGTGTTCTGTAGGGGGTCGTCTGCTCGTCCGGTCCCGTTTCTGGAATCGCTCTCTCCGGAATCCCCCTCCGCGTCTTCCTGGTTCCTGACGACGACCTTCCTCTCTGTCTCCGGCTCCTTTACAGCACTCCTCAGGGCACCAGATTCGCCTTTCTCGCTCACGTGCTTGATCTGGATTTGCTCAGATCCCGGAACCACGGTAGCTCCGCCCTGGGAAGGGGAAGGACAGTTCTTGGTTAGCGGTTGGTGCACTACTGGATGTTTCTCCTCATCCGCAGCACACAGAAACCAAGGTGAGTAGTCCATTGGTCCCTCAAGGCTTTGGGGGGGTTTAACTGCGGAACTTCCTCACAGGCATACTTTGCGGGCTCAAACAATTCTTGCCACTACTCCCACTGGATAGCAGCAAGATAGTGGTGCAGGCATTTATAACCACAAATCATGACTATGTTAACTGCCTGCCTTATTTTTCTGTCTGCTAAGAAAATTCTGCTCTTCCTAGTTATGAGCTTAAATGGAATGGTAAAATGGTCAGAATTCCATTGGGCACAGTGGCGTAGCTAGGGGAGGGCGGGGGGGGGCGGTCCGCCCCAGGCGGCACTATTTTGGGAGCGGCCACGCGGAAATAGGTGGACCGTTGCGGTGGCCTTTATCATTTTGGGGGGGACACTCACTGACACTACTGTCAGTCACAGTAGTATGTCAGTGTCCCCAAATACATTTTAAAGGCCGCCCCAACGGGCCACCAGTGTCGCGCGTCCCCCTTTTGAAAGTGCATCAAGCAAGCGGGAAAGCGCACCTGACCTGCATGTCAGTTGTAAATGCGCCCGCAGTGCTGTGCTGCAAATTGCTGCCGCGACCGTAGTGCTTGCAGTGGAATGTTGTTGGTCCGTTCCAGCCAGGGCCGTCAATCTTGTGAAGCGCGCAAGCGCTACCCAATGACGGCCCTGGGCATCTTTTTGGCCCGCCCTCGCGTCTCGCGATCAGAACATAGCAGTGACGTGTCACGCGCTTCAATACTACGCCCTCTCGTGAGGAGTAATTCTGGGTGGCAGTGCTGGGCGATTTGCTGGCTAGTGGCTGCTGTGATGGAGTGGGTAATTTGTTTTCTTTTTATTTACCCAATCCATTTTCGTATGTCTTTATTAAAATTACTTATGATTAATTATAATGATTAATGGTTTGATGGTTTGATATTAACCAACCTTATTAACAGAAAGAATACATGTGGGAATAAAATTGCATGGCTAAAATAACTAGTGTACTAAGTTGTACGCATATTAAAATGATAAACGTTGCTTAAAGTGATGTTAATTGTGATTTCCGCTTAAATAATCAAGTATTAATGGCTTTGGATGTCGCATATGGCTAGATAAATGCATACACATATGGGTTTTAGCAAAGGATAACACTGTTATAATCATTTGGATGTATTAATTACGTTTTTGTGTTTTCTTTGCTTAAGTTGACCATTTGGGCCTGCCACAAAATGGCTGCCGACTGAAGCCTAACTAGATTTATGACGTCGCTAATGAAACAATGGAGAAGGGTGCCTGCCATGACTTCAGCAATCATGTCCCCTGTCTGACCGGAGAAGCTATGCGTTTGAAGGTCATCTGGGAACCATGCCAAGGCCCCTGAATGAGGAAGAAAAGTATCGAACTTTAGTTGAACATGAACTTTCCTGAATAAAGGATACTTTCCCCAGCTGGGAAAACTTCCCCATGTAACTTAATGAAATTAAATGTATCTTCGATGAACCAATCGAAATTCGAGAAACAGTTGAATGAAACTTTGTATATGTAAATTTTAGTAAAAATATTGGTAGACTAGAGAGGGTCGAGGGTCATCGTTTTGAGAGCTTTCCTGACGCGTCACTACTGAACGCCATGCTGACAGAGAGGACGGTGACTGACGGATAGAACGGGACGGTTCTGACTTAGAAAATGACAAATAGCCAGAATAGGTAAATATGACAAAGATGAATTTGACTTATTAGGATTTAACCTGCTTTTGATTTAGATAAAATGAAATATTGATTAAAATCCAAGTGTCGGGTTGTTTTTTCAATGAAATGTATATTTGTATATATTAGAGTGTTAAGTGGCAACTAAACCATCCCAACTAAATGATCCATTGCCAGGATAGATGGAGATAATAAGAAGGTAAATTAGGGAAAGGTGTTATTTCCATCTTAAAGAAAAGTGTGGATCGGAGAACCCCAGAGAATCTCCCTCAGGTTCAGTACGGATAGTTTGATGAGAATGAATATTGATGTTATGGGCCCCACCAGCGTGTGATGTGTGTGTGTGCGTGTGACTGTGTAATCATCCTGTCCATGGAAGCCTAGGGGAATTGAGAAGCACGATCTGCATCAGTTTTTCTTGGTAGCAGTATGATGGTTTTTATTGTTTTGGTTTAATGATTTTGCCTGTATATATAGCTTATTGATTATTGATTGGTATTGATATGTGTACTAACCCTATATGTTGCAGTCGTGTTGAGTTCTATGTAGTCTGTGCGGCTTCTGGGATGTAGGAAGCCGGTAAACAGTTCCGTAGTAGGGCAGAGGTAAGCGCTGCTCTCGGAAAGGTGGTATTGTTGTTGCCCTGTAGGTACACGGGGAAAAACGTGTAATAATTGAAGTTGCGCGTCGCATTGTCTGGGTTCGATTCGGTGACATCGCCGTGTGTTGCCACTAGAGACATTTTCTGTGTGAGAGAAGTGTGTATGATAGCGAAGGTTACCTGTGAAGTTCTGGTCTTAGGTACCAGGGATCCAACTGGCATTCCGATAACGCTTATCACTGAAGAGGTAATAGGTACTCTCTGAGCTTGTTAGAAGGACAGAGCAAAGGTAAGCGCTGCTTTGTTAACGTATTTCATAATTCTGTAGTAGGACAGACTGTTCGCTGTTTTCGGGAAAGACAGGATTCTGTGTGAATGTACTACATTTTCATGTGTGAAAGTGCGTGAATGAAAAAGGCATTCCGGTTAATTGCGAAACTCTGGTTTTATTTCTCAGGAGCATTGCGTTTCCAACCATGTGTCTTAATTCTGGAGAAACAGTCAATTGATGCTTGATAGAAGGGTGAAGTAGAGGGATGTGCTACTTTATCAACGGAAGTAACGATTCTGTAGTAGGGCAGAAGTGAACGCTGCTCTCGGTAAAGGCAGAATTCTCATGGGAAAGGTCTATTGCTATTCTTTGGTTAGCGAAGCGGACAATGGAGATGTTTATATGTTGTAACTAACAGGATTGTGGAAATTGAAACAAAGTCTACCGAGTAGTTTTGTAAAGGAGGGGTAGACGGGAGACAGAAGTCAGGAGCAGGAGCTGCTGCAGCGACTGCTGACATCAGAAAGACCGTGCTGGGATTGGACAGTGGGTTAGAACAGCAGAAACGCCCTAATTGGTGCGTTAGCGTGTGCCGCGCACGGATTGGAAGAAGTACAGGGTGACGTAGACGCTCCAGGATTGGTGTGTTAGTGTGAGTCGCGCTGGGATTGGAGATTGTTACAGTGACGTAGACGCTCCAGGATTGGTGCGTCAGTGTGAATCGCGCTGCTATTGGACTAAAAGACCGTACAGTTGAAAAGGGAGACTAGAGACTTACGGAGAATAGAAAATGTATTATCCAGACGAAAAGAAGAAAAGATCCTTATTCAGTAGGATCAAGGGGGGGTTTGTGAAAGACAAGGAGATTGTGACAAGGGAAGGACAGTTACTTCCTCCGGCGAAATCGCCTGCATCCTTCATGGTTGCGAAATATGGATATCATACTTGTATCTGGTTAGACAACTGGGTAAAATATACAAAGGAAGACGGAGTTTTAGCTTTCCCAGAACATGGCTCATTTAATCTGGCCATATTGAGGAATTTGCGAGAATGAATGTTGTGCTTAGAGCCGTGTCCGAGACCTACACAGTTTGAGGCGTTGACTGAGTGGGAAGATGAGATGCATGAGCGAGAAAAACAGAGAAGAGGTAATAGATACCGATATACATTTGGGCGACAGTATGATCGTGAAACTCATAGTGACCGAATGAGGAGATGGCGAGACGCAAGTATGACCGAAGGACTGTTTCCCGTAAGAACTGCAGGGGAGACTGAAGGGAGAAAGTGTGATGAGAAGAAAAACCGTATAGAACCTAGGAGATATGGAGTAAATGAAGTTGAGGATGATGTCCTAGATGACATGTTTTACAAAAATCCGCCGCCATACAGACAGGAACCAGATTAATCCACCCAAAGTACACCCATGAGAGATACTATGCGAATCATTAAAACAGAGATCCCGACCCCAGAAGGGAAAAGAAGTATTTCCATTAGGGAGAGGGAAAAAGAAATGGAAGATAAAGCCGATTGTGAAAAATCAATGGAATTAGCAAAAACCACACTGGAATTAACTGAGAAAATCAGGGATCTGACTAAAAACCTAGACGCAGTTACAGTCCCTGTAACGATAGGTCCCGTAATGCCCATTTTTGAGAAACAGAAAGAGAGCGAACATGGTCTAACAGTTCCGTATGTGAACAATAGACAGATGGTCCAGCCAGAACAAACCCCAATGAGAATAAGAAAAAACCCGTGGAGACATACAATGTGTGAAGGTGAATTGAATGTGTCAAATAATCCGTTTTTAAATCCTGAGTTCATAGAAAGGAGCAGAATGACAGGAGAAACAATATTAGAACCACAAAGGGTAACAGAACATGGAAATGTAGAAAAATCAACAGTAATCACTGCAGATGAATTGAGTGAATGGTTGAAGGGCTTACAGGGAAAAGAAAAAGAATCACAAACAATTGATGTGGCTAAATTACGCATGGTACTAGAAGAGTTAATAGTAGGAACGATCCCTATAGAGAAGCTGAGAAATTACCAGGACGAGGAGTTGCTATTTTTGTGCAAGAGTGTCACTTGGAGAGCAAAGAACCTACATGATAGGTTAGAAGAAATAGCGAGTGAGATGGGAATTGACATGGACAGGGTAAAAGCTTTACAAAAGCCTTACCGAGTGGATTTCACGGATAAAGATATTGAAAACATGAATACTACTGGACGGATAGGACAGATGAGAGACATAATCACGTTGTTTAGAAAATGGGGAAATGTAGATAAATGGAAAAGTAGGTGGTACAGGAAACGAGATGATACCTCAGACATAACTTTTCCAGCATTTCCTGTGAGAGAAAAAGAGAAGGTAGTGACAGAATTTCCCATGAGAGAGATACCAGGAGGAGGATATGTGCATGTCCCATGGACGAGACAGGACATTTTGTCATTTACCAATGACTTTCCTCGTTTACGAGAGAAACCGGTTGAGTGGTACAGACAAGTAGACAGATTTGTGAAGTTGTCAAAAGTACTGTGGATTGATCTGAATAGCCTATTTGATATAATAGTGCCAGCAGATTTATGGGCAGAATGTAAAATTGTCATAGACTGGCCTACTAAAGAATACCCGAGAGATCCTAAAACAGGAGCACCAGACCCCGAGGTAATGAAAAAATATGAACAGGTTATGGTATTTTTGAAAAATAAAGTACCTCCCAAAGAAACAGACTGGGTAAAGATAGACCGAACACACCAGGAAGCGAAAGAATCAGTTCATGCTTATTATGAAAGGCTAATACTAGCTTTCAAGCAGTTTAGTGGAGATGAGAATCTTGGTGAGAAGGACCTGAGTCATTTTGTGTATAGATTTGTTTATGGTTTACGTCCTAAAATCAGCGAAATGATAAAGCAGCACACTGTAGACTGGCAGAGTAAAAAGATCGATGAGATTCTGAGACATGCTAAGTACTTTAGTGATGAGATTGAGGCAAAGCAACGGAAGTTGAAGGAGAAGGCAATGTGGGCACAGGTGAAAGTTGCAGAAAGACAAGAAGCTCAGTTAGTCGAACAAGCAAATAACCCAGGAAACAAGCAAAGATTTGGCCCAGGAAAGGGGAAAGGTAATATAGAAGAAGCTAAAAAGAAGTTTCCATGCCACAATTGAGGTAGGTTAGGGCATTGGAAATCGGAGTGTAAGGACCCTCCAAGTACTGACAATGAAAATCCCTCATTGAATCCACAGGTGCAGTGTGAGGGGAGTGGCCAACAGCAGCGACAGCAGAAGGCTGTTAAACCACAGAATCAGGTGCCAAAACCACCTTTACCGCAAAGCAGAAGTAAGCAGAGGTATAGTGCGGAGACAGGATTCTACGATGAAGAGCAGGTAAACAAACCACATCGCGCAAGCGCTGTTTCACAATATTGGTTGCGAAATGACGAGAGTGATTCAGAGGAGAATTTCTGACGGTGCCGAAGGGAGGAAGAAGAGTGCGTGCTTGGCGCATCTCTAGAAATAGACCAGACAGGACCATTTGTGGATGGAAAGATTAATGATGAGAACATTACTTTTCTAGTCGACACTGGGGCTACATGATCAACTGTCAGGTCAGCTGATGTAAAGAATCTTCCTCTTTCGGATGAAACAATCCAAGTAGTTGGTGTGTCAAACACACAGATTAGAACATACCTCACAGAACCAGTAAATGTTAAAATAGGGAAATTTTCAGAAATGCACTGCTTTGTGGTGTGTGATACTAGTCCCGTGAATTTGTTAGGAAGGGACCTGTTGTGCAAGATGAATTGCACGATATTCTGTACTCCAGATGGAATAGCTTTTGAGACACTGGATGAGGATGTCCTGTATAAAATGACTATAGCCAACAGCGAGAATGATATTTCTGAAACATATGCCATATTCAATCCAGATGAATTACCCCCAGAATTAAAACAGACAGTGAAGGCAGGAGTTTGGGATTTTACTGGAGAAGATGTGGGACTTATGAGGAATGTGGATCCAGTAAAGATTACTGTAAAAGAAGGAGTAGTTTATCCAAACATTCCCCAGTACAGATTGACCCCTGAAATAATTGAAGGAGTAACTCCGATAATTGAGAAAATGATTCAGCAAGGAGTTCTAAGGGAAATCATGAGTAGTCCATGTAACTCACCTATAATGGGACTAAAGAAGCCTAATGGGAAGTTCAGAATAGTACAAGATTTGAGAAAAGTTAACAAAATTGTTGTGTCATGTTGTCCCATTGTACCAAATCCATCGGTGATTTTGTATCAGATTCCCCATGATGCAGAATGGTACACTGTGATTGATTTGTGTCATGCTTTCTTTTCAATCCCGTTACATCATGACAGCCAGCCAATTTTTGCATTTCGGTTTGGAAACCGTATTTTGGCATGGTGCCGAATCCCACAGGGGTACACAGAGAGCCCCTCAATATTTAATCAGTTGTTGAAGAAATCTCTGGAAAGTTTAATAATGCCTGAAAATTCAGTTTTGGTTCAGTACATCGATGACCTGCTTGTGGCATCGAAAACTCGTGAGGCTTGTGAAGCCGACACAATAGCTTTACTGAATCATTTGGCAGATGGAGGACTGAAAGTGTCCCCAGCAAAATTGCAATTCTGCAAGAAGGAAGTACAATACCTAGGACACAATATTGAGAAAGGACAGAGAAAAATAACAATAGACAGAATCAGAATAATCAAAGGAATGAGAGCCCCTATGACACAAAGAGAGGTGAGAATGTTCCTAGGAATGGTTGGCTATTGTCGTCAATGGATAAGTAACTTCTCCCTGATTGCCAAACCATTGGTAAAATTGACAAAAAGTGAGGTGAAAGACCCTCTTGAATTAAACAAGGAAGAATTGGCAGCATTTAAACAATTGAAAGACAGTCTTTGTGAAGCACCTGCGCTGGGTATGCCAGACTATGAGAAGGAGTTCGAGTTGTACTGTAGTGAGAGGAACGGATGTGCACTCTCAGTGTTAATACAGAAACATGGAAGACTTCGGAAACCCGTTGCCTATTTCTCATCCATGCTGGATCCAGTGGCTGTAGGGTTGCCAGGATGTCTGAAAGCAGTAGCTGCTACATGTCGCAGTCTAGAACAAAGTGAGGGAATTGTGATGGGATATCCAGTAAAAGTGTATGTACCTCATGATGTGGCGATCCTTTTAACAAGGAGCCGAACACAGTTCATGTCACATAGTCGGCTGACTAAGTATGAAAAAGTCATACTAGGTGCAACAAATGTGAGTCTTGAGAGATGTGTGAATGTGAATCCAGCCACACTATTGCCAGATGCTGAAAGAGTGGAGGTAAGAGATGATGTTGATCACGATTGTTTGGATGTGCTTGATTTCTGTACAAAACCCAGACCTGACATAAAAGATTTGCCATTATCAGAAAGTGATCAAGTGTTTGTAGATGGATCATGTCTAAGAACAGATGAAGGTTTGCTCAGTGCAGCATATGCAATTTGTACGGTTTCAGAAGTTTTGGAAGCATCACACTTGAAAGGAGTTAAATCCGCTCAAGTAGCAGAATTAATGGCATTGACAAAGGCATGCAAAATTGGGAAGAATGTGAGAGTGACTGTGGTAACTGATAGCCAATATGGCTTCGGAGTTGTCCACGACTTTGGCCAACTTTGGCTGCAAAGAGGTTTCCTGACCTCTAGTGGAACTCCAATAAAGAATGCAGAAGTGGTTGGAAAATTGATTGAAGCAATACAATTGCCAAAAGAACTAGCAGTTGTAAAATGCGCTGCTCATGGTCAAGGTAGTGATTATATCACATTACAAAAAGAGGGGGGGACCGGGAGCATAATTAGAGAATAGGTCCAGTACCCATGCTCCCTCAAAATCACGTGTCAATATTGAGAGGGTAGCTGTTCCTAAAGATTAGAGAGAGAAGATTGTGTGTGCTCTAAGTATGGTCGGGCCAAATGAGTGTGGGGAATTTCTCCTTTGAAATATAGTGCCCTCACACACCCTTTCGAGTGTCCTGCTTCATCATGGGGCGTTGCTCCTCGTGGGGGTGGCGCTGCAGTCCCCCACGGGCCCCGCAAGAGAGCTCTTTATCGGAGATCTTTTTGGAGACGCCGCAGTTGTGCATGGGGGTGTGTGGGCCTATCTATGAGGGAAGTGAGTGCTGCGTTAAAACTACTAGGAAGAAGCCAAGACCTTTATTCACGGCTCTGTCTAGTATAGATTAAAAATGATCCTGGAGCTCCTCAGGGAACAAAATAATGAGGGCAGATATAAAATTTACTGCAGCTCTCAGGATAAAGGAGTGAATAGGGGGTGAAAGTCCTAGTAAAATAGGGTCAACATGTTTCGCGCTTCAGAGTAGGTCCATAAGTGATCCAATCGCGCTTCGTCAGGACCAAATCAAAAAAGTGAGTGTAAAGAATATGAATTACTTGAAATAGGTGCCAGTGAAGTAGAGTACTGTGAACCTATAGTACCTTGATAGTAAGGGGATATAGCGTCCTCGCGCTGGTAGGTGCTCCTTCTTTTAGGAAACCTACACCCAACCTAGTAAGGTAAAAACAAGGACAAACACACACATAGACAGAAAAAGGGAAAAGAAAAACACGGCATCTATCGTATTCATAATTCAATACATGTTGTGAATTCACTGCACAGTGGCACAACAAGTGTTCATTCACAACAGGCATGCTTCAATAGTTCACATCCAGGTAGAGTAATTTAATGCCAAAAAAGAGCTTATAAGACAAAGTGAAGGAGACCGCTACGTAGGGTGCATGTGTAGTTTTGTTTAGCTAATCTAGCAAGATCGTGTGCCATACAAAAAACAACAGGAAAGCATCCTCTAAAGCGGCCATCAGTCTGTGTCACATTTAACTCTAAAACAACACCCTGTGCATATTTAAAATGCTTCTCGAGAAATAAAAGAGTGTATAATAAACACACATGAAATACCTAAAGACAAATATGGCATACCCTTAAGATGTAAGGAATGGGCTCCGTCAGCGGCTCGGAGGTGGCGGACAGAGAAACTGAAGGAGTTCAAAAAATTATTCTACCTGGTGTCGATCGATTAGAACGACGGCGTTCGCTTTCCCATGACTGATGAGTACTTACAAGTGCTCGTTCGCCCTCGGAGTGGAAACCTACCCCTCCTCCGTGTAGCGCCGGAATTGTTAACGGGGTTGGGAGGAGATGCCTCTTAAATATAATCCTCAGAGACGCTGAGTAGCGGATCAGGGCGGTCATGAAACGCCGGAGAGTGACGTAATGACGTTCCGTGAGTAGATAGTCATGGCAATCACAGATCACTTCCTGACGCCGAGAGATGACGCAAAGGCGTTCTCTGAGGTGTTGCCATGGCGCTCACGTTAGTTTCTGGAGCGTCAGAGTCAGGGCTCGTGTACGAAAGGTTAGTGTGTTAAACCAGGTGACCTTCAATAAAGTATTAAAAAAAAATATGTAAATATGGTGCAAAAAGTAACGGGATACATACTGTCTCGTAAGGATCCTACCTGGGGTGATTATGACGCACTAAACGTTAGCGTGGTGACACATTATAAATATATCGATTAAGGCAAGAAAGCGCTCGGCGCGGAGGCCATAATCATGGGTAATTTGCCACCAGGAATTAAGAGTCGTGAGAGTGGTGTTAACTCGAAAATGACCCCTGATGCAGCGTAGTGAATAGAAATCACATACGGGGGAATGTGAAATACTCAATATTCTTAAAGATGTATTCAATATTTAAAGGGATTCTCGTAATAGTGTTGTAGCAAGTCTAGATAGATCTCGCTAATTGATATTAATTACATATTCAAAGTGCATCTCGCATTATTAGCACAAGACCACGGAAGATGAGAGTGAACCTGGATCTGGGGGGAGTGTCCTGAAGAGATGTAATGTCAAGTATGGCAAGCTGCCATCTGCTTGTCATCTTAAAGTTCATTCTGGATATTTTAAAGGGGAATCAGGTTAGCTCGACCCACGGGATTTCATCATTTAGACCAGTGGTATCACATCTCAACCTATGGACCCATCGTTGTTCTTGTATGAACAGAGTGCGTTTGTTCCAATAAGGATTGGAAACTATGATGGTCCACCTAAGACTTTCCGCTGAGTGTGCTCGTTCAGAAAAATGTGTCAATAGTTTGGTATTGATTTTCTTACGTCTTATAGTGCTTTTATGCTCCCCTATGCGTATTTTGACTGCTTGTGTGGTCATACCCACATACCTCTTATTACATGGGCAGACTATGGTGTAAACACAGTAAGCCGTGTTGCAATTTGTGTGTCTGGTTTGGCGCCAAGGTGTCGTTAAACCAAGGTCGATTTCTTTTGAAATCGCAGTTTCTGCACAGGTTGAACATGAGCCGCAAGGGTAATGTCCCACTACTGGTGGTAAAGACCATAGTGTCGATTGACATATAGGTTGTGGTTTCGGTCTTGTATGTACCAGGTGGTCTCTTAAATTCTGCGTATGTTTAAATGCAAAAAGTGGTAGGGGACCGGGTTCAAAGGCACCTGAATTCAATATTGTCCAGTGTTTTTTGATTACCTTCTGTACACTGTTAGAGCCTGGAGTGAACGTAGTGACACATGTGATAGTATCTAATTCAGGTTTTTCTTTTATTTCCAAGAGAACTGTCCTGGGGCTGTTTCTGGCTCTTTTGTGAGCTTGACGGATAATGTTATTGGGGTAGTGTCGTTCCTCCAGATTGTGCTTGAGCAGAGCAGATTGTATCTCAAACTCCTTGACAGTGTCGCAATTTCTTCGTAGACGTAAGAACTGGCCAACCGGGAGATTGTTCCTAAGAGCCCGGGGGTGGTGATGAAGCAGGACACTCGAAAGGGTGTGTGAGGGCACTATATTTCAAAGGAGAAATTCCCCACACTCATTTGGCCCGACCATACTTAGAGCACACACAATCTTCTCTCTCTAATCTTTAGGAAGAGCTACCCTCTCAATATTGACACGTGATTTTGAGGGAGCATGGGTACTGGACCTATTCTCTAATTATGCTCCCGGTCCCCCCCTCTTTTTGTAATATGATTTAATGAACGGCAGTTAGCCGTGGGACCAGTTTTTCTATATTTCCCCTTTTTTCCTGACTTCCTGAGAGTACTCTCTCAACACACACCGATACCTATAATGGACAACGCAGGTCTAAGTTTCGATGACGAAACTATAGCAGAGATCCTTCGGGCACCGTCACTCTTAGGAGAAGATGGCAGTGCAGCAACAGGCAGCAAAGCAGACGATTGGAAATCCCTACTATCACTGAGGAAACTACAGATTAAGACAGCTCTTCACGGGTTGATGATGACCGAATACCTGAGAGCTGACGTCGCACCTAACGGTCTCTTAGTTATCATACCTCCAAGGATCTTCCTAGAAGATTTGACATTTCGCACAGAATGGTCACAAATTGCATGGAAGTGCACACGAGACTGGCTCGTATTAATCATCAACACAGCTAAGCGCCTCTCGGATGAACTCCTTATTCAGATTACCATGGCTGAGAACGGTTTGAAAACAGGGATCTCTATTACTTCATTTAAGTCAAGACTAGCCGAAATTAACGAAGAAATGAGTGAACATAAAGACTTTCTGACTAAGCAGAAGATCACAAAGTTACAGAAAGACTTGAAACGTTTCAATAAGGAGAAGGTGTACCCCTACACTAAAGAAGACTACGTATTCCAAAATTATGACACAACTTCTGATGAAGGGAGTAGCAATAGATCTAGTAGAACAGGATGTGTTGGGAGTGATTCAAGTTATGAAGGGCAACGGTACTCACCATATGCCAGAGGGATACAACAACCGACACGCCCTCCGTTATTCCATAATCCTCCACCTCCACCTCAATTTTCTCATCCACCCTTTCAACCACCAGCCTATCCCGGACAATGGATGGGACCTCCTCCGATGTGGCATGTACCTCCAACACACCATCTCCAACCGCCTCACTTCCAACAATTCCCGAACCCCCCTTTTCAGAACAGAGGGAGGGGCAAAGGAAGAGGCAGAAGAAGAGGAGGCTTCAAGAAGGTGCAATGGCAAGATCAAGAACCAATGACGCTACGGAGCCAGGCGAGAGGACAGAGACCCTAGTGGTGAATGTGTCATCCAGACAACTCACAGAAAAAGAAACCATACTCCTTGAGAAAGGCTTGGGATTTGTCCCAACACCCAAAGAAGACCCTTTTAGGTTACACCAAGAACTTCAACAGTTCTTCCGAAAAATCAGACTGAAGGCCTTCTTTCAAGGAAAACCTGATAACCCCCCTACTGAGACGGGCCTGAAGAAATCTTCGAAATTTACCCCTACAGCAGCAATGACTCCACACGAGGTCCTCACGTACGAACAAGCCGTTCTTAAAGATGTAGGCGCTCTGAACCAGAAACGACCTTATAACAACTTATCAAAAGAAGAAAGAACCATTCTTCGAACCATCACTGAAGATCGTAACATAATAATCAAACCAGCAGACAAGGGCGGGGCCATTGTCATTCAGGACCAAGATGCATATGATAGAGAATGCGACCGTCAGTTGGCTAACACCACATACTATGAATTGATCACAGTCGATCCTACCAAACGCCTTCTGTCTCGGATCAAGAGTATGACCAACGAAGCATTAGCGGAAGGCTGGATCTCACCACAGGAAGGAAATTTCCTTACGACAGAAGAACCTCGCACTCCTTACTTCTACACACTACCGAAGATCCACAAGGGGCTTACCCCCCCACCAAGCCGTCCGGTTGTCTCTGGCATCAATTCTGTACTAGAACCTCTAAGCAAGTTCTGCGATTTCTACCTACGCCCCTTGGTTAGCAAAACTCCCACCTATCTTAGAGACACTACCGAGGTCCTTAATCTGATTGAACTCTTCCCAAATGCGGAGAAGATTGACTTTCTGGTGACTATGGACGTGGAAGCCCTTTACACGAACATACCACAGGACGCCACACTAGAAGTATTGGAGAACACCCTCCGGAACATCGAACCATGGCCCTTCGAAACACCAATCTCATTCATTTGCGACTGTGCTTCCCTTGCTCTTAAAGAGAATTTCTTTGCCTTCAAGTCACAGCTTTTCCATCAAACACAAGGCACGAGCATGGGAAGCACATTTGCGCCGAGTCTGGCATGCCTCTACATGGCCCATTTAGAAGAAAGGCACATTCTAGGAGATAACAACCCCTTTATTGAACACATTCTACTATGGCGTCGCTACATTGACGATGTGGTTTTGTTTTGGCAAGGAAATGAAGAACAATGTATCTCATTTTGCAATTGGGTCAACACTCTAAACCCATATTTGAAGTTCACGAGCACAAGATCTCGACATGAAATCCCCTTTTTGGACCTTCTCATTTCCCTGGAGAACGGTTGCCTACACACCACAAACTATAGAAAACCTACAGACAGGAACAATCTCCTGATCTACGACAGCCACCACCCCCGGGCTCTTAGGAACAATCTCCCGGTTGGCCAGTTCTTACGTCTACGAAGAAATTGCGACACTGTCAAGGAGTTTGAGATACAATCTGCTCTGCTCAAGCACAATCTGGAGGAACAACACTACCCCAATAACATTATCCGTCAGGCTCACAAAAGAGCCAGAAACAGCCCCAGGACAGTTCTCTTGGAAATAAAAGAAAAACCTGAATTAGATACTATCACATGTGTCACTACGTTCACTCCAGGCTCTAACAGTGTACAGAGGGTAATCAAAAAACACTGGACAATATTGAATTCAGGTGCCTTTGAACCCGGTCCCCTACCACTTTTTGCATTTAAACGTACGCAGAATTTAAGAGACCACCTGGTACATACAAGACCGAAACCACAACCTATATGTCAATCGACACTATGGTCTTTACCACCAGTAGTGGGACATTACCCTTGCGGCTCATGTTCAACCTGTGCAGAAACTGCAATTTCAAAAGAAATCGACCTTGGTTTAACGACACCTTGGCGCCAAACCAGACACACAAATTGCAACACGGCTTACTGTGTTTACACCATAGTCTGCCCATGTAATAAGAGGTATGTGGGTATGACCACACAAGCAGTCAAAATACGCATAGGGGAGCATAAAAGCACTATAAGACGTAAGAAAATCAATACCAAACTATTGACACATTTTTCTGAACGAGGACACTCAGCGGAAAGTCTTAGGTGGACCATCATAGTTTCCAATCCTTATTGGAACAAACGCACTCTGTTCATACAAGAACAACGATGGGTCCATAGGTTGAGATGTGATACCACTGGTCTAAATGATGAAATCCTGTGGGTCGAGCTAACCTGATTCCCCTTTAAAATATCCAGAATGAACTTTAAGATGACAAGCAGATGGCAGCTTGCCATACTTGACATTACATCTCTTCAGGACACTCCCCCCAGATCCAGGTTCACTCTCATCTTCCGTGGTCTTGTGCTAATAATGCGAGATGCACTTTGAATATGTAATTAATATCAATTAGCCAGATCTATCTAGACTCGCTACAACACTATCACGAGAATCCCTTTAAATATTGAATACATCTTTAAGAATATCGAGTATTTCACATTCCCCCGTATGTGATTTCTATTCACTACGCTGCATCAGGGGTCATTTTCGAGTTAACACCACTCTCACAACTCTTAATTCCTGGTGGCAAATTACCCATGATTATGGCCTCCGCGCCGAGCGCTTTCTTGCCTTAATCGATATATTTATAATGTGTCACCACGCTAACGTTTAGTGCGTCATAATCACCCCAGGTAGGATCCTTACGAGACAGTATGTATCCCGTTACTTTGCGCACCATATTTACATATTTTTTTTTAATACTTTATTGAAGGTCACCTGGTTTAACACACTAACCTTTCGTACACGAGCCCTGACTCTGACGCTCCAGAACCTACCGTGAGCGCCATGGCAACACCTCAGAGAACGCCTTTGCGTCATCTCTCGGCGTCAGGAAGTGATCTGTGATTGCCATGACTACCTACTCACGGAACGTCATTACGTCACTCTCCGGCGTTTCATGACCGCCCTGATCCGCTACTCAGCGTCTCTGAGGATTATATTTAAGAGGCATCTCCTCCCACCCCCGCTAACAATTCCGGCGCTACCCGGAGGAGGGGTAGGTTTCCACTCCGAGGGCGAACGAGCACTTGTAAGTACACATCAGTCATGGGAAAGCGAACGCCGTCGTTCTAATCGATCGACACCAGGTAGATTAATTTTTTTATCTCCTTCAGTTTCTCTGTCCGCCACCTCCGAGCCGCTGGCGGAGCCCATTCCTTACATCTTAAGGGTATGCCATATTTGTCCTTAGGTATTTCATGTGTGTTTATTATACACTCTTTCATTTCTCGAGAAGCATTTTAAATATGCACAGGGTGTTGTTTTAGAGTTAAATGTGACACAGACTGATGGCCGCTTTAGAGGATGCTTTCCTGTTGTTTTTTGTATGGCACACGATCTTGCTAGATTAGCTAAACAAAACTACACATGCACCCTACGTAGCGGTCTCCTTCACTTTGTCTTATAAGCTCTTTTTTGGCATTAAATTACTCTACCTGCATGTGAACTATTGAAGCATGCCTGTTGTGAATGAACACTTGTTGTGCCACTGTGCAGTGAATTCACAACATGTATTGAATTATGAATACGATAGATGCCGTGTTTTTATTTTCCATTTTTCTGTCTATGTGTGTGTTTGTCCTTGTTTTTACTTTACTAGGTTGGGTGTAGGTTTCCTAAAAGAAGGAGCACCTACCAGCGCGAGGACGCTATATCCCCTTACTATCAAGGTACTATAGGTTCACAGTACTCTACTTCACTGGCACCTATTTCAAGTAATTCATATTCTTTACACTCACTTTTTTGATTTGGTCCTGACGAAGCGCGATTGGATCCCTTATGGACCTACTCTGAAGCGCGAAACATGTTGACCCTATTTTACTAGGACTTTCACCCCCTATTCACTCCTTTATACTGAGAGCTGCAGTAAATTTTATATCTGCCCTCATTATTTTGTTCCCTGAGGAGCTCCAGGATCATTTTTAATCTATACTAGACAGAGCCGTGAATAAAGGTCTTGGCTTCTACCTAGTAGTTTTAACGCACCACTCACTTCCCTCATAGATAGGCCCACACACCCCCATGCACTACTGCGGCGTCTCCAAAAAGATCTCCGATAAAGAGCTCTCTTGCGGGGCCCGTGGGGGACTGCAGCGCCACCCCCACGAGGAGCAACGCCCCATGATGAAGCAGGACACTCGAAAGGGTGTGTGAGGGCACTATATTTCAAAGGAGAAATTCCCCACACTCATTTGGCCCGACCATACTTAGAGCACACACAATCTTCTCTCTCTAATCTTTAGTGATTATATCACTACAGGGAACAGATACGCCAATAACATGGCTCAGTATTGTGCACGCAACAGATATTCAATTAATCGGGGAAAGGAAAAGGAAGTGGTTTCTTGCTCCTTAATGTTTACTAACGTTGTAGGAACATGGGAAGAAGTGAGGCAGTTGCAGGATGAAGCAGGAGATGAGGAAATGAAACAGTGGGTAAAGGCATGTTGTGCCCCAAGAGAGAAAGACCATGTATGGGTCTACAGGGATGGAAGACCAGTAATGCCAGATAGCATGATGTCAACAATGGCAAGGATGTATCATGGCCAGGGACACCTAGGGAGAGATGCCATGATAAGGGCCTTTAAGCAGACTTGGTACAATGCAAAATTCAGGTTGATAGCAGAAAGTCTCTGTCAAAGATGCCTGATATGTCAGCAATACAATCCTGGAAGGAAAACAGTGGTGAGCCTAGGCACAATAGGCCGAGAGGGAGGACCCTTCACCAGAATGCAAATTGATTTCATTGAAATGCCTCCTTGTAATAGATTGAGGTATGTTTTGGTGGTGGTCTGTCTGTTCTCCAGGTGGGTGGAAGCATTTCCAACAAGGAGAAATGATGGATTAACAGTGGCCAAGCTATTGTTAAGAGAATTCATCCCAAGGTTCGGGTTTCCAGTGACCATTGAATCAGGCAGTGGAAAACATTTCCATAATGAACTAATGAAATTGATCTGTGAAGCATTGAGTGTACAGCAAAAACTACATTGTGCCTACCGACCAGAGGCTTCTGGTGTGGTTGAGCAAATGAATGGTACAATCAAAAACAGAATAGGGAAAATGTGTTTGGCCACGGGAATGAAATGGCCTGATGTCTTGCCACTAGTCCTAATGACGATTAGGGTGCCGATCACGATCCGGCAAAAACAGGGTACGAACCGTCGGACGGAGCATATTCTCCGTCCGACGCGTACCCGGTCGTCAAAATATACAAACATGGAATTACGATTCGCACGGGTACACCATTACCGTACGAATCGTAAAAAAGACCGACCGAACAAAAAACACCTACCAATGCGATCCGGGAAAGCGCCGACCTGACGTCGGGACGCACGCAGCCAGCCATTCACGACCCAGGAATCACGATTCGCACCGACGTCACCCCACACGGTGAATATTTTGCGGCAGCCAAAAACTGCCGGGAAATCAGGACGACGCGAACAAGGACCACCAGTACGCGACGGACAGACGGCGACGCGAACAAGGAGGACCAGTACGTGACGGACACACAGGACGACGCCACCAAGGAGGACCCGTACGCGACAGGACGACGCGATCAAGGAGGACCCGTACGCGACAGGACGACGCGAGCAAGGAGTACCAGTACGCGACGGACAGACATGGACCCGAACCTACGAGTCATCCCTGCCCTCATAGCAGTACACCTCCTCTACAGGTTACGACGCAGACGCCGCAGAAGGTCAGAATAACTAAGGGAGGGGGGAAAGTGGGGTGGGGTGGGGGTGGCACGACCAGGGCAGGCCACAAAACAACCACATGAGTGACACACTACACATGGCCTGGACATACCTGACTCCCATGCCCTGGTCACCACGAGGGGGTGGGGGCGTGTCCTGATAATCCAGCGACCGCCACAACGGAAGTCCGTCACCACGCGAACCGGCAACACAACCAGACAGGTACGTCCCGTACCCACGCCTGAAGAGCGTGGGTACCAGTCGGACCACGCCCACACACGTCACCCCAACAATGGCGGGACGGATCGCACCCACGTGGCAAAGGCCTGGGTACGGGCCGCACAAACATCACATAGCGTGGGGACGGATATGTACGGACCCTACCCCCACCCCGTATGCAAGGAGCGTACCCCCCAGCCCAACAGTGCAAGTACGACCCGTACCCCCACCCGCGGACGTACGGAGCGTACCCCCAGCCCAACAGTGTAAGTACGACCCGTACCCCCACCCGCGTATGCATGGAGCGTACCCCCCATGCCAACAGTGTAAGTACGACTCGAACCCCCACCCACGAATGCAAGGAGCGTACCCCCCAGCCCAACAGTGTAAGTACGACCCGTACCCCCACCTGCGGACGTACGGAGCGTACCCCCAGCCCAACAGTGTAAGTACGACCCGTACCCCCACCCGCGTATGCATGGAGCGTACCCCCCATGCCAACAGTGTAAGTACGACTCGAACCCCCACCCACGAATGCAAGGAGCGTACCCCCCAGCCCAACAGTGTAAGTACGACCCGTACCCCCACCCGCGGACGTACGGAGCGTACCCCCAGCCCAACAGTGTAAGTACGACCCGTACCCCCACCCGCGTATGCATGGAGCGTACCCCCCATGCCAACAGTGTAAGTACGACTCGAACCCCCACCCACGAATGCAAGGAGCGTACCCCCCAGCCCAACAGTGTAAGTACGACCCGTACCCCCACCCGCGGACGTACGGAGCGTACCCCCAGCCCAACAGTGTAAGTACGACCCGTACCCCCACCCACGTATGCATGGAGCGTACCCCCCATGCCAACAGTGTAAGTACGACTCGAACCCCCACCCACGAATGCAAGGAGCGTACCCCCCAGCCCAACAGTGTAAGTACGACCCGTACCCCCACCCGCGGACGTACGGAGCGTACCCCCAGCCCAACAGTGTAAGTACGACCCGTACCCCCACCCGCGGACGCACGGAGCGTACCCCCAGCCCAACAGTGTAAGTACGACCCGTACCCCCACCCGCGGACGTACGGAGCGTACCCCCAGCCCAACAGTGTAAGTACGACCCGTACCCCCACCCGCGGACGCACGGAGCGTACCCCCAGCCCAACAGTGTAAGTACGACCCGTACCCCCACCCGCGGACGTACGGAGCGTACCCCCAGCCCAACAGTGTAAGTACGACCCGTACCCCCACCCGCGGACGCACGGAGCGTACCCCCAGCCCAACAGTGTAAGTACGACCCGTACCCCCACCCGCGGACGCACGGAGCGTACCCCCAGCCCAACAGTGTAAGTACGACCCGTACCCCCACCCGCGGATGCACGGAGCGTACCCCCAGCCCAACAGTGTAAGTACGACCCGTACCCCCACCCGCGGACGTACGGAGCGTACCCCCAGCCCAACAGTGTAAGTACGACCCGTACCCCCACCCGCGGACGCACGGAGCGTACCCCCAGCCCAACAGTGTAAGTACGACCCGTACCCCCACCCGCGGACGTACGGAGCGTACCCCCACCACACCAGTGTCAGTAGACTCGTACCCTCACCTCTAATGCAGTGTGCGTAACCCCACCGTGTATGTGCCAAGCGCACATATCCAGAAATCGGAGGTGTGTGTGCAGAGTCCACCCAGCAGTGCCCTGAGACAGGAGGGGTGGGTGCCCATCACTCCCAGCAGTGCCCAGAGACAGGAGGGGTGTGTGCAGAGTCCTCCCAGCAGTGCCCTGAGACAGGAGGGGTGGGTGTGGAGTCCTCCCAGCAGTGCCCTGAGACAGGAGGGGTGGGTGCAGAGTCCTCCCAGCAGTGCCCTGACACAGGAGGGGTGGGTGCAGAGACCTCCCAGCAGTGCCCTGAGACAGGAGGGGTGGGTGGTGAGTCCTCCCAGCAGTGCCCAGAGACAGGAGGGGTGGGTGCAGAGTCCTCCCAGCAGTGTCCAGACCCAGGAGGGGTGGGTGGTGAGTCCTCCCAGCAGTGCCCAGAGACAGGAGGGGTGTGTGCAGAGTCCTCCCAGCAGTGTCCAGACCCAGGAGGGGTGGGTGCAGAGTCCTCCCAGCAGTGCCCAGAGACAGGAGGGGTGTGTGCAGAGTCCTCCCAGCAGTGTCCAGACCCAGGAGGGGTGTGTGCAGAGTCCTCCCAGCAGTGTCCAGACCCAGGAGGGGTGGGTGCAGAGTCCTCCCAGCAGTGCCCAGAGACAGGAGGGGTGTGTGCAGAGTCCTCCCAGCAGTGTCCAGACCCAGGAGGGGTGTGTGCAGAGTCCTCCCAGCAGTGTCCAGACCCAGGAGGGGTGGGTGGTGAGTCCTCCCAGCAGTGCCCAGAGACAGGAGGGGTGTGTGCAGAGTCCTCCCAGCAGTGTCCAGACCCAGGAGGGGTGGGTGCAGAGTCCTCCCAGCAGTGTCCACACCCAGGAGGGGTGTAACACATGTGTGTGATGCCACAATTACCCACATCCATACTGCCTACAAGGGAACATGTCCCCATGAACTCATGTCAACTGACTCCACACACAAGTACTGTGATCACCAAGGATGCCACGATTGTTGCAGGTGGAGACATGGCCATGCATGCATGGCCAAAGTAGAAGGGCTCCGTCACACACACAGCTCATGTAGACACAGCTCTGCGCTAAACATTGGGAACACCCTGCAGGGAAGAAACTGGGTACACAGAGGAAGGAATACACCCTGGGACAATTGAACCATGCAGTAACTGCTGACATGACCTAAGGAAGTTAGCCAACACCTTGTGATGGCACACAGATCCTAGGGTGGCCCCAAAGAGCAGAACACTACTACAAATCCCACACACCCAAAGCCTTAAACACCACCCAAAACAATGTAGCAGCCCCACCAACACCAATACCACCATAGCAGGAGTGTGATAATGAAAAAAGAAAATAAAGCTTTAATCAGCATGAGCACAATGTCCGTGGATCAACGGCAGTTCAAAGTCAACAAAGGCCATAGGGCAGTCAATTATTCCCAGCTGCATGGGGGACACAGTGGGATGTGTGTCCCCTACCTTGCCTGCACAGTCAAATGCCATCGTCTTCCATACTGGTGAGGGCATCAGGGGGGGGGGAAGCAACAGGCACCGCAGGGACATCAGGGCAAAGGGGCGGCGTTGTGGGTGCAGGGATGGAGGACTCAACCACAGGGGGTGTGTCATGGCCAAAGGCGGAGGCCAGGATGGCACTACACACCTTAGCAAGGTCCTCCAGGGAGTCCCCTGCACCCGAAGTGACCTCAGGCCCCAAGGAGGGGGGGGGGTTCAGAGGGATGGGTTGCAGCGCCACCGGGGGAGGGTGGAGACAGGGGGGGAGACTCAACCACCCTGACCGAGGACTTCCTTGACCGCTTGCGTGGTGGCGTAACTGTGGGGCTCAGGGACAGAGCGGCCATGAAGGAGTCCTTGGGGGAGATGTGGCCAGGAGAGCTGAGGGGAGGGGATTTGGAGGGAGTGGATTGTGTGGAATGCGGACTCCCACTCTGGCTGCGTGTCACACGTTTGCCCCCCGACCCAGTGGGTGTGCCTATCTCACCCTGTGTGTGCGTGTCAGGAGGAGTGCGGTGGACCTTCCCTGCTGGTGTGGTGCCTGTGTCTGTTGTGGTGGGTGCATGCCGACGTCTGGGTGTACGTGGGACAGGCATGGAAGTGGGAAGTGTGGATGGGGCAGGGGTAGGTGGGGGGAGGTCGCGCTGCAGGAGACCCACTGCTGCAGTCAGTGTGGAGTCTAGGGACCTCAGCAAGTTGCGTTGTTCAGCCTGCAAAGAATGAATGCCCTCCAAGAATGCCTCGATGTTGGTGAGGGTTTTCCCGTGGGAATGGAGGACATTCAGGATCGCAGCCTGACCAACCTGCATTTGCCGCTGGATGTCCATGGACTCAGCATTGGCGGCAGCAGTGGAGACAGGGGCAGGGGGTGCGGTGCCTGGCAGGAAGGAGACATGCGGTGACCGGGCACGCTGGGAAGGGACACGAGCAAGTGGGAGGCGGTTGGTGGGAACTGAGGGGGCGGTGGCAGGTGTTGTTCCACTGTCAGCTGCTGGTGCAGCCTCCGCCAACCCTGAGACATCCTCCTCGGACCTGTCAGCTTCGTAGTCTGATGTGCCAGTCGACAGGTCCTCGGCCACACTATCCTCCGCCTCTGTCCCACTCGATGTGCCAGCCCCGATGTCACGGCTGCCACTGGTGCTCGGTCCCTCCGCCTGGTCCGTGTCCATGTCTCCCTCTGTGTCCCCCGACGATGCTGTGGGCAGGGTGGAGAGACAGAAATTAATCAGACACCTGTACACATCTGTCACATGAGTCCAATCTACATAGTCAACATTGCATAGCCTGAAGAGGCAGATCCCTAACATCTGCAAAACAAGGTACCGATGTAGGGCATGAAACACAGTTGGTTGAGCCACCATGCCACTGAAATACCATGGAGAGCATGAGACAATAGCTGATGACAGGAAACGGAGTCTGACATAGCACCCAGGCCCTGGGGACAATCCTGCACTGCCTCTGCACCACACAGCGTTTGTGAAAATACCTATGACCAGGGACAATATCCATGAACTTGAGACACATGCTGCATAGGTAATGCTGCAAACATGCCCAACATAACTCGGTCACTGCACCTTGCGTGTGTGTCCAGTAACATCACACACTGTCCAGACCCAGCAATTAGGAATCAGGATTTGACACATAGGCATTGCCCGCCCCAAGCAACCCCCACACGATGCTAATTGCTGAGACACAGGTGGCACCAACATCTCATAGTCTGGGTGATAAACACAGTGGCAGGCAAAAGGCAAGATTGGACGCAAAACAGCAAAGGTGCGCCTGTACAAATAATGAGGTACCAGTGCCCATCCTCAGATGAGTATAACAAGACACACAGGCACTGGCAACTGTGAGTATGAAGAGGGACAATCAGGTCAGGCTGCACAGTGGACACCTGTACATAATAGCACGTCAATATACATGGTGACAGGGGACAATGGCACAGAGCACAACCTACGCTGTAGACAGTGAGAGTGTCCACGTTGATGATGACACAAACAACACTGAGGATAAGGTGCCCCAGGGGACAGTATTGGGCACGCAACTACATGCTACTGAATGGCTGAATGGGAATGACTGCTACACACGTCACCATCCCTGCACTATGCGTAGCGCACACTCATGCACATCATGTCACAGGCCACTACATAGGACATGCGCGCTGTAAGGCATGACACATGAGAGACCAACTCCCATGTCTGGAGCCAGCATCAGTGCCAACTGACATGGAACCCACATGCAGTGAACTTGACAGTTCACAGGCAAGGTCCCACAACCTGTTACCCACCACCACCACCCATGATGTTACAGTCATTGTTCTCGTGGACAAAGCGCCAGCCTACATTACCTTGTGAAGGAGTGACTACACACAGACCAGGGAACACATTGCAAGGAGGGGAAGGGTGGCAGGGGCGCAGCGCTACACTTGGGCAAACTGGATGGGCACAGCACCTTTAAACCCTGCCAGTGAATTAATGCCACTGTGCCCTTACAAATGCCGGTGACACACAACAAACGCACATGTACCTACCCCCTTCCGCCTGCTGCATCGCCTGTAAGCGCCTCTCCAGGTCTGGAAAGACCACCGGCAGCACACGCCTGTGGAGGTGGGTCAGACGGCGGCGGCCGCGGTTCTTGTGGCTCTCAGGTGAGTCCCCCAGCAGGAGCCGTGCAATCCTCCGCGTCCAGCACCGGATATCCTGCCAGCGTTTCCTCACCTGGGACAGGCTCCGCCTCCGACCATCCACACGCCTCACGGCACTGACGGCGGTCAGCCAGATCTGCTCCTTGGCAGAGGCGCCTACCTGTGAGGAAGTACAAGTGACACCACATCAATACACCAGCCACATGTCACAGAGAGACATATGTGAACATAATAGCTGGTTACTACATGGCATGTAATGCAGCCAACGCATTGCACCTCTGTCATAGGGACATCATCCTCTGGTGAGGGAAAAGGCAGTACGTGCCATAGTGGGTACTCAGGTGGAATGATGGCAATGTCACAATCAATGATCAAGGCTCACACTGTGCATCACACCCACCCCTCCTGTCTCAGGGCACTGCTAGGAGGACTCCACACCCACCCCTCCTGTCTCAGGGCACTGCTGTTAGTGATAGGTCCCCACCCCTCCTGTCTCAGGGCACTGCTGGGAGGACTCCACACCCACCCCTCCTGTCTCAGGGCACTGCTGGGAGGACTCCACACCCACCCCTCCTGTCTCAGGGCACTGCTGGAAGGACTCCACACCCACCCCTCCTGTCTCAGGGCACTGCTGGAAGGACTCCACACCCACCCCTCCTGTCTCAGGGCACTGCTGTGAGTTATAGGCCCCCACCCCTCCTGTCTCAGGGCACTGCTGGGAGGACTCCACACCCACCCCTCCTGTCTCAGGGCACTGCTGGAAGGACTCCACACCCACCCCTCCTGTCTCAGGGCACTGCTGGAAGGACTCCACACCCACCCCTCCTGTCTCAGGGCACTGCTGTGAGTTATAGGCCCCCACCCCTCCTGTCTCAGGGCACTGCTGGGTGGACTCTGCACACACACCTCCTGTCTCAGGGCACTGCTGGGAGGACTCTGCACACACCCCTCCTGTCTCAGGGCACTGCTGTGAGTTATAGGCCCCCACCCCTCCTGTCTCAGGGCACTGCTGTGAGTGATAGGCCCCCACCCCTCCTGTCTCAGGGCACTGCTGTGAGTGATAGGCCCCCACCCCTCCTGTCTCAGGGCACTGCTGGGAGGACTCTGCACACACCCCTCCTGTCTCTGGGCACTGCTGGGAGGACTCTGCACCCACCCCTCCTGTCTCTGGGCACTGCTGGGAGGACTCACCACCCACCCCTCCTGGGTCTGGACACTGCTGGGAGGACTCTGCACACACCCCTCCTGTCTCTGGGCACTGCTGGGAGGACTCCACACCCACCCCTCCTGTCTCAGGGCACTGCTGGGAGACATCAGGCACCCCCCCCTGGTACCCCCCCGACAGTACATGGCATGTGTGTCACACCGGGACACAATGCCTGAAGACACAGTCACAACATAGGGACAGTCTGTGGCAGTGGCCTATGCACTCACCTGATACCCTGGTCGCCCATACAGCATGGGGTACTGTGGGAGGATCACATCCAGCAGAGCCATGTTCTCCTCCAGGGTGAATGGCTGTGTCCTCTCCACAGCCCTTGACATGGTTCCAGGGAATCAGTAGCAGCAGCTTGGTCGACAAATGCAAAGATGTGCAGGCAAGTAATCCCTCATGGGACCTGGCTGCCTTATATGTGGCCTTCTGCCCAGTCTCATGCACAGGAGTACAGAGTGATTGGTCACTCACATTTGCATCCTATGTTTCCACCAATCCCTTCAAACCTAGCAGTCTGTGGGTTCTCTATCGGTTTCATTCTCCTGCATGATGTCAGCCCCACAAACACATTGCAACAAAGTAGAAGAATTCCAACTGACTTCTGCTGTGCACCTTCCAGAACAAAATCGAAATTTGAACCTGGTCGCCATGACAACCAGCATGCATGTAGGCCTTAATACATGTCCCCTATGTAATTAGGAGAATCACACACAGGTACGGTGCGTTTCCGGGCCCTAGGGCACCCCAAATGCATGGCAACGGCCCGTACATGCATGCCTACGTTCAAAATCACTATGGGTCTGCACGCGTATGCGTACACGTAGTGGTACGGACCGTACACACGCATGTACGCTCACTATCACTATGGGTCTGCACGCGTATGCGTACACGTAGTGGTACGGACCGTACAAATGCCTGTACGCTCACTATCACTATGGTTCTGCACGCGTATGCGTACTCGTTGTGGTACGGACCGTACAAATGCCTGTACGCTCACTATCACTATGGGTCTGTGTACCCGTAGTGATAGTGAGCGTACATGCGAGTGTACGGTCCGTACCACTACGTGTACGCATACGCGTGCAGACCCATAGTGATAGTGAGCGTAGATGCGAGTGTACGGTCCGTACCACTACGGGTACGCATACGCGTGCAGACCCATAGTGATAGGGCCGTACACTCGCATCTACGCTCTCTATCACTATGGGTCTGCACGCGTATGCGTACCCGTAGTGGTACGGACCGTACACACGCATCTACGCTCACTATCACTATGGGTCTGCACGCGTATGCGTACACGTAGTGGTACGGACCGTACAAATGCCTGTACGCTCACTATCACTATGGTTCTGCACGCGTATGCGTACTCGTTGTGGTACGGACCGTACAAATGCCTGTACGCTCACTATCACTATGGGTCTGTGTACCCGTAGTGATAGTGAGCGTACATGCGAGTGTACGGTCCGTACCACTACGTGTACGCATACGCGTGCAGACCCATAGTGATAGTGAGCGTAGATGCGAGTGTACGGTCCGTACCACTACGGGTACGCATACGCGTGCAGACCCATAGTGATAGGGCCGTACACTCGCATCTACGCTCTCTATCACTATGGGTCTGCACGTGTATGCGTACCCGTAGTGGTACGGACCGTACACTCGCATCTACGCTCGCCATCACGATGGGTACACATACGGCAGCACTCCCACAGTGATTTGGGAACATGCACAGGCCCTCTCAGCAGCAGTACGGCGGATTTTACACATCACTGTGGTGATAGGCGACACACATGTCGGAATAGGGCGGACATACTTGTCCATGGATGGACATACTTGTCCAGGAATGGACACCAAGGCATCGTCTGTGCATTACCACATGTGTGGGGCACAGGTGTCACAGGCTGTGATGTGGAACATGCCTCCTGAGTGGAGAAGGCACCAGATGTATGATGAGATGTGTACATGTGTAGTGTGTGAGGGTGCAATGTGTGCCAGGCATGCCCTTGACTCCTTTGACATGTGTGCATGTGGGACTGCGCACTTGGGGTGAGCGTCACTGGCATGGCACGGACACCAACACACGGAAGTGTCCCATGATGCCCGGTACAGGGGTCATGACACATGACTCATCACCACCCACAGTGCACAATGTGACTATGCCATATATGTGTCCGGGAGTTACATCGGGTTGATGTTGTAGCACCCTCAAAAGCTGCAGCCGTTGCAGCAACCAACATGTGGCTGTGTGTAGATTGTCATTGCACACTGTTCCCAACACCATGCCACATGTGTTACCGGATGTGAGGTGCACATGTATGCAAGGGACACGGAGTAGCGTGACAAGGCCATGTCAGCAAACTCACAAGGAATGTGTGGGGAGTCATGACATGTGCACCTTCATGGCAAGGTGTGTGGGCTGGACTAGTGTAATGTCATGTGACCTGTGGCTCAAGTGTTCCGCTGCCAGTCTCTGCAATCAGCATCACACTTCTGCTGATGTGTGGGTGTATGTCACTCCTGTCTTGCGTCGGGCAGTGCACTTGCACTGGGACAAAGCTATTTTCATGGCGTGGCATGGGGAGGTTCTCAATCACCGTGTGTAGCTGGGTCTTGGAAGGAGCGTCACCTTGCATCCATACGTGTCCTGGGCATGTAGCACATGCCTGACTCCCTATGTGGCATGTGTGTATTGCCAGATTTACATGTGCTCAGTAGACATGAGTTGTTCTCGTAGTGCACTCACTCTTCCTTGTCACTTCCAAATTACTGCAGAGCGCCTCCTGTTGCCCGAAGAATTCCAGACTTGGCCACCATGCAGGAGAATGACACGATCCGGCTCTACCGCTTCACCCAACCGTTGATTCTGGAGCTGACGGCGAGACTGGCACCACACCTGCAACCGCAGCACAGGTATCCTACGGCACTGACACCCCAGCTGAAGGTAATGGCTGCCCTACATTTCCTTGCCACGGGTACCTTCCAATATACCATAGCTCATGTTGGTGGCATGTCCCAGAGCATGTTCAGCGGTGTGCTGCATGATTTCTTGGAGGCCATGTTGATTCACCTGGATGACTTCATCAAGTTCCCAACCCCTGAACAGATGACTGAGGTCAAGCGTGGTTTCTATGCCCTGGGAGGGATGCCCCATGTCATTGGGTCCATAGATGGGACACATGTAGGTTTGGTACCACCACACGCACGGGAGGTGGCGTACCGCAATCGGAAGCACTACCACTCCATCAATGCCCTTGTGGTGTGTCTGTCCAACATGGTGATTTCGCATGTCTGTGCTCGTTTTCCAGGATCAGCACACGATGCCTACATCATGAGGCGTAGCGGGATGCCTGATATGATGATGCAGCTGCGCAACGAACGGGCATGTGTTGTTGGTGGGTACAGTCTGTCTGACCTGTATTCTGTTTGGCCGAGCAGCACTACCGCTTCGCCAGTTCTAACGATATCCATGTGCTTTCCATTTAGGGGACGCTGGCTATCCCAACATGCCTTGGCTGCTGACACCTCTCCGCAACCCCATCACGCCGGCCCAGCTCCGCTACAACACCGCCCATGGCCGGACAAGGCGAGTGATAGAGAGGACGTTTGGCATGCTGAAGAGCCGATTCCGGTGCCTCCACAAGACCGGCGGTGCACTCCCTTATGCCCCGGCGAAGGTCTGCAAAATCTTCATGGTCTGCTGCATGCTGCACAACATGGCAGTTGAGAGAGCTGTGCCACTCATCCTGGATCAAGATGACGAGGACCATCCACCCGTGGAGGACGAAGGGCTTGGCAATGGGGCTAGTGATGTGGAGGATGTGGAGCCGCAAGAGGACATCCGGACTCGGCTCATACGCGACTTCTTTGCTTAGTGGTGAGTACCAGGGTCTGAGTGTGCACGCATTGGTCCCCGTGTGGCATGCGTTGTGATGTGTGTCTCCACCTGCATGTATGGCACGTGGGTCAGAGGTGTGTGTGGGTGTGTCACTGGAGTGATGGTGGCAGTGATGGTAGTATTTCCCCAGGCATAATTGTGACCTAGCATGTTGTCATACATACATGTGTCGAGTGAATGCACATGCAAGTGGCTGAGCTTCTTGTGGCTGACTTCTTGTGTGTCTCTCTTCCCCAGGTACCTGTGCATGCCGTTTGCTGGTTGCATTGTTGTGGCACTGCTATTCCTCATGGACATGGCATCGTGGGCTGACTCAGCGTTACAGGCACGGACACGTTTGGAAGTCTCCATGGGGTAAGGGATGCATCTGGGGTGTATTGGGTGTGGCAGTTGTTCACGATGTGTGCACACTGCCCCGGTCGGGGTTTGGGTCCTCTGCAGACATGTGGCATCCCCATGGGACACGACATGCAGCTGGGTACACCTGAATAGATGGGCTGCCTGGTTGTCAGTCATCAGTGATGGGATAGTGGATTGTGATGAAGGCATCAATGTGTGTGACACTGCCCTCGGACACATACGGTTAACATTGTCTTGACATGGCGTGGGACTTCCACATCAAGGGATGTATGGTGTATGGCAGTCTCTCCGTGAGCAGCTGTGGGTATTTAGCTGTTATCCGACACTTGTGTGCCAGTTCCATGGCTATCACGCATTTGTGCTGCAGAAGGGGGGTGCCAGTGTTGGAGCCACATGTTACTCCACATGATGTGTTCATGTGTACTTCAAGTTGCCTCTGCAATCCCAAACACATGACTATTAAAGGTGTCCCTATGCCTCCAAGGTGCCTCTTCTCAGTCAATGCTGGTGTGTTGGCACGGTGCATCCTGCATGTCTGGCATGGTATTCCCTGATTGTGGCTATGTGTCAATGTGTCGAGTGGCAAGATGCAAGCTGTGTGTGTGTGCTGAGACTGTGTAATGGGCATGATGTCCATGACTGTGTGGGTATTGTGACATGTGCCATCCCCATGCATCCAACGTTGTCCATGACCCCATTCTCTGCATCCACCGGACTCAAGCTTGCAGGACATGGTTCTGCCACCTGTCTACACGTACCTGGGTGCCCCCCAGGACACGGGCCAGGATCCCTGACCTCTGCGCATGACTGTTGCTGTACTCAATGTGTCTGTCAGCACGGTTGTTCGGCCACCCCCTCAGCTGGTTCTGACCATCACGGGTGTGTATGGTGCTCCATGTCTGTCTTGCCTAGAAAACTGTGACCCATGTGTCCTGTGCCAGACTCAGGCCCCAGGGTGTGGATGGTTGAAGTGAACAGATGACTCAGGCATGTTTAGACTGTACAAGTCACATGTTAGGTAATAATGCTACCAGCAGGCATCTACTCTTAATAGTGTGATTTATTATTGGGGGGGGGGGGCCAAGTGAGGGCCTTTCCGGGATTAGGGAATCCAAAGTTCAGTAGGGGAGTTGGTGTCCTTGCCATTGGAAATCCTCAGAGTCCATGCCACAGTCTTTGTCAACATTGGTCAGCCAGTGACCAGCAGGGCCATGTGGCAGAGAATGTCTCTTGATGCTGTGATGCTGTTGCTCCAGTGGGCCAGGTGCCAGGCCAGGTGTCCTGGGAGATGGTGATGTAGCAGCCACCCTCACGGTCCTTTCCGTGGACGACCCGGCTTCCTGCGGGGAACCTCAGCAGCAGGCCGTGACGACGTCTGGGATGCTCCGTCGGATGTTTCCTCCTCCTCCTCATGATCCCTCCCTGTGGGTGGTGATGTTCTCCGCCTTCTGGCACAGGGAGGGTCGGCCATGGTGTTGGCCATCCGACGGAGTTCAGCGTGAATCCCCTGGGACGCCGTCACTTGCTGAGCCTGTCTGTCCTCCATCCTCCGTTGGTGTAGCTGTAGACAGGCTATTAGCTCCGCATGTTGCTGGGCCTGCTGGACCTTGATCCCCTCGAGGACGGACACAACCTGGGCCATGCCCGTGGTGTCCTGCCGGTATGAGTCCAGGATGTTACGGACATGGGAAAATACCGGATCCCCAGCCAACTGGTCAGGCTCGCGCCTCCGCCGTCCTCCACTCCCACCACCCCTGCCCACTTGCGTCTGGCCTGCACTTGTGGGCACATGGGGTCTCCGGGACCCCTGAGGGGTGGCATTGGCGTTGTCGCCTGCCTCCTCCTGGGTGCCCGGGACACCGTGTCCCTCCTGGCGAGCCTGGCTGCATTGTGGTGTTGGGGCAGGGATCCTGGGTGTCTCCTGGGATGTGGCAGGAGTGGGGGTGGTGGTTGGCACGGTTGTACCTGACGCAGGTGCTGCAGGTGGTTGGACACCAGAGGGGCCAGGTCGGTCGGGGTCGTCCGCAGAGTGGTGAGAGTGGTCGCTGCCGGTGGGATCGGTCTCCTGCAGATCCGGGTCCTGTGAGTGTTCCCCCCCAGTGTTGGGGGGTGCAGCACGACGTTGACCTGTGTGTGAGAGAGACAATGTTAATTTTGATCCATGCAACATCCATGTTTCATCCGTTACAAAGTTGGCACATTTCCTCTTGGAATTAGGATCTGTCTTGCATTCCAATCACAGTGCACTTGTGCATGTGTGTGTCCCTTGGGCACCAATTTGGCCCCTTTAACTATGTGTGGCACAGTCTTACTTGCTGCGTCAAGTGTGACTGCAGTCAGCAGTGGAGTGTGCATGTGTGCCGAGCTATGCATTTGCGCCTTCCTTGTAGCACTGTACATGTGCACATGGAGTGGATCCACACACTCATATGATGCAGGTGGCTGTCCTTGTGCTCGTGTACAGGTTGTAACATGGCCCTGCGTTTTGCCATGATGAAGAGGGGGGGTTCTGGCACTGGCCACCCTTGTCTACATGCACGCAGTCCACCTGCTGACGGGCAGACATTCCCACACACCAAAGGACTGATTTGCTCTCCCTGTGTCTCCCTCCTTCTCTGTCCCCCTCTCCCTCCCTCTCTGTCCCCCTCTCCCTCCCTCTGTGTGTCAGCCTCCTCCCTCTGTCCATCTTCCTGTGTCTCCCTCTCTCTCTGTCCCCCTCTCCCTCCCTCTCTGTCCCCCTCTCCCTCCCTCTGTGTGTCAGCCTCCTCCCTCTGTCCGTCTCCCTCCCTCTCAGTCCCCCTCTCCCTCCCTCTGTGTCCCCCTCTCCCTCCCTCCGTGTGTCACCCTCTGTCACCTTGGCCCAGCTTCCTGGGCACACACTGTTAGCAGATCTTTGAGTGGCCCTTGGCCTGTTGATGTGAGTTTGTTTCTGATCTCCAGGCACCCATTTTGTCTGCTGTGTGTCTGTGCGCTGCTGCTGTGGTGGTGTGTGCTGCCACTCTTTCACACTGTTGGCTGTTCATTAGCTGCTGGCATGTGCAAAACAGTGCCTTCACCCCCATGTGTTGATGCAAGGCGTCCGCCATTTGCTGGCAAGTCATTCCTGTGTTGGGACACAGTGTTTGTCTGGCTGTGACCTAGGCCATATGGGCAGAGGGCATTGTTGTCTACTTTGGAGTCGCACTATGTGATTCTTGGTGCCCAGCCTCCCGCCATCCGGGTTACCGTGTCATGTGTTGTTGTCTTCTGTGGCCTGTGACTTGACATTGTCCAGCTGGGTGCATGGGGCATGGTGGCAGCAGTGGCATGTGCCTGCTCATGGAGTGTGGTTGAGTAATGCGATGGCTTGTGGTGGTTGCGTGCCTGTTATTAATTTTGGTTGTGGTTGCAGTTCCCCCCATGTGAGGTGCGTTGTTTGTGTACTCACCCGGGTCTCGGAGTCCTTCTACTCCTTCAACTGCCTCCACCGGCAGTATGGCCATCACCCTCTCCTCCCAGGGATGGTACTGTACGGCTCTGCGGGAGGGCCCTCCTCCGGTGGCGTTGGCCTGGTCGTGTTCCTCCTGCCTCTTGGCTCTGACCCTCCTCCGCAGATCGTACCACCTGTTCTGGCAATCCTGCTTGGTCCTCCTGGTGTCCGCAACAGCATTCACAGCATCGACGATGGTCTGCCACATGGCTGTTTTGGCTGCCTGGCTGGTGCTTCTGACCAATGTTCCAAAGATCTGTGGCTCGACTCTGAGGATTTGATCAACAAGGACCTCCAACTCTCGGTGACTGAACTTTGGATTCTTGGTAGTGGGCATGGTGAGGGGTGTGGGTGGGGATGGTGTGGGTGTGGGGGGGGGTGTGGATGTTGGGGGGGGGTGTGGATGGTTGTGTGTGTGTGTGAATGTGATGAGAGGGTGTTTGTGAGGGTGGTCGTTTGAAGGTGTGCAAGTGTAAGGTGTGGTGTAGCTTGTAGTCTGGTTCTGTGGTGTCTGGCAGCAGTGAGTCTGTTGGAAAGGCTCATGGTTTGTGTGTGTGGGCCCTTTTTATTGGTCCATGGGTGGGTGTGGCAGTTTTTGAATTTTGGGTGGGTGTGTTATAAGGAGTGGTGGTGTATTGGGCCTCTGTTTGTTTTTGGCAGTTGCAGGTCAGTGATTGTGTTATTTAAGTGGTTGTTGGCCATGTTTAGTGGCTGTGTGCCTTTCGACTGGTGTATTCTTGTGTTGTTTTATTGTGTCCTGGTTGTGTACGTGCGTTTTGAGCGTGTGTACGGTGTGTACATGGGCCATTTGGTTGTACGATTTTGTCCTTGTGTGTGGCTTTGTAAGACTCGTACATGCGGTTGTGATGTTGGGGCATGGGGTGCGCTCCGTACTTAGGAGGTTGTGTTGGGGGTGCGCCAGGAACGTCCAGGGGTGGGGGTACGACTGGAACGTACTGGGGTGTGGGTACACGGGGGGTACGACACGTCCAGGGGTGGGGGGTGTACATTGACGGTGGTACGACACGTACTGGGGTGGGGGGGTGTACATTGACGGTGGTACGACACGTACTGGGGTGGGGGGGTGTACATTGACGGTGGTACGACACGTACAGGGGTGGGGGGGTGTACATTGACGGTGGTACGACACGTCCTGGGGTGGGGGTACGACTCGAACGTACTGGGGTGTAGGTTCACGGTGGTACGACACGTCCAGGGGTGGGGGTACGACTGGAACGTACTTGGGTGTAGGTACACGGGGGTACGACACGTACTGGGGTGGGGGGGTGTACATTGACGGTGGTACGACACGTACAGGGGTGGGGGGTGTACATTGACGGTGGTACGACACGTACTGGGGTGGGGGGGTGTACATTGACGGTGGTACGACACGTCCAGGGGTGGGGGTACGACTGGAACGTACTGGGGTGTGGGTACACGGGGGGTACGACACGTACTGGGGTGGGGGGGTGTACATTGACGGTGGTACGACACGTACTGGGGTGGGGGTACGACTCGAACGTACTGGGGTGTAGGTTCACGGTGGTACGACACGTCCAGGGGTGGGGGTACGACTGGAACGTACTGGGGTGTGGGTACACGGGGGGTACGACACGTACAGGGGTGGGGGGTGTACATTGACGGTGGTACGACACGTCCTGGGGTGGGGGTACGACTCGAACGTACTGGGGTGTGGGTACACGGGGGGTACGACACGTACAGGGGTGGGGGGTGTACATTGACGGTGGTACGACACGTACTGGGGTGGGGGGGTGTACATTGACGGTGGTACGACACGTCCTGGGGTGGGGGTACAACTCGAACGTACTGGGGTGTAGGTTCACGGTGGTACGACACGTCCAGGGGTGGGGGTACGACTGGAACGTACTTGGGTGTAGGTACACGGGGGTACGACACGTACTGGGGTGGGGGGGTGTACATTGACGGTGGTACGACACGTACAGGGGTGGGGGGTGTACATTGCCGGTGGTACGACACGTACTGGGGTGGGGGTACGACTGGAACGTACTGGGGTGTACCTAGACGGGTGGGGGTGTACATACACGGGGGGTACGTGTCGGACGTACGGGGGCTGGGGGGAGTGTTGGGCGCGTATGCGGGCACATGTCTCCATGGTTGCTATAGGTGTTCGGTGCGGACGGTGTTTTTTCCATACGGTTGTACGCTCGGACGCACGGGATGGATCGTGATTCCTCGGTCGGACTTGGCTTTTCACGTTTGTAAGGTAAATCGTCCGAGGACGTGTCGGGCACATTTTCCGACCCGAGGACGTGTGGGGAAATTTTCCCAGTGCGGTTCGTATGGACTTTTTACCATGCGAATCGTGATTGCCAGTTCGTACGGCACTTGTACGATTCGTACGGTAAAAAGACCCGATACGAGTCGCACGGGGGAATTTTTTGCCGGATTGTGATCGGCACCTAGGTCTACTCCAGACAGAGCTACAGGTTTGAGTCCTCATGAAATTATCATGGGACGCGCCATGAGGCATGCGTTTGTTCCAGTCAACAAGTTGATGACTATAACTGATGACATGATTTTGGATTACTGTAAAGGCCTGGCTGACGCAGTCCATTCTGTGTTTCACCAGGTTGGAGCGGATGCCACCACCCTTGAAAGAAAGCCAGCCCATGATCTGAGCCCAGGGGACTGGGTGAGAATAAAAGTCCACAGAAGAAGAAATTGCTTGGTCCCAAGGTGGGGAAGACCAAGGCAAGTTGTTCTAATTACAACAACTGCTGTAAAGTGTGCTGGACTGAAGAACTGGATTCATGCAAGTCACACCTTGAGAGTTCCAAGTCCAGGTGACAGCATTGGCAAAGAATATTTTGATTCAGAATCGAGTGCTGATTCAGATGATGAGAAAATAAGAGCAAAAGAAAATCCTGAAAGGGGGAGAAAAGGCCAAAACCAGTTCAAACCCCACGAGAGGAGATTCTGAGGAAAAGACTGCAGATTTCAGATATAAGTTCAGATTCTGGAGACGAGCAGGTGGTACCAAGTACCAGTGACGAACACAAAAAGAAGAAGAAGAAAGAAAAGAACACCTCAACAGAAGTGACTTCTACACCAGATGAGGGAGTAGGAGAGAATCCACCTGAAATAATTCTTGAAGAGGAAGAAGGGACAGGTACAGAGAGAGAGGGACAGATTGCGGAAACCCCTCGAGGAGGTGTAGGGACACCCAACACTGAGTTAGGTGAAGGGACAAGTAGCCAGCAGGAAGATTGCGTGTCGGAGACCCGAGGAGGGACAGAAGTAGGGAAACCATGCGAGGTGGGAAAAGAAACTGTTGAAGGTGAAAAGCAAATTGAGACAGAATCTGAGGACAGTGAAAGTGGAATACCAGAAGGTCGAGTTCTGAGAAAGAGAACTTGGATCGAGGAGAAAAACAACAAAGAAAGTAAACCAAGAAGAAGTGCTAAAGGAGATCTTTGGCCCAACAAGATAAAAAGACTGAGATATCGATTGACACGAGTTAATCCCTCAAAGGCTGAACAAGTGAATGAAGTGACAAGCCAAAACCAAGCAAAAGAGGGAGAGACAGAAGTGTCTGAAGAAAACAAAATAACAAGAAAGCCAAACCAGAAGTATAAGTCACCTGAATGGACGTATGTGGCACTACCTGAGCAAGGAGAAGAGGTAGATGGTCAAGGAAATCCAGAAGAGACTTTGCTGAAAGTGGTTGAAGAAGAAGAAGCTGAAGGAATCCTGAGAGTTATCTTGTCCGATATTGGAGAAGAAGCGGAGAATCAGGAATGTCTGTTTTTGCCTGACGAGAAGGAAGTGAAAAACGATGAGATGCCAAGCTGAGTAATCCTATGAAAGCATTGTGAAGAGGAGAGTAAAGAGACTAAAACTAGAAGTTAAAGAACTGGAATAACCTGCTAGGTGTAGAGTGTCTTGAAGTAGAAGAGCTCAGTAGTGGAGTAAAAGAGGCTAAGTCAAAAGACACGGGTGCCGATCACGATCCGGCAAAAAATTCCCCCGTGCGACTCGTATCGGGTCTTTTTACCGTACGAATCGTACAAATGCCGTACGAACTGGCAATCACGATTCGCATGGTAAAAAGTCCATACGACCCGCACCGGGAATCATTCCCCACACGTCCTCGGGTCGGAAAACGTGTCCGACACGTCCTCGGACGATTTACCTTACAAACGTAAAAATCCAAGTCCGACCGAGGAATCACGATCCATCCCGTGCGTCCGAGCCTACAACCGTATGGAAAAAACACTGTCCGCACCGAACACCAATAGCAACCATGGAGACATGTGCCCGCATACGCGCCCAACACTCCCCCCAGCCCCCGTACGTCCGACACGTACCCCCCGTATATGTATACCCCCACCCGTCTATGTACACCCCAGTACGTTCCAGTCGTACCCCCACCCCAGTACGTGTCGTACCACCGTCCATGTAAACCCCCCCACCCCTGTACGTGTCGTACCACCGTCTATGTACACCCCAGTACGTTCCAGTTGCACCCCCACCCCAGTACGTGTCGTACCCCCCGTGTACCTACACCCCAGTACGTTCGAGCCACACCCCCACCCCAGTACGTGTCACAGCCCCGTCTACCTACACCCCAGTACGTTCCAGTCGTACCCCCACCCCAGTACGTGTCGTACCACCGTCAATGTACACCCCCCCACCCCTGTACGTGTCGTACCACCGTCAATGTACACCCCCCCACCCCTGTACGTGTCGTACCACCGTCTATGTACACCCCCCCACCCCTGTACGTGTCGTACCACCGTCAATGTACACCCCCCCACCCCTGTACGTGTCGTACCACCGTCCATGTACACCCCAGTACGTTCCAGTCGTACCCCCACCCCAGTACGTGTCGTACCACCGTCAATGTACACCCCCCCACCCCAGTACGTGTCGTACCACCGTCAATGTACACCCCCCCACCCCTGTACGTGTCGTACCACCGTCAATGTACACCCCCCCACCCCTGTACGTGTCGTACCACCGTCAATGTACACCCCCCCACCCCTGTACGTGTCGTACCACCGTCCATGTACACCCCAGTACGTTCCAGTCGTACCCCCACCCCAGTACGTGTCGTACCACCGTCAATGTACACCCCCCCACCCCAGTACGTGTCGTACCACCGTCAATGTACACCCCCCCACCCCTGTACGTGTCGTACCACCGTCCATGTACACCCCAGTACGTTCCAGTCGTACCCCCACCCCAGTACGTGTCGTACCACCGTCAATGTACACCCCCCCACCCCTGTACGTGTCGTACCACCGTCCATGTACACCCCAGTACGTTCCAGTCGTACCCCCACCCCAGTACGTGTCGTACCACCGTCAATGTACACCCCCCCACCCCTGTACGTGTCGTACCACCGTCAATGTACACCCCCCCACCCCTGTACGTGTCGTACCACCGTCAATGTACACCCCCCCACCCCTGTACGTGTCGTACCACCGTCCATGTACACCCCAGTACGTTCCAGTCGTACCCCCACCCCAGTACGTGTCGTACCACCGTCAATGTACACCCCCCCACCCCAGTACGTGTCGTACCACCGTCAATGTACACCCCCCCACCCCTGTACGTGTCGTACCACCGTCAATGTACACCCCCCCACCCCTGTACGTGTCGTACCACCGTCAATGTACACCCCCCCACCCCTGTACGTGTCGTACCACCGTCCATGTACACCCCAGTACGTTCCAGTCGTACCCCCACCCCAGTACGTGTCGTACCACCGTCAATGTACACCCCCCCACCCCAGTACGTGTCGTACCACCGTCAATGTACACCCCCCCACCCCTGTACGTGTCGTACCACCGTCAATGTACACCCCCCCACCCCTGTACGTGTCGTACCACCGTCAATGTAAACCCCCCCACCCCTGTACGTGTCGTACCACCGTCAATGTACACCCCCCCACCCCTGTACGTGTCGTACCACCGTCCATGTACACCCCCCCACCCCTGTACGTGTCGTACCACCGTCCATGTACACCCCAGTACGTTCCAGTCGTACCCCCACCCCAGTACGTGTCGTACCACCGTCAATGTACACCCCCCCACCCCTGTACGTGTCGTACCACCGTCCATGTACACCCCAGTACGTTCCAGTCGTACCCCCACCCCAGTACGTGTCGTACCACCGTCAATGTACACCCCCCCACCCCTGTACGTGTCGTACCACCGTCCATGTACACCCCAGTACGTTCCAGTCGTACCCCCACCCCAGTACGTTCCTGGCGCACCCCCAACACAACCTCCTAAGTACGGAGCGCACCCCATGCCCCAACATCACAACCGCATGTACGAGTCGTGCAAAGCCACACACAAGGACCAAATCGTACAACCAAATGGCCCATGTACACACCGTACACACGCTCAAAACGCACGTACACAACAAGGACAAAACAAAAAAACTCAACAATACACCATTCGAAAGGCACACAGCCACTAAACATGGCCAACAACCACTAAAATAACACAATCACTGACCTGCAACTGTCAAAAACAAACAGAGGCCCAATACACCACCACTCCTTATAACACACCCACCCAAAATTCAAACACTGCCACACCCACCCATGGACCAATAAAAAGGGCCCACACACACAAACCATGAGCCTTTGCAACAGACCCACTGCTGCCAGACACCACAGAACCAGACTACAAGCGACACCACATCTTACACTTGCACACCTTCACACGACCACCCTCACAAACACCCTCTCATCACATTCACACACACACACAACCATCCACACCCCCCCCCAACATCCACACACCCCCACACCCACACCATCCCCACCCACACCCCTCACCATGCCCACTACCAAGAATCCAAAGTTCAGTCACCGAGAGTTGGAGGTCCTTGTTGATCAAATCCTCAGAGTCGAGCCACAGATCTTTGGAACATTGGTCAGAAGCACCAGCCAGGCAGCCAAAACAGCCATGTGGCAGACCATCGTCGATGCTGTGAATGCTGTTGCGGACACCAGGAGGACCAAGCAGGATTGCCAGAACAGGTGGTACGATCTGCGGAGGAGGGTCAGAGCCAAGAGACAGGAGGAACACGACCAGGCCAACGCCACCGGAGGAGGGCCCTCCCGCAGAGCCGTACAGTACCATCCCTGGGAGGAGAGGGTGATGGCCATACTGCCGGTGGAGGCAGTTGAAGGAGTAGAAGGACTCCGAGACCCGGGTGAGTACACAAACAACGCACCTCACATGGGGGGAACTGCAACCACAAACAAAATTACTAACAGGCACGCAACCACCACAAGCCATCGCATTACTCAACCACACTCCATGAGCAGGCACATGCCACTGCTGCCACCATGCCCCATGCACCCAGCTGGACAATGTCAAGTCACAGGCCACAGAAGACAACAACACATGACACGGTAACCCGGATGGCGGGAGGCTGGGCACCAAAAATCACATAGTGCGACTCCAAAGCAGACAACAATGCCCTCTGCCCATATGGCCTAGGTCACAGCCAGACAAACACTGTGTCCCAACACAGGAATGACTTGCCAGCAAATGGCGGATGCCTTGCATCAACACATGGGGGTGAAGGCACTGTTTTGCACATGCCAGCAGCTAATGAACAGCCAACAGTGTGAAAGAGTGGCAGCACACACCACCACAGCAGCAGCGCACAGACACACAGCAGACAAAATGGGTGCCTGGAGATCAGAAACAAACTCACATCAACAGGCCAAGGGCCACTCAAAGATCTGCTAACAGTGTGTGCCCAGGAAGCTGGGCCAAGGTGACAGAGGGTGACACACGGAGGGAGGGAGAGGGGGACACAGAGGGAGGGAGAGGGGGACTGAGAGGGAGGGAGACACAGGAAGATGGACAGAGGGAGGAGGCTGACACACAGAGGGAGGGAGAGGGGGACAGAGAGGGAGGGAGACACAGGAAGATGGACAGAGGGAGGAGGCTGACACACAGAGGGAGGGAGAGGGGGACACAGAGGGAGGGAGAGGGGGACACAGAGGGAGGGAGAGGGGGACACAGAGGGAGGGAGAGGGGGACAGAGAGGGAGGGAGAGGGGGACAGAGAAGGAGGGAGACACAGGGAGAGCAAATCAGTCCTTTGGTGTGTGGGAATGTCTGCTCGTCAGCAGGTGGACTGCGTGCATGTAGACAAGGGTGCCCAGTGCCAGAACCCCCCCTCTTCATCATGGCAAAACGCAGGGCCATGTTACAACCTGTACACGAGCACAAGGACAGCCACCTGCATCATATGAGTGTGTGGATCCACTCCATGTGCACATGTACAGTGCTACAAGGAAGGCGCAAGTGCATGGCTCGCCACACATGCACACTCCACTGCTGACTGCAGTCACACTTGACGCAGCCAGTAAGACTGTGCCACACATAGTTAAAGGGGCCAAATTGGTGCCCAAGGGACACACACATGCACAAGTGCACTGTGAGTGGAATGCAAGACAGATCCTAATTCCAAGAGGAAATGTGCCAACTTTGTAACGGATGCAACATGGATGTTGCATGGATCAAAAGTAACATTGTCTCTCTCACACACAGGTCAACGTCGTGCTGCACCCCCCAACACTGGGGGGGAACACTCACAGGACCCGGATCTGCAGGAGACCGATCCCACCGGCAGCGACCACTCTCACCACTCTGCGGACGACCCCGACCGACCTGGCCCCTCTGGTGTCCAACCACCTGCAGCACCTGCGTCAGGTACAACCGTGCCAACCACCACCCCCACTCCTGCCACATCCCAGGAGACACCCAGGATCCCTGCCCCAACACCACAATGCAGCCAGGCTCGCCAGGAGGGACACGGTGTCCCGGGCACCCAGGAGGAGGCAGGCGACAACGCCAATGCCACCCCTCAGGGGTCCCGGAGACCCCATGTGCCCACAAGTGCAGGCCAGACGCAAGTGGGCAGGGGTGGTGGGAGTGGAGAGCGGCGGAGGCGCGAGCCTGACCAGTTGGCTGGGGATCCGGTATTTTCACATGTCCGTAACATCCTGGACTCATACCGGCAGGACACCACGGGCATGGCCCAGGTTGTGTCCGTCCTCGAGGGGATCAAGGTCCAGCAGGCCCAGCAACATGCGGAGCTAATAGCCTGTCTACAGCTACACCAACGGAGGATGGAGGACAGACAGGCTGAGCAAGTGACGGCGTCCCAGGGGATTCACGCTGAACTCCGTCGGATGGCCGACACCATGGCCGACCCTCCCTGTGCCAGAAGGCGGAGAACATCACCACCCACAGGGAGGGATCATGAGGAGGAGGAGGAAACATCCGACGGAGCATCCCAGACGTCGTCACGGCCTGCTGCTGAGGTTCCCCGCAGGAAGCCGGGTCGTCCACGGAAAGGACCGTGAGGGTGGCTGCTACATCACCATCTCCCAGGACACCTGGCCTGGCACCTGGCCCACTGGAGCAACAGCATCACAGCATCAAGAGACATTCTCTGCCACATGGCCCTGCTGGTCACTGGCTGACCAATGTTGACAAAGACTGTGGCATGGACTCTGAGGATTTCCAATGGCAAGGACACCAACTCCCCTACTGAACTTTGGATTCCCTAATCCCGGAAAGGCCCTCACTTGGCCCCCCCCCCCCAATAATAAATCACACTATTAAGAGTAGATGCCTGCTGGTAGCATTATTACCTAACATGTGTCTTGTACAGTCTAAACATGCCTGAGTCATCTGTTCACTTCAACCATCCACACCCTGGGGCCTGAGTCTGGCACAGGACACATGGGTCACAGTTTTCTAGGCAAGACAGACATGGAGCACCATACACACCCGTGATGGTCAGAACCAGCTGAGGGGGTGGCCGAACAACCGTGCTGACAGACACATTGAGTACAGCAACAGTCATGCGCAGAGGTCAGGGATCCTGGCCCGTGTCCTGGGGGGCACCCAGGTACGTGTAGACAGGTGGCAGAACCATGTCCTGCAAGCTTCAGTCCGGTGGATGCAGAGAATGGGGTCATGGATAACGTTGGATGCATGGGGATGGCACATGTCACAATACCCACACAGTCATGGACATCATGCCCATTACACAGTCTCAGCACACACACACAGCTTGCATCTTGCCACTCGACACATTGACACATAGCCACAATCAGGGAATACCATGCCAGACATGCAGGATGCACCGTGCCAACACACCAGCATTGACTGAGAAGAGGCACCTTGGAGGCATAGGGACACCTTTAATAGTCATGTGTTTGGGATTGCAGAGGCAACTTGAAGTACACATGAACACATCATGTGGAGTACCATGTGGCTCCAACACTGGCACCCCCCTTCTGCAGCACAAATGCGTGATAGCCATGGAACTGGCACACAAGTGTCGGATAATAGCTAAATACCCACAGCTGCTCACGGAGAGCCTGCCATACACCATACATCCGCTGATGTGGAAGTCCCACGCCATGTCAAGACAATGTTAACCGGATGTGTCCGAGGGCAGTGTCACACACATTGATGCCTTCATCACAATCCACCATCCCATCACTGATGACTGACAACCAGGCAGCCCATCTATTCAGGTGTACCCAGCTGCATGTCGTGTCCCATGGGGATGCCACATGTCTGCAGAGGACCCAAACCCCGACCGGGGCAGTGTGCACACATCGTGAACAACTGCCACACCCAATACACCCCAGATGCATCCCTTACCCCATGGAGACTTCCAAACGTGTCCGTGCCTGTAACGCTGAGTCAGCCCACGATGCCATGTCCATGAGGAATAGCAGTGCCACAACAATGCAACCAGCAAACGGCATGCGCAGGTACCTGGGGAAGAGAGACACACAAGAACTCAGCCACAAGAAGCACAGCCACTTGCATGTGCATGTACTCGACACATGTATGTATGACAACATGCTATGTCACAATTATGTCTGGGGAAATACTACCATCACTGCCACCATCACTCCAGTGACACACCCACACACACCTCTGACCCACGTGCCATACATGCAGGTGGAGACACACATCACAACGCATGCCACACGGGGATCAATGCGTGCACACTCAGACCCTGGTACTCACCACTAAGCAAAGAAGTCGCGTATGAGCCGAGTCCGGATGTCCTCTTGCGGCTCCACATCCTCCACATCACTAGCCCCATTGCCAAGCCCTTCGTCCTCCACGGGTGGATGGTCCTCGTCATCTTGATCCAGGATGAGGGGCACAGCTCTTTCAACTGCCATGTTGTGCAGCATGCAGCAGACCATGAAGATCTTGCAGACCTTCGCCGGGGCATATGGGAGTGCGCCGCCGGTCTTGTGGAGGCACCGGAATCGGCTCTTCAGCATGCCAAACGTCCTCTCTATCACTCGCCTTGTCCGGCCATGGGCGGTGTTGTAGCGGAGCTGGGCCGGCGTGATGGGGTTGCGGAGAGGTGTCAGCAGCCAAGGCATGTTGGGATAGCCAGCGTCCCCTAAATGGAAAGCACATGGATATCGTTAGAACAGGCGAAGCGGTAGTGCTGCTCGGCCAAACAGAATACAGGACAGACAGACTGTACCCACCAACAACACATGCACGTTCGTTGCGCAGCTGCATCATCATATCAGGCATCCCGCTACGCCTCATGATGTAGGCATCGTGTGCTGATCCTGGAAAACGAGCACAGACATGTGAAATCACCATGTTGGACAGACACACCACAAGGGCATTGATGGAGTGGTAGTGCTTCCGATTGCGGTACGCCACCTCCCGTGCGTGTGGTGGTACCAAACCTACATGTGTCCCATCTATGGACCCAATGACATGGGGCATCCCTCCCAGGGCATAGAATCCACGCTTGACCTCAGTCATCTGTTCAGGGGTTGGGAACTTGATGAAGTCATCCAGGTGAATCAACATGGCCTCCAAGAAATCATGCAGCACACCGCTGAACATGCTCTGGGACATGCCACCAACATGAGCTATGGTATATTGGAAGGTACCCGTGGCAAGGAAATGTAGGGCAGCCATTACCTTCAGCTGGGGTGTCAGTGCCGTAGGATACCTGTGCTGCGGTTGCAGGTGTGGTGCCAGTCTCGCCGTCAGCTCCAGAATCAACGGTTGGGTGAAGCGGTAGAGCCGGATGCTGTCATTCTCCTGCATGGTGGCCAAGTCTGGAATTCTTCGGGCAACAGGAGGCGCTCTGCAGTAATTTGGAAGTGACAAGGAAGAGTGAGTGCACTACGAGAACAACTCATGTCTACTGAGCACATGTAAATCTGCCAATACACACATGCCACATAGGGAGTCAGGCATGTGCTACATGCCCAGGACACGTATGGATGCAAGGTGACACTCCTTCCAAGACCCAGCCACACACGGTGATTGAGAACCTCCCCATGCCACGCCATGGGAATAGCTGTGTCCCAGTGCAAGTGAACAGCCCGACGCAAGACAGAAGTGACATACACCCACACATCAGCAGAAGTAGGATGCCGATTGCAGAGACTGGTAGCGGAACACTGGAGCCACAGGTCACATGACATTACACTAGTCCAGCCCACACACCTTGCCATGAAGGTGCACATGTCATGACTCACCACACATTCCTTGTGAGTTTGCTGACATGGCCTTGTCACGCTACTCCGTGTCCCATGCATACATGTGCACCTCACATCAGATACCACATGTGGCATGGTGTGCGGAACAGTGTGCAATGATAATCTACACACAGACACATGTTGGTTGCTGCAACGGCTGCAGCTTTTGAGGGTGCTACAACATCAACCTGATGTAAATCCCGGACACATAAATGACATAGTCACATTGTGCACTGTGGGTAGTGACAAGTCAGGTTTCATGACCCCTGTACCGGCCATCATGGGACACTTCCGTGTGTTGGTGTCCGTGCCATGCCAGTGACGCTCACCCCAAGTGCGCAGTACGACATGCACACATGTCAAAGGAGTCAAGGGCATGCCTGGCACACATTGCACCCTCACACAGTACACCTGTACACATCTCATCATACATCTGGTGCCTTCTCCACTCAGGAGGCATGTTCCACATCACAGCCTGTCACACCTGTGCCCCACACATGTAGTAATGCACAGACGATGCCTAGATGTCCATTCCTGGACAAGTATGTCCATCCATGGACAAGTATGTCCGCCCTATTCCTACCTGTGTGTCGACTATCACCACAGTGATGTGTACAAACCGGCGTACTGCTGCTAAGAGGGCCTGTGTATGTTCCCCAATCACTGTGGGAGTGCTGCCGTATGTGTACCCATCGTGATGGCGAGTGTACAGGCATTTGTACGGTCCGTACCACAACGAGTACGCATACGCGTGCAGACCCATAGTGATAGTGAGCGTACATGCGAGTGTACGGCCCTCTCACTATGGGTCTGCACGCGTATGCGTACACGTAGTGGTACGGACCGTACAAATGCCTGTACGCTCACTATCACTATGGTTCTGCACGCGTATGCGTACTCGTTGTGGTACGGACCGTACAAATGCCTGTACGCTCACTATCACTATGGTTCTGCACGCGTATGCGTACTCGTTGTGGTACGGACCGTACAAATGCCTGTACGCTCACTATCACTATGGTTCTGCACGCGTATGCGTACACGTAGTGGTACGGACCGTACACTCGCATGTACGCTCACTATCACTACGGGTACACAGACCCATAGTGATAGTGAGCGTACATGCGTGTGTACGGTCCGTACCACTACGTGTACGCATACGCGTGCAGACCCATAGTGATAGTGAGCGTACATGCGTGTGTACGGTCCGTACCACTACGTGTACGCATACGCGTGCAGACCCATAGTGATTTTGAACGTAGGCATGCATGTACGGGCCGTTGCCATGCTTTTGGGGTGCCCTAGGGCCCGGAAACGCACCGTACCTGTGTGTGATTCTCCTAATTACATAGGGGACAAGTATTAAGGCCTACATGCATGCTGGTTGTCATGGCGACCAGGTTCAAATTTCGATTTTGTTCTGGAAGGTGCACAGCAGAAGTCAGTTGGAATTCTTCTACTTTGTTGCAATGTGTTTGTGGGGCTGACATCATGCAGGAGAATGAAACCGATAGAGAACCCACAGACTGCTAGGTTTGAAGGGATTGGTGGAAACATAGGATGCAAATGTGAGTGACCAATCACTCTGTACTCCTGTGCATGAGACTGGGCAGAAGGCCACATATAAGGCAGCCAGGTCCCATGAGGGATTACTTGCCTGCACATCTTTGCATTTGTCGACCAAGCTGCTGCTACTGATTCCCTGGAAACATGTCAAGGGCTGTGGAGAGGACACAGCCATTCACCCTGGAGGAGAACATGGCTCTGCTGGATGTGATCCTCCCACAGTACCCCATGCTGTATGGGCGACCAGGGTATCAGGTGAGTGCATAGGCCACTGCCACAGACTGTCCCTATGTTGTGACTGTGTCTTCAGGCATTGTGACCCGGTGTGACACACATGCCATGTACTGTCGGGGGGGTACCAGGGGGGGGGTGCCTGATGTCTCCCAGCAGTGCCCTGAGACAGGAGGGGTGTGTGCAGAGTCCTCCCAGCAGTGCCCTGAGACAGGAGGTGTGTGTGCAGAGTCCACCCAGCAGTGCCCTGAGACAGGAGGGGTGGGGACCTATCACTAACAGCAGTGCCCTGAGACAGGAGGGGTGGCTGTGGAGTCCTCCCAGCAGTGCCCTGAGACAGGAGGGGTGGGGACCTATCACTAACAGCAGTGCCCTGAGACAGGAGGGGTGGGTGTGGAGTCCTCCCAGCAGTGCCCTGAGACAGGAGGGGTGGGGACCTATCACTAACAGCAGTGCCCTGAGACAGGAGGGGTGGGTGTGGAGTCCTCCCAGCAGTGCCCTGAGACAGGAGGGGTGGGTGTGATGCACAGTGTGAGCCTTGATCATTGATTGTGACATTGCCATCATTCCACCTGAGTACCCACTATGGCACGTACTGCCTTTTCCCTCACCAGAGGATGATGTCCCTATGACAGAGGTGCAATGCGTTGGCTGCATTACATGCCATGTAGTAACCAGCTATTATGTTCACATATGTCTCTCTGTGACATGTGGCTGGTGTATTGATGTGGTGTCACTTGTACTTCCTCACAGGTAGGCGCCTCTGCCAAGGAGCAGATCTGGCTGACCGCCGTCAGTGCCGTGAGGCGTGTGGATGGTCGGAGGCGGAGCCTGTCCCAGGTGAGGAAACGCTGGCAGGATATCCGGTGCTGGACGCGGAGGATTGCACGGCTCCTGCTGGGGGACTCACCTGAGAGCCACAAGAACCGCGGCCGCCGCCGTCTGACCCACCTCCACAGGCGTGTGCTGCCGGTGGTCTTTCCAGACCTGGAGAGGCGCTTACAGGCGATGCAGCAGGCGGAAGGGGGTAGGTACATGTGCGTTTGTTGTGTGTCACCGGCATTTGTAAGGGCACAGTGGCATTAATTCACTGGCAGGGTTTAAAGGTGCTGTGCCCATCCAGTTTGCCCAAGTGTGGCGCTGCGCCCCTGCCACCCTTCCCCTCCTTGCAATGTGTTCCCTGGTCTGTGTGTAGTCACTCCTTCACAAGGTAATGTAGGCTGGCGCTTTGTCCACGAGAACAATGACTGTAGCATCATGGGTGGTAGTGGTGGGTAACAGGTTGTGGGACCTTGCCTGTGAACTGTCAAGTTCACTGCATGTGGGTTCCATGTCAGTTGGCACTGATGCTGGCTCCAGACATGGGAGTTGGTCTCTCATGTGTCATGCCTTACAGCGCGCATGTCCTATGTAGTGGCCTGTGACATGATGTGCATGAGTGTGCGCTACGCATAGTGCAGGGATGGTGACGTGTGTAGCAGTCATTCCCATTCAGCCATTCAGTAGCATGTAGTTGCGTGCCCAATACTGTCCCCTGGGGCACCTTATCCTCAGTGTTGTTTGTGTCATCATCAACGTGGACACTCTCACTGTCTACAGCGTAGGTTGTGCTCTGTGCCATTGTCCCCTGTCACCATGTATATAGACGTGCTATTATGTACAGGTGTCCACTGTGCAGCCTGACCTGATTGTCCCTCTTCATACTCACAGTTGCCAGTGCCTGTGTGTCTTGTTATACTCATCTGAGGATGGGCACTGGTACCTCATTATTTGTACAGCCGCACCTTTGCTAATTTGCGTCCAATCTTGCCTTTTGCCTGCCACTGTGTTTATCACCCAGACTATGAGATGTTGGTGCCACCTGTGTCTCAGCAATTAGCATCGTGTGGGGGTTACTTGGGGCGGGCAATGCCTATGTGTCAAATCCTGATTCCTAATTGCTGGGTCTGGACAGTGTGTGATGTTACTGGACACACACGCAAGGTGCAGTGACCGAGTTATGTTGGGCATGTTAGCAGCATTACCTATGCAGCATGTGTCTCAAGTTCATGGATATTGTCCCTGGTCATAGGTATTTTCACAAACGCTGTGTGGTGCAGAGGCAGTGCAGGATTGTCCCCAGGGCCTGGGTGCTATGTCAGACTCCGTTTCCTGTCATCAGCTATTGTCTCATGCTCTCCATGGTATTTCAGTGGCATGGTGGCTCAAACAAGTGTGTATCATGCCCTACATCGGTACCTTGTTTTGCAGATGTTAGGGATCTGCCTCTTCAGGCTATGCAATGTTGACTATGTAGATTGGACTCATGTGACAGATGTGTACAGGTGTCTGATTAATTTCTGTCTCTCCACCCTGCCCACAGCATCGTCGGGGGACACAGAGGGAGACATGGACACGGACCAGGCGGAGGGACCGAGCACCAGTGGCAGCCGTGACATCGGGGCTGGCACATCGAGTGGGACAGAGGCGGAGGATAGTGTGGCCGAGGACCTGTCGACTGGCACATCAGACTACGAAGCTGACAGGTCCGAGGAGGATGTCTCAGGGTTGGCGGAGGCTGCACCAGCAGCTGACAGTGGAACAACACCTGCCACCGCCCCCTCAGTTCCCACCAACCGCCTCCCACTTGCTCGTGTCCCTTCCCAGCGTGCCCGGTCACCGCATGTCTCCTTCCTGCCAGGCACCGCACCCCCTGCCCCTGTCTCCACTGCTGCCGCCAATGCTGAGTCTATGGACATCCAGCGGCAAATGCAGGTTGGTCAGGCTGCGATCCTGAATGTCCTCCATTCCCACGGGAAAACCCTCAGCAACATCGAGGCATTCTTGGAGGGCATTCATTCTTTGCAGGCTGACCAACGCAACTTGCTGAGGTCCCTAGACTCCACACTGACTGCAGCAGTGGGTCTCCTGCAGCGCGACCTCCCCCCACCTACCCCTGCCCCATCCACACTTCCCACTTCCATGCCTGTCCCACGTACACCCAGACGTCGGCATGCACCCACCACAACAGACACAGGCACCACACCAGCAGGGAAGGTCCACCGCACTCCTCCTGACACGCACACACAGGGTGAGATAGGCACACCCACTGGGTCGGGGGGCAAACGTGTGACACGCAGCCAGAGTGGGAGTCCGCATTCCACACAATCCACTCCCTCCAAATCCCCTCCCCTCAGCTCTCCTGGCCACATCTCCCCCAAGGACTCCTTCATGGCCGCTCTGTCCCTGAGCCCCACAGTTACGCCACCACGCAAGCGGTCAAGGAAGTCCTCGGTCAGGGTGGTTGAGTCTCCCCCCCTGTCTCCACCCTCCCCCGGTGGCGCTGCAACCCATCCCTCTGAACCCCCCCCCTCCTTGGGGCCTGAGGTCACTTCGGGTGCAGGGGACTCCCTGGAGGACCTTGCTAAGGTGTGTAGTGCCATCCTGGCCTCCGCCTTTGGCCATGACACACCCCCTGTGGTTGAGTCCTCCATCCCTGCACCCACAACGCCGCCCCTTTGCCCTGATGTCCCTGCGGTGCCTGTTGCTTCCCCCCCCCCTGATGCCCTCACCAGTATGGAAGACGATGGCATTTGACTGTGCAGGCAAGGTAGGGGACACACATCCCACTGTGTCCCCCATGCAGCTGGGAATAATTGACTGCCCTATGGCCTTTGTTGACTTTGAACTGCCGTTGATCCACGGACATTGTGCTCATGCTGATTAAAGCTTTATTTTTTTTTTCATTATCACACTCCTGCTATGGTGGTATTGGTGTTGGTGGGGCTGCTACATTGTTTTGGGTGGTGTTTAAGGCTTTGGGTGTGTGGGATTTGTAGTAGTGTTCTGCTCTTTGGGGCCACCCTAGGATCTGTGTGCCATCACAAGGTGTTGGCTAACTTCCTTAGGTCATGTCAGCAGTTACTGCATGGTTCAATTGTCCCAGGGTGTATTCCTTCCTCTGTGTACCCAGTTTCTTCCCTGCAGGGTGTTCCCAATGTTTAGCGCAGAGCTGTGTCTACATGAGCTGTGTGTGTGACGGAGCCCTTCTACTTTGGCCATGCATGCATGGCCATGTCTCCACCTGCAACAATCGTGGCATCCTTGGTGATCACTGTACTTGTGTGTGGAGTCAGTTGACATGAGTTCATGGGGACATGTTCCCTTGTAGGCAGTATGGATGTGGGTAATTGTGGCATCACACACATGTGTTACACCCCTCCTGGGTGTGGACACTGCTGGGAGGACTCTGCACACACCCCTCCTGTGTCTGGCCACTGCTGGGAGGACTCTGCACACACCCCTCCTGTCTCAGGGCACTGCTGGGAGGACTCTGCACACACCCCTCCTGTCTCAGGGCACTGCTGGGAGTGTTAGGCACACACCCCTCCTGTCTCAGGGCACTGCTGGGAGTGTTAGGCACCCACCCCTCCTGTGTCAGGGCACTGCTGGGAGGACTCTGCACCCACCCCTCCTGTCTCTGGGCACTGCTGGGAGGACTCACCACCCACCCCTCCTGTCTCAGGGCACTGCTGGGAGGTCTCTGCACCCACCCCTCCTGTGTCAGGGCACTGCTGGGAGGACTCAGCACCCACCCCTCCTGTCTCAGGGCACTGCTGGGAGGACTCCACACCCACCCCTCCTGTCTCAGGGCACTGCTGGGAGGACTCTGCACACACCCCTCCTGTCTCTGGGCACTGCTGGGAGTGATGGGCACCCACCCCTCCTGTCTCTGGGCACTGCTGGGAGGACTCAGCACCCACCCCTCCTGTCTCAGGGCACTGCTGGGAGGACTCCACACCCACCCCTCCTGTCTCAGGGCACTGCTGGGAGGACTCTGCACACACCCCTCCTGTCTCTGGGCACTGCTGGGAGTGATGGGCACCCACCCCTCCTGTCTCTGGGCACTGCTGGGAGTGATGGGCACCCACCCCTCCTGTCTCAGGGCACTGCTGGGTGGAGTCTGCACACACACCTCCGATTTCTGGATATGTGCGCTTGGCACATACACGGTGGGGTTACGCACACTGCATTAGAGGTGAGGGTACGAGTCTACTGACACTGGTGTGGTGGGGGTACGCTCCGTACGTCCGCGGGTGGGGGTACGGGTCGTACTTACACTGTTGGGCTGGGGGTACGCTCCGTGCGTCCGCGGGTGGGGGTACGGGTCGTAGTTACACTGTTGGGCTGGGGGTACGCTCCGTGCGTCCGCGGGTGGGGGTACGGGTCGTACTTACACTGTTGGGCTGGGGGTACGCTCCGTACGTCCGCGGGTGGGGGTACGGGTCGTACTTACACTGTTGGGCTGGGGGTACGCTCCGTACGTCCGCGGGTGGGGGTACGGGTCGTACTTACACTGTTGGGCTGGGGGTACGCTCCGTGCGTCCGCGGGTGGGGGTACGGGTCGTACTTACACTGTTGGGCTGGGGGTACGCTCCGTGCGTCCGCGGGTGGGGGTACGGGTCGTACTTACACTGTTGGGCTGGGGGTACGCTCCGTACGTCCGCGGGTGGGGGTACGGGTCGTACTTACACTGTTGGGCTGGGGGTACGCTCCGTGCGTCCGCGGGTGGGGGTACGGGTCGTACTTACACTGTTGGGCTGGGGGTACGCTCCGTGCGTCCGCGGGTGGGGGTACGGGTCATACTTACACTGTTGGGCTGGGGGTACGCTCCGTGCGTCCGCGGGTGGGGGTACGGGTCGTACTTACACTGTTGGGCTGGGGGTACGCTCCGTGCGTCCGCGGGTGGGGGTACGGGTCGTAGTTACACTGTTGGGCTGGGGGTACGCTCCGTGCGTCCGCGGGTGGGGGTACGGGTCGTACTTACACTGTTGGGCTGGGGGTACGCTCCGTACGTCCGCGGGTGGGGGTACGGGTCGTACTTACACTGTTGGGCTGGGGGTACGCTCCGTGCGTCCGCGGGTGGGGGTACGGGTCGTACTTACACTGTTGGGCTGGGGGTACGCTCCGTGCGTCCGCGGGTGGGGGTACGGGTCGTACTTACACTGTTGGGCTGGGGGTACGCTCCGTACGTCCGCGGGTGGGGGTACGGGTCGTACTTACACTGTTGGGCTGGGGGTACGCTCCGTGCGTCCGCGGGTGGGGGTACGGGTCGTACTTACACTGTTGGGCTGGGGGTACGCTCCGTACGTCCGCGGGTGGGGGTACGGGTCGTACTTACACTGTTGGGCTGGGGGTACGCTCCGTGCGTCCGCGGGTGGGGGTACGGGTCGTACTTACACTGTTGGGCTGGGGGTACGCTCCGTACGTCCGCGGGTGGGGGTACGGGTCGTACTTGCACTGTTGGGCTGGGGGGTACGCTCCTTGCATACGGGGTGGGGGTAGGGTCCGTACATATCCGTCCCCATGCTATGTGATGTTTGTGCGGCCCGTACCCAGGCCTTTGCCACGTGGGTGCGATCCGTCCCGCCATTGTTGGGGTGACGTGTGTGGGCGTGGTCCGACTCGTACCCACGCTCTTCAGGCGTGGGTACGGGACGTACCTGTCTGGTTGTGTTGCCGGTTCGCGTGGTGACGGACTTCCGTTGTGGCGGTCGCTGGCTTATCAGGACACGCCCCCACCCCCTCGTGGTGACCAGGGCATGGGAGTCAGGTATGTCCAGGCCATGTGTAGTGTGTCACTCATGTGGTTGTTTTGTGGCCTGCCCTGGTCGTGCCACCCCCACCCCACCCCACTTTCCCCCCTCCCTTAGTTATTCTGACCTTCTGCGGCGTCTGCGTCGTAACCTGTAGAGGAGGTGTACTGCTATGAGGGCAGGGATGACTCGTAGGTTCGGGTCCATGTCTGTCCGTCGCGTACTGGTACTCCTTGCTCGCGTCGTCCTGTCGCGTACGGGTCCTCCTTGATCGCGTCGTCCTGTCGCGTACGGGTCCTCCTTGGTGGCGTCGTCCTGTGTGTCCGTCACGTACTGGTCCTCCTTGTTCGCGTCGCCGTCTGTCCGTCGCGTACTGGTGGTCCTTGTTCGCGTCGTCCTGATTTCCCGGCAGTTTTTGGCTGCCGCAAAATATTCACCGTGCGGGGTGACGTCGGTGCGAATCGTGATTCCTGGGTCGTGAATGGCTGGCTGCGTGCGTCCCGACGTCAGGTCGGCGCTTTCCCGGATCGCATTGGTAGGTGTTTTTTGTTCGGTCGGTCTTTTTTACGATTCGTACGGTAATGGTGTACCCGTGCGAATCGTAATTCCATGTTTGTATATTTTGACGACCGGGTACGCGTCGGACGGAGAATATGCTCCGTCCGACGGTTCGTACCCGGTTTTTGCCGGATCGTGATCGGCACCACGGTCTATTTTACGAAATGGCTAACATAGAGGATAACAAGAGTAAATGCATCTTTTTGAAAAGATGGTGTAAAATGTGCTGTTGCTGTACTGGATTATTAATGCTTCTTTGGAGCGTACTGGCTCTACTGATCTCTTTCAAAGTAACTTTAGATACATTAGAAGGTCATACTGAGAATGTGACTAACATAGGGAAGAGTTCACAAAAGATAGTTCCGATAAGAACTACCACAGAACATATACATAAGGATAGGTCTATAACTGATTTTTCTAGTAATGTGTATTCAAAATTATTGTATGAATATGTAAAAACAATGGATGTAAGGGATTGCTACGTATGTATGCAGTTACCTGCCTCTGTTTCAGAAGGAGTGACTTATCATCACCTCCCAGCAATTTATGGAATAAAATGTAGTGTGCTAACAAGTATATTTTATCAATTAGGGAAATTAGAATATAATCTGTCAAACATAGATAACATTCTTGGACAATTGCCTATGAATAATGAGCTAAATCCAGCTAAAACTGCTAATGTGTTGGGTGAAATTTTTATAGAAACTAAAGAGCTAACATTAGATTACATTTTTAGAAGCAATTTAACTTGCAGTTTGAAGAAGGAAGAGAGAACGTTCTTGGATATGGTTGAGGGAAAAAGGATAAAAATGCACGAGAAAGCAGAAGGAAGTAAAGGAAGTGAAACTATGTGGGACATAAATGAAGGAAAATAACTGAAAAATGGTGCTAGTCCGACAGTGGCTATAGACACTCCACAGAAAGGAAAATTATGTATTATGAGGGAAAGGTCTCAATATGATTATTATTATATAGGGACTAGTAAGTGCCATGATACATACTTTATTGCAACCGGATGGGGATTCAGAGGTGGAGAGGATCCAGTCTTTCCTGGATTATATTACATTTGTGGGAACAAGGCTTATTACAGGTTGCCTGACCATTGGTATGGCACAAGTTATGTTGGCCTGGTCTTTCCAAAAATCTTTCATATGGATAGAGTAGAAAATAGTAGACCAAATAATTTACTAATGCGCAGTAGAAGAGAAACTTGGTTAGAAATAGTAGGTGATATTTTTGGAGCATTAATACCAGCAGTGGGAATATCTTTGAATGCAAATAATATTTGGAAATTGTCAACCATAGTGGATCGCTTGTCAACAAGCACCACTGGAGGTTTTCTTTTGGTAAATACTGAAATGGTTGCTATGCGTGCTATGATTATGCAAAATTGACTTGCCCTTGATATCTTATTGGCAAAAGAGGGTGGAGTCTGTGGAATCCTGAAAGTTCAACATTGTTGTACTTACATTCCAGACGAAAGCAAAGATCTAAAAGTTTATATCAAAAATATTACAGAATTGCATGATGAAATAGTACCACTGGAAGCTGAAACTATCTGGACTAAAATGAGTAATAAAATGGCTGCTATTAAGAATTTCTTAGCTAGACTAGGTAGTACTATATTAGGGAAAATATTATTTCCTCTAACGTGTGTGATTTTCGTATTATTAATATTTAGACTAGGGTGTATGTGTTGTAGACAGAAGAAATAAAAAGAAAGTTAAACGAGAAATAATTAAAAAGAAAGAAAAGAAACAAGAAAGAGAATTTGAAGAAATTAAGTTGGAAGAGTGGAAGGAGAGTATGTATGACAAGGCTAAAAGAGATGATGAAGGGGAAACCAGACTATAATTGAGCAAGAAAACATTTTGAATTTCCGTAAAAGGGGAAACACAAATTGAATTTGTGGGTTTGTTTTGGGGTGATCAAATCACCAAAGGGGGGATTGATGGAGCGGGTAATTTGTTTTCTTTTTATTTACCCAATCCATTTTCGTATGTCTTTATAAAAATTACTTATGATTAATTATAATGATTAATGGTTTGATGGTTTGATATTAACCAACCTTATTAACAGAAAGAATACACGTGGGAATGCAATTGCATGGCTAAAATAACTAGTGTACTAAGTTGTACGCATATTAAAAGGATAAACGTTGCTTAAAGTGATGTTAATTGTGATTTTCGCTTAAATAATCAAGTATTAATGGCTTTGGATGTCGCATATGGCTAGATAAATGCATACACATATGGGTTTTAGCAAATTAATAACACTGTTATAATCATTTCGATGTATTAATTACGTTTTTGTGTTTTCTTTGCTTAAGTTGACCATTTGGGCCTGCCACAAGATGGCTGCCGACTGAAGCCTAACTAGATTTATGACGACACTAATGAAACAATGGAGAAGGGGGCCTGCCATGACTTCAGCAATCATATCCCCTGTGTGACCGGAGAAGCTATGCGAGTGAAGGTCAACTGGGAACCATGCCAAGACCCCTGAATGAGGAAGAAAAGTATTGAACTTTAGTTGAACATGAACTTTCCTGAATAAAGGATACTTTCCCCAGCTGGGAAAACTTCCCCATGTAACTTAATGAAATTAAATGTATCTTCGATGAACCAATCGAAATTCGAGAAACAGTTGAATGAAACTTTGTATATGTAAATTTTAGCATAAATATTGGTAGACTAGAGAGGGTCGAGGGTCGTCGTTTTGAGAGCTTCCTGACGCGTCACTACTGAACGTCATGCTGACAGAGAGGACGGTGACTGACGGATAGAACGGGACTCTGTCGATTTCCATTGAGGACGGTTCTGACTTACAAAACGACAAATAGCCAGAATAGGTAAATATGACAAAGATGAATTTGACTTATTAGGATTTAACCTGCTTTTGATTTAGATAAAATGAAATATTGATTTAAAATCCAAGTGTTGTGTTGTTATTTCAATGAAATGTATATTTGTGTATATTAGAGTGTTAAGTGGCAGTTAAACCATCCCAACTAAATGATCCATCGCCAGGATAGATGGAGATAATAAGAAGGTAAATTAGGGAAAGGTGTTATTTCCATCTTAAAGAAAAGTGTGGATCGGAGAACCCCAGAGAATCTCCCTCAGGTTCAGTACGGATAGTTTGATGAGAATGAATGTTGGTGTTATGGGCCCAACCAGCGTGTGATGTGTGTGTGTGCGTGTGACTGTGAAATCATCCTGTCCGTGGAAGCCTAGGGGAATTGAGAAGCCCGATCTGCATCAAATGTTGTGGAAAGAACACTATATAAAACCATTAAATTGATTCATTAATTTAGAGCATAAGTGTCCACAGTAAAGAATACAATGTAAAACATGCATGTGGCAGCAACAGTTTGAGAAGAAGAAAAAAAGCTCAACAAAACCCCAAACATGTAGGACATTATATTTGTAAGCCAATATCTTTGAATGAAACCAACAGTAGCAAGAAAGAGGTCTTAATGTAAACAGGAAACATGAAATAGGTAAGACTTCACGCTCCCAAATATCAGCACTAGATACATTAGTACCCTAGCAGTTAGAGGCAACATGGATGACCAATTCAAAGTACACTCAGGTGCCGATTACGATCCGTTAAAAACCGCGTACGAACCGTCGGTCGGAGCGAATTCCCCGTCCGACTCGTACCCGGTTGTAAAACTTTACAAACATGGAATTACGATTCGCACGGAAACACCATTTCCGTACGAATCGTAAAAAACACCGACCGACGAAAATATACATACGAATGTGATCCGGGAATGCTGCGACGTGACGTCGGGACGCTTTCAGGCAGCGTTTCACGAACCAGGAATTACGATTCGAACCGACAGCAGTCCGGACGGCAATATTTTCACGGCACCCAAAAAGTGCCGCAAAAGCGAAGTACGGCGTGAATCGACCAGAGTAGGTGGCCCGGTACGCGCCGACCCCCCCCCCAGCCCCCGTAGGTACGCGCCGACCCCCCCCAGCCCCCGTAGGTACGCGCCGACCCCCCCCAGCCCCCGTAGGTACGCGCCGACCCCCCCCCCAGCCCCCGTAGGTACGCACCGACCCCCCCCAGCCCCCGTAGGTACGCGCCGACCCCCCCTGTGTGTACACCCGTGTACGGTGCGTACCCCCCCGTGTACGCTCGAGTCGTACCCCCACCCGTGTATGTACGGTGCGTACCCCCCCGTGTACGCTCGAGTCGGACCCCCCCGTGTACGCTCGAGTCGTACCCCCACCCGTGTATGTACGGTGCGTACCCCCCCGTGTACGCTTGAGTCGGACCCCCCCGTGTACGCTCGAGTCGGACCCCCCCGTGTACGCTCGAGTCGGACCCCCCCGTGTACGCTCGAGTCGGACCCCCCCGTGTACGCTCGAGTCGGACCCCCCTGTGTACGCTCGAGTCGGACCCCCCCGTGTACGCTCGAGTCGGACCCCCCCGTGTACGCTCGAGTCGGACCCCCCGTGTACGCTCGAGTCGGACCCCCTGTGTACGCTCGAGTCAGACCCCCCCGTGTACGGGTGGGGGTATGACTCGAGCGTACACGGGGGGGTCCGACTCGAGCGTACACGGGGGGGTCCGACTCGAGCGTACACGGGGGGGTTCGACCCGAGCGTACACGGGGGGGTACGCACCGTACATACACGGGTGGGGGTACGACTCGAGCGTACACGGGGGGGTACGCACCGTACACGGGTGTACACACAAGGGGGGTCGGCGCGTACCTACGGGGGCTGGGGGGGGTCGGCGCATACCTACGGGGGCTGGGGGGGGTCGGCGCGTACCTACGGGGGCTGGGGGGGGGTCGGCGCATACCTACGGGGGCTGGGGGGGGTCGGCGCGTACCTACGGGGGCTGGGGGGGGTCGGCGCGTACCTACGGGGGCTGGGGGGGGTCGGCGCATACCTACGGGGGCTGGGGGGGGTCGGCGCGTACCTACGGGGGCTGGGGGGGGTCGGCGCATACCTACGGGGGCTGGGGGGGGGTCGGCGCGTACCTACGGGGGCTGGGGGGGGTCGGCGCGTACCTACGGGGGCTGGGGGGGGTACGGCACGTACCGGGCACCTGTTTGGACGTCTCCATGGTTATTATGGGAGTTCGGTGCGGACGGTCTTTTCACCATACGGTTGTACATTCGGACGCCCGGGATGGATCGTGATTCCCCGGTCGGAGTTCACCTTTCACGTTTGTACGGTGAATCGTACGAGGACGTGTCGGACACATTTTCCGACCCGAGGACGTGTGGGGAAATATTCCCAGTGCGGTTCGTATGGACTTTTTACCATGCGAATCGTGATTGCCAGTTCGTACGGCACTTGTACGATTCGTACGGTAAAAAGACCCGATACGAGTCGTACGGGGACATTTTTTACCGGATCGTGATCGGCACCTCAGTCTTGTTATAAAGTACAAAGTCCTCTTTAGGAGGGAAACTATTACTTCCTCTACCCACCGTGCTGATTACCCCCTTCGCCCTCAAAACAGAGAAGCTTCGGGAATTTACTGTCTGAATAACCCTGTGATGCTCCCTTGGGACACTTGTAAAAAGCTGCATAGAGTACTACATCTGAATTATACCAGGCATTAGACCATGGTATATGAAAGAAGAGGCCTCTGAGCAATGTACTACCAATGTGTTAGCTTTCCATCCAACACTAAAGGAGTCACCATTACATACTTACTAAGAATATCATATTTTTAGCTTTTTTAGACGCAGCCGAGTGTCAGCGATGCCCGGACGATCAATGGCCTAATGAGAGGAGGGATATGTGTTTCCCCAAAGTAATCGAATTCCTCTCCTACGAAGAACCACTGCGCCTGGTGTTAGCCACTACAACCACTTTCCTCACACTCCTCACTACTGCTATTTTGTGCACCTTCTGGTACCGTGAGACACCCATCGTCAGAGCCAACAACCGCGGGCTCAGCTTCCTCCTACTCCTGGCCCTCATGCTCTGCTTCCTCTGCTCCTTGGTGTTTATCGGTCAGGGTGAGTAGACAAAATATCGGAAATGTAATATCGATATACAGAAATATCGAAGTCAAAATATCGATGGAACAATATATCTCTGTCAATAATATCGATGTAAAAAATGTCGAGATTGTGATGTGTAGTAAAATATCGAGGTATAGTATATCGAAAGACATAATATCGTGTAGTAAAAATATCGAAAAAGTATAGTATTAAGTTACTTTGTGATTTGTTAAAAATTATTGTTTAGAAGTGTCAGCAAATGTTTATTTAAGTGTATTAAAAAAAACAATTTTGTTTCTATTAATATAATTTTTTAAATTTTGATATATAATTTTAGGAGCGGGATGTTGGGTTTATAGGGGATAAGGGTGGGGAGTGTTTTAAAAAAATATATTTGAAATAAAATATTTTAATAAATTTTTGTAGAATTTAAATTTAAATTTTGAACAAAATTCTAATATTTAAAATTTAATTATGAAAAAAAAATTTTTTAGTGGGATGTTGTGTATATAGGGGTTAAGGGTGGGGAGTATTTTGGAAATAAATATTATATTTAATATTTTAGGATATAATTATTGAAATATTATTAATATAATTTTTTTAATTTTGATATATAATTTTAGGAGCGGGATGTTGGGTTTATAGGGGATAAGGGTGGGGAGTGTTTTAAAAATATATATTTGAAATAAAATATTTTAATAAATTTTTGTAGAATTTGAATTTAAATTTTGAACAAAATAGTAATATTTAAATTTTAATAATGAAAACAATATTGTTAGTGGGATGTTGTGTATATAGGGGTTAAGGGTGGGGAGTGTTTTGGAAATAAATATTAAATTTAATATTTTAGGATATCAATTTTGAAATATTATATTTAAATAAAAAAAAAAAATTCAAATTTGTTTTTAAATTTTAAATGTGAAAATTGTAATAATAAAATAAATGTAATAAGTGGGATTTTGGGGTTATAGGGGATAAGGGTGGGGAGTGTATTAGATATATATTTAATATTTAATATTTAATTAAAAAAAAAAAATTTCAATTTTGGTATGAAAATTTACAATTAAAAATTTTACTAATAAAATTTTATAATTTATGATATAATTTTTGAAATATTATATTTACAAATAAAAAAATTTCAAATTAGTTTTAAAAATTTAAATGTGAAAATTGTAATAAGAAAATAAATGTAATACGGGGGATTTTGGGGTTATAGGGGATAAGGGTGGGGAGTGTTTTAGATATATATTTATTATTTAATATTGAATTAAAAAAAAATTAAATTTACATTTTTGTATTAAAATTTACAATTAAACATTTTAATAATAAAACACATTTAATAAGTGGGATTTTGGGGTTATAGGGGATAAGGGTGGGGAGTGTTTTTTAAAAATATTTAATATTTTATAAAAAAATAATAGAAATTTAATTTTTGGGTTTAAAAAATAAAATTAATAAAAGTAAATTTTAAACTTTTTAATAATAAAATAAATTTCATAAGTGGTATTTTGGGGTTATAGGGGATAAGGGTGGGGAGTGTTTTAGAAATATATAAAAATTTTATTATTCATAAAAAATTATTTACATTTAGAAATGTTATTTGAATTAACATTTAACAATTTTAAGAAGATAATTCATTTAATAAGAGTGATGTAGGATTTATAGGGGATAAGGGTGGGTAGTGTTTACAAATTAGTAATTGTTTGAAAAAATCTAACAGATATAGTAATCCTAATTCAATATAGATTGGAGTGGGAATAGTACATTATTTATGGTCACTGTCCAGCACCTACTATAATTTTTTATAGACTGGAGTGGGAATAGTAAATTATTGATGGTCACTGTCCAGCACCTACTCTAATTTTTTAGAGACTGGAGTGGGAATAGTAAATTATTTATGGTCAGTGTCCAGCACCTACTCTAATTTATTATAGACTGGAGTGGGAATAGTAAATTATTTATGGTTAGTGTTCAGCACCTACTCTAATTTTTTATAGACTGGAGTGGGAATAGTAAATTATTTATGGTCACTGTCCAGCACCTACTCTAATTTATTATAGACTGGAGTGGGAATAGTAAATTATTGATGGTCACTGTCCAGCACCTACTCTAATTTTTTAGAGACTGGAGTGGGAATAGTAAATTATTTATGGTCAGTGTCCAGCACCTACTCTAATTTATTATATACTGGAGTGGGAATAGTAAATTATTTATGGTTAGTGTTCAGCACCTACTCTAATTTTTTATAGACTGGAGTGGGAATAGTAAATTATTTATGGTCACTGTCCAGCACCTACTCTAATTTATTATAGACTGGAGTGGGAATAGTAAATTATTTATGGTCACTGTCCAGCACTTACTCTAATTTTTTATAGACTGGAGTGGGAATAGTAAATTATTTATGGTCAGTGTCCAGCACCTACTCTAATTTATTATAGACTGGAGTGGGAATAGTAAATTAGTTATGGTTAGTGTCCAGCACCTACTCTGATTTATTATAGTCTGGAGTGGGAATAGTAAATTATTTATGGTCACTGTCCAGCACCTACTCTAATTTTTTAGAGACTGGAGTGGGAATAGTAAATTATTTATGGTCACTGTCCAGCACCTACTCTAATTTATTATAGACTGGAGTGGTAATAGTAAATTATTTATGGTCACTGTCCAGTACTTACTCTAATTTTTTATAGACTGGAGTGGGAATAGTAAATTATTTATGGTCAGTGTCCAGCACATACTCTAATTCATTGTAGACTGGAGTGGGAATAGTAAATTTTTTATGGTTAGTGTCCAGCACCTACTCTAATTTATTATAGACTGGAGTGGGAATAGTAAATTATTTATGGTCAGTGTCCAGCACCTATTCTAATTTATTATAGAGTGGAGTGGGAATAGTAAATTAGTTATGGTCAGTGTCCAGCACCTACTCTAATTTATTATAGACTGGAGTGTGAATAGTAAATTATTTATGGTCACTGTCCAGCACCTACTCTAATTTATTATAGACTGGAGTGGGAATAGTAAATTATTTATGGTTAGTGTCCAGCACCTACTCTAATTTATTATAGACTGGAGTGGGAATAGTAAATTATTTATGGTCAGTGTCCAGCACCTATTCTAATTTATTATAGAGTGGAGTGGGAATAGTAAATTAGTTATGGTCAGTGTCCAGCACCTACTCTAATTTATTATAGACTGGAGTGGGAATAGTAAATTATTTATGGTCACTGTCCAGCACCTACTTTAATTTATTATAGACTGGAGTGGGAATAGTAAATTTTTTATGGTTAGTGTCCAGCACCTACTCTAATTTATTATAGACTGGAGTGGGAATAGTAAACTATTTATGGTCACTGTCCAGCACCTACTCTAATTTTTTATAGACTGGAGTGGGAATAGTAAATTAGTTTTGGTCAGTGTCCAGCACCTACTCTAATTTATTGTAGACTGGAGTGGGAATAGTAAATTATTTGTGGTCACTGTCCAGCACCTACTCTAATTTATTATAGACTGGAGTGGGAATAGTAAATTTTTTATGGTTAGTGTCCAGCACCTACTCTAATTTATTATAGACTGGAGTGGGAATAGTAAATTATTTATGGTCAGTGTCCAGCACCTACTCTAATTTATTATAGACTGGAGTGGGAATAGTAAATTAGTTATGGTCAGTGTCCAGCACCTACTCTAATTTATTATAGACTGGAGTGGGAATAGTAAATTATTTATGGTCACTGTCCAGCACCTACTCTAATTTATTATAGACTGGAGTGGGAACAGTAAATTATTTATGGTCACTGTCCAGCACCTACTCTAATTTTTTACAGACTGGAGTGGGAATAGTAAATTATTTATGGTCAGTGTCCAGCACCTACTCTAATTTATTATAGACTGGAGTGGGAATAGTAAATTTTTTATGGTTAGTGTCCAGCACCTACTCTATTTTATTATAGACTGGAGTGGGAATAGTAAATTATTGATGGTCACTGTCCAGCACCTACTCTAATTTTTTATAGACTGGAGTGGGAATAGTAAATTATTTATGGTCAGTGTCCAGCACCTACTCTAATTTATTATAGACTGGAGTGGGAATAGTAAATTATTTATGGTCAGTGTCCAGCACTTACTCTAATTTACTGTAGACTGGAGTGGTAATAGTAAAATATTTATGGTCACTGTCCAGCACCTACTCTAATTTATTATAGACTGGAGTGGGAATACTAAATTATTTATGGTCAGTGTCAAGCATCTACTTTAATTTATTATAGAGTGGAGTGGGAATAGTAAATTGTTTATGGTCAGTGTCCAGCAACTACTCTAATCTGTCTGGTATTTAATTAAATTAAATTATATTGATATAGCAATTATAAAAATATATTTAAGTGAATATTATTTGTATTGTATTATTATATATTGGATTTGTACTAATTAATTCAATATTTATAGTTTAGGATAATATATACATGTAACTTTTTATTTTGATATGTTTGGAATATTTAATATTATTATTAGGAAAAATATATGAATATTTTGTATTGGAATAATGGGTAATGGCATTCTGTAATTTTATATTATTGATTGATTTGTAATTTTTTATAAAATAATTATTCTATATGTTAAATATTCATAATAGAAGATTAATATTAATAATCAGAGAAACACAATTAATAAGACAAGAACATGGTTTTTATTGTAGTTTTTTAAATTTGTTATTGTTTATTCATTTGAGTAAGATCATTCAGAAATAGCATTATTTACATTGTAATTACATTCAAACATATTGAATATAGGTCAGAACAAATTTTATGTACATTAAGTATATTTTCTAACATTTTTAAGTAAATTATAAAGATTATTAATAATGTTGTACAATGTAGTGTTTTAAATTAAAATTAACATAGCAATAGGTTTTGTAAATCTTTATACAAAACTTTTAACAAATATTTTCATATATAAACATTTTAATATTTGTAGTACAAACATGTTATACCTTTTTTATTAATATTAATATGTAAAATATTAATATTAATTATTTTTACAATGTTTTCGAAACAAACATATTTTTAACATAAATAAAATTTTAGCATTCATGCAAAAAAAATTTAACAATTTTTCATACATTGTTCTGTAGTATTATCTTTTTAGAAATTATAATAATAAATATTTTAAATTTTAAAATATTTATTTATATAATTTTACAAATTAGGAACATTTGTTGACAATTTGTAGGTAAATGAAAAAAATAGGTCTATTTTTGCTAAATAATATAAAATATTTGTGTGTGAATTTACTGTTTTACCTGATTTATTTAGGGCTTTTTAGTATAGTTAAATGTTTTATTATGTTTTGGACACTCTATTTTGTAACCAGGTAATGTTGTTTTGGGTCATTTGGTTTGAAGGGAAGCTCGCGGTTGGGAGTTACTTCGCGTCGTGAAAGGTAAGGTTTGTTTTATGTGTTTTAGATGGTTTTAAATTTTATTTTGAGCCTAGTTAGATAATGTTTAGTGTAGCTGTACATATATTAGTTATATTTGGAAATGTTATGTGTTAGAGTTGCGTGTTGTGTTTTTACGTGTTTTTAACGATGTGTAGGCATGTTTCGAAAGTTAGGTTTAAGGTGTTTAATGTATATTTAGAACTGTTTTAAATCTAGTATTATTGTTAGTAAGTGTTTATGTGTTGTTTTATGTGGGTGGGAATGTCAGTTGCTTTGTTTTTACAATTTCTTTTCTAGGTTATTCGTTTCGGATGGACTCATTTTTTTTTTTTAAGAAGTGTGTGTTCGTTTTATTGAACAATATGTTTTTTACACTTCTTTAAATGTTTCGGTTTTCATGGATCGTTTTTTAATATTTTTAGCTATTTTCGGGTTTTTCATGGTTTTTCGAAGGATATTTGGTGAATGGCTTATGGATTTAATCGCCAGTTGTATTTTTGCATTTTTTTTTGGGAACCTTTTTTTTTATGTTTGGATTGTGTAAGCAGGAAATGGATTTTTCAGACTTTGGAATAAACTTGGTAAGTTAATTTATTATTATTTCTTGTGGGTGGGTATTGTTTAAGATTATTGTTTATTTTTATTTTATTACAAATATTATTAATGTGTGTTAATATATTTTTGACAATATGTATAAATATGTTACACACAGTAATTATTTTTGTAATAAGATACATATATTTTATGTGTTTGATATTATTGAAAATGGGTAATTAGTCATTTGTTTGTATTTGTACTTTAAAGAAGTGTTTTAGCTATGATGTTTAGGTATTCTAGGCCTTTGGTAGTAGGGTACAATTTTACTTGTTGCTCTAGATATTTATACATTTGTTTAGTTTGTTTTGAGGTTTTTGGAGTTAGCTGAGTTATGGATTGTTCCATTCGGAACTCTTGATAACTCTGTTCTTTTTGTAGGCATGATATAAATCTTTCTAGTGTTGGTTTTGTTCTGCCTGTTGATTGTAGGAAGGCGTTATGCCATCCTTCAACTGCGTTATTAGTTTTGGATTCTCCATTTAAGGTGCTTCTGTATACGTTCCACCAGGGAATTAAGAATTTAGGGTTTCTTCTGTGGCCAGATCTATGTAGTCTGCCGACCCATGTATCTTCGAAATAGTCCAATAGTGAACTTAGTTTTTCTTCATTTTGTTTGTAGAAGGCGCTGTCTATTAAAATGTTGTAATGTTCTGTTACGTCTGTGTCAGGTACATAAGCTAGTGCTATGAGTTTTTTTATTTGATATGCAAAAGATGAATTAGTTGCATATTCAATGCTTAGGGCTGATTTTTGCATGTGTCTCCATAGGCATTGATTAAAATGATAGTAACAGCCTTGTATGGAGGTATGGGGGTGTGTTTTTAATATAGAATTAATCATTGCATGTTCAAAATCTAGGATTATTTTTTGTGGTGAAAAGTCATTTGTTTTTTGTTTTATTATATTTAATAGTTCAGTGTATGTGGAGTTATGTTTGTTTGGTAATAATGTGTAAATTAATGGTATATTGCAATTGTGATATAGGACATGTATTGTATATAGTTGGAAAAATGGTTTGGGACATATGGTAAAAGTCCCATCCATCATCCAGTTATGTGATTCTTGTAGTTTACAGAGATTATTAGCTGTTCCAAATATTATTATTCTTTTGTCATTGTTTTTATTATCAAAAATGACAAATGGTTCTTTGTTTAAAGTTATACTTTGTTCTGGACTTAGAATAACTTCACTGTATGTGTGAGGAATTGGGGTTGAAGTAGTAGTGGTTTTTTTAGTACGTGCTATAGTTCTTTTGAGTGAAGTTACAGATGGCATTTGTGTAGTAGCAGTTTTAGGAATTTTGGGAAGCTGCTCTTTTAAAATTACACTGGTAGGTTTTTGAGAACTTGTGCTAGCTTCCTTTATAGTTTCTAAAGCAGATCTGACTTCGATTTCAGTAATGTTTGGTGGGTGGTTATGTTCTCTAGTGTATAGTACTGTTGTTTGTCGTGTTGTAGCACGCCCATAGCACTTATTAGAGTAGTATTTAGTGCATTTCCAGTTAACTTTTAAACCATACACTTTTTCCTGTGTGTAAGTGTATCCCATATAGCATAGTAACATTTTTCCCTTCTGGCTTGTTATGAATTCAGCTCCTTCAGTCATTTTGATGTAGCTTTATCTATGAAAAATATATATTATAGTTATTATATATGATGTTATATTAATTTTCAGTAGAAAAAAACAAGATTTAGTTACTATATACTTACAAAGTTGGTTTTGATGTGTTTGAGTAGAATGCTCCTGATTCTTTATTTGTGGGATTTTCCTCTAGTATTTTCTTTGTCTGGAAAAGAAAAGGAAATGTGTTGTAATAATTGTTTCTATATTTTTATAGGGAATGGTTAGGGGATTTGCAATTGGGATTTAATTAGGGTGGTATTTTAATCTATTAGTTGATTTTTGGTTGTGAAATACTTACTTTTTAGTTGTATCTTTTTTGGTGCTGTTCTGTATTTTCTTAGTTTCTTTTGGAGTTTCCTGTAGTGAAAACATGAAATAGAAAGAAGACATTAATTTATTTATAGTGTATGTATATTGTAATTACAATTTATTCTATTTGAGTCTTCATGAGAATAATATAGTTAACTTACTTTTGATAGTTTTAAACATTTCCTCTATGTTGATTTTCTTATATCTGTAGTTGCAATCCAGTAGATTTTCCTCTTCATTCAATTTCGTTTTTTTGGTTTTGGACTGTGAATGAAGTTGAACTTCTTTTTATAGTGCTTTGGATGTTGTAATATGTGTTTTATTGGTTAGTTTGAATTCGGAGTGTTTTTATTGGTTAGTTCGAATTTTTTTTTTTTTTGTTCTGCTAGTTAGTTTCCTAATAAGGAAAACGCTAATTAGTGGTTTTGTGGTGTATTATTCTATATGTATTTTTCTAAACATTATATTATGTATTGGATGCATGAATTGATAAAGTATAATTTAATAATATAGTTGTTTAATGTAGGAAGGTTGTTAATAATGTTTTAGTAAAGAGTTAATTATTTAAATCCATTTTTAAATGTAGTAAATATATAATTGTTTAATAATAATTTTGTGTAGAGATAAAAGACATTATTTGGTGTTTATGTAGTTTGATTTTAGGTTTTAATTAAATGTTATATAGTCGATATTAGTAAAATGGAGATATTTTAGTGGTCGATATTTTAGTTTACGATATTTTGTTATGAAGTATATGTATATTACTGAGCATCGATATTTTAGGATTTCGATATTTGTGTTGCCGATATTTTGTGTACCTATATTTCTGTAGTTCGAAATTGTGTGTTCGATATTTTTGTAATGTTTTAAATAAGTATATGATGTCGATAATAATGTGATCGATTATTTTGTATCGATATATTTGTAGGTCGATTTTTAGTCTTTCGATATTGTGTCAGTGATTCATCGGTCAGCCCACCAGCCTCAGCTGCATGGTCCGACAAACGCTCTTTGGAGTCGTATTCTCTGTCAGTATCTCATCTGTCCTAGCCAAAACCATCCTCGTGATCATGGCCTTCAAGGCCACCAGCCACCACAGCTCTTGGAGAAGGTGGCTGGGGCCCAACACAGCCAACGGAGTCGTCTGTCTCCGCTCAGTGCTCCAGGTCATTATATGTACTGTTTGGATACTGAAGTCCCCTCCATTTCCAGAAATGAACACAGAAGCTAATGAGGGCAAGACCATCTTCCAGTGCAACGAGGGGCACTCATTTTTATTCTACTGCATGATGGGATACATGGCGCTTCTTGCACTGGTTAGCTTAATTGTGGCCTTTCTAGCAAGAACTTTGCCTGCCAGTTTCAATGAGACAAAACTAATTACTTTTAGCATGCTGGTGTTTGTCAGTGTGTGGTTGTCCTTCATCCCAGCGTACACCAGCACCCGAGGCAAGTATATGGTGGCTGTGGAGGTGTTTACCATCCAGTCCTCCAGCGCCGGGCTACTGGGCTGCATTTTCTTCCCTAAATGTTTCATTATCCTGCTAAAACCCAAGTTCAACACTCGAGAACATTTAAAAGAGAAAGCAACAATGGCAATAAAATAATAAACCCTTGAAAAATATATTGAGAGTTTCCTTTTAGGTCTTGGAATGTTTTCAGTAAAACCAAATGTCATGGTCTGGGCTAAATCACTGAAGTTTGCACAAGAATTTTGGTTGTGTAACCAAATAAAATAAAAGGGAAAGTCTTTTAAATATAAAGGTTTCAGATGCAGTTTGTATCAAGTGGTAAGGGAGTATATGTATATAACACCGCCCTAGAATTTCAATGTCCAGTTTTTAGGTCTTTCATAAAGACTTTCTTTAAAAAGTACACATAGAAAAGGCTTTTGGGTCAGCCATTCCTTTGAGCAGTGTCAATCACATTGTGGATCAACCCATGCTATTGGCTGTTGTTTCCTTAATAAGCTTTCTAGGGGGTGTTTCAATTACAGTGCATAAGTCCACTGTTTCAGCATTATTATTATTATTATTATTAAATTTGTTAGGCGCACAGCTACCCTATTCAGGGTTTCCCGGCGCAAATGAGTCTAAGGTTAGACTAAGTAACTAAGCCAGTTGCTGGATGAAGAGCCAGGTCTTAATGTCTCGACGGAACTTCAGATAGGAAGGTTCCTGTTTCACATGGTTAGGAAGAGAATTCCAAAGTTTAGGTCCAAGGTACGAGAAGGAGCGTCCGCCCATTCTTGTCAATTTAAATCTAGGAAGTGCCAGGTTACCTAGAGTAGAGGACCGCAAGGCGCGATGCAGCATGTAAGGGCAGATGAGTTCACGTAAATACACTGGAGCTGCTCCTTGCTTTATTTTAAAAATATGACAAAGGGCCGTGAATTTGATTCGGCTGCCAATACAGAGCCAATGAAGATTATGGAGAAAAGGAGTAATAGAGGTTTTCCTTGAAACATGACAGAGAAGGCGCGCCGCAGAATTTTGGACCATTTGAAGCCTTTTCTAGAGTTCCTTGTTACAACCTAAATAAAGTATGTTTCCGTAGTCCAAACGGGAGGTAATAAGGGATTGGACTACGGTTCTTTGTGTAGAAGAAGAGAACATCCAAATTATCTTCCGCAACCATCTCAGTATGGAAAAACAAGTGCCAACGGTCCTCACTGCTTGTTGCCGCATGGAAAGTTGGCTATCAATAATGAACCCTAGATAACGGGCTTGGGCTACAGGCTGAGGAAATTAACCCATTTCTTGAGGCCAATGAGAGAGGCTCCACAGATATTTATCTTTGCCCAGGATGATGACCTCCGTTTTGTCCCCGTTCAATTTCATGCAGTTGGTATTCATCCATTCCGAAACTTGAAGTAAGCCGCTTCTTAAAGAAGATATCTGAGGTGTCTTTAGAAGAGGATAGCGAAAAAATAATTTGAGTGTCATCTGCATAGGAGTATAGAGTGAGCCCAGCATCCTCGACGATGGTAGCAAGGGGACGCACATATATATTAAAAAGTAATGGACTCAAGGTAGAACCCTGTGGAACACCATATGCAGATGTACGGGAAGTGGATGAGGAACCAGAAGAGAAAACCTGAAATGAACGGTCACTAAGGAAGGAGGTCAGCCATAGCAGGGCTGAACCTTCCACACCTGCTGACTGAAGTGATTTCAACAGAATAGAGTGAGACACAGTGTCAAAAGCTGCGCTCAAATCTAATAAGATGAGCGCCATGGTCTCACCCCGATCTAAACAAGAACGTAGTTTTTCAGTTACTCCTAAAAGGGTAGTTTCAGTAGAGTGATGTGTCCTAAAACCCTATTGAGAGGGGTGTAGGTATCCAGACTTTTCAATATGAGTAGTTAGATGAAAGTTAACATGTTTTTCCAAAATTTTGGAAAATACTGGTAAAAGTGAAATGGGACGGTTGGTAGCCAAAACCGAGGGATCTGCATTGGGTTTTTTCAGTAGAGGAACCACCATCGCGTGTTTCCAATCAGATGGAACATAGGACTCGCGTATCGAAGAGTTAAGGAGCCCTCTACAAAATCTCAATGCAGCAGGGGAAAGTTGTTTTAGTATATTAGCTGGTAGGGGGTCCAAAGGAGAACCTGAATTTACCCTGGATAGACAGTATTCAAAGGATACATCATCAAGGAGGGGCCACTGTGAGATTTTCACTATATCAGGAAGAGGATCCATGTGCATAGTGTCTAGTCCAGACGTATTTAAGCCATGAGAAAAAGTAGAAGTAAAATTGCTATAAATTGTCTTCACTTTATCAGTGAAAAAGTTTGCAATATTGTTACATTTAGTAGCATCCAGGGGAGGAGGTAAGGGGAGGGTATTTGCCCCGGACAATTTTTTAACCATTGAGAAGAAGACTTGAGGCTTGTTCAACGAATTAGTAATGGTCTTAGAAACATAAGTCGCTCTTGCTGCCTTACAGGCGGCATGATATGTGTGAAGAGCTGTCTTGTAATCGACTTTACAGCTAGGGGCATATCATTTTCGCCATTTTCTTTCTAAAGATTTGCATTTTGTTTTCAAAATCTTCAGGTCTTCATTAAACCAAGGAACTGGGGTACGGTGGGGGAACAGGTTTTCGATGAAGAAGGCAGGCAGAGGTTAATAGACGAAAGTAGCCAATCCGATACTGCCTTGTTCAAGGAAGTAAGTGGAAGTGTCAGATCTGGAGGATTCCCTTCAAGGAGACCGTTCAATGAATCTAGATCCAACTTGTGCCAAGGTCTCTTACTCCCAGAGTCAGAAGTTGGCAAAGGCAGGGGGGTATCAAGAACAATAAATTGGAAGTAGACTGCAAAATGATCAGACCAACTTAAGGGCAAGGCAGGACAATTACAGGCAAAAGGAAGATTAGAAAAAATAGGGTCCAGTAGATGCCCTGCCTGATGTGTGGATCCCTTGTTATGGAGAGACAAGCCGAGGGCTTCCAAATCAGCTAAAAAAGTAGAATTGTCCAAATTCGCTGAGTCTTCCAAATGAAGATTAAAATCGCCCAAAATCATAAAATTGGCTGCTTGTAGAATAAGAGGGGCAATAAGGTCAGGTAAAGAGGATGACCAATGTCTTGCATAACCAGGAGGGCGATAGATAAGCACTCCAGATATGGTTAGTTGCGGAGATATAGCAAGTTTAAATAAGGCGGACTCACAGCCTGAGAAGGATTGGGGTTCGAATTTACAAGAATAATTAGATTTAAAAATAATCCCTATCCAGCCGCCCCTCTATCACTCCTAACAATGGCATAATCGGGGGGAAGAGCCTCAACAATATCCGGTCCGGAGCCAGCATGAAGCCAGGTTTCGGTGACAAACAAGGCATCAGGTTTTTTTGATTGTAAAAAATCATACACATGAGCCTTGTTTTTCGGGAGATAGCGGCAGTTTAGACTCCAGAAGTGAAAACAGTTATCTGCTCCTGGAAGTAACTTATCCTTTAGAATGGATAGAGCAGGGGCTTTTATAATAGGCTTCTGGCATTTTTTAGGGCCACGACCCAGAGCGAATTGGCAGTTAGTACACACAAATCTTTGTGATAGATGTTTGGCTACGTTACAAAGAGGTGAGGCCGAGCCTCGCAAAGACCACATATCCGCGGCAGAATATTTTAAAGTATTAGAGATCGAAAAGGCAGGCATACAGGCCTTACCAGACACTGGGCAGGGCGCGGACGGGCGCAGACGGGTTGCCTCTGGAGCGCCTCTGGCGCACCATCGGCGCGCCCGCTGCGTGCGCCCGCTGGCATCCGGCAGTAAAAAATAGAAGCCGGAGCGAGCTGATAGGCGCAGGAAAGTGAGTCACGTGACCCAGTAGGAGCCAGCAGCGATTTGAGGTAAAACAACGCCATATTAGACTGTGCAAAATAGCGGTAATAAAAGATAAAAGATATCAGCCAAGATGGGAACAAAGAGTTCCGGTGTCTTTCGTTTTAGTGTGCGGGTAAGCAGAATAAAATCAATACAAAATACAATTTAAAATACAGCAATACAAACTGATTCTAAAAGATCTCACAATAATGGACAATAACGGACAGGAGCGTCTGCAAGCAAAGTGGCGTGTGCGTTACAATACAGAAGTGCTAACTAATACTACTTTTTTTTTATTTTTTATAATTTTTTTATTTTCATCATCAAAAGTGACACATGAATACAATAAGGCAAAAACATAAGAGAATATACATTAACCATATAATAGATTAAAAGAGAAAAGATAAAATCAAAGAATATTACAAGGAGAAGGAAAGCAGAAATCATACATTAATCATAAGGGACAATATAAACAAAATTTTGTGTGATAACGAAATAATATAAGGATATATAATCAGAAAGCCATGGGTCGCCATAGCGCTTCCAATTTAACTAAGGAGCGAGTTCCCCTTGCCTTTGCCAGGGCAGCCTCTAAGCCATAAGTGTCTTTAATTATAACCCAACATTCCTCAACCAGAGGAGGTGTGGGAGAAATCCATGTCCTGGCAATAGCCAATCTAGCAGAAGCCATCAAAATTGAAAAAAGACGTGCTATAGCCTGGATTATTCTCCTTATATCCTAACATAATTCCGAGATCAGTGAGTGGTTGATCCAACTCAAGTTTGGACTGAAGTAACTGTTCCATTTTCTGCAAAAAGATCGTCAATAAACATGTGTAATAAATTAGCAGCGTATAGTCCACATTTGGGGCAGTATTTTTTTATCACCCATCATATTTCCTTGAGCCCATTTAGCTATTCTAGCCGGCGTATAATATAACATACAGGTAGTGCGTAATTGCTGAAGTTGCAAGTTAACGGAGTGAACCGACTCCTTCACATTACCTAATGCTTGTTTAATCATACTAGGTGAGACCACTACACTCAAAGTTTGACTCCAGCGTTCGGCTAATTTTTCACTACCATCTAATTTAAAACCATGTAAGTGTACATCAGCCCTATTAAAGATTTGGGTGCCGATCACGATCCGGTAAAAACCGGGTACGAACCGTCGGACGGAGCATATTCTCCGTCCGACGCGTACCCGGTCGTCAAAATATACAAACATGGAATTACGATTCGCACGGGTACACCATTACCGTACGAATCGTAAAAAAGCCCGACCGAACAAAAAACACCTACCAATGCGATCCGGGAAAGCGCCGACCTGACGTCGGGACGCACGCAGCCAGCCATTCACGACCCAGGAATCACGATTCGCACCGACGTCACCCCGCACGGTGAATATTTTGCGGCAGCCAAAAACTGCCGGGAAATCAGGACGACGCGAACAAGGACCACCAGTACGCGACGGACAGACGACGACGCGAACAAGGAGGACCAGTACGTGACGGACAGACATGGACCCGAACCTACGAGTCATCCCTGCCCTCATAGCAGTCCACCTCCTCTACAGGTTACGACGCAGACGCCGCAGAAGGTCAGAATAACTAAGGGAGGGGGGAAAGTGGGGTGGGGTGGGGGTGGCACTACCAGGGCAGGCCACAAAACAACCACATGAGTGACACACTACACATGGCCTGGACATACCTGACTCCCATGCCCTGGTCACCACGAGGGGGTGGGGGCGTGTCCTGATAATCCAGCGACCGCCACAACGGAAGTCCGTCACCACGCGAACCGGCAACACAACCAGACAGGTACGTCCCGTACCCACGCCTGAAGAGCGTGGGTACGAGTCGGACCACGCCCACACACGTCACCCCAACAATGGCGGGACGGATCGCACCCACGTGGCAAAGGCCTGGGTACGGGCCGCACAAACATCACATAGCGTGGGGAAGGATATGTACGGACCCTACCCCCACCCCGTATGCAAGGAGCGTACCCCCCACCCCAACAGTGAAAGTACGACCCGTACCCCCACCCGCGTATGCAAGGAGCGTACCCCCCTGCCCAACAGTGTAAGTACGACCCGTACCCCCACCCTCATATGCATGGAGCGTACCCCCCATGCCAACAGTGTAAGTACGACTCGAACCCCCACCCACGAATGCAAGGAGCGTACCCCCCACCCCAACAGTGTAAGTACGACCCGTACCCCCACCCGCGAATGCAAGGAGCGTACCCCCCTGCCCAACAGTGTAAGTACGACCCGTACCCCCACCCGCGTATGCATGGAGCGTACCCCCCTGCCCAACAGTGTAAGTACGACCCGTACCCCCACCCGCGAATGCAAGGAGCGTACCCCCCTGCCCAACAGTGTAAGTACGACCCGTACCCCCACCCGCGGACGTACGGAGCGTACCCCCAGCCCAACAGTGTAAGTACGACCCGTACCCCCACCCGCGGACGTACGGAGCGTACCCCCAGCCCAACAGTGTAAGTACGACCCGTACCCCCACCCGTGGACGTACGGAGCGTACCCCCAGCCCAACAGTGTAAGTACGACCCGTACCCCCACCCGCGGACGTACGGAGCGTACCCCCAGCCCAACAGTGTAAGTACGACCCGTACCCCCACCCGCGGACGTACGGAGCGTACCCCCAGCCCAACAGTGTAAGTATGACCCGTACCCCCACCCGCGGACGTACGGAGCGTACCCCCAGCCCAACAGTGTAAGTACGACCCGTACCCCCACCCGCGAATGCAAGGAGCGTACCCCCCTGCCCAACAGTGTAAGTACGACCCGTACCCCCACCCGCGTATGCATGGAGCGTACCCCCCATGCCAACAGTGTAAGTACGACTCGAACCCCCACCCACGAATGCAAGGAGCGTACCCCCCAGCCCAACAGTGTAAGTACGACCCGTACCCACACCCGCGGACGTACGGAGCGTACCCCCACCACACCAGTGTCAGTAGACTCGTACCCTCACCTCTAATGCAGTGTGCGTAACCCCACCGTGTATGTGCCAAGCGCACATATCCAGAAATCGGAGGTGTGTGTGCAGAGTCCACCCAGCAGTGCCCTGAGACAGGAGTGGTGGGTGTGGAGTCCTCCCAGCAGTGCCCTGAGACAGGAGGGGTGGGTGCCCATCACTCCCAGCAGTGCCCAGAGACAGGAGGGGTGGGTGTGGAGTCCTCCCAGCAGTGCCCTGACACAGGAGGGGTGGGTGTGGAGTCCTCCCAGCAGTGCCCTGAGACAGGAGGGGTGGGTGCAGAGTCCTCCCAGCAGTGCCCTGAGACAGGAGGGGTGGGTGCAGAGTCCTCCCAGCAGTGCCCTGAGACAGGAGGGGTGGGTGCAGAGTCCTCCCAGCAGTGCCCTGAGACAGGAGGGGTGGGTGCAGAGTCCTCCCAGCAGTGCCCTGAGACAGGAGGGGTGGGTGCCCATCACTCCCAGCAGTGCCCAGAGACAGGAGGGGTGTGTGCAGAGTCCTCCCAGCAGTGCCCAGAGACAGGAGGGGTGTGTGCAGAGTCCTCCCAGCAGTGCCCTGACACAGGAGGGGTGGGTGCAGAGTCCTCCCAGCAGTGCCCTGAGACAGGAGGGGTGGGTGCAGAGTCCTCCCAGCAGTGCCCTGAGACAGGAGGGGTGGGTGCCCATCACTCCCAGCAGTGCCCAGAGACAGGAGGGGTGTGTGCAGAGTCCTCCCAGCAGTGCCCTGAGACAGGAGGGGTGGGTGCAGAGTCCTCCCAGCAGTGCCCTGAGACAGGAGGGGTGGGTGCCCATCACTCCCAGCAGTGCCCAGAGACAGGAGGGGTGTGTGCAGAGTCCTCCCAGCAGTGCCCTGAGACAGGAGGGGTGGGTGCAGAGTCCTCCCAGCAGTGCCCTGAGACAGGAGGGGTGGGTGCAGAGTCCTCCCAGCAGTGCCCTGAGACAGGAGGGGTGGGTGCAGAGTCCTCCCAGCAGTGCCCTGAGACTGGAGGGGTGTAACACATGTGTGTGAGGCCAGAATTATCCACATGCATACTGGCTACAAGGGAACATGTCCCCATGAACTCATGTCAACAGACTCCACACACAAGTACAGTGATCACCAAGGATGCCAGGATTGTCGCAGGTGGAGACATGGCCCTGCATGCATGGCCAAAGTAGAAGGGCTCCGTCACACACACAGCTCATGTAGACACAGCTCTGCGCTAAACATTGGGAACACCCTGCAGGGAAGAAAGCTGGGTACACAGAGGAAGGAATACACCCTTGGACAAGTGCACCATGCAGTAACTGCCTACATGAACAAAGAAAGTTAGCCAACACCTTGTGATGGCACACAGATCACAGGGTCCCACCAATGAGCAGTACACTACTACATATCCCACACACCCAAACCCTTACACACCACCCAAAACCATGTAGCAGCCCCACCAACACCAATACCAGCATAGCAGTAGTGTGATAATGAAAACAAAATTAAGCTTTATTCAGCAGGAGCACAATGTCCGTGGATCGCAGGCAGTTCAATCTTCACAAAGCCCATAGGGCAGTCAATGATTCTCAGCTGGATGGGGGACACAGTGGGATGCGTGTCCCCTACCTTGCCTGCACAGTCAAATGGCATCGTCTTCCACACTGGTGAGGGCATCAGGGGGGGGGGGAGCAACAGGCACCGCAGGGACATCAGGGCAAAGGGGCGGCGTTGTGGGTGCAGGGATGGAGGAGTCCACCACAGGGGGTGGGTCAGTGCCAAAGGCGGAGGCCAGGATGGCACTACACACCTTTGCAAGGTCATCCAGGGAGTCCCCTGCACCCGAAGGGACCTCAGGCCCCAAGGAGGGGGGGGGTCAGAGGGATGGGTCGCAGCGCCACCGGGGGAGGGTGGAGACAGGGGGGGAGACTCAACCACCCTGACCGGGGACCTCCGTGACCGCTTGCGTGGTGGTGTAACTGTGGGGCTCAGGGACAGAGCGGCCATGAAGGAGTCCTTGGGGGAGATGTGGCCAGGAGAGCTGAGGGGAGGGGATTTGGAGGGAGTGGACTGGGTGGAATGCGGACTCCCACTATGGCTGCGTGTCACACGTTTGCCCCCCGACCCAGTGGGTGTGCCTACCTCACCCTGTGTGTGCGTGTCAGGAGGAGTGCGGTGGACCTTCCCTGCTGGTGTGGTGCCCGTGTCCGTTGATGTGGGTGCATGCCGACGTCTGGGTGTACGTGTGACAGGCATGGGAGTGGGAAGTGTGGATGGGGCAGGGGTAGGTGGGGGGAGGTCGCGCTGCAGGAGACCCACTGCTGCAGTCAGTGTGGAGTCGATGGACCTCAGCAAGTTGCGTTGGTCAGCCTGCGATGAATGAATGCCCTCCAAGAAAGCCTCGATGTTGGTGAGGGTTTTGCCGTGGGCATGGAGGACATTAAGGATCGCAGCCTGACCAACCTGCAGTTGCCGCTGGATGTCCACAGACTCTGCATTGGCGGCAGCAGTGGAGACAGGGGCAGGGGGCGCGGTGCCTGGCAGGAAGGAGACATGCTGTGACCGGGCACGCTGGGAAGGGACACGAGCAAGTGGGAGGCGGCTGGTGGAAACTGAGGGGGCGGTGCGAGGTGTTGTTCCGCTGTCAGCTGCTGGTGCAGCCTCCGCCCACTCGGAGACATCGTCCCCGGACCTGTCAGCTTCGTAGTCTGATGTGCCAGTCGACAGGTCCTCGGCCACACTCTCCTCCGCCTCTGTCCCACTCGATGTGCCAGACCCGATGTCACGGCTGGCACTGGTGCTCGGTCCCTCCGCCTGGTCTGTGTCCATGTCTCCCTCTGTGTCCCCCGACGATGCTGTGGGCAGGGTGGAGAGACAGAAATTATTCAGACACCTGTACACATCTGTCACATGAGTCCAATCTACATAGGTAACATTGCATGGCCTGAAAAGGAAGATCCCTAACATCTACTGAACAGGGTACCGATGTAGGGCATGCAACACATAGTTGGTTGAGCCACCATGCCACTGAAATACCATGGAGAGCATGAGACAATAGCTAAACACAGGAAAAGGAGTCTGACATAGCACCCAGGTCCTGGGGACAATCCAGCACTGCATCTGCACCACACAGCGTTTGCGAAAATACCGATGACCAGGGACCATATCCATGAACTTGAGACACATGCTGCATAGGTAATGCTGAAAACATGCACAACATGACTCGGTCACTGCACATTGCGTGTGTGTCCAGGCACATCACACACTGCCCAGACCCAGCAAGTGGTAATCAGGATTTAACACATAGGCATTGCCCGCCCCAACAAGACCCTACACGAGGCAAATTGTGGAGACACAGGTGGCACCAACATCTCATGGTCTGGGTGATACACACAGGGGCAGGCAAAAAGCAAGATTGGACGCCAAACAGCCAAGGTGCGCCTGTACAAATAATGAGGTACCAGTGCCCATCCTCAGATGAGTATAACAAGACACACAGGCACTGGCAACTGTGAGTATGAAGAAGGACAATCAGGTCAGGCTGCACAGTGGACACCTGTACAAATTAGCACGTCTATATACATGGTGACAGGGGACAATGGCACAGAGCACAACTTACGCTGTAGACACTGACAGTGGCCACGTTCATGATGACACATACACCACTGAGGAAAAGGTGCCCCAGGGGACAGTAGTGGGCACGCAACTACATGCTACTGAATGGTAATGACAGCAACACACGTCACCATCCCTGCACTATGTGTATCGCACAGTCATGCACATCATGTCACAGGCCACTACATAGGACATGCGCGCTGTAAGGCATGACACATGAGAGACCTACTCCCATGTCTGGAGTCAGCATCAGTGCCAACTGACATGGAACCCACATGCAGTGAACTTGACAGTGCACAGGCAAGGTCCCACAACCTGTTACACACCACCCCCACACATGATGCTACAGACATTGTTCCCGTGGACAAAGCGCCAGCCTACATTACCCTGGGAAGGAGTGACTACACACAGACCAGGGAACACATTGCAAGGAGGGGAAGGGTGGCAGGGGCACAGCGCTATACTGGGGCAAACAGGATCTGCACAGCACCTTTAAACCCTGCCAGTGGATTCATGCTACTGTGCCCTTACAAATGCCGGTGACACACAACAAACACACATGTACCTACCCCCTTCCGGCTGCTGCATCGCCTGTAAGCGCCTCTCCAGGTCTGGAAAGACCACCGGCAGCACACGCCTGTGGAGGTGGCTCAGACGGCGGCGGCCGCGGTTCTTGTGGCTCTCAGGTGAGTCCCCCAGCAGGAGCCGTGCAATCCTCCGCGTCCAGCACCGGATATCCTGCCAGCGTTTCCTCACCTGGGCCAGGCGCCGCCTCCGACCATCCACACCCCTCACGGCACTGACGGCGGTCAGCCAGATCTGCTCCTTGGCAGTGGCGCCTACCTGTGAGGAGGAACAAGTGACACCACATCAATACACCAGCCACATGTCACAGAGAGACATATGGGTACAAATTAGCTGGTAACAACAAGGCATGTCATGCAGCCAACGCATTGCACCTTTGTCATAGGGACATCATCCCCTGGTGAGGGAAAAAGCAGTACGTGCCACAGTGGGTACACAGGTGGAATGATGGCAATGTCACAATCAATGATCTAGGCTCACACTGTGCATCACACCCACCCCTCCTGGCTCAGGGCACTGCTGTGAGGACTCCACACCAACCCCTCCTGTCTCAGGGCACTGCTGGGAGGACTCTGCACCCACCCCTCCTGTCTCAGGGCACTGCTGGGAGGACTCTGCACACACCCCTCCTGTCTCTGGGCACTGCTGGGAGGACTCTGCACACACCCCTCCTGTCTCAGGGCACTGCTGGGAGGACTCTGCACCCACCCCTCCTGTCTCAGGGCACTGCTGTGAGGACTCCACACCCACCCCTCCTGTCTCAGGGCACTGCTGGGAGGACTCTGCACACACCCCTCCTGTCTCTGGGCACTGCTGGGAGGACTCTGCACACACCCCTCCTGTCTCTGGGCACTGCTGGGAGGACTCTGCACACACCCCTCCTGTCTCAGGGCACTGCTGGGAGGACTCTGCACCCACCCCTCCTGTCTCAGGGCACTGCTGGGAGGACTCTGCACACACCCCTCCTGTGTCAGGGCACTGCTGTGAGGACTCCACACCCACCCCTCCTGTCTCAGGGCACTGCTGGGAGGACTCTGCACCCACCCCTCCTGTCTCAGGGCACTGCTGGGAGGACTCTGCACACACCCCTCCTGTCTCTGGGCACTGCTGGGAGGACTCTGCACACACCCCTCCTGTCTCAGGGCACTGCTGGGAGGACTCTGCACCCACCCCTCCTGTCTCAGGGCACTGCTGGGAGGACTCTGCACACACCCCTCCTGTCTCAGGGCACTGCTGTGAGTGATAGGCCCCCACCCCTCCTGTCTCAGGGCACTGCTGGGAGACATCAGGCACCCCCCCCCCGGGACCCCCCCGACAGTACATGGCATGTGTGTTACACCTGGACGCAATGGCAGAAGTCACAGTCACCACATAGGGACAGTCTGTGGCAGTGGCCTATGCACTCACCTGATAACCTGGTCGCCCATACAGCATGGAGTACTGTGGGAGGATCACATCCAGCAGAGCCATGTTCTCCTCCAGGGTGAATGGCTGTGTCCTCTCCACAGCCCTTGACATGGTTCCAGGGAATCAGTAGCAGCAGCTGGGTCGACGAATGCAAAGATGTGCAGGCAAGTGCTCCCTCATGGGACCTGGCTGCCTTATATGTGCCCTTCTGCCCAGTCTCATGCACAGGAGTACAGAGAGATTGGTCACTCACATTTGCATCCTATGTTTCCACCAATCCCTTCAAACCTAGCAGTCTGTGGGTTCTCTATCGGTTTCATTCTCCTGCATGATGTCAGCCCCACAAACACATTGCAACAAAGTAGACAAATCCCAACTGACTTCTGCTGTGCACCTTCCAGAACAATTTCCAATTTTGAACTTGGTCTCCATGACAACCAGCATGCATGTAGGCCTTAATACTTGTCCCCCATGTAATTTTGAGCATCACACACAGGTACGGTGCGTGTGGGGGCCCTAGGGCACCCCAAATGCATGGCAACGGCCCGTACATGCATGCCTACGCTCTCCATCACTTTTGGTCTGCACGCGTATGCGTACTCGTAGTGGTACGGACCGAACACTCGCATCTACGCTCACTATCACTACGGGTACGCATACGCGTGCAGACCCATAGTGATAGTGAGCGTAGATGCGAGTGTACGGTCCGTACCACTACGGGTACGCATACGCGTGCAGACCCATAGTGATAGTGAGCGTAGATGCGAGTGTACGGTCCGTACCACTACGGGTACGCATACGCGTGCAGACCCATAGTGATAGTGAGCGTAGATGCGAGTGTACGGTCCGTACCACTACGGGTACGCATACGCGTGCAGACCCATAGTGATAGTGAGCGTAGATGCGAGTGTACGGTCCGTACCACTACGGGTACGCATACGCGTGCAGACCCATAGTGGTACGTACCGTACACTCGCATCTACGCTCACTATCACTATGGGTCTGCACGCGTATGCGTACCCGTAGTGGTACGGACCGTACACTCGCATCTACGCTCGCCATCACGATGGGTACACATACGGCAGCACTCCCACAGTGATTTGGGAACATGCACAGGCCCTCTCAGCAGCAGTACGGCGGATTTTAGACATCACTGTGGTGATAGGCGACACACATGTCGGAATAGGGCGGACATACTTGTCCATGGATGGACATACTTGTCCAGGAATGGACACCAAGGCATCGTCTGTGCATTACCACATGTGTGGGGCACAGGTGTCACAGGCTGTGATGTGGAACATGCCTCCTGAGTGGAGAAGGCACCAGATGTATGATGAGATGTGTACATGTGTACTGTGTGAGGGTGCGATGTGTGCCAGGCATGCCCTTGACTCCTTTGACATGTGTGCATGTGGGACTGTGCACTTGGGGTGAGCGTCACTGGCATGGCACGGACACCCACACACGGAAGTGTCCCATGATGCCCGGTACAGGGGTCATGACACATGACTCATCACTACCCACAGTGCACAATGTGACTATGCCATATATGTGTCCGGGATTTACATCGGGTTGATGTTGTAGCACCCTCAAAAGCTGCAGCCGTTGCAGCAACCAACATGTGGCTGTGTGTAGATTGTCATTGCACACTGTTCCCAACACCATGCCACATGTGTTACCGGATGTGAGGTGCACATGTATGCAAGGGACACGGAGTAGCGTGACAAGGCCATGTCAGCAAACTCACAAGGAATGTGTGGGGAGTCATGACATGTGCACCTTCATGGCAAGGTGTGTGGGCTGGACTAGTGTAATGTCATGTGACCTGTGGCTCAAGTGTTCCGCTGCCAGTCTCTGCAATCAGCATCACACTTCTGCTGATGTGTGGGTGTATGTCACTCCTGTCTTGCGTCGGGCAGTGCACTTGCACTGGGACACAGCTATTCCCATGGCGTGGCATGGGGAGGTTCTCAATCACCGTGTGTAGCTGGGTCTTGGAAGGAGTGTCACCTTGCATCCATACGTGTCCTGGGCATGTAGCACATGCCTGACTCCCTATGTGGCATGTGTGTATTGGCAGATTTACATGTGCTCAGTAGACATGAGTTGTTCTCGTAGTGCACTCACTCTTCCTTGTCACTTCCAAATTACTGCAGAGCGCCTCCTGTTGCCCGAAGAATTCCAGACTTGGCCACCATGCAGGAGAATGACAGGATCCGGCTCTACCGCTTCACCCAACCGTTGATTCTGGAGCTGACGGCGAGACTGGCACCACACCTGCAACCGCAGCACAGGTATCCTACGGCACTGACACCCCAGCTGAAGGTAATGGCTGCCCTACATTTCCTTGCCACGGGTACCTTCCAATATACCATAGCTCATGTTGGTGGCATGTCCCAGAGCATGATCAGCGGTGTGCTGCATGATTTCTTGGAGGCCATGTTGATTCACCTGGATGACTTCATCAAGTTCCCGACCCCTGAACAGATGACTGAGGTCAAGCGTGGTTTCTATGCCCTGGGAGGGATGCCCCATGTCATTGGGTCCATAGATGGGACACATGTAGGTTTGGTACCAACACACGCACGGGAGGTGGCGTACCGCAATCGGAAGCACTACCACTCCATCAATGCCCTTGTGGTGTGTCTGTCCAACATGGTGATTTCACATGTCTGTGCTCGTTTTCCAGGATCAGCACACGATGCCTACATCATGAGGCGTAGCGGGATGCCTGATATGATGATGCAGCTGCGCAACGAACGTGCATGTGTTGTTGGTGGGTACAGTCTGTCTGTCCTGTATTCTGTTTGGCCGAGCAGCACTACCGCTTCGCCAGTTCTAACGATATCCATGTGCTTTCCATTTAGGGGACGCTGGCTATCCCAACATGCCTTGGCTGCTGACACCTCTCCGCAACCCCATCACGCCGGCCCAGCTCCGCTACAACACCGCCCATGGCCGGACAAGGCGAGTGATAGAGAGGACGTTTGGCATGCTGAAGAGCCGATTCCGGTGCCTCCACAAGACCGGCGGCGCACTCCCATATGCCCCGGCGAAGGTCTGCAAGATCTTCATGGTCTGCTGCATGCTGCACAACATGGCAGTTGAAAGAGCTGTGCCCCTCATCCTGGATCAAGATGACGAGGACCATCCACCCGTGGAGGACGAAGGGCTTGGCAATGGGGCTAGTGATGTGGAGGATGTGGAGCCGCAAGAGGACATCCGGACTCGGCTCATACGCGACTTCTTTGCTTAGTGGTGAGTACCAGGGTCTGAGTGTGCACGCATTGGTCCCCGTGTGGCATGCGTTGTGATGTGTGTCTCCACCTGCATGTATGGCACGTGGGTCAGAGGTGTGTGTGGGTGTGTCACTGGAGTGATGGTGGCAGTGATGGTAGTATTTCCCCAGGCATAATTGTGACCTAGCATGTTGTCATACATACATGTGTCGAGTAAATGCACATGCAAGTGGCTGTGCTTCTTGTGGCTGACTTCTTGTGTGTCTCTCTTCCCCAGGTACCTGCGCATGCCGTTTGCTGGTTGCATTGTTGTGGCACTGCTATTCCTCATGGACATGGCATCGTGGGCTGACTCAGCGTTACAGGCACGGACACGTTTGGAAGTCTCCATGGGGTAAGGGATGCATCTGGGGTGTATTGGGTGTGGCAGTTGTTCACGATGTGTGCACACTGCCCCGGTCGGGGTTTGGGTCCTCTGCAGACATGTGGCATCCCCATGGGACACGACATGCAGCTGGGTACACCTGAATAGATGGGCTGCCTGGTTGTCAGTCATCAGTGATGGGATGGTGGATTGTGATGAAGGCATCAATGTGTGTGACACTGCCCTCGGACACATACGGTTAACATTGTCTTGACATGGCGTGGGACTTCCACATCAGCGGATATATGGTGTATGGCAGTCTCTCCGTGAGCAGCTGTGGGTATTTAGCTGTTATCCGACACTTGTGTGCCAGTTCCATGGCTATCACGCATTTGTGCTGCAGAAGGGGGGTGCCAGTGTTGGAGCCACATGTTACTCCACATGATGTGTTCATGTGTACTTCAAGTTGCCTCTGCAATCCCAAACACATGACTATTAAAGGTGTCCGTATGCCTCCAAGGTGCCTCTTCTCAGTCAATGCTGGTGTGTTGGCACGGTGCATCCTGCATGTCTGGCATGGTATTCCCTGATTGTGGCTATGTGTCAATGTGTCGAGTGGCAAGATGCAAGCTGTGTGTGTGTGCTGAGACTGTGTAATGGGCATGATGTCCATGACTGTGTGGGTATTGTGACATGTGCCATCCCCATGCATCCAACGTTGTCCATGACCCCATTCTCTGCATCCACCGGACTCAAGCTTGCAGGACATGGTTCTGCCACCTGTCTACACGTACCTGGGTGCCCCCCAGGACACGGGCCAGGATCCCTGACCTCTGCGCATGACTGTTGCTGTACTCAATGTGTCTGTCAGCACGGTTGTTCGGCCACCCCCTCAGCTGGTTCTGACCATCACGGGTGTGTATGGTGCTCCATGTCTGTCTTGCCTAGAAAACTGTGACCCATGTGTCCTGTCCCAGACTCAGGCCCCAGGGTGTGGATGGTTGAAGTGAACAGATGACTCAGGCATGTTTAGACTGTACAAGACACATGTTAGGTAATAATGCTACCAGCAGGCATCTACTCTTAATAGTGTGATTTATTATTGGGGGGGGGGGGGCCAAGTGAGGGCCTTTCCGGGATTAGGGAATCCAAAGTTCAGTAGGGGAGTTGGTGTCCTTGCCATTGGAAATCCTCAGAGTCCATGCCACAGTCTTTGTCAACATTGGTCAGCCAGTGACCAGCAGGGCCATGTGGCAGAGAATGTCTCTTGATGCTGTGATGCTGTTGCTCCAGTGGGCCAGGTGCCAGGCCAGGTGTCCTGGGAGATGGTGATGTAGCAGCCACCCTCACGGTCCTTTCCGTGGACGACCCGGCTTCCTGCGGGGAACCTCAGCAGCAGGCCGTGACGACGTCTGGGATGCTCCGTCGGATGTTTCCTCCTCCTCCTCATGATCCCTCCCTGTGGGTGGTGATGTTCTCCGCCTTCTGGCACAGGGAGGGTCGGCCATGGTGTCGGCCATCCGACGGAGTTCAGCGTGAATCCCCTGGGATGCCGTCACTTGCTGAGCCTGTCTGTCCTCCATCCTCCGTTGGTGTAGCTGTAGACAGGCTATTAGCTCCGCATGTTGCTGGGCCTGCTGGACCTTGATCCCCTCGAGGACGGACACAACCTGGGCCATGCCCGTGGTGTCCTGCCGGTATGAGTCCAGGATGTTACGGACATGGGAAAATACCGGATCCCCAGCCAACTGGTCAGGCTCGCGCCTCCGCCGTTCTCCACTCCCACCACCCCTGCCCACTTGCGTCTGGCCTGCACTTGTGGGCACATGGGGTCTCCGGGACCCCTGAGGGGTGGCATTGGCGTTGTCGCCTGCCTCCTCCTGGGTGCCCGGGACACCGTGTCCCTCCTGGCGAGCCTGGCTGCATTGTGGTGTTGGGGCAGGGATCCTGGGTGTCTCCTGGGATGTGGCAGGAGTGGGGGTGGTGGTTGGCACGGTTGTACCTGACGCAGATGCTGCAGGTGGTTGGACACCAGAGGGGCCAGGTCGGTCGGGGTCGTCCGCAGAGTGGTGAGAGTGGTCGCTGCCGGTGGGATCGGTCTCCTGCAGATCCGGGTCCTGTGAGTGTTCCCCCCCAGTGTTGGGGGGTGCAGCACGACGTTGACCTGTGTGTGAGAGAGACAATGTTAATTTGGATCCATGCAACATCCATGTTTCATCCGTTACAAAGTTGGCACATTTCCTCTTGGAATTAGGATCTGTCTTGCATTCCACTCACAGTGCACTTGTGCATGTGTGTGTCCCTTGGGCACCAATTTGGCCCCTTTAACTATGTGTGGCACAGTCTTACTTGCTGCGTCAAGTGTGACTGCAGTCAGCAGTGGAGTGTGCATGTGTGCCGAGCTATGCGTTTGCGCCTTCCTTGTAGCACTGTACATGTGCACATGGAGTGGATCCACACACTCATATGATGCAGGTGGCTGTCCTTGTGCTCGTGTACAGGTTGTAACATGGCCCTGCGTTTTGCCATGATGAAGAGGGGGGGTTCTGGCACTGGCCACCCTTGTCTACATGCACGCAGTCCACCTGCTGACGAGCAGACATTCCCACACACCAAAGGACTGATTTGCTCTCCCTGTGTCTCCCTCCTTCTCTGTCCCCCTCTCCCTCCCTCTGTGTCCCCCTCTCCCTCCCTCCGTGTGTCAGCCTCCTCCCTCTGTCCGTCTCCCTCCCTCTCAGTCCCCCTCTCCCTCCCTCTCTGTCCCCCTCTCCCTCCCTCTCTGTCCCCCTCTCCCTCCCTCTGTGTCCCCCTCTCCCTCCCTCTCTGTCCCCCTCTCCCTCCCTCCGTGTGTCAGCCTCCTCCCTCTGTCCGTCTCCCTCCCTCTCAGTCCCCCTCTCCCTCCCTCTCTGTCCCCCTCTCCCTCCCTCTCTGTCCCCCTCTCCCTCCCTCTGTGTCCCCCTCTCCCTCCCTCTGTGTCCCCCTCTCCCTCCCTCCGTGTGTCAGCCTCCTCCCTCTGTCCGTCTCCCTCCCTCTCAGTCCCCCTCTCCCTCCCTCTCTGTCCCCCTCTCCCACCCTCTGTGTCCCCCTCTCCCACCCTCTGTGTCCCCCTCTCCCTCCCTCCGTGTGTCAGCCTCCTCCCTCTGTCCGTCTCCCTCCCTCTCAGTCCCCCTCTCCCTCCCTCTCTGTCCCCCTCTCCCTCCCTCTCTGTCCCCCTCTCCCTCCCTCTGTGTCCCCCTCTCCCTCCCTCTCAGTCCCCCTCTCCCTCCCTCTGTGTCCCCCTCTCCCTCCCTCCGTGTGTCACCCTCTGTCACCTTGGCCCAGCTTCCTGGGCACACACTGTTAGCAGATCTTTGAGTGGCCCTTGGCCTGTTGATGTGAGTTTGTTTCTGATCTCCAGGCACCCATTTTGTCTGCTGTGTGTCTGTGCGCTGCTGCTGTGGTGGTGTGTGCTGCCACTCTTTCACACTGTTGGCTGTTCATTAGCTGCTGGCATGTGCAAAACAGTGCCTTCACCCCCATGTGTTGATGCAAGGCGTCCGCCATTTGCTGGCAAGTCATTCCTGTGTTGGGACACAGTGTTTGTCTGGCTGTGACCTAGGCCATATGGGCAGAGGGCATTGTTGTCTGCTTTGGAGTCGCACTATGTGATTCTTGGTGCCCAGCCTCCCGCCATCCGGGTTACCGTGTCATGTGTTGTTGTCTTCTGTGGCCTGTGACTTGACATTGTCCAGCTGGGTGCATGGGGCATGGTGGCAGCAGTGGCATGTGCCTGCTCATGGAGTGTGGTTGAGTAATGCGATGGCTTGTGGTGGTTGCGTGCCTGTTATTAATTTTGGTTGTGGTTGCAGTTCCCCCCATGTGAGGTGCGTTGTTTGTGTACTCACCCGGGTCTCGGAGTCCTTCTACTCCTTCAACTGCCTCCACCGGCAGTATGGCCATCACCCTCTCCTCCCAGGGATGGTACTGTACGGCTCTGCGGGAGGGCCCTCCTCCGGTGGCGTTGGCCTGGTCGTGTTCCTCCTGCCTCTTGGCTCTGACCCTCCTCCGCAGATCGTACCACCTGTTCTGGCAATCCTGCTTGGTCCTCCTGGTGTCCGCAACAGCATTCACAGCATCGACGATGGTCTGCCACATGGCTGTTTTGGCTGCCTGGCTGGTGCTTCTGACCAATGTTCCAAAGATCTGTGGCTCGACTCTGAGGATTTGATCAACAAGGACCTCCAACTCTCGGTGACTGAACTTTGGATTCTTGGTAGTGGGCATGGTGAGGGGTGTGGGTGGGGATGGTGTGGGTGTGGGGGGGGGTGTGGATGTTGGGGGGGGGTGGATGGTTGTGTGTGTGTGTGAATGTGATGAGAGGGTGTTTGTGAGGGTGGTCGTTTGAAGGTGTGCAAGTGTAAGGTGTGGTGTAGCTTGTAGTCTGGTTCTGTGGTGTCTGGCAGCAGTGAGTCTGTTGGAAAGGCTCATGGTTTGTGTGTGTGGGCCCTTTTTATTGGTCCATGGGTGGGTGTGGCAGTTTTTGAATTTTGGGTGGGTGTGTTATAAGGAGTGGTGGTGTATTGGGCCTCTGTTTGTTTTTGGCAGTTGCAGGTCAGTGATTGTGTTATTTAAGTGGTTGTTGGCCATGTTTAGTGGCTGTGTGCCTTTCGACTGGTGTATTCTTGTGTTGTTTTATTTTGTCCTGGTTGTGTACGTGCGTTTTGAGCGTGTGTACGGTGTGTACATGGGCCATTTGGTTGTACGATTTTGTCCTTGTGTGTGGCTTTGTAAGACTCGTACATGCGGTTGTGATGTTGGGGCATGGGGTGCGCTCTGTACTTAGGAGGTTGTGTTGGGGGTGCGCCAGGAACGTACTGGGGTGGGGGTACGACTGGAACGTACTTGGGTGTAGGTACACGGGGGTACGACACGTACAGGGGTGGGGGGTGTACATTGACGGTGGTACGACACGTACTGGGGTGGGGGTACGACTGGAACGTACTGGGGTGTAGGTACACGGGGGTACGACACGTACAGGGGTGGGGGGTGTACATTGACGGTGGTACGACACGTACTGGGGTGGGGGTACGACTGGAACGTACTTGGGTGTAGGTACACGGGGGGTACGACACGTACAGGGGTGGGGGGTGTACATTGACGGTGGTACGACACGTACAGGGGTGGGGGGTGTACATTGACGGTGGTACGACACGTACTGGGGTGGGGGTACGACTGGAACGTACTTGGGTGTAGGTACACGGGGGTACGACACGTACAGGGGTGGGGGGTGTACATTGACGGTGGTACGACACGTACTGGGGTGGGGGTACGACTGGAACGTACTGGGGTGTAGGTACACGGGGGTACGACACGTACAGGGGTGGGGGGTGTACATTGACGGTGGTACGACACGTACTGGGGTGGGGGTACGACTGGAACGTACTTGGGTGTAGGTACACGGGGGGTACGACACGTACAGGGGTGGGGGGTGTACATTGACGGTGGTACGACACGTACAGGGGTGGGGGGTGTACATTGACGGTGGTACGACACGTACTGGGGTGGGGGTACGACTGGAACGTACTGGGGTGTCGGTACACGGGGGGTACGACACGTCCTGGGGTGGGGGTACGACTCGAACGTACTTGGGTGTAGGTACACGGGGGGTACGACACGTACTGGGGTGGGGGGGTGTACATTGACGGTGGTACGACACGTACTGGGGTGGGGGGGTGTACATTGACGGTGGTACGACACGTCCTGGGGTGGGGGTACGACTGGAACGTACTTGGGTGTAGGTACACGGGGGTTACGACACGTACAGGGGTGGGGGGTGTACATTGACGGTGGTACGACACGTACTGGGGTGGGGGTACGACTGGAACGTACTGGGGTGTAGGTACACGGGGGGTACGACACGTACAGGGGTGGGGGGTGTACATTGACGGTGGTACGACACGTACTGGGGTGGGGGTACGACTGGAACGTACTGGGGTGTAGGTACACGGGGGGTACGACACGTACAGGGGTGGGGGGTGTACATTGACGGTGGTACGACATGTCCTGGGGTGGGGGTACGACTCGAACGTACTGGGGTGTAGGTTCACGGTGGTACGACACGTCCAGGGGTGGGGGTACGACTGGAACGTACTGGGGTGTAGGTTCACGGTGGTACGACACGTCCAGGGGTGGGGGTACGACTGGAACGTACTTGGGTGTAGGTACACGGGGGGGTACGACACGTCCTGGGGTGGGGGTACGACTCGAACGTACTGGGGTGTAGGTTCACGGTGGTACGACACGTCCAGGGGTGGGGGTACGACTGGAACGTACTGGGGTGTAGGTTCACGGTGGTACGACACGTCCAGGGGTGGGGGTACGACTGGAACGTACTTGGGTGTAGGTACACGGGGGGTACGACACGTCCTGGGGTGGGGGTACGACTCGAACGTACTTGGGTGTAGGTACACGGGGGGTACGACACGTACTGGGGTGGGGGGGTGTACATTGACGGTGGTACGACACGTACTGGGGTGGGGGGGTGTACATTGACGGTGGTACGACACGTACTGGGGTGGGGGTACGACTGGAACGTACTGGGGTGTAGGTACACGGGGGTACGACACGTCCAGGGGTGGGGGTACGACTGGAACGTACTGGGGTGGGGGTACACGGGGGTACGACACGTACAGGGGTGGGGGGGTGTACATTGACGGGGGTATGACACGTACTGGGGTGGGGGTTCGACTGGAACGTACTGGGGTGTACCTAGACGGGTGGGGGTATACATACACGGGGGGTACGTGTCGGACGTACGGGGGCTGGGGGGAGTGTTGGGCGCGTATGCGGGCACATGTCTCCATGGTTGCTATGGGTGTTCGGTGCGGACGGTGTTTTTTCCATACGGTTGTACGCTCGGACGCACGGGATGGATCGTGATTCCTCGGTCGGACTTGGCTTTTCACGTTTGTAAGGTAAATCGTCCGAGGACGTGTCGGACACATTTTCCGACCCGAGGACGTGTGGGGAATGATTCCCAGTGCGGTTCGTATGGACTTTTTACCATGCGAATCGTGATTGCCAGTTCGTACGGCACTTGTACGATTCGTACGGTAAAAAGACCCGATACGAGTCGCACGGGGGAATTTTTTACCGGATTGTGATCGGCACCCAAGTCTTTCCTCCATATATACAATCCCAGACATTTGACTGCATAATCTCAGTTGCCACAAGATTTGTAATCAAGTAGTCTCTTACTTGCAAATATTTAAAGAAACAGTATGTTGGTAAATTATACGTTGAACACAAGTTTTCAAATGATTTGATTCCTTTCTCGTTATAGATTTCGCCCAAACATGTGATTCCATACTTAGCCCAGGATTTGCCAGCCTGATCCTGGAAGATCTCAGGAAGCAAGGGATTCCCCCACAATGGAAATTTATTATGAAATGTTGATAATTTACACTTAGAAGACATATCTCTCCAAATATAAACCACATCCCTCACAGTCTTAAACTTAACTCTCTTGAAGTAGTTTGGATCATTTATTCCATACAAAAACATATCCCTCTGACTGCCTAAAGTAAGCTTGAATAATTAATCTGTCTGTTCCAAACCCAACAAGCAACGAAAACGGCCAGTAAATGAGGCCCAAAAGTACATTTTGAAGTCCGGGAAGCCTAGTCCACCTTGTTCATATGAAGATTTAAGTAACTCTATTGCCCTCCTAGGTTTTTTATAGCCCCATATAAAACTACTACAAATACCCTCAAGTTTTTAAAAAAATATGTTAGGAATTTTCAAAGGAATTGAACAAAACAAATATAAAAATTTAGGAAGTATTTTCATTTTAATTAAATTACGTCTGCCAAGCAATCCCAAGGGAAGCCTATGCCAGATTTTGAGCAACTTAGTAGTCGCCTGTAAGAGTGGTAAATAATTAATATCTATGATCCAGTTAACTTTAGCTGTTATCTTTACCCCCAGATAAGTCACGGTTGTATATGCCCCAGAAATAGATTTTTGAATCCCGGCTGTAGTAAGCACTTGAGTTTTATTATCATTCAGTTTGTACCCTGAGACATTGCCATATTTCTCAGCTGCATCCTTAATCCTCATCACGGCCTCGCTTGGGTTAGTTGCATAACCGCTATATCGTCAGCGTATGCCGTGAGTTTAAGTTTAAAAATACCAGATTCCAACGGATTAATGTATACGCTTTTTCAACGTCTAATAAGATCATACCGAAATCTATTTTCCTTTGCTCTGCATAGTCAAAAGCACTAATAGCCATATTCACGTGAGCAGTAGTGTCCCTCCCTAGTATAAATCCGTGTTGTCTTTCGGAAACTAAATCCATAAGCGGAGCTAAGCGGGTTGCCAAGATCTTTGAGAATATCTTGGCATCCGCGTTGATAAGAGAAATTGGCCGGTATGATCCACATTCAGTTGGTGATTTGCCCTTTTTTAGAAAAAACACAATCTGTGTCCTGTTCCACGATGCCGGCACCTCCCCACTAACAGCCACAGATTGTATTACTCTAGTGAGTGGTAAGAGCAAAATCTTTTTGAAGGATTTGTAAAACTCTAGTGGTAATAAATCGATACCAGTAGCTTTCCCAGTAGGTAATGTTGATAATGCCGACTCGACCTCTTCTATCAAGACCGTCTCGTCCAGAGTAGCAATTTTCTCTCTTTCTGCAGCTTGAAAGCCACTATTGTTAATGTAACATAATACCTCATCTTGATTAGGGGCCCACGTCAAAGAATAAAGCTGTTGATAAAACAACAAAAATTGTTCTAAAATATCTGAGGATTCAGTATATGTTATCCCATTTGCTCCTTTAATAGAATTGATCTTAGTTTTCGCTTTTGTCTCTGCCGTCTGATAAGCCAATACATGTCCTATGTGCTCCCCATATTCGTATTTTTCCAAACGGTACTTACAGTAATTAGCGGCCATTTTGTCTCTTAAAAACTTTTTCACTGAGATTCTTGCATCAATTAGTGAAGAAAACGTGCTATCCTGGACCATTAAATCCTTTTTCTTAACTGCCTCCACATGTTGTCTCTCAATATTACGCAAATTATTTACCAAGGTCTCCATTTCAATTTTTCGTTTTTTATTCTGTAAAAAAATGTATTTTTGTGTAATGCCGCGAACATACGCTTTCATAGTATCCCATACAATTGCTGGGGATGCAGACCCAGTATTTGTTTTAAAAAATTCCTCCAATTGCTGAGTAGTATTCACCAAATATTCATTATCCGTCAGCAAGTATCTAGGAAAGGAAAATGGCCTAAGTTCCTTTTCTTTAATTTTAACCCGAAAAGAAAAGATAATAGGGTTGTGATCAGAAGTCACCCGGGGACATATTTCCATTTTTGAAATTATAAGTAAACTATCAGACACAAGGGCCATATCAATCCTAGAGTATGATTTGTGAGGAGCCGAATAATAAGTATATCCCGGTATTGAAGGATATATATGTCTCCAAGCATCCTTGATAGACTGAAGCCTTATCATTTGTAAAATTGCTCCACGAGTTTTACACATTCTTAGATTAAGCCTTTTCCCAGTAGAGTCTATATTATAATCTATAACGCAATTAAAGTCCCCCATGATCAGTTTTTCCCCCTCCCAATTTAGCAATTCCATATTAAGAAATTAAAAAATTCAAAAATAGCAGAATCGTCCACATTAGGACTACATATAGCGCAGACCACATATTTTTTACCCCGTATATCAAGCTGAGCTAATGCCCAATGTCCCCGTTGATCAGCCTGCTTTTTAATCACTTTGCAATTAAACCTTTTATCTTTTAAGATGGCCACCCCTTTTATAGATACATTTTGAGTAGTACAGATAATAATATCAAATCCTAAATGTGTCAATAGATTTCGGTCTTTATAAGCCAAATGTGTTTCTGTTAAAACCATCAGTTGAGGCTGATACATTCGTAGCTCTTCTCGGACTAACCGTCGTTTAGTTGTACTATTAAGGCCAGCCACATTACAAACCAGACACTTGATCCAATTCATAGTTAATTTCTATCTTTTGAATAAGCCCTCCTCCTTCTACTACCGTCAGTATCCAATGAAGTATAGTATTTGCTATTTTTAATCTATTATTTCGTTTATTAGTCAAAACAAAAAAAAATAATAAAAGCCTTCCCCTTTCTTTAAATCCAAAATGCCCTAAAGATGATGATTTTCTCCACCCCTTCAACTCCATGTTCCCACCCTTATCCTCTCCAAACACCATCAAGATCTGACACCTCACCCTGTCTCTTAGAAGAACCCTCCCCCCTATTAACAACTGTCGCTGAAAGGGCAGCCCTTCAGAGCCGCAGCATAGTTGGTCAACCCACCCCCTTTTGTTTCTAACTCCATTAACACACAATTCTTTTTCTCCCCTCCTTTCCTCCTCTCTTTCCCCCTTCCTCTCCTCCCTCTCTCTTAACCTACTCCTATCCTTAAGTCCGAAGACTTGTAGCATTTCAAGCATTGACTCGTATATTAACAACGGGAAAGAGGAAGAGGAAACAAAGAGAGGGTGAAAGCCCAAAAAGAAAATAATCCATCGACATTAACATTTTCGACAATTCTGATTTAACTTCAGAGTTCAGAAAAAGCAGAGAAGAGAAAAAAGTAAGACAGGACCTGGAGCCCCATAATATTAGCTAAACACAGTGTTCATATCTATGAGTTCATATCTATGAGTGTCATAAGATCCCCTGGGCCCCAGTCTATCCCTGTTCGGCAGCCTCTGCCTTCCACTTAGCCACTGCCAGACTTATTTCCTTTTCTTCCAGGAAAATATAAGTATGACTGCCCTTAAGAACTTTCAGGCGTGCAGGCTCTTGCCAAAAGGCTTGGGCACCAAGGGCTTTTATAGGATCTATGAATGGACGTAGTCTCCAGCGTCTGTCCATTGTAGCCTTACTTAGATCTGATCTTACAAAAAAAGTAAATGAATCTAGCGATACCGGGGTATTAGGTCGTGCTTTTGTTGCCACTGCCTGTCTCAGTAAGAAATTCCCCAAGTAGATCAGAAATGGACGAGGGTATTGCCCTCCCTTATTATTCTGAGTTGATGGTAATCTATGAACCCTTTGAAGTTGAGAGTCCCAATCCCAGTCAGAAAGGTCAGGAAAGGCCTTTTGGAATAGTTTAACCATGAACTCCCTCGGATCCGCCCCTCCGCTCCTTCTGAAATACCAAATAGCCTGAGGTTTTGTCGACGCTGGCGATTTTCCATATCCTCCAGTTTGATTTGTATGCCTGAAATCTGCTCCTCATGTTTTTTAGCAGAGACATCTGTAAGTGCTGATTGTTCTTCGGTGGCTAAAACTCTCTGCTGCAGCTCAGAGATATCTTGAGTTAAACCGCCAATTTTATCTGACATTTCCTGCAGGGACTGTCGCATTCTGCTGTTATCTTCTCTAACCTGCATATAATGTATTTGTGCCTCTTGTCTTTGCTCAGCTAAAGACTGTAATATCAAACAGAATGGCAGTGTCTGCACTTCTTGGCTACTAGTTACTCCTTCCACGAGTAGAGCCTTCGCCCGAATAGCATGGGCTTCCTCTGAGGAATGTACGTCTCTATGAGTTAGAAGTGTAGACTGCAATCCCCCTGAAGCTCCCTGCTCAGAGCTAGCTTCTGTTGTTGTAACCACAGAATGAGGTTTCATCATATTATCCTCAACAGGACTAGCACCCGAAAGTCGTAATGCCATGTTTTTCACCCCCCCCCCCCTTTTGCTTGCTCCCATTTCCGAAGAGGGCTATTATCAGAAATAACTTTTCCTAGTAAGGGTACAGTATGCGTAGGAGGTATGTTTTTTTTTTATTTGTTTTGAATTTTTCCTTTGCCTTTCTTGCCCATCGATGATTTGCCCACCATCTGAACAGATAGCTCCGTAGGTTCCTCGACATCATCAAATGAGCCTGAGTCGTTAGCTTCGCCGTCACCTTCTCCTTCTTGCAAAATACCATCTGTTATAGTATGAGCCTTTGCCTTCGCCCCTAACAAAGCCATGTCAGTATGTTGTTCACCTTGGCTTGTATTAATAGATATATTACGCGGGCTCGCCAAATTGGCCACATCCGATGATTTCTCCTCAAATCTATTGGACACATCGGCAGACTGTGCTAGTACTGAGGACTCCATCAGCTGACCCCCATCACCGCCACAACCGCTCGCGCCAAACACATTGCTATCACCGCCATTATCAGATGCGACCAAGACTGTATCCCCAGGGAGAGCACCAGCGACGTCCGTCGCAACTATGTTGCCATCAGAAATCGCTGACAATAGAGTCTCTGTAACATTGTTGTCAGAAAGGCACTTGCCTGCAAGAAGCTCCAGCACTCTCCCCGTCTGTAACAAATGTGAGAGCGGCTTAGTAGTCGTGATGCCCGGCTTCTCCTTCACGCTAGCTCCGCCAGATATACCTGCCTCTCCTCCACCAGCAACATTTCGGCCGATGCGGGTATTCCTCGGTGTTGTTTTCGGTGGCGCCATCCTTCCCCCGCTCTCAGATGCTGAAACAGCTACCGCGGAAGAAAGACCTGACCAGTAGAGCGCCGACCAACCAAACGAACACCTCGAGAGAAGCCGATAAGCTGCAGGCAACCGCCCTGGCTTTCTCCGTACAAACTTTGTCAGAAGAAGCTGCCACATTCATTCGGCTATATCGGTAGGCAAAATCTCTTTCTTTTCCTGGAAGCACTCAGAAATTCCACATTGCTCACGTTATTATTGAGGGTATAGGGAGACCATCAGACCGCTGCTCTCCGTGGCGGCTTCAATCCGCCATCTTGGTTCTTCCCGGTGCTAACTAATACTACAAAAGTTTCGCAATATCGAACAGGATCATCTTTCCAACAAAGTGGCGTGTAAGTTACTAATAGAATGCGCGCTTACATCCGGCAGTAAAAAAATAGAAGCCGGGGCGAGCTGATAGGCTCAGGAAAGTGAGTCACGTGACCCACTAGGAGCCAGCAGCGATTTGAGTTAAAACAACGCCATATTAGACTGTGCAAAATAGCGGTAATAAAAGATAAAAGATATCAGCCAAGATGGGAACAAAGAGTTCCGATGTCTTTCATTTTAGTGCGGGTAAGCAAAATAAAATCAATACAAAATACAATTTAAAATACAGCAAGACAAACTGATTCTAAAAGATCTCACAATAACGGACAATAACGGACAGGAGCGTCTGCAAGCAAAGTGGCGTGTGCGTTACAATACAGCAGTGCTAACTAATACTACAAAAGTTTTGCAATATCGAACAGGATCGTCTTTCCAACAAAGTGGCGTGTAAGTTACTAATTCCACAGGTATTACGAGTGAACAGGGAAGCCATCTTGAAATGAACTGAAAAACACTTCTCATTCTGCATAATAACCAGATGCCTCATTGAAGCATGATGTGCACTGGAATATAACTATATTATAATATTTCTCAAGTCTTAATTTCTAATACAATATTGTATTTTTTAATTGAACATACTACATACAGAATACAAAAGAAAAATGTTTATTTGAAAGACCTGAGAATTGTAATAGGATATTAAAATATTGCTTTGGTGATACTTCAAGGTGTTCCATTGCTTTTAGGTATGGTTTCCTATGTGGCATGCATAAAGCGCACACACCATGTCCAGAACGTCCAATTAGTCATTGATACTTTTAATGTATAATTTATTTTATTTGTATTCATTTCTTCATGGACAGCAGTCTTTTGTCCCATAGTTAGAGCGAGAGGCCAAGCCCTTAATGTTTTTAAGTTTGTGTTTAAAAAAGATAACTTTTAATAAATGCCACTTAATTTAGTGATGATATAATCTGAACTAAGGTGAAACGTTTCTGCATGTTAGAGAACTACGTTTTTATATAATTTAGAGACATTCTCATATTTTTACATATTGTTCGCTGCACAATTACATGCTAAATATTTTCAGGGCTCGACTCATACATGGGCTCTGAGAGCCAAGCTGGACCCTTGGTTTGGGTCACTCACCTCTAATCTGCAACAACCACTGGCAAAGTCAAAAGGTTACCTAAGCTTTCCAAAGCCGAACCCCTTTGGATTTGCAAATACTTTTATTGAAGGTTTGCATTGACATGCAGTCCTTGAAAAGGCTGCAGTACCTTAGGCCATCACTAGAGGTCTCTCAATGCACCAATTTATGAAGGATCATAGCTGTGCCAGTTTTCACAGTGCACAAGTACATAAAGTGCCATTACCACGCCTATATTCAGTAAACGTTACCAGTATGTAAAGCAACACCATAGTCAGATGGTTTTTCACAGTGACCCCCAATGTGCAGCACCACAGCCAGGCCAGTTCTTCCACCTCCCTCTCCCCCATTTGTAAACCCACCCAACCAAGGCCAGTATTCGCCCATCTGATAAAACACCACAGCTCGGCTAAGTCACATCTGTAAAGTGCCAAGCCAGTACTTTCAAAGCATGAAAAGCACAACAGACCGACAAGCATCTATACTGCCTACATGTGCAAGGTGCATTAGTGAGGCCAATACGACTCCAGTGCAGATAAAGTGCAGGGGAGCAGGTGATGGAGCTTAGATTTCACCTATAAAATGTATGCATTATTATATGACAAAAAGCTGCAGACATGAGTTCTAAAATGGCACGCAGATTGTGGCGCAAGCAAGATGAAAACATAGGGCCTGATCAGAATGCTTCCGTTTGGAGGTGCTTTCATGTGAAAACATGCTTAATTAGTTGAACAGCCATGTTTATATGTGATTAATCCATATGTAGTCTCACTATAGAATGCACATTAATTTAGAAAATGTATTTGTACTTTCAAAATGGCATCATGTATTTTTGCAAGAGTAGAAATGTGCTGAATTGTGTTTCACAGTGTAGAAAACCATGTGATTTTAGCTTGCTTTAGTACACTCAGCTTTCTGTAGTTTTTTGCCCTTGAACACTCAGAATGGAATGTGCTCCTCTTCCTACCAACTTTCAATGAAAGGACTTTGTTAAAAAATCCTGCCTCCGGTTTTAAACGTGGAGAGAAGAGCACACTTTTTTTTCATAAATCACAAGACTGAAATTTGAACAAGAAGACGCCTGATTAATGACGTATCCAGTCACCCCGTGGGGAGATGATGTGTCTTGAAGTTCTGATTGGATCAGCTATGAGGACCGAGCACGAGAACTTTTACTTGAAATATGGCTTACAAGTGGGAGGAGTGCCTCTCTTTTTCAATTTTTCTGAGGGCCAGGCCCAGTTTCTGTGCTGGACACAGAGACGGGGTGGGGCTGTCATCTGTGGGCTATTTTGCAGCGAGACAGAGACACAGACTAGCACAGCGAGGCAGAGAGAGAAAGAGCTGAAAGGATCAGAATAGATTTCGATTTTAGGTGCTAAACTGCATTCATTTCTCTTTATGGGATATTTTTGCCATTATTAATTATTGATTAACCTTGTAAGACTTATTCTTTTTCTTAGAAACTCTTTAAGAGTTTTGACTGACAATTTGCGCCACATTTACCTTCCAATATGTGATGCTTATATGCAGACTGTAATATGTTCTGTATTAATGCTATTTTTCCTATTTTTCAATTCTGTACCCTGATTGATATTTGACTAATGAATAAAGAGTCAGAGAACCTTAACTTTTGACTTAAAATAAAACCCTTTAAGATAACTCACCGCTCTCATTATTGCCTCTAATATTGTTTGCATTTAATTTTCATATTTATGTAAAGTATCCTGTTTGGTGAAACACGGTCATCAAACGGTCCATCATTTTCACCCTTTACAGCGGTAAACCATAGGTAATGAGGTTTTGAATAGGGAAATTACCAGGTAATTACCGCTGGATCAGTTTTTGGTAGCAGAGGATGGTTAGTGCCATCACCAAAAGGAGCATAGTTAGATTAATGCCTAGCGCTAGAAAATAATTGCCCAGGTTAGATAAAGTCCTGATTCCTGATTCCTGTGCTCAGAACCTGAAGACTGGCAAAGCAGTACTGGAAAGGTGATACAAGAAGGAGATTGCTGGAGTGGTGTGAGTATTAATAGGGTTGTGAAATGTTAATGTGCTTGCAGGTATGTTTTTGTGGTGTTGGAAAATAGTAAGGGTTTTGACTGTGGATGACATTTTGCTCATTTTGACTTGATGTTTTTTATTTTGTTTTATTGATCAAATTGGTAATTTCATAGGACAGATTTATTGATTATTGATTTATGATATTTCTAATGATTCCGTAGTAGGGCAGATTGTTCGCTGCTCTTGACGGAATTATTGTTGTGCCCTGTAGGTACAAGGGGTGGGCGGAATTTGCGAAATTAACTTTCACAAACTATCGCGAAAATGCTAAAAATCTCCGCAAATACGCCGGAAATATCGCGAAGACGCAGAAGTTTTTTTCCCACCTGTATGCGGTATTTTTTGCGTGATCGCGGCTCGCCAACTTACCCATGCGGTTGCTCACGGGCACGGCCATCTTGTTTTCACTTGTCCCGCCCTCTCGTGATGCTTACTTCCTTTTCCGGGTCGCGCAATGCATGTTCGCGCCCGTTCGCGGTAGATATTTCCTGTTCGCGACGGCTTTTAATTGATCACGTTGCTTTTTGCTTGCTCGGGGAGAAAATATCGCGCAAACTTGCCATCTTGTTTTTCACTCTATTGCATGGTTCTGGGGCCTGATTTTGAATCCTCCCTACATCTTTTCAATCCTTTGTTTAAAGCCACTTTTTTTTTATCTTTCTTATTTATTATTTCTCTAACTATTTTCCTGCTTCTATATTTTTGTTTTTTGTCTACTTTTTTTTGTTTTTTAGCTACTTTTTCTCTCTTTCTATTGCCTGCTATTTATTTCCTTTACTTCTTTAATTGTATTACCTTTTCTTTCCCGCCACATCCCAGAACCATATCTATGGGGGGTAGGGCTGGTCGTCGTCGCAGCCAGAGCCGCGACCGCCTTCTTTGCGGAAGGCGGCGCCCACAAGGGGTGCAGGCACGGGCCTTATTTGGGGAGGTGGAGTTGGCTGCACTCATTTTCTTTGTGCAGCGCCACCTCCCCTTAACCTTGGCAGCAGGTGGCAGGCCTGGGTCCGGGTACGGCCTCCAGGAGCGTCGGCAGCGGTGGGGGAAGGTGCGCCGGGCAGTGTTGCGCATCTCTGGGGTCCGGCGCACCCAGGCGCAGCTGACGCACCGGTGGTCTGACATCCCGGATCGTGAGCAGGACCTGCTGGACCTGCTAGGAGTGGAGGTCCCAGGGCTTGGTGAGTAACTATTTAATTATTACTACTTTGTGTCTGTTCTTCTCCTCTGTGTTATATATTGCGACTATCTTTTTTGTCTTCCAACTAGCTAGAATGTTGCTGCTTACATTCCAGGTTAATTACGTTTAAAAGTCTGTGATTTTTTTTGACACAGGTGCTCCTCTGCACTACTGCTAATCTTACTTGTTTGCAGCTTTGCGTTTGCGCTTGCTTAGCGTTATTCTTTACGAGTGTATTTTAGAGAAATTAAGTTACGTAATGCTACAGTGACTCTAGTCCACTCCTTACTTTGTCCTGTCACTAATAGATAGGGGCGGATTGATACTTAGGTTTAGGTACTTTGTATGAGCTTCTAATTTGTTAGTGGTATGCGTGATGCCCCCTCACTCAGTTACGTGACGTGCTGCTAGTACGCCAGTCTTTATTCGAACCTTTTCTAGTTTGTTCAATGAGTGGTGGTAATTGGCTTAGCAGTGGCACTAGCAGAACATCAGCATCAATCAATCAACCCAAAATTTGGTGTATACAAAAAATGTAGTCATGTGTCCTCCATTTGACCATATGCATTGTTGAGGAATAAAAGAAGTGGAAATGCATACTTAATGTACAATTGGCATGCCTGTAATAGGTGGGCTAGGTCGGGTGGTACGTCATACTTAGGCTTAGTTGTAACTTAGTATTCTGGAATCAGAATGGAAGACTGGATTACTGTTGATAAATAGTAACTTAAGTAGTCGATCCGCGAATCCCCCGATACTACTTGTTGACCAGATGAGATCGGTCAATTTAGTTATTGCAATTGTTATTTACATAAGTATGGCCGTTCTTTAAAAATATTGTATTTGTTTGACACCATCCATCAATGTTTGTCTCTTTCTTATAGCTTTCCTGTTCATCAGCACCCAGGGGCAGACAGACAGGGAGTGGGCAGTCGGCGGGACAACAGTCCGAACACCACCACCAGGAGGACACCAATGAGGGCTCCTCTGCTGGCCCCAGTAAGTCTTCTTGTTTTTAATAATATTTCTTATTCCATAACTTTTACTGCACCATATTTTTCACGAACTATTGTTTCAGTTTCCCAATGCTATTTTTACCAACAATTATCCCTCGATCTGTACGGTTTCAAAAATGTTGTTATCCCTGCCTCTGCTATGATGACTCTCAGTAATACTACTACTATCAGTCTGTCTGTACTGTAGTAGCTAAGCTTGCCCAGTTGGCCAGTGCCACTTTATGTGAAAGGTTGTAATAAAACTCAGATTCACCAGTAGCTCTAGCCATTGAGTCCAGTCCTTTGGGTCGTCCTCTTGTACGACTTCTAGTCTTATTGATCTTGAGTCTTTGCTAATCTTGAGGCTTTTACAATTCACAGCAACAAATGCCCAACCAGATTTATTGCTATTTTGATATGATAGCCTATAGGACATACTACTACTGTTGTAGGGATCTTGCACATACAGACCTTTGCACAAGAAAATAGGATGTTGGTGATGGTAGGTTGGACCTTCCTCACACACCTCAATCAGAAATTCAGAACCCACCACAATCCCCTGCTCGACTATAGTACTGTCCTGTCATAACTATTAGGTCTCCGAACCCTCCCCCCAAGATACCCAACAAGTAGACAACCCAGCCTGCATTGCCGTCCGCCACGGAAAGGCATACAGGCATTGCAGAGTATGCCTGGGGGCCCCCATGGAGGGTACCTATGCTAGGGTACCCCCCTGCCTTTCAAAGCAAAACGAGACAGGCTCCGCGCGGGGCCTGTCATGTTGTGCTTGGAAAAGCAGCACAACATGTATTTTTAGCATTGCTTTCGGCACCGCCAACCAGAATATAAAAAAAACAGGATGCGCCCGCCACTGTGCCGGGCGCATCCTCCTAATTAATTGTCCCCACGGGACCCCCACCCTTTTTAGTGTGAGGATGTCCGCCCGCCATCCGATGTCCTAAGTAAGTATGAGTTGTTGTGAACGTTTGAAGAGTAAACTAGAAGACTAGAATCCCTTTAATTGGCATAGGAGCGGGAGTATTGAGTAACCAATGGCCTCATCTATCTGATTTCAACTCCGCTTTGAAAGTTTTATGGAGAAGAGCACCTGGTGCACTGTTCAACTAAAAAGTGAAAGATGGGTGGAAGGAAGAAGGACAGGCGAGATTTAAAATTGTCATGTTCTCACTCACCTCCTCGCTTCCTGCCGAACGGAAGCGAGGCATTCTCCTATCGTAACAAGACTCCTCCCACCAAAGGCCACCTGGCAGGTTAGCCGTCTAGTTGTTGGAGGTCGACGCAGCTGACGCCACTGGCCGGCCGGCACTTCCAGTTAGTTCTGCTTTTCAAGTCCGAAGACGCCCACATCAGCGCTCCGGATACTTCCACGGAGCTTCGCAGGAATGCAGGAGCGTATGCGAAGGCTCCATCAGCAACCGGACTCTCCGTCCGGACCACGCAAGGGCGCCCAAAGATCCTTCCTACGTGACTCGTGCGAAGGCATGGGGTCACGCTTGCCTTGTCCTTCTCATCAGCGCAAGAGCGCTTGACTCTTTCTTCGCAGCTCGTGCGACGGCACGAAGTCGCGCTTACCTTTGCCCCTATCAGCAGCGCTGGAGCGCTTGACCCCTTCCTTTGCGGCTCGTGCGACGACACGAAGTCGCACTTGCTTTGTTTCTTCACCCCAGCGCAAGAGCGCTTGACCCTTTCTTCGCGGCTCGTGCGACGGCACGAAGTCGCGCTTCCTTTGTTTCTTCGCCCCAGCGCAGGAGCGCTTGACCCTTTCCTTTGCGGCTCGTGCGACGTCACGAAGTCGCACTTACTTTGGTCCTTCACCCCAGCGCAGGAGCACTTGGCACTTCCTTCGTGACTCGTGTGACGGCACGGAGTCGCGCTTACGTACCCTTCACATCAGCGCAGGAGCGCTTTACTTCAGGTGACCTTTTAGGGGTTCATGTTTTGTGTTACCTGTGTCTACCCACTGTAATTGGCGCATGTGTCTGCCCACTGTAATTGGCGCAGTTATTACACCTGTATCCTCTCTCACCATTAGGTGGTGTCGACACAAGACACAAAGAACCATAGAAGGGACCCCACCACAACATCCACCATATTGCCCTCACCCGCTTCTTGGCAGCCTCCCCCGGTTCCCTCTTTCACCTGGTCAGTGTATTTGGTCCTTCCAGGAGGAGAAGAGCGCAGGCGGGGGTTGTCTACGTCGTCCCCGTGGGATCTCTCCACAAGCAGGAGGTAAAAATTGTGGGGATCTGACAAAAATGTTATGTCCTACTGTGCTTTATAGTGCTACTCTACCATGCCACTATGTGTATAAATAACTTGTCTTACTGTTTTTCTAAGAGTATATTTTCCAATTGTCTTGTTTTTTTCTTTTTGATACACAGCTACTCCTAAACTCAATCGAAAGGCGTTGGCCGCCAAGGCATGGCGCCGGAAGCTGGAGGCAATCCAGCGTGAATACCGGTGGCTGGTGGTCTTGGCAGAGGAGGAGGAGGAGACTGCAGCAGCACTTGAAGCCTCCTCCAGTGCACCACCCTCCAGCGGTACGGCGCCACCGTCTGGCGGCTGCCCACCGCAGTGCTATCTCTGGTGCCCCCCCACTGTGGCTGCAACTGGCACGCCCTCAGACACCGCGTCGCCCGTTTAGAGGGGCAGATGCGTGTCCTCCTTCAGTCCTGCCCCACACCTTAGTCCCTGTCTTCAAGTTTTGCCCCTTTTTTAATTCTTGTTTGGGTGGGTGGGAACTGGTTTGGGCGTTGGGTTTTCGGACTACTATTTTCTCCAGGACTTTCATACGAACATTGGTTGGGGTTAGGGAGGGGGGTGGGTCAGCTTTTGTGGGTTTTTAGTTTATTTTTGTTAGGGTAAATTAAATATATTTTTCTATTTTACATACAATGTTGTTAATGTTTTGTAGGTGGGGTTACTGTTTTACATCACACTGTTTCCTTGCTGGTGCAGGGCCGCCCATAGCCTGTGTTTGATTTAAATAATTGGCTGACTGTGTAAGACACAAACAGATAGATGCGACACACCTCACTGATTGACTTGTCCTAGTAGTACTTTCAGTCTGTCCTCTAGTCTATGCATTATTTATCTGGACTGGTGTGTGAAATTGAATTCATTGAAAACATGTTCATTATTAATTCTGCCTCCCCCAAACTTCTCTCTTACCTGTGCTTGATGTTTATGTTTAACTTAGGCACAGCAATGGCTGCATGGTGAAGATGGTTTCCTTTTTCTAACATGCCATGATTGGGGTGGTGGTGGTAGTATAGTAGTAGTAGTAGACACTGGCAGGGCGGCAGCATTTGCAAAAAAAGAAAAGGAGACAGTCAATCGCCTTTGAGAGACTGTTAGAGGAGTAGTAGAATGAAGTACAGTACAGAAGTTACTGAGTAACAATAATATGCTAAAATATTTTACAACAAAACATAATGGTGGTTGGGATAGCTTACTAGACAGAGTTACAAACTATAGTTGTGTCGAGTCACTTGACTAGGCCTACAGCCTAACAGTTAGTGCTGTGTATGAGGAATGACAACAAACAAATCTAATCAATGCCGGCAATTAATGCTGAGGTATATGTTCCTTTGTTAAATAAAATAACCTCTAAAATATCCTACTCATGGGTAGGCAAGCAGAAGAAGATTAAAGCTCTGCCTTGAAATTGAAGTACTGTTGCTTTCGCCACATCCGCCCCAGCAAGTGTGTGATTAAGTATTGGTGTACATTTAATTTAGTCACACCGACAATAAGTCACACAGCCCGGGGGAAGAGGGTTAGTGTTTGTTGAATGGATGGGAAGGGGGTTTTGGAAAAGGTTTGACATTGAAAAACAGTATGCATTTACAAACAAACGACAATCTTTGAAGACTAACATATCCATATGTTAAGGGAGAAAAAGGAAATGCATGCATGATGATGAGAGACCCGGATTACATACACTTCTTGTTCTGTTGTTCCGGCCTTAATACTTTTACAGATAGCAAATAGAAATTTCAAATATTGGTAGAGAAGAATCGTAAACAGAGAGCAAACCTAATGATGATAATAACAACAACAAGAACACACTGTCGTAAAGATTGCATACAAAAATATTATTCAAATTATTTAAAAGAAGATAAAAGTTGATACTGTTACTGTGTTATCCTGGTAAAAAATGTGGACTGGATTTGCATCTCGGCATTTCCACTCGCAACTGCCCGGCTGGAATTTCTTTTTCGAATTATTGGTAAGGTAAGTGTGCATTGTAATTGTAGATGGAAAACCAAAGGGGATATTGAGAAATAAATAAAGTTGAAACAAATGCACAAGTTATGGTGTAGTGCAACAAGAACACTTTCCGAGGTGGCATGTATGCATCATCTCTACTCTAGTCTGTTTCCAGCATTGACCTTCAACAATAACAGGAGAGAGCAGGCCCACAGTGGCAGGCCTGACGGCACATTGCTTAGCAGTAGCACATCCTACGTTTAGACTTTAAAGTACTTTTTTTTTTAAAGAGCTGGACAAAGGCAATGCACATTATCCATTCCAAACATAGCATTTTACAGTTTAAGTTAGTAAATCAATGCACCGCAGTCATCCCACCGCTACACTCTATTCCACTTCTACACAGACATTTGGGTCTGCTGTGGTTGTTGTGGACGTGTTTACCTTTAGGCTTTTAAGTTTTTCTTTTATGCCACTGATGAAACGTCCTCCTGACTTCATCATCATCTCCGATACTTTTACTGACTGACTGTGAAGATCGGCCTGCAGTAGAAGTAAAATTGTTATTAAACAACAAGAGTAGAAATATTATTGACTTGAGTCAGTCTTTAGTGTGTACAGAAAGATAGATTACTAGTACACTTTGACTTCACTTTGTGCACAACAAACAAACAACGAAAACACAAACACCAATCGCTCAGAGTCAGGTGTCCAGTGCATGCCATTAATTGTCATTACCTGTTCCTTCTCATCTTAAGTTAACGGGCCGTCTATTTCTCCATCATCATCATGGACGGTGCTGTTGTGTCAATCATACTCATTGCTCAGATTGAGTGAGTCCCCTTCCTGTATTGAATTAAAAGCAATGTATCACCAAGCTGCAGGAGAAGTACAAATTTCTTATTTGCAAGAAGGGGAAAATTGAATTCACCTGAGTTAAGTTTAGTGTGTTCTGTAGAAAGATGATTAGTGCACAATTACATAACTTCATGCACAACAAACACAACAAAATCATTCAGTCTGCGACTCTGCGTCCAATGCATGGCATCAATCATTACCTGTTCCATCTTATTTTCAGTGAATGGGCAGTCTCTCTCGGCTATGAAAGGAGGATAGCTATAGTAATCATTTGATTCATGCTCCACTTCTTTTGGCAGGACTAGGAAAGTTTGAATTTGTTCTTCTAGTATTTACCATCATCCAATCATCATTCATGAGGGCAATGGATTTGGGTGGGAGATTCAGTATGATGGAGCGGAGGAGCTGGATTCGGAGGGCTTTACTGTCAAATTGCAGACATCTGAAACTTGTATATTAAATAAGAAGAGTAGAAGACGGTGGTAATGGATTTGTTGTGGTTCACAAGTTTGGAACCAGAACGACAGACACACAAATAAAGGGGGAAAAAAGGGAGGAAGACAGTAAGTGCAAGCCTAATTGTCAGGGAAGTATAGCTCATCCTCAAACTCTGGGGGGTCAGCCAGTAGTAGGTAATCATCATGTGACACACTACTTCCGTCACCTGAGCCGCTGTCCTCATCTTCCTCCATTGCTTCATGTATTGTGTAATTCGGTGGTATGAAGTACTGATTCATTTTGATCATTGTTAACCTCTCCACGTTTTTGGGCGAGAGACTGGTCTTTCTCAATGTTACAATGGAACCAGCAGCACTGAAAACACGTTCGGAAGAGACACTTGCGACAGGGCAAGCCAGATAGCTTATCGCCAGCCTGCTGAGCAGTGGCCATTCAGACCTTTTCCTATACCAATACTGCAATGGGTTTTGATCAATGTACACCTCTGTTGGGTCATCCAGATAGGCCTGGACCATCCGCTCAATGTTCAGGGGTGCTGCTGGTAAGCTTTCGTGCTCTTTTCTCTGTGCATCAGCACTGTGCTTATTAATGCCTAACTGTACATACCAATCATCTAATGATTGTACTGGGCCTAATGATCTATGGGTTCTTTTTTCAGAAAGTCTTGAACTATAATGTTTATGCAGTGCGCCAAACACGGAACCCTGAAATAGGAACCAAGTTCTATTGCCTTAAGTACATTTCTGCCATTGTCTGTGATAACAAAACCCACCCTAAGCCCTCTTGGCTGCAGCCATTCCAAAACCTTGCTGCGAAACTCTTGTAAAATGTTTTCAGCCGTATGAGATTTCTCCATGGCGAACATGGCTACAGTTGCATGTTTCCGAGTACCTTTAAAAATCGCAGCTGTGTCAACAGCACCTCGTACAGATAGCTTATCTCTAAACCCCACAAAAGAGACTCAGTGTGCAGTGATGCACATGTAATCTGTGGCTTGGCAACTGGTCCACATGTCTGTTGTCAGGTGGATATTGTGAACAGCACTCTGCTGCAAAGGTTTGTCGTACTTTGCAATTTGGGACCGCGTAGGAGACAGGGCCCTACCCCTGTCTATCCCGGTATTAGCGAACCGCGAATGGTCAATGCGGTATGTACAAGTGCTTTATATAACGTTTCATTGATAAATGCACTATGTATACAATATTATACATCACTACGTGGGTTCCATCTTAGAGCGGTGGCCATCTTATGGTTGCCCTCACATAGGCTACATGTTATGAAGCAAATACGGGCCTTTGGAGCACATGTGCCTTCCTTTGACTTCTCTGTGACCTGGGCAGCTGGGCTTCGCTGCCCCAGGTCAGTCCGGTCTCACGAGCTCCCCATCCTCCGGCCACCTGTGATTAGCATCAGGATTTGACACACCATAAAGCCTTTTCATCCCACACAAGCCTCCGGCTAATCTCTTTTCACACCTGGCTCTTCCTGCTTTATGGCTTGTTTTCTAAACAGGAGATGCTCGTGTTTATTGGGGCCTGTTGATATCTGATGTGGGATCTGAGCCTCGCTGGGTAAATAATTGTGGGCTGGCCTAACAGGAATGTGGGATGGTCATCATGACTCTGCTCTTTCGTTTGTAATGTATCCATGTAGATGACCATATCGTAAAACAAGGAATGTGTGCCTGAAGCATGATATTTTTGTATTTAAGGAGAAGCTCGTTTCTGTAACTTTAAGCAGTCTCCTGAGAACATACACGCTGTTGTACTTCTAGGATACCTGTAATTGGTCTGCAGCCAATAAACTGATCTTTGACTTCACCCAGAAGACTCTGTGTTTCTGTAGGTCTGAAACAGGAAGAACCCGAAGTCATAGGGTGTGTTCCCCTGCACCGCTGGGCTTTAAATGCCCGGTACTTCAGTTGGCGCCCAACTCGGGACGATTTCAGTGGTACCAGTCCAAGCCAGAGGTTCGTAAGGAGCGTCGTGTGAAAATTCCAGAGGAAGGCCGCCACTTCATCGACCCCTGCATGTCGACGTGGTCCAAAAGTCTTTTCTGCGAGGTTCTCCGAGTCCCGACGGCTACGAAGGACTGCTGCCCTGATTAATCGCCCTGTTTTGGACCCTTGACGATTTTGGTAGAGCGAAACAATCGAGAGAGTCTTCTGGTGACACCATCGATCATCAATATTCAGTTAAGTATAAGTGGAGCGTCTCCCAATTTGTTTGGTATCCTTCGGGATCATTTTGATTTGGAGTTTGCAAACGCCAAAGCCAGAGGACTCGTGTATTCACGAGACTATTGTAATCGATAATCCTTTGAAGTTTGGAGCTAGACTAGTGAGCAAAGATGACTGGTGCTAGTACATTTGGTAAATTGTTTTGTTTGGGTTGTGGAAGGGATTTCCAGTTAGAGGATTTGTGTCCGGTTCCTCCAATTGGAACTCCAACTTATGAGCTTTATGTAAAACATGGCGTGGGCCCCATTGCATATAACGAAGTATGGATCCGATACACCAGAAACGACGGTGTTTTAAAGTGGCCCCAAAATGGTAGTTTCGATACAGATGATGATTCTTTCCGCCTATGGCGAAAGGAAGCCAAACAGAAGGAAATTAAGCTAGCGAAAAGGAATAAGAGAGAAAGAGGTATGTCAGTAATGCAAGCAGCTGTGCAATTTAAAGATAATGAGGAGGAACAAATGAATGAACAGTTGCATAGACAGCGCAAACTAGAGATCGATAAATGTTACCCTGTTTTGTCACCCCTTGTGCAAGATGAAACAAAAGAGATAGAAAAGGATTCCCTAATGTCCCATTTGTTAAGTTCGCCACCCCCGTATGCGCAAAATGCCACAGCGCCTCCACAGCTTGTAAATGCGCAGCCTCCAGTAAATATGCCGCAAGCCTTCCCGCAGCCGCCAGCTCCTCTTCAGCTGGCTCCTATCCCTGCAGTGCAGCCCTCTCAAGGGCCACCAGTTTTGTTACCTGTTGCCCCCGTGCTTCCTGCGACTTTGCCTAGCACGCCAGCTGCCTCCCCTGGCGCTCCTTCTTACACTACCCAAGTACCAATATCTGAACCCGTTTTTCTTCCCTCTGTCTATCCCCCCGTTTTCGCCTCAACTTCTCCTTCAGCGCGACAACGTCTAGCTAATGTAGTTACTAGTTTAATGTCGCCTCTCTTTGGGTCATCTAGTGCGACCCCTGGTATACAACGTAAGCAATTGCGCAGTCAGCTGCCTGATCCTGAAGAGAAAAAGACATTAGATCATATGGCGCGTAGGTGGATTTTTTTTTCTTCACTCTATGATGTGGAGTCAGTTGTTGACGTTTTTCACCAATGGGATGCCCCGAAACAAAGGTATGTGTTCGAGAAAATGTGTGAAATCCTCTGTGAGGAATTGGATGATCATGGTAGAGATCCAAACCCGCAGGAGTTATGTCGAGTGAGATTCGATTTTGGAAAAGGTACGATTGTGGGCCCCGATGTAAATAAAGCAGTTGCGACCTTATTATCTTTGAGGAATGATGATTGCCAGCAGTCATTGTTTGAGCAGGATTTCCCTGTGGGGAAGAAGGTAAAAGCACACCAATACCCAATGCGTGAGGTTCCTCCAGTTTGGAGACCTGGTGATTTGACTGCTAACCCACCTGTTCAGCCATATTTTCAGCGTGTTTGGGTGCATGTCCCTTGGAAGCGATCTGAAGTGTTAGCGCTTAAGCAGACATTGCCTGACCCCCGTAAAAACCCTGCAGGATATTATAAGGAGTTATCACAAACTGCAGAATCGTGTGTAATGAATCTGGCTGACATAGATATGTTGTTTGGGAATGTGGTTCCACAGCCTTTATGGGGATCCATTCGTAATGTAGATCACGCTGCAGAATTGGGTAACCCATGGGCTAATATCATTGCTGCAGATGCTGACCAAGTCGGTGGTGCGAAACCTGACCCTTTAGTAGCAGAACTCCCTGGTAGAATTATTACATACATGAAGACCATAATGCCCACGATGCGTGTAAATTGGGACAAACTATCTGCATGCAAGCAGAAGAAAGATGAGACAGTGTCCGATTTCTTTACCAGGTTTGAAGAAACGTTTATCGACCACAGTGGTCAAGACATGAGTACCGAAGGTGACCAACGGTTATTTGTTGATAAATTTGTGCAGAATCTACTTCCTGAGCTATGTAAGAAATTAAAAGATTCAGAAAGTTCTTGGGCTGTTTCCTCTTCAGCGCAAATACTGGCTACTGCACAGTATTATGAAAATAGAGATAAAGACAAGAAAGATAGAACAGACAAGAAAACGAAAGAACTGAAAACGAAGGTCCTCTTGCAGCAGGCTTATCCACCACGTGGAGGACAGAATAGTTATAGGCAAACACAAGGTGTCTATCAGCAGCCCCAACAGTTTCAGAATAACCAGCAAATGAATGGGTATTATCAACTACGTATCCCTGTAGGTCCCAATCAATGTTCATATTGCAAAGAGGAAGGTCATTTCAAGTATAGTTGTCCTAAATTAATGCAACGTAACAGTAATACGTATGGCGCAAGAGGTAGAGGTGGTCAGCAAGCTCCTAGAGGCAGAGGGCGCGGAAATGTTCCCCAGAACGCGCGTCCTCTTCCGCCTCAAAATACCATAAATAGCTTTGATCAGCAAGCCAACGCGACTGGTAATACAGCTCAGTACTACAATAATGATTATTATGCAGAAGACGACAATGTAGAAGATAATGATTACTAGGACAGCCGTAGACAGAGAGAGGGAGTTGTTTCAGTGCCAGTGGATCAGAGCGGACCTTATGTTAAAGTAACTACAGCAAATGTAACGGAGCCCTTTCTGCTGGATACTGGTGCTGCAAAGAGTTCAATCATGCATTCAAAACTCCCTGGCGCGCCTTTGTCTGGCGAAGTGAATGTCTCAGTAGGTTTTTCTGGCGCCCCAGTTAGGAACCCGATTTCTAGTCCTATGTCGCTTTCTGTTGGACCTTGTGAGCTAAAAGCACCCCTCATTCTAACCACAGGTCGTGGTGAAAATTTGCTAGGATTAGATTTGCTAAAAAGGTTGCATGCAACGCTATATTGTTCTCCCTCAGGAGTACAACTTACATTAGGTAAGAAAGTGATTTCCCCAATGTATTTGTCTAAAAATGCAATGCCGCCTGAATTGTCATCCCTTCCGGATGGCCTTTGGGCTACTGGTCCCAATGATGTGGGTCTCTTGGAAATACCGCCATATGTGGTAACTTTAAAGGCCAATGTCAGATTGCCATGCATCCCCCAGTACAAGATCTCCAATGAAGGTCAGAAAGCGTTGTTGGCAATTGTCAGTGATTTGATTAAAAAGGGTGTGATTGAAGAGACAAGAGGCAACGTTTGCAATAGTCCGGTTTTACCTGTCTTAAAACGAACGGACCTTTCACAGCCACCTGTTTACAGATTTGTGATTGATCTTAGAGAGGTTAATAAGATTGTTGTGCCACAGTTTCCAGTTGTCCCTGATAATACTGCCTTGTTAACTATGATTCCAGCCTCCGCTGCATGGTTCTCAGTGATCGATTTAAAGAATGCTTTCTTTAGCATCCCAATTGCAGAGGAGAGCAGAGACATTTTTGGTTTCAGTTTAGGAGGCCGAAGCTTCCGCTTTAATCGCGCTCCCCAGGGCTACTGTGAAAGTCCATCAATATATAGTCAGACTTTAAAAGCGCAGCTTGATGCACTGGTTTTACCTAGTGGCGCTATCCTCATTCAGTACGTTGACGATTTACTAATCGCCGCGGATACTGAAAAGATTTGCAAAAAAGCTACATTGTCATTGTTGAGTCATTTGTCTGCCTTCCATCACAAAGTGTCTCTCTCAAAATTGCAATATTGTCGACAAGAAGTGACCTACTTAGGTCATCTCTTATCGAAGGAGGGAAGGAAACTGACCCCAGAAAGAATTCAAGCCATTGTACAGTTGAGTGTGCCAAGAACACAGAGAGAAGTGCGTGCTTTCTTGGGCATTACTTCATACTGTAGGCATTGGATTCCCAATATTTCCTTGTTGGCAAAACCTTTGTTAGCATTAACATGTAAAGACACACCGAATCCTATCCCATGGTCTGAAGAGTGTCAGAAAAGTTTTTGGGAATTGCGTAATGCATTATGTACAGCGCCTGTGTTGGGTACCCCTGACTACAGCAAGCCTTTTACATTGTATGTTCACGAAAAAGATGGTTGCGCATTATCAGTGTTAACACAGCCTTTTGGCGACAGACCGCGTCCATGCGCATATTTCTCGTCAACCTTGGACCCTGTAGCAAGGGCATTGCCAAGTTGTCTGAGAGCCACAGCTGCCGCAGCTATGTCTATTCGACAGTCTGCTGGACTAGTGATGGATAATACATTGATTGTTATGGTTCCACATGCTGTGGACACATTGTTAAACGGGACCAAGACACAACACTTAACTAGTGCGCGATTATCCGGATATGAGCTGACACTGTTAGCAAATCACATACACATAAAGAGATGCAACACATTGAATCCAGCTACATTATTACCAATCCCAGCAAACCTAGATGAGATTGAGCAACATGATTGTCTGTTCAGAACAGAAGAAGAGACGAAAGGGAGAGTAGATCTCAAGGATACTCCCCTGACTGAGTGTGATGGTACCTTATGGGTGGATGGTTCGTGTTTCAAGCTCCCGAATTTTTATTTATTTATTTTATTTTAGCGATTTCTACAGCGCCTGGTGACCCAAGGGTATCCCCGCGCTATGTAACTTGAACCTATTGAGACGGGAGGTAGTCGAAGGGTGTTACTTGGGAAACAAGTGGGTCTTAAGTTTTTTTCGGAACACAAGGTAATTGGATTCCAATCTGAGGGCCAGGGGGAGTGCGTTCCAGCCTTTGGCCGCCTGAACGGAGAATTGGCGGCCTCCCGTGCAGACTTTTTTGAATCTGGGAATGTGGACTCGATTCTCATTTTGCGATCGTAGCACTCTGGTTGCTGTATAGGGTGTAATCATGTTGCTGAGGATCGCTGGGCCGGAACCGTTGTAGAGCTTGTGTGTGATACACATTGCTTTAAAGTGCACCCTTTGGCGCACCGGGAGCCAGTGCAGGGTTTTAAGGGCTGGCTTGGCAGATGTTCTGGAGGGGGTGTGGGTGATCATACGTGCTGCCGCGTTCTGTGTGCGCTGGAGTTTCGAGATGGTAGCCTCGGGGGCACCCAGATAGACTAGATTGCTGTAGTCTAAGCGGGACAGCACTAGGCCCTGGATAAGGAGCTTTCTGGACATAGGAGGGAGTAGGGGCAGGATTTTACGAGTCTTACACATGAGCCCAAAACATGTGCCCGAGGTTTTGGTAGCCTGGGTCTTCATCGTGAGTTGTGGCTCTAGCCACACCCCGAGTGTTTTGATTTCAGATTTAGGGGGGGGGATTTCACCGAACACATCGGGCCATATCGTGGGAGGGATAGATGTCCATTGCTTACCGAGTAACATTACCTCTGTCTTTGTCCCATTCAATTTCAAAGATGATTCGTTCATCCAGTTGTGGATGTTTATGAGGCAGTTAGTCAGGTTTTCCGGATGGTCAATCAGCTGGGACAGGGAGACAACCAGTTGGGTGTCATCGGCGTAACTCACCATTTTGATGTTAAATGGTGTTACCACGTCCTCGAGGGGGGCCATATAGACATTAAAAAGCGTGGGGCTCAGGGAAGAGCCCTGAGGCACGCCGCTGGTGAGTGGGAGGGTGGATGAGTGGTGACTGTCATCCCAGACTTGAAAGGTGCGTCCTGTAAGATAGGATTCGATCCATCCGATAGCTGTCCCGGTAAGTCCTGCTTTCGCCAGTCTGCTCAGAAGGACACGGTGGTTGACCGTATCGAAGGCTGCACTTAGATCCAGGAGGATCACTGCCACTGATCCTCCTGAATCTAGTAAGCCCCTTGCCTCTTCAATCACCGCAAGCAGTGCGGTGTCCGTTCCGTGGCCTGGGCGAAATCCGGTCTGGGATTGTCTGAGCAGTTTGTTTGTCTCAAGGAACTGAGATAATTGGATATTTACCAATTTCTCGGTGACTTTACTAATGCCAGGGAGTAGGGATATTGGCCTATAGTTGGTCAGGTCTGCTGGATCCAGCTGGGGTTTTTTTATGAGTGCTTTGACCACCGCACTCTTCCAGCTGTCGGGGACGATGCCATGTAAAAACGAACAGTTGATGAGGTCCGTAATGGTGGGAACTATTACTGGGGCTACTGTCTTAAGGAACCTGATAGGGGCTGGGTCCAGGGGCGATCCACTTTTCATTTTTACAAGGGTTCGCTCAACCTCTGCGGGGGTGACAGGTCGAAAAGTCTTAAGCGAAGGACGACAGCTGCTTTCAGACAAATTGGGGACCGGACTGCTTTCCGTAAGGCTGGGAAGGCTGGAGGGAGGGAGGGAAGCCAGGATACGGGTGATTTTTTCGTTGAAAAAAATGGCTAATTCATTGCTTCTGTCGACTTTGGGTGTGATAGAGGAGGAGGTGGTGGGGACCTTGGTCAGCTCTTTGACGATTAAAAAAGATTCTCGGGCTGAATTGGATGCTTCTTGTATGCGTGTGGTATAGTAGGAAGCTTTGGCTGATTTGATAGCTTCTTTGTAAATTTTGACCGCAGCCTGGTAGTCTTCTTTGTTGGCATTTTGCCAGGTCTTTCTCCAAAGACGTTCGGCCTTTTTGCAGTTTTTGCGGAGTGCTCTTAGCTCTGTGGAATACCATGGAGCTGAGCCACGTTTGCCGTTTTTATTTTCCCTATTTCTGAGTGGAAGTATAAGGTCTAGGGAGGCGGTAATCCAATCTCTGAATCTTTTGTCTGCGGTATTTGGGTCTTCTGCCTGGGCAGGGATGTTTTTTTCCAGGGTCTGAGTCCATTCGTCCGTGGAGAGTCTGGGCCAGGTCCTATCCTTGCTAAAAGTGGGGGGTGTGCGATTTTTCTTGGAGGTTACAGGTAGTTGGAAGGAGACCATAAAGTGGTCTGTCCAGGGGAGGGGCAAGGCCTCTTTGGCTGACATTGAAGGCGAGTTTGTAAGTACAGGGTCTAAGAGGTGGCCCTTGGTGTGGGTGGCACCGGAGTTTAGTAACCGGATGTCAAGAGCCGCTAGATCTTGAATCAAGTCAAGGGCTGCCGAGTTGGCCGGGTCTTCAAGGTGGATGTTCAGGTCGCCAACTATCATGTAGTTAGAGAAGGCGTGGGCTTGGGTTGTAATTAGGTCCAGAAGCGAGCTGATGAAGGGGCCCGGAGTGCCGGGAGGGCGATAAATGAGGAGTCCTGTAAGGGAGGTGGTTGGGTTGAGAGTTACGGAGAAATGCAGGCTTTCTGCGTCGGTAACCTGGGCGTCGTAGGTTTTGAAGTGGAGGTGTTCTCGATGGATAATGGCTATCCCTCCTCCTCTACCTAGAGGACGGGGTAAGGACTGAATACAATAGCCCTGTGGGGTTGCTAAGACCATGTCAGATTGAGAATGAGGGCCGAGCCACGTTTCCGTGAGAAAAAATATATCAATTTCATGGTCCTCTATGAGGTCGGCAATCTGAGTCGCGTGTTTGGGAAGAGAGCGGCAGTTCAGAGAGGCAAGGTTGAGGGTGACAGGCTTGCTGGGTCTCGCGGGTAGCCTAAGCTGCGTTGGTTTGCATGAGGGGCAGCTAATGAAGGGTCCCTTGGGATTATGGATGTAATCACAGGACTGCGGAGGAGGTCTGAGGCTCAAAAGGTCTCTCCGGGAGTACCGTATATTTGAGGGGAGGGAATCAGGCAGGGGTTCTGGCCCTAGGCCCGGTCGTGCGCGGACGGGCGCAGACGGGCTTGCCTTAGGCACGCCTTCGGCGCGCAAACGGCGCTCCCGCTGCGCTCGTCCGCTGCGCTGGGGGGGTCGGCACATTTGTGCTAGAAGTAATGGGCGTGGCCTCGCAGGGGGCGTGGCTCCGCCATTGGCGCGCTCTCGGTGATGGCGATTCCCCGAGGGTGGGGGACTGGATTTAGCGCGTCTCAGCAGCGCTTCCAGCAGGTGAGCGAGAGCGTTTTTGTGCTTTGAATGAGCAAGTGAAACAAGTTATTCAGTGACAATTTTAAAATTGAACAGTAAAAGAAACCTCCGGCTTTCCGCCTCAGAGGGTTGCAAGTGACTGGAGTCGATGCGCTGGGAGAGCGTTTAAGGAGTTGGTCGGTGGGCGTGGCCTCGCAGGGGGCGTGGCTCCGCCTTTGGCGCGCTCTCGGTGATGGCGATTCCCCGAGGGTGGGGGACTGGATTTAGCGCGTCTCAGCAGCGCTTCCAGCAGGTGAGCGAGAGCGTTTTTGTGCTTTGAATGAGCAAGTGAAACAAGTTATTCAGTGACAATTTTAAAATTGAACAGTAAAAGAAACCTCCGGCTTTCCGCCTCAGAGGGTCGAATGGTGATACGACTGCTGCATATGCTATCACGACTTTGCACACGATTGTGGAAACTGCACGTGTGCCACATAATTCGGCCCAAGCAGCAGAATTAATTGCCCTTACGAGAGCATGCGTGTTGTCTGAAGGAATGAAAGTGAACATATATACGGATAGCCAGTACGCCTTTGGCGTGGCTCATAGTTTTGGGCGATTGTGGAAAGAACGTGGGTTCCTGACTTCGCATGGAGCTAAGATTCAGAATTGCAAGTTGGTGAATGATCTCCTTGAGTCACTGACCCTACCGTTACAAGTTGCGATTATGAAATGCAGTGCGCACAAGAAAATCACTGATGATGTTGGTCGTGGTAATGCATTTGCTGATGAAGTCGCGAAAGAAACAGCAAAAGATGCGAAGACTGGAATGTATGTTGCAGGCCCTGCAAGGTGGATTGGTGATGTTGGAATGTGTGAAAACACAATAGAGAGTGTGAAGTCCCTTCAAGCTGAAGCCACAGAGAAAGAGTTGAGCAAGTGGAGAGAAAGTACGGGTAAATTGGATGAGAATGGTTGTTGGGTTGATTTGTCAGAACATCGGCGATGGTTGTTACCCGACGCATATGTGCTTCCAGTAGTTACTATGGCACATGGAATGGCACATATCAGTATGAAAGGAATTTGTAAGTTATTGGCCCCAGTATGGCAGAATGCTGGAATTCCCAAGTGTGCAGAGAATGTGGTCAAGAATTGTATGGTATGTTTGAAGTACAACCCTGGTAGGGGAACCCCAACTCCAGCTGGTCATTTTGCGCCTCCATCATATCCATTTGAAGTTTTGCAGCTAGATTTTATCCACATGGAAAGGTGTAACAACCTGAAATATGTATTGGTGGTTGTCTGCGCTTTTTCAAAATGGATAGAGGCATATCCCCTAAAAGACAACACTGCTTTATCCACAGCCAAAGCCCTTGTGAAGGAATTTTTCCCTAGGTTTGGAATGCCAAGAATGGTGTGGAGTGATAATGGGAGTGAATTTGTGGGTCAAGTGATGAAGAATGTGTGTGAGGGATTAGGGATTAAGCAAAAGTTCCACGCTGCAAATCACCCCCAATCAGCTGGATTAGTGGAGCGCTACAATGGCGCTCTAAAACTCAAATTGGCCAAAATCCAGGCGAGCACCGGTCTTAAATGGCCTGACGCTCTGCCTTTAGCACTCCTGTCCACCAGAATGACTGTGCATTCACGAGTGGGACTTAGTCCCTACGAGGTCGTTTTTGGCCGCCCGGCCAATGTATGGGGTGTGCCAAGACTGACGAAATTCAGCGAAATCGAACATCCAGTACTGCTTGATTACTTGTACGAATTGACGGCTAAATTGCGTGTTTTACACCAACAGGTGCATGATACTCTGCCTCAGGCCTCTGAAGCTCCTGGACACCCCATCGATCCTGGCTCTTGGGTGCTTGTGAAGAATTTCCAGCGCAAAAGCAACGATGAGCCCCGTTGGATTGGCCCTCATCTCGTACTTCTGTCTACAAGATCAGCTGTCCGAGTAAAGGGGAAGAAGAACTGGATCCACGGCACCCACAAAGGATCCCTTTGCCTCTGCCGTATGACCAGTGGGTCCAGGAGGGTATCGCTGACTCTGAAACAGACACTGTACCTCGTTTTGTACCATTCAGTGATGCACACGTAAGAGGCACAACTTCAGCACAACAGAGTGATGATATTTTGCAAGAAGCTGTGCCACCGTCAATTCGATTGGACACCACAGAGCCTGAACTCTTGTTTCAAGATCAGACAGTACCTGGCCGTCTCCGCTATAACTTAAGACCAAGGCCTATGGACAAATAAATATTCTTTTCCTTACCTTTTTGTTTTTGATACCATAGCTCTCCCATCTGAAGGACTTTCTTGATTTTTGTTTTTCGAACCACCATCCGGGTTCAGCCACAGGGTTGCGGTGCCAAGACTTTGGGGTACAGGCTGAAGACGTTAAGTCAACGGTTCTGGTTAGTCTAGGGCGTTCCCTGGACCGACAGGCGTACTCCTTAGCAGAAGATACTCACCCGCCGCGAGCGGCACGATTAGAGGATGGAGTTTTTCAAGATGGAGAGACTCGCTGAGGAAATGAACTTTAAAGCAAGAATGTGTAAAATAATGAAGAGCAAACGTTTTGTATTTTTATGTCTGTTTATATTATGTAGTATGATAGTGTTTACTGTAGGATTTGTATTCTTCTCCTCTCAAGAGCCCATTGCACCCACTGTACAGCCTATACCTCCTCCTACTGTCTCCTCGCACTCTTTTCACCCTCTGCCCGAACATGAACAAGCTAGACGATCAGAGTTTGTAAACAACTCGTTTATTCAGCTCCTGCACCAGCACCAACTAGTCATGAATACAACCAATTGCTGGGTGTGTGGTTTAATGCCACATACCATTAACAAGGGAATTCCTTATCTAGTGCTGCCGTTTAGTTACAATGGATCGTCATGGGCATTCCAGACCATGTTTCTCTTTGCACTAGATGCCTATTCCCCACGACAACCGGGTTCCATCAGACCTAGCACAAATAATAAAGCTTTAATGAAAGGAGTTGCCGATATGAGCAGAGATATCGACGCATTCTCATCTATTCCCAAGGATGAATTGAGAGCTTATGTAGGGTGGAACGCGACGGGGTATAGTATTAGTCTGGGCGAAAGACAGCGAAAAATTTCATCCCCAATTTGGGTCGTACCCCACATAGGTCGGTTCTGTTTACAAGGTAATGGTCAAAATCCAAGAGCTCAACTGGGGAGAAGTGACTGTACTGAAATGTACACTTTCCCATCACAGTTTTCCCCTGCGTTTTTGGCTGCCAAGGGTACATATTTTGTCTGCAATGACCGAGTATATACATGGTTGCCCCCTGATTTCTCGGGCACATGTTATATTGCAAATCTGCTACCGCCGACATTTACTGCTGCCTCTGACTATCACAAGACCAGAGTTGTGAGAGGCGTGATTAGTAAGGAGGATACTGCCGGTCAGGAAGCAGGAGACTTCTTTTTGGGTTTCCTGCCGTTTTGGGGACCTATGGTCAATAGTAGGAACCTGAGACAACTGACTCGTGTGGTTGAATCCACTGTTAATGTAACGGCTGGTGCCCTTGGTAATTTGACAGCTGAGCTCCAAGCGGATCGCCTCATGACTTTGCAGAACCGCATGGTTCTAGACGTTATACTTGCAGACCGCGGTGGGGTATGTAAGGTTATCCAATCTAGTTGTTGCATTTTCATACCAGATAACGCTCCAACAGTTTATCAAGCCATCTCCAAACTGCATAAAATATCTGAATCCATACACGTGGATAAAGGAGATTGGTCACTGGTGGGGTGGTTCTGGGAACTGATATCTGCCTGGGGTTGGAAAGTTCTGATGGTCATTGGAATGATCTTAGCCATTCTTTTCCTGTTCTGTCTGTGCATACAGTGTGCTCCTGCGATATGTGGCCTCTGTGCTACATTATGTGTAAGGAAACCTGTATTGAGGGACGAGCTAAGTAATAGGATGATGCTACAGCAACATCTCCATGACTTCGTGAATATTGACCTAGACTCGGATTGAAATGAGTATAGTTATTGCCTATGTATGGGCAAAAGGAGGGTCTGTCGTACTTTGCAATTTGGGACCGCGTAGGAGACAGGGCCCTACCCCTGTCTATCCCGGTATTAGCGAACCGCGAATGGTCAATGCGGTATGTACAAGTGCTTTATATAACGTTTCATTGATAAATGCACTATGTATACGATATTATACATCACTACGTGGGTTCCATCTTAGAGCGGTGGCCATCTTATGGTTGCCCTCACATAGGCTATATGTTATGAAGCAAATACGGGCCTTTGGAGCACATGTGCCTTCCTTTGACTTCTCTGTGACCTGGGCAGCTGGGCTTCGCTGCCCCAGGTCAGTCCGGTCTCACGAGCTCCCCATCCTCCGGCCACCTGTGATTAGCATCAGGGTTTGCCACACCATAAAGCCTTTTCATCCCACACAAGCCTCCGGCTAATCTCTTTTCACACCTGGCTCTTCCTGCTTTATGGCTTGTTTTCTAAACAGGAGATGCTCGTGTTTATTGGGGCCTGTTGATATCTGATGTGGGATCTGAGCCTCGCTGGGTAAATAATTGTGGGCTGGCCTAACAGGAATGTGGGATGGTCATCATGACTCTGCTCTTTCGTTTGTAATGTATCCATGTAGATGACCATATCGTAAAACAAGGAATGTGTGCCTGAAGCATGATATTTTTGTATTTAAGGAGAAGCTCGTTTCTGTAACTTTAAGCAGTCTCCTGAGAACATACACACTGTTGTACTTCTAGGATACCTGTAATTGGTCTGCAGCCAATAAACTGATCTTTGACTTCACCCAGAAGACTCTGTGTTTCTGTAGGTCTGAAACAGGAAGAACCCGAAGTCATAGGGTGTGTTCCCCTGCATTGCTGGGTTTAAAATTCCCAGTACTTCAGGTTGTCCAACCAATTGCAGCACATCATGATGTAGTGCCGGAACAGCAATTCTTGCGAAATAGGACTGGCTGGGAACCTTCCATTTAGGGCAGATGGCTGACACAAATTCAAGGAAACCCACCCCTTCCACTAATGAAAAAGCAAGAAGGTCCAGCGCTAACATTTTAGCCAGCTTCGCATTGTACAACCGTGCCGTTGGGTGGTTGCGTTGGAACTGCCCCTCTAACTTAAACATGCTCTCAATGGTAGGAGGGATTACTTTCCTTTGTGGTGCTGTTTTCATTAAACAACTTCGGCTCAACGACACAGTTTGTCTCATTGCGTTACTCGGTCGCCTTGGTGTCTCAGCCTAACTCTGAGTATGGCTCTTACTGCGGTGCCACTCAGATGTTACTGAGGAGGATGTGGGCGGTACCACTGCACTACTGGGGACAGGGCTAGAAATGCCTCCCTCTTCTTCACCTTCCACCACAATAATATCGCTCCCTGATTCTTCCTGACCAACTTCAATGGGTTGAGTTTTTCTACTTTCTTTTAACTGAAGTAGGTGATTCTCCCAGATGATAGTGTGGTGTATTCTGAGATGACTTGCTTGGCCTCCGGTACCATAGTTTGTATCAAGCTTACCACGCCGAACACCTTGCCTGTAACTTTTACTACCACTACCTACTGAGATGGTTGAGCTGGATGTAGGTCCCTGCCGGGCCTTGGAAAATATGGCAGCTGGAGGTAGTGGTGGTGTAACCTGTGATGGTGATATCCGTGCTACATCCCGCTCAGTAGCAGCCTTTCTGGACAGGGTGAGAATGTTGGTCTCCAATCCCTTTGGGGCGGGAGAAATGTGCGTGATAACTGGCTCGTCTTCATCAACATCACCCCCCTCTTCTACATCTACCTCCATAACTCTAAGTTTTTCTGGGACCTTCCTTTTCAGAAGCATTGTCTTGTGGCGTATATCACTCTCAGACTGAGCTGGTGGGTGCCAAGTGGCATCACGATCATCAGAAGCGGGGCTTGAAGAAGAAGATGATGGACTAAGCCTCCTTTTCCTTGCTGGTGGTCTGGAAGACAATAGATCTTCTGAAACAGTGGTTTGACTTTGCTCCACTTTGTCTGCAGGAAGCTCGATTTCCTGAAATGCCCCTATGTCAGGAGCAACAACTACTATGGTGGGCTGTTGCGGCTGCTGCTGTTCTTGTTGCGGCCGCTGCTGTTCTTGTTGCGGCCACTGCCGTTCTTGTTGCGGCTGCTGCTGTTCTTGTTGCGGCTGCACACTTATCTGCTGAGTTTGCACCTGCGTTGATTGTGTACTACTTTGCGATAATGACATTTCTTCAACATCGCTGCTCGTTGGTAGACTGGCTACCTCTGTGACACTAAAGCCCTTGGGCCTAGGTTAGTGGTGTTGGACCGCGGGGGCTGAGGTGCTGCTCCCAGCTTGGTTCCCGGACAACGCTGCTGCAGGCGTAACTTTTTTGGTGCCAAAAAAACATTGGCCGGCACACCACCAGTCGTGGTTAATGGCACTTCGTTTTTCTGTTCATTCTTCTCACCGGCAACTTTCTTGGTACTGGACCTGGTACCTTTCTTTGGGGCCATCTTCTTCAGATGTCAGGCAGGATGCAGATGCACAGCAAGTTCTGGTCACACATGGACGTGATGCACAGCAGGACTTCTATCTGGCTGGCAGTACAATTGGTAGCCGGGTGATGCTGATGACACCTCCTCCTCTGGCTTTTTGTGCACCAAAAAGCAAATAAGCCAGGAGAAGAACATCAGTGAAATGTTGCATTTGTTATTGTGGTTTAGTTACTTAGTACTGGTCTAGTGCAAACAAAAGATATAGTCTAGCCATTTATGACTTTTTTTGAACAAGGGCTATGTTATACTACTGTGTACAGTCACACACTACACTCTTAGGAAGGATAGGAAAGTTATTAATAACCACCAAAAATAAAAATGTAATGGAAGTGGGGTGGACCCTATTTGCCGTTAAATTATTTAAGCATCTCAGCATCCATGGAGCTGCTGCTGGCAAAGGGGTGGATGGATGGAAGCAGTAAGCCAAATAGCCAATAGGGAAACCATGCAGGCCTATATGGCAAAAGCAGGACACTAATAACTCCCAGTCCCAACACAAAAAAGCCCACCAGCCACATGGACACTCACAAATCACAAACAAGCACGGGGCCTGGGAAACACCAGGAGCTGACAAAAGGCCTATAAAAGCCAGGTAAAGGATGCATGCTAAAGCACACTGCTCTGCCTTTTTAAACACACTTCCCCAACTCAATCCAATGCCATCCATGCCCTAAATGATGTCTAAATTCAACAGACCACACAGAAAACACTTGATTAATAAAGCTGTGGCTACCTGCTCTGATCCTAGTGGATGAAAGCAGGCCTGTTGGCAGACAAGGCCAGGCAAGCTTGCAGGCCTAGGCTTCAAAATGGCCACCAGCCACATGGACAGGCCCAACAACATCAGAAAGCCCACCCCAAAAAAACACACTTCCCCAACTCAATCCAATGCCATCCATGCCCTAAATAATGTCTAAATTCAACAGAACACACAGAAAACACTTGATTAATAAAGCTGTGGCTACCTGCTCTGATCCTAGTGGATGAAAGCAGGCCTGTTGGCAGACAAGGACAGGCAAGCTTGCAGGCATAGGCTTCAAAATGGCCACCAGCCACATGGCCAGGCCCAACAACATCAGAAAGCCCACCCCAAACAAACACACTTCCCCAACTCAATCTAATGCCATCCATGCCCTAAATTATGTCTAAATTCAACAGACCACACAGAAAACACTTGATTAATAAAGCTGTGGCTACCTGCTCTGATCCTAGTGAATGAAAGCAGGCCTGTTGTCAGACAAGGCCAGGCAAGCTTGCAGGCCTAGGCTTCAAAATGGCCACCAGCCACATGGCCAGGCCCAACAACATCAGAAAGCCCACCCCAAAAAAACACACTTCCCCAACTCAATCCAATGCCATCCATGCCCTAAATTATGTCTAAATTCAACAGAACACACAGAAAACACTTGATTAATAAAGCTGTGGCTACCTGCTCTGATCCTAGTGGATGAAAGCGGGACTGTTGGCAGACAAGGCCAGGCAAGCTTGCAGGCCTAGGCTTCAAAATGGGCAACAGCCACATTGCCAGGCCAAACAACATCAGAAAGCCCACCCCAAAAAACACACACTTCCCCAACTCAATCCAATGCCGTCCATGCCCTAAATGATGCTTGAAAATTAAATACATTCAAAAAACACCAAAGGAACAGTTGCTTCATCATGCACACACCCATGAGGCCATGCCCATGACTAGCTCGGGCCTACTACTACCCACAACATTTTTAAAAAAAAGGAATGATGATAGTTACCAAAAATAAATTGTAGTTACAACAACTGCAATGCCCCCAATCAAACAGACACAACAACCACTTACTTGTAAAATATCCAAATAAAAAAATCCTCAAATCCAATTGCAATGATGCAGCAGACAAAAAAAAGAGTGATCTTTCCAGCTCAAAATCCAAAGGCAGAATGAGCAGGTGATGGACAAAGCACTGGGAGGAGCCTGCTGGACAGGAACAGGAAGTTGGAGATTCTGTGGCACTTCCTCCCTCTCCCCACCTTTTAAAAAAAGGACTCCTTGCACAAAAAAGGACAGCCAAATTATAATCTGAGGAGTTGTTTTCATCCAAAATCATCATTTGCAGAAGGTTTCATGCTGCTAGAGCTGATATTCTTCTCCAAATTGTAAATTTTACATGTTCGAGTTCTCGAGCTTCACATTACTTCCGCCGGATGTCGATAGCGTGTCGAAAAATGACTTGATCACGTTCTCTCGCTCCCTGTCGCGTTGGATATCAGGTGTTCGGGGTCTCTTTCTCCTTTTCGCGTTCGATTAGACGTGCCCGCGTCCTCACTCTCTCGCTCGCGCTGGAGAATTACGTGTTCGAGATCTCAATCTTCTCATACTCGCGCGGTGCATGATCGCAAGAAGAATGATGTGATCGCGTGACAAATGACGTGATCGCGCAACAAGTGACGTTAATGCGGGCGCGAACTGTTGCGAGACAGCGCAAAATGGCTACCAACAATCCAATATCTCGTGGAGAATGCGACCGGGTCGGGAAAACTTGTCGGCGAACGCGGGGATTCAGGTAAGGAGATCGCGCGCACGCGAGAATGTATTTTTTTACAGCGCGAGCAAGAAACAAATTACCTCTAAGATGCGGATTGCGGAAATTTTGACAAATGATCGCAATTTCCGTGAACGGAATGGAATTTTGGCCCAGGCCTAGTAGGTACACGGGGAAAACGTGTGACGATTGAAGTTGCACGACGCATTGTCTGGGTTCGATTTGGTAACATCGTCGTGTGTTGTCATTAGGGATATTTTCTGTATGAAAGAAGTGTATGGGTAGCGAAGGCCACCTGTGAAATTTTGATCTTAAGTACCAGGAGTCCAAAAGGCACTCTGATTACGCTTATCACTGGAAAGGTAATAGGTGTTCTCTAAGCTTGTTGGAAGGATAAAGTAGAGGGAAGTGCTACTTTATTAACGAGTGTAATAATTCTGTAGTAGGGCAGATTGTCCGCTGCTCTCGGGAAAGAAAGGATTCTGTGTGAATGAACTACATTTTCCATATGAATGTGTATAAATGAAATAGCATTCAGGTTAATTGTGAAACTCTGGTCTTAATTCTCAGGAGCTTTGGGTCTCCAACAGGTGTTTTATTTCTAAAGAAACGGTTAGCTAATGCTTGTTAGAAGGGTAGAGTAGAGGGAAGTGCTACTTTATTAACAGATGTAATGATTCCGTAGTAGGGCAGATTGTCTACTGCTCTCGGGAAAGACGGAATTCTTGTGAGAAAGTCAAGACTATCTCTTTTGTTAGCGTGGCAGACAATGGTGGCGTTTTTATGTCATTACTAACAGATTTTGAGTAAAAGAGAAGATAAGAAAAAGATTGCCGTAAGATTTTGTAAAGGGAGGGCTAGTAGCAGGAGGAAAACTGACGTCCCAAAGGGCCACGCTGGCACTGGACGAGACAGTGGGTGTGTATTGAGCCCTTTTTGTAAAGAAAATGGACTGAAAATGTCAATTGTGGCAAGATTGGAGAAAATAAATTGCATTATGATATTGCAGAAATGGAATTGTTTAAAGGTTTAAAGAAGCTGTTTGGAGGTAAAGTGAAAAAAATGTTTTTTATTGGTGATGCTCCTGAAGGAACACCTGTGCATTTTATGTCTACCAATTTGGGACAAAATTCATGTATGTGGGTTCACCAATGGTGCAAGATTACTGAAAAAGAGGGTCCTTTGAGGTTTCCAAAAGATGGTACTTTTGAATTGCAAGTTATTGACAAATTAAGGGAAGTGTTATGTGAAAGAAAGATACCATCTAGAGCTGCACAATTTGAGGCCTTAAGCATGTGGGAAAAAGCAGCGAGAGACAAAGCAAGTGAGGATAAAAAGGTAAAGCACCAGATGCAGGGGAAGGGAATTAATGATGATAAAAAGCTTCAAATGAATAATGATTCAGGGGATGAAATAATGGATGCATTGTTAACAGAGTGTCCGCCACTTTATATTGTTCCCATTAAAAATACTGAAAATAGTGTACCAGTAAGTACTAGAGTGGCTACTGCTTCTGTTGAACAGAGAGAAATACAGAATGAGAGAAATGTGCAGACATTTCAGATTGACCCACTACCTGTTGTTTCAGCACTGACAGTGATACCTCCAGGTGTTACTGCTTTAAATGTGACTGATTCAGTGAAAAAACTACAAGCTGCAGATGCACAGACAGTGCCTAGACCAATTATGACTGTCCCAATTAATATGGGCCCTACTCAAAAGGTTCAAAGAGTTGTAGAAGGAGTAAATATGTTGGGGTTTATTTCAGAAACTCAGAATGCACAGATTATTGAACAGAAACTACCCCAGACAGTCCAAGCATTAAAAGATGGAAATAAATGGTGTTTACAGCACCCACAGCACAGGATAAAATAAATATATTTGGAGATGGGATTTTTCAAACCTACTTTGAGGAAGCAGCAGTAATTAAAAAGATAGAAAGCATGGGGGAACAAATTAACCCAGACCCCGAAAAAGAGAAACAGCTTAGTGTTTTAAATTCAGCATTTGAGCATGAATACATTAACAGTCCTTGCTATTTAAATCATAAAAATATGAACCAGTGTCAGGAAAAATAATTAATTTCCCTGAGTAAGGAAATAAATACATGTGCAGTAACTACACATGGTAGACTGACTGATTTGGCTCAAAGATATGAAATTAATGTTTCAGGAAGTTTTCCATTTCAGAAAAGCTTCAGGGTACACATGAATGAAGAGGCAAATGAGGCAAAGTGTTCTTCAGGAATGCAATTGCACAGTGCAGAAACGAAATATATTTTTAAATGCAATGGGTTTGAGAAATTAGGAGACAAGTGCACAAGAAAACATGAGAAGAAAAAGAAACCACCAGACCTAGCAAGGAAATTGGATAAGAAAAAGAAACCACCAGACCTAGCAAGGAAACTGGATAAGAAAAAGAACCCACCAGATTTAGTTGAGGAAAATAATAAGCAGAATGAGGGAGAAGCTTTTACTTGCTCATTGAGAGAAATGGTGGGAGAAGTGCATGTTCATGTGCCACGGAACAAAAGTGAACTTGCAGAATTTCTGAACACATTCCCGAAATTGAGAGACAAACTTATGCTGTGGTACCCACAAGTTGATGGATTTATTGACATTTTAAAGGAGTTGTCTATTAATTTGGAAATGATTTTTGACACTGCCATGCAAACTTAATTATGGTTTAAATCTAAAGTTGCGGTGCAAAGGCCAGGTGAGGAGACAGTGAAAAATGTTTGCATGAATGCACCATCAGTTTCTCTTGTTGTTGAGAAAAATGAAGCAGCGATTACTTTTCTGAAGGGCAGAGTGCCAGGAAAATATGTTAATTGGGTACAGATTAAAAGAACAAAACAGGAGCAAAAATTGGTTCATGAGTTTTGTGAAAGTGTGTGTCTAATGTTTCAGCAACACAGGGGTAGAGTATGTCCTGATGCCATTAGCATAGGATTCTTTGTGACTCAGTTGGTTATTGGTTTAATATTTTCTGATCAGATCAGTGTGCACATACAGCAAAAGCTGATCGAATGGCATCTGAAGGATGAAGGTTACTATTGTGCTGGACAGGGAATGAAGCCAAAAGAGTTTGAAGAAAAACCTATGATGGTACAGAGAAGGTTTGCACAGAAACGTTTTCAGAATAAGCTGTTTGCAGAGAATAAAATTGTGGTACAGGGTGATGTTTCACAAGCAGAGGTAAAAAGTGCTCAGAAAGATTTGGTGTTACACAGGATGGAAATAAAGGTGTTTTGATTTGTGCAAATTCAGGTATGGATGTTGTACTGCTGGAAATAGTGTCCTTTTGCCATCTGTGTGACAGATTTGAGCACTGGAAGAAGAAATTTACATTTAAAAATGATGCAGCAGTAGGAAATGTGCACAAACAGAGAGAAATGCAGGTGCAAGAGGTGACACCTAAGCAATTGCAAATGTCAGTTCAGAAACAGGTACCAATGGCAGAAATTTTTCAAGCCCAAATTGTCCCACAAAATTTTGGATGATGCTAAAATTAATTTAAATAAGTTGTCCAGTGCAAATGTGAATTATTTCCAGAAACAAGGCCGGACAGGAAAACAATTGTTTTGCAAATTTTACAGCCCAGATTACTGTACACCAGATAATGTTAATTTTCAGATTCCTAATGAGGAAGTACATTTTAAAATGGCCCAACAAGAGACAGCTGCAGCAATGTTTTCAGAAAAGAAAGTTGAAAAATTACCTTCTGATTTGAAAGAAATAATAAACACAGAAGTAAGGGAGTTCACAGAGAAAGATGTCAGATTAATAAAATGTGCAGAGCATGTTTTATTCAAATTAGAATTAGATGACATGTATTCAAGAACAGCATCAGTTGCAAGAATTTTACCAATAAAAGGATTTGTGATGGAATTGATTGGAAGTTTATGGAACTTTCTGATCACAGGCTCGAAGAAACTAAATGAAAAGAACAGATTAGAGCAGGAGATTAATAGCATAATTTTTCCATGTTGTCCTATGGTACCGAATCCAGCCAATATGTTTTTTCACATTCCATGTGTTGAAGATTGGCTTATTGTTATTGATTTTTGCCAAGTTCATGTCACAGTGCCATTGCATGAAGATAGTGAGGAGTACTGTCAGAAAGAAAATGAATGTCTGGGACACATAATTGGAAAGGGAGGTAGAAAGGTGTCACCACAGAGAGTGGAAATAATTTACCAGATGAATCCACCTCAAATTCAGAAAGAAGTCAGGACGTTTTTGGGATTGGTTAGCTGCTGTAGAGAGTGGTTGCTAAACCTTTCCCTAGTGGCTAAGCCTTTACTGAGGCTGAAACACAAGGATGTGTCTGATCCGCTTCCATTGGACAACAATTGCACAAAAAATTCCTAGAGTTGAAAGTGAAAAGGTGTTGCGCCGCGGCACTAGGAATGCAAGTTTATTTAAAAGAAAATACACCGATGTGGAGTGAGAGGGAGGGCTGCTCTCTCTCAGTGCCTGTTCAAAAACATGAATGTGTTCAAAGGTCTGTGACGTATTTCCTAAAGACCTTTGACCCCAACGTCACAGAAATGCCCAGCTGCCTTAATTTAGTAGCTGTGGTAGATGTCAGTTATAAAAAGAGTGAGTTTATAATAATGGCATTTCCAATTATTGTAATGGTTGCTTTCTTTGTGGAGTTGTTTTGGGAAAATACTGTGACCAAGAGATTCAAATGTATTTAGCTTACTGTCAGCAAATAAAATTGTTTGTGATCAAACTGAACCTAAATGTTTAAATGTCATGAATTTCTGCCTGAAACCAAAGCTAGACTTTATTGATGAACGTCTGATTCAGCCCAACCATTTTGTAGATGGCCCATATTTAAAAGGTAACAATGACACATTAAGAGCAGCACATGCTGTGCTTCCTATACATTATGTTGTCAAAGTTTCATGGCTGTCAGCAGTTACCTCAGCCCAAAATTCGAGATTGATTGCCCTTACCATAACATGCAATATAATTTCTCAATTGGGAGTCACTGTTGTCCTGGGAAAGAGAAATGCTAATTCAGTTGCACATTATTGTATCCTGTTAGTCTCAAATGTGTTATTGCAAAAGCTGATGCCCAGGTATAGATTGCCAGTTTCTCTGAAATCAGATCGTAATGAGGTCTCAAAGATGATGAGTGCAGAACCACAGACTGGACAAGGAGTGGATTGTAGCTATCTGCCTGATGTTTCAAGCATAATAAAGCAAAACAAAGGCAGCACAGAGTTACACTTTGCAAAAGACTGTGTTTCAGCATCACCAAAGTGGTTTGAGTATGTACATACAAATGCACTTGTGAAAACAACTAATAAAAAGACTAGCCATTGCCGTGAAAGTCTGACTGATGCGGAGTGTGCAGTTTCTCACCAGATTGCAGCTGCTACACAAGATCTACATAATGAATGGTGCCAAAACTTTGATCTGAGAGATGCTGTGAAATGGAAAGGCCTGTTCCAAATGATCCTGGCAAAGACTGTTGTGAAATGTGGTGGCCTTCCAAATTGGGTGCATACCTCTCACACACGTATGGTCCTGTGTCCCCCTGATAAAACAGCTCCTCTTCAAGAAAAAATGCTAGCAGTGGTCAAAAGTTCACAGAAGAGGGTCAGTCAAGCTGTAAGGGAACACACAGAGTTTGAAGCAGCACTAGAGAAAACTGAGGTGGCATTGGAAAAGCAAAAAGTGGAAACTGACTCAGATGAAAGCGGTGTCCAAAGGATGAAAGAGTCAGGTGCACCCTCTGAAGAAGAAATTAGTGTTGTGGGCCTACAAGTGGAGGTAGGAAAATGCTGGCTGAAAGGGAATCCAAAATGTTTGCAGTGGTCCCTTGAAAAATCATTTTCACCCATAGCTGAAACATCTGAATCTGATCAAAGTGAAAATAAAAGTGAAAAGCTTGGATTGGAAAAGTGCAAGGAATTGATGGTGCTCTGTCAGAGTTTTTCAGCACCTGAGTGGTCAAAATGCATGGAAAAAGTACAGGATGCCACACTGTTTGAGCCACCTTGAAGGCTGAAACAATAAATGAGAACTGTCAAACTGTTCCAAGAAGCTACTTACAGAAATCTGCACTATAACATTTGAGCTTGGCTATATATGATCTGCTTACAGACCACATTTGTGTGGCCTTAGAAATAGAGGTAACATTGTTATATGCTCAGCTTTTGTAATAACCAGTGATAAAGAATATACTAATTTAGTAGGGGTTTCTTTTAGACACCTGTGTTAATTAAGTGTGCTAATGAACACTAAAAGATGAGTAGTAATATTTTAGGTAGAGAAAAACATATATTTGACTCAACTAATTATGTGTTTTATTTAAACAACTGTAAGTGTGATAAATTTAGAAATCATTTGAGGTACAATGATTTGATATTTATCAAAAGGGTGAATTGATGGAGCTTAGATTTCACCTATAAAATGTATGCATTATTATATGACAAAAAGCTGCAGACATGATTTCTAAAATGGCACGCAGATTGTGGCGCAAGCAAGATGAAAACATAGGCCACATCAGAATGCTTCAGTTTTGAGGTGCTTTCATGTGAAAACATGCTCAATTAGTTGAACAGCCATGTTTATATGTGATTAATCAATATGTAATCTCACTATAGAATGCACATTAATTTAGAAAATGTATTTGTACTTTCAAAATGGCATCATGTATTTTTGCAAGAGTAGAAATGTGCTGAATTGTGTTTCACAGTGTAGAAAACCACGTGATTTCAGTTTGCTTTAGTGGACTCAAATTACTGCAGTTTTGCCCTTGAGCATTAGAATGGAATGTGCTCCACTTCCCTACAAACTTTCAATGAAAGGGCTTTGTTAATAAATCACGTCCTCCGGTTTCCGTCTCTTCGACCTTCACTATTTGCATATTTTTGCAGCCTGTTTAAACATGGAGAGAAGAGCACACTTATTTTTCATAAATCACAAGACTGAAATTTTAACAAGAACACGCCTGATTAATGACGTATCCAGTCAGCCCATGGGGAGATGATGTGTCTTGAAGTTCTGATTGTACCAGCTATGAGGACCGAGCACGTGAACTTTTGCTTGAAATATGGCTTACAAGTGGGAGGAGTGCCTCTCTTTTTCATTTTTTCTGAGGGCCTGACCCAGTTTCTGTGCTGGACACAGAGACGGGGAGGAGGGGCTGCATTCTGTGGGGGCTATTGTGCAGCTTGGGAAAGAGACACAGACTAGCACAGCGAGGCAGAGAGAGAGAGCTGAAAGGATCAGAACAGATTTAGATTTTAGGTGCTAAACTGCATTTGTTTCTCTTTATGGGAGATTTTTGCCATTACTAATTATTGATTAACCTTGCAAGACTTACTCTTTGTCTTAGAAACTCTTTAAGAGTTTTGACTGACAATTTGTGCCACATTTCCCTTCCTATATGTGATGCTTATATGCAGACTGTAATATGTTCTGTATTAATGTTATTTTTCCTATTTTTCAATTCTGTAACCTGATTGATATTTGACTAATGAATAAAGAGTCAGAGAACCTTAACTTTTGACTTAAATAAAACCCTTTAAAATAACTCACCACTCTCATTATTGCCTTAAATATTGTTTGCACTTAATTTTCATATTTATGTAAAGTCTCCTGTTTGGTGAAACACGGTCATCAAAAGGTCCATCCTTTCACCCTTTACAGTGGGAAACAATAGGTAATGAGGTTTTGAATAGGGAAATTACCAGGTAATTACCGCTGGATCAATGGCTTAGGACCTAAGGCTAAAAAACTTTATTCTCTCCATGGATAGGAACTTTTTTGCTGTTGAAGGGTACCAAAAGCCCTATTCTCTAGCTAAAAGGTATTACTTTGAAAGCATAACTTTGACATTACATGCACCATCCTGTGTAAATAGGTGTTGTGCTTTCAGGGATGAATGAAGGTTGGTTCTAAAGTTCTCCCTCTTTTGACCTTCTAATACTTTAGTCCTCGTGTCTGCTCTTGTTGCGTCTGGGCAAGTCTTGTTTCAACAGGTGACACGGTCCTTATTTAGCCTCGTTCCTTCCTTACGGTGACAATGGTAGAAGCTGACACTGTTTTAGAGCTGTGGTTTCCTGTCATGAGTTGCTCTTTTAGACAACCAAAAGAGCTGTGGTGAAGTTCTTCTCTGAATGATGTGGTGAAGAGATACATCGTGCAAGGGGAAGGAACTCCTTTGATCTTCTTACATATAATTAGCAACTCCATCCTTTTTTTTTTTACTTTGAGCTTTGTTTGCTTATACTCAGTGGTATTTATCCTTTTGTAGACAGTTGGTCACACCATAAATCTCTGAGGTTTACTAAGAAATAAAGACCTATTTTTGTGCCCTCCAAGCAGAATTGGTACGAAAGGCCTTCTTTATAACGTGCAAGGGGGTATTTCAATACTTTAGGTAAAGAAGCAGAGGCATTTCTGTCCTCCCATTTGAGTTTGATCATTTTCAATGGGATGTATCTTGTCTCCCAGTTCACCTGTTGGCCACGTCCTTTTTAAAACTCTTAGGGGCTCCTCTGAAATACTTGCCACTTTTTTTAGGGGCTAAAACTAGATTTTATAACCCATTGTTTGAACTCATAATTAGCTATAGGGTGCCTTTCTAAGGCTTAAGCTATCATAAGATCACTCATTGCTGTGATTTCCTAAAAAGTTAGTCAGTTTGGTTGAGGATGCTGTAATGTTCCTGGAGATCATCTGTGATGACTTTTCCAGGACCCTAAAAAGGGTGGCGAGCTGTTGCTTTAGTCCTGTAACATTGTTAGCTTTTAGGTACCTACCTGGGCAACTGTACTTCCGTGACTGTCTTAATATTATAATTTAGGCAGAGAGATCAATTTTGTCTAAGAAAACCATGCCATTTGCGAGGTAATAACTTCTTGGAAAATCGTAACTTTATTTTGTTGATTTTTTCCCAAGCATTTTCATTGATTATTACAAGAAAGTGAGTCCGTAATAACTACGACTGACATTTCTGGCTTTACAAGGATATAGTTGATGCACTTTTAGTGGAAAACATTTGAAATTTGGTTTGCAAATCTGTTATTTTGCGTGGAAGATGAGTTAATGACAGCAGTTGAGGGCCATATGTGCAACTGTAGAAGCCTTTGAAAGCATTTCTCTCTGAATTTCTCGTCTCGGGATGATACACAGTTCAACTAACCTCTGCAACTTCGATCAAATCTGGGTTTTCAACCTGGTGCTCTGTTACCAAAAGTTGGGAATGAAAGGACGCTCCCTGTAAAAGTGAGGGGGGGTCTTTTTTGTATCTCAGATGCTCCCTGCCTACTTCCTCTCACCTGTTATCAGGAACCACTCTCCAGCACTTCTTACTTTACCATACAGTGTTGTGCCTAGATAATGTCCTCTTGTGGATGGCAGTGAGCTCTTTGGAGACACTGCTGAGAGTGAAGTGCATTCCCGTATGGATCCTACATTTGAGAGCGCAATTGCTAGGAGGACCAACACCTTTGTCAATGAAAGCTTTCTTTTTACCTTCAGTCCAAACCCCGCTGCACTATTACAAGACCAAGCTTCATTGTGCGATGCTGTACTCACTAGGGGGCATATTATCAAGGGAATTATCGCCGCTTTAGCAGCAGTTTTTGACGATAAAGCGGCGATAATTTTATTGCCCTATTAGCAAGCCTGCGCTAACATGCGTTAGCGCAAGCTTTCCTGCGTTAGCTGCCGGTTTTTTCATCACCTTGCATGTCAGCGATATGTATCGTTAATGACATGCAAGGTAGGCGTTACTTACCTAAAGTTCATTGTAAAAATCGCTAACAGCACTTCGCTGTATTATCAAAGATATCCCGCGATACAATAATTTGAGCTAACCTCCGATGTACGCAGGTTTTTAACACCTGCTAGAAACATGACTAAAGCCAGATCCCCATCAGAAGACCCACAGAAAACAAAGAGGTAGAGGGCATATTAACAAGTAAGGGCGATAATTATCGCCCGTTCCAAGTATCTCTTTGATGTCTGTGCGCCATCGCTGCCGATGGGAAGCTATCGCCTGAAAACCTATCTCCTCTTAGCTGGAGTTATCGCGCCCTTTCCCTGACACTATCGCCTCTCACAGACGTGTTGATGATACGTCGGTAAGAGGCCGAAAATTATCAGGGAAAGGAGGCGATAACAATACTCCCGATACTTGGCACGGGCGATAATTATCGCCCTTACTTGCTAATATGCCCCTTATTTTGAAAGGTTACAGTTCTTTGTTTATAGGATTTTGAACACAGTGCTTGTCTCGGTGGGCCAAAGACAGCGAGTTTGTGGAAACACCTCAGCCTCTCCCACTTTCCGTAAAAGGCTATTAGAGGACCATTTCTCCCTACTCTATCAAGAAGTGCAGGCTCTATTAGCAAAAGGAGCCACGGGAATAATCACGCATCAGAAGTAATGCATGCTTGCTTTGCCCCACCTTCTGGTGCCAAATAAGGCCTCTTTTCCATATTAGATCTGCATCCTTTCACATTCTACGTTGTTTTAGCTCATATTCTTCCTGTGATGAAGCCAGGAGTATAGATGGTAGTGCTGGACCTGCAGGATGTGCGTTTTCAAATCTTCGTCTTACCAGCCCACAGACACTACCTGTGGTTCACTGTGGACCACAAGCATTTCCAGTTTGCAGTTCTCACCATTTTTGGCCTCACCAGTGTGCCCTGGTGTTCAAGAAAGTGATGACGGTTGCAACACTACAGCGCATGTCAGGGATTCCAGCCTTCACTTACATCTATGCCTGGCGGTTGAAGGTGGTCTCTCCATAGTGCTGTCTAGTGCCTATCATCCGGGACAGCAAATCTGCGATATTCAGGCTATGATTCTGTTGTTTCCATCTCTATCCTGGATTTTGGTGAGACTGATTCTGAGGCTGCTGGATCTCATGGCCTCTTCTTCATGCTGGTGAAGCATGCCAAAAGGTATATGCAGGTTCTGCAGTGTTATCTCAAGTCCCACTAGGGGCAGCATCAGGGCAATCTTTCTAACTTGGTCCGGATATTGTCTAGACCTGCAAAAGCTCTGCACTGGTGGCTAACAAACCATGATTGGGACAGCGGTAGACACCTCTCCCTCCCCCACCCAGAGTTCACACTGGTGAAAGATGTATTACTCCTGGGTTGGGGTGGTCATCTGGGAGAGGTAAAGGTTGGGGGAATCTGGTCCCCCGCGAAGCCTCAGCTCCACATCAATTTGCTGGAGCTGAGGGCTATTCACTTTTCATCTAAAGTCGTCAATCCATCCATCAGGGGAAGGCTGGTTGAAGTGTTCACTGACAACACCCCCACCTCTGCACCTCTGGGCATCTTCCTAGACGTACAACACCTGGCAGGCTCCCTGAGTGCAGTGCGGATAAACTCAGCAGTTGATGCCTTGCAAATTATGAAATGCATCTACATCCAGAGATGGTGCAAGATCTTGTCAGAGAGTTGCCAGACCATTGTCTCAATTAGTTCTCTACGACCAAGAATGCACAATGTCAGCATTTCTGCATGCTAGTTACCAAAGCGGTTATTGCTCTGAGAAGTTTTCCTGCTCAAGTGGACATTTGGCCTCATGTAAGCCTTTCTGCCTATATCCTCCCTGCCCAGACTTGTCAGGACGATCAGGGCAATGTTGTCCATTTTTGTGCACTTATTTCCATTTTGAGATCATATTTTAGCTCTGAACAGTGTGTTCAGCTTGTAGTGAATCAATTATGCAGTAAGCAAGCACAGTGTTTACTTTCTTTGCTTCTGATTATTACAGTGTAGAGTGCCCAAAGTGTGATATTTACTTTCCCTCTTAGTTTATGCAAGACTATATTTGTTTTAAGAAATGAATGTATACTGCATGTTGGAAGATAGCCCTCTCTGAAGGGTATACCAAATGTTTTGCCTCCCTTTTTCTCTTTTTGCTGAATTCTTTTTGTTGGCTTTAGGACTCTGAGTACTTTACCACTGCTGACCAGTGCTAAGGTACATGTGATCTCTCTCTCTCTTTTAAACATGGTTAAATTTGGTATGTCCACAAATGGGATATTTAATTTTTCTGTACGTCCCTAGTAGAGTGCACTACCTGTACCAGGGCCTGTAAATTAAATGCTACTAGTGGCCCTGCAGCATTGATCGTACCACCCACACAAGTAGTCTTTTAAACATGCCTCAAGTGAGCCACCACAGAGCCTGTTTATGCAGTTTTACTGCCAGTTCAACTTGCCATTTAAAAAAAATTGTCAAGCCTTAAACTCCTCTTTTATTACAGATAAGTTACTACTAAGGTAGGCCCTAAGTACACCATAGGGCAGGGTGCTGTGTAAGTAAAATTTAGGATATGTACTTTTAAGTTTGCATGTCTTGGTAGTCAAAACGTTTTTCACTACTGTGAGGCCTACTGCTCTATTAGGTTGGCATTGGGAATTCCTTAATAAACGTATAAACTTTTAAACTGTAATTCCTTATTAGAAAAGGATAGCTGTGTCACGTTTTATATCTTTGGAATGGTAATCTGTTTTTGGGGGATGTTATTTAGCGCAAACTAGACCCGAATTCTGATCACCAGTTGTGTTTTTTAAATGATTTTCCCAGAATCACTGGATGCTGAGCGTCCCTGAAAGTTGGATCTAACATTATTTTTTTTAAATTTCACTTTTAGAAAGTGGACATTTCTCTGTTCTTACAGCTCTGTGTGTGCCTGCAGTCTGTCCCCAGTACACGTCTGGGGTGAGTGACAGCTAGACTACATGCCTTCCCTCTGGACATCCTCACACACAAGAAGGTTAGGTATGTTTGAGAACTAGTCTGCATTCTTATGGCCATTCCTGTGCAGGAAAGGAGGGAAAAGCTGACACTTACACCTGAATAAACAGTGTTTTACCCAACACAAAGGGCTGATTACCCCCTACAGCTAGCCTGGAGCCAGAGCTAGGAAGAAAGGCCTTCTGTGCTCTTGAAAGACCCTTTCTTGAAGTCATCCCCACTTCAAAGGCACAACTGGGTATAAGTAATGGGTCTCAGACCTCTCCAAGTCAGACTGGGTATTCATCTAAAATCTGTCAGAAGAACTGCTGTGCTGCATCAAGGACGACACTCTGCTGGACTGCTGACTTGGAAGGCCTGCCTTTCTGCTGTGCTTACCTGCTGCCTGCTACTCTGCTGAGTGAGAGCTGGACCCAGTCTTGCAACTGAAGTGAGCTGCAATGACTTGCCTTCTGTTGCGTGAAACACAGGGCTATCAAAGTCTCTACACGTGCTCCAGTGCCTGGTTCACTAGAAGTGGACCCAGATACTGCATCAGAGTAAATGATGCATCTCTAGTCTGAGTGTAGAAGAACTGGTGCATCAACCCTATTGTGGGAGTAGAATAGGCGCATTGCAACCAAGGCATCTCTTTGAGAGCCTGATGCATCGAAACTGTTATCGCCGCAGTCTGGAGGAATCAGTGCATCTCCTCAGCTGCGTGAAGAAACCCTGCGCATCGCTTTCATAACCAATGCATTTCTGTTCAGCACATTGTCTATAGAACTAACTAATCGCCATGCCTGTGTGAAGGAAATGAATAGCTGGTAAGACATTGATGCATCGCACCCTGCTTCTTGCTGTTGCGACCAATTATTAAGGTACTTTGTTCACTGGACCTGTGTGGGTCCTGTAGCCGGTCTGCTCTCCATCACATGCAGCCTGAACGTTTGACTTTGCCCCAGTCCAGAGCAACCAGATAACAAACATTTGATATTGAAATATTTCTAACCTGGTGTGGAGTCTTTATGTGATGGTTTCATTGTGTTATTGTGTGTGTGTGCTGCACAAATACTCTACTCATTGCCTCTTTAGATAAGCCTCAGTGCTCTGTGCCATTGTGCTCTGCTACCAGAGGGTGAACACAGGTTATCTGTTAGTGTATATCTAGCTTACCCTGACTTGATTTGTTTTTCCTGCTTGGAGAGGGTACCTGCCACTGCAAACCAGAAACCCAATTTCTAGCACTACAGTACAATAAAGAACACTGCTCTGGTTAATGTCCAGACAGTGTGGTTGACTATAAATCAGTATGAATGCTAAACTTCCTGAACTTGGAACCCAAAATATATACCACATAACTAGCAACTTAGTTATTAGGACTTTATTCCATCAACATACTCTTCCTCGAAACATACTTGAAATTCCAATGCAAAGATACTGTAAGTCATGTTAATATTGCATTCTTGGATGCAGTTTGAACGGTTGGACTTAATGGTGCACCATACTATTGGACACAGAATGATACGTCCTGTGGTCGAGTTTCATTGATATTTATGTATATTTTCAGCCCTATATTTGGTGTCTCTAGACTATCTTTGCATCTAATACAAACACTTCACATGAGCCCAGTAGCCTGGGCCTGCTTTGTTGGCATATGGTTTCCTTAATTACCCAGGCCCATAGTTAGTAAGCCTTTGCATCACTCTGAAGCGGATATCCCAAAACTAACCCTGGGCGGGTACCTCTGCTCCTCCAGCTGAGTTTGGAGAGATTTTCCTACTCCGCAGGTGTGTAACACAGGCCTCCGCAGCCCCCACGGTGCGGTGGGGCCCCAAGCTCCAGGGGGCCCCTTTGGCACTGCACTCTGGCAGGAGAGCTCCTGATTGAGCCCGGAGGCGGCCCATCTACGTACCGTGCAGGGAGGCCCCCTGAATTTTTGTTACGCCAGTGCTACTCCGTGCTCCGTTGCGTACGCAGAGGTAGGCAAAACTCAGCCTCCGTGGAGGAGCGGAGTTGTATGTCTTGCGCATGCACAAGGACGCAAGGAGCAGGACGGAAAGTGGCCAATTTGGGAGGGAGCGTAGCGTATTTCCACTGAGATTTTTTTCAAACTCCGTGGAAATAACGCGTAGAGGCACTACGCTTGCTATGCCTAGGATTACCCAAAACATGAAATGGTTGACCAGGTGAATCCCTGCTTCCTAGGTGTGTCTGCCTGGTAGGCTATGCTGGGACTCCTAGGTGACCCGACGAAAGCAAAGCAACCGACCCCAGGGTAGCGAGGAAGAAGTACTGTTTGGAGCGCAGTCCCTGACCGGACAGCCTACAGAAAACACCGAGGGGGATCAGGGTCAAGAGCAAGGCCTGGAGAATTAGATCATGAGACCTGCAGGGTGTCGGCAACACGTCGGAGAACCAGAATACTCCCCGGTGCCCAGAGCACCTTCCAAACAAGTGCTGCACTAACTGGAGCGGCAAATTGTATTGCGAACACCGAGGGACCGAAACCTGAGATCAGGTGGCCAACACAGGATTTCCACTGCGGCAGGGAGGGGACGGGAGATCGGCAAACGGAGAGGCTGGAGTCGCTGAAGGAGTTTCCCGAATCAAAACGACAGACACTCAGGTGCGCTCCCCCTTCTATGGCCCCTGTGCCTCATGCTGAAAGACAACATGGAGAAGGGGAAACAACAGACCCCACCCAGAATAGCATTAAAGAAGCCCTGCGAGGGCACAGTCCTCGCCGGAACTGCCAGTACTGTAAAACAAAGGCGAACAAGCCATAGTGAAAGACCTGGGAAGGAGAAAGGAAAGGGTCTGGTGGGAGCCGGCACTGTTGTGAAAGATCAAGGTACCACCCGGAGCCCAAAAAACATTCCACAGTAGAACTTCCCTGCCCATAGTGCCTAACCAACCCCCAGAAATCATAAATCGAGACCCGCGAAACCACAGCCTACGTGAGCGTCTTGGTTGCTGTAAGGAGGGGACCCGGGAGCAGGCAGCAGCGGGGTTGGAACGATTACTGAAGGTTGGACCGATTACTGAAGCTTAGTGCAAATATTGCGGAAAGACACGTGGAATTGGGGACCAGTTGAAGAGATACCCATCCATGCAACTTGAGAACCCCCTACAGCAAACATAGTAGAGATAAGAGGGTTAAGGGGAAGGCAGCAAAAGCTGCAAAGCTGGTCAGGATCCCTGAACTGGAAACACCTGACATCCCCCCGGGTCCGAGAAGCAAATTCATATCCCATCATGCCTGAACGCCAAGCGGGCTACAGGTCATGCAACAAGAAATTCAGGATCTGCCATGAGCAGAAAAAAAGCAGGAGAAGCAGCAAACCAAAACAGCAAAATCCTGGCTCCATAGGGAAGTCTGGGGGCACGCTTGCAGGGGATTCTATTAAGATAACATTTACGAGACCCCTCTATCAATTGGAATCCAGTGATAAAAATACTACACGAGTTATTCAACATTGTTGAAGTGAGGGGGCAGCCAAGAGAACTGGGCACAACCTCCTCCCTTCCGCCTGGGGCTCCATAACCCAACCTTGGAAGAACATGCCAGGCCTAGACTGTGGCAATGTGCCCAAACACAAGCAGAAACACGGAGGGACACAGCCAGTCTTTTAATCGCAACTCCTAGATTTAGGGATGATCTACAAAAGCCACCTTAAATGCAAAATTGATTTTATGCCCTACCCATATTGTGAAATAGTCTCTTTCAGCTTGGAAATAAACAAAAAACTACTCATTCAAAGGCTTAATCATTTATTACCCCCATGGCTCAAGAGGTGACTATTTACACTCCATTCATGCTCTGGTTGAGGGGGGGGGGGGGGGGGTTGTAACAGCGATTTTACAGTTCTAGGTGATGAATTTTCATCTGGACCGCATGGAGGGAAATGATACGGAGGCTATCCTAGATATTATGAATGCCTTTAATCTCCCCCAACTACTACATCAGCCCACCCATGGAGCTGGCCATATATTAGATGCTATCTTTTCCAACAACCAGTTTATCTCTATAAAGGAGTTTCTCCTGCTCACGTGGTCTGACCATGAAGCCATTGTCCTTGAATTAGCTGTTTCCTTCCCTATTCAATTCAGGAAAGTAGATTCTAACCCTACTCCACACTATCTTCGGACAAAAACTAACTTCAAAATATTGAATTCAATATAATGAGACAATATCTCTCTCAGGTGGACCCCGTTCTATTAAGCGATCCTAATCAGGCAACAGCTGACTATACAATTTGGTTTAATTCTGACATTTCCAAAGCAGTTCCTGAAGAAATACTGGTCAAAATAAATCTAAACAATCTGCACCTTGGTTCACAGAAACACTTTGGCTACAAAAAAAAAATTGTAGAAAGCTCGAAAGGAAATGGAGATCAAACTATAATCCCTTAGATAAAGAAACCTATGAACTCTCCCTTGCCAAATATAAGGCAGCAATTTTTAATGAAAAACCACCCTTTTACACTCAACAAATCGAAGCCTCCACGCCCTCCACTAGAGAACTTTTTCAGGTTCAAAATAGACTTACTAAAGTCACAGAGAAGAAAGGATTAAACAACAGTCAATCCTTATGTGAAAAAATAGCTTCTTACTTTTGTGATAAAGTGGGACAAATTTATAAGAAATTCACTTCTTTCTCAACTGTTGACCGTTAGCCACCAATAGCTCAACCTTCTACTAATGGCTCCAATCTTATTGGTAGTGGCTCCCTATCTAATTTCAAGCAATACTTGTGCGCCATGGTATCAGGTGTCCTCAACCTGATTAATTCTACCAAATCAAGGTCACCTTATGACCCCTGAATCCCATCTATACTTAAACAGATTCCTGATCCCATTGCCTCATATCTAACTAACATCTTTAATGGGTTGTTCAGCTCCGGGACCTTTGCCAACTCGTGGAAAAAAAACATCTATTTGGCACTCCTCAAGACCCAGACAACCCAGCAAACTATCGTCCAATTTCGAGGTTAACATTTCCAGAAAAAAATTGTAGAAAAAGGAATAAATATACAATTGACACAATTCATTCAGATAAATCAGCTACTACCACTGTTCCCTTTAAGGTGAGAGCGGCGCGAAAAGCAGGCACTTTTTGAATGCGGTGTGCCGGAAGAGTCGGGACGGAGTTGTGGTAAGGCTGCCTTGGGAGTTTGGTGGCTTGTGGGCATGTGGCTGTTGGTACAGCGCGGGGCAGATTGTGGGCTTTTGTTTAAGTATTGATGTTAAAAAGAGCCCCTTCACGGGCTGTGATTAACATCAAGACTTAAACAAAAGGCCACAATCGTCCCCGCACCGCGCTTTACTAACAAAAGGGTAGAGCAAGTTTAAAAATGCAGCGTGCACTTTCTGAAAGTACACGCTGTGTTTTTAAACTGGCTCTACTCTTTTGTTAGTAATGCTTAATGCTAATCTTCCTGTCTTCATTTATATCAAGAGTCATCTCTTACCTAACTTTGGTGAATCATCATTGCATGACATCATGGCCTAAATTGATTGTACAATAGCAGCAGATGAGGAGACAGAACCTCCTGGTGTCAGGAACTACACTGGGATTGCGCTCGAGCAACTCATGGATGCACAGAGCTCCATCAAGGATGACAGCAAATTGTTGACGGTAGATATGGGGAGACAGCAGCACACCTGTGGAGGCGTCAATTTCCGTTCCCTCGCGGATCGCGGAAGTTTTGACATTTTCGCGTTCCGCGGGGTTACAAGTTCAAAGTTAATGATCATTGTACATACTTATTGATGACACTGCACTTGGGTATATTTGGAATAGATGCTTGTGTTATTTCGGTATACTAGATCAGGCAAAAGGTCATGAATGCAATGTACACAATGCCAAATTGGAAATGCAAATGTACAAAAGAACCAAATTGGTGGAATGTAATGGTAATAAATGAAAATCAATAAAGTATGTTAAAAAAAAAAAAAAGATTATCTATGTCAGAAAATAACTGGCAGTAAAATACAGACAACAATTAAAAAAGCAAAAAGAGGCAATCCCTTTTGAGCTTGACTCCTCAATTGGGGATGGGATTATCCCAATCTGGATAAAGTTGTTTAACTTCATGTTGGTAGATGACATGCCAATCTCGGAATCATGGAATGAGGCAGATATAACGCTAATCCCGAAGCCTGGTAAGAATCCTACTCATAACTAGTGGTGCTCTTCTTGTGGTTTTCACCGTGGAGGCATTTGACAGCGTAATCGGAGCTATGTTATGGCTGTATTAGATAACTTTGGTATTGGTAAACCTCTGATAGACACGTTAGAGAAGATTTATACATCCCTTACTGATTGAATCTTAGTGAATGAGAGCTTATCACCACCAGTGGGAATAGAAAGGGGAACAAGGCAAGGGTGCCTTCTCTCACCTATTCTCTTTGCTCAAAGCCTAAGACTGAATGGGGGAATGAAAGCATTCAATGTAGAGACATTCTCCAGGAAGATTGAATTATATGTGGATGATGTAACGGTTTTTACCTCAGACGCACATTTAGCTTTACCACAACTTATGGTAGAGGTGAGGAATTTTGTTGGCCTTCGAGTATATAAAATTAACAGAATAAAAACAAAAATAATGATTTGGAATCAAAATGAAGGGGAAATAGTGAGTGTCACTGAAATGAGATATCTCAGGCCGAAAATGACCAAAGACATAGAGAAGCTTGCTGCAGTTAACCTAGGAAAATCTAGCGAAGAGGTAGGACAACTGTTAAAAAGATGGCAGAACCTCCCACTGTCTATTTATGGGTAGATTAACTTAGTAAACATATTTCTTCTACCCAAAGTCACCTTTCTGGTTGATAATATCCCACAAAATGTTGCTAAAAAGACCATTCCTAGCTTTACAGGGGAAAAGAACATCCTTTGTCTGGGCCATCAAGAAAGTACATCTTTCTTGGAAGAAGTTGAGGAGGAAAGCTGGAGCAGGTGGGTTGGGGCTTGCTGATCTGCAACTTTATTGCTTGGCTTCTCAGCTTAAGATCAACAGAATTGTATTCTCTTGTCCAGATGAGACCATAGTTGGAACAATGAATAGAGCAATGTTCTGGAGGCTCCCTAATGAAGGCATCTCCTATAATTTTGAGGCTCCAAAATACTTCAAGAAGGTCAGATTGAAATGTCTCCAAGCAGCAGCAAAACTCTGGTTCGAGGTCAGCTTGCTTTTGGGTACCGCATACTATAGTAAATTGTCTCCCATACGGGACTCTTTCAGGTACCCCGGAATGCATTCTTGATGTTCTTATGGACTCCTTGAAACAGAGTGGTATAAATAAATGGGGAAGCTACTAGATGAGGGACAGCATCTGACCTGGGAATATTGGTGTAATAAGACTGAAGGGAGAATCTCTAGGTTCAAACCTTATCAAGTGAACTCATGGCTTAAGAGTCAGGAGTGGATAGGAGTGGAACCAGACCAAATGAAAATCATCCTCCAGACCGACGGGTTACGAAGAAGGAAGTGGTACCAGCATTTCCTCAAAGTGGCCAATGATAAGATTAGAGCACCATTCTCTGCATGGGTTGGATACTTGTTGGATGCTGAGGTGTAAGCGTTATGGCAAGTATCTTTATCTACACTTATTATGGTAGTTAAACCTGCTGCATTAAAGAGGAACCATTTTTCTACTCTTTATAGAGTTTATTGGACCCCAAAAAGGTTGACGAAAATAAGATGAAGTGGTGATTCCAAATGTAAATGGTACGGAAGAAATTAACTATATGACATGCATACGTTTGCTACTTGTTCAAAGCTAGAAGAATTCTGGCTTAGAGTGGGCAAGTCCATCTACGATTCACTGGGTACCAGGTGAAGGTAAGCACTGTCTTAATCATGTTTGGGATAAGGCAACAATATTTGAGGGAAATAAGTATATTATGGACTCAAGTCTCCCCACTTTCTTGGTATGCTTGGAAAGGCTCAGTGGCCTTTTTTGAGGAGATTGATAGGTGGAAAAACAAGAAAAAAGATGGCAGTGATTTCTGGGATATGTTGAATATTTAATAAATTGACCCGTCCAATGATTATGGGCCTCATGTAGGTAGCTAAATACCGGTCGGTAACGGCCGAAATTCGGTAAATATGCCGTTACCGGCCGGAATTTAGACAAGTGAGATGTAGGAGGCCAAAAACCAGTTTTCGGTAAATATGAAGCGGTAAATACCGATTCATAATTACCGAATTCTAAAATACCGATTCATATTTACCGAATACATATTTACCGAATCGGTAAATATGAAGTGGTAAATATGAATCGGTAAATATGAAGTGGTAAATATGAAGTGGTAAAACTGAAAAAGACATGTAGGAAAATTCGGTAATTAAGAAATCCATGAAATTCGGTAATTAAGAGTCGGTAATTAACACTGAGTGAAAGCAGGTGGTAACCATCAACAGAGCATATAAGCAATCCCAAAATGCAACAGCGTGGACAACATGGCCGCTCTGTATGTCATTGCAAGGCGCCTACGTCTACAGGCAGCAGGTCTGAGGATATGGAGACGGGAGGAACGCATCTACAGACAGCGCATCACACTCTTCCAACTGACTGACGCAGAGATACATGAAAGGTACAGGCTACACCCCCAAACCATCATGGACCTGATAAGGGACCTGCACCCACTCCTGGACCAGCCAACAAGAAGGGCGCATGCCATACCACCACATGTGCAGGTGCTCTGCAGCCTAAATCTACTGGCATCTGGCAGTTACCAGGGGGTGATAGCTGCGGTGGGCGGTGTATCCCAGAGTTGCCTGTCCCGTTTCTTCAAGAAGTTCCTGGATGCCATGATGCAGAGAATGCACCACTACATCAGCTTCCCAAACACACAGGCTGAACTGCAGAAAACTAAAACTGACTTTTATCACATGGCACAGTTCCCCCATGTCATTGGCTGTATTGATGGCACACACATCCCAATCTGCCCACCAGCTGACACTGAGCACATCTACAGGAACAGAAAGTCCACCCACTCCATCAATGTGCAGGTAATCTGTGATGCAGGGAACATCATCACTGATATTGTAGCGAAGTTTCCTGGGAGCACCCACGACTCTTACATCTTCCAGAACAGTGGGATCTACACACGACTGATTGCCGGAGAATTTGGAGAGGGATACCTGCTAGGTAAGTAACAGTGCTCCATGAAACCTGCAAATCATAGTGTATAGAGGCATGTGACTAATGGTTCCCTTTTACTCACCTAGGCGACAGTGCATATGCCTGCCGGTCATTCATCCTCACTCCCTACCTACACCCATCAACCCAGAGTGAGAGACGATATAACGTGGCACATAAATCTACACGCAATGTGGTGGAGCGCACATTTGGACTACTGAAAAGCAGGTTCCGCTGCCTCCACAAGAGCGGAGGCGCACGCCAGTACACACCGATAAACTGCTGCAAGATCATTGCCACTTGTGCAATGCTGCACAACCTTGCCACGAAGAGAGGTACAGAGGTGGAACTAACAGATTTTGAGGACAACGAGGAAGAGTCAGGCCAGCCAGAGGGCAACGCAGCTGGAGTGCCAACTGCAATAGATGGGAGAGAGAGACGGGCAGAGATCACATGCAACTATTTCTGAGTAAGTAAGGGGACACAGCCAGTTGTGGTATGTCATGACGTAGTTTTAATGCGGCACTACGCCATTACAACAAGATCAAGCCAATCTGGCAACATAGCATATTTACAAGGGGTAAGTCCAGGGTTACGTCACCCATTGGGAATTGGCTACGCAGGGCTGCATCAATGTTTGCGCACACGCGCTGCAGTGTGGGATGGCACGGATTGAGCATCCTCACTACTGCCAACCCCAAGCCGCCTGCTGCTCCTGCGTGCTTCTGGGATGGGGGGTGTGATGCTGCTCCTGCTGCTGGAGTCGATGCTCTCCGCAGCATCCCCTGCAGCAGTTGTGGCCGCCTGACTTGTTAATAGCACCTCAAGTGCACTTGTGACCTGCACCATCCCCCGAGACACGTCGCTGCAGCTGTGTGTCAGGCCCTCCTGCATCGACACAGAGCGCCGGCAGAGTAGAGAAGTGGCAGTTGCCAGACGGTTGAGTGCCCTGATGTTAGTGTCCCTCCTCTGCCGTTCCCGGCGCCATGCATCTATGTCAGCATCTAATTTGCTGCACAACTGCTGGATTGACTGGGACATGTCCCGAATGCCCGCTGCCATTTCACCCATCCCCACTGCCATTGTGCTGATGGTCTTGTCCATGTTGACAAATGTTGATTTCATGCACCGTATATGCCTCTGGACTGACATGACTGCCTTTGTTTGCAGGCGCTGTTGTTTTAACATTTTGCCCTCGAGCCCCGAGAAGACACCATGGCTGTCAATGTTTGCTGGTGGACTCTGGACACACGACCTGCGGCGCCCTCTTGCACCCGTCTGTTCTGCCTGTGAGGTGTAGGGCACAGTGGCATGGCTCCCATCATGGGGCATAGTAATTTGCTCAGGGCCCCTGCTGTCGTCAGACGAGGTGTCTAAGGCTCGCAGCCTGGCGGCAGCACGCCTCCTCATTCTCACACATGCAGGCGGTGATGTGGCCGGTGACTCAAACATGAGTTGCGATGCTGGCTCTGGGTGAGGTGATGCTGGCTCTGGTTGAGGTGAGGCTGGCTCTGGTTGAGGCGAGGCTGCCTGTGTTAGTGGTGCGGCTGCCTGTGGCACTGCTCCCTGGGCTGAACTTGTGCTGGCCAGAGCTGATCTGTGTGGCCGGTGTGCCCTCTCTCCTGCAGCATGTCCTGTCCTGCGCGATGTCACATCTGTGGACAGAAATGCAACATCGGCTCAGTGTACCTGAAGGGCTGCATTGCAAGCATCACAATAAAATCATGTTACACCCTCACATTGTCCTCTGCCTGCTTGTGGCTAATGTGTGTAACATGCCTTGTTGTCCTGTGCTATTTACTTCATGGTTGGGGTTTCCCTGACTACATCTCCCAGAATGCATTGCCTGTCTGCACTAACACATGGACTGGAGTGGGATACTCATTTCACAATGGGGGATGTGGGATAGGGGTAGGGGGGGCTACATTGCTGTGCATTCGTCTTACCTTGTTGGGTGGCGGCTCTGGCAGAGCTGTCAGCATCCCCAAGGCCCACGACGCTCTCTTGCTCGATTGTGGCCTCCACCAGCTCCTCCAGTTCGGTGAGGGCAGGTGCCCTGTTGGTTCCACCTCCAGTCTGGCTGGCCTCCTTCTGGATTTCCCCCATCTTCCTCTTGGTTACAATCCTCAGGTCATACCAGCGCTTTTTGAGGACCTCTATGTCCCTGTGGGTCACTCCCACAGCATTGACCTGCGCCTGGATGGCCAGCCAAATATTGCGCTTTTCTGCCTCAGGCACTTGCGGGGACTGCCTCCCAAACAGCTTCTGGTGCTGCTTCACCACCTCCTCCACCAGCACCTGGAGTTCCTTGGGCTGAATTTCATCTTCCTCCTCCTTTCCCCTCCATCTCTCACTGTCCTCTGCGTCGACATGATGTTTTTGTGCTGCACAAACAGGCACTGGCTCCCTGCCTCTCCTCTGCACTCCAAGCCTCTCCAGAGTCTGTTAATTGTGTGCACCTGCCTGGGTGTGGCCACTTCCTGGTTGGGTGGGGTGTGGTTGCACAGGATTGGCTGTTTCATCCAGTCATGTGATTTTTTTCCCGATTCGGTAATTACCGATTCGGTAAATTACACTTCGGTATTTACCGAATCGGTAAATACCACCTCGGTATTTACCGATTCGGTAAATTCCGATTCTTGATTACCGAATGTTACCGATTCGGTAAATATTACCGAATTATTACCTACATATAACTTACCGATTCTTACATACCGATTCGGTACCGTTCGGTATTTAAGAATCGGGAATTTTTATTTACCTACATGAGGCCCTATATCTTTTTAAACCAGTTGGGCCAGGAAGTAAGTCATACCAGAGGTAGCACAGTCATTTTTCTTGAAGAAGAGAGTCCAATCTTTTAAGCGCGTGGGCCTTTAAAATCCGGAATGGTGCTTATTACTGATTGGAGAGGATATTTGGACAAAAATAAATATGTTACTTTTTTCTTAGGAAGAGGATTAGAGGTGGTCACTACCAGGGTGGATGTATCAGGTCCTGTTAGGTTAATTTAAATTACTTTAGCTGAGTCCTGCATAGCTGTGGCACAGGGCAGTCAGGCTAAATCCAAAGAAGAACTGTAAAGTATTTAGACGTACCAAAACATAAATAAGCAACAATTAAATCCCAGCTCCACCTTATAAGAACAGTGTGCAGTTTCATCTTAAACTATACACCAAAACATTCCAGAGAACTGGATATATGATTTTTCAAATGTAACAATAAATCACAAAAAAATCAAAGTAAATCACAGCATTACACTGAGCGGTATCCTCAACAGAAGCTAAAAAACAAGTTACATGGAGCTTCGGTCAAGTACAGGGACCTGGATGATCCCGGTCAAAGTTTTACTTTTGCTCTTAGAAACTTTTTAGATTCTTTCTCTCACTGACAGGTTCATTTGCGAGACATTCTACAACTGTCTAGTGCTGAATTTAGGGTAGTCAGATCAGCGGAGTCAAGTGGTCTGGTGGGATCCTTGGTTCTCATCAGAAGTTAGAGGATACTCAGAAACCAGCAAAGTTTTTAGCGAAAGTAACCCAAAGATGGGAGTTGGGTAGGGCTTGGAAGTTGATTGGGAACTGAGTGGGAATATAGCCTCTGGTTCTTTGGCAAAGATCAGTTATATTATGAGTTTGAGGCTACCCAAATTAAGGTCTTTTAGGGAAAGGGTCCAGGACGGATTAAACACCTCTCTGGGACTAGGACTCAACTAATTACTATACGAATGTTTAATAAGAAACGCCATTATGCATGCCTACCATCAGGGATAATATTTTTTTAACTCCCTTGTATAGGATGTCAGTGATAATGATAGAGAACATTTAATTACCAGGCGGTTTGCCTGAACCTATGTTCACTGATGCATGGTATGATTTTTGTGAGTCAGAAGCAGGCCATCTGCATCTTTTGGCAATGAAATTCATGAATTTCATGTTGGCGTGAGCTGGGGGTGAATGACTTCAACATCTCTGGGTGATGACAATGGTATTGTTACTCCTAGGATTTAGTTGTAGGTAGATGCCAGATTCCAAGACTAAATGGATAGATAGATGGATGGATTGGATAGATGGATGGATGAATGGATGGATGGATGGATGGATGGATGGATGGATGGATGGATGGATGGATGGATGGATGGATGGATGGCCAATTAATATTATGGAGGAGATTTGCATACAGATTTCAGCATTGTGCCAATTCTGATGAATTTTGACTCAGTTGTACTCACATATGCTCCATGTAGAGGTTAATGGTCTGTAAAGATAAGAGCTTGATGATCCTCACAGATCGATGGCTGTTGCTCAGATCCTGAGAGTCCCATCTGCACCAGCTGAAGAAAACCATTGCAATACAAGTTCAGGGAATTGTGTGAGTGTACATAATGTGTTAAACAATAGCGTGTAGCTGTATTGAATGATATGAGCTAATCTAAATCTAACTAATTTACATAGTTCAAGATTATCTGGCATGGCTTTGACACTGTAAGTCCTATGCTGGACACCGTTGGTCAATAGCCCAACTGGTACTAGTGGACAAAGTTATTATCTGTTACCAGTATGAATTTTGCTTGAGGATTCCACACAAAAGAAAATGTAATAAAAAACTTCCATCTTCTTTGCTAGGATTAACAACTCTGGAAAGCTTGTCTTTTGCACAAAGCCCCAACAACTCTCAGGTAACTCCTGGCTGTATTGTGGATTTGAAGAAAGTTGCAAAACTAGTATTCCAGAACGAGTTGAAAGGAATCACCAATCTATTTAGTTCATGCAAAACAATTCCAGTGCCCAATTGTCCATTCCAGATATTTTTCTTTGTTGTTTCAATGCCTGAATCCACTGAGTATCCCTGGATGCCACTGAAGATTGAGGTGCCAATTACGATCCGGTAAAAAATGTCCCCGTACGACTCGTATCCGGTCTTTTTACCGTACGAATCGTACAAGTGCCGTACAAACTGCCAATTACGATTCGCATGGTAAAAAGTCCATACGAACCGCATTGGGAATCATTCCCCACACGTCCTCGGGTCGGAAAATGTGTCCGACACGTCCTCGGACGATTTACCATACAAACGTGAAAAGTGAAGTCTGACCGAGGAATCACGATCCTACCCGTGCGTCCGATCTCACAACCGTATGGTAAAAAACACCGTCTGCACCGAACTCCCATTGCAACCATGGAGACATGTGCCCGCATACGCGCCCAACACTCCCCCCAGCACCCATACGTTCGAGTCGTACTCCCCGTGAATGTACACCCCCCCCTGTATGTACACCCGTGTACGTGTCGAACCCCCACCCGTGTACCCACACCCCTGTACGTTCGAGTCGTACCCCCACCCCTGTACGTGTCGTACCCCCGTGTACCTACACCCCTGTACGTTCGAGTCATACCCTCACCCCTGTACGTGTCGTACCCCCGTGTATCTACACCCCTGTACGTTCGAGTCGTACCCCCACCCCTGTACGTGTCGTACCCCCGTGTACCCACACCCCTGTACGTTCGAGTCGTACCCCCACCCCTGTACGTGTCGTACCCCCGTGTACCCACACCCCTGTACATTCGAGTCGTACCCCCACCCCTGTACTTGTCGTACCCCCATGTACCTACACCCCTGTACGTTCGAGTCGTACCCCCACCCCTGTACGTGTCGTACCCCTGTGTACCCACACCCCTGTACGTTCGAGTCGTACCCCCACCCCTGTACATGTCGTACCCCCATGTACCTACACCCCTGTACGTTCGTGTCGTACCCCCACCCCTGTACGTGTCGTACCCCCGTGTACCTACACCCCTGTACGTTCGAGTCGTACCCCCACCCCTGTACGTGTCGTACCCCCGTGTACCCACACCCCTGTACGTTCGAGTCATACCCCCACCCCTGTACGTGTCGTACCCCCGTGTACCTACACCCCTGTACGTTCGAGTCGTACCCCCACCCCTGTACGTGTCGTACCCCCGTGTACCCACACCCCTGTACGTTCGAGTCGTACCCCCACCCCTGTACGTGTCGTACCCCCGTGTACCCACACTCCTGTACGTTCGAGTTGTACCCCCACCCCTGTACGTGTCGTACCCCCGTGTACCTACACCCCTGTACGTTCGAGTCGTACCCCCACCCCTGTACGTGTCGTACCCCCGTGTACCTACACCCCTGTACGTTCGAGTCGTACCCCCACCCCTGTAAGTGTCATACCCCCGTGTACCCACACCCCTGTACGTTCGAGTCATACCCCCACCCCTGTACGTGTCGTACCCCCGTGTACCCACACCTCTGTACGTTCGAGTCGTACCCCCACCCCTGTACGTGTCGTACCCCCGTGTACCTACACCCCTGTACGTTCGAGTCATACCCCCACCCCTGTACGTGTCGTACCCCCGTGTACCCACACCCCTGTACGTGTCATACCCCCCTGTATGTACACCCGTGTGCGTCAGAGTCGCACCCCCACCACAACCTCCTAAGTACGGAGCGCACCCCAGGCCCCAACATCACAACCGCATGTACGAGTCGTACCAAGCCACACACAAGGACAGCACCGTACAACCAAATGGCCCATGTACACACCGTACACACGCTAAAAACGCACGTACACAACCAGGACAAACCAAAACAACACAAGAATACACCATTCGAATGGCACAAAGCCACAAAACATGTCCAACAACCACTAAAATAACACATTCACTGACCTGCAACTGCCAAAAACAAACAGAGGCCCAATACACCACCACTCCTTATAACACACCCACCCAAACTTCAAACACAGCCACACCCACCAATGGACCAATAAAAAGGGCCCACACACACAAACCATGAGCCTTTGCAACAGACTCACTGCTGCCAGACACCACAGACAACCTACAGCACCATACTACAAGCTTCACCACACCTTACACTTGCACACCTTCACACAACCACCTTCACAAACACCCCCTCATCACATTCACACACACACACACCTGCACAACCACACCCACACACCCACAACCATCCACACACCCCCCCACCATCCACACACACCCCCCACCATCCACACCCACACCCCTCACCATGCCCACTAACAAGAATCCAAAGTTCAGTAACCGAGAGTTGGAGGTCCTTGTCGATGAAATCCTCAGAGTCGAGCCACAGCTCTTTGGAACATTGGTCAGACAGACCAGCATGGCAGCAAAAACAGCCATGTGGCAGACCATCGTCGATGCTGTGAATGCTGTTGCGGACACCAGAAGGACCAGGCATGAATGCCAAGCCAGGTGGTACGATCTGTGGAGGAGGGTCCGAGCCAAGATGCTGGAGGAACACAACCAGGCCAACGCCACTGGAGGAGGGCCGTCCCGCAGACCCGTACACTACCAGCCCTGGGAGGAGAGGGTGATGGCCATACAGACGGTGGAGGCAGTCGAAGGATTAGGAGGACTCCGAGACCCGGGTGAGTACACAAACAACGCACCTCACATGGGGGGAACGTCATCCACAACCAAAATCACTAACAGGCACGCAACCACCCCAAGCTATCGCATGACTCAACCACACTCCATGAACACGCACATGCCACTGCCGCCACCATGCCCCATGCACCCAGATGGACAATGTCAAGTCACAGGCCACAGAAGACACCAACACATGACACGGTAACCCGGATGGCGGGAGGGTGGGCCCCAAAATTCACATAGTGCAACTCAGAAGCAGACAACAATGCCCTCTGCCCATATGGCCCAGGTCACAGCCAGACAAACAGTGTGTCCCCACACAGGAAAGACTCGCCAGCAAATGGCGGACGCCTTGCATCAACACATGGGGGTGAAGGCACTGTTTTGCACATGACAGCAGCTAATGAACAGCCAACACTGTGAAAGAGTGGCAGCACACACCACCACAGCAGCAGCGCACACACAGACACTACACCCAATGGGTGCCTGGAGATCAGAAACAAACTCACATCAACAAGCCAAGGGCCATTCAAAGGACTGGAAAAAGTGTGTGTCTAGGAAGCTGGGCTGAGGTGACAGAGGGTGACACACAGAGGGAGGGAGAGGGGGACAGAGAGGGAGGGAGAGGGGGACAGAGAGGGAGGGAGACACAGGAAGACGGACAGAGGGAGGAGGCTGACACACAGAGGGAGGGAAAGGGGGACAGAGAAGGAGAGAGAGGGGGACAGAGAGGGAGGGAGAGGGGGACAGAGAGGGAGGGAGACACAGGAAGACGGACAGAGGGAGGAGGCTGACACACGGAGGGAGGGAGAGGGGGACAGAGAGGGAGGGAGACACAGGGACACGGACAGAGGGAGGAGGCTGACACACAGAGGGAGGGAGAGGGGGACAGAGAGGGAGGGAGAGGGGGACAGAGAGGGAGGGAGACACAGGGAGACTGACAGAGGGAGGAGGCTGACACACAGAGGGAGGGAGAGGGGGACAGAGAGGGAGGGAGACACAGGGAGACGGACAGAGGGAGGAGGCTGACACACAGAGGGAGGGAGAGGGGGACAGAGAGGGAGGGAGAGGGGGACAGAGAGGGAGGGAGACACAGGGAGAGCAAATCAGCCGTGTGGTGTGTGGGAATGTCTGCTCGTCAGCAGGTAGACTGCGTGCATGTAGCCAAGGGTGGCCAGTGCCAGAACCCCCCCTCTTCTCCATGGCAAAACACAGGGCCATGTCACAACCTGTTCACGAGCACAACGACAGCTACCTGCATTATATAACTGTGTGGATCCACTCCATGTGCACATGTACAGTGCTACACGGAAGGCACCAATGCATGGCTCGCCACACCTGCTCACTCCACTGCTGACTGCAGTCACAATTGACGCAGCTAGTAAGACTGTGCCACACATAGGTAAAGTCTCAAAAGCTGTGCCCAAGGGACATACCCATGCACAAGTGCACTGTGAGTGGAATGCAAGACATATCCAAATTCCCAGAGGAAATGTGCCAACTTAGAAACCAATGAAACATGGATGTTGCATGGAACAAAATTAACATTGTCTCTCTCACACACAGGTCAACGTCGTGGATCACCCCCCAACACTGGGGGGGAAGACTCACAGGACCCGGCTCTGCAGGATGACGGAGCCACCGGCAGCGACGCCTCTCACCACTCTGTGGACGAACCCGACCCCGACCGACCTGGCCCCTCTGGTGTCCAACGACCTGCAGCACCTGCGTCAGGTACAACTGTGCCAACCACCACCCCCACTCCTGCCACATCCCAGGAGACACCCAGGATCCCTGCCCCACCACCACAATGCAGCCAGGCTGGCCAGGAGGGACCCGGTGTCCCGGGCACCCAGGAGGAGGCAGGCGACAACGCCAATGCCACCCCTCAGGGGTCCCGGAGACCCGATGTGCCCACAAGGGCAGGCCAGGTGCAAGTGGGCAGGGGTGGTGGGAGTGGAGGACGGCGGAGGCGCGAGCCTGACCAGTTGGCTGGGGAACCGGTATATTCCCATGTCCGTAACATCCTGGACACATACCGGCAGGACACCACGGGCATGGCCCAGGTTGTGTCCACCCTCAATGAGATCAAGGGGACCCTCGATGAGATAAAGACCCAGCAGGCCCAGCAACATGCGGAGCAACATGCCTGTCTACTGCAACACCAACGGAGGATGGAGGACAGACAGGCTGAGCAAATGACGGTGTTCCAGGGGATTCACAATACACTCCGTCGGATGGCCGACAACATGGGCAACCCTCCCTGTGCCAGACGGCGTAGAACATCACCACCCACAGGGAGGGATCAGGAGGAGGAGGAAACATCCGATGGAGCATCCCAAACATCGTCACGGCCTGCTTCTGAGGGTCCCCGCAGGAGGCCGGGTCGTCCACGGAAAGGACCGTGAGGGTCGGCGCTACATCACCATCTCCCAGGACACCTGGCCTGGCACCTGGCCCACTGGAGCAACAGCATCACAGCATCAAGAGACATTCCCTGCCACATGGCCCTGCTGGTCACTGTCTGACCAATGTTGACAAAGACTGTGGCATGGACTCTGAGGATTTCCAATGGCAAGGACACCAACTCCCCCACTGAACTTTGGATTCCAAACTCCCGGAAAGCCCCTCACGTTATACCCCCCACCCCCCCCCCACAAAAATAAAAAATCACAGCATGAAGAGAAGATGCCTGCTGGTTGCATTATTACCTTACATGTGTCTTGTAAAGTCTAAACATGCCTGAGTTCTCTTTTGACTTCAACCATCCACACCCTGGGGCCTGAGTCTGGCACAGGACACACGGGTCACAGTGTATTGGGCAAGATAGACATGGAGCACCATACACACCCGTGATGGGCCCAACCAGCTGAGGGGGTGGCCGCACAACCGTGCTGACAGACACATTGAGTACAGCAACAGTCAAGAACACCCATAGTGGTAGGCCCGTACACGCGTGCCTACGTTCACTATCACTCTGGGTGTCCTCGCGTATGCGTACTCGTAGTGGTACGGACCGTACCCACGCCTGTACGCTCCATATCACTATGGGTGTCCTCGCGTATGCGTACACGTAGTGATAGGGAGCGTACAGGCGCGCGTACGGCCCGTACCACTACGAGTACGCATACGCGAGGACACCCAGAGTGATAGTGAACATAGGCATGCGTGTACGGGCCTACCACTATGGGTGTTCTTCCGTATGCGTACTCGTAGTGGTACGGACCGTACCCACGCCTGTACGCTCCATATCACTATGGGTGTCCTCGCGTATGCGTACACGTAGTGATAGGGAGCGTACAGGCGCGCGTACGGCCCGTACCACTACGAGTACGCATATGCGAGGACACCCACAGTGATAGTGAACGTAGGCACGCGTGTACAGGCCGTTGCTATGCATTTGGGGTGCCCTAGGGCCCCAGAACGCACCGTACCTGTGTGTAAAGCTCCAAATTACATAGGGGACACATGAGGGACAAGTATTAAGGCCTACATGCATGCTGGTTGTCAGGGAGACCAAGTTCAAATTTTGAATTTGTTCAGGAAGCTGCACGGCAGAAGTCAGTTGGAATGAATCTACTTTGTTGCAATGTGTTTGTGGGGCTGACATCATGCAGGAGAAAAAAACAGATTGAGAACCCACAGACTGCTAGGTTTGAAGGGATTGGAGGAAACATAGGATGCAAATGTGAGTGACCAATCACTCTGTACTCCTGTGCATGAGATGGGCCAGCAAGGCAGATATAAGGCAGCCAGGTCCCATGAGGGTTACAAAAGGGGGTGGTGATGGACGGAGCATCAGAACCAATCAAACACTCACACCCAGTCAACAGATCTGGGTTTGATCCATCACCGTTCTTTAGCCCACTCTGCCACCCCAGTTCAGACATGGCCATATGCAAATCAGTCTGACCCTGTGCCTCACGGGAACAGTCCAGCCCGAACTGCCAAGCCATGCCTTCCCTGGACCGGAAACAAGCTTCCTAGGACCGGTTTCTGGCATTTCAGCCGTCTTCAGCCAGGCTTGCTTGAATCCAGTGGCAAAGTGAGCAAGGGACTCACGTCTGAGCATACCCTGCCAACTTAGGGCGAACAAAGCGGTACAAAAGGGGGTGGTGATGGACGGAGCATCAGAACCAATCAAACACTCACACCCAGTCAACAGATCTGGGTTTGATCCATCACCGTTCTTTAGCCCACTCTGCCACCCCAGTTCAGACATGGCCATATGCAAATCAGTCTGACCCTGTGCCTCACGGGAACAGTCCAGCCCGAACTGCCAAGCCATGCCTTCCCTGGACCGGAAACAAGCTTCCTAGGACCGGTTTCTGGCATTTCAGCCGTCTTCAGCCAGGCTTGCTTGAATACAGTGGCAAAGTGAGCAAGGGACTCACGTCTGAGCATACCCTGCCAACTTAGGGCGAACAAAGCGGTACAAAAGGGGGGGGGGATGGACGGAGCATCAGAACCAATCAAACACTCACACCCAGTCAACAGATCTGGGTTTGATCCATCACCGTTCTTTAGCCCACTCTGCCACCCCAGTTCAGACATGGCCATATGCAAATCAGTCTGACCCTGTGCCTCACGGGAACAGTCCAGCCCGAACTGCCAAGCCATGCCTTCCCTGGACCGGAAACAAGCTTCCTAGGACCGGTTTCTGGCATTTCAGCCGTCTTCAGCCAGGCTTGCTTGAATCCAGTGGCAAAGTGAGCAAGGGACTCACGTCTGAGCATACCCTGCCAACTTAGGGCGAACAAAGCGGTACAAAAGGGGGTGGTGATGGACGGAGCATCAGAACCAATCAAACACTCACACCCAGTCAACAGATCTGGGTTTGATCCATCACCGTTCTTTAGCCCACTCTGCCACCCCAGTTTAGACATGGCCATATGCAAATCAGTCTGACCCTGTGCCTCACGGGAACAGTCCAGCCCGAACTGCCAAGCCATGCCTTCCCTGGACCGGAAACAAGCTTCCTAGGACCGGTTTCTGGCATTTCAGCCGTCTTCAGCCAGGCTTGCTTGAATCCAGTGGCAAAGTGAGCAAGGGACTCACATCTGAGCATACCCTGCCAACTTAGGGCGAACAAAGCGGTACAAAAGGGGGTGGTGATGGACAGAGCATCAGAACCAATCAAACACTCACACCCAGTCAACAGATCTGGGTTTGATCCATCACCGTTCTTTAGCCCACTCTGCCACCCCAGTTCAGACATGGCCATATGCAAATCAGTCTGACCCTGTGCCTCACGGGAACAGTCCAGCCCGAACTGCCAAGCCATGCCTTCCCTGGACCGGAAACAAGCTTCCTAGGACCGGTTTCTGGCATTTCAGCCGTCTTCAGCCAGGCTTGCTTGAATCCAGTGGCAAAGTGAGCAAGGGACTCACGTCTGAGCATACCCTGCCAACTTAGGGCGAACAAAGCGGTACAAAAGGGGGTGGTGATGGACGGAGCATCAGAACCAATCAAACACTCACACCCAGTCAACAGATCTGGGTTTGATCCATCACCGTTCTTTAGCCCACTCTGCCACCCCAGTTCAGACATGGCCATATGCAAATCAGTCTGACCCTGTGCCTCACAGGAACAGTCCAGCCCGAACTGCCAAGCCATGCCTTCCCTGGACCGGAAACAAGCTTCCTAGGACCGGTTTCTGGCATTTCAGCCGTCTTCAGCCAGGCTTGCTTGAATCCAGTGGCAAAGTGAGCAAGGGACTCACGTCTGAGCATACCCTGCCAACTTAGGGCGAACAAAGCGGTACAAAAGGGGGTGGTGATGGACGGAGCATCAGAACCAATCAAACACTCACACCCAGTCAACAGATCTGGGTTTGATCCATCACCGTTCTTTAGCCCACTCTGCCACCCCAGTTTAGACATGGCCATATGCAAATCAGTCTGACCCTGTGCCTCATGGGAACAGTCCAGCCCGAACTGCCAAGCCATGCCTTCCCTGGACCAGAAACAAGCTTCCTAGGACCCTAGGACTGGCTTGGCAGTTCGGGCTGGACTGTTCCCATGAGGCACAGGGTCAGACTGATTTGCATATGGCCATGTCTAAACTGGGGTGGCAGAGTGGGCTAAAGAACGGTGGGCTAAAGAACGGTGATGGATCAAACCCAGATCTGTTGACTGGGTGTGAGTGTTTGATTGGTTCTGATGCTCCGTCCATCACCACCCCCTTTTGTACCGCTTTGTTCGCCATAAGTTGGCAGGGTATGCTCAGACGTGAGTCCCTTGCTCACTTTGCCACTGGATTCATGCAAGCCTGGCTGAAGACGGCTGAAATGCCAGAAACCGGTCCTAGGAAGCTTGTTTCTGGTCCAGGGAAGGCATGGCTTGGCAGTTCGGGCTGGACTGTTCCCATGAGGCACAGGGTCAGACTGATTTGCATATGGCCATGTCTAAACTGGGGTGGCAGAGTGGGCTAAAGAACGGTGATGGATCAAACCCAGATCTGTTGACTGGGTGTGAGTGTTTGATTGGTTCTGATGCTCCGTCCATCACCACCCCCTTTTGTACCGCTTTGTTCGCCATAAGTTGGCAGGGTATGCTCAGACGTGAGTCCCTTGCTCACTTTGCCACTGGATTCATGCAAGCCTGGCTGAAGACGGCTGAAATGCCAGAAACCGGTCCTAGGAAGCTTGTTTCTGGTCCAGGGAAGGCATGGCTTGGCAGTTCGGGCTGGACTGTTCCCATGAGGCACAGGGTCAGACTGATTTGCATATGGCCATGTCTAAACTGGGGTGGCAGAGTGGGCTAAAGAACGGTGATGGATCAAACCCAGATCTGTTGACTGGGTGTGAGTGTTTGATTGGTTCTGATGCTCCCTCCATCACCACCCCCTTTTGTACCGCTTTGTTCGCCATAAGTTGGCAGGGTATGCTCAGACGTGAGTCCCTTGCTCACTTTGCCACTGGATTCATGCAAGCCTGGCTGAAGACGGCTGTAATGCCAGAAACCGGTCCTAGGAAGCTTGTTTCTGGTCCAGGGAAGGCATGGCTTGGCAGTTCGGGCTGGACTGTTCCCATGAGGCACAGGGTCAGACTGATTTGCATATGGCCATGTCTAAACTGGGGTGGCAGAGTGGGCTAAAGAACGGTGATGGATCAAACCCAGATCTGTTGACTGGGTGTGAGTGTTTGATTGGTTCTGATGCTCCGTCCATCACCACCCCCTTTTGTACCGCTTTGTTCGCCATAAGTTGGCAGGGTATGCTCAGACGTGAGTCCCTTGCTCACTTTGCCACTGGATTCATGCAAGCCTGGCTGAAGACGGCTGAAATGCCAGAAACCGGTCCTAGGAAGCTTGTTTCTGGTCCAGGGAAGGCATGGCTTGGCAGTTCGGGCTGGACTGTTCCCATGAGGCACAGGGTCAGACTGATTTGCATATGGCCATGTCTAAACTGGGGTGGCAGAGTGGGCTAAAGAACGGTGATGGATCAAACCCAGATCTGTTGACTGGGTGTGAGTGTTTGATTGGTTCTGATGCTCCGTCCATCACCACCCCCTTTTGTACCGCTTTGTTCGCCATAAGTTGGCAGGGTATGCTCAGACGTGAGTCCCTTGCTCACTTTGCCACTGGATTCATGCAAGCCTGGCTGAAGACGGCTGAAATGCCAGAAACCGGTCCTAGGAAGCTTGTTTCTGGTCCAGGGAAGGCATGGCTTGGCAGTTCGGGCTGGACTGTTCCCATGAGGCACAGGGTCAGACTGATTTGCATATGGCCATGTCTAAACTGGGGTGGCAGAGTGGGCTAAAGAACAGTGATGGATCAAACCCAGATCTGTTGACTGGGTGTGAGTGTTTGATTGGTTCTGATGCTCCGTCCATCACCACCCCCTTTTGTACCGCTTTGTTCGCCATAAGTTGGCAGGGTATGCTCAGACGTGAGTCCCTTGCTCACTTTGCCACTGGATTCATGCAAGCCTGGCTGAAGACGGCTGTAATGCCAGAAACCGGTCCTAGGAAGCTTGTTTCTGGTCCAGGGAAGGCATGGCTTGGCAGTTCGGGCTGGACTGTTCCCATGAGGCACAGGGTCAGACTGATTTGCATATGGCATGTCTAAACTGGGGTGGCAGAGTGGGCTAAAGAACGGTGATGGATCAAACCCAGATCTGTTGACTGGGTGTGAGTGTTTGATTGGTTCTGATGCTCCGTCCATCACCACCCCCTTTTGTACCGCTTTGTTCGCCATAAGTTGGCAGGGTATGCTCAGACGTGAGTCCCTTGCTCACTTTGCCACTGGATTCATGCAAGCCTGGCTGAAGACGGCTGAAATGCCAGAAACCGGTCCTAGGAAGCTTGTTTCTGGTCCAGGGAAGGCATGGCTTGGCAGTTCGGGCTGGACTGTTCCCATGAGGCACAGGGTCAGACTGATTTGCATATGGCCATGTCTAAACTGGGGTGGCAGAGTGGGCTAAAGAACGGTGATGGATCAAACCCAGATCTGTTGACTGGGTGTTAGTGTTTGATTGGTTCTGATGCTCCGTCCATCACCACCCCCTTTTGTACCGCTTTGTTCGCCATAAGTTGGCAGGGTATGCTCAGACGTGAGTCCCTTGCTCACTTTGCCACTGGATTCATGCAAGCCTGGCTGAAGACGGCTGAAATGCCAGAAACCGGTCCTAGGAAGCTTGTTTCTGGTCCAGGGAAGGCATGGCTTGGCAGTTCGGGCTGGACTGTTCCCATGAGGCACAGGGTCAGACTGATTTGCATATGGCCATGTCTAAACTGGGGTGGCAGAGTGGGCTAAAGAACGGTGATGGATCAAACCCAGATCTGTTGACTGGGTGTGAGTGTTTGATTGGTTCTGATGCTCCGTCCATCACCACCCCCTTTTGTACCGCTTTGTTCGCCATAAGTTGGCAGGGTATGCTCAGACGTGAGTCCCTTGCTCACTTTGCCACTGGATTCATGCAAGCCTGGCTGAAGACGGCTGAAATGCCAGAAACCGGTCCTAGGAAGCTTGTTTCTGGTCCAGGGAAGGCATGGCTTGGCAGTTCGGGCTGGACTGTTCCCATGAGGCACAGGGTTAGACTGATTTGCATATGGCCATGTCTAAACTGGGGTGGCAGAGTGGGCTAAAGAACGGTGATGGATCAAACCCAGATCTGTTGACTGGGTGTGAGTGTTTGATTGGTTCTGATGCTCCGTCCATCACCACCCCCTTTTGTACCGCTTTGTTCGCCATAAGTTGGCAGGGTATGCTCAGACGTGAGTCCCTTGCTCACTTTGCCACTGGATTCATGCAAGCCTGGCTGAAGACGGCTGTAATGCCAGAAACCGGTCCTAGGAAGCTTGTTTCTGGTCCAGGGAAGGCATGGCTTGGCAGTTCGGGCTGGACTGTTCCCATGAGGCACAGGGTCAGACTGATTTGCATATGGCCATGTCTAAACTGGGGTGGCAGAGTGGGCTAAAGAATGGTGATGGATCAAACCCAGATCTGTTGACTGGGTGTGAGTGTTTGATTGGTTCTGATGCTCCGTCCATCACCACCCCCTTTTGTACCGCTTTGTTCGCCATAAGTTGGCAGGGTATGCTCAGACGTGAGTCCCTTGCTCACTTTGCCACTGGATTCATGCAAGCCTGGCTGAAGACGGCTGAAATGCCAGAAACCGGTCCTAGGAAGCTTGTTTCTGGTCCAGGGAAGGCATGGCTTGGCAGTTCGGGCTGGACTGTTCCCATGAGGCACAGGGTCAGACTGATTTGCATATGGCCATGTCTAAACTGGGGTGGCAGAGTGGGCTAAAGAACGGTGATGGATCAAACCCAGATCTGTTGACTGGGTGTGAGTGTTTGATTGGTTCTGATGCTCCGTCCATCACCACCCCCTTTTGTACCGCTTTGTTCGCCATAAGTTGGCAGGGTATGCTCAGACGTGAGTCCCTTGCTCACTTTGCCACTGGATTCATGCAAGCCTGGCTGAAGACGGCTGAAATGCCAGAAACCGGTCCTAGGAAGCTTGTTTCTGGTCCAGGGAAGGCATGGCTTGGCAGTTCGGGCTGGACTGTTCCCATGAGGCACAGGGTCAGACTGATTTGCATATGGCCATGTCTAAACTGGGGTGGCAGAGTGGGCTAAAGAACGGTGATGGATCAAACCCAGATCTGTTGACTGGGTGTGAGTGTTTGATTGGTTCTGATGCTCCGTCCATCACCACCCCCTTTTGTACCGCTTTGTTCGCCATAAGTTGGCAGGGTATGCTCAGACGTGAGTCCCTTGCTCACTTTGCCACTGGATTCATGCAAGCCTGGCTGAAGACGGCTGAAATGCCAGAAACCGGTCCTAGGAAGCTTGTTTCTGGTCCAGGGAAGGCATGGCTTGGCAGTTCTGGCTGGACTGTTCCCATGAGGCACAGGGTCAGACTGATTTGCATATGGCCATGTCTAAACTGGGGTGGCAGAGTGGGCTAAAGAACGGTGATGGATCAAACCCAGATTTGTTGACTGGGTGTGAGTGTTTGATTGGTTCTGATGCTCCATCCATCACCACCCCCTTTTGTACCGCTTAGGTCCCATGAGGGAGCACTTGCCTGCACATCTCTGTATTCCACGACCCAGCTGCTGCTACTGATTCCCTGGAACCATGTCAAGGGCTGTGGAGAGGTCACAGCCATTCACCCTGGAGGAGAACATGGCTTTGGTGGATGTGATCCTCCCACGGTACCCCATGCTGTACGGGCGACCAGGTTATCAGGTGAGTGCAGTGTCCACTGGCACAGACTGTGTCCCTTTTTAGTGACTGTGACTTCTGCCATTGTGTCCAGGTGTGACACACATGCTATGTACTGTAGGGGGGGTCCCGGGGGGGGAATGCCTGATGTCTCTCAGCAGTGCCCTGAGACAGGAGGGGTGTGTGCAGAGTCCTCCCAGCAGTGCCCTGAGACAGGAGGGGTGGGGGCCTATCACTCCCAGCAGTGCCCTGAGACAGGAGGAGTGGGGGCCTATCACTCCCAGCAGTGCCCTGAGACAGGAGGGGTGTGTGCAGAGTCCTCCCAGCAGTGCCCTGAGACAGGAGGGGTGGGGGCCTATCACTCCCAGCAGTGCCCTGAGACAGGAGGGGTGGGGGCCTATCACTCCCAGCAGTGCCCTGAGACAGGAGGGGTGGGGGCCTATCACTCCCAGCAGTGCCCTGAGACAGGAGGGGTGTGTGCAGAGTCCTCCCAGCAGTGCCCTGACACAGGAGGTGTGGGTGCCTAACACTCCCAGCAGTGCCCTGAGACAGGAGGGGTGTGTGCAGAGTCCTCCCAGCAGTGCCCTGAGACAGGAGGGGTGTGTGCAGAGTCCTCCCAGCAGTGCCCTGAGACAGGAGGGGTGGGGCCCTATCACTCCCAGCAGTGCCCTGAGACAGGAGGGGTGGGGGCCTATCACTCCCAGCAGTGCCCTGAGACAGGAGGGGTGGGTGTGATGCCCAGTGTGAGCCTGGATCATTGATTGTGTAGCTGCCCTCATTCCACCTGTGTCCTTTCAATCGCACGTACTGCTTTTGCCCTTCCCCAGAGGATCATGTCCCTATGACAAAGGTGCAATGCGTTGGATGCATACTATGCCTTGTTGTAAACAGCGAATGTGTTCTAATCTGTGTCCCTGTGTCCCTGTGACATGTGCCAGGTGTATTGATGTAGTGTCACTTGTCCATCCTCACAGGTAGACGCCTCTGCCAAGGAGCAGATATGGCTGGACGCCGTCAGCGCCGTGAGGAGTGCGGATGGTCGGAAGCGGCGCCTGTCCCAGGTGAGGAAACGCTGGCAGGATATCCGGTGCTGGACGCGGAGGATCGCACGGGTCCTGCTGGGGGACTCACCTGAGAGCCATAAGAACCGCGGGCGCCGCCGTCTCTCCCACATCCAGAAACGTGTGCTGGCGGTGGTCTTTCCTGACTTGGACAGGCGCCTACAGGAGATGCAGCAGCCGGAAGGGGGTAGGTACATGTGTGTGTTTGTTGTGTTTCACCAGCATTTGTAAGTGCACTGTTCCATGGATACACTTCCATGGTTTATGGTGCTGTGCAGATCCTGTTACCCACAGTGTTGCAGGGCTCTCCTGCCTCCCTTCCCCACCTTGCAATGTGTTCCCTGGTCTCTGTGTAGTCACTCCATCACAAAGTTATGTAGCCTGACACCTTCTCCAAGTGTACAATGCCTGCAGCATCATGTGTGGGGGTGGTGTGTAACAGGTTTAGTGACCTTGCCTGTGCCCTGTCCAGTTCTGGACTTGTGGGTTCCCTGTCAGTTGGCACTAATGCTGATTCCAGACATGGGAGTTAATCTCTCGAGTGCGAGGCCTTCCAGCAGGCATGTCCCATGTGGTGGCCTGTGACATGATGTGCATGATTGTGCGTTACGCATAGTGCAGGGATGTTAGCGTGTGTTGCAGTCATTCCCATTCAGGAGCATGGAGTTGTGTGGCCACTACTGTCCCCAGGGGCATCTTTTCCTAGGTATCATGTGTGTAATCCGAGAATGTCGACTATCTCTGTGTCTACAGCATAGGTTGTGCTCTGTGCCATTGTCCCCTGGCACCATGTATATTGACGTGAGATGTATTACAAGTGTCCACTGTACAGCCTGACCTGATTTTCCTATTACATACTCACGGTGGCCATTGCCTTTGTGTCTTGTTGCAATCATCTGATGATGCCCATTTGTACATGATAATTTGGACAGCCGCACCTTGGGTAGTTTGTGTGCAATATAGAAGTTTTGCATCCCATGTGTATTTCACCCTGACTAAGAGATGTACGTGCTTCCTGTGTCTCCATAGAATTGTCTCATGTAGGGGGTGGGTGGTGCGGGCATGCCCTACATGTCAAGACCTGTCATCTCCTTGCTAGGACTGGCCAGTGTGTGATGTTTGTCTGGACATACACTCAAGGTGCATTGTGCCAGTCAGGGTGGGCATGTTATCAGTATTACCTATGGTGCATGTGCCTCTAGTTTCTGCCTATGGTCCCTGCCCATCCCTATTTCCTGCCACGCTGTGTGGTGCAGATGCAGTGCTGTATTGTCCCCAGGGCCTTGCTCCTCAGTCAAAATTCCATGTCATCTCATTTGCTATTGTGTCATGCTCTCCATAGTTTTTCCATGGCATGGTGGGTCAAAAAACTGTGTCTTGCATGCCCTACATATGTACCTTGTTTTGTAGATGTAACTCTTCCTTTGTTTCAGGCTATGCACTGTGACCTAAGTAGATTTGACTCATGTGACATATGTATACAGGTGTATGATTAATTTCTGTCTCTTCACCCTGCCCACAGCATCGTCGGGGGACACGGAGGGAGACATGGACACAGACGGCGCGGAGGGACCGAGCACCAGTGCCAGCGGTGGCATCGTGCCTGGCACTTCGAATGGGACAGAGGCGGAGGAGAGTTAACCCGGGGACCTGTCAACTGGCACAACAGAGTATGAAGCTGACGGGTCCGAGGATGATCTCTCCGAGTGGGCGGTGGCTGCACCACCATCTGACAGCAGCCCTACATCTCGCACCGCCCCCTCCATTGGCATCAGCCGCCTCCCACTTGCTCGTGTCCCTTCCCAACGTGCCCGGTCACCACATGTCTCCTTCCTGCCAGGCACCGCACCCCCTGCCCCTGTCTCCACTGCTGCCGCCAATGCTGAGTCTGTGGACATCCAGCGGCAGTTGCAGATTGGTCAGACTGCGATCCTTAATGTCCTCCATGGCCACAGCCAGGTCCTCAACAACATGGAGGCATACTTGGAGGGCATTCATTCATTGCAGGCTGACCAACGCAACTTGCTGAGGTCCATAGTCTCCACACTGACTGCAGCAGTGGGTCTCCTGCAGCGCTACGTCCCACCCCCTACCCCTGCTCCTTCCACACTTCCCACTCCCATGCCTGTCCCACATACACAGACGTAAGCATGCACCCACCACAACAGACACAGGCACCACACCAGCAGGGAAGGTCCGCCGCACACCTCCTGACACGCACACACAGGGTGAAGTAGGCACACCCACTGGGTCGGGGGGCAAACGTGTGACACGCAGCCAGAGTGGGAGTCCGCATTTCACCCAATCCACTCCCTCCAAATCCCCTCCCCTCAGCTCTCCTGGCCACATCTCCCCCAAAGACTCCTTCATGGCCGCTCTGTCCCTGAGCCCCACAGTGACACCACCCCGCAAGCGGTCAAGGAAGTCCCCGGTCAGGGTGCTTGAGTCCCCCCCTGTCCACACCCTCCCCCAGTGGCGCTGCGACCCATCCCTCTGAACCCCCCCCCTCCTTGGGGCCTGTGGTTCCTTCGGGTGCAGGGGAGTCCCTGGAGGACCTTGCCAAGGTGTGCAGCGCGCTCCTAGAATCTGCCTTTGGCCCTGCCCCACCCCCTGTGGTGGAGTCCTCCATCCCTGCACCCACGTCGCCTACCCTTTGCCCTCCTGTCCCTGCGGTGCCTGTTCATTCCCCCCCACTTGATGCCCTCACCCCTGTGGAAGACAACGGCTTGTAACTGTGCAGGCAAGCTAGGGGACACGCATCCCACTGTATCCCCCATCCAGCTGTGACTCCTGGACTGCCCTATGGGCTTTGTAAATATTGAACTTCCTACATACCAGTTTTTGGATCATGCTGAATAAAGCTATTTATTGTTTGCCCTTGGAACACTCCTGCATTGTTGGCATTGCTGTCGGTGGGGCTGCTACATGGTTGTGGGTGGTGTTCATGTGTTGGGTGTGTGGGAAATGTAGTAGTGTGCTGCTCATAGGGGGGACCATGGGATCTGTGTGCCATCACACGGTGTTAGCTAGCTTTCTCAATTAATGTAAGCAGTTGCTGCATGTTGCAATTGTCCCAAGGTGTTTTCCTTCCTCTGTGTACCCTGACTTCTTCCCTGCAGGGTGTTCCCAATATTTAGCGCCGAGCTGTGTGTACATTAGCTGGGTGTGTGACGGACTCCTTCAACTTTGCACATACATGCTGAGCCATTCTCCACCTGCATCATTCGTGGCATCCTTGGTAGTCATTGTACTTGTGTATGTGGACTATTGACATGACTTCATGTGTACATGTTTTCTTTTTGGCCCTATGCATGCGTATACTCCCAGCCTCGCACACATGTGGTACATGTACTGCAGGGTCTTTGTGCACCTGACTGACATTTGTGGGCATGGTATCTGTGGCTACTCCACCCTTAGCGTTCCATGGGCACTGCTGGGAGTGATAGGCCCCCACCCCTCCTGTCTCAGGGCACTGCTGGGAGTGATAGGCCCCCACCCCTCCTGTCTCAGGGCACTGCTGGGAGTGATAGGCCCCCACCCCTCCTGTCTCAGGGCACTGCTGGGAGGACTCTGCACACACCCCTCCTGTCTCAGGGCACTGCTGGGAGGACTCTGCACACACCCCTCCTGTCTCAGGGCACTGCTGGGAGTGTTAGGCACCCACCCCTCCTGTGTCAGGGCACTGCTGGGAGGACTCTGCACACACCCCTCCTATTTCACAATATGTACGCCCATGACATACACGGATGTGGGTACGCTCCATGCATTCGAGGTGGGGGTACGTGTCGTACTTACACTGTTGGGGTGGGGGGTCCCCTCCATACGTCCGCGGGTGAGGGTACGTGTCGTACGTACAATGTTTGCATAGGGGGTACGCTCCATGCATTCGAGGTGAGGGTACGGGTCGTACTTACACTGTTGTGGTGGGGGTACGCTCCATGAATACGAGGTGAGGGTACGGGTCGTACTTACACTGTTGGGGTGGGGGTACGCTCCATGCATTCGAGGTGAGGGTACGGGTCGTACTTACACTGTTGGGGTGGGGGTATGCTCCATGAATACGAGGTGAGGGTACGGATCGTACTTACACTGTTGGGGTGGGGGTACGCTCCATACGTACGCGGGTGGGGGTACGTGTCGTACGTACAATGTTTGCATAGGGGGTACGCTCCATGCATTCGAGGTGAGGGTACGGGTCGTACTTACACTGTTGGGGTGGGGGTACGCTCCATGAATACTAGGTGAGGGTACGGATCGTACTTACACTGTTGGGGTGGGGGTACGCTCCATACGTACGCGGGTGGGGGTACGTGTCGTACGTACAATGTTTGCATAGGGGGTACGCTCCATGCATTCGAGGTGAGGGTACGGGTCGTACTTACACTGTTCTGGTGGGGGTACGCTCCATGAATACGAGGTGAGGGTACAGGTCGTACTTACACTGTTGGGGTGGGGGTACGCTCCATGCATTCGAGGTGAGGGTACAGGTCGTACTTACACTGTTGGGGTGGGGGTACGCTCCATGAATACGAGGTGAGGGTACGGATCGTACTTACACTGTTGGGGTAGGGGTACGCTCCATACGTACGCGGGTGGGGGTACTTGTCGTACGTACAATGTTTGCATAGGGGGGACGCTCCATGCATTCGAGGTGAGGGTACGGGTCGTACTTACACTGTTGTGGTGGGAGTATGCTCCATGAATACGAGGTGAGGGTACGGGTCGTACTTACACTGTTGGGGTGGGGGTACGCTCCATGCATTCGAGGTGAGGGTACGGGTCGTACTTACACTGTTGGGGTGGGGGTACGCTCCATGCATTCGAGGTGAGGGTACGGGTCGTACTTACACTGTTGGGGTGGGGGTACGCTCCATGAATACGAGGTGAGGGTACGGATCGTACTTACACTGTTGGGGTGGGGGTACGCTCCATACGTACGCGGGTGGGGGTACGTGTCGTACGTACAATGTTTGCATAGGGGGTACGCTCCATGCATTCGAGGTGAGGGTACGTGTCGTATGTACAATGTTTGCATGGGGGGTACGCTCCATGCATTCAAGGTGAGGGTACGGGTCGTACTTACACTGTTGGGGTTGGTGGTACGCTCCTTGCATACGTGGGTGGGGGTATGTGTCGTACTTACACTGTTGGCATGGGGGGTACGCTCCTTGCATACGCAGGTGAGGTACGGGTCGTACTTACACTGTTGGGGTGGGGGTACGCTCCATGCATACGGGGTGGGGGTACGGTCCGTACATGTCCGTCCCCACGCTATGTGATGCTTGTGCGGCCCGTACCCAGGCCTTTGCCACGTGGGTACGAGCCGTCCCGCCATTGTTGGGGTGACGTAGGTGTGGGTATGGTACGACTCGTACCCACGCTCTTAAGGCGTGGGTACGGGACGTACCTGTCTGGTTGTGTTGCCGGTTCGCGTCGTCAAGATCTTCCGTTGTGGCGGTCGCTGGCTTAGCTGGACACGCCCCCACCCCCTCGTAGTGACCAGGGCCTGGGAGTCAGGTATGTCCAGGGCATGTGTGCTGTGTGACTTTGGTGGGGGGTTTGTGGCCTGCCCTGGTCCTGCCACCCCCCCCCTTTCCCCCCTCCCTTTGTTGTTCTGACCTTCTGCGGCGTCTGCATCGTAACCTGTAGAGGAGGTCGACTGCTATGAGGGCCGGGATGACACGTAGGTTCGGGTCCATGTCTGTCCGTCGCGTACGGGTACTCCTTGTTCGCGTCGTCCTGTCTGTCCGTCGCGTACTGGTACTCCTTGTTCGCGTCGTCCTGATTTCCCGGCAGTTTTTGGCTGCCGGATAATATTCACCGTGCGGGATGACGTCGGTGGGAATCGTAATTCCTGGTTTGTGAATGGCAGGCTGCGAGCGTCCCGACGTCAGGTCGGCGCTTTCCCGGATCGCATTTGTATTTTTTTTTTCGTCGGTCGGGGTTTTGTACGATTCGTACGGAAATGGTGTTTCCGTGCGAATCGTAATTCCATGTTGGTAGATTTTGACGACCGGGTACGCGTCGGATGGAGAATTTGCTCCGTCCGACGGTTCGTACCCGGTTTTTACAGGATCGTGATCGGCGCCCGAGTGAAGATTTTTGTAAATGTCTCCATATACATTGATTTAGATGGAAGTAACATACTTGGATAGCTGTATGGGGGTACAGTTTTAGAATGCAATTTATCATGGCTTGCTCAAAGTCTATGATAATTCTTTGAGGGTAAAAATCATTTGATTCTTGTTTTAGTTTTCCTAGCATTTCATTATATGTTGTGTTTTGTTTGTTAGGTAATAGTGCATAAATTAAAGGCATGGAAGTGTTGTGATATTGACCGTGTATTGTGTAAAGCTGGTAGAATGGTTTTGGGCATATTGTAAAGGTGCCATCCATCATCCATGTTTGGCATTGTTGGAGTTTAGTTATATTGTTTGCAGTAGCAAACATTATGATTCTTTTTTCTGTACTTTTGTTATCAAAAAAAATAAAAGGTTCATTACTGTGGGTGATAGTTAATTCTGGTGGAATGATGATATCTTGAAAAGTTTTAGGGGATGGTATAGTTGTCGTGGTTGATTTTTTGGTCCTAGCAATTGTTCTTTTTATAGAAGCAATTGATGGTAATTGGCCTCTTGCTTCTTTGGGCACTCTAGGTAATAGTTCTTTTAGGATTACACTTGTAGCAGTTTGTGAACCAGTGCTTAATTCTTTTATATTTTCAAGGGTTGATCTGACTTCTATTTCAGATGGTTATGCTCTCTTGTATATAGTACAGTTGTTTCTCTTGTTGTTGCTCATCCGTAGCATTTGTTAGAATAATATTTCGAACACTTCCAGTTCACTTTTTGGTCCGTCTGCTTTTCTTGGGTGTATGTGTAACCCATGTAACACAATAGGAATTTTCCTTTCTGCGATGTTATAAATTGGGCTTCTTCTGTCATCGTGATGTGTTAGAAAGCTGGACAAAAATGTATATGAAAATATATGCAATAGTACTTTATATATTTCTATTAAAATAGGAAACAACAAACGTTTTTATATATACTTACCAAGTGTTTTTGGTTGTATTTGAATGAAGAGGTTCTTTGTAGACAAAATGCTGTTTAGTTGATGTAGTCTCTGAAAGTTAAAGAACATATATTGTTTTGGTTGGTTTAGTTTTTTTAAGTGGGGTGGTATTGCTGTTTGGTATAGACTATATTTTTTTTGTTGAAACGTTTTTTATTGTTTTCCAAATCAACAACTCAATAAACATCCCCCCGCCTCCACCCGTCCAGGAAGTACCACACATTTATCATCAAGAACAATTATTCAGGAGAAGGAACAATCTTCCCACCCAGTCCTCTACCCCCCCCCTCCCCCACCCCATGTCAGTGTACCCCCCTCCCCTACCCGTCTTCCGATGTGCCCCTCCTCCGTAATAAATAAGATCCAGGAGGCCAACCTCTCCCTAAGCAAACGGAGCCTTCCCTTATGCCTAGTGGTATAGACTATAGGTGTTAATTTATACAGGTTTTTAAAAACTTAAAAAAGAGAACATGGATTTGTTTAGGGGTTTAGGATGTTTTGGGGTGTGAGTAGGATTTAATTAATATTTTAGAAAGTATTTTGATAGTATACTTACTTTTTTAGTGAGTCCTTTCTGGCAATGTTCAATATTTTCTTTAGCTGTTTTGAGTAATATCTGTAGTGGAAACATAAAGAGATGGAATATATAAGTTAGTTATTTATTTGAGTAAAGATAAATTAGTGTTTTAGATTAATTTGGCAGTTTAGTAAGAAAAGATAATTTACTTACGTTTTTAGAATAGTAGTAGGATGTAGGTTTCTTCTATTTAGCAGAGTTTCTTCTTCGTTCAATGCTTTGGTTTAAGGCACAGTAGAAGACTTGTTTTAATTGGTTTATATAGTGGTTTTAAATTGTTTCTTGAATGTTATTGGTTGTTTTCTGTATGTGGCCTTTCTATTGGATGTTTTGAATTTTTTTTAGTTAATTGGTTTCCTTTTATGGAAAATGCTAAGTAAGAGTATATTTAGTTTTAAAGGAGGAATTTAAATAATTATATAGAAAAAGATTGTTTATAATGTGTTTTAATTTTTTATAATGTGTTCGAAATGCCTATGTGATAATTATTTCAGTGTTTTTTTATTATGTTGTTAAATATTTTTATCGTTATAAATGTTATGTTTATGTTTAAGTAGAATATAATTGGAAAATGTATGTTTTCGGAAAATATTGTATTTATGTTGTTTACAGTGTTGGTTTTATTAGTATTAGAATTGTCGATATATTTAAAAAAAACGATATTATTGATGTCGATATTGTGGTTATCGATATTTTTTACATGTGTTATATTTATTTATTTATGTCGATATTTAGTATTGCGATATTGATGTGTGCGATATTTGTGTGATCGATATAAATGTTTTACGATATTGTAGTGTCGATATTAGTGTAGTTTTTTAATTAAGTATACAATGTCGATAATTTTGATGTCGATATTTTTGACGTGATATTTGTGTACTTCGATAATGTGTCTTTCGATAATATGTCAGAGATCCCAAACAAATATCTATAATATCGACTTGAGAGCCAGGGCACAGAATAATGCAGGCAGGCAGTAAACAATTTTGTCATCCCTTCTTTTTTATCCTAAGACACTTTCTGAACCAATTGCTGGGCTGATGCGGTGGAGGCCAAGAATTACAGGAAGAGCAACATCTTTTCAGAATCTGCGGCAATGACTAAGGGGTTCAGCTGTATAAAGAATGAATGAATGACCGTTTTATATAGTGTGATCAAATACCCAAAGACGTCAAGGCACTGAAGCAGATCAACTATCTGCTCTCAATAATGGCCATTTTACAAGGCAAAAAGCCAAGTCCTCAAGGCCTTACAAAAAGGAAGATGTAGCTCTAAACAAGAAATAGATAGAGGAAGCGCATTCCAAAGCTTGGCAGCTGCTACCGCAAAGGCTCTTTCTCCCCATCTCACTCTCCTATACCTGGGGACAACTAGCCGATTTTTATTAGTGGAGTGGGGACATATCATTGGAAGGGATGTCTGATTCGCTCTGTTACGGAGTGGTGTAGTATCCTATGCACGATACATAAGGCTTTGAACAGAATTAATTTCTCTGCTGGAAACCAGTGTAGTTTCTTGATGGAAGCTGAAATTGAATGATCTATTGGCACATCTAAGACAAGTCTTGCAGTAGCATTCTGAACAAGCCACTGCTCATTGATGGAGACCCTATTTATGTCCAGATAAAGGGCATTGCAGTAATCCATCTTAGATAGAACCAGTGCCACCTCAGCTTGCTTCCGTTCGCCAAAAGAGAGGCACTGGAATATCTCCCTAAGGGTCCTTATGACCCAAAAGCAAGAGGGCACAGACCTATTAACCCGAAGATTGAAGGATAAGTTGATGTCAGCTATGACACCAAGGGTTCTTGGCTGAGTCAACCGGAGAAGGACACAATCCAAGCCTTTCTGGCCACCATGAATGGTTCCATATGGGTTGATGGTTACCAAACATTAAAACCTCAGTTTTGTCCCTCTTTAATTGAAGGTAGTTGTTTTTCATCCAAGATGCCACCGACTTCATGCAGCTGTTAAAATTGGTGACTTGGGCCTCTATACTTTTCTGTGATAGACACAATTAATTGTGTGTCATCTGCATAGGGTATTTGCTCCAGCCCAAATGATTTGACCAATTTTGCCAGTTGGGAGAAGTATATATAAAAAAGGGTAGGGCTCAAAGAGGACCCCTATGGGTGGGGTCCATATAAAATTGGTCCATCTTAACTTTCTGTGATCTATCAGTTAAGAAGGATGCCAGCAGCTTTAAGGCAGAATCTATCACCCTGAATTCTTGAAGTCGGTCAATCTGCTTTCTTGGCGAAATGGTATCAAATGCCAGATAGGTTCAATAAGATCAACAGCATGGTCTGCCCAGCCTCAACCAAGGTGCAAATGTTATTTATAGCAGTTATTAGTGTAGATTCAGATCTATGGCAATTTCTAAATCCATACTGAGAAGGATCAAGTAGATGCTGTTGTTCCAAATACATACTCAATTGGGCATTAAGATGTTTCTTCAGAATCTTGGCAGGGACCGAAGGTAAGGAGATGGGCGACAGTTTTTTAATTCTGTAAAGGGCATATGGATCTGGTTCCCTCCTACATATATTTGTGCACATATTATGTTATCTGTAGTATACATATTTGAATAACGCCTTAATTCATTAGAGTGTCACTATAGAGCCAGCATCTCTTTCAAGCTGCACCAAGCTCCGGTGGATGGGGATTCTTCTGACTGTAACAATGTGTGCTAGTGGAATTTTTGATTAGGAGACCTTTGCAATGTTCAGGGAATCCGTATCTCACAGCCATCCAGAGGATCCTGGATTCAAACAGGATCTTGGAAAATTTTGGTATATTTCCATCACCTCCGAAGGCCTGACTCATTGCCTGGTGCGGAGGTAGGAAATAGTAAACAGGATGTGACATGGATGAAAGACCTCATGTTTTGTGGATAGAACTATGGTCTTCGATAAATCTGGCTCTTATTGTCCCACACCATCTGGCAGCAGCAGCCACTACACATACCGGAACGGTTGCCTACACCCAAGCCCTAACTCAAAAGATGAGTAGGAATCCAGGCCATTTAATCAGAGCCAATTACTCTGAGGAGATCAGTGATGAGCCTTAGAGTAGCTGCTGAAACTGAGCTCTTAATTACCTGACTGTGCTGAACTTTAATAAAGAAAATTATAAAGCATGTGAAGCGTACGGTAACTCAGAGGATGTGCGGTTGTGCTTAGTTACCGTCCTCCTGTTTACAACTTGGCGAAGTTTAAATCACGATGGCATAATTCACAGAATTTAAGGGCTTCGTATTATGCTTTTTACATGAAAGACCTGATATTAGGCCATTAAACCACAAACACACAGTCTACAGTTAAACTTTACTGCTAGCACACAGGAACAACAGAACACAAATAACTGTTATTTGTGGTGCTTTAGTTGCCACATTCCTTTAGTGTAAAATGCATCCTTGCGTCAGTGATGTGTGTGAGGACACTTTGCGCTAAAAGTTTGTATGAAACAACAGATTTGCAATTTTCATAATAACTGTTTATTTTACATAATTTTGCCAAATGCCATGTAATTCTGTGAAAGCAAATTATGCAACCTTCATAGAGCCCTGTTATTTGTAAAGCAGCCCCCAAGCAAATATAGTTGGCATGTGATGGCCTTTTCTTTGCTATCTCAAGAGTAATCAAGAATATTCATGAAACATCCTTGCACTCTTACAAGCATCCCAGGTTAGCAGAGACAAAGCTCTCCATGCAGGCTAATCATAGTAATTTCTGACTGAGATGCCACCATTGCAGAGTCAGGATTGCCTGGCTCTCTTAAAAAGGCATCTGAGCTCTGTGACCAGACTAGGTAGTTCCCCCCTAAACAAACACAACTCAGACACTTGGAAGGGAAAGAATGAGAAACAGTGAAAGCTGTCACGGATGTACTGGCCTATTGGATCACTTAGGCAGTCCTCTAGGGAAGCAGATTTTCAGAGGGCTCATGGAACATGTACTGGACATGAGGGAGGCCATCTTGTCATGTTTCCCTTGTCTATAGAAGTGTCATAAAGTATACAAACAACAAGAGGCCCAAACATAATGTGTTTCTATAGGCCCTTAAGACAATAAAAAACAGCTAGCAAAGCTAGTTTGTTTAGGCAAACAAACGTCTTAAATTCAGTGTCTCTAAACATACACAAGACTGCTGTTTTTACCCTAATCCATATAGAGAAAGGCCCCATACATTTCCATATGAACGTATCATGCGTATTTGTAAAGCACATGTTCACTGCCCTGGGAACCTTTGAGCTAGAGAACAGATGCTTATTGTTACTTAACTCAATAGCACTCATTTTATTGACCCAGGAATGATGAAAGGCTGAGTGGGCCCTTTTAAACCTGTGATCATGTACTAAAAGCATAGAAAAAGTATAGAACAGGAACCTGAAAGGTTGGTCATCATGTTATAGGGGTAGACCTGTGGAGGAGACAAAAGGAGAAATTTAAATTTCACAGAAAGGAGAAAGCAGAATTGTCTGACTTCAGGCTGATGTCCTCAACCATTTTGTGCAGTAACAGGGAAGAAAGGTATTGCTATTCTTTATACAGGGCCAGGCACCACTGGATGGTAGTGATAAACTAAGCTGCATGTCATACCAATATGCTGGAATATACAAATTATGATAAAACACTGTACTTGAAGGAAGCATGATCCAGGGTGGCAGAGACAGTGAGGGCAAGGATTGAACAGGATATTAACTAAGGACGGCGCCTTTGAGGCGAAGGCTCCAGGGACGTTTGACCTGACCCTGCAGGGCTTCCATTGTTCTTCTGTTCTGAGTGCCCTGGACTGTGAAGCGCCATTGTAAGGCACGCAGGGCTCTGTGCCACTAACACAAACGTACCAGTTCAGTGGCATGATCCCTTGCCACGCATGATTGCCTATAAAAGCTGGTCCTGAGTCTATTCCTGGGCAGTCTTGGATCAATAAATTCTTCGTCATAGCAGCAAGATGGTCCTCAGTGGCCGTTTTCTTGCTCTCAGACTCCTTGGCGTCTCCTTGGCTGTGTCTTGTGTAGTGCGTGTGGAAGCAGTAAAAGGTGAGCAGAGGCCTTCAGTGCCTGCAAAGATCTGGGTGGTACGAGGGGTTAAACAAGCTATTTTTTGCTATGAGCATAGGTCCCATCTTAGAGGCACAAGGGTGCCACTACCTTTCCATTTCAATAGTCCGCCAGGGGAACTTATAGTTTATTTTTGTAATTTATTCCATTATAGTTCTAGTTTTCCATTGATAAAATGTCTCTATTTCTAGTATTTTGCATTTCAAATTTGTGAATAAACTATTACATGTAAAAGTCCCAAGGAATGATATCCTCAACACATTTTGGCATTTGTTCGATCAACCAGTAGATTTGTAGAGTGCTACTTGCCGCCCATGAGGGAATTGAGGCGCTAGCAGGGTCCAATTGATTGGCAGAATAGCCAGATCTCCAGCAACTGATCTCTGGAAGAGATGGGGCTGTCAGAAGATGAAAGGGTAGCTCGTCCGATGTGTTTGCTGCTAGGTGGGAGAGGGAGTGACCTCCCCATCTGCTACATTGGATGCGAAGGTGAAGGTCAGAGAAAGGGACGTGGAGTGTATGTGCTTGGGGGGCTGATGGATGTGCAGATGGTGGTTAAAGTGGGCGGATCCACAGTTGTGTAGGGCCTTGTATGCATGGGCCAGGCTTCCGAACTGGCATCTTCTCTGCACAAGGAAAAAGTGGAGTTGTCTTAGGTAGGGGGATGTGGGTTTCTTTAGGGAGATCCAGGATGACTCTGGCTGCAGTGTTCTGTGTGGTCTGTAGTCATCAGAGCAGGTGAGCTGTGGTATAGAGCGTTGCCGTAGTCCAGTCAGTTGGAGATGAGGGCCTGGGTGATGGTGCATCTGGAGCTTCGGGGTAGCCATTTGAATATCTTGCGGAGGATGAAGAAACTGGAGGAGGAGACAGATATGACCTGAGTTGTCATTGTTAGCTTGTTGTCCAGAATGATGCCTAGATTCCTAATGTGGTTAGTGGAGGTAAGAGTAAGTCAGAGTTCTGAGGGTAACAAGGATGTGTCCCATGGTGAGCTTTTGTTTTGGAAAACCAGTACCGTGTCTTGTCAGTTTTGAGCTTCAAGCATTTGTCATTCATCCAGTTGTCAACGTTAGTTATGCAATTGTGTAACTTGGTCTTGGGGTTGGTGGTGTCTACAGAGAGGGAGAGGATAAGTTGTGTGTCATCGGCATAGGATATGATGTTGATTCCTTGGGTTTTGGTGAAGCTGGCCAGCGGTGTCATATGAGTGTTGAAGTGGGTCCTTGGGATACTCCACAAATGATTTCCTTGGGTTCAGAGTTGAAGTTGGGAAGGCAGACTGCGTTCTTCTAATGAGGAAAGAGGCGATCCATCTGATGGCGGTTTCTTGGATGCCTATGTTGTGCAGCCTTGTCATGAATGTGTGGTTGGAGTCTGTATTAAAGGCTGCCAAGAGCTCTCAGAATAGCAAAGTCACAGTCTTGCCTCAGTTAAGTAGGGTTTGGATGTCATCGGTAGCTCGGATGAGGGATGTATCAGTGCCGTGGTTGCTGCAAAATCCATATTGGGAGGAGTCATATAGAAGTTTCCGATCTAGATCTGAGGAAAGATATTGGTTTATGGCTTTTTATGATATTTTTGCTGAGAAAGGGACCAGGGAGATTGGTTGGTAGTTGTTAAGTTCACTGTGGTGTTTTTAGTTAGGTGTTGAGTTCCGCATGTTTTCAGTCCTTGCAGAAGGTGAACATTACCACTCAGGTGTTGAACAAGGTGATGAGAATATGGCTGATTCTGGCTTCACCTAGATTGAAGATGGTGTGAGGTCATGGGTCTGTTGGGGCTCCTGAGTGGACCGAATTCATGATGGAAGTGGTGTCCTGTGGGGCGAGCTGGCTCCATTCAGTTAGTCTGATATCTGTGGTGGTAGTGGTATAATTAGATTGCTTGAATGAGTCGGGCTGTGAGCAGGGTTTGAAGTTACTGTAGATGTCGGCGATCTTGTTGTTCAGAAATGTTTTCAAAGAGTTCCTCTGAGGTGGTAATGATTTTTATTGCAGCTGAGGAATAGGAGAATTCTTTGATGATGTTGAAGAGTTCTTTGCTGTTATTGGAGCTTACTTCAATGCATGAGGCTAAAGCTTTTTCTTTGATTCTCTCAACTGTGTGGGGTAGTGGTGGAGGGCTGTCTTGAAGGCAGTCTTGCTAGTTGTGTCCTTGCTGGACCACCATCACTTTTCCAGTAGTTTACAGTATCGTTTAGCTGTTTTTATGTCTTCAGTATACCAGCTAGCATGCTTGGTTGACCTTCTGTGGGTGTTATTGCAGATAAAAGTGTAGCCGTTGGCGCAGTTGAAGTTTCTGACATTCTGGCCTAGGTTTCTGGGGAATATGGGGTGGGTGGTGTTAAGGGCATTGATCCATGTGTCCTTTGAGACTGCTCCTGCTGTAGTAAGCGGTGTTGGGCAGACTGGGGTCAGGGGTACACAAGCTGGTGATGTTAAAGTGGACTATGGAGTGGTCAGTCCAGGCTAGTTCCATGGTTTGACTGTACCTGATGAGGTCTCTAGATTTGAAGATGGGGTTGAGTGTGTGGCCTGTGGTATGATTTGAGTTGTAGATGAGTTTGGTGAGTCTGATGTTGTTCATACTGTCATAGAGATTCATAGTGTTTATATCATTGTGGTAACTGAGATGGAAGTTGAGGTCACTGAGGAAAATGTAGTTGTTGGTGTCTATGGCGGGGGGGGACATTAGAGTCGACAATGAAGTTGCAAAAGGCAAGAGGTAGTCCTGGAGGATGGTGGGCAAGGGAGCCCTTGATGGTGGTTTCTGTGCTATCTGTTTGGATTCAGACATTGAGCTTTTCCATGGCTGGAGATGATGTCGTCATTTGTGGTGGTGCGCTGGATGGACCCCTTGTGTATGATGGCTATCCCACTGCCAGGCTTATGGACAAGGTCATGCTTGGTGATTTTGTATCCTTCTGGTATTGCAATGGCGATATCCGGCGTGAAAGTTTGTCTCTTCATAATGAATATTTATTAATAAAATATTTATGGAAACTACACACAAAAGAATTTCAGAGGAAATGAGTGTTTTAAGCTTTAAGGAAAGTTAAATCATTAATTACTATTTGGCTGAATAACTTTGTACTGATGAAAACTACTTGTTATTACAAACAAACAAACAAAACTCAGCAACAACTGGTAGAATTTCTGTTTTTCTTTCACATGCACGCCTTTCTTGGTGAAAATGTACTAAGGGGCAGATTACGATGCGGTCGGAAATGGCTCAGACCGTCGGTCAAATCCTTTCCGACCGCATCATAATATGCCGGTCAGATTCTTTTCCGCCTGCCTCATTACGATGGAGGTGGCAAGAAAGGAATCTGAACGGTCATCCTGACTGGCTTCCAATGGGCTCGGAGCCGACACAGAAAGGCTGGCAGAACTCAACTTTGGGGGCCCCCAGCAGGGCCCCTTTGGGTGCACAGCCTCCTGTTGGAGGCTGAGGGGACACCAATGGTACCCCCATGTTGATCCCTGCACCCTGTGACAGGCATCTTGAGGTGCCTACCACGGGGTGCAGGGATGAACTGCACTTCCTATTTTACAATGGGAGCATTTATTCTGGCCGATGTATGGTAGTATACATCAGGGGAGGCTGGTGCATAGGGGCGAGATGGGCGTCGCCCTCCCACCCTGGGGGACAAAAAAATGCCTGATGAAAAACACTGAGCAGCTAGGAATAAATTGTGCTGGCTGCTAGTGCTCAGTGAACAAACATGTACAAAATTTGGGTTTTCTTTAGGGGGGTGTGGGGGTATGGCCTTTGCTCTGCAGTGTCTGCACATGCTTTTGGCTGGGCGAAGATTTCTTCGACCTAGAGCCAGAAAGCAGGGCAGTGACGACACACTGGTGGGTGCAGCCTGTGTCTAACTAGCAGAATAGCATTTCGATTTTGGGCGTTATTCCCTTGGCCCAGGGCGGAGCTGGAGGCCCTCCATTAATTCCAATGGCCGAGGGTGGAGCATTCCGGCAGGCTTAGAGTTTGTGGGGGTGTGGCAGTGGCTTTTGTCTCCTCCACCAGACCCAGCAACAGTTGTTGTTGTTCAAGTGATTGGTTTGCTGGGGTCTGGGGGAGGAGTCGAGTAGACCAATTCCAGAATTTGCTAGTTTGGTATTGCCACGCTCGCTGTGCACTGCTGCAGTCCTCTTGGTACCAAGTCGACGAGGAGCCCGGTTTATGATGAGAAGTTGAACATCGATCGAGCCACTGCCAGCCAGGTCGAGCATGTCATCACGTCGTCGTCGGTAAAAGTTTTAAAACACGGGGTAAGTGAAGTCTAAGCTGTAAACTTAAACTCTGTCTCTCTCTCTGTCAGTGAAAGTGAAAGTGAAAAAACAGAAGCGAAGCGAGTATAATGATGAACGAAGTACAAACCCAAACAAACGGAGGGCATCTGGTGTGTGTGGCACAGGCATATTTCCGAAGAGCAAAGTGCAGGATTTAAAAAAAAAAACAAATCGGGAGATTGCCGGGGCCTTGATCGGGTTTGGGCTTTGGAAGTGTGCTGCTGCAGGCCCTCTCTCTTCCTGCCACTGCTGCGCTCCATGCTTCTGAAATGTAAGAAAAAAGTGCATTTGCGTTTCAAATGTCCAGTCATGCACTTTTTTCTTACATTTCAGAAGCATGGAGCCTCGCAGCAATGGTCTGACCCTGGGTCCCTCGCTGTTTTGTCGATTTAATGGAACAGCAGGTCCTTCACCGATCTGCTCTTCCGGCTTTTTGGGGCCACTTTTTCTCCGCTGCATTAGTGTGACTCCCGGAGTTGGTGCGTGCCCGGTGTGGAGGACTCAGTGCAGTGAGTCAGTAGATGACAGCAAGCATTGCGCAAGGGGATGCATTGCAAGGTGCTACTAAAAGCAGGGCCAGATTTAGGGCGGACCGACTGGTGCCACCGCACCGGGTGCTGGCTTCCTGGGGGCGCCGTGTTTGAAAGTTTATCATGCTTTTGAAGCACCACCTGCTGCAGCGTTTCTTTTCCCCAGCAATGACCAGGCCTCACATTAGTGTCAAGATAAGTTGTGTGATTAATTATCTTCCTGAAGAGAGATGAGCATTTAGCATAGTTGAGGTTTTGACTTCGGTGAAGTTAGTGCAGAGGGTTAATGTGCCTGCTGCAAAGAACGTGTACCCAGTAGATTACAGAGTGCGTATGATGTAAACAGATCAGCAGGTTACTGCTTTCAAAAGAGGCATTCTTTTGTTACTTGCAATTTATAACTTAAAGTCCTAATATAGGATAGTGAGCTATTAATTTTCATCCTAGACCTGCATACACACTGCAAAGTATACATTATTAGAGCATTGATTGATGTTGCAAAAAGGGTTAATTTGGCTAGAAATCGATTCTTATTAAAGAAAACTCCCAACTATGCTGTTTCTTTTTCGACTCGGAGACTAGTTTGTGCTTCTCCACACCAAGCACTCTAAAAACTATTCTGCCTACCAATATGGATGACATGTGACTTCTACACTTTTAGTCCTTTGGCTTATGTAACATTTCCTATACACTGATTTACACACGTATGATTGGTATGAGTGGTGCTGTATAACTAATTCAATGCATCTGAGAGAGTGTGGTTATGGAGACTTGGTCACTGTTAAAGGGTGCTAGTGAGAGAATCTGTGGTGGAGATGGTCATTGGGGGGGCGCCAACAAACATTGTCGCACAGGGCGCCACCAGCACTAAAGCCGGCCCTATACTAAAGCTATCACCGTTACGGCGGTAGAGTCCCCTACAGGTTCCTCCGCAACGTTGGGCTCGCCTCTTGTGCCTTAGATCATTCGCCAGTAGGGGGCTGCTTACCGTGCTTCCCAATTCCCATTCGCCCAAGGACCACCGCTGGGGCCCCTCCGTCGCGATTCTGTCCTGCCCCGGGCCCCACCAATGGGTGCACGTGAACTTCAATGGATTCACATCAGTGGGATATATTATCGGCTTCATTGGCACAATCAACTTGGAAATCGTCATTTTGTGTGTCTTGAAATGACTACCTCTGGAAATTCGACGTCGGCTTTCAGCATAATTATGTTTATCCCTCAGAAGCATGCCTTTGGTCTTTGAATGAAATCGTTTGCACTCCATCTGATCCTTTGCAGCGGGGAAACACTGCACCGCAAATATTATATTAAGAAGCTTGATGAAAATTGCATGTAAGTGTGTATTAGGCATGCTTTGTTCGGGATATTAGCCTTGTTATTACGTCTTTTAGTGTTTGATGAAAGGTGGCACTGTACATTGTACGGAAGTGTAAATCTATTCACGAGGCAACACCACATTTATTACAGTACCATGACCATTACGCACTGTAATATCCCGAATATGTATGCATGTGTGCATTCTTTTATCAATACACAACCGGAAAGTGAACCAAAGCAAATTAGAGTTTGGGACAATAGCTGCATCACATTCCCAGAGCTCTGGATGAAACGCGGCGGAGCCACATTAAACCCCACACGTCCGGCTAATGCCAGTGCCAGTGCCACCCTCGCACAGGAAGTAGAAGCATTGCAGTGTTTTCCAATTATTGAATAGGCATGGCCGCCACTCCATTCTTTGTGACAGATTGTAGCTCTCATGAGCCTCACCATTACAATGAAATAATGAATCTCATTCTCCCTCTTTGAAAGTCCTTACTTTATGAAGGTAAGGTGCATGCCTCAGAAACAGGTAACTGCACTATCCCTTTAAATGTCTCACCTCTTTTTGGGACTTGGGCTCCGGTCTCCTCTGGGCCACTGCAGTGATGTAGGGTGCAATATTGGTCTAGTGGGCAGGTGAGCACAACCAAGCCGCCTCAACCTGGGACACTCATGCCTCTAAGTGTTCCGATGCCCCCAGATGAACGACTGCGCAGGTCGGGTAAATAGGGCCTCACCTCAGGCATGGCCAAGTGGACATTGCGTGCGCCTCTCTCGGGCTTCGGGAGGTCACCGATTTTTGCTTGCAGGAATCGGGACGGGAGGCGGGATACTAGCCTTGAAATCGGTAGTCTCCCGCCTGAATCGGGAGGGTTGGCATGTCTGCAATGATGAAGGAACCCAAACAACGGAGGGCATCTGGTGTGTGTGGCATACATGCCAACATTTCCGAAGAGCAAAGTGGGAGATTTAAAAAAAAAAATCGGGAGATTGGGGCCTTGAATCGGGTTTGGGCTTTGGAAGTGTGCTGCTGCAGGACTGGACATTTGAAACGCAAATGCACTTTTTTCTTACATTTCAGAAGCATGGAGCGCAATGGCAGGAAGAGAGAGGGTGATGCAAGTGTTGTGCCCCCGAGGAATCGGGTTTTTGCTTGCAGGAATCGGGAGGCGGGAGACTAGCCTTGAAATCGGTAGTCTCCTGCCTGAATCGAGAGGGTTGGCATGTCTGCTATTGTGCATTGATTTTTAAATATAGGCTCACGACTGCCTAAAATATTCCGTGCTTCAAAGGGTAAAATAGACGTGAATGTGTGGCTTACATATGATCAAATCCAAATGTATACATATATTTATTTGCATATCTAATATGCAGCAAAGTGTGTACCTTAGTTAGGTTTGGCTGGAAAATCCATAGGAGTGTGTGGGAGTGTTTTGATTTGACTTACTGTGACAACAACTCTAGTGTGAGGTATGTATTCTTTGGCTTGCTAATATCCCCCATCAATCAACCTCCACACAGATTTTTTTTTAAGGTCTGGTTCCCTATTTCTGGTCTGAAGGAAAGACATCTTTGGTGATCAACATTAGGCGATTTGCAGAATATTTACTATATAAATAAGTGTTTTGTGTATGTCAAAAGGGTCTGAGGTGCTCATTCATTCACGGGTCTTTCAGTAAAGCACACTGCACAGAGCTCTGGGCATTCCACAGGCTGGACAGGGCATTTGGCATGACCCGGCCCCGCCAATAATTTGGTGAGTCTGACTCCAGTGAACTGGACTACTAACTTGCCCCAAGTAGGTATTAAAAAACCTGAACTGGACAGTGTCTGAAGTGTGAACCGTGGGTGTGGCCTCGGAGGAGTGAGGAGGCAAATGTAACGTCCGTCATCGGGTAAGTGGCTTCTCGCCCCTCCATAGACGTGTGAGCGGCGTGTGCTGCAAGGGCGATCGGCGGCTCAATGCACCTGCAGCGACGACCAGGGTGAACAAGCACAGTATTTGTCTGTTGATTTGCACCCGTTGTTGTATAGCGCTGCGAGGCCAGTATGTACAAAAGGAGGTGGTGATGGATGGAGCATCAGAACCAATCGAACACTCACACCCAGTCAACAGATCTGGGTTTGATCCATCACCGTTCTTTAGCCCACTCTGCCACCCCAGTTCAGACATGGCCATATGCAAATCAGTCTGACCCTGTGCCTCATGGGAACAGTCCAGCCCGAACTGCCAAGCCATGCCTTCCCTGGACCGGAAACAAACTTCCTAGGACCGGTTTCTGGCATTTCAGCCGTCTTCAGCCAGGCTTGCTTGAATCCAGTGGCAAAGTGAGCAAGGGACTCACGTCTGAGCATACCCTGCCAACTTATGGCGAACAAAGCGGTACAAAAGGAGGTGGTGATGTATGGAGCATAAGAACCAATCGAAAACTCACACCCAGTCAACAGATCTGGGTTTGATCCATCACCGTTCTTTAGCCCACTCTGCCACCCCAGTTCAGACATGGCCATATGCAAATCAGTCTGACCCTGTGCCTCATGGGAACAGTCCAGCCCGAACTGCCAAGCCATGCCTTCCCTGGACCGGAAACAAGCTTCCTAGGACCGGTTTCTGGCATTTCAGCCGTCTTCAGCCAGGCTTGCTTGAATCCAGTGGCAAAGTGAGCAAGGGACTCATGTCTGAGCATACCCTGCCAACTTATGGCGAACAAAGCGGTACAAAAGGAGGTGGTGATGGATGGAGCATCAGAACCAATCGAACACTCACACCCAGTCAACAGATCTGGGTTTGATCCATCACCGTTCTTTAGCCCACTCTGCCACCCCAGTTCAGACATGGCCATATGCAAATCAGTCTGACCCTGTGCCTCATGGGAACAGTCCAGCCCGAACTGCCAAGCCATGCCTTCCCTGGACCGGAAACAAGCTTCCTAGGACCAGTATGGGCACGGCAAAAGGCATACCGCTGAAAAACAGTAGGCTCACGATAAAAGACTGCATAGTGTCTCTCGCCTAAACCCACAGACTGCCCTCTCCATAGGGGGTTGCAGGTCTCATAACTGGCTCTGGTCGGCAGTAGCTGTTCGCGTCATTTGCACGTGGTGAAGTTTCTCTTTGAATTTGGAAGATTCTGCCGTTCTGAAACAATCCATAAAAACCAGGTTTTTTTCAGTGCTACTTTACTCCAAAGTGACCACTTTGAAAAATATGAAAAATCATTTCCAAATCAAATACTCAATGAAACTATAAAACTATAAGGCATATCCCATGCTAAACAAAGAAAAATTGAACTCTGAACTATCAATCATATATGGGAGGCATGAATTTCGAGGAGCTAGTGGTGCCATTCCCTTATTCGGTTTATTTGTTGAAAACAATCTACAAGAACCATTTTCAGAGACTATGAATCTGTTGAAGATTCTGATCACCACACCCATGACCACAGCAGAGGCCGAGAGGTGTTTTTCAACTCTAAAGAGAATAAAAACATTCTTAAGGAACACTATGATAGAGACTCGTCTGAATGCATTGGCCATGTTGTCTATGGAACAGGAACTTATCAGAGACATTCCAGAATGTAATAAGCGTACTATAGAGAAGTTTGTCACTCTTAAAGATCGCCGTGCAAAATTTCTGTACAAAAAGTGAACATGGTTGACACCCAATAACCTTTTTGGAGGGGTTTGACTCATACAGCTAAATCACAATGACACATTTTCAGCATTTTCCTAGTGCTTTACAAATCACAATCAGTTGCTGTTATAAGCTTTTTGTATTCCTCTAAAAGATTTGAGCACTTTTCATTTTTCCGTCTTTTGGGTTTGCACAGTTATTTTTCTGTGTGTGTGGTCTTTATGTGCCGATGCTGCTTAAAAGTTTACATTTTATAAAGTACTGTTACTCGTTAAATATTGTTCCAATATAAAGAGTGGAAACCAAGCTTTGCCACTTTAACATATTTGTGTTTATTTAACAATATTTTCTTAACCATGTTAACCACTTGGTGTGGTTTTATTTATTTGTTAATGCCAAATTAAAGTTTACATTTTATACTTCACTTTCTTTTGTACATTACGGGCCTCTTTTATGAGGCCCCTTGCGCTGCCGCAATGTCTCTTTTTGTGATGTTCCGTGGTGCAGGATTTTTATTTACGAGGCAGCACTAAGCCACTTTTTTTGGCTTAATGCTGCCTCATAAATATGTTCCCCTTTAACGCAGTTTTCTGCGTGCAATGTGTGTTGCTGGGGGCGTTCCCAGCAACATCCATGGCTTTTTGACACTGCCCCAGATTTACGAGAAATTGGTAATCTGAAGCAGCACCAAAAACTTAGAGGTACAACGCGCAGAAATCTCTTTATTTCGCCTCATTTTTCTTTTTTCTATGCATATTGCCTTCTGCAGCACACAGGGAAAGAGGAAAACGCCTCTTGTAATTGCCCGCAATGCAGGCACCAGTGCACCATGGTGCAACAATGCCTGCATTGGCGCACAGCAGCTTATTGTGTGCCGGTGCATTGGGAAAGGACAGGAATGCGCCGTATCTGCTGATAGATACGGTACATTTGTGCCCTTTTCTTTTGCTGTAGGGCAGGGCAGCAGGAAGGCCTACTGTTCTGCCCTACAGCAAAACCTCATAAATGAGGCCCTAAATGCAAACTACTTTCTTCACTGATTTCAATTTTTGTTCTTGTAATGCTCTACATTTATGTTTTATTATTTATGTTTCAATTTAAAAATTAAACTTGTGTTAACTCCTTTTTCTTTATTGTAAATTTTGAAACACTTTATAAACCATATCTGTCTTTTTCAGTATATCTTTGCTTTCCACCCAAAATCTTGTCGTCAGGTTTGTATGTTTTGCACCTCAATATCTGTTATGTGGACTTTCTGTCAGTGTACATTTATAGTTTATAAATTCTATATTTTGCAAAATAAACACAGTTTGCTGAAATATAATTTCTGTTTGTCTGGCTAATCTTAAAAAAATCAAGGATGAACTGTAATCCTGGGATGGATCTCTTTCGCCATCTAATTCTCAAAGTATTTGCAATGTACGGTCTTACCAATGGTGTGAGCCTTCATGACTTCATTAACCAATACAGTAAAGAGGAAGAGATGTGTTACAGGTAGAAAACACTTAGAGGGCCTCTTCCCATTGGCTGTGTGTGCTTGGCTTGGGGGTCGTTTTGCAAGCAGACCAGTTAGAGGATTGGGCACATTTTTGATATGTTTGTAATGTTTTCTTCACACTTGTGCTTTAAAATGCTATATTTGGATCCCGTTTTTGCAAAAATTTACAGTAAATTTGAATACATTTTTTGCAAAATTTTCTTGCGGGGGGAATCCCCCCCGCACCCTCCTTTTTCAGTTCGGGCTCGCAAGCTTCGCTCGCTCGCTCATTGTACAAGGGTACAAATTTTTCGCCCCACCTCTTTCAAAATCCACCAGCCGCCCCTGGTATACATGCTCCCATTGTAAAGTATAGGAATGCAACCAAACAGGGTGCCTGTGGGTCCCATGACCAAGACGATGTCGGGTAGAGGCAACTCTACCTTAGATCGTAATGGGCCCCTAAATGCGCATAGATTTAAGATTATAGAAAAATCCACAGTACTTACTTTATTAATTCATAAACTCTGAAGGATTATGTTTCAGCCATAATGATGAAAACTCAAGGAAGTAGCAATCCAAACAAAAGCTGAAGAGTTTAAACTCTGAAAAGCATGGTCAATTTGTGTGATGAAAAACCTCTTTTTTGGGTTAATCTTTGTCAGGAGAAGCAAGGATAGTGTACTCATGAGCTGAAGAGCAGAACCACCCAAAGGTCAAAAACATTTTGAATATTAAGCTAAGACACAATAATTGATATCACCTGGCCTCAAGTAATCATATTTCAGACTTTTTTAGGGTGGAACCCATGTCAGCCATGCGCTAGCATGTGCGCTCTCCCTTGCTTGACACTTTTGTTTTAAAAATCGGCTTGAAGCTAGCACAATTCTTACCATTTGTTGGCATCATTATTAGGCTCCTTAACTACCTTCTAATTCAGCAGTGTGCCCCAGGCTTCAGTTCTTGCATCACATCCATTTTTTCTCCTCATGGAGAAACTTCAAATTGATGTTTCTTAATTAATGGCCTCCCACTGCTTATGTTGTGATTGACTAAAGTATACTAAATATGATGGATGGAATACTTGAATTAATCTCAGCTGCTGTTACTCTGGGACCCATTGAGTCCATTGTGTTATTGTGCACACCATGCCACCTCACAGGGCCAGCTTTAGCACTGGTGGCGCCCGACACAACAGTCTTTTTTGGCATCCCCAAGACCTCCTTCTCCACAAATTCTCTCACCACCACTCTCCAACAGTGCACCTCATCTCCCCATATTCACTCTCTGACATACATTTAATTTGTTTTAAGTGCTACTCACAGTTCCCTCACACCCAGTTTTGCTATCTGCATGGTACATGCTCTTTGTAACAGGCACATTATCCCATGAGCTACTTTATGATGAGTCAAAACTGCCTCCAGGCAAAATAACTTCACCAGCAGCAACATTCATCACTAGAGTAAACTTGACATTTTTATTGTTGCCTGAAACTGCTGGACGCACAAGGAATTTTAAGTGCTTTTAAACCCATATGTTATATTTAAACACAGCGATCCTCACCAAAGTCAGCGCCAGGTGCAGGTTCACCGCTTGCACCACCCTAAAGCTGTCCATGCCATTTCAGTTTGGACCTATATATGTGCACATCAGTCTTGATCTTGCTCCAAAAAACTGCCACTCCGGGTCCACCCTGAACCGGAACACAAACAACTCAGGACAAGTTTCGCCCCTGTTAACTGGCTTGGTCCCAGAGGAAAGTCCACTACACTTTATCCAGCTTATTAAAGTAGGGCTCTGGCACCATAAAGGTTTTTTTTTGCAGTACGTATAGTAGTTTTTGTAGGGTAATCATTGTAAAGATTAAAACCCTTACCATGAGAGACGGGTGGAGTTTTTCCCAACTCTCTGTGCATACCTGAAATTCCCAAAAGATAGCTTCCAGTTTTCTTTCCAGAAACATATTCCTACCTTATTATTATCTTACATTTCAATGCCTAGGTATCTGAAGCCAGTTCTGGATACCCAGTGATTCTGGGTCTCATCACTTACATTGTCTCAATTATTCATCTCACATAAAATTGATTTATCCCAGGTAATTTGGTATTCTGAATAATTGACAGGACCATCTGCACCAATGATTCAGGGCTCAAAAGACAAGGTAAAACATCCTCCACATAGAGTGAGATGTTTTTCTGAATCCCCAGAAACCCTAAATAAAACACTCCTCAACACCAGTGGTTACTGACATAGAGAATATTTAAGGGTCTGATTTATATCTTGGTAGCCAGGCTACTCCGTCACAACTGTGACGAATATCCCGTCCGTGGATATACAAATACCATAAGACGAATGGTATTTATATTTCAGCAAATGGGACATCCGTCACTGTTGTGATGGAGTAAACCATCCGCTGAGATCTAAATCAGTCCCTAAGTGAAAAAGTGGGCATTGCAGCCTGGTGCCCCACCCCAGGCCAAATGGCTCATAGCTGCTAACTTGCTGCTGTGGACACTTCATAGAGCATAGTCACCCACTTACAGAAGTTTGGACCAAACCCAAATTATCTCAGAGTAAGCAGTGAACAAATATCTATTGCTTCTATAGGTGTTTATGGATACAACTTGGAAGTAGGTTTAAAGGGACTCAGTGATCCTTTTTGGGTAATTCCCAAGTTCTCAATGCAATTCATCTAGTCCAACTGTGCACCTCGTGGTTCCTCGTTTCCAAGTTCCTCCAATATGGCAAAGGTATTCAGGTCATCTCCTGAGGGAGTAACATTTACTATTCCCACTCCAATCTGTGCAGAAGTAGAGAAAACATTGGACCTCAGAGATGTAAAATGTACTATTCCCACCTCCAGTCTGAGCAACAGTTGGAAAAGTGTTTGACTTCAGGGGGGTAAAGTGTACTATTCCCACTCCAGTCTGTGCAACAAAAGGGAAAGTGTTAGATTTCAGTGACTTTGCGATGGGGTCTGGGGGACACCTATCCCTAAACATCCCTGAACCGTGTGGCAGGCATGGTGCCTGGTACACAGTTCAGGGATGTTTAAAAACATCCATTTTACAATTTTAGCTCGTGCTGTGGCCCTTTTCTGAGCCCCTCACAAGATGCAATTGTAAACTGGATGCCCATAGGGCGGTTGCATCCAAATACAGCGTGTGAAACCGCAGACCTTTGGTCGAGCGTTTCCCTTCCGCTATGATGTTAGTTTGTCTGACCAACATCATAATTACGCCCATAGTTGTCTAAAATATTGTTTTTAAAGAATATATACATTTAAATATTAAACATTAATTAAATTAAATAGTAATACTAATATAATCAAAATACGACATCTTTAATCTTTTTAAAAAAATATATAACAAGTATTATTCTTTTCAAAAATTAAAACAAACATATACATATATATATATATTCACTCAAAAAAAACATAGGTTTTAGGGACATTATAGTTGGAAATTAGCATTTAAAAAACCTTTGAAATTCACTGAAATAACCATAGGTTTCAGGGACATTATACATAGAAATTAGCATTTAAAAAACCTTTGCAATTCACTGAAAAAACCACAGGTTTCAGGGATGTTATAGTTAGAAATTAGCATTTAAAAAACCTTTGAAATTCACTGAAAAAAACATAGGTTTCAGAGACATTATACATAGAAATTAGCATTTAGAAAACCTTTGCAATTCTCAGAAAAAAATTACAGAAACACACAGTCACTGGATGATGCTATCAGTGATGTCATCAGTGATGTCATTTGAGATGCCATCAGTGATGTCATCATTGATGTCACTGACCATGTCATGAGTGATGTAATATGTGACGTCATCAGCAGTGCATTGCTGGGGCGCGAGTTATAGTTAGCTCCACTAACTATAACAGCTGAATTTCTCTGGTTTTATATGAGTGAAATGTCCAACTAACTATAACGTCCCTGAAACCTCTGTTTTTTTCAGTGAATTTCAAAGGTTTTTTAAATGATAATTCCTAACTAAAACGCCCCGGAAACCTATGGTGTTAACATACACACACAATCCCTAAATAAAGTTCTAGCGATTATAGTTCCATTCCATTCACAGCTCATTTGAGATGTCAAGAGTGATGTCATGAGTGATGTAACTGGTCATGTCATGAATGATGTAATGTCTGAGGTCATTAGCAGTACATTGCGGGGGCATAAGTTATAGTTAGCTCAGGTAACTATAACTGCTGAATTTCACTGGTTGAGTAGGAGTGAAATCTGAGTCTAACTATAACGTCCCTGTAATCTTCGTTTTTTTCGGCAAATTTATCGGTTTTTTTAACATTAAGTAAGATGCATATCACAATGGATGGTGAGGGGTTGGAAGCAAGGCCTGGCATTATGCTGCCCCCACCCAAGCTTGCTGGTACTGCCTCCCCTCCTCCTAGGCATCCATTGTCCAAGTCCATATTATTGCTCCCTTATCACAGCCCTGTGTGGCCGTTGTTCTGCCACTGGCCTTCCCACCTTCTCTGAACAGTTAGCTTGCTACCCCATCCACCTCCTCCCTATCCTCTGTTGTCTGAATCCATGCACTAGCCTCCTCCCTCCAGCCATGCATGGTCTGATGTGCTGCCACTGTCCTCCATTTAGCATGATGTCCCAGTCCACTCCTCCTGCCCTCCATTGCCCAATTCTATACCCCGTCATTGACCTCCTACTTAGCCTCTGTGCTTAGCTTGCTGCCCCTACTCTCCTTCCCCCTGCCCTCTGATGTCTGTGTGCATGCCCCTGTTCCATTCTTTTTTGCCCACCATGTTCCATGGACCTGCCCCTCCTATCTACTCTGAGTGTTCTGTTGAGCTGCCACTCCCCTCCCACCTTCCTAGCATTGTTAGATGACTGTAACCTGCCCCTGCCACCTCCACCCTGCCTGTCCACGTTCCATGCCCTTATCCCCTTCCTCCTGTCCTCCATGGTCAATTTTACTGCCATACCTTCTGCCCTCCCTGGTCTGTGGTGCTGCAACTGCTCCTCCTGCCTGCCCCGAGTGGTCTGTTATGAGGCCCCTTCCCCTGAACTCTCTTGTCTATTCCCAGCTCCTACCCCTCCCTTCTTTCCTCCATGGTCCTTTGTGCATGCCCCTGCCCCCACCCTCTAGCCCACCCTGGCCATTGTGCTGCCACTGACCCTCCCGCTTGCCATGCATGGTCTTCTGTGCTTCCACGGCCCCTCCCACCTTCCCTGTGTGGTCAGCTAGCTGCCCCTGACCCCCTCCCACCTTGGTCTATGTACATGCCATTATAGTCTCACTGTTGCTCTCCATGGTGTGTCTTGCTTCTAGTGCCCATCCTGCCTGACCTCCATGGTCAGCTTGCTGCTCCTGCCCTGCCCCCTTGCCTCTTGCCCCCTGTTTTCCATGTGCAGACCCCTATACCCTCCCTCCTGGCTTGTCTTTCCCATTGTAATGCCCCGATCCCTCCCTCCAGCACTTTATGGTCCGTTATTCTGCAGCTTTCTTTCCTGTCTGTCAATTATGGTCAGCTAGCTGCCATTGCTTCTTTCCCCTCTGTTCTCTGTTGTCCATGTGCATGGTCCTGTCCCCTCCCTATTGCTTTCTATTGATTGTTGGGCTGCACTCCTGTCCCGCATGCCCTGTGTGGTATATTGTGCTGCTGTTAACCCTGATGCCTGCCATGTATGGTCAGGTTGGTGCACCTCTCCTTGTCCCTCCTGTCCTCTGTTATCCGAGTCCATGCCCCTAACCCAATTCCTCCTGCCTTCCATGATCCAATGTACCATACTTGCTAACATTTTGAACTTGGTAAGAGGGAGATTTTGACAAAAAAACTGGGGTATTGATTTTCCCCATTGACTTACATTGAAAAAGAGGAGACAGACCAAATAAAGCCCATTTGGGCTTAAACACATTGGGTGTTCCCTGGCTGAATCGGGTCTGTTGGCATGTATGGTTGTAGTACCAGAGCCTCTTCCTTCTGCCCACAATGGTCTATTATATTGCCACAGCCTGTCTTGCCTGTCCTGTATTGTTGGTTTGTTGCCCCTGCCGCCCTTTCCAGTGCCCTCCATAGTCTGTTGTGCTGCCACTGCCCTTCCTGCCTGCCCAGTGTGGTCAAATTGTTACCTCTGCACCCTCCTACCTGCCTTCAATTTTCTGAGTCTGTGCCCCTGGCCTCTGCCTTTCAACAGTATCCTAATGAACAACTAGATTGCTAACATTCTATATTTATTACAAAAGTGTGGAACTCCTGACGTCATCTTGATGTAATCAAAACTGTAATACCTAAAGCGTTTCCTTTAGAAATTACATAGACGAGAGGGTCTTATTTGCATTGAAATTAATGTTAATGCTCTAAAAAACTAAAATGAGGACATATTTTCTGAGTTTTCAAATTGCGACAAAGCACTTTTAAATTATTTGTAATCTTTATGTTTTTTTTTCCAGTTGACAACTTGATTAAATGTTGAACTTAGGGAGAGGATGTGGTGTTACTTCAAGAGCTGCAGACTTTGCAACTGGGGAACCAGGTTGAAGTTTCTGCTTCAGCTCGACATTCTGTGATTCTGGTCAAATCACTTAATCTCTCCATGTCTACAACCAAAATGAATGTGTCCTTGTGTGATGTAACCAATGCTCATGTAAAGCACTCCAATACCTGACCAGTCTGCACTATATAAAACTGCAAAAACACAAAAAATAAAAAGTGTTTTGCACACTTCTGTCATTGGGCTATACGTGGGCTACATCTGGGTGATATTTGTGCTACATTTGGGCTCTCTTGTCTCTGGTGGCCATCTTGGGAGATTTATTTGTTATGAAGTTTCCTAATTTCCTCATTTATTGCAGTCTCCTCAGTAGGAAATGCTTTCAGTTTTTTACTTGATTCCACCAAGAAGGCATTCAGATTGTCACACATTTTCGATACATTCTGAATGGTAGCACTCTAATTGCTGTGTAGATCACTATAGCAAAGCTACTGCTCACCAAGGAAGTCTGCTGCTGGTATTGAAAGTACATGTTTCAGTCTGCATGTCAGAATTCTTTAATGAAATAGAAGAGGATTTGAGAAGTCACTCAAAATGTGCCCTAATTTTTCTTTCTGCAGCACTAATCATAATTTCTATGGCAAAATAAGCCCCCTCATTGTGTTCCTTTTCAAATTAAATGTTTTAAGTGTTACCAATTTATTCCAATCAAAATGGCTTCAGGTGTGCCATACTTTTGTAATAAGTAAGACTGTTAGCGCACTAGTTGTTCTTTAGAACACTTTGGGACATTCTGTCATTGGGCTATACGTGGGCTACATCTGGGGATGATATTTGTGCTACATTTGGGCTCTTTTGTCTCTGGTGGCCATCTTGGGAGACTTATTTCTTAGTCTGCATGTCAGAATTGTTTAATGAAATAGAAGAGGATTTGAGCAGTCAAAATGTGCCCTAATTTTTCTTTCTGCAGCACTAATCATAATTTCTATGGCAAAATGAACCCCTTCATTTTGTTCCTTTGCAAATTAATTATGTTAAGTATTACCACTTTATTCCAATCAAGATGGTTTGAGGTGTGGCATACTTTTGTCATAAGTAAGACTGTTAGCGCTCTAGTTGTTCTTTAGAACACTCTGGGACATTCTGTCATTGGGCTATATGTGTGTTACATCTGGATGATATTTGTGCTACATTTGGGCTCTTTTGTCTCTGGTGGCCATCTTGGGAGACTTATTTGTTATGAAGTTTCCTAATTTCCTCACTTACTGCAGTCTCCTCAGTAGGAAATACTTTCAGTTTTTTACTTTGATTCCATTAAGAAGGCATTCGGATGTGTCACACATTTGCCATAATTTCAGAATGTTAGCACTCTAGTTGTTCATTAGATCACTGTAGCAAAGCTACTGCTCACCAGCGAAGTCTGATCATGGTATTCAAAGTGCATGTTTCAGTCTGCATGTCAGAATTTGTTAATGAAATAGAAGAGGATTTGAGAGGTCACTCAAAATGTGCCCTAATTTTTCTTTCTGCAGCACCAATCATAATTTCTATGGCAAAATAAACCCCTCATTTTGTTCCTTTTTAAATTAAATGTTTTAAGAGTTACCACTATATTCCAATCAAGATGGCTTCAGGTGTGCAATACTTTGTCACAAGTAAGACTGCTAGCGCTCTAGTTGTTCTTTAGAACACTCTGGGAAGCATCATTAGAACACAAAGGAATCAACTGACAGTCTCTGCCCTTGTTGGATATACATGTTTTACTGAGAATAAAAAATGTGCTAGCTTATGCGCCAAGAATTTTCAATTCTATTAAGAACACAGAGGCAAGGATTATGCTTACTCTTTCTTTTACTGACAACACAGCAGCCAATGAAAAACGTTCATTCAATACCAAAAACTACATTTTCCATGGTGCTCTTGCACCAATCACGTCCCATCAGCCCCAATAAGAGCCACCAAAACAGTCCCATGATCCTCTTTCTTTGCTCGAACTGGCAATACAAGGATGAATCTATAACTGCAATATGAAACAATGCCCTTCAACGTGAAAGATTAAATGGAAACCATGACTTCCTCCAGAGTCTTCAACTCTAAGAATCTCCTACTCGGATTTCTTATCAGACCCTGAAAGAAAAGAAAAGAACGACCCGTAACTTCTGTATAACAGAAAATCACAATACAGCATATACGGGCAGGTAATTATTACAATAACATTGCAATGTAACCGTGTGGGATGATCCTCGCCTCCATGTAACATAACATAACATAACATGTGTATTTGTAAAGCGCACGTTCACCACTACGGGTATCTTGGCGCTGAATAACAGATGTTTATTGTTACCCAACTCAATGGTACTCAGTCTCCTTGATATGACCATTAGTTGCTGTTCCTTGAGAGGGCCCAGGAGCAGCGACTGTGACCAAGGAAGCATCCTGGGAAGATTGCAGCTCATCTCCAACAATACTGGGAACCAGGACTGTGATCTCCACAGGGGAGTCACCAGAATCACTTCCGCCTGCTGCTTGACAATATGAGACGTCACCCTGGGAATCAAAAGAAAGGGGGAAAATGCATAGTTCAGCCCCCCTGACAAATCCTGAAGAAAGGCATCCGTCGCCCTCGCCAGCGGGTCTGGTCTCCAGCTGAAAAAGATCGGAACCTGTCGATTCAGTCTGGAGACAAACAGGTCTATTTGACATGGACCCCAGATCTCTTGTAACCACTGGAATAAGACTGGTTGAAGTTGCCAGTCGCTGTAATCTTAGAGGTGTCTGGAATTCCAGTCTGCTACCAAGTTGGACTGGCCCGGAATGTACTCCGCTATTACCGTGATCTGTAGACTCAGGCAATAATGCCAAAAGTCTTTGGCAATCTCTACTAGTAGAAATGAACTCGTGCCTCCCAACTTGTTGATATACCGCACCGCCGATATGTTGTCCATCCTGAGAAGGATACAACATGAGGTCTGCTTGGTAGATAGGGTCTGTATTGCGAAGGAAACCCTAGAAGTTCCAGGCAATTGATGTGTAAGGCTAATTCTTGAGGAAACCACCTTTCTCCTGTAGAGATGTCTCCGCAACGCGCTTCCCTGCCCCAATGACTGGCGTCGAATTCTATTGTAACCTTGGGTTGAGAGCCGAAAATTGCTCTGCCGTTCCACGCTTCCACGTGGCCCAGCCACCACTGCATCTCCTCCCGTACTTCCTGCGACAACGGAACTTGGTCCGTGTAGGACAAACCTTTTTGGAGATGTTGAATCTTCAACCTCTGAAGAGCCCTGTAATGTAGAGGGACCGGGAAAATTGCCTGGATGGAGGAAGCCAGAAGTCCAACTACTCTGGCAATTGTCCTGAGAGAGACCATCTGCTTGTTGAGAATTGCCAATATCTCTTTCTTGAGAGCTTTCACCTTTATCTTGGGAAGGCTCAGTTGAGCGGCCCGAGAATCTATCAAAAAACCTTGAAAATCTATTGTCTGAGACAGACAAAGAGATGACTTGGGTTCGTTGATCACAAACCCCAAACTCTGTAAGAGAGACATTGTCATCTGAAGATCTTGCTTGGCCAACTCTGGACTCTGAGCCATGATTAAGATGTTGTCCAGGTAAATGATCATGCGAACACCTTGTCCTCATAGGTGTGCTACCACCGGCTTCATTATCTTGGTGAAACACCGAGGAGCTGAGGAAAGCCCGGAAGGAAGGGCCAAATACTCAAACCATCGATCCCTCCAATGGAATTGTAAGAAACGTCAATGAGGAGGATAAATTGGAATGGAAAGGTACGCATCTTTGAGATCTAGCCTTACCATCCAATCCCCTGTTTTCAGTAAGTCCACCAAAAGGTGAATTCCCTCCATCTTGAAATGTTTGTAAATCAGGAATTGATTGAAATCCTTTAGATTCAGAACTAGTCTGTGTACACCACCTTTCTTTCTAACCAAAAAGACATTGCTGGAAAAACTGTGAGGCCCGCAGTCACAGCAAGCGATCGCATGTTTTCTCAGCAATTCGCCGATTTCGGTATCAAAACAAATACATTCTTGTTGGGAAAAACTGAGTGACCTGGGGAGTGCATCCTGAATTGGTGTATTATAGAATTCCAGATGGAACCCCTGAACAGTCTGTAATACCCAGGCATCCTGTGTCAATCTTCTTCAATTGTGAACAAAGAATTGTGTCCAACCCCCCAGTGGTAATGGAGAAATGTCTGTTACTCTTACCTGCAGAACTCTGTGCCTGGAATCCTGCTCTGTTTCCAACCCTGCGGAAACGGCGTTTGTTAAAGCGTCGGTGTCTGGGATAGAAGGTACCTCCTCTAGTTGAATCCCATTCTCCCCTGCCGGGGCCATAGTCGCCTCTGAAGGGACCTTGATTATAGAAGCGGCCTGACGAGCGTCCCCTGCCTCATCCGGCCCTGTTTAAAAGGCCTTGCTGGAAGACACATTTAATGCCAGATTGCACCTTGTGCAGGGATGTGAATGTCCCCACATACTTCGAGACGTCTTTGACAAAGCGGTCACCAAAGAGATTGCCGTCAGCTAGGGGTCCCGGTTCTGCAGAAGCAAGGTCAGTGAGATTGGAATCCATGTGCATGAGCAAGGATTTGCGTAGTTCGGTGGATATTGCGCAATTAGCATTGCCAAGGAGGCAGATCGCCCTTTGAGTCCATTCTGCCAAGACAATCCGGATCCACGGGCCCCTGGTTCTTTGGCCACGAGGGCCATTTCCAAGACTTTTGCCAATGGACCCGCAACATCCAAGCGCGGTCTATCCCCTTCTTAGGATCTTTGGCAACATTTTTCAAAAAGGTAAGAAGACTACCGTAGATTTCCAGGGTTTCAGACACTTTGGTGCCAATTCCGATCCGGTAAAAAAATTCCCCGTCTGACTCGTATCCGGATTTTTTTCCGTCCGAATCGTCAAAGTAGCGTACAAACTGCCAAGTACGATTCGAACGGAAAAAAGTCCATACGAATCGCATTGGGAAGATTTCCCCACACGTCCTCGGGTCGGGAAAAGTCACCGACACGTCCCCGGGCGAGAAACCCACCGTGCGGAAAAATAAAGTCCGACTGCGCAAGTACGATCCCTCCCATCCTCCCCATTTCACAACCGTACGCAAAAAACACCGTCCGAACCGAACTCCCATAGCAACCATGGAGACATGTGCCCGCATACGCGCCGAACACCCCACCACCCCCCGCCCGCGTATGTACGCCCCGAACCCCCACCCGTGTATGTACGGACCGAACCCCCACCCCAGCAGAGTATGTACGCCCCGAACCCCCACCCGTGTATGTACGCACCAAACACCCACCCGTGTATGTACGCCCCCGAACCCCCCCCCAGCCGTGTATGTACGCACCGAACCACCAGCCGTGTATGTACGCCCCCGAACCCCCCCCAGCCGTGTATGTACGCACCGAACCACCAGCCGTGTATGTACGCACCAAACCCCCACCCCAGCCGTGTATGTACGCACCGAACCACCAGCCGTGTATGTACGCCCCCGAACCCCCCCCAGCCGTGTATGTACGCACCGAACCACCAGCCGTGTATGTACGCACCAAACACCCACCCGTGTATGTACGCCCCCGAACCCCCCCCCAGCCGTGTATGTACGCACCGAACCACCACCCGTGTATGTACGCCCCCGAACCCCCCCCAGCCGTGTATGTACGCACCGAACCACCAGCCGTGTATGTACGCACCAAACACCCACCCGTGTATGTACGCACCAAACCCCCACCCGTGTATGTACGCACCAAACCCCCACCCCAGCCGTGTATGTACGCACCTAACCACCAGCCGTGTATGTACGCCCCCGAACCCCCCCACAGCCGTGTATGTACGCACCGAACCACCAGCCGTGTATGTACGCACCAAACACCCACCCGTGTATGTACGCCCCCGAACCCCCCCCAGCCGTGTATGTACGCACCGAACCACCAGCCGTGTATGTACGCCCCCGAACCCCCCCCAGCCGTGTATGTACGCACCGAACCACCAGCCGTGTATGTACGCACCAAACACCCACCCGTGTATGTACGCCCCCGAACCCCCCCCCAGCCGTGTATGTACGCACCGAACCACCAGCCGTGTATGTACGCCCCCGAATCCCCCCCAGCCGTGTATGTACGCACCGAACCACCAGCCGTGTATGTACGCACCAAACACCCACCCGTGTATGTACGCCCCCGAACCCCCCCCAGCCGTGTATGTACGCACCGAACCACCAGCCGTGTATGTACGCACCAAACACCCACCCGTGTATGTACGCCCCCGAACCCCCCCCCCAGCCGTGTATGTACGCACCGAACCACCAGCCGTGTATGTACGCCCCCGAACCCCCCCCAGCCGTGTATGTACGCACCGAACCACCAGCCGTGTATGTACGCACCAAACCCCCACCCCAGCCGTGTATGTACGCACCGAACCACCAGCCGTGTATGTACGCACCAAACACCCACCCGTGTATGTACGCCCCCGAACCCCCCCCCCAGCCGTGTATGTACGCACCGAACCACCAGCCGTGTATGTACGCCCCCGAACCCCCCCCAGCCGTGTATGTACGCACCGAACCACCAGCCGTGTATGTACGCACCAAACCCCCACCCCAGCCGTGTATGTACGCACCGAACCACCAGCCGTGTATGTACGCCCCCGAACCCCCCCCCAGCCGTGTATGTACGCACCGAACCACCAGCCGTGTATGTACGCACCAAACACCCACCCGTGTATGTACGCCCCCGAACCCCCCCCCAGCCGTGTATGTACGCACCGAACCACCACCCGTGTATGTACGCCCCCGAACCCCCCCCAGCCGTGTATGTACGCACCGAACCACCACCCGTGTATGTACGCACCAAACACCCACCCCAGCCGTGTATGTACGCACCGAACCACCACCCCACCAGGGAATGTACGGACCGCACCCCCACCAGTGCATGTACGGACCGTACTGACGCCAAAAAAACACGTACTGAACTCGGACAAACCATATTTACACAAGGAGAGTCAAGTAGAGTTTCCCCACACCACCAAACAGGCCCAACAACCCCACAAACATCACATACACTCACCTGCAACTGCCAAACTGCCAAACAGAGGCCCAAAACTCAATCACTCCTCATAACACACCCACACAAATTTCAAACACAGCCACACCCACAAATGGACCAATAAAAATGGACCACACACACAAACCATGAGCCTTTGCAACAGACCCACTGCTGCCAGAGCCCACAGACGACCCACACCACCATACTTGAACCTCACACTTGCATACCTTCACACAACCACCTACACAAACACCCCCTCATCACATTCACACACACACCTCCACTACCACACCCACACACCCACAGCCATCCACACCCACACCCCCACAACCACACCCCACGCCATGTCCACCACCAAGAATCCAAAGTTCACAAAGGAGGAGCTGGAGATCCTTGTCGACGAAATCCTCAGAGTCGAGCCACAGCTCTTTGGGACATTGGTCAGACAGACCAGCATATCCGAAAAAACCGCCATGTGGCAGAGGATCGTCGATTCTGTGAATGCTGTTGGGACAACCAGAAGGACCAGGCACGAGTGCCAATCCAGGTGGTACGATCTGCGGAGGACGGTCAAGAGGAAGATGACTGACAATCACAACCAGGGGAACATCACTGGAGGAGGGCCGCCCCCCAGACCGGTACAATACCATCCCTGGGAGGAGAAGGTGATGTCCACGCTGGCGGTGGAGGGACTACACGGACTGCCAGGACTCCCAGACCCTGGTGAGTACACAAACAACTCACCTCACATGGGGGGGATGCCATACACAATCAATCATGCATGCCACCCCCCCCAAGCCACCACCGGACACAACAACACTCCACAAACACACACATGCCACTGGCGCCTCCATGCCCCATGCATCAATCAGGGCCATGCCAAGTCACAGGCCACACAAAACACCAACACAACACAGGATGAGGTCGATGCTGGGAGTGGGGGCAGCAAAACTAACATTGAGCAACTCACAAGCACACAACAATGCCCTCAGCCCATATGGCCCAGGGCACAGCCATACAAACTGTGTGTACCCACACAGTACTGTCTTGCCTGCAAATGATGGCTGCCATGCAGGATGCCATGGGTCTGAAGGCACAATTTGCACATAACAGCAGACAATGAAGATGCATCGCTCTGATAGAGTCTCAGCACACATCGCCACAGCAGCAGCCTACACTCAGACACACTGCCCAATGGGTGCCCGGAGAACAGGGACTAACTCACATGAACAAGCCAATGGCCATTCAAAGACCGGCTAACTGTGTGTGCCCAGGAAGCTGGCCTGAGGTGACAGAGAGTGACAAAGAGAGGGAGGGAGAGGGGGAATGAGAGGGAAGGAGACAGAGGGGGGACACAGGGAGACAGACAGAGGGAGGGAGTAGGGTGACAGAGGGAGACCGACAGAGGGAGGGAGGAGGGTGACAGAGGGAGGGAGGAAGGGAGACACAGGGAGACTAAATCACCCTTGGGTGGTGTGGCCATGTCCACTCGTCAGCCGGTGGACTGTGTGCATGCAGACCAGGTCTGGCAGTGCCTCAACCCCCCCTTCCCTAGATGAAGACCGGTCCATGTGTCAATCTGTGCACGAGTCCATCCGTGCTGCAGGCACAGACCTAACCACACACCCAGTATACCCACCCACCGTGTCGGTAAGAACCCTGTCACAAATGCTTCAGTCCCCTACCTGCAACATCAAATTGCCTTGCCAAAACACCATTTGGCCACGTACAGTGCAACACGTAAGGCGCCTCTGCATGGCTCGCTACGCCCGCACACCACACTGCTGACTGTGTACCCAAATAGATGCATCAACTAAGATTGTGTCTCACACATGCGTAAAGCCCTGACAGCTGTGGCCAAGGGACATAGCCATGCACAAGTGCACTGTGAGAGGAATGCAGGACAGATCCAACTACCCAGAGGAAGAGTGCCAAATCAGAAATGCATGCAACATGGATGCCACATGTGACACTGTTAACATTGTCTCTCTCACACACAGGTCAACGTCGACGAACACCCCCCAACACTGGGGGGGAAGTCACACAGGACCAGGCTCCGCGGGATGATGACCCCACCGCCAGCGATGACTCTCACCACTCCGTGGATGACCCAGACCAACCTGGCCCCTCTGGTGTCCAACCACCTGCAGCACCTGCGTCAGGTACAACTGTGCCAACCACCACCCCCATTCCTGCCACATCCCAGGAGACGTCCAGGAGCCCTGCCCGCACACGACCACCCAGCCAGTCTGCCCAGGAGGGACACGGTCCTCCGGGCACCCAGGAGGAGGCAGGCGGCAACGCAGATGCCATCCCTCAGGGGTCCCGGAGACCCGATGCACCCACAACGGCAGGCCAGGTGCACGTGGGCAGGGGTGGCGGGAGTGGAGGACGGCGGAGGCGCGAACCTGACCAGGCAGCTCAGGACCCGGTAGTGTCCCAGGTCAGCAACATCCTGGATACATACCGGCGTGACACCAGGGGCATGGACCAGATTGCGTCCACCCTCAATGACATCAAGGGGACCCTCCAGGAGATGAAGACCCTGCAGTCCCAGCAACATGCCTGTCAACTGCAACACCAAGGAAGGATGGAGGATAGACAGGCTGAGCTCGTGGCGGTGCAAACCCAAATGACCGGTGTACTCCGTCGGATTGCCGACAACATGGGCAACCCTCCCTGTGGCACCAGGCGAAGGCCATTACCAGACACAGGGAGGGATCAGGAGGAGGAGGATTCATCCGACGGAGCGTCACAGACATCGTCACGGACTGCTTCCGAGGGTCCCCGCAGGAAGGTGGGTCGTCCACGAAAAAGACTGTGAGAGTCAGCAGAACATCACCATCTCCCAGGTCACCTGGCCTGGCACCTGGCCCTCTGGCCCAATAGCAGCACATGACATTCTCTGCCACATGGACTTGCTGGTCACTGTCTGACCTATGTTGACGAAGACTGTGGCATGGACTCTGACATTTTGCTACGACAAGGATACCAACTCCCTCAGTGAACTTTGGATTCTACACTCCCGCTGTGCACCTCTTGTCATCCCCACAAACCCGTACCCCACCACAAATAAATTAATCACACTTACAAGATGATGCCGTGATTCTACATTATTACAAGACATGTGTGTGTCGTACAGTCAAAGCATGCCTGATCTCAGAATTAACTCCAACCATCCAAACCGTGGGGTCGCAGTCTTGCCCAGGACACACATGGGTCCCAATGTCTCATCTGATACAGACATGGAGTACCAAACTCACCTGTGCTGGGCCCAACCAGCTGAGTGGTTCCCGCACAACTGTGGCTACAGACACATTCAGGGGAGCAACAGTCATGCGCAGAGGTCAGGGATCATGTGGAGTGACCTGGCTTGCCGCTCCCAGGTATGTCTAGACATGTGTCCCTACAATGTGCAGCATGCTTGCGTCAGGCGGATGTTGAGAATGGTGGCTATGCCAAGGTTGGATGCATGGAGATGCCATAATGCAGTTTAGGATCACTGTGCCACATGGTTGTGTTGGGGTTGTGGGCTGCATCATGAGTGTGGGCGTGGATCTAGAAGGTCATCCTGCAGCTGGCTGTGAAACATTCCCCCCATCCCGTTAGGACGTTGATGTGGCCTGGTTGCCCGACGCAGTAGCAGAGCTGTGCAGATGCACTCCGGATATGGACAAGTACCATGGGAGTCGTGAGGCACATGTCCGTAGACTGCAGGGTAGGATTCGACACGGATGTTGTAGTTGCCCTGGGGGATGGTCTCTCTTGCCTTGAGGTGGATGGAACTGTGCATCTTGTGCATAATACAGTTCCCACTCCCTGACAAACCCCTAGCATCTTGTCACTCTACACATAGACACATATGCACCACCTATGAAAACTATGCCAGACCTGCGGCACGCACAGTGGCAACAGGGCACCATTGACAGGGAAGAGGCACCTTGGAGACAGAGGGACAAATTTATTAGTCATGTGTGTTGGAATGACAATGATACTCTGTCAACACATACACAGGTCATGTGGATGTACATGTGGGAGCAACACTGGCACCCCCCATTGCAACACAGATGCTGGCATCCCATTGACCTGGCACACAAGTGACGGATAACAGCTAAACACCCCCTGCTGCCACGGAGAGGCCGCTATACACCATTGAGGCCCTGATGGGGCAATCACACACCATGTCAACCCGGTGCAACCTGTATGTTTCCGAGGCCAGTGTTACACACAATGATGGCCTCATCACAATCCCCAATCCCCTGCCACATGACAGTCACCAAGTCTGAGCATGGCTCCAGGTGAAGCCTGCCCCATGTCATGTTCCCCATGTAGGATCACCATGTATGCAAATGGAACACACATGAACCGGAGAAGTGCACACAGACTACAAACAATTCACACACCCAAAACGACGTGAGGCATCCCTTACCCTGAGGAGATTTCAACACTTGCCCGTGCATGTGACGCTGAATCAGCACATGTCGCTGTGTTCATGAGGAGTAGCAGGAGCACAACAATGCCACCAGCAGACAGCATGCACATGGACCTGTGGAAGAGAGACACACAAGGATTCAGCACAAAGGAGCACATCCGCAAGCATGTACTTAACACGTATCATGTTGTTAACATGACAGGTGACAATGATGACCCTCAGACAACATCCTTCCATTGCGCCATCACTTGAGTGACACTTCAATACACACCACTGACTCACTTGGCAGACATGCAGATGGACACACACATTGCAACACATGCCACACACGGCCCAATGCGTGCACACTCAGACACTGGAACTCACCACTAAGCAAAGAAGTTGCGTATGAGCCGACTCCGCATGTCCTCCACAGCCTCCTCCTCCTCCACATCACTTGCCCCGTCACCAAGCCCTTCATCCTCCACGGGTGGATGGTCCTGGTCATCTTGATCCAGTATGAGTGGAACAGCTTCCTCCACTGCCATGTTGTGCAGCATGCAGCAGACGATGATGATCTTGCACACCTTCACCGGGGCATATGGGAGTGCTCCGCCGGTCTTGTGGAGGCACCGGAATCGGCTCTTCAGAAGTCCAAACGTCCTCTCAATGACTCTCCTGGTCCGCCCATGTGCGTTGTTGTAGCGGTGCTCGGCAGCCGTGCTGGGGTTGCGGACAGGCGTCATCAGCCATGGCATGTTGGGATAGCCAGCGTCCCCTACAAGGAAACATCATGGACAGAAGTGTGTCAGCACAGGCAGTGAGATTGGAAGATGACGCCAAACACTGAACTGCCAGAGTCTACCCACCAACAATACATGCTCGCTCGTTCCGCAGCTGCAGCATCATTTCTGGCACCCTGCTACGCCTCATGATGAAGGCATCGTGTGCTGATCCTGGAAAGCGAACACAGACATGTGAAATCACCATGTTGGACAGACACACCACAAGGGCATTAATGGAGTGATAATGTTTGCGATTCCTATACACCACCTCCTGTGCCTGTGGTGGTACCAACGCAACATGTGTCCCATCTATGGACCCAATGACATGGGGCATCCCTCCCAGGGCATAGAACTCACGCTTGACATCTGTCAACTGCTCACGATTTGGGAATTTAATGTACTCATCCAGGTGAACCAACATGGCCTCTAAGAAATCATGTAGAACACGGCTGAACATCGTCTGGGACATGCCCCCGACATCAGCAATGGTATGTTGGAACGTACCCGTGGCAAGGAAATGTAGGGCTGCCATCACCTTCAACTTGGGTGTCAGTGCACTTGGATACCTGTGGCGCGGGAGGAGTTGTGCTTCCAGCCGGCCAGTCAACTCATCAATCAACCGTTGGCTGAATCTGTAGCGGCGTATACAGTCCCGTTCATGCAGGGCAGCAATGTCTGGCATACGTCGAGGGAGAGGCGGAGCCCTGCAGTGAAATGGAAGGAACACCTAAGAGTGAGCACTGTACAACAACATCGTCAATGCACTGAGCACATGTTACACAGCCAATACACATATGCCACGTTGTGAGTCAGGTCTGTGCCACAGTTCCTGGACACGTACGCCAGTCAGGTTACACTCCTACCAAGGGACAGCCACTAACGGAGGGGGGCAAGATCACGATGACATGGCATGAGACTAGCTGTGGGCCAGTGTAAGTGAACATGCACACGCATCACAGGATTCACAGACATCCACACATGTGCAGAAGTAGTATGCGTATGGTACAGACAGGTAGTTGGATGCGATATGCACTGGTCACATGTCATAGGAATAGGACAGGCCACACACATTGCCTTTGAGGAGTACATGTCGAGACAGAACATACATAGGGAGCATGTGGATATGTACTTGTGTTGATACTCCGTGTAGTTGGATACATACACACCTCATGGCAAATCACATATGTGGGCTGGTGTGCGGAACAGTGTGCCATGCCCATCGACACACAGACACATGTTGGCAGCAGCAACTGCTGACGCATTGAACCACACACCTACAGCAAAATCATGGAAAGACATGCCACACACATGACATGGTTGCAGCATGCAACGCAGCCATACACGTGTCATATGTAATATTCCGTGTACCTGGCATCAGGGGACAGGTGCGGGTGTCCGTGACTGGGACATGCAAGTGACTCATGGCTCCACTAGTGTGTACGACATGCACACATGTCAAAGGAGTGCAGGGGATGTGTGGTACAATGCGCACCATCCCACACGACATGTGTACACAGCTCATCGTACATGTGCTTTGCCCACACCTCAGGGGTAAAGTGCCACATCACATCCTGACACACCTGTGTCACACACAGGTGGTATTGCACAGACAATGCATTGGTGTCCACCCTTGGCAATACCTGTCCGCTCCATTCCTGTCTGTGTGCCGCCTGTCACCACTGACAGTTGTTATACGCACCGTACATACGCTCGGAGCGCGTGTATAGGGTCCCTGGGCCAATATTGCCGCTGGCGTATGCGTACGCCACAGTAGTACGGACTGTACACGCGCTTGTGCGGTCCGGATCACAATATGGGCGCTGGCGTATGCGTACGCCACAGTAGTACGGACTGTACACGCGCTTGTGCGGTCCGGATCACAATATGGGCGCTGGCGTATGCGTACGCCACAGTAGTACGGACTGTACACGCGCTTGTGCGGTCCGGATCACAATATGGGCGCTGGCGTATGCGTACGCCACAGTAGTACGGACTGTACACGCGCTTGTGCGGTCCGGATCACAATAAGGGCGCTGGCGTATGCGTACGCCACAGTAGTACGGACTGTACACGCGCTTGTGCGGTCCGGATCACAATATGGGCGCTGGCGTATGCGTACGCCACAGTAGTACGGACTGTACACGCGCTTGTACGGTCCGTACTACTGTGGCGTACGCATACGCCAGCGCCCATATTGTGATCCGGACCGCACAAGCGCGTGTACAGTCCGTACTACTGTGGCGTACGCATACGCCAGCGCCCTTATTGTGATCCGGACCGCACAAGCGCGTGTACAGTCCGTACTACTGTGGCGTACGCATACGCCAGCGCCCTTATTGTGATCCGGACCGCACAAGCGCGTGTACAGTCCGTACTACTGTGGCGTACGCATACGCCAGCGCCAATATTGTGATCCGGACCGTACAAGCGCATGTACGGTCGGTATCACTGCTTGTGGGGTGCCCTAGGGCGTGGAACGCACCGTACCTGTGTGTAAATGTATGAAAACACATAGGGGACACATGAGGGACAAGTATAAGGGCCTAAATGCCTGATGGTTGCCATGGAGACTGAGTTAAATTTTTGAATTTGAGCACCAGGTGCACAGCAGAAGTCAGTTTGAAAGAATCTACATTGTTGCAATGTGGATGTTGACTTGACATCATTATCAAAACTGAAACCATGCAAAGCCACACACTGGGGTAGGTTTGAAGGGATTGGATGAAACGTAGGATGCTAATGTGACTGACCAATCAATCTGTACTCCTATACATGAACAGGCCAGCCAGGCATATATAAGGCAGCCAGGTCCCATGAGAGAGCACTTGCCTGCACATCCATTCATCCATGACCACTGCTGCTGATAGTGATTCCTCTGGCACCATGTCCAGGACTGTGGAGAGGTCACAGCCATTCACCCAGGAGGAGAACCTTGCCCTGATAGATGTGATCCTCCCACAGTTCCAGAGCCTGTATGGTCGACCAGGGGTTCAGGTGAGTGCAGACTCCACTAGCTTAGACTGTGCCCCTTTTGTGTGACAGTGACTTCTGGCATTGTGTCCATGTGTGACAGACATGCACTGTTGTTTGGAGTGGGTCCCAGGGTGTGGAAGGCCTCATGTCACCCATGCAGAGCATGCTGTGTTTCCTGTGTGCACTCCTCACTTGCATAGTGCCTACTGTGACAATGAATGCAAGGTGCATGCCACATTCTGCCTGCATACTCCTCCTGGGGATGTTGTTTCCACAGTCCTGATGTGATCCTGTGTTCCCCCCAGTGTGACAGGTGTCAGTACCCATGGATGTGTGTTTGTTCAGTGTACCTGTGCTGTGAGTGTCCAAAGGCCGTGTTCGTCCCCTGCACATTGGTGTGTGTGTTAGTCCCCTGTCATGTGGGTGAGTGCATATGGGGAGTGTTGCACACAAGCAGCATGAGGGATGGATATGGCCTGGCCATCGGATGTGAGCAGGGAGCAGTGCTGTGTGCATGCCGTGCTGAGCCAGCCCCACACCTGTGACACCCCCGTCTACTGGCACATGGGCAGAGTGAGGTGTGTACCCGCAGTTGGCAATGCCATGTGATTGTCATGTACCTGTGTGTGTCTGTGTACTCTGCTGAGGTAGCATCAGTGTGCTGGGGCAGGTGACTGCTGTGAGGTGCTGTACATAATCCTGGTGTAGCCTGTGAGGCACAGTGTGATCCCTGGTCAGTGAGTGTGTGGTACCCCTCATGCCACCCGTGTGCTTCCACTGGCACGTAGTGCATTTGGCCTTCCACAGTGGATAATGTCCCTATGACAAAGGTGCAATTAGTTGCATGCATACCATGGCCTGTTCATAATGAGGATTGTTCTATATGTGTGTCTCTGTGTCTTTGCTCATGTGGATTAATGTATTCTCTCTTTTGCATCCTCACAGGTAGGCGCCATTGCCAAGGGGGAGATCTGGAGGGAAGCCGTCAGTGCCGTGAGGGGTACAGAGGGTCGGAGGCGGAGCCTGTCTCAGGTGAGGAAACGCTGGCAGGACATCCGGTGCTGGACGAGGAGGATTGCACGGCTCCTGCTGGGGGACTCACCTGAGAGCCGTAAGAACCGTGGCCGCCGTCGTCTGACCCACATCCAGAAGCGTGTGCTGGCGGTGGTCTTCCCCGATATGGACAGGCGCCTACAGGAGAGGCAGCAGCAGGAAGGGGGTAGGTACATGTGTGTCAGTTGTGTGTCCCCAGCCAATGTAAGTGTGCAGTTGCATGGATACACTGCCAGGGTTTGATTGTGCAGTGCGTCAACTTCTCCACAAAGTAGCACAGTGCTGTTCTCACTCCCTCCCTTCCCCTCCTTGCAATGTGTTCCCTGGTCTGTCGCCACTCTTGCACAAGGTTATTTAGGCAGGCAGTTCATGCAGGTGCCCTATGCTATCAGCATCATGTGTGGGGGTGATGTGCCACAGGTATGGGGACCTTGCGTGTGCCATGGCCAATTTCAGTCATTGTGGTGTCCATGTCACTTGGCACTGATTGTGAATAACGACATAGGGGTGTGTCTCCAAAATGTACAGCCTTCCAGCATGCATGTCCAATTGTGTGCCCTCTGACATGATGTGCCTGAGTGGGAGGCCTGCTAAGTGCAGGGACGGTTGCTTAATTTGCAGTCATGTCCATCCTGGACCATGGAGGAGTGTGGGCACTACTGTGCCCTGGGGCACCTCTTCCTAGGTATCATGTGCGTCATCCAACAATATGGCCATTCACTGTGTCTTTGCCATGGGTTGCGTAGGGTGGCATTGTACCCTGGGCTCAACTGTTAGGACCTACAGGTTGCTACATGTGTCCACTGTACAGGGGGACCCATTTTGCTTGTGCATACTCACAGTGGGCATTACCTGTGTGTGTTGTTGAGACAATCTGATGATGTTTGCCTGTCAATGATGTGTGGACATGGCCACCAGGGGCTGTGTGTGTACAGTCATGAATTAGTGGAGGCCATGTGTTTCCATCCCAGAGTAAGAGGTGTACATACTTTCTCCGTCTCAATGAGATTGTCTCAGGTGTGGGTGGTTTGTGCGTACAAGGCCTACATGTCAGAAGCTTCATCCTCCTTGCTGGGTTTAGCCTGTGTGTGATGTTTGACTGGACATACGCTCAAGGTGCAGTGACCCTGTCATGTGTGGCCTGGTTTCATGTATTGCCTTTGCAGCATGCGGCAAGAGTAAATGGATATGATTCATGCTCATCCCTTTTTGACGACGCAGTGTGGTGCAGGTGCTGTGCACATTTGTCCCCAGAGGCTGACTCCTCTCTAAAATTTCAGGTGCAGTGATTTGCTGTTGTGTCATGATCTCCATTGTGTCTCAGTGGCATGGTGGGTAGAAAAACTGTGTGTTCCATGGCCTACATGTGTACATTGTTTTGTAGGTGTTACTCCTGTTGCTTTTCAGGCTATGCAATGTGACCTATGTATATTTGACTCATGTGACATAAGTGTACAGGTGTCTGATTTTCTCCTGTCTCTTCACCTTGCCCACAGCATCGCCGGGGGACACGGAAGGAGACACTAGCACGGACCGGGAGGAGAGATTGAGCACCAGTACCAGCAGTGCTGTCCTGTCTGGCACATGGAGTGGCACGGAGGCCGAAGGGAGTGAGGCGGAGGACCTGTTGACTGCCAACACAGACTATGACGCAGACGGGTCCGAGGCTGAGCTCCCAGAGGTGGCGGAGTCTGCCCCCCCAGCTGATGGCAGCCCTCCACATCCCCCCGCCACCTCAGGTTCCATCACCGGCCTCCCACATGCTCGTGGCCCTTCCCTCCGTGCTCGGTCCCCACATGTCTCCTTCCTGCCAGGCACCGCACCCCCTGCCCCTGTCACCACTGCTGCGGTGAGTGCGGAGTCTGTGGACATCCTGAGGCAGTTGCAGGTTGGTCAGACTGCGATGCTAAATGTCCTCCATGCCCACACCCAGGTGCTGACCCAGATGGAGGCATACATGGAGGGCATGTCGGCTGCGCAGTCTGACCAACGGCAGTTGCTGAGGTCCATAGACTCCACACTGACTGCAGCACTGGATCTCCTGCAGCGCTGCGTAACACCCCCTACCCCTGCCCCATCCACAATTCCCACTCCCGTGCCTGTCCCACGCACATCCAGACGTCAGCGTGCACGCACCCCAACAGACACAGGCACCACACCACCAGGGAAGTCGAAGCGCACACCTCCTGTCACGCACACACAGGGTGAGGAAGGCACACCCACTGGGTCGGGGGGGAAACGTAGAACACGCAGCCACAGTGGGAGTCCGCATTCCACACAACCCACTCCCTCCAAATCCACTCCCCTTAGTTCTCCTGGCCAACAGTCAGTGACAGCATCATCCACTGCGAGTGTGCCCCCCAGCCCCAGGATGACACCACCCCGCAAGCGGTGGAGGCGGGACCCGGCCAGGGGAGTTGAGTCCCCCACCCTGTCCACACCCTCCCCCAGTGGCGCTGCGACCCATCCCTTTGCCCCCCCCCCCTCCTTGGGGCCTGTGGTTGGATTGGGTACGGGGGAGTCGCTGGGGGAACTTGCCGACGTGTGCAGCGCCATTCTGTCCTCCACCTTTGGCGCTGGCACCCCCCCTGTGGCAGATTCATCCCTCCCTGCACCCACAACACCTACCCTTTCCCCTCCTGTCCCTGCGGTGCCTGTTTCCACCCTCCCCCCTGATGCCCCCTCTTCTGTGGATGAAATGGACTTGTGAACTGTGCAGGCAAGCTAGGGGACACACGTCCCGATGTGTACCCCCCCCCCGGACATTGCTGCTGGGCTGGCCCATGGCCCTTGTACATAGTGGACATTTTCTCTGATATATTTTCCTGCTGAATAAAGCCTTTTCTTTTTGTTTTGCACACTGATGCTTTCCTGGACTTGCTGTTGGTGCTGGTGCTCCCTGCGTTGGGGTGGTGATAATGTGTTAGGGGTCTGTGAAATGTTGGAGTGTGCTGCTCATGGGGTGTACCCTGCCATCTGCGTGCCATCACAAAGGTCTCTGCAAATGGTATTTGGTCATGTTTGCTCTCACTGTATGGTGACATTGTCCCAAGGTGTGTTCCATCCTCTGTGGCCCAGGCCATTTTTCCTGCAGGGTGTCTCCCAAATGCTGTGCTGTGCTGTGTCTACATTTCCTGGATGTGTGAGGGTTGCCTTTCAATATAGCCATGCTGGCTCAGCGATGGCTCCGCCTGCATCTGGGGTATCACCCTTGTAGGTCACTGAACTTGTTGATGGGGTATATTGTCCGATGTCTGGGCACTGCTGGGAGTGATAGGTACACACCCCTCCTGTGTCTGGGCACTGCTGGGAGTGATAGGCACACACCCCTCCTGTGTCTGGGCACTGCTGGGAGGACCCTGCACCCACCCCTCCTGTGTCTGGGCACTGCTGGGGGTGTTTTGCACACCCCATTCTTATAGCAGGTTCGGTGCGTACATGCACGGGTGGGGGTTGGGTGCGTACATACACGGGTGGGGGTTCGGTCCGTACATACACGGGTGGTGGTTCGGTGCGTACATACACGGCTGGGGTGGGGGTTTGGTGCGTACATACACGGCTGGTGTGGTGGTTTGGTGCGTACATACACGGGTGGGGGTTTGGTGCGTACATACACGGGTGGTGGTTTGGTGCGTACATACACGGCTGGGGTGGGGGTTCGGTGCGTACATACACGGGTGGTGGTTCGGTGCGTACATACACGGCTGGGGTGGGGGTTTGGTGCGTACATACACGGCTGGTGTGGTGGTTTGGTGCGTACATACACGGGTGGGGGTTTGGTGCGTACATACACGGCTGGTGGTTCGGTGCGTACATACACGGCTGGGGGGGGTTCGGGGGCGTACATACACGGGTGGTGGTTTGGTGCGTACATACACGGCTGGGGTGGGGGTTCGGTCCGTACATACACGGGTGGGGGTTCGGGGCGTACATACTCTGCTGGGGTGGGGGTTTGGTGCGTACATACACGGCTGGTGTGGTGGTTTGGTGCGTACATACACGGGTGGGGGTTTGGTGCGTACATACACGGCTGGTGGTTCGGTGCGTACATACACGGCTGGGGGGGGTTCGGGGGCGTACATACACGGGTGGTGGTTTGGTGCGTACATACACGGCTGGGGTGGGGGTTCGGTCCGTACATACACGGGTGGGGGTTCGGGGCGTACATACTCTGCTGGGGTGGGGGTTCGGTCCGTACATACACGGGTGGTGGTTCGGTGCGTACATACACGGCTGGGGTGGGTGTTAGGTGCGTACATACACGGGTGGTGGTTCGGTGCGTACATACACGGCTGGGGTGGGGGTTTGGTGCGTACATACACGGCTGGTGTGGTGGTTTGGTGCGTACATACACGGGTGGGGGTTTGGTGCGTACATACACGGGTGGTGGTTTGGTGCGTACATACACGGCTGGGGTGGGGGTTCGGTGCGTACATACACGGGTGGTGGTTCGGTGCGTACATACACGGCTGGGGTGGGGGTTTGGTGCGTACATACACGGCTGGTGTGGTGGTTTGGTGCGTACATACACGGGTGGGGGTTTGGTGCGTACATACACGGGTGGTGGTTTGGTGCGTACATACACGGCTGGGGTGGGGGTTCGGTGCGTAAATACACGGGTGGTGGTTCGGTGCGTACATACACGGCTGGGGTGGGGGTTTGGTGCGTACATACACGGCTGGTGTGGTGGTTTGGTGCGTACATACACGGGTGGGGGTTTGGTGCGTACATACACGGCTGGTGGTTCGGTGCGTACATACACGGCTGGGGGGGGTTCGGGGGCGTACATACACGGGTGGTGGTTTGGTGCGTACATACACGGCTGGGGTGGGGGTTCGGTCCGTACATACACGGGTGGGGGTTCGGGGCGTACATACTCTGCTGGGGTGGGGGTTCGGTCCGTACATACACGGGTGGTGGTTCGGTGCGTACATACACGGCTGGGGTGGGTGTTAGGTGCGTACATACACGGGTGGTGGTTCGGTGCGTACATACACGGCTGGGGTGGGGGTTTGGTGCGTACATACACGGCTGGTGTGGTGGTTTGGTGCGTACATACACGGGTGGGGGTTTGGTGCGTACATACACGGCTGGGGGTTCGGGGCGTACATACCAGGGTGGGGTGGGGGTTCGGGGCGTACATGCACGGGTGGCGCTTGGGTGCGTACGTACACGGGTGGGGGTTCGGGGCGTACATACCAGGGTGGGGTGGGGGTTCGGGGCGTACATGCACGGGTGGCGCTTGGGTGCGTACATACACGGGTGGGGGTTCGGGGCGTACATACCAGGGTGGGGTGGGGGTTCGGGGCGTACATACACGGGTGGCGCTTGGGTGCGTACATACACGGGTGGCGGTTCGGGGCGTACATACACGGGTGGGGGTTCGGGGCGTACATACACGAGTGGGGGTTCGGGGCGTACATGCACGGGTGGGGGTACGGGCCGTACTTCCACGGGTGGGGGTACGGTCCGTACATACCCCTGCCCACGCTCTGCGTGCCTGGGTACGGGCCGTACCCATGCCTTTGGTGGGTGGGTACGGTGCGTCCCACCATTGTTGCGGGGCCGTGGGGTCCGCACCGTACACAGGCCTTGGGGGCGTGGCTACGGGTCGTACCACGCGTACCCCTACATGACCCCAGCAATGCTGGTACGAGCTGTACCAAGGCCTTTCTGACGTGGGTACGGGCCGTACCGCTATTGTTGGAGTGACGTAGGGGGACGCGTGGTACGTTCCGTACCCACGCTCTTGCGGCCTGGGTAGGGTACGTACCGGTTCGCGTGACCATCCACTTCCGTTGTGGCGGACGCTTGCGTTGCTGGCCTCGCCCCCACCCCCTGGAAGTGACCAGGCCCTGATGGTCAGGTATGTCCAGGCCATGTGTGATTTGGTACCATGTGTTGGTGTTGTGTGTCCTGCCCCTGCCCCCCCCTTTGCCCCTGGTTGTTGTGCTGACCTTCTGCGGCGTCTGCGTCGGTTCCTGTACGCCAGGTGGACTGCTAGGAGGGCAGGGATGGCACGTAGGTTCGGGTCCATGTCTGTTCGTCGCGTCCAGCTGCTCCTTGCGTGTGTCGTCCTGATTTCCCGGCAGTTTTTGGCAGCCGGTAAATATTTTCCGTGCGGGATGACGTCGGTTCGAATCGTACTTCCTGGTTCGTGAAACGTAGGCTGGATGCGTACCGACGTCACGTCGGCTCCTTTCAGGATCGGAATTGTGTTTAGTTTCTGTTCGGTCGGTGTTTTGTTCGAATCGTACGGAAATGGTGTTTCCGTATGAATCGTACTTGCATTTTCGGATGGATTTCGCACCGGGTACGAGTCGGACGGAGAAAAGGCTCCGTCCGACGGTTCGTACCCGGTTTTTACCGGATCGGAATTGGCACCTTAGTCTGGAAGATCGGGTCCAGGACACTCCTAACGCAGCCTCTTACGGACTTCTTGTCAAACCCCCTACAAAGGTTATCGTACAAATAATCCGAGACCTCAGGGGCCAGGACCCAGTCGGAATAACGGGGGTGCACAATGTCACGTGGATTAAAGGTGAACGGGGTATTGGATGGTGGAGTATCCGGACCCAAAGAGGCATCTGTTTTGGCCTTCTTTCTAGGAGGGGCTTCCTCATCAGTAATGTCAGTGTTGGTATCCGTGGTATTGTCATCAACATACACTTTTCGTTTACACGTCGCTTTTCCTTCAGAGGAATAAGCGTGATCCCCTGAATCCCTCTGAGGTAAAGAACCTAAAGCACTTGCATGGGGCCACTTCCTCTCCTTCGCTTCTGCAGTCTCTGAAGGAATATCAAGCTTGGATGTAGATTTCCTAAACCCATGGAGTTTAGCAAAACTTTCAAGCTGCTTCGTCATAGGTTTTAATGCAGCCGCCAAAGCTTTTTGCACAGTATTTGGAACTGTGCTCTCCAATGCCTTGTTAACAGACTGCCTGACGGAGGCATCAACAATAGAGTCTTAAAGGACAGTCTCCTGTCCATCATAATTTACCTCCTCAGCATCCTCATATCTCATCCAATCATCCATGTTATTAATTTGGGGTGAGTATCAAGAACAATAAAAGGATTAGAATATCAATGGAGGAGTAAGGGGGGGCTAGCCCACTTGCACAAAATCTGTTAGAAAGTCTTTAGAGTGCCAAGCCCCCTCAGCAGTACTGTAATCAAGTTCTTGCAGCCTTAACTGACGTAGGAGCTAATATTTCAATACAAGGAGCCTGTGACCACTACACAAGGCGATTGTTCTTACTGCCAATCAGGCGTCAGTCATCTCATGAGGAGACTCCGCAGGAAGAGCGGTAAATATACAAAAAATGGGAAGGTCGTGACGTGCGCAGGTTGTTGGGCGATGAGGGAAGCCCCAGACCAATGCGGCCAGAAAGTCAGTGAAAAGCTGAAAGGTACTCCCGCTCCCGTAGGAGCTTCAAATTGCAACAAAGTAGCAGAGCTACCAATAAGGTCAGAGACCCAATCACTCGCGCAACGCGCGTGTAGATCTATCTATGAAACAATGTTACCACATGAATTCTAAACAGTCAAAATTAACCCATTACATGCACAAGATCAACAGTCTGATAACAATATGCGAAACGCCCATAGCGCAAGTCATAAAAAGACAAGTAGATATAAAGTAATAAGAGAGCACTTATCTCTTGCCGTGAGCAGAAAAGAAAGAGGCTCATGCGACTGTGTTGGTGGTTTCTTATTGGGGCTAATGGGACGTGATTGGTGCAAGAGCACCCTGGGAAATGTAGTTTTTGTTATTGAATGAACGTTTTTCATTGGCTGCTGTGTTGTCAGTAAAAGCAAGAGTAAGCATAATACGAAGCCTCCAGTCCTGTAATAAAATATCAGACTTCATTCTCACATGACTGAGAAAGATATTGTGAATTTACAGAAAATATGCTCACATTTTAGCTTCTAGATCACCTTCCAAACCTCTGTGGGAAAAATATGAGAAAATAGTTTTCTCCCAAACATGATTCATGATATCCCATCAGAAGGTTTTTTCTCAGGGTTTAAAATCACCTTAGAAAACACTACAATTCCTAAAATTAGTATGGTACCATTAACAAATGATCTATGATGTAACTAAAGTCTTATCACCCTTTATATGTTCTCCTTTTGGTGACCCTCAAAACCTTTCATTCACTGCAATGCCTTTTAATGAGGTGCTATCATGTATATTTGTCCCAAGATGGCTGCCAAAAATTCTTGGATGAAGTGCTAACAGCCAATCAGATCTCACGATGAAATGTGTGGTTAAGCTCCGCCCAGATATATAAAGTTCTTTTTCCTTTAATATTTAAAAAACTGCTGAACGGATGTACACCATTTGACAAAAAGGTCGCTTTCTGAACCAAGAGCTACCTTTCTGCTAAGTTTGGTGTAATTCCATTCAGCAGTTTGGGCTGCAGCCTTGTCTAAAGTTTCCTATGGAAATTTACATGGGGAAAACGCGTTCTGGGACCCCCTTTTTTCTCAGCCCCCGCTTGACGAATCACCCTGAAACTTTTAAGATAGGAGCTGACCAGAGCGCCCCACTAGTTTTGAAAATTTAGCGAAGATTCTTCAAACGTCGTCAACGTTATTGGGAAAACAAAAAACGCTTTTCCTATGGAAACTAGGTCCAAACTATAACTACATACTAGCGACCGCCAGTAGGTAATATATATATATATATATATTCACTTAAAAAAACATAGGTTTCACACACGTTATAGTTAGGAATTAGCATTTAAAAAACCTTGCACATTCACTTAAAAAACCATAGGTTTCACACATGGTATAGTTAGCTGGACATTTCACTCGTAAAAAACCACTGAAATTCCCCCGTTATAATTAGTTCAGATAACTATAACTCGCGCGCCCGCAATCCACTGGTCATGACGTCACAGATTACATCACTCATGACATTGTCAGTGGCATCACTCATGACATCACTGATGACATCATCCTTGTGATAGAGTGGCGGTCGCGCGAGTTATAGTTATCTGAGCTAACTATAACGGGGGAATTTCATTGTTTTTTTACGAGTGAAATATCAACCTAACTATAACTTGTGTGAAACCTATGGTTTTTTAAGTGAATTTGCAAGGTTTTTTAAATGCTAAATTCCTAACTATAACGTGTGTGAAACCTATGGTTTTTTCAGTGAATTTGTAAGTTTTTTTAAATGCTAATTTATTTATGTATTATTATTTTTTTTATATATTTATTTTACAATAAACTACGTATTAAAAATTAGTTTTTTTGTTTTTTGGTTTTTCACCGTGCGCGCACTGTGCGCGCACCCCCGCGATTTAAAAAAAAAAAAATTATTATTTTTTTTCTGCCTTTGGGGTCCTTCAGGGACCCCCTGACAAAGGCTAGGGGGTCAGCAACTCTCTACCCTGCCCCCTTTTCACGTTCGCCACCTTCCTTTTTCACTCTCGCACTGAAAACAAACAAAATGGCGGCCGACACTTCCTGATTTCGAACGTTGACTAACATGTAACCACCAATCAGAATTACGCTCGCGCACGTTAGGGTGCTCGCACGGTGCGCGCACGGTGCGCGCTTATAGATATTTATATGCTTTTAAATGCTATTTTCTCAGGAACTACTGAACAGATTGACACCAGACCTGCAAAAGGCACTTCCCTGAACTGAGGACTACCTCTCTGCCAAATTTCAAGTAATTCTGTTCAGCCGTTCGGGCTGTACCTTCGACTAAAGGTCCTATGGAAAAATGCATGGGGAAAACGTGTTTTGGGACCCCCCTTTTTTCTCGGCCCCCGCTTGACTAATCACCCCGAGACTTTCAGGGTAGGAGTTGAATGGAGCGCCCCATTAGTTTTGAAAATTTGGCGATGATTCGTCAACCGGCGTCAAAGTTATTCAAAATAGAATTTTCAGATTTCCTATGGAAACTCGGTCCTAACTATAACTATCTACTGGCGACCGCCAGTAGATAATATATATATATATAGATAGATATAGATATATATATATATATATATATATATATATATATATATATTCCCTGAAAAAACCATAGGTTTCAGGCACGTTATAGTTTGAAATTAGCATTTAAAAAACCTTTGAAATTCACTGAAAAAACATAGGTTTCAGGGATGTTATAGTTAGTTGGACAGACATTCACACAGTTTAGGTTGTCAGTTGGTGTGTAAGCAGTTCCATGGTTTGGTTAGCAACTAAATGAGGATCTATATGAGCTATTGATTGCTTGTCTGAGTACCTGTATGGGTGCCCGAGTATCTGTGTAGGGTGGTGGGGGGTGTGACTGTGCATGGATGTGTGAGTGGATAATTCACTGGGTATATGTGTTCAAGTCTGTATCTGTGAAGGGCTGTATGGCTTGGTGAGTGTGTGTATGAGTGTCTTAGTGAGTAAATGGATGCCTCAGTGGTACATATGTAAGTAACTCCATATGTGAAAGGCAGTATATATGAGTGTTAGACTGTATAAATAACTATATGGAAGAGTGAGTGATTGTGAGAGTGCCTGTATGGATCAGTGTGTGCTTGTATTAGTTATTGTATTAGAGTGTAAGTAGTATGTGTTAGTATATGCTTAAATAAGTGACGTGATATGTGTATAACTGTACAGGTGAGTAAATGAAAGCGTGATTGATTATTTCCATTTCTGACTAGGTGTGTGAATAACTCTATGAATGAGAGGCGGTGTGTGAGTGTCTGTATAGATATGTGACTGGATATGATAATGCTGTATTGATGGCTGACTGTATGTATGAGTGACTGTATGGGTGAATGAATTGATGTGTGTGTAGAATTAGGAATTAGTGAGTGGATATGTACTAACTGGTATTGGTGTGTTCATGGTTTCGAATATTATAGTCTGTGTTTTAGAGTGGGTGTATCAAGTGTTCTATTAGGGTCTGATAAGGTGCATCAGATTTTGACTTGGATGATGTCATCAGTGATGTCATCAGTGATGTCACTGACAATGTCATGAATGATGTAATATGTGACGTCATCAGCAGTGCATTGCAGGGGCGCGAGTTATAGTTAGCTCAACTAACTATAACAGGGGAATTTCTATGGTTTTCTATGAGTGAAATGTCCAACTAACTATAACATCCCTGAAACCTATGGTTTTTTGAATGCTAATTTCTAACTATAACGTGACTGAAGCCTATGGTTTTTTCTGTGAATTTCTAAGGTTTTTTAAATGCTAATTTCTAACTATAACGTGCCTGAATCCTATGGATTTTTCAGTGAATTTCAAAAGTTTTTTAAATGCTAATTTCTAATTATAATGTTCATTAAACCTATCTTTTTTTCTATGGTTTTTAATTATCAACCCATTCTCAACTTGGTGAAAACTTCAAATCTCACCACTCTTCCATCAATACTTTACGCCAACAAAATTGCCAAAAACAAGAGCCACAACTAGCGCTAATGAAATGCAAAGTAGGCGTTCCCATGCAAAAAAAACACGAAAACACCACTTCCCCATATTTTCAACCACCAGCCACATCTGCAATGGGATCCAAAAAGCAGGCGATAAGCCGAGTTAGCAGTAACAAATTAACATCAACCTTTAACTGCTATAAGGAGGTCGACTATCTACTCTGTGAATTGGACCCAACTCACAGCCACATCTAAAGACCAACACATGTTAGATCTACTGATCATGCAGGTCTGACACGCAACAAGATGACAACACCCAGCGCCATACCACCAGAACCTTCCCCAGCACCACCCCCCTACTACCACCAAGGCAGCGCAAAACAGGACAACGGACCTTCCCAAAACACCATGCCCCTCAGCCACACAATAGCTGAATGTTGGGAGATGTGGCAACCAACTATATATGATATATAATAAAGCACACAATGCCAAGTGTAACGCTGATGTGCTGCACAGACCTCACTATGCAAAGCACAAACCTCTCCATGTGGAGATATACTGTTGCTACTTGTAGTGTAGTGCACAGTGGACTCAACCATGTTACCTCAGGCAGTGGGGAAGATCTCGGTCATGTATCTGTGTTGTCCCCCCCTGGAAGCGGAAGTGGAGTGGGCTGCTCCAACGTACGCCACTCCAGCGTAGCAGTATGAATAAATAGGCCAGGCCCCAGGCGTGGTTAACGTGAGGGAAGACCAACGAGTCTGTCACAGCGCAGCCCTCACCCTGGCACGTAGCTGCCGCCATAACCGTGGGCCTCCTCAACACAGGCCCCCTGTGAACCCAGTGGCACAGCACCGCAGACTTATGTCTGTACCGACTACTGCCTTCAATCTACACTGCGGACAGCAGTGCTCACAATTCAGATGCAGTCGCGATTGCAGATTTTGCAGTCCAGTTCGCAAGACACTTTGCTTCCAGTGCGGCCCCCCCAGACCACGCATCATCGCACAGTCCACACACGCTGTGTGCTTCAGGTGCTACTAACTCACTGCACCATAAATCATCGCCACGTAGCTGTGCACCCATCCTGGCCACTGCCTCCGCCCTACACTGGGGTTACATGGTTCACAATTCACGATTAATAGCGACGCAAATTGTGTAAGACACTATAATGGGTTAAGAAGACCACATGCTCCCAATCTGTGCAGCTCAAGTCAACGTCACCTGCCTGTGGGCCTTTACTGACTGCTGCCTCTGGCCTGCACTGTGGAAGACCGACGACACGTGGTGCCAACTAACCCTGTTCAACACAAGCCGATCCCACATGTGTAAGTGTGTCCTGAGTCCTGAATTGCAGCGACCACAGCACCAGACTTCCTTTGATCAGTGAGGGGTATTTCCATATGGAAGGCCAGCGACAAGTGGTGCCACTGAACCTGCACTACGCAGGCCGGTGGGGCCACCAACTTATGCACGTGGCTGTGGGCCCTTGCTCACTGCTACCTCTGGCCTACACTGTGGAAGACCGCTGACAAATGGTGCCACTAACCGTCTTCAACACAAGCCGATCCCACATGTGGAACTGTGTCCTAAGTCCTGAATGGTAGTGACCCTAACTCCGTGAGACAACCACAGCACCAGACTCCCTTCGATCAGTGAGGCATATTTCCATATGCAACGGCGGCGACACGTGGTGCCAATAACTCTGTTCAACACAAGCCAAATAATCCCACATGTGGAACTGTGTCCTGAGTCCTGAATGGCAGTGACCCCAAGCCCATGGCAACAACCACAGCACCATACTCCCTCTGATTAGTTAGGCATATTTCCACATGCAACGGTGGCGACACGTGGTGCCAATAACTCTGTCCAACACAAGCCGATCCCACGTATGTAACTGTGTCCTGAGTCCTGAATGGCAGTCACCCCAAGTCTGTGGAAGCGACCACAGCACCATACTCCATTCGATCAGTGAGGCATATTTCGATATGCAAGGCCGGCAACACGTAGTCCCACTAACCCTCTTTAACACAAGCCGATCCCACGTGTGTAACTGTGTCCTGAGTCCTGAATAGCAGTCACCCCAAGTCTGTGGTAGCGACCACAGCACCACACTCCCTTTGATCAGTGAGGGGTATTTCCATATGAAACTACAGACTCCAGTAGGCAACTAACTATCACAGTCCTACACCCTACATATTATCCTTTTAGAATCCTTGCTTCAAGATTTTTTTTTTATATCAGTTATAGCTTTACTACAATGACCAAATTAATCTTCAAATGCAAACTAACATGGAATAGCAGTCTACACTACAGGCAGTACAGCTCGCAATTCCAATTTTAAATGCTAATTTCTAACAAGATTGTACTCAGAAAATACAACACTTCGTCAATGTATTCTATACTTATTTCATCTTTTCATCATACGCCTACACTGCACTCAGTAGGGCTCACAATGAAAATTATTTCTTCATTCATTAACTACAGAGTCCGCTAGGCAAGTAACTATTACAGGCCTCAAATCTACATAATATCCTTTTAGCATCCTTTCTCCTTGAACATTTTTTATATCAGTTATAGCTTTAGTACTATGACCAAATTCATTTTCAAGTACAAATGAACACTCAGCAGTCTACACTGCGGGCAGCAGACCTCACAATTTGAATTTTGGACACGTGGTGCCAACTAACACTGTCCAACACAAGTCGATCCCACATGTGTAACTGTGTCCTAAATCCTGAATGGCAGTGACCCCAATTCCATGGCAGCGACCACAGCACCAGACTCCCTTCGATCAGTGAGGCATATTTCGAAATGCAAGGCCGGCGACTCGTAGTCCCACTAACCCTCGTTAACACAAGCTGATCCCACATGTGTAACTGTGTCCTAAGTCCTGAATGGCAGTGACCCCAAGTCCGTAGCAGCCACCACATCAGCATACTCTTTGATCAGTGAGGCATATTTCCATATGCAAGGCCGGCGACACGTAGTTCCACTAACCCTCTTTAACACAACCTGATCCTACATGTGTAACTGTGTTCTGAGACCTGAATGGCAGTCACCCCAAGTCCGTGGCAGTGACCACAGCACCACACTCCCTTCGATCAGTGATGCATATTTCGATATGCAAGGCCGGCGACACGTAGTCTCGCTAACCCTTTTTAACACAAGCCGATCCCACATGTGTAATGAGTCCTGAGTCTTGAATGGCAGTGACCCCAACTTCGTGGCAGCGACCACAGCACCAGACTCCCTTCAGTCTTATTTATTGTTCTTTTCTTTAAATAATTTTATATGTAAATCTATGCATGACTAAGATTCTTCTTTGTCCAACCGCACAGGGACACTTCTAGGCCCAAGAAGGTTGTTGGGGGTATGATGGTAAATGTGGGAAGAGGGTGCGTTACCTGCTGATGTGGGGAGAGGCAGTGTCGAAGGGGTATCTATCACAGAAAGAACTCCGATATGTTTTCACAAATGCCTCGGACAAATGCCAGCTGACGGACTGAATCACAAAATGGTTTTTCAATGCTTATGTAGTGTGAGTTATAAACAGTCCGCACCCAGGCTCGCAGAGGGCCAGCTGCGGCCCATCCGCTTGACTCACAGATGCAGTACTACGAGCCGTCCGCGTTATTGTAGCTATCCCTGCCCTGTTCCGTCACGTGGCCACGCCACGCCACGCCACTGCGATTACGTTCCAACGTTGGCCCCACATAGCTACCTGTCGCAGGTGTACACGCTGTTGGTGTGCAGGTCAGTGGTCTAGTTCTCAACATCTAACGGCCACTCCCTCAGGGCAGGTTTGCACACACACCACACCCATCCGGCACATGCGTCATATGCCATGTAACCACGCATATATAATAGATGGAGAACGTCACATCCTTTATTGCCGGTGCTTACTAGATAGCGGACGCTCCACGTGTCTCAACCATAAAGAGTCTTTTAAAAGTTGTGCAGAAGGTTAGTTGCACCCTGATCTGTATAGCCATCAGGGGCCTACCACCCCCTTGGCGCGGACTTCAGATGCACAGGGTTAGTACCACCCAAACCTCATATGGCCATCAGGGGCCTACCACCACGTGCACACACTTGAGTTCCACAGGCTTAGCAGCCCCAAAAGTTGATGTGGTCTCCGCCATCGATGACTCAGGACTCAGCGACATGTGTGAGATCTGCCGGGCCACAGAGAAGCTAATGAGGTCTCCGCCATTGATGACTCAGGACTCAGTGACATGTGTGAGATCTGCCGGGATGTGGAGAAGATGATGTGGTCTCCACCATCCAGGACTCAGCAACATCTGTGAGATCCGCGGAGAAGCTGATGCTGTCTCCGCCATTCATGACTCAGGATATCTGGGATGTGCGGAGTTTTGACGGGCACGTTGGTGTGCCCACTGCTGCACACTCTGGTGGCACCAGGTAATTATTTGCTCATGGATGCGCAGAGGCAGCAGTGTCTGTCTTCTCTCTCTCTCTCTCTTCCTTCTTTTCCTTCTATCTCTCTAACTCTCTCTTCCGTCTCCCTTTCTCACTCCCTTTCTTTCTTTCCCTCTCTTTTTCTCTCTGGCTTTTTTTTCCTTCTCTGTTTCTCTGTTCCTCTCTCCTTTGATATGCCCATTACACACAGCATTATTTTGTGCTTTATTTTCCAGGCTCTGTCGTCAACATCCATGGTCCCCACAGGAGTGTTCCGCCTTCTTGTGTTCTATTATTTTTGTTACATTTTGTTTATTAGTTTATCATTTATATAAATGTTAATAAAAAAATAGATTTTGCAAATAGTTTTTCGTTTATTGTTTACATATATATTTATAAAAAAATAAAGTAAAAAAAACAAAAAAACGTTTTTGGTTGTTGTCTTAACTGCTGAATGACTCTTTCTTCTTCTTATTACTGTTATTTGATGGAGTCCACCATGGTGTTAAATTTTGGGGCACTTATCGTGGGAATACTGGTGATGTCTGCAGTGTACACCAACTTCTGAATAGTGTGTTAGATTTATCTCAACTTTACTTCCATTAAATTGCTGATAATGAAATGCAGACTAGCCGTTCCCGTACAAAAAGACATGAGGTGCACCTTTGCGATTTATTCTAAATACTAAAATCCTGTATTGAATTGCACTGAGGTAGTGGCTGCACTTACAGTGTACACACAAAATCAATTAAGAACTCTCATTGTATTTATATTGATTGGGAATAGTGCGTCAAGTGCTGGATCTTGACAAGATACACTGCTCAGTTCGTATATTGTTCTGCACACAAAAAAATTCACATCACAACTTTCACGCCAACAGCAATGCGAAACAAATTCCTGTGATAAGCCACATTAGGACCAGGTATTTTACACTTGCTTTCTGCTGGTGTTAAGCAGGACGACTACCTGCACCACGAAACAGAACACAGCCGAGAGCCACACCTGCACACCCACAGGTGCCATAGAATCAATGAGCATGATGCAGGGATTCCCATGAGGGCCACAAGATTCATCGCAACAACTCCAGGACCGCCAACGCCCCCCAAACCCGCATCTGAGCAAGTGTGCCCCTGTGGTCATTGTCTTAGCATGATAGGCACGAGCCCTGAAACATCACAGTGTGCTGTCACCTCAGCGTTGGCAGTGAGCCTACGCACGCATCCTCCTGCATGCACAACTGGTATGTGCTGGTCCGGAGTACACAGATCAGCGCAGGGTTGTGCCTATCCGGCAAGGGGAACAGGGTGTCTCGGACATGTCTTTGTACAGTAGGTGCGGTAAGTGTGTCTCTGTGTTCTGGTGTGGCCTGCCACAAAGGCCGCAGCACTAGATGTTGTAAAGTGCCATGCACCACCTCCAAACGGCACTGTGATGGTGTAGTTTGAATGTAGCAGGACATTCGTGAATAAGCATTACAATGGTGTGCTGTACGAGTGCACGAGGTACAACAGCGCACCGTAGAAAAGTGTAGGGGCTTGTGGGAGGGAGAAGCAGCTGTTTGGCAATGTAACACACAGTGAACTCGCCCCATGTGCCACGTGCTAGGCATCTCATCCATGATAACCATGGTCTCAGACATCCCACAACACCAACGACCGGCCTTTGTACACATCCTGTATTAATTCAGCGTGGTTTTCACTTCTATGCTCGTTCAGTGGTGTGATGTTGGCGGGTTGTGTGACTTGTGCTCCTTGTTGGTGTATTTAAGTTTGGCCATTGTTTGTCTTAATTGTGCATGTGTGCCATTCTGCCCATCTCCCTCGTCCCCCCACTCCAGGCTTCTTCCTCTTCCTGGTGCTGTTGTGTCAATAATTTTGTTGCTCCACACATAAACACATGTAAAGAACAAATTAGAATTGTTCCTTGATTCTTTTAGGTTTCAAAACTTCTCTCTATTGGTTTCTTTTTAATTTTCCATATAAACCGTTTTTTTAATATTCAACAACACATAGAAGTCAGAAGTGCAACGTATTCTACTTAACAATCTTTATTTGCAACATTTTCTCCAACATTTAACGGCACGTGCAGGTTAAAAGTTCACGATTGTTTTAAGTTCGAACAGTGCCTTCCAAATGCAAGTGGCAGCTGTGGGTCATTTGAGCAAATGTTATCCTATGATATGTACTCCACGTTGAAACTGCTTTTTCTTAACCAATCACAAAGATGCTTGACCACAAAACGAATGTGCACCCTACTTAAAAAAGAATGCTTTTCAACTCCCAGTCACGTATTGTTTTGTATGGCAAAAAACAGTACTTTCTTTATCTTTAAACATATCTCTTATTCTATCAAGGAACTGCATGAGATACAGACATCTTTCCATACCTTCCAACCATACCTTCAAAATGCTAGTGTGGATCGTAGGACATAGCTATATTTTCAGGCGCAAGAGGTATGAAGATCACAGACGTATTGACTTAGACCTAGGTTTACAAAATGTGGATATTAAATGGTTTACACAGAGAAGATTGAGGTTTCACCAATTGCTACCTTTGGTTAAAACCTCTTTGCATCTTCCGCACCCTGACCTCAAGATTGTGCATTGTGGTGGAAATGACCTAGGCACATTGACTGGGGTAGGTTTGGAAATGCTTATGAAGGACACCTTTGGACACCTCAGCTCTGCACCATGTGACTCTTGGCAATAGCACACTTAATAGCTCACATAATTTCAACGCTGGCCTCGAGGGCCTTCAGACCCATAGGGGTGAGTAGTTTGCGCTTTACAAATACCGTATTGATTTGATACGTGCAAATTTACCTTCGCATTCCCAGTATAACACCCCCTAAGCACCATACACAAGTTGCAATGTTCAAAACAAAAGTTCCTCCGAGTAAGTATAACTACATGCTGACACTACTTTACAGATGTGGCACAGCGGCCAGAGCACATGACTTCACAGCATATGACACACAGTTTGGACTCACGCCTTCATCCCCGACTCCGGCAGCACCCCAGCCTAGCACCATGAGACTCTAGACAATACCTCACATATTTTCCGAACCCCAGGACTTTCAAACCGGTAGGAGTCAGTAGTTCGTCCTAGTAGGTATAAACACATGCTGACACTACTTCCACAGGTGTGCTGCAGCGGCCAGGGCACATGACTTCACACCATAAGACACACAGTTTAGGCTCACGCTTTCATCCCCGACTCCCGCAGCAGCTCACCTTAGCAGCATCAGACTACGCAATACCTCACTTAATTTCCGTATCCAGCACTTTCAGACCAGTAGGTATGAGTAGTTATGTTATGTTATGTTATGTTATAAGGTTTTTATATAGCGCCTATCACCGCCGGTCTCTAAGCGCTCAACAGAAAGAACATAGCATACTGTCACCTCGATACCCTCTGCCATCTCTAATTAAGTCGGGAATATTGCCTTTTTAAATAGGTGCATCTTGAGTTTTTTCCTGAAGGAAAGTAGCTGTGAATCTTCCTTCAGACTGGCCGGTAGCTCATTCCAAAGTTGTGGAAGAATCACTGAAAGGGCACTGCTCCTTTAGTTTTTAATTTAAATCTGGGTTGAGTCAGATTGGAGGCATAACCTGAGCGCAAGGTTCTGCCGGGAACATACTTCCTCAGGCGCTGCTTAATGTACTCTGGGGCTTTGCCAAAGAGTGCCTTATGGGCCACACAGAGACATTTGAACTGAACCCTGAACTTCACAGGCAGCCAGTACAGCTTCCAGAGGTGTGGGGTTGCATGTGAGTTTCTCGGTAGGGAAAAAATCAATCTGGCTGCGTCGTTCTGCACGACCTGCAGCTTCCTCAGCAGCTTCTGTGGCAAGCCGAGATACAGAGCGTTACCGTAGTCCAGCCTCGAAATGACAGTCGCTGAAACGATGGTTTGTAAGGTGGAGGCTGAGAGAATAGGGATCAGCTTGCGTAATTGCCTCATCACGGCCGTGCAGGAGCCCACCACAGCCGAGACTTGAGGGGCCATGTTAAGATCCGCATCAATCTTTAGGCCAAGGCTCTTTACCACGGTCCCAGGAATGGGAGTTTTACCTAATTCTGGGGGCCAATACAGATCACCCCAGGGATTGGCCTGGTTGGTGAGCACCAGTACCTCCGTTTTCTCAGCATTCACCTTCAGAAGGTTGCTGGTCATCCAATTGACCGTGAATCTGAGCAAATTCCTCACTGATTCCTGGGCTTCCCTTGTTTCTTTCAGCTGCACCAGCAGCTGAGTATCATCAGCATAATTAAAGATTTCGCAATTCCTACGCGTAAGCTCCTCCCTCAGTGGTTGTAAATAGATGTTAAAAAGTACGGGGGATAGAGCAGACCCCTGGGGCACACCCCATGTGACCTCCCTAGTCCCAGAAAGCTGATCCCCCCTCTGGACCCTCTGAGTGCGTCCAGACAGGAAGGATTCTAACCACTTGAACGCCTGTCCTGTTATCCCCAGCTTAGCGATTCGGTCCAGCAAGATGGTATGGCTGACCGTATCAAATGCTGCCGACAGGTCTAGAAGAATCAGAGCGCATGGCTGTTTCTTGTCTGCTCTGGACTTTCAACTCATCAGTAACCGTAGCCATAACCAGTTCTGTACTATGCTGTGGCCGGAAACCAGCCTGCCTGGCATGGAGTAGATGGTGTTTCTCCAGATAGCTGGCTAAGGTGTTCAGGACGTGTTTTTCTAAGATTTTACTCAGAAGTGGCAGCTGGGAGATAGGCCTATAGTTTTTCAGTATCTTAGCATCGTCTCCCGCTTTCTTGAGGAGTGGGGAGACTCTGGCTTCCTTCAGCTGGGATGGAAGGTAGCCCGCTTCTAGTGAGGCATTCAGTAAGTGCAGCAGCTGAGGCTGAATACCAGGCAAGGCTAATTTGAACATTTTCAGGGGACAGGGATCTGTGCTGGAGCCTGATTTAACATGGCCGACAAGCTCCGCCAGTCGCTTTCCATCAATATATGGGAAGCTATTCAAGGTCCCAATTTGAAGCTGACTATCTGAGCAGGATGGCAAAGACAATCCAGCTGAGAGCGTGGCAATATCCGTCAGGATATCCTGTACCTTCTGAAGGAAGAAGCCTTGAAAGGTATCACAGTCGGGTTGGTCTCCTGCAAGACTTTTGTCGCCTAGCTGCGTGAGTTCCCTTAAAATCACAAAGGTCTCCCTTTGTTTGTTTGTGGCCTCCCTAATTCTGTTTTCATAAAAGGCGGATTTCCTCGCCAGGATATCCCTCTTATAACTGGCAAGAAGTGACTTAAAAGTTAATGACTCTGCTGGACAGTAATTGAGTCTCCACCTACGTTCCGCCTTGCAGAGGGCTTGCTTCTTTTCCTTAAGTGAGGCGTCAAACCATGGAGCTCCGTTTCCTTTTTTTCGGGTCATCTCCAGTCGCTCAGGAGCGAGCTTATCTAGAGCAGACCGGATCCAGGTCATCAGGGTCGTAGTGTACGAGTCCAGGTTTGTCTGCGTCGTCTTGGGGGGGGGGGGAGAAGAGAGCAGAGTCGAGATTAAAGAGTCGGCCTCAATCTTTTTCCAAGACCGAACTTTCCTCCGCATTTGTTTTGCAACAGCTGACAAAGGATCTCCCGGAACCCAGCACTTGATCAGAGAATGGTCTGACCAGATGCATGGGCTAACTTCAATAATTTCCATGCGGGACAGGGAGGACCAGACAAGGTCAAGAGGATGGCCCTTCACGTGGGTGGGGCCCATTACAAGTTGTTGTAAGTTAAGAGCAGAGAGATTAGTTTCAAACTCTGTCTCAGTGGGCCCCCTGGGAACCTTATCCCAATGGTAATTGAAATCACCTACCACTATGAGGGACTTATATCTAGAGACCAAGTCTGTCAGCAGTTCAAAAAAGATATCATTAAAATCAGGTGAGCTCTGGGGTGGGCGATATACTAGCAACAGCAGGATGCATGAGGATTTAAGTGATATTTTTATCCCTAGCAGTTCAGCGCAATCATAATTTTCTGCTATGATCTGTGTCACCTTGAGACTCTTTTTAAACAAAATGGCCACACCTCCCCCTCTGCTGTCCTTAGGGCGATTATACCAAAGTGCATCAAAGTCGGGGGGCAGGGCTGCTAAAACGTCCGGTGTTGATGACGTGCCCAGCCATGTCTCTGAAAGTGCAAGAATGTCTATCTCGCCCTCAGCCAAAAGTGAAAAAACCTCTAAGTGATGCTTGTGCAGAGAGCGAGTATTTAACGTTGCGATTATAAGGCCTTGTGTCCTGGTATGAGTGAGAACGTCCTCTCCCTGCAGCAAGGCTTCAGACTGTAATTTGGCAAGGGTTATCCCATCTAACACAGTGTTACCTGTGCTAAGAGTTCTAAGGGTAGCGGGCGAGTATACCCGTGGTCGGACGGGGGGGTGGCCCCTGGGCCCGTCCTGGCCCGGACGGGCACAGACAGGCTTTCCTCTGGCGCTCCTCCGGCGCGACGCTGCGCGCGTACGCTGCACGCAACCATCATGGCCCCTAAATAGCGTGTGGCAAGGAGTGCTAGTTCAGACTAGAGCGCAGCCCCGGAAGCGTCTTGGGAGCATCTCCGACCCACACCCAAAATGGCGATCGGGAGTGAGGCAGCGAGATAAACACCCAAATGGTGAGTAGTGCTGAACAAATTTTAATGTGCAAGCAATGCGGGCGTTGGGGAAGCAGAAAGGTGTATTTATACAATTAAAAGCACAACAGATTCCAATATTTTAAAAAGGGTAAGAGCTCGGCAGCAATTACAGCAAGCGGCAGCGATTTTTAAATAGCAGCATTAGCGTGGCAGTCCAGTCCGGTTCACTTCACACCCCCTCTATAGCACACACTAAACACCCCACAAAGGTTACAGAGCTCCTACCCTCCTCTTTTCCACATTTTTCCCCCTTTTTCCCCCTTACTCGCTTCAACGGAATCACAAAATGGCAGCCAACACTTCCTAGTTGCAAAGGCTCGCAGCGCTCGCAGCCAATCAGCAACATGCTTGTGCTCGTAACACCTCAGCAATCAGATGGCAGAATTCCCAAATATCGATATCTGTAAATTTAGATATTTCTCAAAAACTACACCAAATAAACAAAAGCGTGCTTTCTAGACCAAGACCCTTCTCCCTGCCAAATTTGGGGTAATTCCGTTCCACCGTTCGACGCTATAGCCTTGCCTAAAGTTTCCTATAGAAATTAACATTGAAAAAACATGTTTTGAGACCCCCTTTTTTTCTCGGCCCCCCCTTGACAAATCACCCCCAAACTTTCAACATAGGAGCTGATCTCAACAAACAATTAGTTTTGAAAATGTCACAAAGATTCATCAATCGACACCAAAGTTATTGCGAATAGAATGTTGCCATTTTCCTATAGTAACTAGGTCCTAACTATAAGAACCTCTTGGCGACCGCCAGTAGGTAATATAAATATATATATATATATATATATTGTCACAAAATAATGGCGCGGCACTCCTCTTGATGGTATGATGTTATTTATTCAAATCGTGGCTTACTCCTACGCGTTTCGAACCGTAGTTCCTGATCACGGTAGAGTGAAATACAAAAACTTTATGGCAAAATAATTACAACCTATAAGTACAATTTTTTTTTTTGAAAAGTATAACACAATTAACACACACAAAAATAAAATACAAATTAAAAAAGTTATAATTGTTTAATTCTGTTATTAGCTACAGCACTTTGTACCCTATACCTCTACAATCTACAAACTACACATTTAAAATGTAGATTTAAATGTATAATATTTACACATTTCACTCACATTTTTTACCTTTCTAGCCTTTATCTGTGCAAAACAAACAACCCACACCTAAAATATACATTTTAAAAACATTAATTAAAGAATGTACATAATTAATAATCAATTAAACAATTAGGGCCTTATTACGATCTCAGTCTTAAGGCCTCCGACCAACATCGTCGGTTTCAATTCCGACCGGCTGAATAGGATACAGCTGCTCGTAATTGAAACCGGCTGATCATTCTGTCTGGCATCCGGTGGGCTCCAGGAGCACGTCTGCCAGTCAGAGACCAGCCCGTAATCCAAACAGAAGGTGTTTCGGCCTTCTGGATTATGATGCACGGTTTCCGGCAGGGTTTCCATGCCGGCCTTTCTGACATGGATACTCTGTCGGCAAGCATGTTTGGGTGCCCTTAGCAGGGTCCCCTTCTATATTTGGCATCTGGTTGGGTCATGTTAAACCCTGCACCTTGTGGCAGGCACCGTGAGGTGCCTGCCACAGGGTGCAGGGATGGACACAAACTCCCATTTCTCAATGTTTATTTATTATTATAATTTCCTACACATCCTTTATCCAAACAAAAACCACTAAATACCACAAAAAAATATATATAACACAATTTACATAACCAATTATCAATTAAATAATTATTTATAATAATTGTGGCCCTATTAAGTTTAACAGAATAACAATTTGTCCTAAATGCTCCTAGTGTAGCAACATTTGGTATGGTACATGATGTGAGCCCGAGACCCAAGAGTCCTGTCTATAGACCCATTTTGTCAATGTGTTTCATTGTCTAAGGACAGACCCCTTACTCTCACATGTTTGCAGTTTGACTTTCATACGAGTGATGCTACCATCGTAGAGATAGTGCGTTATGTCTGCAGTGCAGTTCCTAATTGCATCACCTGCTGTGTAATAATGTGCAAACAGGCAGTATGTACAATGGTATGTTGATGTTTTCCCATACATATTACCACATATGGCGTACAGTGTGTTCCGCGATGCAAGGAATTCCAAACACAGACACATGCATACATAGTAGGATGTCCAAATTAGGAAAACACATGTCCACTAATACTCAGAGTGGAATTGTCCAGTTACACACATAGCAGCCCTTTGATTGTCACCCCTAATTTTGCACGTACTCAATGTAATGGTAGCAGTGATGTCTTAGACAGTTTGGGTCAAGTCATTTGTTCAGACTTTTCAGGTGTCTGTCCAGGGCTGCACTGCTACTGTAGCTGTCAGGAGGACACAATGGTGTGCTGGATTACCTGGTAGCTCCTCACAGAGCATATTTAGCGTAGTCTCGGCTACATGATGTCAGTGGCCTGGTGTAGTCAATATAGGCAAGATCAGGATGGAGGGTGGTACTCAGAAGACTCTAAAATTTAGCAGTACTGCTTTTTGAATTGCTTAGCATGTGCACTCCAAACAAGTAATGTCTGCAATCTTGTTAGATGAGTTAGCTAGCTTTGTACTACCTTTGTGTCATCCTAGCAGATGATCTACATCTTGCACGTCCACTGAGTCTCTTCATCTATTGCAAACCATTCCCCAGAAGGTGTTGACCCTGGGGGTCACTCTTCGGCACAGTGTCCTCTGCAGTGAAGGTTGGGAGGACATGAGAATCTGGACCTGTAAGATCATTGAGGTTCAGCTGGGGCTGGAGGTGTCCACCCAAGGCAGAAGAACCCTGACCCCGATAACGGCCCACATACTGGTGGTGGCATACCCAGACCTCGATGGGCTGTTGAGAGAAAACAGCAGCAAGGAGAGGATGAGTATAGGCCTGAGTGAAATATTGTGGATGATCATCTTTTACTTAGCTATTTCCCCTTCAAGCTTGAAGGTGTCTTATGTCTCACATAATGGGAGTTTCCATATGGCTGCTTAATGTCTGAGATGACCTATATTATCTTGGATAGAAAATTCCCTTAATACCATTCTTCCCTACAAACTTTATCGTATAACCCGCAAAAAAACTTCCGCCCCATGGTTCACCCAGGAAACCCGCCTCTTGAAGAAACAATGTAAAAGGGCTGAAAGAACTTGGCGGAAAGATTTCGAACCCAAAAGCAAGACGGAATATAGATTGGGAGACCTTTTGCATTGTAAAACTCCTCCTGAAAACCCCGGAGCCCGCTTGTCCATCTGTCCTCACAGACAACAACTGCGATAAGCTGGCCACGTATTTTGACCAAAAAATACAAAACATCCTGCAGCAGCTTCCACCCATCCCTCAGGATCTATCTCCCACATCCCTAACACAAGCCCAGAACCTCAGCTCAAGACTGGAGACGTTCACTCCCATAAGTAAGGAAACCTTGGCCCCCATCCTTCAATCTCTTAAAAGTGGCTCACCTTCTGACCCCGCACCAGTCAAAATCCTAAAGCAAGTAACATCCTCCATTTTCGAGCCTTTGGTCCACCTGATTAATGCCTCATTGACATTCGGTGTGGTCCCCCCTAGCTGGAAAAAGGCTAAGGTCAGAGTATTATTAAAAAAATCTAATCTAGACCCCTTTAACCTAGGCAATTTCAGGCCCATTTCGCTCCTTCCCTGCATCAGTAAAATGACAGAAAAATTCATAAACATCCAGCTTTCCCATTACCTGGAATTGAATAAACTACTTAAACCATCTCAGACGGGTTTTCGTCCCGGTCAGGGCACGGAAACCGCTATGGTGACAGTGGTCGAGGAGGCCAGGAAGATCATGGATTTAGGAGGATCAGTGGCAGTGATCCTCCTGGATCTTAGCGCGGCCTTCGACGCTGTCAATCACCAAACCCTGGTCCAGCGACTCAGTGATCTTGGGATTACGGGTGTCGCCCTGACCTGGTTAAAATCCTTCCTTCATGATCGCTCATTCCAGGTGATCGAGGGTGGCTGTACATCCGGAGAGACCCTTGTACGTTGCGGAGTACCGCAGGGCTCCTCGTTGAGCCCCACGCTCTTCAACGTGTATATGGCCCCTTTGGAAAAAATAGTCACCCCCCATGGGATTAAACTACTAAAGTATGCGGACGACACCCAGCTGGTGGTCTCCCTTTCTCAGCAGGAAAACCCTACCACCAACCTTTATTCCTGTCTGAAATAAATAGTCAGCTGGATGGATAGCTCGCACTTGAAGCTCAACAGCGACAAGACGGAGATACTGGTATTGGGGAACCAGGCGCACTTTCGACCAGAATCTCTATGGCCTCCATGCATGGGCAAGCCTCCTACCCCTAAAACGGAGATTAAAAGCCTAGGACTATGGCTTGACCAAAATCTCACCATGCACATTCAAGCTAGGAAAACTGCGGGGATCTGCTATGGGCTCCTGCGATCTGCCCGAAAAATTCTGCCACTACTCCCTTTTCCATCAAGGAAACTCCTTATCCAAGGTCTCATTTTGTCACGCTTGGATTATGGTAATGCTCTCTTTCTGGGTGCCCCGCGGAAAGTCACTACCAAATTGCAGGTGGTGCAGAGCTCAGCCGCAAGGATACTCACCAACACCAAGACCCGGTGCTCGGCCAAGCCAGCTATCAAAGCACTTCATTGGCTACCCGTGGTAGAAAGAGTACAATTTAAGGCACTTTGTCTTACGCACAAAATCCTCAATGGCAAGGCCCCTCCCATCTTTAAAGATCTGGTGACTCCCTACACCACTCTTAGATCTCTCCGTTCCTCTAATGCTCATTTAACTCTTACACCCAAGATTAAGAGAGCACGATCAGGAGGTCGGCGCTTCTCTTATAATGCCTCCAAATTATGGAACTCCCTCCCGACATTCGTGCAAAGCCCAACCTGTTGGCCTTTCGAAAATCTTTGAAAACCTGGCTGTTCCCATGAAACCCCCCTCGACTTCATCTGTACTTATTCAGCGCTGGGACGCTCACGGGCAGCTATGCACTTTAGAAATCTAGTAACATTAACATTAACATTAACATTTATGACATGTGTGACGATGGTTCCATACATGCCACTTATTGTCCTAGTGTCTGGAATGACACCCCCTTACTGCTGTGTCTCATGTGATGGTGGATCACTACATTGTGGCTTGGAATACAATGTACTCTGGATGCAGCTACTTTGGAAAACATCCCCTTGGTAAGTTGGGAATTTACAGGATAATGAAAAGGGATTACACCACTGGTGCCATCTGTTGTAATGCCTACATGCTGGCCTAAGTACCTTTATGTGTTGTACTGTCACAGGTGCAAATGTTCCAGACAGGATTTTAGGGTCTACACGGTTTACTAACTGAAACCATCATATTTGCATGTGTTTGCCAATGTGTACATGACAATATGTGTCTGTGAAGGACATACAGAGTAGCTGTCACCAGAAATCGAGGTGTGTAGAAATGGGGGGCGGGGGAGTCACACATACCCAATGGCATTGATGGGTGTCACAAACCAGGTCAATATGTTGATGCGAAGACATACATAGTTTGAACACTTCCTGAAAATTCTGCAATATGACTTAGCATGCTATTAAGAAGGGTGTATTCAGTCAGGTGGGATGCATAAGTGCATCTGTGGAGGGTCAATCTGTGGCTCGCGATATGCATCAGGGAGTGATATGCTGACATGTTGGGGTGAAATATGTGTATCAACACTACGTACTACATTGCTATTTGTTCTGTTAGCATAAGATGGAAGGTACAGTGAATCCCCTCACCTTGTGGACACTTTTTAGGGCTCTTTGTGGACTGGATATCTTCTAAACCTCATGTTCTTTGAGTGTTCTAATTCCATTGGCATCGGCAATGTGAATAAGGTGTGCTCACATGCTCACAACTTGACTGGGGATGTTCCTAGGCAGACTCATGTACAGTGCCTCTCTGTGCTGAAATTGCACACCACTTGGAGCCACATTTGCCTCCTTTCAACTCTTATGTGCTACATGTGACACCGAGCTAAGCTACTCATGTGCAACTTTGAACAGTGGACAGATGTGAAAGTGTAATTTGGGAAGTGTGAACAGTGTGGAATGGGCACATCCATGACACCTTCTTCTTCTTGGTAGTTACATATTGCAGCAACTTAGCTGTAGCAGTTGCCCTACAGTTCTCCATGTTGTGGGTTAGGGACATCAGGTAACAATGGTATGCTACCAGGTTGTAGCCTCACAGGAGATGATATCTTCTGCTACACACATGAGGCTAGATTTGGAACAAGATCACACATGCAGTTGTAGCAGACTGTGGTTATGACTCCATTATGTCTGACTTTGCACAGGTCATGTAGCTATGCAATCGTGTAATGTGTTGTATTATGATCTGTTTGGCAGTATGTTGATGCAATAGCAAATAACCTATTTGTGCTATGCTTTTCAGCATCAGCCCAGGGAAACAAAGGAGACAGGGCCAAGACAGTTGTTGAAGCAGTTGGACACAGTGGCCCCCATTCTGCCAGTGACACAAAGGGGCTCAGTGGACCAGAGGGTGAGGGGAGTACCACAGAGGAGCTAGATGACAATACTGGATTGTCATCTTTGTCTGTGTTGAGCTCCAGTGAAAACTCCCAGGTGGTGGTGAAGTCCCCTGGACCTGCGTCTGCAACATTCAAGTCCACCCCCGTTCTATCACCATCTTCCCTGATGCTTCCCAGACAGCTGACGGGCCCACTCCCCTAAGATGGGAGGAGTATCCTTGGCACCAGGCCCCCCATCCCCTGCCTCTGTCTCCGCTGCTACCCTGAGTGTGGAGGCAATTGACATCCTAAGGCAGATCTCTGAGGGTCAGACAGCAGTGCTGAATACCAACCAGGTGCAAAACCCCAAGTTGACGCAGAGGGTGTCGTCCCTGCAAGGCATTCACTCTGACATGTCTTCCCCTACAGAAATCATTTCAGGCTCTAGCTTCTACACTCACAGCAGCCTTTCACCAATTCCAGCATTCCACCCGCCTGCTGCCTCTTCCCCCTCCCAGTCCTTATTCCCATACATATGCAAAGCATATGCAAACATCAGCATGCACCCACATCAACATCCACACGCAGCACACAAACACATAAGACAAAAGACAGGCACACAACCACTCACCAGGAACTCAAAACCATCACTGCCAAATCTATTGACATACAGGCAGCCACCACACCCACTGCACTACATACCTCCACTATAGATGCACAGGCAGACAGCACACCCACTGTACCACATACCTCCACTACAGATATAAAAGCAGACACCACACCCACTGCACTACATACCTCCACTACAGATGTACAGGCATACACCACAGCCACTGCACCACATACCTCCACTACAGACATACAGGCAGACACTGCACCATCAGCCACAGACACATCATAGACAGCACATCCCTCTGCCTCAAAAACCCCACCACTTTTCTCACCTCGCCCCAGTGTGCCCAACAATTTCACATTATTGCCCATGTACTCTTCCCTAACCCACCTGACCCACCCCCTCCCAAACCCAAAATGACTAGTTTCCCACCCCTACCCTACCCTTCCATGGCCACCCCCAAAAAAGCAGTCCATCTTTCTACTAAAGACCTACCTTCCCCACAAGGCCACAAAAAGAAAGACTCACACCGCCTCCTAAAACCGAAAGGACCTTTTCTTCACCGCACCGCACCGCAGCTCTTCTAAGGGGAAAAAAAACCAAAAAGGTAAACCAGTTTCCCTCTCCCTATACCCTTCACTACCATACCCATTGCTACAAAATCCGTAAAATGTTAAAATGTTGAAACACAGCCCTCCCACAGACCCACCTGACCCTCCCAATTCTGAGTCAGGAGCTACCAAGGATGAACCCTGACCACTGTAGTAACATCATTGAGGTGCCCGACCTGCCCACTAGATGCCCTTTTCTTGGGAGGTATCTCAGGCAGTGTTTTGGAAGGAAAGTTTTAATGGCACAGCAGTATACTGGCCCGCATACTAATACTTGGACCGGCTATTGGTCTTCGTTTTGGGAAATCAATTTGTTCACTTTAATAAAGCAATTGCTTGGTTTTGAACTCACTTGTCCTGACATTACTAATTAAACTAATTGTTGTTATTATGTAATTTGGGATGTGTAACTACAATTGTGTTTGTTTCATCATGAAAGCTGATCCTTGTTCATTATAGAAAGACATTGGGTTACGTTATGAAGTTACAGGGGCCGAGGGTCAATGTTCAACTGATGTATATGTGTGATGATTTGCAACAGGGACAGACTTTGCATTGGATGGTCTATGCTATGGTAAGTTTTGCTGCTGGCCTTGGCCAGTGACCACGTCTTTCAGCTTGCAGTACTCCCTGAGATGTAGGATGTGACCGCCATATTACAATGCATTAGAAAACATAGATTTTCAACTGCCAATGTCCCTCCAACTCCATCAGGAAATTCCGACCACGGCGGTGTCGAAAAGGACCAATGGAGCCAGAAAGCAGAACGCCTTACGAACCGCCTGCCCAATTATGATTCGGCTTGCCGTCTGTGGCGATCCAACCATCTCATCAGAGCTGGCGGAAAGGGAGGAATATAAGGCCAAAACTTACCTCTAAACAACTTCACACTTCCAGTGTAGACATGGAGCCCATCACACACGTCCGGCTGTTGCTCTACCTACTTGATTACCTCCAAAATCGATACAGTCTTGGTTGCAACCGCTGGTAAGGGGCAGATCTGCCCATAGACATTGAATCAACAGCAAGTTGATGGTCCGTCATTGAAATCTGGCCCATAGCATGGTCAGCAGTGAAAGTAATAGATATTTCTTGAGAAGTAGGACATGAGGGGGCAGGAAGGGTCAGTGTAAAGAGCTGCTTCCGATGAGACCTTCCGTGGTCTGAACGCTTCCAACCGGCCGGCAGAAGCTGGACCGACCGGCATCATCTTGAGGCGCTATATTCAGATATTCTTGAAAACAATATTTTTACCTAAAAAAATCAATGTTCTTGTCAACATATTTCTGCATCTCAATATTTTTGTATCACAATGTTTTTTCCCCGATATTTCTGTGTCTCAATATTTAAAACAAATTATTTTTCTAAACACCCTTCTAAAATCAATTGCTGTACATGGCATAATCCCCGTCTGGTCCTTATGTATAAAAGGGTTATTGACTATGTTCAACTTCTTCATCTCTATGTTTGGCGAAATGTTATATGCAATATTCAGGAGCAACATAGGCCTATATGAGTCCCATGCTTTTTCAGTTTTTGTTTATGTATCACAAATATTATTGGATTTCTAAGATCTAGTGGTAACTCCCCTCTATCCTTAGCTTTCTGGAACATGTTCAAAATGTAGGGACTCAATAGCGGGGTTGAATTGTATACATTTCTACATTTCTACTAGAAAGCTCTTAGCACTAGGTGTTTTAATAATTTTCATTGTTTCAGGTCAATCCCTATTTCCTTCTTTTAGAGATCATCTTTCAATGCTTCTGGTCCTCCTCATCTAAAGTCAGGACATTTAGCTCACTGTGGAATGACTCTATTTCCTGGTTTGTGCATGTGTGCATGGCCCTGTATAGCAGTCTTGGCCACTTCTACATTCCCTTTCAGGATTTCACCCACCAATCTCTATTCCTTTTCTCTCCTCCCAGACTATGCTAACAGACGATCCATTTTGTCCTCTGTTTCATTAAGCATTCTCTGAACTAAGGGATAATATTGTTGGACAGCATCATGAAGGTGTTATGATATTCTTCAGACACAGATTCTAAGTGCCTGACTGTCTCTCATGATCCCGTCATTGCCAAGGTATTTTCTAAGTACAGAACATTTTCTTCTACTTTGGTCACCCTTTAAACCTCACACTTTTGCTTTGGGCAATAATATTTTGTGCTTTAGACTTGGGGAGTACTTTATATGCTTTCCACAGTGTGACTGGGGATTCCACAGAGCCCTCAACAGCCGCAAAATATAGCTGGGAATAAACCTGCAGGCTTTTAACTATATCTCAATCTTTAAATTACCATGTGTCAACCCTTCACATGTGGAATGTGTGTCATTTCTTGGTACTAGTGTTAGAAATTGGGTCTCTACTTGGCAGAGTTATACCCTCCGTCGAAGTGGGGACCACAATCCTAGTCAGGGTAAGCCAGAAGCACACTAAAAGATTATCTGTGCTCACCCTCTGGTGGCTTGGCACAGAGCAGTCAGGCTAATCTAAAGAGGCAATGTGTGAATTATTTGTGCAACACACTGCACAGTAACACAATACAAACACCACAAAAAGACTCCACATCAGTTTGGCAAAATATATAGTAAATTTATGGATAAATCTAAACCAAAATGAAAAAAGTCCAATAATTTGAAATGGAGTAAGGAATTTTTAAAGAATATCTGAAAATAGAAAGTATTAAAGGGCCAACCAGGGATATCTGGTTGCGCTTGACAGGGCTAAATCCAGAAGAAATGGCCGATTACAATGGAGCACGGGTTGGATACAGGGACAAGCCTTGGCCGGCAGAAAAAGTACCTTGGATGAAAGATGCATCGATGTCAAAGATCTGATGCAGGGAGCAGAGGAGGCGATGAGCTGTTGTCAATCATTTGGATGTAGATGATGCATCGGAAACAATTCGCAGTCAGGGAGGTGTCATTAGTGAACCCTTTGAAATGAAGGTGAGGCGTCATCGTTGTCGAGCCGCGCAGCCAGCATTGCAATGTCCTCAAACAGCGATCCATTAGCATCGGAGATGCGTTGGTTCCGGTCAGCTCAATGGCAGTGATGGATGGATTCTGCTGGTTTATCACAGAAAGCCTACTTCCATGGGGCCCATGACTAGATTGGCACCAATTTGCATGGTAGGCCTGATGGCAGAGTCCAGATGTTGTTGAAGGGTTGCATGAAGTCTTTGATGTCCCTGAGACTTCAGAACAGGATGCAAGCAGGCACGCCCTTAGAGGCACTCTGGGTTCAAGTGGTGTAGGAGCAGTCCTTTACACCCAGGCAGAGGAAGCAGGCAGGTCAGCACAGCAGAAAATCAGTTATTCAAGAGCAGCATTCCAGCGGAGTGGACGTCCTTCAACAGCACAACAGTCCTTCTTTCTTCCAGAGTAACCACAGGTCAAGAAGTGTCTGGTTTGGTGGGGTCAGAGACCTAATACTTATACCCAGTTGGACCTTTGAAGTGGGTTTGACTTCAAACAAGGATATTTGAAATGCACAGAAGTCCTTTCTTCCCAGCCCTAGTTTCAAATTAGCTGTAGGGAGTAAGCAGTCCTTTGTGTGAGGACTGGACACTGCCTGTTTCTGTGTAGGTGTCAGCTCCTCTCTCTCTTCCTGGCCAGGAAGAGCCATCAGAATGCAGATGGGTACTCAGACACACCTGGGGGCATATGTATGAAACCAAAATTTAGTCGCAAACGCTGCGAATCGCAAAAAACAGCGTTTGCGACAAAATTTTCGCAATTTCATATGTATGACACACATCCCTAGTGAAAATTACGAAATCGCTAAATTAGCGATTTCTTAGGCTGCGAAACTCAAAAATTGCGGTAAAGTGTGCGATTTCTTTAATTGCGATATTCTTAATTTACGAAATTCGCAATAAGGATATCGCAAATTAAGAAATCGCTAACAAATGTATGAAAAACTCGCTAATTGCGATTTTACGAAATTCGCAAAATAAGAAATCGCAATTAACACCAATTGCATGCAGGTGGTAAACTGGTGCAAGGTACTTAAACCACCCCACAATGCAACAGAACCAGCCACAATGGCAGCACTGTTCGTGAAAGCCAGGAGGCTGCGTATTCGGGCTCTTGCACAGAGAAGAATGAGACAGGAACGTATCTTCAGGCTGAGCATCACTCTGTTACAGCACACTGAAGAGGACATCTATGACAAGTACAGGCTACACCCACAGACCATAATGGACCTGATTGAGGAGCTGAAACCCTACTTGGAGCACCCTACACGCAGGACACAAACAATTCCCACACATGTGCAGGTCCTGTGCTCCCTGCACCTCCTGGCCTCAGGGAGTTTTCAACGGGTAATAGCGGAGGTTGGTGGGGTGTCACAGAGTGCACTTTCGCGCTTCTTACATGCCTTTCTAGATGCAATGCTACAGAGGCTCCCACATCACATATACTTCCCAAACACCCAACAGGCATTACAGCAAACAAAACTGGACTTCTACCAGATTGCACTTTTCCCCCACGTCATTGGCTGCATCGATGGGACCCATGTGGCCATCACACCCCCATCAGCAACTAAATATGTCTACAGAAACCGTAAATGCTACCATTCCCTGAATATACAGATTGTGTGCAACGCAAAGTATATCATCACTGACATTGTACCCAAATACCCCGACAGAACACATGACTCTTTCATCTTTAGACACAGTGGAATACACAGACGTCTGAGTGCTGGAGAGTTTGGGGAGGGATACCTGCTAGGTAAATACATGGCACACATCCATACATCCACTACATCACTGGAGGGTGGGGACATTGACTTACCTATTGTGTCTATCCCTGCAGGTGACAGTGCCTATGCAGTGCGGGACTTCATCCTGACCCCATATCTGGATCCAGCAAATGCAAGTGAGAGGAGATACAACAGGGCACACAGATTTACACGCTGCGTCATTGAGCGTACGTTTGGAATCCTGAAGAGCCGCTTCCGGTGCCTGCATAAAAGTGGAGGCGCACTGCAATACAGCCCTGAGACCTGCTGTAAAATCGTGGCAAGCTGTGCAATGCTACATAACATGGCAATGAGGAAAGGCACCACAATTGATGTGACCGATACAGACACATCGGATGACGATCGCCCTGCTCCCCCTGGCAGACCTGCGTCAGGAGTCGGGGCAGCTGCTGGACGCCAGAGACGGACTGACATCACACAAAACTACTTCTAGGTGAGCAATGATGACATGAGACAAAAAAGCTTTATAATGTGTGCAGTGTTTATTCACACTTCACAATCATTAAGAGTGTAGCTGTACCCAGCACATGTTATGCACACAGTGCAGGTAAGGCACAAGTAACTGTGCAATCTGCATACTTGGGTTACTTCATCCTTTTTGTATTCATTGTCAAAGGACAGTTCACCTCCTTCGGTGACGCATTGGTGGTGTTTGGCGTCCAGGCTGAGTGCCCTCCATGGTGTTCCTGGGTCCTGCACCCTGTCTGGAACTGCGCCGTCTTTCTCCAGGCAATGTAGGAGTGATGCTGCTCCTACTGGAGGTTTCTTCACTCTCTCCAGAGGCCATGAGAGTGCTGCCACCTGCTTTGGCCGTCTGCAGCTGCTCCACTCACTGGTGACCTGTGCAAGTCCTCTGGCTATGTCCTGGCAGCAGTGCGCCATTTCCACCTGCATTGTGACGCTTCTGCGTGTCAGAGTGCTGGTGGTGGTGCAGAGGCGGTTCACGGCCTTCGTATATGTGTGAAGGCGTGCATTGGCACGTCGGCCAGCCCTCTCACTGGAGGCTTGGTTGTGCCTCAGAGTGTCACACAGGTCACGGATGGCACCTGCCATGGCCATGATGCCCTCCCCCATGTTTTTCTGATCTTTGTGGATACGGAATGGCTGCCTATTAATTGACCTCAGGGATTTACTTTGCAGGTGCTGTTCCTGCAGCATGCTGTGTTCCAGCCCAGAAAATACAGTTTCTTCCGCTGCAGTGGCAGTGCTGCTCCTGGGCCTTGACCTTCACGTGTCCTGTGGTGGAATCCTTGGCCTTGGTGTGTCCTGACTGGGCATGTGTGACACACCCTGACTCCCCTCTCTTCTGTCACTGTCCTCCCCTGTGGCCGGTATTTCATCCTCAAATGGAGGCAGTGGGAGCACATGTGTGCGCTTCCTGCGCTGGATTGGTATGTGCTCAGTATCGTCACTGGAGTCCTCAGGATGTGCAGGCTCCTCTCCCTCTGCACTGTATTCACGTGCCCTGGATTGTGCTGTGGATGTAAAGGGGACAACATGAGTTTGTGTCTTTGTCTACAATTAGCAATCAATAAAGTTCCTACAGTTTGTATCGGCTAACCTCTGACACTGTATCATTCACTTATCCCCAACCCACATGTTGCATTAGATTTCCTTTGTCTCATGGACACACTATCAGACATAGTACTACAAGTTCCATGATGCATTGCTGGGTGTGCTGTAAGATTTGGACTGGAATGACATTTTGTGAGGATATTTAGCGCATTTGGGGAATTGTGCATGGGATGGGGATCAGTGCAGATTGATTTAGCATGCATCTTACCTTGGCTGCTGGATGCAGGGTCGGAGCTGTCAATGTCAGCCACACCACCGACGCTCTCAGGCAGGAGAGTCGACTCCACAAGCTCCTCGTGGGGTGTTGGCTGTGCTGCTGTGGATGGTCCTCCCCCAGTCTGGTTTGCATCCTTTAGTCTGGCTGCCACCCTCTCCTTCGACCTCTGGCGCATATCATACCATCGCTTACACAATTCCTCGATGGTGCGATTGGTCACTCCCACTGCATTCACCTTATGTTGGATGTCCAGCCAGATTTTGCGTTTCCTTGCCTCTGGGACACGCAGTGCCTTCTCTGGATCCTTGCCCTCAGGTTGCTTGTTGGACTCCATTGGTTTTTGCTCTCCCCTGGGATGCCTCCTCACACTCTCCAAACAGCCTCTGGGTGTGGCTCAGGTGAGCAGGTGTAGCAAATCACTCCAACTACCTGTTTGTGATGTCATCAGGCTGCACCTCTATTGCAGATTCCCGTTTTTGCGATTTCTTAATTTGCAAATTTCGCAATTAAGGAATCGCAAATGAGGTTTCTGAGACTTTTTTGCGATTATTAAGAAATCGCAAAAGATTTGCGATTTTTTTTTACATCCCGTTTTGCGAATTTCAAACTGCAAATCACAAAATATCGCAATTTGAGAATCGCAAAACGGGAGTTTCATACATATGCCCCCTGCTCTTCCTATGTTTGTGGCTGTTTAGAGGAAATCCACAGACTGCAGCTGCCACCCACCCTTGGAGACAGTCTGCAGGCTCATGGAGCTGTAAGAGTAGAGAAATGTCCACTTTCTAAAAGTGAAAGTCAGTTTTGAGCATGCACTCCTTCCCTTATTTCTTCAAAACATTTTGTCCATTGTAATCACTTTCTAAAAGTGGCATTTCTAAAATTGAATTATCAAATCCAACGTTACTAGTATAAATGATGTATCATTACCTTTCCAAAGATATAAAACATGACACATCTACTCCTCTCTAATCAGGAATTACAGCATAAAGTGTGTTAAGGAATTCCCAATGTTAACCTATGAGAGAAGTAGGCCTCACAGTAGTGAACACCGAATGTAGGGGTTTCGCAATACCAGGGCATGCAAACCTTAAAGGTACATGTTCTACATTTTATTTACACAGCATCCTGCCCATTGCCTACCAAGGTCCTGCCTTGGGTGAAATAAAAAGGGAGGTTAAGGCTAGGGAAAGGGTTTCAAATGCCAAATTGAAGTGGTAGTGAACTAAACACAAGCGGGCCTTGCAGCAGCAGGTCTGAGATAGGTTTGAAAGGCTACATGTGTGGGTGACACGATCAGTGCTGCAGGCCACTAGTTTTGTCTGAACTGGGGTGGCAGAGTGGGCTAAAGAACGGTGATGGATTAAACCCAGATCAGTTGACTGGGGGTGAGTGCTTGCAATGTTCAACACTCCGTCCATCATTTCCTTTGGTTTTTGCTTTGTTCGCCATAAGTTGGCAGGGTATGCTCAGACGTGAGTCCCTTGCTCACTTTGTCACTGGATTCAAGCAAGCCTGGCTGAAGACGGCTGAATTGCCAGAAACCGGTCCTAGGAAGCTTGTTTCCGGTCCAGGGAAGACATGGCTTGGCAGTTCGGGCTGGACTGTTCCCATGAGGCACAGGGTCAGACTGATTCGCATATGGCCATGTCTGAACTGGGGTGGCAGAGTGGGCTAAAGAATGGTGATGGATTAAACCCAGATCAGTTGACTGGGGGTGAGTGCTTGCAATGTTCAACACTCCGTCCATCATTTCCTTTGGTTTTTGCTTTGTTCGCCATAAGTTGGCAGGGTATGCTCAGACGTGAGTCCCTTGCTCACTTTGCCACTGGATTCAAGCAAGCCTGGCTGAAGACGGCTGAAATGCCAGAAACCTGTCCTAGGAAGCTTGTTTCCGGTCCAGGGAAGACATGGCTTGGCAGTTCGGGCTGGACTGTTCCCATGAGGCACAGGGTCAGACTGATTTGCATATGGCCATGTCTGAACTGGGGTGGCAGAGTGGGCTAAAGAACGGTGATGGATTAAACCCAGATCAGTTGACTGGGGGTGAGTGCTTGCAATGTTCAACACTCCGTCCATCATTTCCTTTGGTTTTTGCTTTGTTCGCCATAAGTTGGCAGGGTATGTTCAGACATGACTCCCTTGCTCACTTTGCCACTGGATTCAAGCAAGCCTGGCTGAAGACGGCTGAAATGCCAGAAACCGGTCCTAGGAAGCTTGTTTCCGGTCCAGGGAAGACATGGCTTGGCAGTTCGGGCTGGACTGTTCCCATGAGGCACAGGGTCAGACTGATTTGCATATGGCCATGTCTGAACTGGGGTGGCAGAGTGGGCTAAAGAACGGTGATGGATTAAACCCAGATCAGTTGACTGAGGGTGAGTGCTTGCAGTGTTCAACACTCCGTCCATCATTTCCTTTGGTTTTTGCTTTGTTCCACATAAGTTGGCAGGGTATGCTCAGACGTGAGTCCCTTGCTCACTTTGCCACTGGATTCAAGCAAGCCTGGCTGAAGACGGCTGAAATGCCAGAAACCAGTCCTAGGAAGCTTGTTTCCGGTCCAGGGAAGACATGGCTTTGCAGTTCGGGCGGGACTGTTCCCATGAGGCACAGGGTCAGACTGATTTGCATATGGCCATGTCTGAACTGGGGTGGCAGAGTGGGCTAAAGAACGGTGATGGATTAAACCCAGATCAGTTGACTGGGAGTGAGTGCTTGCAATGTTCAACACTCCGTCCATCATTTCCTTTGGTTTTTGCTTTGTTCGCCATAAGTTGGCAGGGTATGCTCAGACGTGAGTCCCTTGCTCACTTTGCCACTGGATTCAAGCAAGCCTGGCTGAAGGCGGCTGAAATGCCAGAAACCGGTCCTAGGAAGCTTGTTTCTGGTCCAGGGAAGACATGGCTTGGCAGTTCGGACTGGACTGTTCCCATGAGGCACAGGGTCAGACTGATTTGCATATGGCCATGTCTGAACTGGGGTGGCAGAGTGGGCTAAAGAACGGTGATGAATTAAACCCAGATCAGTTGACTGGGGGTGAGTGCTTGCAATGTTCAACACTCTGTCCATCATTTCCTTTGGTTTTTTCAGGCCACTAGTGGCATTTAATTTACAGCCACTGGGTTTATGGTATACATCATTACAAGGGACTTACAAGTAAATTAAATGTGTCAATTGGGTATGAGCCAATGGTACCATGTTTAGAGGAGAGAACACATGCACTTCAGCACTAGTTAGCTGTGGTAACGCGCTCAGAGTCCTACAGCCAACAAAACAATGTCAGAAAAAGAGGAGGAGGAGGAAACAAAAAGCTTGGGGAGGTCCTTCAGAGAGGGCCATTTTCCGACATGACTCCCCTCCAGCCTAAAGTCAGGATAGACTAACCAGTACCTTGACTGACTTCCCTACTTTGAGGAATTGAACATGGACAATGACCCACTACTGCAGGGGTACTTGACAGTTCAAATAGAAGGTCATAAAATATATTAGACACATGTGGAGTTACATAGCAACTTGGGGCTCTCTAGGTATTGATTGAAGTATGAAGGGTTTACTGTATCCCCCTGTGGATCTCAACACCACACAAGTTTTCTCCTGGAATTTAAATGCGAAAAGGTACTGAGTCTCTTTGTGAAAGGGATGGAAAAGAATGCCTGACTTAAGTTAATAACCGCAAAGTCTCAGCTTCTGACAGAATTTGCAACATAATCACAGCTGGTACTGGTACCACAGGATAAAATGGGATGACTATTTTCTTTATTAGATAGATGTCATGCACTATTCTTCACTTCTTATTAAATTGTTTGCAGGACGGTAATCGGAAAGTTGCATGGACTCCAATGTAGGGAAGGATATAGGTGAAGGTTGCAGTGTTACCTGTGCCTATATAGGGTCCCTATATAGAATATAACACCAATACAATCCCAACCAGCATAGTTGTATAGGAACATCACAAAATTAGTGCTCCCGCATATCCACTGGTCGCAGCATGCTCCTTCCGTACCAGTTTAGGGATAAACCCTATGATGAGTGTATATCAAGGACAAGGGTAACCCTACTCACACGGAACCAGGGTATCTACTATATAACAGACAACAACGGTTCCTGTGGACCATGTGTATAAAACTTTAGTAACTAAAATGCTCAATGGCACATATTCGTGGAAATGGAATGTCAGAGAAAGAATCAAAATCATACACACCATAGATTTCCAGAAGTACTTTTACTAAGCCTTTACTCTTTGCATCATCAAATCCTCTCATATTCTAGCAGCGATCCCAGAGCATTACGCGACGGGCTACCCTTTGGCCAATTCCTGCGATTACGCCAAACCTGTTCCAAAAAGGAAGACTACATGCGAGAAGCCTAAATTTTGAAAACAAACTGATCAAAAGGGGCTACCTGAATAGGATAGTGAGGAGCTCCTTGAAACGAGCATTTTTGTGTGCTAGAGAAGAACTTTTGATGACTAAAGAAAAGACCTCCCCTGACAAACTAATCTGTGTCCCAACTTTTGGTGTCCACACAAATTAAGTTTGCATTCAGATTAAAAAGAACTGGCATTTGATTGTGAATATTGATCCTTCTCTAGAAGTCCCCCTGTTTGCATTCAAACGTGGCAAAAACATCATGGATCACCTAGTGCACTCTTCCACGCAAACCAACTCTGGTCATAAGGCCAGGACCCTAGAAACCATCTGGGGCCTTCCACAAATAAAAGGTCACTTCAAATATGGAAACTGCATTGCTTGCAATTTTTCCTTTGATACAAAAGTCTCTGAATATGTTGACTTTTTTTCCAATTGTAACTCAAACAATGTAATATACTGTGTATGGTGCCCATGCAACATGTTATACATTTGATAAATATCGCAACCAATTGAAGGACGAATCAGCCAACATCACAGCAGAATAAGATGCGCTGTATTAAATGCTCCTTTGGTTGCACATTTTCAAGAAATGAGCCATATCCCCGATGACATAAAATGGCACATGATTGACATGGCCACTATACCCAAAAGAGGTGGCAACATCTCACAGATCCTTCAAAGAATGGAATGCCACGGGATAGAACGGGAGGATTCCATCGCCCATGGACTCAATACTGCTGAGGAATGGCGTGGTTTTGTGGCAACCCTGACAAATTAAATGTACGACCTCCATGTACATGCATAGTTACAAACCTTATTAACGAACTGCAGGAATTTACTACATGTAAACCATGGTTGGCGAGGTTTCTTAAAGACTTGTGAAGCGCGCGTTGCCGTGTAATTGACATTCGGCATTGATGGCTTCAAGGAGACAGGTGCATTGTCTCGCCCTGTCCCTGCTCCGGCCGGCTAACTTCTGCAGCCGAGTCATGTGGATGTAGGATGCACCTCATTTACAGGTAAGAATGTAATACTTACTAAGCTTCTGAGCGGAGGCTTTTATTGTAGACAAGTACGTGGTTCACATGTCCCCCAGTTCTTATAACTCCTCAGTGGTTACTATATTTTAGAGACGGTGTTAGAAACGGGGGTCTCTACTTGGCAAGGGCTTGCACCTTTGTCCAAATAGGGACCCTTCTTCCTAGTCAGGGTAAGGGAGTTACACTCCTAAAATAACTCCTGCTCACCCCCTTGGTAGCTTGGCACGAGCAGTCAGGCTTATCTCAGAGGCAGTGTGTAAAGCATTTGCACATAACCAACAGTAATACAGTGTAAGCACTACAAAAGGACACCACACCAGTTTAGAAAAATATCCAATATTTTTATATACTTAAGACAAGACCAAAACAAAAAAAAAACACAATACAGTACTTAAAAATCTTTAGTTAGCAAAATAACTTTGTAAAACAGTTCCTTGATGTTGATAGCTCTATCCAGGGCTATCACGGCGTCGTGAGCAAACAAATCCAAACAGTTCTGGCTGACCACGGCATCGCGGGCCAGCTACGGTGTCGGGAAGACACGCAAACAGTACCTTTCAGAAATGCAGGGAGTCGATGACCTCTCGTTGAGCTTCCGAAACCACGGCGTCCGTAGGCGTCAGTTCTAGAGGTCGGTGCAGGAGTCGTCGGGGCCCTCGAATTCACATGCATTGCAGATCGAACTCCTTTTTGTTGCAGTCAGGAGCGCTGGCGTCGGCAGGCATCGGGTGCTGTGGTGAGAAGTGCAGCGGTGCAGCATGCGGTGCCCTCAGGTTGCGGTGCGAGCAGCGGCTCGGTGGCGGCGTCAGATGGTGTCATCAGTGAGACCAGGGTTGCGGTGTTAGATGAAGGCAGTGCTCGTCACGGTGATGGGAGGTCACGGTGCAAGCAGCGTCGTCGTCGTTGCTGGAGCGCTGTCATTGGCTGACGAACTGGAGTCGATGGCACCGGCATCGGTAGGCCAAGGCTGCGGTGCGGGATGAGGGCAGTGCTTCATTTAACCTTACGAGCGGTGCCTTCGAACCATGGTGCAAGCAGCGGTGTCGATTACGGCGTGGAGCGTAGTCGTCGGGGATACCAAGGCATCATCGTGAAGCGAGGCGGTGTGGAGTGCGGTGCCCACAGGTCACGGTGTGAGCAGCGGCTAGGTGGCAGCATCAGCAGGCGTCATCGGTGGGATCAGGGTCGCGGTGTGGCGTTGCAGCGGTGCCCTCTGTGGTGCCTTCAGAACACTGAGTCGGCAGCAGCGTCGATTCAGGCGTGGAGCGTCGTAGTCAGGGATAACAAGGTGTCATCGTGAAGCGAGGCTGTGCAGAGTGCGGTGCCCACAGGTCGCGGTGCGAGCAGTGGCTCGGTGGGGGCGTCAGCAGGCATCGTTGGTGAGACCAGGGTTGTGGTGCGGCGTTGCGGCAGTGCCGTCTGCGGTGCCTTCAGGACATGGAATCAGCAGCGTCGTCGTAGACGGCGTCGAGCTTGAAGTCTTTGCTGCTCCTGAGACTTCATGAACAGGGGGCAAACTCTACCTCAAGCCCTTGGAGAAACTCACAAAAGTAGATTGCAGAAATTTCAGTCCAGTCCTTTCACTGCCCAAGACAGAAGCAGCCATTGCAGGCCAACACAGCAAAGCACACAGCAAAGTGGTAGTTCCTCCTAACAACTTCTCCAGCTCTTCTTCTTAGCAGTCTTCTTGATCCAAAAGAGTTCTTTGAAGTATTTTCTATCCCTGAGACTTCCAACAGGAGGCAAGCTCTACTTCAAGCCCTTGGAGTAAACTCTAACAGCAGGATGATGAAAGCACAGTCCAGTCCTTTCCCTACCCAAGACAGAAGCAACCACTGCAGGCCAACCCCACAACACGCAGCATAAGGGCAGTACTCCTCCTCCAGCTTTCCCAGTCCTTCTTCCTGGCAGGTTCCGTAGTTCAGAAGTAATCTAAAGTTCTGGGTTCTGGGCCCCAATATTTATACCAACAAATCCTTTGTCCAGTTCTAGGTGCATTCTGCCAGTGTGCACCTTCTTCCTTTGTCAGTGTGGGCCAGGGTCATCAGACGCACCACAGGAGGTGGAGCCAGCATTGTGGAAGGCAGGCACAGCCCTATTCAGACCCAGGTGCTACTCCTCCCACCCATCTATGTGCAGATAGGTCTATTCAGCCCTGTGCTGAATCACCCTGTCTCCTGGAGTCTCCCCCAGACCCTGTCACTCATAAACCAGACAGCCCATACACAAGCTAGCAGAGGCGAGCTGGATGGTTAGGTCACAAAATACCTACTTTCTAAAAGTGGTATTTTCAAACACAGAATGTTAAAACTATCTTCACTATAAGATGTATTTTATCATTCTGAGTTCAGGCATACTGAACTTGAACTCCTACCGTGTTCCCTGGGTCAGTTAGAATTATAGGATGTTATAATCAAACTGCCCATTCTGACCCTTGTGGGACGCAAGTAAGCTAGGAACACTGGGCAATAGCAAAGGGTTTCTAAAATGGGACCTGATTGGCATCTCCCGACTTGGGGACCTCTGGCAAAACGAAAAAGTTGTCAGTTTCACCTACTTACAAGAGCATTACGCAATGGCCCTGAGTGAACTGTTCAGGTATATGCAAATTAAACATGCGATAGAAGCAGTCTTTCCTACAGCTGAGACGCTCCCAGAATCATTCCCTTTAGAGGACCGATTGCTAACCGACTATCTACACAAACAAGCAACTTCGCTGACATACAAAAAAATCATTAACAACCGGACAGATCCACTTGACCGGCTTAGTGAGCACTGGCAATCTGCGGTGGGAGACATGGATGACCCCGACTGGCGAGAGGCGATGGCCTCGCCTAAAGAGGTGGCAATCTCTTCTAGACTGCGGCTGGTGCAGTTTAAAATTTTGCATAGGTCCTACTACACACGGGTTACTCTACACAAGATGGGAAGGATTTCGGACCCATTTTGCCTGCGCCTTTGTGATGCTATAGGTACATTTTATCACACCTTATGGGACTGCACAAAGATAGTACCGTACTGGGAGGCAGTGGTGGGGACAATCACGGAGGTAACAGAGAAACATGTCCCGCTTGAGCCTAAATGTTGCCTTCTTAATGTCTGGGGTCCAACAGACCTTAACCACGCCGAACGCCAGTGGGCGATTACAGGCATGATAATAGCTAAACGAAACATAGCGCAACAATGGGGAGTAGGAACTGTACCGACGCTGCGGAACTGGTGCAATGACATGGACATGCTCATGGTAACGGAGAAGGCCACATTTACCAATAGGAAATGTCCAAAAAAATGGGAAAGAGTGTGGGGTAAATGGAACATATATCGGGGAAACATCTGCACCCCTCCAGTGGAGGACAGCGACTCGGACGAAGACGTGTGATATTAGTGGAGGCTTGTGTGCGCAAAAGTGAAAACTTATATTAATTGACTGTAACGGTGTAACATCAAGCAGTGAAAATGTAAGTACAGATCAATGTTATTCAACAAAATGTTGTAATAAAAATATTTTTTTTTAAAAACTGCCCATTCTGGCCTATGGGAAACAGGTAGCCTTAAAATAGTGAAAAACGAAGTAGGCTGTAATTCACTATCAGGACATGTCACACACACCAGTGTATGTCCTACCTTTCACATACAATGCACCCTGCCCACAGGGGTACCTTGGGCCTACCTTAGGGGTGAGTAACATGTAGAAAAGGGAAGGTTTAGGGACTGGCAAGTGTTTGCACTTGCCAAGTCGAAATGGCAGCTCCAGGCTGCACACAGGTTCCGCAATAGCAGGCCAGAGTTACACTTTACAGGCTGTTTGCGTGGGTGGCACAATCCAGTGCTGCAGCCCACCAACAGCATTTGATTTATAGGCCCTGGCACTCGCAGTGCACTTCACTAGGGACTGACACATAAATCAAATAGGCCAATCATGGAAACACCAATCCATAACACAGTTTACATAGAGAGCATATGCACTTTAGCACTGATTGGCAGTGGGAAAGTGCCCAGAGTCCTAAAACCAACACATACAGGTCAGGAAAAAATAGGAGGAAAAAGCAAAAAGTTAAGGGATATCCCCGCAAAAGGGCCATTTCCAACAGACGGGCATTATTTACTATCGTGATTGTTAATCACCGCATCTCAAGTAATTGTACAGTGGTTGCTGCCTCAACAGTATAGTTCATTTCCATAAACACGGCTCGTGAAAATCGCAGCCATAGCAAGAAACGATGGCTATTGTATTTAGAAGATTATTTTTATTTTTTATTTTGACTGGTTTGTATAGCGCGAACAAGACCCTTGCGGGTATCAGAACGCTTTACATAGCAAACATAGGAAAAAGAAAGACAAGTACATATAAATACAAAGAATTATGTGAATACAGTATACAGAATACAGAGATTGGCACCTAACTACAGGAGTGTATAGGATAAGTTCAAGTGAATTTGGACATGTGAATCGATTTCACTTCTTTTTTTAAAAAAGCCGTAGATGGATTGAGTCTCATTTCTGGGGGTAAGGCATTCCATATCATGGGGCCCATTCCTGAGAAGGTACGATTGTAAGTTTTTTTCTTGGAGAAATTGCGGTTTAGGTAAAAGGTTGTTAGAACTCCTGGTAGACCTGTTACCACCTGATAGTACCAGTTTCTCCGCTAGGTACCTTGGGGTTTTGTGATGTAGTGCCTTATGAGTCATACAGGCGATTTGTAACTGGATTCTGGCCTCAAAAGGTAGCCAGTTGAGGGCATGAAGGTCAGGGGAAATGTGGCAGTTTCTTTTGGTGCCTGTAACGAGTCTGGTGGCTGTATTGATCGAGGCTCTGAGATGAGCGGTCGTTGCTTTGGGAAGACCACAGAGTGCGACGCTCCCATAGTCAACTCTGGGAATTACTAGTGATTGAACCGCCTGTTTGAAGTCATTTGCGGGTATGAAGGGTTTCAATTTTCTCAGTGTGTTAATCTGAAAATGTGCTCCTTTTGTTGCAGCGCTGATGTGCTTCTGCATGTTTAGCTTATTATCCAGGGTTATTCCTAGAGATTTAGCGGAATCAATGATGAGAGGTTGACCGTCGAGTGCAGTTAGGTGCTTCATCCACTCACGGATGATAGTTTTTTGGTTGGAGGGAGCGATTAGGAGTAATTCTGTTTATAGTGTGTTTAGTTTAAAATGGTTCTTAGCTAACCAGGTCTGTGTCTTTTGGAGCGTTGAGTTAAGGGACTTGATGTCTTCTAGAGATTGGACCTTAATGTTGAGTTGTGTGTCGTTTGCGTACATGTGATATTGGATATTTTCGAAGTTGAGAAGCTCTGTGAGTGTTTCCATAAACTGATATAAGAGTGTCGGGGAGAGGGAAGAGCCCTGGGGTGCTCCCAAGGTGACTGGGGTGGGGTTGGATAAAGATTGGTTGATCTTGAATCGTTGTGTTCTGTTTTGGAGGAAGGAAGTGAACCAGTTTAACACTGTTCCAGACATCCCCATTCTATGCTTCAGGAGGTATTATTTACAATTGCGGTTCACAACCACTGTGGTTTTTACAATTGAACCGTGGTTATTGCATTGATAAGTCTGTATATTCACATTGCACAAGCCCGAATTGGCACTGCCCTTATACAAGCCAGGAGGGCAAACACTGTCCAACTTTATGAGTTGAAATGGAGCCTCCATGAGAGGAACACCAGAGAATTTGAGCCACCTCCTATATCTACTTCTCCCATTAAATATAAGGCCTATGAATGTTCCACAATTTGGTCTAACACCACCAACCTACTTCGCTTTAGAATGGGGTTTTTTTCCACACAAGGTGCTTACAAGGTGTCCTTCTTATACAGATAATCATTGGATGATTAATGGATCCATAGAGCAGTAACTTGGAATCAAGCTCTTACATCCAGTTGCACTACCTTTTGCATGGATTAACATCTCCCCATTGGGTGAGTAAAGGGAGTTTTCCCACCCTTCTTTGACAGCAGTAGTGCACCGCCTCTACTATAAGCCTCTTAAAGACCTGCATTCAGATGAACTATTGACACAGTCATTGTGTATCAACCAATGCATTGGACACCATACCCATACATGATAGGACTGTCTGTCTACTCGTCTCCCTCACATTGGGGGGAGTGACATTATAGGCTATCATTACCATTGTACTCATTATTTATCTATATGGCAATATACTCAACTGTTTCCTCTTTTTTTCTCCTTCACTGACAGTGCCCAAGTGGGCCCCTTTGTGAGTAACCCTTGTTTTTCCTACACTTGTCTTGAGCTACACAATTTTGGGTGTGTACCATTTACACTGACAGGCCACTTAATACACCTATCTGGTATTGTATCCAATAATGATTGCCTCCCCTTTTTTCTGTTTTGGCGTTTCAAGTTATTATCCCTGTTACTCTATTTCAGATGTTCCGCATTGTTAGGTCCTGATGAGAGCTCCTTATTGCCCTTGGGTTCGAAACACCATCAACACGTATTACAAACGAACCACTCTCTGATCCTTTATTATTGTATCAGAGGACTGTTAATTCAGCAACCATACTTACCTGTGGTCATTTTGTACAAACTGAAACCTTTTTTATATGTTACAAACTGCCACCCCCACCCCCTTTTTTAAGTTCTAGGTCACTTGGGACACTGAGCACACTGTCTAATTTGATGATGCAAAGAGTAAAGGCTTAGTAAAAGTACTTCTGGAAATCTATGGTGTGTATGATTTTGATTCTTTCTCTGAGATTCCATTCCCAGTAAAATGTGCCATTAAGCGTTTTATTTAGTTACATTTTATACACATAGTCCACAGGAACCGTTGTTCCCTGTTATATAGAACCCTATGATGAAGCATGCATCCAAGGGGTTTATTAAAAGGAAAAACGTTTCACTTCCACAACGAGGTTGATGTCATTGCTTTTTCATCTCTCTTTTTTCTCCTTGGAGGGACTCTTGTTTGGTTATTTACAATCTTTTAATTACACATTAGCCTGCCCTCTGGGCAAGGCAATGAAGGAGATTGCCATGTTTGTCGCCCCAGCCCTAGACTCTCGTTGTGGAAGTTCTCCACATCTGTTTGGCCGTGTCCAGAGTAATATGAATGATTTCTTCCCACAGGAGCTCAAAATTGCCGAGGTGTGCCACCTCGGCCATCCAAGGCTTTTGTGTGCTCCAGAGAGATGAAATGAGCCTCCACCAGGAGAGATGGTCCTCTTGGGCCCTATGCTTCTTTTTGAGGCAGTCTTTATCAAACGCCCTGATGACAGCCTTACCCTCCACCCACAGGGTACCAGGGGACCGAACCAGGCCTTCATTTTGGTGAAAGTAAATTTGAAGTTTGTTTCCCAGGGCCTTCTTATAGTCCCTGTCTTGGAGAAACCAGGCGTTCAGTCACCAGATAGGACAGAGAGCTCCAGTGGGGCCTCCCAAATGGGAGAGGAGGGGAACATGGTCAGAGATTTCCCGAGCAAGGATTTGAATATCAGTGATCGCAGGGCATTCAAGGGCAAGCATGAATATTAAGTTAATGCAGGAGTGACTGCAGTGAGCATGCAGGAGTGTGGGTTTATTGGAGCAGGCAGGGGTTTCACTTTCTACACATCGCATAGGCCAAACCTGGAGGCCCATTCTAAGAGACGTTTAGCGTTTGTGCAGCGATGAAGGGAGAGAATCCCTGTGGCATCGCTGTTGTGAGCTAAGACTGCATTAAAGTGTCCCCCGATTACAGACAACTCTTGCAGAAGGGCCGACAACAGTCTTGAGAGGTCTCGAAGGGAAGACTCGAGAGTCACCGGGGCAAATATGTCAAAACGAGATTAAGGGTATGACCACTCAATGTTCCTGTGAAGGCCAAAAAATGCCCCAGGAAATCTTTAGCATCTTTGGTGACCGTGAATGAGAAGGAACGGTGTAAGAAGATCGTTATGCCATGGGAGCCACGTGTAAACCCTGTGTGGAAAACCCTGTCGTACCCTAGATGCGTCAGGAACGGGCATTGATTCCCCAGGAGACATGTTTATTGCAGCAGTAAAGCATTGGGAAGGAACGCTGAGAGTATTTAAGTCTATATGTCCATTAACGTTCCATGAAATGTTATGGAGGGGCTCAAAGTCAAGGTATGGTGCTGTCATGGTAGTGATTGGTGAAGAAGTCAGGTGTATCTGTCTGAGTCGCGGGTAGGTTCCTGGGTGTTGGGCTCAGGGAATAGGAAGGGAGGTGCCCCGATAAGGCTGAAAATGATGGCGTGTGTAACGTGTTGAGCGTCCACAAGAATCTCGGCAAGCAAGCTCAACACGCCATCATTTTCAGCCTTATCGGGGTTGTCACTTGTCCTGCCTTATTGGGGTGTTTGCTTATAAAAATTGCAATTGGACGTCCGCGTCTTATATAATCATATGAGACAAGATTATTTGTATTTGTTATTGATCTACTTGATGGGGAAGCATTTCCCACTGGAGACTCATTGTTACATAATAATTTACATTGGAGAGCGTTTGATTCCATTGACATTAATTGCCCTGAAGAAGTCCCGCAAGGGGACGAAACGCGTCGGCTGTTCTGCGTGTTAAACGCCGTGTGTCATCAACGCGAAACGAAAATGAAATAATAAATGAGAAAAAGAAAATTAATAACCAACTCAGGAGTTTTCTTTGATGAACTTGGATGTAAACAATTTGCCTGTTACTGTTTGATAAAAATTGCTCACAAGTGGTGCACCTTTGCTTTGTTTTCAACTATTTAAGTTCCTCCGGGAATAAGTACTGTGACGGTGGGTACTATTCAGTGTGCACATTAATCCCACTGGTATCAGATGGGATTTTACTAGGGGAGAGTTAAAATAAGTCAGGTGCTTTAAACAGAAGGTTCCACTGTTAGGTTCTTCTTCATGCATAGTAGAGAGAAGAGTGAAGTGCGCTATAGTGAAAAACTGTTACGTGCAGAGTTTCAGAGAAAACTGATGAGAGGTAGGGTAAGGAGTAGTAGAGACAATACTGATGGAGAAGAAAAATAAGAAGAGAGTGGAGGGTTGGAGGGGGATACTATGTAATACACCTTACTGTGACTTACAAGAGCCAATTGTTTGGTAAAGTTGCCTATGTGTGCCATCCCTCTGAAGATCTTAGATGCTTTTTCAATATCCTTTGTTTCAAAGGAGTCAAACCATCTATAAGGATTATTCAGTGTGAAGATCTTTAAACTTCCTGTGACAGTAGTGCTGTTGGTCCAGGAAGGCTGTGTTTCTTATGCAGAATGTTAATAATTCTGATTGTGTGTTGCAGATGCACGGCATCCGGGCAAATGCCCCATCAAAAATGTCATATGCAAGCGGCCACTGCCTCCCCCACTGTGCCAGTGCGACTGCGAGTGCCCTCAGAAACAGAAGTGCTGCAACGTGTGTGGGAAGAAATGTTTAGATGCTGTGATTGGTAAAGTATCCTCAGAATCCTAACTTCTTGGGTGTCAGGGGTCAATTACTAAGCTCTGTTGCTTCTGTTCCACTCACAGCACCCAAACCCTTTTCGGGATTAAGAAGGACCACATAATGTAATACTACTTAAGACAGCATAACACGGCATAACATAGCATTACATACCCATTAAGAAAGGATAATATGGCATGACATAGAACAACATAACATTACATAAGATACCTTAACATCACATAGCATTTCAGAACTTTTCATAAGATAGTATAAAACAATATAAGACAGCACTACATAAGGGTACATAAGATAGGGTAATATGGCATGACATAGCATAAAAGAACATTACATAAAATAGCATAACACAACATGACATAGCATAACATTAAATGAAATAGGATAGCATAATGCACCATGACATAGCATAAAGTAACATTGTTATTGGCCACACACAGTCTGATTACTTTTTTCCTGATGTGCTCATCTTTGTCTTGCTTTCCACCAATTTCAAGTATATAATTGTGCCACTAAACCCAAGTGCACTTAAAAAACACACGTCAACATGCTTGAATATTACTCTACTGATTCAGCACAACTTCTTCACTGAGATGAAAGAACAAAATCATATTATCTTACATTATACAATGCCAGTCCCTCCAGTCTAGCTATGGTTAAGTCACACTTTCCACAGAGAAAGCATGATTTTTTGCCCATAGGTTTGGGCGACTTGGTTGAGTAGGCATGAAATTTGGCACTCACCTACTGCAGAAAGCTAAGATCCGACCTGTCAAATGTCATGCAAATCTGGGCATAGAAAGGTTAAGGTGGTAGTGATTCAAAAAAGATGTACTTTCCCTTTAATGCTTCCATTGGAAATTTTGCTCTCAGCTAAAGCAAAAACAGCTGAACAGATTTACACCTTGAAAGTAGAAATCTTCTTAAAAAGCATGCTTTTGTTCGTTTTAGTATATCCTTTTATCAGTTTTTTAGACATTGACATTGTAAAAAGGTGTTAATAGGCTTGAAAAAGTTGGAAATACTTTGTATTGGCAATTTAAAGTCACAATTTTGAATAATAATTTCTGTCAATCAGATTTGGACTATTGGCGAAATGTGAGTGCCTGGGTATCAATTTATTTTCCCTGAAATTTTGATAATCACAATTTTGTAAGAGAAAATAGACAAGAGAATGGTGCAGTGTAAAAATTATTTCAAAATCAATGGGAGGGGCCTGTGGCAGCTGCCAGACCCCAGGGGAGTGCTCTGGGCACCCAGATACATAGACAATGGGGACACAATCAGTCGAGTAAAATTGTGATTTTCATGAAAATCAGAATTGCGGTGCTGGCATTTTGTATGAACAGATAATATACCATTTTGTAAAAAACATTTCAAAATTCTCATATCAATTATGTTTTTTTCTGAAATCACAATGTATGAATGAGATAAGTCCCTGGGAGGAAGCACAGGCAGGTTCTGCAGGTCTGTCCTAAGATCAAACCCTTTGAGCACCTCACACAGTGGAAGGATGGAGATGTTTCACTGAATACAAAACCGGTAAACCACTGAAATGTGCTAGTTAAGCTATGCACGGCGCGCCACACAAGCCCCACCATCTTCCTTTCTGTGATTTTGGTTGGCAGCTTTTAATCACACACCATTTGCAAATGGTAAACTTAGCATGGCGAGTGTGGCACATGTTGCAATGTGCATTGCCTGTATTCAGAATATAGTTCTCAGATAGAGTTGCCACCTGGCCGGTTTTCATAGATGATCTAAAGCCGGTATTTTCAAACTGGCTGTTGATTTATGCTTTTAGCTCAAGGGCAAAGGTTTCTCCAAAAGAGGGTGAAAGATTTGAACTTTAACTACAGCAAGTTTCTTCTAATTCATTTGTCAGTTATTTTAAGGCCAACACTAGCATTGCTTTGAGGGAATCAGAACCCTGAAAGTTTAGACAAGCATAGGCTGGCTTGCAAGTAGCAGCGCAACTAAAGAAACAAAAGAGCTTTTAGCAAACAAGACAAGCAAACAGTTCTAATCTGACAAATCTGTGAGTAGATTGGGGTTGTTTTCTTTTCTTCTTCCAATGATTGAACTACATCAGAAATACCACTTCTTTACCGCACTTGCAGACAGCTTTGAGCCAAGATTTACAAACATTTTATGTTGGGGATGCATAACTTTTTTGACAGAGCCCTGTAGGAGGAAGTTTTGGGGGATTTACTAAGTCAAGGACAGCATGATTTGCGTTGCTTACTAAATAAAATAGTAACGCAGTGCAAGGCGCTGATGTGTATTTCCTTGTAAGGGGGAGGCTTTCCTTGGGTGGGGCATGAGTGTTCCCTGCATCTACCCATATATTTTGACGCAAAGCCAGGTTTAATAAAGTCTGTAAAACTGGTTGAGCAACAGAATGGTGCATCTACCCAATCTTGGCATAATGAGGGGAAATATTTCCTTGTTCCTTCCTCTTTCCATATGTTTTTCAACTTTTTTGTTCACATACAAAGAGGAATATGTTTCTAAGGATTGCTGTTGTTCAGGAAGGTATTCCGTCCTGCACAAAAACAACCCTACCTACAACGCAGGCTCCCTTGCCCACCTACCGCACAGGCACTGTAGCAATATGGTGCAGGGGTGTCTGCATTGGCCCTAAGGAGCCAACATTGTGCCAGTGCAGGGACAGAACTGAACAATTCTAAATATTTGTAAATATGGCACAGTACAGCACTCTCCCTTTCACGCAAAGAAGCACCGAAACTTCCTGTGCTGCCTTGCTTGTGAGATGAGTAAATTTGCCCACAAGCTCATTTATTCCAGTATTTTCCATGAAGGACTTTTTGCTACTCCTAAGCATTTCATCAGCTAACCGATGCCCCACCAACTAATGATGTACCCTAGCTGGCTGATATATCCCGGTCATCTATGGGTTCTGCTGGAATTTTTATCGGGGCCATTTTCTAAGTCCCAGCTTTTGAAGGAGTTGCCCAAACACCACGACCAAGGTTTCAGGACCCGGTGGGTGAATATACTGTATTACAGTCAAATTCCCAGGACACTACCAGAGGTAGGGCACTCAATAGTGACTAACAGGAGGCTGGTGCATATTTAGTGCAAGTGCTATTTCAAGATGGAGTTCCGTCATTTGCATAGGGGCATGGCTCCATGCCAATGAGGAAATCTCTTTACCTCTGTGCCTGCCCCGTATTATGGATCTGGGTGCAAAGGCCAAGAAGCTGATCCGGAGGAGAAATGACAGTGCGCAACAAAATGGTGGGGCACTGTCATTGCACCCTCTGATGGCACCCCTCTGGAGAGTTCAAGAGGATACTATGGACACCCCCAGACATGTCCTTGCAGGAGGATGCAGACACTCACTGCACCCACTTGCAAGAGGTTCTCTCTCCCCTCTTAATGGTGCAGGTGGGCCACCGTCTGCTCAGTGAAACATGTGAGCGGATTTGAAGAAGCCACTTTGTATCTCACTTGAATGCACTGACCCCAGGGCTGCATGAGTTCACAGGTGCCCTAAGTGCTGCACATTGAACATAATGGGGTAGACTTTCCCTGTTTGCGCACAATACAGCTGATTGAAGTTGAGGCGTGGCCGGGACAGGGAAAGTCTGCCCTATATGGGATAGGGCACTTGTTTTTTAGGGGACCTATACATGTTTTGAGGAATGTAAGCAAATGTATGGTATGGAGGAACAAGAATGGATATTACCATTTGAGACATTAGATACAACGCAGACTGAAACAAGCATTTGCAATGCAATAGGTCTTGCGTTTTCGAAACTTTGACCTATTGCTATTGTAAGTGACAGCTCATGTTATTATTGCAGGTTTTTCAAACACATAAATAAAAGGGATTGTCATTGACAATGCCAATAGCTCAAAAGCTCTCAAATTGGGGAGAGGAGTTGGCCTAACGGCTAGGGCGGTTGACCTTGAATATGGGGAACCAGGTTCGACTCTCGGCAATGATGCTGAGCATCCTGTGATTCTTGGCAAATCACTTACAGGCACATGCATCAAAGCTTTTTGCGATCGCAAACGGTGCGATTCGCAAAAATTGGCCATTTGCGATCGCAAAAATAGCTTTTGAGATGCATGAAACAACTTGCCACTCGCAATTTAAGAAATCGCAATTAATTGCGATTTCTTAAATTGCGATTGCATTTAAGGAATCGCAAATTGCGATTTCTTAAATGCAATGCAACATGCCTTTTAAAATAGCGATTTCACTATTTGGGCCCGCTATTTTCCGCGAAATCAAACCAGATGGTAAATAGCGGAAACTTTGAAAAATGCACTAATGTGCATTTTTCAAAGTTTTATGTTGCACACACATGCCCTTAGGACATGTGTGTGCGCAACATATGTGCACAGATCAATTTCAGGGGTGCAACAGGGTGTCCTTTTGACACCCTTTCACCCTTGAATTTACATGCGCAATTTGCGAGGACCTATTGGTTCTCGCAAATTGCGCATGCAATTTCCCATTCATTCCTATGGGCCTGTAGGCCCATAGGAATGAATGGGAATCCATTCCTTATTTGCGACTCGCAATTTGTAAGTCTCAAATAAGGAATGTGTAGGAATCGCTATTTTTATAGCGATTCCTACATGCATAGGCTTTTGCGAGTCCTTAATTGCGATTCCTTAATAATCGCAATTAAGGACTTGCAAAATCCTACCTTGATGCATGTGCCTGTTAATCTCCCCGTGCCAAGCCAACAAAAATTAATGTGTGTCCTCATGTAACGTAACTGGTGCTATGTAAAGCACTCTGATACCCGATTCGGGTCAAGTTCAGGGCCGGACTGGGAACCAAAACCGGCCCTGGCAAAGTGCTCGGCATCCCTCCCCTTCCCGGGGGGTGTTGGGGATGCCGCTGAGCTCTTTGCCAGGGCCGGTTTTTGGCCGATTTTGTTACAGGGCCGATTTTGCAGCTACGCTGCAAAAACGGCCCTGTACCAAAAACGGCCTCCAGGGGCCAAAAACCAGCCTTCACCTATGCGGCGCACCGGGAAATTGCCCGGTGCCCGCTACGGTCAGTCCGGCCCTGGTCAAGTTTGCGCTATATAAAACTGTGGCATTGCAAATGCTTGTTAGGTCTCGCTGAGCCAAAGGCTCGAAGAGACATTTTGTATGTGGGCTTTTCAAAGTGCTACCCACAGTCTTTTGGCTGGCCTAAACCTTGAGTGCACGATCACATGCACGTGCACAGCTGCTCCCACTTCCCCCTCCCTTCTCTATAGCTTTGGCTCCTTTGTTTTTTATTACACCCTCCCTTCTAATCAGTTTCCTTTCTGCTCCTTGGATTGACCTTCCCCCTCCCTTCTCTCCCCACCTCATCGCAGAGACGGAGGAGACAGAGCCATCCTGCATGGTTAATGCTTTTGCAGGTTTCAGTTTTCAAATGTATGCAAACTGCAAATTTCACTCAACTGCACACACACACGCGCGCACACATTCACACAGACACACACACGCATTCTTTTCTACCTTTATTGGTTCAGGCATCAATCGGTGGCGCACGAAAAAACATTATCCAGCAGGATAGAGACATTTAAACTGCTCAGACATCAGTCAGCGGCGCACGAGAAATCATTATTTAGCAGGATAGAGCCATTTACACAGCGCTTTTTTTTTTACTTTTGAGCTCACGAGAAATCATTATTCAGCAGGATAGAGACATTTACACTGTTCAGACATCAATCCGCGGCGCACGAGAAATCATTATTTAGCAGGATAGAGACACTTACACTGGGCGTTTTGTTTTACTTTTGAACTCTTTTAATTCCCACCTCCCTTCTAATCAGATTCCTTTCTGCTCCTCGGATTGACCTTCCCCCTCCCTTCTCTCTGACCTTCCCCCTCCCTTCTCTCCCCACCTCATCGCAGACACGGAGGAGACAGAGCCATCCTGCATGGTTAACATCTCCCTCTACCACTCTCTCTAACCCTCTCTCTACCCCTTGCAATCTACCACTAAAAACAATAGCTTCTACATATTTTTGAAATGTCTTTCAAAATACGCAGAGGCGGAGGAGAGAGCCATCCTGCATGCTTAATGCTTTGACAGGTATTAGTTTTCATATTTATGCAAAGTGCAAATTTCACTCAACTGCAGCGCACAAGATCTCATTATTCAGCAGGAGCATTCTACATGTTTTTGAAATGTCTTTCAAAATAGAGACCTTAACACTGCGTATTTATTTTTTACTTTGGAGCTCTTTTATTGAACATTAATAATGCGTCCATGCCTCATGTACCTTGGTCTTGCTGCAACCCACCTCTCCAGTGCTTAGTTTCTCAAAAATGGAGTGCCGGGGCCACCATTCCTTATATGTTTGGCCTGCCTCTGCGTGCGCTTATTTAAAGGGATCACAAAGGTGGACTTTCATAAAAGAATACCAGCACTGTGCCATCTTTGTCACGCATTACGGGCTTGTTCTTTTAAATATACACAGTGCGTGCTTTTTGGAATTACGCTCAGAAGGTGCAATGTAAAAAGCTACATGCACGCGCTCGATATATTTACAAAGAATTAGTGGGGGTGGTGGAGGGGTGCCATACAATTCCGGAACACTGGGTCAGTGAGGTGCAATGGGGAGACTTGCAGTACTTGCGCCTTTTAAACAGTCAACATTTGGAAACTTGTTGAATTGGTTTATTTATGCCACGCAAACCCAAAAGCAAAACCCCTTAAAATGCATGGCACCCTGTAACGTAGAAGAGAGAACATTTAACTTTCACTGGTTTATTTGGAAGTGTCTCGCCCATTATGTGGTTCTTCCCTTTGCAATTAAGAGTACTCCATGGTACTCGCAATATTTAATGCTTTTGCAGGTTTCAGTTTTCAAATTTATGCAAATTGCTAATTTCACTCAATTGCACACACACACACGCGCACACATTCACACAGACACACACACGCATTGTTTCCTAATTTTATTTGTTCAGCTAAAATACTTTCGCCGTCCATACTGAGATATACACAGGCATACATAAGTGCTCGCACACACGCACACAAACACATTCACACAGAGACACACATGAATTATTTTCTACGTGCAAATTTTTAAGGAAATCCCTCATTCACAGTTTACAAACTTTATTTGGCAGCCGTGGGGTTAGTTCCAGCGTGTTTTCAATTGTCACCAACAATAGGGGCATTTCCTTGTCGTGAAGGTGAACTTTTAACCTTACACTGCCCTGCCATGCAGGGCCCCCAGGCACCATTTACTTCATTCACGTCTACCTTTATTTGTTACGGCATCAATCAGCAGCGCACAAGATCTCATTATTCAGCAGGAGCATTCAACATGCTTTTGAAATTTCTTTCGAAATAGAGACCTTTACACTGCGTATTAATTTTTTACTTTGGAGTTCTTTTATTAAACATTAATAATGCGTCCAGGCCTCATGTACCTTGGTCTTGCTACAAGCCACCTCTCCAGTGCTTAGTTTGTAAAATATGGAGTGCCGGGGCCACCATCCCTTATATGTTTGGGCTGCCTCTGCGCGCGCTTATTTACAAGGTTCACAAAGGTGGACTTACATAAAAGAATACCAGCACTGTGCCAGCTTTGATCCTCGGAGGCTCACAGACCTCAGTCTCTGCATTAGTTCACCCCGTCTTGGCAATGCATGAAAACAGGGTACACACTGTCCAGCATGAAGTGAGACATTGTCCTCGGGGCTGGAGATCCTATTTAGCAATCTGCTTTAAATATTGTGTTTCATTTAGGCCATTAAACATGAAGGAGCACTGGCAACGCTGATAACATGGATTCCATTTTGAGTATTGACTACAACTTTTAAAAAGCACGCAGTACTGAAAAAAGCATTTACACTGCAATAGGTCTCGAATTCAAAAACAGGCATTTGCAATTCTATAGGTCTCGCATTGACACAAGTTTGAGCTATTGGCATTGCACATAACAATGCCTTTTATTTTTGAATAGTTTTTAGAAACATAAATAAAAGGATTTGTTATTTACAATACCAATAGGTTAAACTCTCGTAACTGCGAGACCTATTGCATTGCAAATGCTTGTTTTTGTTAGGGCTGATGGTTTCTTCTGTCCTTATTTTTCCAATAGCCTTTGATGCGGGAGAGGGGAGCAAAAAGGGCGGCAATCAAGCAACTCCACAAAGGGCTGGGGGAGATGGAGAGAGAACAGAAGTAGCCGGCATGGACTTTGCCTCATACTTTGTACCACTGTTTCTAGTGAATGGACAGCCATTTTAAAGAATGCTAAGAGCACATCTTTCACTTGTTGTTCCTGGGAAACACAGCTGAAGCAGCACTTAAAGTAAAGCATGAGTTCAAGACACAAACCCTAATTTAAACTCTGGGCAATGCTGGCTTCAACTTGTTACTGTTGACTAAGTTTACACAAATGAAATCAGCAGGAGGGAAGGTGACAGTGATTAGAAGAGGAAAGACCGCATCACTGAATTCCAGACCAGAACGACCAACTATTTAAGGAAATAAATTAGAAAGATGCACAAGATTTAAATGATAATAGATAAAGATTACAACAGAAATCACATACAAAGATGCTTAGAAGGGGGAGGAGTGGGGAGAATAAAAAAGTAACTTTGTCGATGTTGTCAGCTGGACTGGCTGCTTGGAAGCAATGCTATGCATGGTGCCCCCTCGCCTTGCATGCTGCCTGTAGTGAATGCCCCCAGCGCTGTTGTGCTCTAAGTTTCTGCCCTCACTCTGGGCTCAGCTGCCTGATACATATCCATCCTGATGCTAAATTAGCGTGACACATGTTTCCGATGAAGAGAGAAGGATCAGCTAAAGTAATCAAACCTGCTGAAGCTGTAGGCGCTGGTTATAAAAAAAAAAGCTGTTGTGGGAGAGCATGTTCTGTCTGCAACGGCAGGCAGGAGAAGTAATTTAAGAAAATAGGGCTGACAGACTGTAAATAAAGTGTACAGAGTTACAGAAACAGAAAAAGGTCCAGTATTTATAGGAGGTAACAACAGAAGACAGGAGGGTACTAAGGAGAGACTAGTAAGCCTATAAGCAAATCTAAGGCCAAAGTTTAGAAACTACAGTGATAGAAGCCAAATAAAAAGATGGTCGGAGAGTGGGCAGAGCTTACAGTCCATACTTGAATACAGCATGTCTCGAAGAGACAGTGTAAGTGCTGCCTTAGCAAGACCAAAAAAGCAGTCATGAAAGAATTGCATTTGATAGATTCATTGCCATCCACCAGAGACAAGAATGGACTCACTTTTTTACACATACAAAAGTGCCAAAAATTATAGGGATGATGTGAGAAATTAGGTTGTTAGTTGACTGAGATGTGATACCTGGTCAAGCAACAATCACAATCAAATCTTGAACCAATATTTAAAAATAGAGCACATTTTTATAAATTATCTGACACCAAAACTACAAAATTCCAAAAAGTAGAACCAGAGTTGTGGACTTATAAAGTGTAAGCTGCAAAATAGCACCTGAAAGATCGAAGCGCCAAAGGTGGATATCTAGTCACGCAAGACCAATTGAAATTCGAAAGTTGTGGCAACTGTGATGGAGCCGGTTCAGATACAAGAAGTAGGTTGGGCCCAGTAGGCGTGTGTCTTCAGACTTAAAAACATTTCTGAAGAAGAATGTCTTAGAAGGTGAGGTTCAGCGGGGCAAAGCTGCAGGAGGAGTCCATTAAGAGAGCTCTGTCATCGGATGGCCTTGGGTCGAAGCAGCAGTGAAGATTTCTATGTTCAGATATAGTCGCTAAAAAGGAATTCGAAATACTACAATGGAACGAGGCAGAAGTCTTTAGTCGAAGACAGTTTAACACAGTCAAGTGACCCTTTGGTGAGGGACCGCTGAAATTGATTTTCTGCTGCTGAGAAGAACATCGAAAGCCTCTAAGTCAATATGACCGGTGACACACATCAGGCAGATAGGTGAGCAGGTTGATCCAGGTTTCCTCCTGGTTCGCAGAGCACTTTTTAGCCAAATTTCGTCCAAGTCCTCAGTTTTGGAAAAGGCCCAGCCTGGGGTTCAATGCAGGATCTAGGCACAAAAGCAGTCCTTCCAGGTGCAGCAGCAGTCTGTCAGAGTTCACAACTGATCAAACAGCAGGCAGTCCTCGGAGAGTCCTCCTGCAGGCCCAGTAGTGAACTGAAAAGGGGGTCTGATTGTGATTCACACCCAGTTAGTGAGCCAGGCCAGCCTACAAGAAGAAAAGGGTTAATGGGAAGAAAATGATAACTTTCTTAAAGTGGCATTTTCAAAGTTGTAAGAACAATCTGACTTTACCAATTAAGAGGATTTATCATTACAATTTCATAGTTACCAAACTTGAAAAATGTTTCTCCTCTCAATTACTATTAACAGCTCATTCAATATAATAAGCACTAGCCAATGTTATCCTATGGTAGGTATAGGCCTCACAGTAGTTAAAAACGAAATTGGGAGTTGTTCACTACCAGGACATGCGAAAACTAAAATAAAATGCCCAACCTTTTAATTACTGAGCATCCTGCCCTCAGTGCTACCAAGGGACTACCATAGGGGTGAAATATCTAATAAAAGTAGAGTTTAATTGTCAAGTCGACATGGCATTGGGACACTGCATTCAGGCTTCAATGGAAGGGCTGGGACATGTTTTAATCTGCTACTTAAGTGGGAGGTACAATAATGCAGCAAATCTACTGGTAGTATTTTGATAACAGGCCCTGTGCATTCAATCTGCCAATTTGGTAAATGCCAATCAAATCATGTGTAGAAGAGTGAGCACAAGCATTCTGACACTGGTTAGCAGGAGTAAACTGCAGAGAGTCCTAAGGTCAACAAAAAGGAATCTCAAAAACCAGTGGAAGGTAAAAAGCAAAAGGTTTGAGGGTAACATGTAGAAAGAGCCAGGTACAATAGATGGAAATTTGATATGAGACATGGGCTTGTAATAAAAGCGAAGTAACACACACTATATCAGTGGCACACAGAGGCCCAGATTTAAGAAAAACTCAGAGAATGCAGCGCAGCAGCAAAAAATGTTGCACTGTATTGCATGACAGGAAGAGAGGACGAGAGTGCCTGTCTACAAAGATATGGATCTCTCCTCCCTTCTCCTTAGTGCAGGTGCTGAAACATTAGCGCTACATTGTGTGCCTGAGTCTACCATAAGTTTTGTACTGGAAGGCTACAGTTACAGTGCAAAATACTATATGTAGACACATTTTAACAGTTTTAAAATTTTGCATGTATGATGCATAGTGCAGCACGCTGCAAAGTTAGGAAAGAAAGGAGAAATAAATACATTTCTCCACTTAATGCCTCATTTTAAATGGTGTTCAGTTTTGGCAGTATACCCTCTCTACCTTAGTTTATAAATAGGGATTTGCATCAAAAGGCGTGGGGGGTAGCATGGGAATGTCCATGTACTACCCATGTAACACCCCCTTGGCACTAAGTAACTCAAAGCAGTGCTTTGAGCTGCTTTGCATTCCTTTTAGGTTACTTTCCAGCGCAAAACACGTTTTGCACTGGAAAGTAAATTAGGAAAAATAAATGATGCTGGTTAGCGTTTCTTTTGTGATGCTAACCCAGCACAAAATGTTAGTAAATCCTACCCAGAGTATCTATGATAAATATCATGATGGGGCGGTCCATGACACCAGACGAAATACACAGGATGTACCGATGAAGCTGAAGGGCATGTTGGAGAGGATGCAACACCACATACACATGGTGGAATTGACTCAAGTTGCAAATGTACAGAAAATAAGACCTGTCAGTCATAAAAGATATTATGGGGTTGCCACTCACAAGAGACCCAGCTGCAATTATTGAGCTAGAGCCCTAAAAGAAGAGAAAGAGTGAAAGTATGAGTTGAATCTGTTGTCCCGAGTATTGTTTTGAGCAAGAATAGTGATACAATTATCAAGAGAGAATGGATCACTTGTACCTGTGTAACCAGGGTCAGGTATGGTGGCCTTCCTAAAAACCGTCATTCACGTACAAAGGTGGTAGGGTGGTATATCTTGATTATCCGCCTTTTATTCACATGATAGCATCATCATTTTTTTTTTTTTAGTATGCTATCCTCCACCTGGAGGTAGACCCACTGGTAATACAGTAGTGATCAGTGATGAAAGAGTGCTAGAGTGAAGTGAGTTAAAATGGCCTTCTTCTCCAAATGTAAAACTTCTTTAAATAGTTGGAGATGTGGGAAGGTAAAATCAAGATAGTGCTTATGAAGATAAACTACTAATCTAACGCACTGGTTTGTCCATGTGGGCTGTCGACATGTTTCAGCCCCATCGGTGCCCAGCTGGGTTGGGGGGCTTTCTTCAGGACCCTAGGAAAAGTGAGGTTGCTAGATTAGCAGCATGAACAGGTAGGTCAATGATTCTATAATTGTTACTGGTCATTGTTACCTATAACTTGTCTTCCCTGTTGCGGGCCTGCTTGGGGGACCGGCAGGCTTGTAATTAAGGCCTGTCGGTGTCTGCTCCTGAGACTTGTGCTCGCTCTGTAAGATTCAGTGCTCAGACCCTATTACGGCTTGTTAGATAATGCAATGTTTTAATGTGCACACCCTAGAGATCTGTTTGGAAGCTGCAAGCAGAATCTCAGTGGTGCGTAATCCGACCTTTAAATTTACAAACATTGTAACAAAATTACAAAATCCATTCCTAATTGTTGCCCTGGTGGAAGTTTTGGAAAGCACCTAGACATTGTAGATAGAGTATTGCTCAATTTTAAAATGCACACTTTGCTATTCCAAATCAGTTATCAGTAGAAGCTCTTCATCAGGTGTTAGGCTCTTGTTAGATGCAATCAAAATTGCTTCTTGGTGTACCTGGTAGAATTGCATCCAGAGTGAGATTCTTCTGTTAGCTATGAAAAGATCTTAGCCGGAGCATAGAGCTGCACCATGCAAGGAAGGAAGAAGAGAAAAACTGCCCATTTCTACACCACTGCATGAGTAACATTGCAATCTTCGACGCTCATAAAGCAGTAATCCCCTCTCATAAGTATGCAGCTGCCTGCAGACCCACCTAAGCTAAGACATACAGCTCTGCAAAGAAATGATACCCCCAATCCAGGCTGCAACACAGAGTCATTTCACTCAGTCAACAGAAGAGATGAATTGCCATTTTAAGAACAGGCATGCAACCTGAACTAAAGAAAGAAAGAGTGGTACGATGAAAAGAGATAGAGTGAAGAATGCCAGAGAGAAGAGCAGTGGAAAGAAAAGTGATAGAGTTAAGCATGGCACAGTAAAGAGGGTCGCGTAGGATGGTGTTTACAGTAGTAGAGAGAAAAGTGAAGTGCGCTAGAGTGAAAAACTGTTAAGTGCAGAGTATCACAGAAGACTGACGAGAGGTAGGGTAAGGAGTAGCGGAGAGAGTACAGGTGTAGAAGAAAAATAAGAATAGTAGAAGAGAGAGGAGGGTTGGAGGCGGTGATACTATGTGATGCACCTTAATGTGACTTACAAGAGCCAGTTGTTTGATAAAGATGTGTCTGTGTGCCGTCTCTGTGAAGATCTGTGATGCTTTTTCAATCTCCTTAACTTCAAAGGAGTCAAGCCATTATAAGGAAATAATGCAGTGTGAAGATGGGTATAATGCCTGTGACAGATGTGCTGGTAGCCCAGGAGGGCTGCATTTTTCTAATTCAGAATGTTAATAATCCTGATTGTGTGTTGCAGATGCACCACATCCGGGCAGATGCCCCATCAAAAATGTCAAGTGCAAGCGGCCACTGCCTCCCCCACTGTGCCAGAGCGACAGAGAGTGCCCTCAGACTCAGAAGTGCTGCAACGTGTGTGGGAAGAAATGCTTAGATGCAGTGATCATTAAATTATACGGTAAAGTACTTCTTGCGTGTCAGGGGTCAATTACTAAGCTCTGCTGCTTCTTTTCCACACACAGTACCTTAGATTTAGAAGAGCCACATAACATAATACTACATAAAACAGCATAACACGGCATAACATAGCATTACATTAACTAAGATAGGATAATATGACATAGAACAGCATAACATTACATAAGATACCATTACATAGCATTTCAGAACATTACATAAGATAGTATAACACGATATGACACAGCATTACATAAGATGGGATAATATGACATGACATAGCATAAAAGAATACTAATTCATAACACAATTCATAACACGACATGACATAGCATAACATGGGATTACATAATATAGCATACGGCAACGTGACATAGCATAACATTACATTGCATCAAATAGCATAATGCAACATTAAATATCATGACATGATGTTTTAATTAGCCACACTGAGTCTGATTACTTCCTCCTGATATTTTCATCTTTGTTTTGCTTTCCACCACTTAAAATGTATATAATTGTGTCACTAAACCCAAGTGCACTTAAAAAATACACTTCAACATACTTGAATATTACTTCACTGATTCAACACAACTTCCTCACTGAGTTTAAAGAGCAAAAGCATTTGATTCCATAGTATCTTCCATTATACAGTGGCAGTCCACCCAGTATAGATATGGTTCAGTCACACATTCCACATAAAAAGCATCATTTTTGCCCACACGTTTGGGGTACTGGGTTGGCTAGGCATCAGATTTGGCACTCACGCAATGTAGCAAGCTAAGCTCCGACATGTCAAATTTCATGCAAACGTGTGCATAGAATAAAAGACACGGTGGTAGTGGTCAAAAAAGATTGTCCTTTCCCTTTAATGCTTCTATAGGAAATTTTGCTCTCAGCTAAAGCAAAAACAACTGAACAGATTTACACCTTGAAAGTAGAAATGTTCTCAGCAAGCATGCTTTTGTTGGTTTTAGTAAATGCTTTCAGTAGTATTTTAAATATTGACATTTTAAAAATGTTTCTGTAGGCTTGAAAGGGTTTGAAATACTTTGTACTGTCCATTTAAAGTCACAATTTAAAAAAATAATTTCTGTCAATCAGGTTTGGACTTTTTGCGAAATGTGGCTGCCTTGGTGTCTATTTATTTTCCTGAAATTTTCAAATTCATAATTTTGTAAAAAAACAAAGAACATGGTGTTATGTAAAAATTATTTCCAAAGCAATGGGAGGGGACTGTGAAAGATTCCAGCCCACAGGCGAGGACTCAGGGCTCGCAAAAATGAGATTTTCATTAAAATCACAATAAAGCAGCTGCCATCTTGTATGAAAAGAGAATATATCCACTTGTAAAAAATATATCACAATTTTCATCACAATTATGTTTTTTTCTAAAAAACTAAATGTATCAATCGATCATGGCATTTTTAAAGGGCACTACATACCCGCTAGGGTCTCAAGGCACGGGGGGGAAACTGCTACTGTTCAAAGAGCCAGGTCTTGAGGAGTCTCCTGAAGGTTAGAAGGTTTCGGTCTGCCGCAGGCAGATGGGGAGGGTGTTCCATGTCTTGGCAGCGAGGTGGGTGAATGATCTGTCTCCGGTGGTTACTCTTCGGATGCGGGGGACGGTGGCTAGAGCGCGGTCTGCGGAGCGGAGCTGGAGGGTGGGGGTGTAGAGGCTGAGTCGGCTGTTCAGATACGCTGGTCCGGTGTTGTGGAGAGCCTTGTGTGCGTGGGTGAGGAGTTTGAAGGTTATCCTCTTGTTGATGGGGAGCCAGTGCAGGTCTCTCAGGTGGGATGTGATGTGGCTGAGGTGAGGGATGTCGAGGATCGGAGGCGGAAGCGTTCTGGATGCGTTGGAGTCGTTTCAGGAGTTTAGCTGGGGCTCCTGCGTAGAGTGCGTTTCCATAGTCCAGTCTGCTGCTGACGAGGGCCTGGGTGACCGTCCTTCTTGTTTCGGTTGGGATCCACTTGAAGATCCTGTGAAGCAAGCGGAGGGTGTTGAAGCAGGAGGAGGATATGGCATTGACCTGCTTCTTCATGGAGAGGGTGGAGTCGAGGATGACCCCTAGGTTGCGTGTGTGGTCGGTGGGTGTGGGGGTGCTTTTAGTGCAGTCGGCCACCAGGAGTCGTCCCAGGCCGAGGGGGTGGATCCGAGGATGAGGACCTCCGTCTTGTCCGAGTTCAGCTTCAGTCGGCTGTTTCTCATCCAGTCGGCGACAGCCTTCATTCCTTTGTGGAGGTTGGTTTTGGCGGTGCGGGGGTATTTGGTGAGGGAGAGGATCAGCTGGGTGTCGTCGGCGTAGGAGATGATGTTGAGGTCGTGGTGTCGTGAGACGTGGGCGGGTGGGGCCATGTAGACGTTGAACAGCATTGGGCTGAGGGATGAGCCTTGGGGTATGCCGCAGATGATCTCAGTGGCTTCAGAGTGGAAGGGGGGGAGGCGGACGCTCTGTGTTCTGTCGGAGAGGAAGGAGGTGGTCCAGTCAAGGGCCTTCTCTTGAATTCCGGCATCGTAGAGGTGTGTTCGTAGTGTGTGGTGGCAGACCGTGTCAAAGGTGGCTGTCAGGTCCAGGAGGATGAGGGTCGCGGTTTCTCCGTTGTTGAGCAGGGTCCTGATGTCATCGGTGGCGGCGATGAGGGCAGTTTCAGTGCTGTGGTTGCTGCGGAACCCGGAATGGGATGGGTCCAGGATGCTGTTCTCCTCGAGGAAGCTGCTCAGTTGTTTGTTGATGGCTTTTTCGATGACCTTCACCCAGAACGGTAGCAGAGATATGGGTCGGACGTTCTTGAGGTCCTTGGGGTCCGCCTTGGGTTTCTTGAGTAGGGCGGTGATCTCCGCGTGCTTCCAGCTCTCCGGGAAGGTCGCTGTCTCGAAGGAAATGTTGATGGTTTTCCGGAGATGGGTGCGATGGTGCTGCTTGCTTTGTTGAAGATGTGGTGTGGGCAGGGGTCTTCCGGGGATCCGGAGTGGATGGTGTTCATGATCTTGATGGTGTCGTCATCAGTGATGTTGGTCCAGGCGAGCAGGCGGTTGGTGTGGGTGGTGGTCGTAGAGGTGGGGGTTTCAGCGGTTGCCGGGGTGGAGGCGGCAGCGAAGCTGTCGTGGATGTCTGCAATCTTGCGATGGAAGAAGGTGGCCTGCGAGTCGCACAGTCTTGTGACGGTGGGATGTCGTTGGAGTTGGCGCTGGGGTTGGAGAGTTCCTTCACGATGTTGAAGAACTCTTTGCTGTTGTGTGTGTTGTTGTCCAGGCGGTCTTTGAAGGAGGTCCTTTTGGCGGATTTGATGAGGTGGTGGTGTCTGCGGGTGGCGTTCTTGTGGGCTGTGTAGCTTTCCGGTGTTCGTTCACGGATCCAGTTTTACTTGAGTTTTCAGCAGGTTCGCTTGGAGGCCTGGAGGTCTTCCGTGAACCAGCTGGCTCCCTTTGCTGGTGTGGGTGTTGGGGGGCTTCTTGAGTGGGGCGAGGGTGTTGGCGCAGTCGTCGATTCGCTGTCTGAGGCTACGGGCTGCGGCTTCGGGGTTGGTCGGGTCTGCTGGTGGGCTCTGGGCGAGGGTGGTGGTTAGCTGGTCCTCTGTGACTTTGCTCCAGCGACGGCGAGGCATCTGCTGGGTGCGGTGGTGTGTGGTAGGTTTCCGGAAGGTGAAGTGGATGCAGCGGTGTTCGGTCCAGTGGAGTTCGGTGGTGCGGTTGAAGAAGACGTGGGAGCTTGCTGAGAAGATGGGGTCAAGCGTGTGACCAGCGGTGTGGGTGGGTGTGGTGACAAGTTTTCTGAGACCGAGGTTGGCGAGGTTGTCGATCAGGCTGGAAGAGTTGGGGTCGTTGTTGTTCTCGAGGTGGAAGTTCAGGTCCTCGAGGAGGATGTAGTCTGTGGAGGTGAGGGCGTGTGTGCTGATGAAGTCGGCGATGAAGTCGCTGAACTGCGGTTGGGGTCTGGGGGGTCTGTAGACGAGGGTCCCTCCGAGGGTGGTGTTGGGGTTGGTGTGGATCTGGAAGTGCAGGTGCTCAGGGTTTCGTCGGTGTCTGTCGAGATTTTGAGAGTGTTCTTGTGGATGATGGCGATTCCTCCTCCTACTCCATTGGTCCAGTCCTTGCGGGTGATCTTGTAGCCTTCCGGGATGGCTATGGCGATGTTGGGTGCCGAGGAGGGGTTCAGCCAGGTCTCTGTCAGAAAGGCGACGTCTGGGGCGTCGGTGTCGAGTAGGTCCCAGAGTTCGACGGCGTGTCTGCGGGCAGAGAGGGTGTTGAGCAGGATGCATCTGAGGAAGTTGGGTTCTTCGGTGGGTGGGCTGGCGAGCCGGATGCTGGTGAATCTGCAGTTCCGGCAGGAGAAGGGTCCTTGGGTGTGTTTCGGGGCCGGCAGGCAGCAAGTGTGTGTTCGTCCGGCGTTGAGTGCGTGGAGGGTGCTGGAGTCGTAGCGGAGGTGGGCGTCATGGCGCTTGTGGGGGCTTGGGGTCCTGGCGCTATGTGCGGTCCAGGCGCGGACGGGCGCAGACGGGCTTGCCTTAGGCGCACGGCCTCCATAAGAGGGGATGTGGGAGGGAGGAGCAGCTGGGAGGCGGGAGTGGGGCGGCGAATGGGAATGCAGGGTGCGGGGCCACAGGGACGCAGCGGCGGGAAAAAGAGCGGTAGGAGTACGGCGGGGGCGAGGGAAAAAACTGTCACAACACAGGCACAGAATAAGAAAGGCAGGGGGAAAACTATAAGAATGTCAGAGGGGAGAGAGGAACAGCAATTTGGCACAACAACAGTACAATAAGCAATAAGCAACAAGGACACAGAATAAAGAAAAGGCAGGGGAAAAAACGATTAGAGTGTCAGTGGGGAGAGAGGAACAGCAATTAAGGCACAACGACAGTACAGTAGGCAATAAGCAACAGCAGTGCAAGGACAGTCAGACCTGGCCGTGGGGCAGCGTGGGGAGTGACCTGCCTGCGAGCAGGGTCAGAGGGCGCTCCTTTCACTGCTGCGCGGCCTCCATAAGAGGGGATGTGGGAGGGAGGAGCAGCTGGGAGGTGGGAGCGGGATGGCGAATGGGAATGTGGGGGGCGGGGCCGCAAAGACGCAGCAGCGGGAAAAAGAGGAGGAGTACGGCTGGGGAGCAGGGGGAAAAAACCAGTCACAACACGGGCACAGAATAAGAAAGGCCGGGGGAAAACTATAAAAATGTCAGAGGGGAGAGAGGAACAGTGATTTGGCACAACGACAGTACAATAAGCAATAAGCAACAAAGGCACAGAATGAAGAAAAGGCAGGGGGAAAAACGATTAGAGTGTCAGTGGGGAGAGAGGAACAGCAATTAAGGCACAACAACAGTACAGTAGGCAATAAGCAACAGCAGTGCAAGGACAGTCAGACCTGGCTGTGCGGCAGCGTGGGGGGCGACCTGCCTGCGAGCAGATGTATGAATGAGACAAGACCCTGGGATGATGCACAGGTAGGTGCTGTAGGTCTGACCTAAGATCAAACCCTTTGACCACCTCCCACTGTGCGCAACCAAATCCCAGCATGATAAAAAAATCATAGAAATTGCCCAAAAAACACACAGTTGAAGGTTGGTTATATTTCACCTAATAAGAAACCGTTAAACCAATAAACTGGGAAACTTAGGTGCTGCAGATCTGGCCTTAGATCAAACCCTAAAAGTTAAAGGCCTGTTCCCGAGCAAAAAGTCTATCTCAAAGGTGTCCCCACAGAATATCAGTCCATAGCCTTAGGTATTCAGAATCTTCTTTATTTCCATGATGATCCTTTAACGTCACAAAATACAATCGGTATAATCAAAGAGTAGCCAGCCAACACGTGTTTCGTCCCAGGTTCATCACCCATTGACTTCCTCAGGGCTCAAGAAATTTCTGTCTTCAAAAGCTGAATAATATTCTTCTAGTATAGCTACAAGCAGTCAATAAAAAATCTGCATAAGTCGGTCGCTTCCAATTAATAATCTTCACTATGGCAAAGATCAGTGCTGACCGTAAAGTCACCAAAACAGCAGTGGAAGTAGATACTCTAGAAAAGGAGATTACTGACCTTAATTTAGCTGAACCAACTAAAAAGAATTACGTTATCTTAGAAGAGATATTAGCAAGATATGAGGATGACATCAAACAACGTAAAGCTCGTAAATTGAAACGGGATGAGATTGACTATGCAAGTGACAGAATATTCACATTTGCTAAATAATATGATGAAATAGTTAGACAAGATCAACCAGGAGAAAGTATTAGAACATCATCAGTGAGTGGTATTAGTGTCAGCTCTTCCAGCAACATCTCCAGCAGTGGAGATGAGGGCCCCAGTGGAGGTCCAGCAATAACATTACCTGATAATTCTTTTTTTAAAGGAAGTACAGCGGATAAGAATGGGCAACAAGGGGAACGAGATGAGACCACAACAGAATCCAAAAGGAAAACAAAGAGAGGCAAGAGGGGAGGAAGGAGGAATAAAGGAAAGAGAGAGGGCCCACACACGATCTTGGAACAAGAACAAATAGCCCACACTGACCACATGAGAGAAGTTCAGGTAGTCAATCTGTCTAGTAAGATATTATCCAGAGATTTAATTACGGCATTGCAAAAGGGTATGAATTATTGTCCAACTGGGATATGTGACATTACTAATGTTAAGATTGATGTGTTTAAATTTATTAGACATTTGAAATTAAAAAAAAAATTTGAAAGCAACCCTAAGCCTATTGTACCTAAGAAATGTGACATGGTGACTGGGGAATTGTCGATTTAGGATGCCTATAATGTGACTACTCTGTTATCAATAAATGAGGATGTTGGCGAACCTGTCAATGTATTTGATGTAATATCGGATTTCGATCATTGCACAAACATGAGCATAGACAGTGGTCTAAAAAATAAATCAAAATGGACTCCCCAACTCACTAGTGGCAATAATATTGACCTCTTTCATAAGATGGTCAATATTGAACTAGACAGATGGGAGAAACATATGTCTGTGAGTAATCATACACCGCAGTTTTACAATTTGACCTCTAAGGAACGCGAGGCGATCAGAGTACTATCTAGAGACATGGATCTTATAGTGAGGGAAGCTGACAAGGGAGGAAATATGGTTGTCATGGACAAAGAAAAGTATGATATGGAAATCTTATCACAATTGAATAATCAGCTGTGGTACAGGAAGCTCGACAATAACCCTATCTTTGCCATAGTGAAGATTATTAATTGGAAGCGACCGATTTATGCAGATTTTTTATTGACTGCTTGTAACTATACTAGAAGAATATTATTCAGCTTTTGAAGACAGAAATTTCTTGAGCCCTGAAGAAGTCAATGGGTGATGAACCCGGGACGAAACACGTGTTGGCTGGCTACTCTTTGATTATACCGATTGTGTTTTGTGACGTTAAAGGATCATCATGGAAATAAAGAAGATTCTGAATACCGAAGGATATGGACTGATATTCTGTGGGGACACCTTTGAGATAGACTTTTTGCTCGGGAACAGGCCTTTAACTTTTATGCTTTGTTTCTGTGTGCCTTAGACACTGAAATTTGGGTTACAAAGGTGGCCGTTTCTCTACTGTTCCCTCTGAGCATTTATTAGATACCTTTCAGAAATTATTGATGATGGCTTTGCGTAAAACTTGAACCCAGCCACGCTTTTTTCTTTCTAAGATCAAACCCTTCGGTCACCTCCCACTGTACCCAGCGCTGAATGGGAAAATGGCAGGTGAATCAAATGCATGATAAACAAAATATAGAAATTCATAAAAAAAAAACACTGTTGAAGGATGGATATGTTTCACCGAATACAAAACCATGAAACTACTGAGATTTGCTTGTTATGCTATGCATGGCACGCAACACAAGCCGTACCTTTTTCCTTTCAGTGGTTTTGGTAGGTGGCTTTTAATCACACACCATTTGCAAATGGTAAACTTAGTATGGCGAGTGTGGCACACGTTACAATGTGCATTGCCTGCACTCAGAATATAGTTCTCAGATAGAGGTGCCACCTGGCCGGTTTTCATAGATGATCTAAAGCCGGTATTTTCAAACTTTATCTGTACATTCGTCAAACAGCAAATTTGAATAGAAAGCACTTTTAAATGTTCTTTAGGGATGCACTAATGATACCTGTCCAATAAATTAACAAAGGTTACAGAACCATTCTACAATTGAATTCATACGATTTTGGTTACATTCCTTTTTAATATCACTTTGACCCTTTATTGACTCTTCCACAACAAATGGCCATTATTTTTCTCTAGGAAATGTGGCAAACCTACTTTCAGGATATTGTTTGACATTAATATCATGCCCTAAATACATGGACGTCATTTAGGGATTGGTAGGGGTGAATATGAAAATCATATTATATTCATCAACCAATCACCTTCCCATAAATGATTCTTTGCGAAATAGCATAATTAGGCCATGCTCATCCTTTTACTAAATGTGTCTCTTCATGGAACGCCAAAAGATAGATTGATCCATTTTATAGTCATCATTGATGTCTAAGTGTACAGAGAACTTTCAATCCTGACTCATTAATCAAATACTCTTAAGGCTGTCACATTTTGCCTTTAACTTAAGGGCAATGTTTTCTCCAAAAGAGGGTGAAAGGTTTGAACATTAACTACAAGTTTCTTCCATTTCATTTGTAGATTGCTTTAATGCCAACACTAGCATTCCTTTGGGTCTGGAGGGAGCCTAAACAATGAAAAGTATGGACAAGTATTGGCGGGCTTGCATGCAGCAGCGCGACTTTAGAAACAAAGTATTTCACTGATTTGTGAGTGAAAAGTCAATGCAAGGGACATAAGACATTTTAATTGGCCCCGTCAAAGATTAGGCAAGCAAACATGGCAGGCAAACAGGTATTTTCTGACAAATCTGTGAGTACATCCGGGTTAATTTATTTTCTTCCTCCAATGATTGAACTACATCACAAGTACCACTTATTTACTTCTCTTGTAGACAGCCTTAGGCTGAGATTTACATTTTGTGTTGGAGTTGCACTACTTTTTTGACACAGCCCTAAAGAAATAGGTATTTCAGGATTTACTGAGCCAAGCACAGCCCAATTTGCATGGTTTACTAAAAACAAAAATAGTAATGCAGGGTATAATGCTGATGTGCATTACCTTGTGTCGGAGAGGCTTAACTTGGGTGGGTTATGGACGTTCCTTCCATCTACCGATGTATTTTGATGCAAAACCAGATTTAATAAAGTCTGCAAAACTGGCTTAGCAACAAAATGCGGCACCTACCCAATCTTGGTATGATTAGGAGAAATATCTCAATATCTCCTTGTTTCGTCGCTCTTTCCTTATGTGCTCCACCTTTGCAGAACACATACAAAGAGGAATATGCTTCTAAGGATTGCTTTTGTACAGTAAGGTATTCCTTTCTGCAAAAAAATAATAATAACTACATTGCAGGCACCCTTCCCAACCTACAACACAGGCACCACCAAACTATGGCACAGGGGTGTCTGCATTGACTCTAGGGAGCCAAAAGTGTATCAGTGCAAGGACAGAGCTGAACAGTTCTAAATCTTTGTGAATATGGCACAGTTCATGCCTCTTCCCTTGCTACCTAGTTTCAAAGATTAGTAAATCATCCCGCAAGCTCATTTATTGCAATATTTTGCATGAATGACTTTTCGCTGCTCCGGAGTGTTGCGTCAGCTACCAAGATGCTCGACCGACTAATGATGTACCTTGCACGTGTTAGCAGGCAGATAGATGCAAGTCTTCTGTGGGCTTTCAATGAATTTTTATTGGGAACATTTTCCAAGTCCCAACTTTTGAAGAAGTACCCCAAACACCACTACCAAAGGTGAATGACCTAGGAGTCAAACATACAGTATTACAGACAAATACCCAGCACACTACTAGAGGTAGGGCAGTCAATAGCGACTAACAAGAGGCTATCAACTTTCTCATCCTCCCTGACCCAATCCATGATAATCTGGATCTCCTCCCAGCCCACAAAGGGGACAGACTTAAAGCATGCAGAGAAGGCAAATAAAGGGCTATAGTAGAACTGTCGCCATATTATAGAAAACACCCGGGCACAAAGGACATGTGGGACAGCTTTGTGAACCCCAGGGCACCATGGTATTACAGAAGGGGCCACAAACGTTTGTTTGGTCCCTTCTGTAATACGGACATCGCTGGTGCACATATAGTGCTAGCGCTATTTCAAGATGGAGTTCACTCATTTGCATGGGAGCGCGGCTCCATGCAAATGAGGGAATCTCTTTACTTCTGGCCTGCACCGTATTAAGACATGGGTGCAAAGCCAAAGAAGATGAGCACTGAGAGTACGCCACAAAAAGGTGGGCCACTGTAATTGCACCCTCTGATGGCTTCACTCTGGAGGAGTGAAGGGGATCCTATGGACCCCACCCAGACATGCCCCTGCAGGTGGTGCATTCAATCACTACACCCTCTTGCAGGGGGATCTCCCTCCCTTCCTGAAGGTGCAGGTGGGCTGTGGCCCGCACAGAGAAACATGGAGCGGATTTGGAGACGCCACTCCATATTTCATTTGAATGCAATGTTTGCAGGGCAGCACGAGTGCATAGGTGCCCTGAGTGCAGCGCATTCAACTAAATAGGGCGCACTTTCCCTGTTTGTGCACAATACATCTGTTTGAAGGTGAGGTGTAGCCAAAACAGGAATAGTCTGCCCTATATGGGATAGGGCCCTTGTTTGTTAGAGGAACTATTACGTCTCTGAGGAATGTAAGCAAATGTACGGTATGGAGGAGCAAGAGTGGATATTACCATTTGAGTCTTTGGAAACAACACAGACCTAAAAAGGCAATTGATACAAATGCATTCAATAAATTTATTAACATCAAACGGGGGCAAGAATGGACTCACTTGTTGTAAATGTAAGAGTAACAATGGAGGGGAGACATGAAAAAGTGCCAACAATGATAGGGATGGTGTGAGAAATTGGGTTGTTAGTTGACTGAGATGTGAGCCCTGTTCAAGGAACAACCACAATCACTTGCAGGGAGAACCACAAATATAAAAAAATAAACATGCCTTAACCCTGGGTAGCTTGGCACAAAAAAAACAGCCAGTCTTTACTTGGAGGCAATGTATAAAGTATTTATGCATCACACAATCTATATATGTTCTGACACCAAAACTAATAAAACTCCAATGAGGAGAACCGGAGTTATGGATTTTTAAAGTGTAAGGTACAAAATAGCATGTAATAGATCAAAGCGCCAACTGGGGATACGGAAGACCAGGTCAAATTTGAAAGTTGTGGCCGAATGCAAGAGAGCCAGTTCAGATACAAGAACTGGATTGGGGCCAGTGAGCGCTTGCCTTTGGACTTAGAAAAAATCTGAAGAAAAATGTCTGAGAAGGTAAGGTTCAGCAGGGCATGGCTGCAGGAGGTGTCCGATAAAAGAGCAGAGTCATTGGATGACCTTCGGTCAAAGCTATAGTGAAGATTTCTTTGTTCGGACGTAGTTGTCGAGAAACTGACAGAGTCAAATACCTCTTCGGTGAAGGACCACTGAAATGGATTTTCTGCTGCGGAGAAGAACATAGCAAGGGAAGCCTCAAAGTCAATTTGAAAAGCAATGCACCTCTGGCAAATAGGCAAGCAGGTTGATCGCACTCTAGTCCTGGTTCTCAGAGCCCTTTTTTTGCCATATTTTCCACATTTGAATTCTCAGTTTCAGAAAATGCCTACTTGGGCACAATTAGACACACAGTTGATGGACGGAATGCAGAACAACTCAAAACATTCTCCCCCAGTCAAGAGATCTGGGATAAATCCATCATTCTTTTGCTCACCATGCCACCCCAGTTTAGACCTGGCCATATACAAATCAGTTTTGACCCTGTGCCTCATGGGAACAGTCCAGCCCGAACTGCCAAGCCAGGTCCTCCCTGGACCGGAAACAAGCATCCTAGGACCGGTTTCAGGGCACATTTAGCACCACAACCTAGGGTTCAGCACTGGTGGAACACCTCTTGGGGGGTATCGACTCACTCAGACTGGATCCAGGTGTGGGCTCAAGATAGTGGAAAGCTGGAATTTTCCTGTGGCTCTGAACAGGAGGGCAGACAGCAGTCCTTGAAGTCACTTCTGGTAGTCCTAGATGCAGATGAGGATGCAGGTCTCAACACCAGGGCTGGACTCTGAGGGTTCAAGGCAGGGGCGGCTCCTCCATTAAGATGGAGTACCATCGCCCGACTGAGCAGGTCCAAAAGGAAAAAGGAAAATGATAATAACTCATTGTTATTATCATTTTATTTTTCCCTTGTTGCTGAGCTGGGGCGTGGCGGGCTGGACTGTCAGAGGAGTGGTTCACACTCTCTTAAGTTTGCATGATGGTGTGGCCACCCTTCTCGGGCCGGCCAAAAAATCATGCGCACTTTGCTGCTGCATTGCAGCGTTGTGATTGGCTATGGGGATACTGGAAGCCTGGGTTCTTCCTATTATGGCATCCTGCCCTAGAGTCCTGAAAGCGGGCGAGGAGGACCAAGAGGCAGCGGAGGCGACACACAGGTAAGTGAATCTTTATTTGTTTTTTATTCCCTCCCCCGCGTCCTGTCCCCCACCTCCATTACATAACAGCCTTCACTGGTTCAAGGCAGGATTCATGCTGAAAAGCAGTACTTCCAGGAACATCAGCATTACGGCAGAGTCATAGCAGCAGGAGGTCCTTTGAGAGCCCTTCCGCAGGTCCAGTAGTGGACTGAAGAGTGTGTCTGAAGGTTCTATTTTTCTTTAAATATTTTTGACATTTCATTATTTTTTTTTATTTCTTTTTATTAACATTCATCGACATAAGATATACAGTACAGAGGAATCAGTACATTCTTACTTAGTCAAGACAATGAGTAACAGCTCTTTGCAACATTGCAATGCAAGGACAGGTTACGGGGTATTGGAATCATCCTGGTCAATGCTACGTGGCGGGCTGCAGATATCCCCTCAGTAGGAGTTCGCCGGGCTCCAAATTTGGGACCATTTTTTAGGGCAACCCCAGGCCGTGTAAACAGTCTTTTCTCTATACATGCACCAGTCGAGGTCTTTTTCCCAGGCCTCTGCTGAGGGTGGTTGCGCTGCTCCCACAGTTGTGCAATATTCCTCTTTGCAAACATTACTCCCAATGTAGCCCACTGTGTTTGGTAACTATTCAGATCAGTAGGTTTTGAATAGAGTGCCCTGTAATAATTCCCTACCGGGAGGAGCCAGCTGTCCATGGTATACCCGGCATCATCAGGGCAACCATAGGTACTGTGATTGATGGCCGTAAGATGCCCAGTAGTATTTTTTTATATCTGGAAGGCCAATTCCCCCTGAGCTTGTTCAATGCAATGCGAGGCTTCCCGTCCCACAACAAATCCCTCTGTCGGCTCTCAATTTCTTTAAAATATGTCAACGGGACAGGGTCTAGTGAATTCTGCAAGGCATACAAAAGACGGGGTAATTACATCATTTTGAAGAGAGACGCTTTGCCCAGTAGTGAGAGAGGAAGCGTTTTCCAACTGGCTATATCACGTTTAAGCCTCTGTAGCGGAGGGAGAAGATTGTGATTGAAACGGAGTGTTTGGTCCAAGGAGATAAAGATTCCCAGATATTTGAAGCCCATTGAGCTAATCTGAATTGGGCAGTCTTGTGGTGGAGAAGGAGAGTCTCCCTTGAGGACATACAGGAGGGACTTATTCCAGTTGATGGAGAACCCCGAGTATCTACCAAAGATTGCCAGGATGTCCAGGACCGCCAATAGGGATTTCCTGGGGGAGGCCAGGTAAAATAGTATGCCATCTGTGTATAGTGAAATATGGTCCACCCAGTCAGGGAACCAACGCAGACCTCGTACTACTGGGTCCCTCTGAATCCATGCCGCCAATGGTTTCAAAGCTAGGGCTAACAGAAGAGGGGAAAGAGGACACCCTTGACAGGTCCCACGACTCAGTGTAAATGTATCAGATTTTTTATTGTTGACCACGATCTGCGCCTTGGGCTCCGAAGACAAGAGGCGCACCCACTGAATGAAGCCCGGACCAAAACCCATTTTCGCAAGCACTGCCAAGAGATACGCCCATTCGACGGTATCAAATGACATAATTATATAGCTGGTTCGTGGATCGTGGCTGCTCTCCCCAGAACCCCATGCACTCTGCGCAAGTTCAGAGCTGTGTTTTGGTGTGGCATGAAGCCTGACTGATCTGAGTGTACAAGACCCCCAATTATTTTAACTAAGCGATTGGCAAGGAGTTTGGCTAGAATTTTGGGCTCTGCGTTTAGGAGCGAGATCGGTCTGTATGGTCCATTGGTAATATCCCCAGCTCCTTGCTTTTATCAAACATGGCTTTTAAGTATGGGGCTAATTTGTCAGGCCTGAGTTTGTACAATTCAATGGGTATACCATTGGGACCAAGGGCCTTCCCTGAGTGTAGCGATATAATGGCCTGCGTAATTTCGTCCGTTGTCAAATCACTTTCTAAAAGGTTACGGTCTTCTTCAGACAGTGTGGGGAGTGCTATGTCATGTAGTAACTTGTGAGAGACATTCTCAGTATAGGGGCAACGGTCGTGTACACAGCACTGAAGTGACTGGCAAACTGGTTTGCAATATCTTGTGGGTCAGTTATAAAAATATTACCCGTACCCCTGAGTTCCAGAACCAGTCTACTTGCCCACTCCTTTTTATCGAGCCAAGCGATTAGGTTCCCGGCCTTGTCTCCCAGATCGTATATTCTGCCCAATTTTTCCCTCTCCAGGCTTTTGGCCCTATCAGTTGCCAGTGCCTTGTAATCGTCTTGTTTGAGGCGTAGCAAGTCTAGTTTCTCTGGTGTAATCTCAGTTTCCAATTCCCCTTCCAGCCAGTAGATCTCTGCCTCGGCTTCTCAGATCTCTTCCTGTCTATCTTTCTTCATACCAGCTATTAGGGAAAGGGCTTGCCTCCGTATTACTGACTTAAAGGCTTCCCCCGGGGTCTGGGGGAGTCCACTGTCCCATCGTTTTCTTGAAAGTAGTTATCTATGGCTTTGACAAGGTCTTTACGGATTTCAGGGTCCCAGAGATACCACGGGCTAGTGGGGGTGATTTTCCCCACCCTTGCTTGGCTAAGGACTATGTTCACCCACACCGGGGAATGATCAGAGATGCCCCTGGCTAAGTGTCTGATTTCGTGGATGTGAGCGACTTGTGAAGCAGGGACTAATATGTAGTCTATGCAGGAAAGGCTGTGTTGGGCCCCGTATTGGAAAGTGTGTTGGATTTTTTCTGGGTTGTATGTTCTCCACCCATCAGCTAGCCCCAGAGCCTCAATGAAGTCTGGCAGCCATCAAGAAGATGGTCCTATCTCACGTGGAGGGTGGCGGTCCAACGTGCCCAAGGCCACTGAGTTGAAGTTGCATCCAATCACTAGAAGACCTTCTGGTAGTGAGAGTAAGATAGTGCCCAGGTCTTTAAATGTGGTATTCTGTAGGACAGGTGGTATGTACACTGACATGAGTGTTATGGTGTGTCCTTCCCACAGACCCATGACTCCTACATATCTGCCCCGATCGTCCGTCCATGTGGAACTCACGGCGAGGGGTATTGAGTTTCTCATCATAATACCAACACCTCGTAAGCTAGTCGTGAAACTCGCGTGAGCCACCAATTTGTAACCCCATCTATGCAGCGCCTTACAGGAGTTTCCCACCAGGTGCGTTTCCTAAAGCATGATAATGTCAGGGGCCTGTCGTTTAATATACTGCAGGACGACACTGCATTTGACATTATCCCCAAGCCCGTTGACATTCCTGCTCAGTAGTTTAGCACTTTTGTCCCACTACGCACTCACTGAATCTAGAATAAGTCTTTGTATCCTCTCTATGAATGCCAAAGTGTCTTGTCGATGCTAAAACCATAACATTAAACAACTGCGAACCCCCAACCCAAGAACACCCCTGCCTGCTTCCCTGCACTTTGGGCATGGAAAAACAACCCAGCTCCCCCCTCCCTGCAACCCTGCTAGGTGAGCCCCCAACCTCCCACTACCCAAACGTACAGAGTGCCTGTCGCCCATGAAACTTAGATAAAAACATTCTTAGGGGACCGTGGACTAGCCTCCAGTGTGAAGTACGATCCAGATCTTTGCAAGCCCATATACCATGGTGCTGGGGTTCCACCCCTCAATTAACCACAAAGGCAGTCCATTGATATATACCAAGGAAGAGAGGTCCAGTGGGTCAGACGTGATTAGAGTCTGCTGAGCAGCCCCATTCCCCTCTGCCGATAGGACCTAGTCATAATACAAAACCTTCAGACCCAGGCTGGTGCCCCCCTTACCATCCCAGGGGGTTAAAGCAATGTTTATGATGTGAAGCATGTCCCATAAGTCAATTATCTCACCGCAACTCTCGCTCTCGACCACCAGGTGACCACTCCGCCTCTCCCTCAGTTCCACCATGGCCGCCGGCCACCGCCGGCCTGTTGCTCCCAACTGTGCGGCGAACAGTGCGCCATCCCTCCATCCAGTCGCTGGCCTCTTCAGGCGAGTTGAAGAAGTATGTTTTCCCGTCATCTATAATTTTAAAGCGGGCCGGAAAGGGCATCGTGTACTTAATGTTCTGGGTCTAGAGGGCCCTCTTGACAGCATCGAAGGACCGCCGCGGGTGCTGGATGTGGAGCTTGAAGTCTGGAAAGAAACTAATAGTGGCATTCTCATGTCTCAGGTCGCCGTGCATCCGTGCAGCATGGAGAATGGCGTCCCTGAAGTTCAAAATGCAAGCTATTATCGTACGTGGGGGCACTCCAGGTCTAGGCTTGCCCCCCCAGCGCCCTGCGTGCCCGATCTATGGAGAAGAAGTTGGACAGGCGCTTAGGCTTCAGATGGTTTAGGATCAAGTCCTCCAGGAAGAGGTCCACGGACTGCCTCTCCATTCCCTCCAGCACTCCCACGACGTGAATGTTGTTGCACCGGGCCTGTCCTTCCTGGTCTAGCCAGGAAAACATGTCTGTCTGGTTTTTGGTGAGAACAGCCACCTGATCCTCAAGCCGCTAGGTCCTGGACTGGAGGCCCCCGATGCCCGCCTCCGCCGTGGCCACTTTTTCGGAAATTTTGCACAGGTCGGCGCGTAGAAGATTCACCTCCTCTGTGACGGAGTCGAGCTTCGGTTCCAGCGAGTACCTTCAGGTCACCAATGGCCCTCATGATGTCTTTCAAGTAGGGTTCTGGGATCTGGTCATCCAGCTCTCCCTGTGGGCCCCCACCATCATCGTGACCCATGGCCACTATATTTTTGTCAATGCGATTGACCTGCCCCGATCCCGGTGCTTTGGTGCAACCCATTGTCCGACCTGCAATTTCCCAGCGGGGGACCTCCACCACTTCCAGCACGTCTGTCGCCACTGCGCACCCAGGTGTGCACTGCTGACTCTCACGGCCACTCTCTCCCTCACAGCTCCACAGGGCCACCAGGCCCACTCCACACACGGATACCATCGGGGGTATGGGCGTCCACTGGGTTATTAATTGGTATTCCCTCGCTGCGTGGCCTCCTTGATCCGATGTCCCAACCACCACAGTCATTTTACAGGGGCTCACAGGCAAGGGAGCAGGCGGGCTCCACCACCAAGTCACTCAGGCCACCACGAGGGGGAGGGGATCAACAACGTGGGGTTCCAGGCCAGCATCAGGTCTCCACTACTTCGTCAGACCTCGGCCACAGGTTTATGTTATGCGCCCACCGGCGCTAGGTGCCAGGCGTCTCCACACCACTTGCCTGTCAAAGCCGCATCGTAGGGGTACGTCGCAGACTTCTCCGGCCCCACCAGGAGCATGTGCATTCGTGGTTAAGCTCCGCTAGCCCCGCGAGGGTGTCTCTCGCTCCGTCAGCCGTGAACTGTGAGGCCCAGTCACCCCCCGGCAGTGCAGGGGGATCGCGGGGCACTCCCGACCAGCACGTCAGCTGTGGACTCCGTGGTCCAAGCGGATCTGCAGGACCCCCTCGATCCGCAATCACCGCTGTTCTCGCCGGTCCGGGTCACAGGTTACTCGTTCTTGAACTGATGTGCGCAGCTTCCGCTTCTGAAGGCACTTTCAGGACGCCGCTGCTCCAGCACACAATTGCCCACACCGGGGGCCCTCAGCTCGGCGGATTGTGTCGGATGTTACGGGCTTGAAAGCCGGCAACTAGCGCAGCAAAATCAGATGGCGGCCATCTTCCACGGCCGCTAGCCACGTTCCCCTCGAAGGTTCTATTTTTAAACTCTGGTGTACTGAGTTGGAAGCTGGGAGAAGCTTCTGAAAAGATTCTTTGAAGAGCATGGAATTTCTTGACTCCCCAGCTTGGCTCCAAGCTGGATGGAGTGACGATAAAGGGTTGTTAGGCCCTTTCTGTGAAGGAATAGCACACGCCATTCAGATGTGAGTGGGGCAGTGATCAGCTCTGCCCCATATCTTTCCAGCAAACTGGTCTTTCAGGCACACCTAATCCCTCTATTGTGTGACTTTCTGGAAGGAATACACAAAGTCTAACTGTCAGTTATACCCAGTCATGTGACCCAGGCCAACCTACAAGAAGAAAAGGGCTAAGGGCAGGAAAATTACAACTTTCCAAAAATGACATTTTCAAAAATGTAACAGATAATCTGACTTTACCATTAAAGAGGGTTTACCATTACAATGTCATGGGTACCAAACATGATAGATCAACCTCCTCTCAATTAGCAATTACAGCTTATTAAATTTAATACTGAATCACCAATGTTATCCTATGGAAGATGTAAGCCTCACAGTAGTGAGAAATTGATTTAGGAGTTTTCAACTACGAGGCGAGGGCTTGTAAAATGTAAAAATGCATATCCAGCCTTTTAATTGTACAAGACCCTGTCCTACGGGCTGCCTGTGAGCCTATTTCAGGGGTAATTTAAACGTAATAAAAGGTGAGTTTAAGGCATGACAGTGGATTTGAAATGTCAAGTCGACATTGCAGAGGGTCACTGCATTCAGGCTGCAAGGGAATGGGCAGGCCTGATATATATTTTAAGGTGCTACTTAAGTTGATGGCACAATACGTGCTGCAGGCCCACTGGTACCATTTAATTTACAGACCCTGGATTTATGCTATACCACTTTACGCGGGACTTAAACGTAACTTAAATGTGTTAAAGACGTATATGCCTTTCAAACCATGTTTAGGAGAGTGAAGTCAAATATTTTAGCACTGGTTAGCAGTGGTAAACAACAAAAACAAAAACAAATTTTCTGTAAAAAGTGGAGGGTAAAAGGCCAAAGCTTTGGGTGACTCTGCAGAGTGGACCAGGTCCATCACATCCCCCTCCAGCCTAAATCCAGGGGTGACTACTGAGTAACTTGATAGACTTCTCAGTTTAGGCAACACAACAAGGACACTGCACTACAACCAAGGAGCAACAACTCCTGGGGGTTCAGGACTCGCTCAGGCTAGACCCAGGTGCATGTTCAGGATGATGGGAGCCTGTCGTGTCCCTGTGGCTCTGATCAGGAGGCCAGCAAACAAGCCATTAGAGTCTCTTCTGGTAGTCCTGGGTACAGCTGAAGATGCAGGGCTCAACAGCAGGGATGGCATCTGAGGATTCCAGCCAGACTCCAGGCAGCTAAGCAGTCCTTCCAGAGTGCCCAGCAGGTCACAGCAGCAGGCAGTCCTCTCAGGGTTCTTCCTCAGGTCCAGTATGGAACTGAAGAATGGGTCTGAAGGTCCTATATTCTTACCCTGGTGCTCTTGAGCTGGAATGTGAGAGAAGCGTGTGGATAGGTTCTTTGAAGTACATGTAATTTTCTGGCTCACCTGCCCTGGCTCCAAACAGGATGCAGTGACAATACAGAGTCGAATTCTACAAATGGAAATGAGCGTCAATCTATCCGCTATGGTATCCAATCAATTATTGTTTTTTGAGAATTAAATCCATAGTCAAACTTGTTTCATATGTGTTTTCCATTTATTAATTCAAAGGAAAATCATAGCTTCAAAATATAACTGTTGTCAGCCAAATATAACAATATCCAATCGTCAGCCTACGTGTTTCGTCCTCACTTGGACATCATCAGGGCTGGGAAAAAAGGATAAGTACACAAATCAATATAAATCCCTATGTATTTGTAGAAAATCAATAATTCATTCACATTTCCCAAAATGCGTCTGCCTATTTACAATCTAATTTTCATATATTATCCCCATAAAAAAAGTTCCATTAATGGTTTTTAGGATGGAAAACATCATGTGGTAACAGCACCCTCCTTATTGCTACCACATCAATCCTAATCAATTTCTCTCATGTACTATATACACTGTTATTGCCATGCACCATGAAATTATATTTAAACTTCTGGCAAAAATTAACCATACATAAATCTCTTAAATTCTTATTCATCATTAACTCACCAACAGCCATACTGTCTGCTAAATTTCTTTAGTCACCTTTTGGAACATACCTCCAATGTATCTCCAATGTTCTTCAGCTCTTCATTAGCTCAACCCATACAAGTGGAAAAGGTTGTCCTGAACATAAAAAAATGATATAGGTATGCTTAAAACCTATTCATAAAGACCTATTTGCTTGGGGAAATAATTTTGATAAATCTCATTTTTATATTTAACTTTTTACGTACCCCCAAACAAACATAATAAGAAAACTGAATCCTGTACCTTTTTCTAATATATCATCCAACTATGTGACAAGAGAACACAAAATACTTATTGTTTTCTTGATTATAAGTCACCAGGCTCTATAGATCTATTGCTCAAAAGCCCCATTCTGGCAAAGGTCCCCCATATCACCTCCTGGTTCTCACCTCTTGCCAGAGAGTCTTATACTCTGGTCTTCCTTCCCCGGCCTGGCCTGATAAATCCCGCTGTAGAATTAATCATCTAGAAAACCTGTATTTCAATGTACCAAATGCCCAATAGGAAGTCGCTATTTCAAGCCTCTGAAATAGCATTGTTACAACCGCGGTTCCCACTCTGGTCCTCATAGTACTTGACCAATCACCTTTCATGAACCAATGGTACTATTATTTGAGCCAATCGCCTATCAGTATTTTTTAATGATAGTTTTCCCTCTGGTCCTCACTTATTCAAACCAATCATGAGTCAAATATACTCCTGCCCAACCTCCCATGTGTCTATGTGTCAGGACTTCCCCCTGACCTGCCTGACTTTGGGTTGTAATGTATTACCATCTCCGACGATGTGGCCACAAAATTCACATAATGCATTAGATTAGTTATAAAGGCCACCAATAACTATACTGTCTATGTTTTTTTTAAACTACTATTCACATGGTCGTTGCATGTCAAAATACTCACTGAAAAATCGTAATTCTATTCACAGCCAAGCGCGCTCAGGAGTTAGGATACCTGGCCTGCCTGAAGGTGGGCATTTTTATCATGTGACTATCACTTCCTGTACCTTTTGCGTACCATGTAAAGGTTTGCATTGAGTATGGACGATATCGATCACCCATAAATATATTTTTTTGTTAATAAATGTCTAAGCTTTTGTTAACTCATTCGAATTATATTTAAATTCCTTCATCCCCAGTAATTAATTTGACACTACCTGACCTATCCAGAATTGTGCGTGATGACATTACAAACGGTCAAAGTTATGCAGGCATCTAAACGGTGGCATCTAAGCGCTCATCATGTGGTATCTAAATAATCATTCATTTATTGTGATTAAATTTAAATTAGTCGCTTTACAATTATTAATACGATCCTGCCTGACCTGTTTGTGATTTTACTTGGTGACATTTCACTTAATATCAGTCGAGTACAGGTTCTATATTACGGCTTGCAGTAACCAAATGAATATGAATATGTCTTATAATAGCTATTAACGCAAATATCAATGTACCATCTCAAGTGAATAAAAATTTATATACCTCCAATATGTTGTCAAACGGCTTGTGCTAGATGCAGACATATTGCTCAGTAGTGTGTTTTCACAAGGTGTAAATCTGTTACAAAAAATAGTGTAACTCATTAAAACTATTTAAACCCTGATCAACCGTTCTACATTTACTAATCCATCTAGCTTCCTTTTGCCTTATTTTTAGTTCGAAATCACCCCTCTCACATTTTGAATAATCCTCTGTATTCCGTAAAATTTGATATTCCTTCTCATAGGGTGGTTGTCTCTAATATGTTGAAAAATTGGCAATCTAATGTCCTCATTCACAATCGCTTTTATATGCTCTTGTATCCTCAACTTTAAAATTCTTTTTGTGCTGCCTATATAGATTTTAGAACATTCACATTGCAGTACGTAAATCACTCCACAACTATTGCAATTTATAAATTCATTAATACTATACCACTTGTTGGTATTTGTTAGACCTGGTACCATTGGCGTGAGTCTCCCTTACTCTTTTTCTGACGGATTGCCTCCTCTGTTTTTTTTATGGTTGCTGGTTTAGGCGCTTTGGGCACTAAGCCACTGCTATCCAGTGTGCAGTGCAAGTGCTTCCTGAGAAAAGTAATGTTGAATTTGTGATTGCATGATTGGTATTTTGATTTACTGTCAGACCCTCGTATCATGCACAGGGGTGCCCGGGGCTTGTAATTCAAAAGCGACTGGTGGGCTCGCAGCACCGATTGTGCCACCCACCGGAGTCGCCCGTAAAGTATGACTCGGGCCTGCCACCGCAGAGCGCCGTATGCAGCATGTGCCGCTGTGTGAGTTGGCGAGTGCACCCACTCGCCGGTCTATGACCCTTCCCTTTGCGACATGTTAGTCACCCCTACAGAAGGCCTGCGGGCAGGGTGCTTTGTCTTTAGAAGGCATGGGGGGTTGTTTTACTCACTAGGGGTATTGTTTTTAAAATTCTCTTTGTGCTGCTTGGGGGGTGATATTTGTGATCACCTTCCCTCCAAGACTATTCACGCTCTCCCTGATTTGCGGGGTCCGTCCGCATGAGCAGACCCGCCATCTTGGGAGTTCGTGTTGCAGCTCTCCACGCCGGGTTTGAATAAATATCGATGGCGGCGCAAGCCCGTCTGCGCCCGTCCGCCCTTTCGCTCGAAATCTGGGACCTGATAGAGGGGGGTCGCCCCATCAGCTATATTAAAGAAGAGCTTCACTACATTGGTGAGTGGGGTAAAGATAAGGGGGACTTTAGGTTTGCTGAGTCTGCTTCTCCGACCTCTGACTTTCTGAGTAAAGATCTTTTGAACTGTGGGCTACTAAATGTAAGATCTTTGCCCAAGCACAGTGTGGAAAGTCAATTGATGTTGGAACTTCATCATTTGGAGGTTCTGTTCATGACAGAGACCTGGACCCACTTAGACTGTGAGGTTGATCCTGGTTGGGCATGCTCGCCCCGGTTACAAAATCTGCCATAAACCAAGATTGAGGGGGAGGGGTGGCGGAGTCGTTGTGATCTATAAAGACACCTGGAATCTGGTCACCATCGATACTGACGTGGTTGAAGGTTTTGAACTACTTGGCTTTGCTATTAAGAACGATCAGGCTCATGTTTTAACAGGGATTATCTGTTATAGACCCCCTGGGGTTTTTAGTGTGCTTCAGCAACAGTCATTGCTGGAGATTTTTACCAATATGGCCACCGCTCACCACAGATTGGTTATTCTGGGTGATTTTAATCTTTGGTTGAACGGACACCTTGATTCAGGCTTCTCTAATGTTCTCCACTCATGTGAGGGCCTTGGCCTTTTTCAGCAGGTGGCAAAGCCAACTCATAAGGGTGGGCACATACTTGATCTGATTTTCTCAGAGGCTCGTCACCTTAACATCGTGGAAATTTTGCCTATGGACTGGTCTGACCACTTTTTGATCACATTTTTTGTGGACATTGCAACTTATAATCCCCGGGCAGCCGGTACCTTGAATGATTACGTTGGTAGAGATTGGAAGGCTCTCCTGCGTAAGAGGGGTTTAGCCCCTTTGTTTCAGGTAGAAGACTGCTTTTCAGAAGACAAGCAGGTGGAGGAGAACTATGTATCCCTCTGCATGAAGATTACTGCGTTTCTTGACGTTCTAGCTCCGTTGAAAAACCACAGAAGCAAGGGTAGACCATCGGCCCCTTGGTTTAATGATAATTTAAAAAATCTGAAATCAGTTTGTAAACGTGCTGAGAGGACGTGGAGATGGGGCTATTTGGACAAGGACAAACACAAATGGAAATGGAAGATTGTATGTTATAAGAAGGAGATCAACAGGGTCAAGGTAGAATATTTTTCTAATTTGATTCTTACTGCCCCCAATAGCTCAAAAAGCATTTTTAACATCTTGAATAGCCTCACTAGCCCTGAGTGCACTAAGAAGTGGATACCCCCCTCTCAAGAACTTTGTAACAATTTAGCCAAGTTCTTTCATGATAAAATTAAAATTATCATTGATGATCTGGGGGGGGGGATCGCCAGCAAACGCCACCTGGAATCGTTGACACTATGGGTCTCAGTGATATTGTAGAGAGAGGCACTGATGCTTCTATTAACACCTCAGAAAGCCTGCCCGTTAATTATTTAATGGAGTTTGGGCCTCTGGATCTGGACGACTTCTGCAAGGTGGCTCGGGGTACCTCTTCTGGTTCCCCATTGGATCCCGTGCCACATAAAATTTGGAAAGAGTTTGAGGCAGAGCTGTTTCCTAGACTTCGGTCAATCTGCAATCAATCCCTCTCTAGTGGAGTGGTGCCGTCCCACTGGAAACAGTCACTGGTGACACCTCTGTTAAAGACGCCCTCTCTTGACCCGGAGTGTCCCAAGAATTATAGGCCTATTTCTCTTTTGCCTTTTCCGGCCAAGATTACAGAACGAGTGGTCAGCAGTACTCTCTCTAATCATCTGGAACAGCATAAATTGTTGGAGGAGGTCCAGTTTGGTTTTCGGCCTGCTCAGGGCACGGAGACAGCCTTGGTGACCGTGATGGACGAGCTTCGGATGCGGGCAGACAGGGGTCAGGCAGCTGTTCTTATTTAGCTAGACCTGTCTGCCGCCTTCGACATGGTCAACCATGGGACTCTGCTGAGTAGGTTGAGGGAGGTAGGGGTGATGGGCTGTGCTCTTAAGTGGTTTCAGTCTTTTCTTTCGGACAGAAAGCAAGCAGTGTCCCTCCCACCTTACCAATCTGCCTTTATTAACATCTCACATGGCGTGCCACAGGGCTCGGCAATCAGCCCTATTTTATTTAATATTTATATGAAACCCCTGATTACGATCATCAAAGAGCATAATATTAACATCTTAAATGATGCAGATGACACGCAGCTGATTCTCTCCTTGGAGGGAGATCAGTCGACCTCATTGGAAGTGTTTCACTGCTGCATGCGAGACACAGCTCTGTGGCTGAAGTGAAATTCGTTGCAGTTTAATGCGGGTAAGACCGAGGTGCTTTATTGTTCGACTGACAGGGTTCCCTCTGTGTTGCCCAGCAACTTATGGCCCAGCGAAACTTCGACCGTAGTTAGACCAGTTGAAACGGTCCGTAACCTGGGCGTTATGTTCAACAATAAATTTACAATGGAGGCTCAGGTTACTAGAACAGTGGGCAGCTGTTTGGCTATTATTAGATCTTTGCGGAAAATCTTTCCACTGCTGCCTCCCCATGCGCGTGCGCTAGTGGCACGAAGCACCATCCTAAGCAGATTAGATTACTGCAATGCCCTTTTGTTATAGTCTCCGAAATCTCTTCTGGACAGACTTTTGAGGATTCAGTCAACGCCAGCCAAGCTAGTCTTAGGCTGGCCCAGAAGGTCCTCTTCCTCTACGGCCCTGGCAGAATTGCATTGGCTCCCGTTGGGACAGAGAATTCAGTTTAAGTCCCTCTGTTTAGTGTTTAAGGCCCTGCATGGGCTGGGACCTATCTCTATGCAGAGGAAGTTTGAGTGGTATGTTCCAGTTAGAAGCCTTCGCTCTTTGTCGGCGAGACTGGGTAAGACTTCAAGGTTCAGGAAAGTTAAATCGGGTGGTAGAACCTTTGGTGTAGCAGCTGCTAGACTCGGGAACGGACTCCCATTGGAATTGAGACAAATCAGCTATCTCCTTCTTTTCAGAAGGAAACTAAAAACCTGGTTGTTCCCCAAAGTCTAGTAAGTTCTCTGTTTTTTTCTGGCACATTTTTACACTGTACTCTGAGTTTGATAGCGCCAGGATGCCTGTTAGGTGACAGAGCGCTTTACAAATGAAGTAAATAAATAAAATAAATAATGCCTTGAAGTGTGTGGCATGACCTGGTAGTGAATTACCCACAAGCTCATTTTTCACTATTGCAAGGCTACCCGTTCCCCGTAGGCCAGACTGGGAAGTTTTGATTATAGCATTCTATAATCCTAACTGGCTCAGGGAACCAGGTAGAGAGTCGAGTTTAGTATGCCTGAACCCAGAATGGGAAGATGCATCTTTTAGGAAAGATGTTTTTAACATTATGGTGCCAATTACGATCCGGCAAAAACCGGGTACGAACCGTCGGACGGAGGCTTTTTTTCCGTCCGACTCGTACCCGGTCGTAAAACTTTACAAACATGCAAGTACGATTCGCACGGAAACACCATTTCCGTACGAGTCATACAAAACACCGACCGACGAAAAGATACATACAAATGGGATCCGGGGAATGCGCCGACGTGACGTCGGGACGCTCTCAGGCCGCGTTTCACGAACCAGGAAGTACGATTCGAACCGACAGCGCTCCGGACGGCAATATTTTTACGGCACCCGAAAAGTGCCGCAAAAGCGAAGTACGCCGCGATGCGAGTGGAATTGGGGGCCCGGTACGCGCTGTACCCCCCCCCAGCCCCCGTGAGTACGCACAGAGCCCCCCAGCCCCCGTGAGTACACGCCGAACCCCCCATGTATGTACACCCCTGTACGCGCCGAACCCCCCGTGTATGTACGGTGCGTACCCCCATGTATGTACGGTGCGTACCCCCCGTGTATGTACGGTGCGAACCCCCCGTGTATGTACGGTGCGTACCCCCGTGTATGTAGGGTGCGAACCCCCCGTGAACCCCCCGTGTATGTACGGTGCGTACCCCCCGTGTATGTACGGTGCGAACCCCCCGTGTATGTACGGTGCGTACCCCCCGTGTATGTACGGTGCGTACCCCCGTGTATGTATGGTGCGTACCCCCCCGTGTATGTACGGTGCGTACCCCCTGTGTATGTACGGTGCGAACCCCCCGTGTATGTACGGTGCGTACCCCCCGTGTATGTATGGTGCGTACCCCCCGTGTATGTACGGTGCGTACCCCCCCGTGTATGTACGGTGCGTACCCCCCGTGTATGTACGGTGCGAACCCCCCGTGTATGTACGGTGCGTACCCCCCATGTATGTACGGTGCGTACCCCCCGTGTATGTACGGTGCGTACCCCCTGTGTATGTACGGTACGTACCCCCGTGTATGTACGGTGCGTACCCCCCGTGTATGTGCGGTGCGAACCCCCAGCGCTACGCGCTGGGGGTTCGCAACGTACATACACGGGGGGTACGCACCGTACATACACGGGGGGTTCGGCGCGCACTCACGGGGGCTGAGGGGGTGGTTCGGCGCGTATGCGGGCACATGTCTCCATGGTTCGGTGCGGACGGTGTTTTTTCCATACGGTTGTGAGATCGGATGCACGGGATGGATCGGGATTCCCCGGTCGGACTTCACTTTTCACGTTTGTACGGTAAATCGTCCGTGGAGGTGTCGGACACATTTTCCGACCCGAGGACGTGTGGGGAATTATTCCCAATGCGACTCGTATGGGCTTTTTACCATGCGAATCGTGATTGCCAGTTTGTACGGCACTTGTACGATTCGTACGGTAAAAAGACCGGATACGAGTCGGACGGGCAATTTTTTTACCGGATCGTGATCGGCACCTTTGTGTTTGAAAATAGCTCTTTTAGAAAGACGGTATTTTCTTGCCTAACTATCCAGCCTGCTTCTGCTAGGGTGTATATTAAACGTCTGGGTTTGTGAGTGACAGGGCTGGGGGGACCCCAGGAGGTAGGGCGCGACGGCACTAGGCCGATCGGTGCAACAATGATGGGATGAGCAGGCACCTGGGTCTGAATAGAGCGGGGCCATCTCCCCCAGTGCTGGCTCCACTTCCTGTGGAGAGTCTGAAGACCCTAGCCCGCCCCCGACAAAGGAGAAGAGCACACCTGGTCAAAGGCACCTGAAACTGGTTTGGTCTGGGCACAGGACCCTCTGCCCTCGAGGACAAGGGGATGTAGGAGTATAAATATTGGGGCCCTGACCCCAGAACTTTAGGATCACTTTGGGAACGAACAAGAAAGCCCTCTGCCGAGGAAGAGAACCCAGAGACCGCAGGAGTTATACTGCCCCTCTGCCAGAGCGCTGTAGTGGGTTGGCCTGTGGTGGTGTCTCTCGTGCCAAGGAGAGGTAGAAAGGACCAAGGAAGAAACTTTCATCATCTGGCCGAATATTCTCCAAGGGCTAGAGTCGAGCTAGCCTCCTGTATGAAGATGCAGGGATACCAACGACTTCACCTCTTCTGTTTGAGCGAGGACTGGAACTGCGGTTTCAGCTGCTACAGAGGAACTCTGCAACTCAAGCCAGCCAACAACGCCGCTTTCTGCAAACAAGACTGTGAGCACCGCTCTGACTCGCCCCGTAGACCGCCGCCTGCCGCTGGGATGTACCGGCTCCGAGATCGCCATCTGGGCGGAGCCGACCATCGACAGGAGTGAACTAACATTTCACTGACTAATCAACATCCGTAACGACCTGTGGTGCCGGCACTGCCGTAACGTCACTTCCCCTCTGGTAAGGACCAAAGCCACCTCCTGCCTGCATCTGCATCTAGGGCACCGCCGCATCGCTTTCCCCTGAAGTAAGGAACCGGCGCTTATACGTGCCACACAACATCACAGCTCCCTGATGCCGAGAAGAGCCTTTGTTTGTTTTCCTGGAGGTACTGTCCGGAGAGAGTCTAGTTGTGACTCCGGACCCGATGATGCACTCCTCGCAAGCGGGCTGTACCCCGAGAACTCTTTTCTGCATTGAAGTGATAACTCCCGTTGGGGTTATCTGTTGCAAGAGACACTTGAAGCTAAAGCCTATTTTTGAGTAACCGTAAAGCATATTCATATTGTGGAATCTTTTGCCGTTAAGGTCTTGTGTTAATTATAAAAAAGCGTACTTATTTTGGATAGATCCCGGTGTGGTGTCCATTTGTAGTGGTTCATCTATATTACTGTATGTGTTCACAAATGCTTAACACACTGCCTCTGAAATAAGCCTGACTGCTCGTGCCAAGCTACCAAGGGGGTGAGCAGGGGTTATCTACAACGTGTAACTTCCTTGCCCTGACGTAGACAAAGGGTCCCTACTTGACAAAGATTCATACCGTTGCCAATTAGAGACTCCGGGTTCTAACATTGGTGGTCAGCGGTGGGATTTGGACTTGCATTTGTGACGCATGTTCAGTGATTGGTGAACACTACTAGTGAGTGCAGACCAAAACGCGACCACGTACTGAGTATACTACTTTCAGTTGGAACCGCCTATTTTTGCTATCATCAGCCAACCGGCATCAATAGCATCCGTGGGTCTGGAGTTCGAGGAAGAAAGGTTGGAAAGCTACAATGTGAAACAGTTGAAGTACTTCTGCCGGAAATTGAAAGTTGCGACCCCTGGTCACCAAGAAAGATGAGTACCAAAATTCCCCCGTGCTGGTGGTGGAGCCAGCCAGGGACAGAGAAGGGCAGCTGGATAATATGTTGATTCCGGCTAGGGCAGGGGTGCCCTTCCCGCCTGGCAGTAGCACCTCTTCCAAGGGTCTATCTCCTGCAGAGTTGGAAGACAGAGAGTGAGACCGGATGCACTGGTTGGAGATGGCCAAGCTCACGTTAGAAGGTCAGAGGGACCTAGAGAGTAGTCGGGCATCCTTAGAGAGAGACAGAATGCAGTTGGAGCATGAAAGAATGTTGAGGGAGTTGGAGATCAAGGCAAAGGGTCTAGAGCTCAATCCCTCTGGTGGCAGCGCACCGTCTGTGCCTGCAGAAGGCAGAGTCCACATTCCGAAAGATGTGATAAAGGAATTTCACAGGCAGGAGGATATAGGTCAGTGGTTTGCAGCCTACAAGATAGCAATGATGGCCCACCGGGTCCCTGAGAAGGATTGGGGAGCGGGGTTGTGGGGTCGCTTTGTGAGTAATGGGAGGGATACGTTGTTAGACCTGCCCAGCGAGCATAGGATGTCGTACGACCACATGGTTTGACCCCCGAGCTGTATAGGCAGAGATTTAGAAACTGTAAGAAGCTGGAGGCAACTACCTGGGTGGAGTATCAGTCATTTTTCTGCAGAACGATGGATGGTTGGGTAAAGGGTAGCAAGGTGGAAACGTTTGAAGCGCTCTATGATTTGTTTGCATGGGAGCACTTGGCCGCTAACTGTTTTCCAGGGCTACTCCAGCATTTTTAATTGACAGTAAGTTGTCCAATCCGAGAAACTTGCTGGGAAGGCTGACCACTGGGTCAGCACCAGGGTCCACAAGGGTCACGTGGGAGATTCTGCCAAAGGTGGGCAGGGTCCCCAGCAGAGGAGTGGGGGGGACAGGGGTAAACAGCGGGAGTTCTAGAAAGGACACCATTGTAATCCCCAAGGGAAAGGTTCCCAGCCTCCCCAAGAGAAGAAACCCGAGGCCCCGACGGGTAAACCCATTCAGAGGGGCCCCTTCACGTGCTTTGCGTGTGCCCGGGAGGGTCACCGTTTTGCAGACTGTCCTCCGAAGGACTCCAAGGCACCCCCGCGTGCACCCCCGACAGCTGATGAGTGTAGCCCTGGGAAGGGAGGAGACGGGTGCCCAAGGTGGATGGGGTCTCGCAGAAATGTCCCTTGTCTCGCAAGGAGACTGTGAGTTGGTCCCTGGGACCCGGCTGCCTGAGAACACTAAAACATACAGGCAGTGGGTGACTATCAATGGCCATAGGGTGGAGGCTCTACGAGACACCGGGATGAGTGTGACCACCGTCAGTTGCCGGCTGGTGTCCAAAGAGCAGGTAATCCCTCATGCTTTCAGCCCCGTGGTGGCAGCAGACAACTTGCAGAGCCAGGGTGAGGTGGCTCGGGTTCCCTTTGAGTGGGGGAGGGTCTCAGGTACTCTCCAGGTAGCTGTGAGGTCCGCCATGGCTGTAGATTGCCTGTTGGGCAACGATTTGGAGAGCTCCCCTTGGGCGAATGTGGAGCAAAATGCACACTTGGAGATGTTGGGTGTGCCGGAGTATGCCTGTGTGACCACCCTGGCAATGGCAGCTAGAAAGGGTGTACAAGAGACTCTGGAGCCAGAGAGTATGGCCCAGAGACCTGTCTTGAAGAAGAGAGGGCAGAGCCTGGGAGGCCGGCCCCCACCGTTCCTGCAGTCGAGGAGGAGGCAGACCTCGAGGGGGATGCCCTGGTACCAACGGGGGAACAAGTGGCTGAACTGGGGGACCTACCTGAGCTGACCTATTGGTAGCAAAAAGGAGGGCCCTCTGGGGAAAAGTTTTACGCAGAGCAAAAGAAATGCCCCTCTCTCCTGGGTTTGCGGCAACAGGCCACGAACCAGGCAGCAGTTGATCAGACCGGGTCACATTGGATATACTGGGAGAACGACCTCCTGTATAGCGAGCCTAAGGTTTCGGAGCCTGGGTCAGTCTGTGTGCTGGTGGTACCCCAGCGCTTTTGAGCCTTCCTACTGGGGTTGGCTCATGACGTTGCTTTAGGTGGACATCTGGGGCAGGACAAGACCTTCGAAAGGCTTGTCACCAATTTCGACTGGCCCCAGATGTGGAAGAGTGCACTCATTGTAGGACCTGCCAAACTTGCCAGGCAAGTGGGAAGAGCGGAAGGAAGCAGAAGGCTCCGCTCCAGCTCTTCCCGGTCTCAGTACCCCCTTTGAGCGAGTGGGAATTGACATTGTGGGGCCACTGGACCTCAAGTCAGCCATGGGCAACAGGTTCATCCTGGTCTTGGTGGACCATGCTACCCGGTACCCGGAAGCCGTTCCTCTGTGGACAGTGACAGCCCCCGTGGTGGGACATGCACTGGTGTTTTTTTTTACCTGAGTGGGGTTTCCCCGAGAGGTAGTGTCTGACCGAGGTACAAACTTCATATCGAGCTATATGAAGTCTCTATGGAAGGAGTGCGATGTAACGTAAACGTTCACCACTCCTTGCCAGCCCCAAGGTAATGGGCTGGTTGAAAGGTTCAACCGGACCCTCAAGGGCATGATAATGGGTCTCGAGGAACCCATGAGACATAAATGAGACGTCCTCTTGCCATGCCTTTTGTTTGCGTACCATGAGGTGCCGCAGAGGTCCCTAGGGTTCAGTCCCTTTGAACTGCTATACGGGCACCCCGTACGAGGACCTTTGAGTTTTGTCACAGAACGCTGGGAGCAATCTCCCAGGAAACCTCTTCAGGATGTGTACAGTTATATGCTGGCCTTCCGGAACCAAACTCGGCGCTTCCGACAGATCGCTCAGGCGAATCTGGAGGCCAGCCAGGAGGAGATGAAGCGGTGGCATGATCAGAATGCCACTCTGATCAAGCTTCAGCCTGGACAGAAGGTTTGGGCCATGGCACCTGTCGAACCCTGTGTGCTTTAGGACAGCTGGACCGGACCCTTCGAGGTGGTGGAGCGCGAGAGTGAAGTCACCTACCTGGTGAACTTGCAGACCTAGGAACCCTTTGCGGGTCCTACACGTTAACTGCGTGAAGCCCCACTTAGAGTGGTCCAAAGTGGGCATGCTCTTAGCGACGGATGATGGGATGGAAGGGGAGACCGAGCATCTTCCGGACCTCCTGTCAGCGACTGAGCAGGATGGGTCAGTGGATGGGGTCAACCTCTCGACCACCCTGACACCCGAGCAGCAGCAAGATTGTCTCTAACTGTTGGGGCAATTTTCTGACTTTTTCTCCCTGGTTCCCGGTGTCACCGAGTGGCGCGTCCACGATGTGGATACTGGCGACAGTCCTCCAGTGAATCACAAGGCTTACCGAGTGACTGACAGGGTCAGAGCTCACATCAAGGAGGAGGTCCTTAAGATGTTTGCCTTAGGGGTGATTGAGTCATCTCACAGCCCGTGGGCCAGCCCTGTGGTCTTGGTCCCGAAGGCTGCCACAGCCAGTAGCACACCCAAACTACAGTTCTGTGTGGATTACAGAGGACTCAATTCAGTCACGAGGACTGACGCGCACCCCATCCCCAGAGCTGACGAGCTCGTTGATCGGCTAGGGGCTGCATGGTACCTCAGCACATTTGATCTAACATCTGGGTAGTGGCAGATCGCCTTGACTGATGGGGCAAAGGAGAGGTCAGCGTTCTCCACACCAGATGGGCACTATCAGTTCAGGGTTATGCCTTTTGGGATGAAGAACGCCCCTGCCACGTTTCAGAGGTTGTTCAACCAGGTGTTGGCTGGACTAGAAGATTTCAGTGCCGCCTACCTGGACGACATCACAGTGTTCAGCGCTAGTTGGGAAGAACACTTACGGCACCTCTGGGAAGTGTTGATGCACTGCCGAAGGAAGGCCTCACGATCAAGGTGAGTAAGTGCCAGATCGGGCAGGCTTCTGTGGTATACTTGGGGCACCAAGTAGGGAAAGGCCAGGTGGCGCCCCTACAACCCAAAATTGAGACCATCCTGGTGTGGGAACCCCCGAAGACTCAGATGCAGGTGAGGGCCTTTCTAGGACTCAAAGGGTACTACAGGAGGTTTGTCAAGGGGTATGGCAACATCCTTGCATCCCTGACGGAGCTGACTTCCCGGAAGCAGGCCAAGAGAGTTAATTGGACGGATACCTGTCAGAAGGCTTTTGATGCCCTGAAGACTGCCATGTGTACCGCACCCGTACTTCAGGCACCCAACTTCTCTAAAGAATTCGTTGTCCAGACAGACGCATGGGGTGGGAGCTGTGCTGTCACAAGTGAATGAGGAGGGCCTAGATCAACCCGTAGCTATCATCAGTCGGAGGTTACTTGCACGGAAACAGAGGTGGAGTGCGATATAGCGTGAGGCATTTGCTGTGGTCTGGACGCTGAAGAAGCTGGGACCATACCTGTTTGGGACTCACTTCCGAGATAAGATAGACCACAGGCCCCTCAGATGGTTGATGCAGATGAGGGGTGAGGATCCGAAGTTGTTGAGGTGGTCCATTTCCCTAAAGGGGATGGACTTCACGGTAAAACACCGCCCTGGCACAGAACACGCCAATGCTGATGGTCTGTCCAGATTTTTCCGCCTTAGTGAAGAGAACTCTCAGGGGATGGGTAGTTCTCCCCACATTTCAGCTGGAGGGGACACGAGTTAGACCTGGTACCATTGGCGTGGGTCTCCCTTCCTCTTTTTCTGACGGATTACCTCCTCTGTTTTTTTGATGGTAGCTGGTTTAGACGCTTTGGGCACTGCGCCACTGCTCTCAAGTGTGCAGTGCAAGTGCTCCCTGAGAAAAGTAATGCTGAATTTGTGATTCCAGGAGTGGTATTTTGATTTACTGTCAGACCCTCGTATCATGCACAAGGGTGCCCGGGACTTGTAATTCAAAAGCGACTGGTGGGCTTGCAGCACCGATTGTGCCACCCACCAGAGTTGCCCGTAAAGTATGACTTGGGCCTGCCACCGCAGAGCGCCGTACGCAGCATGTGCCATTGTGTGACTTGGCGAGTGCACCCACTCGCAGGTCTGTGACCCTTCCCTTTGTGACATGGTAGTCGCCCCTACAGAAGGCCTGCGGGCAGGGTGCGTTGTCTCTAGAAGGCAGGTCATGCCTTGAAGTGTATGGCATGACCTGGTAGTGAATTACCCACGAGCGCGTTTTTCACTATTGCAAGGCTACCAGTTCCCCTTAGGCCAGACAGGGCAGTTTTGATGATAGTATCCTATAATCCTAACTGGCTCAGGGAACCAGGTAGAGAGTCGAGTTTAGTACACCTGAACCCAGAATGGGAAGATGCATCTTTTAGGAAAGATGTTTTTAACATTCTGTGTTTGAAAATAGCTCTTTTAGAAAGACGGTATTTTCTTGCCTAACCATCCAGCCTGCTTCTGCTAGGGTGTATATTGAACATCTGGGTTTGTGAGTGACAGGGCTGGGGGGACCCCAGGAGGTAGGGCGTGAAGGCACTAGGCCGATCGGTGCAACAATGATGTGATGAGCAGGCACCTGGGTCTGAATAGAGCGGGGCCATCTCCCCCAGCTCTGGCTCCACTTCCTGTGGAGAGTCTGAAGACCCTAGCCCGCCCCCGACAAAGGAGAAGAGCACACCTGGTCAAAGGCACCTGAAACTGGTTTGGTCTGGGCACAGGACCCTCTGCCCTCGAGGACAAGGGGACGTAGGAGTATATATATTGGGGCCCTGACCCCAGAACTTTAGGATCACTTTGGGAACGAACAAGACGGCCCTCTGCCGAGGAAGAGAACCCAGGGACCGCAGGAGTTATACTGCCCCTCTGCCAGAGCGCTGTAGTGGGTTGGCCTGTGGTGGTGTCTCTCTTGCCAAGGAGAGGTAGAAAGGACCAAGGAAGAAACTTTCATCATCTGGCCGAATATTCTCCAAGGGCTAGAGTCGAGCTAGCCTCCTGTATGAAGATGCAGGGATACCAACGACTTCACCTCTTCTGTTTGAGCGAGGGCTGGAACTGCGGTTTCAGCTGCTACAGAGGAACTCCGCAACTCAAGCCAGCCAACAACGCCGCTTTCTGCAAACAAGACCGTGAGCACCGCTCTGACTCGCCCCGTAGACCGCCGCCTGCCGCTGGGATGTACTGGCTCCGAGACCGCCATCTGGGCGGGGCCGACCATCGACAGGAGTGAACTAACATTTCACTGACTAATCAACATCCGTAACGACCTGTGGTGCCGGCACTGCCGTAACGTCACCTCCCCTCTGGTAAGGACCAAAGCCACCTCCTGCCTGCATCTGCATCTAGGGCCCCGCCGCATCGCTTTCCCCTGAAGTAAGGAACCGGCACTTATACGTGCCACACAACATCACAGCTCCCTGATGCCGAGAAGAGCCTTTGTTTGTTTTCCTGGAGGTACTGTCCGGAGAGAGTCTAGTTGTGACTCCGGACCCGATGATGCACTCCTCGCAGGCGGGCTGTACCCCGAGAACTCTTTTCTGCGTTGAAGTGATAACTTCCGTTGGGGTTATCTGTTGCAAGAGACACTTGAAGCTAAAGCCTATTTTTGAGTAACCGTAAAGCATATTCATATTGTGGAATCTTTTGCCGTTAAGGTCTTGTGTTAATTATAGAAAAGCGTACTTATTTTGGATAGATCCCGGTGTGGTGTCCATTTGTAGTGGTTTATCTATATTACGGACGCGGTGAAGTGCTGCCAGCTGCGCTGCTCGCATCCTTGGCTGATTTGCTCTTTTGCACATGATTCTTGAAACCGAATTGTTTTTAAAAAACCGTGCCGTTTTAACTTGCCAGAACCGTTTTAAAAGTGTATACCTTTTAACGTTTTACTCTGTGGAGGGTGGTGGGAAACAAAAACTAACAACCTTACCTGTATTACCGGACGTAGCCCTGCACCCTGGTCCGTCGTGGCAAGTGCCGTTTGAACGGAGGGTGGACCTCGGGCAGAAACTCCTCCCCCCCCCTCCCCTTCACTTCCGGGCACTGGGGATTAATTAGATGCTAAAACGAGCGCGCAGCGGACGCGGTGAAGTGCTGCCAGCTGCGCTGCTCGCATCCTTGGCTGATTTGCTCTTTTGCACATGATTCTTAAAACCGAATTGTTTTTAAAAAACCGTGCCGTTTTAACTTGCCAGAACCGTTTTAAAAGTGTGTACCTTTTAACGTTTTACTCTGTGGAGGGTGGTGGGAAACAAAAACTAACAACCTTACCTGTATTACCAGACGTAGCCCTGCACCCTGGTCCGTCGCGGCAAGTGCCGTTTGAACGGAGGGTGGACCTCGGGCGGAAACTCCTCCCCCCCCCTCCCCTTCACTTCCGGGCAGTGGGGATAAATTAGATGCTAAAACGAGCGCGCAGCGGACGCGCGCAGCGGGCGCGCCAGCGGCGCGCCGAAGTCCGCGCCAAGGACGTGGCCAAGGCGGGAACCCCTGCTCATACAGCTGCTGTACTAAGGTATAGCTCCGCGGACCTAAAGGCTCTTAATACTAGGAAGAGTTGCTTCCACCAAGTTTCCCCGGACACTCTTTGGGGTTCCTTTGCATGCCACAAGTGTAGTCATGAGTTCTTTGCTAGCGACCCTTCAGTGCACAACAAGACTTGCCCCCCTTCCTCAACTAGCAAACTCAAACTGCAAGGAGGACTTATTAACGCAAGGTCCCTCAGCAAACATTGCCAAGACATTAGAGACTTAATACTAGACATGCAGCTGGATTTCCTGTTCATTACAGAATCCTGGCTGAAAGACTGCTCCAACCCGGATATAGCTATTGCACTCCCCCCTAACTACACTATCCACAGGAAAGATAGGTTAGGAGGGAGAGGAGGGGGATTGGCCATCATCATCCGTGACTCCCTTCCCTGCGTCACCATAGACATAGCCTCCCTCAAAGGCGCTGAAAGCCTAGGCTTCTGTATTTCTCTAAATGCCTCACTGTCCTTTTCAGGAGTCCTTATCTATCGACCGCCGGGATATAGTTCTACCTTTACGGACTCACTAGGCGACGCCCTAAGCCAGTCACTTCTCAAATACGCCAATTTCACTATGTTAGGGGATTTTAACCTTCACTTGGAATCCAAAGGATCCCCTGAGACGGACAATTTTCTACAGATAACTGAGCTCCTCACTTTGAAACAACTGGTACAGCAACCTACCCACCAGGCTGACCACACTCTAGACGGGATCTGCTCCAACCTCCCCGCTCTTACAGTGTCCCTTCCGATTCCACTTATCTGGACTGACCACCACATGATTCCACTGATCTTAGATTACCCATCGACAGACAGCCAGGACTGCTCCCCCAACTCCAAACCCCGCCGTAACTGGTCCAAACTTATAAGCAATCCCAAGCTCCGGCTTTATGCTCAATCTTGTACCCCTACCCTCACAGGTAACCCGAATCAAGACTCGGGGCACTTTCACACTTGGATCTCCAACATTTGCAATGATCTGGCGCCCTTAGAAGGCCAGAACAATAAGAAAAAGACTAGGAAAATTAAAGCTCAGCGACCACCTTGGTTTACCCCTGAGCTAGCTAAAGAACAACACCAGTGTAAACATTTAGAACGTAAATGGAGGAAATCCTATGCTATCGAGGATAAGCAAGCCTACAAAACCTGTAGAAAACTCTACCATGCCTTTATTAAAACTACAAAAAAATCTTATTACTCCAAAGTCATACTAGAGTCCAAACTTGATCAAAAATCCATTTTTAAAATAGTCAACTCCTTCACCAATCCTAAGGGACTAAAAAAGGATCTTCCCCCTGCACAAGCTCTGTGTGACAATATTTCCAATTACTTTGAAGAGAAGATCTCCAAAATACAAAAAAAAATTTTGCTTACCCCTCCTAACATCGAGACGGAAATCCCCACTCCTTCTCCAACCCTTGCAAAGCTCTCTTCCTTTTTACCAGTGTCATTGGAAGCCACATCCAAGGCCATAATGACATGCAGTTCAGGTTCTCCGTTGGATGCCTGCCCCCCCAGGATCCTACATAAACTTATCGACACCGTCAACCCATTGGTCAACCAAATAGTCAATTCCTCGTTAGACACAGGCATTGTCCCTGAGGATTGGAAACTTGCCCTGGTTAAACCCCTCAAAAAGAAGGAAAATGTAGACGCATCAGTCCTCTCTAACCTACGGCCGATATCACTGCTCCCAGTACTGGGCAAAATAACGGAGAGGTTTGTACTTAAAGAGCTTTCAAATTTCATCGAATCAAATAATATCCTCCACTTTCAGCAATCTGGTTTTCGCCCTAGGCACTCAACGGAGTCTGCCCTCTTAGAAATCACAGAGGTGTTAAAGAACCTTGCTGACTCTGGTAAAAAAAGCTGTACTAATCCTCCTGGACCTTTCCACCGCGTTCGATACCATCTCTCACGATATCCTTCTGGCTAGACTCGAACGCGGCGGTATCACGGGTACTGTACTGGCATGGATTAGTTCCTTCCTCACCAATCGCAGACAAACCGTGGCGTTAGGTCCCTTCCTTTCCACAGAGAAGACTATAACCACAGGGGTTCCTCAGGGCTCCTCCTTGAGCCCTCTGTTGTTTAACGTTTATATGGCCCCCCTCATCTTCCTTATAAAATCCTTCGGAATTGAAGTCACCTCCTACGCCGACGATACTCAAATGATCGTCTCCCTGGACAAAAACAATAATGAAGCCGAAAGCAATTTTCAATCATGTCTCTCTCAAGTCATACAGTGGATGAAGAACAATCATTTACAATGTAACACTGATAAAACTGAAATCCTACCCATTGGCACGAATGTTACTTTCATTCCTGACAGGTGGTGGCAGGAAGGTACTCCACCCCCACAAGATACAGTCAAGGTGGCCAGAAACCTGGGGGTCAAGTTTGACTCTTCCTTATCCTTCCTCCCTCATGCACTGGTTACGGCGGGCACCTGCTTCAGTGTAATAAGATCCTTGAAGAAATTCTTTGATCTGATCCCTCTGGCTGCCAGGAAATCTGTAACGGTTGCTCTTGTCCTCTCACGCTTGGACTATTGCAACAGCCTGTTGGCCGGGGCTAACAAATCCACAATTGAAAGATTACAAATAGCACAAAACGCTGCAGCCCGCCTGGTTCTTAGGCTCCCACGTACTTCATCGGCATCCTCGGCTCTAAACACTCTACATTGGCTCCCCATTCATAAAAGGATTCTCTTCAAAATGCTTCTGATCACCTATAAAGCCTCTCGCCGGACAGGCCCTAGATATCTCGCAGCTCGTTTCGCACCCTACATTACCACCAGGACCCTCAGATCTTCCTCGGCCAATTTGCTAAAACCACCCCACTTTAGACTTGCCACCAAAGGTGGAAAAACAGTCGCCTATCTTGGCTCTAAGGCATGGAACGTACTCCCTTCTGGCTTACGTGTGCAACAATCAGAGACGTCTTTCAGGAAAGCACTCAAAACCTGGATTTATAAATGTCCAGATGACCTCTGTTTTGCTTTAATCTAACTTCTCCCTTTCGTTCTTCTTATTCCAGTTTCTTCACCCCGTCCTTTTAGCGCGAGGAGGCTCCTTGCGGAGTGACAGTTCGCGCTCTATAAATGCTCTTTTACATTACATTACATTACATTACTGTATGTGTTCACAAATGCTTAACACACTGCCTCTGAGATAAGCCTGACTGCTCGTACCAAGCTACCAAGGGGGTGAGCAGGGGTTATCTACAACGTGTAACTTCCTTGCCCTGACGTGGACAAAGGGTCCCTACTTGACAAAGATTCATACCGTTGCCAATTAGAGACTCCGGGTTCTAACATTGGTGGTCAGCGGTGGGATTTGGACTTGCATTTGTGACGCATGTTCAGTGATTGGTGAACACTACTAGTGAGTGCAGACCAAAACGCGACCGCGTACTGAGTATACTACTTTCAGTTGGAACCGCCTATTTTTGCTATCATCAGCCAACCGGCATCAATAGCATCCGTGGATCTGGAGTTCGAGGAAGAAAGGTTGGAAAGCTACAATGTGAAACAGTTGAAGTACTTCTGCCGGAAATTGAAAGTTGCGACCCCTGGTCACCAAGAAAGATGAGTACCAAAATTCCCCCGTGCTGGTGGTGGAGCCAGCCAGGGACAGAGAAGGGCAGCTGGATAATCTGTTGATTCCGGCTAGGGCAGGGGTGCCCTTCCCGCCTGGCAGTAGCACCTCTTCCAAGGGTCTATCTCCTGCAGAGTTGGAAGACAGAGAGTGAGACCGGATGCACTGGTTGGAGATGGCCAAGCTCACGTTAGAAGGTCAGAGGGACCTAGAGATTAGTCGGGCGTCCTTAGAGAGAGACAGAATGCAGTTGGAGCATGAAAGAATGTTGAGGGAGTTGGAGATCAAGGCAAAGGGTCTAGAACTCAATCCCTCTGGTGGCAGCGCACCGTCTGTGCCTGCAGAAGAACGAGTCCACATTCCGAAAGATGTGATAAAGGAATTTTGCAGGCAGGAGGATATAGGTCAGTGGTTTGCAGCCTACGAGATAGCAATGATGGCCCACCGGGTCCCTGAGAAGGATTGGGGAGCGGGGTTGTGGGGTCGCTTTGTGAGTAATGGGAGGGATACGTTGTTAGACCTGCCCAGCGAGCATAGGATGTCGTACGACCACATGGTTTGACCCCCGAGCTGTATAGGCAGAGATTTAGAAACTGTAAGAAGCTGGAGGCAACTACCTGGGTGGAGTATCAGTCATTTTTCTGCAGAACGATGGATGGTTGGGTAAAGGGTAGCAAGGTGGAAACGTTTGAAGCGCTCTATGATTTGTTTGCATGGGAGCACTTGGCCGCTAACTGTTTTCCAGGGCTACTCCAGCATTTTTAATTGACAGTAAGTTGTCCAATCCGAGAAACTTGCTGGGAAGGCTGACCGCTGGGTCAGCACCAGGGTCCACAAGGGTCACGTGGGAGATTCTGCCAAAGGTGGGCAGGGTCCCCAGCAGAGGAGTGGGGGGGACAGGGGTAAACAGCGGGAGTTCAAGAAAGGACCCCATTGTAATCCCCAAGGGAAAGGTTCCCAGCCTCCCCAAGAGAAGAAACCCGAGGCCCCGATGGGTAAACCCATTCAGAGGGGCCCCTTCACGTGCTTTGCGTGTGGCCGGGAGGGTCACCGTTTTGCAGACTGTCCTCAGAAGGACTCCAAGGCACCGCCGCGTGCACCCCCGACAGCTGGTGAGTGTAGCCCTGGGAAGGGAGGAGAAGGGTGCCCAAGGTGGATGGGGTCTCGCAGAAATGTCCCTTGTCTCGCAAGGAGACTGTGAGATGGTCCCTGGGACCCGGCTGCCTGAGAACACTAAAACATACAGGCAGTGGGTGACTATCAATGGCCATAGGGTGGAGGCTCTACGAGACACCGGGATGAGTGTGACCACCGTCAGTTGCCGGCTGGTGTCCAAAGAGCAGGTAATCCCTCATGCTTTCAGCCCCGTGGTGGCAGCAGACAACTTGCAGAGCCAGGGTGAGGTGACTCGGGTTCCCTTTGAGTGGGGGAGGGTCTCAGGTACTCTCCAGGTAGCTGTGAGGTCCGCCATGGCTGTAGATTGCTTGTTGGGCAACGATTTGGAGAGCTCCCCTTGGGTGAATGTGGAGCAAAATGCACACTTGGAGATGTTGGGTGTGCCGGAGTGTGACTGTGTGACCACCCTGGCAATGGCAGCTAGTAAGGGTGTACAAGAGACTCTGGAGCCAGAGAGTATGGCCCAGAGACCTGTCTTGAAGAAGAGAGGGCAGAGCCTGGGAGGCCGGCCCCCACCGTTCCTGCGGTCGAGGAGGAGACAGACCTCGAGGGGGATGCCCTGGTACCAACGGGGGAACAAGTGGCTGAACTGGGGGACCTACCTGAGCTGCCCTTTTGGAAGCAAAAAGGAGGGCCCTCTGGGGAAGAGTTTTACGCAGAGCAAAAGAAATGCCCCTCTCTCCTGGGTTTGCGGCAACAGGCCACGAACCAGGCAGCAGTTGATCAGACCGGTTCACATTGGATATACTGGGAGAACGACCTCCTGTATAGCGAGCCTAAGGTTTCGGAGCCTGGGTCAATCCGTGTGCTGGTGGTACCCCAGCGCTTTTGAGCCTTCCTACTGGGGTTGGCTCATGACGTTGCTTTAGGTGGACATCTGGGGCAGGACAAGACCTTCGAAAGGCTTGTCACCAATTTCTACTGGCCCCAGATGTGGAAGAGTGCACTCATTGTAGGACCTGCCAAACTTGCCAGGCAAGTGGGAAGAGCGGAAGGAAGCAGAAGGCTCCGCTCCAGCTCTTCCCGGTCATCAGTACCCCCTTTGAGCGAGTGGGAATTGACATTGTGGGGCCACTGGACCTCAAGACAGCCATGGGCAACATGTTCATCCTGGTCTTGGTGGACCATGCTACCCGGTACCCGGAAGCCATCCCTCTGCGGACAGTGACAGCCCCGTGGTGGGACGGGCACTGGTGTTTTCTTTTTTCCTGAGTGGGGTTTCCCCGAGAGGTAGTGTTTGACCGAGGTACAAACTTCATATCGAGCTATATGAAGTCTCTATGGAAGGAGTGCGATGTAACGTAAACGTTCACCACTCCTTGCCAGCCCCAAGGTAATGGGCTGGTTGAAAGGTTCAACCGGACCCTCAAGGGCATGATAATGGGTCTCGAGGAACCCATGAGACATAAATGAGACGTCCTCTTGCCATGCCTTTTGTTTGCGTACCATGAGGTGCCGCAGAGGTCCCTAGGGTTCAGTCCCTTTGAACTGCTATACGGGCACCCCGTACGAGGACCTTTGAGTTTTGTCACAGAACGCTGGGAGCAATCTCCCAGGAAACCTCTTCAGGATGTGTACAGTTACATGCTGGCCTTCCGGAACCAAACTCGGCGCTTCCGACAGATCGCTCAGGCGAATCTGGAGGCCAGCCAGGAGGAGATGAAGCGGTGGCATGATCAGAATGCCACTCTGATCAAGCTTCAGCCTGGACAGAAGGTTTGGGTCATGGCACCTGTCGAACCCCGTGTGCTTTAGGACAGCTGGACCGGACCCTTCGAGGTGGTGGAGCGCGAGAGTGAAATCACCTACCTGGTGAACTTGCAGACCTAGGAACCCTTTGCGGGTCCTACACGTTAACTGTGTGAAGCCCCACTTAGAGTGGTCCAAAGTGGGCATGCTCTTAGCGACGGATGATGGGATGGAAGGGGAGACCGAGCATCTTCCGGACCTCCTGTCAGCGACTGAGCAGGATGGGTCAGTGGATGGGGTCCACCTCTCGACCACCCTGACACCCGAGCAGCAGCAAGATTGTCTCTAACTGTTGGGGCAATTTTCTGACTTTTTCTCCCTGGTTCCCGGTGTCACCGAGTGGCGCGTCCACGACGTGGATACTGGCGACAGTCTTCCAGTGAATCACAAGGCTTACCGAGTGACTGACAGGGTCAGAGCTCACATCAAGGAGGAGGTCCTTAAGATGTTTGCCTTAGGGGTGATTGAGTCATCTCACAGCCCGTGGGCCAGCCAAGTGGTCTTGGTCCCGAAGGCTGCCACAGCCGGTAGCACACCCAAACTACAGTTCAGTGTGGATTACAGAGGACTCAATTCAGTCACGAGGACTGACGCACACCCCATCCCCAGAGCTGACGAGCTCGTTGATCGGCTAGGGGCTGCATGGTACCTCAGCACGTTTGATCTAACATCTGGGTAGTGGCAGATCGCCTTGACTGATGGGGCAAAGGAGAGGTCAGCGTTCTCCACACCAGATGGGCACTATCAGTTCAGGGTTATGCCTTTTGGGATGAAGAACGCCCCTGCCACGTTTCAGAGGTTGGTCAACCAGGTGTTGGCTGGACTAGAAGATTTCAGTGCCGCCTACCTGGACGACATCACAGTGTTCAGCGCTAGTTGGGAAGAACACTTACGGCACCTCTGGGAAGTGGTGATGGCACTGCCGAAGGAAGGCCTCACGATCAAGGTGAGTAAGTGCCAGATCGGGCAGGCTTCTGTGGTATACTTGGGGCACCAAGTAGGGAACGGCCAGGTGGCGCCCCTACAACCCAAAATTGAGACCATCCTGGTGTGGGAACCCCCGAAGACTCAGATGCAGGTGAGGGCCTTTCTAGGACTCAAAGGGTACTACAGGAGGTTTGTCAAGGGGTATGGCAACATCCTTGCACCCCTGACGGAGCTGACTGCCCGGAAGCAGGCCAAGAGAGTTAATTGGACGGACACCTGTCAGAAGGCTTTTGACGCTCTGAAGACTGCCATGTGTACCGCACCCGTACTTCAGGCACCCAACTTCTCTAAAGAATTTGTTGTCCAGACAGACGCATGGGGTGGGAGCTGTGCTGTCACAAGTGAATGAGGAGGGCCTAGATCAACCCGTAGCTATCATCAGTCGGAGGTTACTTGCACGGAAACAGAGGTGGAGTGCGATATAGCGTGAGGCATTTGCTGTGGTCTGGGCGCTGAAGAAGATGGGACCATACCTGTTTGAGACTCACTTCCGAGTTCAGATAGACCACAGGCCCCTCAGATGGTTGATGCAGATGAGGGGTGAGGATCCGAAGTTGTTGAGGTGGTCCATTTCCCTAAAGGGGATGGTCTTCACGGTAAAACACCGCCCTGGCACAGAACACGCCAATGCTGATGGTGTGTCCAGATTTTTCCGCCTTAGTGAAGAGAACTCTCAGGGGATGGGTAGTTCTCCCCACAATTCAGCTGGAGGGGACACGAGTTAGACCTGGTACCATTGGCGTGGGTCTCCCTTCCTCTTTTTCTGACGGATTACCTCCTCTGTTTTTTTGATGGTTGCTGGTTTAGACGCTTTGGGCACTGCGCCACTGCTCTCAAGTGTGCAGTGCAAGTGCTCCCTGAGAAAAGTAATGCTGAATTTGTGATTCCATGAGTGGTATTTTGATTTACTGTCAGACCCTCGTATCATGCACAAGGGTGCCCGGGACTTGTAATTCAAAAGCGACTGGTGGGCTTGCAGCACCGATTGTGCCACCCACCGGAGTTGCCCGTAAAGTATGACTTGGGCCTGCCACCGCAGAGCGCCGTACGCAGCATGTGCCATTGTGTGACTCGGCGAGTGCACCCACTCGCAGGTCTGTGACCCTTCCGTTTGTGACATGGTAGTCGCCCCTACAGAAGGCCTGCGGGCAGGGTGCGTTGTCTCTAGAAGGCAGGTCATGCCTTGAAGTGTATGGCATGATCTGGTAGTGAATTACCCACGAGCGCGTTGTTCACTATTGCAAGGCTACCAGTTCCCCTTAGGCCAGACAGGGCAGTTTTGATGATAGTATCCTATAATCCTAACTGGCTCAGGGAACCAGGTAGAGAGTCGAGTTTAGTATGCCTGAGCCCAGAATGGGAAGATGCATCTTTTAGGAAAGATGTTTTTAACATTCTGTGTTTGAAAATAGCTCTTTTAGAAAGACGGTATTTTCTTGCCTAACCATCCAGCCTGCTTCTGCTAGGGTGTATATTGAACGTCTGGGTTTGTGAGTGACAGGGCTGGGGGGATCCCAGGACGTAGGGCGCGACGGCACTAGGCCGATCGGTGCAACAATGATGGGATGAGCAGGCACCTGGGTCTGAATAGAGCGGGGCCATCTCCCCCAGCGCTGGCTCCACTTCCTGTGGAGAGTCTGAAGACCCTAGCCCGCCCCCGACAAAGGAGAAGAGCACACCTGGTCAAAGGCACCTGAAACTGGCTTGGTCTGGGCACAGGACCCTCTGCCCTCGAGGACAAGGGGATGTAGGAGTATAAATATTGGGGCCCTGACCCCAGAACTTTAGGATCTCTTTGGGAATGAACAAGACGGCCCTCTGCCGAGGAAGAGAACCCAGAGACCGCAGGAGTTATACTGCCCCTCTGCCAGAGCGCTGTAGTGGGTTGGCCTGTGGTGGTGTCTCTCGTGCCAAGGAGAGGTAGAAAGGACCAAGGAAGAAACTTTCATCATCTGGCCGAATATTCTCCAAGGGCTAGAGTCGAGCTAGCCTCCTGCATGAAGATGCAGGGATACCAACGACTTCACCTCTTCTGTTTGAGCCAGGGCTGGAACTGCGGTTTCAGCTGCTACAGAGGAACTCTGCAACTCAAGCCAGCCAACAACGCCGCTTTCTGCAAACAAGACCGTGAGCACCGCTCTGACTCGCCCCGTAGACCGCCGCCTGCCGCTGGGATGTACCGGCTCCGAGATCGCCATCTGGGCGGAGCCGACCATCGACAGGAGTGAACTAACATTTCACTGACTAATCAACATCCGTAACGACCTGTGGTGCCGGCACTGCCGTAACGTCACCTCCCCTCTGGTAAGGACCAAAGCCACCTCCTGCCTGCATCTGCATCTAGGGCCCCGCCGCATCGCTTTCCCCTGAAGTAAGGAACCGGCGCTTATACGTGCCACACAACATCACAGCTCCCTGATGCCGAGAAGAGCCTTTGTTTGTTTTCCTGGAGGTACTGTCCGGAGAGAGTCTAGTTGTGACTCCGGACCCGATGATGCACTCCTCGCAGGCGGGCTGTACCCCGAGAACTCTTTTCTGCGTTGAAGCGATAACTCCCGTTGGGGTTATCTGTTGCAAGAGACACTTGAAGCTAAAGCCTATTTTTGAGTAACCGTAAAGCATATTCATATTGTGGAATCTTTTGCCGTTAAGGTCTTGTGTTAATTATAGAAAAGCGTACTTATTTTGGATAGATCCCGGTGTGGTGTCCATTTGTAGTGGTTCATCTATATTACTGTATGTGTTCACAAATGCTTAACACACTGCCTCTGAGATAAGCCTGACTGCTCGTGCCAAGCTACCAAGGGGGTGAGCAGGGGTTATCTACAACGTGTAACTTCCTTGCCCTGACGTAGACAAAGGGTCCCTACTTGACAAAGATTCATACCGTTGCCAATTAGAGACTCCGGGTTCTAACATTGGTGGTCAGCGGTGGGATTTGGACTTGCATTTGTGACGCATGTTCAGTGATTGGTGAACACTACTAGTGAGTGCAGACCAAAACACGACCACGTACTGAGTATAATCCTTTCAGTTGGAACCGCCTATTTTTGCTATCATCAGCCAATCGGCATCAATTGCATCCGTGGATCTGGAGTTCGAGGAAGAAAGGTTGGAAAGCTACAATGTGAAACAGTTGAAGTACTTCTGCCGGAAATTGAAAGTTGCGACCCCTGGTCGCCAAGAAAGATGAGTACCAAAATTCCCCCGTGCTGGTGGTGGAGCCAGCCAGGGACAGAGAAGGGCAGCTGGATAATCTGTTGATTCCGGCTAGGGCAGGGGTGCCCTTCCCGCCTGGCAGTAGCACCTCTTCCAAGGGTCTATCTCCTGCAGAGTTGGAAGACAGAGAGTGAGACCGGATGCACTGGTTGGAGATGGCCAAGCTCACGTTAGAAGGTCAGAGGGACCTAGAGATTAGTCGGGCGTCCTTAGAGAGAGACAGAATGCAGTTGGAGCATGAAAGAATGTTGAGGGAGTTGGAGATCAAGGCAAAGGGTCTAGAGCTCAATCCCTCTGGTGGCAGCGCACCGTCTGTGCCTGCAGAAGGCCGAGTCCACATTCCGAAAGATGTGATAAAGGAATTTCACAGGCAGGAGGATATAGGTCAGTGGTTTGCAGCCTACGAGATAGCAATGATGGCCCACCGGGTCCCTGAGAAGGATTGGGGAGCGGGGTTGTTAGGTCGCTTTGTGAGTAATGGGAGGGATACGTTGTTAGACCTGCCCAGCGAGCATAGGATGTCGTACGACCACATGGTTTGACCCCCGAGCTGTATAGGCAGAGATTTAGAAACTGTAAGAAGCTGGAGGCAACTACCTGGGTGGAGTATCAGTCATTTTTCTGCAGAACGATGGATGGTTGGGTAAAGGGTAGCAAGGTGGAAACGTTTGAAGCGCTATTATTTGTTTGCATGGGAGCACTTGGCCGCTAACTGTTTTCCAGGGCTACTCCAGCATTTAATTGACAGTAAGTTGTCCCATCCGAGAAACTTGCTGGGAAGGCTGACCGCTGGGTCAGCACCAGGGTCCACAAGGGTCACGTGGGAGATTCTGCCAAAGGTGGGCAGGGTCCCCAGCAGAGGAGTGTGGGGGACAGGGGTAAACAGCGGGAGTTCAAGAAAGGACCCCATTGTAATCCCCAAGGGAAAGGTTCCCAGCCTCCCCAAGAGAAGAAACCCGAGGCCCCGACGGGTAAACCCATTCAGAGGGGCCCCTTCACGTGCTTTGCGTGTGGCCGGGAGGGTCACCGTTTTGCAGACTGTCCTCAGAAGGACTCCAAGGCACCGCCGCGTGCACCCCCGACAGCTGGTGAGTGTAGCCCTGGGAAGGGAAGAGACGGGTGCCCAAGGTGGATGGGGTCTCGCAGAAATGTCCCTTGTCTCGCAAGGAGACTGTGAGATGGTCCCTGGGACCCGGCTGCCTGAGAACACTAAAACATACAGGCAGTGGGTGACTATCAATGGCCATAGGGTGGAGGCTCTACGAGACACCGGGATGAGTGTGACCACCGTCAGTTGCCGGCTGGTGCCCAAAGAGCAGGTAATCCCTCATGCTTTCAGCCCCGTGGTGGCAGCAGACAACTTGCAGAGCCATGGTGAGGTGGCTCGGGTTCCCTTTGAGTGGGGGAGGGTCTCAGGTACTCTCCAGGTAGCTGTGAGGTCCGCCTTGGCTGTAGATTGCCTGTTGGGCAACGATTTGGAGAGCTCCTGTTGTGCGAATGTGGAGCAAAATGCACACTTGGAGATGTTGGGTGTGCCGGAGTATGCCTGTGTGACCACCCTGGCAATGGCAGCTAGTAAGGGTGTACAAGAGACTCTGGAGCCAGAGAGTATGGCCCAGAGACCTGTCTTGAAGTAGAGAGGGCAGAGCCTGGGAGGCCGGCCCCCACCGTTCCTGCGGTCGAGGAGGAGGCAGACCTCGAGGGGGATGCCCTGGTACCAACGGGGGAACAAGTGGCTGAACTGGGGGACCTACCTGAGCTGACCTATTGGTAGCAAAAAGGAGGGCCCTCTGGGGAAGAGTTTTACGCAGAGCAAAAGAAATGCCCCTCTCTCCTGGGTTTGCTGCAACAGGCCACGAACCAGGCAGCAGTTGATCAGACCGGTTCACATTGGATATACTGGGAGAACGACCTCCTGTATAGCGAGCCTAAGGTTTCGGAGCCTGGGTCAGTCTGTGTGCTGGTGGTACCCCAGCGCTTTTGAGCCTTCCTACTGGGGTTGGCTCATGACGTTGCTTTAGGTGGACATCTGGGGCAGGACAAGACCTTCGAAAGGCTTGTCACCAATTTCTACTGGCCCCAGATGTGGAAGAGTGCACTCATTGTAGGACCTGCCAAACTTGCCAGGCAAGTGGGAAGAGCGGAAGGAAGCAGAAGGCTCCGCTCCAGCTCTTCCCGGTCATCAGTATCCCCTTTGAGCGAGTGGGAATTGACATTGTGGGGCCATTGCACCTCAAGACAGCCATGGGCAACAGGTTCATCCTGGTCTTGGTGGACCATGCTACCCGGTACCCGGAAGCCATACCTCTGCGGACAGTGACAGCCCCCGTGGTGGGACGTGCACTGGTGTTTTTTTTTTTCCTGAGTGGGGTTTCCCCGAGAGGTAGTGTCTGACCGAGGTACAAACTTCATATCGAGCTATATGAAGTCTCTATGGAAGGAGTGCGATGTAACGTAAACGTTCACCACTCCTTGCCAGCCCCAAGGTAATGGGCTGCTTGAAAGGTTCAACCGGACCCTCAAGGGCATGATAATGGGTTTCGAGGAACCCATGAGACATAAATGAGATGTCCTCTTGCCATGCCTTTTGTTTGCGTACCATGAGGTGCCGCAGAGGTCCCTAGGGTTCAGTCCCTTTGAACTGCTATACGGGCACCCCGTACGAGGACCTTTGAGTTTTGTCACAGAACGCTGGGAGCAATCTCCCAGGAAACCTCTTCAGGATGTGTACAGTTACATGCTGGCCTTCCGGAACCAAACTCGGCGCTTCCGACAGATCGCTCAGGCGGATCTGGAAGCCAGCCAGGAGGAGATGAAGCGGTGGCATGATCAGAATGCCACTCTGATCAAGCTTCAGCCTGGACAGAAGGTTTGGGTCATGGCACCTGTCGAACCCCGTGTGCTTTAGGACAGCTGGACCGGACCCTTCGAGGTGGTGGAGCGCGAGAGTGAAGTCACCTACCTGGTGAACTTGCAGACCTAGGAACCCTTTGCGGGTCCTACACGTTAACTGCGTGAAGCCCCACTTAGAGTGGTCCAAAGTGGGCATGCTCTTAGCGACGGATGATGGGATGGAAGGGGAGACCGAGCATCTTCCGGACCTCCTGTCAGCGACTGAGCAGGATGGGTGAGTGGATGGGGTCCACCTCTCGACCACCCTGACACCCGAGCAGCAGCAAGATTGTCTCTAACTGTTTTGGCAATTTTCTGACTTTTTCTCCCTGGTTCCCGGTGTCACCGAGTGGCGCGTCCACGACGTGGATACTGGCGACAGTCCTCCAGTGAATCACAAGGCTTACCAAGTGACTGACAGGGTCAGAGCTCACATCAAGGAGGAGGTCCTTAAGATGTTTGCCTTAGGGGTGATTGAGTCATCTCACAGCCCGTGGGCCAGCCCAGTGGTCTTGGTCCCGAAGGCTGCCACAGCCGGTAGCACACCCAAACTACAGTTCTGTGTGGATTACAGAGGACTCAATTCAGTCACGAGGACTGACGCGCACCCCATCCCCAGAGCTGACGAGCTCGTTAATCGGCTAGGGGCTGCATGGTACCTCAGCACGTTTGATCTAACATCTGGGTAGTGGCAGACCGCCTTGACTGATGGGGCAAAGGACAGGTCAGCGTTCTCCACACCAGATAGGCACTATCAGTTCAGGGTTATGCCTTTTGGGATGAAGAACGCCCCTGCCACGTTTCAGAGGTTGGTCAACCAGGTGTTGGCTGGACTAGAAGATTTCAGTGCCGCCTACCTGGACGACATCACAGTGTTCAGCGCTAGTTGGGAAGAACACTTACGGCACCTCTGGGAAGTGTTGATGGCACTGCCGAAGGAAGGCCTCATGATCAAGGTGAGTAAGTGCCAGATCGGGCAGGCTTCTGTGGTATACTTGGGGTACCAAGTAGGGAACGGCCAGGTGGCGCCCCTACAACCCAAAATTGAGACCATCCTGGTGAGGGAACCCCCGAAGACTCAGATGCAGGTGAGGGCCTTTCTAGGACTCAAAGGGTACTACAGGAGGTTTGTCATGGGGTATGGCAACATCCTTGCACCCCTGACGGAGCTGACTTCCCGGAAGCAGGCCATGAGAGTTAATTGGACGGACACCTGTCAGAAGGCTTTTGACGCCCTGAAGACTGCCATGTGTACCGCACCCGTACTTCAGGCACCCAACTTCTCTAAAGAATTCGTTGTCCAGACAGACACATGGGGTGGGAGCTGTGCTGTCACAAGTGAATGAGGAGGGCCTAGATCAACCCGTAGCTATCATCAGTCGGAGGTTACTTGCACGGAAACAGAGGTGGAGTGCGATATAGCGTGAGGCATTTGCTGTGGTCTGGGCGCTGAAGAAGCTGGGACCATACCTGTTTGGGACTCACTTCCGAGTTCAGATAGTCCACAGGCCCCTCAGATGGTTGATGCAGATGAGGGGTGAGGATCCGAAGTTGTTGAGGTGGTCCATTTCCCTAAAGGGGATGGACTTCACGGTAAAACACCACCCTGGCACAGAACACGCCAATGCTGATGGTCTGTTCAGATTTTTCCGCCTTAGTGAAGAGAACTCTCAGGGGATGGGTAGTTCTCCCCACATTTCAGCTGGAGGGGACACGAGTTAGACCTGGTACCATTGGCGTGGGTCTCCCTTCCTCCTTTTCTGACGGATTACCTCCTCTGTTTTTTTGATGGTTGCTGGTTTAGACGCTTTGGGCACTGCGCCACTGCTCTCAAGTGTGCAGTGCAAGTGCTCCCTGAGAAAAGTAATGCTGAATTTGTGATTCCATGAGTGGTATTTTGATTTACTGTCAGACCCTCGTATCATGCACAAGGGTGCCCGGGACTTGTAATTCAAAAGCGACTGGTGGGCTTGCAGTCTTTTAGAAAGACAGTATTTTCTTGCCAAACCATTCAGCCTGCTTCTGCTAGGGTGTGTATTGAATGTCTGAGATTGTGAGTAGGGTGTGACGGCACTAGGCCGATCGTTGCGAGACCCTAGCCCGCCCCCGACAGAGGAAAAGAGCACACCTGGTCGAAGGCACCTGAAATTGATTTGGTCTGGGCACAGGACCCTCTGCCCTCAAGGACAAAGGGATGTAGGAGTATAAATATTGGGGTCCTGACCCCAGAACTTTAGGATCACTTTTGGAATGAACAAGACGACCCTCTGCCGAGGAAGAGCACCCGGAGACTGCAGGGGTTATACTGCCCCTCTGCCAGAGCGCTGTAGAGGGTTGGCCTGTGGTGGTGTCTCTCGTGCCAAGGAGAGGTAGAAAGGACCAAGGAAGAAACTTTCATCTTCTTGCCGAATATTCTCCAAGGGCTAGAGTCGAGCTAGCCTCCTGTTTGAAGACGCAGGGATACCAAAGACTTCACCTCTTCTGTTTGAACGAGGGCTGGAACTGCGGTTTCAGCTGCTGCAGAGGAACGCTGCGACTCAAGCCAGCCAACAATGCCGCTTTCTGCAAACGAGACCGTGAGTGCCGCTCCGACTCGCCCCGTAGACCGACGCCTGCCGCTGGGCTGCACTGGCTCCATGATCGCCATCTGGGCGGAGCCGACCATTGACAAGAGTGAACCAACATTTCACTGACTCAACGACATCTGCAACGACCAGTTGGGCAGGCACTGCCGTAACGTCACCTCCCCTCCAGTAAGGACCGAAGCCGCCCTCTGCCTGCATCCGCATCTAGGGCCCCGCCGCATTGCTTTCCCCTGAAGTAAGGAACCGACGCTAATACGTGCCACACGACATCACAGCTCCCTGACGCCGAGAAGAGCCTTTGTTTGTTTTCCTGGAGGTAATCCGGGCCCCACGCTGCGCTCCTCGCAGGCGGACTGTACCCCGAGAACTCTTTTGTGCATTGAAGCGATAACTCCCGTTGGGGTTATCTGTTGCAAGAGACACTTGAAGCTAAAGCCTATTTTTGAGTAACCGTAAAGCAAATTTGTACTGTGGAATCTTTTGCCGTTAAGGTCTTGTGTTAATTATATAAAAGCTTACTTATTTTTGATAGATCCCAGTGTGGTGTCCGTTTGTAGTGGTTCATCTATATTACTGTATGTGTTCACAAATGCTTAACACACTGCCTCTGAGATAAGCCTGACTGCTCGTGCCAAGCTACCAAGGGAGTGAGCAGGGGTTATCTACAGCGTGTAACGTCCTTGCCCTGACGTAGGCGAAGGGTCCCTACTTGACAAAGGTACATACCGTTCCCAAATAGAGACTCCGGGTTCTAACAGTATTGTAATTGAACTCTTTGATCCAATTGATTCCAACCGCACAAACATTGCATGAACCACATGTGAAGAATCCCTTAGGTTGGGCTGGGAGCCAATTCCCTCCCCTAATATTCCTAGGTTCTATGTTGTTCCTAGTAATTAGATTTCTGATTGTGGGACATCTTCTGTAGGTAACTGCTGGTCTGTCTGCAATGATCCTTGTTAAACCAGGCACCCCCTTCAGTAAGTTCCAGTTTCTGTTCAGTATTTTGTAAATATCGTCATGCAAAGTATTGAAAGTCGAGATAAAGGCCAAACGTTCAATTGCTGGGCCCTTTTCCTTTTGGATAAGTGTGGCATCCCTTCTCATTGTGCCCACCCTGGCTCTTGCTTTCCTTAGACCCTCGCCAGAATATCCCCTATTTGAGAGCCTTGAATGTAACTCATTTAGTTCCCTATTGAAGTTTTCGTCCAGACTGCAATTTCTCCTTATTCGCACCATCTCCCCATACGGTATTCCTTTAGCTTCTTCCGTGCGTCGGACGGCCCCCGACCGTCTAACGTCACGGTGGGCGTGTGCGTCGGACAGCCGGTGGCTGTCCGGTTTGCGCACACGTAGAGTTCACCCGCACAGCGGGGAAATGTGTGCTGCATCAAAGTGGTTAATTACCTATGGGAGATGAGCACTGTCTGCTCTGAGGATCGAATGTGTGGCTGTTTTCTTACTAAATAGTTTGCTTTGTATTTATCAACTACAAACAATTGCACATCCAAAAATTCAATCTGATGAGTATGATGACTCATAGTGAATTCAACATTAAACTCATTACTGTTCAGAAATGCAAAGTACTCCATTAGTTCTTGTCCTGTGCCCCTCCAAATTAATAAAATGTCGTCAATGAAGCAGCCCCAAAGCAAAATCAAGTATGTCCATCTGTCAGCTCTCTTGATCCAGGCATTCTCCCTCTCAAACAACCCCATGAAGAGGTTCACGTAAGAGGGAGCAAACCTGGAACCCATTGCCGTTCTCTTTATTTGGTGGAAGCACCCCCTCAAATAAGAAAAAAATGTTTTTGAGAATGAGCAATAGGTCTGCATCTAGTGTAGGCCGTTTGATAATATGTTGGAGGTATATACATTTTTTGGTATTTACTTGGGATGGTACATTGATATTTGCGTTAATAGCTATTATTAGTAGGGGTGGGCGGAATTTGCGAAATTCACTTTCGCAAATTATCGCGAAAATGTTAAAAATCTCCGCAAACACGCGGAAATATCGCGAAGATGCGGAAGTTTTTTTCCCGCCCGTTCGCGGTATTTTATGCGTGTTCGCGGCTCGCCAACTTACCCATGCGGTTTCTCGCGGGCGCGGCCATCTTGTTTTCACTTGTCTCGCGGTGCATGATCGTGAGAAGAAAGACGTGATCGCGCGACGAATGACGTTACTGCGGGCGCGAACTGTCGCGAGACAGAGCAAATGGCTACCAACAATCCAACATCTCGTGGAGAACGCGACCGGATCGGGAAAACTTGGCGGCGAACGCGGGGATTCAGGTAAGGTGATCGCGCGCATGCGAGAATGTATTATTTTACAGCGCGAGCGAGCAAAACATTTCCGGTAAAATGCGGATTGCGGAAATTTTGACATTTTCGCATTCTCCGCGGAAAGCTAAAATGTCAAATTATCGCAATTTCCGCGAGCGAAACGGAATTTTACCCTCATTACACTATTTTTTGTAACAGATTTACACCTTGTGAAAACACACTACTGAGCAATATGTCTGCATCTAGCACAAGCCGTTTGACAACATATTGGAGGTATATACATTTTTATTCACTTGAGATGGTACATTGATATTTGCGTTAATAGCTATTATAAGACATATTCATATCCGTTTGGTTACTGCAAGCCGTAATATAGAACCTGTACTCGACTGAGATTAAGTGAAATGTCACAACGTAAAATTGCAAACAGGTCAGGCAGGATTGTATTAATAATTGTAAAGCAACTAATTTGAATTTAATCACAATAAATGAATGATTATTTAGATACCATATGATAAGTGCTTAGATGCCACTGTTTAGATGCCTGTATAACTTTGACCATTTGTAATGTCATCACGCACAATTCTGGATAGGTCAGGTAGTGTCAAATTAAGTACTGGGGATGAAGGAATTTAAATATAATTCGAATGAGTTAACAAAAACTTAGACATTTAATTAATAAAAAAAATATTTATGGGTGATCGATATTGTCCATACTCAATGCAAACCTTTACATGGTACGCAAAAGGGACAGGAAGTGATAGTCATATGATAAAAATGCCCACCTCCATCATAATTCCTGAGCGCGCTTGGCTGTGAATAGAATTACGATTTTTCAGTGAGTATTTTGACTTGCAACGACCACGTGAATAGTAGTCTCCAAAAAACGTAGACAGTATAGTTATTGGTGGCTTTTATAACTAATCTTATGTATTTGAATTTTGTGGCAACGTCATTGGAGATGGTAACACATTACTGCCGAACGTCAGGCAGGTCAGGCGGAAGTCCTGACACATAGACACATGGGAGGTAGGGAAGGAGTATATTTGACTCATGATTGGTCTGAATAAGTGAGGACTAGAGGGAAAACTGTCATGAAAATAAAACTGACGGGCGATTGGCTCAAATAATAGTACCATTGGCTCGTGAAAGGTGATTGGTCAAGTACTGTGAGGACCAGAGAGGGAAACGCGGTTGTAGCAATGCTAATTCAGAGGCTTGAAATAGCGACTTCCTATTGGTCATTTGGTACATTGAAATACAGGTATTCTAGATGGTCAATTCTACAGCGGAATTTAGCAGGCCAGTCCGTGGAAGGAAGACCAGAGTATAAGACACACTGGCAAGAGGTGAGAACCAGGAGGTGATATGGGGGAGCTTTGGCTGACTGGGGCTTTTGAGCAATAGATCTATAGAGCCTGGTGACTAATAATCAAGAGAACAGTAAGTATTTGTGTTCTCTTGTCACATAGTTGGATAATAAATTGGAAAAAAAGATACAGGATTCCATTTTCTTATTATGTCTTTGTTTGGGGGTATGTAAAAAGTTAAATATAAAAATGAGATTATCAAAATAATTTCCCCAAGCAAACTGGTCTTTATAAATTGTTTTTAAGCAGACATATATATTTTTTTATGTTCAGGGCAACCTTTTCCACTTGTTTGGGTTGAGCTAATGAAGAGCTGAAGAACTGTAAGGATAAATGCTTAGGAGATACATTGGATGTATGTTCCAAAAGGCGACTAAAGAAATTTAGCAGTCAGTATTGCTGTTGGGGAGTTAATGATGAATAAGAATTTAAGAGATTTATATATGATTAATTTTTGCCAGAAGTTTAAATATAATTTCATGGTGCATGGCAATAACAGTGTATATAGTACATGAGAGAAATTGATTAGGATTGAAGTGGTAGCAATAAGGAGGGTGCTGACACCACATGATGTTTTCCATCCAAAAAAACATTAATGGAACTTTCTTTATGGGGATAATATTTGGAAATTAGATTGTAAATAAGCAGACACGAAGGGGCTGTTGAAGAATGAAATTGATATGATGTTTTACATTTTGGGGAATTTGATTGAATTATTGATTATCTAAAAATACATAGGGATTTATATTGATTTGTTTCCAAGTGAGGATGAAATGCGTGGGCTGATGATTGGATATTGTTATATTTGGCTGACGATTGGATACTGTTATATTTTGAAGCTATGATTTTCCTTTGAATTAATAAATGGAAAACACATATGAAACGTTTGCCTATGGATTTGATTCTCAAAAAACAATAACTGATTGGATATCATAGCAGATACATTGACGCTTCTTTCCATTTGTGGAATTCATTTTTGAGGACTAGGTCTTTGGCGGCGGGACCTGGGAGAGTGAAGCGTCATTCATATTGGACTTCGTGATTTGCAAAATAAGACTTTGAATTGCTCACCAGATATCTTGGTTGTTGTGCCCCCATCAATCAATCAATCAATCACTGCATTTGTAAAGCGCGCTACATACCCGAGAGGGTCTCAAGGCGCTGGGGAGGGGGGGGGTGCTACTGGTCGAAGAGCCAGGTCTTGAGGAGTCTTCTGAAGGCCAGAAGGTCCTGGGTCTGTCATAGGATGTGGGGAGAGTGTTCCAGGTCTTGGCGGCGAGGTAGGAGAAGGATCTGCCGCCGGCGGTGGTTTTTCGGATGCGGGGGACTGTGGCGAGGGCGAGGTTGGCTGAGCGGAGGCTTCGGGTGGGGGTGTGGAAGCTGAGTCGGTTGTTGAGGTAGGTGGGTCCAGTGTTGTGCAGTGCTTTGTGTGCGTGGATCAGGAGCTTGAAGGTGATCCTTTTGTTGACGGGGAGCCAGTGCAGGCCTCTCAGGTGGAGTGTGATGTGGCTGCAGCGGGGGACGTCGAGGATGAGTCGGGCCGAGGCGTTCTGAATACGTTGGAGTCGTCTCAGGAGCTTGTTTGTAGTTCCAGAGTAGAGGGCGTTCCCGTAGTCGAGTCTGTTGGTGATGAGGGCCTGGGTAACGGTTTTTCTCATGTCGAGGGGGATCCATTTGAAGATCCTGCGGAGCATACGGAGGGTGTTGAAGCAGGACGCGGAGACAGCGTTGACTTGCCTGGTCATGGAGAGAGTGGAGTCGAGGATGACCCCCAGGTTGCGTGCGTGGTCCGTGGGTTCCGGTGCTGTGCCTAGTGACGTGGGCCACCAAGACTCGTCCCAGGCTGATGGGGTGGGTCCGAGAATAAGGACCTCCGTCTTGTCTGAGTTCAGCTTCAGTCTGCTGTCCTTCTTCCAGTCGGCTACGGCCTTCATTCCTCTGTGGAGGTTAGCTTTGGCGGTGTGGGGATCTTCGGTGAGGGATATGATCAGCTGGGTGTCGTCGGCGTAGGAGATGATGTTGAGGTTGTGTTGTCGTGCGACGTGGGCGAGGGGGGCCATGTAGATATTGAACAGCGTCGGGCTGAGGGAGGATCCCTGTGGGACGCCGCAGATGATCTTGGTGGTTTTGGAGCGGAAGGGTGGGAGGCGGACGCTCTGGGTTCTGCTGGAGAGGAAGGATGTGGTCCAGGCCAGGGCCTTCTCTACCGGCGTCATGGAGGCGTGCTGATAGGGTGCGGTGGCAGACCGTGTCAAAGGCTGCTGATAGGTCCAGGAGGATGAGGGCGGCTGTTTCTCCTTTGTCCATCAGGGTACGGATGTCGTCAGTGGCGGCGATGAGGGCGGTCTCGGTGCTGTGGTTGCTGCGAAAACCGGATTGGGAAGGGTCCAGGATGTTGTTAACTTCGAGGTAGCGAGTCAGCTGTTTGTTGACAATCTTCTTGGTCACTTTTGCCTGGAAAGGGAGCAGGGAGATGGGCCGGAAGTTCTTGAGGTCCTTGGGGTCCGCCTTGGGCTTCTTCAGAAGGGCGTTAATCTCGGCGTGCTTCCAGCTTTCTGGGAAGGTTGCGGTCTCGAAGGAACAGTTGATTGTTTTCCGGAGGTGGGGAGCGATGGTTGCGCTGGCTTTGTTGAAGACGTGGAGAGGGCAGGGGTCCGATTGGGATCCGGAGTGGATGGAGTTCATGGTTTTGATGGTGTCTTCGTCGCTGACGCTGGACCAGACGGTCAGGCGACTGGTGGGAGTGGTAGTCACAGGGGTGGTGCACTCGGTGGTGGGTGCGGGGGGGTCGGAGTTGAAGCTGTCGTGGATATCGGTGATCTTGCGGTGGAAGAAGGTGGCCAGGGAGTCACACAGGTCTTGAGATGGCGGGATGTCATTGGTGTTGGAGCTGGGGTTGGAGAGTTCTTTCACGATGCTGAAGAGCTCTTTGGTGTTGTGTGCGTTGTTGTCTAGGCGGTCCTTGAAGGCGGTCTTCTTGGTGGTCCTGATGAGTTGGTGGTGTCTGCGGGTGGCGCTCTTGAGGGCTGTGTGGTTGTCTGGTGTTCGGTCGTGGAGCCATTTCTTCTCCAGCTTCCGATAGGTGTGCTTGGAGATCCGTAGGTCCTCAGTGAACCAGGCGGCTTTCTTGTTGGTGTGGTTGGTTGTAGAGGTCTTGAGAGGGGTGAGTGTGTTGGCGCAGTCGTTGATCTACTGTGTGAGGTTGGTCGCGGCGATGTCTGGGTCGGTGGGGTCGGTGGGTGGTCTCAGGGCGAGGGCGGTAGTCAGTTGGTCCTCGGTGACCTTGCCCCAGCAGCGGCGTGGTAGCTGTTGGGTGCGGTGGTGTGTGGTGGATTTTCTGAAGGTGAAGTGGACGCATCTATGGTCGGTCCAGTGTGGTTCGGTGGTGTGGTTGAAGGAGACTTGGGGGCTTGCGGAGAAGATGGGGTCGAACGTGTGTTCAGCGGCATGGGTGTGTCGTTACGAGCTGTTTGAGTCCGAGGTTGGCGAGGTTGTCGATCAGGGCAGTGGAGTTGGCATCGTTGTTGTTCTCAAGGTGGAAGTTCAGGTCCCCGAGGAGGATGTAGTCCGTGGAAGCGAGGGCATGGGTACTGATGAGGTCGGCGATGGTGTCACTGAACTGTGGGCAGGGTCCGGGAGGTCTGTAGATGAGAGTTCCTCTGAGGGTGGTGTTGGGGTTGGTGTGGATCTGGAAGTGCATGTGCTCGGCGGTGGTGAGGGTGTCATCGGTGTTCATTGAGATTTTGATGGAGTCTTTGTGGATGATGGCGATTCCTCCTCCCACTCCGTTGGTGCGGTCTCTGCGGGAGATCTTGTAGCCCTGTGGGATGGCTATGGCAATGTCTGGTGCTGAGGTGGCGTTCAGCCAGGTCTCCGTCAGGAAGGCGACGTCGGTGGCGGTGGAGTCTAGGAGGTCCCAGAGTTCGATGGTGTGCTTGCGAGTGGAGCGGGTGTTGAGGAGGATGCAGCGGAGGTGGTTGGGTTCTCTGGCTGGTGGTGTGGAGGGTTGGATGCTGGTGAATCTGCAGTTCCGGCAGGTGAAAGGCCCCTGGGTGCATTTTGGGGTGGCCCGGTAGCAGGGGTGGTCTTGTCTGGTGTTGAGTGCGTGGAGGGTGCTTGCGTCGTAGTGCAAGGGACGTTGCGGGGGGTGCAGGGTCCAGGGGTTCTGGCGCTGGGTGCGGTCCAGGCGCGGACGGGCGCAGACGGGCTTGCCTCAGGTGCGCCTTTGGCGCGCCAGCGGCGCGGCCGCTTCGCAGCCTCCATATGAGGGCAGAGGGAGGGAGGAGCAGCTGGGAGGTGGGAGCGGGGCGGCCAATGGGAGTGAAGGGGGCAGGGCCGCAGGGGCTCAGCGGCGGGGGGAAAAACCCGGCGAAAACCCAGGGAAAAAAACGGCGGGAAAAGACGGCGGGAGAGGGACAACAGAGCACAGGGGTACAGAAAGCAAAACACAGGGGAACAGAATGAAAAAAACAAAGTGGCACAGAAAGCCAAGCGCAGGGGTACAGAATAAAAAAGGGAGCGAGCAGTCAGGCGGCAAAAGCGGCAACGGAGGTTCAACCCACAGGGGGCTGCGTGGCGGATGGGGGGAGCGACCTGCCTGGTGACAGAGTCAAAGGTCGCCCATAGGAAAGAGACATTGACACTACTGAGTCATTAGTCCCTTCTTAACTCTGCTTAGTTTTCTGCTAATTTGGCCTGCCTATACTGTCTGCTGGAGCAGCAGGACCCATCCCATGAAGCAGCGGTGCACTTAAACCAAAATTTGCAGCTCAATATACCTATGTGACCCAATATGTTCTTCATAATGTGTGGGATTAAATATGGTAAATGTAATGATATTGGAAATTCACAGTGAGTGTAATTAAGCGGGCTAGTCTCGGTGAAATGAGCTAGGGGAGAACTCCATAGTTTTCAAGGCTTTCATGGGCATCTGAGGGGAAGTGTTTATAAACAGATGAATCTCCCATTATAAGCTATTTTATAAAGAAAAATAGTCTGTTACATTTCTGTTTCCATGTTGAAACTGATGTTAAACCTTGTCAATTTTTGCATATTTAAGAAAATGACATATTTCCTGATTTAGAGGTTGGCAGATAGGTTACTCCTTCACAAACGTGATGGATATCCTTTCCTCCTTAGTACCAGTGCATTATATCTAGGCCTACGAGTTATATGGTGTTCATTTGTTGAACATTTCTGTCTGTATTTTCCCATATTGAGGAGCAGATTTAAAAGCCCCTTGCCCCGCCGGTGCATCACGTTTCGTGACGTACCGGTGGCGTAGCCTGCTTAGTGAAATTTACAAGCACAGGTAAAATCACCCTGCGTAACTTAACCTGTACTTGTAAATATCGCCCCTGTTCACGCAACACTTTGCGTGTTAGGGGCGTGATATGGGTGTTGCTGTGGATGTTCCCACGCAACACCATGTCCACTGATACATATCCAGATTTACAAGAAATTGTAAATCTGGAAATGCGTCAGAATGCTACACCACCCTATTGGTGGCGTAGCGAGGTGCAATGAGGAGAAATTTTTCATTTCTTCTCATTTTGTTCCTCTTTCAATGCGTGCTGCATTCTACATCACACATTGGAAGAGGAAATCACCTCAATTTATTGTTTTTGTGCAGGAAGGTGTCCCTTCCTGCACAAAAACAATCTCTCCATGATGCAGGCGTCCTTGCACCATGGTGCAAGGGTGCCTGCACCGGCTCATGGTAGCATTTTGTGCTCCAGCTTTCTTGTTGGTGTGGTTGGTTGTAGAGGTCTTGAGAGGGGTGAGTGTGTTGGCGCAGTCGTTGATCTACTGTGTGAGGTTGGTCGCGGCGATGTCTGGGTCGGTGGGGTCGGTGGGTGGTCTCAGGGCGAGGGCGGTAGTCAGTTGGTCCTCGGTGACCTTGCCCCAGCAGTGGCGTGGTAGCTGTTGGGTGCGGTGGTGTGTGGTGGGTTTTCTGAAGGTGAAGTGGACGCATCTGTGGTCAGTCCAGTGTGGTTCGGTGGTGTGGTTGAAGGAGACTTGGGGGCTTGCGGAGAAGATGGGGTCGAACGTGTGTTCAGCGGCGTGGGTGTGTCGTTACGAGCTGTTTGAGTCCGAGGTTGGCGAGGTTGTCGATCAGGGCGGTAGAGTTGGCATCGTTGTTGTTCTCGAGGTGGAAGTTCAGGTCCCCGAGGAGGATGTAGTCCGTGGAAGCGAGGGCATGGGTACTGATGAGGTCGGCGATGGTGTCACTGAACTGTGGGCAGGGTCCGGGAGGTCTGTAGATGAGAGTTCCTCTGAGGGTGGTGTTGGGGTTGGTGTGGATCTGGAAGTGCATGTGCTCGGCGGTGGTGAGGGTGTCATCGGTGTTCATTGAGATTTTGATGGAGTCTTTGTGGATGATGGCGATTCCTCCTCCCACTCCGTTGGTGCGTCTCTGCGGGAGATCTTGTAGCCCTGTGGGATGGCTATGGCAATGTCTGGTGCTGAGGTGGCGTTCAGCCAGGTCTCCGTCAGGAAGGCGACGTCGGTGGCGGTGGAGTCTAGGAGGTCCCAGAGTTCGATGGTGTGCTTGCGAGTGGAGCGGGTGTTGAGGAGGATGCAGCGGAGGTGGTTGGGTTCTCTGGCTGGTGGTGTGGAGGGTTGGATGCTGGTGAATCTGCAGTTCCGGCAGGTGAAAGGCCCCTGGGTGCATTTCGGGGTGGCCCGGTAGCAGGGGTGGTCTTGTCTGGTGTTGAGTGTGTGGAGGGTGCTTGCGTCGTAGTGCAAGGGACGTTGCCGGGGGTGCAGGGTCCAGGGGTTCTGGCGCTGGGTGTGGTCCAGGCGCGGACGGGCGCAGACGGGCTTGCCTCAGGTGCGCCTTTGGCGCGCCAGCGGCGCGGCTGTTTCGCAGCCTCCATATGAGGGCAGAGGGAGGGAGGAGCAGCTGGGAGGTGGGAGCGCGGCAGCCAATGGGAGTGAAGGGGGCAGGGCCGCAGGGGCTCAGCGGCGGGGGGAAAAATCCGGCAAAAACCCAGGGAAAAAAACGGCGGGAAAAGACGGCGGGAGAGGGACAACAGAGCACAGGGGTACAGAAAGCAAAACACAGGGGAACAGAATGAAAAAAACAAAGTGGCACAGAAAGCCAAGCGCAGGGGTACAGAATAAAAAAGGGAGCGAGCAGTCAGGCGGCAAAAGCGGCAACGGAGGTTCAACCCACAGGGGGCTGCGTGGCGGATGGGGGGAGCGACCTGCCTGGTGACAGGGTCAAAGGTCGCCCATCGGAAAGAGACATTGACACTACTGAGTCATTAGTCCCTTCTTAACTCTGCTTAGTTTTCTGCTAATTTGGCCTGCCTATACTGTCTGCTGGAGCAGCAGGACCCATCCCATGAAGCAGCGGTGCACTTAAACCAAAATTTGCAGCTCAATATACCTATGTGACCCAATATGTTCTTCATAATGTGTGGGATTAAATATGGTAAATGTAATGATATTGGAAATTCACAGTGAGTGTAATTAAGCGGGCTAGTCTCGGTGAAATGAGCTAGGGGAGAACTCCATAGTTTTCAAGGCTTTCATGGGCATGTGAGGGGAAGTGTTTATAAACAGATGAATCTCCCATTATAAGCTATTTTATAAAGAAAAATAGTCTGTTACATTTCTGTTTCCATGTTGAAACTGATGTTAAACCTTGTCAATTTTTGCATATTTAAGAAAATGACATATTTCCTGATTTAGAGGTTGGCAGATAGGTTACTCCTTCACAAACGTGATGGATATCCTTTCCTCCTTAGTATCAGTGCATTATATCTAGGCCTACGAGTTATATGGTGTTCATTTGTTGAACATTTCTGTCTGTATTTTCCCATATTGAGGAGCAGATTTAAAAGCCCCTTGCCCCGCCGGTGCATCACGTTTCGTGACGTACCGGTGGCGTAGCCTGCTTAGTGATATTTACAAGCACAGGTAAAATCACCCTGCGTGACTTAACCTGTACTTGTAAATATCGCCCCTGTTCACGCAACACTTTGCGTGCTAGGGGCGTGATATGGGTGTTGCTGTGGATGTTCCCACGCAACACCATGTCCACTGATACATATCCAGATTTACAAGAAATTGTAAATCTGGAAATGCGTCAGAATGCTACGCCACCCTATTGGTGGCGTAGCGAGGTGCAATGAGGAGAAATGTTTCATTTCTTCTCATTTTGTTCCTCTTTCAATGCGTGCTGCATTCTACATCACACATTGGAAGAGGAAATCACCTCAATTTATTGTTTTTGTGCAGGAAGGTGTCCCTTCCTGCACAAAAACAATCTCTCCATGATGCAGGCGTCCTTGCACCATGGTGCAAGGGTGCCTGCACCGGCTCATGGTAGCATTTTGTGCTCCAGCACAGGGGGAAGCACGGAAATGCAACATATTGATGCAAATATGTCACAACATTGTGCTTTAAAACTAATGCAGCGCGGCGCAACAAAATAACTTGCGGCACCGCGCTGCGTTACTTTCTTGTAGATCGGCCCCTCAGTGTTTCGTGAACAAATGAAGTCATAACTGATATATTTGCACATTTATTGATTAAATTGCACTCACATTTCGATACCTGCCAGGTTTTATCACATTATACAGCAAAATATAATTGAATAAAATTATTAGCATGATAGCTCAGACGTATGTAGAGATATGCCGGGATTTTAGAAAATCTCATTTCTTTTTTTTAACTCCCCATGCAGTTAATCTGTATAGCTATTGGTCTGAAATTCAAGAATCACAGCATGGAGAGTTACCCAAAAGAATGCCAATTTTCTGTATTTTTCCACAGGTTTCTGTCTAAATGTTTCTGTAAAAATCAGTAAAAAAGGAAAACTGTAATAAGGTGGATGGGATATCCTTAATGTTTATGGTGGAGTACCCATCCACCAATGTCTAAATCAGGAAGTTAATATATGTTGTTATTTTATTTTTCTAATGTTAAGAATTTAAGCGGTTTGTGACAAACTTTAAGTAAACCTACACAAATAACCAATTATTGAATGCTGTTTCCAAAGTCTCTTGTAATGCAAGAATTGTGTCCCTTTCAAGAAGCCTGCACAATTATTCCATTGATGCTAACCTCCAACAAGTTTCTGTGTTTTTGGAGTTTCACATTGGCCTTCTCAGTATGTGTTGTAAGTACTCATATAATGATTTATTCCTCACTCACTGTATTCTTGTATATTTCCAGGTTTCCCCCACCCGGTGTGAATCCATCCTCAAATGAAGCTTACTCCCTATTCTAGGCACCAGAGTGATTGTGGTCCCTTTCATACTATGCCTTCATCACCTCGACAAGAGAGTCAAAATTCTTAGTTTAAAGCAATGTCTTCTTTGTGAATTAAAGCTGACATTTCTCTAGTTACTGCTTTCACTGCTTCATAGCTTGAACTCTGAATGGATAATGCTTCATTTAGTATCAAATATTGTCAATTGGCTATCAATTATATATGATAAACCCTCAAGGATAATTGCTTCATTTTCTGCAAACATAAACTTGTATTAAAATGTTATCAAAATCTGTACAATTGTTATTCTAAATTGTTGTTTTTTACCATCAAGAACGGGGGATTTTTTTGTTGTTGCAAATCCTTGATCGAGTACATTGTCTCCTTTTCCTATGAATGTATTACTTTAATGTAGAAGCTATGCCTTATGAAGGTTTTCATTCTGTAAAAAAAAGGATGAATAAAGTCATGTATATAAAGTCAAGTTATTAAAATATTACAATTTTTATTGTCTTGAATTCATGAAAACAATTACACTTTACACCATTACACTCTGATTCACGTTTGTCCTTTGTTATGTAAAATGTTATTATGAACACACACTACAATCCATAATCTATAACCAGCTCGGTTACTTTGTAGCAAAGAATTGTTTTCTTTGCAAAGCCTGTGCTGTGTAGACTAGCAGGCTTTCCAATGGGAAACCCTCAAATTCTAAGTTCTGAAGTACCCAAAACCACACCCTCATAATATCAATACAAATGTTTCAATACTCTAAAGTAGAATCAGCAACACAGTGGGAAATGGAGAACTATTCTTTCAGAAAGATTAAGTAAGCATATCCAAAAGTATTTGCCAACATACTAAAATTAGTTCATAAAGGAAAGCACGGCACAGGAAGTACAGTAATTGACAAGCAATTGACAAGGATCACACAATGTAGTCAAGCAAGGAAGATGGGATTGAACTCCGGTTTCTCAAATTCACAATGTGCAGTTCAGCTATTACATGAACCTCTCCTCCTTCCATCCCCTTTAACACCAATGAGGAGTTCTTTCTGTTGATTTTTGTGGAGCTAAATAAGAAAACTGTGCTCAATAAATAAACCCATCTCACTGTAAATCCAGCTGACACAAGAGATTGTTGATAAATAAAAAAAAAGTACAATATGATGTTAAGGGAAGGTAGGGCACAAGGCCCTAGCGTTTTTTGCAGATATCATAGGTTCATAATCCACCACCTATCCTAGACTAAACAATGAGATTGACTTCAGGAGACACTCAACACCTTTGTGAAAGAAATTAAATACATTACCTAAACAAAAAACCCTCAGATATCCCCAATATTGTTTCCCACTGAAATAGCAAAAACAAAATATTGTAGCAATAATATTTTGTTAAAAATACTGTCAACTCAAAAATATTATGAGACAAAAAAAAGATGGTATGAATATATTGGGAATAATACATTTATACTACAAGGTTGAACAATTGAACAAATTCTGAAACGTCCAACTCAATTTCAAAACCAATCTTAACTGACTCTGTCCATGTTGAAGCATAGACATGTCATTTTTGTAAGATATTGAATGGCGATGAAATAACATTTTGCACTGAATATTGGCGAGTGGACAGTGTAGTCATACCATTATCAACAACAGCCAAAGCCTTTTAAAAGTTTTCGTTATCAATTTGTCTCAAACATTCAACAGCTTCTTGTTGGAAAATTTTCAAAATGTTGTTATAAGTGGTATATAAAAAGGGCTTAGAACGAGGAAATCTGAGATCCAACAAAACATCCTGTAAAAAAAAAGTGACAAGTACAGTTTTAACTGCTGCTTAGGTTGAACGTTCTACCATTGGTGGCATAGTTTGCTATGCCATAGGTAATAACTGCTCCAGTGAGTTGTGACTAAATATAATGGGGTCTGGCCTGTTTACCTTAAACACTGTAGAGGAGTTAACAATGAGTATTATACCTATTTATATCTACTGGCCATAATACCCACCCACCTGAACCTGAAATTGAAGCGTTGTATGTGCCATTCTGCACCATTTCATTAAGCCGGTATTTGGTCAGATTAATGAACTGTTGCCAGTTAGCCAATCATGCAGTACAGGGAATGCTTGGTGTATTTAAATGTTTTGCATTGCTCGAGCCACAACGATTTCTTGTTTGTTCTACTGTTTTGTTTGAAAAGATAATTTGGCCCCAAACAGACATAAGTTCAGTATTGTCATTCCAATAATCATACCCCTTAAATCAGTTTCATTTGTGTTAGCATATTTTTCTTTGCTGGGGTAGGTGAAAGCCTATCTAATGTGAAACTGCGTCTGTAAGGACATAACTAGAAAAATAAAAGAACTCCTCTAAGTATGTTTAAGAACTACCCAGAAGGGGTGTCAGGCAGTGTTCCCACATGTCTAATTAAAAAAATCATGTGGAGTACTAGCTTATAAATAGTGATGTGCGTAACGATTGCATCAAAACATTTTACCATAATTTGCAGAATTCAAATACAAATCCTCAGATTCAAATGCTGTGTATAATTCTAATTCAGATAGTGTATTACATCCCATTCATCAGAAATGGAACCTGGGGCAATAACATGTATTTATAGCTATTTTAAAATTTTGCAAAGTCTCTGTTGGACAGAACACTGTCATAGTGGACTTTATCCTAAACAATACCATCATGGACAGGGAATATAGTAACGTTCAAACGAGGCAAGTCTCTTCAGACCTTATGTGAAGAGGAATGGTGCATAAGTACCTCAGCTACCAGTTCTGGAGAAATGCGAAGAGGGAGATGATGTCCGTTCAACAACAGAAAGAAGATTTTAACAAATTCAATCCAGAGGAAACGAAAAATCCAACAGTAGGACCATGCAGGAAACAGGTAAGTTGATGTAAGCCAAAATAACACAAGGAAGTACGCTAAGAGTCTGAAGAAAAATCAACTATGTTGACAAAATACCAAGAGGCAGTCAGAGTAAAACTGGGGAACTCTTTAGGCACAGAAGAGGTGGTAGGCAACTCCAGAGGCAATTGATAATATAACATTTCACTGCAGGGAGTATCAATAGCAAAGTGCAAACACATGTTGGTAACACATCCTGTGCTATTGTCATTAACGGGTATGATGGAATGATCAGCTAGTGAAAATGCCAGCTGGGGTGGAGAATGATCAAGACTATTTAAAACCTTTAAAGGGGTTTATTGTAAGGTAGGGAGAGGTGACAAAGAAATACCCAGAAACCCCGGTGGCCTTTTATGGAGAACTGGCCAAATGGTGTAACTTGATCAAATCAATGGAAACTCGCAGTTTCAGTTCACAAGCAGCAAGCTTTGGAAAAATCATAGTTTGAGTACTTTGAACAGCAAGAACAGGCACTCTTTTTTTAATCTGCAATCTTCTCTTGGACTAGATCCCCAACTTTAGAATACAGCCTCAAAAAGCTGGTTGCTCCTTCCCTTTGTCAGTGGTAGAACATTAAGAATTTAAATTTGAGTGCTTATCCTGGAAGTCCTCTAATTCTTGTAAGACAGTGAAACGTTCATTGATGTCAAAGGGTGATTCCAAAGCCACTGTGCCAGAGGCATCCAGATCTAAAAGAAACAATTAGAACCCAAATAAGACCTCATCAGGAGTCTGACCACTCAACGACCATCTGGATGTTAAGGACTGCTTTTAGTCACTGTTCTTCCGTTTCACTATCAAATTTCCCTCAGGATGATAGGGGGCGGAATAATGCACAGCAACACATAGGGTGCCCATAGTATCTTGGAATGGCCCAGAGGCGAACTCTGGTCCCTGGACCAAGTGGAATGCTGCCACTGCATATGTACCGACAATACCAATTCGAGCATCAGCTGATCGTTGTGACCACACCCAAAGAAATCAAGAATAAGCATCAACAGCCACTAGGATATATTTAAAGGCACTATTTGAATGGAGTGGTCTGCAATGAAATAAATAGACAAATTGTAATGGCTTATTTGAAACTAAATGAGGTGTCTGTGGTGAGTGAGCAACAGTGGAACTTCTGATTTGTTGACAAACCGAAACTTAGAACAATATTTTTAGTTTGCGTATAAACACCCTGGTACCAGTAGTGTTTAGATAGAAAAGAAACTGTAGCTGCCACACCAGCATGTGCAGACCCTAATCGCTCATGAGCAGCTATTATTAACTCTAACCTGTGGTCCCGGTTGGGTACCACTCAAAAATGTACCCCGGGAATGCAGGCAAAGGGAACATTTTGAGGACTCAATAGATAGGAGCTTTTTTCTGAATAGCATTTAGGTAGCTGCTTGCCACTAGCCGAAGCAGTGACCACAGCCATGATGTCATCATCTGTCCTCGTATGTGACTGAGCGATCGCAGCTATTAATACTGTCTAAACAGACACCTTGCCACCACCTTGCCAACAACATGTTGATGAATCAATGTGTGTGTCACATGAGCCCATGGAAAAGCATCTTTCAGTGCCGCCAACTAACCCTAAAGAAGCTTATGCTTGGTAGCATTATCTCTAAATCAATTCAAGCTCCATTAAACCATTAAAGTAAATTATCATCAAAGGACCAGACGCAGTAATAGGAATCATACACTTTGTCAAATTCTAACTCTGTATTCTACAATGCCAGAACTAGAGGGGCACTAACCTTGGTGACAGCCTCTAAGACCAGAACAGGAGACACCACAATTATGCATTTTCCCTGAGCCAATCGAAGTTCCTTCAAGACAGCTCTTTTGAAGCTGTCAAAAAATGTTCTGTCAATGCAAAATGCATTTCAGTATTGGAATATAAATGCGATTTTATAAGCAATTGGCAATGTTTCTCCATTAATGAATCAAACATGTCTAACAACTGGAATCTACAATTCGGTGGATCACTAATAGGAAGGCAGGCACTGATTTGTTGATATGTCTGTGTTTTCTGTCATACTTTCCCTCTTTTGTTACTGAGTACTTCTATCTTATACTTTGGCAAATATTTGTATATAGAATATGGGTGTGAGGAAAGAGTCATTAAATATTTAAAAGTAGATTTTATCTCTAATTCAATGTGTACACTAGTGAGGTGACCTCACATTGCCTCCACAACAAATAATTATAATATATGGATGCTGACAAGTAGTAGTAGCTGAAATGAGAGGTAGGATGTTATTCCACCTTAAACCTCTTTCAGCCACCAATGTGATCTCGATATTTGCCATTCCTAAATTATGCTCAATTATTCGCTTTTCTACCCCAAAAGATATAACTATGTCCAATTATCCACAAAGAAAACATCTTCTTTCAAGACTAAGAAAAACGTTCAATAATCACTGACTTAATGTTGGTAAGTAAAACATAGTTGTACTGGGCTACAATACTGGGCAATGACATTGTTTGTAACATATTATATTTAGGAAATAAACAGGCTGCTTGTTTATATGAGAGATTGGGCTGCTAATATAGTCCAAATACTACTAGACAAACAAATTCATTGAAAAAAGTCTAAATGTAAACTTTAAAAATGGTAAAGAGGGTGTGTGGCCAGGAGCGTCAAGTTGGCGGTTGCACCTTAGGAGTGCTATGGACCCCTCCGTCATCCGCTCCTAATCTGACACCATCGGGGAATCCTTAAATCCGAGATCTGGCTGCCTAACAGAGTACAGAGGACTGCTCCAGGCTGTGGAGCCCCTTTTGGCGGCGGTATTGGAACCATTTAAGTGCCACAGACAGTCCTTGCTGCGGGAGCCCTGCCTCACGGCGAACCTAAAATAGCAGCCCTGCAGCGGTGAGCTCCTGATCTGTCTGAGCCTTGGGCTTCGGAGCTGCTTGCGGTGTCGTGCGAGAGGTGGGTCTCCGAAGGGCCGCTGGTGTCATCCTGGTTGGCCCTGTGGTGCCGCTCCCCCCCTTAGCACCGGTCTGTGCCTGACAGACTTGGGGCGCTGGGGGCTGCCTAGGGGGGCCCAGTACACCACGCATTGGAGGCGGCTCCTGTGGTGCTGCTGACCTGGGATGCGCGATCAGCTGTCGGACGGACGGCAGCGCATTGTGGTGCTTCTGCCTGGCCCCCCTGCTGGTGCTCTGCCTGAGCGGTACTTTTTCTTGGCCCTGTCTAGGTGCCGGGCTTAAGCCCTGGATCTGGAGGTGTTTAAACAAGACAAGGGAACCCAATGGATGTCACTCTATTCCCTTACTCGCTCATACAGACTCCTTGCTAATTAGCACCGTCCGTATTATTTTGACTAAGGTAAGCCCTCGCACGCACGCCGCCGCTTGGATTTTCATACCTTAACTCACTATCCTGGCCCTAATTACCTCCCTTCACCCCTCCAGAACATCATGCTCATCCCTGTGGATCCCCTACTTGCCCAGACCCCCTGCTCTTGAGCTTCGCCCCACCATTGCCTACAAAAGGTAAACTTCTGCTACCACAGCGTTAGTGCGACCGACCATGATTGTTTTTTTTAAAACTGCCACCAAAATTCCGCTGTCTGTTTGCTTCAGAAACCCGAACGGAACCAGGCATATAACACTGCACGCCCAAGAACTCCCTGTGTTCAGAAGTACTCATTAAACTCTTTTTTGAGGTAAGCCTTCACACGCTGGCTGCCCCATTCACCCATTATTCTCAAACTGGTCCTCATCCATTAGTTTTGATTCCTGCACTACTCAGCCCTTCTAATCCTGAAACCTATTCTTCATGCATTGTCAGTCTAATGATTTTCACGGCAAAGTTCACTATTAAGCTCCCCCACGACCTGTTTTAAAACGAAGCGCCGCAACCATGAGGTTAGCCTAATCAGTTGGACAGTGGCGGGGGGTGTGTGAGGCCCTTCCCCACCTAGTGACATCTCGCTGCGTATTGGAGAGTGTCCCTGCTGTGCTGCAATCTTAAGGCGCGCGATTGGCCATCGATTGGGCAGCAGCGCGGAGAGGTGCTTCTGAATCTTCGCCCCTCTGGTGTCTTGTTGCAGAGCTCGCTTTGGCTCCTGGCTGGATGCTGGATCCGGATTATGGATCTGGACTCCCGGCCCCGGGGCCGTGCCGTGCACCTGCTGGGTGCTCCTAAATCAGCGATGCCCTCGGCTGTCGGTCGGACAGCGCCGAGGGTGATGTGAGGCCCCTTTCCCCCCCCTGCCGCATCCTCTAAGGACCAGGCTAGACGTAGGCCCCTCTCCTGGCAACGAGGCCCTCTGGAGGCCTACCGTACTGCCGCACACAGTGGACTGTGGAGGTGAGGAGCGGGGTCGCCCATTAACTCTGACCAGCTGCCATGGTTGGCTGGCCCTGGGTGGCAGAGGTTCGGCCATCAATCCGGGCGGTGGGGGGTCCGTCTCCTTCCAGGTGGAGGCCTCTCCAACCCTCATCTCAACCTTGGGCTCTGGAAGTATGGGGTTCCTTGAGCCCTCCGGATGGGTACAGTAGACCGGGCCGCTAGATAACTTCATCCCACATGCCCCCCTCCCTGGCACGCTGGTGACGCGCGGGTGTACCTCGGCAGTTAATTCGAACAGTGGTGCCATGCTGAGTGGCTGCCTCCCATCTTGACGGCCGCTGAGGATCCGGTGACCGGCGGTGGCCAGAGCCGCTTTGGGGGAAGTTTCGGCCACCTCATCGGGTCTTTCTGTCCCCCCAGCTGGCATTCTCCACGGAGGCCCCGGGGTTGTGCTCCATCCCCTCACCTGAGTCATCCCTTGGTCCTGACATTGATCCAGCATCATCAATTCTCTATTAACACTAGTTTAACAGACCTCCTTGGTGCGCGTGCTCGCAGCAACACAGTGCCATCAATTTTCTATTAATACAAGTCAAACAGACCTCCTTGGTGCGCGTGCGCACCAGCGCACTTCAGTGGCACATGACATGCGCATGCGCTGTCTAAACCTCCAACTGATTGGGCACCACGTGATCGACCCGGAAGTGGGCGGCTCCCCTGTCACCGGAGCGGAGCTAAAAGAAACGGCACAGCCCTCTAGCCCTCTACCTACGAGCAGGCGTCCGGATAGGGTAGGCTATCTACGCCGACACCCGAGTAAAACCGTGAGTAACTAACAACTGTGCTGCCTCGAGTCACTTTGCAGTTTACCTTTGCACGATAATGCTACGTTTATAATGAGACGACGCAATGCACGTCTCCTGCTGTCTCCTTTCTCCTCCCTGGCACGGCGTCTTTTTTGACAACCACAGCCCAAAAAGGTGCGGGCATCCCACGCCATTAGCTCATGGAGAAACATTATCTCCGTATTTAGGTAAGCCAATCACTACCTGATTAGCTCAGTGCTCAGCAACTTTTTACTTTGTCATAGAAATATGTTTAGAGACCTGACCAAGTATGCGCCATGCCTCTCATACCACACCACGATATTGGGAACAAACCGAGTGTGGCTACGAGGCATTGCATACCACCAGGCGTGTCTCTACCCGTGCTTCACCTGAGGTGTTTTTACCTGCTGCCGCAACCTGGTCCGGGGCGTTACACGTGCTGTGGGGGGATTTCATCCCTTGAGCCCAGGCACTACCTCTGTGCTAGGGGTAATGGGTTTGAATTTCCTCCCCCTCCACTGCGCCCCGCTATGGTTGATGACGCAACTCCCCTTGGGTGATTAGACTGCTTTTTAGACCATTTATACATAATGTCGCTCACTACTGCTTTTGAATGCTTCCCCTGGACCATTGTTGTCAGGGCTAACATACCACAGGACAGAGAACAAACTATCCTGACCCATATGTGTTGTATCTCTCCCTTTCTCCTCTTGTTTCCACAGATCATTATCTTAGGGGGCACTGATCTACTTAGGATCGATTAAAGCCATTGACTAGTAGCTTAAGGCTTCCTCCTCTCCCCCCTATTAAGTTCTAAGTGGGCCGATGTTACCCCACTCATAACATACACGTTCGTGCACTCACCACGCTCCACTCACACTTTTGGTCCGGAAGAAACGCCAAGGATCGTTCAGACCATTTCAGGTGTGAAACATGTCGACCTTAACATAGTTACCCGGGCACATTGCGCCCATGCTGGTAACCTCTAACGTACGTTTTTTTTTACTTTGCCAAGGGTATCTCTTCATTAAAAACTCTTTGGCAACCCTTAGGCATTTTTAATTTGCACTGCACGCACGCACTGTCCCACACACCCGCATGCATCCATCGGCAGCTCTCTAAAAGATCTCCGTCAAAGAGACCCTTCGGAGGACCTGTAGGGCATTGCACCGCCGGCTCGACGAGGAGCAACTGCCTGATGATGAAGCATGACATCCCTTGGGATGTGTGAGGGCAACAAGAGACAATTTGTGTCTCTCCCCATCCCTTGACTTGTCATCTCTCTTTCTTTCTTTTCCCTGTTTCTCTCTCTCTTTTGTCCTCCCATTTTTGAGGACTACGTGTTGACTTCTTGCATACACCAATCCTGGAACAGTGCCCCTTGTTTGATTTACATTGATCCAGCCCCACCTTTGGGACTCCACAAGTCTGATTTTCGAGTGGGGGTACAGAGGACCCTGCCGGGGCGGAGTAGTGTCCGTTGATTGGCCGGTGGAGGGATGGGAAGAGGCCCGGCCTTTTCTTACCCCTCCCCCCTCCTCATCCTCCTCATTTGTTCTTATTTCCTCCTCATTGACTGCCGGGAAGATGTTTGGACCTCCTATCTTGCTGGGCGGCAGCCAACCAAAACCCCCGTCACCCAGACTAAAATAGACCGATTCCCTACCACGGACTCTGGGGTGACTTGTCTTGACCATTATCCGGCAAGACCTTCAAAACGGCACAGCCCGGATTAAAGAAACTGAATCCCGCATATCCACCTTGGAGGATGAGGTCCAGCAGCTCAAAGGTCAAGCCGCTCGTCTCCAGTCTCACACCCAGGAGCTTCATCGGCAGGCTGAGGATGGTGAAAACAGATCGCAACAACCTTCGCTTGGTGGGAATTCCGGAGGGTGCGGAGCAGGGCCGGGCGGTGGACTTTGTGGAGCGGTGATTGCTCTCATGGATGCCCAAAGGGTTCCCTCTCCCCATGGTTCGCGATCGAACGGGTGCACCTCTCACTTACTCCTAAGCCGCCTCCGGGGGCACCTTACAGACCGATCATACTACAGATCCTCAATTCTAAAGACTGCAACTCTGTTCTGGCCGAAGCCTGAAAGCTCCAACACCTTCAATATGAAAATTAAGCAATCATGATCTTCCCCAACTACACTTGTGAGGTCCAGCGACGGCACCGCTTGTTTGGGGAAGTCAAGCAGAAGCTGCGCGCTATCAACATACAATACAGGCTCCTCTTCCCTGCTCGCCTGCAAGCTGTGTTTTCCAATAGAACCCTCTTCTTTGACACCCCTGAGGAGGCATAGACATGGGCAACAGAGGAACGCCCCTACAGACCGGCACCCGAAATCCATCACCAGCGAGCACCGCTGGAGGTGCCTGTCTGGAGGTTCCGGCCCCCTGGCCACCACGCAACCACTCACGCAGTTGGCGATGTCAGAGGCGAGACTGCTCAGACTTACCGCTGGACCCCTCTCGCCAGCTGAAGCCTGGGATGCTCCCCGGAGGCCCCCTATTCGTGCGGCAATCTGGCTCCTCTGGCCACTCGGACCCTGGGGTGCCTCACCTCAGCCATCACTGCTGGACCTGCCTGATACAGATCTCTCTCGTAGCCCGACCCTTCTCATGGGTTCCGCTTGAACCCACCCCTACCTTCTGGCTGCAACTGGCTCCAAGACCGGGGATCGCTCATCAGCTCATGACTACTTCAATTTCCCGATGGGCACAGCTATGCACATCCTAATATGAGATGGGGTCCTCCACGATTCCCCATTCCCAAGCGTTCTAGTTTTGTTCTCTCTTAGTTCCCCACTGTTAGGGCGACAGATGCTTCCGTTCCTGAAGTATAGGGTGGGGGCTGGGTTGGGGGGGACTGTTGTCCCGAGTTATATTGATTGTTTCCTTTGTTTATTGTACCAGCACTTCTTCTCAGCTGCGAAGCGAATGCGCAGAGGCCAACACTGTAGATTTACACCCGATACCCTGCACGAACACACCACCTTGTCCACACCCACTGCCCAAGCCGGGTGTCCAACTCTCCACTCAGTCTCCCCATGTCTGACAGACATACCGGGATGGCATCCCTCCACATCATGTCCTGGAATGTTAATGGCCTCTTAGATAAGGTCAAGCACACTGTAATCCTGAGATATGCCCAGCGACACACTGTATACATACTGATGCTCCAGGACACCCACCTGGTAGGCAATCACTGCCCCTTCCTGGTGCACTATGGTTATGGTGGAATCTGGCACTCTGGCTTTACCCGAGGATCACAAGGGGTGGCTGTCCTCATATGCCGCACTCTTTCATTTGTGGCACATAAAGTAATACATTACCCTGAGGGCTGCTTTGTCATCTTGGAAGAGAACATTGGGGACCAGCCCCTCAACCTACTCGCTGTATACTTCCCCCACTTCAGCATCTTGCCACACTAGTAGCTGCCCTGCCCCCGGGAACGAATGTCATTAGGGGGGACTTCAACGCGGTCATGGACCCCGTCCTTGACACCGCTGCAGCCCCTTCCATCCCACGAGTTGCTCAGTCTACTCTCCTATCAAATTGGGCTGCTACTTTGGGCCTCGGACATGCCTGGAGGCTCTGGCACCCTACCACTCAAATGTACAACCATACATCGGCCTCCCACCACACACATGCCCGGCTGGATTATATCTTCCTGCCGGCCTTGGACTGTTGTACAATTCAGGCCATCCGTGGATGTCGGGTAGGTCGTCCCGTACATCGAGGAAGAGCGCGAACTGCCTCTACCTTCCTACGGCATTGCTGAGGAGGCTCATTCTTCATTTGAGGGAGGGCTGGGAACAAGGTACACACATAATTACTTGTCCCAATGGCAGTACTCATGCATCTTAACCTATAAAAAGGACAATTGGGAATATAGGGCGTCTTTTCCCCATTCCCATATCTACACTCTTTCTCATTGGTCCTGATGAAGCACTCTAGGATCCATTAGGGACCATATAAAGCGCAAAACATGTCGACCCCTCTGTACACTTAAACACTCTCGGTACTCACCACACGGGTTGAGAGCAGCGGGATCTTATTTGTTCAGTTTCCCCTCTCCTTTCAGCATTAATTTGCATCTCCATCCCCGTGACATTTTTATCCTGATTCAAAGGACTTTTCAAGAAACTGTTTTTGTCCTTTGGATCATTTTATCTTTCACCTATCACCACTTTTTGACCCACACACCCCCACGCACAAATGCGGCAACTCCTAAAAGATCTCCACCAGAGAGCCCCTTAAAACGGGCCCGTGAGGGACTGCAGTGCCACCCCCACGCGGAGCACCTGCCCAATGATGATGCTATACACTCGCAAGGGTGTGTGAGGGCACCACAAGATTTATACAGGAGTACTCTTTCTCTCCTCTTGGCACACTCAAGTCTACCTGGAGACACCGCACACTGATTACAGCTGATCTGGCTGTTATATATCTTCCCGCTCTTCCGGAGGAACCGATACCACTTATATTGTTACTGTATTAACTTTTGGAGCATTGGTTCAGGACCTCTTTCTAATTAGCTCATTGTCCCCCCTTCATTGTTCGGTCTCAATTCAGGCCATCACCATCCTTCCCTTCCCAGGGGCTTACCGGACCACTCCCCAGTGACTATGCAGATGGGCAACCTCCCGATGTCTTTGCGCCCAATCTGGTGGCTAAATGCAAGGTTCCTCCAGGACAGAGAGTTCCGGAAACAGGTAGGGGATGAGCTTCATCATTACTTCTCCACTAACCAAGGCTCGGTTTCCTCTCCTGGCACCCTATGGGAGGCCTGTATGGCTATGCAGAAAGACAAGTGTTGAGATATCGCGCACTCCCTTTTAATCTCTGAGTATATTGAATTTAAACAAGTAGCGGCGTGCAGCTGGAGGAGCGACCCCTAAACCAAGGTCGAAGAAATGACAAGAGTTGCACTATCCCATCCAGGGTGGTGTCCCTCTATGCGCACAGCATTATGGGGTAACGAAGTTACCAATATTCGTTCTGGTTAAACCAAAGTTCATTTATTCATGATTGAAAATTTGAAATTCATTATTCCGTGTAATAAATTCTCACATGTTGAGTCAACAAAGGTACTGATGGATATCCTCTATGCATTTCGGGTAAAACCCTTCATCAGGAGGAATCCTGTAAACAAAAACAGGAGATAAAGTTGCATGTCCCCTCGTGGAATTTATCTTCCACTAATAAATTAAAACGTTAACAAAGTTAAATGTGTGAAAACATGTGTCATCCAAGATATCAGGCTTCAAAAAGTGCGCAAAGAAATAAATAACGCTGTTGGAAAGAACTACACAAGCGTGTTGAAAATCACACCCGAGCTATCCGGTGTTTTTTTTGAAAATTTACCGCGTGTGTCTCGTGCTACAAAACAGATACGGTGATAACGGCGTGTGAAGGAGATGTTGTGTAAAATACGCATGCTGAGATCAGGTAAAATGGTCCAACAAGTGTACAAAGTAAGAACATGCAGTATTAGCGAGATAAACCATAAAGTGAAACCACGCACCGAGAGTCGGTTAAGATCGTGAAAGTTACCTCAGTTCACCCGTTCAAATGAGCATGTCCAAACTGCTCTGGTCCGAAGAACCGTTATTGGGCGTGTAACCATGTTAAGTATGTGAATAGTGAACAGAGAAAGAAGACTCTGGTAGTGGCGGCCATCTTGGAATGGTCAAAACATGACAAAGATCACTAAATAAAGACTCGAAAAAAATGACTCGAAAAAAATAACTCGAAAGAAAATCGAGTTAGTACAAAGTAACCTAGGTGAAATGAAAATTAAAATGATAAGATGTGGACACCAAAGCTGAAAAGACAATGTGTGAAAGAGTGAAAATAAAGTTTTGAAAAATCAAAACAAAACGAACATGAAAAAACGTAGAAAAAACATGGATGGAAGATAGATGTGAATAGAAAGGTTGAAGGAAAACAATGACATTTTAGATGTAATAATGTCCAATAATTAAGATGTATGTGAACTTTAGGGCATTCTTACTGGCATCAATACAAAGTCAAATAAAGCAACTCAGTTCGAGACGATCATTCAGTCCAAGGGGTACCATGGAATTCATTTTGTAAATCCAAAAGGTCTCTCTTTGAATCAGGAATTTTCTATTGTCACATCCTTCCCTTAGCGGGACTGTTTCACACACTAGGAAACGTAATTGACTGACGTTGTGTTTGTGTTCATTAAAGTGTACAGCTACTGTCGAAATGGGATTGTTGTTGCGGATGTTACTTTTGTGTTCATTTAATCGGGTTTTCATTTTCCTTTCGGTTTTGCCAATGTAAGGCAAGCCGCAAGGGCACTTCAACATGTAAACAACGTTTTTGGAATCACAGGTTGCAGAAACGAAAAGTTTTATGTTGTGACCTTTAGTTGGATGTTGTATGTTCGTGCCTGTAATGATGTTATTACAATTCCCGCAATTGTGACAAGGTATGGTACCCTTGTATTCGGAAAAAGGCTGTGAGGAGCTTGTTGATTTTAATACCTCCATGAAATTTCTGCTCCTTTCGTAGGCAAACAATGGTTGCTGCGAAAAGATCTGATTGAAGTCAGATTCCATTTGTACTACAAATGGAATCTGACTTCAATCCTTACCTTGTCACAATTGCGGGAATTGTAATAACATCATTACAGGCACGAACATACAACATCCAACTAAAGGTCACAACATAAAACTTTTCGTTTCTGCAACCTGTGATTCCAAAAACGTTGTTTACATGTTGAAGTGCCCTTGCGGCTTGCCTTACATTGGCAAAACCGAAAGGAAAATGAAAACCCGATTAAATGAACACAAAAGTAACATCCGCAACAACAATCCCAATTCGACAGTAGCTGTACACTTTAATGAACACAAACACAACGTCAGTCAATTACGTTTCCTAGTGTGTGAAACAGTCCCGCTAAGGGAAGGATGTGACAATAGAAAATTCCTGATTCAAAGTGAGACCTTTTGGATTTACAAAATGAATTCCATGGTACCCCTTGGACTGAATGATCGTCTCGAACTGAGTTGCTTTATTTGACTTTGTATTGATGCCAGTAAGAATGCCCTAAAGTTCACATACATCTTAATTATTGGACATTATTACATCTAAAATGTCATTGTTTTCCTTCAACCTTTCTATTCACATCTATCTTCCATCCATGTTTTTTCATGTTCGTTTTGTTTTGATTTTTCAAAACTTTATTTTCACTCTTTCACACATTGTCTTTTCAGCTTTGGTGTCCACATCTTATCATTTTAATTTTCATTTCACCTAGGGTACTTTGTACTAACTCGATTTTCTTTCGAGTTATTTTTTTCGAGTCATTTTTTTCGAGTCTTTATTTAGTGATCTTTGTCATGTTTTGACCATTCCAAGATGGCCGCCACTACCAGAGTCTTCTTTCTCTGTTCACTATTCACATACTTAACATGGTTACACGCCCAATAACGGTTCTTCGGACCAGAGCAGTTTGGACATGCTCATTTGAACGGGTGAACTGAGGTAACTTTCACGATCTTAACCGACTCTCGGTGCGTGGTTTCACTTTATGGTTTATCTCGCTAATACTGCATGTTCTTACTTTGTACACTTGTTGGACCATTTTACCTGATCTCAGCATGCGTATTTTACACAACATCTCCTTCACACGCCGTTATCACCGTATCTGTTTTGTAGCACGAGACACACGCGGTAAATTTTCAAAAAAAACACCGGATAGCTCGGGTGTGATTTTCAACACGCTTGTGTAGTTCTTTCCAACAGCGTTATTTATTTCTTTGCGCACTTTTTGAAGCCTGATATCTTGGATGACACATGTTTTCACACATTTAACTTTGTTAACGTTTTAATTTATTAGTGGAAGATAAATTCCACGAGGGGACATGCAACTTTATCTCCTGTTTTTGTTTACAGGATTCCTCCTGATGAAGGGTTTTACCCGAAATGCATAGAGGATATCCATCAGTACCTTTGTTGACTCAACATGTGAGAATTTATTACACGGAATAATGAATTTCAAATTTTCAATCATGAATAAATGAACTTTGGTTTAACCAGAACGAATATTGGTAACTTCGTTACCCCATAATGCTGTGCGCATAGAGGGACACCACCCTGGATGGGATAGTGCAACTCTAGGCCTGTATGGCTACCATCCGGGGCTTTGCCAAAGGCCAACTCAAACTCCAGCGTGTGAAGCAGGACTCCCGGCTCACACTTCTAGAGGCCCAGGCTGTCCTGCTTGAAGCCCAACCTCTGGAGAAGAGAACTGAGACCCAGGATCGGAAGCTAGCGTTTCTGAGGGACGAGATCATGCAGACCTCCTTGGAGGCCGCTAAGCTGCTTTGGAGGTCCTCGGTAGCACAAGTGTATGGGTGGGGAGATTAAAATGGAAAGCTCTTGCATCGTTTTGCCACCTATCCTATGGCCAACCGTATCATTCCTGAGGTGATTAACTCAGACGGGGAGATCCAGCAGACCCCTGTGGCGGTGGCCCAGTGCTTCACCAAATACTAAGTTACTCACTACTGCAGCCTCCCAATCTCTCACTCTCTGAACTCCTCCAGCGTGAACAGCTACCCCTTCCGCAGCTTAGTGAATCCGAGGCAGAAGAGCTAGACCTTCCGATCACCCCAGAAGAAATCAATTATGCCATTTCACGCATGGTCGCGGGTAAGACACCGGGGCCAGACGGACTCCCGCAGTTCTATGCGTCCTATCGAGACACGTTGGTTCCCCACCTTCTAGAGGTGTATCATGAAGCGGCTGACCAGGGCTCTTTCCGTCCCGAGATGAACCTGGCCACCATCATGGTGATTCCTAAGTCTCAGCCTCCCTCGACCCACTGCTCTGATTACCGCCCCATCTCTCTCATTAATTCAGAGCTCAAAATATTCACCTCGGTCCTAGCTAACCGCATACGTCCATATCTGGACAAGCTGGTCCACCCAGACCAGTGGGGATTCATGCCCTCCCGGGGAACCAGACACTGCCTTAGATGTCTCCTCCTCTCAAATCGGCAACAATTGACCCCCTATCTATCTCTTCTTCTCATGGACTTCGAAAAAGCATTTAATTCAGTGGACTGGCGAAACCTAGAAGCAGTGTTGAGGGAAATAGGTTTTGGAACCCCCTTCCGCAACCTAGTCAGGATGCTATAATGTAAACCACGGGCCCAGGCATTGGTCAATGGAGCCCTTTCTCGCCCCTTCCCCATCAGGAGAGGCACGAGGCTGGGGTGCCCCCTTTCACCTCTCCTTTTTGCGTTCGCGATGGAGCCCTTTGCATATCTTGTTTGCACTGATACTCTTTTCACGGGATGGAGATGGCCCAGCTTGGAAGAGGACAAGATTGCCCTTTATGCTGACGACGTCGGGACCTCGGTGCCTCAGGGCTCTACATTTCTTTGAACAAATCTCTGGCCTCCGATTGAACTCGGCCAAATCTGTCCTGGTCCTCTCCATCCTTTGAGAAAGTGCTTTGATTGGCAGTCGTCAATACCCCTTCGGCGGTAGTTATCAGAAACCTGGGGATCTGGGTGGCCCTCCTTCCTGACCTCGCCTGGTCCCTAAATGTAACCCCACTAGTGAAACAGGTTTGTGCTGACCTCCTTAAATGGCAAATGCTGCCACTGAACCCTATGGGCAGAAAAGCCCTTTTTAAAATTATTATTCTGCCCAGATTTCTTTATATGCTTCAGAACACACCCCTTTCCTTCTCACGGTGGTGGTTCTGAGAGATGGACGACTTAGCCACCAAGTTCTTATGGGGAGGTCAGAGGCCCAGGCTGGCCCTCAAGCAGTGCCGGATCACGCTCTTTGATGGCGGCCTGGGAATGACGAATCTATATCTTTATTGTTTAGCGACTCAGCTCCTTACCGTACATGATTGGTGTAATGACGGCTAGTCGGACCCGGCATACCGCTTGGAACTACATAACTTGGGTTCCTCTAACATGCAGGGGATGCTGTACGGGAACGCCATCTCCCAAACTCTGCCTGAGGTCACGCGTGGAGTGCTTCTGGCCTGGTGAGCCTCTCTGCGTCACACCCACTGGTCGGGTAAGCTGACCAGAAATACCCCTCTGTGGTGCGGAACATGGCTCCGGGACGTTGCCACTCTCTCCGGTTTTAGAGCATGGGATCTCATTGGGGATTTCACAACTGGGGGATGTCTGGGGCAGAAACCACATACGCACCTTTCAGGACCTGGTACTCCCGCCATGACTCCCAGTTTTACCGCTACCTGCAACTGCGCAATACCCTCCACTCCCACATCTCAAAGGGCACCTCCCTGCCTGAATATAGTCCGCCTGAAGCCCAGGTCATGACTGGCAACTTGGGGAAGGGTGGGATCTCCAGCATCTATCGTTCTCTCACAAATAACACCCCCAATTCCCAATCCTACCTCAGGGGCAAATGAGAGGTTTATCTTGGAGCCCTGGATGACGCTGATTGGGGGAACGCATTGATGGCTCCTAAAAGAGTCACGGCCTCAGCAAGGCTCCGACTAGTTCAAATATACTATCTGCACGATGGCTACCTCACGCCACTGTGTCTTCATTGCGCTGGGCTCCGACCTGATGCATCCTGTCCCAACTGCGGATACCCCCAGGCCGATTTTTATCACATGGTATGGCTCTGTCCTGCAATCACGCTCTAATGAGAGTCAATAACGGGGGAGCTCACTGAGGTCCTGGGTTGGGAGGTTCCCCTTAGCCCAATTAACATACTCCTGGGTATTACCGAGGGAATGGATGGCTCCAGAGCTGAGAAATTGTTTCTAAACACAGCTCTGATGGTGGCCAAAAGAGACATTGCGGACAACTGGCTGAATTCTACTGCACCCACCATGGCACGTTGGCGCAGGGGAGTGGATTGGTGCGCTGCACAGGAGCGACCCATGTATGCGGCTCGTGGCTGCCCGAAGAAGTTTCAGAGAATGTGGGGCAAATATGTCAGGTGGTAGAGGACTGACAATCTCAGAAGGTCACCTATGGACTTGGGCAAGTGCGATGTTATCCTCTTCTTGTATGTACGCTGGCATGCTATTCTCCTGTCTTTGTTTTGCATTGACAACTGTACTAATGGCTGGTATTGTTTTTCTTTTGCTGTCTTTCATAAAGTCAATAAAATTGATTACCAAAAAAAAATGGTTAAGAGTAGCTATAGCTATTTCTGTGAAACCTATAGTCATATGGACATGTAATCCAATAGACTGTAGTATTGCAAGGGTAACCCACCAATTATGTGTTATGTACTTGATGATTTGTTTAACATACTAACTTTAATCCCATGAGAACATTACTAATAGTATGATTTGTTATAATTACAATTTGCATGTAACAGAAATTGCGCTTACATTACAATTACTATTTGGTTACAAACATAGCCCAATACTACTAGACTCATGCAAATACTATTTACATTATTTAAATGGCTGTACTAGAATTGTAGTTCAACTTAAGCTTGGACATACACCTATTTATTTGACAGTGTTGTCTTCTTAGGAAAAAAATAACACAATTTACTTTTATGAAAGGTAAATACAAATAAAGAGGCATACTATTTGCAAACAAAACGTGTTAGATGTACAGGTAATGTCTCATTATTTCATTGTAATTACTAATAATTCTATTGTTGCATTGCTCTCTATTTTTATATAATGGTATAGCTACAGTTACCATGATACCTTCAAATTAATACCAGAAAAAATGAAATTAAAATGTACTGATTACATGGTTCTGCATGAAAAAATTTGTACATGTTAATATGTCTACAGAAAACACCTACAAAAACAAACAGGTGAATTGTTCTCTGTTTATACGCATACAGGGAGGGAGGCCATTAGAAATATTATATCAAAACAGTTTATAAACAGAGTACTTGGAAATTTACTAAAACACACAGAAAAACTAAAACACAAACAATACGTTTACTTTATTGAGAAAAAAGCCTTTGATGTGAAAAGAAAACTATTTATTTTAATAACAAGTAGCAGGAACAAACTGACACGTTTAATTTTAACTTATACATGTTATAAGTTAGGAACAAAAACATTTAATTAGTTCAATTTCTCTAATATATTTGGAGGTTGGTGGAGACTCACGCCCAGTACTGAACCATACTTTCAGGAAGAATGTTACCAGGCATTCACTAATTGGGTGCTAACAGTGAAGGACGTTGCTATAAAGTTCTGCATAGCTCTGTCTTAGGGTTAGAAAAAAAAGTAAAAAATGTGACAGTTCACTCAAAACAGGATTTTGAGGAAAAAGCTACTACATCTCATGTTTGCCAATGGAATTGCATATGCAAGATTGAGATAAAATCCATGGAAAGTCTACAAATGTTTATTACTGTTTAAAAAACAAAACATTTGCTAGGTAGAATTAAACTTTTGCAAACATTGGACATCTGCCCATTACAAATATTACACAGCTGCTTGGCCATAGTTTAGGCTTCCTCCAAATTGATATGTGTAATTGCACTTTTCAATCCATTAAAATACTTTCAAGTAATCATTCCAGTATACAAAAACTAGTTTAAACTTTAATCTTTGATAAAGGACCTGCAATGCAATTACAGCTAATAAATGTTACTCTCTTACATTCGACATTCAGAACCTGAGAAGGTTGTATCAATTACAGAGTATATATAATCAAAATAATTTAGTGCAGGAACCTGAAGACGAGGTGTGCACATATATTGTATTCCCAGAAAGTACAATGGACAATCAAACTATGGACTTTAAGCAGTATAATATTGGATATTAAACCATTTAAGAAATTTCAAATAAAGAATACATTTGCTGTAGACCCACACATTATGGAAAACAAACTAAATATATTGATCTACTACAAAAAACTAAAAAAGAAAACAGAGCCACTTGGGAAAAACTTGCTATTTATCTTATTGTGGAAATCAGATATAATGTTTGTTCTGATCAAATTGTATGTTATTATTGCCTTGGGAAACTTGACCATAACTTTATGCCTTCACATGCAATATAGAATAATTTGGAAATATACACTATGCCTGAAGAATTGCATCTGAATTTATATGAAAGTATCTTAATTCGAACTGTAAATTCTTTTCAGACTATTATTAGAATGCAACATATCAGGGAAATGTTAAGCTCAAGAATTAGTGTGCATTAAAAGGAAACGTTAGTTTTCGATAATCATTTTTTTTAAAGCATTGAAATTGTAGGAATTTGATGATTCTGGTCCTCAGTTTATTGAAAAATATGTTGTGGCTTTCCAAATAAAGAAACTAACCAAAAATTACTTGAATACGTTATTACATTTCTCAAATGTGGAAAATACTCTGTAAGAAAATTTAGATAGAAATCAAAACAGCAGTCTAAATGTCGTTCTGGATTCAATTGGCCACTTTTAAAAAAAAAGAAAGAGTGAATGATCTTATGTCTTCTGTTAGGCATGATGTTAAACAAAGCCCCCAAAAAACATATACAATTTAAAGAGAGGACACACATCACAGCGGATAAATGCCTACAACCCAAAACATACTGCATATGTGGAATGCTAATATTGATATCAAATTTGTTGCTGATAATACAGTTGCTGTTCCCTGGTATGTGACTTCATATTACTAAAGCTGAGAAAACTGATATGAAGGAAGTATGGGAAGAAATGTCTGCTGAGGAATCTTTTACTCAAATCCTGTATCAGTATAAGCTTCAAATGCTATTTCACAGAGGTTACCAGTTATGAGACAAGTGATTGTTTAAGCTCTTCTAATTTGTATACTAAATCTTGGGCTATTATATGGCTTAGTTTAGGATTAGCGTTTTCATGAAGAAGAGTTTAACATAAATTGAATATCTTTCTCATTTTCATCCTGAAATCAAGAACATTGTCAAAACAAATGTAATAGATGCATACTTCCCTAATAGAAGCCCTTTATTGGAACACTTATAACTATATTAATTAGCTACATTGTATACTTACAAGAATAATGTTGCTGAGGATGGTAATACTGGAAAATGTCATTTTAATTGAACACATGCCTGCATACATCATTCTAAACCTACAGTAATTAATCACCATAAACTTACATATGAAAATCCTGCAAACAAAGAATTGTATTTCTAAGCACTGTTACAGCTTTTTAAACCATAGTGAAATAATGAAGAATTGAGTGTAACATTGATATCATATGAGGAGGCTTTTTACGACCACAAACTCAATGTTACAATACTAGAGTTCGGAAGGGGCGTGGCCAGCGCCCTGAGAAGATGGCAGCGGGCCCCTGGCTCTGCGGGGACGGCACTCTCTAACGACGGACCTGATGCGGTAACCAGCATACAGGTGAACCTCCAAATCCAGGTTTAGCTGTTTTAAGCAAAGTGGCATGCATTGAGGCGATCCTCACCTTCATGAGATTCCTTTAAGCTGCATCTTTTCTTCGTAATGCTCACAAAGCGGCTCTGTCATCTATGTGGCCGCCATTTTGTTTACTCGCGCTGAGGAAAAACTCTGCATGACGCCTCAGGGAACGCGCCTCTGCAGGTTTTCTTTATTGCCGTTTTTTCACTCCACTTTATATGTGCAATCTTAAGAGCTCCATTGAATAGCCATATGCTGCATGTTTATAAAGACATCATGGCTGGTGTCTCTTTTGCACTGACTGTATTTTCTTTTTAATTCCTCAACTAACAAGGTCATTTTGCCTGCCAAATTTAAGCTGCTCCTTATATGAATGTTTTTGACCTTTCTTATCTTACTATTGTAGCATAAATATGAAACCAATTCCTCTATCTGCACATTATCACTGAGGAAAACATCATTTTCATTTTCTCCATGAGATGTTATTCACTAATTCCAAGGTGGTTTTCCCTGGTTTGTTATCTCATGCTACGTACCACTAAGGACTCTTTTTGGATTTTTACAGCCTGCAACTAATGCTATCTATCTTACTGAAAATGATTGCTTGCTGATGAGAGATATGGTTCTCTTCTAATGCTCACAAGTGTTTTCGGGCCATTCACTGTGTCTTATCACACCTTTTATGGGGAGGTTAAGAAATCTTAAACTTACGATGTCCTCTAGGGTTTCTAAAGTATCTGCGTGTTCAGATTCTGACTCAAATCCTAACGGCACTGAAATGGAGGATCTTCCCTCTCAAAAACCTGATATTTCTTAAGGAGCCATTTCAAAAATGCAGTTTTCTAGTAAACTACCCGCAATCACTACCAAAAGACCCAAAAAAGATCCTCCTTCCCCTGAAAAATCTTCTACATCAGCCATGGAGGGTATTCTTGAAGAGATCCGAGCTCTAAAACCCTTTATAGAGAAAACTAATAAAACATTCCAAATCTTAAACGACAAATGGTCTTCTTTGGAGTCACGTGTCCTCATTGTGGAACAACATACAGAATCTTTCAACTCTTCTTGCTTACGCATCTCTTCTTTGGAGTCCGAGGTGTCCCTTCTGAAAAAGCAAGCAGAGGATTTGAAAAACAGAAATCGGAGAAACAACCTCAGACTTTATGGACTTCTTGAAAACATCGGAGGTTCTAATCCCACCACATTTTTTGAACTTCCCTACCCAAACTCTTGGATTTACCTGCTACCACATCGCTCAATATTCAAAGGGCACACATACTTGGTCCGAAAATCTCAGCGAAACCTCGTGGTGTCATTATGCTTTTTCTACAATATACTGATCTTCTTCAAGTCCTTTCAGCAGTCAAGACTAAGAAACAGGTGTTTTGGGAAAGCCATTGTCTCTTCTTTTCCCAAGATGTAGCCAAAATTATAGCAGATCATCAGAAAATATTTCTTGATCTGCGTCCTCAACTACGTTCACTCAACGCCAAATATGGCCTCCTACATCCTTGTCTCTTCAAGGTTACACATAAAGACAAGACTACAACTTTTGAAGACCCTGCATACTACAAATGTTTCTTGATTGCACGGAGCCGATACTATGGACACTTTGAAACCTGCTTGAATACTTTATTTATGTTTCATGTTACGCTGATGTTCTCTCTTTTCTTCTTCTCTACTTGTTCAGTGATGCTAATTCTGTTTATGCATGTGTAATGCCGCTATAATGCTATACTGTTATTGCTCTTTCTTCACTCTTATTTCTTCATAATTTTCTTATATTCTTCACCTTGTTCTATATCTTTCCATAAATTCTTCTTTTTTCTTTTTTTTTCTCTCACAGGGGCTTATTCTTCAAAAATGTTGTTCCCTCCTGTTCCTCCTGTAATGTTGACATCTTTGGTTATGGTCCTTTCTGGATTCGATGGATCTTCAAAGCTGTTTTTGTCCTTTTGTTCTCTATTCTCCTCATTTTTCTTTCTTGTCCTTCACCTCCCGCCTGCTCCGACTTTCCTTCCTTCTTTTCTTCTATATCTTTTTTATTTAGCTCTTCTTCTTCCTCTTCTCTTTTCTTCAAAGTCAGTACCCTATATATTTTTTTTTCTTTTCATATTTCCATTTCATTTATTTTTCTCTATGCTTGTAAAGTTAATTCAATTGTTTTTCTTTTAAGCATAGTGTTTGTTTATACTTTTCCCAATAAATTACATTTCGGGTTACTACCTGGAATACTAAAGGATTGAATAATCCTATTAAAAGGCAACGGGTGCTCTCCCACCTCGCTAAATTGAAAACTGATATTTCATTACTTCAAGAATCTCACATTACAGATAATGAAGCCTCTAATCTAAAAAAATGCTGGGTGGGTTATATGTTTAACTCCCCAGCCCTAGGTAAGAAAAATGGTGTTTAAATGTTGTCACAAGAAGTTGAATGTTCCTGTAATTCATCAAGAAGCTGATGCCGAGGGTCCTTGAATTATTGTTAAGTTACTTATAGATAAGATTCCCATCGGAATAGTCAATGTATATGGCCCTACTTCGATAGATAAACTTTTTTGGTCTAACTTATCAGACAAATTACTTACATTTGATTAAGACTATGTTATACTTGGTGGAGATTGCAACCAAATTCTAGATCCCATTATAGATTGTCACTCTTCTGTTAAGTTTACTCCTTCTAAAATGCACGCTCAATTTGTTTCCTCCATTCGTCGTAAAGCATTAGTTGATATTTGGGGATTGTGCCACCCTGACCGTAAAGAATACAGTTTCTATTCAGCAGCTCACCACTCACAATCCCATATTGACTACCTTTTCTTAAGTAAATCCCGGTCCCAACACGCCATTCACTCAGAGATTGGTTCAATCTAATATCTGACCATGCCCCTGTTTTTGTTGACATTAACTTGGTCTCTTTTTCCCCTCATCCTGGTGGATGGCGATTTAATAATTCCCTAATACTCGACCCTAATTTTTCTCAATAATGTAAGTCCTTTGCCTTGGAGTTTTTTGCCATCAACAATACTCCAGAATCTCCTTTTGTGATGGTATTGGATTCCTTTAAATCAGCCGCCAGAGGTTTTATTATGAGTTTTGTATCACAAAAGAAGAGGTCCTTTGAAGATCAATCTTCTCAATTACTTAGTAAAATCAATCAATTGGAATTCTTGTATTATCACTCTAACAGTGAATCTGATCTGAAAAACCTTATTGACGCTAAATTTACTTTTAATAAAATTTCCACTGATGCAGCTTCTAATTACCTCCTGAAAAGTAGTTCTCATTATTATGGTGGCCAAAACAAGATAGGTAAACTATTGGCTAATTATCTAAAAGTAAGGAAGGATAGAACTAAAAGAGAATCCTTACAAGGCCCTGCTGGAAGCCCTATTTATAAAGATAAGGATATCTTAAATGAATTTAATCTGTATCAATACTCCGTCGTGGAAAAGCACCTGGACCTAATGGCTTTACCATCGAATTCTATTCTCATTTTGCAAATAGTCTTTTACCAAATCTTTTATGTCTCTTTCAATCCTTTAGCATGAATGCCACCCCCACTCATAGGGACTATGTTGCCCCTCACCCCTGCCACCCCCACTCACAGGGCTTATGTTGCCCATCACCCCTGCCACCCCCACTTACAGGGGACCTGTTGCCCATCACCTCTGCCACCCCTACTCACAGGGGACCTGTTGCCCATCACCCCTGCCACCCCCACACACAGGGGACCTGTTGCTCATCACTACTGCCACCCCACCCATAGGGACTATGTTGCCCATCACCCCTGCCACCCCCACTCACAGGGCTTATGTTGCCCATCACCCCTGCCACCCCAACTCACAGGGCTTATGTTGCCTATCACTCCTGCCACCCCCACTCATAGGGGACCTGTCGCCTGCCACCCCCACCCATAGGGGACCTGTTGCCCATCACTCCTGCCACCCCCACACATAGGATGGGTTATGCGCCACACATCCATCATACACCAACATTAGGTATGTCAGCAAAATACATCCCCCCAACATCATGAAAACAGTGTGTAGTCTATGACAAATGCCCACAACAGTGAATATGACTTCGAACATACATTGTAACTACCATCACATGTGACCAAAAACTGAGTGTGGCCTACACAAGGCAAGCATCACAATAGCACTGTGTCAATGTGCACTAACACAGCCTCACTGTGCAGAACAAAAGTTAAGTGTGGGGTTCCAAACTGCAGCAAATGTTGAGCATTGTGGTGATGGGGTCTAAAGCCCCCCTCATCACAGTGACCAATAGGTAAATGTCATCATGGTCAAAGCAGCAAATGCCAAACAGCATGCATGATTCCTGGTCCAAACACATTAATCACTTTTGTGGCAAAGTAGTGGTTGTGTCCCATAACCACAGAGATGTGGTGAGGGTAACAGTGTTGTGAAAATCTAACATACTCTCGGCCATGTGCAGACAAGCACCACCCATGGGGGCTGACATTGCATACAGTGTACAATGACACAAAAGCAGAAGTGACCATCACAAAGCATACACACATCTCGAAAATAGACACAAAAATCAAAACACCCTGTGTAGACTGTAGGTGTCAGGTCACAAACTCCCATTCCATGACAGCAATGGGACCTAACAACCAGGATGAATGTGCAGAATGATGTGATATGACTCACAGGGACAGCGGGGAAAATCCCAAAAACAACATCCAGACAATGGCCCCCAACAGCAATACCAATGCACTGGTGCAGATGCACAAACAGGCAACCTCACACAGCACATCTGACACAACATGTGTGTGTGTGTCTCAGTATCCCCAGGCAACTACACAACACATGAGGGGGGCTGAACCACAGTGAGACAGATGTGGACACAGTGCCATACAGAAGTAACCCATCATTGGGCCTCCCTTAGTGGGCAATCAGGCATTGTGAGATGAGAGGGAGCACAACAGACACATGTGACACAAGCTGGAATGAACATCAACTAAAACAGCAAGAGACTGACACACAACAGCACTACTCCCAGGGACCATACATTGGGGTGACACAAGCATGCATTATACGTCCACTGTGATGACAAAGGTAGATGTTGTACAAACTGTGAAACCCAGACATTTGTCCTGTGCCATAAACGTACATCACACCTACACAAAAACAAATCACTCAGCATGGCCCGTCATCCATGGACAAACGGGAGGTAGGGGCCGATCCATACAAACATTCACATCTGTCCACCCTCAACACCACACACCCTGAACTGCACCAATGTGCATCTGTGAAGCCCACATGGACAGGTGACATTGCACATGCACCCATGACAAACACAGTAATGTTGGGAGGAACTAAGGTGCACAGACTCATCACACAAGGACAGTCTACAACCCTGGTGAATGACAGACATACTGCACAGTAGGCGGTACATGGCCATGACGTCAAAGCACCCGTAACCTTCGGAATCCCTGCCACAGTCCCAGGACAATGCAGAAGCCAAGGAGAACCACAAGGCACACATGCTGACACCTGCCAACTTTGCAGCTCTGAACCTGATGAGTGGGAGCAGTCACACACACATACACATGTCTTAATCACCGAAAGGTACCACCTAGGGACAACTACATGATATTGCGAACAAACAAGTGCCTTGAGGAGCCCTGACTGTGTCCCATCTACGTCTGACCACATCTTCACCACTCCGAACTGACAAATCCCAATGATGAAACACCAATGAACAGTATTGTGTCATGCATCCACACATCTGGTAGCTCAGGCCAAAGATGTGGGATGAACACAGTACAACTCAGCAAGCATCAACAACAGGAACATATCAAGGGAACACTGCCTGTGTATAAAAAGGGATGTGGACACACACACATGCTCACCCAACACACACCATGGGCCCAGGCAATGTCACGGAACAACACAATTGAGGAGACTCAACTCCTGTGAAAGCTCAGCTGTGCCAAACATAGTCCCAGCAGGTCTCAGTCATGTCAGCAGAACACTTGGTCAGTCAGCCATCAGTTACCACCCAAAGAAGGCTCTGGTCACAACAGCCTGGGTAAGGGAATATCCCTTAAGTCATCTGCACATACTCGATACATATGTCCATCAAGTTACACAGAGGACCCAGTTGCTCCTACACCAATGATGCCCACACCTGCAGGTCCAGTGGAGATGCGCCCCCAGTCAGGGAAATAGACAAAATGGACAATGGGAAGCACATCATATGTGCATGTGTGCAAGCCACACATGTGACCATGCAAATGAAATGTTTACAGAGATGTTCACAAATTATTAATCCTGACACACCCAGTTAGCTGCAAAGGATGACATGGATACCAACCATAATAGGATACATATCTTATGGACCACATGGGGTACATCACATCAACACCACTGTATTCAACATTGGAAATCCAGCATTATAACTGCAAGGTGATGGTAAACATCATCAACATAATGTACAGCTAAATCAAATTCACAAGGATAAATACAAATGCTTTATTCAGCAAAATTGAAATGCAAATGAAAAGTCCTTTCAAACCAAAGGCCAATGGCCAGTCCATATCCAAATGTCAACAATGTGATTTGAGTGACAACTGTCACACGTTGCTTGCCTGCACTAGTAAGGACAGGGGACATCCACTCGGAGGGGCATACATGGGGGCAGGCCAGGCACCGCAGGGACAGGATCAGGGCTCAGCAGAAGGAGGCAGTGAAGGGGTGGTGGATGCAGGAGAGTGGGTGCAGTCACAACTACTGTGTGGCACAAGTCAGATGGGGTGGGTGCTTGCACAACTGCAGTGGGCAGGTCAGATGGAGTGGACTGGGTCCCCACTGCAGTGCCCAAGTCAGACGGGGTGGTCGTGGATGGCATGGCAGCGGAATGGGGTTCAGGTGAGGTCGGCAGGACAGAGGGGGGGGCTACGGTCTCCACACCAGTGGCAAAAACACTCTGCCCGGGGGTTGGGGGTGGAAGAGCCAGTGGTAGGGGGGAGGGCTGGAGCATTTTGGGGATGGTATATCTGTGGGTGGGGGAACCCGGGGCAGGGTGTGGCGGGAGAACCTCTGGAGTGGTGGCCAGGGGGATGGAGGAGGGAGACTGTGTCCTGGAGCTGCGGGGGCGGGTGTGGGGTCTTGCTCTTCTGGCTCCGGGGGGACTTGCGGGTGGGGGCCTCAGTCTGACTGTGCCTGGGGGAGAGTGTCCGGGTGTGAGGGGCACTCCCCTCTGTGTGTGGGGACTTCCTCTTTCCCTTGTAAGCTGGATCTGCTGGATCGGTGGGGAAGAGGCCAAGGTCACAGAGGAAGAGCTTCTTGGGAGATGGGGTTGCAGGTGAGGCAAGAGAAGGGGTCTTGGAGGGAGAGTTATCAGAGGACTGCGGAGTGGTTGTGGATGCCTGTGTGTGTGTTTGCAAACCATCCCCTGTGAGTGTGGTATCAGTCCCCTGAGGTTGCTTATGTGCACGTCTAGACCTTGGTTTGGGTGTTTGTGTACTGCCTGTGTCTGTGGATTTGGGTGAATGTGCTGGTGTGTGTGTGCTTGGGACAGGTAGGGTGCTAGGAATCGTGGATGGGGCAGGGGTAGGAGGGGTGAGGGACTGTTGGAGGAGGGACACTGCTGCCATCAGGGAGGAGGCCAGGGACTGATTGGTCCTCTGTAGGGCAGACATGCCCGATGAAATGCCCTCCATGAACGACACCAGTTGTGTCAACAGACTGGTGTGTGCATGGAGGACACTCAGCATTGATGTCTGCCCTACATGGATCTGTCGAAGCAAGTCCACAGACTCCACACGCAGGGCAGCAGGAGACGCAGGGGGTGCGGTGCCTGGCACAAAGGAGACATGATCCCGAACACGGGAGCCTCCACGGACCTGTGGGATGGGAGCTGATGAGAGGGTGGTGATGGTGGTGGTGGTGGTGGTGGCGGGGACAGCCTCACTAGCTGGGGTTTAGTGGCTGCTGACACCCGGCTCCACAAAGGGAGTCTTCGTCCCAGCTGCTGTGGCCCTCAGCTGGGGTGGAAGGTGCTGAGGACTCCTCGGTGTGGCTCCACTCGCCTTCCATGCCACTGGGTCCCTCCAACTCCTCACTTTCTGTCCCAGTCTGGCTCTGTGGCTCCTCCTGGTCCGTGGAGCTGTTCCCCCTGTGGCCATGGATGTATCTGGATAGAATTAGGAAAAGAAGAACAACATCAGTTACCTGCACTGACCGCACACACCACAGTGAGTACAGCACATCACAGGGCAAGCCCTGGCATCATCAGCTGAACACTGCTCAAAGTGCTCACACTGTTTTGAATAAGCCAATTATCAGTCTCACCATCAACCATGGCATTCATATCCCTCCTGGACTTGCACCCATATGTCTGTTGCATGTTGAATGCTAATACCCCAATGTGTAGACATGCACCACCTACACATTTGTTAGACATGCAAGTGAACATGTAGGAGTATGTTAGTATACACACATCACATCTCTTGCCACTAACTCAGTACAGGTGTCAGGAAGAAGGGATGGCCAGAGTCTCATTTCACATGCTTGTGATGCATATCAGCAACACACACTATGATGTTCTCATGTCCTGATAGTCAATGCCACAATGGGGTGCATGGAGCACATTTGACCCCAATGCAGGATCACACATAGCAAGTTAAATGCCATGGCACAGGAATGCCTGGAAAGTCAGTCATCACTGTCTCCTGTCACAGGGGCAGGGCATCCAGACAACAACAGTATTCACTGTGTCACAATCATAGGTCATGAGTAAAGCAAACTCTGCAGCTGACAAGTGCACTTGTCCATCCCCTGCAAACAACATATCCCGGACCCAGATGACCCCACATCATACAAAACAGACATATGAGTCTCTGCGAACACAACTCCCTGTACATGAGCACATCACAGTCTGATGTGCATGAAACACAGCTGCCTGAAATTCACAGTTGCATACACCATTGTGCACTGTCAAGTGATCACACACCTATATGTCACACAGGTCCTGTCTCTTATAGTCACATCTCAGATGTCCTGCTGACCCTCAAACTCATGAACACCCCAGTTGTCCTGAAAAGGAAGCCACACCACAATGACACAGAGGCAGACACCTGAAGGCACATGTCACTAAGCACAACCTGTAAGTTGATACACAGGAGTGGGATTACAGAGTGTTTCTAAATGCCCTTGAGTAGGCATGACTGCCCAGGTGTACGTGAAACAGTGTATAGCCCTGGACAGTAGCCAGGTGGCTAAGCAAGTGTGACACACTTGATATACACACTCCTGAGGCCCACAATTTGGAGTCCCCTGCTGCATGGGTGTGTTTGAAATACCCCAGGCATATGTGGCGAGTCAGACCAGCAATTGGAAGACATATCAAGGGCACACACAGATCACATGTCAGATCTCAGGCATTGTGTAAACAATTGACCCACTCATGAAACACACTACCGAGTCACGGTAACAGATGCTGTCCGGAACCTGAAGCATAGCTGACTGCAGGGACACAGTGCCCTAGTGACACAAGCCACAGACTGTAGGGTCCACACCTGTGGATCAGATGAGGAGGGTACATCACACAATTGAGGGACATGATTCCTGGACTACAAGACCTACGTAATGTGGAAGTGTGACCAGGCCAAAAGACTGCAAATAGCATGTCAGACATAGCACACAGATTAGGCATGGATTTACCACCTCCTTGCTGCTGTCTGGCCTTCAGCTGCCCATCCAGGTCCAGGAAGACCACTGCCAGAATCCTGAGCATGTGGGGGGTCAGGGTCTGGTGTCCGCCCCTCCTGCGAGGAGGCGACAGCTTCAGCTGGACCCTTGCGATCCTCCGGGTCTAGCCCAAAAGTTCCTGCCACCTCTTCTGGCAGTTGCGGATCTGGCACTTGTAGACCCCCACTGATCGAACTGCCCGGGTGATGGTCAGCCAGATCTCCTGCTTCTGGTGGGCATCAACCTGTGAGGATGACAAAGTTAAAAGTCCTTTTACACACATGCCCCATATTTGTGCTGCACACAGTTGGATATACATGTCGTCATCACAAAGGAAAATGAGTTACACAGGTAGTGCACCCATGGAAATGGACAAATGCCCTGCATGTCTGACATGTTAACATTGCCTGGGAAGTTGAAGCTTGCACAAATGCACTTTTGCTGCAGAACACTTGTTCATTACATGTACCTACACTCTTTGGGGGTTGAAAGTACTCAGTGAGTACGCTTGCCACTGGTGTACACACTGCTAGTCAGACAACATGCACAATTAGGAAGGCAGTGGACTGCACACTCGCCTGCTCCCCTGGTTTCCCATGCAGCTTGCAGTGCTGTGGAAGGAGCCTGTCCAGCAGGGTCTGGTTCTCCTCCTCAGTGAAGGCTGGGGCCCTCTCCAGAGTACGTGCCATAGCAGTAGCCAGAGGATGCAGAGGCAGCAGCAGTGGTAGCAGAGATGTGGTCCAGTAGCATGTAGTGCAGGCAAGTGAGCTCCCTGGGGACCAGCCAGCCTTATATCTGTTCTGCAGAGGCAGAATCTGTGCCATGTGTCCCAAGTGATAGGTCCAACACGGTTGCATTCTATGAATCTGGCCAATCCATGGAATTGTACGACTCGTACACGTCTTCCGCATCGTTCAAATCTTCACCTTCATAAAACCCTAAAAATTGCAACATTGTTGTAGGCATCCAACTGAATTTCCTTTTTTATTTTTATTTATTTTTGAACCACAGTAACACACATATAAAGTATATTACAATTTGAGAATTCATGAATTCATATGATCACTAAAAGCACCCCAAATGCCATGTCCAATCTTACGTTTCTTAGCCCCTTTTACAGAGTATAAACTCCACTCTAAATGAAATAAGTTGTACATTTTTGCACGCCACCGCTCAAAAAGAGGAGGTTCAGATTGTAGCCATGCAGCAGCAGTACACAGCCGAGCGACCGTCATAGCAATAAAAATAAAATTTCGATGTTTATACAAAGGAGTCCCCTTGTCAAGTCCAGGACCAATTCCCAAAAGCATAATGGCGGGGGTGATACACATTGGAGTCTCCATTATCATAGACATAAACTTCTCAATCCCCGTAATATATGTTGATTGTTTAGAACAACTGAAAAAGACATGCAGACTATCCGCACTATCCACCCCACACCGAAAACATTTGCCATCGTACCCTCCCCCCCATTTGAACATACGTGCAGGCGTATAATACAAATTAAAACCCGTTTTGAATAATTGCACTTTCAAATTCACAGAGAGTAGAGCTTCCTCAGATCTCATAATGGCATCCTCAATACATAAATTATCTACCCCCAATATCGTAGACCATTTGGAGTTATGTTTTCCTAAATCATCTACACTATAGGATAATAATATCTTATATAGCACCCCAATATTCTCCTGACGCCTAACAGCCTCAACTACTATATTATGTACAGTTGATAAATGTTTCTGATTTATGAAATCACGAATTTGAAGAAATTTAAAAAATTGAAATTTTGACAAATTATACTGTCTAGCTAATTTTTCATAAGACATAAGGGGTCCACCAGTAACAAAAAAGTCCCCTAGTTTAGAGATACCTTTCCTCCTCCAACTAAGAGCTACACTATCCCAAAAAATTGGGGGAAGAATTTTCACAGCATCCGTAGGGGTGTATTGAGATAGTCTCTCTACTAAACATAATTTGCAAATTCTCTTCCATACTTTAAAAGCAGATTCCAATAGTTTGAACCTAGTCCACTTAAAGTAACTACCATCAATGTGTTTAAAGAAACATTGTCGTGCCTCCGGCCCTAATATTATCTGAAAAATCGAAGGGGCCTCAGCTCTGTTAGCACTATCCTCCCCCGTCAGTAGAACCCGCATCTTTAACAAAAAACATGCCTAAAAATACAGAGCAAAATCAGGAATGGCTAGACCACCACGTTCAATTGGTAACGTCATGAATCTAATGGCACGTCTAGGTTTTCCAGGGGCCCAAAGAAATTTAGCACTCATAGATTGTAAATGTTGAAGTTGGGCCCCTGTCACTTCCAAGGGTATTGACCTAAATAAATATAATACCTTCGGTAAAACATTCATTTTGATGATGTTGCATCTACCTATTAACGTAAGTTGTAAACGGGCCCACCTATCTAATGATTCTTTAATATTACGTAACAGCGCAGTCCAGTTAGCATCAACAACTTGCAGCATCGATGATCTTATTTTAATACCCAAATATGTCAATTCTTTTAACACTCTGTCATCATCTAGTACAAGATTATCAGTGCACAATATTTGAGTTTTAGTGATATTCAATAAGTAACCTGATACCTGACCGAAAAGTGTAGCTAACTGCTTAATCTCTTGAAGAGCAGAATATGGGTCAACCGAAGTCACCGCGATGTCAACAGCATAAGCAAACACTGAATATGGAATATTTTGTGCAACAAAGGGCTTGATCAATGGACTATTACCTAGGTGCTCAATAAACGGGTTGATGTATAAGGCAAAGAGTAATGGTGAAAAAGGGCACGCTTGCCTTGTGCCCCTAGTGATAACAACAGCATCCGATAATAGACCCATTGAAGCAATCTAAGCGATCGGCGAAGTGTACAGTACCTGCAGGGCAGTCATAAACCTTTTCCCAAAACCCAGTCGAGACATCAGATCCCACAGGTACTCCCACTCCACACGATCTAATGCCTTCTCCGCATCCAATAAAATTAACCCAAGATCCCGTTTCTCTGTCTGAGCAATATCAAACAATGCCAACACCTTGTTTACATGAGTGACACTCCCTCGTGATGGTATAAAGCCATGCTGATTTTGAGAAATTAATGAGTTAATAATCTTAGAAAGACGGGAAGCCAGAATCTTCGAATAAATTTTACCGTCACAGTTTAATAAAGAAATCGGACGGTATGACCCCACCAATTCTCGGTCCTTGCCCTTTTTGCTAAAAACCACTATGGTGGCTTCTGCCCAAGATTTAGGGGCATGTCCATCCTGGGCAGCCCTGAATGTAGTCAACATATCATGTTTTAATAAATCAAAAAAAAGCTTAGAAATCTCCACCGGGAGCTTGTTAGGTCCGGCAGCCTTCCCTAAGGCTAAACTATTAACCGCCAGTTCTAGCTCTCCCATCGTAATTGGACATTCTAACTGCGCCATATCAGCAGGATCTAAATGTGAAATAACCTTGTCCAGACACCTACCAAAATCAATACCCTTCTCTACCTGTTTTGTATAAAGCTCTGTATAAAACTGATGAAAAATAGCTAAGATCCCTGCGGGGTCCTGACAAGTTATTCCCGCTTTATCTTTTAAGACCTTAATACAATGTGCAGATTCTTTCATGCACAGTTTTAATGCTAAGCACCTACCTACTGCTTCACCAAACTCATGATTTTGTTTTTTATAAGCCAGATATTTTCTGGCATTCTCTATATTCCAAACTCCCTGAATTTATGCCCGGGATCTAGCAACAGCCTCTTCTAGCTCCGATATATTATTGCCTTGCAATATTATAACCCAAGTTAATTTACCCTCTGCATCTCTCAGAGCGGAATATAGTGTTTGCATCTCTAATTTTCTCTTTCTTTGCTGATTAAAACTAAGACTTAATACCTCCCCTCTAAAACATCTTTAAACGTGTCCCAGACAATTGCACTATGAGCGGAGTATCTATTATTCTCAAAAAATTCATTAATCCAGCAAGACATATGATCTCTAAAATCGTCATTTAAACATAGTTTTCGATCAAATGAGAACAATTTAGGAGTTGCATAACAACCAGCAGCAGCAATTTCTAACACAATTGGTGAATGATCAGAGGATATCCTCGGATACATTTTAATCGAGGCCCCTACCAAAGAAACACTGGGTGCAAAAAAGTAATCCAGTCGTACCATCTTTTTGTGGGGAAAAGAGTAAAAAGTATACCGTGACTCCAATGGATGTAATTTACCCCAAACATCCACAATACCATGATCATTTACCAAATTATAGAGGGCATTAAATACCCGTGGTTTGCGACCTTTATACCATCGGGGGGATTCTGCATCTCCTGATTAGTTAAATTAATATTAATATCGCCACAAATTAACAGCGGGGTCCCCCAAGTTGCTAACTCTATATTTAGCTCCTCCAAAGTAGTTGCCTCATCTAAATTTGACCCATAAATGGTGCAAACTGTATATTTACTATCCCCTAATCTGCATTCGGCTATAGCCCATCTATCCAACTTATCTGCCAAACTTCGTCCTGTGACTTGTACATTAGGTTTAGCCAAGATCGCCACCCCCCGAATCATTGAAACTTGCTGCGAGGACACAACCAACGAATATCCAAGTGTTTCTAGAATTGCCCTCCACGGTATATGTGTCTCTTGAAGACAAACCAAATCCGGCTAAATAGTTCGCAGTTCTGCAGCTACCCTATTCCTTTTGTTCCAATTATTAAGGCCAGAGACATTTAATGAACATCTTTATCCCCTTAAATACCATATTGGCAGCCCAAAAAAAAAGTAGCTACTAGTATATAACATAAGCACCATAGCAGCAGACATACATTCCCGTATAACATGTAACATAGCAATAAATAGTTCTATATTCTCTCTATTAGTTACTGTGGACTTTTTACCCTTTTTACCCCACCAGTGTGCCCCCACCCTCCCCTCCCCACGTACCCCAGAGAGTCTCAACCCCCCACCCCCCCTGTAACAAGGCTTTAGGACCAATGGTCCTGTAGATGCAGGCTCCCGATAGCCCCCTGCCATGACTCGCGGGTCTGATTCCTTAATAAACAAAGACAAAAAAAAACACAACCCTATATCATATAGAATGAGAAGGGAGAAAGCCCTACAGTGGCTGTCTACCAATAAGCTACAGAGAAGGAAAAAACACCTTCCCTAGATTGAATTAAAAAATTCCTTAGCAGACCCTTCACTAGTAAAAAAACGAGTATGATCATTACTAATCAGTCAGTCAGTCAAAAGGTAAGATCTAAGCCCCTGGCATGGAGAGGTTGAATACAAAGTAACAGCCGCTACTTGCTCCATCACTACTAGCAGCTCCGGCAACACCGTATCGCTAATAACTCCAACAACTCTGGCAAGTCAGCATCGCTTCTCCCTTCTCCTTCTCCTTCATAATACACTCCGCGAGGTCCGGCAGGAGCGGTCATCCTACACATCCACTTCTGCAGGCGCCATCTTGCCTCTCCATAAAGTTTTTATCCATCCAACTGAATTTCCAGCGCACAACTCGTTCAAGTTTTGAATCCGCATCCGTCTCCATGACAGTCCAGAGCCAATGGGTGCGCACGGCTCTGTCAACTGACTATACAATGCGTAGTTTGAAAATCCACATGCACCCATCTCCATACGATTCAATGGCCAAGGTGTGCGCAGGGCTCGGTCCATGCCTGCACAACGGGTATGCATGATAGTCACCCGCATCGGTTCACATTGCAGTCAATGGCTAAGCGTACACACAGCTCGGTCCATGCTTGTACGACGCATATGCATGATAGTCACCCACATCGGTTCTCATTGCAGTCAATGGCTAAGCGTACGCACGGCTCGGTTCATGCCTGCACGACGCACATGCATGATAGTCACCCGCATCGGTTCTCATTACAGTCAATGGCTAAGCGTACGCACGGCTCGATCCATGCCTGCACAACGTGTATGCATGAAAGTGCCCCGCATCGGTTCTCATTGCAAGTCAATGCCTAAGCATACGCACGGCTCGGTCCAGAACTGTGCAATGCGTATGCATGATAGTCACCCAAATCGGTTCACATTGCAGTCAATGGCTAAGTGTACGCACGGCTCGGTCCATGCCTGCATGACGCGTATGCATGATAGTCACCTACATCGCTTCTCATTGCAGTCAATGGCTAATCATTCGCACGGCTCGGTCCAGAACTGTGCAATGCGTATGCATGATAGTCACCCGCATCGGTTCACATTGAAGTCAATAGCTAAGTGTACGCACGGCTCGGTCCTTGCCTGCATGACGCGTATCCATGATAGTCACCCGCATTGGTTCTCATTGCAGTCAATGGCTAAGCGTACGCACGGCTCGGTCCTGAACTGTGCAATGCGTCTCTGTAGAAGTCACCCATGTTGGTTGACATTGGTGTGACTTTTTGAGGGCTTCCACTCACAATTACTTGCCAGGGACTCAGGTGCACACCTACCACACTACAGCATGTGCCACACTGTGTCATGGCATGGCATGGCATGTAAGGCTGCATTACCTGTGTGTGTACGGGGGGCAACATTTGGTTTGTTGTGTGGCATTTTGGTGCAGCCACTCCCAGGCTGTGCACGTGTTCATGGGGACAGAATCCTTTGTGTGTTGTGCACATTACCACTGTGATGTGCAACTGTACAGTTATGGGCATGCGTCATGGACACAGTTGCAGGCTGGATATGTTTAGGACCTGTCACATACACCCTGAGTCCTGGGTGGGATGGTATGCACGTCACAGTGAGACCCATAGCCACAATTCTGATGTATACCCACAGTCTGTGTGCATGTTGTGTCTCAGATGTGTCTGATTAAATGTGCCCAATGGGAGACAGTCTCCACATCCATGTGGTTTGTGCATCAACATTGATGTTGTGTGTGTGTGTCTATGAGACGTCCATGTAGAGCTTGCAGAGACAACAGTGGCCACTACCTGTGGGACTCATGGTTGTTTTGTGGTGTGTACATGATACGCCATGTCATGCCAGTGTCCATGTGGCAATACAGGGACCCTGGGTATCTGCATGTCAAAGAGCTGTGATGCCTGGGAGACATCAGGCCTCACTTGTCACTGTGGTGTGTGTTTGTAACGTGACAACAGTACATAGTTACTGTGACACAGCCCAATGATTGGCCATTGCACTACATGGAACTTATGTAGACATGTGGACTTGAGATGTGAGGTGATGGGCATGTAGGTGACATATGTGTCCATACCCAACAGCACACACCTCAGTACATTGTGTATTGTCATGATGTATCATGTGATATTTTGCTTGGTCATAGCCACATGGGTGGATGAATCGACAATCTTCCTTTGTTCATCTCTGTACTGCAGGGCACCAGCTGTCCATAGACCATTCCCAGACCTTGAAACCATGCAGGAATGCGACTGCATCCGACGGTACCGCTTCACCAGGCCACTGATTGAGGAGTTGGCGGAGCAGTTTGCGCCACATCTGCTACCTGGCCAGACATACCCTACAGCACTGACCCCAGAGGTGAAGGGGATGGCAGCCCTGCACTTCTTTGCTACTGGTACCTTCCAGTACACTGTGGCTACTGGTGGTGGTATGTCGCAAACTATGTTCAGTCGTGTGCTACGCGATGTCTTGGAAGGGATGTTGCATTTCCTTGACCTGTACATCAAGTTTCCTAGCCCAGGTCAACTCACTGACATAAAGGATGCTTTTTATACACTGGGGAGGATGCCGAACGTCATCGGATCTATTGATGGTACACATGTGGCCCTGGTACCACCACGGGCACATGAGCAGGCATAACGGAACAGGAAACATTTCCACTGCATCAATTCTCTGGTGGTATGTCTTGCAGACATGTGTATCACACATGCGTGCACGTTTCCCCGGTTCTGCGCACAATGCCTGCATCATGAGGATTAGTCGCATTGCAACGATGATGTCACAGATGCCAAACCAGCGTGCCTGGCTTGTCGGTGTGTTTACCATTGTGTGTGTTTGGCAATGTTGTATTCCACCCTCTTTCAAAACTCAGCTAATTGTTCAATTGTTTGTATGTAGGTGACTCCGGATACCCCAACATGCCGTGGTTGCTGACACCCCTCAGGAACCCTGTGACACCAGTCGAGATGCACTAAAATTAGGCACATGGTCGGACCAGGAGGGTGATTGAGCGGACCTTTGATCTCCTGAAAAGCCGCTTCCTCTGCCTGGACAAGACCGGAGGGGCCCTCCCATATGACCCTGCAAAGGTGTACAAAATCACCCTTGTATGTTGCATGCTACAAAACATGGCAGTGTGGAAGAAGTTGCCTCTCATCCAGCATGACGGTGACCTACATCCGCCACCTGTGGAGGATCCAGGCCTGGGCCACGATGCCAGTGATGATGATGATGAGGGTGACATCCGCACACAGCTCATCAACAACTTCTTCACCTGAATGTGAGTTTACAGGGTTATGTCAATGTATTGAGTTAGCCTGAAATGTGTTGGGGCTGCTCTGTTGCTGTTTGAGTGTGTCTGTGTGCTACTTGACTAGATGTGTGCAGTGATGTGTCCTTTCAGGTGGTCTGTACTCCACAATAGAGTTGAAATGCTAACTTGTTTCTGTGTAGGTTTCTTTTGACATGTTTTGTGCATGTGTATTGCATTTCTCTCCTGTTCTGCTGTACCTTTGACTGTGTCTTATGTCTGTCCTTCCCAGGGTAGTTTGCCTGTTGTTTGGTCAACACTGACCCCCAACACCCAGAATCCAATCCCAGGGTGGAAGTTGTCAATTCCCATCAAGTGATGTACCACACACCCCTGGAGTTCAATTCTCCGACACTTTGTGACTATGTGTCCACTGTCACGTAGAATTACCTTGCAACTGTTGTGGAATAAACATGTTGCTGATGTGTAATGAACCTGTGCTACGCTTTGTTATTTGAGTTGTCTGTCTTCCCACATCTAACTGACATTTGCTTACTTCACCTGTGGGCTTGTTACCACTGACTGTGGATAGGTGTGGTGTCTGTGCATTCCACTGTATTTCAGGTCAACATCATTGTATGGGATGAGTAACATGGCCATGGTGAGCATGTGTTGTGGTGCCATAGTAGTGTGTCTCCCTCACATGTGTCACATCACCATGACTCACATAACGGTGATCACATTGCTGTAGTATTTGGCATGCACTCTGTTCTTTAGCAGATCAACATCTCCATGACACATAACAACTTGGAATCACAACAGAGGCATGTATAGTGTACTGGTGAGTTTATTTACAAACATGTGTGAGGATAGTTCACAGGATGGTGGGTGCTGTACATTGGATTTTGAATCCAAAGTTCACAGTAGAGTTGGAAGTGTTGGTAGCTGAAATGTCCAGAGTAAAGTCCACAGTCATCTGCTACATTGCTCCCCACAACAGAGCCCAGTGTCAGACATCTTGTTAGTCTATTTCCACTCCCTGTGAGGTGAGCATGGTTCAGTGTGAGCATGCTGGGCCATGTGGGTGGGTGGGGATTGTCTGTGACTGCAACTCCCATCATGCTTTTGGCTAAACCCCCATTCCCAGCATGTCCATACTTCCTTCCTTTTGACTCTGCTTCCCTGTGAGGGAGTGTGACAGCACTGGCAAGATGGCTGACTGTGCCCTCCTGGTGTTTGTTGGTGCCCAGTTCCCAGCAGGGCCTTGTGCTCCCCACAACAGAGTCCAGTGTCAGACATCTTGTCAGACCATTTCCACTTCATGTGAGGTGAGCATGGTTCAGTGTGAGCTTGCTGGGCCATGTGGGTGGGTGGGGATTGTCTGTGACTGCAACTCCTATCATCCTTTTGGCTACACACCCCTTCCCAGCATGCCCATACTTCCTTCCTTTTGACTCTGCTTCCCTGTGAGGGAGTGTGACAGCAATGGCAAGATGGCTGACTGTGTAGTCTTGGTGTTTGTTGGTACCCAGTTCCCAGCAGGGCCTTGTGCTGCACACAACAGAGCCCAGTGTCAGACATCATATCAGTCCATTTCCACTCCCTGTGAGGTGAGCATGGTTCAGTGTGAGCTTGCTGGGCAACGTGGGTGGGTGGGGATTGTCTGTGACTGCAACTCCCATCATGCTTTTGGCTACACCCCCCTTCCCAGCATGCCCATACTTCCTTCCTTTTGACTCTGCTTCCCTGTGAGGGAGTGTCACAGCAATGGCAAGATGGCCGACTGTGAAGTCCTGGTGTTTGTTTGGCTACAAGTCCAAAGAGAGCCCCTGTGCTTCACACGGCAGAACCCAGTGCGGTGTATCTTTGGGTGATATTTCACTACAGTGTGAGTCAATGCATTATACATGGTGAGTTGTGTGGAGTTTGTGTTGAGGGGTGTGTGTGTCTACACATGCTGGTAAGTATGGTCAGAGCTGTCAGTCCTCCTTCCCACCTGGCCAGACATCCCACCATGAAACGTGCTTCCATTGGAGGGCGTGCAAGCTGGCTTTCAGGATGTCAGGCAGTGGTGTCCTGCTACTGATTTGCGCACAACCCCTACCAGGGCCTGGTGCTCCCCACAGCAGGACCCAGTGTCAGCCATCTTGTCAGTCATTTTCCACTCCCTGTGATGTGGGCATGGTTCAGAGAGGTCTTGATGGGGCAATTGGGACGGGGAGCATTATCTGTGACTACAAACCCCATCATGCTTTTGGATACACTCACTTCACCTGCATACCCACTATTCCTTGCTGTCAGTCAGCTGCACTGTGAGGTAGTGTGTTTGTGGTGGCAAACTGTCTGAAAGTGTTATGCTCCTCCCCCCCCGAACATCGTGCGTACCGTGTACACCTTTGACCTCGCGGAGAGGTGGCGGGGGCATAAGGCAAGAAATCAAAGCAAAGGCCCTTTGGGGGTGGCTGACCGAGTGGTGGGGGCAACTCGAAGACAATAACAGAGACGGACAGTCCGGACAGAACATACGCCAGGCAGCAGGACTACAGTTCCCAGGTGACCCAGCTCGCCGTTACTGACGCCGATCACGTGGGCGAAACCCGGAAGCGGCTCCTGTTTAAAACACCACTTGGCGTTTCCTTCGCTGCTGGTTATTCCTGGATGCAGCCGAGGACTTCTAAGCAGTATTTCGATTCCCCGATCTACAAGCCACCCGTGTAGGGTAAGGGTGCACCTGCACCATCGTGAACCTTGTGAGCCGACCGGCTCTCGTGACATTTACGCGGAGAACGCGTTGCTCTTGGCAAGTCACACGCTACGGGCGTTGTTTGTATTCCTGTGAGCTGAGCACTGGTAACATTGACATGCCTCTGCAAGTCTTGAGGGGGTTAGGAAACCAGTACCCCTATTGAGGCATTATAACCCTGTGACCAGCGCTATATATGGAGTTGAAAGAAGTATTTTAACTCACCTTTCCTTGTATGCTTTAACAGGGGGTTTAAGAGGCGGCAGTCTGCTCTTCCCCTGTGACGAGAAGCACGGCATTGACTCTGGTGTGTATGGGTACCGGGCGAGGCTGGGAGTTGGTGCATGGTGGAGTTGTGAAGGGTGCATGTACTTACCAGGTCTCCTTTTCTCCATAGAAACCATAGTGGCATACAGAACCTATTATTGATTGTGTGAAGTCCAGGATGGTTACACCTGGAGAACACGAGTTTATTTGATTTACAGGTGTGTTAGATACAATACCCCCACAGGCTGGAGTTACCTCCATTAAGGGCCAGGAGGCTAATGTTTTAGTGTCTTTTTTCTTTTCAGATCTCCCTCCCTGCTGTTCCCATCCTTTCCTTCCCCCGCTTGACCATCCCGCTCTCCTGTGCTTTAACAGCAATCAGGGTTGGGGCTGTCGAGAGAGGGACCCCTTTTGGCATCGAACCGCTCCCGAGAATCTTCAAGGCAACAGAATAACCAGCCCACGAATTGATTTCCTCCTGGGCGGGTCAATGCAAACATGACAACACTAGAAGAGGTATTGGGTGCCCTGTCACTAGTGCAGCAAGAGCTAGCCGCCTCTCGGGAAGAGACAGCGGCCTTAAAACAAAGATTCGAAGGGATGCAACGAAATCCCTTCGATGCAGGTATAGGAAGGTTTCTCTCAGGGAGCTTTTCAGCTTCAGCCACCCCATTTAGCGTAGAATTACCAACGCCTATTCCGCTTGCTGCACCAGAACGGTTCTCAGGAGAAGCCCATAAGGTCCAGGTGTTCATTACACAAATTCTCCTGCATTTTTCTTGTAAGCCTAAGGCATTCCCTTCTAACCAGTCTCGGGTGGCCTTTACTATTTCTTACTTAAACGGCGATGCTGCCCAGTGGGCCGTTCCCTTAGTAAGGCGAGATGATCCCCTGTTGTACGACTGGGACGCGTTCCGTGAGGAATTTGAACGAGTGTTTGATCGCAGGGCAGCCACCTTTACAGCTGACCGTGAGTTGCTAGAATTAAGACAAGGAAACAGGGACCTAGTAGCCTACGTAAACGCCTTCCAACGGTTGGTTACGGAAACTGAGTGGCCAGATAGTAAACAAAGCGCACTGTTTTATCAGGGCCTTAAAGATGACCTCAAGGACGCCCTAGCGACGATCGACCCTCAACCCACCTCCTGTAAAGCTCTTATAAGTTTAACCCAGAGGTTAGATCATCGCTTAGTAGACTGCCGTGAAAATAGAAGACGAGGAGATAAACCCACACTCAGGTATGACAGAGCTAGAACAGTTCCAGGAAGTTATACTACAGCACCTGAACCCATGGAAATAGGTTCGGTACGGGCCCCCCTCACTACAGAGGAAAAAGAGCAAAGACGCAGGAATGGATTGTGTTTATACTGCGGTAAGAAGGGCCATTACGTGAAGGATTGTGTAGCAAAACCTAAAGGGAGGGACAGAGAGCTGTTACCTCGTATGGGAGGCGAAGGCACGAAGGCGGAAAACCCCAGGGCTCAAGAAGTCAAGAAGGGAGGTTCTTGGGCATGAAAACAATCCCTTCGGTTCAAAACACCGTTGAAGGACCGACATCCCACTTCCATGTGTGGCTACACGTGCACCTGGAGGAAAGGGTGTGTTCTTTTAGAGCCATGGTGGATTCAGGGGCCACAGGCCTATTTATGGATAAAGAACTAGCTACCTTATTGCAGATACCATTGATACCCAAATCCGAACCGGAAATAGTGATGACCGTGGATGGGCGGCAACTGCTTTCGGGCCCCATTCGGCATTGTACCAAGGATCTGGTAATCTCCTGGGAAGACCAACACTGGGAAACACTCAGTTTCAACGTCATACATGCACCCCAGTATGGGGTTATCTTAGGTCTTCCATGGCTCAGAAAGCACAATCCAGCCATTGATTGGGAGAAAGAAGTAATTGACTTCACATCAACCTATTGTAAGGAACATTGCCTCCATAGCCACAGACCAGGGAAAGAACCTTTCCCAACACATGTGATAGCCACAGCTGAAGAAAAGGAAGTCCTTTTACCGTCCCACTATCAGGATCTTAAGGACGTATTCGACGAGGACCAAGCCAATGTATTGCCACCGCATCGCAGCTACGACTGCCAAATAGATTTGATACCAGGGGCAGTGGTGCCATGTGGAAGAGTGTACGCCCTCACCGAGCCAGAAAATAAGCATCTGCGCCATTATCTGGACACATACTTGCACAACGGATTCATAAGACCATCCCAATCACCCGCAGCTTCACCACTCTTTTTTATACCAAAGGCAAACAAAGAACTTAGAGCCTGTGTGGACTTTAGGGCACTGAATAGCATTACCATAAAGAACCGGTATCCCTTGCCGCTTATTCCCGTGCTATTAGATCAAGTACGTCAAGCGGTAATATATACCCGCTTGGACCTAAAAGGCGCATACCACTTGGTACGGATGCGCAAAGGCGATGAATGGAAAACTGCCTTTCGTACCAGATATGGGTTATTTGAGTACTGCGTTATGCCCTATGGACTATGTAACGCCCCAGCCGCATTTCAATACTTTTTGACAGATGTACTTCGGGAATTCCTTGATATCACGGTCATCGTATACATCGATGATATTTTGGTGTATTCAGAAAGAGAAGAAGACCACATTGAACATGTTCGGGCAGTGTTGCTTACTCTTAGAAAACATCGCCTATATTGCAAGATAAGCAAATGCGAGTTTCAGGTGAGAAAGGTAGAATTCCTGGGAATAATTCTATCGGCTGAGGGACAAGAGATGGCGGTACGGAAGATACAAGCCGTCCTAGATTGGTCACCTCCCAAGAATGTGAAAGAGCTACAACGTTTTCTGGGATTCGCTAACTTTTATAGGCGTTTTATCCAGCAGTTCTCACAGGTATCAGCCCCCTTAACAGGACTACTGAAGAAAAACGTTGCCTATACATGGACTGAAGACACCCAGAAGGCTTTTGACAGGTTGAAAACCGCCTTCACCACCGCCCCTGTTTTGGCTCACCCTGACACTGAAGTGCCCTATATAGTAGAGGCAGATGCATCGGATGTGGCGGTAGGGGCCATCTTATCCCAAAGAAATAAGGATAACGGGCACCTACATCCGGTGGCTTATATGTCCCGTAAGTTGAACACGGCAGAAACCCACTACACGATAGCGGAGAAAGAACTCCTAGCCATCAAAGACGCCTTTCTGGAGTGGAGGCATCATCTAATGGGAGCCAAACATACGGTCACGGTTTATACGGACCATAGAAACCTGCAATTTATGAAGTGAGCCCGCTTGCTTACACCGCGGCAACTACGATGGATGTTGTTCTTCGCTGAGTTTGACTTCATAGTGACGTATAGACCAGGGGCTGAGAACCGGAAGGCAGATGCCCTATCTCGCCGTGACAATTCCCTTGCTGTAGAACAACCTAAACTGCAAGCCATCATTTCCTCCGATAAGGTTATCTGTGTAATCCAAACAGATAAATTCCTGGACCAAGTGAAACAAGCCATGAAAGGTGTAGCATGGAAGAAATGGTTGGAAAAAAATACCGAATGGCAAGTAAAAGATGGCCTTCCCATGAGGAAAAGTCAGTTGTTAATCCCAACCGCTATTTTAAGGAAAACTGTCTTCAATTGGTGTCATGAGAATCCATGTGCAGTATACGCAGGGATTGAGAAAACCATGGAGAAAATATCACGAAACTTTTGGTGGCCCAAACTCAGACAAGACATTACTGGAAGAATCCAACAGTGCACAGTGTGCAGCCAGGCCAAGGCAGACCACAGGAAACCCTCAGGATTGCTGCAACCGTTACCCACTCCTGAAAAACCTTGGGAAAGTGTATCTATGGACTTCATTGTAGGATTACCTAAGGACCAAGGTTACACAGTCATCCTGGTGGTAGTGGATAGCCTTACAAAGTTGGGTCACTTTATTGCATGTACAGGTCTCCCTTCGTCATCTCAGTTGGCAAAGATATTGCTTACAAACATCGTTCGTTTTCACGGCCTACCCAAAGTCAATTCACCAGCAGGTTTTGGAAAACTTGGTGCGCAACCCTGCACATTTCAAACAATACATCCACGGCGTTCCACCCCCAAACAGACGGACAGACAGAGCGTCTTAATCAAACGTTAAAACAATATTTACGATGCTATGTCGACCAATCAACAGAGGAATGGGTGGATCTACTATGGTTGGCCGAGGTTGCTTATAACGATGCCCGGCACAGTTCTAGTAATCTCACACCATTCTACTGTACTTATGGATTTCATCCTTGCTTCCTCCCCATGGCAAAACCTCACGGCAATGAAAGGATACCTAAAGTACACGAACGAATTACGCTCATACAAGAGAACTTGAAGAACGCTAGGAAGAACTTACAAAAAACTAAGGACCTATACAAAAAACAGGCTGATAAACATCGTAGGGCGGGCCCAGACTATAAGAAAGGCGATTTTGTGTGGCTTTCTACAAGAAATTTACGATTTCGCAAATACAGTATATTTAATCCTCGGTACATTGGGCCATATCGCATATTGAAAAGAGTCAACCCGGTGGCGTTCAAACTTGCCTTGCCCTCACACATGAAAATCCATCCGGTTTTTCATGTTTCCCTTTTGAAACCTTCAACCAGACCACAACAACCACCACAGAACCCGGTATTAATAGACGGGGAACCCGAGTACGAGGTGAAAAGAATCCTTGATTCCAAATGGAGACGCAAGACCTTGTGGTACCTTTTGGCATGGAAAAACTACGGACCCGAAGAAAATTCATGGGAGCCAGCGGCGAATATACACGCTCCTCGCCTAGTCGCTCTTTTCCACAAGAACCATCCGAATAAACCTGGTCCTCGGAAAGGGGCCCCGAAAGAAGGATGTGCTGTTATGCTCCTCCCCCCCCGAACATCGTGCGTACCGTGTACACCTTTGACCTCGCGGAGAGGTGGCGGGGGCATAAGGCAAGAAATCAAAGCAAAGGCCCTTTGGGGGTGGCTGACCGAGTGGTGGGGGCAACTCGAAGACAATAACAGAGACGGACAGTCCGGACAGAACATACGCCAGGCAGCAGGACTACAGTTCCCAGGTGACCCAGCTCGCCGTTACTGACGCCGATCACATGGGCGAAACCCGGAAGCGGCTCCTGTTTAAAACACCGCTTGGCGTTTCCTTCGCTGCTGGTTATTCCTGGATGCAGCCGAGGACTTCTAAGCAGTATTTCGATTCCCCGATCTACAAGCCACCCGTGTAGGGTAAGGGTGCACCTGCACCATCGTGAACCTTGTGAGCCGACCGGCTCTCGTGACATTTACGCGGAGAACGCGTTGCTCTTGGCAAGTCATACGCTACGGGCGTTGTTTGTATTCCTGTGAGCTGAGCACTGGTAACATTGACATGCCTCTGCAAGTCTTGAGGGGGTTAGGTGATTAGGAAACCAGTACCCCTATTGAGGCATTATAACCCTGTGACCAGCGCTAAATATGGAGTTGAAAGAAGTATTTTAACTCACCTTTCCTTGTATGCTTTAACAGGGGGTTTAAGAGGCGGCAGTCTGCTCTTCCCCTGTGACGAGAAGCACGGCATTGACTCTGGTGTGTATGGGTACCGGGCGAGGCTGGGAGTTGGTGCATGGTGGAGTTGTGAAGGGTGCATGTACTTACCAGGTCTCCTTTTCTCCATAGAAACCATAGTGGCATACAGAACCTATTATTGATTGTGTGAAGTCCAGGATGGTTACACCTGGAGAACACGAGTTTATTTGATTTACAGGTGTGTTAGATACAATACCCCCACAGGCTGGAGTTACCTCCATTAAGGGCCAGGAGGCTAATGTTTTAGTGTCTTTTTTCTTTTCAGATCTCCCTCCCTGCTGTTCCCATCCTTTCCTTCCCCCGCTTGACCATCCCGCTCTCCTGTGCTTTAACAGCAATCAGGGTTGGGGCTGTCGAGAGAGGGACCCCTTTTGGCATCGAACCGCTCCCGAGGAATCTTCAAGGCAACAGAAAGTGTTTATTTAGCTTTGTGCCACTGCCTTGCTCTATTTGTTGGTAGGTTTGTACATGTCATGACACAGTTACAAGTCATTATGAGATGGCAGGTATTGTGTTTGTCTGACTAGCATACACATCTTGGGATGATTATCTATTGGTTACTGTGGCTTTGCTAACGGTGCACGGTTTCACTGTCCCCTTGCCACACAATATTGAGTATATTGGTTGTGTACTCACCAGGCTCTGGTATGCGTGATAGACCATGGATGCTCTCTGGTGGTAGGATGTCCCGCACCTTCTCCTCCCAGGACCTGATGTATACTGGTGTTGTAGGAGAGCCACCACCAGGGCGCTGACTCAAGGCGTGATCTTCCTTGATGAGTTTCTTGACCCTCCTGCGCACGTCATACCACCTGTTCTGGATATCATCCTTTGTGCGCAAAATTGGTTCTTCAGCGTTCACCTTGTCCACTATCCTCGCCCACATCTTTGCTTTCTGTGACATGGGGGTCCTTTGGACCAATGTACCAAACAAATGTGGCTCTACTCTGATGATCTCATCTGCCAGCACCTCTAACTCACTAACTGTGAACTTTGGATTCTTCTTTGGGGGCATGGTGATGGGTGGTGATGGTGAGTGATGTGTGTGTGAGGGTGCAAGTGAGGGCGGGTGAGTGTCAGTTTTGCTAGGTGTATGTGTGAGTGATTTTGGTGAGGTGCTAATGGTGTGAAAGTTGTGTGATGGGTGAGTTGTGATTGTGTCTGTGGTTGCTGTCTGATGGTGTTCTCTGCTGGCTGTTCTCTTGAATTTGCAAAGGATCATGGTAGTGATTGGTGTCCTTAATATAGATAGAGTTGTGGGTGTGTCTTTGTTCAAAGTTTTTTTTTTTTTTTATTGACTTTGTCATTGCTTGTTTAGTCTTTTTTTTGTATTTTTTGCTTTGGGTTTTCTAGGCATGAAGAAGACGTTCTGACCGAGATGGATGCTGATGTTGGCTCGTGCGGGCTTCTCCGGGTCTTTCATGCTGACTTTCTTCTGTATTTCATACGCGTCGGTCACGGAGATCTCTATTGCTTCAGGTCCCTGTTCCTGTGCGTGTCGGTCATGCTGCTTGGGTTCCGTGCGTGTCGGTCTGGTTTTAAATGCATTGCATCGTACTGCGCGGATCGGACATCGCGGGTACGTGTCGGGTTCATTCCTGGTTCGTGTCGGTCGGTGCGAATCGTGTCCGGTTTCCGTGCGAATCACTGGTTTCCCTACGGCTCGGTCGTACGGCTTGTATTCCGTACATGTCAGTAGTAATTCACGCTCGTTGCATTGTATTGCACGGGTCGTACGGCGCCGGTCCGTGTCGGTCGGTCTCCGTTCCCGGTCTGTGTCGGTCGGTACGTTTTGCGGCCGGAATCGGAATCGGCCCCTTATTGTTAAATGTCAGCTGTGGGCTCACTGATTCAGATACATGGAGCATACCTTCAAGGATAATTATTCAGCTTTATTCAAAAATGTACTTTTGATTAAAAATTTCCAAATTTCATTCAATTATTAATAAAGTTATTGATATGTAACATCATGAACGTTACAATGTTCTAGTGAAACCTCAATCTATTACATGGCCTTGTTTCCTTATGATTGTATTACATAATATAGAACCTATGCCTTTATGTAGGTGTCCACCTTGTAAAAAGGATGAATATAGTGACACATATGAAATAAAGCTCTTTAAAGTTTATAGTTTTTATTGTCCTCAATTCATAAAAACCATAGCATATCTAGTAAAATCTACTGTCCTTCGTTTACATCAAACACAATTTTTTACTCATTCTGTAATCCATAATGTACAACAACCTCAGATGCGATTTTGCCCTTTGCCAAACTTGCGCTGGATAAATTAGTGGGCTTTGCAAAGGGAAACCCCAGAATGGATGTACAAACTGAGCAGAAACGCCGGAACAATCTTCAACAGAACCAGGCATCCGGTGAGAGATGGAGAAGTGATACTCAACTCAAGATAAAAAACTGAGTGAGATTAAATAACTGAACACATTTTGGATAAAATAGCAAGGACCCTATTTTCGGCCCCTGTAGCGGAACGTTTGTGCAGATTACATTGAATGGATTTTTGATTACTTTATCAAGTGTTTTCTTTCGCTACTTTGACCAGCAACATGGTACAGGGCTGAAAATATTTCTGTGAAATATGGTAGAGGTGCAGAGTGTAGACGGTGTCTGTTACAATCAACTAAAGAACATGGTGAGTTCCAGTTGCCATGGCAACTCACTGCGTTCATTACGAGTCTTTGCAAATTGCAAGACAGAAGAGGTGGCAAAAGGGGGTTTCTGTCACAGCTCAAGCCTCTTGTGCCATCAAATGGCCCCACTGTTAGTCAGGGGTAGCAATGCCTGCTCTGCAGAGATAGAGAACGTTTTGCGAGATTCCCTTGCCATGCTGAAGAAGGACAGGAATTTATACACGCTCCCTTAAGGGACTGAAGATGGATAGGAATTTATACACGCTCCCTTAAGGGTATAAATGCAGGCCAGCAGATGGACCCAGTGCTTGGCTTCCGGAGACTTCACCCTTGAGACCACGCCCACTTCCTGTTCCTTCGTAGAGATCATCCTTGCTGTGGCTGAAGCCTGTTTTTCTGTGGAGGTATTAAATCCTATTTCTTTTTGGCTGCCAATCCTTTTTGTTCCTTTTCTTTTGCCAGCTGGCACGCTACTGTTCCCTGATTCTTTTTGTGGATGGAGCATTTGCCTGTTATTTGGGCAGTAGTGCTAAAGGCATTTAATGTGCAGCACCTATTTTTTTTATTTGAGCAGTGTGTGACTCCGTGGCCGCGTTTGAAGGTAATTCGCTGCCGCGTATATATCTAATGCGCGACCATGTTTATTACAGTAGCACCTCTCTGATTATTTTTGTGCTTTAGCGCCAATTCATGAACATTCCTGGCCCCCAATATCAAGTGGGAACATTGGGCTGAATGAACGCCCCCGAAATAAAAGGCCTTTTGGGAAATTGAACCATACTCCAGCTTTTTATTTTGTGCCAAAGTCCCTATGTTTGGAAATCTCCATAAGTTCTCAGTAATAGACTGTGAATGCTCTTAAGAGGCTTACGAATTTGTAAAGTCAGACTTTTTGAGGAACTCACGCCTTTAAAACATGTTTGGACATTGAAAGCAAACCTTTTTGGATTTATATGCCTCTTCTTCTTCGGATCTTCTGTGGACTGCGAAGGAAATAACTGATGTGCCTGATTTACCTTGTTCTTCGAATCACTCACACAGTTCATACGTTACTTATCAATTCTGGCTGGTAAGTGGAACGACTGTCTCTGCAGGACAGGCATAATATCCTTATGAAGTATTTTGAGATTTACATGAGAGAATAGAATTTCATTTGGGGCATTTCTAGTTTTCTCTCCTACGACACTCACTTTGAATTAGCTTTCCTTGAACCTTTTGGGGATTCAGAAGAGGCTACCTAGGTTGGATATCATTCCCCGCATCTCCCTGGGCTAGCCTTCCTGTATGAGAGAATCTCTTTTCCATATCAGAGGGGCTGTCTTTGGGGAGTGTGGAGAGCTCTCTTCGATCCCGTGGACTGGGTATTACTTCAGGTCAGTGGAACTGGTGACCGTTTCCCTCTTTTTTTGCATCTCACGGAGGAATTAGTCATTGCTGGATTTATTTATTTACTTTTAAAGTTTTATATAGCACAAACATGACCCCTTAAGGTAACAGAGCGCTTTTCATTTGAGCGAGAAAGAAGAGACATATAGATCAAACAACAGGGTAATTGAAAAAGGTACAAGGAGGAGTAAGTCTAGGCCAAAAGAACAAAGCACAGTCAAGTAATACACAACGGTGAGGGAAACATGTCAAAGCGGGCCTGGAGATAAGTAGATCCACAATAAGCATAGCCCTTTACAGGTGCACAGAAGAAGGAAGCCAGAGGATCCATTGACAAGGTAAACACTAAAAGTACAAGAAGCAGTAACCCTCTAAAAACCCACAGATCAAAATACAATCATAACAGTCAAACAGTAAACAAGGGTGAGGAGAGCGAGTCATACAGTGCTTCGAGAGCGGTAGGTTGTAGGACACACATTTGTTCCTCAATAGCACTTTAACTTTCTTTTTGAAATATGCTGTGGAGGGGTTCATTCGGATTTCAAGGGGAAGGAAATTCCAAATTCTTGTGGCGATACCCGAGAAAGCTCGATTGTAAGTTTTCTTTTTATGGAATTTCTGTGGCTTCAGAAGTAGGATGCTGGCATTTTGGGAGGATCTGGAGCCACCAGGTAGCATGAGTTTTTGTGCGAGGTGTAACGGGGTGTTGAAGTGCAATGCTTCATGGGTAGTGCAGACAATTTTTTGTTGTATCCTTGCTTCATATAGGAGACAGTGTAGGGATTTCAGCTCCAACATGATATGGTTGTTACTTTTAGAACCTGTGATCAGCCTTGCAGCAGAGTTAAGAGCGGCCTTTAGTGGAGCCATCTTAGATCTCGGAAGGCCGCAGAGAGTTGCGCTTCCATAATCCAGCTAGGAAATCACAAGAGTTTGCACAGCAAATTTGTAGGCATTGGTGGGAGGGAAGGTTTTATTTTCCTTAAGATGATCATTTGGATTGATCGCTCCTTCAGTGAGAGCACTGATGTGCTTCTGCATGTCCAGACTATTATGAAACATTATATCCAGTGAGCTTGTGGAGTCAATGATGTGTGGTATGCAGTTAAGAGCTGATTCATTGATTCTTTAATGGCTGGTAACTGTTTGGGTAAGGCAATTAAAGAGGAATTTTGTTTTAAGAGCATTTCATTTAAGGTAATTGAGGGTCAGCCATTTTGGGCTTTCAGTAGAGTTGTGTTGAGGGACCTGATGTCTTCAAGGGAGGAGACTATAAGGACAGTTGGGTGTCATAGGCATAACAAGTTGAAGAGAGTTGGTGAGAGCGTGGACACTTGTGGTACCCTTACATTGACCAGTGAGGGATTAGACAGGGACTGAGTTCTATTGTGGAGAAATGAGGCGAATCGGTTTAGGATGGCCACTGATAGCCCCATCATATTTTCCAATAGGTCGAGTAAGCAACCATGTTCAAAAGTATCGTAAGCTCATGATAGGTCAAGGAGGATCAGAAGGCAGGAATCATTCTGATCTAACATTTTTAGTGCATCATTCACAATGTGAGGTAAGTGCGGATTCAGTGCTGCGACCCTGTTGAAAACCGGATTGCAATTGTTCTAGTAGTTGGAATAGTTCTATGTGGTTACATAGCTGGACGTGGATGCATTTCTCTATGAGCTTCGCCAGAGTCAAAATGTTGTAAATTGGGAAGAATTTCAGAATTGGGGTAACCTGCCCAGACTTTAGGCAGTCTGGGATAGAGCCTTGAAGCAGTGATGCGCTGACTATCCTTGCACATAGTGGGCATATGGATGATCCGATCTCACTAAACAAATTTGATGGCAAAGGGTCACTAAAGGGGGTAGATGGTCACAATGCTGTAAGAGTTTTGAGAATGGTGTTTTCATCCAACGTTTTGATTAAGCTCCAAGAGGCGTTGTTCTTGGGGGGGGGGGTGAAATGGAGCGAGAAGGAGCACCATAGATTGAGTAGGGTGGGGGTTGATAGGTGGTAGGATCGGCAGGTGCTCCATTGCAGTCTGCAGATCATAGTGCATCTTTGTTGTTGTCTTTTCAAAGAAGAAGGCAGCAAAATCCTCGCAGTTCGGCTGCGGAGAAGAGGTTAAGTTAGCTATTTGATTGAAGATTGACAAGTCCAAACTATTTTTTGAGTTGATTTTTAGTATGCGCAAGTTGTTTCTGAAGTAATTATCTTGAGAAAATCTAATGCGATTGTTATAGATGTTCCTTAATGATCTCAGATGTTTGAGATGTTTGAGGGACAGAGAGGATCTCCACAATCTTTCCGCTAGTCTCAGATTTTGTCTTGCTTATCTGTAAAGGGGCTCTCAAGTCTAAAATGTTCATCATGGATCAGTTGTAGCGTTCTGTGAGGTCATTGACATCAGACATATCCACAGGAGGGGGCACAATTTTATAAGGGAGGGATGTGAGATCATTCCGGTTAATGTTCCGCAGTCTTCTTTGTCAGTGTTTGAGTTAATTCAGCTGCACTTTATCAGTTCTAACAGATTCTGTGATGAGGAAGGTGATACAGTGGTGTTCTGTCCAGTTGCAAGGGATGATAGATTCAAGTTGAATGGAGTTGGACTTAATAATGATTAGATCTAAGGTTGCTCCCTTGATGTAATTAGGGCTATCGCATATTTGACTTAGACTGAGGTCCATTAGGAAGGTTTTAAGGCTATTTACTGAAGGGTCATTTTTGTCATTCCACTGGAGGTTAAAATCTCTGAGTAAAATCTGGGTGCCGTGAAGATCTGCGTTGGTCTATAATTTGTTCATTGAAGGAAAGTTTGTCTCGTGGAGGATGTTAAAGCATGTGAAATTTGAATACTTGCCTGTTGTTACATACAATCTCAATGCATAGGTACTTCCATGACGAAAGAGCGGCAGATTGTTGTTGTTTGACTGCTAGATTGTTACGGTATATACAGGCAATACCTCCACCTTGCCCACTTGATCTGTCTAATCTTATGAAGTCGTAACTAGGAGGGACTAATAGGTCAAGGATAGGTGCAGAGGAGTCGTTTAGTCAGGTTTAGGTCAGCATTAAGAGATCAGGATCAATGTTCGAGGATGAGGGCAGCAACATCTGCTGAGTGGCTTGCTGCAGATCTGCATGCATTTAAGCTTAGGATTGATGTCAACCAGAGTTGTTGTGTGGTGGTGACTCATGTGAGGTTGTTCTTGTTTAAGGATCTTGAATTGATCCTAGGTTCTCTGTGCGTGTTGTCATGGATTGTCTTGATTTGACACTTATTGTATGTGTTGACGGTGTACTTTAGGTCAGAGGAGCGTAGGAGGGAGTGAATATCCTTGTCAGACAGTGGATCATTTAGTTTAATGGGTCAAGAGGGGTCTTTGGGGAGGGGTGAAGTGTTCATCTAGAGTGAGGAGAGGTCAAGAGTGGTGAGAACACAGTGAATGGGTGGCGTGCTGGAAGCCTGGTGCAGTAGTTACTGGGATTGTCGTGTATATGACTATCTGTTTTTGGAGACTTTTTGGTCTCTTTTGCTTTCTGATTTGTTTTTGGGTGTCTGCTCACATAGCTTCAAAGGTCTAAGGCCCAGATTTACAAATATATCACACTGAAGTTGCTGCGCTGTGTTGCATCAATGGAAGAGATCAAAACAGTGACATATATTCAAAGATGTTGACCACTTTATGCTGCCATATGCCAATGCAGACACCCTTGCACAATGGTGAAAACGCAGCTACATTGTGGTCACCATGTATTTGTGCAGGAAGGGGTCCCTCCCTGCACAAACCTTCTGCTGAATGGCAATTTCCTATTTGTATGTGTGCTTTTTACACCAGTCTCGGGGAGGTGTAAGATTTTGGCACAAATCCATACGCCTCATTCACAAAGTTAAACTTACACTTTTGTGTTTTGTCACAAAATACATGCAGAGTTTTACGCCTCAGCACTTCCTATACTTAAGTGCTTATGCAATTGAGCGGAGAACTCCTCCCAAATATGTATGGGGTGTGCAGTCTTAAAACTCCGCATGTAGTTTGTGAATAACTAAAAATAGTCAACTTACACAAAAGTGTATGTTTACATTTATGAATCAGGTCCTATGTACACAAGTCTTTGTAGATATGGATTTGCATCATAATCCATGGATGGATGCACGGGTATTCCTGTACATCGCCCCCAGAATGCCTCTTTGTCACAAACTAACATAAGGTAACATATTGCTTTGCATTATTTTGGGTTACAATCCAAAGAAAATCAGGATTTGCATTTGATTCTAAATAACAACCCAATACCGTGTGCCAGGTCAGCCATAAAAAAGTAACACAAACATAACACTTAGGGCCTGATTCCAAGTTTGCTGGTGTGGCGCTGGGTCTGTGCTGCCGCAGCACCGCCAAACCTGTGGTGAGGCCACCCGAGAGATTACAAGTGTAACTCATGTCTGGCGGGCTTTGCGAAAGCCAAAAACACTTGTTGCACAGATTGACTGAAAAGTACATGCCATGCAGGAACTGGTGTGCATGCACATAGTGTCCCCCTGTGTGCATACACTTGGTGCAGAGACACAAGCATTTCCTCTCCACCAGGGTTTACATGGAGTAAGAACCTTGTAATAAGGTAACCTCAAAACTTCGTAATATGGCAGTACATCGGTGGTCCCGTCAAGCATAGTGATGCCTGTACACCGCTGCAACACTGATAAGAAATGGGGGTTCTCAGGTGGCTGCAACAGGGCTGTGGTGGTCGGAGACTACCACCCCCACGCCCCTGCGAGTTTGGCATGTAATTAGGGCCTAAGTATTGGTAAATCTTGGCCTGGATGTTCACTTTCTGCTCCTGTCAGATCGTTACCGTTCACCAGTGGCGGCTGGTGACATTTGAATGTGGTGCGGCGTAAAATCTTAGGAGGGGTTCGGGGGGCTAATCCCCCCTCAAATTTTAGAAAGCAAAGTTGTACTGTGCACCCTTCCTGCCAGTATAAATGTCTATGCATTCTGGGCAAGTGGGCAAACATTGAAGTGAGCACAAATCGAGTTCTTCTACTTCCATTTTTATTGTTAATTTACAGCTCTTTCAGACCATTTTCACCACTCCTTATTACATGACATTTTTCCAATTAAAATGTGCCTCAATCTGCTTTGTTCCACCAGTGGAAATTAATCTATTTGTTTTCACATGTACTAATGCTGAGCTATCACTCAGCCACTGCTGCCTAAACTCACAACCACACTTTTCTCTCATCCCCACTTCCTTCCCATCACACTAAGCCCACTGCATTCTTTATTTATTATATTTTGCCAAAAGTATCTGTCATAATGGCTCCCCAATTCATCTATGGACAAAGATCTTTAAACAAAATCTAGATAGTAGCATATGAGCATTTACTTCAGTCATATCACCTTAACAGCGTATATGTTTGTAAAACCATTGTTATAGCCTTATGTCAGGATTCCCTGTGGGGACCATTTTGTTTTAAAAAGATTCTGCATAGTCTGGATGCTGTTCAAGTTTATGTTTTTTATTTTTGTGGTCCAATATGTCTCAAAGAGATACTGGCAACAATGCTGAAGGGGATCACACAGAAGCTAACGATTTAAGCTCAGCGCAGCTTATTTATGATTGCTGAACTTTTATTTATTATTATTACTGTATTTATATAGCCAGGACCGGAGTAGCGGAGTGCCTCATATAAAACAAGATTACACAGAACTGATTAGCAACGCAGATAAATAACACTGTGTACAGGTCTAGAAGAAGCGAGACGTAAACTGCAGATGGTGTCCAAATAGTCATATTTGCTTCAAAGTATACTCCATAGGTGACCTAAGGTGCAACTTGGCCAATGAAATGGGTAGAGCTTTGGTTTTACTTCTAGTGGTGTGGGATCTTAACAGTGATGGGGTTTAGTACTACTGACTTGCGTACAGCTGCACTTACAGGCAGATCTGAGAACGATGAACAGAAAATCTACTGTATTCTCCTGTTTTTAAAGGCAGCATAGATGGTAGAGAGATTCTGTGTACATTTTACCATTTCTTGGCAATGCAGATTAATTGTAACTATTTCATGCAGAGCCCTGAGCTGTGTGCCTATATAATATGCCGTGTTAAAGGAAAGGCAAGCGCTTGTACGCAATCACACATAAAAATGCAATACATTACTTTCAAAATGCAACAAGAGAACAATTACATTTTAGATTTTGAAATATTTCCTACGCACAAGTTACCAAAGATGTATGGCTTGCTATTTGTCCCTTCACAAAGGATAGTAAATGTCTTCTCAATGCACTCCACAACAGTAAGTAAATTCTAGATTGCATGACACCTCAGAGTAACATTGCTATAAAGGATTTTTCTTCCACCATCCAGGGTCCATTAGGTGCATTATAATGGAAAATGACAATCTCATCAGCCTAACACAAGTGATTGCATATAAAATCACAATAAATACATATGTAACAAATGGTCTAGCTACATCAAGCACATATATTAGAAACAACATTGGGCCCTACACTACATCTCATACTTGCAGAGAAACATTTTGCATACATTCGCCATTGTTTGATTAGAGTCAGAGTGAAAGATTTCTTACAGTACACAGAAATAATACTTACAGCGTTTGAATAAACGTTTCGTTCCATTTATGGAGGGCAAAGAAAAGATATGGGATTGTTGAACTCCGAACTTAATTAAAATATTTGGCAATGTACTGCGTCTGCCCCCCTCCCCACCCCACATCAATCCGTGCGACAAGGCCCCAAGGCTAAAGGTAGGAAGTCGGAAGTTTGTAACGGTTCTGTAGTAGAGCAGAGGTAAGCGCTGGTCTCGGTAAAGACGGAATTGTTGTTGCCCTGTAGGTACACAGGGGAAACGTGTAACGATTGAAGTTGCACGACACATTGTCTGGGTTCGATTCGGTGACATCGTCGTGTGTTGCCATTAGAAATATCTCCTGTATGAAAGAAGTGTATGGTAGCAAAGGTCACCTGTGAAATTTTGGTCTTAGGCACCAGGAGTCCAGAAGAAGCTCTGATAACGCTTATCACTGGAAAGGTAATAGGTGTTCCCTAAGCTTGTTAGAAGGATAAAGTAGAGGGAGGTGCTACTTTGTTAACGAATATCATAATTCTGCAGTAGGACAGACTGTTCGCTGTTCTCGGGAAAAACAGAATTCTGTGTGAATGAACTATACTTTTCCGTGTGAAAGTGCGTGAATGAAAAGGCATTTGGGTTAATTGCGAAACTCTGGTTTTATTTCTCAGGAGCATTGGGTCTCCAACTAGCTGTCTTAATTCTGGAGAAACAATTAGCTAATGCTTGCTAGAAGGGTAAGGTAGAGGGTTGTGCTACTTTATCAACGGAAGTAACGATTCCGTAGTAGGGCAGAGGTAAGCGCTGCTCTCGGGAAAGACGGAATTCTTGTGAGAAAGGTCATTAACTATTCTTTGGTTAGCGAAGCAGACAATGGTGGCATTTTTATGTTGTTTCTAACAGATTTGTAAATAAAAAGAACGTAAGAAAAGTTGCCGATCAAATTTTGTAAAGGAGGGGTCAGCAGGAGCAGGAGCTGCGACAGTGAGAAGAGCTGATGTCAAAAAAGCCGCGCTGAGATTGGCTAGTCAGAAAGAAACGTAGACGCCTCTGATTGATGTGCTAGTGTATGCTGCGCTAGGAGTGGAGAATTACAGGATGACGTAGACGCTGCTGATTGGTGCGTAAGTGTGAGACACGCTGGGATTGGAGAATTGCAGAAGTGACATAGACGCTCCGGATTGGTGCGTTGGTGTGAGTCGCTCTACGATTGGTTAAAATAACAGAACAGTCGTAAGGAAAAGACTAGCGATGCATACTTGTATTTGGTTAGATAATTGGGTAAAATACACAAATAATGATGGAGTTTTGGCATTTCCAGAGCATGGTTCATTTAATTTAGCGCTTTTGAGAAATTTGAGAGAGAAAATGATGAATCTGGAACCAAGACCTAGACCAACACAGTTTGAAGCACTGACAGAATGGGAAGACGAGATGCATGACAGAGAAAGACAGAGGAGTGGCGAAAGATACAGATACATGTTTGGTAGATATGGGCATGAAAATCATGATGACAGAATGAGGAGGTGGCGAAATGCAAGTATAACTGATGGGTTGTTTCCTGTAAGAAATGTTGAAGAAATTGGAGGTAAAAAATGTACGGAAAAGAGACATAATATAGAATCAGGAGGGAATGGAGTGAATGAATCGAAGGATGATGTTCTTGATGACATGTTTTATAAAAATCCACCCCCATATCAACCAGAATCTGAAATGACACCAAGTGCCCCAGTGAGAGAAACTTTGCGAATCATTAAGACTGAACCAGTACCCCAAGAATTAGGGAAGAATATTTCCCTCAGAGAGATAGAGAGAAAATTAGATGATAAAGTGAGTGGCGAAAATTCAGCAGAATTAGCAAAAACAACTTTGGAATTAACTGAAAAAATAAGGGAATTGACTAAAAACCTAGAAGCTGTGACTGTTCCTGTGACCATAGGCCCTGTAATGCCTATTTTTGATAAACAGAAAGATAGTGAACATTGTTTAACGGTTCTTTATAACAGTAATAAACAGAATAAGAGGCCAAAGTATAGATGAAAATCCATGTAGACAAACAATGAGTACGATCGAGCCAAATGTTCCTAGAAACCTGATATTAAGTTGAAATATAACAGAAAGACATACAAAGACAATGGAATCAGTATTAGAATCTCAAAAAGACTTAGAACGAAGTAATGTAGAGAAACCAGTAGGTCCTACTTCGGAAGAATTAAGCGAATGGTTGAGAAGCTTGCAGAGAATAGACAAGGAATCCCAATCAATAGATGTGGCCAAGCTACGAATGGTTCTGGAAGAATTAATAGTAGGAACTATCCCCACAGAGAAGTAAAAAACTTATCAGGATGAGGAGTTACTATTCCTGTGCAAAAGTATAATTTGGAGAGCAAAAAATCTGCATGAAAGACTAGAAGAAGTAGCAAATGAAATGGGTATGAATATTGAAAAGGTAAAGGCTCTACAAAAACCATACTGAATAGATTTTACAGAAAAAGATATTGAAAATTTGAATACCACAGGACGAATAAGTCAGATTAAGGAAATAATTATGCTGTTGAGAAAATGGGGAGATGTGGATAAATGGAGAAGCAGATGGTACCGTAAACGAGATGATGCCTCAGATAAAACTTTTGCAGCTTTCCCTGTAAGAGAAAAAGAAAAAGTAGTAACAGAATGCCCCATGAGAGAAATTCCAGGGGGAGGATATGCACATGTTCCATGGACCAGGCAAGATATTTTGTCGTTTACCAATGATTTCCTTCGACTATGCGAAAAGCCTGTCCAGTGGTATAGGCAAGTGGACAGATTTGTGAAATTATCTAAAGTATTATGGATTGACCTAAACAGTCTGTTTGACATAATAGTACCAGCAGATTTATGGACAGAGTGCAAGCTCATGATAAATTGGCCTACACAAGAATACCCTAGGGATCCAAAGACAGGAGCCCCTGACCCGGCAGTTATGAAGAAATATGAACAGGTTATTGCCTTTCTGAAAAATAAAGTACCTACCAAAGAAACTGATTGGGTAAAAATTGACAGGACTAATCAGGAAAGTAAGGAGTCAGTACACGCATATTACGAGAGATTCATTCTGGCCTTTAAACAGTTGAGTGGTGACGAAAATTTGAGTGAAAAGGATTTGAGCCATTTTGTATACAGATTTGTATATGGACTACGTCCAGAAAATAGTGAAATGATCAAACAACATACTGTAGATTGGCAAAATAAGAAAATAGATGAAGTATTAAGACAAGCAAAATATTTTAGTGATGAGATTGAAGCCAACAACGTAAATTAAAAGAGAAAGCTATGTGGGCACAAGTAAAAGTGGCAGAAAGACAGGAAGCTCAGTTAATGGAACAAGCAAATAATACAGGACCCAGACCAAAATTCACTCCAGGGAAAGGTAAAGGAAATTTTAATGTAGAAGAAGCTAAAAAGAAATTCCCATGTCATAATTGCGGAAGAGTAGGGCATTGGAAATCCGAGTGTAAATTTCCCCCAAGTATAATGAAAATGCATCATTGAATCCAGAGGTGCAGAATGAGGTGAGTGGTCAACCGCAGCGACAGCAGCAGGTTGTTACCCAACAGAATCAGGTGCCAAAACTGCCTTTTCCACAAAGCAAAAATTCACATAAATACAGTAATAAGACAGGATTCTACAACGAAGAACAGGTAACTAAGCTTCCGCGCGCTAGCGCTGTTTCGCAGTATTGGCTACAATGCGATGACAGTGAGTCAGAAGAAGGTTATTGACGGTGCCGAGGGGAGGAAGACGAGTGCGTACTTGGCACAACTCTAGAAATAGACCAGACAGGCCCATTTGTGGACGGAAAGGTAAATGAGGAGAATATTACTTTCCTAGTAGATACTAGTGCTACTCGATCAACTGTTAGGTCAGCTGATGTTAAGAATATTCCTCTCTCGGATGAAACAATCCAAGTAGTTGGTGTATCAAACAGACAGATTAAAACTTATCTTACAGAACCAGTGAAAGTTAGCATAGGGAAATTCTCTGAAATGCACCGCTTCGTTGTGTGCGATACGAGTCCCGTGAATTTGTTAGGTAGGGATTTGTTGTGCAAAATGAATTGCACTATATTCTGTACCCCTGATGGTATAGCATTTGAGACCCCTGATGAAGATGTGCTGTATAAGATGACTATGGCAAACAGGGAAACTGAGGTTACTGAAGCCTATGCTGTATTTAACCCTGATGAATTACCTAAAGAATTGAAACAGACTGTAAAGGCAGAAGTCTGGGATTTCACGGGAGAACATGTGGGACTAATGAGAAATGTGGACCCAGTAAAAATAACAGTGAAAGAAGGTATAAGCTATCCAAATGTTCCCCAATATAAACTGACACCTGAGATAATTGAAGGAATTACTCACATAATTGAGAAAATGATAAAACAAGGCATTTTGAGAAAAATAATGAGTAGTCCATGTAATCCCCAATTATGGGACTGAAAAAGCCTAATGGGAAGTTCAGGATAGTGCAAGATTTGAGAAAGATAAACAAAATCGTTATGTCATCTTGTCCTATTGTAGCAAATGGATCTGTGATTTTGTATCAGATTCCCCATGATGCAGAATGGTATACTGTGATTGACTTATGCCATGCTTTCTTTTCCATTCCATTGCACCATGACAGCCAGCAAATTTTTGCGTTTTGTTTTGGCGAACGTATTTTGGCTTGGTGCCGAATCCCACAAGGGTATACATAAAGCCCCTCAATATTTAATCAGATATAGAAAAAGTCCTTAAGCCTAGAAATGCCTGAAAATTCAGTGTTAGTACAATACATCGCCGACCTTCTTGTGGCGTCGAAGACTCGTGAAGCTTGTGTAATGGACACCATAGCCTTGCTGAATCATCTGGCCAATGGAGGACTTAAAGTGTCACCATCAAAGTTACAATTTTGCAAAAAAGAAGTACATTATTTAGGTCATAATATCGAAAAGGGACTGAGAAAAATAGCAATAGACAGAATCAGGATCATAAAAGGAATGAGAGCCCCCATGACGCAAAGAGAGGTGAGAATGTTTCTTGGGATGGTTGGGTATTGTCGCCAGTGGATAAGCAATTTCTCCCTGATTGCAAAGCCTTTGGTACGTTTGACAAGAAGTGATGTAAGAGATCCCATTGATTTGAATAAGGAGGAATTGGCAGCTTTTAAATGATTCAGAGATGGTTTGTGTGAAGCGCCCACATTAGGTATGCCTGATTATGAGAAAGAATTTGAGTTATACTGCAGTGAGAGGAATGGATGTGCACTTTCAGTATTAATACAGAAGCATGGAAAACTGAGGAGACCAATTGCATACTTTTCATCTATGCTAGACCCAGTATCTGTAGCTCTACCTGGGTGTCTGAAAGCAGTGGCTGCTACCTGTAGGAGTTTGGAGCAGAGTGAAGGAATTGTGATGGGATATCCTGTGAAAGTGTTTGTACCTCATGATGTGGCAATCCTTTTAACAAGGAGTCGCACTCAGTTCATGACACATAGTCGGCTGACTAAATATGAAAAAGTCATATTAGGTGCAACAAATGTGAGCCTTGAGAGATGCTTGAATGTGAATCCTTCAACGTTGCTGCCTGATGCTGAGAATGTGGAAGTTAGAGATGAAGCGGATCATGATTGTCTGGATGTACTCGATTTCTGTACCAAACCACGTCCTGATATAAAAGATGTACCATTGCCAGAAAGTGATTTTATGATGTTTGTAGATGGGTCTTCCTTGAGGACAGATGACAGAATGCTGAGTGCAGCATATGCAGTATGCACAGTTGCAGCAGTAATGGAAGCATCCTACCTGAAAGGTGTAAGATCAGCCCAAGTAGCTGAACTTGTTGCTTTGACTAGAGCATGCAAGATTGGAAAGAACGTGAGAGTGACTGTGATAACTGATAGTCAGTATGGTTTTGGTGTGGTGCATGATTTCGGTCAAATATGGCTACAGAGAGGATTTTTGACATTGAGTGGAACTCCCATCAAGAATGCTGAAGTGGTTGGGAAATTGCTTGAGGTGATACAGCTGCCTAAGCAATTGGCTGTTGTAAAATGTGCTGCACATAGTCAATCTGGCGATTATACTGCCATCGGCAACAAATACGCCAACGATATGGCCCAATACTGTGCACGTAATCAGAATTCTGTGAATCGGGCGAAGGAGAGAGATATGAATTCTTGCACCCTAATGTTTACTAACATTGTGGGTACCTGGGAGGAAGTGAGGCAATTGCAGGAAGAAGCAGGAGATGAGGAAATGAAGCAGTGGGTGAAAGCAGGATGTGCACCAAGGGAGAAGGATCATGTGTGGGTCTATCGGGATGGAAGACCAGTTATGCCTGATAGCATGGTGTCTGCCATGGCACGGATGTATCATGGACAGGGACACATAGGGAGAGACGCTATGATAAGGTCATTTAAACAGACCTGGTACAATGCAAAATTCAGACTTGTAGCAGAAAGTCTTTGTCAAAGATGCCTTATATGTCAGCAGTACAACCCTGGAAGAAAAACAGTGGTGAGTCTAGGAACAATAGGTCGAGAAGGAGGGCCTTTCACCAGAATGCAAGTAGATTTCATTGTGATGCCTCCCTGCAACAGGTTGAGGTATGTTCTACTCATGGTCTGTTTGTTTTCTAGATGGGTAGAAGCATACCCAACAAGAACAAGTGATGGAATCACAGTGGCAAAATTGCTCTTGAGGGAATTCATTCCCAGATTCGGGTTTCCAGTAACAATTGAGTCAGACAGAGGAAAACATTTTCATAATGAGATCGTAAAATTGATTTGTGAAGCATTGAATGTACAGCAAAAACTTCATTGTGCCTATCGCCCAGAGGCTTCTGGTGTGGTAGAACAAATGAATGGTACTATTAAAAACAGAATTGGGAAAATGTGTTTAGCCACGGGTATGAAATGGCCTGATGTCTTGCCTCTAGTACTCATGACTATCAGATCAATTCCAGATAGAACTACAGGGTTGAGGCCCCATGAAATTATCATGGGCAGAGCAATGCGTCATGTGTTCATACCAGTCAACAAGCTGTTGCCTATAACTGATGACATGGTGTTGGATTACTGTAAAGGCCTGGCTGACGCAGTTCATTCTGTGTTTCATCAGGTTGGAGCGGATGCCACCACCCTTGAAAAGAAGCAAGCTAATGATATAAGCCCAGGGGACTGGGTGAGAATCAAAGTACACAGAAGGAGGAATTGTTTGGTCCCAAGGTGGGGAAAGCCATGACAGGGGATTTTGACTACAACAACAGCTGTGAGGTGTGCCGGAATCAAGAACTGGATTCATGCGAGTCACACATTGAGGATTCCAAATCCAGTGGATAACAAAGAAAAAGAATATGTAGATGAATCAGAATCAAGTTCTGAATCGGATGATGAAGAAGCAAGAACAAGAGAAAACTCTGAAAGGGGGGAAACAGATGTTCTAACTTTTGTCCCAAGAAGTATTTCCTTGAGAAGAAGGTTACAGATTTCTGATACCAGCTCAGACTCAGAGACTGAACAAGTAACTCTGCGTTCAAGAAAAGAAAAGGACAGTGAAAAGACAATTAAAGAAATTGTTGATAAAGAAGTTCCAGATGATAAACTGAGAGAAATTCCACCTGAAATAACAAGAGTAGATGGTCAGGTGCCAGATACAGAGAGAGAGGGAAAGATTCTTGCGGAAGACCCCCGAGGAGGTGTAGGGGACTCCAACATCCAGTTAGAAGATGGGACAAGTAGTCAGCAGGAAGATTGTGCGCAAGAAACCCGAGGAGGGACAGAAGTAGGGAAAACAAAAGAAGTGGTGGAAAGAAGAGTTCTTAAAGGGAAAAAACAAGTGGAAACAGAATCAGAGGAAAGCGAAGACGAAGTACCAGAAGGTCGAGTCTTGAGAAAGAGAGCATGGAGAACTGAAAAGAATGATAAAGGAAGTAAACTGAAAAGATCAGCAAGAGATGAAGTGTGGCCAAACAAAATAAAGAGGCTGAGATATCGACTGACACAAGTAAATTCACCAAGAGCTGAACAGGTGAATGAAGTAACTAGTCAAGAGAAATCAAAAGACGAAGAAATAATTGTGATAGAGGAAAGCAAAAGAACGAGAAAACCTAACCAGAAGTATAAGTCGCCGGAATGGACGTATGTGGCCATGCCTGAAATAAAAGAAGAGGCGGATAGCCAAGAAAACCCAGAGGTGGCTGTACCGGAAGTGGTTCAGGAAGACGAAGAATCGGAAATCCTGAGAGTTATCTTGTCCGACATTGGAGAAGAGACGGATGTTCAGGAAATTCTGTATTCAGATCACGAAGGAAATGTGAAGGACGATGAGATGCCAAACTGAATAAGACGAGAATGCTGCTAATGGAAAGACAATAAAATACGGGAAAATACAAAACTGGTAGAACCAAGTAGGTGCTTAGAGCCTTGGGTTAGACAAACTAGTTGTGAAGTAGAAGAGCCTAAGTCAAAATACACTGTTCATTTTTACAAAAATGGCAAACACAAATAGTAGAAAAGATAGATGTATTTTCTTGAAGCGATGGTGTAAAATGTGTTGTTGTTGTACAGGATTACTAATGCTTCTGTGGAGTGTACTAGCTCTGATGATCTCATTTAAGGTTACCATAGACACATTAGATGGACATAGTGAAAACAAAACTAATATAGAGAAGATTCGAAAGGTAGTTCCGACTAAAATAGATACAAATTATTTGCATAAAGACAGGTCTATAACTGATTTTTCTGATAATGTATTTTCGAAATTACTGTATGAATATGTAAAGACAATGGACGTAAGGGATTGCTACGTTTGTATGCAGTTACCTGCATCTGTATCGGAGGGAGTGACTTATCACCACCTTCCAGTAACTTATGGAATAACATGTAGTGTAATAGCTAGTTTATTTTACCAAACAGGGAAGTTAGAATATTATTTCTCAGATGTAGATAACATATTTTCACAAGTACCATCAATTAACAAACTAAATAAGGTAAAACCTCCAAAGGTATTAGGTGAATTTTTCTTAGTGACTAAAGAACTAACATTAGAGTATATATTTAGAAATAATTTGACTTGCAGTTTAAAGAAAGAAGAAAAGACGTTTTTGGATATGGTTGAAGAAAGGAGATTGAAAATGCAAAGGAAAGCATCTGAGGGAAAATTGGTGAAGACAGTTTGGGATGTAGAGATGGAAAAACACTTGAAGGGAGAAGCTAGTACAACTATGGCTTTAGATTGGCCTCAGAAAGGAAAATTGTGCATTAGGAGGAATCAGACTGCATATGATAATTACTTTCTAGGTAACAGTGAGCGCCATGATACATACAGAATTATGGGTGGATGGGGATTTAAAGGAGGAAATTATCCAGTTTTTCCTGGGTTATATTTTATCTGTGGGAGCAAGGCATATTATCGTTTGCCAGACCATTGGTATGGCACATGTTATGTAGGCCTGGTTTTCCCAAAGATTTTTCACATGGGGAGAGGAGAAGATGGGGTACATAAGTTAGGTAGTTATTTAGCACGTAGAAAGAGAGAATCTTGGTCAGATATTGTAGGTGACATCTTTGGAGCATTGATACCAGCAGTGGGAATATCTCTGAATGCAAACAAAATTAGAAGGCTATGAACAGTAGTGGATCGCTTGTCAACAAGCACCGCCGGAGGATTTTTATTGGTAAATACTGAAATGGTTGCCATATGTCCCATGGTAATGCAAAATCGACTTGCCCTTGATATTTTATTGGCAAAAGATGGTGGAGTCTGTGGAATGCTGAAAGTTCAACATTGTTGTACTTACATTCCAGACGAAAGTGAAAATTTGAAAATTTATATTAAAAATATAACTGATCTGCATGATGAAATAGCACCACTGGAGGTTGAAAGTGTTTGGGAAAAGGTTGGAAAGAAAATATCTTCTATTAAAGATTTCTTAGTAAACCTAGGTAGTACCTTTTTAGGTAAAATCTTATTCCCATTAACGTGTGTGATTTTTGTAGTATTAATATTAAGATTAGGATGTCTATGTCATAAAAGAAAGAAAATCCAGAAAAAGTTAAAAAGAGAAAATTTGAGAAGACAGGATAAGAGACAAGAGAGGGAATTTGAAGAAGTAGAATTAGAAGAGATGAAAGAGAACATGTATAAAGCAGCCAGAAGAGAAGAAATTGGGGAGACAAAGATGTAAATTAAAGCAAGAATTCATTTCAACTCCATGTAAATTAATGCAAAATTTTAATGGCATGGTGATAAAATCACCAAAGGGGGGATTGATGGAGTGGGTAGTTCAAAATGTTGTATACCCCCCCTTTCTGCATGAGTATACTAATTAAATAATCTATTAATTGTAATATTATTAAATGAATTTGCATGTCTCTAATCAACATTATTAATATAATAATTATACTTGGGATTTGCATTTCGCATGGCTAATTAACTTCTATGACTAAAATACGTACGCATACTAACAGTAGTATCTGTAGTAAATAGAATACTGCATGATGTATGTGGCTTTTGTGACATTTTCGTTATGTTGCCCAAGATGACATCAAATGGGTGAATATGAATGCTTTAAATGTCGCTATACGCTAGATAATTACAAGCACATAGAGGAACTAGTAAGGGGTTAACATTTAACTTAATTATTTCTATGTATTAATTAATTTTTGTGTTTGTTTTCGCTCAAGTTGTCCTTTGGGCCTAAAAACCAAATGGCCACCAACGTGACATGACGTGATGGCCACCATTCCACGAGGTTTCGGGTGAAGTGCGCCTGCGCAACAGTTTGTTCCTGTGGCCTCGTCCTGACCCTTGTCTAACTGTACCCATACAAGGCCACGGTGGGAAATCAGCCAAGTACCCACACAATGAACTTTTACAAAAAAACGGAAAAATCCAAAACCATGACATAACCTCTGGAACTGTGCTAAAACTCACCGGATGATCTCAACCGACCAATCAAGAATGCCCAAACTTTGTAAAATGTTACATCTTGACTTTACTTTTATTATGAAAAATGATGGTAGAATAGAGAGAGATTGCGCATATTTTCCCTTTCCCTTATGCTGACGAGGACGACGGTGACGCTACGCGACGCTGCAATCTAGGGTGACTACTGCGTTCCTGAATCTTTGACAGTTCGAATGCTGCCCATTTTCCTGATGAACTACGAACTTTATAAAATGTATGGACATTTCTAGATGCTTGCACGTCTCTGGTCCTTGCCTTTCTTTGGGACTGTAGCGTGCTGCATGAAGAACTTCTAAATTCTGACTGATTGATGACTAATTTGATGACTTAGAGGACGCCCGATAGCCAGATTAGGTAAATATGGTGTTTTGTGCTTTATATCAAATTGATAGAACTAGATGTAGATTTAACCATTTGCGATAAAATAGATAAACAAATATTGATTAACAAGCAAATGAGTTTGTGATGTATTGAGGGAGGGAAGATCAAAACCTTAAATGTGTTTTAGCTGGTTCTAAATCACCATCAACTAATCCAACTAAATGATCCATTGATCACATGGGAGGAGTGCCTTGATGTTTAAGGATTGAGATCTATAGGTGTAGGGATATTAATGTATAGATATGTAATACAACTTTTCTTCCTGTAGGTTATAAGGTATTCCTTTCATGTCAGCGCTAGAATCACTCATCTCTCCTGTATGTGCAGACCAGTGTGAAGTGATGTGTGAATGTTGGTGCTATGGGCCACACCAATGACTGCATGTATGAAAGCGTAAATGTGATATCTTGTCTGTGACAGAAGGAGGATATTGGTACGGGTCTTGTACTTTCCCCGTTACCCAGGTTTTCTGCGCTGCAACAGCACAATTAAAAGTAGTGAAATGCAGTCATATCTCTGAATGGGGGCGTGCAAGGAAAGTTGGTGAAGATAGATGCCTCATTTCGGGCACACTACCGACCCCCCTGCGGTATTTTGAAGCACACGATGCCAATGGCAGCTATACTTCCCTATAATCTTCCACATGACTATAATATACAGTTTTTTTGTTCTGGTTAATCTGCATCAGGCTAACAAACCTTAGTATAAAAACGTTTCACCCAAAATGGCAAAATACAGGTCTATATCTTGTATTAACACTGGGTGGAGATGATGTGGTCTGTACTAGTAAACAAGCCTCCTTTACCTGACAATCACCTGTAATCTTACAACCGAAGGACCAGCAAAAGCGGCGTCAACACAGACCCGGAAGTTTCTTAGCGGAGTCAAGTCAACTCCTGCTCTGCCACGTTACAAAAAGGACTGCAGACCAAATGCTGGCACCAGGGAAGAACTACGTGCACGAGACAGGACAAACTAGAGCTGTACAACACCCAAGTGGAAGCAAGTGCCGAATAGGAAAAGGGAATATTGATGTTAAATGTGCGATTAAAGAGCTATAAACCAAGGGAGCATATGGATAGAAGCGTTACTATCTATCCGCAATGTGTGTTTTTACTATTCTGCCAAAAGAGCAATAAATTACGGTCACCCGCGCTGTATTTACAACCAGTCAAGTAAATGTAAACTTATCTTATTCATTGCCAGAATGTGTGATGCTTCAGGATTGATTATGGAAACCCTGATCATTTTAATTGGCTTAGTAACCTAACATCAGGTTATCATTGGTGCTGTGACTTCTCTAAATTGTTGATTTTGTTAGGATATAGACAAATTTCCCGTTTGCTTATTGGGCGATTTTTGCACACACGTACCCCAGCACAATAATATTTAGCCGCAGCATGTCTTCCCCTTTACATATATTGGTAGTGGTGCATTACGAGTGATGTAAATGCAGAGGGCATTGTTTGTTGGTTAAATGCTCATTTACCTAACCAAACTGTACTCTCAAAGGTGGGAGAAACAATTCGTGACTTGTGAGCAATGAAGTAAAACCATCAATTAAAAGCTTACCAACATTGGCTCATTTTAAGTGTGAACCCTGAGCTATTTTCCTAGGCGCAATAATTTGGTTCCAAGCACCACTCTCTGTGGTATCTCTCGGTGGTAGCACTCGGTGATACAACTCTCGGTCCTTGAATGCACAGCAAATGTGGTGAGATAAGAACAATATTTACAGGCCTGTTTCCAGAAACGGAGCTCAGAGGGTGTGAAAACACAAGTGCTTGTGTGAAATGCTCTTATACAAAGAAAAAAGTGTTCCTAAAACAGTTCCTAAAATGGGAGCAGGGGATGGACAGTAGTAATTGGTCCATGTTCTCGGAGAGGGCTCAACACAGGAAGAGGCATCATGCATGCCTGCCAAGGACAAATGGGAAGAAAGATTATGAGGGCAATGATGGAGGCAGCATATGGGAAGCCTCTAGGAGGGCTGAAGCAAACATATTGAATACAACAGTCTCTTTGAGACCTAAGAAATGTGTTCAAGACTAATACATTAAGCAAAGGACACTTAGGTGTCGATTCCGATCCTGTAAAACCCGGTTACAAATGGTCGGACGGAGCGTTTTTTCCGTCCGACTGGTACCCGGGAAAAACACCGTACAAACTCGCAAGTACGATTTGCACAGAAATACCATCACCGCCCGAGTCGGAAAAAACACTGACCGGCAAAAATTTCATATACATATCTCTTTCGGGACGGCGCACATGCGACGTCCGGACTGAGTCAGGCAGCGTTTCACAGACCAGCAAGTACGATTCGTGCCAACGTCACTCCGCACGCAGCAGCTTTTACGGGAGCCTAAAACTGCTGGGAAACTGAGGACGCCGCGAACAAGGAACCCTGGCACGCCAGGGACAGCGATATACCCCAACCTACGCGTCATCCCGGCCCTCATAGCCTATCACCTCGTATACAGAAACCGACGCAGACGCCGCAGAAGGTCAGAACAACCCCCAGGGGCAAAGGGGGGTGTGTGTGTGTGCAAGGGCCAGGAATCATAACCCACACCCCACAAATAACTACAACATCATGCACAGCAATTGCCACCATGGACTGGTCACTTCGGGGGGCGTGTCCACCAATCCCACGTCCCGCCACAATGGAAGTGGACGTGGACGCGTACCCGTCACCACCACAATGGTGGTACGGCACATACCACGCCCACCCCTATGTCACACCAACTACACCGGTACGGCCTGTACCCACGTCCCAAAGGCATGGGTACGGGCCGCACCCCCAAAGTTGGGGTGCCCTAGGGGTACGGGCCCCACCTAGGCTATCAGCGCGTGGGTACGGCACATACCACGCCCACCCCTACGTCACACCAACTACGCCAGTACGGCCTGTACCCACGTCCCAAAGGCATGGGCATGGGCTGCACCCCCAAAGTTGGGGTGCCCTAGGGGTATGGGCCCCACCCAGGCTATCAGCGCGTGGGTACGGCACATACCACACCCACCCCTACGTCACACCAACTACGCCGGTATGGCCTGTACCCACGTCCCAAAGGCATGGGTACGGGCCGCACCCCCAAAGCTGGGGTGCCCTAGGGGTACAGGCCCCACCCAGGCTATCAGCGCGTGGGTACGGCACATACCACGCCCACCCCTACGTCACACCAACTACGCCGGTACGGCCTGTACCCACGTCCCAAAGGCATGGGTACAGGCCGCACCCCCAATGTTGGGGTGCCCGAGGGGTACGGGCCCCACCCAGGCTATCAGTGCGTGGGTACGGCACATACCACGCCCACCCCTACGTTACACCAACTACGCCGGTACGGCCTGTACCCACATGCCAAAGGCACGGGTACGGGCCGCACCCCCAAAGTTGGGGTGCCCTAGGGGTACGGGCCCCACCCAGGTTATCAGCACATGGGTACAGCACATACCACGCCCACCCCTACATCACACCAACTACGCCGGTACGGCCTGTACCCACGTCCCAAAGGCATGGGTACAGGCCGCACCCCCAAAGTTGGGGTGCCCTAGGGGTACGGGCCCCACCCAGGCTATCAGCGCATGGGTACGGCACATACCACGCCCACCCCTACGTCACACCAACTACGCCGGTACGGCCTGTAGCCACATGCCAAAGGCACGGGTACGGGCCGCACCCCCAAAGTTGGGGTGCCCTAGGGGTACGGGCCCCACCCAGACCATCAGCGCATGGGTACGGCACATACCACGCCCACCCCTACGTCACACCAACTACGCCGGTACGGCCTGTACCCACATCCCAAAGGCACGGCTAAGTGTCCCATTCGATATCCGAGGTTGGGCCCGGCGGTTCCAATGTATAGACAAGCCTGAACAAGCGACTTACAACATCCTCAGGAATGGTGGGAATCAGACATACCTGTTCGTCATGATTCACAGATCAGTTCACAACTGAATAGAGAAAGACAAGGTAAAGTTTAATGAGTACATTCAATGAACCTCGCGTCCTAAGATGCAGGACTGTGGCCAACATAAGCAGACAAATGGTCAAGGCCAGAAACATCAGCATTGTTGCAATATCATAGACATTGAAAGGAGCAATCATAAGAAACTGACAGTGGAAACAGCAACCTTCCTGTCGCCAGTAAACTAATAGTAGTATCATTCGACTAATAGCAGGTCCCTAAGCTAGAACGGGGGACCCCCCACCGCACAGATCAGCTCAGTGGAATCACATCACAGGATCATCTAGTCCCATCTCCTGCAAAAGTCCTCCATCACAATGAAACGAAAACGTGCTGCACTGCAATATGGCAAGCACTCGTCTATCAGGTATCTGCAGCTGCGTGCATGTAATGGCTAACTAGTGCGACGATCAACCTTTACACAACAACATGCACCGTCTAGTCACCCCGACTGTGTGTGTACACAATGCACAGTACAAGCTCGCTGCTCACTGTGAAGGATGTCAATCAACAGACAGTCCTCATGTGAAGTAAACTCGAGTAGGCATTTCAAAAGTAATAACACGCAACCACAGTGTCGCGTGCAAAAGCAGAAAAAGTGGCAAGATGGCTTACTGACAACTAACACGGTGGTGCCAACTTAGCATTGTACATAGGGAGATAGGAATCGTCACTACACCCCCCCTTGTCCGTACCACTAACCACTAGGGGCGCAAATTCGAGAACGCAGAGTACAAGTTTGATAGAACGGAACCAAGGGCATGAACTGGAAGTCCATAGAAGGGAAGCAAAAAGTCAGAAAATAAATGTCAATCATGAACGATGTTGAAGGGCAATTAACCATGTAAAAGGGGAGAAAAATATCACATCGACGGATGCACCATGAAATGAGCAGGGCTAAAGTCAATCCATCAAGGCATAGGCACTATAAGTTGCAACAGCTTCCAAGAGGAAATCTTCTGCACGTTCCGAAAAATTGTCTGCCATCCAGTTCAGCAGGGGGAAAGAACACACGTGTTCCTCAACAATCGGGCCATCCAGCACTATTTGTGGACAACAGGTGGGGACATCAAGATAACTTCTGGATAAGAAATCATTTGCTGCTGTTCCGATGTCCCAATTCCCTAGGACTCCATGTGCAGCAGCGTAGGCCATGACACTGACGCCAGAACAGTCCAACTCATGAGTAACTAAGGGGCTCATCAGTCCATCAAAATCTGGGTCAGGCGGCACCGAGTTAGACATGCACAAATCCAGAGCCCATTCGAATGGACAATCTAGGCAATGAAAGACAGGTTGCACGCAGGTAAAGAAGGGAAACCGGAAGGACAATCCATAGGCACTGCTTAAGGTCGCCAGCGGTAGAGTGCCGTATAATTCAAGCATCATGTTCCGAAGATGGAGCAGCCGGTGCATGCTGTCTTGTAACGCAAGTTGTGAAGCCACAGCATAGTACGCAGATCAATTATGGCACCCCAGCTACGAGGGCGAGAAGCAAACGGACACCTCCGAAGACGGTAGACAAAATCGAATGATGAAATGCGGGGATCACACCAAACAGAGTTTGGAAGGAGGTCACGAGGCCGAGCCCACAATGTAGAAGAAAACAGTCAGGCCACCTGTTGACGAGGCATGAAAGATAGTCTGAATCCGAGTCCCAAATATGTAGTGGGAGAACAGTGTTAAAAAGCGCTTGCACCTCTGTGCGCGTGTGATCTACGTGAAGGCCAAATGTTTCTCGGGATGAAGTCAACACGACTTGTTTTTGAGACAATGGAGCCCTTATACTGCTCATCTTGTTGAACTCCGCTTTCAAGGTTCCAATGGAAGGCCAGATGGATACATCCAGCCGGCCATGTGGGGGTGGGAAAAGGTCGAAATGACAGAAAACCACTCGTAGTGATACAGTCACGATGTCAGAAATTGCCGGAAGCATCCCACAGCAAGCTTCAGCATTGAATAGCACATAATTACCGTTAGCAAGCAGCGCACAAGACGGGGTCATGACTGGCACACGAATCCCTATCAGAATACAAGCTACATCATGAGCGTGCATGTAACAAGCACCATGCAATTGAATGTGCCTACACACCACAGAATGATCCGGAGTGGAAGTGCACCCTTCACCTCTTAAATACACCTCCTTGCCGTCTCTCACGCACCTGTTGTCGCCTAGCACGGACACAAGGGACCCGAGCAACTGGGAGGGCGGTGATGAGAATGGAGGGTTCGGCGAGGGATGGAGTGCTGCTTTCAGCTCTGGGAGCAGCCTCCGCCCCCTCTGGGAGCTCAGCCTCGGACCCGTCAGCGTCATAGTTGGTGTTGGGACTGGACAGGTCCTCTGCCTGACTCCCCTCAGCCTCCGTGCCACTTGCTGCGCCAGACTCCCCAGCACTGTGGGCCCCGGTGCTGGCTACCTCCCCCACGTCCATGCCAGTGTCTCCCTCGGTTTCCCCCGACGATGCTGTGACCAAGGTGAAGAGACAGGAAATGACCAGACACCTGTATACATATGACACATGAGTCCAATCTACATAGGACACAGCGCATAGCATTAACGGCAACATGAGTGACATCTACAATACTACAAACATATGTAGGCCCTGCACCACACAGTTGGTTTACCCACCATGCCACTGGGAAACAATGGGGAGCATGACATAACAGCAAATTACTTGCTCTAAATTGATACAGAGGAGCTACTCACTGGGGACAGTCGAGCACTGCATCACTGGCATGGCACAGTCACCTACACCCGCAACTGTCCCCCGATGCCAGGGACACGGATAATGACACCTCACATGTAACTACCAGCGTTGCACGTTGTGACTATGTCATGTGAGTGTCATGTGCTCCCATGAGCTAGCTGTATCAGTTCCGTGACATGCATCTGCATTTGCTGCATCCAACATGTGTGTGTGTGTCGATGGGCATGGCACACTATTACGCACACCAGGCCACATGTGGAATCAGACGTAACGGGTGTATGTATGCATCGCACATGGACTTGCGAGACAAGGACATATCTGCGTAGTCTCAATGTATGTGTCATCATACCTGACATGTACCCCTTCATGGCAAGGTGTGTGGACTGTCCTGTTTCAAGGACATGCGACCTGTGCCTCTAGTGTCCCGCAACCGGTCTGTGTGATAATACATCCTTCTTATGCACATATGTGGATGTCTGTCACTCCTGTAATGCGTCAGCCTCTTCACTCACACTGGCCCACAGCAAGTTCCATGTCATGTCATGTTGACCTTGCGCACTCACGTGTGTAGCTGACTGTTGTTAGGGGTGTTACCTGGCTGGCATACGTGTCCTAGATGCATTGCACAGTACAGACTCTGTATGTAGCATATGTGTAGTAGCTGTTGAACATGTGCTCAGTCCATTGTCAGTGGTGTAGTGCTGTATTCAATCTTCGTTATTCCTTCCAAATTTCTGCAGGGCACCGCCTCTCCCCCGACCAATGCCAGACTTGGCTGCCATGAGGGAACGTGACTGTATACGCCGCTACCGCTTCTCCCAACCGTTGATTGACGACTTGACCACATGGCTCGAGCCACACCTCCAACCGCTATACAGGTATCCTACTGCACTGACACCCAAGATGAAGGTGATGGCAGCCCTACATTTCTTTGCCACGGGTACGTTTCAATTGACCATAGCTGATATAGGTGGCATGTCCCAGACCATGTTCAGCCATGTCCTGCATGATGTGTTAGAGGCCATGTTGGTACACCTGGATGAATTCATTACCTTTCCAACTCGTGAGCAGTTGACAGGTGTCAAGGGTGAGTTCTATGCCCTGGGAGGGATGCCCCATGTCATTGGGGCCATTGATGGGACACATGTGGCTTTGGTGCCACCACACGCACAGGAGGTAGCCTTCCGTAACCGCAAGCATTACCACTCCATCAATGCCCTTGTGGTATGTCTTGCTAACATGATGATATCCCATGTCTGTTCACTTTTTCCAGGATCAGCACACGATGCCTACATCATGAGGTGTAGCAGGGTGCCTGAAATTATGCTGCAGCTGCGCAACGAACGTGCATGTCTTGTTGGTGGGTATAATCTGTTAGTCCTGTATTTAGCCGTTTCTTCATATCTTACTGCTTCTCCTGACCCACTTCTGTCCATGATGTTTCCATGTAGGGGACGCTGGCTATCCCAACATGCCATGGCTGATGACGCCTCTCCGCAACCCCAGGACTGCCGCAGAACACCGGTACAACGACACCCATGGGCAGACGAGGCGCATGATTGAGAGGACGTTTGGACTCCTGAAGAGCAGATTCAGGTGCCTCCACAAGACCGGCGGCGCCCTCCCATATGCCCCGGTGAAGGTCTGCAAAAAATTCCTTGTGTGCTGCATGCTGCACAACATGGCAGTGGAGAAGGCCGTGCCACTCATCCTGGATCCTGATGAGCAAGATCATCCACCCGTGGAGGATGACGGGCTTGGGCACGGGGCAAGTGAGGATGAGGATGAGGACATCCGGAGTCAGCTGATCCGCAACTTCTTCTCATGATGGTGAGTCCCTGTGTCTGAGTGTGCACGCTTAGTGCCTTGTGTGGCATGTGTTGCAATGTGTGTGTCGAGCTGATTGTGTGCCTAGTGACTTGGAGGTGTGTTCTGATGTGTCATACAAGTGCTAACGTCATTCCCCATATTTGTGCAGGAACACAAAAATCATTTTTTCCATGGTGACAACATCAATCCTGTAGAGTGCATGTACATGTCTGCGGATTACTAGCTCCTCGCTGACTTGTTGTGTGTCTGTCATCCCCAGGTTCCTGCGGCTGTCGTCTGCTCATGTCATCATTGCACTCCTGCTATTCCTCATGATTTTTGCATTGTGTGCTGGATCAGAGTTACATGCACAGAGATGGTGAAAAGTCTTTTAGGGTAAGGAGTGCAGCAAGGCGTTTTGTGGGTGGTACGTGTTTGTGATATGTGGGGACTGCTCCTGTCCATGTTGTGCTACCATGCATACATGTCGACTCACCATGGGCCACGTGACGTGTTGCATGGCTCCCATGAATTGATAGTCACCCTTCCTGACAGTCATCTGTCATGGATTGTGGATTTTGATTAAGGCATCAATGTGTATCTAACGTCCCTCAGGAACATACGGGATGGTCATGCTGGACATGGTGTGGGACATCCCCATATGAGGCTCAATGTGGAATTGTAGACTCGCCGTGTGCAGCAAGGGGTGTGAGGCTCAACCCCTTCACTTGTGTGCCAGCTCAGTAGGATTTACCACATCTGTGTGTTGCAGGGGGTGTCCAGTGTGGGTCACACATGTTCAGCCGAATGACCTGTGATTCTGTTCCAATGGAGGCTGAGTAATAAAGGTGTTCGTCATACTCCAAGGTGCCTCGTCTCTGTCAATGCTGGTCTCTTGCCACTTGGCATGCGGCATCTCTGGCATACTTGCTGTAGATAATGCATAGGAGTCCATGTGTAGTTTAGCGACATGCATGCAGTTGTTCATGGATTAGGCTCCCTATTGGGCATGTAGTACATTACAGTATGATTTTTAGCGAGGTCAACCACACAATGGGCCATCACCAGTTGCTGAGGGTGTGTCTCCAGTGCGCAGGTCGGCCTTCAGTTTCCTGATCCGGTGTAATGGTTCTTTGGGGATTGTGCATGCATTGTCTCTGGGTGTGCCATGTGACACTAGACACTCCTCACTTTACACACGCGCCTGTTGCAGTTGTCCTTCTGACATCCTAGTCTTTGTGTGCAAGATGGGCCATTTGGCAGGGATATGGCGCCTGCTGCTGCAGGCCCTGCACAGGCACCCAGTGGCCACACTCACAAGATGTTGTGCATCATGTTTGGCTCGCTCACATTTGCCATGCTAGTCCACAGCATCTGTACCCCATGCTTCAACGCCCTCTGCATCATGCACATGATCCACAGATAGATCCACTCCAAGAAAAGACAGACCATCCCCCAGGTCCATGACGACAACCATCTCATATACTGCCCTGCCCTCTACGGAGCAAGTACATCCAAACTCCAAGGACACTGGTCCACTTCCAGGGGGCATCTGCACACCTCAGCTTCTACACCCTGCACCCCAGACACCTCACCGTCCACCATAGATAGCTGCAATGGATCACTGTCTGCTGCAGGATGTCCTCCGCACACCCCACCCACACTCAGGAGGCAGTCCACAAACCCGACTCCACACCAACCTTGTACGTCTGTCATCCTAGATCCCGTTGGTCCATCTCCGTGCATCCAACCTTGCCCTGGCCACCATTCTTCACATCCACCGTACTACAGCATACAGGACATAGTTCTCCCACTTGGCTACAAAAACCTGGGACTCCCTCCCCGGATACCTCCACATGGGCCATGGCCTCTACGCCTTGATGATGATCTCCCAAATAGGTCTGTCCGCACAGTTTAGCAAGCCCCCCCTCAGCAGCCAGAGGCCATCACAGGTGAGTGTTGTGCTCCATGCCTACATTGAATGATACTTGTGACCCATGTGTGTCCTGTACCACACTCTGTTCCCAGGGGATGGATGGCTGGAGTTGGTTCAACACTCAGGCATAGTTAGACATTTTCATACACATATGTCGTAGAATAAGGCAAACTGACAGCAACATCTCCTGTGCAGAACAATGTGAATTTATTTTTGGTGGGGTGAGTCTTTTGGTACATGTGCGAAGGTGCTCTACCGGGGGAATAGAATCCAAAGTTCACTGGGGGAGAGGGCATCCTTGGCATTGGAAGTCATCAGAGTCCAGACCACAGTGTTGGTCATCATTGGTCAGACTGGGACCAGCAAGTCCATGTGGCAGAGAATGTCATTGGGTGAGGTGCTGCTGTTGCGCCAGAGGGCCAGGTGCCAGGCCAGGTGACCTGGGAGATGGGGATGGTCCGCTGACTCTCACGGTCTTTTATGTGGATGACCCACTTTCCTCCGGGGACCCTCAGATGCAGGCCTTGACGATGTTAGGGACGCTCCGTCAGATGAATCCTCCTCCTCCTCCTCCCTCCCTGTGTCTGGTGCTGGTCTACGCCTGGTGGCACAGGGAGGGTTTGCCAGACTTTGGGCGATCCTACGGAGTGATTGGCTCACGTCCCTGTGCACCGCCAGGAGCTCAGCCAGTCTTGCCTCCATCCGTCCTTGGTGTTGTTGGTGACTGGCATGATGCTCGACCTGCAGGTTCTTTATCTCATCGAGGGTCCCCTGCATCCCGGAAAGTCTGGACACGACCTGGTCGATGCCTCTGGTGTCACGCCGGTATGAGTCCAGGATGTTGCGTATGTGTGCCATACCGGGGTCCTGAGCTGGCTGGTCAGGTTCGCGCCTCCGCCTGCCTCCACTCCCACCACCCCTGCCCACACGAGCCTGGCCTGCCGTTGTGGGCACATCGGGTCTCCGGGACCCCTGAGGGATGGCATCGGCAGGGTTGTCTGCCTCCTCCTGGGTGCCCGCAGAACATTGTCCCTCCTGGTCAGACTGGCTGTGTTGTTCAGTGCGAGCAGGGATCCTGGGTGTGTCCTGGGATGTGGCGGGAATTGGGGTGGTGGTTGGCACAGATGTACCTGACGCAGGTGCAGCAGGTGCTTGTACACCAGAGGGTCTAGGTTGGTCGGGGTCATCCACGGAGTGGTGAGAGTCGTCGCTGCCGGTGGGATTGTCTTCACGCGGTGCCTGGGACTGTGATTCTTCCCCCCCACTGTTGGGGGGAGATCGTCGATGTCGCCCTGTGTGTGAGAGAGAGACAATGTTAATGCTGTTTCATGCCACATCCATGTTTCATACATATTCAAGTTGACACACTTCCCCCAGGTAGTTGGATGTCCCTGGCATTCCTCTCAGTGTCCACTTGGGGATGGGTATGTTGCGGGGGACAGATTGTGTATCAGCCCGGCTGAGACAGCCTCGCGGGCTGGCGTCCGTCTAATTGCAGCCGGACCAGAGTACTTCACAGGTGTATGGTAGACCATTTACTCGTAAATGAGGCTTTTGTTGTGTTTTCACCCCTTCTTACAGTCACTCTGCCTATGGCTGGTTGATTTAGCCCCCCCCCCAAATCTTTTTCTGCCCCCCCCCCCAGAAATTGGCTCTAGTTGCCCGCCTGGCTCTGATGCTTACTTGGCTCCGGATTGGTCTTGTTGTGTCACATGTCCATTGTGGGAGTGGGTGTATCCGTTGCCTGCCCCGGGGTGTGTGCTTGTGTGGGGGGGGGTGTGACCGGGCATGCTGTGGTGTGTTGTGTGAGTTGTCATTGGGTCTCCCAGGTGATGTGTGTGTCCCCTCATGGTGTATGCTGGCATGACAGTGTGTGTGAGTTCCTGTACTAGATGCCTGTGCTTGTGGATTTGGTGTTTGAGTGTACAGTGGTCCCAGGAGGGCCTTGTGCTGCATAAAGCAGGGCCCAGTGTCAGCGACCTTGTTAGTAGTTTGCCAGTCCCTGTGCATTGTGCATGGGTATGTCCCTATGCCATATGGGCTGAGACATTGTTGTCTGCGTCTCATTTTCACGATGTGTTATGTGGGGCCCACCCTCCCAGCCTCCCGGACATCCTGTCTTGTGTTTGTGGTTGTTGTAGCCTTGGACATGGCCTTGCCTTGATTTGTGATGGGTGAATGGTGACGTTTGTGGCATGGGCGTGGTTATTGAGTGTGGTTGTGTGCGGTGACTGCTTGGGGGTGGGTGCATGCATTTGTTGTTGTTGGGGTGTGGATGCCATTGCCCCCATGTTACGCGAGTTGTTTGTGTACTCACCAGGCTCTGCGACTCCTTCCACTCCGTGTAATCCCACCGGCGGTAGCATGGCCATCACCTTCTCCTCCCAGGGATGGTAGTGTACGGGTCTGCGGGGCGGCCCACCTCCAGTGATGTTGGTCTGGGCATGTTCTTCATTCATCTTCCTCTTGACCGCCCTGCGCAGATCGTACCACCTGGCTTGGCATTCATGCCTGGTCCTTCGAACGGGCGCATCAGCATTCACCTTGTCGACGATCCTCTGCCACATGGCAGATTTTTCAGCTATGCTGGTCTGTCTGACCATTGTTCCAAACAGCTGTGGCTCGACTCTGATGACTTCGTTGACGAGGAGCTCCAGCTCCGCCATAGTGAACTTTGGATTCTTGTCTGTGGGCATGGTGTGGGGTGTGGGTGTGGGCGGTTGTGGGTGTGTGGGTGTGAATGTGTGTGTGTGTGACTGTGAAGAGGGGGATGTTTGTGGGGGAGGTTGTGTGAAGGTTTGTGAGTGGCGGTGTTGCAAAGGTATGAGTTCTGTGGGGTGGTTTGTGTGTGAGCTCTGTCCGCAGTAGGTCTGTTGCAAGGGCTCATGGTTTGTGTGTGTGGGCCCTTTTTATTGGTCAATTTTTGGGTGTGGCTGTGTTTGAATTTTGGTGGGTGTGTTATAAGAGGTGGTTGTGTTTGGGGCCTCTGTTGGCCAGTTTGGATGTGGCAGGTCAGTCATTGAGTTGTATTTTGTCGTGTAGACGTGTTTTGTGTGTTTGTGCGAGTCGCTTTGGCCCTCCTTGTGCTGTTTTCCACTGTCCTGGTTCTGTATGTGTCTTTTTCGCGTAGGTAGGATCCGCACATTCGCGATGCTGTGTGAGGGTGCTGGGGTTCGGTGTTGGTGTGCGGCAAGTAAATGCGGTGAGGGGGCTGGGGGTACAGTGCGGACAGGGTGGTGTACGGTGCAGACGTATTAGGGGTGGTTGTACGGCTCGTACACGGGCATGAGTTTACCCATGTACATGTGTGCTTCAGCGTTGGCTCCGTACGGGCCTTTTTACGTGCGATTGTGTATTCGGACGGGCGGTCGGGATCGTACTTGCGCGCTCGGACTTGTGTTTTACGATTTGTAAGTTAGACTGTCCGGATCACTTTCGTACACTTTTCCAGACGATATTCGTACGTGGTCACTTTCCGACGCACGCTCGTAGACTTTTCCCAACACTATTCGTAGTTATTTTTCACGTCCCAATCGTACTTGCCAGTTTGTACGGTACTTGTGCGACTCGTATGTAAAAAAATACGGATGCGGGTCGTACGCAAATTATTTTTACCGGATCGGAATCAACACCTTAACGTTTAAGAAAAAAGGCATGCTCTAATTAGATAGTAGGATCAAACCAAGGCCCTAATCCATGAAAAGCGCATACTCTACTGACGCACCAGAGCCGTAATGCATAGGACAATGAGAGTACATTTATACCAGGCAAAGATGTCTTCTTATGAGTGTTTTCTGACAACTGTTTGTGTGTGGAAACAGCCTGCTAGCAGTATGTAGGGAACTGTCGGCCAGCACAAAAACAAAATAAATGATAAATTGATGTTTATAAATATAAAAAGTAATGAGTGAAAATAAGACAACATATTATCCCACAACCTCTGGCATTCAAAGGGGCTTGTGTTATGGAGGATAGGCACATGTGCAGGAGCAAAAGTCAGTCATTTAATTGTAAGAAGAGTGTCTGGCAGAGGTGGACTGACCCACTGTCTCATGCTGTATACTGTAGTAGGTGGAAGCAATATGTGAATGAGAATTTAACAGACCAAGAGGAGAAGACCATTGGCCTAAAGTCACTATATGTACATATATATGTATTTTAAAAGATTTTTCTTTTTAAAAAACAAATGGCCTTGGCTAACGCCAGCAATATATAGGGGCCCATTTACTATTCCCACTCCAGTGAGTGCAACAGTAGGGAAAATGTCAGATGGCGTAGGGGTAAAAATTACTATTCCCACTCCAAAGAGTGCAACAGTAGGGAAAGTGTTGGATAGCGTAGGGGTAAAAATTACTATTCCCACTCCAGAGAGTGCAACAGTAGGGAAAGCGTTGGATAGCAGGAGGGTAAAATGTATTATTCCCACTCCAGTGAGTGCGATAGTAGGGAAAGCGTTGGATAGCGTAGGGGTAAAAATTACTATTCCCACTCCAGTGAGTGCAATAGTAGGGAAAATAATAATTTAACATTTTATTAAAAATAAATTCATTATTAATACCAAAAAAAGTATTAAAATGAATTACCAATCACACAATATTTAATAATTAATTAATTATAAATACCAATAATTTATTGTTTAATTAATTACCTATTAATAATTAATTAACAACCGATTAACTTCCAATAACAAAAAATAATAAATACAATTAATACCAATTAATAATTAATTAATAATAAATTAATTATCAATATACAAAAATTATTTCAATAATTAATTATTTACAATTAAATTACTTCCCACCATATTCCCCTATATACCCACAACCCACTACAAATAATAAATTAATACAATTAACATAATTATCAATTAAACAATTAATACAAATTAATTACCAATTAATAAAAATTATTTACCGATTAATAATTAATCAACAACCAATTAATTTTCAATACCAATTAATAATTACCTAATAACAAGTACATTACTTCCCACCCTATTCCCCTATAAACCCACAACCCGCTACAGAAGTAAAACGCAAAATTAAATTAAAAATAATTAATAATTCCTAAAAATTATTATTTAATGTACTATAATTAAATTACTTCCGGCCCTAATCCCCTATAAACCCACAACCCGCTACGGAATTAAATTACACAAAAATTAAATAACCTAAAATTCATTACTTTAAAAATATTCAAACATGCATTCCAAAATTAATACATACTTTTAACACATATACTAACACTTAAAACACTATAAAACATTCGATATTTTTAACAACTACATTATGACTGTCGATATTTCTTATTTCTATATTATTTAAATCGATATTTCTTACCTGATTTTCGATATTCTTCACCACTATATTTTGGCAATTCGATATTCTGTCCATTCTATATTAAAAACTCGATATTCTGTCCTGTCGATATTTTTTATTCGATATTATGTCTGTTTACCCTTTAATTACAATGATATTTCAGTGTGCTTTGCCAAATAATAAGAGTTAGTGTATTCCTTGGAGCATGAATACCTAAAGGTACAATATGAATCTTACTTCAATAATATTAAAGTAAGAATTCTGCCTACAGTTGCCTGATCATTCGAAAAAGATACTGACTCATTAGAAATACACAACTGAATTTAATCTACTATTTCTAAATTTTAAGTGCCTAAATGGATGTCACGGTTTGAATAGTCTTAGAACACCTGAGAAAGCAGAGGTTCTTTCTTGTAAGCTATGCTCGGTTAAATACCAAAAGAAGCTATTGACTCTTCCCTATGCAACAATAAGAAACCTACATTCCTAATCCACATAGGTTGTAAACTATAGGCTAATATTTTGTCCATGAGAACTGACAAGTTTACAGCTGAGTTAGTTGAGCATGAGCAATCTAACTTTGTAAAAGGGTGCTAATATGTTGACAACTCGAGACCTTTTTAAAATAACATTCATGGAGTTTCTAGGAGTAGAATGTATTTGGCCGCAATCATATTAGATACCAAGAAGGCTTTTTCTCATGTAGAGTGAGATTTTATATTTATGAATTGGGATGGCATTGGTCTGGCCCCAATGTTTTCAATGTAATTGCCATACTTTTGTGATTCTACTACAACATCACTGTAAGTTAATTGGGTTAATTCTCTTTATTTTTCTTTAAAGAGAGGCAGTAGGGAAGGATGTCCTCTTTCTCCCCATCTGTTTATTTTAACATTAGACTATTTTTAGAAAAATAAGGCAATCTACTTCTATCCATGATCTTGTGAAGGGTTATTCAGAAGAGAAATTCTCTGCATGCTTTATTTCAGGTCTCTGAACCTGAAATTACTTTATCTACTTTCTTTAAAGTGTCTGGTTATCGCCTGAATGTTGACAAATTTGAAGTTGTGCCACATAACACATGTTTGGATCAGGGCGGCAAGGCCGTTCTGATACTTCTTGACCTGTCGGCGGCCTTTGACATGGTCCCACACGTCAGGCTCCTAAACAGGCTCAAAGACATCGGCCTGTGTGGGACTGCCCTGACATGGATGTCCTCCTTCTTGGGAAAGAGATCTCAGACTATCTGGCTCCCTCCGTTCTCATCTCCGGTGCTGTCCTCTGATGAGGGTGTCCCTCAGGGTTCCACCCTTAGCCCCACCCTCTTTATTATCTACCCATCCCCCTTGCATCCATGGTAGAGGAAGAGGGCGCCAAGATCGTCTCTTATGCTGACGACACTCAGCTGATCTTCACCTGTGACAAAGGCTCAGACTTTGACGCAGCAAGGATCAAGGCCTGTTTAACAAAGGTTTTTAACTGGTTGAAGATTAATCAGCTAAAGTGTAATTCAGATAAAACTGATGTGGTCTTTTTTGGTAGCCCAGACATTCTGGAATGGAGCGCCTGGTGGCCTGATGATCTTCCACCTCCTCCCACAGAAAAGGAGAAAGCAAAAAATGTGGGAATCATGATAGATAAATCACTTTCCATGCATTCTCAGATCCAGAATCTCACTGGCACTTGCTTTGGCATACTTTGCAGGCTCGTACAATTCTTGCCACTACTCCCACTGGAGAGCAGAAAGATAGTGGTGCAGGCATTGATAACCACACAAATTGACTATGTTAACTGCCTGTACCTGGGCCTTCCCAAATTTCTGATTCAGCGTTTACAAGTGGTTCAGAACGAGGCAGCCAGAGCCACCCTTGACCTTGTTGGTAGGTTGCTCCCCCTCCACACAGCTCCGCCTGTGTGTCCTGACCCTGCCCCAGCTGCCGCTGCTGTAGAAGTTGAGGCCCTCCTCCACCCGCAGGCTACCACCTTCGCCTCATCCCTGGTGGCCAGTGGTAGGCCTTAGGTTTGTATCACTGTTGCTGTCTGTCTGTCTTTCCCTGTACTGCCCATACTGTCTTCTGGTGTCTGTGACCGATGTTGCCTGTCTCCCCCCTGTGCCTGCATTCTTATCTGTGCCCGTTTTGCTTGCCTTCTGTTCCCCTCGTTGCCCCTTTATTCTGTGCCCTCTTTTGCCTTCTGTTCCTCTTCACTGCCCCTGATTTGTGCCTGTTTTCTTGCCTTCTGTTCCCCTCGTTGCCCCTTCATTCTGTGCCCTCTTTTGCCTTCTGTTCCCCCTCGCTGCCCCTGATCTGTGCCCGTTTTCTTGCCTTCTGTTCCCCCTCGCTGTCCCTGATTTGTGCCCGTTTTCTTGCCTTCTGTTCCCCTCATTGCGCCTTCATTCTGTGCCCTCTTTTGCCTTCTGTTCCCCATCGCTGCCCTTGATTTGTGCCCGTTTTCTTGCCTTCCGTTCCCCTCGTTGCCCCTTCATTCTGTACCCTCTTTTGCCTTCTGTTCCCCCTCGCTGCCCCTGATTTGTGCCCGTTTTCTTGCCTTCTGTTCCCCTCATTGCCCCTTCATTCTGTGCCCTCCTTTGCCTTCTGTTCCCCCTCGCTGCCCCCGATTGTGCCCGGTTGCCTTCGGTGCCCTCGCCACTCTTGTTCCCGCCACTGCGTCCCCTGCGGCCCCGCCCCACTGACTGCCCATTCGCTGCCCCTGCCTCCCGCCTCCCAGCTGGTCCTCCCTCCCACATCCCCATACATGGCTGGCGCGCCGCTGGCGTGCCTAAGGCAAACCCGTCTGCGCCCGGACCGTGCCCAGCGCCAGAACCCCTGGTCCGCGCACCCGCCACGACGACCACCACCGCTACGGTGCCAGCACACTCCGCGCTCTCAACCACGGATGGACCAACACCTGCTTCAACGCCGCCCCAAAATGCACACACGGTCCCTTCACCTGCCGGAACTGCAGCTACACCAGCCTCAGAGCCGCCGAACAACCCACCAAGAAAGACCTCAACCACCTCCGATGCATCCTACTGAACACCCGCTCTGCATGCAAACACGCCGTCGAGCTCTGGGACCTGCTCGACACATCATCCCCGGACGTCGCCTTCCTGACAGAGACCTGGATGAACGACTCCTCCGCACCCGACATCGCCATAGCCATCCCAGACGGCTACAAGATTACCCGCAGAGACCGCACCAACGGAGTTGGAGGAATCGCCATCGTCCACAAGAACAGCATCAGGGTCTCGACCAGCACCGACAACACTCTCAGCACCGCCGAACACATGCATTTCCTGATCCACACAGACCCCAACTCCACCCTCAGAGGCACCCTCATCTACAGACCCCCCGGACCCGACCTCAGTTCAGCGACTCCATCGCCGACTTCATCAGCACGCACGCCCTGACCTCCACCGACTACATCCTCCTCGGAGACCTGAACTTTCACCTTGAGAACAACAACAACGCAACTCGACAACCCTGATCGATAACCTCGCCAACCTCGGACTGAGGCAACTCGTCACAACGCCTACCCACACCGCCGGCCACACGCTTGACCCCATCTTCTCTGCAAGCCCCCACGTCTCCTTCAGCCACACCTCCGAACTCCTCTGGACCGATCACCGCTGCATCCACTTCTCCTTCCAGAAACCCACCACACACCACCGCACCCAACAGATCCCTCGCCGCAGCTGGAGAAAAATCACCGAAGACCAACTACACGCAAACCTTGCTCTCAGCCCACCCACCGAACCCTCCAACACCGATGACGCTGCCCACAGCCTCAGACACTGGATCGACGACTGCACCAACACCCTCACCCCGCTGAAGAAACCCCCCACAGAGACACCAGCAAGAGGGCCAGCTGGTTCACTCCAGAATTTCTAGCCTCCAAGCGAGCCTGCCGGAAACTAGAGAAGAAATGGCACAGTGAACAGACTCCGGACAGCCACGCAGCCCACAAGGACGCCACCCGCAACCAACATCAACTCATCAGGACTGCCAAGAGGACCTCCTTCAAAGACCGCCTCGACAACAACGCACACAATAGCAAGGAGCTCTTCAACGTCGTGAAGGAACTCTCCAACCCCACCTCCAACACCAATGACATCCCACTGTCACAAGCCCTGTGAGACTCCCTCGCCACTTTTTTCCACCACAAGATAGTAGACATCCATGACAGCTTCAACACCCAGACAGGCCCAACAGACAGCAACACAACAGACTCTCCGCACATCATCGACCACGAACCCCTGCTAGCCTGGACCAGTGTGAGCATCGATGACACCATCAAGACCATGAGCACAATCCACTCCGGCTCCCCGTCAGACCCATTCCCGCACCACATCTTCAACAAAGCCAGCAGCTCCATCGCACCCCACCTGTGCAACGTCATCAATCTCTCCCTCGAGACCGCGACCTTCCCAGAGAGCTGGAAACATGCCGAGATCAACGCCCTACTCAAAAAACCCAAGGCAGACCCTAGAGACCTCAAGAACTTCCGGCCCATCTCTCTGCTCCCGTTCCCAGCCAAGGTCATCGAGAAGATAGTCAACAGACAGCTAACCCGATACCTTGAAGAAAACAGAATCCTGGAACCTTCCCAGTCAGGGTTCCGCAGCAACCACAGCACCGAGACCGCCCTCATCGCTGCCACCGACGACATCAGGACCGCAGCCCTCATCCTCCTGGACCTCTCCGCTGCCTTCGACACAGTCTGCCACCGCACACTACGCGCATGCCTCCACGCCGTAGGATCCAAGACAAAGCCCTGGAATGGACCACCTCCTTCCTCTCCAGCAGAACCCAGAGCGTCCGCCTCCCCCATTCCGATCCGAGGCCTCCGAGATCATCTGCGGCATACTCCAGGGATCCTCCCTCAGCCTGACACTGTTCAACATTTACATGGCCCCACTCGCACACGTCACCTGACAGTACGACCTCAACATAATCTCCTACGCCGACGACACTCAACTGATCCTCTCCCTTAACAAGGACCCCATCACCACCAAAGCCAACCTCCACGAAGGAATGAAGGCCGTCGCCGACTGGATGAAGATCAGCCGACTGAAGCTGAACATGGACAAAACGGAGGTCCTCATCCTTGGCTCCAACCCTTCAGCCTGGGACGACTCCTGGTGGCCGACGGCACTGGGGGCAGCCCCGACACCAACCGACCACGCACGCAACCTGGGAATCATCCTCGACTCAACGCTCTCCATGACCAAGCAAGTCAACGCCGTCTCCTCCTCCTGCCTCAACACCCTCCGCATGCTCCGCAAGATCTACTGGTGGATCCCGACAGATACAAGAAGAACAGTCACCCAGGCCCTCGTCAGCAGCAGACGCGACTACGGAAATGCCCTCTACGCGGGAGCCCCGACCAAGCTCATCAAACGACTGCAACGCATCCAAAACGCCTTGGCACGACTGATCCTCAATGTACCACGCCACGGCCACATCACCCCCCACCTGAGAAACCTGCACTAGCTGTCCGTCAACAAGAGGATTTCCTTCAAGCTCTTCATCCACGCACACAAGGCACTCCACAAGACTGGCCCAGCCTACCTCAACAGACAACTTTCCTTCTACATCCCCAACCGCCAGCTTCGCTCCGCCGACCTCGCACTCGCCACCGTCCCGCGCATCCGAAGAATAACCACTGGCACGAGATCCTTCTCCCACCTCGCCGCCAAGACTTGGAACACCCTCCCACTGAGCCTACGACAGACCCAAGACCTGCTGACCTTCAGGAGGCTACTCAAGACCTGGCTGTCCGATCAGTAGCGCCCCTCCCCCCCCTCCCAGCGCCTTGAGACCCTCACAGGTATGTAGTGCGCTCTACAAATGTTTGATTGAATGATTGATTGATTGATTGATCATTAAACCTAAACCTAGATTCAGTATGACTCAGATTCTTGCATCCCTTCACTGGCTCCCCATAAAAACACGGATAGATTTCAAAGCCCTAACCATCTTTTTAAAGACATTCCATAAAGTAGGCGCAGGTTACCTAACTAAATGGGTCTTTCACTACATTCCCTCTAGGCCTCTTTGCTCTTCAAATGCCAACCTGGCCTGCATCCCCAGGATATGTCTGGCCCACACAGGAGGCAGATCCTTTGGCTATCAAGGTGCAAAGCTGCCAAATAGCCTCCCGGAAGCCATGAGATTAAATACAAACCTTATGTCCTTCAGGAAGAACCTAAAAACTTGGCTCTCTAATCATTAACTGGGTCTCTCTCACCCTTCATCCTACTGCTGTCAACGGCGCCAGGACACTCTAGTCTGAGTAGCTGTGCGCTCGAATAAATAGCCTCTTTCATTTAATTTAATTTCTTAAAGGACACATTCCAAATTAAGTAATTGGGCATCTGTTATTCTAATTACGTTGACCCTGGGACCACTGCCTGCTCTTAAAAAATATTTATGCTCACACTTACAAAGGGACCCTTTTCCATTTGCGAGTGGTTTACCACCTACTTGAAGTAGGTGGTAAACTGCGAGTGTTTTGCGACCGCAAATGTGGTCCTAAAACAACAGTACATGTCATGGTGATTGACTATTGGGAAGGGACACCCCTTCCTAATAGCAAGAGTCGCAAAGGGTATTTTGCGAGTCAGTGAGTTGCAAAATAGCATTTGTACATGCCTAGAACCTTTTTTGTGGTCGCAAACAGGCCGATCTCCCATTTGCGGCCGCAAAAAAGGGTTGTACATCTGGCCCATACAGAGCAAAGGTTTACCAATCGACCCTCCCAAGGGCCAGTTTGGGCTAATTGACATTCCAGGGTGTCCCACCATATCTTATCTACCGTAAAAGGGAGGTGTTTCCTGACTAGAATAACCACCCCTTGGGAACTGGTTGAGTACCCAAAGTGGGCCGCAAGTTTGTACACGAATCGGTCCAGGGATTTGTAACGATTTCCCTTCAGGTGTGTCTCTTGCAGCAGTATGTCGGGGAGGTGACGTTTATTGTATTGTAGGAGCAGGGTGAGTTTAATTTTATTCCCTAGCCCATTTACATTCCATGTCCATATACAAAGGGACGCCTGTTTCGTCTCTGCCATGGGTATTTATCCGTTCGGGATCATTCCCACTCCCTACGTGGTTCAGCATTCTGTGTGTTTATGCTATGTGTTATCTATCAAATTGATGAGCAAAACTATTCAACAATTCAACATAATCAATCAAACCCCCTGAATCCTCCACGCTGCATCCCTGCTTAGTGAGTGACAAACCCCCCACTTCCCGAACCTGCAGAGTGCCTGTCGCCCAAAACTGTACATGAAACAATTGGGAGGCATTCTCACTGCCAAATTAAAGTTGCTGAGTATTAGTTAACAAGAATGGATCAGGTGCCCTGAGGCCATCATTTAAAACCGGTCAAAGTACCACATGGAGACAAGACGTTGACAGCCTAGCTAGATGACTGGGAGGAAGCCCAGTCCCAAGCCGCCCAGCCCCGATACAATGTTGTCCCCAAGCCCCTACCCCACCCATAATGTCAGAAAAACAAAGTAGAGAGCACTTTGTCAATAGCCAATCAATTTTTGTCCCGATCTGTCACTTGGTCGGGCTGGCCAGCGAGGGCGTCGGACTCCATATCTCCGGGTGCCATTTCCTCTGGGCCATTATTTTCCCATGATTCTTCCCCTGTCAGGCCACCCTCCAGCCTTCTAATCAGTCGTTGGTCTCTTCCGCCATCATGAAGAATTGTGATTTTCCATCCACCAAGACTTTGAGCATGGTGAGAAATAGCATCATGCATTTAAGGTTTTTGTCCCCAAGGGCTTTTTTGACAGCATCAAATGATCTTCTTTGACGTTCCACTCGGAGAGTGAAATCTGGGAAAAAAATGGATTGTTGCGTTTTCATATTGTAGGTCCCTGTGAGACCGATCCGCTTGTAAGATTGCATTGTCGTCCATAAAGTTCAGTATACGGGCAATGAGAGTGTGAGGGGGGGGGGCTCCGGGGCATGCTGTGGCCCAAAGGCCCGATGTGCTTGTTCAACAGAAAAATAGTTTGAGAAGCGCTTGGGCCTGAGGGTATGGACAATGAGATCCTCAAGGAAAAGATTGGCTGACTGACCCTCCACCCCTTCAGGAACCCCCACCATATGGATGTTGTTGCGTCTGACCTTACCCTTCTGGTCTTTAATGTGGGCCATCATGTCAGTCTGTTGTTTCGTGAGGCGTGCAACCTGTTCCTCCAGGCACTTAGTCTTACTTTGCAAGCCCCGTATGTTTGTTTCTGCTGCAGAAACCTTGTCTGCCACTTTGCCAAAATAGACCCGTAGCAGGTTTACCTCTTCAATGACTGCATCGAGTTTTGGTTCAAGGGTGCCCCGGAGGTCTCTTATGGCCTTCATAATATCTTTCAGTGAGGATTCTGGTGTGGATTCGCTTCCCCCATGATCAAGGAGTCTCGGGGTGTTCCTCCTACTTCCCCTCTCTGTCCCATTGAGACTGTGCTTTTATCATTTGGATTGACTGACCTGGATGGAGCCCCTTGGTGCGGACCATTTTCAGCCTTCGTCACCTGCAGTTCTTGTCCCAGGCGGTTCAACGGGGGGAGTTTCCTTCAGGCTGCACCCTCTTCTGTTTAGGCTCATAGATCAGGCTCGCCATTCTCTTTGCGAGGATTATGCCTGGCTTCAATGGTCACTCAGAGCTAGCTGGGTCAATTCTCGTTGCGGCCAGATGGCCGCTCCTCAATAGCATTGCCAGTTCGGCTTTGCAAGTGAAAAACCCCGCCGGGCCTCAGCGACATCTGCCATTCCCCTCTGTATCCACAAACAATCTTGGATAATTCAGCACAGCGTTCACCCATTGGATCCCAAACAGAAAGGGTGCTGGACGAGGGAGGCCGCACCTGTTTTCTCTGTTCTGATGAGGCACTGCGTCACCAGTTCTGGCCTTCAGTAGCCCTCTCTCCCCAGCAGTCCCCAGGCGACAAGCTTCATCATCACCGCAGTCTCCCGGAGCCAAACATCTCCCTCTCCACTGTCAGGGGGGCCATCCGATCTGCAGTCGTGATCTCCGTTGGCTTTTTATAGGTACAGTGCTCCCAGCGGCTGCAGGCCTCGCTACAGGAGGCAGCCCTCCTCCGCCTGGTTCCACGCCTACTCAGACCCACCATCAGCCTCGGGCCTCCATGGTCAGTCTGCCCTTTTTTATACAGATCGCTGAGGTCTCACCGTCTGCACCACCAGACGATATCCCAACAGAGTATGGGGCAGGGCCTCATGGTCCCAGTCGTCTACACTTCCCTCGTCGACCGTCTACGCTGAGGGCTTAGCCACTGTCAGCGCCATCTTCAGCCGCGGCTGTGGTCGGTCCTTGATCCAAAATGGCCCTTGCTACCCTCTCCAAGCTGCAACGGGCAGCTTTTCGTGCAGTCCGGTGCACCCTTGCAGTCTCCTTAGTGGGCACAACAATGACCAGCGGAAAGTGACAGATGTTTTCCATGGGCTACACACTGTCGGCTATAGGAGCTCACTAAGTCTGCTTCCATCTTTGTTGACTGCAAGCCATGCCCCTCCACTCCTCCAGTATCATCCAAACCCTACATCATAAAAGAATGGGTCCCTAAAGGCTCTATTATCTCACCTATGCTTTTAAACATCAACAAGAACTCATTACCGGCAATAATCAATGAATTTCAGCTCACCTGCTATAACTATGAAAATGACACAAAATGCTTCTTAAACTGAAAAACCCCAAAGACTTTGGAAACTCAAAAATCTTCAGTTGCCTTTGAGCCGTTGATCAGTGAATGGCATGGATCCTTCTCAAATTGAAGGTTTCCAAAATGGAAGCTCTCATTTGTGGCGATTGGAAAATTATGGCCCATTCTCAGCCTGGCCTGATGATCAGTGACCTCCTCCTAAAGTATCCATGTGAGTAAGAATCCTTGGAATTACCACGGACAACGAATCCCCAAGTGGATAAGTTAGTAAGATCAAGCTTTATTACTATGAAAACTCTGCAACTATTCTTCACCCACCTAGGATTTTCACACAAGATCCAAGATGCTATTTCTCTTGTACTGTCTAACGTTTTTTAATCCCATGGCCTTTACCATAGATCACCTTTATCAACTATGAAAAGAGTACAATTTCTTTTCAAACAGATTTTATTAATCATCTTTCAAAAACATCAAAGCAATTCAACAATGGCCAACATAGTACTCAATATGTACTCATTAGACAGCTTATCTATTATTTACTGACCCGAGTACTACAAGGTAGTATCTGATGTTGTATCTACAACCCCTATTCCCCCCTAGATGGGAAGAGAGCACTTTGTAGAGATATTTGCTACAAACAAGACACAGGAACAATACCCGCCATTCATTTTAGCTTTCCCAGGTCAGTAAAATGAGCTTCAATTAGTGTTAATGCCCCCATTCACTTAAGCATCCAGACAGAACTACACTTTCTAATCCTTAATCAAACGAGCGGCCAAAACAATATAATTTAAGATCGTTCTGGCCACCACTGACAACAGAAGACCATTTGTTGCTGCGCTATTCACCCTGACAAAGACAGTGCAACTAAAACAATGCAACAAAACACGCACCTCTAAAGTTTCGTCAGTGTGTTATTATTTGAGTGTTTAATGTGGATTCTGTACACTCTTAGCTCTAGCAAAACAATTTAACATACACTTGATGAACTAATTTTCTTGAGAATTGGGGGATTCGGCTCAAGGAAAGGATGAAGTTGCTTTTATGGTCGCTTATTCACTTCAAGTGCATTTCTCATGAACTTTATGTGGGAGCAGATAACTGGTAGTTCAGAAACGGCTTCCAGGCAGTTAAAAAAACCTTTTGATGCCCTGTAAGAAGTTAAGCCTCCATTTCAGTTTGAGCACTAGGACCGCCCCACCAGTTTGCTTCTTGTGGGTCTCGGCCAGTTGTAGTTGGGCATTAACAGTGGAGAGAGGCAGCTAAGAATAATATATCACAACAGATAATAACAGCGAGAATCATAGCGACCAATTCATCACAGCAAAAATTAGAACTGCATACCACAATAAATAAGAAAATTAAAGTCAACAGAGATTTGCATAAACCGATCAATGGTGAGTTACGAGAATCAAAAATAATTTGAAAAAGAATGCTATCAGACAGCATGTTACAATGTGCGGAGAAGAGAAGAGACATCCAAAAGAAGTTTATGTTGCCTTGCTGGTTTCACGTTGCAGGGAAGTATGGTTCAGTCTAAATGTGAGGGCAAACCCCCTTGTTCCATTCCATGTTACTCGAAAAGCAAAAATAGTGTGAAATAAACGTACTCAAGGTCTGCTCTTTGCAAAGCATATGTGAGGGCTTCGCAACAAACACCGTCTCCTACGGGCAGCTGGGAAAGATCATGTACAGCTTCCTGCTCCATGACAGAGAGCTCTTTTTCTCCCTAGAAACAGAAGGACCTGTCATATCTGTAAACAGATGGCCCTCGTCGTGTCTGAGGTTAAGTGCGGGTGTATCCGGACAAAGAGGGCACTTACACGGCTCTGAGTCACATCAAAGGAGAACGCCATTCGCCGCACAACACCGGAAGCCCACAGAGAACCACCCATAACAAACCCTGAAACAAGTAGAATGAGTAACTGGCAGCAGAGGATGTGGCGCAATGGCCAGAGCTGCCGACTTTGGCGCTGGGGAACCCGGTTCTATTCTCAGCATGGGCTCAACATTGTGCTCATATAAAGCACTCCAAAACCTTGTGGTTGAGTTCGCGCTATAGAAAAACTGAAAAGAAAAAAACCGCTTGCAAAACAAAACTCACGCTCCAGAAGTCCCTCCTAAACAAGGGGAGCGGAATCAACAGCGCCATGCAGGCTCCACGAAGAAAAGAGCCCATCAAGCAGAAGGGAGGTGGGGCATCTGCAGCCAAAGAGGGAGCGGAGAGCAGCTGTTTAGAACAAGCAGGGACCTGAGTTTAAACAAGTAGTCCCTAAATGAATAGATAACAACCAGCAACAGAGCTAAACTGTAGTTGGTCGGTGCTGCTTCCTGCAAAACGGGGGCAAAACGGAAGTGACGTATGGGATCTAAAACCAATCATAAGCCAGATAAGAAGAGATATGCCAGAATCAACCAATGGCAAGCAACAGGAAAAATTACTCTCCATATTTTTGTTTACTATAGGTCTTGCGACAGCGCATGCACTGTCTAGGCGAGACCTAAAAAATTTACCTCTGTTCGAAACTCATTGAACTGCAGCAATTCATTGGCCCTGTACAAGTCGCCCATTTTGGTCGCCCCGGCCTCCATCCACATCTCTAGATCTCGCCAGTTGCTTCTATGTGGGAGGGCTTTTAGCATATCCATCGGGATGTCTGGCGAGTATGGTACCCTCACCCCCATTCCCTGCAGTCCGCGGCACCAGCATTTCGTCGGCACCTTGAGCTCTCGGGAGTCAGTTTGGGACGGTCTTCGTACTCTAAGAAACACTCAGGTAAAATCGCCCACAGAAGACATGGTCAGTTCTGGGTTCTCCACTCGTTGGCGCCAACGGGCCACATCCCACACTAGCCACTACAGCTGGGCTGCTATATAATAGGCCTCAAAGTCCAGGGTAGCCAGTCAGCCCTCCGTTATCGGGCGCTGCAATGTCGTGAGAACGATCCTACATCCTCCTGAGTTCCAGATGAAGGCCCGAATTTGTGAATGAAGAGCTCTAACAAAGGCCGCAGATATCCATAGGGGGCGTGTGTTAACATAATACCATTAGCAGCAGCATTCGCCAGAAATCCATGGATGCTCTCAGCCCTCGGAGGGCTCTCCCTATGTTGCCTTCGTAGATATCTAGCCAGGTATGGTATATATGGACTCCTAGGTATGGTAGGCAGTTGGGCTCCCAACGTAGTATCGCCAAGTCCCCCGGAGGTCTTCCTGTAGGAGTCACCATGAAAAGCTGAGACTTTCTTGACTCACTTTTAGTCCTGATATGGAGTCATACCTCTCTAGCAGCGTGCAAGCTCCCGTCAACTATGAAGAGAGTACAATGAATTCAAAACTCTGCTGTCAGGCTACTCCTACAAATCAAGCTACAAGACTACATCTCTCTTCTGCCTTAAGGACCCTGCATTGGTTACTGGAAGACCCACTTTCAAGCTGCTTTGTATCACCCACAAAGCAATACATGGAACAGGACCACTTTTCACCAGAAGTAAAAATCACAAAATGCATACAACGAAGAAACTTCTTCTCCAGCTTGGCACCCAGCCTAAATAAAACAGCATACAAGACAAAAACCATGAGTGGAACATTTTTCACTGTTGAAGCAGCCACATTATGGAATTTAGTACCCCAAAAACATAAGATCCACTGGTAACCATCTTGTCTTCAGAAGCTACTCAAGAGCTGGCTCTTCTCTACATAACCATCATATTCAAAATACAGATATACAGCAATAATATGCACAAGACACCTGAGTTGTGCAGAGTGGCTCCCTGCGGTGCAGTGACAGCACTTCTGAAGGAGGCATCAGTGCAAACTAGACACCACATCCTGTAAGGTGAAAATGCCATGGGATATGGAAACACTGAGAGATCCCCACACGGATGGTAATCACTGAGCCTACAGCATCCCCTGCCTTAATGGTGGTGCAGAGCAAGGTATTGACCTGGGAGAATGCAGATTGAATAAATCTCATTTGGCACCCGCTGAGACTCCACCTCAATCCTCTGGCAGGACTAAAATTAGTGAGCTACCTTATGATCTCTAGTGGATCGACCGCTGAGCGGCGATATGCAGTATAGTTGAGGGGGGAGACAGGCCTGGGGACCCATAGAGGCCCAAGGATGCTAAGAGGTCTACCTGAGTAAGTCCCTGGTGCTACCTGCTGTTGCCTGTCAGAGATGGGATAGCAGAGATCTTTGGGCTGCACCAAATCTATTAAGGATGAAGCCGCGAAGAACCCGCGAGAACTGACCAAGAGGCTGCAAGTGGGCAGCGACAGGGAGTCCTTAACCAAACTCTGGACCGGGCCTCCCTGATAAATTGGCAGGCAGAGTTAAGCATAATGTCACTACTCTGGAGGAAGTAAGTTAAACTGTCAATCTGGGGCCTACAAGATAAAGTCACTGAACTGCTCTGGCAGGTGGAGCTTTTGGATTGCTGCGTGGAGGATGTAGAGGGCAGGAACCGCCAAAACAATGTCAGAATAGCTCACTTACTGGAGAAGGTGGAAGGCACATGGGGACCTTTCTTTAGGGATGGATGGCCAAGGAGGTTGCCCCCTAGGGACTCTCGCCATTATGTGCACCAGAAACGGTGCATAGGGTACCTGTGAAGCCACCACCGGCAGGTGCCCCTCCCAGGCCAGTGGTTGCTCACCTGATGCACTTCAGAGATAGTGACCTAATATTACAAAATACCCGAGAGGCCAGACAATTCCATGTAGACAATGTAAGAGTGAATGAAAAGTCCTAAGGCAACTCCAATCACTAACACCAACTGTGATAATAGATACATAGAAGGAACCCAGGTATACAAATATACAGAAAATATTTTATTATCTTAAAAACACTACAATAACCTTGATAATTATGTCAATTACCTTGTTCAATAATTAAACCGATTCCCAAGCTCACTCCAAACATATCTGCATTCACTCATTCCTGTCCAAGGATCCTGTCCGTGTTTTCGTACTGCCCGTCAACCTCCGGTCGCAGTGTGCGAGGCGGGAGAGGTGTTGGACGCTGCACTGCTTTCTCCCGTGATTGCTGCGATTACCGCCAAGCTTCTTGATCTCGCTGGCGCTGAATTGCTGCCTGCGGCCCCTTGTGGCTCACTGCGGCCCCCCCGGCCCTTGCTGAACTCTGCTTTTTTCACTCTCCTACTTTTGTGCAGAGTCTGCCGGAGCCCACAGACCACGGATGAGCTGCAGCCGGCATGGCATCTGGTGCTGGTGAGCGCGACTGACCCCCCCCCACGGTGTCCTGTTGTTGTGCTCAGTGCTCAGTTAGCGGCATTCCACCAGGCGGACGCTGTTTGATCTAGCTGGCACTGGAGGAGCTGAGAAGTGGAGAATCATGCGCTTGTACCCCTTGGTTGGGTGAGTGCAGTAAGTGCACCACCGTTAGTTGGTGGTAGCAAAGAGTGTGCCTCAGGTGGGGGCAAAGGCGGCCCGGGTAGCACTGGGTGTAGCTTGCGTCCGCCTGTAGTGCCCCACTCACTGGTTGTTGCTTTTTTCTTTTTTGTGTTTTTTTTGTTTACTTTTAATAAATTCAATATTTAACACCTGACACTCAACAAGTCTGAAGGCGTTTGGTGCCTAAGTAAGCTAAGTACTGACAGCTGTGAGGAGCTGTGAGGAGCTGTGAGGAGCGACTCCTTAAATCATCTTGGTCCTTCATTAGCTGAAAGGGGCTGGGGCTGCAGTTAGTCCTGTTAAGAGTTTTGCTAAAAGTGCCCCCTTCCGAGCATTATGACCTCTAAAAAATTACTCTCGGGCGTGTGCTCTCTTCATCTCCAAGTTGATCATATAAACTAAAGAGATCATATAGTGGCACTAGACAACTGCAGCAACTCTGTTATAAAGCCCACCCAGCTATTACAGGCTTTTTTCGCAAGGTGCCCCGGATCGCACCTGAAGCGGCAGCAGTAATTCAAGATGGACAGTTTTCAAACTGCCACACTGGGAGACGCTGCAGGGGGCTTAAACCGCTCCAGGGAAGGGGTGCAGGCACAGAAGAATGATGTTGTCAAGGATGGTCAAAGTGGGCAATCCTCAGCGCCCCCTCATATGCAAATTTGGATTTTGTCTCTCGTGACATCCAACAGGGCCAGCAATAGTGTTCTCCAAACAGGTTAAAGCAAGATTGTATGTCTGGTGGGTTAACTGTTACACCTGACGTTTTCTCATGTACAAACTCATGCTCAGACTTTCCAGACAACCCTCAGGGTCAACAACATATTTCTTTGGATGGTCAAAAGTCTGACTGTATGTTTGTTGTTTTACCAGCAGCTTTATCTGCTCGGGCGGACATCTGTAAGCGAATAAGCGGGGAGGATGTTCCGGATGGTATACTGGACAACGCACCTTCTATGGTTGAGAAGTCAATTGCATGCGAAGGGTTAAACCTAGGGGAAGACTTTACTCTCCCAGACATTGATATTGAAACCCAAACAAGGGGCTGGGAAGTCCCTCACAAGGAAGTCTTTCCGGCGAGCGGTCTCAGGGGAAATAATACTCCAATTATAAGTTCTTCTCTTAGGCGTCTCTCTCTGCCTCTTTTGTATTTTATTACAAGTCATTTGAGTGGCCCGTTTTTTGGAATCCACCCATGATGTTTTTTTACCCTGTACAGAACCAAAGTTGTCAAATGAGAGGGATGTTGTGCCTTCGGAATATGTCGTTTGTATTGAAAAAATTCTAAATTCCATTTTGACTCTAATAGAGAAATCGGTTTTAAGTTCTGATCATATATTGGAAATGATCTCTGTAATGTTTTTTGAAGTACAAAAGGCAACTAAGCTTGATTCTATTCAACCCAAGCCTATGATACATCCCCATACGGAAGAAATGGTAAATGGAAGGCTTCTTTCATCTGTCCCCGTGAGAGAATCAAGAGATGTTTATGTTCAAGCGGGAACACCTCTTTATCTGTTGCCCCGTAGTGAACCCATGTGTAATCTTGAAAAAGAAGAGTTATGTTTAAATACTCTATTTGGAGAGGTTGTATTGGGACCCCCACCAGAAAAGACTATAATAAAACCTTTCCCTTTTATAATAATGCTAAAAGAGGGGGCAATAGAGAATCTGAGAAAATTGGGGGTTCCGGAAAACAAAAGGGTTGGGGAGAGGGGGAAGGGGAGGTTTTGACTCCCTCTACCACCCAGGCCTGTTCCTCAGACCTGCTTGAGAAGGGAGGGGAGAAAACATGGACAAGGGGATGCCCCACAACAAATCATAAGGGGGAAAATATGAAAAAGAAACACAACAAGTTGAGGCGATTATCTAAATGGAAAATGTCAAAATTGCACTTTTCACGGATTCTTGGAAACCAGAGCGATACTCAAACACTAGAGAAGAAGGGAGACCCCAGTCCCCCGTCTGATGAGGGTGTTCCTTTAGAGCCCCACAAAGTTCCACAAAGTGCATATGTCAACGACTGGGGGAACGGGGGTATCTGGAAAATCGGTACTAAATTCGATGTTGCAGTCCTCCCAAGTATCTCATACTCCCCTGATTAATGAGTTGGTTGATCACTCTGAAAGGGAACCACAAATGGGAGGTGGGTCTCCTATGCTCCAGACTTTGTCCGGGGCCCCTGGGGCTGGGGAGGCTGACAATCCAGAGGAGGGGTACCAAATACGGAGCATCAAGCAGGTTGGGTAGAATAGAGCTCTTATAGGGAATACATCTTTACCCATCAGAAGTTTAGAGGCCCCAATTTCTACGACGGTGCCGGATTCGAACATTCAGCCCAATGATGGCTCACATGTTGCCAGTCGTGGTGATAGGGTCCCTCTACGGATCCCCCCAAGGGATGCTTTAAAGAATCTCAGTATGGGGTAGAGTGCACTATCCCCATGGTGGACTTTACCTGACTATTTGGCAATGAATTTTATCCGGTATATCGAGGATCCATTCTTCGTCTATTTTCAGAAATTGAGGCATTAATGTTGATATCAAGTAGGGATATTTTAAATGTGAAGTTTAATTTACATGACCCCTTCTCTTATTCTAGAGTTACTTTTTGTTCTTTAGCCGCTTAACCCCGGCGCAAATTCCGCTGCGGTGTGGCAGTTTAATTAAGTGGGCGGGGCCGCGTCGGCGGTAGTGCTCGCGACGGCCATTGGCCGACAGAAGCATCGAAGGGGTTATTCATTGGGAACTTGGTTATGCAGAATTGTGAGCATTTCCTGAAACGAGGGCTTGATATAGCATCTGTTCCTGAATATGAGGAATATTCCTCTATGTGTTTCCCAACGCAGTGTCTCACAACTTTTAGGGCCGTTAAACAGTGGTACTAGATGCGATTTGTGGTTTCCCTGGATAGAAGAGGATCGATGTCACAGCAGACGCCGCCGCATCACCGAGAAGCGGGTCGCAAAGCCTGTCGCGGCTCGGAAGAATCGTTGTGTCATCGCAGGGCCACGAAGCGTTTTGCATTGCCGGAGAAGAGGATCGAAGTCGCATCAGACGCCGCCGCATCACCGGGAAGTGTGTTGCAGGGCCTGTCGCGGCTCGCATCGTTCCCGAAGCGTCTCGCAACGCCAGAGAAGAGGATCGACGTCGCATCAGATGCCACTGCATCACCGAGAAGCGTGTCGCAGGGCCTGTTGTGGTCCGCATTGTGTCGCATCAAGAAGAAGACGCCATCTTTGTCTCATTGTACCGGATCTTCATCGCATGACGGCGCTGTGTGCCGCTTCGCCACTAAAGCACAGTAAGAAACCGACGCATCACCTCCCCTCGCAAAGAAGAACCGACGCATCCCCTACGCAGCAGTAGGGAACCGATGCATCACAGTTCTTTCGTGTAAGGGACCGACGCATCACCTTCCCTGCAACACTTTCGTTGTATAGCGTTACACATCCTAAGGTACATTGCACTCAAAGTGTTGCATTTTAACATCTAAAGAGAACTAAGCTAATTCTGCCATTTTAAGTACAGTATTGTGGATTTTTGTCGTTTGTGGTCTTGTGTTAAATCTATATAAAGAATGCTTATTTTTAATATACAACTTGTGTGGCGTCCATCTGTAGTGTTGTCACTTGGTTACTGTATGTGTTCACAAATGCTTTACACACTGCCTCTGAGATAAGCCTGTCTGCTCGTGCCAAGCTACCAAGGGGGTGAGCAGGGGTTATTTTAGGAGTGTACCCCCTTACCCTGACTAGATGCAAGGGACCCTATTTGTCAAAGGTAGCTACCTCTGCCCACTAGAGACCCCTAAATCTAACAGAGACTTAAATGCCAAAATTTCCAACTCTGCTCTAGAGATATACGCGAATATCTATAAAGAGGAAACTTGGCATATCCCCAAGATTCTTTTCCCGGAAAAATTAAAAACAGCTTCTCCTTGTTGGATAGTATTAGAAGCACAAACCTTGCAATCTTAAACGAAAGAGTGCCCGCTGAAAAAATAGCCCAATTTACTTTTCACTCCCGTCACACTCAGAGTCTTTTAGACTATGTAGTTGTGTCTTATCAAATGTTTGGGGCCTGTGAAAACTTATGTGTCCCACCGACTGTATGGAGTGACCATAGGATAGTGGCTATGACAATGGCTTTTGCTCTTCCCGTATTGGATTTGGGGAACTTGGACCAGAGCAGGGTGGTCTATAATAAAGTAAATGGATGCTCTTTCTGGACGTTCAAAAATATTATTGAAGTGAGCTCAATAGTGAAGAAGGCTCATGTAGAACAGGAGGGTCTTGCATACGTGAATGTTATACAGCATTTTGAGGCCCAAATGGAAGAGATACGGAATCTAAGTTCCAGATCTGCTGGTCCCAGTCTGCTTAAACAGAGCAAGTCATCATTGAAATTGTTAAACCAGGAAATTAATCACCTGGTTCGTAATCAACACATTCAATTTTCAATAGGTCAATAGCAGGAAATCAATCACCTCAAGCGAATAAGAAGCCGCCGTAAACTTAGCGAAACGAGAAGGGAGTTTGACACCAAATGGATTGGGCTGAGGGAAGCCGCAAGGGCCAAAGACTCAAGAAAGTACTGGCACTTGATTCCTGAATACTGTGACTCAAGGCAGAGGGCTTTACCCATACCAATTTCAGAGAAGGAGTGGGTGGATTAGATCTCTTTATTATATAAAAACAATGGCTCAGTAGCTCCAGTAGCGATATGCATGGATGAGTCTTCTCTTCCGGAATATGGTCCCCCGTCAGGGGATGAGGTAGTAGGATTTATAAAGAATGCTAGAAACTCTGGCGCACAGGGGCCAGATGGAATTTCGATTGCGTTAATTAAAGAGGAGTCAGCTGCATGAGGTTTTTTTCTGGCGCCATGGTTTAAACATTGTTTTCTAATGAGTAACATTCGGCCCTCTAGAAAAGGGAGTATTATTGTCCCCTTGTATAAAAAAGGATCCAAAAACTACACCAGCTAGTTTTAGACAGATTGCTCTTATGGATGCTTCAGGCAAGTTGTTTGCAAATAGTATTTTAAGTCATCTGCAACAATGGGCCCATGATCAGAACATTTTACCTCCAGAGCAAGCTGGCTTTAGAAAGAATCATGGTACTCTGGACAACATTGCGGTTGTCCAGACCATTGTAGAGAAATATGTATTCCTGCAAAGCATGCCAGTTCATAAGGCATTTATTGACTTTTACACAGCGTTTGACAAAGTCGATCGCCAAACGCTGTGGAGAAAGCTTGATCAACTTGGCATACCACAGCACCTCTTGGGTCTAGTCATAGAATTACACACAGATACTTGGTGTCAGGTACTGATGGGAGGTGCGCTGGGGCTATCATGTAAGATTAAAATGTGCAATGGGCTAAATCAGGGTTGCTTGTTGGCCCCTTTATTGTTTTCTCTGTACATATCTGATCTCCCGCCGCCTTGAACTCAGTGCGGGGGGATGCCCCCAAGATTGCAACAATGTCCGTTGGTTCTTTATTATATGCGCATGACGTCGTGGTCTTTGATTTAATGCCTATTTGTCTGCAGCGTCGTCTGGCTGTCCTAACTAGTTATGCAGAAGCCCACTTTTTGAAAATGAATATTGCTAAAAGCAAAATTTTGGTATTCCGTAACAAAGGCCATAGATTAAAGAGACGTTTTAAGTGGTCATTGGGGTCCGAAGAACTGGAGTTGGTGGATTCTTATTTATGTTTGGTCTTTTCGAAAACTGGGCGAGATCTAGACCACATTAATCTCTGTGTTAGTAAGGCTGTCTCCCAGGCGGGAGCTTTAAATAGACTCTGTTTTTTAACAAAAAGAGAGATGACCCAAAATAGTTCCAGGGAACCGGGTTCTTAGACAAATAAGCAAGGAGATAGATCCCTGGAGAACACACTCATACCAATGTACTGTTAAATCTTATGCACTCCTTACATAACATAATATATCACACTTGCTCAAGCAAACGTCTTCCAAGCCAGAATACAATACAAATTGAAATGCAACGCATACACTTATTATCAGTTAAAATAAATTTTACTATTCTTAAAATGTCGAAAAAATTCCGAAAATGTACATTGTTTTTAATACATAAAAAGATTCTACATCTAATACATAGCAATATCTTTCAATATGATTCCTGAACAATCATGAACACAAAACCTATTGTGAGCCTACTAACTACAGGCAATCAATATTTCCTGTTTTGAAATGTGTTAGATCCCAAAGCTTTATAAAATCTATCTGGCACTTTTTAGTGAGAAAAATTTTCCTTGTCATCTAAAAGTCCTTTGCTATTAGGGATTCGTGGTCTATAAGCTTTACAAGCTTCACCACCTTCCTCAGGACAGATTACGGTACCGGGTCACAAATCTTCTTATGGTACAAGTCGTATCTATTATGAAAAAAGGGAATGTATCAACTTACATCCTAATACTCCATCATAGTCATCAGATATTGTTTTAAAAAAAGAACATCCCATATATCACATATTGGAAACATTGCATGTACTATACAATTTACCTTGCAAAGAAATTTTGCTGGAAAGGTTTACGTTGCATTTCAAGATGAAATTTACAAGTATCAGTCTCACTCTCCAATCATCCTTGCATTTATACATTTCATCAGACATCCATCTCTCACTCCCATACAGTACACTACTCTAGATCCTCTTTATTATGATGATCTACAATTGATACTGACCGTGAAAGACATCCGTCATGTATCAGGTTTGGGATTAAAAATGGTCCTATCCTATGTCTTCACAATGCTTTATTCCTTTTCTGAAAATATAAAGTATAACATATTTGTGGGTAACAGAATGGCCATTATTTTAATTCACCATTTCTTTTTAGGTCTCGCCTGACCCAGCGCATGCGCTGGTCTGGCGAGACTTATTGAGCGGGCTCCAAAAAGTGCTATCAGGCCAGCCTTGATCTACAGTGCATGTGCGCGGGCGCGCGCTTGACCGCAATTACTTGCACTTTCGCGGCCGCTTTGATGTTCGATTGCGATCGCGATCACTTTTGCTATAGACACTCATACAGCTATTCACAAAACCATGCAGCCACTTATACACAAACCCACAGACACATACAGAGATTCACACAGTTTAGTCACTAGTCTGCAGTAAGATACATTTAATGACTCACCTATAGAGTCAGTTACGCACCTAGAAAATCATCCATTCACAAACTTGTACATCCACTCATTCTTCAACATGCCTTTCCCTATATATTTTAAACATATTAAAACTGTTCAGAAACACATAGTAAACGGATGATGTCATCAGTGATGTCATTTGAGATGTCATCAGTGATGTCATCAGTGATGTCACTGACCATGTCATGAGTGATGTAATATGTGACGTCATCAGCAGTGGATTGCGGGCGCGCAAGTTATAGTTAGCTGAACTAACTATAACGGGGGAATTTCAATGGTTTTTTACGAGTGAAATGTCCAGCTAACTATAACATGTGTGAAACCTATGTTTTTTTTCAGTGAATTTGCAAGGTTTTTTAAATGCTAATTCCTAACTATAACGTGTGTGAAACCTATGGTTTTTTCAGTGAATTTCAAAGGTTTTTTAAATGCAAATTTTTGAATTTTTTATTATATTTTTTATATATTTCTTTTACAACAAGTTACCTATGTATATATTTATAGATTATCTGTATCCTTTAATTTGGAATGGCTCAGCTTTTTTTTTTTTTTTATTTGGATAAAGTTGAACAGCATAGTTAATATCTTCTATTAACTTATATACATTTTAATTCATTCATTTTTTTTTTAAAGGGTTTTTTTACCGTGCGCACTCAGTGCGCTCACCCAGTACGCATGCGTACGTTTTTCGTGTACGCATGCGTACGTTATCTACGTACGCATGCGTACGTCATAGTGCGCGCTCGGTGCGTGCACTAAGTACGCATGCGTACGTACTCCGTGTGCGCATGCGTACGTTCTCCACGTACGCATGCGTACGTCGTGCGTGCTCTGCGCGGTACGTTCGCGCATGCACGCGTACTACGCGCGCTGAGTTCGCGCATGCGCGTGTAGTACGTTCGCGCATGCGCGCGTGATTCGTACGCGCGTGCGTGCGTAGTACGTTAGCGCATGCGCACGTGCTTCGTATGCGTGCTACGTACGCGCGTATTACATACGCGCATGTGCGCGTGCTTCGTATGCGCGCTATGTACGCGCGTAATACTACGCGCATGAGCGCGTACTCGTTCACGCATGCGTACTTGCTCCGCCGTGCACGCACCGAGCGCGCACCTCAAGTCATGTGATTAAAAAACAACACTTTTCATTGGTTCATACTAGTTTCAGATTCTTCCAACACCACACCCACTCCCCTCATGGCAAGTCATGTGATCAAGAAACAACACTTTTCATTGGTTCAAAGTAGTTTCAGTTCCAGATTATTCCAACACCACACCCACTCCCCTCATTATTACTTCTGATTCACTAGGAGAAGGAGCTAATCTGTTTTTGAGATACAATGGCAGAGCAGCAGCCATCTTCTGAGAGTGAACAGGATACTCTTGTGAGACAGAGTCAGAGGAAGCAGAAAGACTCCTTCATATGGCAGTTTTTCACTTTTCCAGAAGGCCAAAAGAAGGTGAATGCACCAAAAGTCACCTGCATTCTTTGTCACCGGACCTTATCACGTGGAAATGCTAATAAGAAATACTCTTTTAGTATTCAAACAATGTTAAGGCACGTTGAAAAAGTGCATTCTGCGACGTTTGCTCGAGCAGTTAGTGAAAACCCACCAGCAGCTCAGCCGAGCACATCCGCAACAGCTCAGCCGAGCACACCATTGGCAGCTCAGCCGAGCACTTCTTTTGCGGTGGTGCCTTCTCCTACTTCTACACCTCTGGATATACGCCCTTCTTTTCGGAGGCTGTATACACGGTGAATGGACTGTCATGCTCTCATTTCTCTGGGTGAGACCAGTATTGATCTCATTGAGAGGAAATTAGAGCAGCACTTATGCACCAGGCCATAGTTTTTTTCATTTTTTCGTTTTTCTCTTCCTCTGTCCCTACATTAACACAAGGGCTCTTTTTGTCGATTTTTTTTAGGGTGCGCGCACGGTGATTTTGTTTTCTTTAAATAATCGTTTTTTTCACCCTTTGTGATCCTTCAGGGACTCCCTGACAAAGACTAGGGGGTCAGGAAGTCTCTACCATGCCCCCTTTCCATGTTCTCCACCTTTGTTTTAAATTTAAACACATTTTTAAATGGGTTTTTTTAATTGCAAGTAAAATGGATTACATTTCCTAAATTTTCTTTCAAGATCTGAAAAAAAGAAAAAAAGTATGAATATTCAACAATACATTTTTTAAGCAGTACATGTTTTTTCATATTTAACAAAGCAATTGTTTGCCCTTTTTTTGCTGTTTTCAGAATGTATTGAATTTCACTGAAAATAGTGATATCAATTGTTTTCATCATTTAACAGCGGGCAAAAAAAAAAACAATCTGAAAGATTGTTTAGAAAATGCCCTGAATCTCTTCTCACTAAAACAGACCTTGATAGAAATGTCACAAATATATTAAAAATACCTTCTAAGAACAATAACTATTTGCAATAAATAACGTCTGTAAATCTTGCTGCTTAAGCACGTACACCAAAATAATATCTGTCAAACAAGTCCACAATTGTTACCTTTACCTTTCCTTGAGGCCAAATGGTAATTTTAAAATCCTTTGTAAGTGAAATATCCAATGTTAATCCTATAAAATTGAAATAATGGTTTCTTCAGATGCTGGAATTTGTATCTAAAATTTTGGTTTTAGAAAAATTAAGTAACTATTTGGTAAATCATAAGGCAAACGTTGCTTGAAAATCAATTGAGAATCATTACACGGTGTCCATCCTTTTTCACATTTAAGATAAACTGTGTAATGACCAGAAGTTATAGAAGGTCCATCATGAAAAATAATTGCAACTGCAACAAAAGTTTTACCTGATATTGATAATTGATTTCCTACAAACTTCTTTAGTAAAGTTTCCATTTTAGTTCCATCTGCTCTACAACGTTGCATCTTTAAAATTACATACTGTCCATATTTATGTAAAAGTAACATTGATAACATGACTGATTTACATTGAGAACATTCCATGTTGTGATTTGCATCTTTAACTAATTTACTAAAAGTCACTGTTTTACTCTCTGGTAATGTTAAATATATGAACCTTTCAGAATCAACATTACTGCTGCATGTGTTCATACAGTTTTCACAACAATGTTCCCATTTATATGAGACACCTAATATATTTTCTATTTCTACCCCTTCATCTTCCAGTACCATAAGCATATACATCAAGAATTCCTGTGCATCTTGCTGGACATCCTGTGTAAACTGTGTACATCCAGAACATTCATCTAAAAGATTTCTAACATCAGAAGCACTTTCTATTTTAGTTTTATCATTACTCAGCTTCTCATAAAGGAGACTCAGCAGAGAACAGAATCTTTTTTCATGATTTAGTATTATCTGCTCTTGCAAAATTTGAAGATAAAATACAACATTGAGCACTACATTTGCGTAGTAGTTGACACCAGAGCTATTTTCAAAATGACAACCAACAACCTCTTCAACACTGTCCTTTTTCTTTTTGCTTGCAGTCACATCACTCTCTTTTTGTTTTCTCTTCTGTACATCCTCATTACAGATATTCTCAAATCTCCTTTTCCGACAAACGACACGTTTTTCAAACACAGGATACTGACCTAAATGAGGAGCATAGCTTCTTCTTAGTCTACTATACTCCTTTACACAGTTTGCATCAGCACTAACTTTTGAGTCATCAAAGTCTATCATGAATAAACCAGATATTTTTGTTCACGCGTGACAAAGCAACATATGCCATACCTTCTTTAAACACAGTAGATCCAATGTTTACAAATGCACTTTCTACAGTTAATCCTTGAGATTTGTGAATAGTTACTGCATATGCTAGAGAAAACGGAAATTGCTTCCTACGTACATATAAGTCTTTCACAAGCAAGAAACGAACTGAACAACGACAAATGTCTTTAACCTCTTCAATCTGATCAAATTTTATTTTTAAAAATTAAATTCCAACTTTTTTCTGGTAATTAACAAAACCCACAACTTTACCCATAGCTCCGTTCACTAAACCTTTCTCTACATCCAAATTACGTCTTAAAATTACTCGACAGTTCATACATACATTCTTTTCTAAACCGGCTGTTTGAGATGTTTTTCTCTAGAGAATCCAATTTACTTGTCAATTTGTTTGTCAATATAATAGTTATTCCTTCATGTTGTATTTTATCCACAGCTTCCAGTTTGACAATCTCTTCATTTTCCAATTTCAAAAGCTCTTGATTGAATATAGAGCATTCATGTAGTGTTGGCATTAAGCAGATTACAGTATTTTTTCCAGCGATGTTCTTGTATATTTTCTCTGGAACTATTTGTTCTGTTGGAAACACATTACATAGCAATCGACTCTGTAAAGCTTTTCTGCCATGTTCTGTGAGTAGTCCAATTCTGATATCTTTGAGAATACTTGCATAATCCTCATCATTGGCTTGCCGCATATTGGTAAGGAGTTCTTTATACTCAAAGTATGTCCAAATATTCACATTACCTATACTTCCTAATGACTTTTTCGTGTCTTCATGTGTAAGGGTTTGAAATACTGGTTGTCCTTTAACTGGAGTAAGCTGCAGAAGATCCCCAAAAACTATAACATGTTTTCCTCCAAATAGCACGTCATAGTTTGTCTTTAGAATTTGCTGCATTCTTAAATGCACAAAGGCAAGCATTAAGTTTGATACCATGCTTACCTCATCAATGATGAGAACTTTCATTTTTTTCAATACTCTTGCAACTTCAAAGCATGCTTCTCCTGTTAGCTTGTGGTATTGTATTTTGTTCTCGTGCTCTACTGGTAACATTAGCAAACGATGGAGGGTAATTCCTTTTATGTTATATGCTGCTAACCCAGTTGGAGCAGTAACAACACAAGACAAAGTTGAATCTGTTTTTTGCTGTAGGTAGCTTCAAATTACTTTAATCAAGAAACTTTTTCCAGTTCCGGCTTGTCCACTCACATACATTCTGATTGGTTGAAACGATGTGCATGAGCACTCTTTATTTTCATGTAGTAATCCGTGATCAATTATTTTTCTGACTTCCTCATAAATTTGTTGTTGTTCATCATTCAGTTGTTGTTCCATATTTGGTAAGTTTATTAAATCTTCCTGAGCTTGATTCATAGCTGTTTCGACTTCAGTCATGGCTATTGTAGCTTCATTTTCTACGATTGGTTGTCCTAGAGGATCTTGACTGAACGTCCCAGAACTTTGACTGTCTTGAGAACTGTCTCTAGCTACTTCAGCTGCAATTGTTGCTTCTTGTTCAATTTCTTCATTTAACATTTGAACATAAGTTGAGAAAGTACTGCATTCTATGCTATCTTTGCAAGCATTAAAGGAATCTTCATAGCTCTGAAAATCTCCAAGTAGTTCGTCCTCTGAACGCCATGGTTTAAACAGCTGTAAAAGTGCCAAGTTGTAAAATTCCTTTTTGCCAGTAGTGTCACAACTCAGCTTCCGGTGATTAATCAAACTTCCTTTTGTTTGTTTTACCAAACATCCTTCCTCACCAGTGACTTTATATTTTCCATTGTTGATGTCTTCTGTGGTATTCCGTTTATAAATGTAGTTCTGCAGCACTTCATATAGACACATGTTCTCAAGATGATGACTTCTTTGTGGGTAATATGTGTCCAACATGTTTGTTCTTAAAATGTCTGTACTTTCAGGTTCGTACTCTGCTAAATATTCAATTTCTCAAACAGATTTCAGTACCCGATTTCTCATTCCTGCAAGGCCTAAACTTACCCAAATTATTCTTCTGGATTTGGAGTACAGACTTGCAGATGATAACCTATCTGAGCATTCGTAGGATCCAATTTCTCGATGCGATAACATCTTTAAACTGAAACTGTATAGCTTTTTACTGACAGTCTTCTCGTGAGAAATCTCTTCCCACATTTCTTTCAATTCTGTTTTCTCAGATTTAGTGATGTAAGATGTGACATACCGAGCAACAGCAATAGAATTGTCAGCTACATACTGTATATCCATGTTAGCATTCCACATGGATAAAATGACTGGGTTGTAGTCATTTATATATTTTGACTCTTCTTTTCTTCTTAGGTTGTAGGTATTCTTAGGCGATTTTCTTGTAATAGTATATCGCACAGCTGACATAAAACTGTTTACTCTTCCTTTTGAAAGAACAGGTCGTGGAAATCCAAATCGACATTTTGTGTAGAATTTATCTTTACTCTTGTACTTTCGTTGACAGTATTTTCCACACCGATGTCTTTGGAAACGTAAAACTTGCTCTTTTAAGTTTCTTTCTTCTGTGCTTTTAGGTATAGCACATGTTGCATATTCTTCAATGAAAGATAAAACTGCATCATCAGAATCTGTTCCAAATTTTGGGGCATCCTTGATCCACAACAGCATATGAATATGAGGAGCACCTCTTGCTTGGTACTCTTTTCTCCAAAAGAAATCCACAACTTCTCCAAGAGGTGGATTTTTTTATTGCAGATGAAGGACATCATAGACTCAAATCTATGATTGAAATATCTGCAAACATTAACCGGATCCAATGAGCACAATTCTCCTGCTGTCTTGTATTGGATGTTTTAAATATTTGAATTTGCCTCTCGAAGAAAATCCAGTAAATCATCCCAAGCATACTCAGCACAGCTTAGGGTAAGGAAGCATGTAGGAGTTCCTAAATTCCGTAACATACATTTCAATTCTCCATGGCGTCGGTACCAATATTCATTAGTTCCTCGCTGACAAGCCATCAAATTTATCAACTGAGATTCCAAATGATCATCTCGCTGTTGCACTTTGTTCATAAAATCCTTTGCAGACACATTATGTAGATGTACTCCAGTTTTTAAAATGTGATTTGCTGCATAAGATAGTGCAGACAAGTCACTTTCAAATAAAAGATGGAACATATATGGAATACTTTGACGAAATCTTGGAAATTCTGCATATAACCTTGTAGTCCGATACTCAGAAGCAGGAATCTGTACTGGACGTTCATCATATCGTCCACCTTTTCCTGTAGGAAACAGTTGGGGAAAACAACGAGATTCCAAGCTCTCCTCCCATACACTCACGGGAGTTCCTTGTGCTTTTTTCATCTGAAACAGATCAATAGTGTTTCCCATAACTTCTTTAGAATGAAGAGGATGTATGCTGAAATGTTCATAAATTTCTTCTTCTTTTGACTTATCCACTTTTTCAATTTGCCCAGCTGGTATTCCTGAGTCTGCCAGTAAAACTTCTTCATCTTCATCCATATAAATTGTTTCATACCATTTATTATTTATTTTCAAATATAAATTTGCTGTTTGTACTTTTCGTACATCTACCAGCTCCTGCCAAATTTTCTTATTCTTTGTTGGTACTCCATTAACCAGAATAACTAATGGTTCAGTTTCCAATCTATCTGCATCAATTGTTTCCATATTTTTTTTCAAATCCAATGGCAAATAGACAACTCCTTTCCTTTTAAACCTCTTTGTAAATCCGAAGGAGGTAATTTACCTGTTTTTGGCTCCATACGCACTATGGTCTGAAACGGATGGACACATTGAATGAGTATAGACTCATACGTATTTAAATCAAAACGTTCTGCAGGAATATCAACCAATTCTAAATTATTATGTACAGGTCTGGCTGGCATTCTATTTTCTTCTAACTTGTTATAACAGTATTTACAAATACGCTGATCTTCACCCAAATCAAAATTATTTTCCAGAAATATATATGTTGCAAAATCCTTCCACTTATAATTATCTTCATTTTCACTTTTTTTATACAGATCAACATTTCTTGTTTGAATTTTATAATGGCTTCTCCGGCAACAAATACAAGTAATATTTGGTCTTTCATTAGAGATGATAGCAAATTTTGTCATTTCATCTTCAAAATTTTTACTAACAGTGAGTTCTACATTCTCTTCCACATTTTCCTCAATAACTGTGTCATTTCCTGCACTTTCTTGCTCTGGACCAAAGTAAGAAAACTGAATATCATCAGTAACCTTCACTACATCTGATACAGATCCACGGAACAAAGCACTATTCAACTCATTTAACTTTAGTGCTGGACTTTTAGCAAAATACAATGTTCTCACAAACTTTCTCATTTCAGTATGATGAACAGCCAGCATCCTAAAATGGTGAAAAACACTTTGGCAAACTTTCCTAGATAGACAAGCAAGAGAATGTCCTTGCAAACCAGTATTCTCTCTCACTCTGCATGGGTCTAGTCTTTAAAGCACCTTAATCTTCTGTTTAACACTCTTTTTACTATATTCTCTTAAGAAGTCACGTCATTTATCAATAGATTCTTGTCGCACAGTGCAAATACTACTACAATTCCAAGTGTACACTGGGGCTTTAGGACGTCTCTCCATAACCTCATCAGCTAACACTTCTTCCTCATTTCTTGGAACCATTTTCTCCATTTCCATTACACAACCATCTTTAACTTCATAAGCTCGGCCATTGGTGTCAACTGCATGCAACAAACTATTACTTTGAAGATAACTCTCTTCATTAAAAAATGGCTCAGTACTTGAACTATGCTTCCATTCTCCTAAGAACACTTTACAGAAGTTATTTTTTTTCACTACTCTTTTCCTTTTGCTTTGTGACTTCATTGCTTTGACTAATTTTTTTAATCTACGCATCCTGTTCAAAATTAAAATGAATTGTTTTCGTTTTATTTCCAAATCCTTAGCAACAATTGTTTCAATATATTTTTTTTTTTATAAAATGTGGTTTTCTTCTTATATTTTTTCACATCCTTTAGCAAATTTAACATCACTCTTCTCTGAAACATTTTTCGACGAATGTTTTTAAAATCTATTTTTCGTGTTAAGTCACTCTTTCTTACTTCTGATTCAACATTGGCTTTTCGTATTTTCTGTCGACTCTGTTGTTGTTTTGTACTTGAAACACTATTTGCAGTGGATATATTCTTAACATTTTTTCTTTGTTTGAAGATATTTTTTAAAAAATCCTTAGTCTGCTTACCAGAAGACTTTTTCTTTTTTCCAACATGAGGTTCTTCAACTATTTTTTTTGGTCCAGTTTTCTTCAAATATAGATGTTGTTGCTGTTCTTTTCTCTTTCTTGACTTTATAGGCATCTTTAATTAATTTCACTGTTGTTCAGCAATACCTGAAAGAAACTAAAAAAAATACCTTTATGTAATTGTAATACGATTTTTTTTTTGAGCTTTTCAAATCCTATCATATGACCTGTCCATTTCCTACAACTGCAAGTCTGACAGAACAAGAGCAACACGTATTAAATCTCTAACATCAATTCCTGTGTGCACACAGACTCATGGTGTGATTCTAGGCAAAAAACGATTTTGGTTTGGCAATTTCAAAGCACATTTACTACTGTGGAAGAGTAAGTGATAATTACTATGGCAGCCTGACACATTTTCCTTATATTTTAGAGAGGCAGAAAAGAGTACATGTCCTAACAGCTACTTGAGACCATCAGCATGTGTTACAGGGTGAGTGATTAGAGTAGAGCAAAGGAAATGAGCCTTGGTGACGTTGAATGTGTTAGCATTACACACTGCTATCTGAAATACCACACAGAGCTGAATAGTAAGCATGAGAGTGCAGGAGAAGCACCTGTCTGTGTGCTAAGAGCGTGCTTCTGGAGACCGTGTATTGTCAGGTGCAACACAGATCTGCATGTCCGCTTGCACAACTGCATGAAGACTGCAGACATGTATGTAAGACTACATGTGTGGTAAAGGTTAATTGGACTTTTGAACATGTAAAAACTACCTCACCCATTGCGGGAGTGGAAGGAAAATGTACCATGCTAATTTCAAATGTGTTAGCATTTGCCTCTCATTTGTGAGAAAGTGATTTCTGGTAAATGCTAACCATCACAGTTCTTGAAAACAAGCTCCCCCTTTCCTGCGAGTGCAAGTCTAACAGAGCAAGAGCAATACGGATTAACTCTCTGAGAAGAATTCCTGTGTGCACACAGACTCATGGTGTGATTCTAGGCACAAAACAGTATCCCTGGGTGATACCAGTACACCTCAACTTATGGTGAAGACATACTCCATAATATCTGACATGTTCAAGGCAGTTAAATATCTTCCTTAACATAAAATGTAAAACACAACTTTTAAAGTGGTAGGAAAATGTACCATGCTAATTTAAAATGTGTTAGCATTTGCCTCTCATTTGTGAGAAAGTGATTTCTGCTGAATGCTAACCATCACAGTTCTTGAAAACAAGCTGCCCCTTTCCTGCGAGTGCAAGTCTAACAGAGCAAGAGCAACACGAATTAAATCTCTGTGAAAAATTCCTGTGTACAGACAGACTCATGGTGTGATTCTAGGCACAAAACAGTATTTCTGGGTGATACCAGTACACCTTAACTTATGGTGAAGACATACTCCATAATATCTTTCAAGTTCAAGGCACTTAAATATCTTCCTTAACATAAAATGTAAAACACAACTTTAAAAGTGGAAGGAAAATGTACCATGCTATTTTCAAATGTGTTTGCATTTGCCTCTCATTTGTGAGAAAGTGATTTCTGCTGAATGCTAACCATCACAGTTCTTGAAAACAAGCTGCCCCTTTCCTGCGAGTGCAAGACTAACAGAGCAAGAGCAACACGAATTAAATCTCTGAGAAGAATTCCTGTGTGCAGACAGACTCATGGTGTGATTCTAGACACAAAGCATTATTTCTGGGTGATGCCAATACACCTTAACTTATGGTGAAGACACACTCCATAATATCTTTCAAGTTCAAGGCACTTAAATATCTTCCTTAACATAAAATTTAAAACACAACTTTTAAAGTGGTAGGAAAATGTACCATGCTAATTTCAAATGTGTTAGCATTTGCCTCTCATTTGTGAGAAAGTGATTTCTGGTAAATGCTACCATCACAGTTCTTGAAAGCAAGCTGCCCCTTTCCTGCGAGTGCAAGTCTAACAGAGCAAGAGCAACACGAATTAAATCTCTGTGAAAAGTTCCTGTGTACAGACAGACTCATGGTGTGATTCTAGGCACAAAACAGTATTTCTCGGTGATACCAGTACACCTTAAATTATGGTGAAGACATACTCCATAATATCTGACATGTACAAGGCAGTTAAATATCTTCCTTAACATAAAATGTAAAACACAACTTTTAAAGTGGAAAGAAAATGTACCATGCTAATTTCAAATGTGTTAGCATTTGCCTCTCATTTGTGAGAAAGTGATTTCTGCTGAATGCTAACCATCACAGCTCTTGAAAACAAGCTGCCCCTTTCCTGCGAGTGCAAGTCTAACAGAGCAAGAGCAACACGAATTAAATCTCTGAGAAGAATTCCTGTGTGCAGACAGACTCAAGGTGTGATTCTAGGCACAAAACAGCATTCCTGGGTGATACCAGTACACCTTAACTTATAGTGAAGACATACTCCATAATATCTGACATGTTCAAGGCAGTTAAATATCTTCCTTAACATAAAATGTAAAACACAACTTTTAAAGTGGAAAGAAAATGTACCATGCTAATTTCAAATGTGTTAGCATTTGCCTCTCATTTGTGAGAAAGTGATTTCTGCTGAATGCTAACCATCACTGTTCTTGAAAACAAGCTGCCCCTTTCCTGTGAGTGCAAGTCTAATAGAGCAAGAGCAACACAAATTAAAACTCTGAGAAGAATTCCTGTGTGCACACAGACCCATGGTGTGATTCTAGGCACAAAAAAGTATTCCTGGGTGATACCAGTACACCTTAACTTATGGTGAAGACATACTCCATAATATCTGACATGTTCAAGGCAGTTAAATATCTTCCTTAACATAAAATGTAAAACACAACTTTTAAAGTGGAAAGAAAATGTACCATGCTAATTTCAAATGTGTTAGCATTTGCCTCTCATTTGTGAGAAAGTGATTTCTGCTGAATGCTAACCATCACAGTTCTTGAAAACAAGCTGCCCCTTTCCTGCGAGTGCAAGTCTAACGGAGCAAGAGCAACACAAATTAAATCTCTGAGAAGAATTCCTGTGTGCACACAGACTCATGGTGTGATTCAAGGCACAAAACAGTATTCCTGGGTGATACCAGTACACCTTAACTTATGGTTTAGACATACTCCATAATATCTTTCAAGTTCAAGGCACTTAAATATCTTCCTTTACATAAAATGTAAAACACAACTTTAAAAGTGGAAGGAAAATGTACCATGCTAATTTCAAATGGGTTAGCCTTTGCCTCTCATGTGTGAGAAAGTGATTTCTGCTGAATGCTAACCATCACAGTTCTTGAAAACAAGCTGCCCCTTTCCTGCGAGTGCAAGTCTAACAGAGCAAGAGCAACACAAATTAAATGTCTGAGAAGAATTCCTGTGTGCACACAGACTCATGGTGTGATTCTAGGCACAAAACAGTATTTCTGGGTGATACCAGTACACCTTAACTTATGGTGAAGACATACTCCATAATATCTGACATGTTCAAGGCAGTTAAATATCTTTCAAAACATATAATGTAAAACAAAACTTTAAAAGAAGAATCACATTTCTATTATTTATATCCAAATACACCACATACATCCCCTCTCAAATTCATAACTCACCTTTTAAAAGTAGTTAGTTGAGAAAGAAATGTGCCACTCATACAGCAGATTATCAGAGCCAGAATCTCTGAATGTACACCTCTCAGCAGAACCAGTAAATGTCAATGTTTCCATCTCTTTTTTCACACATATACATGTTAACTTCAAATTACAGTGTTTCCCACATTTTTTCAAATGGAATCACACATTTCTATTGGTTGCAAATTTCAACCCTTTCCAAATGATCCCTTCCCCCAACATGACTTCTGCCTGATATCATAGCAACAGGTCATGGAACACTGGTGTGAGCAGAGAGGTCAGAAGTTCAGCACACAATGTTTCAAATCCAAATAGCAAGAGTGCTTGACTTTTCAAACCTAACAGCAAATCCAAACTAATGTGGGAACACATTTTTCTGAACCAATACAAAACATGCTTTTAAAAATTTAAACATACAGCCTAGTTTTTACTGTTGAATGGTCTGAAACAGCCAATGATTTCTTTTTATTTTAAAAAAAGTATGTAAGCCTCCATTTTACAACTATCTTTCTTTTCATATTGCCATTCTACTGAAAGACACCTTCTGAGTGCACCCAGATCTCCTTGGAAGATGTTCACAGTGTGGATTATAGGTCACAGCTATGTCTTCTGGAGTGAAAAGTTTGCAGAAAAAAGAGGTATTGTGAAAGATCTTGCTTTGCCAAATGTTGACATTAAATGGATTGGTCAGAGAGGGTTAAAGTGGCACCAATTAATGCCTTTGGTGAAAACCTTTCTACATCTCCCACAGCCTAACCTTATTATTGTGCACTGTGGTGGAAATGACCTAGGCACTTTAACTGGGGTAGGTCTGGAAATGCTTATTAAGGACACCTTTGTGCAATTGATGTCACTTTTTCCACAAACTGCCTTTGTATATTCTAATATATGCCAAAGGCAAAAGTGGAACTGGTCCAACCAACATTGTCCGCAGATTGACAAAGCAAGAAATCACATCAATAAGTCTGTTTCTGCTTTCCCTCAGAGACTATGGTATGGGTTCTATATACCACAACAACTTGCGTTACAACATGCAAGGCATTTATAGAGGAGACGGTGTACATTTCAATGATGAAGTAGTTACTTGTAGGTACCAATAAACACTCAATAAACACAACGGCTCTTTTTAGAGCCACCTAATGTCTAAACACTTAATCTTCTTTTTTAAATCTTTTTTTTTTTTTCCGTGCGCGTGAATTAAAAAAGAAAAAATTAAAATCTTTTTTTTGGCCCTTCGGGGTCCCACTGTGACCCCCTGACAAACGCTAGGGGGTCAGGAACTCCCTACCCTGCCCCTTTTCACGTTCTCCACCTTTCCTTTTCAGTGTGACAGACAAAATGGCGGCCGACACTTCCTGATCTCGACCGATTCGAATGTTTACAGACATGTAACAACCAATCAGAATTTCCCTCGCGCAGTTTAGGGTGCGCGCACCATGCGCTTACGGTGCGCGCACGGTACACGCTTATAGATATTTATATGCTTTATATGGTCGACGAATCCTCGCGAAATTTTCAAAACTAATGGGGCGCTATGCTCCGCTCCTACCCTGAAAGTCTCGGGGTGATTCGTCAAGCGGGGTCTGAGAAAAAAGGGGGGTCCCAAAACGCGTTTTCCCCATGCATTTTTCCATAGGACCTTTAGACACAGCTACAGCCCGAACGGCTGAACAGAATTACTTGAAATTTGGCAGAGAGGTAGTCCGCAGGTCAAGGAAGTGCCTTTTGTAGGTCTGGTGTAAATCTGTTCAGTAGTTTCAGAGAAAATAGCATTTAAATCAATATATATATCTGTAAGCGCGCTCCGTGCGCTTACGGTAAGCTTACCGTACGCGTACGGAGACGTGCGCGAGCGCGATTCTGATTGGTTGTTAGATCAAAGTAAACATTCGAATCGGTCGAAACCAGGAAGTATCAGCCGCCATTTTCTGTCTCTCGCACTGAAAAACAAAGGTTGATAACATGAAAAGGGGGCAACGAAGAGAGTTTCAGACCCCCTAGCGTTCGTCAGGGGGTTCACAAAGGACCAAAAAGTATGAAAAATAAATTTAATAATTTTTAAAAAAAATCGCAGAGTGCGCTTACGGTAAGCTTACCGTACGCGTACGGTAAAAAAAAATAAAAAAAATAAATAAATTAACAATCACATTTAATATATAAATCTAAGGACCCCCAAGGGAGAAAAAAACAATTGATATTTTGTAAAAAATGGCGTGGCGTGCACGGTACGAAATGCGCAAGGTGGGCACACGGTGCGCGAAGCGCACCGAGTGCCCACAGCGCGCGCACGGTGCGCGATGCGCACCATGCGCGCAAAAATTAACAATAAATAGATAACTTAGCATTTAAAAAACCGTACAAATTCACTGAAAAAACCATAGGTTTCACACACGTTATAGTTAGGAATTAGCATTTAAAAAACCTTGCAAATTCACTTAAAAAACCATAGGTTTCACACAAGTTATAGTTAGCTGTACATTTCACTCGTAAAAAACCAATGAAATTCCACGTTATAGTTAGATCAGGTAACTATAACTTGCGCGACCGCAATCCACTGCTGATGACGTCACATATTACATCACTCATGACATGGTCAGTGACATCACTCATCACATCAATGATGACATCTCAAATGACACATTGTGCATTGCGGTCGCGCAAGTTATAGTTACCTGATCTAACTATAACGTGGAATTTCATTGGTTTTTTACGAGTGAAATGTACAGCTAACTATAACTTGTGTGAAACCTATGGTTTTTTAAGTGAATATATATATAAATATATTCACTGAAATAAACAATAGGTTTTAGGGGTGTTATAGTTAGCTGGACATTTCACTTGAACAAAACCATTGAAATTACTCCGCTATAGTTAGTTGTACTAACTACATCTCGCGTGCCCGCAATCCACTGCTGATGATGTCACATATTACATCATTCATGACATGGTCAGTGACATCACTGATGACATCTCAAATGACATCACTGATGACATCACTGATGACATCATCCAGTGAATGTGGTTTGGTTCGTTATTTAAATATGTATTATATATACATATAGGAATTCGAGTGAAATGTCCAGCTAACTATAACACCCCTCAAACCTATTGTTTTTTCAGTGAATTTCTAAGGATTTTTAAATGCTAATTCCTAACTATATCAGGCCTGAAACCTATGGTTTTTTCAGTGAAGATATATATATATATATATATATATATATATATATATATATATATATATACACATACATATATAAACATATATATAATCTGCATATCTATATAAATACAAATATAAATGCATGCATACATATACTTATACCAATATGCATACATATGCATGTTATGTACATGAAAGTTTGAAAAACGCTAATAAAAGCAAAGCTAAAAAGCCACCTAATTACAAACAGAATTGCTTTAACTTAAACGAGGGCGAGACCTATTGCATTTTCAATGCTTGTTAGTATTCTTACTAGATTGAGTACCTTAGATTTTTTTGATTTATAAATCCAAACTATGTCCCTTTCTTCTTTGTCTTATGTCGTGCTGACACTGTCCCCGTTTGTTAGTGTTGGTGGTGTCTTCGCATCAGCCGTATGTTTTTATAGATCACGCATGTAAAAATGCTGGAAAAAACCAGGGCATAATGTTCAAATAATCTTCTACCCTTACACTCAAGCTTGTGATGACACAGGAGTGATTTCAGGCTTACCTTAAAAAGATTTATCTTCTTTAAAATATATTGGGCGAGGGTAATGTAACCCGCACTGCCCTCATGCCCTTACAGACTTTTGATGTATCTGTCCGGGTTTTGCTCGGCAGTCTGTGGGTAAACATATAACTCTTGTTTGTACCAGTTATTATCCTTATCTCCAACAAAAGCACTCTCTTTCTTGCTAGCCATTAAAGGTATATAAGGGTTTCTTTTTGGGGTGCCAAATTGGTTCTTCCCGTACACCATTCCCATTGTGATGTTCTTATCATGTTTTTCAATGTTGGTTTTAAAATTCTGACCTAAATATCTCCTTATTTTCTCATTCCCCTTCTAACTTTATACTAAGTTATCCTCCAGAAACGCTCACCAATGATATGGGGAAGCTGGCGTTCTCGTGTTTCCTTCGCATGCCATAGCAGTGCTTACCTTGTTTCTTGAGCGGTGTTTTTCTTCCTCTCCTCTGTTTCGGTATAAAGAGCCCGTCTTGGCCGGGCGTCTTTCTTTTATGACCTCATTAGTGATCCATAATCCCCTGGGCGGTCATGACCGAGCTCCGGGACGGGCATTTTCTGTGTTACAATGTCTTGTATACAATCGACATATGCCGCCTTCTTTAAAAGGGCTCGTGCCTCATGCATGATTCCTGTTTGATGAGTTCGTAATAGTATACAAATGACTTGCGCCGCCATCTTTAAGTGGGTTCATGTCTAATCCATGGTTACTGTTTAATGATTTCGTAACACAATGGATGATGACCATCCTAATCTCTTTTTACCAGTGGCGACGAAATCCCATTCGCAAAAGATAATCCAAATATATTCAGATACAAATTTAAAAGTAAAACATTATGTCCGTACTCGAATCTAAGTTACTACCAACAATGCCCCGTCTTTTTGATGAGAAAAAAGGAAAGAAAAACATGACTGTGATTCATCACCAATTGGGATAGTGTACCCTTACACTAACTTTCCCGATCTCTATTGGGACTGTTCCCATATTAAATTGTCGACGCTCTATAGTCCCACTACATGGAGTGGTTGGAGCGGCCATCTTTTAAGGTGGTATATATATAGGCTCCTGTGGGGAAAATTACATCATAACCTAAATTCCTCTATCTTTATGTTGTACTAATATGCAGGGATAAACCATATGTAAATTGGTTAAGTAGACGAGAGGAAATATTTGATTTAACTCTATAAATGTTTACACTTTCAAATTTTGTATAGTCTCTTTGTGGACTATCATCTCATTATATGTATACACTCTATCCTCAAGGTCCATTCAGGCTTGTATAATGGTTTCCCAATCCTCTCTACTATTTAACCCATTTCTAATGGTGTCAATTTTTATCATGAACCACTGTTCCTGCTTCTTTCTACGCTGTACGCAATTCCCCTTTCTCTTCTGCTCCATAATCTTTTCTAAAACAACCCATCTCAAGTCACTAGCATTGTGGCCCTTCTCTCTCCAGTGATTTACAAGAGGGGCATTCTCTTTGTTAGTGTTAATGGCTGATTTATGTTCGCATATCCTGAATCTCAATTCTCTTCCTGTTTCCCCTATGTATCCATATCCACATGGACAGAGAATAAGGTACACGAGGTTTTTACTCCTACAGTTGTTCAAGGTTTTAATTTCATATTTGGCCGGTTTTTTGAGAATAGACCTGACAGAGAGGCACCCAATGACTCTGGGCTTAGAGCAAAATCCACTTTTACCCCTAATTTAGGCATGTTGGGAAATAATGTGGAAATCTTTGAAGCAATGGTTAAGATGGAAGTGGGGAATCTTCTCACTGAAAAACAATTTCCAACACACAATATATCTAAAGCACAGAGAGAGGCAATTGATTCACTTTCAAAAGATAAAACCATTACCATAAAGCCAGCAGGTAAAGGGTGGGGAGTAGTAGTGTTCGACACCAAAGACTATGAGCGTAGAGCACTAGAACTTCTGTCAAATGAACAACATTCTTCAAGGGTGTCACATTCTAAATTAGTAGATTTAAAGGAAGAGGTAGATCATCTTTTGGTGACAGCTAGAAATAACAATGTAATTAGTGAGGAAGAATACAAGTTTTTAAACATCAGTCATCCTAAAACGCCAGCCTTTTATGGGCTACCCAAAATCCACAAGAGCTTAAATAATCCTCCCTTAAGGCCAATCGTTGCATCCATAGACTCACTATTGGAACCATTAAGCAAGTGTGCAGATAGATTCCTTAAACCGATAGTGCAGAAACAAAAATCCTACATAAAAGACACCACGGACATGATCTCCAAAATAGAGGGGATCACATTTAACAACGCAAGGGAATTTATGGTGACTCTAGTTATAGAAGCACTATATACAAATATTCCCCAGAAAGACACTATAGAAGTCATTAAAAATCTGCTAGAAGCAACTGAAATTGTGGGTGCCAACAAGGAGTTTATCCTCAAATGTGTGTCAATGGAACTTCTGAATAATATCTTTTTATTTAAACAAGATCTATGTATTCAACGCAAAGGTACCAGTATGGCAGCCACATGTGCGCCGAGCCTGGCATGTATATATGTCAGTATGTTTGAAGAAACGCACGTATATGATGAAGTGAGTCCCTTTTATGAAAATGTACGCAACTGGGTCCGATTCATAGATGATATTTTTTTCATCTGGACAGGCCCAGAGTCAGAATTAAAAGATTTTTTGGAATAGATTAACCTAGGGGATAGGAATCTGAATTTCACAGCACAGTATAGTAACAATAAAGTACATTTCCTAGATATTAGTATCAAACAAGAGAAAGGACAATTAGCAGTGGAACTATTTAAAAAGGAAACTGATCGTAATACCTTACTCCATTATAATAGCTTCCACCCAAGAAGTCAAAAAGATAGTATACTCTTTGGTGAGTTTCTTCGGCTTAGAAGAAATTGTACATCCGCAGAGGATTTTTATAAACATGCGGAAGAAACCAAGACGAGATTCAGAGACAGTGGTTATCCCAAAAAGCATAGTAATCACTCCCTAAAAAGAGCTAGATTCTACGATAGGGAAAGTCTCCTTGAGAGTCAGAAAAGAGAAAAAACTATGGACAAAATAGTCATGGTGAGTCAATTTTCTGGCATAAGTAATAAAGTGAAGGTTCATGATAAAGTTTGACACCATTAGAAATGGGTTAAATAGTAGAGAGGATTGGGAAACCATTATGCAAGCCTAAATGGACCTTGAGGATAGAGTGTATACATATAATGAGATGATAGTCCACAAAGAGACTATACAAATATTGAAAGTGTAAACATTTATAGAGTTAAATCAAATATTTCCTCTCCTCTACTTAACCAATTTACATATGGTTTATCCCTGCATATTAGTACAACATAAAGATAGAGGAATTTAGGTTATGATGTAATTTTCCCCACAGGAGCCTATATATATATATATACCACCTTAAAAGATGGCCGCTCCAACCACTCCATTTAGTGGGACCATAGAGCGTCGACAATTTAATATGGGAACAGTCCCAATAGAGATCGGGAAAGTTAGTGTAAGGGTACACTATCCCAATTGGTGATGAATCACAGTCATGTTTTTCTTTACTTTTTTCTCATCAAAAAGACGGGGCATTGTTGGTAGTATCTTAGATTCGAGTACGGACATATTGTTTTAATTTAAAAATTTTATCTGAATATATTTGGCTTATCTTTTGCGAATGGGATTTCGTCGCCACTGGTAAAAAGAGATTAGGATGGCCATCATCCATTGTGTTACAAATTCATTAAACAGTAACCATGGATTAGACATGAACCCACATAAAGATGGCGGCGCAAGTCATTTGTATACTATTACGAACTCATCAAACAGGAATCATGCATGAGGCACGAGCCCTTTTAAAGATGGCGGCGTAGGTCGATTGTATACAAGACATTGTAACACAGAAAACGCCCGTCCCGGAGCTCGGTCATGACCGCCCAGGGGATTATGGATCACTAATGAGGTCATAAAAGAAAGACGCCCGGCCAAGACGGGCTCTTTATACCGAAACAGAGGAGAGGAAGAAAAACACCGCTCAAGAAACAAAGTAAGCACTGCTACGGCGTGCGAAGGGAACACGAGAACGCCAGCTTCCCCATATCATTGGTGAGCGTTTCTGGAGGATAACTTAGTATAAAGTTAGAAGGGGACTTGAGAAAATAAGGAGATATTTAGGTCAAAATTGTAAAACCAACATTGAAAAACATGATAAGAACATGACAATGGGAATGGTGTACGGGAAGAACCAATTTGGCACTCCTAAAAGAAACCCTTATATACCTTTAATGGCTAGCAAGAAACAGAGTGCTTTTGTTGGAGATAAGGATAATAACTGGTACACACAAGAGTTATATGTTTACCCACAGACTGCCGAGCAAAACCCGGACAGATACATCAGAAGTCTGTAAGGGCAGGAGAGCAGTGCGGGTTACAGTACCCTCGCCCATTATATTTTAAAGAAGATAAATCTTTTTAAGGTAAGCCTGAAATTACTCCTGTGTCATCACAAGCTTGAGTGTAAGAGTAGAAGATTATTTGAACATTATGCCCTGGTTTTTTCCAGCATTTTTACATACGTGATCTATAAAAACATACGGCTGATGCGAAGACACCACCAACTCTAACAAACGGGGACAGTGTCAGCACGACATAAGACAAAGAAGAAAGGGACAAAGTTTGGATTTATAAATCAAAAAAATCTAAGGTACTCAATCTAGTAAGAATACTATAAACAAATGGTGAATTAAAATAATATAATCAAAGGTACAACAAATCTGCTGTGCATCTATCCAACCAAAGAATTAAAATAATGGACATTCTGTTACCCACAAATATGTTATACTTTATATTTTCAGAAAAGGAATAAAGCATTGTGAAGACATAGGATAGGACCATTTTTAATCCCAAAACTGATACATGACGGATGTCTTTCACAGTCAGTATCAATTGTAGATCTTCATAATAAAGAGGATCTAGAGTAGTGTACTGTATGGGAGTGAGAGATGGATGTCTGATGAAATATATAAATGCAAGCATGATTGGAGAGTGAGACTGATGCTTGTAAATTTCATCTTGAAATGCAACGTAAACCTTTCCAGCAAAATTTCTTTGCAAGATAAATTGTATAGTACATGGAATGTTTCCAATATGTGATATATGGGATGTTCTTTTTTTAAAACTATATCTGATGACTGTGATGGAGTATTAGGATGTAAGTTGATACATTCCCTTTTTTCATAATAGATACGACTTGTACCATAAGAAGATTTGTGACCCGGTACCGTAATCTGTCCTGAGGAAGGTGGTGAAGTTTGTAAAGCTTATAGACCACCGAAACGCGTCGACGCCCCTGCATTTTTTGAATCCCTAATAGCAAAGGACTTTTAGATGACAAGGAACATTTTTCTCACTAATAAGTGCCAGATAGATTTTATAAAGCTTTGGGATCTAACACATTTCAAAACAGGAAATATTGATTGCCTGTAGTTAGTAGGGTCACAATAGGTTTTGTGTTCATGATTGTTCAGGAATCATATTGAAAGATATTGCTATGTATTAGATGTAGAATCTTTTTATGTATTAAAAACAATGTACATTTTCGGAATTTTTTCGACATTTTAAGAATAGTAAAATTTATTTTAACTGATAATAAGTGTATGCGTTGCATTTCAATTTGTATTGTATTCTGGCTTGGAAGACGTTTGCTTGAGCAAGTGGAGTGTGATATATTATGTTATGTAAGGAGTGCATAAGATTTAACAGTACATTGGTATGAGTGTGTTCTGCAGGGATCTATCTCCTTGCTTATTTGCTTTAAATAGACTCTACAAAACTTGTGGGAAACGCCATTTTGATCATGTTTTGTCATTATTTAAGGTAAATATTCCCCCCTCATTAATATACGCTGTTGAGGTATTGGACACGCAAAACTGGCTTTCTTTTGACAGGGCTGAAGGTCGAATCCTTCGTCAAATTTGCAACCTAAATTCTCAGGCTGCTGCACATGTCTTACGCCTGGAATTTGGTTTAGTTTCCTCATATATTCTATCATGGGCTGCGGTTTTGAGATGGGGTAATTCTCTGTGTTGAGGGGAGGACGGCACTCTCAGGGCTGCTTTGAGATTGGAAATCTTCGATAAATTGAGAGAACATTCAAAAATGTTTAGGTCCTTCGTTCAAGCAAATGACTTATTTGGGCTTACTTTGAATTTTGATTCCCCCATGTCATAAACTGCATTAAAGTTGTTTATAAAGAGGTTTGCATCATCTATCAGCTTGGCTAGAGACATCGACTTGAGCCAGTCCAAGCCTCGTAATGAGGAGTTTTGTGGGAGTACGTTGGGGAATAGACCTCAGCCCTATTTAACATGGAACCTTCCTCATGGAATCAGAAGGGTTATCCTTTTATTAAGAATTAATTTGTTGCCCTTAAGAGATGTTACCGGTATTTGGGACAAAATTCCTAGTGAGGAGAGAATCTGTGAAATGTGCCAATTACAAATTCAAGATTCTAATTGTGTGTTATTTGTTTGCACAAACCTACAAAAAGCCAGGCATATGTTTTTAAGACCTGTTTTTATCAAATATAATATTCATTCTGCCCAGGTGGCCCGTTCCTTTGTTCTGTCCCCTCCAAATGAAATGGTCTGTTTTAAGATATATCAATTTTTTAAAACATTTCTGGCTATTTATCAGATAATTTTTAATGCTATTTTTGCACATTGTAATATCTGTTGGCTGAATATGGAAGAATTTTTGTTTTGTACATAAATGTTTCCTTTCTTTATTTGTGCACTTTTGTGGACCTCCGTTGGAGTTCCATATCAAAATAAAATAAATTGTATTGTATTGTATTACATTCACTCATTTACTTTCATACTTGACATACTTTCAAATTGTTGGTAACAGAGAATTGAAAAATACAAATGATAATTTCCACAGTTGCTGATCAGACTACTTCATGAATATTCTTCATCAAAGTTCAAGCACCAAAATGATTGGTAGTATATGACTGAAAACATGCTGATATTTAGGGCAGGACACAGATTGTCAAAAACGTGGCTCAAAGTCAGATGGGATCTACAAGCGTTTCGGCACCAGTAGGTGCCTTCATCAGGGAAAGCCACATGGTTAAAGGATTTGGAGCATCTGGATGTAAAAAACAGAACAACCTGGGAGTCCATATATACCATACCTGGCCAGATATCTACGAATGCAACATAGGGAAAGCACTCCGAGGGCTGAGAGCATCCATGGATTTCTGGCGAATGCTGCCGCTCTTGGTGGCTGGCAGGATTGCTCTTCTTAAAATGGTATTATTTTAATACACGCCCCCTATGGATATTTGCTGCCTTTTTTAGAGATGTTAATTCCCAAATCCGGGCCGTCATCTGGAACTCGGGGTGATGTAGGATCGCTTTCACGACATTGCAGCGCCCGATAATGGAGGGCGGTGTGTCGGCACTGGACTTTGAGGCCTATTTTATAGCAGCCCAGCTGCAGTGGCTAGTGCGGGACGTGGCCCGGGGGCGCCAACGAGTGGAGGGCTGGGAACTGACCTTGCCTTTGGTGGGCGATTATACCCGAGTGTTTCTCAGAGTACGCAGACCATCCTGAACTGACTCCAAAGAGCTCAAGGTGCAGACGAAATGCTGGTGACAAGGACTGCAGAGAATGGGGATGAGGGTACCGTACTCGCCAGGCTTCCCGATGGAAGCAATAAAGGTTGACTCATTTGATGAATAAACTTATTAATTGTGTAGCATCTGTGTGCAGAAGCAATTCAAGTCCCCTTTCCTTATGTAGTTCATGCTACCAACACATTTACCAGAAGTGTGCAATCCAAAAACATGCTTGTATGCTTAAATCTAAGTGTATACCATGCTTCAGATTAAAAAGGTGTGTCCAAAGCCAACGCCTCGGTGGCCATCTATCCATTCTACATGATACTGGTCCAGCAGAGAAGAGCCTCATTTCTGGCCATAAAAAAGGAACTGTGAGAGGCTGGAGTTGAGCGCGTGTTACTATGTCTGATTCACATCAAAGTTATAGTGGACAACCTTGCTACCTTCCTCCAAGATGACCTGGTGGAGTGGGACTGGCTGATGGCATATAAGGAGGTCTCAAGTGGAAGCAGAGCCCCAACCCGCCCAATACGAAACACCGCTACCGGGGACGAATAACGAGTTGGACCTTAAGTTCACTTGAAAGACACATAAAACAACTATGGAATTCCTGGAGATTTTGGTCACGGTAGATGAGGGTACCATCTACACGAGCCTTTTCAGGAAAGGCACCGCTTAGACTGGCATTTTACATGCCTGTAGCCATCACCCACTCAACCTCAAATAAGGAAATGCTCAGGACTAAAATGAACAACAGTACCCCTGAGGCCTTTGAGGCAGAGCAGATGAGAATAATAGGACGATCCAGGTCAAGAGGGTAAGGTAATCAGGACAGCCTATACGAAGGAGGCAGGTGTAAATAGAGAAGGTTTAATGATACCCGAATGCAGGAAGCAGGATGGTAAGGTGATGAGACTAATCCCACAGTCAGCAGTGAATCAACTCCGTTAGATGCTGTTAAGCAAACATTGGAACTTGGTTAAATCTGACTAAGTCATAGGACACTTAGTGAGCCCCCGCCCACAGATAACATACAGGAGGAGTAGATCACTAAATGACATGCTGATGCACAGTTACCCCACGAACCAGCGGGGTGTGGTGGGGTCCTGCCTCAATGAACAACAAGGGTTCCACAAATGTGGAAAGTGCAAAGCGTCTACACACAGTACAAACAGAAAGACATACACACTGCCCACAGGGAGGGAGGTGAGGATAAAGTATTTCTTTAATAGCAATAGCGATTTTGTGATTTATGTTTTAGTCTGTCCCTGTTGTAGTATCCAGCTGGATACGTTCTAGTGTTCCACCGAAGATGTAACCCACACTATTCACCCACCCACCACAGGCGTCACCAGTCAGGTGACCCTGTCAATAAAAGGAGCTGGGTGCACATGCCCTGGGCCAGTTCCAGTACCTAACCACCCTGCCTCTGAGTCTATCATTGTTAGCATGTGGGCCTAGGGCCCACAACACTACAATGGCAACGAGGGTGGGATCTTATCCCACGTGTGAGGTAGCCGCCACCTCACAGTTCCTCGAGGAGGGAGCATGGCCAGAGGCACCCTGTAATCGCCAGTGATGCTGTCCTGACCAACCATGAGGTGGGAGAGAAGAGACTGGTCGCATCCCACAGTCCGGCGCTCCCGTTGCTGCCCGCATGCTGAATCGCGGCAGGACCAGGTGGACAGTGTGCTTAGGAGGGGTCCACAGCAGGGAGCGGATGAGACCTCGAACAACCCCCAGGTACAGCAGGGACAAGGACTGCTCATGCCCATATGTCCTGAAGTGCCTGCAAGTTGCCCACGCCTCACCGCTCACGCGCGCTATGCGTGAAGCTATGGCAGTGTAGTACTGGCCGGAAAGCGCAGTGAATTCTCACCAGCTCTGAATGTCCAGACGACCACTGCCAAATTCAGTTTCCCGCCCGACTCCAGCACCCAGCGGGTAGTGCCCATGCGACTTGGCCTCTCACAGCGAAGCCCGGCACCCCTACCTGAAATGCAGTTGAAGGAGGATGCGCAGCGACACAGTGCAAACAAAAGAAAGAAATAAACAGCACGAAGTAAGGCTGCACCGGCCCCGATCAAGTCCATGCTACAACCCGGTAGATCCTGCTGCCCATGTTAGGCCTGGGAGGCCCCACTGCAAGCAAGGAGTGCCCGAAGCGGTGAGAAACCCTATGGCCCTGTCGCGCACCTCCCCTCAAGTCCACCACGAGATGTAGTAGAACTGAGCATGCCCTGAAGAGTCACAGCGCCCATCTGCCAACGTCCACGGGCAAGCACGAAGAGGTGCTGGCGGATCAAAACTATAAGCCACGCCTGTCAAGCCTTTGCCTACCCTGCTGAAGTAGATTCCTGGAGGCCCGGTTGGGTGAGAAGACATGCGGCATCTGGACAGCCAACGGGAACTCGAGCGAGTGTCCAGCACCACCAGTCCCCATAGCGTGAGGCCCGCAGCAGTGAAAAGCTGCCGGGGCCTGTGCTGGGAATAGCGCTGCACCGCTACCTAGTGGCCATCTGTCAACTCTGCAACAGAGGGATGATGAGTGCCAGCCGTGGCTCCGGTGAAAATTAACAGAAACACGGATCAAGAGTGAAATCACCACACTATGGGCATAGGTCAGCAAAAAGTTTTCACTCGTCTGTGTGCCCGTGAAAGCTCCCCTGTTTTCCCCCGCACCTCTAGGAAGTGTTCCTCACCATATCACAACTCCAGTGCCTACGAGGCCCGTTGCATTCAGGAATAGCTGCAGAGGCCTCCTTCCAATCGCTTGCAGCGCCACCTAACACCTGAGTTTCCACACCAAAACAGCACAGGGCCCAGTACTTTCCTCTTCGGTTCCAGCCAAGCCCGCAGTTCCAGGAAAGAAGACGGCTGGATCGTTTGAGTTTAAACACTGCACTGCCACCCAGTGGCCATTCCCCTGCGCTGCACGTAGCAGGAGTGATTGAATATATACAGACTGTCACAGTTCCTACATGGTTCTAAAGAACACAGAGCCCTAGACTGTTCTAAAAGAGACATTTTAAATTAGTATACATATGCTGCCTCCAGAACAGATTTGGCGGATGGGAAAATCAGTCCGCTCGTAACACTCTGAGCCGGCGTTTTCCCCAAAAGATAGATTGCAAGCAGCAGTTTGAACACCGTGAGGTCAAAGATGAAATGGAGACTGACCCAGTGAGAGCAGCAAGGCAGCACATGACCCCTAGTGTTGGATCACCACACTGCACCCTGCATTGGTAGAGGATGTAAGGAGAATAGCCCGACCTGGCTTGCATCGATGAACCAACGGTAATCACGAAAGGGCCAGGAGCACCCCACAACTTACCCTGAGCAGCAACGTGAAAGAATTCATAAGAGAAGAATCTCTGAGCCCGCACAGACTGTTACCGAGCACCTCTCACGTAGCGCTCACAAGTTGCTCACAGCCTCAAGAAAAGTACGGTTGACTCCTCAAATAGTCTAGAGCACCACCGAGAGGACAGGTGCTGCCAGGACATTAAAAATAAAAAAATAAAAGGGAGCAAAGGCAGCACTGCCAGCTGCACGCTGACAACTATGTCCGCTACGAAAGCCACGCAGCTACACTGAGTCTGAGGAAGACACAAAGGGAGCGACTTAAACAAGCCCACACAGAAAATGAGCACCCTCAATGACTGTCTGATGCCACAGCAAAGCGAAGATATGTCGCCACACAGTCCTGGTGGTGAACGGACCCCACAGCAAGAAAACAAGCACGCCAAGTGCCAGCAAAAAGCCCTTTGAAGAAGGACTAAGAGCGCGAAGTCCGAGGTGCGCGACGCAGGAGCACAGAAGCTTGTCAGCCTGGGCATAGGCCCAGGAGGGAGAGAGACCTCTCCACAGAGAAGTAATGCTGCACGCAGCACAGAGAGCATCTACATCTCCACTGCACCAGCAAAGCCCCTCAGGGGACCGAAGACAGCACAGTGTCCTCCCCCACACTGCCTCAAGACTAAGTCGCCAGAGGCCCACAACAGGCAGGAGGAGAGTTGAACACTCCACATCGCAAGCCGCCACCACAACATTTGCTCCAACAACAGGCGACACAAGGGCAGACGCCACGTCGCACCACAAGTGAGGAGCACGTCACTCGAAGTGACCAACTTGGACAAACATGTCCGGATGGAGGCAGGATCAAGTGCCACGACGGCACAGCCTCAAGGCGCAAGCACGACGCCCTCGAGTGAAGAGAAGAGGAGCACCGCAACATCCTGGACGAGAGGATGGTGCCGCGAAAGGCCCCCAAGAGGCAGAAGCAAGTTCTACTGACAGGACAGGCCTGTGACAGGTACGCAGAAAACTGAAGACCGTCCCAAGAACTGGACGCGACCAGAGAGATGTCCATGTGGACCAAACATGAGACATGTGGCAGGACGCCACATCCAAGTGAGGATCTGGTCAGAAGGAGGAAAAGAGAGTGGCAGAACCCAACTCCGCAAAGGAAGAAAGAACAGTGGCACAACGTCACAGGGCAGACAACCGCCACAGGCGCGCAAGATGGAACAGAGAAGAGCGACAGGAGCAAGGACTCGCACCAGCACTGAGCAAGGTGTTCATCCACACAAACCAGCCACCGGGGTGCAGAGACGTCACTGAGACAGCTCCGCGGGAGGACCTACCGTAAACCGCTAGCAAGCGCGATCTGCGTCCTGGCCCCACGCATCGCAGTTCAACCATCCTCTCACCTGTCACCGGCAGCTTGGTATCGATAGCACCACACCTCGCAGTGCACCTGCCTGAAGTCAATGGAGCGGTGCCACGAAGTCCATCAAGTCCTTCTTACTCCCTAAGGTCACCCTGACAGAAGATCACCGCCTGTCTGCCCACTGAAGAAAACTAACATCCTTTTACCACCTTCCAGGTGCATCATTATCAAGGAGCATCGCACCACCCGAGTGAATCCACACATGCCCCGAACAACCGGAGCACAAGGAGGCGAATCACCCAGGAACAGTCTGTGCACCCCAGTCAACCTACAGCCTGCCGAAGTCGAGCACACCCGGCCATTGGAAGATCCGCCCTTGGGGACTGCACAAGACTTGGCCATGGCCCTGTTGGGAGTTCCACAGTGACCCCTACACGCGGCCAACGCAAAGGCCCATACAGCCCACGCGGTCACGTGGCAGTCCAGGGGACAAGGGCCTCATCGGAATTCCCGCACAAAGGGAGTCTGAGTAGGAGAGATGTGTTGGCCGCGGCTCCATGTCAGGCGCAGGAAACACGAAGGTCACGACTGAAGAATGGTCACCCACAAGATTGCCAGAGGAAGGCGCATAACCCGACTCCAGACAGCGAGGATGCCCAGACGAAGACACCACCATCGGAGGCTACATGAGCGACTTGGCTGTGAGTCGGTCAGCCTCCAACCAAAGCAATGAACCACAGAAAGGACCGTCCCTAGTTGTGTCTTAAGAGATGCCCAATTTAGTGGGGGCAAATCACAAAAATTGACGGACTGGCATCACACACCACCAGGTGTCATGCTTCATCATCTGCCAGTCCTCGCCCTCTAAAAAACGCGTTTGATAGAGGGCGGGCATACACCTGAAGACAGGGATGCACTTCTAGACTAAGTGGGGGCCCAAACAAAAAAAGGAGTGAGTGAATTTAAAAACCATCATAGTATACCTGAACAATTTTTATTCCATGGGGTTACTATGTGGGATTAAAATATATAAGTGCGGTGAGTGGGGACCTTATCATCCCGTCGCCGCTGTGAATCATTGATTGTTAATAGGGGGTCAACATGTTTCTGCCTGTATTGTCCACTTGGGTACGTGGCATTCGTCAGGACCTTAAATATTGGGCTCCAATCTTACCACTGGGGGCGTAGGCCTATAGCCAGCTGCCACCTGTTTAGAGAAACCTGTAAGAGAGAGGGGGTGAGACAAACATAAAATACTCAAAATAGTTGTCATTCGGTAGACCTTGATGTGTCACAGTCACGCTCCATACTTACTGCTCTCTCCTAAAGTGAAAAGGTGAAAAATGTATATGAGTGTCAGGCATCTGTGTTCACTCTGACATTCATGTGAAACAAATATAGAAGTCTTACCCTATTGGAAAAACCTATTTGCCCCATGGGAGGGGTAGGGGGGAAATCCTTGTGGCCACATTCTGGTGGGAGACGATAAAGGATGAAGACAAAAGGGTTAAAAACCAGACTGGTTGGGAAGGTATATCAGAGATACTGAATTAGTTAGCAGAAAAAACCGTCAGGGCGTGCTTGGTCTACTATAGTTTCAACCTGTTGGAAGAAGAAATCAGAACAATGACTTACAGTTCAAGGCGTACTCCCCGCTAGAAAACCTAGTGCTGCATGCGTCCAGCCTCCTCCCCGGTGACATTAAGTGTAGTGCGCAGCAAGCTTTTATACTGTTGGGTGGGGTCGTGGCATGCGATATGGGTTTCAGGTGAGCGTGGCGCACAGTGATGATGCTGCATTTCCTGTGTCCTGAGCGAAGCATGCAGAAAGGACTGCACGTTGCCTGTTTGTTGCCTGACCCTCGTTGGGGTGTGTCAGCACATGGCGCTGCTCTATGACACGCCGCTTCCTGTGTCCCGTCATTACCTCAGATGATTGTCTGGGGTGGGCGGGACCAGCTGTGGTCCAATGAGAGCGCCTGCCATAGTTTCTGGAGATATTTAACGTGTGTAGACAAGTTATATAGCAATATGGGGAACATGTGCCCTGCTCATGAGTATTATTTCATGACGGAAGCAGTTACGAGTATTTACACAGAAGAAAGGAAGAGAAAACAAACCCAGATTGTTTACAGTCAGGGTGGCGGTGTGGTTAAACCTACAATTAGTGCACAAGTTGATTTTACAGCTACCGCATGATTGCTGATCAAGATGATTCACGTTTTAGGGAGTAAGGGAAACTGCGTGTAGCTCTATTCACATGTATTACTGTGTCTATTGTTTGTGTTTTTGTCTTTATAATGGGTACTGTTAAAGTGTATGTTTTAGTGAGCGCTAAGGGAAGTTACTTCATCTGTAGCCATGGGATATCATCGTTCAATCCGTTTTTCCATGTCCCAAGGCGAAACACCCAACGCTGTTCTCTAACATGTAAGACATGTGAGAGGCAGCCATTGCGCTTCTGTACTACTTCCAGTACCGTCCATCTTAGATCTTTATCAGAGTGTTCTTTCTCAAGGAAGTGTTTTGTTAATTTGGTGTTATCTTTCTTCCTTCTGATAGTGCTCCGGTGCTCACTAATTCTGATCTTTACACGCCTAGTAGTCATGCCAACATACATGAGTTGGCAAGGGCATTTGAGTAGGTGCACTACATTTTCTGTGTTGCAGTTAGAGAAGTTCTTTGCGCAGCTCACACAAAGCCCCGCACGGTCCACACGGTCCCATGGCAGCCAGCAGGAAAGCCCTCCAAGAGGTTCCAGTGAGAGAGGAGTCCGGGCGAGAGAGGCAAGTTGGGCGTCACTCAGCAGTCAGGGGTAAAGAAGGCCATCGAGCACGCCACCTCCAAAGGAAGGCCTCACTCACAGAGATCGTCTCCAACAGCTGCAAGTTCTGTCATCCACCGAGGCCTGAGCACCTGAGAGACCCTCCAGAATGGATTCCACCTCAGCTCCAGATGCACCAGCACTGAAACTCTATACATAGACTTCAACACCGCGAGACGAGGCCGGTCTAAAGAACATTGCCAAGGCAGATGAAGGCATCTTGACCGTGCGGTCTGAAGCTCTAGTGCTGCCTGGCTGACGGCCTGAAGAGACTCATTTGGTGCTATTGTTGTTTATTTGTTTTGTTCAAGGTTGGACTGTTGTTGTTTTTTTTTATTAAAGCTTGGGAGGGATGTAGTATCCAGCTGGATGCGTTCTAGTGTTCCATCGAAGATGTAATCCACACTATTCACCCACACACCACAGGCGTCACCAGTCAGGTGACCCATTCAATAAAAGGGGCCGGGCGCACGTGCCCCGGGCCAGTTCCAGTACCTAACCACCCTGCCTCTGCGTGTATTATTGTTAGCATGTGGGCCTAGGGCCCACAACACTACACCTGTGAGTTACACTACTTGGGAAGTACCATTTTCCCTGTGAAGAAGAGGATCCTTGAACACTTACGTGCAGTGAGAAGCAAGGACCCCAATTACCCAGCTGCACGTCACTGGCACCAACTACACTCCCTGGACACTCATTAGATTTCATTTTCTGGGATTGCAAGGGTGGCATTGAGCAAGAGAGGTGGATGCAGGGAACACACTCTAATGAGGTTAGAATCTGAATATATCATCCTACTGACCAGTCGACACACTGAAGGCTTAAACCAGGTGAAGAGATGCATGCACATCTAGGATAATTGGAATAGCTAAACATGCATGATGCATATATGTGCTATTACTGTGAGCAGTTTCTTCTGCATTTTTTCTTGCTTCCTTTCTTTCCTTCTGGTGACTTCAAGGAATGTGAAATGCTTTGTGATTTTTGTATTATTCCTTAGATAGGGTGAACCTGCCACCACTGCCAGTGGAGGAACGTGAAATACATAGGGCCCCTGTTTTGGAACCTGAGATCAAAGCAGCAATTAAAGAACTGGTGCGGGATAAGACGACTGGGATGCATGGCCACCCCACTGAATTTTATCAGACTTACACTGTGCACCTGGCACCAACACTGGCTGAAATGTACCCTAATGCCCTAGACTGCAGGCACCTGCCAGGGATGACCAGAGAAACTCTCATTAAATCTATCCCTAAGGTGCAGGGTGATGCTAGCAATGTAAAAGCGCATTGCCCTCTTTGTCTGTCAAACCTAGATTACAAAATCTTAAGCAAGGTAATGCCGAACCGACTGCGGAAACACCTCGTTAAGTTGGTGCATGAGGATCAAAAGAGTGTTATTCCTAAACTATGCACCTCACATAACATCCAACGTCTGCACCATGTCTTAGATGAACCGGACAAAGATCAGTTCCATGAGGGGCTGGTCCTCTTCATCAATATACGGAAGGCCTATGGGATTACTCAGACATAGCCATGGTCTGGATGTCGCTGTGAGGCGGCTGGAATCAATGGGTTGGCCTGTTATGCACCAACGCGAGAGCATAGGTAAGCACAGGCAAGTACATATCTGACTCTATTGAGACAGGTCAAGGAACTGGCCAGGGTGGACCCCTCTCCTCTATGCTGTTTGCAGTAACAGTATAGCGGTTTGCCTGCCTACTGCTGCTGAACGGTCGAGACGAAGAGATCCCACTGTGAGATGGTGATCATATCTGCTACTTGTCTGTAGACGGCATGTTGGTCTTTTTGCAAAATGCCGGAATGGGCGTCACATTGAGTATCCTGCTGCTGGATGAGTTGGAACAAGTGTCTGGCCTCAAAACAAAGTCGAGAAAATCCTGAGCCTTCCCGTCTTAATGGACTGCACAAGGCTCCCTGCGCCACTGCAAACCCTTGAATTCCAGCTGGAAGCTGGGTCCCTAAAGTATTTAGGGACTAGGATATACCATACAGATGTGGATATCCTCACACAACCTCAGACGTGTGCTGCGGGGCCGTAAAGGCAACGTGGCCTTTTTGGTATACACTATGGGTCCCCGTTATGGCCCGAATAGCACTGACTAAAATGGTCCTGCTCAGAGAATTGTATTAATTGTAAACCTCCCAATTTGGATCCCTACAGCATGGTTTTTCTCCTTGAAATTCCTGACCTAGGAAGTGGTCTGAGATGGGCAGTTGAACAAGGTGGCACTTGGTCCACTTTGGTGACCAGAGTCCAGGGTGGCCTGGGTGACCCTAACTCTGAGTTACACTACCTGGATGCATAGGTGCAGTGGACTGCTTGCTGGCTGGCCAGCCTCAACCAGGCTGAAATGGGTGAACTTAGTGATCCGCGCAGGGAAGGCGGGCTGCTGGCTAAGATTCTGGGAGTCAAGCTCCCGCCACTGCATAAACCAAAGCTCCTCCGAATCACCCTTAGGCTCTGGTAGGAGATGTGCTGCCAACCAGGGACTGCAATTTTGTACAACCCTGTGACCCTAATGTAGGGACTATGTACCACTAGAGGAGGGTTCTTTCCTGCATGCTGACTACAGCCCTTGATGGAGGTGGGCAGTATAGCACTGGGGGATTGTTGTTTGGAGGCTCATTTCACACTTCAGAGGGACTAATGACAGAACACAATCTACCTGGTGCTCAGTGCTTAACCTATGGGGCATTGGCTGGAGCCATACTGCACATCCTGTGTACTTTAGAACCTGAGCCTCCAACACATAACTCGCTGTAGTTATAGCTTACCTTCAGCGAGGGCAGACACTTTGTTTCCTTGTTCTAAAAAACGGTTGTGGCCAGGTGGGGGGATAATCGTGTGAACTTGAAGAACACATGCAAGGGATTTATTGGTAGACCATTCACTGGGAGCGCATGGGACTAGAATCTTGAGTGCACCACACACAACTCCAGATTTAATTTCACACAAATTAACTACCTACATTGTACATATCTCACACCCCACAGACTCAATGTCATGCTACACACCATAGATCTCAGCTGCCCCAGATATGCCCTGACAGATGCAGGCTTTCTCTGTATAGTATGGAGCTGCCCTATAACAACCCACTTTTCGCTCCAAGTCGCATCAGATCTAGAGTGCACGTTGGGAAGACACTATTACACACAGTAGAAATAGGGCGGCCTGGGCTGTACACCCAGAAACCTGGGAAAAAAGTTGGAAGCAGATTCCTGGACTTGGAATTCGGTATAGCTCACGGATATTGCCCGTGACCAGAAATGTCCTCATTGCCTGCTGCATAGTAGGTGGCGAGTGGTAGTGGAGAGCTGGGTATCTGCGGCGGGAGGAGTGCTGCGCAGATGAATATAAAGGCTTGTGCAAAAGAAACACATTGTGGACGTATGGGTGGAGGTGATCAATAGTTTCAGGAAATACAAGACCTACGCACTTACCCTCTGAGGTAGGTTGCTCATACACCCCTCGTGCTACAATCATCAGAGTGGAGGGTCACTGGAGACCCAATAGTCAGGTTAGAGACACCGTTGACCCCCACGCACGATGATAGACTAGACCATACCTGAGGTGGACTTGCACGAAGCACCAATCCTTGGGGATCCTGTAAGTCTCCTACGCTTTCTAATACCTTTATGAGGGCACCGTAAAAGGCATATATGGTTTACTCGGCGACTACTACTGGGCAGAAATGTTTTTTTGTTATAAGTTGTAGTTGGCTTCTCTCTCCCACAGTTTTGGGAATGTTAGATATGGAAGTGGCGCTGTAATTTACACTTATAGCAGAGTGTTGATCACTGCTCTTACTGACAATCTGAACGTAATCCTGCACAAAAGTGTAGAGGACATCTGTTAGATTTTGTTCAAAGTAGTGAGCAAAGAGACGAGACCACAGCGTGCCTGTATACATATGAAACATGCACCGATAATGAAACTTATGATTGTACCCAACTGCATATGCTGTTTCCCCCCCTTGTCCTTGATCTTCGTTTCTTTTTGGAAAAAACAATAAGGGTTTTTTTCTTTAAAGTATACCTAGGAGGACACCAATGGTGCATATACATGTGTGTTTGTAAACATGTATACTTTGATTATCTGCATGTATTCAGATATATGCATCTCTTTGTACAAATGCACTTATTACTTATTAATAAAAATATATATGCTCGTTTATATTTTTGCTTAACAAATGTATATATTAGTTATGGAAAAAATATATACACCCCTTATATTTATGCTTAAAATGTATGTAGGTCATTAAATAAATAACATATAAGTATTTGAGTACCAGCTTATTGATTTCTATTATGATCACTCATATGACATATTTATAAAGCATTGCCAGGAACCAATGTGATGGCAGTTCCTGTCAATGCATTTCTCCGTTTGGTACAGTGCTCTGTCAGCAGGGTGCAGCCCTGCACCAAACAGTTTTGTTTTTTTATTACCAAAAACAAATCCCGAATCTGGATCTTCTTTCTGAAAATACAAAAATAAAAATGTTCCTGTCTCCGTGAGAGTCCTCTTCTATGGGGAACGGAGCATTTACCAGTTTTCAGTTCCCCTTAGCAAGCTTTCCTGGCGCTGACAGGCAATGAAAGCTGACCTTTAATTCCGCCCATCTAAATTAGCAGTAAGGAGTTACATGGCAGCCTCCAATAAGGAGTTACATGGCAGCCTCCAATGGCCCGTACTCCACAGGGCTGTCGTAGAGGTTTGATTGTGGCGGACACTGAGTAGTCTCTGCTGTGGTTAAACTATGGTCTGCTCACATACACATTTGAAGGGTGGACTACAGTCTTGGCAGTATGTATACAGTATGTATACTACGTCGCCGTTGCTAGAAATATAAATATCCGCCGAAATATAAATCAGGCTCCATATCTTGGAGAATGAAGGTAGCTCAGAGGGATTGCCACAAATCTTTGAAAATAATACTTCTCATCTATTCTAAAAATAAATATTTATAAAAAGGGTCACTTCATAAAGTCTTTCTTCCCAAAATATGTTAAAAAACTAACAGTGTAAAAAGGATTGAGGCTAAAATCGAGGGGTAAATGTGTTAAATTTGCTAGTGAAGGGCTATTGAAACAGCAAGGAGTTAAACAGGGCTGTTCTGCTGTTGCTTTCTTGACTACTGAGACCTGGGGGAGAAAGGCCAGTGCCAAACGACAAGCCATGAGTAGCAGCTCCTTTCCCTACTCGGCCTGTCGAATGGTCATGCTAACCTGCAGTAGCTTTCCGCTGTCTCTAACAGCGCGAGCCAGTGACACTGTGTCGTGTCAGGGAAGCTGCGCGTTCTTCAATTTCTGAGGTCCAGATGGCTGCACCACTTGCAAATGATTTCAGATGATGTTCTGTGAGGTCACCATGTGCATGACAAACCAGACACTCCTTGCACCCTTCCTACATGTCTACTCCTCCACCCCCCCCCCAGGGAGCAGAACACCACTGCTATTGTGACCATAGACGTGCCTATTATCAAGACTATACTTAACCGCCTGCTGATCATGGCACTCCGGGGACTTGGGGAGGGAACTTTACGTTGCATTAAATTACACTCATTTCCCACCACCCAGGAGCAGGAGTTCAGCTTCTCTTAGCGGTGAAACTATAAGAGGTAAGGACTCTTCAGGTCGCAAGAAGGACTTTTGGGAAGCAGAGGGATCTCCCTAGGAGTGTCCACAGGCATTCTGGTACTGGAGCAGGAAGCAAGGACTCAGACATGCAAGATGGGCAGAATGAAGTGTGATAGCCTCAATACATCTTAGAAGCGCAGATTCACAGGACACGGTATCACCCTACCAGGGTGAAGGATGAGCGCTGCCTTCACTGAAGGAGATCTACATAGAGCTGGGGGCAGAAGGATCCACCAACAAATTTAATTACATTTGTTACGGTAGGTCTGGTCATGTTAGGTGCATGTTATGCTATACTCTATTGTGCTGTGGAGTGCTGTGTTGTGTTTGATTGTTTTAGACTGTGCAACGCTGAGTAACACTATGCCAGGCTGTGCATTTCCATGCTGCAGGATATTATTCACACATTGATAACCGATCTCTTTGATTAGTCGTCCCTGCTCATTTCAGGGCGGTGGCTGGGGATGGAGTTAGAAGGAAACATTTTAACCTCCCCCCGAAAGTTAGAACGGTAGAGTGCACTGTGACTAGACCCCCCCCTTACTGTCTAGGTTTGTGCTGGCGGGTGAAGTTGGTGAGGGTATTGGGGTGTAGGGGAACAGAATTACTGAAAAGCTTTGTCACAAGGTGACCTTCAGGAATTAAAGTGCAGTATTTGAATCTGTGTCCCACCCTCAGTAGGGACCGGTCAAGGCCATCTATGCAAGGAACATGATTTTTTTTTTTTTTATTGACTTTATTACCATTTTTGAATAACCAAGAGATCTGATACCGTAAAGTATAATGACCAGCTGATACAGAAAGAAAACAAATGAAAAAATAGAAACAAGCTTCAGCGCAGCATGCCACACTTCGTCTCATCCACTAAAACCGCAGATTTTCTGATACCCACAATGACAATCAAGGTTTGTGACAACGTTTGTACTCTGATTCACAACACAATCAATACTTATTGACATGTAACGTCCCCAACCATCTCCCATGCCTGCCAGCCCCATAATCTCAAGCAGTCTGACAGCTCGACCCACAGAGTCTTAACCAATGAATCTGCAGAATCACTGGGCCGGCTCCCCCCCCCTCATCTCGCCTGGCAGTATCTGACACTGCAGCATCACTGTCTTTGGTCGTTTGATACGTTCTGTACAATGCCCAAACGTTTTTAGGACGACTGCGCGGTGGGAGTAGTTCACTATAATTTTCTGTCTGCGTGCTGCAACATAACATATCCCTGTTCCAGTCTGCAGTAGTTGGAGTCGGGGCATTTGCCCAACATATCGCTACTCTGCGCCTAGCAAGTAACATACTCATGTCAACCAACCGTCAGATTGCCTTTGGCAACAGCTTGGAGTACCCCAGTAAAGCAAGCAAGGGATCTGGCGCTAGTTGTATGCCTATTATGTAACTTATCTCTTGGAATACGCGGGCCCAAAAACTAGCAAACCCGGGACATAACCAGGGTAAATGCAGGAAATCCGCCAGACTGACGCCTCACCGTTCACATTGCGCTGTGTTACGCAGTCCGTATCTGCATAGCCTCTCAGGCGTGCAATACACTCTATTTAAACACTTAAAGTGAATGAGCCTGTGCCTCCCATCCAATTAAATTTGCTTAGTGTTTTCGCAACAGTACCTCCAGGTCGCATCATCCAACTCTTGGTCCAAATCAGTTTGCCACGCAAATCTAGCCTTGGTGTAAAAGTTTTCACGGTATGCCAGTGCTAATTTGTATATTTTTGACACAATTTGGGTTGTAGAGGGAGCTTTTGTCACATAAGCGAGTGGCACAACCTCCGGAGGCTCCTCCAAATCATTGCCCAATAGTCCCACCAGCGCCTGCCTTGTTCTGTGGAATTGGAATCTGTGTAATAGCGTTATCTGTTGGTCCGGGTTCTCCAGCTCTTCTCATGTCTTTGCTTTCCCCTTCAGCAAACAAATCTCCGATTGTTATTACTGCTATGGAGCTAAGGGCCCTCGTCACCCCTCTATCTGTGCACGGGGGTAGCCAGTGGCACCACTCCAAGGGGGCGAGCGGTGAATATAGGATCGCCCCCGCTTGAAGTTTCAGCAAGTGATGCCATGCATGTCTGATTGAATTTATTGAGTCTAGGGTCCCCGTCCTGCGATCCGTCGAAGTAAACAACATAGCAGGTAACGGGAGTGGCTCCGCAACCACCCTCTCAATCTGAACATGGGGAACATCCAGAGGGCCATGCATCCAATAATAAGCATGGGCCCCCTGTGTCGCTCTATAGTGTAGGTCCAGGTACAGAGCACCTAGACCTCCAAGACGATAAGGGAGTGTAAGAACCTCCCACTTGACCCTGACCTGTTTCCCCGCCCATGCTAGTTTTATCAAAAGTGATGTAAGCGTGCGGAAAAAGGTTCCCGGAAGCATCATAGGGATGTTAGAGAACAGAAACAGAAATCGAGGTAGTATTACCATTTTCATTAACGAGATTCGACCTACCAGTGACTGTGGCAGTCGGATCCAGTTTTCTATGCCATCATCTAGCCTGCTAACAGCCACCCCGTAGTTCTCCCTGAAGACTACCTCCGAGCCAGTGTGTATCTTGATCCCCAAATATCTCACCGGCCCCGTTGTCCATTGCAGTGGGTAATCAGGCTCAAAGGGTACAATAGCAGGGGTGAGAGGGAACACTATCGATTTTGTCCAGTTAACTCTGAGCCCCGAGAGCGTACCAAATTTGACCACTTTGCGCAATACAGGTGACAGGTTACTGTCCGGGTCCCGAACATAGAGCAACGTATTGTCCGCATAAGAAGAAACTATCAGTTCATATCCTGGGAACCGTATACCTCTATACCTATGGTATTCCCGCAGTGCGCAAGCCAGTGGCTCCGCCACCAACGCATACAGGATTGGTGACAGAGGGCACCCTTGGTGCGTGCCTCTGGTGATGTGTATGGGATCAGTTACTAAGTTTCCAATTTTTATTCTGTCAGTTGGGGAGTTATATAAAGCCCCAACCAGCTGCAAAAATACACCTCCCACATCCATCCTCGTCAACACTTGTCTCATAAAAACCACTCGACCGAATCGAAGGCCTTTAAGGAACATGATTTTTAATGTTGTTTCAGAATGCCACTCAGTGTCACAGTTTTTGGACCGTATCCGGTTGGCACTTCGCTAGTACGGACCAGTAGAGCAATTGCATGGTCCATTTTGTAGTCATACATACCCGAGATCCCTTATTAGAACAGAAGGGGAAGGCAGACTAAAATGAAAATAGAGGGAAGCGGAATGTACTGTAGATCTTAGAAATCGCAGATTTTGTGCATGTTCTATGTTTTTGTATGACTAAATGTTTAGTTTTGTGTGCTTATGTTTTGTGTTCCTTTTTATGCAAAAATTTCAATAAAAATCTTTGAAATAAAAAAAAAAGGATGTATGTGCAAACAACAGAGGCGGACACTGCTCTAGGTCAGTGGTTCTTAACCTGTGGTCAAGGGACCCCTGGGGCTCCACAAAGGCTTCTCAGGAGGTCCACAACTGCTTAGAAAATTTAATAATATACACAGATCAATACAGTCTATCCAAATAAGGAAGCATAATGTAAAATTGAAAATATTAAAAAATTCTCTAAATGTGAATGAATTAGAAATTGGAGGCTAAAACTAAAGTTAGCATCCTCAGATTCATTCGGGGGAGCAGAGCAAATGCGTCGAACAGAATTACGGGGCAAATTTACAAGCCCCTTACGCCAGATTTGCGCCACCGTTGCGTCAAAGCCACGCCATGCTGCGGGCCATTTACAACGTGACGCATCTAGGGAGATGCGTCACGTTGTAAAGCCTGCGCCACATGTGGGCATACCTGCACGGGGGGGCGTTCCGGCGCAGGAACGCCTCCAAAAAGTGGCTGAGTGAAATCTACAAGATTTCACTCAGTCACTTTTCCGGCCATGCTGCGTCAAAACCCTGCGCCTGCTTGAAGCAGGCGTAAGGATTGACGCAGCATGTTAGGGATAGTAGCACCCCGAGCCTTGCTGGAGCTGCGTCGCGCTTGTGACGCAACTCCAGCAATGTGCCACCTTTTCGACGGGGATGCGTCACGCATCTGCCCATCCGAGCACCACGGTGCGCCGCATTGTAAATGCGGCGCATCAGTGGTGGCGCACGGGTGGGCAGATGCGTCGCAACTCTTCTGGCGCATCTCTGCTGATTAGCAGAGATGCGCCAGAAGTCGTAAATCTGCCCCAACGTATGGACGATGCGTGGCTTCAATTGAAATTTGTGTATTATTCAAATCATGGAAAATGCTTAGCCAGGTCACCGCCTTCCATAATGACTCCGTGAGGGTCCCTGGACTCCAACACATGATTTAGTGGGGGTCCACATAAGTCGGAAGGTTAGGAGCCTTCTCCTTTATAGGCCCAGCAAAATTCAATGTCCATGCGGTGGAAGACATAACATATTCAATGACCCCAGGGACCACCAGTCTTTCCTGGATGAAAGGGTGGGTCTCTTGATGGACACCCGTCCTACGCCTTCCACCAAGCTCAGATCATGAATCCTGACTGCGGCTGTTACCCACGGCCATGGGGCAGATTTACAAGCCCCTTGCGCCACTTTTGCATGGGAAAAGTGACGCAAAAATGGCGCAAGGGGCTTGTAAATAAGCCCCCATATCTTTTACTACTTACTACTCGCTCCCCTAGGTGTGGGGAGGTTTCCTTTACCCCCCTGGGGGGCATGGCGGATCTGCTCTCACTCGCTCTGCTCATCTTGAGACCTCATAGGGGCCACCATTGTATTATTGGAAGTACACAGGGTGTTCACGGTTCTCCGGGTTTTGTTGCATTGTGTCATCTGTTCCGACAATCAGTCGTCGCCCTAAATATAACTCCGCGCCACCAGCCACCTTATGCGCATTGCTGAATACAAAAGGGCGTGTCCAACCAGATTTAACTAACAGCCCCGGAATCTCACAGGCCCCTGCATGCCTCTCTCCCGCTGGGGTTCCCTTGCCGGACCCGTCTGATCACTGGGCATCCGCGCCTGTCGGAGTCTGCTTCGCTCCCACCAGACATCACTGTTCACTGCCCTATTGTTACTCACTAATTCCACACACTTGTGACCGATCTTTGGTGCTCACGGAATCCGTCTTCATTGTATGTGCGGGAGGACACTCCCCGACCAGAACACTCTTAACTAAAATGACACTGTTGAAGATAAAACTAGTTGTTTGCATGCTGCGCTGCCGCCTCTCCGATATATTGTGATTGGTTAAACGCGGAACTACCACACCTGAGTAAAATATATCCAGTAAAGAGGCACCGAGGCGCGAAAGACAGAAGTATGGATGGAATTTAAGGCAGTCAATAGACCAGAATGGGTTAACATACAAGTGTGATGCGTCCAACATGTGATTGTACGATTATTAAAGCAGAACTCACTACAAATGTTTTATAAAATGTGCAGGTCCCTACAAAATATTAATAAATACATAACTGTACTAAAATGAAAAGGCCTGGGCTGACGCCATGTGTGCGAAGCTACAGTCCTGTTTCCCAGCATGAATCAGTTTTTATTCGTCGGCTCAGAAGGGGCTCTAAGTGACGGGTTTCAATGTAACCGACCATCATCAGTGACGCTTTCATCTTCTCAAGCCTCACCACTGCTGTGCACTCTCGCCGTGCCTTCCAGCAGCACGGCTTTGACACCTCCTGCACTCCCAGGGGCAGATTTACAAGAACTGGCGCACCCCTGCATATCAGCAGGGATGCGCCGGTAAGATGCGTCATGCAAGTTAACCCTTGAGCCACCACAGATGCGCCGCATTTACAATGCGGCGCATCGTGGCGCAAGGATAAACAGATGCGTGATGCATCTGATGGCGTAAGGGCAGCGCATTGCTGGAGTCGTGTCGCAAGCGCGACGCAACTCCACCAATGCGCAGGGGCTGCCCATACCTAACATGCTGCGTCATGCCTTACGCCTGCTTCAAGCAGGCGCAGGCTTTTGACGCAGCAGCATTGGAAAATGTGACTCAGTGAAATCTTGTAGATTTCACTGCATCACTTTTCCGAGGCTTTTTCCGAGGGAACGCCCACACTGCATACATTAAACCTGATGCAGGTTTAATGTGGCGCAGGGCTTTACAACGTGACGCATCTCCCTAGATGCGCCACGTGGTAAATAAGGCGCAACATGGCATATGGTTTACGCCGCCGCTGCGTCACAGAAGTGACGCAACGGTGGCGTAAATGTGTCGCAAGGAGCTTGTAAATCTGCCCCCCACAACTTCGCCGCCAGACGTATATCCAACAGGCGCAGTCACAGGTCAACCAGTGCGTGCGCAATGTCATTGGCTCCCAGAAGAACAGTGCCTCAAGTTTGAAATGCTATGCTTGGATTGTAGGGCCACCCGAGGAACAGTCAAACAACTTCTCCCTTGATGAGCATGTAGAAATAGGTGCTTCTCCAAGCAACATCTTCTGCAAGCTGAAAAGGAAACCTGGCTTCCGGTACACAGGCACGAGATCTATGGAGTTCCCTACGACTGTCCTTACAGTAACCCAGACACTGCCAGTCCTAGTAGAAAAGGTCTAAATCTTCAGGGGCAGATTTACAAGAAAGTGACGCATCTGTAGAGATGCGTCACTTTCCCTGCGCCACCATGCAAAACCCTTGCGTCATCATGGATGCTTAGGGGCAGATTTATGTTTCCTGGCGCATCCCTGCAAATCAGCAAGGATGCGCCAGGAATGATGCGTCACGCAAGTTTACCCTTGCGCCACACATGATGCGCCGCATTTACAATGCGGCGCATCATGGCGCAGGAATAAACAGATGCGTGACGCATCCGATGGCGTAAGGTTGGCGCAGTGTTTCAGTTGCGTCGCACTGTTCCAACCTACCCTATCCCTAACATGGTGCGTCAAGCCTTACGCCTGCCTCAGGCAGGCGCAGGGTTTTGGCGCATCAGCGTTGGGAAAGTGACTCAGTCAAATCTTATAGATTTGTCTGAGTCACTTTTCAGGGGCGTTCCTGCGACGGAACGCCCCCCCCCTCTGTCGACACGCCCACGTGAAACCTGACGCAGGTTTTACGTGGCGCAGGGCTTTACATCGTGACGCATCTCAATAGATGTGTCACGATGTAAATATGGCGCAATGTGGCGCAGGGTTTACACCGCCGCTGCGTCACAAAAGTGACGCAGCGGCGGCGTAAAAGTGGCGCATCTCCAATATAGATCTGCCCCGCAGTATTTACAATACGACGCACCATGGCGCAAAGATTGACAGATGCATCAGAAATTCTGACGCATCTGTTGATGGAAAAGTCACGCATTGCTGGAGTTGTGTCGCAAGCACGGCGCAACTCCAGCAATGCGTGTTGCGGCCTTTTCCCAATACACTGCGTCACTCCTTACGCTTGCTTCAAGCAGTGGCGTCCTAAAATGGTCTTCTGTTGTCAGTGGTGGCCAGAACGACCTTAAATTATATTGTGTTGGTCGTTCGTTTGATTAACGATTAGAAAGTGTAGTTCTGTCTAGATGCTTAAGTGAATGGGGGCCTTAACACTAATTGAAGCTCATTTTACTGACCTGGGAAAGCTAAAATGAACGGCGGGTATTGTTGCTGTGTCTTGTTTGAGGCAAATATCTCTACAAAGTGCTCTCTCCCCATCCACCTTTATTTCTGGGTTTATGTACCATATCATGGTAAAGATAGCCCTGGGAGTCAATGCTCACCTTGGCAGATGTATTTGTAGTTGCATGTGGCAGGTTTGAAACATAAATGATTATTCATGCAGTAAAAACTGTGGGGCAGATTTATGTTGCACTTGCGCCACTTTTACGCCGCCGTTGCGTCACTTTTGTGACGCAGCAGCGGCACAAATCCTGCGCCATGGTGTGGGGTATTTACAACGTGACGCATCTGGGAGATGCGTCACGTTGTAAAGCCCTGCGCCACATGTAGGCGTTCCAGGGCAGGTGGGGGCGTTCCGGCGCAGGAACGCCTCCTAAAAGTGGCTGAGTGAAATCTACAAGATTTCACTCAGTCACTTTTAGGCCCATGCTGCGTCAAAATCCTGCGCCTGCTTGAAGCAGGCGTAAGGATTGACGCAGCATTGTACAGATAGGGCCCCCCAGAACATTGCTGGAGCTGCGTCGCGCTTGCGACGCAACTCCAGCAATGCGCCACTTTTACGGCACAGATGCGTCACGCATCTGTGCCGTTTTTGCCCCATGGTGCGCCGCATTATAAATGCGGCGCATCCATGGTGGCGCAGCTGTGGCGCATAATAACTGGCGCATCCCTGCTGATATGCAGGGATGCGCCAGTTAACATAAATCTGCCCCTGTGTGTGTGTGTGTGTCTGTCTGTGTTAGATTCTGGTCAGCCGAACAGAGTTATATTACTGGATATGTTTTGAGAACCTGTGACTGCTGTGTGACTAGACTGAGGCCTGGGGAGCATTCTCTAGAGTTGTGAATTCCTGGAGCCTGTCTGTTTGTATCTCAAGTTTTTCTTTGAAGATTAAAGCACAAACGTAGCTTTATCGCCTTCAGACGAACAGAGCACAGAGTGCTTCTTCTTGTCCTCCAGCTCCATTTATTCGTTGTTTTAGTGTCACAGAAGTGGTATAGTTTGTAGGTTCTCGTCTTCATTGTTCACCAGTGAGTGGCACTGCAAAGCTTCTGGTTGTGCCATGGCACCTCTTCGTGCATGTTCTAAACAGGTGACCCAGTTCACACTTATATATTCCAGGTTGTTTGCTAATGCCCTTGCAGTACCAATGGCCATTGAATTCTAGGTCATTACTGATGTGCAAGACCGGACTGGGACAATAAATAGGCCAGGCATCTCAATAAACTTGTTGTGATGTGTAAGCTGCCATTACAACCAAGTTTGTTTCAATGACAACATAAACAGTTAAAGGTGAGGCAGAGCAAATACTTTTTACACCCTTAAATCAAGGAACAGACTAAGTTAAAGAAGAGGGGGGTACCTGCTTCGATAGATCCAATAAAATATTTGTATCTATGTTGACAAGCAAAGTACAGGGGGACAGATTTACAAGAAAGTGACGCATCTGTAGAGATGCGTCACTTTCCCTACACCACCATGCAAAACCCTTGCGTCACCATGGATGCGCTTTATTTACAATACGGCGCAACATGGCGCAAGGATTGACAGATGCGTCAGAAATTCTGACGCATCTGTTGATGGAAAAGTCACACATTGCTGGAGTTGTGTCGCAAGCATGGCGCAACTCCAGCAATGCGTGTTGCGGCCTATTTCCAATAGGCTGCGTCACTCCTTACGCCTGACTCAAGCAGGCGTAAGGTTTTGACGCAGTGCCGTCCTAAAATTCACGCAGTGCGTCACTTTTACAAGGTTTTCCTGCGTGGGAACGCCTACCCTGCATACATAATATCTGACGCAGATATAATGTCACGTAGGGCTTTACAACGTGACGCATCTCCCTAGATGCGTCACGTTGTAAATGGGCTGCAACTTTTACACTGCTGATGCGTCACAAAAGTGATGCAACAACAGCGCAAAAGTGACGCTAGGGGCGCATAAATCTGCCCCTCAGTTTTTTCAGTAGTCTATTAATCCTGCCCTGTGTGTCTTGTGAAGTCTCTGAACACTCGTTCTAGCGCCATGAAGCACGTACAAATATATTACATTAACTAAATTAAGAAGTGCTGTGTTGCAGCCAGCGAGAGTGAAGACACACTTGGGTATGATGCCTCCTGATTGGACACCGAACACTGTGATTAGCACAGTCTACGAGGCTGTATGTGGTCTAGGGTGTACTCCCAGGAGTAGAGGGCAGGATTTGGGGTATACTCGCGGAAGTAGAGATCAAGGCCTGGGGGTGTACTCCCAAGAGTAGAGGGCAAGGTTTGGGGTGTACTCCCGGAAGTAGAGATCAAGGCCTGGGGGTGTACTCCCAAGAGTAGAAGGCAGGATCTGGGGTGTACTCCCGGAAGTAGAGATCAAGACCTGGGGGTGTACTCCCAAGAGTAGAGGGCAGGATCTGGGGTGTACTCCCGGAAGTAGAGATCAAGGCCTGGGGGTGTTCTCCCAAGAGTAGAGGGCAAGGTTTGGGGTGTACTCCCGGAAGTAGAGATCAAGGCCTGGGGGTGTACTCCCAAGAGTAGAAGGCAGGATCTGGGGTGTACTCCCGGAAGTAGAAATCAAGGCCTGGGGGTGTACTCCCAAGAGTAGAGGGCAGGATCTGGGGTGTACTCCCGGAAGTAGAGATCAAGGCCTGGGGGTGTACTCCCAAGAGTAGAGGGCAGGATCTGGGGTGTACTCCCGGAAGTAGAGATCAAGGTCTGGAGTGTACTTCCAGGAGTAGGGGGCAATGTCTGGGGTGTACTCCCAGGAGTAAAGGGCAAGGTCTGGGATGTGCTCCCAGGATTAGAGGGCAAGGTTTTGGGTGTCCTTCGAGGAGTAGAGGGCAAGGTCTAAGGGTGTACTCCCAGGAGTAGAGGGCAAGGTCTCGAGTGTACTTCCAGGAGTAGAGGGCAAGGTCTGGGGTGTACTTCCAGGAGTAGAGGGCAAGGTCTAGGGTGTACTCCCAGGAGTAGAGGGCACGATACTGAACACTATAGCGAAAATCTGGTTTTCACAATGAGGAGTCGTGGGAGGAGTTGTGGGAGGAGTGGTAGGAAAAAAAGGTAGGTTAAATTCTTTCAAAAAGTGCTCTAATCTAGCATTACAGGGTGGAGAACGGAAGGGTAACCTCCAAGGCCATGTATGGTTCAGATGCCGTGAACAAGGAGGGCATGGGCACTAGGCGGGATTCAGACCGTAAATCTATCTCTGAGTCACCCTTCACTTGAGCAGACCCTTATAAAATATGAGACTTGCAACTGTTTCATTTGGTTTACTTCACAAGTGCTAAGCTGTAAAGTAGGTCTTTGTAGTATTTAACCAGCATTATGTGTCAACGCAAGCTCCAGTCCAAAAGCCTGGCACTTGGGTACCCGTGACATGGGCAGCAGCTGCAACAATGGAAGCTTGCCTCATACACACCACTTATAGTATGTGCAGAAGCAAAGCAAGCTTCACACACTCATGCAAACACAAACCACACCACACACACAAAGATCAATTACAGCATGTGCAAAAGCAATGCAAGCTTCTCAGACACACACACACAAACACACACCATTTACAGCATGGGAGAAGTTTTTAGCTGCTTGTTCTGGGTTGAGTGTAGTGTCGGAGAGGCGGGAGCTGAGAGCGTTGTTCCACTGGTCTGCTTGTTGTGAAAAGCATGTGTTAAAGACAATAGGCTTTTGTGGAGGATTGTTATTACATTGTGCTAGAGCCTGTAAGCAGGTACTTGACATAATTGAAGTTCACAGATGATTGTAATGGGCAAGGGTTTGGGTGTTGGTGACTTACCCATACGAACTGTGGGGACAGATGGCATGCACTATGATAATCCTTTTTAGGCTCTCTTAGGGGATAGTATTTTGCTTTGCCGGCTGAAATTTCGTAACATTTCTACCTTTATGACTGTGGGCCAGATGGTTGCTCTGTGGAAATCTGACACTCAGTACAATGGTCTCAAATTGATTATGGTGACAAGCCAATGATAAAGAATATACACTTGGGTGCCGATCACGATCCGGCAAAAACCGGGTACGAACCGTCGGACGGAGCATATTCTCCGTCCGACGCGTACCCGGTCGTCAAAATTTACAAACAAGGAATTACGATTCGCACGGAACACCATTTCCGTACGATTCGTAAAAAAGCCCGACCGAACAAAATAAACCTACCAATGCGATCCGGGAAAGCGCCGACCTGACGTCGGGACGCTCGCAGCCTGCCATTCACGAACCAGGAATCACGATTCGCACCGAAGTCATCCCGCACGGTGAATATTTTCCGGCTGCCAAAAACTGCCGGTAAATCAGGACGACGCGAACAAGGACCACCAGTACGCGACGGACAGACAGGACGACGCGAACAAGGAGGACCAGTACGCGACAGGACGACGCGATCAAGGAGTACCAGTACGCGACGGACACAAAGGACGACGCGATCAAGGAGGACCAGTACGCGACGGACACACAGGACGACGCAAACAAGGAGGACCCGTACGCGATGGACAGACATGGACCCGAACCTACGTGTCATCCCGGCCCTCATAGCAGTCCACCTCCTCTACAGGTTACGACGCAGACGCCGCAGAAGGTCAGAATAACTAAGGGAGGGGGGAAAGTGGGGTGGGGTGGGGGTGGCAGGACCAGGGCAGGCCACAAAACCCCCACCAAAGTCACACACCACACATGCCCAAAACATACCTGACACCCATGCCCTGGTCACTACGAGGGGGGGGGCGTGTCCAGCTAAGCCAGCGACCGCCACAACGGAAGTCCGTCACCACGCGAACCGGCAACACAACCAGACCGGTACGTCCCGTACCCACGCCTGAAGAGCGTGGGTACGAGACGTACCACGCCCACACCCACGTCACCCCAACAATGGCGGGACGGATCGAACCCACGTGGCAAAGGCCTGGGTACGGCCCGCACAAGCATCACATAGCATGGGGACAGATATGAACGGACCCTACCCCCACCCGCGTACGTATGGAGCGTACACCCACCCCACCAGTGTAAGTACGACTCGTACCCTCACCCCGTATGCATGGAGCGTACCCCCACCCAACCAGTGTAAGTACGACTCGTACCCTCACCCCGTATGCACGGAGCGTACCCCCACCCCAACAGTGTAAGTACGACTCGTACCCTCACCCGCGGACGTACGGACCGTACCCCCACCCCCACCAGTGTAAGTACGACATGTACCCCCACCCCCGTAGGCATGGAGCCCACCCCCACCCCACCAGTGTAAGTACGACTCGTACCCTCACCCCGTATGCATGGAGCGTACCCCCACCCCACCAGTGTAAGTACGACTCGTACCCTCACCCCGTATGCACGGAGCGTACCCCCACCCCAACAGTGTAAGTACTACTCGTACCCTCACCCGCGGACGTACGGACCGTACCCCCACCCCCACCAGTGTAAGTACGACACGTACCCCCACCCCCGTAGGCATGGAGCCCACCCCCACCCCACCAGTGTAAGTACGACTCGTACCCTCACCCGCAGACATACGGACCGTACCCCCACCCCCACCAGTGTAAGTACGACACGTACCCCCACCCCCGTAGGCATGGAGCCCACCCCCACCCCACCAGTGTAAGTACGACTCGTACCCTCACCCCGCATGCATGGAGCGTACCCCCACCCCACCAGTGTAAGTACGACTCGTACCCTCACCCCGTATGCACGGAGCGTACCCCCACCCCAACAGTGTAAGTACGACTCGTACCCTCACCCGCGGACGTACGGACCGTACCCCCACCCCCACCAGTGTAAGTACGACACGTACCCCCACCCCCGTAGGCATGGAGCCCACCCCCACCCCACCAGTGTAAGTACGACTCGTACCCTCACCCCGTATGCACGGAGCGTACCTCCACCCCAACAGTGTTAGTACGACTCGTACCCTCACCCCGTATGCACGGAGCGTACCCCCACCCCAACAGTGTAAGTACGACTCGTGCCCTCACCCGCGGACGTACGGACCGTACCCCCACCCCCACCAGTGTAAGTACGACATGTACCCCCACCCCCGTAGGCATGGAGCCCACCCCCACCCCACCAGTGTAAGTACGACTCGTACCCTCACCCCGTATGCACGGAGCGTACCCCCACCCCAACAGTGTAAGTGTGACTCGTACCCTCACCCCGTATGCATGGAGCGTACCCCCACCCCACCAGTGTAAGTACGACTCGTACCCCCACCCCCGTAGGCATGGAGCCCACCCCCACCCCACCAGTGTAAGTACGACTCGTACCCTCACCCCGTATGCATGGAGCGTACCCCCACCCCACCAGTGTAAGTACGACTCGTACCCTCACCCCGTATGCACGGAGCGTACCCCCACCCCACCAGTGTAAGTACGACTCGTACCCTCACCCCGTATGCATGGAGCGTACCCCCACCCCACCAGTGTAAGTACGACTCGTACCCTCACCCCGTATGCACGGAGCGTACCCCCACCCCAACAGTGTAAGTACGACTCGTACCCTCACCCGCGGACGTACGGACCGTACCCCCACCCCCACCAGTGTAAGTACGACACGTACCCCCACCCCCGTAGGCATGGAGCCCACCCCCACCCCACCAGTGTAAGTACGACTCGTACCCTCACCCGCGGACGTACGGACCGTACCCCCACCCCCACCAGTGTAAGTACGACACGTACCCCCACCCCCGTAGGCATGGAGCCCACCCCCACCCCACCAGTGTAAGTACGACTCGTACCCTCACCCCGTATGCATGGAGCGTACCCCCACCCCACCAGTGTAAGTACGACTCGTACCCTCACCCCGTATGCATGGAGCGTACCCCCACCCCACCAGTGTAAGTACGACTCGTACCCTCACCTCGAATGCATGGAGCGTACCCCCACCGTGTATGTTCCAAGCGTACATATCCAGAAATAGGAGGTGTGTGTGCAGAGTCCTCCCAGCAGTGCCCTGAGACAGGAGGGGTGGGTGCCTAACACTCCCAGCAGTGCCCTGAGACAGGAGGGGTGGGTGCAGAGTCCTCCCAGCAGTGCCCTGAGACAGGAGGGGTGGGTGCAGAGTCCTCCCAGCAGTGCCCTGACACAGGAGGGGTGGGTGCCTAACACTCCCAGCAGTGCCCAGTCACAAGAGAAGTGGGTGCAGAGTCCTCCCAGCAGTGCCCAGACACAGGAGGGGTGGGTGCCTAACACTCCCAGCAGTGCCCTGAGACAGGAGGGGTGGGTGCCTAACACTCCCAGCAGTGCCCTGAGACAGGAGGGGTGGGTGCCTAACACTCCCAGCAGTGACCAGAGTCAGGAGGGGTGGGTGCAGAGTCCTCCCAGCAGTGCCCTGAGACAGGAGGGGTGGGTGCAGAGTCCTCCCAGCAGTGCCCTGAGACAGGAGGGGTGGGCACCCAACACTCCCAGCAGTGACCAGAGTCAGGAGGGGTGTGTGCAGAGTCCTCCCAGCAGTGCCCTGAGACAGGAGGGGTGTGTGCAGAATCCTCCCAGCAGTGTCCTGAGACAGGAGGGGTGGGTGCAGAGTCCTCCCAGCAGTGACCAGAGACGGAAGGGGTGGGTGCAGAGTCCTCCCAGCAGTGCCCTGAGACAGGAGGGGTGTAACACATGTGTGTGAGGCTGGAAGTACACACATGCATACTGCCTACAAGGGAACATGTCCCCATGAACTCATGTCAACAGACTCCATACACATGTACAGTGATCACCAAGGATGCCACGAATGTTGCAGGTGGAGACATGGCCCTGCATGCATGGCCAAAGTAGAAGGGCTCCGTCACACACACAGCTCATGTAGACACAGCTCTGCGCTAAATAATGGGAACACCCTGCAGGGAAGATATCAGGGTACACAGAGGGAGGAATACACCCTGGGACAATTGCACCATGCAGTAACTGCTTACATGAACAAAGAAAGTTAGCTAACACCTTGTGATGGCACACAGATCCCAGGGTCCCCCCAATGAGCAGCCCACTACTACATTTCCCACACACCCAACACATAAACACCACCCAAAACCATGTAGCAGCCCCACCAACACCAATACCAGCATAGCAGTAGTGTCAGAATGAAAAAAAAGTAAAGCTTTATTCAGCATGATCACAGTGTCCGTGGATCGCAGGCAGTTAAATATTCACAAAGCCCATAGGGCAGTCAATAAGTCTCAGCTGGATGGGGGACACAGTGGGATGCGTGTCCCCTAGCTTGCCTGCACAGTTACATGCCGTCGTCTTCCACAGGGGTGAGGCCATCGGGGGGGGGGAAGCACCAGGCACCGCAGGGACATCAGGGCAAAGGGGAGGCGTTGTGGGTGCAGGGATGGAGGACTCCACCACAGGGGGTGGGGCAGGGCCAAAGGCGGAGGCCAGGATGGCACTACACACCTTTGCAAGGTCCGCCAGGGATTCCCCTGCACCCGAAGGATCCACAGGCCCCAAGGAGGGGGGTGGTCAGAGGGATGGGTCGCAGCGCCACTGTGGGAGGGTGTAGACAGGGGGGGGGAATCAAGCACCCTGACCGGGGACCTCCTTGACCGCTTGCGGGGTGGTGTCACTGTGGGGCTCAGGGACAGAGCGGCCATGAAGGAGTCTTTGGGGGAGAGGTGGCCAGGAGAGCTGAGGGGAGGGGATTTGGAGGGAGTGGATTGTGTGGAATGCGGACTCCCACTCTGGCTGCGTGTCACACGTTTGGCCCCCGACCCAGTGGGTGTGCCTACCTCACCCTGTGTGTGCGTGTCAGGAGGAGTGCGGTGGACCTTCCCTGCTGGTGTGGTGCCTGTGTCTGTTGATGTGGGTGCATGCCGACGTCTGGGTGTACGTGGGACAGGCATGGGAGTGGGAAGTGTGGATGGGGCAGGGGTAGGTGGTGGGAGGTCGCGCTGCAGGAGACCCACTGCTGCAGTCAGTGTCGAGTCTATCGACCTCAGCAAGCTGCGTTGGTCAGCCTGCGATGAATGAATGCCCTCCAAGTATGCCTCGATGTTGTTGAGGGTCTGGCCGTGGGCATGGAGGACATTAAGGATCGCAGCCTGACCAACCTGCAGCTGCCGCTGGATGTCCACAGACTCGGCATAGGCGGCAGCAGTGGAGACAGGGGCAGGGGGTGCGGTGCCTGGCAGGAAGGAGACATGCGGTGACCGGGCACGCTGGGAAGGGACACGAGCAAGTGGGAGGCGGCTGATGGGAACGGAGGGGGCGGTGTGAGGTGTTGTTCCGCTGTCAGCTGCTGGTGCAGCCTCCGCCCACTCGGTGACATCCTCCTCGGACCTGTCAGCTTCGTATTCTAACGTGCCAGTCGACAGGTCCTCGGCCACACTCTCCTCCGCCTCTGTCCCACTCGATGTGCCAGCCACGATGTCACGGCTGGCACTGGTGCTCGGTCCCTCCGCCTGGTCTGTGTCCATGTCTCCCTCTGTGTCCCCCGACGATGCTGTGGGCAGGGTGGAGAGACAGAAATTAATCAGACACCTGTACACATCTGTCACATGAGTCCAATCTACATAGGTTACATTGCATAGCCTGAAAAGGAAGATCCCTAACATCTACTAAACAAGGTACCGATGTAGGGCATTACACACACAGTTGGTTGAGCCACCATGCCACTGAAATACCATGGAGAGCATGAGACAATAGCAAATGACAGGAAACGGAGTCTGACATAGCACCCAGGCCCTGGGGACAATCCAGCACTGCATCTGCACCACACAGCGTTGGCGAAAATAGGGATGACCTGGGACCATATCCATGAACGTGAGACACATGCTGCATAGGTAATGCTGAAAACATGCCCAACATGACTGGGTTACTGCACCTTGAGTGTATGTCCAGACAAACATCACACACTGCCCATACCCAGCAAGTAGAAATCAGGATTTGACATATAGGCTTTGCCCGCCCCAACCACCCCCTACACGAGGCAAATTGTTGAGACACAGGTGGCACCAACATCTCATAGTCTGGGTGATAAACACAGGGGCAGGCAAAATGCAAGATTGGACGCCAAACACCCAAGGTGCGCCTGTACAAATAATGAGGTACCAGTGCCCATCCTCAGATGAGTATAACAAGACACACAGGCACTGGCAACTGTGAGTATGAAGAAGGACATTCAGGTCAGGCTGCACAGTGGACACCTGTACTAAATTTCACGTCTATATACATGGTGCCAGGGGACAATGGCACAGAGCACAACCTACGCTGTAGACACTGAGAGTGTCCAAGTTTTTGGATGACACATACAACACCGAGGAAAAGGTGCCCCAGGGGACAGTAGTGGCCACACAACTCCATGCTCCTGAATGGTAATGACTGCAACACACGCCACCATCCCTGCACTATGCGTATCGCACACTCATGCACATCATGTCACAAGCCACTACATAGGACATGCGCGCTGTAAGGCATGACACTTGAGAGACTAACTCCCATGTCTGGACTCAGCATCAGTGCCAACTGACATGGAACCCACATGCAGTGAACTGGACAGGGCACAGGCAAGGTCCCAAAACCTGTTACACACCACCCCCACACATGATGCTACAGGCATAGTTCTCGTGGACAAAGCGCCAGCCTATATTACCTTGTGAAGGAGTGACCACACACAGACCAGGGAACACATTGCATGGAGGGGAAGGGTGGCAGGAGCGCTGCGCTATACTGGGGCAAACTGGATCTGCACAGCACCTTTAAACCCTGGCAGTGAATTCATGCTACTGTGCCCTTACAAATGCCGGTGACACACAACAAACACACATGTACCTACCCCCTTCCGGCTGCTGCATCTCCTGTAAGCGCCTCTCCAAGTCTGGAAAGACCACCGGCAGCACACGCCTGTGGAGGTGGCTCAGACGGCGGCGCCCGCGGTTCTTGTGGCTCACAGGTGAGTCCCCCAGCAGGACCCGTGCGATCCTCCGCGTCCAGCACCGGATATCCTGCCAGAGTTTCCTCACCTGGGACAGGCTCCGCCTCCGACCATCCACACCCCTCACAGCACTGACGGCGGTCAGCCAGATCTGCTCCTTCGCAGTGGCGCCTACCTGTGAGGAAGAACAAGTGACACCACATCAATACACCAGCCACATGTCACAGAGAGACATATGAGGAAAAATTAGCTGGTTACAACAAGGCATGTCATGCAGCCAATGCATTGCACCTTTGTCATGGGGACATGATCCTCTGGGGAGGGAAGAAGCAGTACGTGCCATTGTAGGTACACAGGTGGGATGATGGCAATGTCACAATCAATGATCAAGGCTCACACTGTGCATCACACCCACCCCTCCTGTCTCAGGGCACTGCTGGGAGTGTTAGGCACCCACCCCTCCTGTCTCAGGGCACTGCTGGGAGGACTCTGCACCCACCCCTCCTGTCTCAGGGCACTGCTGGGAGGACTCTGCACCCACCCCTCCTGTCTCAGGGCACTGCTGGGAGTGTTAGGCACCCACCCCTCCTGTGTCTGGGTACTGCTGGGAGGACTCTGCACCCACCCCTCCTGTCTCAGGGCACTGCTGGGAGGACTCTGCACCCACCCCTCCTGTCTCAGGGCACTGCTGGGAGTGTTAGGCACCCACCCCTCCTGTGTCTGGGCACTGCTGGGAGGACTCTGCACCCACCCCTCCTGTCTCAGGGCACTGCTGGGAGGACTCTGCACCCACCCCTCCTGTCTCAGGGCACTGCTGGGAGTGTTAGGCACCCACCCCTCCTGTCTCAGGGCACTGCTGGGAGGACTCTGCACCCACCCCTCCTGTCTCAGGGCACTGCTGGGAGGACTCTGCACACACACCTCCTGTGTCTGGCCAGCACCTCAAAGCAGTCACATGCCACAGGCCACGGACGCCACCTCAGCAGAGTACACAGACACAGGACATTCACCTGGCATTGCCAAATGCAGATACAAACCTCACTGCACATGTGCCACTAGATCGGGGGGGCTCACAGGTGTGGGGCTGGCTCTGCACGTCAGACACACAGCACTGCTCCCTGCTCACATGAGATGTGCAGGGCATATCCAGGCCTCATGCATCTGGGGTGGTCCACTACACATATGCACCCACACAAATGACATTGGACTTACACACACAGATGTCCAGGGGACGAACACATCATGTGGACACTCTCAGCATAGGTACAGTGGACAAACACACATCTGTAGGTACAGTCACCTGTCACACTGGGGTAACCACAGAATCACAGGAGGACTGTAGTAGCTCCATACCCTGGAGGATTAGACAGGCACAATGTGTAATGCCACATGCAGTGAATGTCACAGTAAACACAATGCAAGTGAGGAGAGCAGACATGCACCACAGCATGCTCTGGCTGGGAGACTCAGGCATCCCCCCCCTGGGACCCCCCCTACAGTACATAGCATGTGTGTCACACCAGGACACAATGCCAGAAGTCACAGTCACAACAAAGGGACAGTCTGTGCCAGTGGCCTATGCACTCACCTGATACCCTGGTCGCCCATACAGAAGGGGGTACTGTGGGAGGATCACATCCAGCAATGCCAGGTTCTCCTCCAGGGTGAATGGCTGTGACCTCTCCACAGCCCTTGACATGGTTCCAGGGAATCAGTAGCAGCAGCTGGGTCGACGAATTCAAAGATGTGCAGGCAAGTTCTCCCTCATGGGACCTGGCTGCCTTATATCTGCCTTTCTGCCCTGTCTCATGCACAGGAGTACAGAGTGATTGGTCACTCACATTTGCATCCTATGTGTCCTCCAATCCCTTCAAACCTAGCAGTCTGTGGGTCCTCTATCGGTTTCATTCTCCTGCATGATGTCAGCCCCACAAACACATTGCAACAAAGTAGATTAATTCCAACTGACTTCTGCTGTGCACCTTCCAGAACAAATACAAATTTTGAACTTGGTCTCCATGACAACCAGCATGCATGTAGGCCTTAATACTTGTCCCTCATGTGTCCCCTATGTAATTTGGAGCTTCACACACACAGGTACGGTGCGTTCCGGGGCCCTAGGGCACCCCAAATGCCTTGCAACGGGCCGTACACGCGTGCCTACGTTCACTATCACTATGGGTGTCCTCGCGTATGCGTACACGTTGTGATAGGGAGCGTACAGGCGTGTGTACGGCCCATACCACTATGGGTGTTCTTGCGTATGCGTAGTCGTAGTGGTACGGGCCGTACACATGCCTGTACGCTCACTATCACAACGTGTACGCATACGCGAGGACACCCATAGTGATAGGGAGCGTACAGGCGTGTGTACGGCCCGTACCACTACGAGTACGCATACGCGAGGCCACCCATAGTGATAGGGAGCGTACAGGCGTGTGTACGGCCCGTACCACTACGAGTACGCATACGCGAGGCCACCCATAGTGGTACGGGCCGTACACACGCCTGTACGCTCCCTATCACTATGGGTGGCCTCGCGTATGCGTACTCGTAGTGGTACGGGCCGTACACACGCCTGTACGCTCCCTATCACTATGGGTGTCCTCGTGTATGCGTACTCGTAGTGATAGGGAGCGTACAGGCATGTGTACGGCCCGTACCACTACGAGTACGCATACGCGAGGACACCCATAGTGATAGGGAGCGTACAGGCGTGTGTACGGCCCGTACCACTACGAGTACGCATACGCGAGGCCACCCATAGTGATAGGGAGCGTACAGGCGTGTGTACAGCCCGTACCACTACGAGTACGCATACGCGAGGCCACCCATACTGATAGGGAGCGTACAGGCGTGTGTACGGCCCGTACCACTATGGGTGGCCTCGCGTATGCGTACTCGTAGTGGTACGGGCCGTACACATGCCTGTACGCTCGCCATCACGATGGGTACACATACGGCAGCACTCCCATAGTGATATGGGAACGTACACAGGCCCTCTTGGCAGCAGTACAGCGGTTTTCACACATCACAGTGGTGACAGGCGGCACACAGGTAGGGATAGGGCGGACATACTTGTACATGGATGGACATACTTGTCCATTAATTGACATCGAGGCATCGTCTGTGCATCACTACATGTGTGGGGCACAGGTGTGACGGCCTGTGATGTGGAACATTACTCCTGAGTCGAGAAGGCACCAGATGTATGATGAGATGTGTACAGATGTACTGTGTGATGGTGCGATGTGTGCCAGGCATGCCCTTGACTCCTTTGACATGTGTGCATGTCGTACTGCGCACTTGGGGTGAGCGTCACTGGCATGGCACGGACAACAACACACGGAAGTGTCCCCTGATGCCCGGTACAGGGGTTATGACACCTGACTTGTCACTACCCACGGTGCACAATGTGACTATGTCATGTATGTGTGGGGGCTTCCCATCAGGTTGATGTTGGAGCACCCTTAAAAGCTGCAGCCGTTGCAGCAACCAACATGTGTCTGTGTGCAGTTTGTCATTGCACACTGTTCCGCACACCATGCCACATGTGCTATCGGATGTGAGGTGCACATGTATGCATGGGACACGGAGTAGCATGACAAGGACATGTCAGCATCCTCACAAGGTATGTGTGGTGAGTCATGACATGTGCACCTTCATGGCAAGGTGTGTGGGCTGTCCTAGTGTAATGTCATGTGACCTGTGGCTCCAGTGTTCCGCTACCAGTCTCTGCAATCGGCATCCTACTGCTGCTGATGTGTGGGCATATGTCACTCCTGTGTTGCGTCTGGCTGTTCACTTGCACTGGGACACAGCTATTCCCATGGCGTGGCATGGGGAGGTTCTCAATCTCCGTGTGTAGCTGGGTCTTGGAAGGAGTGTCACCTTGCATCCATACGTGTCCTGGCCATGTAGCACATACCTGACTCCCTATGTAGCATGTGTGTATTGACAGATTAACATGTGCTCAGTACACATGAGTTGTTGTCGTAGTGCACTCACTCTTCCTTGTCACTTCAAAATTACTGCAGAGCGCCGCCTCTTGCCCGAAGAATTCCAGACTTGGCTGCCATGCAGGAGAATGACAGCATCCGGCTCTACCGCTTCACCCAACCGTTGATTCTGGAGTTGACGGCGAGACTGGCACCACACCTGCAACCGCAGCACAGGTATCCCACGGCACTGACACCCCAGCTGAAGGTAATGGCTGCCCTACATTTTCTTGCCACGGGTACCTTTCAAAATACCATAGCTCATGTTGGTGGCATGTCCCAGAGCACATTCAGCGGTGTGCTGCATGATTTCTTAGAGGCCATGTTGATTCACCTGGATGACTTCATCAAGTTCCCAACCCCTGAACAGATGACTGAGGTCAAGCGTGGATTCTATGCCCTGGGAGGGATGCCCCATGTCATTGGGTCCATAGATGGTACACATGTAGCTTTGGTACCACCACACGCACGGGAGGTGGCGTACCGCAATCAGAAGCACTACCACTCCATCAATGCCCTTGTGGTGTGTCAGTCCAACATGGTGATTTCACATGTCTGTGCTCGTTTTCCAGGATCAGCACACGATGCCTACATCATGAGACGTAGCGGGATGCCTGATATGATGATGCAGCTGCGCAACGAACGGGCATGTGTTGTTGGTGGGTACAGTCTGTCTGTCCTGTATTCTGTATAGCCTACCAGCACGACCGCTTCACCACTTCTAACGATGAGCATGTGCTTCCCATGTAGGGGACGCTGGCTATCCCAACATGCCTTGGCTGCTCACACCTCTCCGCAACCCCATCACGCCGGCCCAGCTCCGCTACAACACCGCCCATGGCCGGACAAGGCGAGTGATAGAGAGGACGTTTGGCATGCTGAAGAGCCGATTCAGGTGCCTCCACAAGACCGGCGGCGCACTCCCATATGCCCCGGCGAAGGTCTGCAAGATCTTCATGGTCTGCTGCATGCTGCACAACATGGCAGTTGAAAGAGCTGTGCCACTTATCCTGGATCAACATGACGAGGAGCATCCACCCGTGGAGGACGAAGGGCTTGGCAATGGGGCTAGTGATGTGGAGGATGTGGAGCCGCAAGAGGACATCCGGACTCGGCTCATACGCGACTTCTTTGCTTAGTGGTGAGTACCAGTGTCTGAGTGTGCACGCATTTGGCAACGTGTGGCATGCGTTGTGATGTGTGTCTCCACCTGCATGTATGGCACGTGAGTCAGAGGTGTGTGTGGGTGTGTCACTGGAGTGATGGTGCCAGTGATGGTTGTACTTCCCCAGTCATAATTGTGACCTAGCATGTTGTCATCCATACATGTGTCGAGTAAATGCACATGCAAGTGGCTGTGCTTTTTGTGGCTGACTTCTTGTGTGTCTCTCTTCCCCAGGTACTTGCGCATGCCGTCTGCTGCTTGCATTGTTGTGGCACTGTTATTCCTCAGGGACACGTCATCGTGGGCTGACTCAGCGTTACAGGCACGGACACGTTTGGAAGTCTCCATAGGGTAAGGGATGCATCAGGGGTGTATTGGGTGTGGCAGTTGTTCACGATGTATGCACACTGCCCCTGTCGATGTTTGGTTCCTCTGCAGCCATGTCGCATCCCCATGGGACACGACATGCAGCTGTGTACCCCTGAATAGATGGTCTGCCTGGTTGACAGTCATCAGTGATGGGATAGGGGATTGTGATGATGGCATCAATGTGTGTGACACTGCCCTCGGACACATACGGTTAGCTTTGGCTTGACATGGTGTGGGACTTCGACATCAGCGGATCTATGGTGTATGGCAGGCTCTCCGTGTGCAGCTGTGGGTATTTAGCTGTTAGCCGACGCTTGTGTGCCAGTTCCATGGCGAACACGCATGTGTGCTGCTGAAGGGGGGTGCCAGTGTTGGACCCAGATGTTACTCCACATGATGTGTTCATGTGTACTTCGAGTTGCCTCAGCAATCCCGAATACATGACTAATAAAGGTGTCCCTATGCCTCCAAGGTGGCTCTTCTCAGTCAATGCTGGTGTGTTGCCACGGTGCATCCTGCTTGTCTGGCATGGTATTCCCTGATTGTGGCTATGTGTCAATGTGTCGAGTGGCAAGATGCAAGCTGTGTGTGTGGGCTGAGACTGTGTATTGGGCATGATGTCCATGACTGTGTGGGTATTGTGACATGTGCCATCCCCATGCATCCAACGTTGGCCAGGCCCCCATTCTCTGCATCCACCGGACTCAAGCTTGCAGGACATGGTTCTGCCACCTGTCTACACATACCTGGGTGCCCCCCAGGACACTGGACTGGATCCCTGACCTCTGCGCATGACTGTTGCTGTACTCAATGTGTGTGTCAGCACGGTTGTTCGGTAACCCCCTCAGCTGGTTGGGCCCATCACGGGTGTGTATGGTGCTCCATGTCTGTCTTGCCTAATACACTGTGACCCATGTGTCCTGTGCCAGACTCAGGCCCCAGGGTGTGGGTGGTTGAAGACAAAAGATGACTCAGGCATGTTTTGACTTTACAAGACACATGTTAGATAATAATGCTACCAGCAGGCATCTACTCTTCATAGTGTGATTTATTATTGGGGGGGGGGGGGGACAAAGTGAGGGTCTTTCCGGGATTTTGGAATCCAAAGTTCAGTAGGGGAGTTGGTGTCCTTGCCATTGGAAATCCTCAGAGTCCATGCCACAGTCTTTGTCAACATTGGTCAGCCAGTGACCAGCAGGGCCATGTGGCAGAGAATGTCTCTTGATGCTGTGATGCTGTTGCTCCAGTGGGCCAGGTGCCAGGCCAGGTGTCCTGGGAGATGGTGATGCAGCGCCGACCCTCACGGTCCATTCCGTGGACGACCCGCCCTCCTGCGGGGAACCTCAGCAGCAGGCCGTGACGACATCTGGGATGCTCCGTCGGATGTTTCCTCCTCCTCCTCCTGATCCCTCCCTGTGGGTGGTGATGTTCTCCGCCTTCTGGCACAGGGAGGGTCGGCCATGTTGTCGGCCATCCGACGGAGTGTAGTGTGAATCCCCTGGAATGCCGTCACTTGCTCAGCCTGTCTGTCCTCCATCCTCCGTTGGTGTACCAGATGACAGGCATGTAGCTCCGCATGTTGCTGGGCCTGCTGGGTCTTTATCTCATCGAGGCTCCCCTTGATCTCATTGAGGGTGGACACAACCTGGGCCATGCCCGTGGTGTCCTGCCGGTATGAGTCCAGGATGTTACGGACATGGGAAAATACCGGATCCCCAGCCAACTGGTCAGGCTCGCGCCTCCGCCGTCCTCCACTCCCACCACCCCTGCCCACTTGCGCCTGGCCTGCCCTTGTGGGCACATCGGGTCTCCGGGACCCCTGAGGGGTGGCATTGGCATTGTCGCCTGCCTCCTCCTGGGTGCCTGGGACACCGTGTCCCTCCTGGCCAGCCTGGCTGCATTGTGGTGTTGGGGCAGGGATCCTGGGTGTCTCCTGGGATGTGGCAGGAGTGGGGGTGGTGGTTGGCACAGTTGTACCTGACGCAGGTGCTGCAGGTGGTTGGACACCAGAGGGGCCAGGTCAGTCGGGGTCGTCCACAGAGTGGTGAGAGTGGTCGCTGCCGGTGGGATCAGGCTCCTGCAGATCCAGGTCCTGTGAGTCTTCCCCCCCTGTGTTGGGGGGTGCACCACGACGTTGACCTGTGTGTGAGAGAGACAATGTTAATTTTGGTCCATGCAACATCCATGTTTCATCAGTTTCAAAGTTGGCACATTTCCTCTTGGAATTAGGATCTGTCTTGCATTCCACTCACAGTGCACTTGTGCATGGGTGTGTCCCTTGGGCACCACTTTGGCCCCTTTAACTATGTGTGGCACAGTCTTACTTGCTGCGTCAAGTGTGACTGCAGGCAGCAGTGGAGTGGGCAGGTGTGGCGAGCCATGCATTGGCGCCTTCCGTGTAGCACTGTACATGTGCACATGGAGTGGATCCACACACTTATATGATCCCGGTAGCTGTCGTTGTGCTCGTGAACAGGTTGTGACATGGCCCTGTGTTTTGCCATGGTGAAGAGGGGGGGTTCTGGGACTGGCCACCCTTGTCTACATGCACGCAGTCTACCTGCTGACGAGCAGACATTCGCACACGCCACAGGGCTGATTTGCTCTCCCTGTGTCTCGCTCCCTCTCTGTCCCCCTCTCCCTCCCTCTCTGTCCCCCTCTCCCTCCCTCTGTGTCCCCCTCTCCCTCCCTCTGTGTGTCAGCCTCCTCCCTCTGTCCGTCTCCCTGTGTCTCCCTCCCTCTCTGTCCCCCTCTCCCTCCCTCTGTGTCCCCCTCTCCCTCCCTCTGTGTGTCAGCCTCCTCCCTCTGTCCGTCTCCCTGTGTCTCCCTCCCTCTCTGTCCCCCTCTCCCTCCCTCTCTGTCCCCCTCTCCCTCCCTCTGTGTGTTAGCCTCCTCCCTCTGTCCGTCTCCCTGTGTCTCCCTCCCTCTCTGTCCCCCTCTCCCTCCCTCTCTGTCCCCCTCTCCCTCCCTCTGTGTGTCAGCCTCCTCCCTCTGTCCGTCTCCCTGTGTCTCCCTCCCTCTCTGTCCCCCTCTCCCTCCCTCTCTGTCCCCCTCTCCCTCCCTCTGTGTGTCACCCTCTGTCACCTCAGCCCAGCTTCCTGGGCACACACTGTTAGCAGATCTTTGAGTGGCCCTTGGCTTGTTGATGTGAGTTTGTTTCTGATCTCCAGGCACCCATTGGGTGTGATGTGTGTCTGTGCGCTGCTGCTGTGGTGGTGTGTGCTGCCACTCTTTCACAATGTTGGCTGTTCATTAGCTGCTGTCATGTGCAAAACAGTGCCTTCACCCCCATGTGTTGATGCAAGGCGTCCGCCATTTGCTGGCAAGTCATTCCTGTGTTGGGACACACTGTTTGTCTGGCTGTGACCTAGGCCATATGGGCAGAGTGCATTGTTGTCTGCTTCGGAGTCGCACTATGTGATTTTTGGTGCCCAGCCTCCCGCCATCCGGGTTACCGTGTCATGTGTTGTTGTCTTCTGTGGCCTGTGACTTGACATTGTCCAGCTGGGTGCATGGGGCATGGTGGCAGCAGTGGCATGTGCATGCTCATGGAGTGTGGTTGAGTCATGCGATGGCTTGTGGTGGTTGCGTGCCTGTTAGTGATTTTGGTTGTGGATGCCGTTCCCCCCATGTGAGGTGCGTTGTTTGTGTACTCACCCGGGTCTCGGAGTCCTTCTAATCCTTCGACTGCCTCCACCGGCAGTATGGCCATCACCCTCTCCTCCCAGGGATGGTAGTGTACGGGTCTGCGGGAGGGCCCTCCTCCGGTGGCGTTGGCCTGGTCGTGTTCCTCCTGCCTCTTGGCTCGGACCCTCCTCCGCAGATCGTACCACCTGTTCTGGCATTCCTGCCTGGTCCTTCTGGTGTCCGCAACAGCATTCACAGCATCGACGATGGTCTGCCACATGGCTGTTTTTGCTGCCAGGCTGGTGTTTCTGACCAATGTTCCAAAGATCTGTGGCTCGACTCTGAGGATTTGATCAACAAGGACCTCCAACTCTCGGTTACTGAACTTTGGATTCTTGGTAGTGGGCATGGTGAGGGGTGTGGGTGGGGATGGTGGGGGGGTGTGGATGTTGGGGGGGGTGTGGATGGTTGTGGGTGTGTGTGTGTGAATGTGATGAGGGGGTGTTTGTGAAGGTGGTTGTGTGAAGGTGTGCAAGTGTAAGGTGTGGTGTAGCTTGTAGTATGGTTCTGTGGTGTCTGGCAGCAGTGAGTCTGTTGCAAAGGCTCATGGTTTGTGTGTGTGGGCCCTTTTTATTGGTCCATGGGTGGGTGTGGCAGTGTTTGAAGTTTGGGTGGGTGTGTTATAAGTAGTGGTGGTGTTTTGGGCCTCTGTTTGTCTTTGGCAGTTGCAGGTCAGTGAAGGTGTTTTTTTAGTGTTTGTTGGCCATGTTTAGTGGCTTTGTGCCATTCGTATGGTGTATTCTTGTGTTGTTTAGTTTTGGCCTGGTTGCGTACGTGCGTTTTGAGCGTGTGTACGGTGTGTACATGGGCCATTTGGTTGTATGGTGCTGTCCTTGTGTGTGGGTTGGTACGACTCGTACATGCGGGTGTGATGTTGGGGCCTGGGGTGCGCTCCGTACTTAGGAGGTTGTGTTGGGGGTAGGACCGGAACGTACTGGGGTGTAGGTACACGATGGTACGACACGTACAGGGGTGGGGGTACGACTCGAACGTACTGGGGTGTAGGTACACGGGGGTATGACACGTACAGGGGTGGGGGTAGGACTCGAACGTACTGGGGTGTAGGTACACGGGGGTATGACACGTACAGGGGTGGGGGTACGACTCGAACGTACTGGGGTGTAGGTACACGGGGGTACGACACGTACAGGGGTGGGGGTAGGACTCGAACGTACTGGGGTGTAGGTACACGGGGGTATGACACGTACAGGGGTGGGGGTAGGACTCGAACGTACTGGGGTGTGGGTACACAGTGGTACGACACATACAGGGGTGGGGGTACGAATCGAACGTACTGGGGTGTAGGTACACGGGGGTATGACACGTACAGGGGTGGGGGTAGGACTCGAACGTACTGGGGTGTAGGTACACGGGGGTATGACACGTACAGGGGTGGGGGTAGGACTCGAACGTACTGGGGTGTAGGTACACGGGGGTATGACACGTACAGGGGTGGGGGTACGACTCGAACGTACTGGGGTGTAGGTACACGGGGGTACGACACGTACAGGGGTAGGGGTAGGACTCGAACGTACTGGGGTGTAGGTACACGGGGGTATGACACGTACAGGGGTGGGTGTATGACTCGAACGTACTGGGGTGTAGGTACACGGGGGTACGACACGTACAGGGGTGGGGGTACGACTCGAACGTACTGGGGTGTGGGTACACGGTGGTACGACACGTACAGGGGTGGGGGTACGACTCGAACGTACTGGGGTGTACTTAGACGGTGGTACGACACGTACAGGGGTGGGGGTACGACTCGAACGTACTGGGGTGTAGGTACACGGGGGTACGACACGTACAGGGGTGGGGGTAGGACTCGAACGTACTGGGGTGTAGGTACACGGGGGTATGACACGTACAGGGGTGGGGGTAGGACTCGAACGTACTGGGGTGTAGGTACACGGGGGTATGACACGTACAGGGGTGGGGGTAGGACTCGAACGTACTGGGGTGTAGGTACACGGGGGTATGACACGTACAGGGGTGGGGGTACGACTCGAATGTACTGGGGTGTAGGTACACGGGGGTACGACACGTACAGGGGTGGGGGTAGGACTCGAACGTACTGGGGTGTACTTAGACGGTGGTACGACACGTACAGGGGTGGGGGTACGACTCGAATGTACTGGGGTGTAGGTACATGGGGGTACGACACGTACAGGGGTGGGGGTAGGACTCGAACGTACTGGGGTGTAGGTACACGGGGGTATGACACGTACAGGGGTGGGGGTAGGACTCGAACGTACTGGGGTGTAGGTACACGGTGGTACGACACGTACAGGGGTGGGGGTACGAATCGAACGTACTGGGGTGTAGGTACACGGGGGTACGACACGTACAGGGGTGGGGGTACGACTCGAACGTACTGGGGTGTGGGTACACGGTGGTACGACACGTACAGGGGTGGGGGTACGACTCGAACGTACTGGGGTGTACTTAGACGGTGGTACGGCTCGTACAGGGGTGGGGGTGCGACTCGAACGTACTGGGGTGTACCTAGACGGGTGGGGGTGTACATACACGGGGGTACGTGTCGGACGTACGGGGGCTGCGGGGAGTGTTGGGCGCGTATGCGGGCACATGTCTCCATGGTTGCTATAGGAGTTCGGTGCGGACGGTGTTTTTTCCATACGGTTGTACCCTCGGACGCACGGGATGGATCGTGATTCCTCGGTCGGACTTGACTTTTCACGTTTGTACGGTGAATCGTCCGAGGACGTGTCGGACACATTTTCCGACCCGAGGACGTGTGGGAAATCATTCCCGATGCGGTTCGTATGGACTTTTTACCATGCGAATCGTGATTGCCAGTTCGTACGGCACTTGTACGATTCGTACGGTAAAAAGACCGGATACGAGTCGCACGGGGAAATTTTTTACCGGATCGTGATCGGCGCCTTGATTGTTTATTATGACAATTTATGAGAAAGGCAGTAGGCCTGACATATAGATTGTGAAAAGCGTATGTTAAAGTCAATAGGATGTGGCCTTACAGCTAGAGCGATCGACCTCGAAGCTGGGGACACTGGTTTGAGTCTTGACAAAGACGCTCAACATCCTGTGATTCTGGGCAAATCACTTAATCTCCCTGTGCCTAACAAAAATGAAAGTGTTTGTCTGTAACAAAACTTGTGTTCATGTACCTGATATGCTTGGGTCGAGTTCCCGCTATATAAAACTAAAAAAAAAGCATTTAAGGGTGGATGTTCTTACTCATATTTAAAGCCTACAGATAGGTTTTTAGGTCTCGCCTACGCAGCGCGCATGTGCTGCTAAGGAGAGACCTAATGCCATCGGCACAGCTTTGGGGGCAAAAACGTGCACGTGTTGCATTGCTTGCAATGGCAACGCATGCACGTCTGGCGATTTCCTTGCGGGAGCCCGCGGCGCCATATGGTAGCACGCTCCCACAAGGGAATCTCGGCGCCATATGCTTGCACGCTCCCGCAAGGGAATATCGTAGGCCCCCTCCCCTGTGCGTTATAGCAAAAGTAAACAAGCATTGGCATAGCCAATAGGTCTCGTTTTTGGGACCTTATAAGTATGTTTACTTTTGCTTAATCGCGGCACTTAAAGCGCGGGTGCCGCGATTATAGCAAAAGTAAAGAAATAGAAAAAAACATCTATTTCTTTACTTTTGCTATAATCGCGGCACCCGCGCTTTACGTGCTGCGATTATAGCAAAAGTAAATATACTGATAAAGTCCCAAAAGCGAGACCTATTGGCTATGCCAATGCTTGTTATTACATGGAAACTCACAGATTGTTTTAGTAGGCAAAGGGTTTGGTGTTGGTTACTCCCTCTGACAAACCAGGTGTATAGAAGATTTGCACTGGGAGAATCCTTGTTTAGACCTGTTAGGAGAGATACTATTTTGGCAACTGTAATTGTGTACACATTTCCAATTTTATGACTGTATGCCTGATGGTTGCCTTGTGATAAAGCTTATGCCCTGTGCAGGTGGCTTGAGCTGGTTATAGTGACAAGCTAATGATAAGAGCTATAGTCTTGATTGGTGCGTAGGGAAATGTTGTGCCAGATGCCGTAGGTCTGGCCTGTTTGGGTGAGCAGTCTATATATCGACTTTTTAATATCGAGGGACATAAATATCGAGTCAAAAATATCGAATGTCCAAAATATCGAAATAGCTAATATCGATGTGAAAAATATCGTTCTTTTTTTTTTACTTATATGTTGATGTAAGTAATATCGTTAGTAATAATATCGACATGTGAAAATATCGTCATTGTGTGTTTAGTAAATATTTTGAAGTTGTTTGTATAAATAGTTAAAATGTATATAATATGAGAAATATTTATATTGTTTTAGGGGCGGGATGTTGGGTTATAGGGGATTAAAAAAGTTAATTAATTTTTTTAATATATTGTAAAATTTAATTATTAAATTTAATTTAAAATGTGAAATGTATATTTAATTTTAGGAGCGGGATGTTGGTTTATAGGGGATAAGGGTGGGAAGTGTATTAAAAATGTTTATATATTGTTTGAATTTTTTTAAAAATTATTTAGAAATTGTAAATTAGATTTAGAATTTTAAAAATAATTTTAGGAGCGGGATGTTGGTTTATAGGGGATAAGGGTGGGAAGTGTTTTAAAATTTTTTATATATTTGTAAATTTTTAAAAATAATTTTCTAGAAATTGTAAATTAAATTTAGAATTTTAAAAAAAATGTTAGGAGCGGGATGTTGGTTTATAGGGGATAAGGGTGGGAAGTGTATTAAAAATGTTTATATATTGTTAGAATTTTTTTGAAATTTATTTAGAAATTGTAAATGAAATTTAGAATTTTAGAAATAATTTTAGGAGCGGGATGTTGGTTTATAGGGGATAAGGGTGGGAAGTGTTTTAAAAATGTTTATATATTGTTTAATTTAAAAAAAAAAATTAATTTAAAAATTGTAAATTAAAATTTGAATTTTAAATAAAATTTTAGGAGCGGGATGTTGGTTTATAGGGGATAAGGGTGGGAAGTGTTTTAAAAATGTTTATATATTGTTTAAAATTTTTTCAAATTTATTTAGAAATTGTAAATTAAATTTAGATTTTTAGAAAAATTGTTAGGAGCGGGATGTTGGTTTATAGGGGATAAGGGTGGGAAGTTTTTTAAATTTTTTTATATATTTGTTAATTTTTTATTAAAAATATTTATAAATTGGAAATAAAATTTCGATTTTTACAAATATATTTCGGAGCGGGATGTTGGTTGATAGGGGATAAGGGTGGGAAGTTTTTTAAAAATGTTTATATATTTGTTAATTTAAAAAATAAAAAATTTACAAATTGTGAAATAAATTAAGAATTTTACTAATAATTTTAGGAGTGGGATGTTGGTTAATAGGGGATAAGGGTGGGAAGTGTTTTAAAAATGTTTATATATTTGTTAATTTTTTAACAAATTAATTTAGAAATTGTAAATTTAATTTAGAATGTTACAAATAATTTTAGGAGCGGAATGTTGGGTTATAAGGGATAAGGGTGGGAAGTTAATTTAAAATGTTTATATATTTTTAATTTAAAAAATATTAATATTTAGAAAATTTAAATATATTTTAGAATTTAACAAATCCCATAATTAAATATAGATTTCAGTCAGAATATTAAATTAATTAAGTTCACTGTCCAGCACTTATCTTAATGAAATATAGACTGGAGTAGGAATAGTAAATTAATTAAGTTCATTGTCCAGCACTTACTGTAATTTAATATAGTTTGGAGTGAGAATAGTAAATTAATTAAGTTCAGTGTCCAGCACTTATTTTAATTTAATATAGAATGGAGTGGGAATAGTAAATTAATTTAGTTCAGTGTCCAGCACATACTCTAATTAAATATAGGTTGGAGTGAGAATAGGAAATTAATTAAGTTCAGTGTCCAGCACTTATTTTAATTTAATATAGACTGGAGTGGGAATAGTAAATTAATTTAGTTCAGAGTCCAGCACCTACCCTAATTTAATATAGGTTGGAGTGAGAATAGTAAATTAATTAAGTTCAGTGTCCAGCACTTATCTTAATTAAATATAGAGTGGAGTGGGAATAGTAAATTAATTAAGTTCATTGTCCAGCACCTACTGTAATTTAATATAGTTTGGAGTGAGAATAGAAAATTAATTAAGTTCAGTGTCCAGCACTTATCTTAATTAAATATAGATTGGAGTGGGAATAGTAAATTAATTTAGTTCAGTGTCCAGCACATACTCTAATTAAATTTGGCTTGGTGTGAGAATAGTAAATTAATTAAGTTCAGTGTCCAGCACTTATTTTAATTTAATATAGACTGGAGTGGGTATAGTAAATTAATTTAGTTCAGTGTCCAGCACCTACCCTAATTTAATATAGGTTGGAGTGAGAATAGTAAATTAATTAAGTTCAGTGTCCAGCACTTATCTTAATTAAATATAGAGTGGAGTGGGAATAGTAAATTAATTAAGTTCATTGTCCAGCACCTACTGTAATTTAATATAGTTTGGAGTGAGAATAGTAAATTAATTAAGTTCAGTGTCCAGCACTTATCTTAATAAAATATAGATTGGAGTGGGAATAGTAAATTAATTCAGTTCAGTGTCCAGCACATACTCTAATTAAATATAGGTTGGAGTGAGAATAGTAAATTAATTAAGTTCAGTGTCCAGCACTTATTTTAATTTAATATAGACTGGAGTGGGAATAGTAAATTAATTTAGTTCAGTGTTCAGCACCTACCCTAATTTAATATAGGTTGGAGTGAGAATAGTAAATTAATTAAGTTCAGTGTCCAGCACTTATCTTAATTAAATATAGAGTGGAGTGGGAATAGTAAATTAATTAAGTTCATTGTCCAGCACCTACTGTAATTTAATATAGTTTGGAGTGAGAATAGTAAATTAATTAAGTTCAGTGTCCAGCACTTATCTTAATTAAATATAGATTGGAGTGGGAATAGTAAATTAATTTAGTTCAGTGTCCAGCACTTATCTTAATTAAATATAGATTGGAGTGGGAATAGTAAATTAATTCCGTTCAGTGTCCAGCACATACTCTAATTAAATATAGGTTGGAGTGAGAATAGTAAATTAATTAAGTTCAGTGTCCAGCACTTATTTTAATTTAATATAGACTGGAGTGGGAATAGTAAATTCATTTAGTTCAGTGTCCAGCACCTAACTTAATTTAATATAGGTTGGAGTGAGAATAGTAAATTAATTAAGTTCAGTGTCCAGCACTTATTTTAATTTAATATAGACTGGAGTGGGAATAGTAAATTAATTTAGTTCAGTGTCCAGCACATACTCTAATTAAATATAGGTTGGAGTGAGAATAGTAAATTAATTAAGTTCAGTGTCCAGCACTTATTTTAATTTAATATAGACTGGAGTGGGAATAGTAAATTCATTTAGTTCAGTGTCCAGCACCTACCTTAATTTAATATAGGTTGGAGTGAGAATAGTAAATTAATTAAGTTCAGTGTCCAGCACTTATCTTAATTAAATATAGATTGGAGTGGGAATAGTAAATTAATTTAGTTCAGTGTCCAGCACTTATCTTAATTAAATATAGATTGGAGTGGGAATAGTAAATTAATTAAGTTCAGTGTCCAGCACTTATTTTAATTTAATATAGACTGGAGTGGGAATAGTAAATTAATTTAGTTCAGTGTCCAGCACCTACCCTAATTTAATATAGATTGGAGTGAGAATAGTAAATTAATTAAGTTCAGTGTCCAGCACTTATCTTAATTAAATATAGAGTGGAGTGGGAATAGTAAATTAATTAAGTTCATTGTCCAGCACCTACTGTAATTTAATATAATTTGGAGTGAGAATAGTAAATTAATTAAGTTCAGTGTCCAGCACTTATCTTAATAAAATATAGATTGGAGTGGGAATAGTAAATTAATTCAGTTCAGTGTCCAGCACATACTCTAATTAAATATAGGTTGGAGTGAGAATAGTAAATTAATTAAGTTCAGTGTCCAGCACTTATTTTAATTTAATATAGACTGGAGTGGGAATAGTAAATTAATTTAGTTCAGTGTCCAGCACCTACCTTAATTTAATATAGGTTGGAGTGAGAATAGTAAATTAATTAAGTTCAGTGTCCAGCAGTTTTGTTTATTAAATATAGAGTGGAGTGGGTATAGTACATTAATTAAGTTCAGTATCCAGCACCTACTCTAATTTAATATAATATAGGTTGGAGTGAGAATAGTAAATTAATTATGTTAAGTGTCCAGCACTTATTTTAATTAAATATAGACTAGAGTGGGAATAGTAAATTATTTAAGTTCAGTGTCCAGCATCTACCCTAATTAAATATAGATTGGACTGAGAATAGTAAATTAATTAAGTTCAGTATGTAGTGGAAGTAGTATGTTAATTAAGTTTGGTAAATAGCAAATATTAGAATTAATTATAGAGTTGAATAGGAATAGTTAAATTAATTGGATTTAATTGACAAAAAATCTGTAGATTTTAGTTTGGGTTGGATAAAAGATAGAAGTTATATCAGAATGCAAATTCCAAATTATTTTTAATTAAATAGTAGAAAGGAAAATAATATTTATTTTATAGTTGTTGGAATGTATATTCATTCGAGAGAAAATTCTGTTTATTATTACGCATATTCTAATAATTAAATCATTGAAATAAACATGTAATACATTAGTTAATATTTAACATTTGTATTATAGTAATAATTTTTTTATAATGGATATATATTTGTTTAATGTATATTTTGGACATGAATATATGAACACACAAAATAAGTAAAATTTAAAAATCAGATTTTTATAGCTGTATAATATTTATAAATTTATATTGTGTACTCTGAAATTTTTTAGAATTTATTTGAATTAATAAGGAATTGTATTTTTTGAAATATATGACAAATATATTTTAATTATTAATATTTATATTATATATTTTATATTGAAATTGTTAACATTTTAGAATATGTATTTTTTTAAATTTATTTTTGGTATGTTGTAGAGACAATATATTAATTATATCATGTTAATCTATTTATTTTGTTAATATATACTGTTTTATTGATATATTAATATAAATATTTTATTTATTAGATTTATTTTTATACGTTAAAGAATTTTCACATAGAGACAAAAATTAGGTATTCTTTTTGAGTATTGTATTCTAATGTTTTACTAATTTTTAAAGTAATGTGTAATGTTAAATAAATAGTTAGGCCATTTATTGGTATTTTTTTAGTTGTTATGTTTCAACATGACGGTTTCCATCGTTCCTCGGACCTCGGACCTCGACTGTTTCCTAATCACTCGCTGTTTCTACACTGACCAGTTAGGAGAAAGTGACTACACATTTTACTGTCTGATATATACCATACGAACGGTCTAAAGCTATCGACCTATTACCTAGATTGAACTCTGGGTCCTGCCGCTTTCGTCATACTACCCCCCGTTTTGACGTGTAAATATTTCTTATTGTTGAAACTCGCCTTGAAAATCCCATGTTTGGGCGAAATGCGTTGGCTGCGGATCTGCTCTCACTAAATCTTGGAATAAAGGAATTCAAGTAAATACTCAACTACTGTGTGGATTCGAAACACAATTGTTTATTTTGACATTAATTTACATTTCTTCCAATATGTTGCCTCTCATACTTGTGGATAATTGTTGTCTTGGTGGTCATTTGAGCAGCTGACCATTTGAAGTGGGCAATATTATCGTTACTGATAAAGTGAGAAGTCCAGGCTGAGCATTCACGTAAAACCCTGCTGCTTTAATTTCCAAACTTCCTATGTTTGTTTGGGTCTTTTATTTTGTAACCGCTCGCTGTTGTTTTGGGTTATTTTGGTCGAATCCAGGTCGCGGTTCGGAGCTGTTTCGCGTTTGAGAAGGTAAGAGTTATTTGCTTTATTATTAAATAGTTTTAAGTGTTTTGTGGAAGTAGTTATGTTGTAATAAGTGTGTATTGATTGATGTTTTAGAAGTTAGGGTGTTAGTAATAGTTTGTATACGGTTTTATAATTAACGTTGTGTTCCGTGTTTGTGGCTTTGTTAGTATTTTGTTATTTCGGTGTGTTAAAGTTTTATAGTGTTTTAATAACGTTTGTAGTGATGTTTGTACGTGCGTTTGGTGTGTTTGTGGGTGGGTGGGAATGTTTGTTTCTCTTTTGTAGGTTTTACGGAGAAGATATTTTCGTTGGTTTCAAACACCTTATTTTTTTTAAAGGAAGTGTGTATTAGTTGTGTTTACTAATGTTTATTTAACACTTCCTTTATTGTTCGGGTTTCCAGGAGCGGTTATTTAACTTTTTAATATTTTTCGGGATTTTTATGGTTAATGGATAGTCGTTTTTTGGCGTAGACGTTGTTTTCGATAAACAGTTGTATTTTTACATTTTGGTGCCAATTCCGATCCGGTAAAAAAATTCCCCGTCCGACTCGTATCCGGATTTTTTTCCGTCCGAATCGTCAAAGTAGCGTACAAACTGCCAAGTACGATTCGAACGGAAAAAAGTCCATACGAATCGCATTGGGAAGATTTCCCCACACGTCCTCGGGTCGGGAAAAGTCACCGACACGTCCCCGGGCGAGAAACCCACCGTGCGGAAAAATAAAGTCCGACTGCGCAAGTACGATCCCTCCCGTCCTCCCCATTTCACAACCGTACGCAAAAAACACCGTCCGAACCGAACTCCCATAGCAACCATGGAGACATGTGCCCGCATACGCGCCGAACACCCCACCACCCCCCGCCCGCGTATGTACGCCCCGAACCCCCACCCGTGTATGTACGCACCAAACACCCACCCGTGTATGTACGCCCCCGAACCCCCCCCAGCCGTGTATGTACGCACCGAACCACCAGCCGTGTATGTACGCCCCCGAACCCCCCCCAGCCGTGTATGTACGCACCGAACCACCAGCCGTGTATGTACGCACCAAACCCCCCCCCCAGCCCTGTATGTACGCACCGAACCACCAGCCGTGTATGTACGCCCCCGAACCCCCCCCAGCCGTGTATGTACGGACCGAACCACCAGCCGTGTATGTACGCACCAAACACCCACCCGTGTATGTACGCCCCCGAACCCCCCCCAGCCGTGTATGTACGCACCGAACCACCAGCCGTGTATGTACGCACCAAACACCCACCCGTGTATGTACGCCCCCGAACCCCCCCCCAGCCGTGTATGTACGCACCGAACCACCAGCCGTGTATGTACGCCCCCGAACCCCCCCCCAGCCGTGTATGTACGCACCGAACCACCAGCCGTGTATGTACGCACCAAACCCCCACCCCAGCCGTGTATGTACGCACCGAACCACCAGCCGTGTATGTACGCACCAAACACCCACCCGTGTATGTACGCCCCCGAATCCCCCCCCCAGCCGTGTATGTACGCACCGAACCACCAGCCGTGTATGTACGCACCAAACACCCACCCGTGTATGTACGCCCCCGAACCCCCCCCAGCCGTGTATGTACGCACCGAACCACCAGCCGTGTATGTACGCCCCCGAACCCCCCCCAGCCGTGTATGTACGCACCGAACCACCAGCCGTGTATGTACGCACCAAACACCCACCCGTGTATGTACGCCCCCGAACCCCCCCCAGCCGTGTATGTACGCACCGAACCACCAGCCGTGTATGTACGCACCAAACACCCACCCGTGTATGTACGCCCCCGAACCCCCCCCCAGCCGTGTATGTACGCACCGAACCACCAGCCGTGTATGTACGCCCCCGAACCCCCCCCCAGCCGTGTATGTACGCACCGAACCACCAGCCGTGTATGTACGCACCAAACCCCCACCCCAGCCGTGTATGTACGCACCGAACCACCAGCCGTGTATGTACGCACCAAACACCCACCCGTGTATGTACGCCCCCGAATCCCCCCCCCAGCCGTGTATGTACGCACCGAACCACCAGCCGTGTATGTACGCACCAAACACCCACCCGTGTATGTACGCCCCCGAACCCCCCCCAGCCGTGTATGTACGCACCGAACCACCAGCCGTGTATGTACGCCCCCGAACCCCCCCCAGCCGTGTATGTACGCACCGAACCACCAGCCGTGTATGTACGCACCAAACCCCCACCCCAGCCGTGTATGTACGCACCGAACCACCAGCCGTGTATGTACGCACCAAACACCCACCCGTGTATGTACGCCCCCGAATCCCCCCCCCAGCCGTGTATGTACGCACCGAACCACCAGCCGTGTATGTACGCACCAAACACCCACCCGTGTATGTACGCCCCCGAACCCCCCCCAGCCGTGTATGTACGCACCGAACCACCAGCCGTGTATGTACGCCCCCGAACCCCCCCCAGCCGTGTATGTACGCACCGAACCACCAGCCGTGTATGTACGCACCAAACCCCCACCCCAGCCGTGTATGTACGCACCGAACCACCAGCCGTGTATGTACGCACCAAACACCCACCCATGTATGTACGCCCCCGAACCCCCCCCCCAGCCGTGTATGTACGCACCGAACCACCAGCCGTGTATGTACGCCCCCGAACCCCCCCCCAGCCGTGTATGTACGCACCGAACCACCAGCCGTGTATGTACGCACCAAACCCCCACCCCAGCCGTGTATGTACGCACCTAACCACCACCCCACCAGGGAATGTACGGACCGCACCCCCACCAGTGCATGTACGGTCCGTACTACTGTGGCGTACGCATACGCCAGCGCCCATATTGTGATCCGGACCGTACAAGCGCGTGTACAGTCCGTACTACTGTGGCGTACGCATACGCCAGCGCCCATATTGTGATCCGGACCGTACAAGCGCGTGTACAGTCCGTACTACTGTGGCGTACGCATACGCCAGCGCCCATATTGTGATCCGGACCGTACAAGCGCGTGTACAGTCCGTACTACTGTGGCGTACGCATACGCCAGCGCCCATATTGTGATCCGGACCGTACAAGCGCGTGTACAGTCCGTACTACTGTGGCGTACGCATACGCCAGCGCCCATATTGTGATCCGGACCGTACAAGCGCATGTACGGTCGGTATCACTGCTTGTGGGGTGCCCTAGGGCGTGGAACGCACCGTACCTGTGTGTAAATGTATGAAAACACATAGGGGACACATGAGGGACAAGTATAAGGGCCTAAATGCCTGATGGTTGCCATGGAGACTGAGTTAAATTTTTGAATTTGAGCACCAGGTGCACAGCAGAAGTCAGTTTGAAAGAATCTACATTGTTGCAATGTGGATGTTGACTTGACATCATTATCAAAACTGAAACCATGCAAAGCCACACACTGGGGTAGGTTTGAAGGGATTGGATGAAACGTAGGATGCTAATGTGACTGACCAATCAATCTGTACTCCTATACATGAACAGGCCAGCCAGGCATATATAAGGCAGCCAGGTCCCATGAGAGAGCACTTGCCTGCACATCCATTCATCCATGACCACTGCTGCTGATAGTGATTCCTCTGGCACCATGTCCAGGACTGTGGAGAGGTCACAGCCATTCACCCAGGAGGAGAACCTTGCCCTGATAGATGTGATCCTCCCACAGTTCCAGAGCCTGTATGGTCGACCAGGGGTTCAGGTGAGTGCAGACTCCACTAGCTTAGACTGTGCCCCTTTTGTGTGACAGTGACTTCTGGCATTGTGTCCATGTGTGACAGACATGCACTGTTGTTTGGAGTGGGTCCCAGGGTGTGGAAGGCCTCATGTCACCCATGCAGAGCATGCTGTGTTTCCTGTGTGCACTCCTCACTTGCATAGTGCCTACTGTGACAATGAATGCAAGGTGCATGCCACATTCTGCCTGCATACTCCTCCTGGGGATGTTGTTTCCACAGTCCTGATGTGATCCTGTGTTCCCCCCAGTGTGACAGGTGTCAGTACCCATGGATGTGTGTTTGTTCAGTGTACCTGTGCTGTGAGTGTCCAAAGGCCGTGTTCGTCCCCTGCACATTGGTGTGTGTGTTAGTCCCCTGTCATGTGGGTGAGTGCATATGGGGAGTGTTGCACACAAGCAGCATGAGGGATGGATATGGCCTGGCCATCGGATGTGAGCAGGGAGCAGTGCTGTGTGCATGCCGTGCTGAGCCAGCCCCACACCTGTGACACCCCCGTCTACTGGCACATGGGCAGAGTGAGGTGTGTACCCGCAGTTGGCAATGCCATGTGATTGTCCTGTACCTGTGTGTGTCTGTGTACTCTGCTGAGGTAGCATCAGTGTGCTGGGGCAGGTGACTGCTGTGAGGTGCTGTACATAATCCTGGTGTAGCCTGTGAGGCACAGTGTGATCCCTGGTCAGTGAGTGTGTGGTACCCCTCATGCCACCCGTGTGCTTCCACTGGCACGTAGTGCATTTGGCCTTCCACAGTGGATAATGTCCCTATGACAAAGGTGCAATTAGTTGCATGCATACCATGGCCTGTTCATAATGAGGATTGTTCTATATGTGTGTCTCTGTGTCTTTGCTCATGTGGATTAATGTATTCTCTCTTTTGCATCCTCACAGGTAGGCGCCATTGCCAAGGGGGAGATCTGGAGGGAAGCCGTCAGTGCCGTGAGGGGTACAGAGGGTCGGAGGCGGAGCCTGTCTCAGGTGAGGAAACGCTGGCAGGACATCCGGTGCTGGACGAGGAGGATTGCACGGCTCCTGCTGGGGGACTCACCTGAGAGCCGTAAGAACCGTGGCCGCCGTCGTCTGACCCACATCCAGAAGCGTGTGCTGGCGGTGGTCTTCCCCGATATGGACAGGCGCCTACAGGAGAGGCAGCAGCAGGAAGGGGGTAGGTACATGTGTGTCAGTTGTGTGTCCCCAGCCAATGTAAGTGTGCAGTTGCATGGATACACTGCCAGGGTTTGATTGTGCAGTGCGTCAACTTCTCCACAAAGTAGCACAGTGCTGTTCTCACTCCCTCCCTTCCCCTCCTTGCAATGTGTTCCCTGGTCTGTCGCCACTCTTGCACAAGGTTATTTATGCAGGCAGTTCATGCAGGTGCCCTATGCTATCAGCATCATGTGTGGGGGTGATGTGCCACAGGTATGGGGACCTTGCGTGTGCCATGGCCAATTTCAGTCATTGTGGTGTCCATGTCACTTGGCACTGATTGTGAATCACGACATAGGGGTGTGTCTCCAAAATGTACAGCCTTCCAGCATGCATGTCCAATTGTGTGCCCTCTGACATGATGTGCCTGAGTGGGAGGCCTGCTAAGTGCAGGGACGGTTGCTTAATTTGCAGTCATGTCCATCCTGGACCATGGAGGAGTGTGGGCACTACTGTGCCCTGGGGCACCTCTTCCTAGGTATCATGTGCGTCATCCAACAATATGGCCATTCACTGTGTCTTTGCCATGGGTTGCGTAGGGTGGCATTGTACCCTGGGCTCAACTGTTAGGACCTACAGGTTGCTACATGTGTCCACTGTACAGGGGGACCCATTTTGCTTGTGCATACTCACAGTGGGCATTACCTGTGTGTGTTGTTGAGACAATCTGATGATGTTTGCCTGTCAATGATGTGTGGACATGGCCACCAGGGGCTGTGTGTTTACAGTCATGAATTAGTGGAGGCCATGTGTTTCCATCCCAGAGTAAGAGGTGTACATACTTTCTCCGTCTCAATGAGATTGTCTCAGGTGTGGGTGGTTTGTGCGTACAAGGCCTACATGTCAGAAGCTTCATCCTCCTTGCTGGGTTTAGCCTGTGTGTGATGTTTGACTGGACATACGCTCAAGGTGCAGTGACCCTGTCATGTGTGGCCTGGTTTCATGTATTGCCTTTGCAGCATGCGGCAAGAGTAAATGGATATGATTCATGCTCATCCCTTTTTGACGACGCAGTGTGGTGCAGGTGCTGTGCACATTTGTCCCCAGAGGCTGACTCCTCTCTAAAATTTCAGGTGCAGTGATTTGCTGTTGTGTCATGATCTCCATTGTGTCTCAGTGGCATGGTGGGTAGAAAAACTGTGTGTTCCATGGCCTACATGTGTACATTGTTTTGTAGGTGTTACTCCTGTTGCTTTTCAGGCTATGCAATGTGACCTATGTATATTTGACTCATGTGACATAAGTGTACAGGTGTCTGATTTTCTCCTGTCTCTTCACCTTGCCCACAGCATCGCCGGGGGACACGGAAGGAGACACTAGCACGGACCGGGAGGAGAGATTGAGCACCAGTACCAGCAGTGCTGTCCTGTCTGGCACATGGAGTGGCACGGAGGCCGAAGGGAGTGAGGCGGAGGACCTGTTGACTGCCAACACAGACTATGACGCAGACGGGTCCGAGGCTGAGCTCCCAGAGGTGGCGGAGTCTGCCCCCCCAGCTGATGGCAGCCCTCCACATCCCCCCGCCACCTCAGGTTCCATCACCGGCCTCCCACATGCTCGTGGCCCTTCCCTCCGTGCTCGGTCCCCACATGTCTCCTTCCTGCCAGGCACCGCACCCCCTGCCCCTGTCACCACTGCTGCGGTGAGTGCGGAGTCTGTGGACATCCTGAGGCAGTTGCAGGTTGGTCAGACTGCGATGCTAAATGTCCTCCATGCCCACACCCAGGTGCTGACCCAGATGGAGGCATACATGGAGGGCATGTCGGCTGCGCAGTCTGACCAACGGCAGTTGCTGAGGTCCATAGACTCCACACTGACTGCAGCACTGGATCTCCTGCAGCGCTGCGTAACACCCCCTACCCCTGCCCCATCCCCAATTCCCACTCCCGTGCCTGTCCCACGCACATCCAGACGTCAGCGTGCACGCACCCCAACAGACACAGGCACCACACCACCAGGGAAGTCGAAGCGCACACCTCCTGTCACGCACACACAGGGTGAGGAAGGCACACCCACTGGGTCGGGGGGGAAACGTAGAACACGCAGCCACAGTGGGAGTCCGCATTCCACACAACCCACTCCCTCCAAATCCACTCCCCTTAGCTCTCCTGGCCAACAGTCAGTGACAGCATCATCCACTGCGAGTGTGCCCCCCAGCCCCAGGATGACACCACCCCGCAAGCGGTGGAGGCGGGACCCGGCCAGGGGAGTTGAGTCCCCCACCCTGTCCACACCCTCCCCCAGTGGCGCTGCGACCCATCCCTTTGCCCCCCCCCCTCCTTGGGGCCTGTGGTTGGATTGGGTACGGGGGAGTCGCTGGGGGAACTTGCCGACGTGTGCAGCGCCATTCTGTCCTCCACCTTTGGCGCTGGCACCCCCCCTGTGGCAGATTCATCCCTCCCTGCACCCACAACACCTACCCTTTCCCCTCCTGTCCCTGCGGTGCCTGTTTCCACCCTCCCCCCTGATGCCCCCTCTTCTGTGGATGAAATGGACTTGTGAACTGTGCAGGCAAGCTAGGGGACACACGTCCCGATGTGTACCCCCCCCCCGGACATTGCTGCTGGGCTGGCCCATGGCCCTTGTACATAGTGGACATTTTCTCTGATATATTTTCCTGCTGAATAAAGCCTTTTCTTTTTGTTTTGCACACTGATGCTTTCCTGGACTTGCTGTTGGTGCTGGTGCTCCCTGCGTTGGGGTGGTGATAATGTGTTAGGGGTCTGTGAAATGTTGGAGTGTGCTGCTCATGGGGTGTACCCTGCCATCTGCGTGCCATCACAAAGGTCTCTGCAAATGGTATTTGGTCATGTTTGCTCTCACTGTATGGTGACATTGTCCCAAGGTGTGTTCCGTCCTCTGTGGCCCAGGCCATTTTTCCTGCAGGGTGTCTCCCAAATGCTGTGCTGTGCTGTGTCTACATTTCCTGGATGTGTGAGGGTTGCCTTTCAATATAGCCATGCTGGCTCAGCGATGGCTCCGCCTGCATCTGGGGTATCACCCTTGTAGGTCACTGAACTTGTTGATGGGGTATATTGTCCGATGTCTGGGCACTGCTGGGAGTGATAGGTACACACCCCTCCTGTGTCTGGGCACTGCTGGGAGTGATAGGCACACACCCCTCCTGTGTCTGGGCACTGCTGGGAGGACCCTGCACCCACCCCTCCTGTGTCTGGGCACTGCTGGGGGTGTTTTGCACACCCCATTCTTATAGCAGGTTCGGTGCGTACATGCACGGGTGGGGGTTTGGTGCGTACATACACGGGTGGGGGTTCGGTCCGTACATACACGGGTGGGGGTTCGGGGCGTACATACACGGGTGGTGGTTCGGTGCGTACATACACGGCTGGGGTGGGGGTTTGGTGCGTACATACACGGGTGGGCGTTTGGTGCGTACATACACGGGTGGTGGTTTGGTGCGTACATACACGGCTGGGGTGGTGGTTTGGTGCGTACATACACGGGTGGGGGTTTGGTGCGTACATACACGGCTGGGGTGGGGGTTCGGTCCGTACATACACGGGTGGGGGTTCGGGGCGTACATACTCTGCTGGGGTGGGGGTTCGGTCCGTACATACACGGGTGGTGGTTCGGTGCGTACATACACGGCTGGGGTGGGTGTTAGGTGCGTACATACACGGGTGGGGGTTTGGTGCGTACATACACGGCTGGGGGGGGTTCGGGGGCGTACATACACGGGTGGTGGTTCGGTGCGTACATACACGGCTGGGGGGGGTTAGGGGGCGTACATACACGGGTGGTGGTTTGGTGCGTACATACACGGCTGGGGTGGGGGTTCGGTCCGTACATACACGGGTGGGGGTTCGGGGCGTACATACTCTGCTGGGGTGGGGGTTCGGGGGCGTACATACACGGGTGGTGGTTCGGTGCGTACATACACGGGTGGTGGTTCGGTGCGTACATACACGGCTGGGGTGGGGGTTTGGTGCGTACATACACGGCTGGTGTGGTGGTTTGGTGCGTACATACACGGGTGGGGGTTTGGTGCGTACATACACGGCTGGGGGTTCGGGGCGTACATACCAGGGTGGGGTGGGGGTTCGGGGCGTACATGCACGGGTGGCGCTTGGGTGCGTACATACACGGGTGGGGGTTCGGGGCGTACATACCAGGGTGGGGTGGGGGTTCGGGGCGTACATACACGGGTGGCGCTTGGGTGCGTACATACACGGGTGGCGGTTCGGGGCGTACATACACGGGTGGGGGTTCGGGGCGTACATACACGAGTGGGGGTTCGGGGCGTACATGCACGGGTGGGGGTACGGGCCGTACTTCCACGGGTGGGGGTACGGTCCGTACATACCCCTGCCCACGCTCTGCGTGCCTGGGTACGGGCCGTACCCATGCCTTTGGTGTGTGGGTACGGTGCGTCCCACCATTGTTGCGGGCCGTGGGGTCCGCACCGTACACAGGCCTTGGGGGCGTGGCTACGGGTCGTACCACGCGTACCCCTACATGACCCCAGCAATGCTGGTACGAGCTGTACCAAGGCCTTTCTGACGTGGGTACGGGCCGTACCGCTATTGTTGGAGTGACGTAGGGGGACGCGTGGTACGTTCCGTACCCACGCTCTTGCGGCCTGGGTAGGGTACGTACCGGTTCGCGTGACCATCCACTTCCGTTGTGGCGGACGCTTGCGTTGCTGGCCTTGCCCCCACCCCCTGGAAGTGACCAGGCCCTGATGGTCAGGTATGTCCAGGCCATGTGTGATTTGGTACCATGTGTTGGTGTTGTGTGTCCTGCCCCTGCCCCCCCCTTTGCCCCTGGTTGTTGTGCTGACCTTCTGCGGCGTCTGCGTCGGTTCCTGTACGCCAGGTGGACTGCTAGGAGGGCAGGGATGGCACGTAGGTTCGGGTCCATGTCTGTTCGTCGCGTCCAGCTGCTCCTTGCGTGTGTCGTCCTGATTTCCCGGCAGTTTTTGGCAGCCGGTAAATATTTTCCGTGCGGGATGACGTCGGTTCGAATCGTACTTCCTGGTTCGTGAAACGTAGGCTGGATGCGTACCGACGTCACGTCGGCTCCTTTCAGGATCGGAATTGTGTTTAGTTTCTGTTCGGTCGGTGTTTTGTTCGAATCGTACGGAAATGGTGTTTCCGTATGAATCGTACTTGCATTTTCGGATGGATTTCGCACCGGGTACGAGTCGGACGGAGAAAAGGCTCCGTCCGACGGTTCGTACCCGGTTTTTACCGGATCGGAATTGGCACCAATATTGGGATTTTTTTTTGGATACCTATGGATTTTGAACTCCCTGGATTTATTTGGAAGGAATGTTATTATCCCATTGGAGCTACTACACAGGTAAGTTCATTTAAATATTTTTATTGTTGGTGGCCAAACCTTATATATTTAATATTGTTGTTGTGTACTTGGTTTGTTTAATTATGTTGTCTAAATATATGTCCATATAATTGATGTATATATTTTAGACCACATAATTAAATATGTGATATAATAAAGTGGATTATTTATGTTGTGATAGTTGTTTTAGTAGAATTGTGGGTTAATATTTAGAAAAGGGTTTAGAAGAGAGTTTGAGCTATTATATTTAAGTACTCAAGTCCTCTTGTGGATGGGTATAGCTGTACCTGTTGTTGTAGGTAATTATACATTTGAGTAGTTTGTCTAGACTGTTTTGGTTTTAATTGTAGGACAGATTGTTGCATTCTTAATTCTTGGAAACTTTGTTCCTTTTGTATGGCAATTAGTAGTTTTTGTAGTGTTGGAGTTGTTCTCCCAGTAGAAGTTAGGAATGCATTATGCCAGCCCTCGACGGCGTTGTTAGTTTTGGCTTGTTGGTTGAGTGTACTTACATATACATTCCACCAAGGTATTTGGAACTTGGGCTGACGTCTATGGCCTGATCTGTGTAGTCTCCCCACCCAGGTATCCTCAAAATAATCTAACAGGGGAGATAACTTTACTTCATTTTGTTTGTAGAATGGACTTTCTAATAAAAGATTGTAATGTTCTGCAACATCTGTGGTTGGTACATAAGCTAGGGCTGTTAGAAGTTTTATTTGATGTGCAAAACTTATGTTAGTGGCGTATTCTACACTTAGGTGCCGATCACGATCCGGTAAAAAATATCCCCGTGCGACTCGTATCCGGTCTTTTTACCGTACGAATCGTACAAGTGCCGTACGAACTGGCAATCATGATTCGCATGGTAAAAAGTCCATACGAACCGCATTGGGAATCATTCCCCACACGTCCTCGGGTCGGAAAATGTGTCCGACACGTCCTCGGACGATTTACCGTACAAACGTGAAAGGTGAAGTCCGACCGAGGAATCACGATCCATCCCGTGCGTCCGAGGTTACAACCGGATGGAAAAATCACCGTCCGCACCGAACTCCCATAGCAACCATGGAGACGTGCCCGCATACGCGCCCCCAGCCCCCGTAGGTACGCGCCGACCCCCCCCAGCCCCCGTAGGTACGCGCCGACCCCCCCCCCAGCCCCCGTAGGTACGCGCTGAACCCCCCTGTATGTACACCCGTGTACGTGTCGAACCCCCGTGTATGTACGGTGCGTACCCCCCCGTGTACGTTCGAGTCAAACCCCCCCGTGTACGTTCGAGTCGAACCCCCCCGTGTACGTTCGAGTCGTACCCCCACCCGTGTATGTATGGTGCGTACCCCCACCCGTGTATGTACGGTGCGTACCCCCCGTGTATGTACGGTGCGTACCCCCCCGTGTACGTTCGAGTCGAACCCCCCCATGTACGTTCAAGTCGAACCCCCCCGTGTACGTTCGAGTCGTACCCCCACCCGTGTATGTACGGGGGGTACGCACCGTACATACACGGGGGGGTACGCACCGTACATACACGGGTGGGGGTATGACTCGAACGTACACGGGGGCGTTCGACACGTACACGGGTGTACATACAGGGGGGTTCAGCGTGTACCTACGGGGGCTGGGGGGGTTCGGCGCGTACCTACGGGGGCTGGGGGGGTTCGGCGCATACCTACGGGGGCTGGGGGGGGTTTGGCGCGTACCTACGGGGGCTGGGGGGGGTTCGGCGCGTACCTACGGGGGCTGGGGGGGGGGCGTACCTACGGGGGCTGGGGGGGGGTTCGGCGCGTACCTACGGGGGCTGGGGGGGGTCGGCGTGTACCTACGGGGGCTGGGGGGGGGTTCGGCGCGTACCTACGGGGCTGGGGGGGGTCGGCGCGTACCTACGGGGGCTGGGGGGGGTTCAGCGCGTACCTACGGGGGCTGGGGGGGGGTCGGCGCGTACCTACGGGGGCTGGGGGGGTTCGGCGCATACCTACGGGGGCTGGGGGGGGGTCGGCGCGTACCTACGGGGGCGGGGGGGGCGGTACGGTGCGTACCGGGCCACCTACTCTGGTCGATTCGCGCCGTACTTCGCTTTTGCGGCACTTTTTGGGTGCCGTGAAAATATTGCCGTCCGGACTGCTGTCGGTTCGAATCGTAATTCCTGGGTCGTGAAACGCTGCCTGAAAGCGTCCCGACGTCACGTCGCAGCATTCCCGGATCACATTCGTATGTATATTTTCGTCGGTCGGTGTTTTTTACGATTCGTTCGGAAATGGTGTTTCCGTGCGAATCGTAATTCCATGTTTGTAAAGTTTTACGACCGGGTACGAGTCGGACGGGGAAAACGCTCCGACCGACGGTTCGTACCCGGTTTTTACCGGATCGTGATCGGCACCAAAGTGAAGATTTTTGTAAATGTCTCCATATACATTGGTTTAGATGGAAGTAACATCCTTGGATAGCTGTATGGGGGTACAGTTTTAGAATGGAATTTATCATGGCTTGCTCAAAGTCTATGATAATTCTTTGAGGGTAAAAATCATTTGATTCTTGTTTTAGTTTTCCTAGCATTTCATTATATGTTGTGTTTTGTTTGTTAGGTAATAGTGCATAAATTAAAGGTATGGAAGTGTTGTGATATTGACCGTGTATTGTGTAAAGCTGGTAGAATGGTTTTGGGCATATTGTAAAGGTGCCATCCATCATCCATGTTTGGCATTGTTGCAGTTTAGTTATATTGTTTGCAGTAGCAAACATTATGATTCTTTTTTCTGGGCTTTTGTTATCAAAAAAAATAAAAGGTTCATTATTGTGGGTGATACTTAATTCTGGTGGAATGATGATCTCTTGAAAAGTTTTAGGGGATGGTATAGTTGTCGTGGTTGCTTTTTTGGTCCTAGCAATAGTTCTTTTTATAGAAGCAATTGATGGTAATTGGCCTCTTGCTTCTTTGGGCACTCTAGGTAATAGTTCTTTTAGGATTACACTTGTAGCAGTTTGTGAACCTGTGCTTAATTCTTTGATATTTTCAAGAGTTGATCTGACTTCTATTTCAGAGAGTTTGGGTGGATGGTTATGCTCTCTTGTATATAGTACAGTTGTTTCTCTTGTTGTTGCTCGTCCGTAGCATTTGTTAGAATAATATTTAGTACACTTCCAGTTCACTTTTCGGTCCGTCTGCTTTTCTTGGGTGTATGTGTAACCCATGTAACACAATAGGAATTTTCCTTTCTGCGAAGTTATAAATTGGGCTTCTTCTGTCATCGTGATGTGTTACAATTCTGGAAAAAATGTATATGAAAATATATGCAATAGTACTTTATATATTTAAATGAAAATAGCAAAAAAGCATTTTTTTTATATATACTTACCAAGTGTTTTTGGTTGTCTTTGAATGAAGATGTTGTTTGTCGCCAAAATGTTGTTTAGTTGATTTAGTCTCTGAAAGTTAAAGAACATTTATTGTTGTGGTTGGTTTAGTTTTTTAAGTGGGGTGGTATTGCTGTTTGGTATAGACTATATTTTTATTGTAGAAACGTATTTTATTGTTTTACAAATTAACAACTCAAAAAACATTCCCCCGCCTTCACCTGTCCCGGAAGTACCACACATTTATCATCAAGACCAATTATTCAGGAGAATGAACAACCTTTCCACCCAGTTCTCTACCCCCCCCTCCCCCACCACATGTCAATGTACCCCCGTCCCCTACCCCTCTTACTATGTGCCCCTCCTGCCTAATAAATAAGATGCAGTAGCCTAACCTCTCACTAAGCAAACAGAGCCTACCCTCATGCCCAGTGGTATAGACTATAGGTGTTAATTTATACAGGTTTTTAAAAATTTAAAAAAGATAACATTGATTTGTTTAGGGGTTTAGGATGTTTTGGGGTTTGAGTAGGATTTAATTAATATTTTATAAAGTATTTTGATAGTATACTTACTTTTTAGTGAGTCTTTTCTGGCAATCTTCAATATTTTCTTCAGCTGTTTGGAGTAATATCTGTAGTGGAAACATAAAGAGATGGAATATATAAGTTAGTTATTTATTTGAGTAAAGATAAATTAGTGTTTTAGTTTAATTTGGTAGTTTAGTTAGAAAAGAATATTTACTTACGTTTTTAGAATAGTAGTAGGATGTAGGTTTCTTCTGTTTAGTAGAGTTTCTTCTTCGTTCAATGCTTTGGTTTAAGGCACCGTAGAAGACTTGTTTTAATTGGTTTATATAGTGGTTTCAAATTGTTTCTTGAATGTTATTGGTTGTTTTCTGTATGTGGCCTTTCTATTGGATGGTTTGAATTTTTTTTAGTTAATTGGTTTCCTTTTATGGAAAATGCTAAGTAAGAGTATATTTAGTTTTAAAGGAGGAGAGTTTTAAATCATTATATATAAAAAGATTGTTTATAATGTGTAGTAATTTTATTTAAATGTGTTCGAAATGCCAATGTGATAATTATTTCAGTGTTTTTTTATTATGTTGTTAAATATTGAGATCGCTATAAATGTTATGTTTATGTTTAAGTAGAATCTCATTTGAAAATGTATGTTTTGGTAAAATATTGTCTTTATGTTGTTGAAAGTATTGGTTTTATTAGTATTAGAATTGTCGATATATTTAAAAAAACGATATTATTGATGTCTATATTTTGGTTATCGATATTTGTGACATGTGTTATATTTATTAACTCATGTCGATATTTAGTATTGCGATATTAATGTGTGCGATATTTGTGTGATCGATATAATTGTATTACGATATTGTAGTGTCGATATTAGTGTAGTTTTTTAAATAAGTATACAATGTCGATATTTTTGATGTCGATATATTTGATGCGATATTTGTGTAGTTCGATAATGTGTCTGTCGATAATATGTCAGAGATCCGCCTGTTTGTTATGAAACGTTATTGCAAAGGCAGTATGCCTGGGTTATTTATTGTGCAAAGCATATGGTAAAGCCAGTAGGCCTCTAACACTGGATTGTTGTCACATTTTGTTACAGACTGTAGAAAGGTACTTGGCTACATGTAATCTCACAGATTACCATGGTAGGCAAGGGTAATGGTGTTGGTCACCCACTCTAACAAACCCTGGGAGTCGAATTTCACTGTGATGATTCTTGTTAGGGCCTTTTAAGGGGGCCATAAATTGTTTTGACAACTGCAATTTCATACATATTTGTATTGTATTGTTTTATCAATGTATGCCTGTTGGTTGCTAGCGTCTGTGCACTTCTGTAGCTTGGGTTGTATATAGTATTAAGCCATTGGTGAAGGGTAGATGTTATACCAGTTCACTGGGAAACGAAATGCCAGATTCCTTAATTGTAATTTATTTATCATGAAAAGTTATGACAAACAAAGTAGGCCTTATTTACTTATTATTGTGAAAAGCATGTGTTAAAGGGATTCTGTTTCACAGGGTGGATTGCTATTTCACTGCGCTAAAGCAGGGAGTCTGACATTTTGTTACATGGAATCTCACAGATTACTGTTGTAGGCTCATGTTTTGGTGCTGGTGACCAACATGAACAGGCCACATGGATAGACAATTTGCACTACGGTAATCCTTACAGGACTCTATTAGTAAGGGTTTTGTATTTTTTTGACAACTGCATTATGTACATATTTGTAGTATTATTTTGGTATACCTGATGGTTGCTTTGTTGGAAGGCTTATGAACCAACACAGTCGGCCTGAGTTGCTCATGGTGACACGCCAATGATAAAGGTTATAGGCCTGATTTTTTATAGTGAAAAGTTATTAAAGGCAGTAGGCCTGACTTATTGATTTTGAAAATCATTTGTTGAAGTCAATACATATTTTATAATACATTGTTACTACTCTGTATTAAAACGTACGTATAGGTATTTAGTTACATGGATTCTCACTGATTACGATAGTAGGCAAACATTTTGGTGCAGGTTACCCTCTGTGACAAGCTCTGGGTATAGAAGGTTTGTGATGTTAGAATCCTTGTTAGGCCCTCTCTGAGAGATCGTTTTTTGTTTTAAGAACTGTAATTTTATATGCTATTTAATTTAAGGATTGTATGCCTGATGGCTGCCTTGTGGGAAAGCTTATGCCTGCTACAGGAGGCCTCCGTAGGTTATAGTGATAAGCCATTGATAACAGCCACAGATCTTATTGGTTCACTAGGAAAAACATTTTCTTTTACCATAGGTCTGATCTGTTTGTTATGATAAACATATTAGGCGCTGACATATCGATTGTGAAAAGCATTCTTCTTTGCTGGTATTAAGATTCTGGTTTTGCAAAACCAAACAAAAATTCTTTGGGCATATGTTCTATGAAGGGGGAATGACTCTTGACCCTGAAACGTTATCATCCACTTGTGCCCCACCAATATGACCATGCTGCAGTTCTTCTTAGGCATGGCCAGCTATTGCTCCAGATACATTTGTGACTTTGCTACAGTGAGTGCCCCATTTATAGAGCTCACAAAGAAAAATGTTCTGTTCCAATGGTCCTCTGAATGTGATAGAAGTTTCAAGAAAATCAACAACGAAAATTGAGATTGCAACTGACATGGCTTATTTTGATCCGAAGTTACATACTGAAATCATAATTGACACAAGCCCAGTGGGTTTGGAGGCAATCCTTGATCAACACAACGGACTCCCAAAGACATATTGTGGCCTACACCAGGAGAAGTCTGTCTCAGACTGAATGTGACTATTCTTAGCCTGAAAAAGATAGCCTGGCTGTAGTGTGGCATTGTAAAAATGTTCATAAGTTTCTGTATGGAAAGCATTTCACCCTTCTCACTGACCACAAGGCATTAATCACTATTTTCGAAAATCCAAAAACCAAGATGCCTTCTCGCATCGAGAGGTGGGGGTTGTGAGTGCAAGAGTATGACTACACTATTGTGCATAATCCAGGGAAGGACAAATACGCAGCGGATTACTTTTCATGAGTGTCGTTAGAGCGTCACATTGCAATGTCTAAAGCAGCTGAAGAATACATTAACTTCATAGAAAGTCCTGTACTCCTGCAGCTCTATCCCTCGAGCAGATCATTGCTGCTACCAACACAGACAGAGACATGATCACGCTCAAGGATGTCATTTCAACTGAGTCATGAAGAAAACATACTTGACCTCTCACAAATGACGTTGATATAAAAAATTAAAAAATGTCCAGGAAGAGCATTCTGTAACTCATAAATGTGTTATGCTATGAGGTTCGAGAATTGTCATACCTGAGAGTTTGATACAACAAGTTATTGAATTGGCATACAAAGGAAATTGTGGCATTGTGGCCACTAAGAGAGTCCTCAGACACAGAATGTGATTTCCTCACCTCAATGAGCAAGTCGAGAAGGAACTAGAAGCATGTTTCCTCTGTAATTGCTTATATCTCAAGACAACACAGCATTCGCTGAATATGTCTGAGCTACCCAAACAAGCATGGGCGAGAGTCCCAGTTGATTTCTTTGGACCCCTTAACAATGGACATCATCTCATGGTAGTCATAGTTGAGTACTCACATTTTGCCTTAGTAGAAAATCTATGGTTGACCGCTCGTGACAAACATATCGAGAGGCTGGATGATATTTTCGCAGCTTGCAGTGTTCCTTCCATCCTTAAAACTGACAACAGTCCATCCTTAAATAGCCAATTAGTTTAAGGACTTTCTTAGTCGCTTGAATGTCAAGCACCAGAAAAGCACACTTCTCTGGCCACTGACGCTGCGTTGGAAGGAATTGATCTTAAAGCAGCCTTGTTTCCAGCCCTTTGTGCATTTAGGTCAACTCCCCATTTGACAACAGGTGAAAGCCCTGCCAAATTGCTGTTTGGAAAGCCATTGGGACAAAGTTAACGCAATGGACTATTGAGTCAAGTGATAGACACTGTTGAAGTACGGACAGTGTTGATTGAATTCCTCGACGTATGGGTGGAGCACAAAGATAACCAACTATTTGTCTCCTTATACACAAAACCCACCGCGAGGAACACCCTGATCCAATTCGACAGCTACCATCCTCGCTGCCAAAGGGAAAGTATTCCCTTCAGCCAGTTTCTCCGTCTCCGAAGAAACTGTACTGAGACGAAGGACTTTTTATCTCAGGCCGACGTCCTCAAGACCAAACTTTTGAATAGGGGTTATCCCCCTAAACTAGTGAAGAACTCCTTTAAAAGGGCCAGGTACTACAACGGTGATGCTATGTTCCAACAGAAGGAAGACAAATCTAGCGACAGGCTAGTATGCGTAACCAAACACTCTAACATCAATCACAAAATACGTCAGATCATTAACTCCCTCTGGTATCTTCTTAACATAGATGACAGCAACTCTCTAGACAAACCTCTCTTTGCCTTCAGAAGGAACAAAAATCTTAGGAACCTTTTAGTTAAAGGCAAAATACCGGAGCCCCCTCCTTCTTCTCGCCAAATTTCCATTACTGGCCTCCAACCTATCACAGGCAATCATCAATGCGGTTCTTGTCAAGCCTGTCCTAATGCGTTGGTTAGGCAAAGCATTAACATCAATAAACACATTATCAACTTGACAGATCACACTAACTGCCGCACCTCGAACATCATCTATGCGATTTTTTGCCCATGTTACCTAACATATATCGGTGAAACCGGCAGGGAATGCAGCCATAGGATGGGCGAACATAAGTCTAACACTCGCATAAAAAAATCTGGCGTCCCTTTGGTTTCTCATTGGATTGAGCATGGCAATTCAGAACAGGATCTTAAATGGATCGTTGTGGAAAAGATACATACCCCTGCAGGCAAGGACCCCACTATTATTAGAAGGAAAAGGGGGGTCTTCTGGATATACTTCTTGAATGTAGTTGCCCAGGGTTTGAACGAGACCTGCCCCTGGGAAAATGCTATTACATGAGTTCCCTTCCTGCGATTCACCTATGCACCGCGTTATTATACTGTGTTCTGTATTGAACCTTTGAACTTTAATTACTTTACTGGTCTCTCCTCCAAAATTGATTGGATAACTTTTTCCAACCACGTTGAGGCTCCAGTACAGTCTATTTTGACCCAGTTCCAATATGGCCGTTGTATCTCGACTCTTTAATGCTTATCTAATTCGTATCCCCTTTCTATCTCGACACTCTGGAGACTAATGCGAGACGATACCTCCCCCGAGTTAATGCGTGCTCCACAGTATTTAAACCGTGACGTTTGAAGGAACCTCTCCCGTGGTATCCTTCCTTATCCTCCGGTTGGACTGTTTTTTGATTATCTCAGCGTGAGCGTCACCAATATCAGCGGTAAGAACTCCTCTCGCTATTTTGATACACATGTGTATCTTCGTCTGTTGATTTCGTCGAGTGCTGATACTCAAATCTGTTTTGACTACTTTAGCTCTCTAAAATTTCCAAAAACTATGCCATCCCTTAACTTAGTTACTGAGCGCATCACTGGCCCCTTTTTGCTTTATTAGCGAGTTTAGACGCTACAATACACCCGTAATATAGCGTTTCTGTCATGGCTGCATTATTATACTTTAAAGGCAGTCCTTTCTCTATCTTCAGATCCCGTTCTATTCTTCGGGTTTAGACCCGCCAGTCGTACCCGCTTTGAAGCACAGCGTAGCAAAGAACCGCTACGCACTGGCGAAGAGGATCCCTTCCGACCTTCCTCTTTTTGGCTTCGTCGAACCCAAGGTAAGCATGCTCCCTGACTCCCCTTGAGACTATCACCTTTTGGTTTTTTCACCTGTTCTTATTTCCTTTTGTCTCATTAAATACGGATATTCTATTATGAGGGCCCACAGAGCTATATACGCTCTCGGTACCAGTTTAGACCACAATATGAAGTCCTATCTTCTTTTTTTCTCAAAATAATGCTTTGGGAATATCGGCAAAACCCCTAGCTAGCGCTTACGCTTGCAGCCTGTATAGGAATTTTTTTTTACGTTCTGTGTGATGCTTATCACTACTTTAAGTTTTAGGCCCATTTCAGGATCGTGTTCATCGCCCGGTCCTCCTTTACTGCAATTGTATATCCGACTTTGCGTTAAGGTCTTTCCTTGAAACAACTGATCTTCCATCCCGGACCCTGTTGTCCCGAAAGGTCCTCCTGAAGGGGACCTGACCTTGGAACGTATCTAACTAGCTGTTTGACGCTCCTCAGTGTCCTTGAACTCTATCTAGAGGAATTATCTCTTAAAACTCATTTTAGGCCTAAAGGTATTGTTTTGTGATCCATTGTCTTATCATAATATTATTTCCACTTTCTTTCTTTAATCTTTGGTGCACAAACCCTTCTGGCCTTAAGCTCTTTTCACTTTGACAGTCTTTATCCTCTGATAGTGGTGTTTGGTAGTCTATTCTTGAGCACGTATCTTGTTGTATGAATTCACATTTCCTTGTCTCCTAGCACTTACTATTTAGGAGATGTTATTCTTTAGGGTGCACCGCGCTGTTTGTTAATTCAATCATTGTACTATGTAGTGTCATTCCTGTGTATCTCTTGACCCTGATTGAAGATTTTCCTTACTCAGCCCTTATGACCGTCTTCGTCCTTTTTGAATTGTTAGTAGCTAGAGTGTAAATAAGTTGTTGTCAATTATGCATTAATATGTTTGTGTAAGTCTTCATATCTGTTGTACTATTTTTACTAATTCGATGATCACTCCATAGGTCTCGCTGTGTCCCACACGTTTAACATCATTGTTGCCCTGATGAAGGTGTAGCCCCGTTTTGGGCAAACACCGAAACGTGCGTTGGCATTTACTTGCACGCGCCTACCTGAAGACTTTGCCTATTTTACAATAACCTGGGAGTGCACGAGTTCACTTTAATCCTTGTTGTGTCGAATTGTATATTCTTTTGAAACCAATTATTTTTAAACCTACTGTATAAATCTGTGTTTTTTGTAAATATGCCTCATATTGAACCCACCAGTTTGTTGTATGAATGAGTGTATGTATGTTTGTTATGGTGTGGGACCTTTTCTTATCCGAATTGTGGTATTTACTGTTTCTGATTTACTTTGCATACAAAGAGTATTATCCTGACCTTTGTTTATTTAAATAAATTTAGCATTGATTACTTTCCTTCTGTTTTTTGCTTTCTCTCCTGGGGTCAGTTCTTATCTTGTCGTTTTTTGGTAACCTAGACCCCACGTGGGCTTATATATACGATTACTGTGTAGGCAGTCGGTTTCTCCTTTCCTTATTGATTATTGCTAGCCCATTAAGAGTCATGACAATGGTGACCACCCAACATCCCGGAACGTCCATTACGAGAGACTTATCACTCTTCAAGATCTGCCTTGATGTTCATCAGTTCCAGACCTCAGGAGTGAGACAAGTACACCTGAGTGCCCTAGTCAACGATCGGAATCTACAGCCATGATGCCGGATGATAGTGCAACTCCAGCACCTCATGACTCAATCTGGAAGACTGGTGCGAGCACCTCAACGGCTCATTGAGAAACTTAAATGTAAATATATTAGTTTTACTTTTTGTTTAACAAGGGGGGAGATGTAGTGTCTTGAGGTCATGTGCAAACGGACGCATATAGTCCTCGGCAGACTCCTTACAGAGTTACGTAATTATTTGGGGGCTGTCTGGGTGTGGTCAATAAAGTATATGATGCAATACATTCAGTTAATGGTTACATGCCGAAGAATAAAGCTGTGTAATAGAGAGCTCCGTGTGTGGCATTGTCAGACCTGGGGAGAATGCTACAGATACTAAAACAAGAATATAAATTAATATAAATTAAAAGCAGGCCCTAATGAGCTAACAAGCATACTATAATCCTAAGGATCTCGGCAGTGCGATAAATCGCCGCGATTTTTACAACCTATATTTGATATGTGTTTTACGTGTAGTTATGATGCATGTACAATAAAATCAAAAAAGTGCTGTAGGATAAAAGTTGAAAAAGGGCAATAATAATAGAAAATATGAACGGGGCGCTTCACAGTAAAATGCGTTTTTCCTGTAACATAAACATCCATCCAAGTTAAATGTCTAAAACACTTCAACTGCCAGTAGGAGAAGGATATTTCAGGAAGGTAAGCTCTTTCCGTGTCTTCTCTGGGGATTGACATTTCTCCAAGGGCTCTCAGAACATAGCCAATACTTCGTCCACATCACCGGCATTCATGCCAGTTTGGGTTTCTTTGTGTGCCCTTGCAAATGTGACTATCCCGGAGTCTAAAATGGCTGCCTTGGAATCAGCTGCCTACTATCTTCAACCTCAAATTCTCTATGAGGTATTGGACTTGTGAGGCACATTAAACAAGCAGTCCTGGTGGCCCAACAGCTGTGCGCATTTCTGTTTTAGTTCCTGGGGTACTTTGGTACTACAGAGGAGGCTGCAGACACTTGTGCGGCCCCTTCAGTAATGTGGATCGCACTGGCACACATCTTGTGGCTGGGCAATGACAAGAGGAAGATCCTCCATTTGACATGGCTCCATGCAAATAAGGAAACTGCTGGAAATGTACTCTTTCTGCAGTGATACCACAGATTTTTTGCCTTCTGTTGCTGAACCCGTTTTCTGTTAACCATAGGACTGTGTGCACTTTTTTCCTACTTACCAGGGGAAAGTGCTTGTGCTGTCCTCTCTAAACATGATAAACATGTGATATATTTAATTGGCACGTTTAATTTACTTATAAGTTCCTGGAATATGGTAATAGATGTACCCCGGGTATATAAGTTAAATGCACAAGTGGGCTGCAGCACTTATTGTGTCGCCCACGAAAGTTGCACTATAAAACATGTCTACAAGCCTGCCCCTGCAGCCTGTTTGTGCAGTTTAAACTGCCATTTCGACCTGGCCAAATAAACATTTTTCCAGGTTTAAACCCTACTTCTTAATACTTATTAGTCATCACTAAATAAGGCCCTAAGTGCCCATAGAACAGGATGCATGGTATTTAAAAGGTAATATATGTATAATTAAAGCTTTACATGTCCTAGCTTTGAAAAACCTCCATTTTCATTAGAGCAAGGCTGGCCCTTCCATAGGAAAACACTGGGTTACATTATGGCACCTTAAAATGCTTAACTTCAGTATGGCTAGTATAATGCTTTATGGGCTCTTTTTAATAGTAATTCAAATTGCAATCTAATGGTAAAATCTGATGTTATATCACAATTTTGAATACGATACCTTTAGAAAGTTATTTTCCTTTCTAAGCTAAATGTGCCTTTCTGGCAGTGTTCAGGGTCATCTGACAGCTAATGGCCCTCCTGTGGGTTATGTGTATTGCTCCCAGACAGTAGAGGATTGGCCATGGGAATAGGGAGAGGTGTGCCCAACTCCTTCTTGAGCTTCATATGATAGCCTGGGTGGGGGGGGGGGGGGGGTGTACACAGCACCTTCTTGACTTCAAAAGCTACCTAGTCTGCCACTGGCAGTTGAAGCTCACACCTAGGCCTGCCTCCCCTTTGTCTCTCTAGTCTGGCTGACACCAAACTCAGTGGTGGAAGATGAATTGGCCAGAAGTGGTTTAGGGGATGGACGAAGGCTTGCTTCCACCCACAGGCGGGCACTGAACATAAAGGTGCCGATCACGATCCGGTAAAAAATATCCCCGTGCGACTCGTATCGGGTCTTTTTACCGTACGAATCGTACAAGTGCCGTACGAACTGGCAATCACGATTCGCATGGTAAAAAGTCCATACGAACCGCACTGGGAATCATTCCCCACACGTCCTCGGGTCGGAAAATGTGTCCGACACGTCCTCGGACGATTTACCTTACAAACGTGAAAATCCAAATCCGACCGAGGAATCACGATCCATCCCGTGCGTCCGAGCGTACAACCGTATGGAAAAAACACCGTCCGCACCGAACACCTATAGCAACCATGGCGACATGTGCCCGCATACGCGCCCAACACTCCCCCCAGCCCCCGTACGTCCGACACGTACCCCCCGTATATGTATACCCCCACCCGTCTAGGTACACCCCAGTACGTTCCAGTCGTACCCCCACCCCAGTACGTGTCGTACCACCGTCAATGTACACCCCCCCACCCCTGTACGTGTCGTACCACCGTCTATGTACACCCCAGTACGTTCCAGTCGTACCCCCACCCCAGTACGTGTCATACCCCCGTGTACCTACACCCCAGTACGTTCCAGTCGTACCCCCACCCCAGTACGTGTCATAGCCCCGTCTACCTACACCCCAGTACGTTCCAGTCGTACCCCCACCCCAGTACGTGTCGTACCCCCCGTGTACCTACACCCCAGTACGTTCGAGCCCCACCCCCACCCCAGTACGTGTCATACCCCCCGTGTACCTACACCCCAGTACGTTCGAGTCCTACCCCCACCCCAGTACGTGTCGTACCACCGTCAATGTACACCCCCCCACCCCTGTACGTGTCGTACCACCGTCAATGTACACCCCCCCACCCCTGTACGTGTCGTACCACCGTCCATGTACACCCCAGTAGTTCTTGGCGCACCCCCAACACAACCTCCTAAGTACGGAGCGCACCCCATGCCCCAACATCACAACCGCATGTACGAGTCGTACAAAGCCACACACAAGGACATAATCGTACAACCAAATGGCCCATGTACACACCGTACACACGCTCAAAACGCACGTACACAACCAGGACAAAACAAAACAACACAAGAATACACCATTCGAAAGGCACAAAGCCACTAAACATGGCCAACAACCACTAAAATAACACAATCACTGACCTGCAACTGCCAAAAACAAACAGAGGCCCAATACACCACCACTCCTTATAACACACCCACCCAAAATTCAAACACTGCCACACCCACCCATGGACCAATAAAAAGGGCCCACACACACAAACCATGAGCCTTTGCAACAGACTCACTGCTGCCAGACACCACAGAACCAGACTACAAGCTACACCACACCTTACACTTGCACACCTTCACACGACCACCCTCACAAACACCCTCTCATCACATTCACACACACACACAACCATCCACACCCCCCCAACATCCACACACCCCCCACACCCACACCATCCCCACCCACACCCCTCACCATGCCCACTACCAAGAATCCAAAGTTCAGTCACCGAGAGTTGGAGGTCCTTGTTGATCAAATCCTCAGAGTCGAGCCACAGATCTTTGGAACATTGGTCAGAAGCACCACCCAGGCAGCCAAAACAGCCATGTGGCAGACCATCGTCGATGCTGTGAATGCCGTTGCGGACACCAGGAGGACCAAGCAGGATTGCCAGAACAGGTGGTACGATCTGCGGAGGAGGGTCAGAGCCAAGAGGCAGGAGGAACACGACCAGGCCAACGCCACCGGAGGAGGGCCCTCCCGCAGAGCCGTACAGTACCATCCCTGGGAGGAGAGGGTGATGGCCATACTGCCGGTGGAGGCAGTTGAAGGAGTAGAAGGACTCCGAGACCCGGGTGAGTCCACAAACAACGCACCTCACATGGGGGGAACTGCAACCACAACCAAAATTACTAACAGGCACGCAACCACCACAAGCCATCGCATGACTCAACCACACTCCATGAGCAGGCACATGCCACTGCTGCCACCATGCCCCATGCACCCAGCTGGACAATGTCAAGTCACAGGCCACAGAAGACAACAACACATGACACGGTAACCCGGATGGCGGGAGGCTGGGCCCCAAAAATCACATAGTGCGACTCCAAAGCAGACAACAATGCCCTCTGCCCATATGGCCTAGGTCACAGCCAGACAAACAGTGTGTCCCAACACAGGAATGACTTGCCAGCAAATGGCGGACGCCTTGCATCAACACATGGGGGTGAAGGCACTGTTTTGCACATGACAGCAGCTAATGAACAGCCAACATTGTGAAAGAGTGGCAGCACACACCACCACAGCAGCAGCGCACAGACACACAGCAGACAAAATGGGTGCCTGGAGATCAGAAACAAACTCACATCAACAGGCCAAGGGCCATTCAAAGATCTGCTAACAGTGTGTGCCCAGGAAGCTGGGCCAAGGTGACAGAGGGTGACACACGGAGGGAGGGAGAGGGGGACACAGAGGGAGGGAGAGGGGGACTGAGAGGGAGGGAGACGGACAGAGGGAGGAGGCTGACACACGGAGGGAGGGAGGAGGCTGACACACAGAGGGAGGGAGGAGGCTGACACACAGAGGGAGGGAGAGGGGGACAGAGAGGGAGGGAGAGGGGGACAGAGAGGGAGGGAGACACAGGAAGACGGACAGAGGGAGGAGGCTGACACACAGAGGGAGGGAGAGGGGGACACAGAGGGAGGGAGAGGGGGACAGAGAGGGAGGGAGAGGGGGACAGAGAGGGAGGGAGAGGGGGACAGAGAGGGAGGGAGAGGGGGACAGAGAGGGAGGGAGAGGGGGACAGAGAAGGAGGGAGACACAGGGAGAGCAAATCAGTCCTTTGGTGTGTGGGAATGTCTGCTCGTCAGCAGGTGGACTGCGTGCATGTAGACAAGGGTGGCCAGTGCCAGAACCCCCCCTCTTCATCATGGCAAAACGCAGGGCCATGTCACAACCTGTACACGAGCACAAGGACAGCTACCTGCATCATATAAGTGTGTGGATCCACTCCATGTGCACATGTACAGTGCCACAAGGAAGGCGCAAATGCATGGCTCGCCACACCTGCACACTCCACTGCTGACTGCAGTCACACTTGACGCAGCAAGTAAGACTGTGCCACACATAGTTAAAGGGGCCAAATTGGTGCCCAAGGGACACACCCATGCACAAGTGCACTGTGAGTGGAATGCAAGACAGATCCTAATTCCAAGAGGAAATGTGCCAACTTTGAAACGGATGAAACATGGATGTTGCATGGACCAAAATTAACATTGTCTCTCTCACACACAGGTCAACGTCGTGCTGCACCCCCCAACACTGGGGGGGAACACTCACAGGACCCGGATCTGCAGGAGACCGATCCCACCGGCAGCGACCACTCTCACCACTCTGCGGACGACCCCGACCGACCTGGCCCCTCTGGTGTCCAACCACCTGCAGCACCTGCGTCAGGTACAACCGTGCCAACCACCACCCCCACTCCTGCCACATCCCAGGAGACACCCAGGATCCCTGCCCCAACACCACAATGCAGCCAGGCTCGCCAGGAGGGACACGGTGTCCCGGGCACCCAGGAGGAGGCAGGCGACAACGCCAATGCCACCCCTCAGGGGTCCCGGAGACCCGATGTGCCCACAAGTGCAGGCCAGACGCAAGTGGGCAGGGGTGGTGGGAGTGGAGGACGGCGGAGGCGCGAGCCTGACCAGTTGGCTGGGGATCCGGTATTTTCCCATGTCCGTAACATCCTGGACTCATACCGGCAGGACACCACGGGCATGGCCCAGGTTGTGTCCGTCCTCGAGGGGATCAAGGTCCAGCAGGACCAGCAACATGCGGAGCTAATAGCCTGTCTACTGGTACACCAACGGAGGATGGAGGACAGACAGGCTGAGCAAGTGACGGCGTTCCAGGGGATTCACGCTACACTCCGTCGGATGGCCGACACCATGGCCGACCCTCCCTGTGCCAGAAGGCGGAGAACATCACCACCCACAGGGAGGGATCAGGAGGAGGAGGAGGAAACATCCGACGGAGCATCCCAGACGTCGTCACGGCCTGCTGCTGAGGTTCCCCGCAGGAAGCCGGGTCGTCCACGGAAAGGACCGTGAGGGTGGCTGCTACATCACCATCTCCCAGGACACCTGGCCTGGCACCTGGCCCACTGGAGCAACAGCATCACAGCATCAAGAGACATTCTCTGCCACATGGCCCTGCTGGTCACTGGCTGACCAATGTTGACAAAGACTGTGGCATGGACTCTGAGGATTCCCAATGGCAAGGACACCAACTCCCCTACTGAACTTTGGATTCCCTAATCCCGGAAAGCCCCTCACTTTGTCCCCCCCCCCCCCCCCAATAATAAATCACACTATTAAGAGTAGATGCCTGCTGGTAGCATTATTACCTAACATGTGTCTTGTACAGTCTAAACATGCCTGAGTCATCTGTTCACTTCAACCATCCACACCCTGGGGCCTGAGTCTGGCACAGGACACATGGGTCACAGTTTATTAGGCAAGACAGACATGGAGCACCATACACACCCGTGATGGGCACAACCAGCTGAGGGGGTGGCCGAACAACCGTGCTGACAGACACATTGAGTACAGCAACAGTCATGCGCAGAGGTCAGGGATCCTGGCCAGTGTCCTGGGGGGCACCCAGGTATGTGTAGACAGGTGGCAGAACCATGTCCTGCAAGCTTGAGTCCGGTGGATGCAGAGAATGGGGTCATGGACAACGTTGGATGCATGGGGATGGCACATGTCACAATACCCACACAGTCATGGACATCATGCCCAATACACAGTCTCAGCACACACACACAGCTTGCATCTTGCCACTCGACACATTGACACATAGCCACAATCAGGGAATACCATGCCAGACATGCAGGATGCACCGTGCCAACACACCAGCATTGACTGAGAAGAGGCACCTTGGAGGCATAGGGACACCTTTATTAGTCATGTTTTTGGAATTGCAGAGGCAACTTGAAGTACACATGAACACATCATGTGGAGTAACATGTGGGTCCAACACTGGCACCCCCCTTCTGCAGCACAAATGCCTGATAGCCATGGAACTGTCACACAAGTGTCGGCTAACAGGTAAATACCCACAGCTGCACACGGAGAGCCTGACATACACCATAGATCCGCTGATGTGGAAGTCCCACGCCATGTCAAGACAATGTTAACTGTATGTGTCCGAGGGCAGTGTCACACACATTGATGCCATCATCACAATCCACTATCCCATCACTGATGACTGACAACCAGGCAGCCCATCTATTCAGGTGTACACAGCTGCATGTCGTGTCCCATGGGGATGCCACATGTCTGCAGAGGAACCAAACCCCGACCGGGGCAGTGTGCACACATCGTGAACAACTGCCACACCCAATACACCCCAGATGCATCCCAAACGTGTCCATGCCTGTAACGCTGAGTCAGCCCACGATGTCATGTCCATGAGGAATAGCAGTGCCACAACAATGCAACCAGCAAACGGCATGCGCAGGTACCTGGGGAAGAGAGACACACAAGAAGTCAGCCACAAAAAGCACAGCCACTTGCATGTGCATTTACTCGACACATGTATGGATGACAACATGCTAGGTCACAATTATGACTGGGGAAATACTACCATCACTGCCACCATCACTCCAGTGACACACCCACACACACCTCTGACCCACGTGCCATACATGCAGGTGGAGACACACATCACAACGCATGCCACACGGGGACCAATGCGTGCACACTCAGACACTGGTACTCACCACTAAGCAAAGAAGTCGCGTATGAGCCGAGTCCGGATGTCCTCTTGCGGCTCCACATCCTCCACATCACTAGCCCCATTGCCAAGCCCTTCGTCCTCCACGGGTGGATGGTCCTCGTCATGTTGATTCAGGATGAGTGGCACAGCTCTTTCAACTGCCATGTTGTGCAGCATGCAGCAGACCATGAAGATCTTGCAGACCTTCGCCGGGGCATAAGGGAGTGCACCGCCGGTCTTGTGGAGGCACCAGAATCGGCTCTTCAGCATGCCAAACGTCCTCTCTATCACTCGCCTTGTCCGGCCATGGGCGGTGTTATAGCGGAGCTGGGCCGGCGTGATGGGGTTGCGGAGAGGTGTCAGCAGCCAAGGCATGTTGGGATAGCCAGCGTCCCCTACATGGGAAGCACATGGACATCGTTAGAACTGGTGAAGCGGTCGTGCTGGTCGGCTATACAGAATACAGGACAGACAGACTGTACCCACCAACAACACATGCCCGTTCGTTGCGCAGCTGCATCATCATATCAGGCATCCCGCTACGCCTCATGATGTAGGCATCGTGTGCTGATCCTGGGAAACGAGCACAGACATGTGAAATCACCATATTGGACAGACACACCACAAGGGCATTGATGGAGTGGTAGTGCTTCCGATTGCGGTACGCCACCTCCCGTGCGTGTGGTGGTACCAAACCTACATGTGTCCCATCTATGGACCCAATGACATGGGGCATCCCTCCCAGGGCATAGAATCCACGCTTGACCTCAGTCATCTGTTCAGGGGTTGGGAACTTGATGAAGTCATCCAGGTGAATCAACATGGCCTCCAAGAAATCATGCAGCACACCGCTGAACATGCTCTGGGACATGCCACCAACATGAGCTATGGTATTTTGGAAGGTACCCGTGGCAAGAAAATGTAGGGCAGCCATTACCTTCAGCTGGGGTGTCAGTGCCGTAGGATACCTGTGCTGCGGTTGCAGGTGTGGTGCCAGTCTCGCCGTCAGCTCCAGAATCAACGGTTGGGTGAAGCGGTAGAGCCGGATCCTGTCATTCTCCTGCATGGCAGCCAAGTCTGGAATTCTTCGGGCAAGAGGCGGCGCTCTGCAGTAATTTGGAAGTGACAAGGAAGAGTGAGTGCACTACGAGAACAACTCATGTCTACTGAGCACATGTAAATCTGGCAATACACACATGCTACATAGGGAGTCGGGTATGTGCTACATGCCCAGGACACGTATGGATGCAAGGTGACACTCCTTCCAAGACCCAGCTACACAAGGTGATTGAGAACCTCCCCATGCCACGCCATGGAAATAGCTGTGTCCCAGTGCAAGTGAACAGCCCGACGCAAGACAGGAGTGACATACACCCACACATCAGCAGAAGTGGGATGCCGATTGCAGAGACTGGTAGCGGAACACTGGAGCCACAGGTCACATGACATTACACTAGTCCAGCCCACACACCTTGCCATGAAGGTGTACATGTCATGACTCACCACACATTCCTTGTGAGGATGCTGACATGGCCTTGTCACGCTACTCCGTGTCCCATGCATACATGTGCACCTCACATCCGATAACACATGTGGCATGGTGTGCGGAACAGTGTGCAATGACAATCTACACACAGCCACATGTTGGTTGCTGCAACGGCTGCAGCTTTTGAGGGTGCTACAACATCAACCTGATGTAAATCCCGGACACATATATGACATAGTCACATTGTGCACTGTGGGTAGTGACAAGTCATGTGTCATGACCCCTGTACCGGGCATCATGGGACACTTCCGTGTGTTGGTGTCCGTGCCATGCCAGTGACGCTCACCCCAAGTGCGCAGTCCCACATGCACACATGTCAAAGGAGTAAAGTGCATGCCTGGCACACATTGCACCCTCACACAGTACACCTGTACACATCTCATCATACATCTGGTGCCTTCTCCACTCAGGAGGCATGTTCCACATCACAGCCTGTGACACCTGTGCCCCACACATGTAGTAATGCACAGACGATGCCTTGATGTCCATTCCTGGACAAGTATGTCCATCCATGGACAAGTATGTCCGCCCTATTCCTACCTGTGTGTCGCCTATCACCACAGTGATGTGTAAAAACCGCCGTACTGCTGCTGAGAGGGCCTGTGTATGTTCCCAAATCACTGTGGGAGTGCTGCCGTATGTGTACCCATCGTGATGGCGAGCGTACAGGCATTTGTACGGTCCGTAGCACTACGAGTACGCATACGCGTGCAGACCCATAGTTATAGGGCCGTACACACGCATGTACGCTCACTATCACTATGGGTCTGCACGCGTATGCGTACCCGTAGTGGTACGGACCGTACACACGCATGTACGCTCACTATCACTATGGGTCTGCACGCGTATGCGTTCCCGTAGTGGTACGGACCGTACACACGCATGTACGCTCACTATCACTATGGGTCTGCACGCGTATGCGTACCCGTAGTTGTTCGGGCCGTACACTCGCATGTACGCTCACTATCACTACGAGTACGCATACGCGTGCAGACCCATAGTGATAGTGAGCGTACATGCGTGTGTACGGTCCGTACCACTACGGGTACGCATACGCGTGCAGACCCATAGTGATAGTGAGCGTACATGCGTGTGTACGGTCCGTACCACTACGGGTACGCATACGCGTGCAGACCCATAGTGATAGTGAGCGTACATGCGTGTGTACGGTCCGTACCACTACGGGTACGCATACGCGTGCAGACCCATAGTGATAGTGACCGTACATGCGTGTGTACGGTCCATACCACTACGGGTACGCATACGCGTGCAGACCCATAGTGATAGTGAGCGTACATGCGTGTGTACGGTCCGTACCACTACGGGTACGCATACGCTTGCAGACCCATAGTGATAGTGAGCGTACATGCGAGTGTACAGCCCGTACCACTACGAGTACGCATACGCGTGCAGACCCATAGTGATAGTCAACGTAGGCATGCATGTACGGGCCGTTGCCATGCATTTGGGGTGCCCTAGGGCCCCGAAACGCACCGTACCTGTGTGTGATGCTCCAAATTACATAGGGGACAAGTATTAAGGCCTACATGCATGCTGGTTGTCATGGAGACCAAGTTCAAATTTCGAAATTGTTCTGGAAGGTGCACAGCAGAAGTCAGTTGGAATTCTTCTACTTTGTTGCAATGTGTTTGTGGGGCTGACATCATGCAGGAGAATGAAACCGATAGAGAACCCACAGACTGCTAGGTTTGAAGGGATTGGTGGAAACATAGGATGCAAATGTGAGTGACCAATCACTCTGTACTCCTGTGCATGAGACTGGGCAGAAGGGCACATATAAGGCAGCCAGGTCCCATGAGGGAGCACTTGCCTGCACATCTTTGCATTCGTCGACCCAGCTGCTGCTACTGATTCCCTGGAACCATGTCAAGGGCTGTGGAGAGGACACAGCCATTCACCCTGGAGGAGAACATGGCTCTGCTGGATGTGATCCTCCCACAGTACTCCATGCTGTATGGGCGACCAGGGTATCAGGTGAGTGCATAGGCCACTGCCACAGACTGTCCCTATGTTGTGACTGTGACTTCTGCCATTGTGTCCAGGTGTAACACACATGCCATGTACTGTCGGGGGGTCCCAGGGGGGGGGGTGCCTGATGTCTCCCAGCAGTGCCCTGAGACAGGAGGGGTGGGGGCCTATCACTCACAGCAGTGCCCTGAGACAGGAGGGGTGGGGGCCTATCACTCACAGCAGTGCCCTGAGACAGGAGGGGTGTGTGCAGAGTCCTCCCAGCAGTGCCCTGAGACAGGAGGGGTGGGGGCCTATCACTCACAGCAGTGCCCTGAGACAGGAGGGGAGGGGGCCTATCACTCACAGCAGTGCCCTGAGACAGGAGGGGTGTGTGCAGAGTCCTCCCAGCAGTGCCCTGAGACAGGAGGGGTGGGGGCCTATCACTCACAGCAGTGCCCTGAGACAGGAGGGGTGGGGGCCTATCACTCACAGCAGTGCCCTGAGACAGGAGGGGTGGGGGCCTATCACTCACAGCAGTGCCCTGAGACAGGAGGGGTGTGTGCAGAGTCCTCCCAGCAGTGCCCTGAGACAGGAGGGGTGGGGGCCTATCACTCACAGCAGTGCCCTGAGACAGGACGGGTGGGGGCCTATCACTCACAGCAGTGCCCTGAGACAGGAGGGGTGGGTGTGATGCACAGTGTGAGCCTTGATCATTGATTGTGACATTGCCATCATTCCACCTGTGTAGCCACTGTGGCACGTACTGCTTTTTCCCTCACCAGGGGATGATGTCCCTATGACAAAGGTGCAATGCGTTGGCTGCATGACATGCCTTGTTGTAACCAGCTAATTTGTACCCATATGTCTCTCTGTGACATGTGGCTGGTGTATTGATGTGGTGTCACTTGTTCTTCCTCACAGGTAGGCGCCACTGCCAAGGAGCAGATCTGGCTGACCGCCGTCAGTGCCGTGAGGGGTGTGGATGGTCGGAGGCGGAGCCTGCCCCAGGTGAGGAAACGCTGGCAGGATATCCGGTGCTGGACGCGGAGGATTGCACGGCTCCTGCTGGGGGACTCACCTGAGAGCCACAAGAACCGCGGCCGCCGCCGTCTGAGCCACCTCCACAGGCGTGTGCTGCCGGTGGTCTTTCCAGACCTGGAGAGGTGCTTACAGGCGATGCAGCAGCCGGAAGGGGGTAGGTACATGTGTGTTTGTTGTGTGTCACCGGCATTTGTAAGGGCACAGTAGCATGAATTCACTGGCAGGGTTTAAAGGTGCTGTGCAGATCCTGTTTGCCCCAGTATAGCGCTGTGCCCCTGCCACCCTTCCCCTCCTTGCAATGTGTTCCCTGGTCTGTGTGTAGTCACTCCTTCACAAGGTAATGTAGGCTGGCGCTTTGTCCACGAGAACAATGACTGTAGCATCATGTGTGGGGGTGGTGTGTAACAGGTTGTGGGACCTTGCCTGTGCACTGTCAAGTTCACTGCATGTGGGTTCCATGTCAGTTGGCACTGATGCTGACTCCAGACATGGGAGTTGGTCTCTCATGTGTCATGCCTTACAGCGCGCATGTCCTATGTAGTGGCCTGTGACATGATGTGCATGAGTGTGCGATACACATAGTGCAGGGATGGTGACGTGTGTTGCAGTCATTACCATTCAGTAGCATGTAGTTGCGTGCCCACTACTGTCCCCTGGGGCACCTTTTCCTCAGTGGTGTATGTGTCATCATAAACGTGGCCAATCTCAGTGTCTACAGCGTAGGTTGTGCTCTGTGCCATTGTCCCCTGTCACCATGTATGTAGACGTGCTATTTTGTACAGGTGTCCACTGTGCAGCCTGACCTGATTGTCCTTCTTCATACTCACAGTTGGCAGTGCCTGTGTGTCTTGTTATACTCATCTGAGGATGGGCACTGGTACCTCATTAGTTGTACAGGCGCACCTTGGCTGTTTGGCGTCCAATCTTGCTTTTTGCCTGCCCCTGTGTGTATCACCCAGACTATGAGATGTTGGTGCCACCTGTGTCTCAACAATTTGCCTCGTGTAGGGTCTTGTTGGGGCGGGCAATGCCTATGTGTCAAATCCTGATTTCTACTTGCTGGGTCTGGGCAGTGTGTGATGTGTCTGGACACACACGCAATGTGCAGTGACCGAGTCATGTTGGGCATGTTTTCAGCATTACCTATGCAGCATGTGTCTCAAGTTCATGGATATGGTCCCTGGTCATCGGTATTTTCGCCAACGCTGTGTGGTGCAGATGCAGTGCTGGATTGTCCCCAGGGCCTGGGTGCTATGTCAGACTCCGTTTCCTGTGTTTAGCTATTGTCTCATGCTCTCCATGGTATTTCAGTGGCATGGTGGCTCAACCAACTGTGTGTTTCATGCCCTACATCGGTACCTTGTTCAGTAGTTGTTAGGGATCTTCCTTTTCAGGCTATGCAATGTTACCTATGTAGATTGGACTCATGTGACAGATGTGTACAGGTGTCTGATTAATTTCTGTCTCTCCACCCTGCCCACAGCATCGTCGGGGGACACAGAGGGAGACATGGACACAGACCAGGCGGAGGGACCGAGCACCAGTGCCAGCCGTGACATCGGGTCTGGCACATCGAGTGGGACAGAGGCGGAGGAGAGTGTGGCCGAGGACCTGTCGACTGGCACATCAGACTACGAAGCTGACAGGTCCGAGGAGGATGTCTCAGAGTGGGCGGAAGCTGCACCAGCAGCTGACAGCGGAACAACACCTCGCACCGCCCCCTCAGTTTCCATCAGCCGCCTCCCACTTGCTTGTGTCCCTTCCCAGCGTGCCCGGTCACAGCATGTCTCCTTCCTGCCAGGCACCGCACCCCCTGCCCCTGTCTCCACTGCTGCCGCCAATGCAGAGTCTGTGGACATCCAGCGGCAACTGCAGGTTGGTCAGGCTGCGATCCTTAATGTCCTCCATGCCCACGGCAAAACCCTCACCAACATCGAGGCTTTCTTGGAGGGCATTCATTCATCGCAGGCTGACCAACGCAACTTGCTGAGGTCCATAGACTCCACACTGACTGCAGCAGTGGGTCTCCTGCAGCGCGACCTCCCCCCACCTACCCCTGCCCCATCCACACTTTCCACTCCCATGCCTGTCCCACGTACACCCAGACGTCGGCATGCACCCACATCAACGGACACGGGCACCACACCAGCAGGGAAGGTCCACCGCACTCCTCCTGACACGCACACACAGGGTGAGGTAGGCACACCCACTGGGTCGGGGGGCAAACGTGTGACACGCAGCCATAGTGGGAGTCCGCATTCCACCCAGTCCACTCCCTCCAAATCCCCTCCCCTCAGCTCTCCTGGCCACATCTCCCCCAAGGACTCCTTCATGGCCGCTCTGTCCCTGAGCCCCACAGTTACACCACCACGCAAGCGGTCAAGGAGGTCCCCGGTCAGGGTGGTTGAGTCTCCCCCCCTGTCTCCACCCTCCCCCGGTGGCGCTGCGACCCATCCCTCTGACCCCCCCCCCTCCTTGGGGCCTGAGGTCCCTTCGGGTGCAGGGGACTCCCTGGAGGACCTTGCAAAGGTGTGTAGTGCCATCCTGGCCTCCGCCTTTGGCACTGACCCACCCCCTGTGGTGGAGTCCTCCATCCCTGCACCCACAACGCCGCCCCTTTGCCCTGATGTCCCTGCGGTGCCTGTTGCTTCCCCCCCCCATGATGCCCTCACCAGTGTGGAAGACGATGCCATTTGACTGTGCAGGCAAGGTAGGGGACACGCATCCCACTGTGTCCCCCATCCAGCTGAGAATCATTGACTGCCCTATGGGCTTTGTGAATATTGAACTGCCTGCGATCCACGGACATTGTGCTCATGCTGAATAAAGCTTAATTTTGTTTTCATTATCACACTACTGCTATGCTGGTATTGGTGTTGGTGGGGCTGCTACATGGTTTTGGGTGGTGTGTAAGGGTTTGGGTGTGTGGGATATGTAGTAGTGTACTGCTCATTGGTGGGACCCTGGGATCTGTGTGCCATCACAAGGTGTTGGCTAAGTTTCTTTGTTCATGTAAGCAGTTACTGCATGGTGCACTTGTCCCAGGGTGTATTCCTTCCTCTGTGTACCCAGCTTTCTTCCCTGCAGGGTGTTCCCAATGTTTAGCGCAGAGCTGTGTCTACATGAGCTGTGTGTGTGACGGAGCCCTTCTGCTTTGGCCATGCATGCAGGGCCATGTCTCCACCTGCAACAATCGTGGCATCCTTGGTGATCACTGTACTTGTGTGTGGAGTCTGTTGACATGAGTTCATGGGGACATGTTCCCTTGTAGCCAGTATGCATGTGGATAATTCTGGCCTCACACACATGTGTTACACCCCTCCTGTCTCAGGGCACTGCTGTTAGTGATAGGCACCCACCCCTCCTGTCTCAGGGCACTGCTGGGAGTGATAGGCACCCACCCCTCCTGTCTCAGGGCACTGCTGGGAGGACTCCACACCCACCCCTCCTGTCTCAGGGCACTGCTGGGAGGACTCTGCACACACCCCTCCTGTCTCAGGGCACTGCTGGGAGTGATAGGCACCCACCCCTCCTGTCTCAGGGCACTGCTGGGAGGACTCCACACCCACCCCTCCTGTCTCAGGGCACTGCTGGGAGGACTCTGCACACACCCCTCCTGTCTCAGGGCACTGCTGGGAGTGATAGGCACCCACCCCTCCTGTCTCAGGGCACTGCTGGGAGGACTCTGCACACACCCCTCCTGTCTCAGGGCACTGCTGGGAGGACTCCACACCCACCCCTCCTGTCTCAGGGCACTGCTGGGAGGACTCTGCACACACCCCTCCTGTCTCAGGGCACTGCTGGGAGGACTCTGCACACACCCCTCCTGTCTCAGGGCACTGCTGGGAGGACTCCACACCCACCCCTCCTGTCTCAGGGCACTGCTGGGAGGACTCTGCACACACCCCTCCTGTCTCAGGGCACTGCTGGGAGTGATAGGCACCCACCCCTCCTGTCTCAAGGCACTGCTGGGAGTGATAGGCACCCACCCCTCCTGTCTCAGGGCACTGCTGGGAGGACTCTGCACACACCCCTCCTGTCTCAGGGCACTGCTGGGAGTGATAGGCACCCACCCCTCCTGTCTCAGGGCACTGCTGGGAGGACTCTGCACACACCCCTCCTGTCTCAGGGCACTGCTGGGAGGACTCTGCACACACCCCTCCTGTCTCAGGGCACTGCTGGGTGGACTCTGCACACACACCTCCGATTTCAGGATATGTACGCTTGGAACATACACGGTGGGGGTACGCTCAATGCATTCGAGGTGAGGGTACGAGTCTACTTACACTGGTGTGTTGGGGGTACGCTCCATGCATACGCGGGTGAGGGTACGGGTCGTACTTACACTGTTGGGCTGGGGGGTACGCTCCTTGCATACGCGGGTGGGGGTACGGGTCGTACTTACACTGTTGGGCTGGGGGGTACGCTCCATGCATACGCGGGTGGGGGTACGGGTCGTACTTACACTGTTGGGGTGGGGGTACAGTCCGTGAGTCCCCGGGTGGGGGTAGGAGTCGTACTTACACTGTTGGCATGGGGGGTACGCTCCATGCATACGCGGGTGAGGGTACGGGTCGTACTTACACTGTTGGGCTGGGGGGTACGCTCCTTGCATACGCGGGTGGGGGTATGGGTCGTACTTACACTGTTGGGCTGGGGGGTACGCTCCATGCATACGCGGGTGGGGGTACGGGTCGTACTTACACTGTTGGGGTGGGGGTACGGTCCGTGAGTCCGCGGGTGGGGGTAGGAGTCGTACTTACACTGGTGGGGGTGGGGGTACGCTCCGTACGTCCGCGGGTGAGGGTTCGAGTCGTACTTACACTGTTGGCATGGAGGGTACGCTCCATGCATACGCGGGTGGGGGTACGGGTCGTACTTACACTGTTGGGCTGGGGGGTACGCTCCATGCATACGCGGGTGGGGGTACGGGTCGTACTTACACTGTTGGGGTGGGGGTACGGTCCGTGAGTCCGCGGGTGGGGGTAGGAGTCGTACTTACACTGTTGGCATGGGGGGTACGCTCCATGCATACGCGGGTGAGGGTACGGGTCGTACTTACACTGTTGGGCTGGGGGGTACGCTCCTTGCATACGCGGGTGGGGGTACGGGTCGTACTTACACTGTTGGGCTGGGGGTTACGCTCCATGCATGCGCGGGTGGGGGTACAGGTCGTACTTACACTGTTGGGGTGGGGGTACGGTCCGTGAGTCCGCGGGTGGGGGTAGGAGTCGTACTTACACTGGTGGGGGTGGGGGTACGCTCCGTACGTCCGCGGGTGAGGGTTCGAGTCGTACTTACACTGTTGGCATGGAGGGTACGCTCCATGCATACGCGGGTGGGGTTACGGGTCGTACTTACACTGTTGGGGTGGGGGTACGCTCCATGCTTACGCGGGTGGGGGTACGGGTCGTACTTTCACTGTTGGGGTGGGGGGTGCGCTCCTTGCATACGGGGTGGGGGTAGGGTCCGTACATATCCGTCCCCACGCTATGTGATGTTTGTGCGGCCCGTACCCAGGCCTTTGCCACGTGGGTGCGATCCGTCCCGCCATTGTTGGGGTGACGTGTGTGGGCGTGGTCCGACTCGTACCCACGCTCTTCAGGCGTGGGTACGGGACGTACCTGTCTGGTTGTGTTGGCGGTTCGCGTGGTGACGGACTTCCGTTGTGGCAGTCGCTGGCTTATCAGGACACGCCCCCACCCCCTCGTGGTGACCGGGGCATGGGAGTCAGGTATGTCCAGGCCATGTGTGGTGTGTGACTTATGTGGTTGTTTTGTGGCCTGCCCTGGTCCTGCCACCCCCACCCCACCCCACCCCACTTTCCCCCCTCCCTTAGTTATTCTGACCTTCTGCGGCGTCTGCGTCGTAACCTGTAGAGGAGGTGGACTGCTATGAGGACAGGGATGACTCGTAGGTTCGGGTCCATGTCTGTCCGTCGCGTACTGGTACTCCTTGATCGCGTCGTCCTGTCGCGTACGGGTCCTCCTTGATCGCGTCGTCCTGTCGCGTACGGGTCCTCCTTGGTGGCGTCGTCCTGTGTGTCCGTCACGTACTGGTCCTCCTTGTTCGCGTCGTCGTCTGTCCGTCGCGTACTGGTGGTCCTTGTTCCCGTCGTCCTGATTTCCCGGCAGTTTTTGGCTGCCGCAAAATATTCACCGTGCGGGGTGACGTCGGTGCGAATCGTGATTCCTGGGTCGTGAATGGCTGGCTGCGAGCGTCCCGACGTCAGGTCGGCGCTTTCCCGGATCGCATTGGTAGGTGTTTTTTTGTTCGGTCGGGCTTTTTTACGATTTGTACGGTAATGGTGTACCCGTGCGAATCGTAATTCCTTGTTTGTAAAAATTGACGACCGGGTACGCGTCGGGCGGAGATTGTGCTCCGTCCGACGGTTCGTACCCGGTTTTTACCGGATCGTGATCGGCACCAAAATGTTTACCCCACAGAACTCTCATCATAACACTCCTGGGCCTGTGGAGTAACAGAAAACTGACTGCCCTGCAGTGTGAGGAACCTGAAGGAAGACTGAACCTGCTTGCCTTGAATTCAGGACTGCAGAAGTGATTCGAAGGGTCAGTTGGCTGACCTTCTGTTTGAGGTACACAACAAGCTTCCAGAGGCCTCTCCTCTATAATTTCCCAGCTGATTAGTTCCAACTGTACCTGCCCTGGACCCTGCTTCTGGTCTCTGCTGGAGTGAGTCTTAACCCCCAAGTGGTGCCCTCCAGGTCCTGGACCATGCTGGTGTTAGAGTGTACTTCTCCTGCCCATATTGCAAAAGCTGTAAGTTTGAAACATTTTGCCATCTTTCACTCCAGAGAACTGATGGGAGGCCAAGACTTCTATTGAGCCGAGGTAGTGGACATTGAATCGCCGGTCAGATTCAACTTGCTGGTTTGCCATGCTGAGGCATATCTGACTTCCAGAAAAGTTTCTAAGTCTGAATGTAGAGGGCATCATTAGGACTATTGCCAATGGTAACCTATCAACATTGAGGCTTTCCTGGGCACAGACTTTGGGGCACAGAATTCATATTTTGCCTGCTGGTACTTTTCCAGCTTTTTTGATGACCACACCGGGACCTTGCTCTTTAGCAAACCACTGTCATCGAGCCCTGCTTTTGCTCCGGCTTGCAGCCTGCTCCATGACATCTCATGTAGTATCACTTTTCTCCAGAACAACGTCTACGCCCGAAGGTGAACCTCCACCTTGACAAACCCCAGTCTGTCTGTGCTGTTTGTTTCCCATTGTTGTCACTTTTCTAATTGGCCAGGTACCACATACTTTGCTTTGAATTATTCACTGTTTACTAGCTGGACACTTCTATGCACTTTTTTACTATTTTCTAGTTGAGCAGGTGCCATGTACTCTGCTGTGCACTTTATTTAGGCATGCTATGTACTTTAGTTTGAGGGTACTATTTCAAGATCTATTTTCCTGAGTGCTAATGCTAACAGGTGGTACTGATAAGGTAAAAGCCCCTGTTTCCTGCTGACATTAAAGTCATCCGATGCTTCTCTGATGTTTATTTGTTCAGCTGCCCTAAAGGGTGGTGCTGATCAACGAAAAGCTTCTGTTTCCTGCTGACCTCAATGTTGCCTGTCATGTTTGCTATTTAATGGTCTCCATCCCCTGCCTCAATGTCCTGCCAGAGACAGCCTTCTAATGGACACAAAAAAATAAAAAATCTTTAAAAAGACTCCAATGCTTAATGTGTTGTTTACTCAGACTTCCTGGCTCATTCTCCCACCGGAGACAGCCTCCTCATTGGCCGGAAGCACTAAGTAATCTTCTAAAAGACTCCAGATGAATACATATATAACATGCTATAAATACAGTTTTCAAACATAGCCTATGCACTTTAGAGCCAAAGTAGAATAGTTTACATAACTGGAGTATTGTACTGTTCACATGGCATATTCCTCTCTTTGCCCCCCTCCTTCCTATTACTTATTGATATGTTCTATGCCCAAGACCATTTAGAATGCTGATGAGAAGGATAAATAAAATGTTGGTCCGTGGAAATTAGAGAAAGAAGACAGTTGCAGGGCAAGGGGGCAGTGATTGGAAGCACATATTTCTTACAATAAATCTTACCTTTCTATCTAATGTGCCGTAGTTCTTCTCAATAATAACACAGCGACATGAGGACAGTCTCTGTGAGTGAATGACCTGCGGCATCACAAGTTACAGAATCCAATCATGGGGCACACTCCAGAGAAGGTGATGGGGGTTTCCAAACATTTTATCCGATCATTCATTGACTAAAGACATTAAACTATATTTGGGCACAAAATGACAATAGTGCAACTGCAGCTAAGACACAGAATGACACGTACACAAATAATTATTATTTCTATAATTTATCAAGGCCTTTTGGCTACTGCAAGCTCGGCACAGATCACTAAGACCTTGAACGTTTTGCAACCTTCACATTAAGTGTCACAGATGGAGGCAAAAAACAAAATGGCTTCAACACGTTGATCCGTCTTCAGTGAGAGCTGTGTCTCCCACCAGCGCCGTCCTTGGGTTCTGAGCCCCATTGCTTGCGACAAGAATAATTTGGAGCTCTTCACCTGAAAGCTGGGCTCCTGAAACCTCTTTTGGAACTCTGGCCCTTCAAGACAGCTTCCAACAATCTTGATCCCTGGATCCTGGCTGGTTAATCCACGCAGCTTTTCCCCGATTGCCTTGACTGTGACCATCTTTTTGCATTTAATGCTTTAGCTATTCTGGACCACTAGAAAGACATCAGGTTAGTGCACTAACTGGGCACTTCTAGTTTACTATCCCTATTTACTTCAAGCACCCCCAATCAATTTGACTTTGAATAAGAAAGGCTTGGCTAAAGGAAAAAGAGTATGACTAACTAACACAACAATAAGGACAGATAATTGTTTTTGAATCATCTGAGCAGAGACTAAATGATATGCACTCAGGATTCAGCGCAGGAGTATTTGCTCAAGGGACCTTCACATGGACTCAAATTTCTTATAGCAATTCTTGGTTGATATGTTTCATTAAGGATTCACATCTCAGGCTGCTGGCTGCAAAGCATTCATGTATGGTTATCTGACGTGATTGTGTTGTAATTGCAGAGTTCCTACCCTGACTGATAGATTACGCCTTGCCACTAGAACTTGAGTGCCCTTCTCTGAGGATTAACAGCCACATGCCACCCTTTTCACAGGAGTTCCTGTTACACCAGAACCATCGCTCTCACCTTCTCACTCTCTAACTCTTACTTTCCCCAACGGTAGTCACCTGTCTCTTCGGATGCTAAGGAATAAACTCAAGGGGAAATGGTGGAAGATCTTTGATTCAGCAGAAGTCCCTGTATGTGAGCCATGCTTCACCATGGTCAGCCTTGACTTTGACTTTCACCCAGTCAACGTGACCAGATAACCACGGTTGGCGTCTTGTTTGTTTTGGCGCTATTGTTCACTTCAAACTTTAATAATTCATATCTCCGGTTCAACTGATTGGTCTTTTATTGTTTTGGTGTCATTTTATATATGAAAATATTCTCTGTTTTCCTAAATAAGTTTTGGGATTTTTCTTGTGTGTTGGTTCCACATTATTACTATTTGGGTCCTGCATAAATACTTTACACATTGCCTCCAAGTTAAGCCTGACTGCTTTGTGGCAAGCTGCCAGAGGGTTAAGTACAGGTTCATTTAATGTATTTTGTCATTCACTCTAACAAGGACTGTAACTATTATTTTAGGTGGGTTTTGACCCCCTCAACTAATATTTCACTTTTCCTACAGAAACCCTTTATCATTGTGCATGCATCACATTACAGAGACGCACATAAGGATAAAGGAGCCACCAGTATGTGCACTGATTGCGCACAACATAAAGATGGTGCATAGTCAGTGTACCCCCAAAAGGCACATATTTGGCAGCGGTAAGGAGAATCCTAGGCATTCCCTGCACCCGCCTGCTTGGGGATCACTGCCCCCCTTTTAAATGTAATGCTGAGTCTCTGCCTGAAGTGAAAGGCAGATCAGAAGCATTAGAGAGCTAAGCCATCTTTCTCTAATGCACTATTCACAGTGCATGCACAAGTCACTGTGAAAACCATTTTCATCATAAGGATGCACTGTTCTGGTCTGTGCCCAGCACACCCAATTAGGCGAGCACTGTGGCCCAGAGTAGGACAGTGCACTCTATATGTAATACGGTCCCTGTAGATCCCATAAGTTAATAATGATACTCCTCTCCTAAATGTCTTGTCAGATGGGGGCTCTGCTGCAGGAGGCCTGAGGATCACCCTTAAAGGTAATTTAGCCTATTTCTGCTCTTGCTTTTTCTTTTATAGCATGAATTCAAACTGAACGTAACACAGTGTGTTACATGCGCACAAGTTGCATTGCAGACAGACACATTCATTTTGTTAGGCACGGGGAGATTACGTGATTTTTCCAGAATCACAGGATGTTGAGTGTCCCTGCTGAGACTCGAACCCAGTTCCCCAGCCTCAAGGCCGACCGCTCTAGCTGTTAGGCCACATGCAGAAGCAGCGTAGATACTCAACTTAACATCTCATAGTTTGAGGCTCCCCATCCATATATGTCTCCTGTGCAGTGATGTAATGAAAGGTCAATATCTACACATTGACGGTCTGACTTCTAAACAGTGAGTGGCTGCCTTCTGTGAGAGGCTGCCTTCTGTGAGAGGCTGGCTTCTGTACGGTGAGAGGCTGGCTTCTGTACGGTGAGAGGCTGGCTTCTGTACGGTGAGAGGCCGGCTTCTGTACAGTGAGAGGCTGCCTTCTGTATGGTGAGAGGCTGCCTTCTGTACAGAGAGAGGCTGCCTTCTGTACTGTGAGAGTCTGCCATCTGTACGGTGAGTGGCTGGCTTCGGTACAGTATGAAGCTACCTTCTGTACAGGGAGAGGCTGCTTTCTGTATAGTGAGAGGCTACCTTCTGTACGGTGAGAGGCTGCCTTCTGTATGGTGGGAGGCTGAACTCTGTACAGTGAGAGGCTGGCTTCGGTACGGTGAGAGGCGACCTTCTGTACGGTGAGGGGCTGCCTTCTGTACGATGAGAGGCTGCCTGCTGTGAGAGGCTGGCTTCTGTACGGTGAGAGGCTGACTTCTGTGAGAGGCTGGCTTCGGTACGGTGAGAGGCTGCCATCTGTACGGTGAGAGGCTGCCTTCTGTACGGTGAGAGGCTGCCTTCTGTACAGTGAGAGGCTGCCTTCTCTACAGTGAGAGGCTGGCTTCTGTACGGTGAGAGGCTGCCTTCTGTGAGAGGCTGGCTTCTGTACAGTGAGAGGATGGCTTCTGTACGGTGAGAGGCTGCCTTCTGTAAGGTGAGAGGCTGCCTTCTACACGGTGAGAGGCTGCTATCTGTACAGTGAGAGGCTGGCTTCTGTATGGTGAGAGGCTGGCTTCGGTATGGTGAGAGGCTGGCTTCTGTATGGTGGGAGGCTGCCTTCTGTACAGAGAGAGGCTGCCTTCTATACGGTGAGAGGCTGCCTTCTGAACAGTGAAAGGCTGCCTTCTGTGCGGTGAGCGGCTGCCTTCTGTACAGTGAGAGGCTGCCTTCTGTATGGTGAGAGGCTGCCATCTGTATGGTGAGAGGCTGGCTTCGGTACGGGGAGAGGCTGCCTTTGGTACGGTGAGAGGCTTGCTTCAGTACGGTGAGAGGCTGCCTTCTGTACGGTGAGAAGCTGCCTTCTGTATGGTGAGAGGCTGTACTCTATACAGTGAGAGGCTGGCTTCGGTATGGTGAGAGGCTGCCATCTGTGTGGTGAGAGGCTGCCTTCTGTATGGTGAGAGGCTGCCTTCTGTACAGTGAGAGGCTGCCTTCTGTACGGTGAGAGACTGCCATCTGTACTGTGAGAGACTGCCTTCTGCACGGTGAGAGGCTGGCTTCCGTACGGTGATAGGCTGGCTTCTGTACGGTGATAGGCTGTCTTCTGTACGGTGAAAGGCTGCCTTCTGTACAGTCAGAGGCCTGCTTCTTAACGGTGAGAGGCTGGCTTCTGTACTGTGGGAGGTTAGCTTCTGTACGGTGAGAGGTTGCCTTCTCTACAGTGAGAGGCTGGCTTCTGTATGGTGAGAGGCTGGCTTCTGTACAGTGAGAGGCTGGCTTCTGTACAGTGAGAGGCTGGCTTCTGTACGGTGAGAGGCTGGCTTCTGTATGGTGAGAGGCTGCCTTCAGCACAGTGAGAGGCTGCCTTCTGTACGGTGAGACAAAAGGGGGTGGTGATGGACGGAGCATCAGAACCAATCAAACACTCACACCCAGTCAACAGATCTGGGTTTGATCCATCACCGTTCTTTAGCCCACTCAGCCACCCCAGTTCAGACATGGCCATATGCAAATCAGTCTGACCCTGTGCCTCATGGGAACAGTCCAGCCCGAACTGCCAAGCCATGCCTTCCCTGGACCGGAAACAAGCTTCCTAGGCCCGGTTTCTGGCATTTCAGCCGTCTTCAGCCAGGCTTGCTTGAATCCAGTGGCAAAGTGAGCAAGGGACTGACGTCTGAGCATACCCTGCCAACTTATGGCGAACAAAGCGGTACAAAAGGGGGTGGTGATGGACGGAGCATCAGAACCAATCAAACACTCACACACAGTCAACAGATCTGGGTTTGATCCATCACCGTTCTTTAGCCCACTCTGCCACCCCAGTTCAGACATGGCCATATGCAAATCAGTCTGACCCTGTGCCTCATGGGAACAGTCCAGCCCGAACTGCCAAGCCATGCCTTCCCTGGACCGGAAACAAGCTTCCTAGGACCGGTTTCTGGCATTTCAGCCATCTTCAGCCAGGCTTGCTTGAATCCAGTGGCAAAGTGAGCAAGGGACTCACGTCTGAGCATACCCTGCCAACTTATGGTGAACAAAGCGGTACAAAAGGGGGTGGTGATGGACGGAGCATCAGAACCAATCAAACACTCACACCCAGTCAACAGATCTGGGTTTGATCCATCACCGTTCTTTAGCCCACTCTGCCACCCCAGTTCAGACATGGCCATTTCCAAATCAGTCTGACCCTGTGCCTCGTGGGAACAGTCCAGCCCGAACTGCCAAGCCATGCCTGCCCTGGACCAGAAACAAGCTTCCTAGGACCGGTTTCTGGCATTTCAGCCGTCTTCAGCCAGGCTTGCTTGAATCCAGTGGCAAAGTGAGCAAGGGACTCACGTCTGAGCATACCTTGCCAACTTATGGCGAACAAAGCGGTACAAAAGGGGGTGGTGATGGACGGAGCATCAGAACCAATCAAACACTCACACCCAGTCAACAGATCTGGGTTTGATCCATCACCGTTCTTTAGCCCACTCTGCCACCCCAGTTCAGACATGGCCATATGCAAATCAGTCTGACCCTGTGCCTCATGGGAACAGTCCAGCCCGAACTGCCAAGCCATGCCTTCCCTGGACAGGAAACAAGCTTCCTAGGACCGGTTTCTGGCATTTCAGCCGTCTTCAGCAAGGCTTCCTTGAATCAAGTGGCAAAGTGAGCAAGGGACTCACGTCTGAGCATACCCTGCCAACTTATGGCGAACAAAGCGGTACAAAAGGGGGTGGTGATGGACGGAGCATCAGAACCAATCAAACACTCACACCCAGTCAACAGATCTGGGTTTGATCCATCACCGTTCTTTAGCCCACTCTGCCACCCCAGTTCAGACATGGCCATATGCAAATCAGTCTGACCCAGTGCCTCATGGGAACAATCCAGCCCGAACTGCCAAGCCATGCCTTCCCTGGACCAGAAACAAGCTTCCTAGGACCGGTTTCTGGCATTTCAGCCGTCTTCAGCCAGGCTTGCTTTAATCCAGTGGCAAAGTGAGCAAGGGACTCACGTCTGAGCATACCCTGCCAACTTATGGCGAACAAAGCGGTACAAAAGGGGGTGGTGATGGACGGAGCATCAGAACCAATCAAACACTCACACCCAGTCAACAGATCTGGGTTTGATCCATCACCGTTCTTTAGCCCACTCTGCCACCCCAGTTCAGACATGGCCATATGCAAATCAGTCTGACCCTGTGCCCCATGGGAACAGTCTATCCCGAACGGCCAAGCCATGCCTTCCCTGGACCGGAAACAAGCTTCCTAGGACCGGTTTCTGGGATTTCAGCTGTCTTCAGCCAGGCTTGCTTGAATCCAGTGGCAAAGTGAGCAAGGGACTCACGTCTGAGCATACCCTGCCAACTTATGGCGAACAAAGCGGTACAAAAGGGGGTGGTGATGGACGGAGCATCAGAACCAATCAAACACTCACACCCAGTCAACAGATCTGGGTTTGATCCATCACCGTTCTTTAGCCCACTCTGCCACCCCAGTTCAGACATGGCCATATACAAATCAGTCTGACCCTGTGCCTCATGGGAACAGTCCAGCCCGAACTGCCAAGCCATGCCTTCCCTGGACCGGAAACAAGCTTCCTAGGACCGGTTTCTGGCATTTCAGCCGTCTTCAGCCAGGCTTGCTTGAATCCAGTGGCAAAGTGAGCAAGGGACTCACGTCTGAGCATACCCAGCCAACTTATGGCAAACAAAGAGGTACAAAAGGGTGTGGTGATGGACGGAGCATCAGAACCAATCAAACACTCACACCCAGTCAACAGATCTGGGTTTGATCCATCACTGTTCTTTAGCCCACTCTGCCACCCCAGTTCAGACATGGCCATATGCAAATCAGTCTGACCCTGTGCCTCATGGGAACAGTCCAGCCCGAACTGCCAAGCCATGCCTTCCCTGGACCGGAAACAAGCTTCCTAGGACCGGTTTCTGGCATTTCAGCCGTCTTCAGCCAGGCTTGCTTGAATCCAGTGGCAAAGTGAGCAAGGGACTCACGTCTGAGCATACCATGCCAACTTATGGCGAACAAAGCGGTACAAAAGGGGGTGGTGATGGACGGAGCATCAGAACCAATCAAACACTCACACCCAGTCAACAGATCTGGGTTTGATCCATCACCGTTCTTTAGCCCACTCTGCCACCCCAGTTCAGACATGGCCATATGCAAATCAGTCTGACCCTGTGCCTCATGGGAACAGTCCAGCCCGAACTGCCAAGCCATGCCTTCCCTGGACCGGAAATAAGCTTCCTAGGACCGGTTTCTGGCATTTCAGCCGTCTTCAGCCAGGCTTGCTTGAATCCAGTGGCAAAGTGAGCAAGGGACTCACGTCTGAGCATACCCTGCCAACTTATGGCAAACAAAGCGGTACAAAAGGGGGTGGTGATGGACGGAGCATCAGAACCAATCAAACACTCACACCCAGTCAACAGATCTGGGTTTGATCCATCACCGTTCTTTAGCCCACTCTCCCACCCCAGTTCAGACATGGCCATATGCAAATCAGTCTGACCCTGTGCCTCATGGGAACAGTCCAGCCCGAACTGCCAAGCCATGCCTTCCCTAGACCGGAAATAAGCTTCCTAGGACCGGTTTCTGGCATTTCAGCCGTCTTCAGCCAGGCTTGCTTGAATCCAGTGGCAAAGTGAGCAAGGGACTCACGTCTGAGCATACCCTGCCAACTTATGGCGAACAAAGCGGTACAAAAGGGGGTGGTGATGGACGGAGCATCAGAACCAATCAAACACTCACACCCAGTCAACAGATCTGGGTTTGATCCATCACCGTTCTTTAGCCCACTCTGCCACCCCAGTTCAGACATGGCCATATGCAAATCAGTCTGACCCTGTGCCTCATGGGAACAGTCCAGCCCGAACTGCCAAGCCATGCCTTCCCTGGACCGGAAACAAGCTTCCTAGGACCGGTTTCTGGCATTTCAGCCGTCTTCAGCCAGGCTTGCTTGAATCCAGTGGCAAAGTGAGGAAGGGACTCACGTCTGAGCATACCCTGCCGACTTATGGCGGAAAAAGCGGTACAAGAGGGGGTGGTGATGGACGGAGCATCAGAACCAATCAAACACTCACACCCAGTCAACAGATCTGGGTTTGATCCATCACCGTTCTTTAGCCCACTCTGTACGGTGAGAGGCTGCCTTCTGTATGATGAGAGGCTGCCTTCTGTACGGTGAGAGGCTGCCTTCTGTACGGTGAGAGGCTGCCTTCTGTACGGTGAGAGGCTGCCATCTGTACGGTGAGAGGCTGCCATCTGTACGGTGAGAGGCTGGCTTCGGTACGGTGAGAGGCTTACTTTGGTACGGTGAGAGGCTGCCTTCTGTACGGTGAGAAGCTGCCTTCTGTATGGTAAGAGGCTGCACTCTCTACAGTGAGAGGCTGGCTTCGTTACGGGGAGATGCTGCCTTCTGTACGGTGAGAGGCTACCTTCTGGATGCTGAGAGGCTGCCTTCTGTATGGTGAAAGGCTGCCATCTGTATGGTGAGGCTGGCTTCGGTACAGTGAGAGGCTGCCTCCAGTACGGTGAGAGGCTGGCTTCGGTACGGTGAGAGGCTGGCTTCGGTACGGTGAGAGGCTGCCTTCTGTACAGTGAGAGGCTGCCTTCTGTAGGGTGAGAGGCTGCGTTCTGTGAGAGTGTGGCTTCTGTACAGTGAGAGGCTGGCTTCTGTACGGTGAGAGGCTGCCTTCTGTACGGTGAGAGGCTGCTTTCTGTACAGTGAGAGGCTGCCTTCTGTATGGTGAGAGGCTGCCATCTGTCCAGTGAGAGGCTGCCTTCTGTACGGTGAGAGGCTGCCTTCTGTACAGTGAGAGGCTGCCTTCTGTACGGTGAGAGACTGCCATCTGTACTGTGAGAGACTGCCTTCTGTACGGTGAGAGGCTGCCTTCTGTACGGTGGGAGGCTGCCTTCTCTACAGGGAGAGGCTGGCTTCTGTACGGTGAGAGGCTGCCTTCTGTGAGAGGCCGGCTTTTGTACAGTGAGAGGATGGCTTCTGTAAGGTGAGAGGCTGCCTTCTGTACGGTGAGAGGCTGCCTTCTATACGGTGAGAGGCTGCTATCTGTACAGTGAGAGGCTGGCTTCTGTATGGTGAGAGGCTGGCTTCTGTATGGTGGGAGGCTGCCTTCTATACAGAGAGATGCTGTCTTCTATACGGTGAGAGGCTGCCTTCTGAACAGTGAAAGGCTGCCTTCTGTGCGGTGAGCGGCTGCCTTCTGTACAGTGAGAGGCTGCCTTCTGTATGGTGAGAGGCTGCCATCTGTATGGTGAGAGGCTGGCTTCGGTATGGGGAGAGGCTGCCTTTGGTACGGTGAGAGGCTTGCTTCAGTGCGGTGAAAGGCTGCCTTCTGTATGGTGAGAAGCTGCCTTCTGTATGGTGAGAGGCTGCACTCTATACAGTGACAGGCTGGCTTCGGTATGGTGAGAGGCTGCCATCTGTGTGGTGAGAGGCTGCCTTCTGTATGGTGAGAGGCTGCCTTCTGTACAGTGAGAGGCTGCCTTCTGTACGGTGAGAGACTGCCATCTGTACTGTGAGAGACTGCCTTCTGCACGGTGAGAGGCTGGCTTCCGTACGGTGATAGGCTGGCTTCTGTACGGTGATAAGCTGTCTTCTGTACGGTGAGAGGCTGCCTTCTGTACAGTCAGAGGCCTGCTTCTGAACGGTGAGAGGCTGGCTTCTGTACTGTGGGAGGCTAGCTTCTGTACAGTCAGAGGCTGGCTTCTGTATGGTGAGAGGCTGGCTTCTGTAAAGTGAGAGGCTGCCTTCTGTACGGTGAGTGGCTGCCTTCTGTACAGTGAGAGGCTGCCTTCTGTATGGTGAGAGGCTGCCATCTGTATGGTGAGAGGCTGGCTTCGGTACGGGGAGAAGCTGCCTTCGGTACGGTGAGAGGCTTGCTTCAGTACCGTGAGAGGCTGCCTTCTGTACGGTGAGAAGCTGCCTTCTGTATGGTCAGAGGCTGCACTCTGTACAGTGAGAGGCTGGCTTCGGTATGGTGAGAGGGTGCCATCTGTGTGGTGAGAGGCTGCCTTCTGTACAGTGAGAGGCTGCCTTCTGTACGGTGAGAGGTTGCCTTCTCTACAGTGAGAGGCTGGCTTCTGTATGGTGAGAGGCTGGCTTCTGTACAGTGAGAGGCTGGCTTCTGTACGGTGAGAGGCTTCCTTCTGTACAGTGAGAGGCTGCCTTCTGTACGGTGAGAGACTGCCATCTGTACTGTGAGAGACTGCCTTCTGTACAGTGAGAGGCTGCCTTCTGTACGGTGAGAGGCTGCCTTCTCTACAGTGAGAGGCTGGCTTCTGTACGGTGAGAGGCTGGCTTCTGTACGGTGAGAGGCTGGCTTCTGTATGGTGGGAGGCTGCCTTCTGTACAGAGAGAGGCTGCCTTCTATATGGTGAGAGGCTGCCTTCTGAACAGTGAAAGGCTGCCTTCTGTGCGGTGAGGCGCTGCCTTCTGTACAGTGAGAGGCTGCCTTCTGTATGGTGAGAGGCTGCCATCTGTATGGTGAGAGGCTGGTTTCGGTACGGGAAGAGGCTGCCTTTGGTACGGTGAGAGGATTGCTTCAGTACGGTGAGAGGCTGCCTTCTGTACGGTGAGAAGCTGCCTTCTGTATGGTGAGAGGCTGCACTCTATACAGTGAGAGGCTGGCTTCGGTATGGTGAGAGGCTGCCATCTGTGTGGTGAGAGGCTGCCTTCTGTATGGTGAGAGGCTGCCTTCTGTACAGTGAGAGGCTGCCTTCTGTACGGTGAGAGACTGCCATCTGTACTGTGAGAGACTGCCTTCTGCACGGTGAGAGGCTGGCTTCCGTACGGTGATAGGCTGGCTTCTGTACGGTGATAGGCTGTCTTCTGTACGGTGAGAGGCTGCCTTCTGTACAGTCAGAGGCCTGCTTCTGAACGGTGAGAGGCTGGCTTCTGTACTGTGGGAGGTTAGCTTCTGTACAGTCAGAGGCTGGCTTCTGTATGGTGAGAGGCTGGCTTCTGTAAAGTGAGAGGCTGCCTTCTGTACGGTGAGCGGCTGCCTTCTGTACAGTGAGAGGCTGCCTTCTGTATGGTGAGAGGCTGCCATCTGTATGGTGAGAGGCTGGCTTTGGTACGGTGAGAGGCTTACTTCGGTATGGTGAGAGGCTGCCTTCTGTACGGTGAGAAGCTGCCTTCTGTATGGTAAGAGGCTGCACTCTCTACAGTGAGAGGCTGGCTTCGTTACGGTGAGAGGCTGCCTTCTGTACGGTGAGAGGCTACCTTCTGGATGGTGAGAGGCTGCCTTCTGTATGGTGAAAGGCTGCCATCTGTATGGTGAGGCTGGCTTCGGTACAGTGAGAGGCTGCCTCCAGTACGGTGAGAGGCTGGCTTCGGTACGGAGAGAGGCTGCCTTCTGTACGGTGAGAGGCTGCCTTCTGTATGGTGAGAGGCTGCACTCTGTACAGTGAGAGGCTGGCTTCGGTACGGTGAGAGGCTGCCTTCTGTACAGTGAGAGGCCGCCTTCTGTAGGGTGAGAGGCTGCGTTCTGTGAGAGTGTGGCTTGTGTACAGTGAGAGGCTGGCTTCTGTACGGTGAGAGACTGCCTTCTGTACAGTGAGAGGCTGCTTTCTGTACAGTGAGAGGCTGCCTTCTGTATGGTGAGAGGCTGCCATCTGTACAGTGAGAGGCTGCCTTCTGTACGGTGAGAGGCTGCCTTCTGTACAGTGAGAGGCTGCCTTCTGTACGGTGAGAGACTGCCATCTGTACTGTGAGAGACTGCCTTCTCTACGGTGAGAGGCTGCCTTCTGTACGGTGAGAGGCTGCCTTCTCTACAGTGAGAGGCTGGCTTCTGTACGGTGAGAGGCTGCCTTCTGTGAGAGGCCGGCTTTTGTACAGTGAGAGGATGGCTTCTGTAAGGTGAGAGGCTGCCTTCTGTACGGTGAGAGGCTGCCTTCTATACGGTGAGAGGCTGCTATCTGTACAGTGAGAGGCTGGCTTCTGTATGGTGAGAGGCTGGCTTCTGTATGGTGGGAGGCTGCCTTCTGTACAGAGAGAGGCTGCCTTCTATACGGTGAGATGCTGCCTTCTGAACAGTGAAAGGCTGGCTTCTGTACTGTGGGAGGCTAGCTTCTGTACAGTCAGAGGCTGGCTTCTGTATGGTGAGAGGCTGGCTTCTGTAAAGTGAGAGGCTGCCTTCTGTACGGTGAGTGGCTGCCTTCTGTACAGTGAGAGGCTGCCTTCTGTATGGTGAGAGGCTGCCATCTGTATGGTGAGAGGCTGGCTTCGGTACGGGGAGAGGCTGCCTTCGGTACGGTGAGAGGCTTGCTTCAGTACCGTGAGAGGCTGCCTTCTGTACGGTGAGAAGCTGCCTTCTGTATGGTCAGAGGCTGCACTCTGTACAGTGAGAGGCTGGCTTCGGTATGGTGAGAGGGTGCCATCTGTGTGGTGAGAGGCTGCCTTCTGTACAGTGAGAGGCTGCCTTCTGTATGGTGAGAGGTTGCCTTCTCTACAGTGAGAGGCTGGCTTCTGTATGGTGAGAGGCTGTCTTCTGTACAGTGAGAGGCTGGCTTCTGTACAGTGAGAGGCTGGCTTCTGTACGGTGAGAGGCTGCCTTCTGTACAGTGAGAGGCTGCCTTCTGTACGGTGAGAGACTGCCATCTGTACTGTGAGAGACTGCCTTCTGTACAGTGAGAGGCTGCCTTCTGTACGGTACGGTGAGAGGCTGCCTTCTCTACAGTGAGAGGCTGGCTTCTGTACGGTGAGAGGCTGGCTTCTGTACGGTGAGAGGCTGGCTTCTGTATGGTGGGAGGCTGCCTTCTGTACAGAGAGAGGCTGCCTTCTATATGGTGAGAGGCTGCCTTCTGAACAGTGAAAGGCTGCCTTCTGTACAGTGAGAGGCTGCCTTCTCTATGGTGAGAGGCTGCCATCTGTATGGTGAGAGGCTGGCTTCGGTACGGGGAGAGGCTGCCTTTGGTACAGTGAGAGGATTGCTTCAGTACGGTGAGAGGCTGCCTTCCGTACGGTGAGAAGCTGCCTTCTGTATGGTGAGAGGCTGCACTCTATACAGTGAGAGGCTGGCTTCGGTATGGTGAGAGGCTGCCATCTGTGTGGTGAGAGGCTGCCTTCTGTATGGTGAGAGGCTGCCTTCTGTACAGTGAGAGGCTGCCTTCTGTACGGTGAGAGACTGCCATCTGTACTGTGAGAGACTGCCTTCTGCACGGTGAGAGGCTGGCTTCCGTACGGTGATAGGCTGGCTTCTGTACGGTGATAGGCTGTCTTCTGTACGGTGAGAGGCTGCCTTCTGTACAGTCAGAGGCCTGCTTCTGAACGGTGAGAGGCTGGCTTCTGTACTGTGGGAGGTTAGCTTCTGTACAGTCAGAGGCTGGCTTCTGTATGGTGAGAGGCTGGCTTCTGTAAAGTGAGAGGCTGCCTTCTGTACGGTGAGCGGCTGCCTTCTGTACAGTGAGAGGCTGCCTTCTGTATGGTGAGAGGCTGCCATCTGTATGGTGAGAGGCTGGCTTTGGTACGGGGAGAGGCTGCCTTCGGTACGGTGAGAGGCTTGCTTCAGTACCGTGAGAGGCTGCCTTCTGTACGGTGAGAAGCTGCCTTCTGTATGGTCAGAGGCTGCACTCTATACAGTGAGAGGCTGGCTTCGGTATGGTGAGAGGCTGCCATCTGTGTGGTGAGAGGCTGCCTTCTGTACAGTGAGAGGCTGCCTTCTGTACGGTGAGAGGTTGCCTTCTCTATAGTGAGAGGCTGGCTTCTGTATGGTGAGAGGCTGGCTTCTGTACAGTGAGAGGCTGGCTTCTGTACAGTGAGAGGCTGGCTTCTGTACGGTGAGAGGCTGGCTTCTGTATGGTGAGAGGCTGCCTTCAGCACAGTGAGAGGCTGCCTTCTGTATGGTGAGACAAAAGGGGGTGGTGATGGACGGAGCATCAGAACCAATCAAACACTCACACCCAGTCAACAGATCTGGGTTTGATCCATCACCGTTCTTTAGCCCACTCTGCCACCCCAGTTCAGACATGGCCATATGCAAATCAGTCTGACCCTGTGCCTCATGGGAACAGTCCAGCCCGAACGGCCAAGCCATGCCTTCCCTGGACCGGAAACAAGCTTCCTAGGACCGGTTTCTGGCATTTCAGCCGTCTTCAGCCAGGCTTGCTTGAATCGAGTGGCAAAGTGAGCAAGGGACTCACGTCTGAGCATACCCTGCCAACTTATGGCGAACAAAGCGGTACAAAAGGGGGTGGTGATGGACGGAGCATCAGAACCAATCAAACACTCACACCCAGTCAACAGATCTGGGTTTGATCCATCACCGTTCTTTAGCCCACTCTGCCACCCCAGTTCAGACATGGCCATATGCAAATCAGTCTGACCCTGTGCCTCATGGGAACAGTCCAGCCCGAACTGCCAAGCCATGCCTTCCCTGGACCGGAAACAAGCTTCCTAGGACCGGTTTCTGGCATTTCAGCCGTCTTCAGCAAGGCTTGCTTGAATCAAGTGGCAAAGTGAGCAAGGGACTCACGTCTGAGCATACCCTGCCAACTTATGGCGAACAAAGCGGTACAAAAGGGGGAGGTGATGGACGGAGCATCAGAACCAATCAAACACTCACACCCAGTCAACAGATCTGGGTTTGATCCATAACCGTTCTTTAGCCCACTCTGCCACCACAGTTCAGACATGGCCATATGCAAATCAGTCTGACCCTGTGCCTCATGGGAACAGTCCAGCCCGAACTGCCAAGCCATGCCTTCCCTGGACCGGAAACAAGCTTCCTAGGACCGGTTTCTGGCATTTCAGCCGTCTTCAGCCAGGCTTGCTTGAATCCAGTGGCAAAGTGAGCAAGGGACTCACGTCTGAGCATACCCTGCCAACTTGTGGCGAACAAAGCGGTACAAAAGGGGGTGGTGATGGACGGAGCATCAGAACCAATCAAACACTCACACCCAGTCAACAGATCTGGGTTTGATCCATCACCGTTCTTTAGCCCACTCTGCCACCCCAGTTCAGACATGGCCATATGCAAATCAGTCTGACCCTGTGCCTCATGGGAACAGTCCAGCCCGAACTGCCAAGCCATGCCTTCCCTGGACCGGAAACAAGCTTCCTAGGACCGGTTTCTGGCATTTCAGCCGTCTTCAGCCAGGCTTGCTTGAATCCAGTGGCAAAGTGAGCAAGGGACTCACGTCTGAGCATACCCTGCCAACTTATGGCAAACAAAGCGGTACAAAAGGGGGTGGTGATGGACGAAGCATCAGAACCAATCAAACACTCACACCCAGTCAACAGATCTGGGTTTGATCCATCACCGTTCTTTAGCCCACTCTGCCACCCCAGTTCAGACATGGCCATATGCAAATCAGTCTGACCCTGTGCCTCATGGGAACAGTCCAGCCCGAACTGCCAAGCCATGCCTTCCCTGGACCGGAAACAAGCTTCCTAGGACCGGTTTCTGGCATTTCAGCCGTCTTCAGCCAGGCTTGCTTGAATCCAGTGGCAAAGTGAGCAAGGGACTCACGTCTGAGCATACCATGCCAACTTATGGCGAACAAAGCGGTACAAAAGGGGGTGGTGATGGACGGAGCATCAGAACCAATCAAACACTCACACCCAGTCAACAGATCTGGGTTTGATCCATCACCGTTCTTTAGCCCACTCTGCCACCCCAGTTCAGACATGGCCATATGCAAATCAGTCTGACCCTGTGCCTCATGGGAACAGTCCAGCCCGAACTGCCAAGCCATGCCTTCCCTGGACCGGAAACAAGCTTCCTAGGACCGGTTTCTGGCATTTCAGCCGTCTTCAGCCAGGCTTGCTTGAATCCAGTGGCAAAGTGAGCAAGGGACTCACGTCTGAGCATACCCTGCCAACTTATGGCGAACAAAGCGGTACAAAAGGGGGTGGTGATGGACGGAGCATCAGAACCAATCAAACACTCACACCCAGTCAACAGATCTGGGTTTGATCCATCACCGTTCTTTAGCCCACTCTGCCACCCCAGTTCAGACATGGCCATATGCAAATCAGTCTGACCCTGTGCCTCAGGGGAACAGTCCAGCCCGAACTGCCAAGCCATGCCTTCCCTGGACCGGAAACAAGCTTCCTAGGACTGGTTTCTGGCATTTCAGCGGTCTTCAGCCAGGCTTGCTTGAATCCAGTGGCAAAGTGAGCAAGGGACTCACGTCTGAGCATACCCTGCCAACTTATGGCGAACAAAACGGTACAAAAGGGGGTGGTGATGGACGGAGCATCAGAACCAATCAAACACTCACACCCAGTCAACAGATCTGGGTTTGATCCATCACCGTTCTTTAGCCCACTCTGCCACCCCAGTTCAGACATGGCCATATGCAAATCAGGCTGACCCTGTGCCTCATGGGAACAGTCCAGCCCGAACTGCCAAGCCATGCCTTTCCTGGACCGGAAACAAGCTTCCTAGGACCGGTTTCTGGCATTTCAGCCGTCTTCAGCCAGGCTTGCTTGAATCCAGTGGCAAAGTGAGGAAGGGACTCACGTCTGAGCATACCCTGCCAACTTATGGCGAACAAAGCGGTACAAAAGGGGGTGGTGATGGACGGAGCATCAGAACCAATCAAACACTCACACCCAGTCAACAGATCTGGGTTTGATCCATCACCATTCTTTAGCCCACTCTGTACGGTGAGAGGCTGCCTTCTCTATGATGAGAGGCAGCCTTCTGTACGGTGAGAGGCTGCCTTCTGTACGGTGAGAGGCTGCCTTCTGTACGGTGAGAGGCTGCCATCTGTACGGTGAGAGGCTGCCATCTGTACGGTGAGAGGCTGGCTTCGGTACGGTGAGAGGCTTACTTCGGTATGGTGAGAGGCTGCCTTCTGTACGGTGAGAAGCTGCCTTCTGTATGGTAAGAGGCTGCACTCTCTACAGTGAGAGGCTGGCTTCGTTACGGTGAGAGGCTGCCTTCTGTACGGTGAGAGGCTACCTTCTGGATGGTGAGAGGCTGCCTTCTGTATGGTGAAAGGCTGCCATCTGTATGGTGAGGCTGGCTTCGGTACAGTGAGAGGCTGCCTCCAGTACGGTGAGAGGCTGGCTTCGGTACGGAGAGAGGCTGCCTTCTGTACGGTGAGAGGCTGCCTTCTGTATGGTGAGAGGCTGCACTCTGTACAGTGAGAGGCTGGCTTCGGTACGGTGAGAGGCTGCCTTCTGTACAGTGAGAGGCCGCCTTCTGTAGGGTGAGAGGCTGCGTTCTGTGAGAGTGTGGCTTGTGTACAGTGAGAGGCTGGCTTCTGTACGGTGAGAGACTGCCTTCTGTACGGTGAGAGGCTGCTTTCTGTACAGTGAGAGGCTACCTTCTGTATGGTGAGAGGCTGCCATCTGTACAGTGAGAGGCTGCCTTCTGTACGGTGAGAGGCTGCCTTCTGTACAGTGAGAGGCTGCCTTCTGTACGGTGAGAGACTGCCATCTGTACTGTGAGAGACTGCCTTCTCTACGGTGAGAGGCTGCCTTCTGTACGGTGAGAGGCTGCCTTCTCTACAGTGAGAGGCTGGCTTCTGTACGGTGAGAGGCTGCCTTCTGTGAGAGGCCGGCTTTTGTACAGTGAGAGGATGGCTTCTGTAAGGTGAGAGGCTGCCTTCTGTACGGTGAGAGGCTGCCTTCTATACGGTGAGAGGCTGCTATCTGTACAGTGAGAGGCTGGCTTCTGTATGGTGAGAGGCTGGCTTCTGTATGGTGGGAGGCTGCCTTCTGTACAGAGAGAGGCTGCCTTCTATACGGTGAGATGCTGCCTTCTGAACAGTGAAAGGCTGCCTTCTGTGCGGTGAGCGGCTGCCTTCTGTACAGTGAGAGGCTGCCTTCTGTATAGTGAGAGGCTGCCATCTGTATGGTGAGAGGCTGGCTTCTGTATGGTGAGAGGCTGCACTCTATACAGTGAGAGGCTGGCTTCGGTATGGTGAGAGGCTGCCATCTGTGTGGTGAGAGGCTGCCTTCTGTATGGTGAGAGGCTGCCTTCTGTACAGTGAGAGGCTGCCTTCTCTACGGTGAGAGACTGCCATCTGTACTGTGAGAGACTGCCTTCTGCACGGTGAGAGGCTGGCTTCCGTACGGTGATAGGCTGGCTTCTGTACAGTGATAAGCTGTCTTCTGTACGGTGAGAGATTGCCTTCTGTACAGTCAGAGGCCTGCTTCTGAACGGTGAGAGGCTTGCTTCTGTACTGTGGGAGGCTAGCTTCTGTACAGTCAGAGGCTGGCTTCTGTATGGTGAGAGGCTGGCTTCTGTATGGTGAGAGGCTGCCATCTGTATGGTGAGAGGCTGGCTTCGGTACGGGGAGAGGCTGCCTTCGGTACGGTGAGAGGCTTGCTTCAGTACCGTGAGAGGCTACCTTCTGTACGGTGAGAAGCTGCCTTCTGTATGGTCAGAGGCTGCACTCTATACAGTGAGAGGCTGGCTTCGGTATGGTGAGAGGGTGCTATCTGTGTGGTGAGAGGCTGCCTTCTGTACAGTGAGAGGCTGCCTTCTGTACGGTAAGAGGCTGCCTTCTATACGGTGAGAGGCTGCTATCTGTACAGTGAGAGGCTGGCTTCTGTATGGTGAGAGGCTGGTTCTGTATGGTGGGAGGCAGCCTTCTGTACAGAGAGAGGCTGCCTTCTATACGGTGAGACACTGCCTTCTGAACAGTGAAAGGCTGCCTTCTGTGCGGTGAGCGGCTGCCTTCTGTACAGTGAGAGGCTGCCTTCTGTATGGTGAGAGGCTGCCATCTGTATGGTGAGAGGCTGGCATCGGTATGGGGAGAGGCTGCCTTTGGTACGGTGAGAGGCTTGCTTCAGTACGGTGAAAGGCTGCCTTCTGTACGGTGAGAAGCTGCCTTCTGTACGGTGAGAAGCTGCCTTCTGTATGGTGAGAGGCTGCCTTCTGTACAGTGAGAGGCTGCCTTCTGTACGGTGAGAGGTTGCCTTCTCTATAGTGAGAGGCTGGCTTCTGTATGGTGAGAGGCTGGCTTCTGTACAGTGAGAGGCTGGCTTCTGTACAGTGAGAGGCTGGCTTCTGTACGGTGAGAGGCTGGCTTCTGTATGGTGAGAGGCTGCCTTCAGCACAGTGAGAGGCTGCCTTCTGTACGGTGAGACAAAAGGGGGTGGTGATGGACGGAGCATCAGAACCAATCAAACACTCACACCCAGTCAACAGATCTGGGTTTGATCCATCACCGTTCTTTAGCCCACTCTGCCACCCCAGTTCAGACATGGCCATATGCAAATCAGTCTGACCCTGTGCCTCATGGGAACAGTCCAGCCCGAACGGCCAAGCCATGCCTTCCCTGGACCGGAAACAAGCTTCCTAGGACCGGTTTCTGGCATTTCAGCCGTCTTCAGCCAGGCTTGCTTGAATCCAGTGGCAAAGTGAGCAAGGGACTCACGTCTGAGCATACCCTGCCAACTTATGGCGAACAAAGCGGTACAAAAGGGGGTGGTGATGGACGGAGCATCAGAACCAATCAAACACTCACACCCAGTCAACAGATCTGGGTTTGATCCATCACCGTTCTTTAGCCCACTCTGCCACCCCAGTTCAGACATGGCCATATGCAAATCAGTCTGACCCTGTGCCTCATGGGAACAGTCCAGCCCGAACTGCCAAGCCATGCCTTCCCTGGACCGGAAACAAGCTTCCTAGGACCGGTTTCTGGCATTTCAGCCGTCTTCAGCAAGGCTTGCTTGAATCAAGTGGCAAAGTGAGCAAGGGACTCACGTCTGAGCATACCCTGCCAACTTATGGCGAACAAAGCGGTACAAAAGGGGGTGGTGATGGACGGAGCATCAGAACCAATCAAACATTCACACCCAGTCAACAGATCTGGGTTTGATCCATCACCGTTCTTTAGCCCACTCTGCCACCCCAGTTCAGACATGGCCATATGCAAATCAGTCTGACCCTGTGCCTCATGGGAACAGTCCAGCCCGAACTGCCAAGCCATGCCTTCCCTGGACCAGAAACAAGCTTCCTAGGACCGGTTTCTGGCATTTCAGCCGTCTTCAGCCAGGCTTGCTTTAATCCAGTGGCAAAGTGAGCAAGGGACTCACGTCTGAGCATACCCTGCCAACTTATGGCGAACAAAGCGGTACAAAAGGGGGAGGTGATGGACGGAGCATCAGAACCAATCAAACACTCACACCCAGTAAACAGATCTGGGTTTGATCCATCACCGTTCTTTAGCCCACTCTGCCACCACAGTTCAGACATGGCCATATGCAAATCAGTCTGACCCTGTGCCTCATGGGAACAGTCCAGCCCGAACTGCCAAGCCATGCCTTCCCTGGACCGGAAACAAGCTTCCTAGGACCGGTTTCTGGCATTTCAGCCGTCTTCAGCCAGGCTTGCTTGAATCCAGTGGCAAAGTGAGCAAGGGACTCACATCTGAGCATACCCTGCCAACTTGTGGCGAACAAAGCGGTACAAAAGGGGGTGGTGATGGACGGAGCATCAGAACCAATCAAACACTCACACCCAGTCAACAGATCTGGGTTTGATCCATCACCGTTCTTTAGCCCACTCTGCCACCCCAGTTCAGACATGGCCATATGCAAATCAGTCTGACCCTGTGCCTCATGGGAACAGTCCAGCCCGAACTGCCAAGCCATGCCTTCCCTGGACCGGAAACAAGCTTCCTAGGACCGGTTTCTGGCATTTCAGCCGTCTTCAGCCAGGCTTGCTTGAATCCAGTGGCAAAGTGAGCAAGGGACTCACGTCTGAGCATACCCTGCCAACTTATGGCAAACAAAGCGGTACAAAAGGGGGTGGTGATGGACGAAGCATCAGAACCAATCAAACACTCACACCCAGTCAACAGATCTGGGTTTGATCCTTTACCGTTCTTTAGCCCACACTGCCACCCCAGTTCAGACATGGCCATATGCAAATCAGTCTGACCCTGTGCCTCATGGGAACAGTCCAGCCCGAACTGCCAAGCCATGCCTTCCCTGGACCGGAAACAAGCTTCCTAGGACCGGTTTCTGGCATTTCAGCCGTCTTCAGCCAGGCTTGCTTGAATCCAGTGGCAAAGTGAGCAAGGGACTCACGTCTGAGCATACCATGCCAACTTATGGCGAACAAAGCGGTACAAAAGGGGGTGGTGATGGACGGAGCATCAGAACCAATCAAACACTCACACCCAGTCAACAGATCTGGGTTTGATCCATCACCGTTCTTTAGCCCACTCTGCCACCCCAGTTCAGACATGGCCATATGCAAATCAGTCTGACCCTGTGCCTCATGGGAACAGTCCAGCCCGAACTGCCAAGCCATGCCTTCCCTGGACCGGAAACAAGCTTCCTAGGACCGGTTTCTGGCATTTCAGCCGTCTTCAGCCAGGCTTGCTTGAATCCAGTGGCAAAGTGAGCAAGGGACTCACGTCTGAGCATACCCTGCCAACTTATGGCGAACAAAGCGGTACAAAAGGGGGTGGTGATGGACGGAGCATCAGAACCAATCAAACACTCACACCCAGTCAACAGATCTGGGTTTGATCCATCACCGTTCTTTAGCCCACTCTGCCACCCCAGTTCAGACATGGCCATATGCAAATCAGTCTGACCCTGTGCCTCAGGGGAACAGTCCAGCCCGAACTGCCAAGCCATGCCTTCCCTGGACCGGAAACAAGCTTCCTAGGACTGGTTTCTGGCATTTCAGCGGTCTTCAGCCAGGCTTGCTTGAATCCAGTGGCAAAGTGAGCAAGGGACTCACGTCTGAGCATACCCTGCCAACTTATGGCGAACAAAACGGTACAAAAGGGGGTGGTGATGGACGGAGCATCAGAACCAATCAAACACTCACACCCAGTCAACAGATCTGGGTTTGATCCATCACCGTTCTTTAGCCCACTCTGCCACCCCAGTTCAGACATGGCCATATGCAAATCAGGCTGACCCTGTGCCTCATGGGAACAGTCCAGCCCGAACTGCCAAGCCATGCCTTTCCTGGACCGGAAACAAGCTTCCTAGGACCGGTTTCTGGCATTTCAGCCGTCTTCAGCCAGGCTTGCTTGAATCCAGTGGCAAAGTGAGGAAGGGACTCACGTCTGAGCATACCCTGCCAACTTATGGCGAACAAAGCGGTACAAAAGGGGGTGGTGATGGACGGAGCATCAGAACCAATCAAACACTCACACCCAGTCAACAGATCTGGGTTTGATCCATCACCATTCTTTAGCCCACTCTGTACGGTGAGAGGCTGCCTTCTCTATGATGAGAGGCAGCCTTCTGTACGGTGAGAGGCTGCCTTCTGTACGGTGAGAGGCTGCCTTCTGTACGGTGAGAGGCTGCCATCTGTACGGTGAGAGGCTGCCATCTGTACGGTGAGAGGCGGGCTTCGGTACGGTGAGAGGCTTACTTCGGTATGGTGAGAGGCTGCCTTCTGTACGGTGAGAAGCTGCCTTCTGTATGGTAAGAGGCTGCACTCTCTACAGTGAGAGGCTGGCTTCGTTACGGTGAGAGGCTGCCTTCTGTACGGTGAGAGGCTACCTTCTGGATGGTGAGAGGCTGCCTTCTGTATGGTGAAAGGCTGCCATCTGTATGGTGAGGCTGGCTTCGGTACAGTGAGAGGCTGCCTCCAGTACGGTGAGAGGCTGGCTTCGGTACGGAGAGAGGCTGCCTTCTGTACGGTGAGAGGCTGCCTTCTGTATGGTGAGAGGCTGCACTCTGTACAGTGAGAGGCTGGCTTCGGTACGGTGAGAGGCTGCCTTCTGTACAGTGAGAGGCCGCCTTCTGTAGGGTGAGAGGCTGCGTTCTGTGAGAGTGTGGCTTGTGTACAGTGAGAGGCTGGCTTCTGTACGGTGAAAGACTGCCTTCTGTACGGTGAGAGGCTGCTTTCTGTACAGTGAGAGGCTGCCTTCTGTATGGTGAGAGGCTGCCATCTGTACAGTGAGAGGCTGCCTTCTGTACGGTGAGAGGCTGCCTTCTGTACAGTGAGAGGCTGCCTTCTGTACGGTGAGAGACTGCCATCTGTACTGTGAGAGACTGCCTTCTCTACGGTGAGAGGCTGCCTTCTGTACGGTGAGAGGCTGCCTTCTCTACAGTGAGAGGCTGGCTTCTGTACGGTGAGAGGCTGCCTTCTGTGAGAGGCCGGCTTTTGTACAGTGAGAGGATGGCTTCTGTAAGGTGAGAGGCTGCCTTCTGTACGGTGAGAGGCTGCCTTCTATACGGTGAGAGGCTGCTATCTGTACAGTGAGAGGCTGGCTTCTGTATGGTGAGAGGCTGGCTTCTGTATGGTGGGAGGCTGCCTTCTGTACAGAGAGAGGCTGCCTTCTATACGGTGAGATGCTGCCTTCTGAACAGTGAAAGGCTGCCTTCTGTGTGGTGAGCGGCTGCCTTCTGTACAGTGAGAGGCTGCCTTCTGTATAGTGAGAGGCTGCCATCTGTATGGTGAGAGGCTGGCTTCTGTATGGTGAGAGGCTGCACTCTATACAGTGAGAGGCTGGCTTCGGTATGGTGAGAGGCTGCCATCTGTGTGGTGAGAGGCTGCCTTCTGTATGGTGAGAGGCTGCCTTCTGTACAGTGAGAGGCTGCCTTCTCTACGGTGAGAGACTGCCATCTGTACTGTGAGAGACTGCCTTCTGCACGGTGAGAGGCTGGCTTCCGTACGGTGATAGGCTGGCTTCTGTACAGTGATAAGCTGTCTTCTGTACGGTGAGAGATTGCCTTCTGTACAGTCAGAGGCCTGCTTCTGAACGGTGAGAGGCTTGCTTCTGTACTGTGGGAGGCTAGCTTCTGTACAGTCAGAGGCTGGCTTCTGTATGGTGAGAGGCTGGCTTCTGTATGGTGAGAGGCTGCCATCTGTATGGTGAGAGGCTGGCTTCGGTACGGGGAGAGGCTGCCTTCGGTACGGTGAGAGGCTTGCTTCAGTACCGTGAGAGGCTACCTTCTGTACGGTGAGAAGCTGCCTTCTGTATGGTCAGAGGCTGCACTCTATACAGTGAGAGGCTGGCTTCGGTATGGTGAGAGGGTGCCATCTGTGTGGTGAGAGGCTGCCTTCTGTACAGTGAGAGGCTGCCTTCTGTACGGTAAGAGGCTGCCTTCTATACGGTGAGAGGCTGCTATCTGTACAGTGAGAGGCTGGCTTCTGTATGGTGAGAGGCTGGTTCTGTATGGTGGGAGGCAGCCTTCTGTACAGAGAGAGGCTGCCTTCTATACGGTGAGACACTGCCTTCTGAACAGTGAAAGGCTGCCTTCTGTGCGGTGAGCGGCTGCCTTCTGTACAGTGAGAGGCTGCCTTCTGTATGGTGAGAGGCTGCCATCTGTATGGTGAGAGGCTGGCATCGGTATGGGGAGAGGCTGCCTTTGGTACGGTGAGAGGCTTGCTTCAGTACGGTGAAAGGCTGCCTTCTGTACGGTGAGAAGCTGCCTTCTGTACGGTGAGAAGCTGCCTTCTGTATGGTGAGAGGCTGCACTCTATACAGTGAGAGGCTGGCTTCGGTATGGTGAGAGGCTGCCATCTGTGTGGTGAGAGGCTGCCTTCTGTATGGTGAGAGGCTGCCTTCTGTACAGTGAGAGGCTGCCTTCTGTACCGTGAGAGACTGCCATCTGTACTGTGAGAGACTGCCTTCTGCACGGTGAGAGGCTGGCTTCCGTACGGTGATAGGCTGGCTTCTGTACGGTGATAAGCTGTCTTCTGTACGGTGAGAGGCTGCCTTCTGTACAGTCAGAGGCCTGCTTCTGAACGGTGAGAGGCTGGCTTCTGTGCTGTGGGAGGCTAGCTTCTGTACAGTCAGAGGCTGGCTTCTGTATGGTGAGAGGCTGGCTTCTGTAAAGTGAGAGGCTGCCTTCTGTACGGTGAGTGGCTGCCTTCTGTACAGTGAGAGGCTGCCTTCTGTATGGTGAGAGGCTGCCATCTGTATGGTGAGAGGCTGGCTTCGGTACGGGGAGAGGCTGCCTTCGGTACGGTGAGAGGCTTGCTTCAGTACCGTGAGAGGCTGCCTTCTGTACGGTGAGAAGCTGCCTTCTGTATGGTCAGAGGCTGCACTCTATACAGTGAGAGGCTGGCTTCGGTATGGTGAGAGGGTGCCATCTGTGTGGTGAGAGGCTGCCTTCTGTACAGTGAGAGGCTGCCTTCTGTACGGTGAGAGGTTGCCTTCTCTACAGTGAGAGGCTGGCTTCTGTATGGTGAGAGGCTGGCTTCTGTACAGTGAGAGGCTGGCTTCTGTACAGTGAGAGGCTGGCTTCTGTACGGTGAGAGGCGGCTTCTGTATGGTGAGAGGCTGCCTTCAGCACAGTGAGAGGCTGCCTTCTGTACGGTGAGAAGCTGCCTTCTGTATGATGAGAGGCTGCCTACTGTACGGTGAGAGGCTGCCTTCTGTACGGTGAGAGGCTGCCATCTGTATGGTGAGAGGCTGCCATCTGTATGGTGAGAGGCTGGCTTCGGTACGGTGAGAGGCTTACTTCGGTACGGTGAGGGGCTTCCTTCTGTACGGTGAGAAGCTGCCTTCTGTATGGTAAGAGGCTGCACTCTCGACAGTGAGAGGCTGGCTTCGTTACGGTGAGAGGCTGCCTTCTGTACGGTGAGAGGCTACCTTCTGGATGGTGAGAGGCTGCCTTCTGTACGGTGAAAGGCTGCCATCTGTATGGTGAGGCTGGCTTCAGTACTGTGAGAGGCTACCTCCAGTACGGTGAGAGGCTGGCTTCGGTGCGGTGAGAGGCTGCCTTCTGTACGGTGAGAGGCTGCCTTCTGTATGGTGAGAAGCTGCACACTGTACAGTGAGAGGCTGTCTTCTGTATGGTGAGAGGCTGCCATCTGTATGGTGAGAGGCTGGCTTCGGTACGGGGAGAGGCTGCCTTCGGTACGGTGAGAGGCTTGCTTCAGTACCGTGAGAGGCTGCTTTCTGTACGGTGAGAAGCTGCCTTCTGTATGGTCAGAGGCTGCACTCTATACAGTGAGAGGCTGGCTTCGGTATGGTGAGAGGGTGCCATCTGTGTGGTGAGAGGCTGCCTTCTGTACAGTGAGAGACTGCCTTCTGTACGGTGAGAGGTTGCCTTCTCTACAGTGAGAGGCTGGCTTCTGTATGGTGAGAGGCTGGCTTCTGTACAGTGAGAGGCTGGCTTCTGTACAGTGAGAGGCTGGCTTCTGTACGGTGAGAGGCTGGCTTCTGTATGGTGAGAGGCTGCCTTCAGCACAGTGAGAGGCTGCCTTCTGTACGGTGAGAAGCTGCCTTCTGTATGATGAGAGGCTGCCTTCTGTACGGTGAGAGGCTGCCTTCTGTACGGTGAGAGGCTGCCTTCTGTACGGTGAGAGGCTGCCATCTGTACGGTGAGAGGCTGCCATCTGTATGGTGAGAGGCTGGCTTCGGTACGGTGAGAGGCTTACTTCGGTACGGTGAGAGGCTACCTTCTGGATGGTGAGAGGCTGCCTTCTGTATGGTAAGAGGCTGCACTCTCGACAGTGAGAGGCTGGCTTCGTTACGGTGAGAGGCTGCCTTCTGTACGGTGAGAGGCTACCTTCTGGATGGTGAGAGGCTGCCTTCTGCACGGTGAAAGGCTGCCATCTGTATGGAGAGGCTGGCTTTGGTACGGTGAGAGGCTGCCTTCTGTACGGTGAGAGGCTGCCTTCTGTTTGGTGAGAAGCTGCACACTGTACAGTGAGAGGCGGCTTCAGTACGGTGAGAGGCTGCCTTCTGTACAGTGAGAGGCCGCCTTCTGTAGGGTGAGATGCTGCGTTCTGTGAGAGTGTGGCTTGTGTACAGTGAGAGGCTGGCTTCTGTATGGTGAGAGGCTGCCTTCTGTACGGTGAGAGGCTGCTTTCTGTACAGTGAGATGCTGCCTTCTGTATGGTGAGAGGCTGCCATCTGTCCAGTGAGAGGCTGCCTTCTGTACGGTGAGAGGCTGCCTTCTGTACAGTGAGAGGCTGCCTTCTGTACGGTGAGAGACTGCCATCTGTACTGTGAGAGACTGCCTTCTGCACGGTGAGAGGCTGGCTTCCGTAGGGTGATAGGCTGACTTCTGTAAGGTGATAGGCTGTCTTCTGTACGGTGAGAGGCTGCCTTCTGTACAGTCAGAGGCTGGCTTCTGTACTGTGGGAGGTTAGCTTCTGTACAGTCAGAGGCTGGCCTCTGTATGGTGAGAGTTTGGCTTCTGTAAAGTGAGAGTCTGGCTTCTGTAAAGTGAGAGGCTGCCTTCTGTACGGTGAGAGGCTGCCTTCTGTACGGTGAGAGGCTGGCTTCTGTACTGTGGGAGGCTGGCTTCTGTACAGTCAGAGGCTGGCTTATGTACGGTGAGAGGCTGCCTTCTGTACGGTGAGAGGCTGCCTTCTATAAGGTGAGAGGCTGCCTTATGTTCGGTGAGAGGCTGACATCTGTATGGTGAGAGGCTGCCTTCCGTACGGTGAGAGGCTGCCTTCTGTACAGTGAGAGGCTGCCTTCTGTACTGTGAGAGGCTGCCATCTGTACAGTGAGAGGCTGCCTTCTGTACGGTGATAGGCTGTCTTCTGTACAGTCAGAGGCTGGCTTATGTACACTGAGTGGCTGGTCTTCGGGCAGTGAGGCTGGTTTCAGTACAATGAGAAGCTTTGTGCACAGTGAGAGACTGGCAGCTTTACAGTGAGAGGATGCCTTCTGTATGGTAAGAGGCTGCCTCCTGTACGGTGAGAGGCTGCCTTCTGTACGGTGATAGGCCGGTCTTCTGTACGGTGAGAGGCTGGCTTCTGTACAGTGAGTGGCTGGTCTTGGGGCAGTGAGGCTGGTTTCAGTACAATGAGAAGCTTTCTGTTCAGTGAGAGACTGACATATTTTCAGTGAGAGGCTGGCCTCATTGAGGGGGATGCGGGTTTCTTTACAGTGAGAGTCTGGCTGCTCACAGTGAGACGGAGCTTATGTAGTGTGAGATAGTGCCTTCTCTGAAGAGAGAGATGGCATCTGTGCACTTAAGGATTGATCTCTGGGAAGGGGGCTGGCTTCATTGCAGTGAAAGTATGACTTGTAAACAAAAGGAGCTGGTGTCAGTGCAGTAGAGCTTTCTTCTTTATAGTGAGAGGCTGGCCTCCATGCAGAGCAGCTGGTTTTAGTGCAATGCGAGCCTGGCTTCTGTGCAGTGATATGCTGGTCTAAGTGCAGTGGAGCTGGCTTCAGTGCATTGAAAGTCTGACTTCTTCAGTGAGAGCCAGGTGTACATTAGATTGGCCATCAATAATTAGAAGGCCTTGGTATGGTTGAAATTGAAATTTCCATTTATAAAGCGCCTGGTTACACCCAATGGTGTGTCCCAGCAGGAAGAAAAAGAACAGAGCACAGTCTAAGATAAGAGAAAAGAGGCATACTGAGGAGACATAAAGAAAGTCCCAAATTGGAGTTGAAATAACCAGGTTTTTAGTTGCTTACGAAAATTGCTTTCAGTGGGTTCAGCTCTTAAAGTCAGCGGCAGAATGTTCCACTTTTTGGCAGCTAGATAGCGAAAAGAACATGCTTCCATCCTGGCCCATTGGATTTTAGGCACCCTGACCAGGTAGGCTCCCGTAGATCTAGGACTGCGAGCAGGTGTGTAAGGGGCTATCATCGAGGGGAGGTAGCTTGGGCCTTTCTTCCACATGATTCTGTGGTAATAGCACATAGCTTCATAGGTAATCCTCTTCTCCACTGGCAGCCAGTGGAGAGTAGACAGAGCTTTAGTAGTGGATGCTCTTCTGGGCAGGTTCAATACCAAGTGTGCAGCAGCATTCTGGATGCGTTGGAGTTTGCTGAGGTTTTTTGGGACGACACCTAGGTAGAGAATGTTACCGTAATCTATCAGTGATGTGACTAGGGCGTGCACAATGGTCTTTCTTGCCGCAGTTGGAAGCAGATAAAGGAGTTTCCTTAGGACTTTAAGGGTCCAAAGCATTTTTCAGCTACCTTCCTTATTTGGTTCTCAAATGAGAGTTCAGGATCAAACCAGACCCCTCGATTTTTAGTTTCTGCTTTAGGGACCGGTGTTTGCCCTAGGATCTGGGGCCACCAAGCCGATGACCAGATAGAAGGTGACTTCCCAACTATCATCACTTTGGTTTTATTGCCGATTAATTTAAGGCAATTGTTGGACATTCATGAGGTGAGATCTCTAAGACAGGTTGAGAACCTACTAGCTACTGTCTCTGTATCCTGAGATAGGGTGACAATAAGTTGTGTGTCATCCGCATATCACACAATGGTTACATTGGGGCAGATTTATGAGCCCCTTGCGCCACTTTTGCGCCACTTTTAACATGGGAAAAGTGACGCAAAAGTGGCGCAAGGGGCTCATAAATCTGCCCCATTGTATTTATCTATAATTTCAGCAAGTGGCCTATATATAGATTGAATAAGGTGGGACTAAGTATAGAACCCTGAAGGATCCCTTGCTGAAGGGTAATGCTCTTAGATAAGTGTGGGTGTTGTGCGACTTGGAAACTGTGAGAAGAGAGGAAAGATGTCATCCAGTGGAAAGCTGAGCCCCTAACCCCACACAGCCTTAGTCTATGAAGAAGAAGGCTTTCTGATACAGTGTCAAATACTGCACTCAGGTCCAGTAGGATCAGTGCTGCGGTATGTCCAGCGTTGGCACATTTCCTCAAAGTTTCTGTTGCAAGTAGTAGGGCTGACTCCGTGGAGTAAGAGGTTCTGAAACCGGATTGAGATGGGTGAAATAGATGATTTAAATTGATCTGATTTTCAAGTTGAGTGTTTACCACTTTCACAATTATTTTGGCAAAGAATGATAGGAAGGCAATTGTTTGTAGGTTTTCTAACAACATAGGGTCACTGGAAGGTGTTTTCTGCAGAGGGATAACTATCACTTGTTTCTATTTTGGTGCAACTTCGCCTAAGCGGAAGGATGTATCTATTAGCTGCTGAACATAGGGCAGAATAGAGTCCATTCCTAGCATCAGAATGTGTTGTGAAGCAGGATCAAGAGGGGAGCCCTATTTGATTCTCATGGCCAGGCCCTTCAGACCCTCTAGCGCAGGGGGCTTGAAGCCAGAGAGACCTGTCCCCCCAAATGCTGTATCACAGGAGTCGTCAAGATTGATACATCTACATGCTTCTGATGGGAATGTGTTATATATCTTAGCTACTTTAGACGAGAAGAAGTCAGCAATTATATTACAGTTCTCCGGGGATGTCGAAGGGGAGGTCATTATGCGCTCTAGTGAAGACAGTGATTTGAGAATAGAGAAAAGTTCTTTGGATGAAATATTGGCTTGCTCGATTTTATCAGAGTAGAATGCAGAGCACCTTTTCCTAATGAGTGCGTGGTACTGTTTGAGCTCATGTTTATAGGCAGTTTTGTTAGTGGGGCAGTAATCCATCCTTCACTTGCGCTCTAGGCGTTTACAAGTTTTTTTGGCTGAGATCAGCGTTTTGTTGTACCGGGGAGCAGAAATCCGCTGCCTTTGGGTGTTCTTTGTGGTCCACAGTGCTAATTCATTTATAGCACCTACTATCCATTTTTTGACATCAGAGTATACCTTATTGACGTCGTCTACAAGTTGAAGGGTAGCACTCGAGAGGGTCTGATTGAAGGTTTCAGAGTTCAGCTTAGACCACTTTCTACGGGTGATCGTCTGACTAGACTTAAAGGGCAGGGAAGGTCTACAAGAAGGCATGAAGAAAGCTATCAAGTGGTGGTCTGACCAGGACACTATTAGCGGGGTGTCTGTTTCAATCTTGGTAAAGTTGACGAATGTAGGATCTAAGGTATGCCATAATTAGTGGGTGGGGGAGTTAACATTTTGAGTCAGAATTGTAGTTCTCAATTCCTTACATAAAGAGTGGACCTCCAAGTTAGAATTATTATCAAAGTGCATATTAAGGTCACCTAAAATAATCAGGTTATTATGGCGAAGTGCTGGCTGAACAATGATCTCTACAAGACTGGATAGGAACTGAGCAGCAGGTCCAGGTGGACAGGAAATTAGGAATCTTGTTAGAGCATTGTTGTCTACTGCGGCCAAAGTGAAGATGGCCTCACAGTTTTCAATATTAGCGGACTAGGTGGTTCACTTTAAGGACAGTTTATAGATTATTGGTTAACCACCTCTTTTAATTCGGCGGTCTTTCCTTAATATTCCATACCCTTGTGGTAGGGCATCACAGATATCTGGAGTTGAGGCTTCATTTAGCCAGGTTTCTGTTAGAAACATGGTGTCAGGCTGTGTTTTGGTAAGAATATCAAAAACTTAGTTTTGGTGTTTAGTCAATGGCCTGCAGTTAATTAACAACGACTGCAATTTGAGCTTGCTAGTAGGCTGCAGCTTCATATGTTCTGGGTTATACTTGCAATGAGGGCAGTTAAGAGGGTAGAAATCTACGCTTAGATTGTGCCAGCAAGCTTCGGAGATCTTGGGTGCTAAGTCTCTGAGCTGGTCCGCCTAATATTTTTAAGTTTGGGGTGAAATAAAAGTAACAGGGGTTCTGGCTCCTGGCCAGATGTGGACAGGCGCAGACGGGCTTGCTTTTGGTGCGCCTGTGGCATGCCCACTGCACGTCTGCTCTGATATGCAATTTAAATGTCAGACGCTCAAGCGTCTAGACCGCTCCTGTACCGGAAGTAAGCCCCGCCCAGAAGTGGGTGAACCTGTCGAAAAAGCTGAGCTCGGCCGCCCTTCGCTCAAACGGCACAACAGACGCGTCTGACCTGGGCACAGGTCGGCGAGCGACCGAGCAAGGTGGGTAGATGCCTCAGTAAAATCAAGAAAGTTAAAAAGTTAAAAGTATAGACTGTCAGTCTATGCGCTCTGCATCTGTGATCTACTTGACATGTCCTTCACTTTCACCCACAGGTGGCCAGCAGAAGGGATTGACTTTCCATGTCTAAGGATGAGCCTGACCAGGTCTGTGATCCTTCTCCTTATCTCAGCGGTCGGAGAGGCATCGCTTCACCCTGGGTGTGCCCTGCACAGTGAGACCTTGGAAGGGCTCTCTAGGGAAGGAGACATTATTATTGGAGGTTCATTTGTCATTCACTCCAGTTTCCGCTTTCTTCAACCTTCGTTCCAAGATGTCCCAGAAAGGATCTCCTGTGAGGGGTGAGAAACAGTTGTTCATGCTGTAAAGTGTATTCAGGGATAAAAAATCATTAGCGTCTGATGCTAAGCATGTGAGGGTCAGGTTCTCAGGACTAATAAATGTCTAAAGAAGAGACAAAGTTTCTGTCCTGAGAAAGGTAAGATACAATTTATTAAATCTATAATCTATGTCGTTGATCTTAAGTGACAGTAAACATTTTACACTGTACTAAGATTTCCAATGAGGGGTTTGCAAAGCATAAGAGCCCAGGAGCCACATCTGGGGATAGCTGGAAACTTTGAGCATCAAATACGAAAACAACAAGGTGATGCATGGAATGCTTGAATTAAACTCAGACACTGGCAATCACTCAGTGCCGCATCCCAGTCCATCGTTTTTGTGTCCACCCAGATGGGGGTCATGGGCTCACTCTGCCACTGGAACCAAGCTGTACTCGAATGAAGAGACCTAACCAGGGTGAAACCAGTCCTTGGGACGCAAAAAGACGGGTGAAATCGCTATTGTGACGCACACAGACGCTACTTGCTTGAACCGGAAGCAGGACAGCGGAGCCCCAGAGCCACGGAATTCCTTGTGCTGAGCTGCCAATTCCTGTATTCTCGTATCCACCGGCCCCAAAATCCACAAGGGACCGCGAGCAGTGGAGTGACAGGAGATGAGAGATGGGGGATGAGTGAACCAGAGAGGGGGTGCATGGGGGGTGGGGTGACAGGCTAGTGCAGAGGCAGTCGGAGTTAGGCCAGCACGGTTTGCGCTGCAGAGAGGAAACGCTTCACCCCTCCTCCCTGCTCTCCTATGCACCGTACCACTGCACCGCACTGCATTGAGTCTTCCAGTCTTCCAGTGGACCAGGTGATTGGTACCAGTGAATCGGTTGAGCATTGAACGTCTCATGTCTAACATGCCACACCGCAGAAGCGAGGAGGAGCCACGGGGAGCTCACGGGAAGCTCAGCGTGGGTCAACGTCACACCAGTTTTTTGGTTGCCCACCAGCTTTTTAGGTCTCTCCTGACCCAGTGCATGCGCTGGTCTGGCGAGACTTTTTGTGAGGGCTCAAAAAAATGCTACCATGGCCAGCCTAGAGCTACAGTGCATGTGCGCGGGCGCGCGCTTAGGAGCAGAGGCTGGCAAACCTCGTCATGCTCATTAAGCGCCCGCGATCACTTTCACTTTCGCCTGCGATCACTTTCGCGGCGCCCCTTTGATGTTCTCGTTGAAAGAACATCAAACATCAAAGAACATGTTGTGTTAATGCTTTGTTGCGCCCCTTTGACTTATAATGTGCTTTCTCTTTCCACAAACTCGATGTTTGTGTTCCTTTATTTTGAGATGCTTTTAGTATTACTGTTTTGTGACTTAAAGAACATTAAGTAAATGTTACTGTGAAACTGGACAACATTCACAGTGTTTATTTCTGATTGCAGCGGCTGCTTCATGTCCGTTGCACCATTCAGGGAGTCCTTTCATTGGCGCTTTCATGAGGACATGATGAGGAAGCTGGAAACTTTTGGCACATTCTCTTTAAAAGCACAACATGTTGGCGACTGATTAATCGATTGGACCTATGTAGCGCTTTAGATCTCAAAGCGCTATGGTGGGTGCAGCAGCTACAACTCATGAAATATGGGATGCAACTCACAAGGAGGGGGCAGGTTTGAGTGCACATTGGCTGCAATCGAACTCTTAAGATGATGGGCTGTGTGTCTCCATTATCAGCACTCAGTGTTCGCTAAGTGATCTTGTTTGTTTTGTTGTTGTGTTAATGCTTTGCTGCGTCCGTTTGACTTACAACGTGCTTTCTCTTTCCACAAACTCGATGTTTGTGTTCCTTTATTTTGAGATGCTTTTAGTATTACTGTCACACACACAACCACAACCACACACACAACCACATCTACACACACAACACCACACAACCACACACACACACACACACACCAACCACACACACAACCACAACCACACACACAACCACACATACAACCACACACACACAACCACATATACAACCACACACACACAACCACACCCACACAACCACACCCACACACACACAACAACCACACAACCACACACACAACCACACACAACCCCACACACAACCACACACACAACCACACACACAACCACAACCACACACACAACCATACGTACAACCACACACACAACCACACACACACAACCACACACACACACAACCACACACAACCACACACACAACCACACACACACAACCACACACACAACCACACACCCAACCACACACACAACCACACCCACACCCACAACCACACACAACCACACACACAACCACACGTACAACCACACACACACCCACACACACAACCACACACACAACCACACACACAACCACACACACACAACCACACACACAACCACACACAACCACACACAACCACACACACAAACACACACACAACCACACACACACAACCTCAACCACACACAACCACACAAACAGCCACACACATACAACCACACCCAAAACCACACACACACAACCACACCCAACCACAACCACAGAAACACACACAACCACACACACAACCACACACAACCACACACACACAACCACACACACACACACACACACAACTACACACAACCACAACCATACACACACACAACCACACACACAACCACACACACACAATCACACACACACACACAACCACAACCACACACACACCCACACAACCACACACACAACCACACATACAACCACAACCACACATAACCACAACCACACACACAACCACACACACAGCCACACCCACACACACAACCATACACACAGCCACACACACAACCACACACACACAACCACACACACACACACACAACCACACACACACACAACCACACATATAACCACACACACACACATAAAACCACACACACACAACCACACACACAACCACACACACAACCACACACACAACCACACCAAGCATTGGCAATCAATCAATCAATCAATCACTGAATTTGTAAAGCACACTACATACCCATGAGGGTCTCAAGGCGCTGAGGGGGGGCAGCTACTGCTCCAATAGCCAGGTTTTGAGGTGTCTTATGAAGGTGAGCAGGTCCTGGGTCTGCCGTAGGTGGGTGGGGAGGGTGTTCCAGGTATTGGTGGCGAGGTAGGAGAATGATCTTCCACTGGTGGTCTTTCGTTGGATGCGGGGGACAGCCGCGAGGGCGAGGTTTGCAGAGCGGAGCTGGCATGTGGGGGTGTAGAAGTTGAGTCTGGCATTCAGGTAGGCTGGTCCTGCATTGTGGAGTGCTTTGTGTGCGTGGGTGAGGAGTTTGAAGGTGATCCTCTTTTCGACTGGGAGCCAGGTCTTTCAGGTGGGGGGTGATGTGGCTGCGGCGGGGTACGTCGAGGATCAGTCGTGCGGAGGCGTTTTGGATGCGCTGAAGTCGACGCAGGTGCTTGGCTGGGATTCCTGCATAGAGTGCGTTGCTGTAGTCCAGCCTGCTGCTGACGAGGCCTGTGTAACAGTTCTCCTTGTTTCGGGAGGGATCCACTTGTAGATCCTGCGTAGCATGCGGAGGGTGTTGTAGCAGGAGGAGGAGATGGCTGGTCGGTGGGGGTGGGTGCCGGTTGCACCGTTGTCGGCCACCATGAGTCGTCCCAAGCCGAGGGGGTAGGTCCGAGGATGAGGACCTCCGTCTTGTCCAAATTCAGTTTTTTAGATGGCTGCTCTGCATCCAGTCGGCGACGGCCTTCATTTCCTCGTGGAGATTCATTTTGGCTGTGTGTGGGTCCTTGGTGAGGGAAAGGATGAACTGGGTGTCGTCGGCGTAGGAGATGATGTTGAGGTTGTGCAGATGGGCCACTTGTGCGAGGGGGGTCATGTAGATGTTGAACAGCGTCAGGCTGAGTGATGATCCCTGGGGGACGCCGCAGATTATGTCGGTGGCTTCGGATAGGAAGGGTGGGAGTTGGACTCTCTGGGTTCTGCCAGAGAGGAAGGATGTGGTCCAGCTGAGGGCTTTCCCGTGGATCCCGGCTTCTTGAAGGCGTGTTTTTAGGGTGCGATGGCAGACCATGTCGAAGGCGGCCGAGAGGTCCTGGAGGATGAGGGCTGAGATTTCGCTGTTATCGAGTTGGCGCCTGATGTCATTTGTGGCGGCGATGAGGGCTGTTTCAGTGCTGTGGTTTCGTCTGAACCCGGACTGGGACGGGTCCAGGATGTTGTTGTCTTCGAGGTGGCGGAATAGTTGTGCGTTGACGATTTTCTCGATGACCTTCGTCGGGAAGGGGAGCAGGGAGATGGGTCAGAAGTTTTTGAGGTCGTTGGGGTCCGCCTTGGGCTTCTTGAGGAGGGCGTTGATTTCGGCGTGCTTCCAGCTGTCCGGGAATGTGGCTGTTTCGAAGGAGGCGTTGATGACCTTCCGTAGTTGGGGTGCGATGGTTGCGTCGGCTTTGTTGAACACGTGGTGAGGGCATGGGTCTGACGGTGATCCCGAGTGGATGGAGTTCATGACCTTGCGTGTTTCTTCGTCGTTGACGTTGGTCCAGGAGGTCAGGTGGTTGGTCAAGGTGGTGTTCGTGGTGGTGGAGTCTGGCGAGATCGGGTTGATCGGGGTGTTGAAGCTGTTGTGGATGTCTGCGAACTTCTGGTGGAAGAAAGTTGCCAGAGCGTTGCACAATTCTTGTGAAGGCGGGACGTCGTTGGGGTTGGATAGTTCCTTCACAATGCTGAAGAGCTCTTTGCTGTCGTGTGCATTGTTGTCCAGTCGGTTTTTGAAGGAGGATCTTTTGGCCATTCTGATGAGGTGGTGGTGTCTACGAGTGGCGTCCTTGTGGGCTGCGTGACTGTCTGGTGTGCGTTCACAGAGCCATTTTTTCTCCAGTTTCTGGCAGGCGCGTTTGGAGGTCTGTAGCTCGTTGGTGAACCAGGTGGTTTTCTTGCTGGCGTGGTTCATGGAGGGTTTCCTGAGTGGAGCGAGGGTGTTGGCGCAGTCTTCGATCCACTGTCTGAGGTTGCGGGCTGCTGTGTTTGGGTTGGTGGAGGCCTCAGGTGGGTTCTGGGCGAGGGTGGAGGTCAGTTGGTGTTCGGTGACTTAGCTCCAGCAGCGACAGGGGAGTTGTTGGTTGCGGTGGTGCGTGGTTGGTTTCTTGAAGGTGAAGTGGATGCAGCAGTGGTCGGTCCAGTGGAGTTCGGTGGTGTGGTCGAAGTTGACGTGGGTGCCTGTGGAGAAGATGGGGTCCAGTGTGTGGCCGGCGGCGTGGGTGGGTGCGGAGATGAGCTGTCTGAGGCCGAGGTTTGCGAGGTTGTCAATCAGGGTGGCGGAGTTGGCGTTGTTGTTGTTCTCGAGGTGGAAGTTCAGGTCCCCGAGGAGGATGTAGTCCGTGGAGGCGAGAGCGTGGGTGCTGGCGAGGTTGGCGATGGAGTCGCTGAACGGCGCCCTGGGTCCCGGGGGTCTGTAGATGAGCGTTCCTCTGAGGGTGGTGTTGGGGTCGGTGTGGATTTGGAAGTGCAGGTGTTTGGCAGTCTTGAGGGTGTCGTCTGCGTGGGTGGAGATCTTGAGGGTGGATTTGTGGACGATGGCTATTCCTCCTCCGATACCGTTGGCGCGGTCTCTGCGGGTGATCTTGTAGCCGTCTGGGATGGCTATGGCGATGTCGGGCGCCGAGGAGTCGTTCCACCAGGTCTCGGACAGGAAGGCCACGTCAGGGGCGGTGGGATCGAGCAGGTCCCAGAGCTCGACGGCATGTCTGTGTGCGGAGCGGGTGTTGAGGAGTATGCAGCGGAGGTGGTTGGGTCTGGTCGTTGGAGGTTTGGTGGCTCGGTCGCAGGTGAAGCTGCAGCCGTGGCAGGAGAAGGGTCCGTGTGTGGGTTTCGGTGCGGCCTGGAAGCAGCTGTGTTTACGGCCGGTGTTGAGTGCGTGGAGGGCGGTGGCGTCGTAGCAGAGTGTGGCGTAGTTGCGTTCGTGGTGTCCAGGGGTTCTGGCGCAGGGCGCGAGCCAGGCACGGATGGGCGCAAACGGGCTTGCCTCTGGCGCGCCTCCGGCGTGCCAGCGGCCTGCATTATGAGGGAGGACAAGGGAGGGAGGAGCAGCTGGTTGGGGGAGCGGGACAAATCAGGACACGGGAACGGGGCCGCAGGGGAGGCAGCGACAGGAAATGCGTGTCGGCGGGAGGGGGAACAGAAGAGAAACGGGGCACAGAGGGCAGCAAACAGGCTAAACCGGGCAAAAGGGGACACAGGGGGCAGCAGAGGGGGTACATACAGTAACGGTGACAGAAAAAGGATTACAAAATGAAAACCAAGTACAAACGAAAACACACGCAATAGAATCAGTAAAAAAACAGTCAGGGGAAGATGAGAACACTTACAAGCCCACCACTGGGCTCGAACTCACGGCAGTAGCGAGGCTGGGAACACTGCGCTAGCAGGGTGAGCTAGCACGGAGGGGGGGCGCCCTGACCTGAAACCAGGATCTTGGGTCGCTCCTTCACCCCGCAGCGGCCTGCATTATGAGGGGGGGCGAGGGAGGGAGGAGCAGCTGGGAGGGGGGAGCGGGACGAATCAGGACACCGGGGGGCAGAGCTGCAGGGGAGGCAGCGGCGGGAAGCGCGGGTCGGCGGGAGGGGGCACAGAAGAGAAACGGGGCACAGAGGGCAGCAAACAGGCTAAACCGGGCAAAAGGGGACGCAGGGGGCAGCAGAGGGGGTACAGACAGTAACGGTGACAGAAAAAGGATTACAAAACGAAAACACACGCAATAGAGTCAGTAAAAAAAAGTCAGGGGCAGATGAGAACACTTACAAGCACACCACTGGGCTCGAACTTGCAGCAGTGGCGAGGCTGGGAACACGGCGCTAGCAGGGTGAGCTAGCATGGTGGGGGTGCGACCTGACCTGAAACCAGCGTCTTGGCTCGCTCCCTCACCGTGCAGCGGCCTGCATTATGGCATGTTTAGACACGCAACAGTTGATGTGGTTGCACCAAGGATATTGTGCTGCATAACTAAATACTTAGAAGGTCCCAAAAGCGAGACCTATTGGCTATGCCATTGCTTGTTTAAAATTGCGGGCTGCGTTTCATCATCCAGACCCATCTGCCTTTGGCCTGCCTCCAGCCACCTGCAGCCCATATCCTACGGAGCCCAGCTCATCATTGGTCCTCCTTCCTCTGTCGGTTTCCAGGAAGTAGTAGAGGCTGAGCTGGCCACAGCCCAGTGAGTGCGGTTGTCATCAGACAGCAGCTGCTGAGTGAGTGCCTAAGGTGACGGCGGAGGCAGCCCAGTTAGTCCTGGGTGCAGCCTACAGCCACGTGATTGGCCCCACCCGCTCTGGGCCCCAGGCTCTACAACATATAAGACACTGCCACAGGATACTGTTGCTGTTCACGCTGGTATCGCTGACTTGCAGAAGAAAACGACAGAAAGTAGCGGGCCCGTGGAAGCTTCATCTACGCTCCTGTGTTCCAAGATGGCTGGTATCCTGCTCGGAGAGACATAAGGACTGCGAGCTAGTACACCCCAGGTTCAGTGCCAGCTGCCCCTACAGCCAAGAAACCAAGAGGTAGGTGGCTGGCTTTCACCTGGAGGGTCTTACCACAGCACGCCTGACTGCACATAGCACGCTTGACTCTTAGAAGGAGTACCTAGTGAGAGTTAAAGGGAGTTAAAAGGAAGGCCCAGGGAGAGTATATCTGATGGGGGGAAGCTAGGTTTAAGATTCAAGAGCTTCATCTTGCCCACCAGTCTACCCTCAAACCATCTCTCCTGCCACCACCACACTCAGCCTCTCTTTCCTTTTCAGCTGCAGTCCTTCAGTCTCTGAGCCTAATTCCGCAGATAGTCCCAAGGTTTCAAGGCTCTGAAAGGGGGCTTTTAATTCAGCCACCGGGTAAACAGTGGCAAAAATAAAAACAGCAGCGCAACACTCCGCCCTTGGCACAACACCACAGTTAGCAGCATGGTCAAAAGGAAAAATACGGACAGAAACCCATCCAGAAATAGTCAAACAGACACCACCCCTAAGAGCCAGTGGCCATACTGAGAGAGTCCGCAGCAGAGTCTGCAGCTGAGCCAAGAATTTGTATAAAAGAGCAAGGGGAACCAGGATAGCAAGGAACTCGAGACCTCGTGTGCTGCTCAAACGGAATTACAAACTCATTCTGGGATGGAACCAGGAACTCATCTGATGAACAGCCCCACAAAGTCATTTTCAAATATCACACCCTAGGCCAAATTCAAACCTACTTAAAAAAAATTACACAAACCGCAAGCCCTTGATCTTACCTCGCGAAAAGTCCAAAGGCAGCCTGTTGGAAGGTGGACCCCGAGGAGTCGGCTAGACCACCAAGGGGGGCCCTCACACTGCACGAAGTAGCCGAGCGCTGCCGAGAAGCCTCCTGAGAGATCCTTCTCCTATCACGTACTAGCACAGTAACACCACCACACAGGACTCAAGGAGGTTGTCTCAAGACGAGTAATTCTTTATCAGCATTAAAAGGTTACGAGATCAATATTTACACGAAGGGATCGAGGGATCCACCAAAAGTCTTAGTGTCTCTTTGGAAGGGTAGGGGTAGCGGGACAGTCTTTGGCAGGAGCTCGGTACGAGGGTACCTGGGGCCCAGTTCTTATCCTCAAGCTGGAGGACCTCCGGATCTCGGAGGGGTCGAGCCGCGACGGCGTCAACAGGGCTCTGGCGTACAGTTCGTGGAGAGCCGCGATCAGATCAGCAGGGCTCTCAAGATGGTTTCTGCTCAGCTCGAGCCGCGACGTCGTCAGCAGGGCTCCGAGGGAGGTTTCAGCGAGGGTGGGCCGCGACAGCGTCAGCAGGGCCCCGATGTTCCGGGGGGCTTCAAAGGGTTCACAAGAAGGAGCCGCGACGCAGTCTGCAGGGCTCGTGATAGTTCCGACAAGAGTTCTTCTCCGTAGGGTCAGCCGCGATTCAATCAGCAGGGCTCTCGACTCCGGGATACAACTGCCGATCTGTGGCGGGGTCGCCCCAGATATAGGTCTGGAGCCCTTTGATGTCCGGACCCTGGCACCCGGGGGGGGCGGAGAGGCCGGGTGGAGGTGGCCAGACGCCCAGCAGGAGAGGCGCCAGGCCCAAGAGAGTTGCAGGGCGATCACACCTAGAGATGGGAGGACAGTTGGGGGTCTCATCGATACTGTCCTCCGCCGGGGGTGGTGAATGGTTCCTGCGGCACCCCCTGGCCAGTTCTTGGTGCCTCGATGTCGGGGCTTCGCTGGGGCCGAGGCCGGGTTGAGCGGGGTCGCGCCGGCTGGTGCACAGAGTCACGTGGATGCCAACAAGATGGCGGAGCCACGAGGGGTATGCGACCTTGTGCGGCTCAGGATGAGGGGTCTCGGGGCAGTTCGGAAGGGTGGCCCGTGAAGGCCGGGGCGGGGAACGGGCACAATCCACGGGGGTAAGGACCACGCCACGAGGCCGGGTCCAACAGGCGTCCCCCCCAGCCGAAGGCATGGAGAGTCACCCATCTCCTTGGGGATTCTCCTCGTCAAGGCGGAAGAAGCGGGACAGGCCGTCGGCGTTGGTGTGGTCATTGCCGGGCCGGTGTTCAACATCAAAGTCCATCCCTTGCAGCAAGATGGACCACCGCAGCAGCTTGGGGTTCTCGCCCCGCATTTGCATTAACCACCGCAGGGGCCGGTGGTCGGTCTGGACCCGGAAGTGGGTACCGAAGAGATAGGGCCGGAGCTTCTTAAGGGCCCACACTACAGCGAAGGCTTCACGCTCGATGGTGCTCCATCGTTGCTCCCGGGGCAGTAGCCGTCGGCTGATGAAGGCCACTGGTCGGTCGAGCCCCTTTTCATCGGCCTGGGACAGGACGGCCCCGATCCCATACTCGGAGGCGTCCGTCTGCACCACGAACTCCTTATTGTAGTCAGGGGCCTGCAGCACAGGGGCAGTACACATCGCTGTCTTTAGGGTTTCGAAGGCTGCTTGGCAGCGGGGTGTCCAGTGCACCTTCTTGGGCTGCTTCTTGGATGTGAGCTCTGTGAGGGGGCCAACAATGCTCCCATAGTCCCGGATGAACCGCCGGTAGTATCCGGTGAGACCCAGGAAGGCCCGGACACCTGTCTGGGTAGTGGGGGGTTCCCAGGCCTGGATGGCATCGATTTTTGGCTGGAGAGGGGCCACCTGCCCGCTTCCCACTTGATGGTCCAGGTAGGTCACGGATCCGTGGCCGATCTGGCATTTGCTGGCCTTGATCGTGAGCCCGGCCCGTTGGAGGGCGGCCAGGACGGCTTTGATGTGAAGGAGGTGCTCCGCCCAGTGGTTGCTGTACACGGCAATGTCATCTAGGTAGGCCGCGCTGAAGGCCTCGAGCCCGGCCAAAACCATGTTTACCAGTCGTTGGAAAGTGGCCGGGGCGTTCTTCATTCCGAAGGGCATCACCCGAAAGTGGTAATGCCCATCCGGGGTAGAAAAGGCGGATCTTTCTTGGGCGCCGGGGGTGAGCTGGATCTGCCAGTACCCGGCGGTGAGGTCCAGCGTGCTCAGGTAGCGGGCGGCCCCTAAGCGGTCGATGAGTTCGTCGGCCCGGGGTATAGGATGGGCGTCCGTCTTGGTCACTGCATTCAGGGCTCGGTAGTCTACGCAGAATCGTAACTCCGGGGGGTGGCCAGGGGCTGCGGCCTTTGGTACCAGGACGACAGGACTGGCCCACGGGCTGTCGGAGGGTTCGATGACCCCCAGGGCCAGCATCTTTGCTACTTCGGCCTGGATGCATGCCCGCACTCGGTCGGGTACCCGGTAGGCTCTGTGTCGCACGGGGGGGCTCTCCCCGGTGTCGACGTCGTGGACGCACCAGTGGGTCACCCCCGGGGTGAGGGAGAAAAGGGCTGCGTAGTCCTGCAGCAGTTGTTGACAGTCGTCGTGCTGTTCCGGGGTCAGGGAAGAGGCGAGTTGGACACCTTTGATGGATCCGTCATGGACGTTGGACTGCAAGAGGTCGGGCAGGGGCTCGGAGTCGTCCTCGCCCTCCTCGTCGGTCGCCAGTAGCAGGCTCAGTTCGGTCCGGGCAAAGTGGGGTTTGAGCCGGTTAGCATGTAGAACCCGGAGGGGGTTCCGGGGGGACTCCAGGTCGACTAGGTAGGTGACGGGGCTTTTCTTCTCTACTACCTTGAAGGGCCCGGTCCACTTGTCCTGGAGGGCGCCGGGTTCACCCGGGGCCATGACCCATACTCTCTGGCCTGGCTCGAATTCGATGGTAGAGGAGTTCCGATCGTACCACCGCTTCATGTCCTCCTGGCTGGCCTCGAGGTTGGCTTCGGCCATGGCTCGGAACTTGCGGGTCTGGTTTCGGAGGGTCAGGAGGTATCGGTAGACGTCAGGAGGGGTGCCTTGGAGCTTCGTCTCCCAGCCCTCCTTGACCAGGCTGAGCGGTACGCGGACCGGATGTCCGTACAATAGTTCAAACGGGCTGAACCCCAGGGACTTCTGCGGGACCTCCCGATAGGCAAACAGGAGGCACGGCAGCAGGACATCCCATCTCCGCCTGAGGGGCTCTTCCATGCCCTGGATCATTCCCTTTAATGTTCTGTTGAACCGCTCAACCAGTCCGTTCCCCTGAGGGTGATAGGGGGTTGTGAATTTGTACGTGACCCCGCACTGCTGCCACAGGGACCGCATGTATTTGGAAATAAAGTTCGTGCCCCTGTCGCTCACCACTTCGCGGGGAAATCCCACTCGGGAGAAGATCCCCATCAAGGCCCGGCCTACCACGGGGGCCGTTATAGTTCTTAGCGGGACCGCCTCCGGGTACCTGGTGGCGTGGTCCACGAGGACCAGGATGAAGCGGTGGCCCAGGGCGGTCTGGGGGTCCAGGGGCCCCACGATATCGATTCCGACCCGTTCGAACGGGGTGCTGACGGCTGGAAAGGGTTGGAGGGGGGCCTTGACCCGACCCCCCGTCTTCCCGCTGGCTTGGCAGGTCTGGCAGGATCAGCAGTGGTTGTCCACGTCTCTCCGCATCCGGGGCCAGTAGAAGTGGGTCACCAGACGGCTGTAAGTTTTGTCTTGCCCCAAGTGTCCGGCGAGGGGCACGTCATGTGCCAGGTTGAGCAGGAACTCCCGGAAGCGGAGGGGGACCACCAACACTCGGCTGGCCCCGAGTTCTGCCACTTTTTGCTCACTGTATAACAGGCCCTCGGCCCAGTAGACCCAGTGGGTGCCGGTCTGGTCCCCGTTGGTTTGTGCGGCCGCTTGTTGGCGGACCCCTTCGAGAGTGGGGCAGGACTGCTGCTTTTGCTGGAACTGCTCCCGGGTGGGGCCCCCTTCGTGTCGCCATTGTGTCAGCTCTGGTAGGGCGCACGGGGAAGCAATCTCCTCGGGGGAGGATTCACTAGGTCCAGGGTCGGTGTCCGCCTCCCCCTCGCCGCCGGCGGGGGGTGGTGCGAGCCCCTCGGGCTGGGCGGCACCGGAGGCCGAGGATGAGCGGGGGGCCCGGGCGGTCGTGGACCGGGTGATGGCGCAGGCCCAGTCGGATAGTCCCAGCATTCGGAGGTGCTCTCGTCGCTCTACTTGAGCCCAGGGGGAACTCTCCAAGTCGTTCCCCAGGAGGCAGTCTACGGGGGCGTCATCGCGGACCGTCACCTTTAGCAGGCCAGTCACCCCCCCCACTCGAAGGGGACCAGGGCCATCTGGCACAGGCTTTCGCTGTTGTCGGCCGTCCGGACGGGGCACAGCACATTGGGTAGGATCTGTTCGGGGGTCACCAGGTGGCAGCGGACAGCGGTGACACTGGCGCCGGTGTCACGAAGGGCTTTGGCCCGTTGTCCATTGACAGTGACATGCTGCCTGTACTTCTGGGTGTTGCTTGGGATGGGGGTGCAGGGCACCATTTCTCGGCTACCCAGGCAGGCGGGGGACATGGCTGCCGGCTCCCATTCGGTGGTCCCTCGGTCGAGGGTCTCTTCTTCCTCTTCTCCCTCTCCCAGGGCGGCGGCCGCCAGCTGTCGGGGCGGGGGCCCGCCGGCCCCGCTTCTTCGGTTCAGGGGGCAGACCGGATCGCTGGCATAGTGTCCGGTTTGTTGGCAGCCGTAGCATGTTACTGGTGGCCGTGGTCCGGGTCTGGCCGGGGTCGCCCCCCTTCGGGCTAGGCTTGGGGAGAGTTGTTGCTGCGGTGGCCCTCGAGGGGGGCTCCTGGGGGCCCCGGCGGGGGGGTCCCGGTTCCTGTTCGGCCCTCCCCCTCCACCGTGTTGGCGGGGGGGTCAGGTGGGGTTCCTCTGGTACTCCCCCATTGAGTTCCGGGGGACCCGGGAGTTGACCAATCGATCGGCCTCGACGGCGAGTTTTCGTGGGTCGGTCATCTTGCTGTCAAGGAGGTGCTGTCTCAGTTCCACGAAGCAATTGTTGGAGAGATGTTCCCACACGATGAGGTCGACCAGCTGCCCGTAGGTGGTGACTTTGCTACCCTTGATCCACCCTTCTAGGGCCCGGCTGAAAAAGTCCACATATTCCACCCAGGTGGTACCCGGGATTTTTTTGCAGTCTCTGAACCGCTGGCGGTACATTTCCGCGGTTAGCCCGTAGCGGGTGAGCAGGGCCTCCTTCATGTGATCGTAGGAGGTCATCACCTCCTCCGGCAGCTGGAGCAGTGTGTCTCGACCCTCACTCAGGAACCGCCCCCACAGGCCGGCGCCCCAGTCTTTTCGGGGCACCCGATGAGAGGTCATGGCCACCTCGTAGGCCTTGAACCATTGTTGGATGTCGTCATTCTTATAGTACTCCTTGACGACCTCTTTCGGGATATGTACCTTGGCCTCGGAAGGCGGTAGAGTGTCTCTAGTACTGGGGGTGTTGGTCCTCCCGTTCTTGGCCTTGATTTCGAGCTCCTTGAGACTGCGCTCGTGCTCAAGGGTCAGTTTCTTTTCCTCCAACTCTCGGTGCCGTCTCTTCTCTTCTATCTCCTCTTGAAGCCGTAGCTGCTCTAGGGCCAGTTTCTTTTCTGCCAGCTGGAGTTCGCCGTCCAGCCGCAGTCGTGCGAGCTCTAGTTCGTGGTTCCGGACCTTCTCCCGCTCTCGTATTTCTTCTTCGGAGAGGCCGGTTTCTAGGCTCTTTCTTCCTCCGGTTGCCGGAGTCAGTGCGGTTGATGTGGCCTCAGTCAGGGGCAAGGGACCTTCTTCCTGGGAGTGGCCTGCCTCGGCCTCCAGCCAGGTCCTCAGAGCTTTCTGCATCTCCTCTTTGGTACCTAGGCCGGTGGTTGCAATGCCTTTGTCTTTGCAGAACTGTTTTAATTCCTTGTGCGTATATTCCTCCAACCGTTCGGGCTGGAACTCCATGGTCGCGTTGTTTTCCTGGCTGCTCATGATTACTGTTCGCCTGGATGGGTAGCTAGTGGGTACTGGCTGGTACGTACTGCGTTCGGCTCGGATCCCGTCGCTGGCCACCAAATGTTGGAAGGCGGACCCCGAGGAGTCAGCGAGACCACCAAGGGGGGCCCTCACACTGCACGAAGTAGCCGAGCGCTGCCGAGAAGCCTCCTGAGAGATCCTTCTCCTATCACGTACTAGCACAGTAACACCACCACACAGGACTCAAGGAGGTTGTCTCAAGACGAGTAATTCTTCATCAGCATTTAAAGGTTACGAGATCAATATTTACACGAAGGGATCGAGGGATCCACCAAAAGTCTTAGTGTCTCTTTGGAAGGGTAGGGGTAGCGGGACAGCCTTTGGCAGGAGCTCGGTACGAGGGTACCTGGGGCCCAGTTCTTATCCTCAAGCTGGAGGATCTCCGGATCTCGGAGGGGTCGAGCCGCGACGGCGTCAGCAGGGCTCTGGCGTACAGTTCGTGGAGAGCCGCGATCAGATCAGCAGGGCTCTCAAGATGGTTTCTGCTCAGCTCGAGCCGCGACGTCGTCAGCAGGGCTCCGAGGGAGGTTTCAGCGAGGGTGGGCCGCGACAGCGTCAGCAGGGCCCCGATGTTCCGGGGGGCTTCAAAGGGTTCACAAGAAGGAGCCGCGACGCAGTCTGCAGGGCTCGTGATAGTTCCGACAAGAGTTCTTCTCCGTAGGGTCAGCCGCGATTCAATCAGCAGGGCTCTCGACTCCGGGATACAACTGCCGATCTGTGGCGGAGTCGCCCCAGATATAGGTCTGGAGCCCTTTGATGTCCGGACCCTGGCACCTGGGGGGGGGCGGAGAGGCCGGGTGGAGGTGGCCAGACGCCCAGCAGGAGAGGCGCCAGGCCCAAGAGAGTTGCAGGGCGATCACACCTAGAGATGGGAGGACAGTTGGGGGTCTCATCGATACTGTCCTCCGCCGGGGGCGGTGAATGGTTCCTGCGGCACCCCCTGGCCAGTTCTTGGTGCCTCGATGTCGGGGCTTCGCTGGGGCCGAGGCCGGGTTGAGCGGGGTCGCGCTGGCTGGTGCACAGAGTCACGTGGATGCCAACAAGATGGCGGAGCCACGAGGGGTATGCGACCTCGTGCGGCTCGGGATGAGGGGTCTCGGGGCAGTTCGGAAGGGTGGCCCGTGAAGGCCGGGGCGGGGAACGGGCACAATCGACGGGGGTAAGGACCACGCCACGAGGCCGGGTCCAACACAGCCAAAGGACCTTCACTTTCTCTAACCAGGTTGCCTCTTATGAGCCCAGTGCCCGCCGAACCAGAGGAGGGCAAACTCACACGTGTAAACTCCCACCTTACACTCAATCAAGACCTTGACCCAAGAACCAGGTCCTTACAAAACAATTGCTTTACAACAACAGCGCAAATCCACACAACTTCTCCTTCTCAGGGAACTGAATCTCACCTAAGCTCTCTAACACCCTTGAAGCTACTATCTCCTCTTAAGGGGCAAAGATGGCGTAGCATACTAGACTCTGTGCAGGGGTCCCTATAAGACCAATTTTTAGCATCACTAGAAGCCCAGATAAACGCCCAAATGGAAGCTTCTCTGGCCCAAACGCCACTAATTAAGAGTGCTACTAGTATTCTCAATTCTCCACACCATTCATACAAAGGTGAGAGTGGTTCAGACAGCCCAGCAAGCCCGTAAAGCTCAGTAACCTCGAATTGGGATCAGTCATTGTTTAAACAGGATATAATAACTAAAGCTCTTCTTTGGCAATCACAAAAAAATGGAGCTCCAGATTGTCCTAATACAGTCGATTGCTACAAGCCTAGTGGACCTAGGATCTAGGCTGTCTTTGCACCAACACAAACTAGGCCAAATAGAAGTGAGCCAATTCTGCTCTTGCACTCAACTAATTGACAAGTTGATCTCACTACAAGAAATCTTTTTATTTTTTTTATTTTATTTTTGAAACTTTAGTGCAAAACATACAGCTGTATTCAAAAGAGTGACAAAGAGTACATAAAATCCACAGTATTGATACATAGAAGGCATGGAGTAAGAAAAGGTAATACATTTCAGGCAGTGTTGGCGAGACCAGCAGCATAGACCAGTGCAGAACAATATCCAGTTAATCACCCAAAGAAGTCAGCGCATGGCTCCCACACCCCAGGGGGGGCACCCCAACACAACACACTCCACAACAAGAGCACAACATGTCAGTCGGATTTGCGGCCCACATCCACAGCGCCCTCAGTGCTAGCATACCATATCAGTAGCCCAGGGCAGCCATTCCCGCCAGCACCCGAGGTCCTCAGGCCGAGATCACTCAGCTGATAACACGTCATCCGTGGCAGTCGCCCCAGCTAGGAGATAGCATCGCAGCGGCGCCCAAATATCCGTGGGCTTAGACGTAGGCGGCATAAGCTCAGAGTACGTACATATCTGTTCTTGACAGTATACGAGATCCCGCATCCAGTCCTTGAATTTTGGGGCCCTGCCTCTGCCCCAACGACACGCCACCCTCCTCTTAGCAAGCAAAAAAGCCAGCGCAATGAATTTGCGGTGCGTCGCCTGTATAGGCTCTACATAAGCCCAGTAGGGCAAGGAGAGGTGAGGGCACCAGCACTGTGTCGATCATCTTTGAGAGCGCGTCGAACACCAGGCACCAATAGCGGTGCACCTCTGCACACGACCATGCCAGGTGAAGAAAGTCCGCACCGGGAGCCCGGCATCGTTCGCAGCGATCATCATCGCGGAGCTGGTGAAGCCTGGCCGGCGTGTAATAAAGTCTGTGAATGTATTTGTAATGGATAATTCTGAGCCGGCTACTGGAGGAAACGCGATCCGTCTGCATTAAGAAAAATTGCCACTGCTTATCCGTCAGCGGGGCCGGCAACTCTCGGTCCCACTTCTCCCTGGCTGCCAGCTGCGGTGCTGGTGTTGAGGAATGCACCGATCGGTATATTTTGGAAATGAGCTTGGCTGGAGTGTCGTCATTCAATATGCGCAGCAGCGGAGCCATATGCGGGGGTTCCTGTGGGAAGCAGGGCGTGATCGCCCTCAACCCCTGTCGGAGGCGAAGGTATAGAAAAACATCGAGGGGAGAGGGCTGTATGCCGTCATACAGGTGCTCCATGGATCGGAACGTGCCATTATGGTATAAGTCCCCCCACGTCTCTACATGTATAGCGTGAAGTAATTTCCGGAAACCCGTCTCCTGCAACAAGGGCATAAGCGGGTGGTAAGCAAGGGACAATAGCGGCGCATAAACCAGGTCCATCCCGAGAGTAGCAGCCAACTTGTTCCACGCAGTCACCGTGCTAAGCAACGTTGTGGGCGTCTTGTCTGGTCCCTGCACTGGGATGTACAACGCGCCCTCTATAGGAATGGGGTGCGCCAGCCAGTGTTCGGCCGCAAGCTGCGGCATATATCTAGGCTGCCGTATCCAGAAGTAGGCGTAGTGCGCCTGGGCTGCATGGTAGTAGAGCTCAAAGTTGGGAATGCCAAACCCACCTTGGTCGTAGGGCTTAATAAGTATCTCCCACTTGAGCCGGGGCGACTTACCGCCCCACACCAGCCTGATGAGTTCCGAGCGTAGTTGCTTAAAGACAAAAACACCGGGGAAAAAGGGAATATTCAGAAAGAGGTACAGGAGCTGCGGTAAAATCACCAATTTAATCAATGACGACCTGCCAGCCATGGAAAGGGGCAAAGCGATCCAACGAGTAACGCAATCCGCAATGCGGGACATCGCTGTACCATAGTTAGCCCTCATAAGCTCTTCGCTGTTTCTTTCTATACGGATGCCCAGGTATTTAAAATCCCCCTCACACCAGGCAAGGGGGAAGTCCAGCCCGAATCGCTCAGTGGAGGCCGTCACGGGGAACAGACACGACTTGTTCCAGTTGATCTGGATACCAGAAATCATGCCAAACCGAATAAATTCCCGAAGGATCGGGTTGAGATTATCCTTGGGGTCGCGGACGTAGAGGGTGATATCATCAGCGTACATGGATATCAATATCTGCCGCTGGAAACATCTCAGAGCCTTGTCACGATGGTGCTGCCGCAATTTGGCCACCAGAGGCTCCATGGCCAAGGCAAACAGCAGGGGCGAGAGGGGGCACCCCTGTCTGGTGCCTCTGGTAATAGGGAATGCAGAAGCTGGCCGTTCACCAGCACTTTTGCCGTAGGAGCAATGTATAATAGCTTGATCCACGAGATAAATATGCTAGGGAATCCCATGCGCCCCAACACTTGGAAGAGATAGTCCCATTCAAGGGAGTCAAAAGCCTTCGTGGCATCAAGGAACACGGCGGCCATGGGGAGGTCATCATGCACAGAGTTGAGGATCGAGAAGAAGGTGCGCAGATTATGGGACGTAGCCCGCCCTGGCACGAACCCGGCCTGATCGGGGAGTATCAGGTTAGGGAGGAGCAGGTTAATGCGAGTGGCTATGATCTTGGCTAGGATTTTCACATCGCAATTGAGCAAGGAAAGAGGCCGGTAGGAGTCACAGTCACTCGCCTCCTTCCCCGGTTTAAGAAGCAACGTGATGAGGGCCATGCGCATCGAAGGGGGCAGGTGGCCCACCTCCAGTGCATCCTCATATACCTCTCTCAAGACCGGCGCCATAAAATCGATGTAGGTTTTGTAGAATTCGATTGGTATCCCATCCAGTCCTGCGGTCCTGCCTGATCTCATGTGCATGATTGCCTCTCGCACCTCATCCAGCTCAAAGGGGGAACTCAGAAACTCTCTTTGCGCGTCACTAAGCCACCCCAGGGAAACATCTGCCAGGTAGTCGTGCAGCTGAAGCTCCCCAACTCTGGTCGATGCGTACAGCAAGTGATGGTGTGCTACAAATGCGTTGAGAATTTGCGCAGTATCTCTGTACAACGTGCCGTCCACCCCCACAATCTCCATGATAGTATTAGGCGGTCGCACCAGCCTCATTGTCGCTGCCAGGGCTTTCCCCGGCCTCTCACCCTCACGATAACTCCGAGCGACCCAGTATTTGCCTCTAAACTTTGTTTCCCGAGCAGCCTCAGCAGTGTACTCTGTGACTTTGTCCCGAATACCTGCCAATGTGGCGTCATCAGGATTTGCAGCCAACGACGTCTCCAGCACCCGAAGATCAGTCTCCAAGGTGCGCAGGTGCGCCATAATACTCTTCAGTACACCCGACCCCTTTGCAATGCACAGACCACGCAGGGTCACCTTGAACGCATCCCAGATAGTCTCGACATCCTTCGCGGAGTCCTTGTTGCGCCTAAAGAAGTCCAAGCAGTCTTCCCGAAGCTCCTCCTGAAAAGGGGCATCGAGGAGCATCATGGGCTGCAGACGCCAGGCCGCCAGTGGGGGGCCGAGGTCCGCAGCCCTCAAGGTAACGCGTACCGGCGCGTGATCCGAGAAGGTTCGCGGAAGATGTCGCGCCGCAACCGGCGCCGCATGAAGCTGTGGGGCCAGAAAGACATAGTCGAGCCACGCCCAGGTGCGCGCCTGAGCCATGAAATGAGTACCCTCACGGACCTCCGCGTGAAGGTGTCGCCAGGTGTCTATAAGTCTATGCTCCTCTACGATCTCAAAGAGCACCCCCCTGGATCGGGTATAATGATGTGGGGCCGGGTGGGACCTGTCCATCGTCGGATTGAGCGCGACATTAAAATCACCCCCCCATATGAGGTGTTGTGTGCCCACACCCACTATGTCTGCACCCAGGTCCGCAAAGAAGGTAGGGTCGTCCACATTGGGACCATAGCAGCACGCCAGGGTAACCGCCCTGTGGCCTAGCCTACCCCACATCAGGCTGTATCGACCGTGGGCATCACCTTTTGTACCCGACAGAATAAAGGGGGTTCCTTTTTTGACCAATATTGCAACTCCGCGAGAGTATGATGAGTAGGAAGAAAATGCAGTGTACTTCGCCCACCGAGCAGCAAAGGTAGGAGCAGACTGCGCCTTGAAGTGGGTCTCTTGAAGAAACGCGATGTGTATTGTATGGCGATCTAAATAGGACAGGATTTGTCTACACTTTCGAGGGTCACCCAGGCCTCTGATGTTCCACGTAAGTATGTTCAAGTCAGTGTCCCCCATAGACGGGTCAGTACAAAACAGAAACCTGATGCATTGGTATAGGGCTCTCGCCCACACATCCCCAACCAGCCATGCACGACATCCACTCTACTCATCTCGCTCAGAGGCACCGTACTTCCATAGCACTCACCAGCCGACAAGCCACAATAGGATACACCTCCAACAATTGTGTGCTCTGCACGCCCTGCCAAGGGACCTCTTCGAACCCACGCGGCATAGACCTTCGTCACCTTTGTGGACAGTAACACCCAGAGCACAGCTGCGCCCAACAATGGAACAACATTAAGAAACATTCCCGACCTCCCACCCATCCCCGCCAAATGTACCAACCTGCGCCCCATGTAAAGTACAGTCACGAAGCGATAAGAGGGAGCGCAACAACCTATCCCACAAAGCCTCAAACTAGGTATGCTCCCCTCCACCCAGGGACCAGCCCCGCTATGCAGCCTCCCCAGTCCGGTGGGCAGAGTCTGAATCCCAGGGAAAGGAGCCCACCCTACACCCCCAGCGCGCAGCCCCGGACCATACAAGATAAGTACTCCACCACCCCAAGCGCCATACGCCCCTCCGGCACAGCCGGCAGAATAGGCCATAGGAACCTGGGGCTTTGCGAAGAACCTGGGGGCCGCAGTGTGATCCCCCACCTGCAGGGCAACGTAACCCAAGAAGGCTTTCAAATCCTGCACAGTGCCAAAGGGCCTAGCAGTAAGCAGAAGGGGCCCCCCCGGCCTTCGCCGTAGTCCAGTCGTAGGTACACACAGCAGAGTCCCCAGGGAGAGCCTCGCACCCCCTATGAGTACCAACCCATCAACTCCTAGGAAGGGAAAGGAGGAAACCGGCAAGGCCTCAAAACCCTCAACCCCACCCCCCACCCACTGAAGCATCCCCAACTGACCAGAAAAAAGAGCCCACCCCCCACCCGTCATTACCATCAAAGAGCTCAACAGGAGCAACCAAGTCAATTTAGTCAATGGGGTACACCCTACGGGGGTCATCCAGGGGCACACATATCCACCCACTACGGCCCGCTCCCCATCTGAGACACAGGAAGCGGGGGAAAGGGTGGTGCCTGGAATACATTACCGATCACCGACCAGCACACGACCAGGACATTTTCGATCAGTCTTGACGCCGCCCATCAAGAAGGGCTCGCGTGACAGGTCACCAGGAAAAGGCAGAGGAGCCGCAGACTAGTTCAGGGGCAAGGCCCAGGTGGCCAGCAGGTTAGCAGTTAATGTTCATCTCCCTGAGTAGCATCCTCCTCTTCAAATCGTGCATCCCGCACTCGACGCAGAGATTTCAGGAAATCCTCCACTTGTTGCGGGTTCATGAAGAAATGTTGCTTCGCTTGATGGGTGACTCGGAGCTTCGCTGGATAGAGCAATGCGTAGTCAATTTGGAGTGCACGGAGCTTTTTCTTGACATCAACGAATTTGCGCCGCTGCTCTTGAACAACTGGCGTGAAGTCTGGGTAAATGGTAAAGCTGACACCCTCGCAAGAAAGGTTTTGGTTCATACGCGCGGCCCGCAGCGCGGCATCGCGATCTCGATAGTTTAGGAGCCGCGCGATGATGGGTCTAGGTAGGGCACCAGGACGGGGTCGCGGCCCAAGGGAGCGGTGTACCCTCTCCACGATGAACTGTTTAGAGAAAGTCTCCGTGCCAATAGAGGCCAGCAGTATCTTTTCCACGTAGTCTTCCATGTGCCCTGTATTGGTGGACTCCGGCACACCCACCACGCGAATGTTATTGCGCCGGCTGCGGGCCTCCAACTCCTCGTTCTTAGCAGCAATGACCCTAAGAACATTGTCCATTTTTGTAAGTTGCGTAGAATGGGCCGCAGTTGTATCATCATTATCGGATATCCGCCGCTCGACCTCGGTGATACGTTCCTCGTGGGCATCGATTTTCTGGGCAAACGCATCCACGCGTGAAGAGAGGCGGTCCACCTTGTCCACCACGGTGGCAAAGCCCTGTCTCATCTCACGTATCATCTGTTGGAGGTCCGGTGGCGGAGCGGCCATGTCCACGTCCGCCGCCGGAGGGCCCTGTCCGCCTCCAGCATCTGGCGCACTCCGCAGCCCCGTCTTGGCGACCGGGGCAGCAAAGGACAACTTCGACTGCTTATTGTTATGTTTGCCCATCGTGGGCTCGACGAAGGGGGACGCCGCCCAACTCCAGATGGCGCAGGTCGCCCACGTCACCGGCAGGGCAGAACCAGAGGACCACCGGAGCTGCCCAGCCCCCGCCGGCGGTCGCACAGACAGTGGCCCAGTCCATCACCGTGAGAGGAATCAAGAAGGGGAGCTTGGCGTCAATCCTCTCCGCCACCGGGACTGCGCCGGTCAGTACATCTCACCCAGTAGTCGCCGCTCTCACAGTAGCAGGGTAAAGGCACGCGGCCAAGGCACCCAGGGCACGGAAGCCCACGGGCCAACGATTCAACACCCGGGCCAGAGTGGGGGGCGGGTCAGAGCCAGCCAGCAGCGTCCGCGGTAGTGATCAGTCCATGCTCAATATAGCCGCTGCAGGCGCCACACCAAGGTCTCCGCTGTCGCACCGCGACTCCGGCCGCCAGCACCACAATGTACAACAGCTACGAGGCAACGGCGGTGCAGCGCCCTCGGCGACAGGCCTCCGTGCACCACGGAAGCAAACACAGCAGGAGGGCCCCACCTCAGCCGGGGCTCCAAATCCCCGGGAACGGGAGACTCGGAAAGGTCTCACTTCGACATTAGGCTGCGGCCTCCACGCACGGGAAGAAAGTCGGGGGGGGGGGGAGCCCACCGCAGCACCGCAATCAGCACGATCACATCAGAGGGGGGGGGGGCGGCGGTCCACCCCTCATGCATCTCCCAAGAGCCCCCAACGTCACAATCCGCTACAGCGCTCTCGCTCCACAAGTTGTCCCAAGTCGGGGGGGGGGGTGGCACTCCAGGCAAATAAGGCAGGTCTCGTGCCCCTTCGTCACCTTCCGCGCCCCGCCGATGAGTAGATGCCGCGATCGTCGCTCTCGAGGGCTCCGGTGCAACAATCACTACAAGAAATCTTGTGGGCCCTACTCGACAAGGCAAAAAAAAACTCATACCAAAGATTAAACAATCAGATAACCAATTATCAGCAGCTTGCAACCTTATAACAGAGGATTCAAAAGTGATCCCAGAAACTTTTAGCCGCGGCAGCAATTCAGAAGCCAATGCAAATTCTAATGCAAACACAATTTCCCACATAAACTCTCAGTCTCACATAAACTCCACACAGCATGGTTCCACTTCCCCTACCTCGGAAGAACCTGCCCTCTCTCAAAGAGCAAAAAAGAAATAAAAAAATAGCGCCTACAAAAGAGTACTTAGTGCCAATAGGCTTGAACCTCGTAGCAGACCCTTTCATACAATAAAGAAAGTCAGTTACATTCTTACCATACTCTTGACTCAAGAGGACAAAAAGGTGAATAATAGATTTAAACCACAACTAACCAAGGTCAAGGTAACCCATGTGCCTTGTCGCCACCCCCCCTTGTACAAAGGACATCACACGGCACAATGCCAAACATGTAATTATGCATGAATCTTGCTTAAGGAATACAACAACTAAACAAGGGGAACCAGAAGGCTCCAGGTCATGCCAACATACAGGTCCAACCAATATCTTCGGCCCGGTACCAATTCAAACCACCTGGCCCCATCAAATGGAATCCTTCCACCAATACTCCTCAGTTCTACACTTCTATAAGACCTGCGATGCCTACTCAAACAGCCTTTCAGTATGCAAACCTGAAGGACAGCACTGCTGTCTCCAGCAGATATGGTGGTCGGATCCAGCAAAACCAGATTGGCCGGAGCACAAACACCGTGGAATCTATTAAAGTGATCCCACAGGGTCCAATCCCTGTAGACGAACCAGCGATCACCCTATCTCTGAACTGTAAATCTGCTACTGAGGATGTGGAAACACGGGGGAACAGCAGCAGACCCCCTCAACACAAACATGTGGGGACCGACTATAAGCAAGGGCAGAGGGCCATGGCCTGCGGGATTATAAATCAAAAAGACCTGCCAGCAAGAGATTGCGTCAATCCTCCTATCCAGCAATCAGGAGAATGAACACAATCCAATCTTAACGATGCTGGACAGAGGGGGCAAACCATCACGGAGCAGGATTAGTATTCATCCCCCATTACGCCTCAAACAGCCCTTTGGATATCTTAAATAGAGAGAATCTTTTACGACTATTCAAGCATATACCAACATTGAAAATTCGAACCTCAACTGAACTCACCTCAATAAAATTTGTTCATACTTCGGGACGTCTTCAGAATCCACAAATACCAACCGGAACTCAACAGCAACTAGAGATGCCATACTGAAAGAGGCCCCCCACCTTCGTGGAATGGGGCATCGAGTTAGAACTCACCCAGGCACGGAAATACAGGGTATGTTCTACTTGGAGACAATATTACAGACCAAAGGGGATCCGCATTGAAAGGAGCATGGGGTGCAACCCACGACTGGCTGGTAAGGAACATGAAGGCTTTCAACCCCCTGATAGTCCACTGCAGCACCAAGGATAGGACTATCAGTTGCCAAACAGCATCTCAGATCCACGAGGGGAGAACTCAGCGGACAAGTTTCAGGGGCAGCAATTTTTATTCTTCCACCTTGCAAAACGGGATCACCCTCCTCTTTAGCCCTTTTGTGTCTACTGCCGAGAAAGCAGGCATAAAAAAACAGTTTTTTATCATCTCTTAGAATGTGGCGGGTTTATTTTCAATGTTAGGATTAAAGGCTGGTTGCAAATTCCTTACAAGTAACAACATCTTATGCCTTCAGGAGACGTGGTCGCTGAACCCCACGGCAATATACAGATTCTACGAAGTGTTTCAACCGGCAGTACAAACAAGCCTTTTTGGATGGCCTTCAGGGGGTCTCTCCACTTTCCTTAAGTAATCAGCAATAATCTCGCATTCCCCGCCTTTACAAATCCATAGGGCTCTGCAAGCCTTTGTAATGAAAGGTCTAAAAATAGGTAAGAAGGCCTTCCCTTTTTTCTTCATCAATTGCTACTTCAATCCTCGCAATACCCAAAGAGCTTGTGCTATGAGCTCCTTGTGCGCTAGCATAAAAAGAATCATTGAAACCCATCCTTCTCACAAAGTTATACTGGCAGGGGACTTTAACATCATATCCCTTGGCAGCCACTACAATGTTTTGCCAAAGAGCAAGGAACAAGAAGAACTCAATGACCTTCTTACGTCACTTGGCTTACAGTCAGCAGACCAGCTTCAGAAGTGCCCTAATAATAAGAGGCGACACACGTTTAAGAATATTTCCACAAGGGCGTGGCCTGGCAGCAGCCTAGAGGAAGAGCTCCGCAGAGGCCGAAGCAAAAAGCCCAATATATCCTGCATTTCTCCTCCGGGGCGGTGTTGCATTGTCCGCAGTTCCAGTGGAAACCAACCGTAAAAAAATGAGCCCAACAGCTGCACCCAGTAATGGCCGAGTTCGCCGACTGTTAAGCCGCGCGACCTAACGTGTGTGGAGGCCTCTGGAGTTGAGGGGCGGAGCTCGAGTGGAACCCGACAGGAGCATTCTGTGGAAGGTGGCGGCAGAATCGTCGCACAGAACTTGTGGCTCAGAGCTAGTCAGAACTAGTGGCAGCTGGACTTGTGTTCCCGAGGCCCCTGCATTTCGCCCTTGCCCTCTCTGTGGAGCTGAGGAGCCGGATGACATCAAGTGACTGAGGGATAGCGGCGTCATCGGAGGCCCACTGTGAGTACCCCAGGGGGTCGGGGTGGACTGGGCCCTCTGCCGAGTCAGAGGGTCTCCAAATGAGGCCTCCATCAACGGTATGCGGTAGCCTTAAATTGTATACGAAAAGGGGAGACCTCGGGAATCCGACACACATCTCCATCTAAGAATTGGCCTGGCAGAACGAGATAAGGCGGATTCAACGGGCGGCATATGACAGGCAGCATAACTGCGCGAGGGGCCGCAGGGGACATAAGAGGGGTGCGTGCCGGCTCACAGCAGTGTTCCTGAGTATGTGCACCCACCAATCGGAACCGGCCCCAATCACAGTAAGATCACTGGCGGAATACGGCCCAAGAACGAAATAGCGGCTTCCGACCTCGCTGCAGTGCCTGGCCTGAGGACCCGGACTCAGGAGCAGGTGAGTGGTGGTACTGGGGTGTAGCCACACCTAACGAACCATGGCTTTCAATAGGGGGCTACGTCAAAGGCACCCATATTTAAAACCGGCCCACTTCCTAGCATTTCTGTGAGCCCCTCCTGTTTCGCCCCCAAGGAAGCTGCACAGGGGGCTACATCCTCCCAGTGCCATGCCGGAGCTAAGACCCTGAACTATTGACGACGCTGAAGGGAGGATCTGGTAGGCATCACACACTGTGGAGTCCCTGAAAGAGTTGAGGTGCAAGACAGGCGGGAAGAGGCCCACATGGGTGGCCGAATTGTGGGGCACACCTGACTCCGCGCCCCGGCGTCCTCGCTAAAGGGCCCAAGACTCTCGCGGCAACTCGACAGACCGGTGTGGTCTCGCCAGGCTGCACTGAAAAGGGCTACGTCGGAACGATCCACGAAGATTACCGGGCCCCCGGGGACTTACATCTGTGCCTGGTAAGCACTGTCTTTCCCAGATCTTGCAGAGGTGTGATAAATGCAGTGGGAAGGGAAACGTCCCCGCACATAGCGTGAAGCACATGTGACCAGCCCGGGCCACCTAGGAGGGGCTGAGTGAGACTGACATGTCGTGTACCACTTCGTAAATGTTTGGGACCTTCCCGTGATGAAGCCGAAAAGGCCCCCCCCCCCACCCCGATGCAATCTAACAAACTGGACAAATATGTGCTCCCGAAACAGACCTCCACAGATGATGGTGCCTCAGAAGGTCCGGCTGAAGCTTCCGAGCCATCGCTCAGCTCAATTATGGCAGCTATTCAGGTCCTGGGAACGACGTTGGAAACAAAAATTGACAAAGCCTCCATTGAAATGAACATCCTAAGGGCAGATATGAACAGGACGTCGACGCGGGGCACAACGGCGGAGACAAACATTATGGAGTTGCAAACTACCACACATAAATTAGAGGGAAAAGTTCAACAATTGATCCACCAACATCGCCAGTTGGCCCTGAGGCTCGAAGATCAGGAGGGGAGGGCTAGTCGGAACAACATCTGAGTTGGGGGGGTCCAGGAAGAGGTCGAAGGCCCTAGTATGGACCTTTTTCTCCAGGACTTAATCCTGAATCACCTTAAACCAAAGCGGCTTTCACCCTTCTTCACTGTTGAGAGGGCGCACAGGGCCCCAGTTACCCCGCCAAAGCCTGGGGCCTCCCCAAGAACGATCATTGTCAAGATCCTCAACTATAGGGACCGAGACGCCATCCTGCAAGCCACGCGACTTCATGGATACCTCCCATACAAAAACGCGACTGTGCGATTTTTCCCAGACTTTACCCTCAAGGTGCAACAGGAGCGACGCACCTTCGATGGAGTGAAGCGAGCCCTAAGGGAAAAGGGCATTAAATACATTATGTTTTTTCCAGCAAAACTCAAGGTCATGTCTAATGGACGGTCTTGGTTCTTCACAAATCCGTTGGAAGTGCAGACCTGGCTGGAGGAAGGGAGCCCGCAGAAGGACATTCGTAATGTTGGAGGTGGCTGGAGAGATACCCGCGAGCGGTTGCCTGGCTCCTCAAGTGGGCGGGAGGGACCGTATAAACGAAACCACCGGTACTGGCGCTCCAGATCAATGAATCCAGAGACCACGGTGACCCACCGAAAATGATCCTGCCGATACAGACACCTGGGTACCAGAATTCGTTGCCGCCTTCTGTAATATACACGGTCGGAGTTCATAAGTCGGGAAATGTACTCTTGTTAATGGTTGGTACTGCGCATTTGCGGTACACTGCAACAGTATTCTCTTTAACTGGGGCTGGAAGCGGGCCTCTGGGAGCCTCCGGGAGGCTACGCCCGGCGACCCCTGCGATAGTTGATTGTTTTCTGGGGCAACAGGCACTCTGCTAGTTGGCAGAGCGCCTAGCAAACCTATCTAGCAGGGTAGCAGGGAGGGGGGTGACTGCTGATTGCGGTGTTCGTTTTGTAATGGTGTTAAATCTGTTTCAGTTGATTGTATGCATATGCATAATCCAGGGTCTTGAGACACATTGTACCACATTGAACCTTGAGGCTGGGGGCGGTTGTTCAAAGGGTGGAGTGGGGGGAGGGGATTAGACAGTTGCACAAGGCACAGGGGACCAGGGTGGGGGGTTGTTGGGAAGGGGTTGGAAGGGTGCGACACACACAAATTCACTTGATACGACAAATCAATAGACAACAAGCACTTTACAAAGACCACTTAGATTTAATGAGTACGCAATGGGACAAGAGCCTTAAGCTCCTGAGTTGGAACATCAACGAGCTCGGAGATAAAGTAAAACCTAGTATAGTATTACAGTATATCAAGCGACCCGCCCTGGATGTAGTATTGCTCCTCCAGTCTCACCTGCTGGGCAACAACTGCAAAGTATTGAATAGTTGGGGATACAAACTAGTGGCCCACTCCAGTTTCACCTCTGGATCAAGGGGGGTGGGTATCCTGTTCAAGCACTCTTTCCCACTCTACATACAACATACATGGACCAACTAATTAAGTGGGTACGCCGCGATCTCGGGCAGTGGGAGGGGTATACACTCAAAGTGATGGCTGTCTATGTTCTGCTGGGCCTTCAGGGCCGGACCTTTAGAGACTTGGGCACCATCATGCTCTCATTCCCAGAGGGTCACATGATTGTCGGAGGAGATTTCAACTCGGTAGTCTCGGGTCCCCTTGATCGCCATCCGCCACAAGACATTGGGGCCGCGAGTAGTTGGCTCCCAAACTTCTTAGAAGCGTTGGGCCTCACGGATGTCTGGAAGGCGTACCACCCAGATAGTAAGCAATACACGTTTCATTCAGGGGCACAGCTTCTCGAGAATAGACTACTTGCTAATGCCCGCATCCCAAAGTGCGAAAAGAGAAGTTCAATGATCTGGCTCACCTAGAAAATGAACTCCTCCACCTTGAGGAAGAGTTGGAAGAAGTAAACCATGCCCTGAAACTAAAACAAGACGAGTATAAAGCCATCGCTACGGATATGGCCAAAACTTTACGGGGGGGACAAGGATGGCAGACTATATGACCGGGGAGATAAGGCAGGGAAATTGATTGCTTGGCTAGATAGGAGGGAAAGGGCGAATAGGTTGGTACCAGAACTGATATGCAACTTGGGTATCAAGATAACAGATCCCCAGGCCATAGTCAATGAGTTCTCAGACCACTATAAGGCAGTATATCAAGGAAGCTCGGATTTGCCAGAGGAAGACTCAAAAGCTCTTCTCACTGCTATCATTCTGCCCACACTGTCTGAGGAGGAACGGCAAACTTTAGACCGTGCCCTTACGGCTGACGAAATAGCGCAGGCGATAAGGAACCTTCATCCTGGCAAAACCCTGGGTCCTAATGGCTTGCCCATCGAGCTATAAAAACTAAAGCCACATACGTTAGCCCCATGTCTTAAAGCCATGTTTGAGGAGAGTAGGGAACGAGGTCAGCTCCCACAGGACCAGAGGGTAGCAAAATTGGTCACTATACATAAGGGAGGGAAACTGAGAGCCAAATGCTCATCATATAGGCCCATCTACCTGCTGAATGCAGAACCCAAAATAATGGCAAAACTACTGGCTAACCGCCTGACCCAGGTTATATGTAAACTGGTACACCCGACCAGTTGGGCTTCATGCCGCACCGAAATACTGCTTTAAAATTGTGATGACTACATGGCGTGCTGGGAAGATTGGGAACGATTCAGGAGGACGCAATAGTGGTTTCGCTAGATACCATGATGGCATTCGATATAATTGAATGGCCATACCTTTTCGCAGTCCTGGCAAAGTTGGGCTTCGGCCCCGGCTTCATTGGGTAGGTGAGGCTTCTCTACTCAACCCCTCTGGCACAAGTGGTGGTCAACAATAAGAAATCAGAGGTAGTCACTCTGGGTCGAGGGACCCGCCAAGGCTGTCGGCTCTCGCCCTTACTATTCGCTCTCTTGTTGGAGCCGTTAGCGGCATGAATACGCAGAGATCCAATGATGAGGGGACTCAAGTGGACGGAGGGGTGGGAGGATCGCATCTCCTTATATTCTGACAGCATTCTTCTATATCTGGCCTCCCCGAAAACATCACTCTGCATAGTACTCGACATTTTCACAAACTTTGGGAAAAACTTGGGGTACAAGATCAATTGGAGCAAGTCCCTGCTCTATTTTCTCCATGGAAATCCTCCCTTCCCACCCAGGGGTTGCCCTATTCAAATAGCAAAAGTGGGCTTCAAATATCTAGGAACTTATATCACCTCTGACGCTAAACTCCGTTATGACCGCAATCTCCATCCCCCATTGCAGAGACTGAAGCGGGATGTTGCGAGCTTGAAAGTCATTGCCATTGTCACTGCTGGGAAGAGCAGCGTTCTTCAAAATGATGTCCTTGCCACGCTTCTTCTATATCCTGCAGAACTTCCCGGATCTGGTCCTGGCTAGATATTTCAAGGAGATAGAGGGCCTCCAGAGAGAACTGCTGTGGGATGGCAAGCCCCGAATAGCTCTGCATAAACTCACACTTGGATGGTATGGCGGAGGAATTGGGCTTCCAGACATTAAAAAATATTATTGGGCAGCCCACCTCCCCGCCATAAATCATTTCACTTATCGCCTTGGGGACAACCCTGGGTATAGAATGGATAGATGGATACACCCTGGCGGAAACCACAATAGAGCGGCCCCAAAGGTATCCTTTAACGGGACCAACTAAACACTCAGTCCACGTCTGGCACGCAGCAACCCGTAGCTTGGGGTGGGACAGTAAACTCATGCTGGCCACCCTACTATGGGACTCAGAACAATTGGGCAGCCTGGGAACATCAAAGGGATTCAACAAATGGGATCTCATAGGGTTATCGAAGATTGGGGACCTATGGGAAGGAGGCAAGGTGGTGACGTTTGCATCGTTTCAGTTCAAACATGAGCTGGCTGACATAGAATATTTCTGGTACCGGCAGGTCCGACATGCCCTTAGAATGAATCTGCCAGAGGGAACCTCCCTCCCTGGAATACTCCCCATTAGAAGACAGGCTACTAAATGGCTACCTGCCAAAAAAAGCAATTTCCCTCACCTACAAAAAATTAATTAATAACTCAGCAAACCCCCTGGGACCAATACAAGAGCATTGGGAGAAGGATGGGTTTGAGCTGGACGATAAGGAGTTGCAGTAGGCGGTGGCCTCCCCACGAGAAGTGGTAATTTCATCCAGGTTATGCCTTATATAACTAAAAAGTTTACATAGAGACTATATCTCAGGACCCAGATTAGCCCAAATAGGTAAGGTGACAGATGGTAAATGCAAGAGACTGTGTGGCCTAGATGGCACTTTTATGCACATTATATGGGAAGGTAGGTGTGTTCAGAAATATTGGAAGAAGGTGCATGACTGTATGGGTGAAGTATTGGACACTGTGATTAGGCCCAAAGCAAAAAGGTGTCTCCTGAATGTATGGGAGCCCACGGATCTCATACCGAAAGACAAACTGTGGGTCACACTGGGTCTAATGATAGCCAAAAGAAACATTGCACAATTGTGGGGGACAGAAGTGTCGCCAAAACTCAAGGCCTGGAAGGCGGATATGGACTGGTACATGATCAGAGAAAAAGCAGTATACATTGCACGTGGCTGCCCTAAAAAATGGACTGTTATTTGGGGCAAATGGAACGCTTATCGTGGACATATTTGTGCACCGCCTGCTCCTCCCCCAGTTGACGTGTCAGCCTCACCATATGGAATTTGTAGCTTGCTATGCCTCATTGAAAGATACTCTGTAACAAACAATAATTATACCAGTGTAATTGTTCAAATCCTATGTATGTGAACATGTGATGTCATATTCAAGAAGGATCAATAAAAAGAATTATAAAAAAAAAAAAGAATATTTCCACAATCGACTACATTTTTATGTCAAATCTCCTGGCAACCGGTCTTCAGAGTTTTGATATAATGAACCTTGAAGAAAGTGATCATAATCCTTTAGTCATAAGTGTGGACCTAAATCGTCAGACTGCAGACAACTCCAGGAGCTGGGTCTTTCGACAGGAGCTGAAACCCAGACTTTGGTCAGAAGAATTAAGTGGGAACCCTTTCTCTCGTCTCAAGTGGGCAAATGGCTCTGCGAAGGGAGACTCCAGCACATGGACCAATCAGGTGATCTCCTTCTTACACACTGGGATTACATGACTAGAGCTCTCACAGAATCACTCAGGGCCAAAAGGGTCTCTCAAAGCGCCTATTGCAGACATCATGCCATCTAAAGAAATTCCTGCCCCAACTGGAAATCAATCCCACGCGGATGAATCTAAGGAGTAGCACTCGCCGGTAGAAGCTTAACCCGACGTCCAGAAATTTAGAAGCTTTAAAAGAAGGACCGAAAGTCCACAAAAAAGCTATCTGGGCCTTGAAATTAGCCCAATAAGAGGAGGAATAGAAAAAAATCTTTACTATGCTCAATTTTCGGACGTTCGTGAACAACATAAAATCACTTGGGATATCACGGGCAAATGGGGTTTCAGCAGTGAACTCTGAGAACCATGTCAGCAGATTGTTACTCAACAACAAGCACACCTACTCTAAGCTGTCTTATCTGTCGAAATCAGAAGAAGACCAAGACCTAATCTTACCTTTAGAATTAGCAAAGCTAATAAAGGCAATGCAGGCTAGTGGAGCTCCTGGCTCAAACGGGCTCCCAGCCGGGATCTTCCAATGTGCCCCAGTGGACTGGGCATGGCTACTAACTCCTCTCTTTAACATCGCTACACTCTGGTCAAAACTCCAGAAGCCTGGCAAGGATCAATATTATGCCAGATCTTTAAGAAAAGAGATCACCTAAAACCGAGCAATTTCATCCAATAGCATTATTAGATCTGGAAGCTAAAGCATTCACCCAAACACAATTGAAAAAATTGGAAAGCTGGACAGATGAAAGCGAGTTGCTCCCATTTTCCAAACTGGCTTCCGCGCAGGAGCTGCTATTACCGACAATATCATAGCCTTATCCGCGCTCTGTCATCAAACATCCCAACAGAATCAACCCCCATTGTTCTACTGTTTAATCAACCTCACCACAGCATTCGATAAGGTCGACAGACCCTCCCTCTGGAAGAAACTGGCAAGCTGGGAAATTCCTTCACCTCTCCTGACGGCCATAGGTTCCCTCTATTCTGACACCTAGGTGCAAGTGAGAACAGGCATAAAATCACACCACTGAGGGTCTGAAACAAGGCTGTGTGTTGGCACCCCTACTTTTTAACTTGTACACAGCATATTTGGGGTAAGCTCTGGCAAATAGATGTCTGGTTCCACCCCGCTTTGGCCGTAGCCCCCTTCACATTCTTCAATATGCAGATGATATACTCATGATGGACCAGACCAAAGTGGGACTCCAACGTGCCTTGACCAGCCTACACAATTACAGTGTAAACATTTGTCTTACCATCAAGCCAGACAAAACCAAAATCATTGTATTCGGCAGGCACATGTACAAAAAACAAGTGGTATGCTCCACAGGCCCCACGTCCATCTCGTCAGCTCCGACATATAAATACCTGGGGGTCTGGTTCACAGAATCTGCCCAAGCCTCTACTCACAAAAATGACCTAGTGAAGAAAGCAACGGCCACCACCTACGGTTTAATTAAACTGAACAACAACAACCTACAAAGTCCGTCAGCTGAAGGAATAAGGAAAATCATCCAAGCATCTCTTCTCAAGCATTCCCGGGAGCCTGCACTGATGGCCTGGAGTGGGCTCAGTGTGTGGGATACAAAAAGATTTTCCGACTACCAAAACATCTGCTTAGTGCTAGACTCAGGCTAGAATTTGGACTGGTCAAACAAGCCCTAACCATCGAGGCCGACTATCCTAAATACTGCATCCGTATTCTAAAGTCACCTGAAAAATCTCCAAAGAGGCATATTTGAATAAAACGGCTCCCCGTGGAACACCCAGCTTTTGAAAGCACTTGTCACCTTGGAGATAAATCAATCTGCACTTGTCTTGCCTTGTATTTCCTATGCAACCTGGAAAAAGACCATTAACAGACAAATGCAATCAGCCCCCTTCCAGCAAGACCAGGTCTCATTAAAAACCTCTTTCTTGGCACCATTAAATGCCTCACATCTGGCAAACAAATCGCAACCTTACCTCTCCGCTTCTCTCAACCCTAAAGTCAGAAGAGAGATAATGTATATGCGACTGCTGGCCCTACCGATTGCGGATTTCAACTGGGCCTGGGCCAACTACACATCTGGAGGAGCCTGTAGGCTCTGTAATTAAAAACAAGAGTCGTGGTTACATCTCTTATGTTGTGCCGCCATAGCCCATGCAAGGAGAACCCTTCTTAGGGAACTATATTTAAGGGAAGGAGTAAATACATGTGCCTTACAAAAAAGGACCCCTCCACCTTGGCTCACTGTGCGAGATTCATACAAACCCTCAGAGATCTTTCCAGCCCCGTCTTAGTACTCTTCTAAGCCCACACAAAGTGCAAAAATTTATACTGGACTACTTCAAATGGAAATCTGGGCTTGGTCCTTTTGCCGAACTAAAATGAAATCACGAGGTCAAACCCTTACATCAGAAAAGCCATGCTGTGGGTGGAGCCCACATCACTCCAACAAGATCTATTTATCTTCAGATTGGGAACCCACAGCACTCCGACAAGATCTATCTATCTATGGATTGGGAACCTCAGTGTTTGGGGATCGCTAAGCAACAAATTCTACAAAAGCCAGCTTCAGGTCCCATGGGGGGACAAAGCACAAACACTTTCAACAAATGGTAAAAATAGGCACTGCCAAAGGTAAACGAAGGAAGAGCCGTAAGACGGACTGTCTTTGTGGTTCGACTTACTGATTAAAGGGATGCTAAAATAAAATACATTTTAAGCTTTAGGCTATTTAATTGCACAGAGCACATGCACTTTATTAGAGAACTGGTCATTGGGCTAAACACATGCTGCCAAAGGGTGAGGGCCACTGAGCGGGAGAACAAAAGGGATAGAACTCTGGGGATACTGTTTGCATGGGTCAGCCCCCGGGAAGCGCATGCCTTTTTGTACATTACCTGAAATCAACCTACCATTCTGGCACTTTGACGCAAGGGCCCACCGCAACCTTATATGTAAAAACCTTTTTAACTGGACAATGAAGCAATCAGTGTTTTTAGCTAACATACTCATTCTTGTGGTTTAGTATCATGTTTTTTTCTATTTTATCTGTTATGCAATGGTTTTGATTAACTTATGAACATAAAAAAAATCAGTCCAGGGTTGTTTGTATTCTAATTCAGGGGGGTCCACCCCTGTCCTGGCAGTTCAGGCTGGATTGTTCTCATGAGAACCAGGGTCAAGACTGATTTGCACAGACTGGGTCCACACTGAGGTGCCATGGTGAGCAAAAGCATGATGGATTGGTAAGTGCTCCAGGGTGATTGCCAGTGGCTGAGATTAACTCAAGCAGTCCATCCATCACCTTGTTGTTTTTGTGAGTAAGAACAGAGCAGTGCTTGAGAGCGAGGGCATCGATATTGCTCCATGGGCTTTAGCAGTGTTCACTGACAGAGCTACACCTGACCGAGCATCAAGTGCCACTAGATTCTCCCAGTGGCTCAGTTGGAGTGCTTTGTGATATGTCCAAGACTTTTAATTTCAATTGTAGCACTTTACCCTTTGTGACACACCCTGTGACAAAGACAGGGGTTGAAGCAAGTTTATTTTTTTTTTACTGAGGTGGCCAGTAGGCTCTTTATCGGAACAGAGCGGCCGTCGTTGTCCGGAAAAGGGTTTCATGATCCTTCTCCTATCCAGAAGTTAGCAGTCTCAATTTTCAGCCATCAAGACCTTCCAAGTGATTAGCCCAGTTAGAATCTCCAATACGGCTCTTGCCTACTGTTAGAAGTGAGGGGGCTCTGATTGGTGCAGGTGTGTACCCACAACAAGCAGGGACCCTTTACTTCTTGTCAGGGCGAAGGATGACTCCCCAGAATAACCCCTGCTCACCCTCTAGGTGCGTGGCGCGAGCAGTCTAGGCTAAGTCTTAGGCGTACATGGTTAAGCAAGTGCAATTACACATACAGTAAACCCCTTGCATGCACCACAAACGGACACCAATCAGGAAGTATATAAAAATAAGCTTTTATGTAGATTCAGCAGATTCAATACAAGGCCCAGTAACGTTAAACTGATGGGGCCACAACTCTTAGGAATACGGTAGAGTTCTCTTTGTTACGGAAAGTTCTTAGGCGGGCACAAGGTAACTGTGGGCCTCAGCGCACTTCGTGCTGAGGCGGCGACCGGGAAGCACACGGCAGATGACAGGGAAATCAGAACGTTGCGGACCCTGGATCCGATGCGAGCTCGCGGTCGAGTTCGTAAGTACAGTACCTTGTTTCTTGCCGCGAAGGCGGGTGCGGGATTTCAGCGGCTCTTCGACAGAAGGGCGAGGCGGTGTCCGGGCCTCCCACACTTCACGATGGGGGTCTGATCTTCAGGCTCACGACAAGAGCGGGGTGTTGCAGGTGGCGAGTGAACAAAGCGGGGCAGCCGGGCACGCAGGTACGTCCGGGCCGTCCGAGGCTTGGAGATGCTCACAACGCCGATTCCGGCGGGAGGGTGAAGGTGCGCAGCGAGCCACCGGCGAGCGAGGTGACAGGGGCAGCCCAGCGCAGTGTAGGGGGAGCGGCTCCGATCGAGCGAGGCTCTTCCCAAGGCGGGGGCGGCTAAGCAGTCCTGGTCACGGCTCAAGGAGGGACTGGGGCACGAGGGTCACAGCTCCGGGGGGGGAAAGGACACCACAGTCCAGCGGCAGGCGAGTGAAGATCAGGTAGAGCCCAATGGTCCTGGGGCTCAGTTCAGGGGGCAAGCTCAGTTCCAAGCTCTTGGAGATCGTTTTGAAAAGCACAAGTCTTGAAAGTAAGAATAAAGCAAAGTCTTCTCTCCTTTGGCAGCAAGGTCACCACTGCAGGCCATTCCCCAGGATAGGGACAGTCTTCCTCCTTACAGCTTTCCCGGTGCCTCCTCCTCAGGCAGAGATTCTTCTTGGTCAAAAGCGGATCTAGTTTCTTAGGAGCAGGGCTCCTACATTTATACAGCAAATCTTTTGTTCTCCCAGGCCAGGGGGGCCCTTGCCTAGTCCAGTCCGGTTTCTGAGCACTTTGTTTACGTGATGCAGGCTTCTTCTTTCAGAGTGCAGGGCAGAGTCATCAGACGCTCCACAGGGGGCGGAGCCGGCATTGTGGTGGCAGAGCACTGTCCTATTCAGAGCCTAGGAGTACTCCTCCCACCCATCTACCTGTCGATCGTCCTATTCATCACCCGGCTACCTAGCCCTGCCCATCTGGGTTCCCCCAGCCCTGTCACTCACACCAGCCAGACATCAGATACACATCACGCAGAGGCGGGCTGAAATGTTTAGGCAAGCAAAGGCCAGCTTTCTAAAAGCGGCATTTGCAAACGCGGAATATTAAAATAAACCTTGGGAAAAGATGTACCTTATTATTCCGAGTTCAGGCATACGAAACTCGATCTTCTACCATGTTCCCTGGGTCGGTTAGGATCATAGGCTGTAACAATCCCAGCCGCCCATGCTGGCCTATGAGAACAGGGTAGCCTTACAGTAGTGAACAACAAGATGGCGGTAATTCACTACTAGGACATGCCACGCATCCAGGCTTGTCCTACCTTATGCTTACAACGCACCCTGCCTGTGGGCCTACCAGAGGGGTGACTAACATGAAGTTAAGGGAAGGTTTAGGGACCGGCAAGTGTGGGCACTTGCCAGTCAGCATGTCAGTACCAGACTGCACGCAGGTTCTGCGGTGGCAGACCTTAGACATATTTTACCGGCCGCTTCTGTGGGTGGCACAACCAGTGCTGCAAGCCCACTAGCGGTGTTTGCATTTACATGCCCTGGCGCTCCTGGCGCACTTTACTGGGGCCTGACAGTAAACCAAACAATCCAATCATGGAATCCAATCAACATATATAATTTACATAGGGAGCACTCGCACCGCGACACTGGTTGGCAGTGGCACAGCGCGCTGAGCGGCCAACACCATAAAAAGCACATGAGGCACAGCGACAAAAAGAGGAAGGGAGACTCACGCCAAGATGCCAGGTCTAACACGTGTCCCCTCCAGCTGAAAAGTGGGGAGAACTACCCTACCCCAGGGAGTTCCTCATCACTAAGGCGGAAAAATCTGGACAGACCGTCAGCATTGGCGTAATCTGTACCAGGGCGATGTTCCACCGTGAAATCCATACCCTGTAGGGAAATGGACCACCTCAATAGCTTTGGATCCTCACCCCTCATATGCATCAACCATCTGAGGGGCCTGTGGTCTGTCTGAACCCGGAAGTGAGACCCAAACAGGTAGGGTCTTAGCTTCTTCAGCGCCCAGACCACAGCAAATGCCTCACGTTCAATAGCACTCCACCTCTGTTCCCGTGGAAGTAACCTTCTGCTAAGAAAGGCTACGGGTTGATCCAGGCCCTCCTCATTAATATGTGGAAGAACAGCCCCCACACCATGCTCTGAAGCGTCTGTCTGAACGATAAACTCTTTGGAGAAGTTGGGAGCCAAGAGCACGGGCGCCGTGCACATAGCAGTTTTCAGGGCCTCAAAAGCTTTCTGACAGGTGTCAGTCCAAATCACTTTCCTGGGCTGCTTCTTCGAAGTCAGCGTTGTCAAGGGGGCAACCATGTTGCCATACCCCTTGACAAACCTCCTGTAGTACCCGGTGAGACCTAGGAAGGCTCTCACCTCTGTCTGGGTTTTGGGCGACTCCCAATTCAGGATGGTTTCTATCTTGGGCTGAAGGGGTGCCACCTGGCCACTCCCAACTTGGTGCCCCAAGTACACCACGGAACCCTGCCCGATCTGGCACTTACTCGCCTTGATCGTGAGGCCTGCCTTGCGCAGCGCCATCAACACTTCCCAGAGGTGGCGCAGGTGTTCTTCCCAAGTGGAGCTGAACACCGCGATGTCATCCAGGTAGGCTGCACTGAATGAATCCAGCCCAGCCAACACCTGGTTGACCAATCTCTGAAAGGTGGCAGGGGCATTCTTCATCCCAAAGTCCCAAAGGGCATAACCCGGAACTGGTAGTGCCCATCTGGGGTGGAAAATGCTGACCTCTCTTTGGCCCCCTCGGTCAAGGCGATCTGCCAATACCCAGACGTTAAATCAAACATGCTGAGGTAGTGGGCAGCCCCTAGCCGATCTATGAGCTCATCAGCTCTGGGGATGGGGTGTGCGTCAGTCCTAGTGACTGAATTGAGTCCTCTGTAGTCCACACAGAACCGGAGTTCGGGTGTGGCTCCCGGCGCTGCAGCCTTTGGAACCAAGACCACTGGGCTGGCCCAAGGACTGCTGGAGGACTCAATTACCCCGAGTGCAAACATCTTGGAGACCTCCTCCTTGATGCATGTCCTCACCCTGTCAGTCACCCTGTAGGCCTTGTGCCGCACAGGTGTACTATCCCCAGTGTCCACATCATGGACGCACCAATCAGTGACACCGGGAACCAGGGAAAACAGATCAGAAAATTGTCCCAGCAACTGGCGACAATCATTCTGTTGCTCAGGGGTCAGGGCGGAAGAGAGGATGACACCATCCACTGACCCATCTTGCTCCTTGGCTGACAGGAGGTCAGGAAGAGGTTCTGTCTCCTCTTCCATCCCAGCATCTGTTGCCAAGAGCATGCCCACTTGGGACCTCTCCAAGTGGGGCTTGAGGCGGTTGACATGTAGGACCCTTAAGGGGTTCCTAGGAGACTTCAGGTCCACCACGTAGGTAACCGGACTCTTGCGCTCCACCACCTCAAAGGGACCAGTCCACTTATCCTGGAGCGCACATGGCTCCACGGGGGCCAAGACCCATACCTTCTGTCCAGGTTGAAGCTCTACCAGAGTGGCATTCTGGTCGTACCACCGCTTCATCTCCTCCTGGCTGGCTTCCAGATTTGCCTCAGCAAGTTGCCTGAATCGCCTAGTCTGATTCCTGAAGGCCAGCATGTAACTATATACATTCTGGGGAGGTTTCCTGGGAGATTGCTCCCAGCCTTCCTTGACCAGACTTAGAGGTCCTCTGACTGGGTGACCATACAGAAGCTCAAAAGGACTGAACCCCAGAGACTTCTGTGGCACCTCACGGTAAGCGAAGAGAAGGCATGGTAAGAGGACGTCCCACTTACGCCTCATGGGTCCTTCTAGGCCCATTATCATGCCTTTGAGGGTTCGGTTGAATCTCTCAACCAACCCGTTTCCTTGGGGGTGGTAAGGTGTGGTGAACTTGTAGGTTACACTACACTCTTGCCAAAGGGATTTCATGTACTTGGACATGAAATTGGTACCTCGGTCAGACACCACCTCTAGAGGGAATCCCACTCGGGAGAAAATTCCCATCAGTGCACGTCTCACCACGGGGGCCGTCACTGTCCTCAGAGGAATGGCTTCCGGGTACCGGGTGGCGTGGTCCACCAGGACCAGGATGAACCTATTGCCCATCGCTGTCCTGGGGTCCAGTGGCCCTACAATGTCAATCCCCACTCGCTGGAATGGGGTACTGACCACAGGGAATGGCTGGAGTGGAGCCTTCTGCTTCCTTCCACTCTTTCCACTTGCCTGCCAAGTCTGGCATGTCGTGCAGTGAGTATCTGAACTCCTGCGCATTTGAGGCCAATAAAAGTGGGTGGCAAGCCTTTCAAAGGTCTTGTCCTGCCCCAAATGCCCTGCCAATGGCACATCGTGAGCCAGCCCCAGTAGGAAGGCTCTGAAGTCCTGGGGTACCACCAGCGCACGGGCTGACCCTGGTTCAGCAACCTTAGGCTCTGTATATAGGAGGTCGTTCTCCCAGTAAATGAAATGTGATCCTGACTGATCACCTGCGGCCTGGTCTGCAGCCTGCTGCCGCATACCCACGAGAGAAGGGCATTCCTTTTGCGCCTTACAAAAGTCCTCCCTGGTGGGACCTCCCTCCTGCTGCCGATGGGTCAGCTCCGACAGGTCTCCCAGTTCAGCTATCTGTTCCCCTGTAGGCTCCAGGGCATCCCCCTCAAGATCTGCTTCCTCCTGGACAGTGGGAACTTCAGGGGCCGGCTTCCCGCGCCCCTTGCTCCTTCTCTCTGAGGCCGGTTCCTGGGCCTCCCTCTCAGGCTCCAGGACCTCTTGAGTCCCTCTACTGACTGCCATGGACCGTGTGGTGACACACGCCCAATCCGGCATACCCAACATCTCCAGGTGAGCACTCCGCTCCACCTTAGCCCAAGGTGAGCTCTCCAAATCGTTCCCTAACAAACAGTCTACAGGCATGGCGGGCCTCACAGCTACCTGAAGAGTACCAGAGAACCCCCCCACTCAAAGGGAACCTGAGCCACCTTGCTGTGCTTCTCGGTGTTGTCAGCGGCAACAACGGGATAGAATGCATTGGGGACCACCTGCTCTCGAGACACCAGGTGACACCTGACAGCTGTCACACTGGCTCCCGTATCTCTGAGAGCTTCCACTCTATGGCCATTTATGGTCACCCACTGCCTATACTTCTTAGTGTTCTCAGGCAGCTGGGTTGGAGGGACCACTTCACGGTCTCCTAGCGAGACAAGGGACATCTCTGCGGGACCCCACCCACCTTGGATACCCCTCTCCTCTGCCAAGGCTACACTAGTCACCTGCCGGGGTGGAGCACCAGTGGGTGCTGGTTTACCAAACAATGGACACTTTACATCAGAGGCAAAATGCCCCAAATTGTTACACCTGTAACATCTTACGGGCCCCTTCTGAACAGGAGGACCTGTCGGGGCCCCGGTCGGTTTCGGGGGTGGGGGAGGCTGAGAACCTTTCCCTTGGTTCCCTTGGGGATTACTTTGGGGCCTTTTGGGGAACTCCCTCTGGTTACCCCTGTTCCCCCCACTCTTCTGCTGGGGACCCTGCCCACCTTTGGCGGAATTTCCCACGTGACCCTTGTGGACCCTGGTACTGACCCAGCGGTCCGCCTCCTCAGCAAGCTTCCTAGGGTTAGTCAGCCTACTATTTATCAGGTGCTGGCATAGCTCAGGAAAACAATTACTGGACAAGTGCTCCCATGCCATTAAATCAAGAAGCCCTTGATAATCATTTACCTTACTACCCTTTACCCAACCATCCAGCGCTCTGCAAAAGAAAGTCACATACTCCACATACGTACTATTGGGAATCTTAGTGCAACCCCTGAACCTCTGTCTATATAACTCAGGGGTCAACCCATACCTAGTCATCAAGGCTTACTTCATATGGGTGTAAGAATTATGAACATCAGCAGGTAAATCTAACAGTGTGTCCCGCCCTTCACTCAGGAACCGTCCCCACAACCCCGCTCCCCAATCTCTCTCAGGGACCCGGTGGGAAGACATGGCTACCTCATAGGCTCTGAACCACTGCCCGATGTCGTCATTCTTAAAGAACTCCTTAACCACATCCTTGGGAATATAAACTCTTGGTTCCGCCGGTACTAGCGGTGTGCTGCCACCAGAGGGATTAAGCTCCAAACTTTTTGCTTTCAGCTCCAGCTCCCTCAGCTTCATTTCATGCTCTAATTGTAGTCTCTTTTCTTCCATGGCTAATCTTTGTTTTTCCATATCCATCTGCCCATTAAGTTTTGCCATCTCCACTTCATGTGCCCGGGTTGCTGCCCTGTCTGCCAACTCTTCTGGCGACAGGCCTCTGCCAAACTCATGGACACTTTCTGGTGGAACCACTTCCACCTGATTCTCTGGTGCCTTGGACTCATACCAGGCCCTCAGCGCCTTCACGAGTTGGGCCTTGTTTTTCAATCCAGTTTGGGCAATTCTGAACTTGGAGCAAAAACCTTTCAATTCTTCATTTGTATAGCTCTCAAGTGCGCCTTCTCCCCAATCTATGTCATCTAATCCAGAGATTATAGAGGCTGCCCTTCCGGCGGGGAGTGAACCAGGCATGGCTTAAACAACGGAGATTCTTGGCAAAACAAAAAAAACAATTTCTAGTCTTGTGGCTGTGTTACTGGTCTGCTCTCACTACGTGGTGATCAGTGATTCACTATATGCAAACCACAAATGCAAATCCGTAAATCCTCACCGCTGCCACCAATGTTAGAAGTGAGGGGGCTCTGGTTGGTGCAGGTGTGTACCCACAACAAGCAGGGACCCTTTACTTCTTGTCAGGGCGAAGGATGACTCCCCAGAATAACCCCTGCTCACCCTCTAGGTGCGTGGCGCGAGCAGTCTAGGCTAAGTCTTAGGCGTACACGGTTAAGCAAGTGCAATTACACATACAGTAAACCCCTTGCATGCACCACAAATGGACACCAATCAGGAAGTATATAAAAATAAGCTTTTATGTAGATTCAGCAGATTCAATACAAGGCCCAGTAACGTTAAACTGATGGGGCCACAACTCTTAGGAATACGGTAGAGTTCTCTTTGTTACGGAAAGTTCTTAGGCGGGCACAAGGTAACTGTGGGCCTCAGCGCACTTCGTGCTGAGGCGGCGACCGGGAAGCACACAGCAGATGACAGGGAAATCAGAACGTTGCGGACCCTGGATCCGATGCGAGCTCGCGGTCGAGTTCGTAAGTACAGTACCTTGTTTCTTGCCGCGAAGGCGGGTGCGGGATTTCAGCGGCTCTTCGACAGAAGGGCGAGGCGGCGTCCGGGGCTCCCACACTTCACGATGGGGGTCTGATCTTCAGGCTCACGACAAGAGCGGGGTGTTGCAGGTGGCGAGTGAACAAAGCGGGGCAGCCGGGCACGCAGGTACGTCCGGGCCATCTGAGGCTTGGAGATGCTCACAACGCCGATTCCGGCAGGAGGGTGAAGGTGTGCAGCGAGCCTCCGGCGAGCGAGGTGACAGGGTCAGTCCAGCACAGCGTAGGGGGGGCGGCTCCGATCGAGCGAGGCTCTTCCCAAGGCGGGGGCGGCTAAGCAGTCCTGGTCACGGCTCAAGGAGGGACTGGGGCACGAGGGTCACAGCTCCGGCGGGGGAAAGGACACCACAGTCCAGCGGCAGGCGAGTGAAGATCAGGTAGAGCCCAATGGTCCTGGGGCTCAGTTCAGGGGGCAAGCTCAGTTCCAAGCCCTTGGAGATCGTTTTGAAAAGCACAAGTCTTGAAAGTAAGAATAAAGCAAAGTCTTCAGCAAAGGTTTCTCTTCTCTCCTTTGGCAGCAAGGTCACCACTGCAGGCCAGTCCCCCAGGATAGGGACAGTCTTCCTCCTTACAGCTTTCCCGGTGCCTCCTCCTCAGGCAGAGATTCTTCTTGGTCAAAAGCGGATCTAGTTTCTTAGGAGCAGGGCTCCTACATTTATACAGCAAATCTTTTGTTCTCCCAGGCCAGGGGGGCCCTTGCCTAGTCCAGTCCGGTTTCTGAGCACTTTGTTTACGTGATGCAGGCTTCTTCTTTCAGAGTGCAGGGCAGAATCATCAGACGCTCCACAGGGGGCGGAGCCGGCATTGTGGTGGCAGAGCACTGTCCTATTCAGAGCCTAGGAGTACTCTTCCCACCCATCTACCTGTCGATCGTCCTATTCATCACCAGGCTACCTAGCCCTGCCCATCTGGGTTCCCCCAGCCCTGTCACTCACACCAGCCAGACATCAGATACACATCACGCAGAGGCGGGCTGAAATGTTTAGGCAAGCAAAGGCCAGCTTTCTAAAAGCAGCATTTGCAAACGCGGAATATTAAAAAAAACCTGGGAAAAAGATGTACCTTATTATTCCGAGTTCAGGCATACTAAACTCGATCTTCTACCATGTTCCCTGGGTCGGTTAGGATCATAGGATGTAACAATCCCAGCCGCCCATGCTGGCCTATGAGAACAGGGTAGCCTTACAGTAGTGAACAACAAGATGGCGGTAATTCACTATTAGGACATGCCACGCATCCAGGCTTGTCCTACCTTATGCTTACAACGCACCCTGCCCGTGGGCCTACCAGAGGGGTGAATAACATGAAGTTAAGGGAAGGTTTAGGGACCGGCAAGTGTGGGCACTTGCCAGTCAGCATGTCAGTACCAGACTGCACGCAGGTTCTGCGGTGGCAGACCTTAGACATATTTTACCGGCCGCTTCTGTGGGTGGCACAACCAGTGCTGCAAGCCCACTAGCGGTGTTTGCATTTACATGCCCTGGCGCTCCTGGCGCACTTTACTGGGGCCTGACAGTAAACCAAACAATCCAATCATGGAATCCAATCAACATATATAATTTACATAGGGAGCACTCGCACCGCGACACTGGTTGGCAGTGGCACAGCGCGCTGAGCGGCCAACACCATAAAAAGCACATGAGGCACAGCGACAAAAAGAGGAAGGGAGACTCACGCCAAGGTGCCAGGTCTAACACCTACCTGCACTGCAGAGGGCTAGTTCTGAGGAACAGTTTCCCCACTCTTGATTTTTCTCTTGTGATTAAAGCTGAAGGAAGGTTGTCATGCGTCCCAATTTTTGGAGGGCATTACGTACATCACTTAATTTGTCAGGCTTCCTTCTTTATAGGATTGAGGTGTTGTACTGTGGGAGTGGCAGTAGTACTGGAACTATGTGCCTCTGTGCTCCAAGTTCTGTTTCCTTAACCCAGTGGACTCTCTAGAGTGCTACTTGCATCTGACTGGCCTCAGGAGAGCTGCCCTTAGTTGCTTACTTGCTTCATCAATAAACGTTAATTTAACCCAACCAGAACTGGCTTGTTCATGTGTACTTGAAAACTACATAAGGACATTAAGTTGTCCTGACTTCTCCTTTAAAATACAAATCATCCTTTCTCTTCCTACATCACTTGCCTTCAAATCAATACTTTTAAAGAAACCAATCTCCAAGGTAACATGTGCAATTATTGAATCATTCTCATAGCAAATGGGCCCTTATTACATATAGGGCGCACTGTCCCTATCTGCGTCCGGCACAACTTTAAACAGGTGCGCTGGGCATAAACAATGACAGCGTGCCAGTGGCGGCTCCCCCATTGGGGCGTGGGGGCGTCGCCCCACTGCTTTCTCGCGGTGCAAGAAGGCAGAAACAGAAACGGTAAAAACGACCATTTATGTTTCTGCCTTCTCGCATTGCGAGAAAGCAGAAGTGCTTGGTTGGGGGTGGGAGGGTGGGCGGTCCTGCTCGAGGGCAGGGGGGGAGTGGCTTACCCACTGTTGTGGGTACTGACTGTTTGGCCGTCGGCCCTGAACGGACCAAACAGTCAATACCCACAATAGTGGGTAAGCCACTCCCCCCTGCCCTCAAGCAGGACCGCCCACTCTCCGTGTTTCTCTATGTCGAGAAAATGTCCCGGCCGGGGCGCTCGCCTGCTGCGCCTACCAGCGCTTAGATTGGTGGGCGTAGTGCGTCGTTCCGTAGGGGAGGGAAGCGAGGGAAGCTGCAGCAGGAACATGAGGACTCACCACCAGTGACCGACGGCCTGGAGCGGAGGCGGTGCGGTACCCTGGCACTCACTCAGGTAGGTTTAATCATTAATGTTTGATTTCAATTGTTAGTGTCGCCCACCCCCCCCCCCCGCGACCCCCCACCCCCTCCCTCAAGCATGCCGGCCGCGCTGTCCCTGGCACAGTTTTGCGGTATTCGAATTAGCCGCCATTCTTCACTTCAATAATGATTACGACAAGCACATCACTTATACTCGTTAATAGAACTTTTCAATTTCTTTGTTTTTTCATGAAATAATTTGAAAACTGAAAGATTGTCAGGGGTATTTAACAATACGTTCCGCTTTTTAAGATCGTTATCATTTTTGTGGACAAATAAAAAGAATGCCTCTGTGTAGTATGTCATAAGCTTGGCATACACTTACAATGTCGTGTCTGGGATTGGTTGGAAGCTGTAGAATACCATAGTGTCATCTGCGATGTCACTGGATTCTAGATTGGGGATTCGTGAAGGAAACTGGGAGACTGATGACAAGAGTTGGATGGATGGGATCTCTTTATGGAATAAACCTACTTCTACAACTTCATACCTGCTTCCTGATGCCTTATTGAGGGATTTTACACTGGCGTAGTCGGCAGGATATTCCCATTTGAGATCCCAACAAGTGTTAGGAATTTTGGCGAGATTTGACCTTATTTGAATGAACTCTTGGATATCCTCCCGTTGTGCCTAATTGGATTTTATCTGCTGTGAGGAAAACGTGTTGGATACCTGAAGCCTCTATTTGCGAATTTCTTATGTAGCCGTCTGCGTGGTTCACATTTGTTGAGGACTAAAAAGACCCTTTCCTACGTGGATATCGTTTTGAGAAAATTATTAATTTTAAGGAGAGGAGGGGAGATAGAATCATACAAAGCCAGTTTCGTGTGGTTTTTTCGATTGTTAATCGTATAACTTGAAGGCTTTCAATCTTACGATAACCTTCAAGTCTTTCAAAGAACAACAAGGTTACTGTTCAACAAACTTTACCGGTCATCGTGTCAGCGGTGTTTCGTCAGCGATGCCTCGAGGAGTGGTTTGCTGCGTTGCCTGGTGAGGAATCCTCGTCTTCTTCTCCCTTCACGGAGCGGCCATCTACGTAGAACAAGAATCCCGTTCTTCTCTACTGTGCGCATGACGTCAGAACGTTATTGATAATCCACCCAATTGTGCTGAGGCGTCGCGTATCCTAGCAACAGAATACGCTCGCTGACTCTCACGGAATCCCGTTCTTCTCTACTGTGCGCATGACGTCAGAACGTGATTGGTAATCTACCCAATTGTGCTGAGGCGTCGTAGCGTATCCTAGCAACAGTATACGCTCGCTGACTCTCACAGCCTTTTATATCATTGCGTGCCAGTAAAGTCTCTACGTTTCAACGAAATACTTTCGCCGGCACGCACGGCTCTCTTATTCTAGCTAGAAAAGGTGGCCTTGCTGAATCTTGTGTATCCTGGCAATCGGAATACATTCGCCGATACGCACGGCTCTGACAGTAAGATTTATCGCCGATGCACACGGCTTCTGGTTTGCATCGCGCTGACAGTAAAATTTATCGCTGATGCACACGGCTTCTGGTTTGCATCGTGCTCTGTCTGTTGGTTAATGCAATAATTGTATCACTGTTTAAGGTCAGCGTTCCCACAGCATATGTACTTGTTTTCAATTATCTATCCTACTGAGATGCTTATTTTCATGAGGGTATAGGTAATTGGCATAAGAGTTTGACTTGTCGTTTCTTTTTATTGGTATACATACAACTGAGCAATATATATTTGATATTTATATACTGGTTCTGTGGAAATGCAAAATGTCACTGCAGCGCCGTTTTTCTTATCAGAGCCAGGTGAGCCAAACATTAAATGGAAAAAATGGAAAGTTGTCTTCGAGCGGTATGCTAGAGTATGTGGCCCTTCGCTCAGTGCAGAAAGGAGAACTGCTTTGTTATTACACTGTTTGGGGTCAGAAGGACAAGACGTATTTGACCACTTGCCAGATTTATCTCTTGAAGAAGCAAATGGGCTCAATGACTATGAAATATGCATCAAGAGACTGGATAAGCATTACTTACCAAAAGTCAGCACCATTCTAGATAGGTACACCTTTGCCAGGAGAATGCAAGCAAGTGAAGAAACAGTGGAGGGTTACATAACTGTTTTGAGAAAGCTTGCATCTTCGTGTAAATTTGAAGCGAAAACTGATGAACGTATTCGTGATCAGTTCATGTTTGGGTGCAATATAGAAAAAGTTAGAGAGGAATTGTGGTCACGCGATGAACCCACTCTAGATGAGGTTCTGGTCGTAGCGAAAAGGATAGAGCATTCTATCAAATGTGTGGCTGTTTTGAAGAAAGATACGTCAAATGAATGCAAGGTTCAAGAGGTGAGGAGTAAGAATAAAGGAGACTTGAAGTATAAGGAGACGATTAAAAAAGAATCTATGTCATCAAAAGGAAAGTTAAGTGAGAAATCGTTTAATGGTAAATGTTTCAGATGTGGTAAGGTAGGACATTTAGCTAATAATCCAAAGTGTCCAGCTCTTGGTTCTTTGTGTCCCAAGTGCAAAAAGAAAGGTCACTTTGCTCACATGTGTAATAGTAAAAATGTTACTAAAGTAAAAGAAGTTCAAGTTGACGAGGACAGTGATGATGTGATAAACTCGGATGATTATGAATGTGGCCAAATTGTTGTGCAGGTTGTGACTGGGGAGAAAAAAATAAATTCTCCGTTAGATGAGATTTTAGTTGAAGGAGCTAAAACCAGGGTTCTATTTGATTCTGGGGCTAAAATCACAATTATCTCAAGTGAATTCTTCATGACTAATTTAAAAAGCAAAGTTCAACTTTTAAAACCAGACATAAAGCCATTGGCGTATGGTGGGGAGCCAATCAAATTGCATGGGTTCTTCACTGGAATAATTGAGTATAAAGGGAGATTGATCTCAGGGAAAATTTATGTTTCAAGAAAGGGGGATAGTATCATTAGTTGGATTCATCAAGGAGAACTTGGTGTATTTCTTGATCCGAATGCTGACCCCCCTATTCAATTGAGGAGTGTGGTGAACTCCGTTGAGAAGGCTGATGATGTGAATTTAATTGATCGTCTCAAAAGTGATTATCCAAATGTGTTCAGGAAGGAGCTAGGGTGTCTCAAAGGTTACAAGCATAAAATTTTACTAAAGAAGGGTTCTACTCCAGTATGTTGCAAAGTGAGAAATGTTCCGATTTCTGTGAGGGATGACATGCAGAATGAAATTGAAAAGTTGAAAAAGGGGGGCATCATAGAAGAAGTTGAGGGAACTGAGTGGTTGGCACCGGTCGTAGCTGCACGCAAACCGAATGGGGACATGAGACTCTGCATTGACTTGAGACAGTTGAACAAGTGTGTAGTGATTGACAAATACCCTCTGCCTAACATAAACGAATTGCTATCTCTGTTGGGTGGAGCTAAAGTCTTCAGTACGATTGACTTAACTTCGGCGTACCACCAAATAGAGTTAGAAGAGTCGTGTAGAGACTACACTTCTTTTATAACACCATTCGGTACGTTTAGGTTTCTACGTATGCCTTTTGGGTTAGTGTCGGCATCTTCAGTCTTTCAAAGGGTTATGGAGAACATGCTTCAGGGTTTACCAGGGACCCATGTTTATCAAGATGATATTTTGATTTTTGGACAGAATACTAAGCAGCATAACATTCGTTTGAGGTCAGCCTTGGGAAGACTTTCCGAACATAACTTAACTATAAAGGCGGAAAAGTGTAGATTTGGAACCAACTCAATTGATTATTTGGGACATAATATATCTAGTGATGGGGTAAAGCCTAAGAAAGATTTAATTGACACTATCCAAGAAATGAGCTCACCTTCTAACAAAAGCGAACTCATGAAATTTTTAGGGGTAGTCGAGTATTACTCCAAATTTGTGAGGAATTTTGCAGATTGTGCGGCAAGCATGAGAGGTTTACTGAGGAAAGGAGTGGACTTTCAGTGGACAGAAAGTTGTGAGCAAGAATTTAGAAATATCAAGAATAAACTTAAAGCTGCTCCTTCTCTTGCTAGCTTTGATCCTATGATCAAACCGATTCTCATCACTGATGCCAGTGAAAAGGGTTTGGGGGCTGTCTTACAACAACATGGTAAAGATGGCATTCGTACCATTATGTGTTTGTCACGTAGCCTTAAGGATCCAGAGACCAGGTATTCGGTTGTAGAACGGGAATCTCTGGCAGTGTATTGGGCCATAAAGAAGTTGAAGAAGTTTCTTTGGGGTGTAGATTTCGAGGTAAGGACGGATCATAAACCGTTGGTTGAAATTTTTAGCAAGAAGGGCTTGGATTCAATATCTAGTAGAATTACCAAGTGGATAATAGGTTTGCAAGAATTTAATTTTGAAATGAAGTACATACCAGGTGTAGAAAATAATGTGGCGGATGTACTGTCACGTCTCACGCCTATGAAATCATCTGTGGGGGATGATTGGGAAGATTCAGAGGAATTAGTTTGTGTCATTGATCAAAATATGATTAGTGAAGAGAGATGGGGCAATGAGATGGTCATGGATGCTGTTCTAAATGAAGTTATGGATTTTCTCAGGAGAGGTTGGAACAGCAACAAACAAGGATCGTTGGGCGGTTCGTAACGAATTGTCTGTGGAGAATAATCTTCTATTTCGGGGATCGAGACTGATTCCTCCCTGTTCCCTTAGGAAAGAACTAATAGATCTGGTTCATTCCTCTCATGCAGGCATTACCAAGTCTAAGGAACGCTTGAGAATGTCGTATTGGTGGCCGGGCATGGACATAGAGGTGGAACGTGTTATTCGTGATTGTGTGCCATGCACCTTGAGTGATAAGTCTAAAAACACGCGTGTCCAACCTATGATAATAAGGAGGCGTCCTTTGTATCCTTGGCAGGACATTGCTTTAGACATCCTTGGTCCTAACCATTTGAATGGTTCTCAGACATTTGTTTTAGTGATAATTGACATGTTTTCACGTTGGCCCATTGTTTTTTTTTTGACAAGCGTCAGCTCATCTCACATTATTAAATGTTTGAATAATATTTTCTCTGAAGAGGGTATCCCTGATTCCATTTTAACAGACAATGGGGTGCAATTAGTATCCAATGAGATGAAGGATTTTCTAGCATCCAAGGGGATTTCGCATAACAAGTGCTCTCTCTACCATCCCGAGGCAAATGGGATGGTGGAGAGATTTAATAGAGTGATCAAAGAGATGATTGCTCTATCTAAATCTATGTCCTTAAATTGGAAAAATGAAGTGTTGAAGAAAGTTGAGGAGTATAGGCTATCTCCGCATTCTACTACTGGGAAAACACCTTTTCTATTATTCCGTGGGAGAGTTCCAAACACTAAAGTGGAACCTGCATGGGTTAATAGATATGAAGTGGAAAAGGGAAAAGAAAAGAAGTGTGATGGTGAAGTGATTCAAAAGAGAGAGGAAGAACAATATAGATTGAGGAAGTGTTACTTTGACAAGAAGAATGCTGTAAAGGTAACCAAAGTCAGAGTTGGCGATTTGGTGATGATCAAACGCCCAGGGTTGGTGGGTGGTGCTGTTTCTAAGTTTATGGAACCAATGAAGGTTATTAAGATTTTTAAGAATGCTGTGAAGACACAAGATCACAGGATTTGGAATTTAAACAGGGTTGCGGTGTTAAAAAAAAAAGTAGATGGTGATCATCCTGATGTGGCGAATCCGAGCTTATCTGAAGGTGGAAAAATTCGAGCTTCTAATAGGATTTGTAAGAAGCCTTCTTATCTGTTGAACTATGTTTAAAGCGAGTTTAGTTGGACCGTATCTTAGGATCTTGTTCTTTATGTTTATATGGTTATATTGTGGGGAGTATGTTCTGAATTTTGTGTGACGAAGGGAGGTGTGTAGTATGTCATAAGCTTGGCATACACTTACAATGTCTTGTCTGGGATTGGTTGGAAGCTGTAGAATACCATAGTGTCATCTGCGATGTCACTGGATTCTAGATTGGGGATTCGTGAAGGAAACTGGGAGACTGATGACAAGAGTTGGATGGATGGGATCTCTTTATGGAATAAACCTACTTCTACAACTTCATACCTGCTTCCTGATGCCTTATTGAGGGATTTTACACTCAGATTCCACGCATTTTACCTACTCAAGTATGAATCGGCACTTCTCACAGTTTCAGCAGGCCTCAGACAGCAGAGCTATCGCTCCACTCTCACCTACACTATTCCAGTCATAAGGGGCCGCGCATATTATATTCAATGCGGCTCCGGCGGCATCAGCTATTTGTGGGACTAGGAGCCGGCACCCCGTTGGCCTGTAACATCCCCCGGAGCCGCTCTCTGCAATCTCCGCACGGGGTTCTCAGCACTTCCATCGATCATCCATCGTTATTCCGGTGTCCGAGCTCTTCGTCATCAACAGAGCTCCTCGTGACAGCGGGCCTGTTCTGGGGCTACCCCATCCATTACGTCCCCTTCACAGACCTGGCTGGCACCATCGTTTTCCTTTAAGTGCTTTATTTACCTAGATTCTTTTAATCCTTGTATCCCTATCGCTAACAGTCTTGTTTTCCTTTTTTCACTACCAATGCTATTCACCCCATTCCCCCTAACACCTTTTGCATTAATTCAGCATGAAAAAAGCACATTTGTGTTTTGCTCGGGGATTCTTCATAGTACTTTTCGCCCAAAATGTCACATCACATTTTTTTTTTATTAACGTAGTTTTCTGTTTTATTGCATTGGATATTTCTTTCAGCATGCTGATTTGGAACCGTAGGAACGGGTTTAAATAACTTATGTACGTTTTTTGTTTAGAGCTCTGTGACTTTGCAGCTACTGCAGAGCACTTACGGCAGGGCAGGGGGGCTCGGGGGACTGTAGGTGATAACTTGTTGAGTACAGGCATTTCTTTTAATCTCACAGGGATACCTTTAGTCATTCCGAGGCTTTTTAAACAGGCATCACTTCAGACCCGGAGTAGCACTTCTGAAAACGTAGCATGCATGCTTCAAGAGAATACATAGCAAGCAGTAATGCTCTTATGTGGCACTCTAGAGATGAGGGGTTGAAACTGGAAAATGCATGAACTCGGCGCAGCAGGAAGGGTAGATTTTTCTTTAACGTGCCTTAGATCCATCCACTTTGGAAATAAATAAAGTTATTTGTTTTATTGTTGGTGGGCCGTAGCTGCTTATACGTTATTTGTAATAGTTACCTTACAGCTTTCCCTCCTATGTGTTATGTTTCCTGGCAGTACTGACACACACTGTATGAAATTATAAACATTGTATTGGCAGACTAGAAGTATTTATGCCAATCCACTTCCAAAGTTCTAGATTTAAGTCAATCTAGTTGGTGTATTTGCAATCATTGTGATTTTACATTGCAAAGGCCTCTTCATGCATTATGTTCCATTTCTGTGATCGCTCGCACCAGTGAAATGAGATTCCATAGGAGAACACACTGTCTTGTTGCAATTAGAGACATGTTTGTAAACCATCCTTTTTTCAGAAAATTCTTCGTACTAGAGCAGCAGCTCCATTGTATGAAAACAGAAAATTAATTTAAGGAAATAGTGTCATCATATTGATGTACAGCACTACACAGTCAATGGATGTATTTATTGTATAGCTAAAACCATTGCAAGTGTATCAGTGTGTTCAAAAGTTAATATGGGCAAATGATAACATCAGCATACGCAAAGATTGTCCTCTAAAGCGCATACAAATTGGCAATTTCTTAAATGATAAATAATTCAATTGTATTGCTCTATTAACCTTCCTGCTTCCTCAAGTTTGCTTGAAAATGCACCAGTTGTCCACTCTTTTTTTTACACTTTCTCGGGGAGAACCCCCCCCCCCCAACCCCCTGTAGGTTGTTCGGGCTCACTCGCTACGCTCGCTTGCCGGAGTGCAGTACGACTATAATTTTACGCCCACCACTTTCAAATGCCACCAGCCACCACTGCAGAGTGCCCCATTATAATGAATGCACAGCCCGCAGGGCACCCACAAACTTGTGAAATGCAGAGTGTCTGCTTCAAATCCGCTCAGTGTTTCACTGTGCAGGTGGCGACTTGCCTGCACTTTAAAGAGGAATCAGAGATCCCTCTGCAGACGGGTGCAGGGAGTGACAGCACCCGACTGCAGGGGGATTTCTGTTGTGGGTCCATGGGATTATCTTTGCCCCTCTCAGAGGGCTGCCCTCAGGGGCTGTACTAACAGTGTGCCACCTTTTTGTGCGGCAGCGCTCTCAGTATTAAAGAAGCGGCTGCACAAGCAACTCAAGCACCTTCTGTAATACCAGAGTTTGCAGGGGCTGCACACACACTTTTTCTGTGCAGAAAGTATATATTGTTACAGTTCATTATTGCGCATGGCGGTATGATATGCTTTACATATTCCTCTGTTTTTACAGGTTCCAAATCAGGTACTACAGGGATGTATTAGGCATGATGTTTGCAATAGAAGAAATTAATCAGACTCCGAACTTGCTTCCCAACGTGACTCTGGGTTTCAGAGTATATGATTCCTGCATGTCAGAGGCCAGAGCCCTCATGTCAACATTGCGTCTGCTCTCAGGGGTGGAGAGTACAGTGCCTGGTTATGACTGCTGGCCTCATCAGTCACTGGCTGGGATTGTGGGAGATCTGGTATCAGCTTTATCCCTTCCCATGGCCCGAATGCTGGGAATTTTACATATACCGCAGGTAACTGTGCCCAGTTTGTTTGCAGTAGTTTATGGTGTTATATGGAATGTCAGCTAAGGTTTTCCCTCATTTGACTATCTCTTTCTCCCACCACTTGCCTCGTTATTTTTGGAATTAACCCTCTCATTGATCACCTTATACATAGGCCTAGTTCGGGAATGCTTTGCTTGCAAAAAAATAGGAGCTATTTTGATATCTTACAGATATATCTGCATTTACCACTGTTCTGGATTTTCTATGTGTAAATACCTCTAAAAAGGGGTGGTGAAAGTGGTACACAAGGTGTGATGCGCATACTTATTGAAGAAACTCTCAAAATAGGAATTGGACAGGTTGGTATCAGAGGGTATTATTGACATATACAGTCGTTGGATTGACTACCTTCAGAGCTTGTAGGCATAAAGACGGGAGAGATGCTCTGCATGTGTGTAAACCAGAGATATCTCAGCCAGAAAATCTGGACTGATAGGCACACTGTAGCGAACATCACAGACATTTTGGCTACTATGGGGAAGGCTAATAAGAATTTTGTTTTTTCTTTACAAATGATCAGGTGGAACTGAATGAGTACTAAAGACTGCTGACTTCTTTTTGTAATGCCATTAGGAGTGCACAGATTCAATACAAACATGAATCTTGCAAAGTCTATAAAGAAAGCCTGTGAGCCAGCTGGCCAGAATTAGCTTCAATAGTTTCTGTGGAGTATTATTCTAAATTTGTTTGGGATTCTGCAAGTAAAGTCAGACTTTTGTGACCCACAATGAAGATGAGGGATTTAATTAAAAGATGAGATTATATCAAGCATCCATGAAAAGCTTTAATGTAGTAAAGATGAAGTTCCACTAAATGTAGACCGATCCCAAACATCTGCATCCCACATTGTCAATAATGACATGATAGCAATAAATTGTATAAGACATAGAGACACACGTACATCATAAAATAAACAAATGTATCCACGACCTGTTCCGAATTTTGGATCCATATACTGATACATGTATTAATTCAATGTTAAAACATCAAAGTGGGGAGCCAATGATTGTTTCCTTAAGTTACCTCTTCTTTAACTTTCTTAAGGATTTATGTTCCTCTTAGCTATCCCCTCTTTCACTATTGTTTGGCATGCCAAATGCTATCCTGCATGCTTCCTGCTCAAGCAGACAATTATGTATTAAAACAAAACTGCTGTTTGTAATTTTTATTTGCAATTTTTCATTTACAGCATTTGATTATTACATTTTCCTTTTAGTTTTTTTGTACATTCTCAACTTCATTATATGTTTTTTCTGTGTGGGACTGATTTTTATTTGTAAGTATGGTTCATAAAATCTTTACTGCATCTCCAAGCTATTGAAATAATGCATCCAACGCATCTGAAAAGACACATGTCAGTGAAAGCATGCACTTGCAAAGTTAAATTCTTTAAAGCAATACATAAGCTTGTACATTGTAGGAATGTATTAAGAAAGTGTACATAGATACTTTCTTTACAATCATCAGCCTTTGGTAACATTGATGACAGCATCCACTAACATATTAAGAATGACTAACATGTCAATCAATGGCTCCATGCCCCCCAAGAGGACCCAGCATTCCGATTAGACAGACACCTTCAAGCCCCGTCAGGGATCATGGGTGCTCTATATAACGAAAAGAAATGAGGCAATATTACAGGCCCAACGCAACACACGATACGCATTTGGTTTGATGCGCAACGCACATTAGGCTGGGAAGGGTTAGTCACACAAGCAATGCCACTATGGGATACAAAGCAACTTGGAATGCTGGGAAATACCAAGGGCTTCCACAGGTGGGACTTAATAGGCATCTCAAAGGTTGGGGATTTGTGGCAGAAGGGGGAGGTGGTTCCCTTTGCCCATCTGCAGGCCACCTATGGCTTAGCACAGTCAGAACTATTCCGATACACTCAGATTAAACATGCACTTCAGGCCGTACTACCACCGGATACAAGACTCGAAGAAGCCTCCCCGCTGGAGGACCAGCTATTAACAGACCACCTTAAAAAAAAGGCAATATCACTGACCTACTGAAAAATAATAAATAACCGGTCGGACCCTATAGTGTCACTGAAGACCGCATGGGAGAGGGAGGTGGGAGACATTGACGAGGCTGGTTGGCAGGAGGCACTCGCATCTCCCAGAGAGTCTGCAATTCCATCACGACTTAGATTAGTGCAATTAAAGATTTTGCACCGCACGTATTACACCAGGACACTCCTGCATAAAATACATTGTGTAGACACACCGCTCTGTCTCAGGCAGTACGGAGAGGCAGACACGTTTTACCATACCATTTGGTCATGCCCTAAGATAGTACACTACTGGATGGCGATAATGCATACACTATCCCATGTCACGCAGGTCTCCACATTGCCAGGTCCGAGGTGCTGCCTTCTCAATATCTGGGAACCAACAGATCTAAACACAATTGCTCAGGACTGGGTTAACTTTGGCATGACCATAGCAAAAAGGAACATTGCACAGCGATGGGGATCCAGGATTAGTCCCACTGCCAGTCAATGGTGCAAAGACATGGACATGGCGATGATGGCAGAAAGGTCAGTCTATATTCATAGAGGATGTCTGAAAAAATGGGAGAAGGTCTAGGGAGGCTGGAGCACCTATAGGGGCAATATAGGTGAACTCCCCCCCCCCCCCCCCCCACTGGAAGAAATGGAATCTGATACTAGCGCGTGAAGGGTTCACGCTGAATGTTTTCTCATTATGCATATCTGTGGGTAGCATTGAGACGTCGAAGATGGGACTACGGGCTCTGTACTATGAGACATGTCTGAATGGATATCTGTATGATACTAGATTTTGTGTCTGCTTAGACATGACAAATGATCTGTCACTGGAATACTATGCAAAATGTTTAAATAAAAAAAAAGAATGACTAACATTTTCTATATATAAATTATTGCCACAAATCTTCAGTATCTGTCACATAAAAATATTAAACATTGAACAAACATACGAAAATTGAAAGCTGAAAATCGAATGCGAAAATAGGTAAATGGTACTAGAATGAGGGATTTTGATGAACTGAAAAATGAAGAAAGGGATCAAAGGTTTTAGCTCTCCTTGAGGTTGTTTTATCCAAACGTTGAAGTGTTGACTTGTGTGTTATTGTATATTATTGTTACCCATGTGAAGATCTCTGGGCACTGTCAAAGCGTAAAAATGTGCAAACCCACAACTGCATAAGGAATGACACTGTGGGCTTTCTTGGTCAAATAATGTTTTTTCAAGAAGTGTCCTAATTTTTCTTCTCTTCTGTAGATTAGTCATGGAGCCACGCTTTCAGCTCTGAGCGACAAGCTTCAATTTCCCTCATTTTTGCGCACAGTGCCTAGCAACAAATTCCAAAACATTGCTCTGCCCCAGCTGATCAGGCATTTCCAATGGTTCTGGGTAGGAATGGTGGTGGTGGACAATGATGTTGGAGAGCAGGGTGGTCATGCAATACGGCAAGGAATCGAGAAGAATGGGGGGTGTGTGCCGTTTGTGGCTAAGATCCACTTGAGTTACAACAAGAATAAGGTCCTCCAGGTGGTGGAAGTAATCAAGCAGCATTCGGTCCACGTAATCGTCCTCCACAGCCCGGAGGTGCACATCACAGTTTTAATGGATACTCTTTACGAACAGCACGTCACAGGGAAGGTGTTTGTTGCCTCTGCTTCATTCGGAATCACTCCAGGACTGTTCACCAGGCAGGCATGGGAAGTTTTGAATGGGACAGTAGGCCTGATGCCCAACACGGGCCAAATGGCAGGTTTCTGGGACTTCCTCAGCCACCTTCACCCATCCACATCTTTAGGAGAAACATTTATAAAGCTCTTTTGGGAAAAGGCGTTCAATTGCAAATGGGTGCAGCCCCAAGGAAATTACACAGCACCAGGGGATTTCAGTCCTGATGCAAGACCTTGCTCTGGTAAAGAGGCATTAGAAAAGGTGGCCAGAGATCTATTTGAACTAAATGATCTGAGTTATACTCAGCATGCATACCTTGCAGTTCATGTCTATGCGCATGCACTGAATGAACTTATTGTATGCAAGCCAGGCAATGGGCCTTTTGTGAATGGAACCTGTGCCAACTCCAGTGACATTCAGCCATGGCAGGTAAGTGTGAAACTGCTTCCTGAAACATAATGATATACAACAAAATTCAGTGGAATGACCCAGTTACTTGCTAGTAATTTTCATTAGTCTGGCTCAAGAAAACAAACACGATGCTGCTATTTCAACCCTATAACTCTTGGGAAGGAAGGTGAGGAACGAGGACTGCGAAGAGGAAGAACTGGATTCAAAGTAATGAAGATTAGCGGTAAGTAACCAAGTCATTACCTTCTACCACATGTTCCTCATCCCAGTCATTACTGTTGGAGTGCTTACCCAAGCAGAAGTCAAACAGCCAAGAAACACAAATGAATTCTAGTGAAATTATTGTTTCAATATCTGGTGAAGTTACACTAATTTTAGTACGTTTACCCCAATGTCTTAAGAGCAACTGCCTCCCACCTGAAGTCTGTAATGAGTCATAAATGTGTGTGGGGGGTAGAAAAACATGGCTGCTGCACAAATGCAGGGTTTGGCTGTCCTATAGGGTAATCAGTCAGTGCCCGATGGGCTTGTCTAACTGATCAGTGTGTGGGCCGTTTGGTAGCAGGTTACTGAGTTGTTTTATGGCCAGGTGGGCCGGTTTTACTGTTGATTTCCCTAATAGTAGCAGAAACATTGCTTGCCGCAAACACAAATGCATCCACTTTCCCATACTTTGCAAATTAACCATACAGCGTGTATTTACCAGCTCAAACTGGCCTGGTTTGGAAATGTGGGCCAGTTTTTTAGCTATCTGGTTTGCTAATGGGATCCACTTTTATTTTTATGCCCGGGCATGTTTTTTGTGCAAGTCCGACGATGCACAAATGTCTTTCATTGATGCCTCTTGGAAAAGGCCTCATGAAGTAGATACTCCACGAGTGGATATTCCTTGAATCGCTCCTTTAAGATCTTTCACTTTGGAATCATAAGCAAAGAAAATGGTTGCTTTTAATCATTTACTCAGTGTACAAGTGGATGCTTTGAACCTTGCCCAGACAGCCCACTGGTAACAAACTTTCTTAAATGAAGCTGTTTGCTCAACATGAATATAGAGTGTGCAATGTACATCCAGTGTATGCATTTATATCTCCTCCAGAGGTACATTAATGGGGATGAAAAGAAGGTAATACAAGATCCTGATAGACATGAAATAAAGGCAGGATTTTAGGAAAAGAGAAGATGGATCAGGTCTTAGAATCACCTTATCTGGAAAGAAACTCAAAAAAGGATCAGTGTGTAATAAGGAATCTAACTCTAAAATCCTACGACCCAAACAGATAGCTATAACAAATACCATCTGATAGAACACATCTTAAGATACTCTGTCTCTAGGGGTTCAAAAGAAAGAACATTAAGGACTCTTAAAAGTAAGAGGACAACCCAAGATGGTGCAGAAGAATGAGAAACTGGTGTTTTTAGCGAATAACTTTGAAGTAATCCTTCTAGCAAATTGTCCATGTCTACGCAGTTTGTACCTCTAAAGTCTCGGATTGCTGCCCACTGACTCCTAAGTGTGAACACAACTAAGCTCAGGAGGAAACCATCCCTCAAAACATCGAGCACTTTGGGTTGAATGGCGATAGGGAAAACATGGCGCCGCAAGTTAACCGGTCGCGGCCGTAACTCCCTCTGGCGTGCTCATGAATTAACGGTCTAATGGTTTCGATGTCTCGACATCCACCCCGTCTTACCTAGAGGAGCTGTGTCTTCTTTCCACTGTGTCTCCACCGTGTTCTCTCGCTGGGTCGCATAGAGCGGAGCGGAGCCGAGAGGTGTGCCCCGGTGGTCTCCCTGTGTCTCCCTGGGCGTCTTGGGCATCCCCGGGTTCCTGCTGCTGTTTGGAGCCTTCGCTGCCTTCTAGCGGATCCGAGAGGTCTGCCCCGGTTTGCTCCAGCAGTTTGCCCCGGTCTGCTCCAGCGGTCTCCCTGGGTTTCCCTGGGCGTCCCCGACTCCCTGTGGTCTGTGCCACCTTCTGTTTGCTTGCCTCGTTCTGCTTGGGGGAGTTGTGGGGAGCGGCGTCTGCCTTTCGCTGTGAGGTTTTTTTGTTTTTGTTTTTAGCCACGTTCTCTGCACTGCCTTCTTCATCGCTGGTTAATGGCCTCGATGTCTTTTTCACCTACCTCACTGTACCTGGAGGTGCATTTTCACTGCGTTCTCTAGGTTATCAGGGGAAAATTTCTGAGAATTCTCATCCGCTTGATAAGGATAAGGAAAAATACTGTTATCACACAAGTTATCCTGCCTCTTCGAGTTTCTCCCCCTGTATTAGATGTGAGAGCCTCTACAAAAATCTCAGCAAAACATAAGGAGGAGAGTGCAGAGTCGGACACCACTATAAAGAGGAGAAGAGGGGGCAGGGGCAGGGGAAAGAAAGTGCTGTCTTCAAAAACGAAGATAACGCCATTGTTAAAAACATTTTATAAGGTGATGTCTACCTCAACAACTCGTGATTAAAAAAAAGGAGGACTCCAAGAAAGTTCCCAGAACAGCTTAGGTAGTATTAGTAGTCAACAAGTGGATCCTCACAGTGAGTTGTCTGATTCGCCTACAAGTGTTTTGATAATGTGAGGGGTCTACCAGTGATCGCGGTGGCTTCTGAGAAAACTGCTCCTGCCATACACCCGGCAGTTGGATTATCTAACAGGTTTTCCGCTTTGGATTCTCTAGATGATCAACAAGATCTCACTCATAATGTCGTTCATGGGTCTGTTGAACCGGGTGCTACGCCTAGTGCAGTGCCCAGTTCTCTGGCGGAAATTTTGTTGGCTCTTAAAGAAGAGATGACAAGCAGGTTCACAGTCTCTGAGACCAACCAGGCTGCGATTCAAACATCCTGTGCAGTATTAGCCCAGAAACTGGAGGAAGTCTCTTTAAGAACTGACGCGTTAGAGTCAGAGATCCCGAAAATTAAGAAGGCCCTTCTAAGTTCTACAACAGATATGCGAAGTTAGCGACCCAGAACAAGGAGTTAAAAGATGACCTTTTGCGGTTGGAAAATCATTCGAGAAAGAACAATCTGAGGATTATTAACGTACCTGAGGCACACGAGGGATCTGACATCAAGGGCTTTGTAATCTCCTTGTTGAAAGAAACAGTGTTGAAAAACTCTCCTGATATTGATCTTGTACACGAGATACAGCGGGTGCATCGTGACCCGTTTAAGAGAAATCTGGCCAAGCAGAACTCCAGGAAGATATTGGTTAATTTCTTGACATATACTGTCAAAGAGAGGAAATTCTATCCTCAGCTCTTAGAGGAGGAGCTATAACATCTAAATTATGCTCTGACCCGTTCTCCTTCTCTATTAGATCAGACATATCCCGCATCATGGCAGCAAGGCAGTGGGAGCTGGAGAGGAGATTGGAGGAATTAAATAGTCTGGGGGCAAAGGCTCAATTGAGGTTTCCCGCATTATTGCGTATAATGTGGAATAACAATATGTATTACTTCCGTACGGTGGAGGAGGTAGACGCCCTTATTGTCAAGATTAAGAACGGGCTGGTGTATAAAAAGTGGTAGGATGTTAAGGATGTTAAGGAGAGCCCCTAATTAGTGAGAACATAGATCTAGGTGTTAAAGTAAATTCCTATTTTCTAAAATGCCAGAGGGAGTGGAGGCCAAATAGGCTTCGTCTAATTGAAGGGAGGGATTCCCATGGGTTGAAGGGGCACTGGGAGGGTGGGGGGAGGGGGGGTCCACGGGTTGGGGAGCAGAGGGTAAAAAACAAAAAACTTTCCTCATTCTCATGTTAATAATTGACCGTTTGTTTTGGAATGGTAGGGACCCCTTCACTGATGAGTGAGGTGAAATTTCTCTCATGGAACGTCAACGGGTTAGGGTGCCCCCTTAGACAAAGGTTGGTTCTGAAATATTTAGAGCTCTTCCCTGCTCAAATCTGTCTTATCCAGGAGACCCATCTAAGCTATGTAGAGTGCCGTACCATATTTTCTAAGTATGCATGGGTAAAATCTTTTTACACCTCTGAGCAGACTATACATAGTAAGGGGGTAGCTATATTGATGAAGCAGGGGGCAGGTTGTACTATCAAAGCTGTTAAAACCGACCAGTCTGGGAGGTGATTAGTGGCCATGTTGGATTTTGGAAGCTTAGAGCTGGCATGCGCATCTTTTTATGGTTCCAACTCTGATGAGCCGGTTTATATTTGTAAAGTGCAATCTAATCTAATAGAAGTAACCTCTCCCCTAATTATAGGAGGCAATTTTAATGTTCTTTTTGATTCCCAAAAAGACAGATCTAATCAGAGTCATTATTTAGGGGCACCATGAGTGCGTCGAGCCATGAAGAATACGTTGCATGACTAGGAGCTCGTGGACCTCTGGAGGGCGAAAGAGGGTGACAGACAGGGGTTTACATTCTATAGTAAGAAACGTGGCCACTCTTCAAGATTGGACTATGTCCTAGTTGATAGGTCCAGCTTAGATATTATGGCCTAGTCATTTATCCGATCATGCCCCTCTTTTGTTCTCTTTTGTTCGAAAAAGGCATAATCTTCAACCAAGATGGACACTTAAAAGGTCCGCATTGGGTGACTCTGAAATTGTAAGGGACATTAAATCAGCAACCCAGATTATTTCTCTATAAATATTGGCTCAACTAGCATGGATTTTGTTTGGGCTGCCTTTAAAGCCAATTTGAGGGGCCGGCTACACAGTTTCATCTGCTCCAAGAATAGGGCGGAGACCCGGGAGCTACAGATTATTGAGGGGAAAATCCTTCAGCTCGAGTGGGAGAGAGACCAGTTGAAAAAAGGGAGTCCCGGACAATTGGCACAAGTACAGAGGGATCTGGAAGGTGCTCGGCAGGAGTTTAGGGGAAAATTGGATCAGAAGTGTAAAGCCCAATGGTTAACAAGGAACATGCAGAACTTTGAGTACGGTGAAAAGGCAGGTGCCTTGTTAGCATGGAAGGCAAGAGTAGATCGATCCAAGAATAATATAAATGAATTGATCGTAAATGAGTATGGACAAAAATCAAGCAGTATCGAGGATATGCAAACTTGCCTTCTTTCCCTTTTTTCCGAGCTTTATGAAGAAGAAACGGTGCCTATTTCCGAAGCCATACAAACTTGGTTGAGAGATAAATCTCTGCCGACCTTGACGGTTGATAGCCGAGAATGCTTAGATGACCAAATCACGGAGAGAGAGATCAAAGAGCAGATAAATAAATGTAAAAATAATAAAGCTGCGGGTACAGATGCGCTCCCATGATGAGTTGATTCCGATACTGGGTGTCTTATTTAATTCAATATACAGCTTGTCCGGACAGGTAACTAAGTCCTGGAAGGAAGCAACCATAGTCCTCTTATTGAAGCCCGGGAAGGACCCTCTTAAGGCAGACTCCTACCGACCGATCTCCCTGCTGAATGCTGATTATAAGATCTTTATGGGTATTCTGGCAGGGAGATTGGTCAAGTTGATCCCCAAATTGATCAATGTAGATCAAAAAGGGTTTATACCCGGGAGACATATTCAGGAGCAGACGCAACAGCTGATAGGTAACATCGATTTGGCTATGGCGAGATTAGATCCCTTGGCCGTGGTAGCCCTTGACGCGGCCAAGGCCTTTGACAGAGTATGTTGGGCATATCTCTGGGAGGTTCTGAGGTCAATGGGCTTTGGCCCTATTTTTATTCAGACTATGATAAATTGTTATCAGGGAGCATCTGCGAAGATCCTGTTAAATGGCTTAGTGACCTCTAGCTTTAACAACCAAAGAGGAACAAGGCAGGGTTGTCCCATCTCTCCCCTGTTGTTCGACATCTATATTGAGCCATTGGCACAAGCAATAAGGCTAGACGATCTAATACTCCCTTTTACATCGCAGCAACATAGTAGTGAGTTGGCTCTCTACGCAGAAGTCTTGCTGTAATATACCAGTAATCCTGGGGTGGTTGTGCCAAGGGTTGAAGCGCTGTTGGAGGAATTTGGCTCCCATTCTGGATATTTGGCCAATACATCTAAAACTGAGGTGATGTGCTGGAACATCAATGACTGGGAAGGCCCCATGAGTAAAGAGCTAAAATATCTGGGTATAACTATTGTTAAAGAGTTGGATAAAATCCCCCAGATTAATTTAAATAGGATTAGTAAAGAGATAGATCGTCTATTTTCCAGATGGAAGAACCTCCCACTGACAATATTTGGTAGGGTTAACCTGGTGAAGATGGTCATCCTTCCCAAGTTGACATACCGATTTAATACGATTCCTTTAGGGTTCCCCAATAAGGACATCAGTAAAATCCAAAGTAAAATTGGAAGTTTTATTTGGGCTGAAAAGGGAGCTAGACATTCTTGGAAAAAGTTTAGACGCAGGCTCATAAGGGGAGGGCTTGCCCTTCCAGATATTCGTTGGTATGCCATCGCCTTCCAGTTTAAAAACATACGGATGCTGCTTGTAAAACCTGATGAGTCATCATGGGGGAGGTTACTGGGTGAGATGGTTATGATGGAGGGGGGTCATGGAGAAGAAGGTTTCCTATACAAGTTTGGGGCACCAAGGTTCTTTAAACGGGTGCGTCTGAACGTTCTTAGGTCTGCCTTGAATATTTGGTTTAAGGTCAGATGCAGATGGGGGATTGGGTATTACTCAGAGTTTGCCCCTATCTGTGATTCCCCGGGCACCCTGCCCTGTTTGAAGGACAGTCTTGCAATTCCAATAAAGAGAGCAGGTATTACCATCTGGTCAGAGCTTGTGTCTGAAGGACTTCATTCATGGGAGGTATTAAGGGCCAAGGTGGGGGGTAGTCTTTCTAGGTTTAAATATCTGCAACTCGCCTCCTGGTTTACAGCAGAAAAGGAAGAGATAAGGGGAGATTGGGAAATGGAACAGTTATTGCAAGTGGTGCAGGGCAGAAAGAAAGAAGTTTCTATTTGGTATGGGAAGCTCACGGAAGCTGATGACACGGAACCACCCCCGCAACATGAGGTCTGTAACCAGTCACCACTAGAGTCTAAAATCGCAGATTTTTATGAACCTTCTCTGAAACTTCTTTATAAATATGTTAAACCAGTCAGTTTAAAGAAGAACCCTTTATTTGTCACCAATAGACTCTATTACACACCACTCAAAAATTGCCAAGTTTGCCCCCCTCTCCTCTTCCAAATGTCCAAGATGTAACCTCCTTAACGCCAACGACATACACATTTTCTATGAATGCCCTGTTCTTGGAGCATTTTGGAAGGAAGTGGAGGGTATATTGCGTGGTATTTATAAAGTCAATATAGGGGTGAACATCTCTCTGGTAATATTTGGAGATGATAGCGTGTCTGGGAGAAACCCACCGCAGCTACATAGAGGATTGTTGTTGTATCTGGTGCTGTTGGCCAGGAGAGATATTTGCTTGAAATGGAAAGAGCTGCGACCCCGAGATGTGAGGACTGGCTTAAAACCGCGTTCACTATGGCAAGTCTGGACCAGAGAGAAACTGGGGAGAGCGAAGTAAATATTTGGCAGGCGCTAGTGATCTGGGTCCTGGACTTAAGATTGATATAAAATCCCCCTGATACATCCTGGTCCAATGATTACACCAAGCCTACATCAAAGGGGCTGGTCTGGTAAAACCTAAATGAGTGCAGTCGTCGTAGGGTGCACAGATTGGTATGACGGCGTTATGCAAGATTTGCAGATGCTTAGTGGTGAGATGAGGACAAAAAAAACCATCTAGCACTTTTGATGGATCACAATAGACAGGAAGAAGACCTCTAAGTTTGCACCATATTGAGAAGCAAGTGCCAGATGTACGACCCGTTTTTGCATGTGCAAACAGGTTTGCAATCCCGTTTGCGCATGCAGAAACATATTGGGCCATGTACATAGCCTAAATAGGTTTTGAGACTCGCTATTTGGAAGGTGCGTTCCCTTCCAAATAGCGAGTCTCTAACCCGTGTACTAATGTTTTGCAACTGCAATTGCGGTCGCAAAACACTCGCAATTACCACCTACTTCAATTAGGTGGTAATGCATTTGCAAAGGGGAAGGGGTCCTCAGGTGACTCCTTCCCCTTTATCAATCCCTTTTTAAGGAAAACGGGCTGCATTTTAAAAAAAAGCTGCTTTATTGTAAGTAAGTAAGTAAAATATACTTTATTCGATAAAAAATTTCATCATAAAAGTATGCAATTTATACAGTACAAAAAGGATAAAAACAAGAACCCGCCAATCCTTAAATACATACAACATCACATACTACACAAATTCTAGTTTGATAAAATATACAATAAAAACAGATACCAGGAACCATGGGAACATCCTACCAGGAAACGCTCTAGCAATTAGGTGGAGTGGGGGAGGGACTTGGCCCTCCTCATGCGTGTCTGCCATGCACTACCCAGGTATTTAGCTACTCCACACACCATAGCAGTAGAGGTCGTGTCGGTGCAAAGAACCCGCAGGGCCATTTTGTGACATCTGAGACCCAGCCCCTTGCATAATGGCTTTAACCATATCTTCCTGGCAACCCTATATGCTGGACAGGCAAAGAGGAAATGCGCCACAGACTCGTTAGGGGCTGCACAACCAGGGCAAGCTTTCATTGGACCACCCAGGTTGTTCCACCCGGAGGTGAAGTCGTTCACCGGAAGAGTCCCGAGCCTAACTTTTAGGTAGAGTGATCTGTCCAGAAGTTTCCCTATGAAGTCAAGGAAAGGTTCAAGTTTCCTTGTCCATTTAAACTCCAGGAACCGCTCAGTGAGAGGACCCCCTACACCTCTACATGTGGCCTCCTCCTGGACCCAGTCCCAATACAACTTCTTGATCACTAACTTGGGGGGCGGTGTTTGGCTCGTCCATGATTCACTCAATCCCAATTGCACAACCATCTGCCTCAGATTGCACAACCACTTGATCTTATTACCTGTATTAAGCAGAATAAGTTCATCTGGAGCTGCTGCATAGTTATGAAGCTCCCGGGTCCTTCTCAATCAAACCCAAAAAAGTAGTGGGCGCAGGCGCACTAAGTCTTTAAGGGGGCGCCTACCCAAATCTAACCGTACTGGGATTAGCGGGGTGGAAACTGGAAGGGCTACCAGATCTCTCATGAACTTGTTTTCAGATGTAACTAACTCCGATGTATTCTCAAACCCCCACAACTCGGATCCGTATAGGGCAGCCGGTAATACTTGGCCCTCATAAATTGTGAGAGTCAGTGCCACAGGTTTACTCGTCGACTCCCGCTGTTCTCTCAAGACCACCCCTGAGACTCTTTTATGGTTTAATAACATTTTGGCCAAGTGATCTTTCCAACTCATCCGGCTATTTACCCTAACACCCAAATAATCAAAGGAATCTACCAACTCCAGGGGTGCACCATTAAGCGAGAGATTGTTCCTAAATCTCTTGGAGGGTGATAGGGCCATAAGCTTTGTTTTAGAGGTGTTGATGGTAAGGCCTCTATCGGTACAAAACGCACTAAAACGGTGCAAGAGCTTTTGGAGGCCTGCGGGGGTTTTAGAGATCAAAATGGTATCGTCCGTGAAGAGTAGGGTAGGTGTTTTTTCCCCTGCCAGGGATGGCGCATCTGCCGATTCCTCTCTCAGGTGGTTCACCACTTCATTCACAAAGAGGGAGAACAGGGTCGGCGCCATAACACATCCCTGGCGGACACCACTCCTCACGGGCACCCTCTCTGTCAGTTGTCTCTGGGTGCCCCATCTAATCCTCGCATAATTCCCCACGTGGAGCTTCACAATAAAACCCCAAAGTGGCCCTGGGAAGCCCATCTTCTCTAAGATATCCCACAGCCTTGCACGGGGGACCAGGTCGAACGCCGTCTTGAGATCGATGAAAGCCAGGTAGAGGCTACCTTTATTGATGGTTACAGACTTCCAATAGATCGCAAAGAAGCGGAAAACGTGGTCCATCGTGCCCACCTTTTGACGAAACCCTGCTTGGAAATGAGAAAGGACATGCTCCTCTTCCATCCAGACACCCACCCTCGAGATAATGACCTGCCAACCACCTTCTGGATCACGTCGATCAGACTGATCGGTCTGTAATTGGCAGGGTCATCTCTGGCACCCTTTTTATACACAGTTACCACCTCTGCTCCCTTCCACGAGTCTGGCACAGGGTGTCCCTTGGAAATCAAATTCATTATTAGGGCAATAAGTTTAGCCCAGGCTACAGTTCTTCCAAAAGGAGGTCCCCTGGTATCCCATCAGGGCCAGCAGCCTTCCTCGGGGTCAGGTGTCTAAAGGCCAGTGCTACCTCAGAGGCCAGAAATGGCTCCTCAAACATCAGTGGAGATTGGGCCCTACTATCTGGATCAGAAGGAGATGAACGTGTCGCATCTATCCCGCCGTACAGTGCAGAGAAGTGGGAATACCATTGTTGATTTGTTATGTGGTTAGCTATTGGTGGCATGCTTCGCTGCCTAGCCTTGTTAATCAGTTCCCAGAACAGCGTTGCATTCTTCGTGTTAGCTGCAGATTTGAGATCCTGCCAGTGTTGTTCCTCCCACTCTCGTTTGGCCAACACCATTACCCTCGCATAATCCTTCCTAGCCGCTCTAACTAGTGAGGGATTCTTTTTCAGCGGGGCAACTGTTAGCTCCTTCCTTTTTACCTTGCACTGGTCCGATTACCAAGAGTTACTGGCTTTGGGCAGTTTATTATTCACTCTACCACTTTTACCCTGGATTAAAAAGTATTGTCCTACTTCCTCTATTACGTTTTTATAAGCCAAGGCGAAGGACGGCCCCTGGGCACTACTCCCAGTTCAAGATCCGCCAGCTCTACAGTCAGATCTGCTACGTGCGCCCTGATCCTCGCAAGATTACCCTCCTGTGATTGAACCTTATCCCATTTCAGCCTACGATTACCATTATAAGGGACAACCTCATTGGTTGACCTCAAAGGGACATTATTCACACATCCTTTTAGTTTACCCCACCTTAGCTTCATACATAAGGGGTTGTAGTCGCTATCCTGTGAAGGTACCACCTCCATATCTATTAGATCACACCACAATGTGACATCCAATAAGATATAATCAATTCTAGACGGGCCATTAAGCCTATTAAAGGTCATCGCTCCAGCACGGTCAGAGGGTGTCCTGCCATTTAGCTCTCTTAAGTTGAATTCCACTGTAAAGGCATTGATCTGTATTGCCTTTGCTGACCATTTTCTGATTGAGGCTGATGACAGGGCTGGAATGGACCATCTAGAATCCTCCTCCTCTATGCCCAAGGGATCATCCCCACTGAGGGGTTCGAATGTACAGTTAAAGTCCCCTCCCACGATAATTTTAGAGGTTGGGGGGCAGTTGGCTAGTGCCTGTTCTAAGGTCATTAATGTACATGAGGTTGAATCCCCCGGGGTCCCTCTAGAATAGATATTAAATAAATCTATCCTACTGCCCTTGTTTTGCCCTGCGAATGAAAGGTGTTGGATATCCCTACTCGCTGATTCGTGGGTGGTAACATCCCAATTCAGTTCAATTTTTACCCAGACATGTAGGCCTCCTGCTGGTCTGCCCTTCCCACAACTTAGTGCGGGCAAGAAAAAGGTTGCATAACCGGATTTGTGTACTGGGAGCAAACTCCAGGTTTCTTGGAACATGCATACATCGAACTTCTCGATAAACGCATTCCATTCTGGAAAAGCCATCTTTTTTTGCAACCCAGCCACATTCCAAGATACCAAATGGATAACCTTATAACCTGTGGCAGAAAAGTCAGGGATAACCCCCTTATTCCCACCCTGCACACATGGGATAGGCTCGATGGTAACTTCTAATGGGCCTATTGATTTTGGGGATAAACTACTGTCACCATTGCACCCCAAAAACAATAATTGTGTGGTGGTTGTGGTCCCACTATTATCAGAACTATTGGCTGCTATAGGAGCCACTTTCCCATTATCGGGGCTGATGGCCTCCATAAGGACCTCATAATCACTGCCCACTGGGCTAGCGGCTTATGGGGCAGTAACCTTTGTTGGTTGGAATCTGCCTGACTAGAAGGCTGTAATGTAGCTTTGGTAGATTGGGATGTGCCTTTAGGGGCATTATTGATGGGTAGTGTGGCCATGGGAGTGAGAGGCACAGCCGCACTCACCTGAGCCCTGACCGAATCAACCTTGCTGCTTATAACGGACTCTATGTCCGCAAGTCTTTTCTCCACCCTCTTCAAACTCTCAATAATGGGCAGAATGAAAGACCTAATTAGATGTCCCATATTATCTTGTGAAGCAGTCGAGGGTGCTGCCTTCAGCAGCGATTCAACAAGGATAGGGGATAACTCAGTGATGTTAGCATCTGTTTCAAGGTGTGCAGATGATGGAGGAAATGCCAAGTTTGGCAAAATTGCTGGTACGGCCGCTGCCGCCAGAACAGTTCTAGCAACAGGCTTTGTGTGCTTACCAAAGTCGAAATGACTGATCTTGGGTTTAACCAGACCCACCCCCCCCTCCTTTCGTCTTCTTTTACTTGGTGGTGGACCATGAATCTTAACCGTCACTGATTTCTTCAGCTTCTTCCTAGCCGGTTTGCCACGGATAAGGGTCTGGGTGGTCAGGTCGACAGCTGTACTGATAGGACTGGGAAGAGGAGTGTCACTTATGTCCTGGTCAATGGGAACACAAGGTATAGGAGTACAATCTCGCAGCAAAAGTGGGACACTCTCCTGAGAAAGAAAGTCTTCTTTACCACTAGGGCTACCTCCATCATGGGAAAGGGCGTGGAGCGTGAGATCTATGGGAGCCCTGTATTTCAAACTTTCAACTGAGCGTCGACGCTCTGCCCTGCGCTCTGCCAGTATGTTTCCCTGTCTTCGTCCGGGAGGACACTTGTAAAGTATTTATCAAGAGAGCCATTTATCAACCGCCCCCGGCTTTTCAAGGATGACTTTGTCGGGACTCTGGGCCATGACAAACAATAATATCAAGGAATACAGATGAAAACAGAATGAAAATGAATGGGCCCTGCCCGGCCTCACTCGGCCTCTGAGGGCCTAAGAGGGCCCGCCCTTTGCCCGGGCTTAGCCCGGCGTCCCGCTCGCATCCCGCGAGGCGGGGCTTTAAATGATTTTAAGCGCCTCCTGGCGCTGCAGAATGATGCGTGTAGCCACAGGGGCAGCTGGGAGATGAAGTCCTCCGCCCTCACTCCACTCGGCAAACTCGCCAGCAAGGTGGTGGTTCCAGCGAGTCGGTGGGAGGTGGGCTAAGGGCTCCGGTGGCAAAGCAGCACTTGGGGAGAGCAGCGCTATCCCGTAAACGAGGCGGCAACAGCAGTCCGTGGCAAGGCAAGAACCCCACTCAGCAGGGGCTTACAATGATTTTAAGCGCCTCCTGGCGCTGCAGAATGATGCGTGTAGCCGCAGGGGCAGCTGGGAGATGAAGTCCTCTGCCCTCACTCCACTCGGCAACCTCGCCAGCAAGGTGGTGGTTCCAGCGAGTCTGCGGGAGGTGGGCTAAGGGCTCCGGCGGCAAAGCAGCACTTGGGGAGAGCAGCGCTATCCCGTAAACCAGGCGGCAACAGCAGTCCATGGCAAGGCAAGAACCCCACTCAGCAGGGGCTTACAACGATTTTAAGCGCCTCCTGGCGCTGCAGAATGATGCGTGTAGCCGCAGGGGCAGCTGGGAGATGAAGTCCTCCGCCGTCACTCCACTCGGCAACCTCGCCAGCAAGGTGGTGGTTCCAGCGAGTCAGCGGGAGGTGGGCTAAGGGCTCCAGCGGCAAAGCAGCACTTGGGGAGAGCAGCGCTATCCCGTAAACCAGGCAGCAACAGCAGTCCGTGGCAAGGCAAGAACCCCACTCAGCAGGGGCTTACAACGATTTTAAGCGCCTCCTGGCGCTGCAGAATGATGCGTGTAGCCGCAGGGGCAGCTGGGAGATGAAGTCCTCCGCCCTCACTCCACTCGGCAACCTCGCCAGCAAGGTGGTGGTTCCAGCGAGTCGGCGGGAGGTGGGCTAAGGGCTCCGGCGGCAAAGCAGCACTTGGGGAGAGCAGCGCAGCACTTGGGGAGAGCAGCGCTATCCCGTAAACCAGGCGGCAAAAAGCAGTCCCAGACATGGTGGTCTGCTGAGCCCAGCAAGCCACCATCCCTGGGAGGGCTGGCATTCGCAATGGGCTCGCAAATTGTGAAAGGCTCATTCATATTAATGAGCCTCGCACTTTGCGACCCTATTGGGAATCGCAAAGCAGTGTAAACGCACTGTTGTACATTTCATTTAGCTCCTCGCAATTTGTGATTCACAATGTGTCGCAAATTGCGAGGCGCTAAATGAAAGGGTCGAACATCTGGCCCCAAGTCCAATACTGGTTGCAAACCTTTAAAATTGATGGATGCCTGGAGTGCGGAATCTCTATTGCTGCTGCCACAAAACAGCCTTGAAATTAGGCATTTAACCTCTCATGTTCCAAACCCCTAAGTGTAGACTCTCCAATTTATCTAGATACAGTGATGGAACTCTAAGTGGAGAGGACTAAGTTGGAAACAATCAAGTAGGGGGTGTCACTAGCCTGAGGAGATCAGGGAGCCAATTCCTGTGAAGCCAGCAAGGGGCTACCATCAACACCCATACAAGATCATCTTGAATCTTCAGAATTATCGTGGGATGAGAATAATCATAGGAAAGGCATACAACATCCTCAAGGCCATGTTGTTGCTAGAGTATCCAATGCCTATACTTATTTGGAAGGGAAACAAATTGTGGGAGAAGAGAATTCTCTACCTGCACAAATAGGTCTAACCAAGGTACTCTGACCTTCTGAGTCATCATCTTGAAAACCTCCTATGAAGACACTAGAAAGTTGAGTTTGAGATAGAATGGCTCAGCTCATCTGTCGAAGAGTTCTGTTTTCCAGGCAAGTAAACTGTGCTGAGATGAGACAGAGTGCCCTCTGCCCAGGTTTCTATCTCATTTTTCAACCTGTGCAACTCCAGGGGTCCTTCTGCCCTTTGTTGATTTGTCCAAGATCTGGCTAACATACTGTGTGTTCTGACCTAGACTGCGTGCCCCTTCAAAACCTGTGAGAAATGAGCCAGTGCTAATAGTACTTCCCTTAATATTTTCCTATTTGAAGAGCTGGATACCTCATGAGCTCCATTTTTCCTGGACCTGCCATTACTCTAAGGTTGCTTTCTAACCTGTGCCACTTGCATCTGTGGTTACCACCTTAGGGAGCAGAGGCTGGAAGGGACAACCTTTGGGCAGATTCTCTGCATTGAGCCACCACTCGAGAGAGGGTGAAGTTTGATAAGATGCCAGAACCAGTTACTCACTTGTGATAAGGGGTTCCAATGCTCTAGCAGGTGTCTTGCCAAGGGATACTTCTGTAAACAAGCCCACGGGCCCAAGGATACTGTGGAAGCCATACCTCCCTGGACTGTTAACCATTCACTGGCTGTCACTGTTTGCTTGGATAGGAGACCCTGCAGATTGGAAAGATGTTTTATCCTTCTGTACTCTGGTAAGGACACTCTTCCCACTTCTGAACTGAATGGAGCTCCAGAGAACTGGATTTATTGAACCAAGATGAGATGTGATTTGGACTCGTTTATCAGAAATCTTTGTTGTTCCAGGATCTTGATCACTATTGCCACATCCTCCAATGTCTTAGAAAACAGAAGAAGACAATCAACCAATTGTCGAGCTGAGGGATGAGTGAAATTCTAAAGAATGTTGGGGCATATCATCAAGGGGAAGCGATATAATTATCGCTGCTTTAGCGTCCGTTTTCGGGTGAAAAGCGGCGATAATTCTATCGCACTATCAGCAAGGACACGCTAATGTGTGTTCCTAAGCCTCAGCGCCGGTTTTCCTAACGCCCATCTTTGCAACGCCAATGATATGCAAAGTGGGCATATCCTACTAAAATAACGTGGAAGATGTCGGTAACAGACATTTCTCCAATTATCAAGCAAATTGCTAACCTGTGTAGCAACGAGAAAAGTAGCGCTAACCGCGCTTATTGCAGGTTTCATTAGGCCTGCTTTTAAACTGACTAAGCCATTATAGCCTATGGGGGATGTACGTCGTTACAACGCACACTTTTACAACGCATGCACTTACAACGCATTTTTTACAACGCAACATCCACTACAACGCATGCCATTACATCGCAGGACACTACAACGCATTTTTTAAAACTACCTTTACAACGCATTCCATTACATCGCATACTACCTTTACAACGCATACCATTACAACGCATAATATTACATTGCATTTAAGGTAAGTATTGGATAGTATAGGGGTAAAAATTGCTAATCTTACTCCAGGGGGTGCAACAGTAGGGTAATTGTTGGATAGTATAGGGGTAAAAATTACTATTCTTACTCCAGGGGGTGCAACAGTAGGGTAAGTGTTGGATAGTATAGGGGTAAAAATTACTATTCTAACTCCAGGGGGTGCAACAGTAGGGTAAGTGTTGGATAGTATAGGGGTAAAAATTACTATTCTAACTCCAGGGGGTGCAACAGTAGGGTAAGTGTTGGATACTATAGGGGTAAAAATTACTATTCTTACTCCAGGGGGTGCAACAGTAGGGTAAGTGTTGGATAGTATAGGGGTAAAAATTACTATTCTAACTCCAGGGGGTGCAACAGTAGGGTAAGTGTTGGATAGTATAGGGGTAAAAATTACTATTCTAACTCCAGGGGGTGCAACAGTAGGGCAAGTGTTGGATAGTATAGGGGTAAAAATTACTATTCTAACTCCAGGGGGTGCAACAGTAGGGTAAGTGTTGGATAGTATAGGGGTAAAAATTACTATTCTTACTCCAGGGGGTGCAACAGTAGGGTAAGTGTTGGATAGTATAGGGGTAAAAATTACTATTCTAACTCCAGGGGGTGCAACAGTAGGGTAAGTGTTGGATAGTGTAGGGGTTTTAATATAATATTATGCGTTGTAATGGTATGCGTTGTAAAGGTAGTATGCGATGTAATGGAATGCGTTGTAAAGGTAGTTTTTAAAAATGCGTTGTAGTGTCCTGCGATGTAATGGAATGCGTTGTAGTGGATATTGCGTTGTAAAAAATGCGTTGTAAGTGTAGTGCGTTGTAAAAGTTGCGTTGTAAAGGTTGTTCCCCGCCTATGGGTGGTGGATTCTGAGGATGAGACCACCCTGCCCTTTCATCAACGTATCGCCAATCGCTGTGCGATTATCGCAGAATTTCCAGCGATAATCGCACATTTAGCAGCTATCGCTGGATTTTCTATCACATTGGAGATAAGTGTTGCTGATAACACGCTATCTCTACGATAAAATCCAGCGATAGCCGGTGATAATTATCCTCACGCTAAGCGCGCTTAGCGATAATTATCTCCGGCTGTTGCTGATATGCCCCGTTTTTATCTACCTACCGCTGGGGCAAAGAGCTTTGTAAACATTCTTGGTGCTGTTGTCTAACCAAATGGAAGGAGCTGGATTTTGGTAATAGTTGTCTTGAATAAAGAATTTGAGGAACTTCTGAGATGATTTGTGCATTGACTGACACATGCAGATAGGCATCTAAAAGGTCAATTGATGCATTAAAACTCTCATTTTGTCAAGAATGGAAATATGCTTGTCAAATTTGTCATTTTTAATATCTGGTATTGAATAAACATATTGACGTTTTTCAACTCTACAACTGGTCTAAATCCCTCTGGTAACTTCTGTACCAGAAAGATTATTGAAAAACAACCAGTCTTGTTCTAATCTCAGGACAATGTTATTATTGCTGCCTTGTTCATGAGAGCTTGAAGTCCTTCTAATTATGCTGATCATCTTTCAGAGTCACAAGGCACTGGGGTACAAAGAAACATCTCCTGAGAATGGTGGGTAAATGTCACCTAATATCCTGAAGAGACATTCTCCAAGGCCCATTTGTTTGAAATGTGTTGTTCCCAGTTGTTCCGACCTCTAACTAGTCTCTGGACTTCTTTAGCCTAGTCAGGCTTTTAGGGAAGGTAGAGGAATCGAAGGCTGGGTTAACTGGGACTGGGATTTATCTGAGAGAGGGGTCCTCTGGCTGCCACAGCTTATTCTTGGAAGGGCTGTGAAACCCCTCTGGATGTTGAAGCAGGTCTAAGGGCCCTCTTGTAAAGGGTTCCCTTGCCGATGAAGGCTGAGTGCACTGGCTGTAACAAATTAGGATTCTCTGCCGATTAGTTCCTAAACTTGAGGGTCAAAAAGCCTGACTCCGGGAAAGGGCAGATGCATCAACAATGCTTTCTTGACGGTGGCCACTTTCCAAGCACGCACTCATAAATGCCTTCTTCTAGCTATTGCTGCTCCCGAAGATAATGCTACTGCACTCAGCAGGTCGGAAGAAACATCAAAAAGAAAGTGTACTTGTTGCTCAACAATGGCGAGGGTTGATGTCAAATACAAACCATTTTGCATTTATTTGCGCTAACCCTAGAAAAGCTTTTAGCAAAGACTGGATCGTATAGCTAGTGCTCCAGCGTGAAAGGGCCAATTTACATAACCTCCCTGCGTCACAGATCCGTCATCACACTAACTCATTCACGCACGGATTCATTGGTGGGGCCCATAACACCAACACTCATACGTCTCACTCGAATCTACACACAGGAGGAAGAGAAGAAGTGCTGGACATGTGGGGGTACCTTATTACCTATGGGAAAGGAAATTCTTTACAGTATGTACATATTTACATCAGTACCTATAGAATCCTAACCTTAGCATCAAGGCACTCCACCACTTGGTCGACGGACCAATTAGTTGGACTGGTTGATGATGATTTAGAACCAGCTAAAACACATTAAAGCTTTGGAATCTTTAATATATACCTTACCTAAAGAATCACAAACTCATTTTCTGTTAATCAATGTTAAGTTTATCTAATTAATTTGCTTTCATTTGCATAATCAACATTTTGGACAACACAGAGTTCAAATTTGATTATTCAGCACAATTCAGCATGACAATTATATTTACCTAAATCTTGATTTTTTTTAGCGACCATTAGCCCTGCATAAGTCAAAGCTCTTCCGATATAACCCTCCAATCGAATACAGGCTAAGACCCAATCAGTCCGGAGAAAAGTTCTTTGCCCCTCAGAGCACAGTCCCAAAGATCTCCGGGGACCTGACCATCGTGTAAACAAATCGATCAACGGGATTCGGATCACCCTCCTGGACGCAACAACCCAACAACCATCTACTAACCCCCCTTTTATAATAAACCTGGATAATCCTACTACATTTGCTACTTTGGAGACGGCTCTGATTGGTCGAGCCATCAAATTTGCTAATTCCGATGACTTTTCGAAAAGTTCCTTGGTTCCCATACTCTACTGAAGATGTCATTCTATGGCTGGGACAGTTCTCATGCGAAAGGGTCCGAAGTATCCATATCACGGATACTGGGAATAGGTTTCCTTTGTTTTCTCTTACAGTCACACTAGTTGAATTTTGGCAGTCCTCCATGTTCCTATCCTTGACGAGGAACACTGTGACTTGGTCAAAAGGACGCCTGGAGATCTTCGGTGCCATCTGAGTCTGCGCAGTAGACATCGCGCTCACACGACGGTGGCCACTTCCGAACTTCATTTTGGATATTGCGGCCTAGTAGGCCCGAATGCCAACTTAAGCGAAACAAACACAAAGAATAATTAATATACGGAAATGAAGATTCTAATGTTTAAACCCACACTAATCCCTCTATATATTAGTGTTTTCCTAGCTTATAGCAACATTTAAAGCAATATTACTCACCATTTCGTCCTAGCAGGAACGCAAAACATCACAAAAGGCAATATAACCATGTATTTTTCTATATCAACACAACCTACCGTTAATATGCGTACAACAGTTATCCAATAAGGTTATTTGCCATGCAATTTGCATCTTAGTCCCGCGTGTAATTTGTGTTTATTAAGGTGTAAGGTTGGTTAGTTAAACCACGGCACACAATTAATATACTTTAGTAATTAGAAAGTTGCAAAATTAGTATTTTCATGCAAAATAGAGAAGGTATACAAACTTTAGTTTTACCTGCTCCACCACTAGCGTAAGTTCTTGATCTTACCGCAAAGTCTGAATCCGCATATGACTTTTTAATTGTTGCTTCCACCTTCTTATCTACCACCTAAGGGAATATTACTTCCTCTGAAATTATAACCCCTTGGGAGAAGAGACCCGCCATGAGGGAGCCCACTTTAACTGTGGACATGAACTCTTCTGCAAAGTTCTGTAAGGGATAACTGTGAACCAAGAATCTGAATAAACAACTGAAGATAAACATCCTTCCACTGTGTAAACACAACTTTCCTTATTGCTGCATTGTTAGAAGTTGGGTTTTTGGTTGGCAGAGGGATGCACCCTGTCCAAACAAGAACTGCAATCCTAGTCAGGGTAAGTCAGATACACATCATAATTTAACCTGTTCTCACTCTCTGGTAGCTTGGCACAGAGCAGGCAGGCTTAACTTGAGGCAATGTGTAAAATAGTTAGGCAACACTTCAAAGAGTAACACAGTAAAAACACCACAAAAAGACTCCACACCCTGTTAGAAATATAGATTATATTTTTACAAATAAAACAAGACAAAAACAACAAAAATCCAATAAGTAGAAGTCAAGATATTAATTTTTAAAGATTAAAAGTGAATAGCGCTTAGAGGCAATAAGCGCCTATGGGGTTAGCTGATCATGCTGGACTGGGCACAGTCAAGAGTTCAAGCTGACTGTGATGGAGCGTGAGCCGGATACAGGAGTACCGCAAAGGTCTGCTGAATAAAAGTACGTTGATTTTGGTTGGAAACAGCAAGATGTGTTGTGCAGCCGAGCGATCCGTCAGTTTTCTTCACGCAGTGATGACGATGCAAGAGTTCTGAAGATGAAGCACCAGTTCCGAGAGGCGTTGGTTCTGAAGCCGATATGCCAGGTTTCTCCACACAGTCGTGGGGATGCATTGATGGTCTCTCTCTGCATTGCTGGCAATGCAGTGGTTCTGATGCGTCGTTCTGATGGCAATGATAAATTGGTTCCGGTGGAGCAAACACCTGGATCCACTTCCTTGAGTCTTAAAATAGGAGGCAAGCCAGCATGCCCTTGGAGATCACTCTGGGTTCAAGTAAGGTAGTCCAGTTCTTCCCTAGCAGGTCAGAAGGTGGCAGGCAGCAGGGCATCACAGCAGAAAATCCTTTCTTCCACAGCAGCAGTCCAGCAGAGTGGCAGTCCATGCAACAGCAGAGCAGTGCTTCCTCCCGGTAGAGTTTTTCACAGGTCAAGTACTATCTGATTTGGTGGAGACCTAGTACTTTTATCCAGCGGTGGCTTTCGAAGTGGAGGTGACTTCAACGAGGGGCTCTGAAGTGCCCCCGAGGACCTCCCTCCGAGCTCTGGCTCCAGACTCACTGTGGGTGGTATGCAGCCCTTTGTGTGGGGACATGACACTGCCTATTCAGTTATAGGTGTCAGCTCCTCCCTTTCATCCTGTCCAGGATGACCCATAAGGATGTGGATGGCCACTCAGTTACACCTAAGCGCCCTTTGTGGGTGACTGGCTAGAGGGAATGCGCAAAGTCCAGCTGTCACCCACCCCCAGACATATATTGGAGACAGGCTCAGGCACACAGGGCTAAGAGCTGAAAAATGCCGTCTATCTAAAAGTTTTACAAATAAAGAAGGGGTTGGGCCCGTATTGGTCAGCAAGGCTAGGCCCTGCAAATTGTGTACAAGAAAAAGTACCAATGCTGACGGCCATTTAACAACAACACAGGCTTTGAATTGAATGAAAGCACAAATCAATTAACACATCCTCCAGTTTCTTTCTATAATATTCTGAAAAAATAGCAGCAGGTCATTTATATACATCAAAATCATACACATTGGACAGACACACGTTAGAGAACTTAAAACCCACAAAAAATGCACAGTGCATCACATGTAATGAAAAACACAAAATGCAATATGTTGGAAACCGGGCAACCGGGATAGCAGTCACCAGGTTCCCAGCACAGTGGTAGCTTGGCTCGAGCGGTTGGGGGTCAGGCACCGTGTTAAGCGTACGTCACACCCTCACAATAACCATGCGTTCATCCGTTCCAAAAACGACACTACACCGTAAAAATTATGGAAGACAAGATGAAAATATATATGTCTTTATCTTATTTTCTCTTAGTTGCAGGTTTCATAACATAAATACAGTACAATAGGATTTTCCTTTAAAAGAGCAGGTCAAATAAACAATGCTACTTTGGAATTTCAATAAATAGGTTCAGGTCATCATTAAGCAAAGAATAAATAGATGTGCAATAAATACAGACGGCAAATAAATACAGTCAGACAATAAATACAGTGCAGGAATAAATTAGTGGAAGACAATAAATAAAGCACCTTCAATAAATAAGGAAAAGCAATCAATGACAGTATAGATCAGATCACTTTCATGAGGTAACTTGGTCTTACTTTGCCCATACACAGCGTGTGGTCATTTGGATGGCATGGGGGTGTCCCACCTAGATTGGTCAAGGCTGGGGCCTAAGCTGAGGCAGAACCAGGGTAACCTAAAGATCTGGCCTTCCAAACTACACAGCCCCTCACAGATGTCACTGCACCAGTCTTAGTTCACCCCTGGCACTCCCAGGCTGGTTCTAACACCCCTCTAGCCCCTAGAATGGTCTTTTCGGGCTCCACGGGGCCTCAGACGCCCCCTTTACCACTTACTGCCCTTTTCACGATGATCGGCTCCGCTCGGCGCCGGGTCGATGTCGTGAGACGGCTCCGGCTCGATGTCGCTGGGCGGCCTCGTCTCGATGTCGCTGGGCGATCTCGACTCGATGTCGCTGGGCGGCCTCGTCCCGATGTCGCCTTCCGGCGTCGCAGGGACACGGCCTCCCCGCTTCCGGGTGCCTCCGGAGTGCGATCTCCACTCCCGACCTCCGGCGCGCTTCACGACCTCCGTCGGCGCCCTCACCTCAACCTCGGGTGAATCTCCACTCGACCTCCGGCGCCTCTCCACGACCTCCGTCGGCGCCCTCACCTCGACCTCGGGTGAATCTCCACTCGACCTCCGGCGCCTCTCCACGACCTCCGTCGGCACCCTCACTCGACCTCTGGTGGCTCCGGGTACGACGTCTGCTTTCTGTCAGCGCCGCTTCTCTACCTCAGGCCCCAGGTCTCCAGGCTTCTCGACGTCAGGACTCCAGGAGGACACCACTGAACAGGTCAGGAGCTTGCTGTTCTTCCTCTTTAAGGCCTGTTTCAAATGTTCAGTTCCTTAAGATGGTTCTTCTGGTCTTGGTCCCACACAGGGCTTTAGGTTGGGCTTGGTCAGTAGGGACTAGCATCAGGGGTGGGTTTCTGGACCCCACTCCAAGCACTGGTTTCCACCTCTGCTGCCTTACTCCGACCTCCTTCTATCTCTGTCCTCTCTCTTCTCCAGTCAGTTGCCAACTGCCACTCTGAAATGGCCTCCCAACATTCTAAACTGCCTCCCACTATCACAGGATTCTAGAATGTTCCAGGAGGTTCTAGTTATGTCACAGGTGACAATGGGTGGCCACCATTTTGTGGCTCAGGCCCTCAGACAGAAGTTCCAGGGGTAGGGAAAATGGCTCCCTGACCCTGCATCAACACTAAAAAGTCTGGTGGTTCCCAAAAAGGAAAAATTATAACAGGGTTTGAGGCAAAAGTGGGACAAAATAAATAATGATGAGGAGGGACCACCCAAAGGGCTGACAGGTCTAACACGCGTCCCCCCCAGCTGAAAGTGGGGAGAGCTACCCAACCCCTTGGGAGTTCTCATCACTAAGGCGGAAATACCTTGAGAGACCGTCTGCATTGGCGTGGTCCACTCCAGGCCGATGTTCCACCTGAAAGTCCATTCCCTGTAGGGAGATAGATCACCTTAGCAACTTGGGATTCTCCCCCTTCATCTGCATCAGCCACCGAAGGGGTCTGTGGTCGGTCTGAACTAGGAAGTGCGAGCCAAACAGGTATGGCCGCAACTTCTTCAGAGCCCATACCACTGCAAAGGCTTCACGCTCTATTGCACTCCACTTCTGTTCCCTGGGAAGTAGTCTCCGGGATAGGAAGACCACAGGTTGATCCAGACCCTCTTCATTGAGTTGCGATAACACTGCCCCAATGCCATGTTCCGATGCATCCGTCTGGACAATGAACTCCTTGGAAAAGTCTGGGGCCCTTAAGACCGGGGCCTCGCACATGGCTTGCTTCAGTTTCACAAAGGCCTGCTGGCAAGCCTCCGTCCAGACTACCCGTCGAGGTTGCTTCTTGGACGTAAGCTCCGTGAGGGGGGCCACAATGGTACCATACCCCTTCACGAAGCGGCGGTAATATCCGGTGAGGCCCAGAAAAGCTCGGACCTCAGTCTGAGTCTTGGGGGGTTCCCAGGCCATGATGGCCTCGATTTTCGCCTGGAGGGGTTGCACCGCTCCCCTACCCACCAAGTGTCCAAGGTACACTACCGACCCCTGCCCGATCTGGCATTTACTGGCCTTGATCGTTAAACCAGCTTGCTTCAGGGCCTGGAGAACAGTTTGCAGGTGAAGGAAGTGATCCTCCCAGCTGTTACTGAAGACGGCAATGTCGTCCAGATAAGCAGCAGAGAAACTCTCCATTCCGGCGAGGATCTGGTTCACCAGACGCTGAAACGTGGCAGGTGCGTTCTTGAGCCCAAAGGGCATCACGCAGAACTGGTAGTGGCCCTTGGGCGTGGAGAAGGCTGACCTTTCCTTAGCTCCATCAGTCAGAGAGATCTGCCAGTACCCGGAAGTAAGGTCAAAGGTACTCAGATATTGGGCAGCTCCCAGCCGGTCAATCAGTTCATCCGCCCTCGGAATCGGATGAGCATCAGTCTTGGTTACTGAATTCAGTCCCCGGTAGTCCACACAGAACCTCAGTTCCGGTTGGGCACCCGGTGGTACAGCTTTTGGTACTAATACCACCGGACTGGACCAGGGGCTGCTAGAAGGTTCAATCACTCCTAGCTCCAGCATCTTAGTGACTTCACTGTGAATGCTGGCCTTCACCTTGTCTGTCATCCGGTAGATCTTTGACTTCACAGGTGGGCTTTCTCCTGTGTCCACATCATGGACGCACAGGTGAGTCCTACCCGGAACAAGGGAGAACAACGAAGAGTACTGCCCCAGGACCTGGCGGCAGTCCTCCTGCTGTTCAGGAGTTAGGGACGGGGAGAGAATCACTCCCTCCACCAACCCATCCTTCTCTTGAGACGCAAATAAGTCGGGGAGAGGCTCGCTTTCCACGTCCTCTGCTCCGTCAGTCACCATCAGCAATATGACTTCGGGCCTCTCATGGTGGGGTTTGAGGCGGTTGGCATGCAGCACCCGTAGGGGCTGGCGAGGGGTCTTCAGATCCACCAAGTAGGTAGCCTTACCCTTCTTCTCCAACACCTCAAAGGGTCCTGACCAGCGATCCTGGAGGGCGCTAAGCTCTCCTGGTTCAATCACCCACACCTTCTGGCCAGGCTCCAATTCCACCGGATGAGCATTGTGGTCATACCACGCCTTCATCACTGCTTGGCTGGCTTCCAAGTTGTCAGAAGCTTCCTTCCACAACTTAGCCATTTGGCTCCGGAAGGCCAGCATGTAGCTCACCACGTCCTGGGGAAGCTTTCTGGGAGTCCTTTCCCATCCGTCTCTCACCAGGCCGAGAGGTCCACGCACAGGGTGCCCATACAAAAGCTCGAAGGGGCTGAAGCCCACTCCCTTTTGTGGCACTTCCCTGTAAGAAAACAATAGACAGGGTAGGAGGACGTCCCATTTCCTCCGCAGGCTTTCAGGCAGACTTCTGATCATGCCTTTCAAGGTTTTATTGAACCTCTCCACCAGACCATTGGTCTGGGGGTGGTAAGGAGTGGTGAACCGGTAGGTTACTCCACACTCCTTCCACATGGCCCGCATGTATGCTGACATGAAGTTGGTCCCCCTGTCAGACACAACTTCCTTGGGAAAACCCACTCGGGTAAAGATTCCCATCAGGGCCCTAGCCACAACAGGTGCAGTAATGGTCCTCAGAGGTATAGCCTCTGGGTACCGTGTGGCATGATCCACCAGAACCAGGATAAACCTGTGACCAGCTGTAGTAGGCGGATCTAACGGACCCACAATGTCGATGCCCACCCTTTCAAAGGGGGTGCTAACGACAGGAAGTGGTTCCAGGGGAGCTTTCAGCTTCACCCCTGTTTTCCCACTGGCTTGACAAGACACACACGTCCGGCAATAGGTGTCGGACGACACTTTCATTTGAGGCCAATAAAAGTGTGGGACAAGCCGGGCAAAGGTCTTGTCTTGCCCCAGGTGTCCTGCCAAGGGGATCTCATGAGCCAATTCCAGGAGGAAGGCTTGATAACGTTGAGGGACAACCAAGGCCCGTGACGATCCGTGCATGGGTGCCTTGGGTTCACTGTAGAGGAGGCCATCCTCCCAGTAAATATGGTAGTTCCCCTCAACGTTCCCTGCTGCCTGGGCTTCGGCCTGTCGCCTCAGTCCCTCAAGGGTAGGACACTCCCTCTGGCCCTTGCAGAATTCCTCCCTGGTCGGCCCTCCCTCCACGTGCCACTCGGCCGGGATGGGTAGGTTCTCCAGTTCGGTAACATCCCCCTCCGCGGACTCCTGGTCCACCACCTCCGGTGGCCTATCCGTCACACGGGGCGCGGATGCCGAGGCAGGCTCCTCCTGCCCTCGGTTCTTCCCTTGATCGGCAGCCGGCGGTGCCTTTGTTCCAGGCTCCCGCCTAAACGAACTCCCTCTCCGGGTAGTCGCAGACCCTGTGCTGACACAGGCCCAGTCAGGTGTACCCAGCATCTCAGCATGAGTCCGGTATTCCACCTCCTTCCAAGCATTATGCTCCATGTCATTCCCCAGCAGACAATCGACTGGCACGGCAGGGCTTACGGCAACTCGAAGCAACCCTGCAACCCCTTCCCATTCAAATGGAACCTCGGCCACCGGATAGTGGCCCATTCTGCCGTCAGCCATCGCGGCAGGGTGGAGTACATCGGGAATCACCTGCTCTGGAGACACCAGTTGGCTACGTACCATAGTCATACTGGCTCCTGTGTCTCTCAGAGCCTCCCCTCTTTGGCCGTTGATGGTGACCCACTGCCCATACTTTGTGGTATTTGCGGGCACCTGGATCTTAGGAACCATCTCCCGTTCTCCCAGGGACACTAAAGTGACACCCGCCCACTCCCTTCCCTTATCTAAAGGCATCTCCTCCCCGAGCACTACACTAGCTACTCCGGGGGCCTTTCCTCCGATGGGAGGGGGTGGTCTTTTCGGGCACTTCACATCTCCCTTATAGTGTCCGACACCACCGCACTCGAAGCAATGGACAACCCTTGGCTGCTGACTCTGGCCAGGATTAGGGTTTCTGGGTGGGTTAGCCCTAGGGGTGAATCCCGTTCCCTTCCCTTGGAAACTATTTTGGGGGCCTTTAGAGAACTCCGTTTTCTTTTCCCCTCCCTCTTTCTTCTGGGGGGCGCCCTGTCCGGTCTTTTGAGAGTCCCCTCCAGTCCCCCTTGTGGACACCCGGGTACTAGCCCAAATGTCCGCCTCCTCAGCAAGCTTCCGGGGATTGGTCAGCTTGCTATCCACCAGGTGTTGACGCAGTTCAGGGAAACATTTTTCGAGCAGGTGTTCCTTCAACATCAAATCAAACAACCCCTCGTAGTCCCTCACCTCGCTGCCCTGTATCCAACCCTCTAATGCCTTCTTTGCATAGTCCAGGAAATCCACCCAATTCTGTGTGCCCAGTTTGTGGCTACCCCGGAACTTCTGTCTGTACTTCTCGGGTGTTAGTCCAAACTTCCTCACGAGCGCCACTTTCATGGTGGGGTAGTGGGTCTGCTCATCCTGCTCCAGGGCCAATAATGTATCCCTGCCAGCTGGAGGCATGTATTTATACAATCCCCCTCCCCAATATTTCTCTGGAACCCCATGGACTCTTAAAGAGACCTCATAGGCCGCTAGCCACTTGGCGATGTCATCTCCCGCACTATAGTTGGCTACTATGTCTTTTGGCAAATAGGGTTTGGGTTCCCTGGTGATTTCTCTTTCTTCGCTGCCACCATTAGGAACAGTGTGTGCCCCGACCCGTAGGATCTGGAGATCTATCTCCCTGAGCCTCAACTCGTGAGCCATCCTCCGTTCCTCCTTTTCTTTCTCCAGCTTCGCCAACTCCCATGTGAGCTGTCTTTTCTCCCTCCGGTCAGTTAATACTGCTTCTGATAAGCCGCCACTAGAGACACTGCTGCCCTTCCTTGAAAGTGTTCTGGGCCCCTCTACTAGGTTCCCCACCTCAGGTTGGTACAAACCAGCCCCCTCGCTGACAGTTTCTCCATCCCTGTCCTCCTTCTCAACCTTACGTTCTCGTCGTGCCTCCCCCCAAGCCCTCAAGCTGGTCTGGAGCTCACCCTTCTTTGCACCTTGGGGACAAAACACCCCCTCTCGCTCACAAAACTCTCTGAGTTGGGCCACAGTGTAAGTTTCCACATCCTCCAATACAAACTCCATTTTGCCCACTCAGGATAGAAGACAGTTGCTTACAGAAGCTATGCAGGGGGGTACCTTTTGTAATACCTCCTCCCACCACCAGAAGTAAATTTGGAAAAAACAAAACTCGAAATTAGGAAGTCCGCTTGGAGAAAACTCCCGGTGTAGGCCTATGGACTACCCAAAGTTATTGTCGAGTATACGCAAGCACAGCTCTATCCCACCGCTGAACACCAATTTTATGTTGGAAACCGGGCAACCGGGTTAGCAGTCACCAGGTTCCCAGCACAGTGGTAGCTTGGCTCGAGCGGTTGGGGGTCAGGCACCGTGTTAAGCGTACGTCACACCCTCACAATAACCATGCGTTCATCCGTTCCAAAAACGACACTACACCGTAAAAATTATGGAAGACAAGATGAAAATATATATATCTTTATCTTATTTTCTCTTAGTTGCAGGTTTCATAACATAAATACAGTACAATAGGATTTTCCTTTAAAAGAGCAGGTCAAATAAACAATGCTACTTTGGAATTTCAATAAATAGGTTCAGGTCATCATTAAGCAAAGAATAAATAGATGTGCAATAAATACAGACGGCAAATAAATACAGTCAGACAATAAATACAGTGCAGGAATAAATTAGTGGAAGACAATAAATAAAGCACCTTCAATAAATAAGGAAAAGCAATCAATGACAGTATAGATCAGATCACTTTCATGAGGTAACTTGGTCTTACTTTGCCCATACACAGCTTGTGGTCATTTGGATGGCATGGGGGTGTCCCACCTAGATTGGTCAAGGCTGGGGCCTAAGCTGAGGCAGAACCAGGGTAACCTAAAGATCTGGCCCTCCAAACTACACAGCCCCTCACAGATGTCACTGCACCAGTCTTAGTTCACCCCTGGCACGCCCAGGCTGGTTCTAACACCCCTCTAGCCCCTAGAATGGTCTTTTCGGGCTCCACGGGGCCTCAGACGCCCCCTTTACCACTTACTGCCCTTTTCACGATGATCGGCTCCGCTCGGCGCCGGGTCGATGTCGTGAGGCGGCTCCGGCTCGATGTCGCTGGGCGGCCTCGTCTCGATGTTGCTGGGCGATCTCGACTCGATGTCGCTGGGCGGCCTCGTCTCGATGTCGCTGGGCGGTCTCGACTCGATGTCGCTGGGCGGCCTCGTCTCGATGTCGCCTTCCGGCGTCGCAGGGACACGGCCTCCCCGCTTCCGGGTGCCTCCGGAGTGCGATCTCCACTCCCGACCTCCGGCGCGCTTCACGACCTCCGTCGGCGCCCTCACCTCGACCTCGGGTGAATCTCCACTCGACCTCCGGCGCCTCTCCACGACCTCCGTCGGCGCCCTCACCTCGGCCTCGGGTGAATCTCCACTCGACCTCCGGCGCCTCTCCACGACCTCCGTCGGCGCCCTCACTCGACCTCTGGCGGCTCCGGGTATGACGTCTGCTTTCTGTCAGCGCCGCTTCTCTACCTCAGGCCCCAGGTCTCCAGGCTTCTCGACGTCAGGACTCCAGGAGGACACCACTGAACAGGTCAGGAACTTGCTGTTCTTCCTCTTTAAGGCCTGTTTCAAATGTTCAGTTCCTTAAGATGGTTCTTCTGGTCTTGGTCCCACACAGGGCTTTAGGTTGGGCTTGGTCAGTAGGGACTAGCATCAAGGGTGGGTTTCTGGACCCCACTCCAAGCACTGGTTTCCACCTCTGCTGCCTTACTCCGACCTCCTTCTATCTCTGTCCTCTCTCTTCTCCAGTCAGTTGCCAACTGCCACTCTGAGATGGCCTCCCAACATTCTAAACTGCCTCCCACTATCACAGGATTCTAGAATGTTCCAGGAGGTTCTAGTTATGTCACAGGTGACAGTGGGTGGCCACCATTTTGTGGCTCAGGCCCTCAGACAGAAGTTCCAGGGGTAGGGAAAATGGCTCCCTGACCCTGCATCAACACTAAAAAGTCTGGTGGTTCCCAAAAAGGAAAAATTATAACAGGGTTTGAGGCAAAAGTGGGACAAAATAAATAATGATGAGGAGGGACCACCCAAAGGGCTGACAGGTCTAACACAATACTATCTCACTATGTGTAAACATGTAACAATGTGTGTATCCCGGGTCTGAATTAATATGTCAGAAAAGAGCTGGAACAATTCTAACTCTTCTGCAGCACACGCCTGGAGGGCCTATACCAGAATTGGGAAAAACAAATTCAAATAGTGGCACATAACAGGGCTATTTTCTTTACACAATTTACATAATTTCCCCTGAAAGCAACAAGTTCACTTATCGAACGCTGTCTGGGTTCTGCCCTTTTTGGCGCTTTTTGAAACCTGAAACTCTTGGAGTTCTCCTCAGGACTCAGAACACATGGATACTCTGAAAGAAAAACATGATGTCCTAATATCTCATAAATATGTATTTAGGGTCTAACATACAATGACTGCTAATTCAACTATTTACCTTCAAATAGAAGGTGAATTTTAGTGTTTTTTTTTGGTCTTCCAATTCGTCTCAGGGAGAAAGGATCGCAAATCTTTCTATAGAACAATAAAAAAAAATATTTTAAGATGGCAAACTTTGATATCCCTGAGTCTCAAGCAAAAGGAGGAAAGCCAAAAAGACCTAGGAGATCACTCTGGGCTCAAAGCAGAGTCCAGCTCTTCCTCTGCACTGTCAGTGAGACGGAGGCAGCAGGGCAACACAGCAGAAAAACAGTTCTTCCAGAGGAGCAGTCTAGCAGAGTGACAGTCCTTATATCAGCACCGTTGTTCTTCTGACAGAGGTTCTTTACAGGTCCAAAAGTGTTTGATTTGGTGGAGTCACAGACCCAGTACTAACTCCCAATTGTGCCTTTAAAGTGAGGTCCTTTCTTTCCAGCCCTGGCTCCAGGCTCACTACAGGGGGGTAATCAACCCTTTGTGTGGGGACAGGACACTGCCTATTTAGGTGTAATGGTCAGCTCCTCCCTTCTATCCTGCCTAAGATGAACCATCAGGATGCAGATGGGTACTCATTCACACCTAACCTTCCTTTCTTTTTGACAGTCTAGAGGGAATGCACAAAGTCAAGCTGTCACCCGCCCCAGATATGTTTTGGAGTCAGGGTGTAGGCACACAGAGCTTTAGGAGCACAGTAATGTCTGCTTTCTAAGAGTGCCATTTCTAAAATAGTTAAATCCAACTTTACCAGTAAAGAGTATTTGTCATTGCCATTCAAAATATACAACATGACAGAACTATTCCTTTCAAATCCGGTATTACAGCTTAAAAGTGTATTAAGAAATTCCTAATGTTATGCTATGAGAGGCGTAGGTCTCACAGTAGTGTAAAACGAATGTGGGTGTTTTTCACTACTAGGACATGCAAACCTTCAAAGTACATGTCCTACCTTTTACGTGCACAGGACTCTGCCCTGTGGGCTACCTAGGGCCTACGTTAGGGGTGACTTATGTGCAAGAAAAGGAGAGTTAAAGGCTTGGCGAGGGGTTTTGAATGCCAAGTCGACGTGGCAGTAAAATTGCACACACAGGCTCTGCAGTGGCAGGCCTGTGAAATGTGGAAAGGGCTACTTGGGTTTGCGGCACAATCAGTGCTGCAGGCCCAATAGTAACATTTAATGTACAGACCCTGGGCACAGACAGTCTACTCTACTAGGGACTTACAGATAAATGAAATATCCAAATTGTGGATAAACCAATGTAACCATGTTTAGGGGAGAAGCACATGACCTTTTAGCAGCACTGGGCAGCAGTAGTAAGGGCTCAAAGTCCTAAGGTCAATTATAAGAATCAGCAAAAGGAGGCGGTAAGCAGGCAAAACTTTTGGGGGTGACCCTTCATAGAAGGCCATTTTTCAACAGTACTCCTCTGGCATCTGAAATAAGCATGCTTGTGGGTGAGAGTGTGTTAATGTGAGAGTGAGCTTATGTAAGTATGAATATGTGTGTATGTATACAGATGTATGTGTGAGTGAAAATGTAGGTCAAAGTGCGTGTGATATCACTTTTGCTAACCCTGGCATTTTGATGAATTGACGTCCATGATGGTGATTGCTTCACGTTGCACTTCTGTCTCTTCACACATACAGGTTCTTCATTATGTGAAAAGTGTCCACTTTACAACTAAAACTGGTGACAATGTATCGTTTGATGAGAACGGCGACCTCTCGGCTGCATACAGCATCATAAATGTGCAGGTGAAGAATAACACCTTCGGCTTCATAAATGTGGGCAGCTTTGATAATACGTCTCCAGTGGGTCAAAAAGCTGTCGTCAATGCTAGCGCCATTGTGTGGAATACAAAAGACTCCCAGGTCAGGCCGACAATTTAACTGTCTCATTTGTAGTTTATGCATTGTTGTTTCTGTTACAGTATTTGCATAGTAATATTCTTGCTGATGAGGCACATACAGCCCGGGTACAAGGTTTTTCAGGTAATATGATGATAATAGACAAATCTGTGGAATAAAATGATGCACCTCGATAGGCAGGATGCAGGGAGTGGACTCAGAAAGAGTCTCTGTGTGGTCTAATGACCAGGAACATGGTTTCTGATTACCATATTATAAATGTAAGTGTAACATAATTTCGAATGTAAAGTATTTTGTAAACATGAGTAATAAGAGTAAAAACTAAATTTCACAAAAGACAAAGACTAGAATCATAATATGATGAAAAGAAGCACTCCAAGGTATGGATATGTGTCCTGTCAGAAATCATAATGTAGACGAAATGTCTATCTCTTTCTTTTTTCTCCACCCTAACAACACAGTCCAACCACCTACCATCTTATCTCTCCTTGCCATATGTCCCCCAAAACCAGCAAACTTATCATCCTCAACAATCGGTGTCAACCTTCCCGACACCCGATGAACACTGGCTGTGCCCAAACACAAGCACTACCCTCCAGCAGCAACCACCCCAGCATACTTATTCCTATCTCACCGCTCTCCATTCCAAAACACCACCAAAGCACAAGTATACAGAATCATTTTGGAATTGTTCCCTGAAAGATTCACACATTTTTGGCCCCAGAGGTATCACTGTGGGGCCTCCCCACCAGGGCTATGTGAGCAGGGTATCCCTACTCTGCCCCTTTATATCTTTTTTAAAACTTATTTCCAGGGCAGAGGACTCAGGCCCTGAGTCATAAAATGGCTACCTACACACCTTTGGTGATGTGGTGGCAGCAAATCAAATCTTATCTCTTAGAGACAGCCCTAATCGCACTCACGGATGGCATCCGGAAACTGTTGGACCACTGAGAAACAGCACCCCTCATCCTTCTTGACCTCTCAGCAGCCTTCAACACCGTATTCCACCACACACTGCTAAACAGACTCCACCAGATCAGAATCCGAGGAGCAGCCCAAAAGTGGATCAAATCCTACCTCACAAGAAGTATGTGGAAGGTCATCCTCCCGCTCTACTCCTCACTCCCAAAGAAACATCACCTGCAGTGTACCTCAAGCCTTATCTCCCAACCCAACCCTCTTTAACATGTGTATAACACCCCCGGCAAACATCGTCAAGAGCCACAGACTCAACATCATCTCCTATGCTGGCTACACCCAACTCATCCTCTCCCTGACTAACGACCCAACCACCACCAAGGACAAGCTACAAAGATGCATGAAAGATATGGCCGCCTGGATGAACAACAACTGTCTCAAACTCAACACCAACAAGACAGAAGTACTCATCTTCAGGAAAGACAAGGTAACCCTCTAGAACAATGAATGGTGTCCATCTGAGCTGGGTCAAATCCCTAAACCTATCTAACAGTTCCACAGTCCGCAACCTTGGCATTATTGTCGACTACCAGCTTTCCATGAAGAAGCAGGTCAGTGCTGCCTACTCTGCTTGCTTCCTCACCCTCCGAATGCTCAGGAAGGTCTTCACATTGCTTCCACCCAACACCAGGTGACCAGTCACACAAGCTTGCATCACCAGCAGACTAGACTACGGCAATTATCTCTACGTTGGAACATCCGCCTAACTCATGACAAAACTTCAGACTATACAGAACTCTGCAGCCAGACTCAGCCTCGACCTCCCCAGACAGACCAACATTACCCCTCACCTCAGGAAACTCAGAAAGAAATGCAAATTCATGCTGCTTACCAACGCTTACACTACAAAACGAAGGACTGTTGTACCTCAACACTCGAATGAACTTCTACCAACCTACCTGGAAACTCAGCTTGAATCCCTCTTCCTAGAAACCACACGCGCATCCGCAGGACGAACAGCGGAGGCTGCTCCTTCTCCCACCTAGCGACTAAGACCTGGAACCTCCCCCTGTACCTCAGAGCCTCACCATCGCTCCACCAGCTAAGGAACAACCTCGAGATTTGGATGTTTAACCAGTAGGCGAACCGGCAGCTCATTCTCCCAGCACCTCGAGATCCTCACGGGTGATGCAGCCACGCTCTCTAAATCCGATTGATTGATTGATCCCTAGACCTGTCAGCTCCGTGGATCCTTGCCGGCGTGGAATATTTATATTTTTTAACCTTAATCTCTCAAAAACTACTGAATGAAATTACACCAAATCACAAAAACACGCTTTCTTGACCAAGATCTTGCTTTCTGCCAAATTTGGTGTAATTCCATTTGGCCATTTTGGCTGTAGCTGTGTCTAATTTTCCTATAGAAAAATGAACAGGGAAAATGTGTTTCGGGACTCCTGTTTTCTTGCCACCCTCGTGACGGATCAACACAAAACATTCCAGAAAGTAGCTAAGGTGGATGAACATTTTTTTAAAAAAGTTTCAGGAAGCTTCGTCAAACAGTGAGAAAGTTATTAGCAAAGCAAAAAATGCTGTGAGAGTTTTAAACCTATTGCAACATCCAATAGTTGTCCTACTTTGAAAGTAAGATGTTATTGATGTAAAAAATTGGGCCAGTTTGGAAAGGCATCCAGTACTGTGCAGATGACTGAAGAAGATGCATCAGAGGATGATGAGTCGTTACTGCTGAGTGGGTGAGAGTTAGGAAATAGTGAATCTATTAAGGTAATAAAGGGCGAGTCTTGCACATTGATGAGTCTCATAACCCTCCAAAGTGCAAGGTAAAAATAGCAGGAGTTGATGTTTATATGTGGGTGGATTCATGTTTATGATATGTGCTAACTGATAGGAACACTTAATTCACAATTCATAAAAAAAAAGACTAATGCAAATCTAGTAGTATGTTGTGGATTTTTTTTTTTAACCATTTTAGGGGCATATTTACAAGGTCTGGCGCATCTCTGCATATCAGCAGGGATGCGCCATAACACTTGCGACAGGCAAATCCACCCGTACGCCATCACTGATGCGCCGCATTTACAATGAGGCACGCCGTGGCGTACGGATGGGCAGATGCGTGTTGCATCCCCCGTCGTAAAGGCGGCGCATTGCTGGAGTCGCGTCGCAAGCGTGATGCGGCTCCAGCAAGGCTCGGGGGCGCCCTATGCCTAACATGCTATGTCACTCCTTGCGCCTGTTTCAAGCAGGCGCAGGGTTTTGACGCAGCATGGCCGTAAAAGTGACTCTGTGAAATCTTGTAGGTTTACGAGGCGTACCTGCGAGGGAACGCCCACCTTGCGCCGTAACTCCCACATGAAACCTGATGCAGGTTTCATGTGGTGCAGGGCTTTACAACGTGACGCATCTCCCTAGATGCATCACGTTGTAAATAGGGCGCAACGTGGCGCAAGGTTTATGCCGCCGCTGCGTCACAGAAGTGACGCAACGGCGGCGCAAATGAGGCACAAGGGGCTTGTAAATCTGCCCCTTAGTGTTTTAATGCTCCCATTGAGTTCAAAGGAAAATCAACTGTTGGAAAACTAAATGTGGTGAAAAAGGGTAAGCAAAAGAAGTTAGGTATGACTTTAAATTCTAATCTCCCAGATCAAGTTGTTGTTATGAGTATAGGAAAAACACACAAATGGAGAGTTGAACTCCCTGAAGTATTCCAGGATACGTTCAGAAAACTTAAAATAGTTTTTGCATTGCATTATTCTTAAGCAAGGAGCTAGACCTAGGCTCCAGAAGGTGGGATTGGTTCCTTTATCTATGAGAGAAGCATTGATAACCGAACAGGAGAAACTTAGTGCTGAGAGTGTAATTGAATCTACAGGAGCCTTGGAATGGCTTATGCCAGTTGTTTTAATGTGTAAACACAAATAAAAAGTGTGCACCTGTGTTGATTCAAGTGACTTACACAACTGTACTTGGATAGACCGACACCCATTACAGAATATAAACCAGATGCTAAGTACTCTAGGGGAGTGCAGATGTTTTTCACTGTGAGACCTGTCCAGAGCATACCATCAAATTGTATTAGATCCTGAATACAGACATTGGTGCTAATTAGGAACCTGGAAAAACCGGGTACGAACCGTCGGTCGGAGGGTTTTCTCCGTCCGACTCGTACCCGGTTGTAACACTTTACAAATATGCAAGTACGATTCGCACGGAAATACTATTTCCGTACGAATCGTACAAAACACCGACCGACGAAAACATACATACAAATGTGATCTGGGAAAGCGCCGACGTGACGTCGGGACGCTTTCAGGCAGCGTTTCACGAACCAGGAAGTACGATTCGAACCGACAGCAGTCCGGACGGCAATATTTTTACGGCACCCAAAAAGTGCGAGTCGTACCCCCCTGTGTATGTACACCCATGTACGTACGAGTCGTACCCCCGTGTATGTACACCCGTGTACATACGAGTCGTACCCCCCGTGTATGTACACCAGTGTACGTACGAGTCGTACCCCCCCGTGTATGTACACCCGTGTACGTATGAGTCGTACCCCCCCCGTGTATGTACACCCGTATACGTACGAGTTGTACCCCCACCCGTGTATGTACACCCGTGTACGTACGAGTCGTACCCCCGTGTATGTACACCCCGCGTAGCGCTGGGGGTACGCACCGTACATACACGGGTGGGGGTACACGGTGCGTACTCACGGGGGCTGGGGGGTGTTAGGCGCGTATGCGGGCACATGTCTCCATGGTTGCTATGGGTGTTCGGTGCGGACGGTGTTTTTTCCATACGGTTGTGACATCGGACGCACAGGATGGATCTTCACTTTTCACATTTGTACGGTAAATCGTCCGGGGACGTGTCGGACACATTTTCCGACCCGAGGACGTGTGGGGAATTATTCCCAATGCGATTCGTATGGACTTTTTCCCATGCGAATCGTACTTGGCAGTTTGTACAGCACTTGTACGATTCGTACGGTATAAAAAAAAACGGATACGAGTCGTACGGGGAAATTTTTTCCAGGATCCTAATCGGCACCATTTTGTCTAACACCACAAGGAGCATTTAGATATCCCTTGTATGCCCTTTGGTTTGGCATGAGTCATTTTTCAGAGGGTGATACAGAAATTGTCATCTGGTATAAAATGTGTTACTGTATTCCAAGATCACATACTGAGTGTGCACCTAGCCTAATTGTTATTTTTGTTTTGTGTTGAAATTTTTTATTGAATTTTATCATGAAATACAGAGTAACACAGAAATAATAAAATAATGAATTATTGATAATATTAAATACATATGTTGATGATAAATATTAACGAATAAATAAGAAATCATATTATATATAAATATTAAAATAAGTGAGTAGATATATGGTATAAAGAACATGAATAAGAACTGGATATTATACATATTATAATATATAAAATATAAAAGAGAATGACTTTGTGCAAGAAAATTAAAATAATTAGATCAGAGCACACAAATTAAAAAAAAAATTAAAAAAGGGAGGAGAAAATTGATACAAAAAGTGGAAGAAAGAAGAAAAGAAGAGAAAAGAGATAAACTGTAAAGAAGAGAACAGTGAGAGATAATAGAGCCAGAGGAAGGGAGGGAAGAGAAGGAGTACGGGAGTGGGGGAAATAAATTGATGAAGGATAAAGGAAAGGGAAAAAGAAAAGAAATACACAAAATATATTATAATGAATTAGTTAATTCAAGTGTTTGCATTAGGAGAGAGAGTGGAGTTGGCATCAGTGTTAATTTCAGTTTTTAAAAAAGAAGACCAGGTTTGGAGAAATACATCAACTTGATCTTGAAGGTTATAAATTGTGCGCTCATGTAGGGCTGTTTGCATCATTGCCACCAGCCATTCTTCCTGAGAAGGTGGAGAAGGAGACTTCAAATGACGCAAAATACAGATTTTAGCTGTAGCTAATGCAGTGTGTTGAAGACGTATTTGTGATTTAGAAAGTTTTGGAAAGTGTCGAAAATCATGTAGAAGGATTGTGGCAGGTGTAAATGGTAAGGATAATGGCATTGTGGAATGTAAAGTCTTGCCAACAAAGGACCAAAAGGACCTTGTTGCTGGGCAATCGCAAATGATATGAACTATGTCACAACCAGAGGTGGAACATCTCCAGCAATTAGTGTGTAAAAGCAATCCAGCTTTATGTAACTTAGTTGGTGACCAGTGCCATTCATGAAGGATTTTAAATATACAAAATTTAAGCCTTGCTTCACGAACGCCTTTATGTAATCTCTCCAGTATCTTGTCCGATTCAGAAGCCGTATATGAAATAGATAACCGAGATTGCCATTTATTTTGGAGAGCATACGAGAGAGATTGTGAAAATAATGGAGACATAAAGGTTTTATAAAGACCAGAGGTCACTCCTCTAAACTTTCCCCACAGATTTAGGTAAGATAGTATTGGGGACACCTGCAACACCCAAGGGGGAGATCCCAAGTGTTTCCTCAGACATTGTTGAAGTTGAGAGTATCTAGAGGAGTGTTGTATAGGAAGATTAAATTCCTCACATAATTGAGAAAATGATTTAAAATTTCCATCATGGGGAGTAAATACCAGCTGTTTGCCATTAAGGCCAGGATAAAGTGCGACCATTGATATGGATAGCTGAATTGTTCCAAAAGGAGCCTTAACATGAATACACGCATTTGAGCCTGGTTTACGATGCCCCCTTTGCCAAGATTTGTGCATGACTGATAAGATCGGATTCTTGGGATCAGAAGAACTAGTGCAACTACCATATAAAAGAGAAAGATCTGAGTTCTTGGATAAAAGATGACGCTCGATGGAAACACATTGTGGTACATCTTTAGTTCCTGGCAAAAAATAAGAAAATTGGGAGATGTGTAGAGCAAGGGAATAGTGTTCAATGGATGGAAGACCCATACCTCCACATAACTGATGGGCTTTTCATTTTGTCATAGCAAGACGTGGTTTAGCTGAGCCCCATCTAAAAATCTTAATCTTAGAATCTATTAATCTAAGGGTAGATAAAGGAATCTGGAGGGGAAGCATACCTAAAACATAGATGAAACGAGAAAGGGTGACCATTTGGATAGCGTGTACTCTACCCCAAAGAGATAAACCCAGAGCTTTCCACTTATCAAAATCCCTCTGCATTATAGAAAGTAAAGGAGCTAAGTTATCTGCAACCATATCTTCCAAACCTTTGTTGACCAAAATTCCTAGATATTTAAGATGTGAGGACTGCCAATGAAAAGGGAATCCATGAATCACTGCCCTTGTAGTGCCATTAGAAATGGGTAACGCTTCACTTTTGTCCCAATTTATTTTATAACCTGAAAAGGAGGAGAAATCATTAAAAATTTGAAGAAGGGATGGAAGAGATCGAGGAAGATTAGTAAGAGTAAGAAGAATATCATCTGCATGTAAATAGATTTTAGAATGTCCAATTGGGAGAGGCACACCTATAATATCATCAGATTGACGGATAGCAGCAGCAAGTGGCTCCATAGCTAAAAGAAAAAGAAGGGGGAACAATGGGCAACCCTGACGTGTTCCCCTCCGTATTGGAAATGCATTGGACAAAAAACCACTGCAATTAACCTGAGCTGAGGGATTGTCATATAATAAATGCACTTTATTGATGAATTGATCACCCAAACCAAATCTATGCATAATGGTAAAAAGGTATTCCCACTCAATGCGGTCAAACGCTTTTTCTGCATCAAGCGAAGGGGCCAAGGTATCTTCTGAAAGATGTTTAGCAGACCACAAGGTGTGGGCCAGGGTGCGGATATGGTTCCGAGAAGAACGCCCTGGTACAAAACCTACTTGAGTGAAATGTATTAAAGAAGGCAGCACTTTGCGGAGTCGAGACGCAAAGATGCTAGCCAAGATTTTAATATCACAATTTAATAAAGAAATGGGACGATAGCTACCACACAAAAGAGGGTCTTTGCCAGGTTTAGGTAGTACAGCTATAACTGCTTTATTAGAGAGGGGGCCCAATGATGATTCTTTATCAGCCTCAAGAAATGCAGCATGTAACGTATCAATCATACTATGACCTGCCCATCTATAAAATTCAGCAGGGAAGCCATCTTCCCCAGGAGCTTTATGCTAAGGCAGAGCAGTAATGGCTTTAGAGATCTCATATCTTGTGATTTCACCATCAAGCAGAGCTCTACCATCATCAGAAAGACACGGAAGCCTCACCTTCTCTAAAAAAGAGGACATCTTACCTAGGTCTATTTGACTACCTCGAGTATATAAGGATTGATAAAAGGAGGCAAATTCATTAACTATCTCTTGGGGCCTTGTAAGTATGTCACCTTGAGTCGATCGAATAGCTGGAATAGCCATTGCTGCTTCCCTTTGACGTAATTGTGCAGCTAACAACCTCCCAGCCTTCTCCCCTTGCTCGTAATGTCTTCCTTTCATCCTTTGCAAAGCAAATTCAGCTTTGGATGTAAAGAGACTATTAAGAGACATATGTGCTTGCTCCAATAACTTGTGATTATGTAAGGTAGGATCCGACGTATATAAACGGGAATAGAGTTGAATATCTCGTTCTAATTCTGTCTGCTTTGCAATATTATTCTTATTGGCAAGTGCTGCATCGCGCATTAGTTGCCTTCTAATAGTGGCTTTAGCCGCCGCCTAAACAGTTCTGCTGGAGGTGACAGAACCCTGGTTAATAGAGAGATAGTCCTGTAGATGGGATTGTAACTGAAGTTTACCCTTGGGCGTCCTGTGTCTTTGAATGCTCATACGCCATGGTTTACGCCCTGGCCGGGATAGACCTAAATCTAAAGATAAAAGGACAGGAGAATGATCAGACAAGGCTGCTTCTAAGATACGTGATTCCGTGACTAATTGAACTTCTTTGTGCGATATCATAAAATAGTCTAAGCGGGAAAATGTACCATGTGAGGATTAGAAGAACATATATTCTTTGTCTTGTGGATGACTAATACGCTAATGATCAACCAAACCGTTATCCGAAAATATGTCATTCAATACCGCTCTATCCGCTGCATTGGCCTTATCAAACGAACCAGTTTTATCAAAAATAGGATCTTATACCAAATTCCAATCCCCACCAATGAGGTATTGCGAGGCATCAACTGTGAGGAAGCGATTCAAATGACGGAAAAAAGACTTTTTAGTGCCAATCGGAGCATAAATAGACCCAAGACAGATGTAAGAATTTGCGATACGTAATTTGGCAAATACATATCGACCATCAGGATCTGACCAAGTCTTGGAGATCGTGACTGGAAGTGATCTGCGGATAAGAATTGCAACTCCACATTTTCGGACAGGATTAGTATCTGTGGGGTCATTTTTGAGAATGCTGCTGCGAATGACCTTCCCCACCCAATCTCTGCAAAGTTTGTCAGATTCAATCTCATCGAGGTGCATTTCTTGTAATAAAGCAATGTCTACATGTTTGGACTGTAAATAAGAAAGCACCTTCTTCCGTTTAATGTAATGAGTGAGGCCATGGACATTCCGAGGAATTGTAGGTAAAGGATGAATATTAGCCATGATGGGATACAATCAAAAGGGATTGGGAATCAATGTATTAGTCAAAAATGGGAAAAATAAGAGGTAGGAATACAATGGGAGGGAATAGGGCTGTATGGGAAGGGAGAGTACTCTGGTTGATAAGAAAGAGAAAAGTGTAAGAAAATAAGAGTTTTACAGGTTAAGAAAGTTTAGTATATGAAAAGAAAAAGAAAAAGAGAAGAAAAGAAAAAGACTTATGGAGGACAAACGTGATAAAGAAGCAAATAAAGAATATAATAAAGTATTGTATAGAACAATAGAGAAAGATATAACAAAATGTAAAAGAAGGTTCTTATTGATATATATTAGAGGGATCAAAATGTTCTATGAAATCAGTATATTTCTGGCTGTTAAAATATAAAAGAGAATCAAAAAAATTTATATAGATTCGTTACCTACAACTTTTAACTTGTAACCGCGGGTCTGGGCTCACTGGAGCACCACTACGAGTACAGACACCTTAAGGAGGGTGGACAATTAAAATGAATATCAGCCAGGACAATAAATTAGAAAAGCTGTAAAGAGAGTGAAAACTCCTGTGACCCAAATACATATAATAGTATGCGTTAGAAGGATAAGCACATTTCATTAAGAAACATGGATAAGCATTAAACCGGTCTAAAAGCAATAAATGAATGAGAATGAATACTAGAAGTTAAAGTAAACTATTAAAATTATCATTCATAAATACAATTCTCATAATATTTACATAATAAACAACATTTGATAACTTAAATTCATAAATAACTATAAGAAAAAACTTTGGTATTATTTAAGAAAGAATGTCAGCATTGTAAAGATGGATAAAGAGCCTGTTCTTAAAAAGTGAGATAGTAATACATTAAAAGCACATATCATAGCATATAACATATGACCAATGTGAAATAAAATTATAAATAATGTTTAGAATAAAATTCTTTTGATAAAGGGACTGAAATAAGATACATATTAAAATACATAGTAAGTATATCCATAAGGAAAAACACTCAGTAATATATTATAATCATCTATAAGTAGAACTTATTCATCTTTCTGGCACAAGGAGTAAGCATTAACTGAACTTAAAGAGTCAGGTAAGTTGATAAAATGATATTAACTAAGACCGTAACTATGAGAATAATAAATAGGGACTCAACTCATTCTCCATCTGGAGCAGATTTTAAGAGAGATCTGGACTTATCTCTACGTTGATCTTGTGTGGTAGTAATTACAGACTGCAAGGCGGACGCTTGATCCTCATGTGTACGAAAAGGTCGCTCTGTTTCTCTACCTCGAGGACGCACATCCCCAAGGTTGCGTCGCCTTTTATCTGTCGACTGTTGAGGTTGTGTAGAACTTTGACCAGACTGCTCATGAGAAATATGTTGTACATCCATATCCTGAACTGTTAAACTGTCTAGAAAATGCTGTAAGTCTTCAGGGTTGTAAAAGTCTTGTGATTCACCATTTTTAGTAAGGCGGAAGCGAGCTGGGTCATACAGGCCATGCTTGATATCCAACTTCCGCAGTTGTGGTCGCATGGCTAAAAATAGTTTCCTTCTTTCGTTGGTTTCTCTCGAGAAGTCAGCTGCCATATGTATTTGATGTAAACTCACAAAAAAATACCGTATTGGAAAAGATATCAAAGGTTAGTTACAAAAGTGCACAGAACATACACCTTCAAAAATATTAGTTTTTAAAGACGAGAACCCTCACTCACCATGATGGTGACATGCTTCATCATTGGGTCCCCTCTTGCACACAGTGTCCGCAAGGTACACTGTGTGGGCTTCTACTCTCCCTTAGGAGAGGAGCTGAGGTGTTTTAACACTCCAATGTGAGTCTGTGAATGGGGGGCAGAGTGCAAATAATATAAAATGTGATTTAAAACCATCTCTCTATGGAGAAAAATTATTTATTAGCTCTCGCTTAGGGATGGATCTTAAAATAAGGAGTGTGACGATAGGGATAAAATGTTTCCTATCTGACTAGGTCAGGTCAACATGTTTCTGCCAAACTGATGTGAATTCATGGCATTCATCAGGACCATTGTCTTGTCACTCTGCTTAAAAATAATAATGAAAAACCATACTCATAATTCGTAGGTGTTGATAGACCAACATCAATTTGGTCTTCTTACATAAAGCAGATCAATACCTGCCAATACCTTTCATTGGTCCTTATGTTTAGCGGGTATCAAGTTACGCCGCCAACCTCTCCCAAATGGAGCCTATGTATTTGATGGCCATCATAGATGTAAGATCTTTGCGTGCGAGCTGATATTAGTATCTGTCTGATTTGCTCATGTCTCAGAAAACAAGCAATTAGAGGCTGTGGTCGAGAATCTAGGTTTGGTCGTGGAGGACCAATACGATGAGCACGTTGGATTTCCAATGGTGGGTCAAAAGTAGTACCAAGTAATTTGGGAAGAATTTTACATAGAAATAACCAAGCATTTTGGCCTTCAATTTTCTCCGGAAATCCAAAGAAGCGAACATTGTCTCTTCTATTGCGATCTTCCAAGTCAACAAGCTTACTGCGAAGAAGTAGAAAATCCTGGTCCCTGTTTTGTACTGAGTCAAGCCTGTTTTCCACTACAGTTAATCGCTGATCCTGCCCATCAGTTTTTTGATGAAATTGCGCAATATCCGCTCTAATGGATTTGGTTTCTGTCGTGAGGGAGGAAATGTTATTATCCATTTCTGTCAGACGGCAACTAATAGTTGAAATTTCCTGCAAAATACGATTCATAGTTGCTGCTGACTCAGTGGTTGAGTTGACCAAAGATGAAGTAGGTGGTGATGGGGGTGAACCTTTAGTAGGCATAGTGCGCAGTTGCTTATGTGTGTCTACAGGAGGAGACAATTTAGAATTTTTGTTGTAATTTTTGTGATTAGACATCTGTAAAATGTGTCGGCAGAGTGTTGAAAAAACCAGACACAAATGAGGCGATTAACAATCAGATGCAAACAATTAGAGCACGTAGGGGTTAATATGAGGGTGAGAGAGTAAACTTATCACACTTAATCCTGTAGGCTCACGTAAATAAATATTTTAGTCTCTTACCGATAATAATGACAAAAATAATCAGTCACAAATGACAATGTATGGCATCCTATGACATAAAATATTTAGCGTTTGTCACTGAAAAACAACATCAGCATAAGAAACTAGTAAGATACAAATTATAAGAAAAACGAGCTCAATCTTCTACTGCATTGTGTATAAAATCATTAGACCTTCATAACATGCAATATAAAGCTGACAGTGTGTTCACATCATTGAGAGAAAAACGCATAATATGCCATAGAAATTCCTCATAAATTATACTTCATAGGCGGAAAGATATTTCCACTGGACAGTGAGGTGGTATTAAGTGAAGATATTGTGCATTACCAACATGAAAGGGCGCTTTGAAATGAAGAGTAACAGTCTATCTGAAAGCATGTTGGAAATGAATATGTCACAGGAGAGAAAAAAGTATTAGTTGACCTGTGAACTCCATTCTTGAATTTTACTCTCTGCAGGTGTTGGCAGACGAAGGTTGGAGAATATACAAAAAGAAAAAACAGTGAAGAACTTTAACATTTCACACATTAATCGAAGCGCAAAAGGTTGTGTGTGAAGTTTCAATAGAACAACTGAGTTCAGATACTTCAGAAGTATTTGGTGAAAGAATAATTGTTCCAGTCAGAGATAACCTTGAAAAGATACTTCTTACCAGCTGAGAAATATTGAAGCACTGATCAAAGAGAGTCTTTTTCCACTATGCCCGGTAATAAAACCCTCTCAGGAATGAAGCCAGAGGGGCTCTCCGGTTACGCAAGAGCCGAGGCTTCTGAGGCCTAGGACGTGCTTACCGGAGCAGAAAGTATTTCAGTCAGAATTAACCCTAAAAGGGGTTGTTCGACTCTAAAATTCAGCCACAAGTAAAAGTGCTGCTGTGGGAAGGCATAGCTGTCACAGGGGTGATCCTAGCTGAGGTGTAAAGTGCGCCGTCTCCGTCAAGGGTCCGTCTCGCAGTGGAGCCTCACATTCAGGCGGCCATCTTCCTTTGTGGCCAGACCACGCCCCCAACCTAATTGTTATTAAAGAACAATTGTTGGCATTTCTGGCTCTGGGGGAATAATATGCTACGTGTTTGAGTCGTTTCCCTGACGTTACTCAACTAATGAGATTACTTCTGAGAAAGGGTAAGAAATATGAGTGGAATGAAGAATACCAGAGCTCTTTTACTTATGTTAAAGAAAGCAAAGCTAAAGCTCCTATTTTAAGTTTATATAATATGAGTTAAAAGACGGTTTTGGTGAAGGATGCAAGTGCGTATTGCCTGGGTGCAGTTTTGATGCAAATATATGAATGAACTGAACAAGTTCTAGCATTTGCATTGAGACCATTGAAAAGTGTAGAAAGTAGTTATTCTGTGATTGAAAAAGAAGCGTTGGCATGTTGGTGGGAGATGCAATATTTTAGAAACTATTTAAACAAGATTTAAACTAAGAACCGACCATTGGTAGATATTTTCACAACTATCAGTGGAGTGAAGGCCCCTGTTTTTATAGCTATGTTGCTGTTTAGATCCCAGGAATATTCTTTTGAGATGAAGTATGTTCCAGGGATGAGAAACGTCAAAGCTGATTGTCTATCACATTTACAAATACCTTCAGCGGATAATTGTGAAACTGATGGATGGTAACTAATTTAGAAATGTTGTTGGGTGGTGCAATTGCTGCAGAAGAATGGAAGGTGACTTGGGTAGTGATGAAAGTCTGCTGAAGGTAAAACAAAATTTGGCAGGCGGCTGTTAGGAGGAATAAACTAGTAATAAATGACTTAGAAAATACAAATTGGTTTATTCAGTGTTGTCAGTGTAGATGAGATTTTGTACAGAGGTGAAAAACTGGTGATACTAGAGTCTATTGACTAAATTGTTGCATGATGGCATATCGGCCATGATATGTAAGGCAGATGTGAATTTCTGGTGGCCAAATATGGATAAAGACATAAAAAGGTATGTGAGAAATAGCTTATTTTGCAAAGATGTGTTTGTGAGAGAAGGGGTTCCTTAGGAGATAGGAGATAGCTACGCATAATGGTTGCCAGGTTGTTTAAAAAAAGATGGCTGAATTTTTCAGATGTTGCCACTTACAGCATCTCAGGATCATGTCATCTCATCCAAGTGAAAATGGTTTGGCCAGGAGATTTAACAGAGTAGTGATAGAGTCCGCTTTCAAAAAACTGCCCCGTGGTTCAGTGATGAACTACGAGTCACGAAAACAGCATTGAAGCGAGTCGAAAGACAGTGGCAGGGGGTTCCTTCTAAGGAAACTAGGGAGGCCTACCTAATTGAGAGGCGAATTTATCACGGGTTAATCAGGAAGTCCAAAGCAGCATATTACACTATTAGAATTAGTGAAGCTGGTAACTCGATGAAGGAGCTTTTCTTTCTCTACAAAACCCTCTTGAGTGGGAAACCAGCCATTGCTCCAGATGACTGCTCGGTGGAATCCTGTGACAGGATCGCGGACTTCTTCGCCGAAAAGATAGCCAAAATCTACTCGGCATTTCCTAGTCATCCCATTGCTGGGACTGAATTTGCGGAAAGCCCGAGGGAATGGGGGGACAGACATATACTGACCAACTTTGTCAACCCGCCCCCAGAGGACCTACTAAAAATCTGCAGATCCATCAAGTCGGGTTCCCAGCGGGATCCCACCACGCCGAAATGGCTAGCGGATAGCTTACCGGTACTAGAACCATATATCAGACACCTACTGGATGTGTCTTTTAGCACTAAGACCGTGCCCAAAGACTGGAAACAGGCGGTGGTTCTACCTCTCAGGAAGAAACCTAACATTAGCTTTGAGAAGCTAGAGAACCTCCGGCCGATCTCCCTTCTGCCCTACCTGGCCAATGTGGCGGAAAAAACGGTAAACCTGCAACTGATGGATTTCGTGGAAGAGGTTGCCCTACTACACGATACCCAGTTTGGTTTCCGTCCCCGCCACTCAACGGAATCAGCGCTTCTGATGGCTGTGGAGACCCTACGCCAGGGGGTGGATGAGGGTCATACTATGGCCCTCATCCTATTGGACCTGAGTGCAGCATTCAACACTGTAGCTCATACCACCTTGCTACAGTGTCTGAATAGTGGAGGGATATCTGGAGCTGCACTCGCATGGATCCAGTCCTTCCTGACGGGGAGAAGCTTTCAGGTCCGTCAGGGCGAATGTTATTCTAGGGATATTGGATTGGGCCAGGGCGTACCCCAGGGATCGTCTCTGAGCCCCACCCTATTTAATCTATATGTCTCCCCGGTGGCCCCCATTGCTGAGGGCCATGGTCTGCACATAGTGTCCTACGCCGACGACACGCAGCTGGTTATCTCCCTCTCGCGAGCGCCCGGTCTTGCGGTGGACAGTTTCAGAGCCTGCATGCTAGACCTTGTAGCCTGGATGTCCACCAACTGCCTCAAACTAAATGGCAGCAAGACCGAGGTGCTCGTAGTGGGGGGGGACCCATCTGTCTGGTCGTCGGCGTGGTGGCCTCCATGCTTAGGTGAGGTTCCAACACCCTGTCAAGAAGTTCGGAACCTTGGAGTCTGGCTTGATGCTGACCTGTCCTTTGGACCTCAGATAGGCTGTGTGGCGGGTGTCTGCTTCAGCGTCCTGAAAAGTCTACGGAAGGTCTTAGATCTCCTTCCTACGTCAGCCCGTAGAACGCTGGTGCACGCCCTCGTCACATCACGCCTGGACTATGGCAACTTGCTGTACCTGGGAGCAACCAGTAAGGCAATAAATCGCCTTCAGGTGTTGCAGAATGCGGCAGCCCGCCTCATTCTAAAATTTCCCAAAAGATCGGCCCCCAAAACTGCCCTTCGGACTCTTCACTGGTTGCCAGTGAGGAGTAGGGTTGAGTTTAAGGCCCTCTGTACCTGCCACCGCATCCTTACTGGGAAGGCGCCAACACCGCTCCAGAACCTGATCACCAGGTACGTACCCACGCGCGCCCTTCGCTCCTCCCATGGAGGCCTTTTAAAGGTCCCGAGGATAAGGCGGGCTCGCATGGGAGGTAGATCTTTCCGCTACCTGGTGGCAAAGAGCTGGAATGCCCTACCTTTGGACCTCTGTCTGGAATCATCTGAACCTAGCTTCAGGAGGCAGCTAAAAACATACCTATATACACGGTAACCTGCGCAGACTTTACGTTCTAGTCTGCGGGAGTTCTTCTGTTTTAGCGAGGGGACACGCCATTTGAGCGTAACCAAGCGCTTTATAAAACTCCCTTATTATAGAGTGTTTGCAGTTGAAGGCTGGAAGTAATTTGTACTGTAAATAAGAGGGGGAGAAATTTCAACGATTGCTTATCTTTGCTGAATGAGGAGGGAAATGAAGGGTGGATATGATGCTCAGGGAGTGAGAGAGCCAAAGATAAACAGATTATGTGTGAGGAAATACAGGGCCATCTGAGGCCCCACTGATTCTTGTAGATTCTCGTTTTCCTAACTGGCGCCGGCTGGGGTGGGACTCGGTCCCCCAGCATTCTCTGCGGAGTGGGAGCCAGGGCCAGCCTTCCAAATGCCGTGAAGGAATGGTGAAACTCCCACAGCGTGGGTGTTATGTCCTGCGAGACACGTTCTAGTGTCTCGACAGGCATAGAGTTGATAGCCACTCCCCTATTGGAGTGGGTACACTTGCACCCCCACACGCATCCCTCACAGGCGTCACGAGTGACGTGAGCCTGTTAATAAAAGGGCCCGAGTGCACGGGCTCATGGCCAGTTGAGTAACCCTTGCCACGGTGTCAGTCAATTACCACCATGTGGGTCTAGGGCCCACAACATAACATTAGCAACGAGCCAGCACCCCCCACGGCAATGTCCACGGCCACCAGAGACTGCAGTACTGATCTGCCACGACACCGCTCTGGGCGGTCCACAGAGCAACAATCAGAGTCCACCCGTGCCTCAATTCCCAATGATGTATGAAGTGCGGAAGGGCATCCATGCAATCCTGGTGAGTGCGAGAGCCCCCGCTTCACCAGCACCGTGCCCGCTGCCGCGCTCAGGCAGTCATGTTTACAGTCGAGGAGCCCAGTGACCCTCAAGTGAAGCTCCCGCCCTACTCCCACACGAAGCATTGCACCCAGCTACGCACTGTCCACCCACGCTCCCTGGTCTAGCTCCGGCAGCACCCACGCAGGTGTGAATAGTGGGCTCCCACAAATGACACCCCAGAAGAGCGCAGGAGTTAGAATCCCGCCGCCAGAGGGTGCCTGCGGATGCCGGCAATCCGGAGCAGGTGTAGCACCGGTGGAAGGACTGAGCTCATCCCGCGAGGGACCTTCGCGCCACACGGCCGCTGCCCTCTGAGGGTGAAGCAAAGATGACACGGTAGCACCGCTAGGAGAGGGTCAGTGCCTCTGTACCTGCGGCTGGAAAGTTGTCCTGCACGACGCCAACTGTCCCAGTGAAGAGGTGCCAGGAAGGCGGGCGCCGACAACGAGGGAGGCGGAGCACCGTCATCCTCTCGTCAACCTTTGAGGCCTGCAGGAGAAACTGCCACAGCAGACGGAGAGAAGACCCGGATGTGGCGCCACCTAGTGGTCGCAAGCGGACCTCAGCATTACACCCTGAGAAGGAAAGGCAGCACCTAGGGCCATTATGAAGTGGCCACTGCGCCCTCAGTGAGTCTCACAGAGTCAAATAGGCAGGAGCAGCCCCATCTGCCTGGCCCTGAATTAAACATGGCCGGTAGAGAGGAAACGGCCCACGCTGAGGCCGACTGCAGGGCCTCCAACACTACAGCAGCTACACCACTCACCTGGGAATGTCCTGTGAGGCAGCCCTGAGCATGCAGAGCATCGGGTGAGGACTGGAGCCGTCTCAGCCTTGCAAGCAGCCCCACACAGGCATCTCCACTCCAGAACGATTCCCAGCTCCAGCCAAGACAGCTGCCACGACTGGGACAAACAATTTGCACCGCAGTGCCACTTAGTGGCCATCTCTAGCTACTGCACCTGGAAAGAAAAAAGAAAAGGTAATCTTTTCCAAGGCAAAAAAAAAAAGCTAACAGCCTCAGGAGAACTGCCCTGAACGGCATAGCACGGTGACTACAGCATCACCCCCATCCTTTCTGACAACGTTCGGCAAGACATGCTCTCCAGAAGTCAGCCCCCGAGGAAGAGCTCACACAGCAGGTGAGCCTCAGCTGCAGTGAGCAAAGTAAAGGGGATGTACAGGCTGCCATACTGTACGGCCAAAGGGAAGAGACTCGCCTCCAGGCTGCCTAGCCCCTAGAAGCCACAGCCAGAATAGACTTTGCTGCATGCTGCAACCACCCTCATCAGCTCACAAGAGTGACAGGCTGTGGAAGCATGTTCACAGCCAGTGCCCGCAGTCACGACAAGCTAAAGACACAGAACACTGATCTCAACACCACAGCACAGAAGGGGCCCGAGGCGCTGCCGACTGCTTGAAAGGAGAGACCCAGAACCCCCACATAGCAAAGAGCTAGAGAAGTCCAAACCCACCACAGCCACAGAAGCTGCAAAGAGTCTATTGGAAGCCAATGACGCAGCACGAGGAAGACTGGTGCAGAGCGCGCCAGCAGCAGCTGCCTAACGCCAACACAAGCAAGAAGAGCGCGCCACACGCCCCTGGCGGTGAACGACCACCACTGCAAAGAGGAAGAACAGGCACGCCCGGTACCAGAAGAGGGCGCCCAAGAAGAGATGAAGCATGCGCAGTCTGAGGTGCGTGACACATGCACCCAGAAGCACGTCAGCAGGGGTAAATGCCCAGGGTGGAAAGAGATCCCTCCAAAGCACAGAAGCACTGTTGGAGACAGTAGGGAGATCCATTACATCTCCACAGCAGCAACAGAGCCCTGAAGGGGCCAAACACAGCACAGTGTCCTCCCTCACACTGCCTCAAGAAGGAGCCATCAGTGACTTAAGACAGGCAAGAGGAGAGTTGCACACTACCAGTGGCCAGCCACCACCACAGCTCACCACAGTACGCGGAAGCCATTCCCAGGAGAGGGAATCCTGTCACCTGGCAGAGCTGGACAAACACAGGGACGAGAGAGAGAACGCGAGGAGAAGACAGGGCACCGCAAGCCAAGAGCACCCCAGAGACACCCAACAGCCACCAAGGCGGCCAGACGGCCCTGGAGACAGCACCTAGGGAGAACCAAGATTAAGCCGCAGCAAGTGCAAACCACGTTGCTCCCATTGCTTCACAGTGCGACCGTCCAGCCATGAGTGTCGGCAGTCGGAGTAGAACGGCATCCCTGCTCCTGGTCGCAAATGCCAGAGGTGAGAAAACTGATTCAGAAGAGGCAGAGTTATGTAGCTACAACGTACCTCCAGAAACCTCCTCTCCTAGCTGATCATCGCCACCTGTCGTCCAGGCCTAATGGCAGCTACACCAATGCCATGTGCATGACACCGCACTCAGTAAGAAGCGTAGAAGTGTGACCGGAGGGTCCACACCAAGAATCGGACAATTGGCCAATTTCAGAATGAGAAGTCGTAAGTCGCCGGCCGGATGGTGAAGAAAACCCGAGCTGCAAAAGGAGCGAGTCCTGATATAGCGACAGCAAGGGACGAGGATGATAACCCGAGAAGGAACTGGCAACCGCACTGCGGGAGTCCGAGAGTAAGCCGCACAGCCTGCGCTAACCGAGTCTCATGCCTCACGTTTCTCAGCAAGCCTATCACTCCTATGTCACCAACGTCCCAACAGTCCAAAAAGTCCAAGTACACGGATGCAAGTACCTCTCCAAAGGAGATGGAGGTACCTGGCCACTCCCTGCCTCAGGTGATCGACTGCAGACTGAAAGCCTGCAACCATCACCAGCCATCGTCCAGATTCACCACACGACTGGCCATGCCATCACGCCAGTCCTCATCAAGTGCGTCAACCGACACCATCTCAAATACACATGGAGTGGAGTCCTATGCTATTGCCAAACTAGCCAACAAGAAAACTAAGAGGCTACCTGCTAATCTGGTCTGCACCTGAGCTGCAGCAGCGAGAGCATGTCCTGACCAAGACCCATACACCCTTGAGGTTTGTGCGAGAGACAGGCTACTGGCTCCTCAGCGGTTTGCAGCTGCCCCCAGCCGGAACACACGCAGCCCCATCGCAGCCTCCCAGCAGTCCCGTGGCAAGCATGACGAAGGGCCTCCCCAGGCGGGAGAGCTGAAAGAGACATTGCCCCACTGACAGGTCACCGGACACAGCAAGACAGCCTAATAGAGACTTTAGGCGATCCTGGAATAATCCAGTGAACTTTCACCATGGACTCCCACCATGATCTTGACGCACCCAGTTAATGAACTATTGTTACACGGGGAACAACCTTTACAACGCAACTTTTACAACGCACTACCATTACAACGCATTTTTTACAACGCATAATCCATTACAACGCATGATATTACAACGCATGACACTACAACGCATTTTTAAAAACTACCTTTACAACGCATTCCATTACAACGCATACTACCATTACAACGCATACCATTACAACGCATAATATTACACTATACTATCCAACACTTACCCTACTGATGCACCACCTGGAGTTAGAATAGTAATTTTTACCCCTATACTATCCAACACTTACCCTACTGATGCACCCCCTGGAGTTAGAATAGTAATTTTTACCCCTATACTATCCAACACTTACCCTACTGATGCACCCCCTGGAGTTAGAATAGTAATTTTTACCCCTATACTATCCAACACTTACCCTACTGATGCACCCCCTGGAGTTAGAATAGTAATTTTTACCCCTATACTATCCAACACTTACCCTACTGATGCACCCCCTGGAGTTAGAATAGTAATTTTTACCCCTATACTATCCAACACTTACCCTACTGATGTACCCCCTGGAGTTAGAATAGTAATTTTTACCCCTATACTATCCAACACTTTCCCTACTGATGCACCCCCTGGAGTTAGAATAGTAATTTTTACCCCTATACTATCCAACACTTACCCTACTGATGCACCCCCTGGAGTTAGAATAGTAATTTTTACCCCTATACTATCCAACACTTACCCTACTTATGCACCCCATGGAGTTAGAATAGTAATTTTTACCCCTATACTATCCAACACTTTCCCTACTGATGCACCCCCTGGAGTTAGAATAGTAATTTTTACCCCTATACTATCCAACACTTTCCCTACTGATGCACCCCCTGGAGTTAGAATAGTAATTTTTACCCCTATACTATCCAACACTTACCCTACTGATGCACCCCCTGGAGTTAGAATAGTAATTTTTACCCCTATACTATCCAACACTTTCCCTACTGTTGCACCCCCTGGAGTTAGAATAGTAATTTTTACCCCTACACTATCCAACACTTACCCTACTGTTGCACCCCCTGGAGTTAGAATAGTATTTTTTACCCCTACACTATCCAGCACTTACCCTACTGTTGCACCCCCTGGAGTTAGAATAGTAATTTTTACCCCTACACTATCCAACACTTACCCTACTGTTGCACCCCCTGGAGTTAGAATAGTAATTTTTACCCCTATACTATCTAATACTTACCTTAAATGTAATTTAATATTATGCGTTGTAATGGTATGCGTTGTAAAGGTAGTATGCGTTGTAATGGTAGTGCGTTGTAAAGGTATTTTTTAAAAATGCGTTGTAGTGTCATGCGTTGTAATGTCATGCGTTGTAATGGATTATGCGTTGTAAAAAATGCGTTGTAAGTGCATGCGTTGTAATAGTGTGCGTTGTAACGTCATACATCCTTGTTACACACCACATACCATCATCCAGGTCAGCAGACGGAAGTTACGTGGGACTAAAGGACGTGCTTACACTGGCACATTCCCAGTGCTCAGATGACATCTTCAAGCAAGAGATCGTGTCCTGAACCGATCAGGTTAAATGATGAATACCTGCTGAGAGTGTCCTGCCACAGTTGAATTCACCAGCCCTTGTCTGCCGTCTTCCTGATGCCGGGCCCGAGAAACTGATGGACCATGTGGTGTATATTTCATTACTGTTTATCCATACAGGTTGAACTATAGAGCTTTTGTTTTAATAAAATTTGGGAGGAATGTTACGTCCTGTGAGACACGTACTAGTGTCTCGACAGGCATAGAGTTGATAACCACTCCCCTATAGGAGTGGGCACACTTGCACCCCCACACGCATCCCTAACAGGCGTCACGAGTGACCCGAGCCTGTTAATAAAAGTGTCCGAGTGCACGGGCTCGTGGCCAGTTGAGTAACCCTTGCCACCTTTTCAATATGGTTTTCACCCCTGGTTATGAAAGGTAGAGCAGGCCCTTAATTTAAACCTTATCTTGAGGAATTATGTCAGGAGGAGGAGAGGTACCCCTCACATGGCATTTATGGACATCTCCTATGCCTTTGACCTAGTTGACAGGAAGAAACTGTGGGTGTTAATGGGACAGGCTGGCGTGGGTTCTTCCTTGCTGGACCTTGTTAAGCGTATGCACTGGGGCACAACTATTAAAGTGTATCATACACTTTTAAGGGACACTACGAAACATATATAGGTGAACAGAGGAATGAGACAAGGATGCATCCTGGCTCCATTTTTGTTTTTATTTTTTATTAAACCCCTTGATATTTCTTTAGGGACCTGTAGCAAATATATACTGCGCATTGGCTCTTTGTTGTCCTGGTTCTTTTATACGCAGATGATGCAGTTCTCTTGGGGTTAACTGCAAATGGCCTTCAAAATCTTTACATGGTGTAAACCATTTTAAAGTAAATTAAATCTTAAGGTAAATCATCAAAAATCATTTATTTTTGACCTGTGGCCTCAGAAGTGCAAAGACTTTAGGTCTGATTACGAGTTTGATGGTGCGGTGTCAGGGCAACGCCGCCGCCGCACCGCCAAACCCGGATGAGAACCTCCCGCAAAATAATGACTTTTATTGTCATTGACGGCAAATTCCTTTGGCGTTCCCACGGCGGTGCCTATAAAATAACCACCGCAATGCGAGCATCAAAAAAAATCCAGCACGACATTGACTGAAAAGTCCATGTCGTGCTGGAATTTCTGTGCATGCACACAGTGGGGCACACGTTGAGCCCTCCTGTGTGTATCCACAAGGCGTGAGGCACAAAAAGGCCCTGTAGGCCCCCCTTTCTTTCATCTGTGCCACTGTTTTCATGGAGTAAAGCCCTCCATGAAATCATTGGCGGAGATGAAAGTGATAATCTGCTTGGCGGGAATGCGGCATCCTGCCAAGCAAATAGATGCCTCTTGATCGCCATGCAACTGTGGCAGAGTCGGCAGTCCCATGCCGGCACGACCACTACGGTCATAATGCGACGGTCGTTAGACCACCACTCCGGCACCACCATGAGTCTGGCGGTCCTCGGACTGCCAGACTCGTAATTAGGCCCTAAGTGATTGCATACAGGCCTATTTTCATAATCTTGGAGCTCCCTGAAGCACTGCAGCACTGTAGCTCAGAAACTGCAATTACAGAGGAATCTCTATTTCTTCAGACATCAATATTGATGAAATTCAAAATAACACTGAATGAACAAAACCATTACAACTTCATAGTGCTGTATCTGTAAAGCCCAGAGACCACATAATGCTTCCTACCCCTAAGAGTTTCAATATTGGAGGAAAACCAATAGAAAAGGTTATCTACTTTTAATTATCTAGGCCTCCGAATTGACACTAATGGGACTTGGGTTTAATTAGTCAGAGATCGCAAAATATGGGGAAGCCAGTGATACGCTTTTGTAATAAAATGGGGGCACAAACCAATCAGGGAGATGATCCAATTGTATAAAAAAGTAAGTGCCTACCTCTTTCCTCTTACAGGGCAGTAGTGTGGGGTTATACAGTTCCAGGAAAGTTACAGATAGTAGAAAACAAGTTTTTATGTAGACGTTTAGCACTACACATCTACCCCAAGTTTTATTACACGTGCAGAATTAGGGATGTTTTTTGGGGGGATGATTTTATTGGTATAGCACCTTTATTATTATGAATAAAATTATGGAGCACCCCCCCCCCCCCCCCCAGGGTCGACATTTCTAGGGCAGTTCTGAAGGACTATTTCAATCTTGATACCATGACTGTTATCCTATGGCTGGCTTATATTAAAAAGGTTTTAAGAAACTTAGGGGCATATTATCAAGACAGGCGATAAAATTATCGCCGCTTTAGCGGCAGAAAATTGCCGCTAAAACAGCGATAATGGGCTTGATAATAAACTCTATGGAATTCCAATTGAAGCCCATGTTAGATGTGAAGGGCATCTAACACGAGCTTCAATTGGAATTCCATAGAGCATATTATCAAGCCCATTATCGCCGTTTTAGCGGCAGTTTTCTGCCGCTAAAGCGGCGATAATTTTATCACCTGGCTTGATAATATGCCCCTTAGGTCTCAGTGTCATTTTCAATTCTCCAGAAGGCATTGGTCCCCAGACAAAACGAAGGGTTAAAGAGATTTTTGCCTCGTATAGAGACAAGACCTGAATTGAACAGTCTCTAAAAGTTCAAGCGCAACTATTGATTATATGCACATTTTTAATGCCCTGGAACAGAATCTTGTTTAACCTGGTTTGGTAACCCGCAGCTCAGATTTCATGTGACAAGGCTAAGATTAAATGTAATTAATCATTTAGTTGCCTTTCCCCTGGCTGGTTCTTGGATTGCCTTATGTTCGAAGTGTCCGCGCGATGCTGCCGCTACTCAATCTACTGTGCACTTTATGATGTTTTGCACATTGTATCTCTCGATAAGGGTTTGATTTCTATGCCCAGTTCCTTTGCGTAGGCATTTGATTTCATATAAAGAGGGATTAGGATATTTACAATCCTTGGCCTCCCCAGAAATGTGTCATGCAGTACTCAGTTACATCATTGCTGCTTTGAAACTTAAGAAACTTATACCTTGCCTTTGTGAGTTTAGATTTTTAAAATCTTTTATTGACTGTATATTTTTGTATTATTGCTATTTATTTTCAATTTTGTATTTTGTGTGATTTTATGACCAGTATCTGGCCAAATAAAGATTGTTGACTGTATGAGCAAATGGCATAATAGTAAACTGAATAGAAATGCCAATTTGATGTTGGAGATGGTATTTAGACAAAATATTGGGTTGGAAATGTCGAACTACACAAATATTGAGTTGTACATTTTGGTGCCAATTACGATCCGGTAAAAACCGGGTACGAACCGACGGACGGAGCATATTCTCCGTCCGACGCGTACCCGGTCGTCAAAATCTACCAACATGGAATTACGATTCGCACGGGAACACCATTTCCGTACGATTCGTAAAAAACCCCGACCGAACAAAATAAACGTACAAATGCGAACCGGGAAAGCGCCGACCTGACGTCGGGACGCACGCAGCCTGCCATTCACGAACCAGGAATTACGATTCGCACCGACGTCATCCCGCACGGTGAATATTTTCCGGCAGCCAAAAACTGCCGGGAAATCAGGACGACACGAACAAGGACTACCAGTACGCGACGGACAGACAGGACGACGCGAACAAGGAGGACCAGTACGCGACAGGACGACGCGAACAAGGAGGACCAGTACGCGACGGACAGACAGGAAGACGCGAACAAGGAGGACCAGTACGCGACAGGACAACGCGAACAAGGAGGACCAGTACGCGACGGACAGACATGGACCCGAACCTACAAGTCATCCCGGCCCTCATAGCAATCGACCTCCTCTACAGGTTCGGACGCAGACGCCGCAGAAGGTCAGAACAACTAAGGGAGGGGGGAAAGTGGGGTGGGGTGGGGGTGGCAGGACCAGGGCAGGCCACAAACCCCCCACCAAAGTCACACAGCACACATGCCCTGGACATACCTGACTCCCATGCCCTGGTCACTACGAGGGGGTGGGGGCGTGTCCAGATAAGCCAGCGACCGCCACAACGGAAGTCCGTCACGACGCGAACCCGCAACACAACCAGACATGTACGTCCCGTACCCACGCCTGAAGAGCGTGGGTACGAGTCGTACCACGCCCACACCCACGTCACCCCAACAATGGCGGGACGGCTCGTACCCACGTGGCAAAGGCCTGGGTACGGCCCGCACAAGCATCACATAGCGTGGGGACGGACATGTACGGACCGTACCCCCACCCCGTATGCATGGAGCGTACCCCCACCCCTACAGTGTAAGTACGACCCGTACCCTCACCCGCGGACGTATGGAGCGTACCCCCATGCCAACAGTGTAAGTACGACCCGTACCCTCACCCGCGGACGTATGGAGCGTACCCCCCCATGCCAACAGTGTAAGTACGACACGTACCCCCACCAGCGTATGCAAGGAGCGTACCCCCCACCCCAACAGTGTAAGTACGACACGTACCCCCACCCGCGTATGCAAGGAGCGTACCCCCACCCCAACAGTGCAAGTACGACCCCTACCCACACCCGCGTACGTATGGAGCGTACCCCCCATGCCAACAGTGTAAGTACGACACGTACCCCCACCAGCGTATGCAAGGAGCGTACCCCCCACCCCAACAGTGTAAGTACGACACGTACCCCCACCCGCGTATGCAAGGAGCGTACCCCCCACCCCAACAGTGTAAGTACGACACGTACCCCCACCCGCGTATGCAAGGAGCGTACCCCCACCCCAACAGTGCAAGTACGACCCCTACCCACACCCGCGTACGTATGGAGCATACCCCCCATGCCAACAGTGTAAGTACGACACGTACCCCCACCAGCGTATGCAAGGAGCGTACCCCCCACCCCAACAGTGTAAGTACGACACGTACCCCCACCCGCGTATGCAAGGAGCGTACCCCCACCCCAACAGTGCAAGTACGACCCCTACCCACACCCGCGTACGTATGGAGCGTACCCCCACCCCAACAGTGCAAGTACAACCCCTACCCACACCCGCGTACGTATGGAGCGTACCCCCCATGCCAACAGTGTAAGTACGACACGTACCCCCACCCGCGTACGTATGGAGAGTACCCCCCATGCCAACAGTGTAAGTACGACACGTACCCCCACCCGCGTATGCAAGGAGCGTACCCCCACCCCAACAGTGCAAGTACGACCCCTACCCACACCCGCGTACGTATGGAGCGTACCCCCACCCCAACAGTGTAAGTACGACCCGTAGCCTCACCTCGAATGCATGGAGCGTACCCACATCCGTGCATGTCATGAGCGTACATATCGTGACATTGGAGAGGTGGGTGCAGAGTCCTCCCAGCAGTGCCCTGAGACAGGAGGGGTGGGTGCCTAACACTCCCAGCAGTGCCCTGAGACAGGAGGGATGGGTGCAGAGTCCTCCCATCAGTGCCCTGAGACAGGAGGGGTGGGTGCCTATCACTCCCAGCAGTGCCCTGAGACAGGAGGGGTGGGTGCAGAGTCCTCCCAGCAGTGCCCTGAGACAGGAGGGGTGGGTGCCTAACACTCCCAGCAGTGCCCTGAGACAGGAGGGGTGGGTGCAGAGTCCTCCCAGCAGTGCCCTGAGACAGGAGGGGTGGGTGCAGAGTCCTCCCAGCAGTGCCCTGAGACAGGAGGGGTGGGTGCAGAGTCCTCCCAGCAGTGCCCAGACACAGGAGGGGTGGGTGCAGAGTCCTCCCAGCAGTGCCCTGAGACAGGAGGGGTGGGTGCAGAGTCCTCCCAGCAGTGCCCAGACACAGGAGGGGTGGGTGCAGAGTCCTCCCAGCAGTGCCCATGGAACGCAAAGGGTGGAGTAGTCACATATACCATGCCCACAAATGTCAGTCAGGTGCACAAAGACCCTGCAGTACATGTACCACATGTGTGCGAGGATGGAAGTATACGCATGCATAGGGCCAAAAAGAAAACATGTACACATGAAGTCATGTCAATAGTCCACATACACAAGTACAATGACTACCAAGGATGCCACGAATGATGCAGCTGGAGAATGGCTCAGCATGCATGTGTCAAGGTGAAGGAGTCCGTCACACACCCAGTTAATGTACTCACATCTCTGCACTAAATATTGGGAACACCCTGCAGGGAAGAAGTCAGGGTACACAGAGGAAGGAAAACACCTTGGGACAATTGCAACATGCAGCAACTGCTAACATTAATGGAGAAAGGTAGCTAACACCGTGTGAGGCACACTGATCCCAGGGTCCCCCATGAGCAGCACACCACTACATTTCCCACACACCCAACACATGACCAACACCCACAACCATGTAGCAGCCCCACCAACAGCAATGCCAGCAATGCAGGAGTGTTCCAAGGCCAAAAAATAAATAGCTTTATTCAGCATGAGCAAAAAACTAGTATGACGTAAGTCCCATCATAACAAAGGCTATAGGGCAGTCCAGTAGTCCGAGCTGGATGGGGGACACAGTGGGATGCGTGTCCCCTAGCTTGCCTGCACAGTTACGAGTCGTCATCTTCCACAGGGGTGAGGGCATCATGTGGGGGGGAAGGAACAGGCACCGCAGGGACAGGAGGGCAAAGGGTAGGCGAATTGGGTGCAGGGATGGAGGACTCCACCACAGGGGGTGGGGCAGGGCCAAAGGTGGATTCTAGGATCTCACTGCACACCTTGGCAAGGTCCTCCAGGGACTCCCCTGCACCCGAAGGAACCACAGGCCCCAAGGAGGGGGGGGGCAGAGGGATGGGTCGCAGCGCCACTGGGGGAGGATGTGGACAGGGGGGGGGGACTCAAGCACCCTGACCGAGGACTTCCTTGACCGCTTGCGTGGTGGCGTCACTGTGGGGCTCAGGGACAGAGCGGCCATGAAGGAGTCTTTGGGGGAGATGTGGCCAGGAGAGCTGAGGGGAGGGGATTTGGAGGGAGTGGATTGGGTGGAATGCGGACTCCCACTCTGGCTGCGTGTCACACGTTTGCCCCCCGACCCAGTGGGTGTGCCTACTGCACCCTGTGTGTGCGTGTCAGGAGGTGTGCGGCGGACCTTCCCTGCTGGTGTGGTGCCCGTGTCTGTTGTGGTGGGTGCATGCTTACGTCTGTGTGTATGTGGGACAGGCATGGGAGTGGGAATTGTGGAAGGAGCAGGGGTAGGGGGTGGGACGTAGCGCTGCAGGAGACCCACTGCTGCAGTCAGTGTGGAGTCTATGGACCTCAGCAAGTTGCGTTGGTCAGTCTGCGATGAATGAATGCCCTCCAAGTATGCCTCCATGTTGTTGAGGACCTGGCTGTGGCCATGGAGGACATTAAGGATCGCAGTCTGACCAATCTGCAACTGCCGCTGGATGTCCACAGACTCAGCATTGGCGGCAGCAGTGGAGACAGGGGCAGGGGGTGCGGTGCCTGGCAGGAAGGAGACATGTGGGGACCAGGCACGCTGGGAAGGGACACGAGCACGTGGGAGGCGGCTGATGGCAATGGAGGGGGCGGTGCCAGATGTAGGGCTGCTGTCAGATGGTGGTGCAGCCACCGCCCACTCGGAGTGATCCTCCTCGGACCCGTCGGCTTCATACTCTGTTGTGCCAGTCGACAGGTCCCCGGGTTCACTCTCCACCGCCTCAGTCCCACTCGAAGTGCCATCCCCGATGTCACCGCTGGCACTGGTGCTCCGTCCCTCCGCGCCGTCTGTGTCCATGTCTCCCTCCGTGTCCCCCGACGATGCTGTGGGCAGGGTGAAGAGACAGAAATTAATCATACACCTGTATACATATGTCACATGAGTCAAATCTACGTAGGTTACAGTGCATAGCCTGATACAAAGGAAGAGTTACATCTACAAAACAAGGTACATATGTAGGGCATGCAAGACACAGTTTTTTGACCCACCATGCCATGGAATAACTATGGAGAGCATGACACACTAGCAAATGAGATGAAATGGAATTTTGACTGAGGAGCAAGGCCCTGGGGACAATCCAGCACTGCATCAGCACCACACAGCGTGGCAGCAAATAGGGATGAGCAGGGACCATAGGCAGGAACAAGAGGCACATGCAGCATAGGTAATACTGATAACATGCCCACCCTGACTGGCACACTGCACCTTGAGTGTATGTCCAGGCAAACATCACACACTGGCCAGTCCTAGCAAGGAGATGACAGGTCTTGACATGTAGGCCATGCCCGCACCACCCACCCCCTACATGAGACAAATCTATGGAGACACAGGAAGCACGTACATCTCTTAGTCTGGGTGAAATACACATGGGATGCAAGAAATCAAGGTTGCACACTGTTATATCCTGCTAATGCTAATGCATTGCCTGTCTACCACCAGTGGAATGTTATTGTGATGATGCTGTCAGAATGTTGGGAATCTGCTGTGAGTAATGACAGTTGACTGGGCTGAGCTGCCTGCTGGCTGCTCCTGGTGGGGTCTTTATCTGGTCTACTTCTAATCTTCCTGTGATCCTGTACCATCTTCAAATTAAACCTCTTTAAATCATCTCAACTGAGTGGACGTGATCACTACAGAATTTTGGCGACGATTTTAACTGAAAGAACCTACTTCTGTCACCTCTACAAGAACTTCAAGCAATTTGTACTTTACAAAACCTCCTGCAACTCAAATCAAATATCCTCAACTGGCATCCTGACCCCACCAGTGACCTCCCATCGGTCGCCCATAGCAGTCTGCCAGTTATTTCTATGTGTCTGCGCAAGTGCTGTGCCCTCAGTGAGAGTAAGCCTGCCAACATTTTCAACGTCTTCGCTTTGTGCTGCACCTTCATGTGAGGGTAAGCCTAACATCTGGGAAATGCTGTATTTTATGTCAGGGTAAGCCTGATGCTCTTCATGTGCAGCCTCTGCTTCTACTTGCTGTTCCCACAACATCACAAGTGCTGGTTTATCCTATCCCTACAGCGTTTCAACTGGCAAGGTAATTGGTCTTGATGTGTTCCTGTCTTCAGTGTCACACCACGGGACAATTTCAAATCCCCACAGAGAGTGTAGGTACACGTTCCACGTGGTTGTAGTGGGTGTTAGTCCCACCTACCTTGTTCTTATGGGTACAAGTCCCATGTGTTTGTGGTGGGTGTTAGTTCCACTTGGTTCTTATGGGTACAAGTCCCATGTGTTTGTGGTTCGTATAGGTACACGTTCCACGTGGTTGTAGTGGGTGTTAGTCCCACCTACCTTGTTCTTATGGGTACAAGTCCCATGTGTTTGTGGTGGGTGTTAGTTCCACTTGGTTCTTATGGGTACAAGTCCCATGTGTTTGTGGTTCGTATAGGTACACGTTCCACGTGGTTGTAGTGGGTGTTAGTCCCACCTACCTCGTTTTTATGGGTACAAGTCCCATGTGTTTTTAGTGGGTGTTAGTCCCATCTACGTCGTTCTTATGGGTTTAAGTCCCATGTGTTGGTAGTGGGTGGGTCACCCATCTATGTTGTTCTAATGGATATTTTATGCTTTTCTAGGTTTCTTGTGATGTACTCTCCACAGAATCTAAAAAGGTCTGTTATTGCTGTTTCTACAGAATCTCAAAAGGTCTGTTATTGCTGGTCCATAGAATCTTAAAAGAATTGTTATTGGTTTTTTACAGCGTCCCAAATAGTCTATTCATGCTGTTCCAACAGCCTGTCTCAACGCTGTCTACGTAGTACAGATGTTCCTCCTATACAACGAATGTCTACAGAGCCTCTTGTCAACACTAGGTTTGGGGATACCCTATTACCAACGTTCATTTATTTGGTCCATTTTGTCCTTTCATACTACAGGGATAGAGACTCCACACTCGTCTTGCACAAATGTCATTTTGTCTGCTGTGGATGACGGAGAGTTCTGGATTTAGCACAGAGTCTCAGGACAAGCTACTGTTGTAAGAATTTCCCATCATCTTGGTTGGGTGTCTGTTGTTGGGTGGCAGCGCTTGTTTAGGGCATTTCTTCTGCAGTACTACGATGAATAATGTCAGGTAAATCTATCATTGTTTTTAACTTTGATTTTTTTTTTTTTGTTTGTTTTTTTTTTGTTTCTTTTGACCTGATGTTTGCAGTGTCAACTGCCGCTTTCAAATTTGAAGGTTTTGGGACACATCTTTAATGACATTTCTTCACCTGGTGTGTTTTTGCCATTTTTTTTGTGGGATTATCACAGGGTCTACATGTTACTATTCTTTGACTGTTTGCTTTACAGGTTTGATATCTGGGTGTGCAGTTTGGGGTGTGCTCCGTTCACACTACTCGGGTGAGGGATCGCTTACCACCCTGGGAACCTGTGTTTTTAGCGTATGTTGAAGTTTTAGGAGGAGAAGATTGTTGTGAGTTTATACAATTTTCAAGTGTGCACTATTCTGTTTCCCTCTCACAGAGGACCCATGCAAAGGTTATAGTCTTATTGCACAAGTGCGGGTTCGGATCCAAACACTGTCAGTTCTACCCTTTTACAGGGAATTCATGCAAGGGTTACAGTCCTTTTTGCATTACTATGGGTTCTTACCCAAATATTCCTATCGTTGTTGGGAATTTGTCATGAGTACCTACTCATGTGTGCTGTTTTATCGCAGGTACATTAGTACAGTGCACGGTGTAGTTTTTCAACACCAAGTTTGTCCCTACACTTATATGTATGGTGAGTATTTCCAGTTTTGTGCACTACTCATCTCTATCCTTAGAGATTAGTCGTGGGTTCTCACCCATGTATTTGAGTTACATATTTAGCTTACGTTTTTATCATATTTGGGTGCTTTCCATGTTTTCATTGCTAAGTATGTTCTGTTGATATTTTATGTTTAATGCTATTTTTGCACCATTATCTTTGCATTACAATTTTGTGTTTGTGTTATTTTAGTGGTGTTTTGTTGGGGAATCGCCCTTATTTTCCTCATTCTCCTTGTTTCTTTCTCCTTTTCAGTTTTCCTTCTGTGGTCTTCTTCTCGTGTCTCTTGTGGTTTCTGGTTTTTCCTTTGTTTTTCTGTCGTGTTTTCTTCCTCTGCGTTCGTCGCTGCCTGTAGTCTGGTGTTCTGTTTGTTTTCCATTTTCAGTCCCATTTCATTCCTGTTCTGGCCAGTGGGTGCGTTTGAAGGAAGTCTTTTGTGCTTTTTGTTGTTCTTGTCTCTTAAGTTGACTCTTCTTCGCTGTTGTGTAAGAAGGGAGTATGGTTTCTATGTTTGATTTCTTTTCTTCTCTGTTCTTCGATTTCTCTCTTGTTTGCTCTTCTTTTAATGGTTGTGTTCATACTGCTGTTCTGTTGATGGATGTTTTGCTTTCACTTTCTCAAGTTCTCCTCTTACGTTTCTAGCTTTATGTTTTCCCGTATAAGAAAGGGGGATATGTTATATCCTGCTAATGCTAATGCATTGCCTGTCTACCACCAGTGGAATGTTATTGTGATGATGCTGTCAGAATGTTGGGAATCTGCTGTGAGTAATGACAGTTGACTGGGCTGAGCTGCCTGCTGGCTGCTCCTGGTGGGGTCTTTATCTGGTCTACTTCTAATCTTCCTGTGATCCTGTACCATCTTCAAATAAAACCTCTTTAAATCATCTCAACTGAGTGGACGTGATCACTACACACACCAAATACCCAAGGTGAGCCTGTCCAAAGAATCATGTACAAATGGGCATCATCAGATGATTGCTACAAGACACACAGGCAATGGGCACCGTGAGTATGTACTTGGAAAATCAGGTCAGGCTGTACAGTGGACACTTGTAATACATCGCACGTCAATATACATGGTGCCAGGGGACAATGGCACAGAGCACAACCTATGCTGTAGACACAGAGATTGTCGACATATTCGGATTACACACATGATACCTAGGAAAAGATGCCCCTGGGGACAGTAGTGGCCACACAACTCCATGCTCCTGAATGGGAATGACTGCAACACACGCTAACATCCCTGCACTATGCGTAACGCACACTCATGCACATCATGTCACAGGCCACCACATAGGACATGCGTACTGTAAGGCCTCACACTTGAGAGACTAACTCCCATGTCTGGACTCAGCATTAGTGCCAACTGACATGGAACCCAGAAGTCCAGAACTGGACAGGGCACAGGTAAGGTCCCAAATCCTGTTACACACCACCCCCACACATTATGCTGCAGGCATTGTACACTTGGAGAAGGTGTCAGGCTACATGACCTTGTGATGGAGCGACTACACACAGACCAGGGAACACATAGCAAGGAGGGGAAGGGAGGCAGGAGAGCACAGCAAGTCTGTGGGGGATAGGATCAGCACAGCACCATAAACCCTGGAAGTGTATCCATGGAACATTGCACTTACAAATGCTGGTGAAACACAACAAACACACACATGTACCTACCCCCTTCCGGCTGCTGCATGTCCTGTAGACGCCTGTCCAGGTCAGGAAAGACCACCGCCAGCACACGTTTCTGGATGTGGGAGAGACGGCGGCGTCCGCGGTTCTTGTGGCTCTCAGGTGAGTCCCCCAGCAGGACCCGTGCGATCCTCCGCGTCCAGCCCCGGATATCCTGCCAGCGTTTCCTCACCTGGGACATGTGCCGCCTCCGACCTTCCGCACTCTTCACGGCGCTGACGGCGTCCAGCCATATCTGCTCCTTGGCAGAGGCGTCTACCTGTGAGGATGGACAAGTGACACTACATCAATACACCTGGCACATGTCACAGGGACACAGATTAGAACACATTCGCTGTTTTCAACAAGGCCTAGTATGCATCCAACGCATTGCACCTTTGTCATAGGGACATGATCCTCTGGGGAAGGGCAACAGCAGTACGTGCCATTGAAAGTACACAGGTGGAATGAGGGCAACGACACAATCAAAGATCCAGGCTCACGCTGTGCATCACACCCACCCCTCCTGTCTCAGGGCACTGCTGGGAGTGATAGGCCCCCACTCCTCCTGTCTCAGGGCACTGCTGGGAGGACTCTGCACCCACCCCTCCTGTGTCTGGGCACTGCTGGGAGGACTCTGCACCCACCCCTCCTGTCTCAGGGCACTGCTGGGAGTGTTAGGCACCCACCCCTCCTGTCTCAGGGCACTGCTGGGAGGACTCTGCACCCACCCCTCCTATCTCAGGGCACTGCTGGGAGGACTCTGCACCCACCCCTCCTGTCTCAGGGCACTGCTGGGAGTGTTAGGCACCCACCCCTCCTGTCTCAGGGCACTGCTGGGAGGACTCTGCACCCACCCCTCCTGTCTCAGGGCACTGCTGGGAGGACTCTGCACCCACCCCTCCTGTCTCAGGGCACTGCTGGGAGTGTTAGGCACCCACCCCTCCTGTCTCAGGGCACTGCTGGGAGTGATAGGCCCCCACCCCTCCTGTCTCAGGGCACTGCTGGGAGACATCAGGCATTCCCCCCCCTTGGGACCCCCCCTACAGTCCATAGCATGTGTGTCACACCTGGACACAATGGCAGAAGTCACAGTCACAACAAAGGGACACAGTCTGTGGCAGTGGACACTGCACTCACCTGATAACCTGGTCGCCCATACAGCATGGGGTACCGTGGGAGGATCACATCCACCAAAGCCATGTTCTCCTCCAGGGTGAATGGCTGTGACCTCTCCACAGCCCTTGACATGGTTCCAGGGAATCAGTAGCAGCAGCTGGGTCGTGGAATACAGAGATGTGCAGGCAAGTGCTCCCTCATGGGGCCTGGCTGCCTTATATCTGCCTTGCTGGCCCATCTCATGCACAGGGGTACAGAGTGATTGGTCACTCACATTTGCATCCTATGTTTCCTCCAATCCCTTCAAACCTAGCAGTCTGTGGGTTCTCTATCGGTTTCATTCTCCTGCATGATGTCAGCCCCACAAACACATTGCAACAAAGTAGAAGAATACCAACTGACTTCTGCTGTGCACCTTCCAGAACAATTTCGAAATTTGAACTTGGTCTCCATGACAACCAGCATGCATGTAGGCCTTAATACTTGTCCCTCATGTGTCCCCAATGTAATTTGGAGCGTCACACACAGGTACGGTGCGTTTCGGGGCCCTAGGGCACCCCAAATGCATTGCAACGGCCCGTACACGCGTGCGTACGTTCACTATCACTATGGGTGTTCTTGCGTATGCGTACTCGTAGTGGTACGGGCCGTACACACGCATGTACGCTCACTATCACCATGGGTCTCCCCGCGTATGCGTACTCGTAGTGACAGTGAGCGTACATGCGTGTGTACGGCCCGTACCACTACGAGTACGCATACGCAAGAACACCCATAGTGGTAGGTCCGTACGCCCGCATGTACGCTCACCATCACTACGAGTACGCATACGCGGGGAGACCCATGGTGATAGTGAGCGTACATGCGTGTGTACGGCCCGTACCACTATGAGTACGCATACGCAAGAACACCCATAGTGGTAGGTCCGTATGCCCGCATGTACGCTCACCATCACTACGAGTACGCATACGCGGGGAGACCCATGGTGATAGTGAGCGTACATGCGTGTGTACGGCCCGTACCACTACGAGTACGCATACACAAGAACACCCATAGTGGTAGGTCCGTACGCCCGCATGTACGCTCACCATCACTACGAGTACGCATACGCGGGGAGACCCATGGTGATAGTGAGCGTACATGCGTGTGTACGGCCCGTACCACTACGAGTACGCATACGCAAGAACACCCATAGTGGTAGGTCCGTACGCCCGCATGTACGCTCACCATCACTACGAGTACGCATACGCGGGGAGACCCATGGTGATAGTGAGCGTACATGCGTGTGTATGGCCCGTACCACTACGAGTACGCATACGCAAGAACACCCATAGTGGTAGGTCCGAACGCCCGCATGTACGCTCACTATCACTATGGGTGTCCTGGCGTATGCGTACTCGTAGTGGTACGGACCGTACAAATGCCTGTACGCTCGCCATCACGATGGCTACACATACGGCAGCACTCCCATAGTGATATGGGAACATACACAGGCCCTCTTCGCAGCAGTACAGCGGTTTTCACACATCACAGTGGTGACAGGCGGCACACAGGTAGGGATAGGGCGGACATAATTGTCCATGGATGGACATACTTGTCCATGGATGGACATACTTGTCCATGAATGGACATACTCGTCCATTAATTGACATCAAGGCATCGTCTGTGCATTACTACATGTGTGGGGCACAGGTGTGACGGCCTGTGATGTGGAACATTACTCCTGAGTGGAGAAGGCACCAGATGTATGATGAGATGTCTACAGATGTACTGTGTGATGGTGCAATGTGTGGCAGGCATGGCCTTGACTCCTTTGACATGTGTGCATGTCGTACTGCACACTTTGGGTGAGCGTCACTGGCATGGCACGGACACCAACACACGGAAGTGTCCCCTGATGCCCGGTACAGGGGTTATCACACCTGACTTGTCACTACCCACGGTGCACAATGTGACTATGTCATGTATGTGTGGGGGCTTCCCATCAGGTTGATGTTGGAGCACCCTCAAAAGCTGCAGCCGTTGCAGCAACCAACATGTGTCTGTGTGTAGATTGTCATTGCACACTGTTCCGCACACCATGCCACATGTGGTATCGGATGTGAGGTACACATGTATGCATGGGACACGGAGTTGCGTGACAAGGACATGTCTGCATCCTCACAATGAATGTGTGGTGAGTCATGAGATGTGCACCCTCATGGCAAGGTGTGTGGGCTGTCCTAGTGTAAAGTCATGTGACCTGTGGCTCTAGTGTTCCGCTACCAGTCTCTGCAATCGGCATCCTACTTCTGCTGATGTGTGGGCGTATGTCACTCCTGTCTTGCGTCTGGCTGTTCACTTGCACTGGGACACAGGTATTCCCATGGCATGGCATGGGGAGGTTCTCAATCTCCGTGTGTAGCTGGGTCTTGGTAGGAGTGTCACCTTGCATCCATACGTGTCCTGGGCATGTAGCACATACCTGACTCCCTATGTAGCATATGTGTGTTGACAGATTAACATGTGCTCAGTACATATGAATTGTTGTCGTAGTGCACTCACTCTTCCTTGTCACTTCCAAATTACTGCAGAGCGCCGCCTCTTGCCCGACCAATTCCGGACTTGGCTGCCATGCGGGAGAATGACAGCATCCGGCTCTACCGCTTCACCCAACCGTTGATTCTGGAGCTGACGGCGAGACTGGCACCACACCTGCAACCGCAGCACAGGTATCCTACGGCACTGACACCCCAGCTGAAGGTAATGGCTGCCCTACATTTTCTTGCCACGGGTACCTTTCAAAATACCATAGCTCATGTTGGTGGCATGTCCCAGAGCATGTTCTGCCGTGTGCTGCATGATTTCTTAGAGGCCATGTTGATTCACCTGGATGACTTCATCAAGTTCCCAACCCCTGAACAGTTGACTGCGGTCAAGCGTGGATTCTATGCCCTGGGAGGGATGCCCCATGTCATTGGGTCCATAGATGGTACACATGTAGCTTTGGTACCACCACACGCACGGGAGGTGGCGTACCGCAATCGAAAGCACTACCACTCCATCAATGCCCTTGTGGTGTGTCAGTCCAACATGGTGATTTCACATGTCTGTGCTCCTTTTCCAGGATCAGCACACGATGCCTACATCATGAGGCGTAGCAGAATGCCTTAAATGATGATGCAGCTGCGCAACGAACGAGCATGTGTTGTCGGTGAGTACAGTCTGTCTGTTCTGTATTTTGCATAGCCTACCAGCACGACCGCTTCACCACTTCTAACGATGTCCATGTGCTTCCCATGTAGGGGACGCTGGCTATCCCAACATGCCTTGGCTGCTCACACCTCTCCGCAACCCCATCACGCCGGCCCAGCTCCGCTACAACACCGCCCATGGCCAGACAAGGCGAGTGATAGAGAGGACGTTTGGCCTGCTGAAGAGCCGATTCAGGTGCCTACACAAGACCGGTGGCGCACTCCCATATGCCCCGGCGAAGGTCTGCAAGATCTTCATGGTCTGCTGCATGCTGCACAACATGGCAGTTGAAAGAGCTGTGCCACTCATCCTGGATCGACATGACGAGGACCATCCACCCGTGGAGGACGAAGGTCTTGGCAATGGGGCTAGTGATGTGGAGGATGTGGAGCCGCAAGAGGACATCCGGACTCGGCTCATACGCGACTTCTTTGCTTAGTGGTGAGTACCAGTGTCTGAGTGTGCACGCATTGGTCCCCGTGTGGCATGTGTTGTGATGTGTGTGTCCACCTGCATGTATGGCACGTGAGTCAGAGGTGTGTGTGGGTGTGTCACTGGAGTGATGGTGGCAGTGATGGTTGTATTTCCCCAGTCATAATTGTGACCTAGCATGTTGTCATCCATACATGTGTCGAGTAAATGCACATGCAAGTGGCTGTGCTTTTTGTGGCTGACTTCTTGTGTGTCTCTCTTCCCCAGGTACTTGCGCATGCCGTCTGCTGCTTGCATTGTTGTGGCACTGCTATTCCTCATGGACATGACATCGTGGGCTGACTCAGCATTACAGGCACGGACACGTTTGGAAGTCTCCATAGGGTAAGGGATGCATCTGGGGTGTATTGGGTGTGGCAGTTGTTCACGATGTATGCACGCTGCCCCTGTCGATGTTTGGTTCCTCTGCAGCCATGTTGCATCACCATGGGACACGACATGCAGCTGTGTACACCTGAATAGATGGTCTGCCTGGTTGACAGTCATCAGTGATGGGATAGGGGATTGTGATGATCGCATCAATGTGTGTGACACTGCCCTCGGACACATACGGTTAGCATTGGCTTGACATGGTGTGGGACTTCCACATCAGCGGATCTATGGTGTATGGCAGTCTCTCCGTGAGCAGCTGTGGGTGTTTAGCTGTTAGCCGACGCTTGTGTGCCAGTTCCATGGCGAACACGCATTTGTGCTGCAGAAGGGGGGTGCCAGTGTTGGACCCACATGTTACTCCACATGATGTGTTCATGTGTACTTCAAGTTGCCTCTGCAATCCCGAAAACATGACTAATAAAGGTGTCCCTATGCCTCCAAGGTGCCTCTTCTCAGTCAATGCTGGTGTGTTGCCACGGTGCATCCAGCATGTCTGGCATGGTATTCCCTGATTGTGGCTATGTGTCAATATGTCGAGTAGCAAGATGCATGCTGTGTGTGTGGGCTGAGACTGTGTATTGGCCATGATGTCCATGACTGTGTGGGTATTGTGACATGTGCCATCCCCATGCATCCAACGTTGTCCAGGACCCCATTCTCTGCATCCACCGGACTCAAGCTTGCAGGACATGGTTCTGTCACCTGTCTACACATACCTGGGTGCCCCCCAGGACACTGGACTGGATCCCTGACCTCTGCGCATGACTGTTGCTGTACTCAATGTGTCTGTCAGCACGGTTGTTCGGACACCCCCTCAGCTGGTTGGGCCCATCACGGGTGCGTATGGTGCTCCATGTCTGTCTTGCCTAATACACTGTGACCCATGTGTCCTGTGCCCGACTCAGGCCCCAGGTTGTGGATGGTTGAAGACAAAAGATGACTCAGGCATGTTTAGACTTTACAAGACACATGTTAGGTAATAATGCAACCAGCAGGCATCTACTCTTCATAGTGTGATTTATTATTGGGGGGGGGGGGGGACAAAGTGAGGGGCTTTCTGGGAGTTTGGAATCCAAAGTTCAGTAGGGGAGTTGGTGTCCTTGCCATTTGAAATCCTCAGAGTCCATGCCACAGTCTTTGTCAACATTGGTCAGCCAGTGACCAGCAGGGCCATGTGGCAGAGAATGTCTCTTGATGCTGTGATGCTGTTGGTCCAGTGGGCCAGGTGCCAGGCCAGGTGTCCTGGGAGATGGTGATGTAGCGCCGACCCTCACGGTCCTTTCCGTGGACGACCCGGCCTCCTGCGGGGACCCTCAGCAGCAGGCCGTGACGACGTCTGGGATGCTCCATCGGATGTTTCCTCCTCCTCCTCCTGATCCCTCCCTGTGGGTGGTGATGTTCTCCGCCTTCTGGCACAAGGAGGGTCGGCCATGTTGTCGGCCATCCGACGGAGTGTATCGTGAATCCCCTGGAACGCCGTCACTTGCTCAGCCTGTCTGTCCTCCATCCTCCGTTTGTGTCGCAGTAGACAGGCATGTAGCTCCGCATGTTGCTGGGCCTGCTGGGTCTTGATCCCCTCGAGGACAGACACAACCTGGGCCAGGCCCGTGGTGTCCTGCCGGTATGTGTCCAGGATGTTACGGACATGGGAAAATACTGGTTCCCCAGCCAACTGGTCAGGCTCGCGCCTCCGCCGTCCTCCACTCCCACCACCCCTGCCCACTTGCACCTGGCCTGCCCTTGTGGGTACATCGGGTCTCCGGGACCCCTGAGGGGTGGCATTGGCGTTGTCGCCTGCCTCCTCCTGGGTGCCCGGGACACCGTGTCCCTCCTGGCCAGCCTGGCTGCATTGTGGTGTTGGGGCAGGGATCCTGGGTGTCTCCTGGGATGTGGCAGGAGTGGGGGTGGTGGTTGGCACAGTTGTACCTGACGCAGGTGCTGCAGGTGGTTGGACACCAGAGGGGCCAGGTTGGTCGGGGTCGTCCACAGAGTGGTGAGAGTGGTCGCTGCCGGTGGGATCGGGCTCCCGCAGATCCGGGTCCTGTGAGTCTTCCCCCCCAGTGTTGGGGGGTGAACCACGACGTTGACCTGTGTGTGAGAGAGACAATGTTAATTTTGGTCCATGCAACATCCATGTTTCATCAGTTTCAAAGTTGGTACATTTCCTCTTGGCATTGGGATCTGTCTTGCATTCCACTCACAGTGCACTTGTGCATGGGTGTGTCCCTTGGGCACCACTTTGGCCCCTTTAACTATGTGTGGCACGGTCTTCCTTGCTGCGTCAAGTGTGACTGCAGTCAGCAGTGGAGTGGGCAGGTGTGGCGAGCCATGCATTGGCGCCTTCCGTGTAGCACTGTACATGTGCACATGGAGTGGATCCACACACTTATATGGTCCAGGTAGCTGTCGTTGTGCTCGTGAACAGGTTGTGACATGGCCCTGTGTTTTGCCATGGGGAAGAGGGGGGGTTCTGGGACTGGCCACCCTTGTCTACATGCACGCAGTCTACCTGCTGACGAGCAGACATTCGCACACGCCACACGGCTGATTTGCTCTCCCTGTGTCTCGCTCCCTCTCTGTCCCCCTCTCCCTCCCTCTGTGTCCCCCTCTCCCTCCATCTGTGTCAGCCTCCTCCCTCTGTCCGTCTCCCTGTGTCTCCCTCCCTCTCTGTCCCCCTCTCCCTCCCTCCGTGTGTCAGCCTCCTCCCTCTGTCCGTCTCCCTCCCTCTCTGTCCCCCTCTCCCTCCCTCTGTGTCCCCCTCTCCCTCCCTCTGTGTGTCAGCCTCCTCCCTCTGTCCGTCTCCCTGTGTCTCCCTCCCTCTCTGTCCCCCTCTCCCTCCCTCTGTGTGTCACCCTCTGTCACCTCAGCCCAGCTTCCTGGGCACACACTGTTAGCAGATCTTTGAGTGGCCCTTGGCTTGTTGATGTGAGTTTGTTTCTGATCTCCAGGCACCCATTGGGTGTGATGTGTGTCTGTGCGCTGCTGCTGTGGTGGTGTGTGCTGCCACTCTTTCACAATGTTGGCTGTTCATTAGCTGCTGTCATGTGCAAAACAGTGCCTTCACCCCCATGTGTTGATGCAAGGCGTCCGCCATTTGCTGGCAAGTCATTCCTGTGTTGGGACACACTGTTTGTTTGGCTGTGACCTAGGCCATATGGGCAGAGGGCATTGTTCTCTGCTTCGGAGTTGCACTATGTGATTTTTGGGGCCCAGCCTCCCGCCATCCGGGTTACCGTGTTATGTGTTGGTGTCTTCTGTGGCCTGTGACTTGACATTGTCCAGCTGGGTGCATGGGGCATGGTGGCAGCAGTGGCATGTGCGTGCTCATGGAGTGTGGTTGAGTCTTGCGATGGCTTGGGGTGGTTGCGTGCCTGTTAGTGATTTTGGTTGTGGATGCCATTCCCCCCATGTGAGGTGCGTTGTTTGTGTACTCACCCGGGTCTCGGAGTCCTTCTAATCCTTCGACTGCCTCCACCGGCAGTATGGCCATCACCCTCTCCTCCCAGGGCTGGTAGTGTACGGGTCTGCGGGAGGGCCCTCCTCCGGTGGCGTTGGCCTGGTCGTGTTCCTCCTGCCTCTTGGCTCGGACCCTCCTCCGCAGATCGTACCACCTGTTCTGGCATTCCTGCCTGGTCCTTCTGGTGTCCCCAACAGCATTCACAGCATCGATGATGGTCTGCCACATGGCTGTTTTTGCTACCATGCTGGTGTTTCTGACCAATGTTCCAAAGAGCTGTGGCTCGACTCTGAGGATTTCATCAACAAGAACCTCCAACTCTCGGTTACTGAACTTTGGATTCTTGGTAGTGGGCATGGTGAGGGGTGTGGGTGTGGATGGTGGGGGGGGTGTGGATGGTGGGGGGGGTGTGTGGATGGTTGTGGGTGTGTGGGTGTGGTTGTGCAGGTGTGTGTGTGTGTGAATGTGATGAGGGTGTGTTTGTGAAGGTGGTTGTGTGGAGATGTGCAAGTGTAAGGTGTGGTGAAGCTTGTAGTAAGGTGCTGTAAGTTGTCTGTGGTGTCTGGCAGCAGTGAGTCTGTTGCAAAGGCTCATGGTTTGTGTGTGTGGGCCCTTTTTATTGGTCCATTGGTGGGTGTGGCTGTGTTTGAAGTTTGGGTGGGTGTGTTATAAGGAGTGGTGGTGTTTAGGGCCTCTGTTTGTTTTTTGCAGTTGCAGGTCAGTGTATGTGTTTTTTTTAGTGTTTGTTGGCCATGTTTAGTGGCTTTGTGCCATTCGAATAGTGTATTCTTGTGTTGTTTTGTTTTGTCCTGGTTGTGTACGTGCGTTTTGAGCGTGTGTACGGTGTGTAGATGGGCCATTTGGTTGTACGGTGCTGTCCTTGTGTGTGGCTTGCCACGACTCGTACATGCGGTTGTGATGTTGGGGCATGGGGTGCGCTCCGTACTTAGGAGGTTGTGTTGGGGGTGCGACGGGAACGTACTGGGGTGTGGGTACACGGTGGTACGAAACGTACAGGGGTGGGGGTAGGACTCGAACGTACTGAGGTGTGGGTACACGGTGGTACGACACGTACAGGGGTGGGGGTACGACTCGAACGTACTGGGGTGTGGGTACATGGGGGTAGGACACGTACAGGGGTGGGGGTACGACTCGAACGTACTGGGGTGTGGGTACACGGTGGTACGACACGTACAGGGGTGGGGGTACGACTCGAACGTACTGGGGTGTGGGTACACGGTGGTACGACACGTACAGGGGTGGGGGTAGGACTCGAACGTACTGGGGTGTGGGTACACGGTGGTACGACACGTACTGGGGTGGGGGTAGGACTCGAACGTACTGGGGTGTGGGTACACGGTGGTACGACACGTACAGGGGTGGGGGTACGACTCGAACGTACTGGGGTGTGGGTACACAGTGGTACGACACGTACAGGGGTGGGGGTACGACTCGAACGTACTGGGGTGTGGGTACACGGTGGTACGACACGTACAGGGGTGGGGGTACGACTCGAACGTACTGGGGTGTGGGTACACAGTGGTACGACACGTACAGGGGTGGGGGTACGACTCGAACGTACTGCGGTGTGGGTACACGGGGGTAGGACACGTACAGGGGTGGGGGTACGACTCGAACGTACTGGGGTGTAGGTACACGGGGGTATGACACGTACAGGGGTGGGGGTACGACTCGAACGTACTGGGGTGTGGGTACACGGTGGTACGACACGTACAGGGGTGGGGGTAGGACTCGAACGTACTGGGGTGTGGGTACACGGTGGTACGACACATACAGGGGTGGGGGTACGACTCGAACGTACTGGGGTGTGGGTACACGGGGGTAGGACACGTACAGGGGTGGGGGTACGACTCGAACGTACTGGGGTGTAGGTACACGGGGGTATGACACGTACAGGGGTGGGGGTACGACTCGAACGTACTGGGGTGTGGGTACACGGTGGTACGACACGTACAGGGGTGGGGGTAGGACTCGAACGTACTGGGGTGTGGGTACACGGTGGTACGACACGTACAGGGGTGGGGGTACGACTCGAACTTACTGGGGTGTGGGTACACGGTGGTACGACACGTACAGGGGTGGGGGTACGACTCGAACGTACTGGGGTGTGGGTACACGGGGGTAGGACACGTACAGGGGTGGGGGTACGACTCGAACGTACTGGGGTGTAGGTACACGGGGGTACGACACGTACAGGGGTGGGGGTACGACTCGAACATACTGGGGTGTGGGTACACGGTGGTACGACACGTACAGGGGTGGGGGTAGGACTCGAACGTACTGGGGTGTGGGTACACGGTGGTACGACACGTACAGGGGTGGGGGTATGACTCGAACGTACTGGGGTGTGGGTACACGGTGGTACGACATGTACAGGGGTGGGGGTACGACTCGAACGTACTGGGGTGTGGGTACACGGGGGTAGGACACGTACAGGGGTGGGGGTACGACTCGAACGTACTGGGGTGTGGGTACACGGTGGTACGACACGTACAGGGGTGGGGGTAGGACTCGAACGTACTGGGGTGTGGGTACACGGTGGTACGACACGTACAGGGGTGGGGGTAGGACTCGAACGTACTGGGGTGTGGGTACACGGTGGTACGACACGTACAGGGGTGGGGGTACGACTCGATCGTACTGGGGTGTACATACACGGGTGGGGGTTCGACACGTACACGGGTGTACATACAGGGGGGGGGTGTACATTAACGGGGAGTACGACTCGAACGTATGGATGCTGGGGGGAGTGTTTGGCGCGTATGCGGGCACATATCTCCATGGTTGCAATGGGAGTTCGGTTCGGACGGTGTTTTTACCATACGGTTGTGAGTTCGGACGCACGGGTGGGATCGTGATTCCTCGGTCGGACTTGACTTTTCACGTTTGTACGGTAAATCGTCCGAGGACGTGTCAGACACATTTTCCGACCCGAGGACGTGTGGGGAATGATTCCGAATGCGGTTCGTATGGACTTTTTACCATGCGAATCGTGATTGCCAGTTCATACGGAACTTGTACGATTCGTACGGTAAAAAGACCGGATACGAGTCGTACGGGGATTTTTTCTACCGGATCATAATCGGCACCTTTGTGACACAGAAATATCAACAGCAAAAATATTGTGGTCAAGAATATCGAATTTAAGGTTTTCAATAATATAGAAGTCATTAATATCATTTGCAAAAATATAGTTGTTTAAAATATCGATTTTTTTAATTAGTGTTATGTATTTTAGTATATATTTTAAATGTATGTGATGTGTTTTTTTGTATAAGTATTGTTTATGTTTTTTAATATGTGTGTTAAATGTTTTAGTAGTTATCAAATTTATTTTAATTATATTTTGTGTTTTTTAGTTCCGTAGTGGGTTGTGGGTTTATAGGGGAATAGGGTGGGAAGTAATTTAATTATAATAAATTAATGATTATGTTTAATTTATTCATATTTATTTAACTAAGATTTTATAGTGTTAATTTGTGTTTTTATTTATTTTTTGGTAAATTTTATGTGTGGGTTGTGGGGTTTATAGGGGTATAGGATGGGAAGTAATTTATATGTAATTAATTATTAATTGGTTGTTAGTTAATATTAATTAATTAGTTGGTAATTCATTATGGTAATTGTGTAATTTGTTTAGGTGCAGGTTGTAGGGATTATAGGGGTAAAGGGTTGGAAGTAATTTATTTTTAATTAAGTAATAATTAGTTGATTGTAAATAATAAATAATTGATAATCAATTTTATTAATTGTTCAATTATATGTTTTTGGGGTGTGGGTTTTAGGTTTATAAAGGTAAAAGGTGGGAAGTTATTTATTTTTAATTAATAATTAGTTGTTAATATTAAATTAATTGAAAATTAAATATGGAAATTGTGTAATTAATTTTAGGTGCTGGTTGTGGGGTTTATATGGGTAAAGGGTGGGAAGTAATCTAGTTTTAATCAATGACTAATTAAGTGATAATTATTATTAATTAATTAATTGATAATTAATTAGAGCGATTGTTAATTTTTTTTTGTTTGGTGGGTATTTTAGGGGCAAAGGGTGGGGAGTTAATTTTTATGTGTTTTGATTTATTTTTTAATTAATAATATTTCTATTATTATTAATTACGTTAATTATGGAAGTACATTTTTTATTTATTTAGGTGTGGGTTGTGAATGTGTGGTGTTATAAGGCAGTAAGTAAATAAACAAAATTTATATAATAATTAATGTTTTTGTTCACAAATAACTTCTAAATTAAAATATTTGTTTGAATTTTTTATTTTTTATTCAATATATGTGTTGGTATTTGTGATACATATTTAACATTGTAATATGTTTTGAAATATTTATATTTATGTTTTTATTTTGCTTTTTAAATAATTTTTGTTGTTGACATTTTGTTTGTTTTTAATTTGGAGTGGAAATAATACATTTTACCCCTCCGCAATCCAACACTTTCCCTTCTGTTACAATGACTAATACTAATACCACAATACTCTACATTCTGCAGCCGACTGTAAATTACACCTCTCACAATCACATAAGACGTATCTGCTATAAGGGTTGTCCATCATCATTACTGTGCAGCCAATAAACCAGCCATCACCAAATGAACAGGCATGGAATAACTGAAGAGATCTGTCACACGCTGCAGGTCAATTCGAGGACTTTAATCTAGCCCACAACAGTAGGTCCCAAATATCTATGGCTGCTTCCTTACATCTCACAATGACAATCAGATATGGGATGATAGTAACAATGCCCATTCCAGCAGATCTCTTCCCTTCTCTCTTCCTCAAACCATGTCAGCACGGGCCCACAACTATATGCCACATTTCTGACTGGACAGCGGACCACAGTAACCACCACAATGCTACATGCTCCGCCCCATCTCAGTAGTCATAATGCATGTTAGAAATTGGGTCTCTAGCTGGCAGAGGTATGCACCCTGTCTAAGTAGGAACCACAGTCCTAGTCTAGGTAAGTCAGATACACAATAAAAGAATACCTGTGTTCACCTTCTACTAGCTTGGCACAGAGCAGACATGCTAATCTAAAGAGGCAGTGTGAAAAGTATTTGTGCAACACAACAAACAGTAACACAATAAGACTACACACCAGGTTAGCAAATATACAATAATTTTATGAATAATTCAAAACCAAAACAGCAAAAACCCAATAAGTAGAACCGGATTTGTGAATTTTTAAAGAATATTTTAAAATATAGTGTTTAGAGTCTTAAAGCACCAACCAGGACATCTGGTCGTGCTTGACCAGGATAAATCCAAAAGTTCAGGCTGACCACGATGGAGCACGGGTCAGATACAGGGACCAGCCTTGGCCCGCTGAAACAGTACCTTTGGTTAGGGGCTGCTTCGAAGTCAAGAATGAGATGCGAGAAACAGGAAGGCAATGCATGATCACCAATCCACGGGATTCATAGGTGATCCATCGTCATTGAGCCGCACTAAAGATGGGCGATGAGTCATGGTCAGGTGAAATGCGCCAGTTAGAATTGGTGCAATGGCGACGTTGCGTCATCGTCGAAAGTTGCAGTTCAGAAAAACTCTCTTCCGAGGGCTCAGAACTGGATTGGCACCACTTGGCAGGGCAGGACTCACAGATGGCAGAGTCCAGGGGCTGTTGCAGGGTTGCAAGAAGTCTCTGATGTCCCTGAGAACAAGCCAGCATGCCCTTGGGAACACTCTGAGTTCAAGTGAGTTGGGCCCAGTCCTTTTCTCAGCAGGGCAGAGGGTAGCAGGGAACAGGGCAGCATATCAAACAGAAACACAGTTCTCCCAGAGCAACAGTCCAGCAGAGTGGCAGTCCTTGTAGCAGCAGAGCAGTCCTTCTTCCTGGCAAAGTTCTTCATAGGCTCAGTAGTGTCTGGTTTGGAAGGGTGACTTGAAGTGCACAGAGGTCCTTTCCTCGCAGCCATGCCTCCAAACTATCAGTGGGGAGTAATCAGTCCTTTGTGTGGGAACAGGACACTGACCATTCAGTTATAAATCTCAGCTTCTTCCTGCTCAGAAAACACTTAGCTTTCCTGTGTTTGTGGCTGTCTAGATGAAAAGCCCAGAGTGAAGCTGTGACCCACCACAGGTGTGTATTAGAGACAGGCTGCAAGCACAGAATGGTGTAAGAACAGAGAAATAACCACTTTCTAAAAGTAGCATTTCTAAAATAGTAATGGTAAATTCTGCTTTACCATTAAAGAAGAGTTATCATTACCATTCCCAAGACATAAAGCATGATACAGCTACTCCTTTCTAATCAGGAATTATTGTTTAAAAGTGTATTAAGGAATTCCCAATGTTAACCTATGAGAGGAGTAGACCTCAGGATGGTGAAAGATAAATGTAGATGTGTCTTACTATCGGGACAGGCAAAACGTAAAAAGTACATGTCCTACCTCTCAGTTATAGAGCACCCTACCCTATGGGCTACCTAGGGCCTACCTTAGGGATGAACTATGAGTAATAAAATGGTAGTTTAGAACTTGGCAAGAGGGTTTAAATTTCAAGTTGATGTGGCAGTAAAGTGCACGCAAAGGTCCTAGAGTGGTAGGCCTGAGACAGGTTTGAAACGCTACTTGTATGGGTGGCACAATCAGTGCTGCAGGCCCACTAGTAGTATTTAATTTACAGGCCCCTGATATATGGTATACCACTTTACAAGAGACTTTTAAATAAATAAAATATACCAATTGTGGATAAACCAGTGTTACCATGTTTAGGGGAGAAGCAAATGCAGTTTAGCACTGGTCAGCAAATCAGCATAAAGAGGAGGTAAGCAGGCAAAAAGTCTGTGAGAAGACCACCCTAAGGCTGACAGGTCTAACAATGCATGACATGAAACACATCTAGCATAGGATCGCAAAACAAACATAACACCCTTCCAACCACACTCTGTATGGCGTAGCTTGTGGCCCATGAAGGGAAGCGCGCCATTACCCCTCAAAGGGATAGTAAGTGCTATACAAATACTGCAGTACAATACAACACAATACAATACAATATAATACAAATTGTTTGCGCATCAGCAAGATTTGTTTTCGATCTTTTAAAATGTTTGATACCAGTACACTTCAGAATTACAAAGCAAAATGTGCTTCCTAAGTGCTTTCATACCTGGTGATAGATTTTGATATATTTGTACCGTTCCTTTGCAAGTATTTAAAATGTGTTGTGTATTATAAAACATGACATCCTACAGTCATTCTTTTCGCATTTTCTGTACCCCAGTGAAATTGTCACATATTAAATGAATAAGCAGCAATTTGTCACAGCTGCCAATTCAGCTCTGTCTTTAAACACACAAACGGGCCAAAATAAAAACAAAATCTAAAGGCATTTTATTACCCATTTATCTTCGGAATTTCAGACTGGTTGCTTTGGGAGTGCTGCAGCACTTAACACCCTCACACCTCCAGTTCCAAAGTGGATCTTTTTTTCTAATATATTGTATGCGTTCAAATGAGAAAGCAGCTTGTTTAGATAAAGCAAGTTTTCAATACTTTTTGCACCAGCTACCTGGGTCATTCGGGAGGGGGCAACAATTAAAATAGGCTGGTCAAGCCCCCAATTGCCCCCGTAGCTAAGGCCCTGGCTTTTGCTTCTAAAAACGAGGAGGATCTACCTCCCTCACTTTCCAGTTTAAAGGTTGGCAGCTTAAAGAGCATGGTCATACTAGTTCTTAGCTCCCTGCTTTATAATGTTGAAATCTTTCTCTTAAATATTTTGGTCCAGTGTCCTAATATAATCTGTGTGTCTGGACAACAGTCTTAAACCAAATGCACTTATACACTGGCAACCGATGTATATGTTTGAGATGATGAGAAGTAGAGGACTGGTGAGGGAGACTCAAAGCTAATTGTTCAGCAGCATTGTGTACCATCTCCAGTCTATTAATCAGGAATTTGGGTAAACCTAAGCTAAGGCTGCGTATGTAGTCAATTGTGGAACAAATTCCAAAATATACCAGAGTTCTTAAAATGTCTTGGAAGGGGGAAGTAAAGAGAAACACATGCCTAGGGGAGTAAAGATTTGCTACCGAAAAGAGAATTTGTTGTCAACCTTTGGGGGTCATTACAATGGCGGGCGGAACTGAGTCCGCCCGCCATCTTTGCTGTGCTTGGGACCGGCTGCCAGTAAGGCGGCGGTCCTGCTAAGCTAATTACGATGCGCCTGCCACTATAGTGGGCACATCCAGTGCCCTTAACATTGCGAACGGTGCTGCTGGCTGCAGCGCCGTTCGCAATGCGAAAAATTACACATAGTACATTTCCCTGTACTACGTGGCAGGCACCACATGGTGCCCGCCACTTTGTGCAGGGAAATGCAGGGGGGTGCCATGGGTACCCCCTCAGTGCACCACCACCCTCCCCCACAAAGAGGAGGCGTGCAACGGGCCCCCAAATCCATTTTCCGCTAGCCTTTCCATGGCGGTTTCCCCGCCATGGAAAGGCTGGCTGAGGCCAGCATTGTGATCTGGCGGACGGTGCCTGCTAGGCACCGCCACCATTCACCTCCATCTGTCTCCTCCGCCAGGCAATCGTAATGATTGCCTGTGGCGGAAGCGTGGCGGGCGGTCGCTTGCAAAACGATTCCACCCGCCATCGTAATGTGGCTGTGGAAATTGCCAGTCAGATGGTGGAGGGCCATCATGATGAGCCCCTCAATTCCTAGATTTCATCATATCAAATCTGGGAGTGGAGGGTTTGGCAAAATATTGTTGGTCTTCCCAAAACAAGAATCTTGGTTTTAAGTTACACTTTTAATCTCTCTGCTGCATCAAATAACTAACCATAGATAAACACCTCTTGAAGGAAGCTCCAGAAACATTAGTGGTTTTATCTATGGCTAGAATTAACTTGGTGTAGTCGGCACAGGTCACTCATTTGATCCATACTACATTGTGGCCTGAAACCTGATTGTGATGAGTGCTTTACTCTAAATACTCAGATAATCGTGTGTAAACCAATTTGTCCAGCATCTTAAAAAATGCTGAAAGCAAAAAGATGGAATCAAAATTGGAAAGAGTGTCAGGATTAGCGCACAACCTTTGAAGAAGAAGTTTGATCCCTGCCTGCTTCCAAAGAGTAGGGACAGTTGCTGAATGTTGCAAGTTGTTAATCACAGCATTGACCACTGGATTAAATAACTCAATTTAATTTAGTCAACACCTTAGGTGGACATGGATTCCCAGGAGATCCTGATTTGCAGCTAGCTTGCTCCGTCCTTTGGAGGCTTTTTTTAAATTTAGAAAATGTTGTATCTAGTATAGAAAATGTGTCTAAAGAAGCTGCCCAATCAGAGTTAGCCTGGTTGCTTGTAATATATTCAGCTTGAAACTTTTACAGTATTTTGTTTGAAGAAAAGCTTAACACCAATATTAAAGGCTTTTGGTAGTAAAAAAAAGTTTAGGTATGTGAAAAATATCACAGAATCCATGTTTAGTATTATTAACTCTAATAGGAAAGAAATTGGTTTCAGTAATTTTAATAGATTTCCCATAGGCTTAGAGTGATCATTTGTATCTTACTTTATCTTCTGCTCTGAATTCCTCCTCCATTTGCACTCTAGCTTTTTCCATTGCCTGGTTTCTATTGCTAGCTCCAGTTTATTAACTCATAAAGCAACTTGGTTGTTGTTGAGGAATGAATGGAGTGGAGGAAATCCTGGGTCTTTATCAGGACTAGATTCATTCAAGAGGGAACATCTGTCATTAGAACTGAACTGGACAACAAGGGATGAGTACCATAGTACCATTAACCAAAGAGGAGTAGGCTTGTTTTGGCAAAAATGAAAATAACGTAGCTTCATTTGAATCCTGAAACAAATTGCAAAATTTAACACAAATACAAGAGAAAGTTAATTTACAGTGTGAAATCAACAAAATAGATGCCAGGGGCTGGATCCTGTGAAGATCTGTTCAGTTGCCTTTTTGATTGCTTGAGAAAATGGAGAGGCAACTACTCCCAGTAGTCTTTGAGCCATCCTGCACAGAATAGTATATGCCTACGTAAGATGGGCACAGTCAAGAGAAACATCCAAGGGAAAAAACTCCTTGGCAATCTTGCAGCTTTTGATCGATGATGTATGTTGTTTTCATAAACATCAATGAACCAAACTCCTCTTCACTTTAGGAGCAAGACAAGAAGAAAATGCCTTGAAATGTATAAAAACTAGGAGCAAATATCTGGGACAAAATAAAAGCAAGGGCCAGTGAATGTGATGAAAAATAGCACAACGCATTACGCACCTAACAATGGCCCCTATATATAATACGAACAGGAACTGCCTCACATGAAAAACCCAGTCCTATCATGGATTGGGAACCTTCTTTAACATTTCATAGTCAATCCACCATCTTGGATAAAGTTCTTATTTCAGGCTTCAGCATTCCCCCTTTAGTCAAAGACCAAGCCGATGTTTGACATTCTTCGGCTAGTTCTGTGTTCAGCAACTCTGCCTTTGAATTCTCAAAGGAACCGACCAGCCAGTGAAACGTGCCTCCAGTTGTCTGCAAGGAAGGAAACACCTAAGTAGCCTAAGTGAAATCAAAGTTTATCTAAGCCACCAATGCCTACTGAGAATTTAAAGGACTGTGACAGCCACCATTGAAATCTGAGTTTTGGAGGGTCTATTAACCAGCCATTAATTGATTACAATGGCATGGATCCGTTTAGCCTTGTATCTCATGAGATTGGTCAATAATCTGATTCACAACCAACTCTAACTCCTCGCAAAGTTAATCTAGTGGGCCAGGTCAGGGGCTTATGATGGCTGATCAAATAAATTGTTACATTCTGCAGATCTCTCGTTGTTGGATAAATATGCTGTACCTACGGCAGTGGGAGGAAGTTCTCCCAAACATCAAAATTCATCAGATATCGGAGCATGACAAAATCTGTTGGGGACAATGGATGCAATAACAACAGTTTTAAACTTTCACTCCAATAAACTTGAGATCCAGTTGGAGTTATTGAATACCTTAGCTGTGTATGTGGCTGGTATAGACACTAAGCTGCATAATCTAACTAACTTGGTGATAAGAGCCCAATCTGATGTTAACAACCAACTAATTAAGTGTATGTGATCACATATTTTAGATGATGTTTCAGAACCTCCGAATATAGTAGGATCGCTTTTTGACAAAGTAAAAGAACTGGCCACACAACCAAAGGCAGAGTTACCTATGCCACCCTATATGGGCTCGGGGGGAGGGTTGCTAGTGAAAGCACAAAGTTCCAAAAAGCTCAGTGTTATGCCCTCATGCACTTCTAAAGTTCCACATGTGGATACCAGGAAGTTAGAAGGAGATTTGGGGCTAGAAATAGAAAAAAGATGAAAGTCACATTCTAAAAGAAAATGTTAATATTGAGGGTAGTCAAGTCCTAAATTCTATGAGCCTATGTGAGGGTTCCATAGGTCAGCATCCCTTAACAAAAAGGACTAGAATTAGGTTGTGGAGGCCTGGAACAAGGCTAAGAAATCTTCAGAGATATCATCTAAATCCGTGCTGCAACCCAGCAGGACCAAACTTTAATGGGTATAGAAAAACCCCCTGCATATAATCTAGCAACCCATTTGAATCCCCAGTTTAGTTCCCAGATATTGAGTCTCCCAAAATGTGGAGATAAAAAGATGGCAAGCAATAGGGATGTTTGTCTTCACCAAATGTTGACTGAAACAACTATAAATAACAGGATTGTGCCTGTGCCGCAGGATAGTGGTATGCAGAGAACGCCTGGGTCTATGCTGGTTAATGGAAATAGGCCTGGAGCTATTCAGAGATAATTTTCCCATAAAGGACATCGGAATAACTTTTTAGCCTGTGGTCCCTCCTCTGATATTGTACCCAGCCATCCTATATCTTCAGGGGTCACACTGGAAAATCAATCTTCAAATGCCTTGAAACTAGCATTGCATCCTTTATATCAATCAAGGGGTATACACAATAGTTTGAATCGGGGTACAATTTCTGAATTATCATTCATTAACTATACGGTCCTTCTATCTGTTCATATTTAGCCTATGAATCCACTAGTACAACCTGGTCTACCAATGGAATACCAAACAGAATTCTTGAATCCACTTTGTATTTTGTGGAGTGGGGTATTGAGATTAGGAAACTCACCCCTACAAAATGTCCCTCTTTATTGGTAGTAGTAGTCCCAAAAATTGCAAAAAAAGCTGATTGCAAATAGTCTATGCCATTACTTAGAGGTGTGATTGGGCCACTGAATAACCCAGTTAACACCACAGGCATTTTAGTTACAAATTCATTAAAAGGAGTTCACACCTGGGAATTGGTATCTAAAAATAAAATGTCATATGAAGCTTGGGCGTGGCTCCCAGCAACCCTTACAAATGGATACTCTGTTGGTGGACACTGAACTTTGCTTAACACTAGTGGAAAGGATATGCAATTGAGAATATGCACCTGGAATGTCCCTGGTTTAGCTCATTTGCTGGCCGACCCTGATACACTTTCATTTTTTAGAAGCTTTTGAAAAAATTCTGATGTTTCAGGAAACATTGAGAGAACAAGATACTCCATTGCTTGGTTTTAATGAATTTAATCTCCCACAATGCAAACTAATAATCAAGGTCGCGCAAAGGTTTTTTTTTTCATTTTATATTACGAGGTAGCTCAGTGTAAAGGCAGAAGTAATCAACTTGCAGTTAAAATGGATACAAGGTGTTTTATTACAGTTATATTTTTATATGATGATAATACTGGATGTCTATTTAAGTACGAGGAAAAGTAATAAGATGACTCTGTTGTTTACCTTGTGGGATATTGTAAAATCGTTAGCACTCCGATATCCAATGGCCTGTTTAGTCACCTCTGGTGATTTTAATATACATTTGGTTGCATTAAAATCCTTAGAATGGCCAAGCAAAGGTCCTGCTAAGATGTGCTGTGATACTCTGCAGCAGCTTGGCTTAATTATGCTAAATGAATCATCTTTATGTAAATCAAGGGGAAATTCCAATTTTTAAAGAGTCAAAACGTGGTTCAATTATCAATTATACTTTGATATAAGATAAGCTGGGCCCAAAAATTGTTGAATGCAAGGTGATTCCAAGAGTTGAAAGTTAGTATGATCCTCAGGGCCATATTCACAAGGAGCTATCGTTGAATCAACTGCACTTTATCGCATCCAAAGTTGTGATAAATTTACCACTCTATTCACAAGCTGGTGCTAACAGCCATTATCACCAGTTTACATGCGATAGCAGTCGCAAAAAACATCGCCGCAGAGGACCCCAGCAAATATCGCTAATGAGATGCAGAGTAGGCGTTCCCGTGCCAAAAGCTGCGACAACACCACTCCTCAACATTCACAACGACCAGACAGATCTGTGATAAGAACACAAATCCGGCGATAAGGCGCGTTAGCTTCAGGAAATCTACACCTGCTCTGGCCTGGTGTTAAGTCGGACGGCAGCCTGCACCACAAAAGGGAGACCAGCCCAGGGCCACATCGGAAGGGCAACAGATGCCATGGAGCCACTCATCATGCAGCCCGGACACCCAAGAGGGCCACAACAACCACCGACACCACACCCAGGCCCACAATACCCCCCCAGGGACCACCCCCAACCCTGTACTAAGAAACTGCACACCAACACCACGAATCCCAATACAAACATTTTGCCTGATGTCGCACAAGCAGGAAAATCAACAGACCTGCGTGACCAGAAAATGGAGACACAGTCAAACAGCAATGCAATCAACCAGAAAACACCATACAAACAAAAGCCGAGACAACCCTTAGGATGAGTCCTAGCGGCCCCTCACTGGACAATCCGTAGCACACAGCCTGGAAGACCAAACCCAAGAGAAGAAGGTGTGCCATAAGCCCACCAAATGAAAGAGAGGGAGAGAGCGAGGGAGAGAGACAGAGTGAGATTGCACGAGCAGCGCAAGGCCTCTCGGCCACCTGGCTCCACATGCCAACATACATGTGTGTGTGTATCATCATCCATACACCATGAGCCCAAGGCGAGTCCTAACCTGAGCGCCAAAGCCACATCACATTCCGAAAACGCAAGTTGTAGTCAGACAAACATCAGGGATGAAAGCTCCATTGTTACAATGCAGAAGGTGGTAGGACACCTGCACCTCTGACCTTGGACCAGAATGCGCCTGGAACACCCTGAGAGAGATGCCATGGCAGACGGGGACGACTCCCACACCACGCATTCCGCAAATGAACTATCCAACTCATCCACACCCCACACACAGAAGCTCCTGCCTGTGGTACCATTGCATGGGATGTCCTTAACACACATGGAAACAGAAAGCCACTCTTCCCAACGTTGCACACACATTCGAATCATTGATCAGAGCTGTGGCATATCCTCCACACAACTGCCGCAGTTCAGTAGAGTACCGGTTCCACGAGACGCACCAATGCAATGGTAGGCCACACCAGGCACATGCATAACCCCCGTCACATGGAACAGTACCGTGACCATATGCTGCATTAACTGGGCGCACGGCCACTGGCAGTGCTGCGGATCAGTTACCGGCTCAGCTTCCACATTGCCTACGACACATGCGTCCAGCCCTGGTTCCACTGCCGAACATGCATATTCGAGTGTCCCATGGATGTCTGCCTATGCTACACAACTGGTGATGAATTGGACCATGACCTATGTCTGCACCCCCTGTTGGATCACGATCAGAAGTGTAACTGAAACAGCCGTGCATGGGATGCCCTGACATACTGCATATGTATTGGTAGTTGTGCTTGAAAGATTGCACAATTCCTCGTGTGCACTGACCACATCGAGGCGCTCCCCTATTGGGCTGTGTTGCGGATCAGTGAAACGGCATGGGCTGAGCACACCTGCCTGGACCTCGTAATAGATTGGCTCACCCTGGTGTTCCTTGAACACGACAACGACGTACTATTGGAACACATTGCACATAAAGCTGCACTGGCATACATGGACGAGTAACTACGATCCTGCAGCCACATCCAATTGGCACCCACAGCACATGTCCCAACAACTTGTTGCATCATGGGGAATGACCACATATTCCACCACAACAAAGGACACGTCTGCCTTCATCCGGGCCCTGGATGCATGTGTGTGAAACAACGCATGTGTACACACACATGTGCGAGGTGATGCAGGGCCATGCCCGGCGCAACACAACATCGTTTGGCAACATTGCCAATTCGGACACACTGCTGGGGGAGAGCACACACATGGCAATGTAGCACAACATGTGAACCTGTCGGACCCTCACACCTGATCACCGTCAGCAGCGCAGACAATTGGCGCACTCCGGAGGCAGAGCACTATGCCGATCCCATGGGCAGTGAGTCGTGCCCCCTCACACAGGGCAATGGGCAGACGCAAAAAAAAACATATCTCACCCTGCAAGGCATGTTGGGCTGAGAGCGTTGCCATCCGTGATGAATGTTGCCCATTTTAGCCCCAACATATCATGAACCTCGAAATGTACCCATGCTGCGTGTAAGTGTCTTAAGCATGTCCGTGCCTGTTGTGGCCGTTGCCTCATCGGTACTGACACGCACATGCCAATAAAGTCTATGCAACTCCACTGATGTCTGACTGTGAGCTGTGGTGTTTGGATTCTCCACTTGTGTGCCACAATGAGCTTCCTCCCTACACAGGTAGGAACTGACTGACACATGTGCAATGGGGGGGGTGTCCCTTTGGCAAGCTCCACCTCTGTGACCCAGACAGTGTTATTGGATAGGTGCTGGATGACATGTGCACTTACTTGACTACAGCAATGTGAGCATGGTGTCCAACCTCTGACCTTGTGGAGCAATGTCATATATCACAACAGAATGTGTCCACACAGATGTGTGTGAGTAGGTATGCAACATGAACTTCTGGTGTCACTTGTGGTGTAGGGCACCACTCCAGGCCTGCTTTCATTTGGGTCAGTCCTACACACAGCCCTATTCAACACATGGACGTGTGCCTACGTTTGAGGTTGTGAGATTGTTGTTGATGTGCAATGGGGACACAGCTAGTACTCACCTTCACAGTCATCCAATTGGCCATGTGTCTCAGGGATACACATGCGCATAGATGTCAGTTACCAGGGTGTACCTTCATGTGCAATCATTGTCCCTACATCATGCCATACCTCCATACGTGAGTGAACATAGTGATGACACATCTGTGTGATTCTGAATATTTTATTCACATTCAGGTGATTGCGGGAACTGGGGCAGTACATGGCCATCCAAGCCCACGTCACATGGAAGCCCAGTGGTGGCCAACCAGAGTCCTTTGGGGATTGCACAGTGATTAGGAAAAGGGAGTGTGCAGTCCGAAGCAGGATTGCTGTGTAATTGTCCAGCGGTGACAAAATGGCAGTCCGTGTCGGGGTCCGGTGAATGTCGCCTAGTGTTCCGGGGGTCAGTAGGAGGTATTTCCCAGGGAATGATGCATAGGTCATGATCAGGCAGGGACAGGCCATATGGCGGTGATGGATGCTACTGCCTCCTTCCTCACACAGTAGTTCACATTCCCTACTCACTCCCCTGATACGGGTTCTATGTCCGGTGTGTCCGATGTGTCCGGTGTGTGTGGCGGGGTGATGGCTGCATTACTGTGTGCCACAGACACATCAGACTGTGAAGGTGATGGGGCAGCATCACTGTGTGCCACAGACACATCAGGGGTCGGAGCTGTGTGTGTCGATGTTCCCACTGCAGTCATCTGGGAAAGGGTCAGTGGCAGCAATGGCAAGATGAAGTATGCAGTGCATTAAAGTTTCCAGCTACTACTCGCTGGTGTCCAGCCGTGGCAGACATTCTTCCAGCATGCATCTGCTCCATGGTCTCCATTGACCTCCGCAGCTGTGCCAACTCTGTGCTGTCATCTCTGGTGCCTGTATGACCAGACAGTTCTTGTATTCTGTTCATGGCACCAGCGAGGTCAGCCAAGGTCTGTGGCGGAGCATGGTACGTACAGGGGGTGTCCAAAAGGGACTGTATGTGGTCCTTGATGGGACTCAGACACCCACGTATGGCATCGAGTTTGGCTCCCACGAGCTCGAAACCCACCCGCAGCTGATCAGCCAACTCCACCTGGCAACCCAACACACGCCGTTGGAATTCCATGTATTGGTCGGGGGGGTCCTGGGAGACAGCCGTGGTGGTGTGTGTTTCCTGCTGTGTGGTCTGTGCAGGTGGTGGGGTCACTGCAAGGCAGCTGGCCTGCCTCGTTCCTGGGGGTGGGGTGCTGAGGCTGTCCATTATCGGTTGTAGGGTGTCTTGACATATGTGCAGGTTGTCCTCCTCCTCATCACTGATGGGAGGTGTGGTGTGCTCTGCCGGAGGTGTTTTTTGTCCCTTTGCAATGTAAAGGGGAGATGCAGGTTAACAGAGTTTCACATGTATGTTGCAGATTTTCAGATGTTTACATTCAGACTGCATGCCAATGTACAATGAATGTTTTGAGGGAGCTGGCTATTTGATGGCAGTGTGTTTTTCGACTACATGACGGATGTGTGGTAGTACCCGTTCATTGTCATCACACAGTGTCGGGCAATGCCAAATGTTAGTGGCCAGTCACTACACACAAGTGTAACCTGCTATGAGCTCTGTCCTGTGGTGCTGGTGTTGCACTTTGTGCCACATTGGCGTCATTGATGATGTTCTGTGATTACTATGTGTGTGTGCTGCATTGTGGTGGAGTTGCCCCTGCAGCTCTGATTACGTGTAGCCTTCGCCCTTTGAGGCGGGGTGCCTTTGAATTGTGTACTTTTCGGGGCCTGATTTGCTTTGGACTTGGTTCATATGTGCTCTCATACAGATTTTGTGGCCTGGTGCATTGTTCGTCCGCTGTGTGTTTCGTAGGGCATGGGTTGTGGGTGCACGTGGATATGTCAGAGTGTGACCTGCTCCTTTACGGATGTGATCAGCACTGGGCTACCACCATGTCGATTCGTGGGCCATGTTATTTGTTTTGGCAGCTGCCATGCTGTCGGACATGCAGTGTTACTTGCATTGTCAGTGTGGGTCACAGAGCCGCTGCTTTGCTGGATTCATCTCATTTGCATGGGTCGGGTGTGATATTGGTGATGGGGGACCCTCTGTGCACATTGTGGATGGGGGCCTACTTGGCATTTCTATGTATGCTGCAGTGTGCCAAGCCAATCAGGGACATGTTCCGCGGTCATAGTGGGTGTGCAGTGTGCTACGCATACTTGTGCCTGAGTGCCATTGTGCCCATCTCCCCCCGCCCCCCGTCCCTGGTGGATACTCACCCTGTTGCTGTTGGGTCAGGTCGTATCATGCTGTGTCCAGGCCCCCCAATCCTGCCACCACCTTCTCACTGCTGACTGTGGCCACCATTTGCTCCAGCTCATCCAGCTCCTCCTGTGTCGCTGGAGGCCCACCTCCAGTCGCAGTTGCTGCCTCCCTGTTGGCGGCGAGCTTATGTTTGGTCTGCCTTTTCAGATCATGCCAGCGCCTCTTGACCTCCATTGACCTCCTCGACACTCCGACTGCATTGACGTTGGTTACGATGTCCTGCCATATATCTGTTTGGGTTGCCAGTGGAGGTGCTGAACAGTTGTTGATGGTGTTGGGTCACCTCTGTGACGATGGTCCGGTCTTCCTGCGGACTGAACCCCGTCTTCATCTTCCTCTTGTCCTTGCCCTTCTCAGAAGGCGGGGTTCCTGGCTGGTCCTCCGTGGGCCTTGTGGTGTTTGGCTTGTCCTTTGCACTCGGTCCGAGTGCATCCATCTTGCTACTCAGTTTGAATTGTTTTTTGGCTTTTTTTGGAGGCTTTTATAGTGCATTTTCCTGTCAGACACGTGGGATTTGACTGGTTTGTGTACCGCGATTGGGTTCATCGCATGTTTTTTTTGCGTTCACGTTTCGCATTTTAGCTGCGTGGTGTTGTTTTTAATGCAGACATTTGAGTACCTCGTTGACACAGGGTTATTTTCCCTCGATGGGCTGCGATATTAAAAGTTGCGTTACGCTACTCATGAAGTAGTTATCACGCGTTCTTGTGAATATACCCCTCAGGTTTTAACTTTGTATCTGCCAATAAGCTATAATCATAAAGCCAATGAGCTTCAACATACTGCTCATTTGCAATATAATTTAAAAAGGCTGGTGTGGCACTTGGAAAAACAAACAGTGAAATTATTATCACTTCATCGCTGGTGTAGAAATTTTATGCACACAATCCCGCAAAAGCGAGTCTCCTGATATCCACCCCTAATAAGTAGAATTAATTTAAGTTATTTAAATTGAAACAGTCATTTAATAGAGCTTAAGGAAGTTATTAACCAATGATACTGGCCGTCTTATCATTCTCTCAAAGATAAACTGAGGTCCCTGGGAAGGTCATATTTACAGGAAGTCTGGTTGGCGAAATGATGATATCAAGCATTGCTAGGGCATAGGGTATTAAATGCTACTAAGTTCAGTAACGCTAAAGCATTTTGGGATGTCATTCATGCATTGGAAAGAGGAGGTAAGAAGGCCCATAGTGTCAACATTAGGGAGGAGGTATGGGTAGGGTGCATTACTAACCTGTATGGCCCCAGTGTTGCTAACACAAGTTACTCAGACCTGAGTCACTATTATGTGAAATGTAGTAAGTCACCTGCAGAGATAGGCAGCAGCCCATATCTGATGCCATATTTGAAATTTTTGAACAATAAAGAAATAGCTAAGCTTTTGCACCGGATTAGATCGAAATGGGCTTCTGGTCCAAATGGGCTCCGTAACGCTATATTTCGTGCCAACTTTGACATGTGGGCCGAGGTTTTGACTTCTGTGTTCAATGAGGTATTAGCATTGAATATTGTTCCAGAGTCGTGGTAAGGAAGCACTGTACAGCCAATTTTTAAAAGCAAAAAATCCTTAAAACTACCGGTTGATTGCTTTAATTGAAAGTAGAAGCTAATGTTTTTGCTTCTCGATCATTGATTGATTTGGAAGATTGGAAAACATCACAGTGAATAATCCCAATTAACCAGTCAGGATTTCATAAGGGCCAATCTACATATACTAATTTACTGACCCCTACTTTATTGACAGAGCTGGCTGAAAAAAAAGCAACTTATACATGGTACTATTATAATTATTATTATGGCAATAACTTGTGGGATGGGGTATCCCCCAAAAATAGTTTGATGCTACACTACTCCTTTATACAAATACTTGGGTTTAGGTTAAGTTGGGCGATGGTTTTAGCTTGTCCCGGAAACTCAAAACTTGCTGTGATCTTCAATAAGTCTGTGTACTTGCCCCCTGCCTTTTTAATCTTTTTATGTCAGACTGGCTGCAGCATGTTGAATCTGTCAATGCCCATCCTCCTAAACTTGCTAATGTCCATCTCCAATACCTTCAATTTGCTGATGACACTCTTGTTGAGCCAAACTCCAATAGGTCTACAAAGATTAATTGCTGCATTTGATGATTGCGTTTTAGCTAATGGCTTGGTGCTGAATGTTAAGAAAAACTAAAACTATGGAGCCTGGCCCAGTGAAATTTAATACTAGATCTTGGATAGCGAGAGATGGGCCAAGCGAGGTTGTGAAGACATATAAATATTTTGGCATTTTATTTGACAATAAAGTCTTGTTTACAAGCCATTTTAATGTCTTAATGGCAAAAACATAATCTTTAATGTGTGCTTTTAAATCTCTACGTAAATCATTGAGTTGCCAATCGTATGAACACCTTCTTAAAGCCTTGGGAGCCAAAGTACCGCCAACTATTGCATGTTGCTTGCCCATCATCAGGGGTAAAGATGCAAAATTATTGGATTCAGAAGTAATTAAGACTTGTAAATCGGTCTTTGGAATTCTTAGGTTAATTGGCCAAGTCAAAATCCATTTGGAGTTCGGCCTCCAGAGACAGTGTCATTCTTTTAAATGTATGCACTCCTCATTTTTATCTGATCCTGACTCCCCAGCAAATAACTGCAGGTGCGAAATAAATCACTCTGTTTATACTGGCGCTTGGAGATCCTACATTTTAACATGTTTTCGGAGTTTTGGCGTGCAGTCAGTATTCTCAAGAATGAACAGCTGCCGCTGGATCTTAGGATGCAGCCTTCAGAAGTGCTGTTCTGTAGGAAGTTAAAAACTTGGGGGAGATTTACAAGCACCTTGCAACACTTTTGCGCCGCCATTGCGTCACTTTTGTGACACAGCAGCGGCATAAACAATGTGTCACATTGCGACACATTTACAATGTGAGGCATCTAGGGAGATGCGTCACGTTGTAAAGCCCTGCGCCACATTATACCTGTCATTATACCTGTGTCAGGTATAATGAATGCAGGGTGGGCGTTCTGATAAAAGAAAGCCTCGTAAAAGTGACACAGTGAAATCTACAAAATGTCACTGTGTCACTTCTACAACGCCACTGCATGAAAACCTTACACCTGCTTTAAGCAGGAGTAAGGAGTGATGCAGCACAATAGGTATAGGCCTTCCTGAACATTGCTGGAGTTGCGTAGTGCTTGAGACACGACTCTAGAAATGTGTGACCTTTGCACCAACAGATGCGCGACGCATCTGTCAATCCTTGCGCCATGGTGCTCCGCATTGTAAATGCAACGCATCCATGGTGGCGCAAGGTTTTTTTTGTGTGATGCAATCAAACTGACGCATCTCTGCTATAACGCGGAGAAGCGTCAGTTTCTTGTGAATCTGCCCCTTGGTTTTTTAGGTCATCCCAGGATCATCAGTGTTCAAGTAGCGGAAAGGGATTTGCTTACTGACCAGGAGGAAGAATTCTTAGCGTGGGGACACGCCGCTGGAGTAACCAGGTGCTTTATAAATTGCTAATCTTTCTAAATTGCTAATCTTGGAACAGTTCATAAATAAAAAGATTAAGACTAACTCATTTATTGCGGATAAAGATGCCTTAGCGGTAAAAAAACATGCTTGCTCAGTGATTAATTCTAATCAGACTTTGTGACTCTAGCCCTATTTGGCTACTTATTTTCCGGTATGTATGCGGGATGCATTTTTTTATTCATTTGTGGTAGGTACCCTACTAAGGAGGGCACACCGAATTGGATACAACACTGGCCAACCAGTGAATGTAGACAGTGTGGCTGGTCACATGAAACATTAATGCATATCGTGTGTGCCTGCCTAAAACTGCTTAATGTATGTCATATATCATTAAGACCCTCATTTCCTAAATGAAGGATGAGATCTGTTCATCAGGCTCTCATTCTATGTTTATCATGGGTTTCTATTCCATTCATTTGTCAGAAGCTAACGTTTCTAACAATTTCTAAAAAAAGCTTGTATCTGTACCTTAGATTTGTTTGCTTATGTCCTTCTGAAGGGGATTTATAGGATTAGATAATAGAAGGTCACTTATTTTTAAACACTTGGCACTTTAAAGTCTTACACAGTTGTTTGTCGGTTGTTGGAATTTAATGTACTGAATGTTTTTCTCAATTTTTATATGTTTTTGTCCCAAGCAATGTATTTTATTGAATTTGTATGATTATATGAATTTGTACAGGTATACTTTTTATGTACATGTGCATTTACATTCACAAAAAGTGACGTAACAGCGGTGGAAGGGGCTTGTAAATATGCTCCTATGGACTTGCACATAAAAAGTAATGTCCGCAGAATTCAGATTATGTAGCTGGGTTTGGCCAATCAGCTAACAAGATGTTCAATTCTTCTATCGGCAACCTGGATTAATGGTTAGACTGGTATTAGAAGATATCAGTGCTCAATTTGTAAAAATAAAATGTGCTAGGGCCCTCATCAGGAGGCCACCACAGCGTGTACCACTCATTGCCCCTGCCATGCTGCCAATGATAGTAACAACACAACCACTAACCATCAACCTCCTACAAGTGTGACAATTCAGACTATTTCAGTCCCCCAAAGCTATAAGAATGGCTTGGGGGGGAAGGTAATAGTAATTTTTAATGCATATTTAATTATTAATTAACTTTTGTTGTGGTCATCTCTAAATAAGCCAGATAGTACCACCTTGTGGCAGACTGTCATGAGCGCCGGTGTTGACAATTAAATGCTGATACCAAGCTCTGGAACCAACCGGCTCAAATTAAGCACCGAGAACACTTTACTAATTGATAATGGCAGCCTTTATGCGTAAAGCAGCACTTTGTTCTACTTCATGTGCCATACAGTGCCTTCATACTGTTTAACAATGCTTTCTGTGTCCCCCTTGCATACAGGTCCCGCATGCTGTCTGCACTGAGCACTGCCAGCCTGGGTACCGAAAAGCCCCTCGGGAGGGGCAGCCAGTGTGCTGCTATGACTGTCTTCCATGTTCCTTAGGAGAATATGCCAATGAGAGCGGTGGGTGGCATGGAGCAGATGGCATGAAGGAAGCTTGGCTTCACCTGACCAGAGTCACTGGAGTTTCACCTCCCAGGACCTTATAAGCTATTGCAAATTAATTTCATATGCATACAATCTTAAAAGCAATGGAGACCGAAAGACCAGACCAAGTTCTGCACAAAGGATCACATGTATACCTTTATCATGCACACACTTAACGCCACGATTTGACCCTTCATAAGTGATTGCACTCATACCATTGGTACCACATTTTAATCTTGTGTAAGAGTGTGCATGCATTCCAAACACTATATGTCTCCCAACTAAACCAATTACAAGAGATATTTAACTATGTATATACCTTTGTTTTTAAAGAAGTTTGGCACTAATGTAGTACAAACTACAATGGGTTTTGTAATTTTATACAAAATCTCGAAATTGTTTCAGCTTGTGGTAATTTAAAGAAGGTGTTGTATTGATGTTATCTTCTTTTAAATGTGATGTCTTAATCTTATATGGACTTATAATCAATCAATCAATCAATCAAGGAATTTATATCGCGCACTACTCACCCGGAAGGGTCTCAAGGCGCTTGGGGGAGGGGGTCTGCTACTGCTCGAACAGCCAGGTCTTGAGCTGTTTCCTGAAGGCGAGGTGGTCCTGGGTCAGCCGCAGGTGGACGGGCAGGGAGTTCCATGTCTTAGCCGCCAGGTAGTAGAAGGATCTTCCTCCGGCGGTGGCTCTCTGGATGCGAGGGACGACGGCGAGGGCGAGGTTCGCGGATCGTAGCTGTCGGGTGGGCGTGTAGAAGGTCAGGCGGTCGTTGAGGTACCTTGGGCCCAGGTCGTGGAGGGATTTGTGTGTGTGGGTGAGGAGTCTGAACGTGATCCTCTTGTTGACAGGGAGCCAGTGCAGGTCTCTTAGGTGGCTCGAGATGTGGCTGCGTCGGGGGGCGTCCAGGATGAGACGGGCGGAGGCGTTCTGGATACGCTGAAGTCTTTTCTGAAGCTTGGCTGTTGTACCGGCGTAGAGGGTGTTTCCGTAGTCTAGTCTGCTGGTGACGAGGGCCTGGGTGACATTCTTCCTGGTCTCGGTCGGGATCCATTTGAAGATCTTGCGGAGCATGCGGAGGTTGTGGAAGCAAGATGAGTAGACGGCGTTGACTTGTCTGGTCATCGATAGGGAGGAGTCCAGGATGACGCCCAAGTTGCGTGCGTGGTCCGTTGGCTTGGGTGCGGTGCCCAGGGCCGGGGGCCACCAGGAGTCGTCCCATGTGGAGGGCGACGGTCCCAGGATGAGGACTTCTGTCTTGTCCGTGTTCAACTTCAGGCGGCTGATGTTCATCCATTCGGCGACGTTTTTCATCCCTTCGTGTAGGTCGGCTTTGGCGGTGTCGGGGTCTCTGGTGAGGGAGAGGGAGACCTATATAATTTGACTCATAAAATAATGAAGTGTCCACACCTGCAGAGTTAAAAACCTCACACAGAACCTCACAGTAGCACTACGTAGATTTGCGGGACCTCTTTGAGGGCAGCATCACTAACATCTAAGAATCCATCATTAGCAGCTCTGCCCGATCTCCTATTAACCACATTTCATCCCTGACTCCAGTTGCCTACTCAGGCTTTAAAGTTGTGTCAGAAGAGGGAGTCACATGGCTGGCCAAGGAAATTAAAGCCTCTCTGTCCTCCCAGAGGAGTCGAACCCAGCCACGTTCATGAAGGAAGCTCTCCCATTACTCACATTACTCACAGATAGTGTTACAGCTCCAAGTGGTACAGTTCTCAACTCTTTGAAGCATTCAATAATGACTGTACTTCCTTAAGAAGCTCACAACAGACCCATATGTGCCAGCCGCCCACTGCCTCCCTCTCTCAAACGTTCCATGCGTAAGTGAAATCTTGGGAAAAGAAGCCACCAGGCAATTCCAAGAGTATGTGGAACAGGACCACATTTGTAATGATCTATAATCTGTGTTCAGACGTTTTAGAGAGTTCGTGTTGCATAAATCACACAAGAACTTCTCCTCTTCCTTGATGGTGGACAGCAAGCAGCTCTGATCGCCTTCCACCTCTCAGCTGTTTGTGACCCGGTTGATCACATCTTACTACAGTACAGGCTTAAGGTGTATGGGGAGTCTCTTGCAAAGCTCGTGTTTGGATTCACCCATTTTGTCACAACCAGATTCAACAAATACATATAAGTTTACCACTTTACCCTCCAGCAGAGTCCAACGTGGATCTTCTGTGGTCCCCCTCCTCTTCAGTATCTCCTGCTTCCCTTGATGTGAGTTCTTGGTCACATCAGGTCAAATTAAGGAGGGTCCTCAGTGACATCCAGAGTCCCAGCTGTTTACAGAACAATTCCGAGGACCACACAATCATTAGGAAGGGCATAGACCCTGTCTGTTACTAAATGAAGGAAAGTTGCCTATGTGTTAACAGATCAGAGAAGGAAGTGCTAATCATAGAAGGGTGGGCTGTGAGACTCCACCCGTCAACCAGCCTTTCAACCTGGGCTCCCAACCACCATCTTGCCAGGAGCTCAGAAACTTGGGCATAGTTTTCAATTTCGACCTGATCTTCACCCCTCTAATGAAAGCAGAGGTTCTAGTGAACCCAGGTCAAACTCTCCCTCCGGCAGGAAACCCTGCCGTTCTTCCAGAATGAGCGCTGCATGGAAGTGATACAGGAACTCATCCTGACCTGACTGAATGACAATGATGTAGTCTACACCGACCTCCCAAAAAACTCATCATCAGACTGAACAATGTACAGAATCAGACAGCCAACGTGTGCCTCAACATAAAGCAACTGGAGCGCTTACCACTGGCTTCAGGCTAAGTTCAAGATCAGCTTCAAAGCACTATGTACGATGCACAAGATGCACAGGGGAAAACTCAAACTCAGCTGCACTCCAGCCGGGAACCTACACTCATCCACAACTCATCTGATCCAACAACGTCCCTGCAAAAGACTAAAGTGTGGAAGAAACTGCTTGTAGATTCAGAGCCCTAAACTTGAAGAAAGACTTCCGCCTTAGTCCTGAAGAGAAATGTCTTTCTTTTTGTTCAGAAAACTCCTGAAAATCGACCTGCTCTTCAATTCTGACCAGCATCACCTTGGGAATGATGTCAAGGGTGTCAGACCTCTTCATCCAACCGGACTTTAACTCTCATGCTTCAAAAAGAAACCTATGCATGGTTTTTGTGTTCAAGTGCTACAAAGTGGCGTAGGTGAGATAACATGATTTATGAAGATCTTCATAAATAAATAAGTTTGACACCTGCAGTGGTGCTTGAACAATCTTCAGAGTGGGGTGCTGCCATTAATACTATGCCACTGATGTCAGTGGCATTGTGAAACATCCAAGTGTCATCAAAAACATGTGCAGCTAATGAGCCACGCCCATCCATCAGGAGAGTGGCGAGGGCGGGGTAAGGAGCTGTCGTAGCGCACTGTCATTTACAGACAGGACATTTTCCGTTGAAATGAATAGTAAATGTGCAAATACATGCAGTTGTAGTGGTATTACAATATAGCGCAAACATGATAATGTGTGGAAATCGGGTTTCAGTGAACATGTATCATTTGCGCATCACGAAGTTAGGTGTCTTGATTTCTTTTGATCTTAATAATATCTTTGTTTCCATCACACTTCAGAATCACAAAATGTGCTTCATGTGTGCTTTCCTAATTGCTAATCTCATTTCAAATGCATGTTTAGTTCATTTCCCGATATTTAAATGTTGTTCTGTGTTGGAAAAAGGACTGACATGCTGCAGCCTTTCCCTTTGTTTCCTGAACCCCAGCAGCATTGTCACCAAGATCACTTTCATAAAATCCTCTCACTTTGCAGTTAGAAAAACCAAAGTGCACTCCAGTTTCCAAGTAAGCCGCAATTTGTGAGAAAATAGAGCCTATTTGACCTTTGTCTTTGAACCAGCAGGACAAGTGACAAAGTAAACACAAAATGCGAAGGCATCTTTATTGCTCATTCGTCTTCTGAACCTCAGCACCCCCCACCCCTACTTCCAGCGCCTATGCACACCTGTGACACTATATTTCCATCTTATGTAAAGAACCGCATGCATATCCTTGGTACTACAATCTAATGTCAGACAAGTGTTTGCATGCATGAATTTGACTCTATTTATGTCATGCTTAAGGGAGGGCATTGTGAGCCTCAATACACAGCTTCATCTTTTATAACAGAGTGTATATCATTCGGCAGTACATTGCAATGTGTATATGTGATTGCACGCATAGCCTTGACACAGCACTTAAACTTGCCAAACGATTCCACAACATTCCATGCGCTGCGATTGCGCATACTATTGACACCTGTGACAATTCATTCCAACTTGTATGTGTGTTTGGCCACCTTCCCCTTGACACTGCGGTGCATTTTTGGAGGAGGTTGCATCTTGCAACAGATTTCATTCTTACATGGAGCCAGCGGCGTAACAAACCTTGAGGGAGCTGCACTGCAAAGGAAATGGGGGGCCCCTACACTCCAGAACCAATCAGGAGCTCTTCAGGGCAGGGCCCCCCCCCACCCTTGCGCAGTGCCATAGGAGGCCTTCTGGACCTCGGCCCCCCCACACCACGATGGCTGCGTGGGCTATTGTTATGCCACTGCATGGAGCATTCCATGCATACACGTGACTCTACATTCATCTTACATGTATCCCCTTCTTTGATACTAGCATTCAGTTGTGCAGACAGGATTTCATTGCACACTTGATATCACATTATAATCTTGAAGAAGAGATGCATGACACACTGCACTTTAGCCTTCCATAAGAGATTCCATGCATACCCCTCTACGGCATTGCATACCATTGACACCTGTGACATTACATTCCAACTTGCAGAGGTTGCATGCATACCCTTGACACTACAGTTTCACCTTGCATAACTGGCAGAATGCACTCATCACACTACATTTCAACTTGTATAAGAGGTCGCGTGCACACCCTTGACACTACAGTTCCAACTTGGATAACTCACAGAATACTCTCTTCACACTACAGTCCAACGTGCATAAGAGGTCACATGCAGGCCCTTGACACTACAGCTGAAACTTGTATAACTGAAAGAATGCACTCATAACACTGCATTCCAACTCGCATAAGAGGTTGCATGCATGCCCTTTACACTACAGCTCAAACTTGTATAATTGACAGAGGGCACTCATCACACTGCGTCCCAACTTGCATAATGGGTGGCATGGACGCCCGTGACACTACATTTTCACCTTGCATAACCGACAGAATCCACTCATCACACTACATTTCACTTTGCATACGAGACCATGTGAACACTCTAAGGGGCTGGATACGATTTTGACAGTGCAGTGGTAGAACCACCCCCCGCAACCGCTCCGCCAAACCCACATGAGAACCGCCCACAAAATAATGACTATTTTTGTAATTGGCGGGCGATTCCTTTGGTGTTCACACGGAAGTGCCTATAAAATAGGCACCGCAATGGGAACATCAGAAAAAGTTTCAGCACGTCAATGGACTGAAAAGTCCATGTCGTGCTGCCATTTCTGTGCATACACACAGGAGGACATATGTTCTGCCACCCCCTGTGTTTGATCTCCGCTACTGTTTTCATGGAAGAAAGACCTCCATGAATTCAGTGGTGGAGATGAAAGTCGTAATATGCTTGGCGGGACCGCAGCGGTCCCACCAAGCATATAGATGCCTCCAGACCACTGCGCAACCATCAGGAATCGGCGGTTCCCTGGCAGAGTCGGCGGACCCAGGACGGCACAAACACTAGGGTCATAATGTGGTGGTCACAAGACCGCCACCACTGCACCCCCATGAGTCCGGAAGGTCCTCGGACCGCCAGACTCGTAATTAGGCCCTTAGTGATTGCATAAAGGCACATTTTCATAATGTTGGAGCTCCCTGAAGCACTGTAGCACTGTAGCTCAGAAACCGTAAATACAGAGGAATCTCTATTTCTTCAAACATCAATACTGATGAAATTCAAAACAACACTGAATGAACAAAACTCCATTTATAACCATACAACTGCATAGTGCTGTGTCTGTAGAGCCAAGAGACCACGTGATGCTTCCTACCTCACTCATTTACTGTAAGTGTTCAGCAGTTGGGACTTTTTATGCCTCATCATCATCTGGATTTCTGGGACTGCAGCGACGACGATCCTTTATTGTAAAAACACAGCTCTGTGTTGCTCCCTCACAAGGATACCATCATAAGCATGCTTATAAACATCTAACAAACCCAACCCCCTGCCACCAAGCAGTAATTCACTCTATAGAAGAAGTGTACCACACACACAGACTTCTGACATACCACATTAGAAAGATCACTCTGCATATTTCAAACACAAGTCAGCTATTACTTTGTTCAAAATAACACATTCCACCTTGACAAACCACACACTAGCGTACATTAGAACTAATTGGGGAAAAAAGTGACAACCTTCAGGCCTAAACTTGTAAAAACTCCAAGAGGCATATTTATGAGATAGTCAAGCAGTGCAGAAAGTCACCGTTATGCACTGATTGACAGGGAAAGAGCAGGAATGCGCCGTATTCAAAAGAATACGATGCATTCCTGCCTTTTCCCCTGCGCTGGCGCTGTTTTGGCGGCCTAGCACCAATGCACGCACTCTTGCACCATGATTAAAGAGTGCCTGTGTTGAAGGCAGGATTGTTTTTGTGCAGGAAGGGGCACCTTCCTGCACAAACACAATCCTCTGAGGTGTTTTTCTCTTTCTATGTGTGCTGCAGAATGCACCATACATAGGAAGAGAAAGAAACAAGGAGAAATAAAGATATTTCTCCTCGATAGGCCTCACTTAGGGCCTCATGTAGGTAGCCAAATACCGGTCGGTAACGGCCGATTTTCGGTAAACATGCCGTTACCGACCGGTATTCAGACAAGTGAGATGTAGGAGTCCAAAAACCACTTTTCGGTAAATATGAGGCGGTAAATACCGATTCATATTTACCGAATTCCAAAATACCGAATCAGATTTACCGAATACATAATTAACGAATCGGTAAATATGAAGTGGTAAATATGAAGTGGTAAAAATTAAAATGACATGTAGGAGCACTCGGTAATTAAGAAATCCAAGAAAATCGGTAAATAAGAGTCGGTAATTAACACGGATTGAAAGCAGGTGGTAACCATCAACAGTGCAGATAAGCAATCCCAAAATGCAACAGCGTGGACAACATGGCCGCTATGTACGTCATTGCAAGGCGCCTACGTCTACAGGCAGCAGGACTGAGGGTTTGGCGACGGGAGGAACGCATCTACAGACAGCGCATCACACTATTCCAGCTGACTGATGCAGAGATACATGAGAGGTACAGGCTACACCCCGAAACCATCATGGACTTAATCAGGGACCTTCACCCACTCCTGGACCAGCCAATAAGAAGGGCGCACGCCATACCCCCACATGTGCAGGTGCTCTGCAGCCTACATCTGCTGGCATCCGGCAGTTATCAGGTGGTGATAGCTGCGGTGGGTGGGGTAACCCAGAGTTGCCTGTCACGTTTCTTCAGGAAGTTCCTGGATGCCATGATGCAGAGAATGCACCACTACATAAGCTTCCCAAACACACAGGCTGCACTGCAGAAAACAAAAACAGACTTTTATCACATGGCACAGTTCCCCCATGTCATCGGCTGTATTGATGGTACACACATCCCAATCTGTCCACCAGCTGACACAGAGCACATCTACAGGAACAGGAAGTCCACCCACTCCATCAATGTGCAGGTGATCTGTGATGCAGGGAACATCATCACAGATATTGTTGCAAAGTATCCTGGGAGCACCCACGACTCTTACATCTTCCAGAATAGTGGGTTCTACACACGACTGAGTGCCGGAGAATTCGGAGAGGGATACATGCTAGGTAAGTAACAGTGACGGCCCTTGAAACCTGCAAATCATAGTGTATAGAGGCATGTTATTGATGGTTCCCTTTTACTCATCTAGGCGACAGTGCATATGCATGCCGGTCATTCATCCTCACTCCCTACCTACACCCAGCAACCCAGAGTGAGAGACGATACAACGTGGCACACAAAACAACACGCAATGTGGTGGAGCGCACGTTTGGACTACTGAAGAGCAGGTTCCGCTGCCTGCACAAGAGCGGAGGCGCACGCCAGTACAAACCCATCACCTGCTGCAAGATTATTGCCACTTGTGCAATGCTGCACAACCTTGCCACGAAAAAAGGTACAGATGTGGAACTAACATATTTTGAGGACAACGAGGATGAGTCAGGCCAGCCAGAGGGCAACGCAGCTAGAGTGCCAACTGCAATCGATGGGAGAGAGAGACGGGCAGAGATCACATGCAACTATTTCTGAGTAAGTGAGGGGACACAGCGAGTTGTGAGAAGTCATGACGTAGTTTTTTTTTTTTATGTTTGAAAGCTTTATTAGAGAAAAATAAGTATTACAGTAAGGTGACATCAGCAAATATGAGAAAAAAAAAAAAAAGGTATAAGATGGGACAAAGAAAATAGAAGCAGCCAATATCACAATGAAAAACAAAGCATTTTAAGTTATGGGGAGGGATGGAGGGGGGGGAAGGGAGGAGAGAAGAAAACAAAAACACGGTATTTATCGTAGAAGATGGGTAAGCAATAATAGGAAATACAGTAAATGGCAATCAAAAAGTACAGTAAAAAAAAAAAACCATCATATGAGTAATTGCATGAATGAAAAAGAAGTATGAAGAAGGTCAATATAAAGCTAAATAATTACCATATTGAGACTGAAAAATATCATGAAAAACTGCAGGCAAGAGTACATGTGTTCAGGGGGGCTTGAAATTATCTGAAGATAGTGGAGAGTAACTCTTTTTGGCGGATTGATCAAGGTATAGAGTAAGAGGTAGCCAGTAAAATTCAACATTTCGGGAGGGTTTACAGGAGGAAGCAAAGGCAAATCATGACGTAGTTTTAATGTGGCACCACGCCATGAACACATGAACAAGCCAATCTGGCAATATCCCATCTATACAAGGAGTAAGTCCAGGGTTACGTCACCCAATGGGAAGTGGCTAAGCAGGGCTACATCAATGTTTGCGCATACGCGCTGCAGTGGTGGATTGCACGGCCTGTGCATCCTCACTAGAGCCAACCCCAAGCCGCCTGCTGCTCCTGCGTGCTTCTGGGACGGGGGGTGTGATGCTGCTCCTGCTGCTGGTGTCGATGCTCTCCGCAGCATCCCCTGCAGCAGTTGTCGACGCCTGACTAGTCAATAGCACCCCTAGTGCACTTGTCACCTGCACCATCCCCCGAGACAGGTCGCTGCAGCACTGTGTTAGGCCCTCCTGCATCGTCACAGAGCGCCGGCACAGTAGAGAAGTCGCAGTTGCCAGACGGTTGAGTGCCCTGCTGGTAGTGTCCCTTCTCTGGCGTTCCCGGCGCCGTGCTTCGTTGTCAGCATCTAATTTGCTGCACAACTGCTGGATTGACTGGGACATGTCCCGAATGCCCGCAGCCATGCCGCTAATGTTATTGTCCATGTTGACTAATGTTGTTTTCATCACCCGCATGTGCCTCTGGACTGACATGACTGCCTTTGATTGCAGGCGCTGTTGTTTCAACATTTGGCCCTCGAGACCCAAGAAGACACCATGGCCGTCAATGGGTGCTGGTGGACTCTGGACACGTGACCTGCGGCGCCCTCTTGCTCCCGTCTGTGCTGCCTGTGAGGTGTGGGGCACAGTGGCATGGCTCCCTTCCTGGGGCCTGGTGCGGTCTTCTGGGCCCATGCTGTCGTCTGACGAGGTGTCTAAGGCTCGTAGCCTGGCTGCTGGACGCCTCCTCATTCTCACACCTGCAAGCGGAGATGTGGCCGGTGATTCGAACATGAGTGGCGATGCTGGCTCTGGTTGAGGTGATGCTGGCTCTCGGTGAGGTGATGCTGGCTCTGGGTGCGGCGAGGCTGGCTGTGTTGGTGGTGCGGCTGCCAGTGGGCCTGCTCCCTGGTCTGAACTTGTGCTGGCTAGAGGTGATATTTGTGGCCGGTGTGCCGTCTCTCCTGCAGCATGCCCTGTCCTGCATGATGTCACATCTGTGGACAGAAATACAACATTGGCTCAGTGTCCCCGAAGGGCTGCATTGCAAGCGTCACAATAAATCATTTCACATTCCAAAATGTCCTCTGTCTCCTTGTGCCTCGAGTGCGTGACATGCCTTGTTGCCCTGTAACATTTACGTCATGGTTAGTGTTACCCTGACTACATCTCCCGGAATGCATTGCCTGTCTGCACTGACACGTGTGGACTGCAGTGTGATTCTCGTTTCACAATGGGGGATGTGGGATAGGGGTAGGGGGGGCTACATTGCTGTGCTTTCGTCTTACCTTGGTGTGTTGCGGCTCTGGCAGAGCTGTCGGCGTCCCCAAGACCCACGACGCTCTCTTGCTCGATTGTGGCCGCCACCAGCTCCTCCAGTTCGGTGAGGGCAGGTGCCCTGTTGGTTCCACCTCCGGTCTGGCTGGCCTCCTTCTGGATGTCGCCCATCTTCCTCTTGGTTACAATCCTCAGGTCATACCAGCGCTTTTTGAGGACCTCAATGTCCCTGTGGGTCACTCCCACAGCATTGACCTGCGCCTGGATGGCCAGCCATATGTTGCGCTTTTCAGCCTCAGGCACTTGCAGGGATTGCCTTCCAAACAGCTTCTGGTGCTGCTTCACCACCTCCTCCACCAGCACCTGGAGTTCCTTGGGGCTAAATTTCAGCTTCCTCCTCCTTTCCCCTCCGTCTCTCTGTGTTCTCTGGCTGGACATGCTGTTTGTTTTCCCGCTCGCACAGGCAACGGCTCCCTGCCTCTCCTCTGCACTCAAAGCCTCTCCAGGGTCGGCTAATTATGTACACCTGCCTGGGTGTGGCCACTTCCTGGTTGGGTGGGCTGTCGTTGCACAGGATTAGCTGTTTCGTCAAGTCATGTGATTTTATTTACCGAATCCGTACATACCGATTCGGTATTTTCCGATTCGGTAAATACCACCTCGGTATTTTCCGATTCGGTAAATACCACCTCGGTATTTTCCGATTCGGTAAATACCACCTCGGTATTTACCGATTCGGTGAATTCCGATTCGTGATTACCGAATGTTACCGAATCGGTAACTTTTACCGAATTTTTACCTACATATAACTTACCGATTCTAATTTACCGATTCGGTACGGCTCGGTATTTAAGAACCGGTAAAATTTATTTACCTACATGAGGCCCTTAGAGAGGTGTAGGGTTTTGGCGCATTCCCAGGTCTACCACTTCTGGTAAATCTGGAAATGCGTCAAAATCCATGATGTTGCATGGGAATACCCACGCAGCAACCATGGAACACCTCCATGGGGCAAAGTAAGGCAATGCAGCAATAAAGCAGGTAAAGCTATAAAGCATTGCTTTATTTGAGATTTATGAAGCCACTTAGGGCCACACAAGGTGGCCTTGCGTGGCTTCTTAAATCTCATTTCTGAGTTGCGTTTCTCATGCACTAAATTGTGTGGAGCAAGAGCGAAACAATGGGGCTTGCAAATATGCCCCTCAATGTATAAACCTTCAATCAAGGCCGCGCTGGCTGTAACTGGCATTGGACATTTCTTCAGGAAGCAGGAAGGGTGGGGGCCCACTTTTATTATTAGGGGACAGTTTTGTAGCAGTGCAGCAGTTTTAAAAACACTGTAAAGTTCATTATATATCCAACAGTGTTCAGGCAACAATACAAATGGCAAGATAACTCTGGTGATTAATGTACCCAAGGGAGAGTTATCATAGTTTTGTCTAGTGGCAAGTTTCACTCATCTAAGGTAGTGCAGAGGGTTAATATGCCTGCTTCAAAGAGCGTTTAATATGCAGATCACAGAACTATTTTATGTGCATAGCTCAGTGGTTTACCACTTTTGTCACAGAGATCCTTTAGTTACTGTGCAGTTCATGAGTTACAATCGTAATATAGGTTAGAAAGTTATGCTTTTTTCCCATTCTTTCATTATCTTAATTTTGCTAAAAAGGATTTTTTGGGGTAGAAATACATTCTTATTAGTAAAGTCAACTCTAACTACTGTATTGCGTTCTGCATCCTGAGTTTGTGCTTCTCCAGACCAAGCACTCCCAGAAAATGCCTACCAATATGGATGACATGTGAATCCCACACCTCCTAGTCCCCTTTGTCTTATGTAACCTTTTCTATACACTGCATACACATGTATGATACATTGTCCCTGTATGTGTGTGTGATGTAAAGTGCTAAATCACCCTACACTGGTGTGAGAGGCGCTATGAAACAAATTAAATTCATGTGAGAGAGTGACTGTGGAGCAATGAGAGGCACTGATGAAGTGTGATAATGAAGGAATCATTACAGAGTCCCAACAAAGATTGCTGTATCCCGTTGCACTGTAAGGTCATCATTTACTATGCTTTAAATACTAATACAATTGAATATATAATGACAAATGTTTTGTAGAATGCACCATTTTTGCAATTTTTTCCCAAATTTTCTTGGAGGGAGAAACCCCCAAACCCTCTTGTAGTTGTCAGACTCATTCATTGCGCTCGCTCTCATTGCATCTTATGGGGGCTGGTCTGACAACATTTTCCAGGGCCGCTTTGAGTTCCCAGTCCAGCCCTGCTAACAAAGAATAACACACAGCAAGCAAACCACATGAGATAACTAGAACGTAAAACACAGCACCACCAGTTGAATCAGACTGCAGTCTGGAGTGGCACCCCCAGAAATATGTACAATTAACTCATGACCTCATCAGGTGATAAGCCTTGAATCACTTCCACTTTCAATAATAATGCAAATAATGCTTGTCTTTGTACTTCCGTGTATATAATGCTTGTCTTTGTACTTCAGTGTATATAATGCTTGTCTTTGTATCCCTGTGTGTAAATAATGCTTGTCTTTGTATCCCTGTGTGTAAATAATGTTTGTCTTTGCACTGCCGTGTATATAATGCTTGTCTTTGTACTCAGGTGTATAAATCATGCTTGTCTTTGTACTCCCGTGTATAAATCATGCTTGTTTTTGTACTCCTGTTACTAAATAATGCAGTGGTTTTAATGCTTATCTTTATACTCTGTGTGTAAGTAATGCTTGTCTTTATACTCCCGTGTATATACTGCTTGTCAATTCAATTCAATTCAATATCTTTATTCGACCTATATATAGGTCATAAAAGAAAACCACAGAAAAATTGTACAGACAATAAAAATACAAATAGATTAAAAAAGAACAGCAGGATGCTGATTTAAATCTGCAATATAAATGCTCTAATAAAGAGACACTTTGATCCAATACAATGAATTCATACATATGTTTTATACTTCTGCATGCCTGCATACCTAAAACATGGATCATCTAAAATTACAATAAATATTAGACAATACAAGACCAGTGTGCGGTTATCTTATCATTGTTGTCTTGCCTGAATAGCTTATTTAAAAAAGGCACAACCACAATAACAAATTTCATGTGAACTTAAAAAATTTAAATAGAGCAGAGCTACTCTACACCGTTGGAATCCTAATTAGCATATAAAGTGCAGCAGTGTTTGTGCAGATTGATTATCACATGGACAAGATGAAACTATATTCCCCTCTAAGTCTGGGACACTTTTCAAACACGGGGGCCAATATATAGAACTGGCTCTCAAACAGAAAAGAAGTGACCCCTCCCATTGTGAAAGATCAATAGATAAATACATAGGGGTTTCACCTGTAACTAAAGATCTGTAATAATTCAGAACTGTAGATTTTACTAGTTCGTTTTTCATTCTTAGGTCTTCACAGCATTCCAGAAATGTTGCTTTCACCTTTACCTTGTCTGCTTTAGAAATACTACAAGGCTCAATGGACAAAGAAGACAACCCCAGGATTACTAGAGTTTCCCGCATATGTAACTCGACCATGGAATAGAGAAAGCCTTTTCAAGGTTGAGACACTCAAGGATGATATCCCTGCATAATTTTGCTGCTGGATTAATCTAAATTGTGACCCACAACAGGAGAGGCGCCAAGTGGACCTTGTCAGAAATAAATCTCTGGCTCAGCTCTGAATGGGCAATAAAGCTAGAAGTCGTAGGTGGTAAGTTCAACATACGATGCAGAAAATATTTTTCCTCTGCCTGTAGGGAGCAACTTTTATTAAAATCCCCCAAATCTGCACCATAGGTAGCAGTGCTAATACACTGGGAGATGTTCACCTTCAATCCTGGCAAGACAGTCCTTCTAGTGCCTGGTCTAATAAGATTTCAGACTATCCTTGCATTTCTACTAAGTTTGAGGCTAGAGTTGTTGAGCTGAGAATGACAAGACCCTGAAGAACTGAAGGTCAAGCCCAGATAACAGACGTTATCAACACTCATAAGTGCTTGCCCCTTGATGGTAATTTTATTTATTCTTAATTTACCAGGTCTGCAGGACATAATGTGCAATTTTTTGTAATTCGTTTTTATACCAAGATCTTGCACAAAAAAAAGCAAAACAGTCCACCAGCTGCCTCAGTGCATAAGGAGAAAGAGCTAAAAGGATTGCAATGCCTGCATAGAGTAAGGCAGGTACCAGAGTGCCTGCCATTCTGAGGGTATCTACTTGAGTTGAGTGAGCTGTTAACCCATGTATGTAGAAGATTAAAAGCAGAGGTGCCTGCATGCAGGGAATCCAAAAAATTCACCAAAGGGGTGTCCACTCCTTGATCCAGCAACATAGGCCACAATTTGGTCCTGTTAACTTAATCAAAAGTAGTGAATAGGTCCATTAAGGCAAGATAAATGAGGGCACGTCTCGCGAGAGTATACTTACTAACTGTCAGGTTCAGACACTGCTCATTTGTGACTAAATTTGGTCGGAATCCAAAGTGAAAAGGAGAGAGAATGCCCTTGCACCAGCCCATTTGACTAAGCGGTCATATATAACTCTACCAATTGTTTTGATTGTGCTATCAATCAGCAAAATAGGGTGGTAGCACTTGGGAGACATATGATCGCCCTTTTTAAATATAGGCACGATCGTTGATTTGGTCCAGGAGTGTGGTATATTGTTTATTAAGCAGCAGTTAAAAACATTAGTAATCAGGGGGCCACATAGCTGTGGCATATATTTCATCAAATCAATCGGTGCCATGTCTGGACCTGGCGCTTTCCCCCCTTACTGTGTTGAATAGCCAAAACCATTTCCTACAGGGATATAAAAAGGGTGGTAAATTCTGTAATCTATTACACAGAGAAGATAACATAATCGGATCGTCATCAATGTGATAAATAGAAGTAAAATGTAGGACCCATTCTGAACCTGGAATATTATTTTGCAGGAGTAGATTAGCTGGCGAATTCCTTGTTCTAATTTGGTTTACAACTGTCCTTCTCAAGAGCTGCACTTTCCAAAAACTCCCAGTCCCTTTTATAAAGTTCTCTCTTCCTGAGTAACAGTGCAGTTGTATACTCATGACATGGCTGAAGAATCTCAGACCGTGCCCTAGGATTTGCGGTTAAGGCCTTCCTCAATCTGACTCCCTGATATTGCATATTAAACTACTGTAATGCGAGATCATCATCTCATATCCACTATCAGCCAAGTTGTGAAGAAACAAGCCCGGTTATGACTTGAGTAGGGTAGACAGAGATTCTATAGGATTTTATGGTGCAATACTAATCTTAAAACATCTGTTGAATGTTGTAAAATAGAGACTAAATTAATATTACTGAAGTGTCTTTTAATCGATAACAGCGCGGAGGCACAAAGGGCTGTGTGGTCTTACTAGTCTGTGGTTAAAATCTCTCCCTTAGAAAACCATGATATAACATTAGGGCTTACAAACATATAATCAATTATTGAAGCTCTGGCCCCCCTCCATAAGAGGGTACTGAACTATTGGCCCCTCAGAATCAAAATGACATATATTAAAACATCAGGGCATGAAATGCAGCAGATTGGGTACAGCAAGAAAACACACAAATCACAATATATCACCATAAACCCGTAAGCACTTTTCAGGTAATGCAGTCTTTTTTAGAGGCCACCACATGAAACTCTGTGTAATCACAGAACATAAGACCCAGAGCTTATGTGCTTAAACCAGCAGGATTATGGTAGATTTTGGAAACCTAATCCAACAAGAGTCTTTATAAACCAGGCGTAAGCCGCAGGAGCACCTGCGAGCCTACTAGTGGTGATATAGTAATTCAGGCCAAACTTGTGGGGGCATCCATCAAGAATTCGCCCCGTAATGTTATCAATGAGAAAGGATGCCTCCCAAAAACAAGAGATCCTCCCCCAGCACGGCAGCTTCCCCACAGAAGGGGCCCCCACGATGGGGTTTCGAATGGCCAGCAAAGGTATCCTCCTATGGAGGGGTGGTGCCACTGGACAGCACTTTTCCCTCAGGCACTGTACTTCACGGTCCCCTCACTGAAGGGGGGCACATTTAAAATAATACACAAGATGCTCTTGTGGAATTAGGAATATGTAGCAGCGCTTCACCACATGCTGGTTCCAGAATCAGGCCACTGAGCAGCGCTCCCCTCGTGATTCTTCTGGAGGAGTGCCACACTTCAGGTTTTGAGCAAAAGAGAAGCTCAAGTTGCACGCCAAGTGAAGAGCTATTCCTAAGCAAAAATGAAGCGTAAGTCACGCAGCAGAGCCAGGAGCCGCACAGAGCACTCACCACATGCTGTGCTCCTGGGGGAATATGTGTGGTCTTAGTAGAGTGGCAGTCCCTTCAGCAGTCTAACAGGCAGCAGGTCAGCACAGCAAAGAAGGTAGTCTTAATGTTAGTTCCCCCTGACAGCACAGCAGTCCTCTGGTCCAGCGTGTAGAGCCAGGATCGTCTGGTTACAAGACCACTCATTGGCTACAATCATTGGGTCAGAGCCCCTGTACTTATACTCATAAATTCTCTATGTTCTTGGAGGAACTTCAAAAGAACCTTCAGAAGTGTGTGAAGTATGTCACACCCAGCCCTTCCTTGATGTGGCTGTCTGGAAAGTATGCACCAAGTGTAGCGGTCACCCAGCCCGAGACGTGGATTGGAGTCAGGCTGCACAGTGTCATTTGTAAAATAGCAATGTAGAATCCAACTACACCAGTAAGCAGGATTTATCACATAGCAAACATGGCAATGCCACTCCTTTCTGATAAGGAATTAACACTTAAAAGTATATAAAGAATGAGAGGAGTAGGCCTCACAGCAGTGAAAAGCAAAATAGACTGTCACTACCAGGACATGCCAATGTCACACAATAAAGGCACACGTCCTACCTTTTACTTACACAGCACCCTGCCCATAGAGCTACATAGTAGGCCTGGGCGGTAAAATCCGCTCCGCTCGCGGAATTTGCGGAATTTGGGTAATTTCGCGTTCCGCGGAGAATGCGAAATTGGCAAAAATTCCGCAATCTGCTGCTTTGCAGAATTTTTTGCTTTCAAAATGCGTGTTCACGAGATATTTCCCCCCGAGCATGCAAACAGCGTTCGCGAACAGGAAAAAAGCATCACGAACGGGCGGAACAAGCAATTCCGCATGTTTGCTGAATTTCTGCGTGGTCGCAGAGATTTTTTACCATTTCGCTGAGCTTTGCGTAGCGCGACTATCCAAATTCTGCCCACCCCTACTACATAGGGCCTGCCTTAGGGGTGACCTATGTATAGTATAAGGAGAGTTTAAGGCTTGGAAGATAGTTTTAAATGTCAAGTCAAGTTGACAGTAAACTGTGCTCCCAGGCCCTGCAGTGGCAGGCTTGATACAGGTTTGAAAGGCTACTTCTGTGGGTGGCACAAGCAGTGCTGCAGGCCCACTAGTAGTAACTTACAGGCTCTAGGTATATTAGATGTTAATGTTAATGTTACTGGGTATTTGTAAAGCGCACGGCTCCTCCCAGGAGTGTCCCGGCGCTAACGACAAGAAGGACCAGTGACAGAAACACATCTGTTGTGTCTCAAAGCCGCCGATCATACAAACAGCCAAGTTTTGAGCTTGTGGCGGAAACACAAAAGATCCTCCTCCCGACGCAGCTCAAGCGGTAGATTGTTCTAAAGCCCGGAGGCCACCAACTGGAAGGAGCGACCACCCAGACGGGAGCGAAAGAACCTTGGGATCTGTGACAAGCATGAGGTTGAGGACCGTACATTAAGAGATGGAACATAGAGCTGACATCTATTACTCAGATACGGAGTCTCGATATTGTGGAATGCCTTAAAAGCCAATACCAGGGCCTTAAAGATCACCCTATTGCGTACTGGAAGCCAGTGTAGAGATCTAAGATGTGGAGTCATATGGGTCCTAAAGTCAACCATAAGTATGGCTCTAGCTACGGCATTCTGAACCACCTGAAGGCGGCTAATCAGATAGTCTGGCAGGCCAAGATAGAGGACGTTAACATAATCAAGACGTGACAGTATCAAAGCTTGCACAACTATCTTCCTGTGAGAAACTGAGAGTAATGGAAGAAAGTTGCGCATCATCCTCAGGAGGCCAAAACATGTGACATCCACCGACTGGACCTGGGATTTCATGGACATATCTTTGTCCAGTTTGACCCCTAAATTTTTGACCGTGGTGGCCAGGGTAGTGGGAGGGGACATATTAGATGGCCACCATTCTTGCCATTCATCCCCAGGGTTGCAGCCAAAGAAAATAATTTCAGATTTCTCAGAGTTGCAGAGAAGTTGATTCTGATTAAACCACCCAAATGCTGTAGATAGGCAAAGATTTATAATTTTCCTATCAAGAACTTCGCCCTTACCACAGGTAAACAATAGTTGTGTATCATCGGCGTAAGAGACAATCTTAGCGCCGAAAGGTTCAACCAGTGATGCCAAAGGGGCCATAAATACATTGAACAAGGTAGGGCTCAAAATTCCTCTTTCAAGTAAAATAAATATGCCACAGAGGTGTAAACCAATCATACTATGTTTAGATGAGAGAGCACTGAGTAGCAGTGGTAGAGTGCCCAGAGTCCAAAAGCCAACAAAAAAGGTCAGAAAAATAGGCAGAGGAAGGCTAAAGGTTTAGGGATAACCCTGTAGAAAGGGCCAGTTCCAACACAACTAGATGCTAGAAATTCTAGAAATGCGAGAGATGCTAGAAATGAAATAATTCAGGTTCCTTGCAAATCACAGCACTGAAGCAGCTTCAATCGATGTGGGGTCCGACTGTCTTCAAATGACTAACGGGAGGACGGGCTACTCCTTGTCCTCCATGTGACATGGAGCAAGATACAATAGTTGATAATCGGTCCATAAAGTGAAAAGGCCGGCTGCAGGATGATTTTTATCTTTCCTGATCTAAAGAAGTTGCGGATGTTGTGTTTGTCCAGAACATCTACCAAGTGTGGAGTTCCCAAGAATCATCTCATCACCCTTACTGTGCAAAATATCCCAGAGACTGTTATAAATGTAATAATAATAATAATAATAACGTATAATAATAATAATAATAATATCAATAATGATGATAATAATAATAAGAATAACAATAATGATAATAATAACAATGATAATGATGATGATAATAATAATAATTGAGATGAGTCTGGTAGGGTCCAGGTGTTCTGGGGCAGCCTCTCTTTGCCTTACTTTAGGTCTATGGCCCAGCAGCATCCCGTGAGCTATCATGGCACTGGTGGGAGGTGCTTGTTTTCCTCGGCTTGTGGCAGGAAGCCCAGGAGAGAGGTGGGGGCTTGGATAAGTGAGAGGCCATGGATCACAGCTCTTAAATCTCCATGGACTGTGGTCAGATGCCGAAAAGCTTTGTTGATGCTTTAGGCCAGGTTGGTGCTGGGAGGGGAGAGGTGGTCTAAGAGTGCACAGTTCCCAGTGGGAGCCACGTTGGGTGAACGGCTTAGAGAGCAGAGTCCTGTGACACTATGGACTCCAGCAGGGGAAAGGAACCTCAAGAACATGTAGTCATTCAACCATTCATCCATCCACAAACTCACTCACCCACTCATACACTCACTTGCTTCTTCGCTTTTCTATTTATGCAACCATACATTAAAATATCCACCCACCAGTCTGTTTAGTCATCCACCCAATCATGCACTCAACCATACATCTATCCACCCATCCATTAACTTGCCCATTTACCCACACATTGTCCGGGCCTCCCACCCATTCCTCCATCTAAGCACTTACTCACCAATCCATCCGTACCATTACTCACTCATCCATCTACCGGCACATTCAGCTATTGCCTAGTCACACAAACACACATACAAAAAGATGAGAAATGCTTTGTCAACTAAGGACTTGAAAAACGTTTAGGCCAAAACTGCCCTGAGAACCAGGAAGAGACTTGGGCCAACATTCTTGCCTATCCACCAGAGATGCAGCGCTGGTCGGATTGACTTTGTGTCTTCTCCCGCTATGTTCTTCTCCAAGGCAGCAAATCCTATTCAGCAGTCCTTTGCCAAAGAGCTATCGGCCTGGTAGAACTGTCTTTGGCTACAGCCCTCTGCCTCATCCCGCTGAGGATTTGTGACTTACCTTTTATAGACCAAATCAGAAGACAGAAAGCTTCTCTGCGGCTTTGTCCCAGGGCGGTCCGAAAAGGATGCTCCCTCCTCGGACACCTTCTGCAGCCTTGCCCCGCTGAACTTTACCTTCTCAGACACTTTTTCCTCAGAATTTCTCATAAGTCCGGAATTAAGCGCTAACCGGGTCCACTCCACATCTTGTAACCGATCCGCTACATCGTGGTCTGCCATATCTTTTTACTTTGACCCCGTCTCACGTGACTAAATGTCTGCGGTTGACGCTTTGATCTTTTAGGCCCTGGTGTTCATTAAAAACTTTTAAAATTCAGAACTCTGGTTCCAATTATTGGATTTATGTCTTTTTAGTGTCAAATAATTTATTAAAATTGACTCTATTTTTCTAAATTGGTTTGGGGGGTTTCTTGTGTTGTGTTATCACCTTATTACTGTTTGTGTGCTGCATAAATACTTTACACATTGCCTCAAAGTTAAGCTTGACTGCTTTTTGTGCCTAGCTACCCAGGTTTAAGAACAGGTGAATTTAATTACTCTTTGCTGCTCACCCTGCATGAGATCATGGCTGTTGCTTGACCAGGCTCACAACCCAGTCAACCAACAACCTGCACCCTTTTTCTCACACCTGTTAAAAGAAATTTTTCACTCCACATTTCTCAAATATTGAAAGAGAACTCCATTGCCTCCCACAAGGAGCAGAGGTCAATTTCAAAATATGTTCTCTAGCCTACAAAGCGCTACACCATGATATGCCCAGCAACCAAGCAAACCCACTACGCACCTCAGGAGGCTCATGAGAATAAAGGAGCACAAGCTCTCTCATCCTGGAAAGTGAGAAATTCAAACTCTTTATTGCCCTAAAGCAATCATTTTTGGGTTCCAACTTTAGCTTCTGGAAATCTCCAAATCTTCACCTGAGAACACCATGGACATCTTGACTCTCAGAAAAGGATTAAAGACTCAAGTATATAAATTCTACCTTGAATGTCCAAGCCCCATGACACCCTTAAATACCTAGGCATGGCTCACTCTTCCCCCTCAATTATAGAAACTGTTCATCATCACTACTTTGACCCAGGAAATGTTCAAGAAGTGATAGCGGAGGCTCCTCCGCTATGGCGGAGGAGCGTCGCCACCCCTGCGAGCTATAAATTTTGAAAAATGTAACGATAATAAAACTAATTTATAATCCTTTTATTTTTCTTTCATTTAATGAGGTTTGGGAGCAAGGCCATCGCAGGGCAAGTCTTCTTTACGCATGTGGGTTTGGCCGGCTGTCTCAGGACGGCCCAACCCATACGCTCAGTGAAGCTCTCTCCAGCCCAGCCGCTAGCTAGGTTGGACAGAGCAGGTAGAGGCTCCCAGTCTCCCTAGGAGCGCAACTCCTTGGCGCCCAGGCCAATCCTGATGCTGCTCCCATGCATGAGAGCAGCGTTAGGATTGGCCACAGGGTAGGCTGGGAGCCTCAGCCTGTAGCGAAGAAGAAACAGAAGAGTGGCATTACAGTGGGCGCGATGTGGCACATAAGTTCTTTTTCTTTTTACTTTTATTTTACTGTTTTCTTTGCATCCTCTTCCCCCGCACGCCACACCGATGGCACGCCAGCCGTTACTGAGAAGTGAGTAAAATGCATATCTATAACTATAAACAAGCTTTTCTTATGTTTATAGTATTAAACAATATGCTTCACCTTCTCCCACCATCCTCTTCCTCCTGCCACCCCTGATTTCTCCTGCTGCACTCTCCTTTGTCTTATTATACACCCATGGTTCAAGTACACCACTAAGGATGAAAACAATTTTAAAATCAGACTAAGAAAAAGAGACCTCCCCAAGTAAGAGAAAGAAAAAGAAAATCAGAAAAAGGTGCTACCCAACTATTGAAACAGCCAATACCTATGTAAATAATAGTTTATTTTAGATTTCAAAAAGATTTTTTAATATTATCAAAGAAAGCGTATCAAAAAAACATATACACAACAATAATGGCGCTCACACAGTTACACAAACAATGTTACAAATGTAAACAATGACAGGTGTAAACAAACAAGTTGTGGCTGAGGGAAAATAAAAGAACAGGGTTCAAAGCAAAACAGAAAAACACAGCAAAATAATTGTGTCCTTATTAATTAGAGCCACATCTTTAGCGTTGACGGCGTTTCAACCCATTACTAAATGAAGAGTCATCATCAGGACAGAACGTCAAATGTAGAAGCGTCCACTGAATTTCAATAAAAATGTCTAGAATAAAATATGTACATGGGTTTCAGAAAACAGTTAACACAAATTGGAAACAGACAATACAAATTATGACATAGGCCAAAAAGAAGTTTCTCATATGACCCAAGAAAAGATATAAAAGACACCCGAAAAAAAATGCTGCCTAAAAAATAACTAAAAACAGAAATTAGACAGAAAAGGAAAAGTAACATAATAACGTAGCTATTAGCAGAGCAAAGGTATTGAAGAGAAAATCAGGATGATAATCACCTAAATCGTCACGAAGAGTGTATCTACATGGAATGTGCGTCATGCACAAATGCATTCATGAGTTCAATGGAAGAAGGGCGACAGCACACTCTGTCAATGTGTAAGACAAAGAAGGAAAGAAAAAGTTTTAAAAGGCAATAATTTGACCACTGTGATTATTATATTTTACAAAAAGTGGTTAATCATACTGTTCATCAACATACCCGCTGTTATGTCAATTAAACCATAGCTGGAAAAATTCTCAAAGATATTGTATATGAGGGTCTATAATTTAATAAGAGCCTGAATGGCTGCAAAGGACCACGGTCAGCCTTTTTTAACAAAGTTTTTTGGACCAATCTAACTCTGTTGTTTCTGTCTTTTCCATGTTTTCTGTAAAATTGCCCATGTGGTTTATGAGTGATGCACTGTATGACTCTTTCCTGATTGCGTGCTTTATATAATTGCAGTTTAAATGAGCACACCTACCAGGATCCTGTGAACCCGCATGACCGCTGGACTATCAACGAATTGGTATTAGGTACAGTATTGAATTTTAGGGACCCGGATATGACACATCTACTAATGGAAGTGCTGCTGTCTTAATTCTTTTCCTTTTTCTTTCATTAGATGACCGTGGTTCTTTGCAGACAATTCAGGCTCTGATTAAATTATAGACCATCATATACAATATCTTTGAGAATTTTTCCAGCTATGGTTTAATTGACATACCAGCAGGTATGTTGATGAACAGTATGATTAACCACTTTTTGTAAAATATAATAATCACGGCGGTCAAATTATTGCCTTTTAAAACTTTTTCTTTCCTTCTTTGTCTTACACATTGACACAGTGTGCTTTTGCCCTTCTTGCATTGAACTCATGAATGCATTTGTGCATGATGCACATTCCATGTAGATACACTCTTCGTGACGATTTAGGTGATTATCATCCTGATTTTCTCTTCAATACCTTTGCTCTGCAAATAGCTATGTTATTACGTTACTTTTCTTTTTCCTTCTAATTTCTGTTTTTAGTTATTTTTTAGGCAGCATTTTTTTTCGGGTGTCTTCTATATCTTTTCTTGGGTCATATGAGAAACTTCTTTTTGGCCTATGTCACAACTTTTATTGTCTGTTTCCAATTTGTGTTAACTGTTTTCTCAAATACATGTACATATTTTATTCTAGACATTTTTATTGAAATTCAGTGGACGCTTCTACATTTGACGTTCTGTCCTGATGATGACCCTTCATTTAGTAATGTGTTGAAATGCCGTCAACGCTAAAGATGTGGCTCTAATTAATGAGGACACAATTGTTTTACTGTGTGTTTCTGTTTTGCTTTGAATCCTGTTCTTGTATTTTCCCTCCGCCACAACTTGTTTGTTTACACCTGTCATTGTTTGCATTTGTAACATTGATTGTGTAACTGTGTGAACGCCATTATTGTTGTGAAAATGTGTTTTGATATGCTTTCTTTGATAATATTAAAAAATCTTTTTGAAATCTAAAAGAAACTTTGTACAATGGGTATTGGGTGTTTCAATAGTTGGGTAGCACCTTTTTCTGATTTTCTTTTTCTTTCTCTTACTTGGGGAGGTCTCTTTTTCTTAGTCTGATTTTATAATTGTTTTCATCCTTAGTGGTGTACTTGAACCATTGTTTGGATTATAGTGTTAGCTAGCCGCTGGTTCAGGTTCTAGGGTTGCCCCTGTTGTTTGTCATTACTATACACCCAGTCATATCACTATGCTGTTGTGTGTTTTTTCTTCATATTGCATGCTAAAGCAACGTATGGCCTGTTGCACTATAATACTTATACAAGTATCTCTAATTGTTCTCTGTGATGTGCCTTAACATCAATGTTGTAGAAAGAGCACTATATAAAACCATTATATTAATTCATTAATTTAGAGCATAAGGGACCACAGTTAAGAATACAATGTAAAACATGCATGAGGCAATAACAGTTTGAGAAGAAGAAAAAAAGCTCAACAAAACCCCAAACATGTAGGACATTATGTTTGTAAGCCAATATCTTTGAATGAAACCAACAGTAGCAAGAAAGAGGTTTTTAATGTAAACATGAAACATGAAATAGGTAAGACTTCACGCTCCCAAATATCAGCACTAGATACATTAGTACCCTAGCAGTTAGATGCAACATGGATGACCAACTCAAAGTACACTCAGTCTTGTTCTAAAGACCAAAGTCCTCTTTAGGAGGGAAACTATTACTTCCTCTACCCACCGTGCTGATTACCCCCTTCGCCCTCAAAACAGAGAAGCTTCGGGAATTTACTGTCTGAATAACACAGTGATGCTCCCTTGGGACACTTGTAAAAAGCTGCATAGAGTACTACATCTGATTTATACCACGCATTAGACCATGGTATATGAAAGAAGAGGCCTCTGAGCAATGTACTACCAATGTGTTAGCTTTCCATCCAACACTAAAGGAGTCACCATTACATACTACTAAGAATATCATATTTTTCACTTTTTTAGACGCAGCCGAGTGTCAACGATGCCCGGACGATCAATGGCCCAATGAGAGGAGGGATATGTGTGTCCCCAGAGTAATCGAATTCCTCTCCTACGAAGAGCCACTGGGCCTGGTGTTGACCATTACAGCCACTTTCCTCACACTCCTCACTACTGCTATTTTGTGCACCTTCGTCTGGTACCGCGAGACACCTATTGTCAGAGCCAACAACCATGGGCTCAGCTTCCTCCTACTCCTGGCCCTCATGCTCTGCTTCCTCTGCTCTTTGGTGTTTATCGGCCAACCCACCAGCCTCAGCTGCATGGTCCGACAAACCCTCTTTGGAGTCGTGTTCTCTGTCAGTATCTCATCTGTCCTAGCCAAAACCATCCTGGTGATCATGGCCTTCAAGGCCACCAGCCACCACAGCCCTTGGAGAAGGTGGCTGGGGCCCAACACCGCCAACGGAGTCGTCTGTCTCTGCTCAGTGCTCCAGGTCATCATATGTACTGTTTGGATACTGAAGTCCCCTCCATTCCCAGAAATGAACACAGAAGCTAATGAGGGGAAGACCATCTTCCAGTGCAAAGAAGGGCACTCCTTATTCTTCTACTGCATGATGGGATACATGGCGCTTCTTGCCCTGGTTAGCTTAATTGTGGCCTTTCTAGCAAGAACTCTGCCTGCCAGTTTCAATGAGACAAAGCTAATTACTTTTAGCATGTTGGTGTTTGTCAGTGTGTGGTTGTCCTTCATCCCAGCATACACCAGCTCCCGAGGCAAGTACATGGTGGCTGTGGAGGTATTTACTATCCAGTCCTCCAGCGCCGGGCTACTGGGCTGCATTTTCTTCCCTAAATGTTTCATTATCTTGCTAAAACCCAAGTTCAACACTCGAGAACATTTAAAAGAGAAAGCAAAAATGGCAATAAAATAATAATAAACCCTTGAAAAATATATTGAGAGTTTCCTTTTAGGTCTTGGAATGTTTTCAGTAAAACCAAATTTCATGGTCTGGGCTAAATCACTCAAGCTTGCACAAGTATTTTGGTTGTGTAACCTAATAGAATAAAAGGGGAAGTATTTTAAATATAAAGGCTTCAAATGCAGATTGTATCAGGTGGTAAGGCAATATATGTATATAACACCACTCTAGAATTTCAATGTCCAGTTTTTAGGTCTTTCATAAAGCCTTTCTTTAAAAAGTACACATAGAAAAGGCTTTTGGGTCAGCCATTGCTTTGAGCAGTGTCAATCACATTGCGGCTCAACCCATGCCATTGGCTCTTGTTTCCTTAATAAGCTTTCTAGGGAGTGTTTCAATTACAGTGCATAAGTCCACTGTTTCAGCATCCCAACAGGTATTACGAGCGAACAGGGCAGCCATCTTGAAATGAACTGAAAAACACTTCTCATTCTGCATAATAACCAGATGCCTCCTGTAAGCATGATGTGCACTGGAATCTAAATATATTATAATATTTCTCAAGTCTTAATTTCTAATACAATATTGTATTTTTAATTTGAAAATACTACATACAGAATACAAAAGAAAAATGTTTATTTGAAAGACCTGAGAATTGTAATAGGATACTAAAATATTGCTTTGGTGATACTTCAAGGTGTTCCATTGCTTTTAGGTATGGTTTCCTATGTGGCATGCATAAGCGCACAAACCTTGTCCAGAACGTCCAATTAGTCATTTATACTTTTAATGTATAGTTTATTTTATTTGTATTCATTCTTTCATGGACAGCAGTCTTCTGTCCCCTTGTTAGAGCGAGAGGCCAAGCCCTTAATGCTTTTAAGTTTGTGTTTAAAAAACGATCACTTTTAATAAATGCCACTTAATTTAGTGATGATATAATCTTTTGAACTAAGGTGAAACGTTTCTGCATGTTAGAGAAATAATAAAATTTAGAGACATTGTCATATTTTTACATATTGTTCGCTGCACAATTACATGCTAAATATTTTCAGGGCTCAACTCATACATGGGCTCTGAGAGCCAAGCTGGATCCTTGGTCTGGGTCACTCACCTCTAATCTGCAACAACCACTGGCAAAGTCAAAAGGTTACCTAAGCTTTACAAAGCCGAACCCCTTTGGATTTGGCAATACTTGTTTTATTGAAGGTTTGCATTGACATTCAGTCCTGGAAAAGGCTGCAGTACCTTAGGCCATCACTAGAGGTCTCTCGAGTCAATGCACCAATGTATGAAGGATCATAGCTGTGCCAGTTTTCACAGTGCGCAAATACATAAAGTGCCATTACCACGCCTATATTCAGTAAACGTTACCAGTATGTAAAGCAACACCATAGTCAGATGGTTTTCCATAGTGACCCCCAATGTGCAGCTCCACAGCCAGGCCAGTTCTTCCCCCTCCCTCTCCCCCATTTGTAAACCACCCCAACCAAGGCCAGTATTCGCCCCTCTGATAAAACACCACAGCTCGGCTAAATCACATCTGTAAAGTGCCAAGCCAGCACTTTCAAAGCATGAAAAGCACAACAGACCGACAAGCATCTACACTGCCTACATGTGCAAGGTGCATGAGTGAGGCCAATACGACTCCAGTGCAGATAAAGTGCAGGGGCACCCCTCCCACCCCGGCAACTTCAGTAAAAAACCTCGGGGTGCTCCTCGAACAGTCCCTCACTATGAAAAAACACGTATCACACACAGTGGGCTCATGCTTCCACATACTGAGCCTTCTAAGGACAGCCTTCCCCTATCTCCCCGACTCCATCAGAAAGACCCTTACCCAGACCTTAGTGCTGAGTAAGTTAGAATATTGCAATGCTCTCCTGATCGCAGCCAACGAGTCTTCACTTGACCGCTTGCAGGTGATACAGAACACCGCTGCTTGTCGGATCTTAAATGCACATTACAGATCTGCCTCTCTCTCCCTCCTCCATCAACTACATTGGCTGCCCATTAGACTACGCGTAAAATTCAAGATCTGCTGCCTCACCCACAAAGCGATCTGGGGAAACAGCCCTCCCTATTTGGCGGAGAGACTCCACCTCTACACTCCCCTCCGATCCCTACACTCCAGCTCCAAATCGCTCTTACCAGTCCCCAAGATTAGGAAAGCACGAACAGGAGGAAAATGCTTCTCCTACCAGGCCCCCCGCATTTGGAACCAGCTACCGCTGGCCTTAAGACAATGCCCTGACTACTGGAAATTTAGGAAAGGTCTCAAAACCGCCCTGTTCCCAGCCTGATTACCTCGATCTATGCTTCACTGCCGCCTCCGAGCGCTGAGATACCCTCTCGGGGGTGATTCACCGCGCTTTATAAAATAAAAAATCAAATCAATCAAATCAGGAGTAACCAGATCTAGTCTTTAAAAAATATTAAAGTAGGCACTCAAATTTCAAATATCAACATGCAATGCACACAGACAAGAACAATAAAAGTTGTCTGTGAAACAATTATCACCCTTTTCAAAAAAATTATAATTATTTGTTCTTGCAGCATAAATATATACATTTTGTCAACCACTCATTGAATGTCAATATTTATGGCAATATTCAACACAGTATAATCAATGAATGTGCTATTATGGACCGCTAAATACAGGTTATTGCAACGTGGTGGTATTTAGCGGAAACTTTGGAAAATGCACTAAAGTGCATTTTGCAAAGTTTCAGGTTACACACACACATGCCCTTGGGGCATGTGTGTGCGCAACATGGGCGCACATTACAATTTCAGGGGTGCAGCAGGGTGTCCTTTTTACACCCTTGCACCCTTGAAATTGCATGCGCAAGTTGCGCATGCAAATTCCTATTCATTCCTATGGGCCTGTAAGCCCATAGGAATGAATGGGAATCCATTCCTTAATTGCGACTCGCAATTTGTGAGTAGCAATTAAGGTAAGTTTAGGAATCACTATTTTTATAGCGATTCCTACATGCAGAGGCGTTTGCGAGTCCTTAATTGTGATTCCTTATTAATCATAATTAAAGACTCGCAAAAGCATATCTTGATGCATGTGCCCCCATATGCCTAAAATTAGCACCTCTGAATGATTCATAACTAATATTGAATCTTTTTTGTCACATTCTATGCAAACATTTGCTCCAATCTCTCCATCCCATTTTTAGTTCAAGCCTAGACAACGCTTGCACTGTCAGGTGATCTGTTGTAGGTACTTTGTGGGATTTGACTCCTCCCATGCTTTGTATTGGCTTTTAAGTGTGTCATTTAAAAACTGTAGTATGCAAATGGATGATAGTTGGTGCATGCCCCACCTTTTCTTAGAAGTTGACTCACATGGAGTATTGCTAAGGGAGTGAGCAGGGATGTGCATGCTGCTTGAGTGCCTTTATGTGCCTGTGTTCATTTGTTTTCTCGCTGAACGCGCTTTGGGTACAAAACGCATTCACCCAATGGGAGAATACCTTGTGTTTATTTGGTAATGTGTTTGCTTTTTTTGCTGGCTCTGTGCGTTTATTTATTTTTGTTTTTAACAGTGTTTATTGTGCATTTTGTGTGTTTCCATGTTAAAACGCTGTTGCATACGCTGCAATAACGTGGGACATCCAAATGTGACACATCGCAAAACGTCCCAAAATAAACACGCGCCGAACAATTGATTGACAAGGCTTCATCTTTTAACATTCCAGCTGCTCCTCATGCTCTTGTTGGGGCAGTGGGCAACAGTGATTGTTTAGTGTTGCGGTGAGAACCCTTGTATACCTCTTTAACTGCACTCCTTAAGGAGTACCTGTTCCTCATTTCAGGCACCTCGACAGGTCCCTTGCTTTCAGGCCCTCTTTGCCCCCTTCTGGGCTTACCTTTGGTCCCAGGCAGCTCCAGGGAGCTCTGTCTCCTCACCCCCACTGCTAGCGTGTCTCTCTGGCTTGAGGTCCTGGCAGGGGTTGGGGGGAGAAATGGCTATTGGAGCTTGTGAATAAGTTACTGTATTGCCCATACAAGACTACCTCTCGCTTTCCTTCTTAAGCACAAGGTGCCTGCGAGCCGGTCTCAGCATGTATGCTGTTGCTACCACCTTTCCCCCAGAAGGAGATATTCGCTGCTGCCCTGCAGCCTTTCCTCAGCTCCGACACAACTCTCATCCAGCGTTCAGGGTCAACCTCACCTGCCACCACTCCTGCTATGCAGTCCTGCCAAGTACCAAACATCAGGCATTAGACTAACGCATTTCAGTGCGGTGCTCTGCATCACCGCACTGAAACGCATTGTCACCCATATGCATATGTCTCAGCTGTCACTAAAGCGCTGCAAACTGAGTGTGTGGCAGCTGGCAGCGTGCCGCCCATGGCTTTTACGCGGTGCTCCTACAGGCTTGGGGCGCTCGCTGCACAGCTGAGCTACAACTCTGGCAGGCTCACTACAATGTATCTATTATTTCATGCAGCGCCGTGCAGCTCTGACAGTCACACAGTCGAGCCTGACGTCACAAGGTAGTACCCAATGGCAGTGTATCAGACGGGTGTGCTGTTCCTGAGAGGACGTGGGGGGAAAGGAAGGTCTTTCTTCGTGATGCCCTCAAACACCCCGGAGGATGTTATGCTTCATCATTGGGCCTTGCTCCTCATCGGACCGGTGCTGCAATGCCCAACGGGCTCCCATAAACGGGGCTCTTTGTCAGAGATCTTTTTGAAGAAGCTGTTAGGTGCGTGCGGGTGTGAGGGCGGGGTAGTGCACAGGTTAGGCGAGATAAAAAAGGTCAAGAGCAATCCTACTCTGGTAAAAATTTTAATGTTGAGGTAGCTCGAGCCTTATTAAAAGGTGTGGGTGCCCTATGTGGATTTAATGTTCCTAGAGGGCTACCAAAGTGAAGTAGGTCAACATGTTTTGCGCCCCATTTGCCCCTAACGGGTCAATTGGCACTTCACCAGGACCGAAAACTAAAGTGTAAATGGTGCACTGCCGTCTGGTACTACAAAGTGCCCAATGGCTGCCAGAGCGGGGAGTTTGTGAGAAAGGTGTCAGGCTACTGGTTTGCAGGCTGCAGCACCTGCCGCAATCTTGGCGCTCAGCTTTCAGTGCTGGGTGCTGCTCACGCCGGGCCGCCCGCGCTGCTGTAATATTATAATCTTATTATGGCCGGCAAATTCATTATTGCTGAGCAGGGCCTGGGAGAGAGTTGTCACGGAGATATGACTGACCGAGACTGTGGCCAGTTGTAGCGGCCACTAGGACAGACGGGATGCAATGAGGACATCTGGCAGTGAGCTGCAAAATGAAATGATTGCCACTGGGGAGCGGCTCCAGGCCTGAGCCTGCTGCCTTGCAGAGTCGCCGACACCTGTCACGCTCTCTGCAGTGCTGCAAAACTCAAGACCAGAGAGCAGTACTAGCCACTGCCACCCCCCGTGTGCGTACTGTCAGTGTGTTAATAACACAAATTATATCCAATGTTGCCAATAAACTATTATCCATTGGATTCCCTTTCTTTTAAGCCTCATTATGAACATACTACAAACAATACTTTCCTCAGACTCCAAGCACATAAACATATTTTTTGTAGGGACTCTGTCCGAATGCAGCTTTTACTCTTAAATTTTTCGAAAATGACATGCTGTCTGCACTGGCTGCGGTCGGCTGGTCATTCGGGGCGCTCAGAAACCTCTACTAAAGGCCACTACAGCAGGTGCTTTATTTACAGGTATCTCGTATGGGTAATGCAGTTGTTGTGAAGTACTGGCTTCTAATAGTGCCTCCTTCTGCGGCTGCAACGGACTCTTTCACCCGGGGAGTGAAGGCGGGAACACGGACTAAGAAATATGAAAACGGTTCATCGAAAAACAACGACCCGAAGGTACTGCCAGAGAGTAGAAAACGTGCCAGAGAAAATCTAAATGGCTACTAGTAATTTAATAGACATGAAATCTACACGTAAATCTGAGACAGTCAAAAAGTGCAACGGGGTCTATATTTCAAATCGGCATAGCGGGGTATTGGGTTAATTATACAATAAGCAATAATCGCGCCTCGATTAGACATCATTTCCTACGATACTGCCACTGCGCTCAGAAACGCGCGTCAGTGGGAATGACATTCCCAGTCGCCCTGGCACCTCATGTTAGAGAGAGCAAGGAAGCTACGTATCCGTGTGGAGGCGTTAGCATAGCGCTGTTGACTTAAGGCAGACAAATTAATGGATGTGGTAGCGTTATATCTGCAATTTCGATGAGCTCTACGGCGCCGACCGTTTCCCTGAGACGCGCGGAGGACTCTGGGAAATTGCATGGCAAGTAGCTTGTTAGACCGATCCCTACAAGAGCTCAGTTGTGTATATAATTTACTTACTCGTCTGAAAGTCAACATGCTTTGTCAGACGAAAGGGTGAGTACTTCATACATACTTAAATCTGCTCGTTTGAGTTGGTCAGCCCAGTTTCCCTACTTTATCAAGTCAGTGGTCGGGGATGTTCTCTGGAAGGTGCACAGCAGTATATAAAGAGGTGAATTGCCACGTGTTTTTATTAATGATAAGACAAGGCATCAGACAGACTGCAGTTCCTGACCGCTGAAAAAATGAGCATTTGCAATGCAATAGGTCTTGCATTTATGAGAGTTTGGAGTTTGAGCTGTTGGCATTGTAAATGACAAGGCCTTGTATGTGTTTTGAAAACCTACAAGCGGTGCGTAAACACGCACTTTATACTTATAGCTCTTGCTTACGAGAAGCACGGCTGGCAGTAAAAGAGGCGTAGTTACTGCCAGCCTTGCTTCTCGTAAGCAAGGATTATTATACACAGTGTGTGTTTACGCACTCCTTGCAGGTTTTCAAAACACATACATGAAAGGCATTGCCGTTTACAATGCCAATGGCTCAGACTCTCACAAATTCGAGATCTATTGCATTGAAAATGCTTGTTTAAGTCTTGGAATTAAACATGTGTCATGTCTATCCTACTTCGGACCCCGGTATCTATAGCCCGAACCTTTAATAGACATATCAAATAGTGCTGGTACAGCACAACGCGAGTAAGAAATATATAAAATCTTGATAGGCATTTAGAAGAAAATTGGTTTATTGAAAGACAATCAATACCATTAAAATTGTTTAGCACACCTGTCCTGTATGTGCTCCCATACTTTAGAATATTTGATCGATTACAAAAAACGAACGATAATTTCATCGCATTTTTTTTATAGTTGTCCCTCATCCCAGAGTTAGCCCCAGGTTTATGGAGCCTTTCAAAGTAGTACATTCATGAATCGCCGGTATGTATAAAAAAAAGGAATCTGTTTTCCTCCATGCCAGCATTTGAATCATTTAATATCCTATTTTCTTTAGACTTCTCTGGTTTTTTGGAATGCTGACAAATCAAGGATCTGATCGCGAAACATTAAATTAATTATGGAATTATCATAGCATCTTATTTGATCTTTACTATTCCAATCAATTATTATATTTGCCTAAAGGTGGCCATGTAATAAAATCTAAAATTGAGTAAGGCTAATCCTCCATAATCTTGGTTCATCATTAACCTGGATAATTTGATTTGTGGCCACTGAACATTCCAAATAAAATTTTAAAGTAACTGTTCTATTGTAATGAAAAGCTTACAAGTCACAAGGGACATACATAAATACAAAGATAAAGAATGCTATGCAGCCAATAACTAAGATTGGTAAAGATTGGCACCTTTCAAATAGTGTTTTAAATTACACGATTAAAGTGGCATGATCCAATCTAAAAATATTGGCATAATCATTAGTGGTGTAATTGGCATAAAGTTTCAATTTTGTCATTTGAGGAATTGGGGTTCAATTCATTAAATTCTGTAGTCTAGTGATTACAATTGATTCTATAAAGAGTGCAACAGCACTGGAGACCTGGGGGCATCCTTGATGGGTACCTTGGTTAATCAGAACTTTACCAGCCTGTTGAGTACTAATTATAATAGTAGCAGTGGATCTAGGGTATAGATTTAAACGGGGTAAACGGGGTTGGAAAGCCAACTCTTTCCAAGGTCGTGTATAGCGTGTCCCAGGTTATTAAATTAAGAGCCTTTTCTACGTCGACCATTGCAAAAGCTGCCTTATCTCTACTCCAAAATTAGTATTAGCTGTGTTTTGGTTGCCAGGTAAAAGCCTCACTGCTCCTTGCATATTGTTTCTTGTGCAGCAATTGTGAGAAGATTAACAATTATATTAGATAATAACTTGCAGTTGAATAAACTTATCGCACTATGCAACCCAGGATCTTCAGTTTTTTGTCTATTCTAAGAAAGCTGATAACTACAACTTTAAACAAGCATTTGCAATGCAACAGGTCTCGCATTTATGCAAGTTTAAGCTATTGGCTTTGTAAATGACAATGTGTTTTATTTATGTTTCAAAAACCAAAACATAAATAAAAGGTATGGTCATTTACAATGCCAATAGGTTAAACTCGCGAAAATGCCAGACCTGTTGCATTGCAAATGCTTGTTAAGGTGAGCTCTTAGGTGGTCCTGTGAAGCCAGAATTGTTCGGGGAGGGCGTGCTCAATTGGTATGGTAAAGTCGGTGTGTTCTGTCGATGGTTGTGAGACCAGCCTGCCTTTAGGGTGGGCGTGTTCAGGGAGACGAGGCTTGGGTGCTGGTGATGGTGGAGTGTGTTCCGCAGCCACGCCAGTCGTGGTGCCATTGGACAGCATCCTCCCCGGCCTGGCCAGGCCTCCTTACAATGGCTTCTTTACTCTGCGCACTGCTTGCCTTGGTGGAACTGGCTCTTCCCTGCCAGATCTGGTTTACACCGCTCCTAGAGCCTGTTTGCAAAGATTGTACACAAATGCAGCATTTTTTAGGGCGCCAGAGTGGCGTAAATCGCTTATAGTAGAAACGTTTCTGATCAACATACTTGCCAAGTAATAGTATATTGTATATTACTTGGTAAGCGTTTCTTAATTTCTGCCTCATTTACCCTTTTGTCTAAATCCTGTAATGCCCCCTATGTACAAAACTAAAGGACTGTGCCTGAGCATCTCGAAAGTCCAATTTGTTCTCAGCACAATTTAAAAAAATACTCGGTTCACAAGGTGATTTTTGTTTACTTTACGTACTTTTCGATTATAAAAACATACAACATTCGTATGAATAATAATCGACTAGTTATAAATGTTCGAGTCCCAACTGTTCTGATCGCTACCCATGGTAGCCTGAATACCAGCAGTGACTGGCAACAGCGTGCAAGCTCTTTGGCCTAAGTGTGGACAGTATTCCATTAATAATTGCTATAATTCAGTCTTCAATATCTTTTTTCGCTCCTGAGATTCTTTGCGTTCCAGACCAGGTGCCCTATCGGAATGTGACAAAACTCGAGATGATGCTCGTCACACAACACCAATAAATGTTTTTTTTTTCACCATGGATTTCTAATAAATATTAGAATATTAGAAACTACGACTTTGTTAACAATTATTCCAGACGTGGGTTTGGGGCGCTCTTGGGGGGGAGACGCGGTCAGTCAAAGGGAGGGTTTGGTGCCAACACCTGTGGGCTTGAAAGGCGAGCATGTGAGAAGCTTTGTGTAATCTGGGACAAATTAAAACAAAAGAAAATCCTGCAGAAGCGCAGTAATGTCGGGATGAGTTGACAAGCATGTTCTTCATTGGAAGAGGGGGCATTCATTAATTTTCATTTAAAATATGATTTCCCAACTACATAAAAAGAAGTAGCAATTTCGTTCAATTAGTAAGAAAGGTAGCATGGAATTGAAATTAATTTTAGGTGTGGGAGATTACGGGGACGTCTACAAAGAGATGTGTGTGCGTCAAAGAGAGAGGGCTCTTGGGTTTGTATTGCAATTCACACAAATGCGACTGAGCCATTGAACATGTGGCTTCCATTAGAGAGCTACTTTCAGACCTATCACTCTGTTCACAGCTATCTGTCAAAAGGCGCACAATGCCCTGTGACCGCAGCTCGCTCTGCGGTAATGTTGATTTCAGCATTTTACAGCCATCACGCGCGGTGGGGGAGGGTGTCAGGCTGTGGGCAGACAGGAAATCTGGCAGTGAAACAGCCCTTTACAAGAGATTAGCATTGTTTCTCACTGTAAACAAGCATTGGAAAAGCCCCAAAAATCTTGCCTCTGTTGGCTGAAAGTAAAAACAAGGTAGAGCCTTCTACCCCCGCCCCCACCCCTTTCCCGATCGTAGCAGCTGCTAGACATGATGAGATGAAAGCACAAAGAACATCGGGTTGAAGGAACAAAAGGCAGAAACCATCTGGAAGCTGATGCAATGGCAAATTAGTGTGTTAAAATAACTTGCTGTCTCCAAAGACTCAATGCACCACTGAACTGCTTTATTTGCACGTGTTTCCTGTACCCATGTGCTGAAGTACGCATATTTATTGAATGCATGCATCCTACAAAAATTACACTACTTACCAACGAGCACCGGCTGTGTCTATTTTATCACAGCTTTGCCCCCTTTCACATGACAGAAACCAGTCTACGAGTCCTCCTGGCAGAAATGAACTCCCTCGGCAAACGTGCCGCCTGGGCTGCATTCAGGCTCAGCAGCTGCACAGTGTGTGCTCGGGGCTCCAATGGCCACCGAGGTCCATGGGGTTGGGTCCCAGCAGTCGCAGGGATCCGATCATTCATGATTATTTTTAAATTACTGCCCTGCGGTGCAAGCACTGCCATGGTATTGCCCCAGCCTCCACAAACAATACCTGACGTCCTGCCTAATGCGGCCCAGCCACGGGGAATACTTCCTATTTTATTTATACATTGTAGCCAGCAGCCTACAAAACCTACCGGGAGAAGCGCTTTTGCAAGCGGTGTTGTATGTGTATTCTAAGCGGGTGGGGGGTGAACACTCCAGGATACAGCTAAAAAGGCTCGTGCTTCCCAGGGTCCCTGCTGGCACGGGTGCACAAGGTCGTAGCCCAACACACACACAATGAAGCAGCCCCGCCCGTAATGGGAGATCCAGCAGCCCCACGTGAGTCTCAGTGGGCTCGATGGGTGGGGCTGACAGAGAGAGCAAGAAACAATGTATCCCTGTATGGCATGTTGCCATGACAAGGAGCACTCTCAGCCCGGCCTAGGAAACAAAAATTCCACGGAGGTAGAGGGCAGCGCTGGGACGAGCACAAAACCTTTAAAATAAAATTAAAAAAAGTGTGGAGGGGTGAAGAAAACAATAAAACAATTAACAGTGCGGCGCTCATGACGAGCGCCGTGCTGAATACGTATGGAAGTGAGTGTGTCATGCTGCAACTCATCATGTTGGGCTGCAAAAATCGTAAAAGAAAGTTCACCTCAAACACACATAAACCACAAAAGCGGACGAAAACAGTAGTTAGGCGGTGCTGCTTCCGGAATAAACGGAAGTAAGTATCGGATCAACAGCCAATAAAAAGGCAGCTAACAAGAGCAATGCCAAAGTTAAACTAATGGCAAGCGGCAGGAGAACTTACACGGCAATAGTCGGAGTTTCACCCAACATACATATTACTTGATGTCTCAGGGAGACAGTGTATCTGCTGCCTAGGCGAGACCTAAAAAGGACTCTGGGATTAAGACAGCCTTCCCAATTTCATTACACAGTGTTATTTAGATATTTTTTACTTCTGTGAAAAATAATTTTTGAAATTCAATGGGAAGACCATCATTACCACTGAGATTACCGTTCCCTAAACTATCAAATGCAGTGTTTCCCAATCTTTTTAGAACCATGACCCACTTTTTTGTATGACAATCTTCCACAACCCGCCTAGCTTTAATGGACATGAGGTGGGCAACTTTCTAATGTAATAAAGCATTGTGTGGTAGCGCATTGTTACTTGCAGACAGCACATTTTCCATTTAAATGGTTTATTAAATTTGCACAGACATATAGATTTATGCATAAACCTATATTGCACACAAATGATAATGTGTAGAAATTGGGTTTTAATGAATATTTATTATTTGTGCATCTCCAAGTAAAGTTTCTTGATTATTTCTGATCCCACTAAAATCTTTGTTTCCATCACACTTAAGAATTACAAAAGAGGTGCTTCATTTTGTTTTCCTAACTGTTGGATGTGTACAGTTAACAGGTATTTACATTTTCTTGTATGGTAGGGAAAAATGGCATCCTCCAGATTTCATTTCAAACTTTATGTACTCCAGCAAGAATGTTACATAATTCACTTTATTTTTCTTTCTCTGAATGCAAAGTGAGAGTTATTCATAAACACCTGCCTCTGTGCTAAAAAATATGCAGCGGAAGACATAGCCTGGCATTTGACCACTGTACTTGAAGTGCAGCAAATGTGACACGATAAATAGAGAATTTAAAGGCATCTTTATTAATTGTCTGGACTTTGCTGACCCACCAAAAATAGGCTATCAACCCATTGGGAAATACTGATCTAAAGCAGGTATTAATTCTTCATTTGAGGGAGATCTGCTAAACTTATGAACCTGCTCAGTCGTCACAGGAAGCTATTTCGTTATATATTGGACCAAAATTAGGTATCCTTGTGTAAAGAGTCCAGGCAAACCTCAATTGGCTGACAGAGGCAGAAATGATAACCCAAATTCTCTCTTTTGTGGTAGTGTGGGAAAAAAGTTAGGCTTATCAGAGGGTAGTGCTAATCATTTATTGCGCACTCAAAAACAGTAAGTGAGAAACACATTCAATAAAGAAACCCAACACTAATTCATAAAAATCACATAGATATTTAGATAAATTTAAATACCAAGATCATCGGAATCAGGTAAGTACTTTTCAAGATATTAAGTTTTACAGGTATCAAAGGTTCACACAGTGCAATCTATGGAGCGGTACTGTTATCCTATCGGGGAAAAACATATACTGCATCCGGATGGTTGTCAGCGCCTTACAGGACACTTCTTCTGGATTTAAGGTTAGTATGGGACAAGGTCCAAGGCAGCTCTACCAGGTCACCTTGGGCGGCACTGGGAGGGCCGGGTGCCGAGGTGCATTTCAATGGGGAATGTTCTGGTTATAAAGTGGCTGCAAGCTGGCACTGGGCGGGCAGGCCGGGTGAACTCACAGGAAGGCTCGGTCCTTGAGGTGCTACGGCACATAGGGAAACCATTGGTCCACTTCTCCTCGGGCTGTGGGGCTTGGGTGCAGTGGTGCTTTTAGGTGTCGGGTTCATGCTGCGAGACACATTTGCAGTTGAGGGGGCCTGCACAAAGAGGCTGCAGGCGATGACTAGAAGTCCTGTCTGAGCAAACCCCAGAGTGGGCTCAGCCTTTCAGGGTCGCAGGACCCCATTAGCAGAGTCATCTCCCTTTGACTCGGGCTGTGAGGCATGGGTGCAGAGGTACTTTGAGTTGTTGGGTGGTGGCAGTCGGAGGCTCCCTCTGTGCCTGGGTTCTGCAGACAAGGGGCAAACAGGACAGCTGGATCACTCTCGATGTGGGTCTCACTGTCCCTAAAGTCCCTCGAAATACAGGTTGGTCTTTCTTGGTGTTGGTGTCTGGGTGAGACTCAACAGGCCTTGGTTGCTGCATGGGTTCCGGTACCCCAGGTATTGGTATTGGGTGGCTCCGGTCGGTCCTGGTGTCCCCACACTTGGAGGATGGAGGGATATAGCCTGTGGGAGCACAGTGACCTCTTCCTGGGCAACTGCAGCGTTGGTAGTCCTGGTAAGCGTCAGGACGGTGAACTGGACCTTACTTCTTTGGTGCCTGCCGCTGCAGGGGAAAAGCTCCTCTGCTCCATGGGAGTACTCTGGTGATTCACAAAGCACTGGCAGCCCTCCAAATTTCTTAAAGTCTGCACAGAGGCAGGATGAGTCAGTTTCTACACAAGGGTACGGAGCAGCAGGCAGGATGGCAGGGTTGGCGCCAAGTCAGTCGTTGTTCCTCTGTTCTTGGGTCAACAATCTTCTTTGTCCACTCCTTCTTTGTGTCCTTCAAATCTAAGGTCCCAGCATCAGGTGTGCCACCTAAATACTGTATTAAGGGGTGTTACAGGGAGTGTCAGGTGGTAGCCAATGGGCTCCCTACCTTTAGGGTGGCTACACCCTCTATATGACCACTTCCTGTGGGAAGTGGGCATAACCCTGACCCAGAGGACCTAATTCCACTAAAAACCAAGATGGTGGCATTTTCCTAGTCATGTGCACTGCAGGTAGCCCACCTTAATGACGGTACCAGCCTAAGGGTGAACACACCTCCTGACTAGCTAATTTTCCCAACTGTCTGGGTGCCAAATGGGTCCTGGGAAGGGGGTGGTATTTCCCAGGGTTGCATATCACAGGCAGTGGAGGCCTTTGAAGCCTCCTGCCTTGATATTCTGATTACCAGTCATCCTGCATGGAGAAGGTCACAACAGATCCTGCCAGAGCAGGAATTGTTTCCAACCTCAGAGAGTATGAGCTCTGCTCAATCAATCAATCAAGCATTTGTATAGCGCGCTACTCACCCGGAGGGTCTCAAGGCGCTTGGGGGTGGGGGGTCCGCTACTTCTCGAACAGCCAGGTCTTGAGTTGCTTCCTGAAGGAGAGGTGGTCTTGGGTCAGGCGGAGCTGGATGGGGAGGGAGTTCCACGTCTTGGCAGCCAGGTAGGAGAAGGATCTTCCTCCTGTTGTGGCTCTTCGGATGCGGGGGACGGCGGCGAGGGCGTGGCTGGTTGATCAAAGCTGGCGGGTGGGAGTGTAGAACGTCAAGCGGTCGTTGAGGTATCTTGGGCCTTGGTTGTGGAGAGCTTTGTGTGCGTGGGTGAGGAGTCGGAACGTGATTCTCTTGCTGACGGGGAGCCAGTGCAGGTTTCTCAGGTGTACGGAGATGTGGCTGTGTCGGGGAATGTCTAGGATGAGGCGTGCTGAGGCGTTCTGGATGCGCTGGAATCGTTTCTGGAGTTTGGCTGTGGTTCCGGCGTAGAGGGAGTTGCCGTAGTCCAGTCGGCTGGTGACGAGGGCCTGGGTGACCGTTTTCCTGGTTTCGGTGAAGATCTTACGTAGCATGCGTAGGATGTTGAAGCATGATGCGGAGACGGCGTTGACTTGTCTGGTCATGGAGAGGGAGGAGTCCAGGACAAAGCCCAGGTTGCGTGCATGGTCTGTTGGTTTGGGTGCGCTGCCAAGGGCAGGGGGCCACCAGGAGTCGTCCCAGGCGGAGGGTGATGATCCCAGGATGAGGACTTCCGTCTTATCTGAGTTCAGTTTCAGGCAGCTGTTCGTCATCCACTCGGCTACGTCTTTCATCCCTTCGTGTAGGTTGGTTCTGGCGGTGGCGGGGTCGTTGGTGAGGGAGAGGATCAGCTGGGTGTCGTCGGCGTAGGAGATGATGTTGAGGTTGTGTTGGCGTGCGATGGCTGCGAGGGGGCTCATGTAGACGTTGAAGAGGGTGGGGCTGAGTGATGATCCTTGTGGTAAGCCGCAGATGACTTTGGTGGCCTCGGATCTGAACGGGGGTAGGCGGACTCTCTGTGTTCTTCCGGCGAGGAAGGAGATGATCCATTCCAGTGCCTTCTCCTGGATACCGATGTTGTTGAGGCGCTGCACTAGGGTGCGGTGGCAGACCGCGTCGAACGCCGCGGAGAGGTCCAGGAGGATGAGGGACGTTGTTTCCCCGTTGTCGAGCAAAGCTCGGATGTCGTCGGTGGCTGCGATGAGGGCGGTCTCGGTGCTGTGGTTGGCCCGGAAGCCGGACTGCGAGTGGTCGAGGGATCCGTTCGTCTCGAGGAAGGCGGCCAGTTGTCTGTTGACGGTTTTCTCGATGACTTTGGCCGGAAAAGGAAGGAGCGAGATGGGGCGGTAGTTTTTGAGGTCGGTGGGGTCCGCTGATGATTTCTTCAGTAGGGCGCTGAGTTCGGCGTGCTTCCAGCTCTCTGGGAAGGTGGCGGTGTCGAAGGAGGCGTTGATGATGTCCCGCAGGTGGGGTGCGATGACGGAGTCGGCCTTGTTGAAGACGTGGTGAGGGCAGGGGTCGGTTGGAGATCCTGAGTGGATGGAGTTCATCGTGCGGATGGTGTCTTCGGTGTTGACTGGCGTCCAGGCGCGGAGGGTGGTGGTGGGGGCGTTGTTCCGGTCATAGGGTGCGTTGGCTGTGTGCTGAAACTGTTGTGTATGTCTGCGATCTTGCTGTGGAAGAACGAGGCGAGCGAGTTGCAGAGGTCTTGCGAGGGCGTGATGCCGTTGTTTCCGGCGCTGGGGTTCGAGAGCGTGGATCAGCTGGTGATGTCTTCGAGTGGCGAGCTTGAGGGTGGTCACGTTGTCTGCAGTTGGGTCTCTGCGCCAGGCTTTCTCGAGGGCCCGGCAGTTCTTCTTGGAGCTCTTGAGTTCATCGGTAAACCAAGATGTTTTCTTGGTGCCGGGTCTGGCGGGGGGGGGGTCTTCAGTGGAGCGAGGTCGTCTGCGCAGTTGCTGCTCCATTTCGTGAGGTTGTTGGCGGCTTGGTTGGGGTTCGCTGATCTGGTGGGGGGGTTCTGGCTCAGGGATGTGGTGAGCTGGTCGGCAGTGATCTTGTTCCAGCTTCTGCGGGGGACCAGTTGCGGGTGGGGGTGAGTCGTGGTCCTTCTGAAGCTGAAGTGGACGCAGCTGTGGTCTGTCCAGTGGAGTCCGGTGGCGTGGCTGAAGGTGATGTCCTTGCTGGAGGAGAAGACGGGGTCGAGCGTTTGGCCGGCGTAGTGGGTGGGGGTGGTCACCAGTTGCTTGAGTCCGAGGTTGGCGAGGTTGTCCAGCAGGGTGGTGGTGTTGCGGTCATTGTTGTTCTCCAGGTGGAAGTTGAGGTCCCCGAGGAGGATGTAGTCAGCGGAGGGGAGGGCGTGCGGGCTGATGAAGTCGGCGATGTCTTCGCTGAATTGTGTGCGAGGTCCCGGGGGTCTGTAGATGAGGGTGCCTCTGAGGGTGGTCTTGGGGTCGGTGTGGATCTGGAAGTGCAGGTGTTCGGCGGCTGCGAGGGTGTCTTCGGAGTTGGTCGTGATGCGGATGGTGTTCTTATGGACGATGGCGATGCCTCCTCCATTCTGGTTGGCGCGGTCCCTCCGGGTGATCTTGTATCCGTCCGGGATGGCGATGGCGATGTCGGGTGCTGAGGAGGCGTTCATCCGGGGCTACGGCCGGGGTTGAGTGCGCTGAGAGTGGCGGCGTTGTAGGTCTTGCGGGTGGGCTGGCATCTGCGGGGGCCAGGGGGTCTGGCGCTGGGTGCGGGCCAGGCGCGGACGGGCGCAGACAGGCTTGCGCGGCCTCCATGTGAGTGGGAGAGGGAGGGAGGAGCAGCTGGGAGGTGGGAGCGGGACGGCCAATGGGGTGCGAGGGGGGCGGATCTACGGGACACGGCGGCCAATAGGGTGCGAGGGGGGCGGAGCTACGGGACGTGGCGGCGGGAAACGGGCGGCGATGGTAATTCCACAGTCATACGCGCATACACTCATCATACGCTAGGGCCCATCACACCAACATTCATTCTATTACTCTATCCACACTGAATATATGAGAGAACTCCTAAATCAATCTGCGTCTAAACTGAGGTCAATGTAACCTAATTGATTTGTCTCGAGTCATGATTTAAACAATAAACACATTTGAGATCTCAATAAATTGACAAAGAAATAACCACCCGACACTGGAATTCAAACAAAAGGTTATTTTATCTAAATTAGCTCAAATGAAAGTCATTCAATAGCAAAATCATTATTCTCATAGTTACCTATTCTAGCTAAATGTCGTTTTTAGGTCAGGACAGGTCTCTCAGTAAAGTCTCCCGAGTCGCCGTCCTCTCAATCAGCATCGATCCTCTCGAGCATAGGTTCAAAAAGAAGTGGCCTTAGACCCTCTCTAGACTAACAATATTTATAGTAAAACTTACACATTAAAAGTTACAAACAAGCTTCAAGCGTCCGTTGAACAGAACGAGCAGGAAAGGATGTTGGCTCGCAACATTTAGAAAAACCTCCGCTCTCGAATATCTCAAAAATAAAAACACGGAAGAAGGAAGCACAAACTAAATCTGCAACATTCATGGATGCTCTTCTCCGGAATCATAGTGAAGCCACCGCAAGTTTATCAAATGTTCATTGTGGCTATTATTCCCTTCCAAGGATATCTGGCGATGAGCCCGGAGCTGCTGTACTGTCCTCTTGGAAACTTTTAGCTCAGACAGAGGCCGAGGTCATGTTCAACCATATTCAGCGAGGCCTCTCTTCGTATTTCATCTACTCAAATGCAGGCTGTAAATGTCGGCCATTTTCCAATAGGCCAGAATTGACAATCTTAATTAAAAGAAACACAAACAACGTTACTACATCGTATTGATTATACAGTGTTAATTCCCACTAATACCCTTATGTGTATGTATTTATCTAGCCATTTGCGACATAATGAAGCGTTAAAGCATATTATTTTAAAGCGCAAACACATAACAAATAGCACTTTAGCCACACTTATTTAATTAATTTGCTCACCAACTTAGTTCACGTATTAATTAAGCCATGCAATTGCATTCCCACGTGTATTTCTTCCATTAGTAAGGTTGATTAGTCAGAAACTCGACAAAATTAATATCTAGTAGTTATTCCTTAGTAATTTTAATTATGACATATAAAAATATAAGCTGATGTTCGGGTTTAAACAGAAAACCCTGCTCCTGCAATCCCCCTTTTGGTGATATATTATCACCACAAAAAACCAACCCAAAAAATTTAGTCCCCATTTCTTAGGAGAAATTCAAATGTCTTTTTGTGTTACATTACACACCAGTCTCTCTTTCATCATCTCTTTTTGATTCTAAGTACACACTCTCCCTAAATTCTTCTAATTCTATTTCTTGTGGGTCTCTTTTTGACCTCTTTTGTTTCTTTTCAGTATTTTCTCTCATCATTTTCTTTTTACCTCTCTTATTTTTACAACATAAACACCCTAATCTAAGTATCAATAAAGCAATAATCACACATGTCAATGGAAATAATATCTTACCAAATATGGTACTACCTATCGTAGCAATAAAATTCTTAACAGCAATCATCTTATTAGCCATTTTAGTCCAGATACTTTCAGCTTCCAGAGGTACTAATTCTTCATGCAAATCAGTAATATTTTTGATATAGACTTTTAAATCTCTGCTTTCGTCAGGAATGTAAGTGCAACAATGTTGAACTTTCAGCATTCCACAGACTCCACCCTCTTTGGCCAATAGAATATCAAGGGCAAGTCGATTTTGCATAGACATGGCGCGTAAGGCAACCATCTCCGTATTTACCAATAGAAACCCACCAGCGGTGCTTGTCGATAAGCGATCCACCACTGTTGACAGCTTCCGAATTCCATATGCATTTAATGAAATTCCCACTGCTGGAATCAAAGCTCCAAAAATATCTCCTACAATTTCTGACCAAGTTTCTCTCTTAAAGCGTGTTAGTAGATTAATCTGTTCTGCATCTTCTATTCTATCCATATGAAAAATCTTTGGAAAGACCAGGCCAACATAACATGTGCCATACCAAAAACATTGCTAGAAAAATCATTTATTGATCTATCCTTATGTATGTATATATTACTAATTCTAGTCGGAACTATTTTCTGTGAACTTTACTCTACATTAGTCATATTCTCAGTATGTATTCCAAAAGTGTTTATTGTAAGTCTAAAAGTAACTAATAAAGCAAGTACACCCCATAATAGCATTAATAGTCCCGTACAGCAGCAGCACATTCTACACCATCTTTTCAAGAAGGTACATCTACTTTGATTATTCCCTGTGTTAGCCATTTTACTACTCTGGCTGTGTCTTTTGACTTAGCCTCTACTACTCCACTACTGAATCTCTAGAACACTAGATTATTTCAATCTGTTAATTTTGGATTTCTTCTTTTCCACTCTTCTCCAAGTGACTCCTTCAGTTCACTCAATTTGGATTTTCATCGCTTTTCACTCCTTCTTCAGCAACATCAAATTGTATCAGATCTTCAATATCCTGAGCATCTGACTCTTCTCCAATGTCAGTCAAGATAACTTTCAGGACTCCAACAGTGTTCTCCTCCTCAACCACTTCCCGTAAGGTCCCCTCTGGATTTCCTTGACTCACTGCCTCTTCTTCTTCAGACAGTGCCACATACGTCCATTCCGGTGACCTATACTTCTGGTTAGGTTTTCTGATTCTCTTGATCTCCTCTGGTTCTTTTGATTTCTTTTGTTCCTCCCCTTTTGCTTGATTCTGACTCGACACCTCATTCACCTGTTCAGCTTTTGATGAATTTGCTCGTGACAGTTGATACCTCAGCCTCTTTATCTTGTTAGGCCAAAGATCTCCTTTTACACTCCTTTTCTGTTTCACTTCTCTGTTGTTCCTTTCTCCGATCCAAGTTCTCTTTCTCAGAACTCGACCCTCGGCTTTCTCATTCTCACTCTCATCCTATTCTGTCTCATTCGCCTCTTGTTCATCAACAATTCTCTTTTGCTCCGCAGTCTTCTTTTCCACCGATTGAGATTTCCCTACTACTGTCCCTCCTCGGGTCTCCGACACGCAATCTTCTTGCTGTCTACCTGTCCCTTCACCTAGCTTATCAGGAATGTTCCCTACACCTCCTCGGGGGTCTTCCGCAATCTGTCCCTCTCTATCTTCTTCTGACCCTACTTCTCCAGAAGCAATCTCAGGTGGATCCTCGAACTCTTCATCTGACTCAGGTGTAGTCTCTATGGAACTGCTCTTTTCTTTCCTCTTTCCCCCTTTATTTTCCCCACTGCTTGTTGGAACTTCGGGCACTTTTACAGAATCCGAACTCTCCTCTGAGGCTCTCAATGTTTCTCTTGAAGCCTCTCTTGGTAAGAAAAAAGATTCACCTGACTCTCTTTCCAACTCTCCTTCCCCCCTTTCAGGATCCTTTTTTCTTCTCACTGTTTCAGCGTCTGCATCATCACTGGAATCTGACTCTTCAAAATACTCTTTCCCAGTCCCATCCTTTGGATTTGGAACTCTCAGAGTATGACTTGCATGAACCCAGTTCTTCACACCAGCACACTTCACAGCAGTTGTCGTAGTCAGAATGACTTGTCTTGGCCTTCCCCACCTTGGAACCAAGCAATTTCTTCTTCTGTGCACTTTTATTCTCACCCAGTCCCCTGGACTCAGATCATGGGCTTGCTTCTTTTCAAGTGTGGTGGCGTCTCCTCCAACCTGGTGAAACACAGAATGAACTGCGTCAGCCAGGCCTTTACAGTAATCCAAAATCATGTCATCAGTTATTGTCATCAACTTGTTGACAGGCACGAATGCATGTTTCATTGCTCGTCCCATCAATATTTCATGTGGACTCAACCCTGTAGTTCTATCTGGAGTAGATCTAATAGTCATTAACACTAGAGGCAAGACATCAGGCCATTTCATTCCAGTGGCTAAACACATCTTACCAATTCTGTTTTTAATTGTGCCATTCATCTGTTCAACAACGCCAGAAGCCTCTGGCCTGTATGCACAATGTAGCTTCTGCTGTATGCTCAATGCTTCACAAATTAGACCCATGAGCTCATTGTAGAAGTGTCCCCCTCTATCTGACTCAATTGTCACTGGGAACCCGTACCTAGGAATCAACTCTCTTAACAGCAACTTGGCCACTGTTATTCCATCATTTCTCCTAGTCGGATAGGCTTCAACCCACCTTGAGAACAAACAGACTACCACTAGAACATACCTCAATCTATTGACCTGTGGCATTTCAATGAAATCTATTTGCATTCTGGTAAAAGGACTTCCTGCTTTGCCTATTGTTCCTAGGCTCACCACTGTTTTCTTTCCAGTATTAAACTGCTGGCAAATCAAACATCTTTGACAGATGCTTTCTGCAATCAGCCTAAACTTTGCATTGTACCAGGTTTGTTTGAAAGACCTAATCATGGCATCCCTCCCCAGGTGACCTTGGCCATGATACATTCTTGCCATTGTTGACAACATGGAATTTGGCATAACTGGTCTTCCATCTCTATAGATCCAAACATGATCTTTCTCTCTTGGAGCACAACCTGCTTTGATCCAATCTCTCATTTCCTCATCTCCTGCTTCATCCTGCAACTGTTTCACCTCATCCCATGTTTCCAGGACATCAGTAAACATCACAGAACAAAAATACATTTCCTTCTCTCTTCCCTTGTTAATCGAATGATTGTTCTTTGCACAATACTGTGCTATGTCATTTGCAAAGCGATTACCAAGAGTAACAAAATCATCTCCCTGTCCATGAGCAGCACATTTCACAACTGCTAGTTCTTTAGGCAGCTGTATCGCCTCAAGCAACTTCCTAATCACTTCAGCATTCTTTATAGGAGTTTCACTCGAAGTCAAGAAACCTCTCTGTAGCCAAAACTGGCCAAAATCATGAACCACTCCAAATCCGTACTGACTATCAGTCATCACAGTCACTCTCAAATTCTTCCCAATTTTGCAAGCTTTTGCCAATGCCACCAATTCAGCTACTTGAGCAGATCTAACTCCTTTCAAAGATGAAGCTTCCATAACTTCTGAAACCTTGCACACCGCATATGCTGCACTCAGCACACCTTCTTCTGTTCTCAAACATGATCCATCCACAAACAACACATGATCACTCTCAGGCAGTGGCAGATCTCTTATGTCTGGTCTCGGTTTTGTACAGTAATCAAGCACATCCAAGCAATCATGATCAACATCATCTCTCACACTCACATTTTCAGCATCTGGCAAGAGTGTTGCTGAATTCACATTCACACATCTTTCAAGAGTCACGTTTGATGCTCCCAGAATGATTTTCTCATATTTAGTCAGCCGACTATGTGACATATATTGAGTTCTGCTTCTTGTCAAAAGAATTGCCACATCATGAGGTACGAACACCCGTACAGGATATCCCATTATTATGCCCTCACTCTGTTCCAAGCTTCTGCATGTAGCAGCTACTGCTTTCAGGCAACCTGGTAAACCCACAGCTACTGGGTCAAGTGTTGATGAGAAGTACGCAATTGGCCTCCTCAGACGTCCATGTTTCTGGATTAACACTGAAAGTGCACATCCATTTCTCTCACTACAGTACAATTCAAACTCCTTCTCATAGTCTGGCATCCCCAAAGCAGGAGCTTCACACAATCTGCTCTTCAATTCCTCAAATGCTGCCATTTGTTCTGCATTCAATTCCAATGGGTCTTTCACCTCACTCTTTGTCAATTTAATCAGTGGCTTTGCTATCAGGGAGAAATTACTTATCCACTGACGACAATAACCCACCATTCCCAGAAACATTCTTACTTCTCTCTGAGTCATTGGGGCTCTCATTCCTCTGATAATTTTGATCCTGTCATTGGTCACCTTTCTCAGACCTTTTTCAATATTGTGTCCAAGATAATGTACTTCTTTCTTGCAAAACTGCAATTTGGCTGGAGATACCTTTAACCCTCCATCTGCCAGATGATTCAGTAAAGCTATGGTATCTACTTCACAAGCTTCACGTGTCTTTGATGCCACAAGTAGGTCATCGATATACTGTGCCAGTACTGAACTCTCAGGCATAATCAAACTTTCCAAAGACTTCTTTAACAACTGATTGAATATTGATGGACTCTCTGTATACCCCTGTGGGATACGGCACCATGCCAAAATACGCTGTCCAAACCGAAAGGCAAAAATCGGCTGGCTGTCATGATGCAATGGAATTGAAAAGAAAGCATGGCACAAATCAATTACCGTGTACCATTCAGCATCATGAGGAATCTGATACAAAATCACTGATGGATTTGGCACAATGGGACAGCATGATACCACAATTTTGTTAATCTTTCTCAAATCTTGCACAATCCTGAACTTCCCATTAGGTTTCTTCAGCCCCATTATCGGTGAATTACATGGGCTACTCAGTAACTCTCTCAAAACACCCTGTTGAATCATCTTGTCAATTATAGGGGTTATTCCCTCAATTATCTCTGGTGTCAATCTGTACTGTGGGATATTAGGGTAAGTGATCCCCTCTTTCACTGTAATCTTTACTGGATCTACATTATTCATCAATCCCACATCTTCTCCAGTAAAATCCCAAACTGCCGTTTTTACTGTATTTCTCAACTCTTGAGGCAAGTCATCTGGATTAAATACAGCATATGTTCCAACAATCTCACTTTCTCTATTATCTAGAGTCATCCTGTACAAAACATCCTCATCTGGTGTCTCAAAAGCTATTCCATCCGGAGTACAAAAAATTGTGCAATTCATTTTACACAATAGGTCCCTACCCAACAAATTCACTGGACTAGTGTCGCACACCACAAACCTGTGCATATCTGAAAATTTCCCTATCCTTACCCTTACTGGTTCAGTAAGACGAGGCTTAATCTGTGTATTAGCTACACCAACCACTTGGATTGCTTCGTCCGAGAGAGGAAGATTTCTTATATCTGCTGACCTGACAGTTGATCTTGTTGCTCCTGTGTCTACCAAAAAAGTAACACTTTCCCCATTTATTTTCCCATCTACAAATGGTCCTGCCTGGTCTATTTCTAGAGTTGCTCCAAGTATGCACTCTTCCTCCTCTCTTTGGCACCGTCAGTAGTCCCCTTCAGACTCACTTCCCTCATTCTTTAACCAGTACTGTTGTACTGGATTTGAACGTCTCGGTTTGTTTACCTGCTCATCATTGTAGAATCCTGAGTCCTGGTTATATTTCTGAGACCCTCTATTCTGCGGCAAGGGCGGTTTTGGCTCTTGATTCTGCTGTTTGACAACCTTCTGTTGTTGCTGCTGATGATTACACCCCTCGTTCTGCACCTGTTGATTCAAGGATTTATTCTCATTACTCACTAATGGTGGATTCGTACACTCGGATCTCCAATGCCCCGATTGTCCACAGTTGTGACACGGGAACTTCTTTTTGGCCTCTTCTAGATTCCCCTTTCCTTTTCCTGTTCCATATCTAGGCCTATTTCCTGGATTATTTGCTTGTTCAACCAGCTGTGCTTCTTGTCTTTCTGCAACCTTCACCTGTGCTCACATTGCTTTCTCCTTCAGCTCTCTCTGTTTCGCCTCAATTTCATCACTGAAGTATTTCGCATGTCTCAAGATCTCATCAATCTTTTTACTCTGCCAATCAACTGTGTGCTCACGAATCATTTCACTGATTTCAGGTCTCATGCCATATACAAACCTGTATACAAAATGACTCAAATCCTTATCACCCAGGTGTTCATCTCCACTGAACTGTTTAAAAGCCAGTATCAGCCTTTCATAGAAAGCATGAACTGATTCTTTTGCTTCCTGATGTGTTTGATCTATCTTAACCCAGTCTGTCTCCTTAGGGGGTACCTTATTCTTCAGAAACACAATAACCTGCTCGTACTTTTTCATAACCTCCGGGTCTGGAACTCCTGTTTTCTGATCTCTTGGGTACTCCTTAGCAGGCCAATCTACAACTATTTAACACTCTGCCCACAAGTCTGCTGGAACAATTATATCAAACAGACTATTCTGGTCAATCCACTGCACTTTTGACAATTTCACAAACCTATCTACCTGCCTATACCACTCGACGGGCTTTTCTCTCAGTTGAGGAAAATCATTCATAAATGACAAAATATCCTGTCTAGTCCATGGGACATGTACATATCCTCCTCCAGGAATCTCCCTCATAGGATAAGCATCAACTGTTTTTTCCTTTTCTCTCATGGAAAATGCTGAGTAAGTCCTGTCCACTGAATCTTCTCTTTTCTTATACCACCTATCCTTCCACTTTTCCACACCAACCCATTTTCGCAATAAGGAAATCATTTCCTTAATTTGCCCTGTTCTTCCAACATCATTTAGATTCTCGATATCCTTATCAGAAAAATCCACTCTGTAAGGCTTCTGCAAAGCTTTCACCTTATCCATATCAACTCCCATTTCACTAGCTATTCCTTTCAACCTGTCATGTGTATTCTTAGCCCTCCATGTAATACTCTTGCACATGAATAACAACTCTCCATCATGATGATCTTTCAACATCTCTGTAGGAATTGTTCCTGCTATGAGTTCCTCCAGTTCTATGCGCAACCTGGCTACATCAATTGCCTGTGAATCCTTATCCTTCTTTTGGAGAACTTTCAACCAATCATTCAAATCCTCAGCCGTTATTTCTGTGGACTTTTTCACTGTACCCACTTGTTCTGCCATCCTCTGTGGTTCCAAAATTGATCCTCCTAAACAACCAGTATTCAATCCTGAATTAGGCTGTACATTCAACTCTCTACCACATGCGTCATGTCTTAACTGCCTCAAGTGATTTTCTCCCGTCCTCATTCCTGACTCTCCCGGAGAACCAACCAAACCATTTCCTACGTATGGAACTGTCAAACCATTTTCACCCATTCTTTGCTTATCAAAAATAGGCATAACCGGACCTATGGTTACAGGCACTGTAACAGCTTCTAGATTCTTGGTTAATTCTCTAATTTTCTCAGTCAACTCAGATGTGGTTCTGGCCAATTCTCTTGTTTTCTCATCCCCGATTCGATTTTCTCTCTCTCGCTCTCTCTCCCTTTCCACGAAAGAGCTACCACTTTTCAAATCAGGTGTCGCAATTTCTGTTTTAATGATCTGCAAAGTATCTCTTATTGGAGTAGCAACTGGTGTTCTCACCTCTGGTTCTGGTCTATATGGAGGTGGTCTCTTGTAAATCATGTCATCTAAGACTTCATCCTCATAATCATTAGCCCCATACCTCCTCAATTCTGCATCAGGTACCTTTTCTGTACCTTTCCTCCCTTCTGCTTCCTCAATAGTTCTCATCGGATATAGTCCCTCTGTCATACTAGCATCTCGCCATCTCCTCATTCGATCATGATGAGTTTCACGATCATATTTCCTCCCGAAAATATACCTATAATTACCTCCACTCCTCTGCTTTTCTCGCTCATGCACCTCATCTTCCCATTCCACCAATGCCTCAAACTGTGTCGGCCTTGGTCTAGGCTCTAGACACATCATCTTTTCCCGTAAATTTCTCAACACGGCCAAATTAAGTGAACCATGTTCCGGGAACGCTAGAACACCATCTTCTTTAGTGTACTTAGCCCAATTGTCTAACCAAATACAGGTATGATACCCATATTTCTCAACCATGAAGGATGCAGGAGTTCTCGTTGGAGGTAGTAATTCACCCTCTCTAGTTATTATGTCCTTATCCTTGTCGAACCACTTTTTAATTTTACCGAACAAGGATTTTTTCTTCTTTTCCTCCGTTTGGTAATACATTTTCGCGTTTACCACAACCCTCTAGTTCTTTCTGCAACTGTACAATCTTTTGTCCAATAACAGCGCGACTCACACTAACGCACCAATCCCGGAGCGTCTACTTCACCCTGTACTCCTTCCAATCCCTACGCGGCTCACACCAACGCACCAATCACAGCGCGAGCACTGGTCTAATCCACTGTCCAATCACAGCGCGGTCTTTCTGACGTCAGTAGTCGCTGCAGTCGCTTCTACTCCTGTCTCCTGTCACTCGTCTACCCCTCCTTTACAAAGCCTTCTTAGTAGACTCTGTTTCAGATTCTACAAAATCTATTAGTTACAACATATAAACATCTCTATTGTCTGCTTCGCTAACCATAGAATAGTAAAGACCTTTCTCACAAGAATCCCGCTTCTCTCTAAAACAGCGCTTACCTCTGCTCTACTACGGAATTATTACTCTCGCTGACACAGTAGCACATCCCTCTACTCCGCCCTTCTAACAGGCATCCATTAACTGTTTCCTCCCGGAATGCTCCAAAGAGTCTCACAATCAACTAAATGCCCATACATTCACGCACTTTCACACCAGAAAATGTAGCACATTTACACAAAATCCTGCCTTTCCCGAGAACAGCGAACAGTCTGTCCCACTACAGAATTATAACACACATTAACCAAGCAGCGCTTACCTCTGCTCAGTCCTTCAAACAAGCTCAGAGAATATCTATTACTTCTCCAGCAGTAAGCTTTAACGGCAAACCTTACGGATCCCTGGGACTTAAAACCAGAGTTTCACAGATAACCTTTCGCTACGATACACACTCCTTTTATACAGAAAATATATCTCTAGTAGTAACACACGGCGATGTCACTGATTCCGAACCCAGACAATGCGACGCGCAACTTCAATTGTTACACGCTTTTCCCTGCATACGTACAGGGCCAACAATCCCGTCTTTCCCGAGAGCAGCACTCACTTCCCTCTGCCCTACTACGGAACCGTCACCGACTCCCTACGCCCCAGAAGCCGTACACACTACATAGAACTCAATACGACGACTTCAACATTTAATGTTAGTACATGTATCAACATCAATCGATAACCAATAAATCTGAAGCCTATGTACAAGCAATCTATCAGATCAAGACAATAATCAAAACCATCATACTGCTACCAGGAAACTGCTGCAGATCGGAGCTTATAAATTCTCCCTACTTCCACGGACAGAGTAATTCCACAGTCATACACACATACACTCATCATACGCTAGGGCCCATCACACCAACATTCATTCTATTACTCTATCCACACTGAATATATGAGAGAACTCCTAAATCAATCTGCGTCTAAACTGAGGTCAATGTAACCTAATTGATTTGTCTCGAGTCATGATTTAAACAGTAAACACATTTGAGATCTCAATAAATTGACAAAGAAATAACCACCCGACACTGTTATTCAAACAAAAGGTTATTTTATCTAAATTAGCTCAAATGAAAGTCATTCAATAGCAAAATCATTATTCTCATAGTTACCTATTCTAGCTAAATGTCGTTTTTAGGTCAGGACAGGTCTCTCAGTAAAGTCTCCCGAGTCGCCGTCCTCTCAATCAGCATCGATCCTCTCGAGCATAGGTTCAAAAAGAAGTGGCCTTAGACCCTCTCTAGACTAACAATATTTATAGTAAAACTTACACATCAAAAGTTACAAACAAGCTTCAAGCGTCCGTTGAACAGAACGAGCAGGAAAGGATGTTGGCTCGCAACATTTAGAAAAACCTCCGCTCTCGAATATCTCAAAAATAAAAACACGGAAGATGGAAGCACAAACTAAATCTGCAACATTCATGGATGCTCTTCTCCGGAATCAGTAGTGAAGCCACCGCAAGTTTATCAAATGTTCATTGTGGCTATTATTCCCTTCCAAGCATATCTGGCGATGAGCCCGGAGCTGCTGTGCTGTCCTCTTGGAAACTTTTAGCTCAGACAGAGGCCGAGGTCATGTTCAACCATATTCAGCGAGGCCTCTCTTCGTATTTCATCTACTCAAATGCAGGCTGTAAATGTCGGCCATTTTCCAATAGGCCAGAATCGACAATCTTAATTAAAAGAAACACAAACAACGTTACTACATCGTATTGATTATACAGTGTTAATTCCCACTAATACCCTTATGTGTATGTATTTATCTAGCCATTTGCGACATAATGAAGCGTTAAAGCATATTATTTTAAAGCGCAAACACATAACAAATAGCTCTTTAGCCACACTTATTTAATTAATTTGCTCACCAACTTAGTTCACGTATTAATGAAGCCATGCAATTGCATTCCCACGTGTATTTCTTCCATTAGTAAGGTTGATTAGTCAGAAACTCGACAAAATTTATATCTAGTAATTATTCCTTAGTAATTTTAATCATGAGATATAAAAATATAAGCTGATGTTCGGGTTTAAACAGAAAACCCTGCTCCAGCAGAAGCACCGTAAAAGAGTGCTTTTCTAAATAAAACATAACTTAACATGCAGATTTTATACACCATATATTAAGTTGAATACATATTCTGTGGCCTAGTGTCAAAATGGAGTGCTATGGGTGAATAGCACCAGTAAAGAACATGTGGTGGTATTGATACCAAAATCCGTGCTAGGAGCCTGACATTTTAGATGCTGGTATTAGAAGTGATATAGATTATGAAAATATTAAAATTATATTGAAAATGTTAAAAAATAAAAGCATGTGAATAACGCGAGTAATTGAAATTTGAAGTAATTGAGCATATGCATGAATTAATAATGTGTAGTTAAAAAATATGATTATTAACACTGATTTATGAAATTATCATGATTTTAAATGAGTTTAAAGATGCTTATGAATGTAATGTGGTGCATGTGAAATCAAGCAAAGCTTAATGCTAGGATGACTAGTTTAAACTTGTTCTGGGCTAGTGATATTAGAAAATGCTGCTTTTCATATTGCAGAGTGTACATTCTAATGTGATTCGGTTCTCATGATTATACTGAGACCCTTAAATTATGTCCTACAGCAGATGCATATTACTATTATGTTTCTTTTCAACAGCAATGGACTCGTATTTTTCCATTCTCATGGAAAGCATGATCATTTACAGTCAAGTTTCCATTTTCTAGATGACTTAATTGCACTTCCTGAGCTGATTATGGTCTTTCCATGGCGGTGTGACACCACCGGGCTTTAACATTTGCTCGAAACATTATAAACGACAAACCCCAGAAGGAAGGGCAACTCTTTCCATTTTTTGGTTCTTGAGAGACAACATGCAATTTGAATGATTCTTTTTTGAAACACACTTTAATCTATTTGTCTTTAGATGCTGACTGATTCTCTGAGGAGTTGCAAATAACTTATTTTTGGACCTATGGCTCTGTGCTACATTCGGTAGCAGATGGACTGAGCTTTACCTTGTCGAACCAGAACTGAACTTGAAATAGATTATCTCTCTTTAGCTGATGGACAATGCCCTTAGAGACTTTAAGTTTCCCATCTCTGAATTAGAGTAGTTTGTTTCTATTAGATTCTAAGAATTATCCATCGAAACCTCTGTATATTGAAGCTTGACTTTCTTGCATAAATGCTAAAGGCCTTAAATAAAACAATTGTTTTCTTGACTGAAATACTGACAAGATTATCAATCATTATGAATTTTGTATCACTAATACAATAACTTGAACTAAATTTGGTCTGTGACTTTTATTTGGTTTAATGATACTTCATTGAACTGTGCAAGTATTGGGGGACTGGAGAGGGTCTGAAAGAGAAGATGATGACGTGACTTGAAAGCTTCTAGAGAGTCACCTCTCTTACTCGCGATAATTTTTTTTTTACTGAGAGTAGTATGTACAGTGTAGTTCACTCTAATCGTAGGAGGGCCCAGTGCGGTTGGAGTAATGAGAATAAGATTTATTTCTTAATATATTTCCACACTAAATGATAATATACGGAGTGGAAGAAAGATGAGAATATAAAACGCTTCAGCAAATCCAAAAGTACCACTCACTAGGGACTTACAGAGGTGTTAAAGGCCTTGCCAGTCGGGAATCAATTGACCAGATATCTTGTTTGGAGAAAGAACCCTGGCACTTGGGACCTGGTTAGCAGGAACCCAGTGCACTTCAGTCAAAGTTGCATCAAACACCGGGCAAAAAGTCATTGGACTACTGCAACAAAACCCCAGTTTCCTACAGTTGTTAACTTGGAAATTTGAATTGATCTAGATACTCCCTAGTCCGATTTTGGCTATGAGTTACCTCTGCCTGATAAATCTGTTTCTGATATTGTAGAAAGACGTCTCAAATTTGATACTCTAGATGAACTTAATATTAAAAGTCAAAATTGCTGTTATATCATTCTGATTATTCTTGAATTTAACTGCCCATATTAATCATCTGCCTGTCTACTTACTATATGTAGAAAAGTGTGTCTATTGGTTTGTTGTTCTCCTAAGAAAGATTCTTTAATAGTTGTTTTGTTTTTTTACCCTTAATTTTAATCTCAGATGAATCACTAGTTAATATTAGCAAATGGTCTGTTCAATGTCTCTTTACATTTCATCAATTTTAGCATGTCTAATACTTTTCTTTGTTGCAAAATAATTGTTAATGTGATCCCTCATAGAATCTTTAAACATGTCCTAAACAAAAGCGGGCCTTGGTGTATGACTAATTATCTAAACAAAACCTTAATAAAATTAATAATTTTCTGTTTGCATGATTCATCCTCCAATATTATTTTACTGAAATTCCATCCAGTGATATGCGATTGTGGCAGCTTTATTCTACTTCTATATAGGTAACAGAATGATCAGAGAAACTATTGGCAATCATTTGAATTTTTGGGTATTTTACAGTTTGCAAGACTGAGAAAAAAACTAAGCCTACTGGTTAATTGCATCTTTTAGAGAAACACACAAATTGCTTCAGTGTAGGAATAGCAGCTTTCCATGGCTCTATTAAACCAAATACTTCCTTAAAACAAGATAAGATTTCCAAAGTCTTTGGTCTGTGTTGTATTTTGAAGCCACTAATGGGGAAAATGTAATTCCCCTCCAATCACCAGATGCCCTGGCCAGCAGATCAGCAATAAACAAAACTTTAGAGATTGGCAATCGCTCTCTATGGGGTGCTTACAACACATGTAAATACCTCATTGCCAATAAGAATGTAACTACTATTCATCGATCTTTACTATCTGCCATTGGTTTCAAACATTTAAAATATATAGCAACACTTCTGTGAGCTGCCTTAGCAATCGCAAAGTAATTATATGAGATCCTATTAGTTGCCCAGATCTGTGTTGTACTATTTTTGAAGGGAGTTTCCTTCCTGGAAATAAACAATATCTGGATTATAATCCTTAAACCATTCCATATATTATGTTTATTTATACTTTATTTATTTATTTAATGCATTTTTATATAGCGCAAACTTTACCCAAAGGTGTCAGAGCGCTTCACAATAGAACCAAGTATGTTACATGAGGAGAATTTTACATATTTACATGTTACAGAAACAAACGAGAAAGAAGAAAAAGTAGAATAAAACAATAGATGGCAGTCACACAAAAAACACATTAGGATGAAAATCATACAGGCATAGATTACAAAATTACAATAATGAAAGAACTTCCTTGAGGGACATGAAAAGGGATGTATTAGGTCTGGAAGTGTCTTTGGAGGAGGAGAGATTTGAGGTCAGTTTTGAAGGTCTAGGTAGAGGTGATGGTACGGAGTAGTGGAGGAAGTGAGTCCCAGATTCTAACCACACTGCCTGAGAAGGATTGAGCCATAGATCTTTTTCTTTTAAAGGTGGGGGGCTCAAGCAGTAGATTTTCCGCATTACGAGAAGGTCTAGAGCCTCCAGAGATTTTATGTTTAATTGCCAGGTATCGAGGGGAGGAAGTGTGCAAAGCTTAGTGGGTGATACAGGTAGTCTTGTAGATTGATCTTTCCTCGATGGGAAGCCACCGAAGAGAAGACAAAATGGGTGTGATGTGGTCACTTCTTTTGCCCCAAAGACAAAACGAGCTGCTGAATGGAGAACGGATTTAAGAGGAGAAAGGTGAGATTTGGGGAGGCCAGCAAGAAGAGAATTGCAATAATCCAATTTAGAGAAAACCAGAGATTGGACCAAGGTTTTTAGGTCTTGCTCAAGAAAGAAACGTTGAATCCCCCAGAGAAAGCGCAGCTGGTATCGTGCATTCTTTGCAATGGAATTGATGTGGGAGAGTATATTGAGCCTTTTGTCAAGTTTGACACCAATGGATTTTGCGCAGTCAACAATGATAGGATTATTGTTGAATAAATTCAGCTGATCCATCCAAGATTGAACAGGAAGAGGACAGAGTAAGGTAAAGAGGAGGAGGAATTCAGTTTTGGAAGGATTCAGAATGAGTTGATGAGCTAACATCCAGTTTTGAATAGAGTTGAGAGTAGAGTTGAGGATTGAGATGTGTGCGGATGACTCCTTAAGGTAGATTTGAGTGTCATCCGCATAGAGATGGTAAAGATTCCCAGATTTACTTACAAGATTTCCCAATGGTTCCAAATAAAGATTGAACAAAGTAGGTGCAAGGATAGAACCTTGAGGGATGCCTTGACCTACCGCCAATGAAGACGAAAGATTGTTCGCTATTTTGATCATTTGGGATCTGTCAAGAGGAATGAGGCAAACCATTGAAGCACTGTGCCTTCCACGTCCATTTTCTGTTAAACAGTGTTAAGGAGAGTTGTGTGATTAACAGTGTCAAAGGCTGCCGAAAGGTCTAGAAGAATCAGACAACAAGACTCCCCAAAAATGAGTACATACAGCGCATCGTCGATCACATGCAGCAAGGCTGTTTTGCTGCTGCAGTTTTTAATGAAACCAGACTGGAAATTGTCAAGAAGATTATTATCCTTAATATGTAGGGAAAGTTGTTTCGCTACACATCTTTCTGTGATTATCGCAAGAAAAGGGAGGTTAGTGATGGGGTGGAAGTTTTTGAGGTCGTTCGCATCAGCGGTGGGTTTTTTAAGAAGTGGGGTAACCTGTCCTGTTTTAAGGGCAACAGGAAGGGAGTGTTGACTGAGGAAGAGGTAAACCAGACTGGTCCAATAGGAAAAAAGAATGGGTGTAGAAATCAAGGGCAATGCCACTAGGGATGGGGTCAAACGAATGGTTAGAGTGTTTTGTTTCAAGGATGCATTTGAGGAGGGCATCTTCAGAGATGACGTCAAAGTTCTGCCAAATGACTAAGGATTTGCGCTCTCTAAGGGGGTAGGATGAAAGACCTGATCCACATTTTCATCAGAAAATATGGCGAAATCTGCTGCTTTCTGTGGAGAATCGTCAGGCTTGGTGGTTGAGGGAGAGCAGTTTGGATTTTTAATGACGTCAAATAGTTTTTTGGGTCTGTTTTTGGCTGAGTCAGGGAGGGTTCTGAAGTGTGATGCTTTTTCATGGAAGATGTGTTTGTGGTATTTTGATCTTGCTGAAAGTAGAATAGAAAGATTAGTGGTGGATGGAGATTGTCTCCATTGTTTCGCCAGGATTTTTAGGTTCTTCCTTTGTTCATAGAGTGATTTATTGAACCATGGTGCTGAAGGAATCGGCCTTTTCCTTTTGCTTTGAAGTGGAGCAACATTATCAATTTCGACTGCAAGGACTGAGAGGCATTGGGAGGTAAGATCGTTGACATCAAAGTTAGGGTCTAACAGTGAAAGTGATAGCATAGCAGAATCACAAAGAGTGTCAAGGTCAATGTTTTGGTGTTACGAAACCAGGTAGTAGTCCTTTTAGGTTGGCCAAGAGTTATAGAGTGTGACAGGTGAAGAGAGAAGGGGTGAAGAAGTGGTCAGACCAGTCTACTTGAATATGGATAGCAATAGTAGGCATGCCTGCTTTAGATGTAACAAGGTCCAGAATAGAGCCCTTAGAGTGTGTTATTTCAGTGCAGTGTTGGATAAGATCATTTGCTGAGAGAAAAGTGGCAAGCCTATTGGCAGCAGAATCTTCCAAAGAGCCCCAGTGAAGATAAAAGTCTCCCAGGAAAATCTGTCTGTCACTTTGAGAGTAATGGTCGCTGATAAAGTCAGTGAGTTCCTCCAAAAAAGAAGAGCAGTCACCAGGCAGGTGATAAATGGCATGAATTTCGAAGGGGGAGCAGTGTTGCACTTGAAGCTCCAGAGACAGGCATTTAAATGTACGGAAGGAGCTGTTAGGAAAAGCCTTAAGTTGAAGGGAGTTTCTAAAGATGACTGCAACACCTCCCCCAACTTTGTCTGTTTTGTCATTTCTAAAGATACAATAGTCGGTGGGTACAGAAGATCAAAGATAGTATGAGAAGTGTCGTTGAACCAGGTCTCAGTGAGGAAGAGAATGTCAAGATTGTGGAGAATGATGGTGTCAGAAATTTCCAGTTTGTGGTTATTTGCAGATCTGCAGTTGTGGAGCAAACAGTGCAACTCTGATGTGACTGTTTTGGTGACGGGGACGTTTGGGCTTTTAGGGGGGATAGGGATAATGTTCTTGTAAGTGGGCGCCAGGGTAGAATGAGGCTGATGATTAGTTCTGATAGAAGAGATGGTCGGAATAGTGCACAGAGTAGATTTACTTGGAGAGGAAAGTGAAAAGGGGCTGACGTTAGAAGTCTTGTAACTAGCCAATAAGTTAGCCATGTCTGCAGAAGACAGATTGTGATTGGCTTTTTTGGGGCCCGGGAGCAAGGTACTCCTCGGGAGTTTGGGGAAGTGAGTATTTGCCAAAGGAATGGGGTTGTTTGGAAAGGTGGATATCTTAGTGCTTAAGAGTGAGATGGTAGTTTCAAGCTGGGAGATAGAGGAGATGAGAAATCCTAATTTGTTTTCAAGAGAGAGTAGGGCTGAGCACGGAATGCTAGGTGGCTTGATGGATATAGGAGGGAGTGCAATTGGCGAGGGAGGGCTGGGAGAGGTGGGTGTGTGGGGGGTATTGGGGTGCACGAGTAAAAGGTGGAGATAGATGGTGGTTGAGAAAGGTTGTTGGTGCATCTGAGGTGGAAAGAGAGTTATCTTTGCTGATGTTGAACACAGGAGAAGGATTGAGATCAAATTTAGGAGGAGACAGGTGAGGAACAAGGAGGGAGGGTGAAATGCGGGGAGGGGAAAGAGGGGAGTCATGGAATGTCAGGAGGTTTGAGGATGAGAGAGGAGAAGGGGCTGGAGAAGTCCCATAGGCTAGGAGAGGTGAATGTATTGGGACAGGCACCAGGCAGAGTGGGGGTATTGGGCTAAAGGGTAGTTGAAGAAAGAATATGGTTCTGCTAGGTCCGGGGGAGAGAAAAGGAAGGGATTACCAAGGGGGGATAAAGGGTTGAGGAGCATTATTGGAAGAATGGAAGGATGAAGAGAGATGGAAGGGGTTTGAGAAGAATTCAGGGTACAAGGAAAGGGGGAGAGTGGGTAGGGAAGAGGAGAAGGGGAAAAGGGGGAAAGTATGGAAAGTTAACTGGGAGATTAGGTTGTAGGAAAGGTGGATTAAATAAGGGGGTGGTGGGCAGGGTTATGGGGGAGGAGGTTACATTGGAATACCAAGAAGGTGCAGAGTGGAAAAAGAGAGTGTTAGCCAGAGGTATGGCTGATGTGTTGAGGGGAAGTTTCCATTGGGAGGGGGGAAGAATGGGAGATGAGGGAGCAGGGGAAGGGGAGCAAAGGGTTGGCCTGGGGCTCTCAAGAGAGCAGCCTATTGGAATATAGGGGGGTCAGAGGAGGAGATAGGGAGTAAAGGGTGGAGCTAGATGAAGAATCATGGGAGAGCACAGTCGCAGGGGGGAGTAGAGAAGGGAAGAGGTGGACAAAGAGAGAGAGAGACAAGTTTAGCTTGTATCAAGACAGTACCATTGTTATATAGTGAAATAGTGAGGAAGCCATTAAAACAAGTAGAGGGGGAGATTTTTAGCTGTTGCCCATGTGGGATAGATGAGGAGGAAGTGACGTTGAAGGAGTTATAGAAGCTAGTGGACCAGGAAGGAATGTCGTGAGTTAAAAAACTTAAATAATTTTTGAACCTCCCATAACGACCATTATGGAATTGGTCAACAAAGAGGAAATCAGGAAATTGTTCAATGGTGTTATGCTTGAACCGTTTTGCCGAAGCTTTAGACAAATTAGGGGGATAAATGTACTGTTGATATTGCATGAGATTAATCAAAGCAATGTAATGTAAGGTTTCGTAAATAATTCTCTATTTAGCTTTTTTTCTTACTGTCCCTTTCTTTTTTATACCACCTGTGGACATTCCCCATCAACTGCTTACTTTCCCATCTATAATAATCATGACATGGTGAACCTTACTTCACCCACAGAAAGGCGGCTCCTGGAAACCCGGCTTGCTTAGATCACTCCTAGATGTAATGTATTCTTTTGGGGTGCCATGAAATAGCTCCTAATGCTTCACATCCAACACTCAGACATGCCTCCTGCAGAAAAAAAGCACCCATTTGCTTTTACAGTAAAGTAACTTTCATCAGAGAATAACAATTTTTGATTGGTTGGGAACATTTGTTGTTGATTCCATTAAGAAACAATTATACCTCTTTTTTGTTCATTAAGACTTGGAGTTTTCCTCTATTTAACACATTACATTTTGCTTACTGAATTATGGAGGCTTGAAGCCAGACACACCTGAAATAAGGGACCATATTCCTGAAATATTTAGGCCTACGTGCTGTCTCGATTGTTAGACCAGAAAATATGGAAATCGAATTCGAATCAAACTTTGAAAGGTTTGACACTTATTGCTTTTTACTAGTATCTGTTATTTTCTCCTTTAGTCGGCAACATTAACTAATGTTGGTCAAGGATATTAGGATTGAAAGACTGTCTGGGACTGTCAGATAGGCATGCAAAATAGCATGATTGTGCAAATATTCAGGCAAACATCCTATTTTCCTCATTTTCAAGAACTGTATTGAATTGTAAATTAGAGCGCAGTGTATGGTTTTCATCTCTTCCTGTTCATTTATTAACTGAATTAAGTCTTTCTTTTAACTGGACTAAGTCTTTAGTTTGTTGGTCCTTTAAATCTGAAACAAGTTGTCCTAATCCCTCTACTCTATTTACACACTTTAAAATTGTTAATCTAATCTGTCCATCGAGCTGTCACTTGTGCAGGTGTCTCTGTTTGTATCAACTTCAACTCCTTTACTTCCCTCAAAATAATCTCGTCTGTATCTCTTCTGCTCTTGGTTGAGATTGAACCTTCATGATTTGAGAAAATGTACCCATCTCAGCACATGTTTTATTGATGGAGCCTGTACACACATTATTCTGAATTTGCCCTGTATTTATTATATCTCTGTGTACGTATGGAGAACATTGATAGTACTTCTGCACAAGCAGGCAAAGTCACAACAACAGGAATGCGTGTCTTGATGTACCCGCATCTGATTCTGTATTGAGCGTGGCTGCAACATCAGTGGCGATGAAGCAATGAGACAAAATAGCTTTTCCACTTGGGTTTACCGTAGGAACACTCTCTGGATCAACAGCCACAGAGCACATCTCACTTGGAAATAATGGCCATTGATCAAGAGCCCACTTCCTCAGCTCCCACTTCAAGTTCAAAGAGAGTCTGCAGAGCCTACACAGGTAGGAGGATCTTTCAATGTGTCACTTTCTGGCTGAAGAATATCCACAGTAAAGGCAAAGAGTCAGGAGTCAGGACCAGAGGCTTCCTTGAAGGGTCGAGGTTATATCAGGAGGGACAAATTCCATGCGTCGGTGGTTAATCCACTAACCCCCAAAGAGTCTAGAGTCAGGACCAGAGACTGCCTTGAGGGGTCAGGGTTATATCAGGAGGGACACGCTCAATGTGTCTGTGGTTAATCCACTAACCCCCAAAGAGTCTAGAGTCAGGACCAGAGACTGCCTTGAGGGGTCAGGGTTATATCAGGAGGGACACGCTCAATGTGTCTGTGGTTAATCCACTAACCCCCAAAGAGTCTAGAGTCAGGACCAGAGACTGCCTTGAGGGGTCAGGGTTATATCAGGAGGGACACGCTCAATGTGTCTGTGGTTAATCCACTCACCCCCAAAGAGTCTAGAGTCAGGACCAGAGACCGCCTTGAGGGGCAAATTCAATGCATCTGTGGTTAATCCACTGCCCCCAAAGAGTCTCAATCAATGGAGATATTTTAAACAGTGTCTGTGCCAGGCTAAGTTGCTGGTGTACTGTGTTGGTTCCTACTCGCTTTATTGAGCTGGTTTCTTAATTTAAATGCTTTTAGCTCAAAGGAGCCAGGATGGATTAATTCACTACCCTTTATTTTCTGGTTCTCGCTCCATCAGAGCACCCCTCTTGGGTCTGTGAGCGGCGCCTCTGACATCATCGGGATTCACAGATTGATTTTTCATGAGCCTTAGAGGCCTCCCTCAAATACAGAAAAAAGTTTGACAATTTTTATATAACTCAAAAGGACCTCTCAAAGTGGCATCAAACTGCAACTGGACATTGTCTAAGCACAGTAGAGAGGCCATGACTTCTCCCTCCCATTCTACTGAGGAACAAAGCTTCATTTACCTGAGGGTCGCGCCCTGCTTCCTCCAGCCCCATAACACAGCTTTCATTGCCCTCGCTTGCCAGGCATGGACGTCAATACTCCAAAATGCCTGGGGTAGCGAAGGTGACATCACATGCCATTTGACCTTTACCTTTACTTACACACATGCTTATACACACACACACAAGCACACATACATATTCTCTCAATTAAGCACAGACACTCGCAAGCACCCACATAACTTACATTCAGAAGCATTTTTTGCTTACCTCAGCTGCCTAGATTCATATTCCAGATAAATGAACTCTATTTCTCTATTACACTAATAGTGAATTTTATGTTGTTCATTATTAGTGAAATAACAAAACTGACTAAAAACAAGGAAAGTGGAGCCCCAATCAACGTCCATAAGGGCGAGCTGCCTCTGTGTTCCTGGTGCTGATGTTGCATCCTCTGAGGGCAGGGGTCGCAATGAGCAAGCCAGGGGTCGCAGCTTTGACCCCTAGCGATCCCTTAACAATGTCCATGTTTCCAGGCAAGGTGAATTATTTGACTTTGTTGAAATTCATGATTGAATGAAATAGAGGGGGACTCCAACAGAGGTCAAAGAGGAAAGCGAACATTATAGACACGTGTAAATTAATAATTACAGCCTCGCCACATTGGAGGGAGTGAGTGATCTGAGAAAATGCTGTGATATCATGCCATGATGAAACAAAAGTGCCTGGCAGAAACTCAGGGGAGGTGTAGAGTGGGAGGTGCAGAGCGGGTGGTGTCTTCCACCCGTCTCCGCCAAACAGAATAGTCCTAGTGTAACAAGAGTGAAGAGACTAAAGAGAGACACACTGTTGGAGGACACTGTACCAAAGGATGGGAGAAGGCCAGTGGTACCAGTACTTATCTCACCATGGTGATGCAATATCCAGTTGGAGCACATGGTATCTACAGATGAGGAGGGGGCAGTGAAGCGTTCCTTGCTTTCAGGGTGCTTGGACCATTAATGTTGACAGGACCGAGGCAAGACCAGGATCTGTTGTACTTGTGCATCAACATCCATCGCAGCCTGAACCTGGCATTGCTGCTGACCATCCCCAGGACCCTATGCCCCCGAGATGGAGTCCTGTGCAGTGGCCAGCCCAGCCTGCAGGCTGACCACAGCCAAGAGTGCAGCTTCCTTTCTTACATATTCTACTAGACGGTGCACGTCTAGAAGCTGGTGTAGATGATGGAGGACCTGCAAGGTTCTTCTATACTGGGAGCGGAACACCAGCAAGTAGTGCTGTTACTCACCATCTAAGGCCATGCTCTATGCCATGGAGGCGACCACCAGCCGTAAGGGCAGCACCTCATCTAGAAGTAACCTGAAGCAGCCCTATGGCTGCCAGGTGAAACCTTCTGTTGCTGCTCGTATTCTGTGTCACTCCTGACCTTGGGCAAGACGTACAATCGATAAGACTTCTGAGGAAATATGAATTTTGTGATCAGTTATGTCCCCTATCGTAGACCCCAACGGCTCCATGTGCATGCTATAAGTACATGTATGTTCCCTCCTGCTCCAGTTTTGAAGACGCAAATATATGTGCGTCCACCGTCAACATGTCCTCTTTCAGATCCGCCATGAATGGGTCAGATATTCCATTCCTAAGTATGAAAGGCCACCGACTTTATGTGGTTCACTTTCCACATTTTACAGATTCAGGCGAGTAGGCCCTGAATTCTGTCATCAAGCCTTTTCCTGCCTCCTGCCTCTGAAAGCTCCAGTCTGAGCCTGCATCTGTATCCATGAACTTTGTCCTACTCCCTGCGCGGCTAACGGTGCCTGATCCAGCATATTGCCTGCCAAAAACTGTATTTCACCTTCAAGATTATCTACTCCGCTCCTCATCCGATGCATTCCTGTCTAGCAGTTTAGGTAAACATTCCTCCAGCTACCGTGCAAAGGGCCAGGCCTCGCTGTCCTCATGCCAGTAATTCATAGGCCCCGTTACCATGGAATATTCCTACCCCCTCGCATCTCATGTAGACACTTAGACGCTTGTACACGCACTAACAGTCAGTATAGAATAAATTCTATCCTAGAGACCTTTCCTTTTGGATAACACAGTTCTTTAAACATAGGATATTAGATATGATTTGGGATTAGGTTGACATAACCCCCAGACTTCTGTCTCCACATGTAGAGCTAAATGTCAAGTCCCCTTCACCCTCTAGTTGCACGTCAATCACACGTCATGCGGCTGCGCGCGCATCTCTGCCAAATATTTCTGCTGACATTGCAGGATTCTTTTATGGATCCACCCACTTGTGACATCATGTTTAATGACGTATTTTAGTTACACCCATGTATACGCCTTTTTTCGTTACGTATGTGTATTATATCTGTATTATCAGCTGTTACGCCTCTTGCATCTGTTTCACTGTAATGCATTTTCTATAAAACTGCTTATCTGTCAATAATGTATGCCCTTCCTTCCTGAACTTTCGTGGTGATGGAATAGAAAGCCTACAATTCGAATTGTATTCCTTTGTATAGGAATAAAGCCTTTTAAAACCTCTAATACCACGGATTCTGCCTCTTATATTTACTGAGTTATTCTTAATAGACTTTACCGCATAAAAAATAGTACCGGTAATTAAATATTTACCACATAAATTGGCGCCCGAACAGGGACACTTTCTCATCTCACGCGCCGGCGGTGCGTTGCAGGCCCGGTCTCCTGCCACAGCTGAACGGACAAAAACGCGTACCTGCAGGATTTCCTGTATCTCCCTCCGGCCAAGCGGGGACGACTGAGGCTGCGATCAACACCCAGACGAGGCGGTGAGAAGTGCGAAGTATCCCGACCAGAGCCTAGCTGAGAGAGCAAGATCCGAGGTATACAGAGGCCCACCAGGTTCCGAAGTTCCGAGTCCAGTCGAGTCGAGTCCAGTCCGGTCCAGTTTCAGTTCCGTTCCGAGGCCTTCCGTTCCGAGCTACCCGGTGAGTACCATTACCGGGGAGGCATTTAACGTGCACATAGTCTGTGCCGGTCAAGACGGGTTTGGGTACACAAGTCCGGTCTGCACTGTTTTAGCAGTGTATCTGTACTGTTTAGCAGTATATATAGTATGTCTTGCATATAAATAAGTACTACCTAGTGTCAGTATTATGTCAGTAACTAGTTTTCTATTAGTTATCATTGTTCGAAAAACTGTTAAGTGTTAAATGTTTTAATACGTTCTATATATTGTGGTGTGAATGACTGTTCATTATTGTGTTCATTGTATAAAGTGTGTTCTAGAAATAAGGTCTAAAAATGCCGCTCTTTTCGAAACTAAGACAGATCAAAACCAGAAAAGGTATACTCGAAGAAGCTGTTCCCATTCCACCTAGGGACACTCCAGGATACTTTATGTATCATAAGCATGGCCTAGATGCCGTATTATTTCTTGATTTATGGGTGGACTACACCAAAGAATTACCAGAGAGTCAGAGATGGCCCGCAGCGGGGACCTGGGATGCAGATTGCATCATGAGAGTAGAAGAAGAATTATGGAAAAAGAAAGCCAGACAGTCACAGAAAGATGCCATTGAATTATGGCGTAAAGAATCATATAGACGTACAGAAAAAGCACTCAGACAGGAAGAGAAAGGTAGAGAGAATTCAAATAAAACCCGAGAAAATCTATTACTTGAGGAAGGTAACCGAGTAAACTCAGAACAAATGGATAGACAAAGAAACACTCTTATGAATGGTATGTATCCTCTTCTGGCCGAAGGGTTACCTAAGGCTACCCCGGAAATACCAAAAGACTTAACTCCTCCATTGCTCCCGATAAAAGCACATCCCAAAACACATCCCAAAACAGCAAAGGACGTTTTCCTTTCCTCCTATTTAGATGACGTAGCTCCCGAGTATGCTAATGCCATACCACACATACCGCTTGCCGATGGTGTTCAACACCAAGAGCATCCGTCTGTACCCCCGCAACTACAAACTCCTATGCAAGTCCCAACAGGTCCGTCCGTTTCTACAGTTTTTCCCGCATCTACGATTTCTATCCTACGCCCAACGAATCCTTTCGTGCCTAGCACCTCAGACGGTGCTACAGGAGGTACGACAGACATGTTTGCCACCCCGCCGCGAAATAAACAGACCCTTAGAGATTTAGCACTCCAACGTACACCCCAACTAGCGACATCCGACATGTTTAAAGAACAGCTTGTAGATTGTAGATACGACCCAGTACCAGGTAGACAGGATAAATTGCTCATATCATCACTACGTATAAGACGAGCTACATTATATTTAATGACGATACCAGGAATGGGTGAACACCTAGACGAAATATATCGCTTTGTCCAAACAGGGCGAGGTCCAGAAAGTATTAACGAAGCTATGGACTACCAGAAAGTGGATGTCCAAAGACAACTACTACGTTTTTTCATAAATTGTGTAATTAGGAATCAAGACAGGTCTGGGGCAGATCACGATACCATGCAAAGACTTGTCAAATGGGGTCAGAACATATCAGAAGAGAAACATGATAGACATGCGTGAATAATCGCCATGTGTCGAAAGATCCGCAAGGAAGTAGAACGAATACATAAAGAAAGACGAGAAACAGACAGAGTAGAATCAGAAGAAGAGGAGGAGCAAGAATCAGAACAATTAGAAACAATGGCTTATGTAGGTAGAGGAAGACCCCATAATAATACTAGAGGCTTTAATGACTCGATACGCCCGATACGTCTAGAACATAATAGACATTTTCAAACCCCTATGTTAAATACAAGATCCCCTGAACACCTATTCCAAGCCGCTGATAAATTACTCCGAGATCGAAGGGGGTACCATATGCTCGATTCCATGGACGAACAAGAATTAGCCAGGTCAGCAGTACAATGGGCTGACAGTCCCAGCGAATACAATGATGATGTACTTGCACACACGTTTCTGAATCTTGACCCATACGAACAGCGTTTAGCTAGTATATACATGATTCAACACCTCCTTATATTATATAAAAGCCAACACTCCGATCCAGGACCCTTACCTGACATATTGACAGAACTACTCACGAACATATGGAGAGGGTCAGGTACTGATTTGATTAGGGAAATTTTAGAATTCCGAAATCAATATTTAAATTTCGTATGCCCAGAACACGTTCCAGTTCCCATTATGGGAAGAAAAATGTATCACATAGATAGACAGAACCCGTTACGCGAAGTACACCCAATCAGAGGTGACGGTAATAACTTTACACGCGTGTTTGTGTACACGCCTATAACTAAACTGGAATTATTAGAAATGAAGAAAGTAGTACCCAGCCATGACAAGGACCCAGCAGGTTTCCACCGTGAAATAAAGGACATGTTACTCATGGGAGAGTATACCTACCCCGACATTATGAAAATATTAAAAGTCCTATTACCCGCCGGTGTTTATGAGAAACTCAAAGAAAAGGAATGGGAGGTGGGAGACCAAAAGATAGATTGGACAGCATTAGAAAACGAAGAAAGGGCCCGAGCTGCAGGAGCAGGACTTGGGGAAAAGACTACAGCACTAGCAGGACTACTAGTGCAGGTACTGCCACGTTTATTAACTACGAAAAAGGAAGACTGGGGTGCAATATCAGCCTGTAAACAAAAGCCAGATGAAGACACTAGTGATTTCTATTCCCGATTTGAAAAATGTTTTGGTATAAATAGTGGCATAAAAGCAAGTAGTGAGTCATATCCACATCTGTTTGTGACAAAATTAGTTGAAAATTCTCTGCTGCAAGTCAAGAACAGAGTATTGAAATTCGAAAGTACCTGGCAAGGTAATACCCCATCACAGATGTTACAGATGTTACAATATCACCACAATAGAATTAGAGAAGAACAAGAACACGAACAAAGACGTATGAAAGATACAAAAATGAAAATGCTTGTTGCACAGTCAGTTCCAGCTGATGGTCATCAAAAGGGTGATTCCGCAGGTCCTACGAAAGGGACATGCAACTATTGTAAACAACAAGGTCATTATATACACGATTGTCCAGTCCTGAAACATAATATTGCTACAGGTAGAACCCAGGAGAGACCACCAGCGCAGCCTATTGCTGCAACACAAGCGACAACACAACAGATGTATCAGTATGCACAAGCAGATTATCCCGATTATCAGCGATATACATGACATAGCCTAGAGAGGGAAGTTGGCTTACCCCTTATTGAGGTTCCTGTAGACCAAGAGGGACCTTATGTACATAGTGAACTATTAGGGGAAGACAGAAAGTTTTTACTTGATACAGGGGCAAGCAGAACAACTATAAGACGCAGTGAAGTTCCAGGGGCACCCCTCTCAGGCTCACAGAATATTTCCCTTGGATTCTCAGGAAAACCCATAATTAATGACGTAACACAACCTCTTCCACTCACGATTGGTCCATTGACACGTACTACAGATTTATTGCTTACTAAATCATGTCCAGAGAACTTGTTAGGTATAAAAACATTGAAAGCTCTAGGAGCTATAATATGTTGTTCTCCGGAAGGAGTACGATTATTTTTACGTGACTTTAAAGGTCACTACGTGTCCAGAGAAATGGATCACCGACTGCAGAATTTACCTACACATTTATGGGCACAAGGCCCCACTGATGTTGGTTGCATGAACATTACACCATATCGAGTTACACTGAAAACAGGAATAGTACTACCACGAATGCGACAATACAAGTTACCACCAGATGCTGTAGTGGCTTTACTGCAAATCATTGACGAGCTCATTGCACAAGGAGTGGTTGTCGAAACCGACTCCAATGTATGTAATTCACCGATAATTCCGATTCTTAAAAGAACGGATCCAAAAGCACCACCAGTATATCGATTAGTTATTGATCTGCGCGAATTAAACAAATGTATTGTACCACAATACCCTGTGGTCCCAGATATCTCTTCATTACTCACAGCTATTGACTCAGAAGCAACGTTCTTCACTGTAATTGATCTCAAGAATGCTTTCTTTAGCGTCCCAATCGATCCGGAAAGTCAATATCTGTTCGGATTCAGTTTAAATGGACGAAGTTTTAAATTCACACGCGCACCTCAAGGATTTACAGAGAGCCCCAGCATCTATAGCCAAGCACTGAAACGAGAACTTGACAGTATCCACATGCCAGTTAACACTGCCTTGCTTCAATATGTCGATGATCTGCTGATCACCGCCCGAAGCGAACTTGAATGTGAAAAAGCGTCACTGACGGTTCTGAAATTTCTGGCCGACAAGGGGCACAAGGTGTCCCCTTCTAAGCTGCAATTCTGTGTCCAGCGAGTTGTTTACCTTGGGCACTCGCTGTCCAAGGAGGGAAGGCAGCTTACACCCGACCGCATCCAGTTAATTGCTAACATGTCAGCACCCAAGACACAAAAGGAGGTGCGGGCATTTATAGGCCTCACTTCATACTGTAGGCAGTGGATCCCTCAATATGCATTTCTAGCAAAACCACTCATCCAGTTGACAACACAGGAGGCAGCCACATCGACTGTCCTCCCTTGGACTCAAGAACATACACACGCCTTTGAAAGCTTAAAGAAAGCTTTATGCCAAGCACCTGTTTTAGCAACACCATGTTACAATAAACAGTTTACACTCTTTGTTACAGAACGCGAAGGTACTGCCTTGTCAGTACTCACTCAGGAACAAGCAGGATCACACAAACCATGTGCTTATTTCTCTAGTACATTAGATCCAGTAGCTCAGGCTCTTCCTGCGTGCCTGAAATCGGTGGCAGCAACAGCTTTAGCTATCAGACAAAGCGATGCCATAGTGTTAGGACACCAATTGACAGTACAAGTACCACACGCAGTAGAGGTTCTTTTGAACCGCACACAAACACAACACTTGACTATAGCGAGACTCACCGGTTACGAATTGACATTGTTTCAGCCACACATAGAAATCAGACGTTGTAATACGTTAAATCCTGCCACACTGTTACCAGTGGGCGGAACAGATCCATTGGCACATGATTGTGTCGAAGTCATTACTATCACGACGAAACCCAGACAAGACTTGACAGATATCCCTTTGTCAGATCCAGACTTGACATTGTATGTAGATGGGTCATGTATGAGAACAAGTACAGGAGAGTTAGTGGCCGCTTACGCAGTCACAACAGACACTGAAGTCATTGAAACCAATTGCATTAACACTTTGTCAGCTCAAGCAGCAGAGCTCATCGCTCTGACACAAGCCTGTATTCAAGCCAAAAATAAGAAAGTCAACATATACACGGATTCACGTTATGCATTCGGAGTCGTCCATGACTTCGGCGTACTGTGGCGAGAGAGAGGTTATTTAACTTCTCACGGTGCCCACATCCAACACGGACCCCTCATTCAAGCCCTATTAGACGCGATTCATCTACCTACTGCAATATCGATTATGAAATGCAAAGCCCATACAAAAGTTACCGACATCATTTCTCAGGGTAATGACCTAGCTGACAGAATAGCTAAACAGACTGCTCAGAATCAGACTCACATAACTGACATGACAAAGACAATAGTTCCGACACCAACACATTGCATGACAGTTAAGGATCCCGCCCTTGATGTAATTGACATACAGACACATGCTACACCAGAAGAAATAAAGAAATGGACTGAATTAGGAGGGATCCAAACGGATCAAGGATGGATGACGAAGGAAAAATCTATATGGTTTCTTCCCGACTCCATGGTTCAAGTTATCATTAACACAATACATAGTCCAGCGCACCTAGGAGAAAAAGCTATGCTAGACAGCATTCAACACATTTGGTTCAACAAACACTTGCGAGCAGCAGCTAAACAAAAAGTTCGTACCTGTATGATATGTTGTCAGTTTAATCCAGGTAAAAGCATCCCCGTAGAGCAGGGTGGATTTCAACCTCCCGATCATGCTTTTGAAGTCCTCCAGATGGATTATATCCAGATGGAACGATGTCGAGGATTCAAATATGTTCTCGTAGTTGTCTGTGCTCTTTCCCGTTGGACAGAAGCCTACCCGGTTTCAGATTACACTGCCCTGACTACTGCCAAACAGTTAGTTCGAGAATTCTTCCCACGGTACGGTTTACCACGTGTTGTCTACTCAGATAACGGCCAGCCGTTCTCATCCGAACTAATGAAACACGTTTCCCTTTTGTTAGGCTACCAATGGAAATTCCACTGCGTCCGGCATCCCGAGGCAGCAGGTCTCGTGGAACGCCATAATCAAACTCTGAAAATTAGATTGTCCAAAATATGTAGGGAAAAAGGTGTCGATTGGATAGTAGCCTTACCAGTTGCACTCTTTTACATGAGAATGGTAGCACATTCTCGAACAGGGCTATCCCCGTACGAGGTGATCTTCGGTAGACCACCAAATATGTGGGGGACGCCTATACCTCGCAAAATCACTGATGTTGACTGTAATATGCTGACAGATTACCTGGCTTCCTTAATGTCTGCACTACAATCTTGTCGTTCACAGGTAGCCGCAGCTTTTCCCGATAATACTGAGGTGAAGCCCCATGACGTGGTTCCTGGTGACCTGGTTTTGGTCAGGAATTTCGACCGGAAGACCCAACTGGAGCCTAGGTGGAAGTCGCCTAAGTTGGTTCTACTGACTACAAGGACAGCCGTGAAGATCGAGGGACGGAAAGGGTGGTTGCACTCGAGTCATATCAAGAAATTTTATGGACTACCATCCAGTGTGAATACTCAACCCTGTATTCCCTCACAGACAGACTCAAAGCTCCCCTTGGTTGAGCAGTCAAAACCAGAACTGTACAAACTAAAATTGAGATCTAGCAAGTCAGACAATTTGATTGTTTAAGTCCTCTCCAAGGTGAATCGGTTGAATTTGTCTCTGACATGTATCCTCTAGACCGGAATAGAGAAAGAAATAACCAGATGCAGCTTAAGAAGCTTGCGTATTGTAAATCACTTCGTAGTCACTGCACAGTAACATTATTAATTTTGTTTTTTCTAAGTCTTCTGATTATCTTTTCCAGCATACTACTGCACATGTATTACCCTATTCTTAAGCATGCTTACAATATAACTGCAGAACATTCTTTTAGCGAATTACCTCCGCATGAGTTGTCCTATAGATTTGCGCTGCGCAACAACACATTTATCAGTATGTTACATCATTCCCATCAGACCAGCAATGCCACAAATTGTTGGATATGTGGCCGACTCCCTCCCTATCAGAACTATAAGGGAGTTTTGCCCCTCTTTCCCTATCCGTTCACACACAATGGCTCCTGTGGAGCATGGTTTAGTTTGATTAATTCCCTAGATTCAAATTCCGCAGTTTATCAAGACAACTGGGTATGGGGAAACCTGAACCTAGTTTTGCTTAAAGTCTGCTACCCTAACAAGGAGGGACTTCCCAAAAGAACAGGAACTGATCTAGAAAATGAAGTATATGGATTAGGTAATTTTACACTTAACCTCATGATCCTGAACGTTGAATCTGAAGCTACACCAATCTTGCCCGCCATGTCAGTATTCCCAGTAAAAGGGGAATTATGTGTAAGAAAGAATGGTTCCATACACATGGGCCATAGTAAATGCACCACTGTAATAAAATTCAGTGATCAAGGCAAGTCTACATTTAGAGCTTCCCACCATTCCTACTTCATATGTGGCCAGACCGCATATATATGTCTACCTTTAGATTGGGATGGTACCTGTTACATAGCATTCCTTCTGCCACCTGTTTTCCTAGCTCCTCCTGATTATCACCGAAATACCCATTTAGTACACAATAGACAGCAGAGAGATCTCCCAATTGTCGATTACACTGAAACAGCATGGGAAAAATACACAGATTTCAATAAAGGTTTCTTTCCCTATATAGGTACAGTCACTAATAGTAAGCTGATACGTAGATTAACCAGAACCCTTGAAGCAGTAGTGAACGAAACTATTTCCGCCTTAGGCAATTTAACAGAAGAGCAGTCTGCTATGCGGATTGTTGTGCTTCAAAATCGTCTTGTCCTTGACGTCATCCTGGCCGATAGGGGCGGAGCTTGTAGGGTCATCGGATCAAGTTGCTGCATTTTCATACCAGAAAATTCGCCGTCAGTATATAAAGCCATAACCCGCCTTCATAAGATTATAAGCCAGATACACCAGAGTCCAGGCACCTGGACTTGGTCCGGTTGGTTCTGGGGCGTGTTGTCAGCCTGGGGATGGAGAATCCTATCCTTCCTAGGTATTGGCTTTCTCATACTATTCAGTTGCTGCTTATGTCTACAATGTGGGCCAGCGATTTGTGGTCTGTGTGCCACATCGTGTATCCCACATCCAAGTTTTCGTTCAAGATCTCGGAAGAAGAAAGAAGAACAAATGATGCTATATGAACAGATCGATGGATTGATGAAGATCGATATCTCCTGAGGGTCCGTAGGGGACAAGGAGGGAATGAGGAAATATGAATTTTGTGATCAGTTATGTCCCCTATCGTAGACCCCAACGGCTCCATGTGCATGCTATAAGTACATGTATGTTCCCTCCTGCTCCAGTTTTGAAGACGCAAATATATGTGCGTCCACCGTCAACATGTCCTCTTTCAGATCCGCCATGAATGGGTCAGATATTCCATTCCTAAGTATGAAAGGCCACCGACTTTATGTGGTTCACTTTCCACATTTTACAGATTCAGGCGAGTAGGCCCTGAATTCTGTCATCAAGCCTTTTCCTGCCTCCTGCCTCTGAAAGCTCCAGTCTGAGCCTGCATCTGTATCCATGAACTTTGTCCTACTCCCTGCGCGGCTAACGGTGCCTGATCCAGCATATTGCCTGCCAAAAACTGTATTTCACCTTCAAGATTATCTACTCCGCTCCTCATCCGATGCATTCCTGTCTAGCAGTTTAGGTAAACATTCCTCCAGCTACCGTGCAAAGGGCCAGGCCTCGCTGTCCTCATGCCAGTAATTCATAGGCCCCGTTACCATGGAATATTCCTACCCCCTCGCATCTCATGTAGACACTTAGACGCTTGTACACGCACTAACAGTCAGTATAGAATAAATTCTATCCTAGAGACCTTTCCTTTTGGATAACACAGTTCTTTAAACATAGGATATTAGATATGATTTGGGATTAGGTTGACATAACCCCCAGACTTCTGTCTCCACATGTAGAGCTAAATGTCAAGTCCCCTTCACCCTCTAGTTGCACGTCAATCACACGTCATGCGGCTGCGCGCGCATCTCTGCCAAATATTTCTGCTGACATTGCAGGATTCTTTTATGGATCCACCCACTTGTGACATCATGTTTAATGACGTATTTTAGTTACACCCATGTATACGCCTTTTTTCGTTACGTATGTGTATTATATCTGTATTATCAGCTGTTACGCCTCTTGCATCTGTTTCACTGTAATGCATTTTCTATAAAACTGCTTATCTGTCAATAATGTATGCCCTTCCTTCCTGAACTTTCGTGGTGATGGAATAGAAAGCCTACAATTCGAATTGTATTCCTTTGTATAGGAATAAAGCCTTTTAAAACCTCTAATACCACGGATTCTGCCTCTTATATTTACTGAGTTATTCTTAATAGACTTTACCGCATAAAAAATAGTACCGGTAATTAAATATTTACCACACTTCCGTGCCAAGATTGTGCCCTGAGGTTTTTGAGCATTTATTCTGCTTAGTTTTGATAATTCAAAAAGACATTCATAAATCAATTGGACATGTCTTTTACAAGGAAACACCACATTAGTAAATCACACAATTGCAACACATTTGTATGCGTGATTTAGAACCATTTCTTTTGTGAAACAATATATACAACACATACATAATACCAAACATCATTTATGACAAAAAAATATACATCAAACCAATGATCACAAGACAAACATCGATAGATTATGTGTGCCAGCCTGAAATTAAACCAGTCCTACATTTGCACTGAAAACACAAGGCAGACAATTGCTCATTCAAATAAACACATGTCTACTGTCCTGCCTGTGGGAGGGTGGGGATGCATATCCTACTTGAGGGTGTTGACAACCTAGAACAAGGGGAAATAATTTGTATTCAGTCCCCTTGTGGCACACCATGTTCTACCGTCCCCCACACTCAACAGCCAATGCGTTTCGAATGCCCCAACAATTACGGGAATTATCAAAACTAAGCAGAATAAATGCTCAAAAACCTCAGAATTAGTGGTCTCAGGTTTATTGCGAATATTTAAAATAAACCTCTCTTGACACCTTTCTGTGATTTCAATATTTGGGTGGTCCAGTCTGGGGAGTACAGGACCCAAACCTTCCTTGTTTTCACTTATGATAGTGCCCTGGGCGGCTTCCACCTGGAGGGCGGCAGTAGCCCCAGTTGCATCTAGCCTGTGCATTAAGATCATCCTGAGGCTGTTGGGTAGAGGGAGATACTGTGCATTAGCAAGGGATAGACAGCAATCAACGTCATACAGGAGCAGCTCTGAGATTTCAGGTTCAAGGTGGAATGCTGCAATGTCAGTATGGGCCGGATGTTGTTTGGTGCTGGAATGCACCCTCGGTCCTGCTCTGGAGCAGAGTGCCATAAATATAGATTGCAAGTTTCCTTTTATGTGTGGGACAGGGTCTGTGCTTCAGAGCCTCTGGATCAAGTCCACAGCACTTCCACATCACACACAGGCAAAGAAAGTGCCATGGAACTGCAGGCTCCTAAAGTGTGTGTGTTTTGACAATCATAGATTGCACATTGTACTCAACACAGGAATTCACTCTAAATCCTGCTCCGGCACCTAGCATAGCACAGACGCTGAGCAATGTGTTCTGCTCCCTCAAGTACCATAAACCTCAGATGATTTTCAAGATGTTTATTCATAGTACAGTTCACAGACCACCATCCCTAACCAATAAGTTCCACAAATTCACAAGTGCGTGCTAACATTTTCAAAGATGCCACGTAACTAACTATCTTTTCCTGCTTCCCTTGAGCCCTTGTGAAAAACGTATGCCTCTCAAGGACGATATTGATCTGGGAACCAAAATGGCTGGCTAACATCATTACTGACATATCATATAATTGTCAGATTCCCCTTCTTGATGCTCCACAGTAACCTTGTCCAAAATCTGATAAACATTTCTACCCTTGATTACTAAATTATGTGGTAATGTGGGTTGTTTTCTCACAGCACAGAATGTCTCTACTTCAATTGCAAGTAAATATGAATTGAAAATCTGTTTCCACCTTTTTCAAGGCAGAACTGAGTCACCCTTGTTGGACAAACATTGTGGTGGCTGAAACATATTTGCCGCAGCCATTACTACTGTTAACAGTTTGACAGTAATGCAATAAATGGAGACGTTACAAATAATTATAAGAATATATTATCAGTAGTAACAAAAAATGGTGCCTATTAACATTGTGAATCCACATATATATATATATCTAATAGGAAGTCTGCAAAAAAACAAAGTCCAACTACAGCCACAATATACCAGAACGGCTAAAAAGAAAAAGAAATCCTGTTAGGTTAATCCATTACATGAGATAATTGTAAGGGTTTAACACAGCGCTGCACACATGTAAAATAACCCATATGAAATACTAGAAGATCATTATGACGATATCTTCTCCCATTGGTGCCACTAAGTGTTTCTCTACCACAGATCAGAAATCTTTGTGTTTCGACAGTTCCACGTACTAAAACTACCAACCCTTGTCACGCTCTCCATCAAGAACGAGCAAAACTCCACGATCTCGTCCAATCGCCTTGGGCGTAAATGCCGATTCAATTGGCCACTCCCACACCAAAATGGCCGTGATTGCTAGAGGCACTTGACAGGTATTCCCCAAACTTCAATGCCAATCCAAAATGGCTGCCGAATACGTAACATATAACATTACAGCACTCACAATGCATACCAGACTCACTGTGCACTACTAAGAAGCATCATGAAAATCCTAGTGTCTCCTATGCCGTGCGCTCCAAACATTGCCTCACAGCATTCTCCACCACAAAAATGACAGTACCTTATGTCTGATGTCACCAGTCAGCCATGGACTTCATCGCAATCCAAACACCAGCTGCCGTATGACTTGGCAATCACCTATGAGCAGCAAACATGCAAGAGCGCCCAGCAGAAGTCCGTACCGCTCCTGCCACACTCCTATAGGATATACACTGCAGTGGCACATCCTTAACAGTACCAGTATCGTTTTTCTAAGTTCTCAATTCCTTTTACGCCAATTGCTATCCAGCTAAATAGTTGATAAAGCAATAAATACATGTGGTGAAGTTGGTGGTAATCCCCAATGTAAATTAAAAATGTGCAAACATTTGTGACAAGAATTTTCAATTCTATTAAGGATATGGAGGCAAGGATTTTGCTTCTCTTTTCTTTACTACTCATTACAGCTGCCAATAACAATAAAGTTTCAACATTACTACATTTCCCATGAACCCCAGTATCACATGACTAACCATAGAGCCACTGCCATATAAAGGCCCCACACATCAACTCAGTGTCCTCTTTCATTGTTCAGAATCCACAAACAGTTAAGTCAATTCAAACCATACAACGCTGAAGAATCCTTCGGATATGAGTCTTGCTAAGGTATGAGAACCTCCTCATCCATAACAAGACCCAACAGGGGTCAAACTCAAAAGCTCTGTGCAACAGGATGCCAGAAATCCTTCAACGATAACTTTGGCCACCCACTGTGGACCCGCTCCTCACCAAAGCAAGCCTGTATATATCAATTCCATCTACTCCATGGAAACTTCACTTGTCTTCAAGACCTGGGAGGAAAAAAAACCAACCCCGTAACACTGATCTCATCACCGTGTCACAAATAAGTAATATCACCTACAAAAGGGTGGGAAAACAAGAAGAAATAGATTTATTACATCAATAAATTGCAAAACATTTTAATGTGGGTTGAATAATCCTCGCCTCCGTGTCCTTAACAGAATAGAACATTCTTGTCATGAATGTTTGCAAATTTTTAATTCTATGTCAGTACCGGAGACTCCGAATGTGCTTGTTTAAAGCTTAGCCACCACAACAGAAGCCACATCAACAATAGGTTTACAATAGAATGTCTTGAATGTAGACTCTGTCAACCAGTCTGCTGATTTCATGGTATCAGCAAGAGTGGTGCCCAAAACAAAAGACTTAGAAGCCATGGCTCCCCGAGCCGAATGGGCCCCAACCATGGAGCTATCAATGCACTACAAGATTATTTTTAAATGTAGTTATCCTTAATTAGTGTGCCTGTGTGTGCTTTCAGAGACCAAACACCAAGAGAAGCAGGAATGTAGATTGCCTACTTTCTCTAGCTCCTTATCTATGGAGGCTGTAAAAGACAAAACTGCAAACATCAGAGAAATGCTGTGGGCTGGTAAAAGAAATCAAAGGACAACCTGGTGAATCAATTACTGAAAGAAGCTCAGTAAAACAGGCTAATTGTGAGGCTGACTGTAATCCCCTTACTCTATGTGTATGTCCTGTGTTGTGTAGGAAGTGGGGTGTGTAGTGGTGGCAATAGTTCTTTCCATAAAGCTAAAGCTGTTACAGATTTGTTATTAGTTTTGCTTGATTGCGTCTCCCAGGTGTTTGCAAACACATTTTGTGATTAGCTCATTTTTGATTGCCTGCAGCCTTTGTCTCCAACTTAACTATTGCTCCACTTTCCTCAGACCTGAGCATTCCTCAATGGGCACTGAGGCAGTCACATGACCATAAAACGAAGGACATGGGTTGTAGGCTCAGTACTCACTAAATAGTCCTTCTTGGACCTGCAGCGTAACGCATAGCAGCTGATTAATGTAAACTGCTTGCACTCTGTCTCTGACTTATATTTCCTCTAGCAGACTGTTAAGCCCTGAAACCCAAGATGAGATAAGAGTACAACTGAAATCACTCACCCACAACACCAAAATGCTTCCAATAAAGACCTAATTGTAAGTGCAATGTCCTTCCAATCAAGCACTACAACGCATGCTTTTACAATGCAGTTGTTACATCGCAACTACCATTACATTGCATGATTTTACAACACATGCCATTACAACACATTTTTAAAAACTACCATTACAACGCATACCTTTACAACGCATACCATTACAATGCATAATAATTTTAGGGCAACAGTAGGGTAAGTGTTGGATAGTGTAGGGGTAAAAATTACTATTCCCACTCCAGTGAGTGCAACTGTAGGGAAAGTGTTGGATAGTGTAGGGGTAAAAATTACTATTCCTATGTACCCCAAAACCCATACCCACCCTAATACTAAAAGAATCTCTATTACTTAACTTATAATGTGTTGTAATTGCATACGCTGTAATGATATGCGTTGTAATGGCATGCGTTGTAGCAACATGCATTGTAATGGCATGCATTGTAAAGGCATGCGATATAAGGGCAATTGTGCTGTAACAGTTGCGTTGTAAAGGGAGGTCGTTGTAATGACTGCGTTGTAATGGATCTTTTCCCCCTGCATAGTGTAGTATGCTACCTGTCCAATAATCCATGTCAGCCCTCCTGCCCTGGAACTGGGGTATTAAACTGTTTAAATACTATTACAAACTAATGTAAAACAATAATTTTAATCATTACTGGCTTATCTAATGTAAATGTACCAAGTCCTAAAAAGTGAACATGCTTTTGACAAGGGAAAAGCACGAATGATCATGCAATTACTCTGTGGCTTTTGACAAGTCCACAACACAAGATGTATTATATGCCTGCTTTGAAGGCTTTCATGTCCTACAATAGGGATCTTCAGGTGTTTCTAGAGCTGTGCGAAATGATAATTAGGGGTCATTTACCATACCTAAATGGGTGTTGTAAAATATCTCACTCCAACATCACTGGTGACATTTTGTAATTGAAATTAACAAAACACATAATTTCTTTCACGTGACTTTGGGTCAGAATACCAAGCTGCCCTAGAAGTCCCAGTGAGGGGTAATATTAAGCTTCAAGCCCAGTCAGGGCTTCAGGAGGCGGGATGCATTCTCTTGAATGTCTCCTTGAGTTGCTCAGTGTGCACAGATTACAATAATGAGTTTTGCTCTGGTTGGAGAAGGGTGAGGACTCCAGGACCTGTGGCCAGTGCCCTGGCTAGCTGGCTGTGTCAGCAAGTTCCCGGGTCAGGGGTCTCTAAGGCCTGCGGAAGGCTCCCATGCTTTACATGGAGAAGAAGCTCTGACCAGCCCATGCGCCACAACTCCTGCAAGCTCAGGGTTGGAAGACCCTGGTGCTGGTCTTCATTCTACAGCCTGCCATGTCACAAAGTGCAGAGGACAGGTTCCCGCAGGCTCCCCAAAGCCCTCGCCTGCCTGCTTGAGTGAAGAAGGTTTGGCCGGGCTCTGGGTCAGAGCTCCAGCAGGCCTGGGGCTGGAAGCCTCCATCCCTGGGCTCGGGTCCCCAGCCAGGCATGCTGTAAAGTGCTGAGGACAGGGTATGGAGACCCGGAAGAGCTAGTTAAGAAGCTCTGACCAGGCCTATGGTCAGAGTTCCAGGGGGCCCTGGGTTCCCTTACTCGGCCTCTCCTGTCACTTTGAGCCCAGAATGTAGTCCTGCAGGCCCAGGAAGGGCACCCTTGGTTGGTTGGGATAAAAAGCTCTGACCAGTGCCCTAGTTAGAGTTCCATGAGGCCTCCTTGCAGTTCTATGCCTGACGTCCAGTCTGGACCTGTGACTATTCCAAGGTCAATGGAAACTGATTCCTAAAACATGGTCTGACCACATCGCCATCCTTCAAGCCCAGTCATTTGGTCACTCATGCCATCGGAATGAATGGTGTGCTCAGATGGCCCAGCTGTCTTAGAAGTCCCAATGAGACTGGGCTCCAGCCAGGGCTCCAGGGGTCAGTCATATTTTCTTGAATGTCTCCCTCTGTCATTCAGTGTGCATGGGTAGCTTTCCTCTGCATTATTAGGAGCAAGGTTCTAGGGACCCCCTCGTCATTCAGTTGTTCTCCCCCAGTGGTACAAGGGTCCAAACTGGTCTGATCAGAGTGGATGGGGTTCAGTGGTGGTAGTCCTGGATGCCACATGGCGGTCTGGGCACCTGTAAGTTACCCTACTCCACCTAGAAAATTTCCGCAACAGATCGGAGCGACTGTTCCATGGGGTGTCTTGGTTGCCCAGGCCAGAATCCCATGTCCTGCTCAAGCTGCGCCTTGGCCCACCTTTCTTTTCTGCTACCGTAGAGCAGGTTGGGCATACTGGTGCCCACAACTGAATTGCCCCGCCAGACCCTATCAGGCAAGCATCGGCTCAACACAGGAGGCTCCCGAGGCATGAGAAGGTAGTTCCAGGATGGGCATGCAGCTCCTCCCATCCAGCAGGCGTGGCTAGCTGGTTGATCTTGTCAGTAGCATATGCTTGTCTCAAAGATTAAGCCATGCACATGAAAGAACAGACAGCCGGTACAGATATGGTTGCTTTGATTGTTTAATATATTACTGAGATAACTGTGGTAATTCTGTAGCCAATACATGTCGACAAGCACTAACCTCCTGGTATGCATGCCAGTCAGTCAGTCAGTCAAAATTACTTTATTCGGTTCATAACAAAAACCATAAAAGTACAATATATCAAATACATACATAGATAATAAATAACATTTAAAATAGACATTTACAAATATATTTTAAAAAGTTAATAAAAACTGAGACTTCGTAAAAATTAATCAAAGTTCAAGAAATATTCAATTACAACACTATGTCCACTTGATTTTTTTCCTTAATCTCATCGCAATGGCCAGGACATTTGCAATGTTAAAAATCTCCCAAGTGGAACCTAGCAGCTGAAGATATAAAAGAGCTGGTTTGACTTGCCTGAGTCCTTTATTTTTGATAAGGGGGATGATAAACTTTTTGCGGAGAGGGATGTTTACAAAAAAAGATAAAATGTGTAGTTTCCTTAAGGGAGAATCTGTCACAAGAACAGATCCCCAGCTCCCTGTCCTTCGTCCACCCTGGGGAATCAGTGAGCAAAAGATGGTATTTGTTCAGTCTAAACCTGGTCAATAAAAAACGATGGTTCATGTTGTTCACTATTGCCAAGTAAGGTTCAATATTATTAGAGGTGATAATTAACTGATGGGCCTTAACTGTGGGTTTAAGTAACTCCTTTTCCTCTCTAGCTAAAGTTATCCGCTGCTTATACATATTCTTCACCCATTTTATGCCCCCCTTTAATACATTACTTGGTTTATCAAATAATTCTGGACGGCCTAATTCACTAGTCATGTTCTTAACGTGATTCAGCCAGGGGATAAGTTTTCCGTGCTCAAGGGATAAGCAATCCTTTATAATTTCACGGTTTAACTCAAGTTCCGGATTCTGCCAGATTGATAACCATCTTAATAACGGAGCTACAGCTATCCGGTCCACTAAGTAATCTAACCCACATTCTTGATGGACAATGTAGCCGGGGGTTGCCTGAGGAAGTGATAGAATGGATTTAAGAAACTTATCCTCTACCACCTGCAGATCCTTTACATTTTTAGTTCCCCACAGGTCCGCACCATACATTGCTATGGAAACACATTTTGCTGCATAAATGTTCATCATAGCCTGCATGGGCTTAACCTCCAGTTTACGCGCAAAGTCCAAGACACCTGAGATTGACCTGGCAAAAGCGTTTCGTTTAGCTGCTAGCTGAGGGGCCCAGTTAGATTTATCATCAAAAATGACCCCTAAATCTAGTGACTCTAGATAAGATATGCCCTTCACAGAGCATAGTCTTAACTCTCTTAGGTTTGCAGCCTACAACCATAACATGAGATTTAGTAAAATTCACGCTTAAATCAAGTTTTTTCATAAAATCAGCAAATGTGTCTAAAAGACTTTGCAGCCCTACTGCCGTGCGTGCTAACAATGCAGCGTCGTCTGCATATAGTAATGCAGGAATAAGATACTTCCCAGCCCTAGGGATGTCCTTACATGACTCAGTTAAGGCAATGGCTAGGTCATTAATATAAAGAGTAAAAAGTAAGGGGGCTAAAATACAGCCCTGCCTGACCCCGTTGGAAATTCCAATTTTGCCTGTGCAATTGCCCAAACGGTCAAATCTGACAGTGGCAGTAAGGTCTCTGTGTAGATCTGCTAGGAAATACACAATATTTTCGTCTAAGCCATACTTAAGAAGTAATTCCCACAGTTTTGACCGATTCACTTGGTCGAAAGCCGAGGACAAATCCATAAAGGCAAGGTAAACCGTCCCTTTCTTAGCTATCGTATATTTTCCTATTAATAGGTGTAAGTTCAGGCTTTGGTCAATAGTGCCCCGGCCCTTTCGAAACCCATATTGTAAACATGAAAGGATATTTGTGTCTTCCAGCCAATCTGTTAGCTTACCCAAGACAACCCGCCCCAGGACTTTTACTGCTGAGTCAATAAGGGAAATAGGGCGGTAACAACTAGGATCCCCCCTATTTCCTTTCTTGAAAATGGGTATGATCGCAGACTCGGACCAAGTGTCTGGAATGCCTGCGACACAGACCCTATTAAAAATATTCATTAACACTGTAGACCAAGTCTCAATATCTGATTTAAAAAGGTCCGCTGGGACACCATCGGGACCGGGAGCCTTATTAATTGTCATCTTACCGATGGCCTCAGCCACCTCACTCTTAGTTACCGAAAAAGTATATGAATTCGTAGAGTGGGAAGGGGCATTCAACCCCCCATTTGTTCCCACTTCATAGACTGACTTAAAATGGGTACACCATGATTGTTCCCCGATACCGCAGTCTAATTTGTCATTACAAGGGTCGCGAAAAAATGGTTTATTAACCACAGACCAAAACTTTGCGCTGTTACGAAGGACGTCGACGGAAGATAGTTCTTCCCAGGCGTCCTCCCGTATCATATTTTTCCTGCGCTCCAGAGTTTTAGTATATTCTTTCCTTAGCTGGGCTACGATAGACCGGTTCACTGGTTTGCAGCTCAAGGCTTCCCTCAACTTTCTATTAGCCAATGAGCAGTTTTTATCAAACCATCCCTTCTCAGCCTTATCCTTAGCCATAACAGGACATCGAAGGTCTGCTGAAATCTGTGAACAGATTACAGAGTACGCCCCTAATACGTCCTCATTTCCTGCTTCTAGATCAAGGCACATATTAAGCTCTGAGCCAACCTTCCTTTTTAAATTAAGAAAAAAGTCACCGGGGATTATGTTACTCCATCTGATCCTGCGGTCCTGGTCTGTGGGACGGATGTTAGATTTATCTGTCTTGTCCTGAGTTATAACAGGTTTTAAAAGAAAATCAGACAAAGTAAGTACCACAGGATTATGGTCACTAAAATGTGACCAGACAGCTGAATAACCGTTTATCCTTTCCCCCAAAGCTGTACTGGCAAAAATGTAGTCAATCACCGAATGTTTGCCGTTCCCTTTAAAAGTAGGTATGTTCTCGTCTCCCAGGGGTGGAAGTATCAGATCATAATCAGCCAGGATTGTTTCCAAGAACTCACCCTGAACTGAGTGCTCAAAATGGGCAACCCCCGACTCTGTTGGGCCTAAAGGGTCTATGGAAAAACAATTATCCAAACATCCATGAACATTAAAGTCGCCCATGATGATGATGAAGCAGTTATTTTCGTTATTCTCCTTGTATGTAACCAAACAGCGATTTAATGCGGTCAGGTGTTCATCTATGACATCTCTATGATATGAATTATAAAAATTGACGATTAAAATATCACTTCCCCCAATTGGGGAAATTTGAACTGCCAAACAGTTACATGAACCCGTGTCTAATTGAATCTGTGAGCCAGAAATGCTTGCAGAGATCAGTGTAACCAGCCCGCCCTTAGCCCTACCCATATTAGATGGTACCGCAGACAAATAAAAGCCTGTATAACCATCTAGGACCAGAGTATTGTCTATGTCCCAAGTTTCTTGAAGACAAATAACTTCTCCTATACCTATGAAATCTCTCCAAGCTGGGTCGTCTATTTTGTTTCTCAGACCGGCTATGTTCCAGGAAACCAATTTTGTTAAAGGGTCCAAAGGCCCCAGATCAGGGCCATTAATTGCCGAGGTCACTACATCAGAAGTGGCGAGCCGGGTGTTAGGAACAATAGTGTCTTCCCGTGTCCCTAGTCACTCATTTTCATCTAAGTTGGAAAAGGCAGAAAACCTATTTATGACAGGGACAGCATATTCATAAGAACCACTACCAGTAGGATAATCATTGATCGCTCTCCTGTCGTGGGCTGGTGGATAAAAAAAGCCCAAAGGAAAAACGTTAACATACTCCTGATGGATTCTAACTGAACCAGCCTGCCTCAAAATATCATCAACTAGTTTAGGTGCTCTAAAACCTATAACAATACAGTCACCATCTAGGCCCTTTTCAGTCCTACCCACCCACGGGACTCTTCTAATCATCAAGAAATTGCTGTCGAGATGATGCCCCAAAACAGTTTTATTTGCCAAGTAATGTAGGGCCTTATTTTTTAGGGAAGTCCAATGCTCCCGTTTCCCGTCCATTAGCTTTGGTACATTGGCTAAGATAATTGTATAGGGACATGCCTCTGGAGGTAAGTGTAATGGTGAATCCCTCCCGACAGGCTGTACTGTGGAAGATGACCTCCCCCCAGAGTTTTGTATACAAGTTTCTTTGCCCCGGACTATTGCGGGATCTTTTAGTGGTGGGGGTAAGGTTTTAGGGCCTGTGCCAGAGGTGATAGTAGAGAGCACAGGTTGTTGATGCGGAATAATCATAGAATCCAACAGGTTGCTAACTGTTGTTGTACACGTATTTAGGGAGTCAACTACCATGGTACTTGGACCTACATTTGTACTCTTTTTGTTAATGTGTGATTCAATTTCAATAATGCGATCCTCTATTCGCTTCAGAGAGGCCAGTAGCGGTACAGTAAATAGCTGAAGGCGGGCATCTATAATCTTCGCAAGCTCAGTCGCTATATTTTCACTGACAATCTCAGGACCCCGATTTCTTTGTTCAGTTATTCCCCCATGCATTATCTCGCTACCTGTCTGTGCGGCACTAATTTTGACCTGGTTCAACCCAGGTGCGGGACTGGTAATTCTCGAGATTTTAGCCATTTTCCGGTTACCCTGGGGATTTTTCTTAGCCTTTCTTTTACCCAACTCAATATTACCCCTACTTAATGTCTGGTTGGATTTAGCAGTAATGTATGACTGTCTTATACGAATAGCCACAGGGGAAGGTGCTGGGCTCATGATAAGTAGGGGTGCGGATATAGCCAAGGAAGTAACGTCAGCGTTCGATCCATTTAAAGTTATACAGGACTGAGCAGCAACAGGGAGTGCATTGCTTGGAGAAGGGTCCATAGGAGATGTAGCTGACAGGGGCTGCCTAATCGGTTCTAAAGACAGCCTACGCTACACCAAAGCTATTTCTTTCACAATGGCCGACTCGGCCTGTTTGAGGTAACTATCTAAAGTTCCCATGCCAGCAACTCTCATGCTCATCTTAGCGTTCATATTCAGTACTAAGGGAAATAGACACTACCGGCAACCAAGCATCAACAGTGGCTTCACAACAATGCACAGACCATCAATCCGTAAGTGATCAATGGGCTGAAACACAAATCCAAGAGAGTAACCCCAGCCCAGCCTCTATCGGCCTCTGAGGGCCTAAGAGGGCCCGCCCTTTGCCCGGGCTTAGCCCGGCGCCGCCCGCGCGCGTCCCACGAGGCGGGAGTCCCGATTCAAATTTAAGCGCCACTGGGCGCGTGCTGATGGTGAGCGTCATCCGGACGCTAGGGCTCCTGGGAAGTGTAGTCTCCCCGCACAGCGGCCACGCCCTTAGGTGTAACGGGGCTGCAGGCAGCGGGGGAGACCAGCGATGTGTGTTCCCACAAGACCCAAGGGAGGACAAGAGTTCAACAGGGGCTCTCCGAGGGTCCGCAGGGTCCAACAATCAGGTGATTCACCCGCACAGTTCACAGCAATACTGACAAGGCTCCCACTCGGCCGGAGTCCCGATTCAAATTTAAGCACCACTGGGCGCGAGCTGATGGTGAGCGTCGTCCGGCCGCTAGGGCTCCTGGGAAGTGTAGTCTCCCCGCACAGCGGCCGCGCCCTTGGGTGTAACGGGGCTGCAGGCAGCGGGGGAGACCAGCGATGTGTGTTCCCACAAGACCCCAGGGAGGACAAGAGTTCAACAGGGGCTCGCCGAGGGTCCGCAGGGTCCAACAATCAGGTGATTCACCCGCACAGTTCACAGCAATACTGACAAGGCTCCCACTCGGCCGGAGTCCCGATTCAAATTTAAGCCCCACTGGGCGCGAGCTGACGGTGAGCGTCGTCTGGCCGCTAGGGCTCCTGGGAAGTGTAGTCTCCCCGCACAGCGGCCGCGCCCTTAGGTGTAACAGGGCTGCAGGCAGCGGGGGAGACCAGCGATGTGTGTTCCCACAAGACCCCAGGGAGGACAAGAGCTCAACAGGGGCTCGCCGAGGGTCCGCAGGGTCCAACAATCAGGTGATTCACCCGCACAGTTCACAGCAATACTGACAAGGCTGGTATGCATGCATTTACCTGACCAATAGCAATTTGAGTTGCTTTGGTGACTCTAGATGACCTTGGGATGATCGCACTATCCCATGACGGTGATGATACATATGGATGTACGCCCTATCAACTTTAAATGTCACTGTATGTGCCTACTATGGTGGCCACAAGCAACAGGGAACCAGGTTTGATTCCAGAGAAGGAGACTGAGAAATGACTACTACATCCAAGGAAGGCAGGAGGCACGCAAATTACTCATTTTCGGTGGTGGTGACGAAAAATAATAATACAGGACGCTTTCGAGGCATTGCAATTGGAATGAGTGCACTTTAAATTCTTTAACAAGGATACAAGCCTGGCACCCACAGTAATTCCAGATCCAGAAGAGTACATTGAAGATGCTGCAGTTAAAAAGCTTGTAGTTGGATCTTGATATCGAGCTGGCGAGCTTCCACCTGTCCAGCCCCTGCCTCTTGATTCCTCATTGATGCTCTTGACTAAGTGTCCAGGGGGCCCAAAGCATTTAAAGTAAGCCTGTCACCTGAATACTTCAGTTAGGAAAAATGGAACAGGACTTTTGTTCTGTTTTGTTAGTTTTCAGAACTGCTGCTAATTATTAAGAGGGCAGGCCGGGAACATTCAAATTGCGCCACTAGGGATCAAATTCTTGGATCAGTGCAACACGAACCAAGGCAAGCATTAGGCTAGAATGTTACAGTTAATTAAGAATGGAAGCCGGGGGTTTGAAGACGATTAGATATTGTCATAGTTCTGAACATAAACTATGCCAACTCGCGATCCAGTGGCTGCTCACCAAAGCTGGGGACTCTCTATGTGCAGGGGTCGAACCCTGGCTCCTATTGGCTCTATTGGATGGCAGAAGGCTGATGTGTAGGTGGGTCAACCCTTTATTGTTGCCAGGTACCGGGTGGACTGATCCTATGTGGAAAAGTTGGGGTTTCAAGACTCATGTTATATTAAGCAAGGGCTTTACATTTGTCTCAGATGGACTTATTGAACATACGACCAATTTAGCCTTTGCAGACCACATAGCAGTGCTCACTTATACATGGGAAGACATCAGTACTAACTTGAAGATCACTGAAATATTCAGCAAAACAGCAGGCCTAAAACCATATTTCAAAAAGACACATGGGTTGTTCATAACTCATCACAAAGACACAATTCTGGTGAATAATTGCAAACCATGGCAATTTGAAAAACAATAACATATATCTAGGTGAGTGTCACAGGTACCCCACATTGAACTTTGATTCTCACACAGGTCATACTAAAACAGCAAAATAAATGAAGTTCAAACAGATTAGGGAACAAAACAGTCAATCTACCACTCACGTCCACACAAAAGGTTGACATAGTATTCCTAAGCTGCCATTCAAACTGGAAGTGGCAGACATAAAAGCAAAGACTCTCTTTGAACTAGACCAGACAATAAAGAAATCTGTCATATGCCCAGAACTGTCTTACATGTGTGATGATCTGTTGTACTCAAAAAGTTCAAATGGTGGCTGAGATATACACACCTGTATACATCTATAGGAATCAACAAAGTGAAGAATCTGTTGTATCTCAGAGAAACAGATAGCTCCCTATGCAGGAGATATAATAAACAATAACATAGATCACATTACCAAACTCACAATCTAAAACTATCAGACAGCAGATTCCTAGACTACTCATTGCAATTATAAGCATCTTATAACTGGTGATAAGAAGAATTAGAAAAATGGAAAAAAATGTCCCCGTACAAGGAGATGGTATAAAATAATCCAACCTCAAACTGTTGGATTGCCAAGTGCTTGAAACTAAAGGAAAATCCGTACAGAGCTCCACTTATGCAGAGAGCAAATGTCATGTATCTCCTAAACCAAAGGAGATACGAATTAGAATACATAAGATTCTGGAGCTTCTCATTGATTGAGATAACACATAGAGCTGGTTAACAAATAGCGCACCTCATTTAAAAGAATAGTCAAGGTGAACTAAGAATACGTGATGTAGTGTTCACCAATGATTGTGCTGATCTGGTGATTGATGTTTCAGTCCGTTATGCAAATGTACAGAATTCCCTTGAACAAGCAGGTGAAAGTAAAGTCCATTATTACATTAGTACGGCTGTTAAGTGTTAAGAAACTGGGTTTTTGTTGCAGTAGTCCTCCCACGTTTTGCCTGGTACTTGATGCAACTTTGACTGAAGTGCACTGGGTTCCTGCTAACCAGGTCCCCAGTGCCAATGGTGTTCCCCCAAAACAATACAACTGGTCACTTGATCCCCAAGTGACCAGGCCTTTAGCACCTCCGTAAGACCCTAGGGCCAGATGTATCAAGGCTTTTTGCGTGCGCAAATGGGCCGATTCACAGAATCGGCCCGTTTGAGAACGCAAAAAGGCATTTTGCAATTTATGTCCTTTTTTGCATTTGCAATACATGTAATCGTAATGTTTTGCGATTACCTAAATTGGGAATGCATTTAGGAAATCGCAATTTGCAATTCCCTAAATGCGATGCATGTAGCATTTGCTAAATGCGACTGCATTTAGGAATCACAAATTACCATCAACTTCAAGTTGATGGTAATTTGCGAGTCCTTTGAAAAATGCACAAAAGTGTATTTTTCAAAGTGCCATGTGGGCACATGCATGCCCTTAGGGCATGTGTGTGCGCCACATGTGCACACTTACTTTTTTGGGGGGGGCTTTAGGCCCTCTAGCACCCTTGGATTTGCATCCGCAAATTGCGATTACCAATTTGGTAATCGCAAATTGCAAATACATTCTTATTCATTTCTATGAGCCTATAGGCCCATAGGAATGAATTGGAAGGTATCCCCTAATAGCGAATCACAATTTGCGATTCTTTATTAGGGAATGCTAAGGAATCACAAAATATTTTGCGATTCCTACATACATTGCATTTTGCAACTCTAAAAAAGTAAATCAGTAAAATGTGCTATTTCAGAATCGCAAAATACTTTCTTGATACATCTGGCCCCTAGTAAGTTGTACATCTGGTCGGGGATAGGTACTAAAGAGGATGCCTAAAAGCTGCAGCCTATCTTGTGCCACTCTAAGGGACGCAGCGCCAAACTCATACAGACTACCACACCACGTTGAGTGACAAGGTGCACTAAAAAATGAAAACATAATATGGCACACACTTGTGTGCCATGTCCACTAACACTGCATTTAATATTTGTAAGTCAAAGCTACAGCAGGCCTTAACAGCCCTAAGGCAAGGTGCATTATATTACATGTGAGGATATATCTGCATGAGCAGATATGCCCTATACTGGCCAGTTTAATTACTGACAATACAAGTGCACAGGGAAACCATCTTAAGATATGGACAGGACACTGGTGAAGGTGAAAATGAGTTTCCCTGCTACATAATAGCTTCACTGAAACCTATACTGTGTGGTATTAAGCACTTTGTATTTATAAATGCATGCTTATTCCAGTGATGGATTTATTAATATATTCACTCAAAGGGCACCTTTTGGTGCATCCTGAACCCTACTGGCTTTCTAGTGAGCTGGCTGACTGGTCCAGTTCAGCCTGCCGCCACAGATGAGTTTCTGACCCCATAGGAGGTGAGAGCTCTGCTCTCAGAGGACAAATAAAATGCCTGCTCTGGGTAGAGGTGTTATCATCTCCTCCCCCTGGGAAGGATAGTAAATCAACATATCAAGGCAGGAGGCTTCAAAGGCCTCCTCAGCCTTTGATATGTGACCCAAGGTTTAGGAACCAGGCTTAGTATATGGTGCACACTTATTCAAGTGGGGCATCTTGCACTAATCCAAGCAACCATTATGGTGGTTTAGTGGTCTTTGATAACCATGGAAAGCTCTCAAAGTGGTAGCTGTGGGGAGCAGCATTCAGGCTTATATTGAAGGAGTGTTACCCAGCTTGTTTTTCCAGTTTAATTTGTAGTGTAGATTAGATGAAAGGTAACCACACAGTGTTTAACAAAAATACTCAATATCACTATCACATCCTACATGGAGATATCAACACAATACACAAAAATACTTCAAAAGCAATCAGGTTAGTAGCACCAAATACAGGGGTCGCCAGGGGGAGACCAAACCATACACTAAAAAAATGGAATGAGAACTGCGAAGGAGAACGGGACTTGGACCAGAAGACCCAGAAGAGCCAGGGATACAAGGACCCACCCAAGGCAAGTACCAAGGAACCCCTTGATGGCTGTGTACAGAGAGTAAACACAGCAGTGCTCCCAATTGAAGTCAATTGGGAAGTTGCAGTCTTGAAGAAGAACCCTTCCTAGAGGACCCTGAAGAGATTCTTTAGAAGACAGAAGGCTGGAGAGCTACCCCACCTGTGGATGCCCAGGGAACCAGGTTACCTACACCAGGGAAGCCGGGTGCATAGCGGTGAAGTGACATCAGAACATGCCGTAGACAACAATGGAAGACTAGGAAGAAGATGCCTCTGAAGAAGATGGTGAAGGACTCCAGTGGAATCCGAGAGTGGATTCTGGAAGTGAAGAACCTGCAAGCAGAGTGGACAGAGTCTATGTCACTTGGAGGTGACCAAGATGCACGGAGACGCAATGCACACCGATGTCAGGAGGTACTGAAGAGTCAACAATGACCTTGTTGCTGCAGCTGTGAGGACCAGGTGACACTGAGGAGCCATGCACGAGCTGTCCCATGTCTGATGTCTGTGACTAGGTGGTCGGTGTCTGGCGGGACCACCAACAAGCCTTTGTAGCCGCTACTGGCATGGAAGAAGAAAAAGGAGCAAGAGTCAGAGCAGGCCCTGAGCAAACAGAGGGGCCCACTAAAGACCACTAAAGCAGTAGAAGACCCTCAGGAGGACCTACAGGCTAAAGACAGAGGAGTCACAAGAGGACCTTGAGCAGCTCGCCAGGGTGCAGAGGATGTGGTGAGGATGCTGATCTTGGAGGGAAGAGATGCTGGAGGCTGGGGTTTTGTGTAGCCTGCAGATCTCTTTAATGCAGAGCCAACAAGCCTTGGCAATGTCAAGTTAATGCAGTGCACAGGGGTTTGGTCCCATTTGTTCTAACAAGGAATGGGAAACAGAGTTTACAACGCTGTCTCCACAACGCGGTACCTATACAACACGGTCGTTACAATGACTGCATTGTTACCAAGCGTACCATTACATTGCAAGTCGTTTCAATGACTTGCTGTAGGGGGCGCGCTGGTATTGCATTTACAATCCAACACCTTCCCTGCTATTGCACAAACTGGAGTAGGAATAGTAAATAATGCTATTCCTAAGTCCAGAGCGCCCCCTACAGCAAGTCATTGTAATGATTTGCGATGTACTGGTTTGCATTGTAACAACGTGGTCATTGTAACGACTACGTTGTAATGGCATGCGATGTATTCACATGCATTGTAAGGAGACATATTACCAAGGGATACTGGCCTAAAATTGCAGAAAGGACAGTATAGGCCTCGAGGGAGTTGCAGAACCACCAACTGTGTTGCTAAGCCTCTGGAAGTCCGGAGCATTGTTGCGGTGCCTGCAGATGCAGGGGAGTGACTCCTTTACTCCAAGGGAAATTTCTTTGGGTGTACTTGATGCCCAGTGGCCTGTTGAAGAACCTGACAGAAGCACAGACACAGACGATGAAGAAGACTTGAATAACTGCGAGACCTGGAGCAGTAGGATTCTTCCTTGGTCCAGTCTCGGTTCCATTCAAAGTCCAACGAAGTCCAAGGGTCCAGATGGTTGAAGAGCAATGTAGTTTCAGGGTTGAGTACTGTAACACATCAAATCCAAGGACCCAACCATAGGTATGCCCTTAAGTACCCTGAGGAAAGGGTTGGAACAACTCGGGGGTCCCTCCCAGAGGAGGGGCTGGACAGAGGGAAAGATACTCCCACGTCCTTTGTCCAGTTTCATGCCAAAGCAGGAGCCAATGGCTCCCTGAATTGGCTCAAACTGGAGTATGCAAGGAGGGCACCAAATGTGCCCTTCAAAGTAGTATGGTGGCGCTGGCAAGCACTCCCACCCCAGCCCAATACACTAAGTCCTGTCTGGGAGGTGGTCATACCTCCCTGTGACATGAAGCGGGGTGTTCTACCTTCCCCTGCTTGAGCTCAGCTCAGCAGCAGGAGGGAAGAATCGTGTCTGTGGTCAGCAGCAGCACTAACTTGATTGCAGACCTTGGAAGGCTGTTACCAGGAGTACAGGGGTGTCCCTAAGGGGCCGCCCAGCACATGGGATCATACTTCCAACACTAAGCGGTGTTGGGGTATGATTACAACATGCTTGATTCCAAACCTGACCTGGTTCGGTGCAGCCACTATATAGTTAGACATCTCGTAATGACTGATGACCACTATATGTATTAAAATGGCTGACCGCACTTACAAAGCCTGGAGAATTGACTCCGGAGTTTGTAAGGGTGACCTGCTCATGCAGGGGCACCCTCACACTCATAACCATGCACCTTGCCCTCAGGACTGAAGAGCCTGCCATAGGGGTGGCTTATAGGTTTTAAGAGCAGTGATCACAGATATAAGGAAACTTATATCTGTTGTAAGAGGTGCAAGAACCAACTCACACAGACTGCAATCGCAGGCCTGTAGTCACAGTTTAAGTGGACTCCCATGGGTGGCATAATGCATGCTGCAGCCCATGGGAGTCCCCTGTCACACCTAGGCCCTGATACTTGAGTACCATATACTGGGACTTATAAGGGTACACCATTAGCCAATTATGGAGGTACCAAAGTACTTAGGGGAGAAAGCATAGGTGCTGGGATGCTGGATCCCAGTGGACTAGGCCAAAAACACACTGGCGCCAAGCAAAAAGTGAGTGTAACCATGAAAGCAGATCCTACTTTCCTACACAACCCCCCCCCCACCTCCAAACGTAAGGAGGGGAGACTAACCTTGCCTTGTTAAGTCTTCATTTTCTAAATGGAAATATCTGGAGAGTCCATCTGCATTTGCATGGCTACTCCCAGGTCTATATTCCACAGAAAAATCCATTCCCTGTAGGAAAACAGACCACGTCAAAAGTTTGGGGATTTTGCCATTCATTTGTTTAAGCCACAAGAGGGGCTTATGGTCTGTCTGAACAATGAAGTGAGTGTTAAACTGGTATGGCCTCGACTTCTTCAAGGCCCAGATCACAGCAAAGTCCTCCCTCTCAATTGCTGACCAACCCTTCTCCCTGGGGGTCAAACCTCTGCCTATAAACACTACTGGTTGACCTGGCTATCTGCATCAAGTGGTGACAATACTGCACCTACCACCAGCTGAGAGGCATCTGCCTGGACAGTGAAGGTTTTGGAGTAATCTGGACTTTGTAGAATTGGAGCATAGCACATGGCTTGCTTAAGGTCATCAAATACCTTCTGACGACTATCTATCCACTGAACCTTCTTAGGCATTTTTAATGAGATCATTAAGGGGTATCCATATGGATCCATAGCCCTTAACAAACCTCCTGTAGTACCCAGTCAGGCACAAAAAAGCTCTGACCTGAGTCTGGGTAGTGGGAGCAATCCAGTCCATGATGGTCTGAATGTTGCTCTCCAGTGGTTGAACCTGGCCTCCACCCACAAGGTGGCCCAAGTACACAACATTACTCTGCCCTATATGGCACTTTGTGACCTTTATAGTGAGGCTTTCCTTCTGCAGGTCCTCAAGTACATTTCTGAGGTGGAATTGGTGATCTTCCCAGGTGGAGCTAATGGCAGCAATATCATCTAGATATGCTGCACTATAGGCTTTCAGACATGTCAAGACTTTGTTCACCAACCTCTGAAATGTCGCAGGTGCATTCTTCAAGCCAAAAAGCATCACAATGAATTGATAATGCCCACAGGGGGGTGAAAATGCTGTTTTTGGCTTGGCATCCTGAGAGAGTCTGATTTGCCAGTAACCAACTGTCAGGTCAAAAGTACTCAGATACTTGAGAGGGGTAAGAGCATCAATCTGCTCATCTACCTTGTGAATTGGAGGGGCATCAGTCCTAATGATTGCATTGAGGCCTCTATAATCTACACAAAACCTCATCTCTCTCTTACCATCCTGAGGTTTTGGCACAAGGACTACAGGACTAGCCCAAGGGCTATTCAAAAGCTCAATGACCCTCAACTCCAGCATCTTTTCGACCTCTGTCCTAATACAATGTCTGACATGGTTAGTCTGTCTGTAGATGTTACTCTTCACAGGCAGACTGTCACCTATGTCCACTTCATGGGCATAACAAGTTGTTTTAACTGGGAGTCAGAGAAAAGAGATTAGGAAACTGATTGAGAACCTGCCTACAATCAGCTTGCAGCTGGTCAGTCAGGCTGCCTGCCAAGGCTACCTCTTCAACTGATCAATCAGCAGGGTCTTGTGAGAGGAGATCAGGGAGAGTGTCACTCTCTTTCCCCTGCCCCTCATCAGTGGCCATGAGCAAGCTCATGCCAGCACTGTCAATGAAAGGCTTTAGGCAGTTCACATGAAATCGCCTGTGGGGACTTCTTGGAGCACCTCGGTCAACCAAGTAGGTAATCTCACCTTTTTTCTAAAGTATAGTGTGGGTGTCACTCCACTTGTCCTGGAGAGCTACTGGGGCCACAGGCTCCAACACCCACACTTTTTTGTATTGGCTGGCAAACAGTCAGTACAGCCTTTTGGTCATGCCAAGTTTTCTGAAGCTCCTGGCTGGCATCAATGTTTTTGCTGTCCTTTTTCAAATAGTTAGCCATACGAGAACGAAGGCCAAATACATAGTCAACTATCTCCTGTTTAGGATGTCTGAGAGGCTGCTCCCATCCCTCCTAAACCAGATACAATGGACGCATAACTGGATGTCCAAACAGAAGTTCAAATGGGCTGTACCCCCCCCCCCCCCCTTCTGAGGAACCTCTCTGTAGGCAAAGTGAAGGAAGGTAAGTAAGACATTCAATTTTTGCCTCTTCTTTTCTGGAAGTCCCATGATCATGCTCTTTAGGGTCTTGCTGAACCTTTCAACAAGCCCATTGCCCTGTGGATGATAGGGTGTGGTAAACCTACAGTTTACCCCACACTCCTTCCACATAGCAGTGATGAAGCTAGACATGAAGTTGGTAGCTCAGTCTGACAGGACCTTCTTAGGAAACCCTGCTCTGAAAAAAATCCCAGGAGTGCCCTAGCCACCACAGCAGCTGTAGTGGTTCTAAGGAGAATAGCTTCTGGATACCTAGTGGCATGGTCTACCACCACTAGTATGTAACTATATCCAGAGGCTGTTGGAGGCTTTAAGGGACCTACAATGTCTAGCCATACCCTCTCAAAGGGAACTCCAAACACTGAAAGTGGGATTAAGGGGGACTTTGTAGTGCCACCTGACTTATCACTAGCTTGGGAGGTGACAAGACTCCTTGGTGTCTTCAGACTTCTGTGGTGCAAGTGAAATTGAGGGACTACAATGTCCTAAGTCTTGATTTGCCTAAGATGTCCTGCAAGAGGAATGTCATGTGCCAGGGTCAAAAGAAAACCCCTGAATTTCTGAGGTATAACCAACCTCCTGGTGGCACCAGGCCTGGGGTCTCTACTCTAAGGAAATAGGAGCACATCTTCCCAATAAGTCCTAAGGAACCCATTGACATTCCCTGCCTCCTCCTCGACAGCTTGCTATCTGAGTTATTCAAGAGAGGAGTAGGATTTCTGCTCCATACTCAAGTCTTCCCTGGATGGTTCCCCTGCCCCCAAGAACTCTGCTGTGTCAGAGCAAAGTTCCTCTGGGACAGGTCTTTCACATAGGCTGAGGTCATCTCCCTCAGGAGATCGACCCTTACTGGGAGTCTGGGAGGAGGATAAATCCTTACCCTTCCCAATCCTTCTCTTGGGAGCTGGCTGGTCCATTTTTTCAGGATCCAGGGATCTGTCTGTGCCTAGTCTCTTGGCCTAGCTGAGATTAACAACTGACAAGGAATGATTTGTCTTGACATTGCTGGCATTGGTCAGTTGGAACTCTTGTCCAAGGAGGACCGGTTCTGGGCACTCAATTTTCTCAGTCACCATAATTACACTAGCCCCTGTGGCCCTGTAAGCTACAGCTTCCCGACCGTTGATGAAAGGCTGCTGTCTGTATTTGCCCAATTTAGTAGGATTTACAAGTAAGGTGGCAAGCTCCATGCCACCATCACCAACCAAAATACCCTGAGTGGGTGTCCTGACTAGGCCAGAACCCACTTCTGTACCTAAGGTTAATCCTACTAATCCCTTGGGCACACTACTACCAATTGTGCTAGTGCTAGGGGCACTAGGTGCTTAAGGAGCAGTAGTAGTATCCTTGGTGCCAGACATAGAGCAATTGGCATGTTTTGCCCTATGGCTTTTTTCTTTACTGAGATAGCACCAATGTTTCTTGTTTGAAGAGGAAGAGGTTTGGGACCCACCCCCAGAGGAAGTTTTTGGGGGGCCTTGTGAAGACTCTTTCTGGTCTTTACCTTTCTCCACACACTTTTTCTTGGGCCTTAGAAGAATCTTGCTTCTTCTGGGCGCCACCAACATGATATGTCTGCTTCACCCTGGTATAGACCCACTTGTCTGTCCTCTTTCCCAATTACTGTGGAGAGGTTAGATCTGAGTCTACCAGGTACTTGTGCAGTTGCTGATTTTGACATTTATTAGGGATGTGTTTCCTCATCAATAAATTGTAAAATCCCGCATAGTCATGCAGATTAATTTCATGAAGGCAGCTTTCCAGGGCCTAGATAGCACTGTCCGCAAAATCTACCCAGTCTTGGATGTGTGTATTCTGTGTGTCCCTAAACTTAACACTGTATTGCTCAGTGCCAAAACCATACCCATTTATGAGGGCATTCTTCTAGACTCTGTAATTATCTGCATCTTCCTCCCTAACAGTGAGAAGACTGTCCCTACCTTTGTTAGCAAAGGAGAGCCACAGGATAGCACTGCCCTTGAGGGGCCTTCTGTATCTTGCAGGCCCTCTCTAAAGCAGTGATCCATTCATGCATGTCATCCCCCTCCTGGTAAGGAGGGACTATCCTGCTCAGGTTCCAAGTGTCAAAGAAGCGTTCCTTGACCCTAGGTTTGCTAGTGCTGCCACCATTGGATCCTAATACAAAATACTTCCTCTCCTTCTGCACTTTCAGGGTCTCCTAATCTAGGGTCAACTGTTCCTTCTTGACTCTCTCGAGCAGATGGTATTCCCTTTCTAAGGAGTCCTCTCTTCTGTTTGAGATGGAGGTCCCTATGGATGAGGTTGTATTTACAGAGGAGGACCTGGACCTCCCCTGAACTCTTTGTACCCTCCCAGCAGGAATAAAGGGGGACCTGCCTCTAGGGCCTTCCTCTGTACCTTCTGTACTATTCCCTGGGGGATCAGAGTTTACCAGTGAGGTGTCTTCAGACTCCTCCTAGTCAGGCTCAGAATTGGGGTGTCTGGGGTGAGACTACCCTGACTCTTCTTCTGGAACCCCACAACCCATACCCACATTGTCCTGCCCTTCTGACCTATCTGGATTCTGAAGGTCATCCTGCAGGAGCAACTCTAAGAGCTGCTTTGCGTTAGGGTTTACCTGTCTTAAGTCTTCTAGATGCAGCCAGGATCCTAAGTTCCTGGAACTTAAGACCACTGTATCTTGAAGGTTGAGCCTCAGTAGGCTCACCATTTAAAGACACGGTACCAGGTGTAGTGTAGTGTTGCACCTACCTAGCCTAGTGAAAACTAAACTCCCAAAGATTAGAGAAAGGGTTGTGCTAAGACCCTTGACAACCAATCCAAAACGTTCACTAGAACTTACTGATAACAAAAAGTATTATATGTGCCTAGCTAGTGATTGTTTTCCATGTAACCTTCACCTAGATTAAATGGTAAAACTGTGCAGGCTTGAATCCCACCGCTGCCACCAACGTAGGAGGCTGCCTCAGTATATGGTGCACACTTATTCAACTGGTGCACCTTGCACTAATCCAGCCAACCCTTATGGTGGTTTTAGTGGTCTTTGATAACCATAGAAAGCTCTCAAGTGGTAGCTGTGGAGAGAAGCCTTCAGGCTTATCTTGAAGGAGTGTTAAGCAGCTTGTTTTCCCAGTTTAATCTGTAGTGTAGATTAGACAAAAAAAATTAAACTGTGTTTAGCAAAATAAGTCAACTATTACAACACAATAACGCTATCACACTGGTATATCTCCTACCTGGAAATATCAGCACAATACACAAAAATACTTCACTTGTACCACAACAAATCAGAGGACCCACCCACAGGTAAGCCCTTAAGTACCCTAGGGAAAAGGGTGCCTGCCCCCGACCCTGCATATTCAACTTTACTACGAAGGAGGCCTGGACGAGGGTGAGTGCCTTATCGATGGTTGCAGCTGCTAAGGGAGCCGGGAGTAGGCGGGCGGCCGGGCCTTTGAGGTCCAACATTTATGGCATAGACATTGCTGGATCCTAGAGAGCTCTCTGCTAGTAACTGGCATCGCCTTCCCTCTGAGTCAACGCCAGCTGAGATGCTGACTGCCAATACAACTGTCCGAGGAGACCCAGAAGGGAGTGGTTTGAGGGGGGCCTCTCTCCTCTGTGAATCGCTACAGCGGCCACAATGTGAGAGACGCTACCCTGTAGATATGGCAACTCTATGTGGCAAGAGGGTCACGTCCATTAAGGACCTGCTTGCTAAAACCGCAGTGAAGCAGGGAGATGGCATGAAGGTCTCTGAACCCCATGCAGGAGGATCCTCAGACAAAGCCTGCAGAAGATGAATCTCCCATGGCTCGAGGTTTCATGGAAATCCTCTTCCTAACATTACAGGAAGATATAGCGACCCTGAAACAGGAAGTAGCTAGCAACATTAAGGAAATGAATGGAGAAGTGGGGCAACTACGTCAACAAACTGATACGCTGGAGCAAGGAAATTACGCTACAGAAGAGGAACTAGAAGCTTGCAGTGACCAAATCCTTGAACTTCAAGATCAAAATTCACACCTCAATTACCATCTAGAAGACTTGCGCAACAGGTTCAGAAGATCCAACATTCGAATAAAGTGTTGTGGCTCACCGTAGAGCACTGACAGCCCGGGGGCGACATGCCCGTAGGAGACGGGCGTAAAGGAACTACATATCCCAGCGCGCTTTGCGAGATGACGCTCCGACGTCATCGCGCACGGCGCGAAGACGATGAAAAGGAACTTCCGGCATCGAGCGGGTGCCGGTTATTTTGGATTTCCAGGTTCGAGTACGGACGAGATCGAGTGCGGACGATAGTGGCGTTCTGGTAGGGGTGCTTCGCACCAGCCTTGACTTCCCGCTGCCCTTGTCGCGCACTGGTGTGTGTGGTTTCCCCAGTCCGTGCTAAAAGACCGTGTTTGAAACAGAACCGCTGCGGTTCCGTTGGACGCCTTTCCAAGGCATTGCGGAATCGCCCGAGCGGTGAGACTAGTGCACTGTGTTTATGATAGATTGCATACCAGCGACTCCAAGGATCTGAGCCGTTCCTTTTTTCCTACTGTCAGAGGGAAGCCTTCCCGGGGAACGATAGTAGGCTCACCCGCTGGTGTTCTCTTTAGTTCACGCTATCCCAGGAGCATGGGAGTAGCGCTCTAAGTTTGTGCAGAAACTGGTGACGGAGCTGCAGGCACCGAACAGGGCTTAAGATATGGACAGGACAGGACACTGGTGAAGGTGAAAATGAGTTTCCCTGCTACATAATAGCTTCACTGAAACCTATACTGTGTGGTATTAAGCACTTTGTATTTATAAATGCATGCTTATTCCAGTGATGGATTTATTAATATATTCACTCAAAGGGCACCTTTTGGTGCATCCTGAACCCTACTGGCTTTCTAGTGAGCTGGCTGACTGGTCCAGTTCAGCCTGCCGCCACAGATGAGTTTCTGACCCCATAGGAGGTGAGAGCTCTGCTCTCAGAGGACAAATAAAATGCCTGCTCTGGGTAGAGGTGTTATCATCTCCTCCCCCTGGGAAGGATAGTAAATCAACATATCAAGGCAGGAGGCTTCAAAGGCCTCCTCAGCCTTTGATATGTGACCCAAGGTTTAGGAACCAGGCTTAGTATATGGTGCACACTTATTCAAGTGGGGCATCTTGCACTAATCCAAGCAACCATTATGGTGGTTTAGTGGTCTTTGATAACCATGGAAAGCTCTCAAAGTGGTAGCTGTGGGGAGCAGCATTCAGGCTTATATTGAAGGAGTGTTACCCAGCTTGTTTTTCCAGTTTAATTTGTAGTGTAGATTAGATGAAAGGTAACCACACAGTGTTTAACAAAAATACTCAATATCACTATCACATCCTACATGGAGATATCAACACAATACACAAAAATACTTCAAAAGCAATCAGGTTAGTAGCACCAAATACAGGGGTCGCCAGGGGGAGACCAAACCATACACTAAAAAAATGGAATGAGAACTGCGAAGGAGAACGGGACTTGGACCAGAAGACCCAGAAGAGCCAGGGATACAAGGACCCACCCAAGGCAAGTACCAAGGAACCCCTTGATGGCTGTGTACAGAGAGTAAACACAGCAGTGCTCCCAATTGAAGTCAATTGGGAAGTTGCAGTCTTGAAGAAGAACCCTTCCTAGAGGACCCTGAAGAGATTCTTTAGAAGACAGAAGGCTGGAGAGCTACCCCACCTGTGGATGCCCAGGGAACCAGGTTACCTACACCAGGGAAGCCGGGTGCATAGCGGTGAAGTGACATCAGAACATGCCGTAGACAACAATGGAAGACTAGGAAGAAGATGCCTCTGAAGAAGATGGTGAAGGACTCCAGTGGAATCCGAGAGTGGATTCTGGAAGTGAAGAACCTGCAAGCAGAGTGGACAGAGTCTATGTCACTTGGAGGTGACCAAGATGCACGGAGACGCAATGCACACCGATGTCAGGAGGTACTGAAGAGTCAACAATGACCTTGTTGCTGCAGCTGTGAGGACCAGGTGACACTGAGGAGCCATGCACGAGCTGTCCCATGTCTGATGTCTGTGACTAGGTGGTCGGTGTCTGGCGGGACCACCAACAAGCCTTTGTAGCCGCTACTGGCATGGAAGAAGAAAAAGGAGCAAGAGTCAGAGCAGGCCCTGAGCAAACAGAGGGGCCCACTAAAGCCCACTAAAGCAGTAGAAGACCCTCAGGAGGACCTACAGGCTAAAGACAGAGGAGTCACAAGAGGACCTTGAGCAGCTCGCCAGGGTGCAGAGGATGTGGTGAGGATGCTGATCTTGGAGGGAAGAGATGCTGGAGGCTGGGGTTTTGTGTAGCCTGCAGATCTCTTTAATGCAGAGCCAACAAGCCTTGGCAATGTCAAGTTAATGCAGTGCACAGGGGTTTGGTCCCATTTGTTCTAACAAGGAATGGGAAACAGAGTTTACAACGCTGTCTCCACAACGCGGTACCTATACAACACGGTCGTTACAATGACTGCATTGTTACCAAGCGTACCATTACATTGCAAGTCGTTTCAATGACTTGCTGTAGGGGGCGCGCTGGTATTGCATTTACAATCCAACACCTTCCCTGCTATTGCACAAACTGGAGTAGGAATAGTAAATAATGCTATTCCTAAGTCCAGAGCGCCCCCTACAGCAAGTCATTGTAATGATTTGCGATGTACTGGTTTGCATTGTAACAACGTGGTCATTGTAACGACTACGTTGTAATGGCATGCGATGTATTCACATGCATTGTAAGGAGACATATTACCAAGGGATACTGGCCTAAAATTGCAGAAAGGACAGTATAGGCCTCGAGGGAGTTGCAGAACCACCAACTGTGTTGCTAAGCCTCTGGAAGTCCGGAGCATTGTTGCGGTGCCTGCAGATGCAGGGGAGTGACTCCTTTACTCCAAGGGAAATTTCTTTGGGTGTACTTGATGCCCAGTGGCCTGTTGAAGAACCTGACAGAAGCACAGACACAGACGATGAAGAAGACTTGAATAACTGCGAGACCTGGAGCAGTAGGATTCTTCCTTGGTCCAGTCTCGGTTCCATTCAAAGTCCAACGAAGTCCAAGGGTCCAGATGGTTGAAGAGCAATGTAGTTTCAGGGTTGAGTACTGTAACACATCAAATCCAAGGACCCAACCATAGGTATGCCCTTAAGTACCCTGAGGAAAGGGTTGGAACAACTCGGGGGTCCCTCCCAGAGGAGGGGCTGGACAGAGGGAAAGATACTCCCACGTCCTTTGTCCAGTTTCATGCCAAAGCAGGAGCCAATGGCTCCCTGAATTGGCTCAAACTGGAGTATGCAAGGAGGGCACCAAATGTGCCCTTCAAAGTAGTATGGTGGCGCTGGCAAGCACTCCCACCCCAGCCCAATACACTAAGTCCTGTCTGGGAGGTGGTCATACCTCCCTGTGACATGAAGCGGGGTGTTCTACCTTCCCCTGCTTGAGCTCAGCTCAGCAGCAGGAGGGAAGAATCGTGTCTGTGGTCAGCAGCAGCACTAACTTGATTGCAGACCTTGGAAGGCTGTTACCAGGAGTACAGGGGTGTCCCTAAGGGGCCGCCCAGCACATGGGATCATACTTCCAACACTAAGCGGTGTTGGGGTATGATTACAACATGCTTGATTCCAAACCTGACCTGGTTCGGTGCAGCCACTATATAGTTAGACATCTCGTAATGACTGATGACCAATATATGTATTAAAATGGCTGACCGCACTTACAAAGCCTGGAGAATTGACTCCGGAGTTTGTAAGGGTGACCTGCTCATGCAGGGGCACCCTCACACTCATAACCATGCACCTTGCCCTCAGGACTGAAGAGCCTGCCATAGGGGTGGCTTATAGGTTTTAAGAGCAGTGATCACAGATATAAGGAAACTTATATCTGTTGTAAGAGGTGCAAGAACCAACTCACACAGACTGCAATCGCAAGCCTGTAGTCACAGTTTAAGTGGACTCCCATGGGTGGCATAATGCATGCTGCAGCCCATGGGAGTCCCCTGTCACACCTAGGCCCTGATACTTGAGTACCATATACTGGGACTTATAAGGGTACACCATTAGCCAATTATGGAGGTACCAAAGTACTTAGGGGAGAAAGCATAGGTGCTGGGATGCTGGATCCCAGTGGACTAGGCCAAAAACACACTGGCGAAAAAGCAAAAAGTGAGTGTAACCATGAAAGCAGATCCTACTTTCCTACACAACCCCCCCCCCACCTCCAAACGTAAGGAGGGGAGACTAACCTTGCCTTGTTAAGTCTTCATTTTCTAAATGGAAATATCTGGAGAGTCCATCTGCATTTGCATGGCTACTCCCAGGTCTATATTCCACAGAAAAATCCATTCCCTGTAGGAAAACAGACCACGTCAAAAGTTTGGGGATTTTGCCATTCATTTGTTTAAGCCACAAGAGGGGCTTATGGTCTGTCTGAACAATGAAGTGAGTGTTAAACTGGTATGACCTCGACTTCTTCAAGGCCCAGATCACAGCAAAGTCCTCCCTCTCAATTGCTGACCAACCCTTCTCCCTGGGGGTCAAACCTCTGCCTATAAACACTACTGGTTGACCTGGCTATCTGCATCAAGTGGTGACAATACTGCACCTACCACCAGCTGAGAGGCATCTGCCTGGACAGTGAAGGTTTTGGAGTAATCTGGACTTTGTAGAATTGGAGCATAGCACATGGCTTGCTTAAGGTCATCAAATACCTTCTGACGACTATCTATCCACTGAACCTTCTTAGGCATTTTTAATGAGATCATTAAGGGGTATCCATATGGATCCATAGCCCTTAACAAACCTCCTGTAGTACCCAGTCAGGCACAAAAAAGCTCTGACCTGAGTCTGGGTAGTGGGAGCAATCCAGTCCATGATGGTCTGAATGTTGCTCTCCAGTGGTTGAACCTGGCCTCCACCCACAAGGTGGCCCAAGTACACAACATTACTCTGCCCTATATGGCACTTTGTGACCTTTATAGTGAGGCTTTCCTTCTGCAGGTCCTCAAGTACATTTCTGAGGTGGAATTGGTGATCTTCCCAGGTGGAGCTAATGGCAGCAATATCATCTAGATATGCTGCACTATAGGCTTTCAGACATGTCAAGACTTTGTTCACCAACCTCTGAAATGTGGCAGGTGCATTCTTCAAGCCAAAAAGCATCACAATGAATTGATAATGCCCACAGGGGGGTGAAAATGCTGTTTTTGGCTTGGCATCCTGAGAGAGTCTGATTTGCCAGTAACCAACTGTCAGGTCAAAAGTACTCAGATACTTGAGAGGGGTAAGAGCATCAATCTGCTCATCTACCTTGTGAATTGGAGGGGCATCAGTCCTAATGATTGCATTGAGGCCTCTATAATCTACACAAAACCTCATCTCTCTCTTACCATCCTGAGGTTTTGGCACAAGGACTACAGGACTAGCCCAAGGGCTATTCAAAAGCTCAATGACCCTCAACTCCAGCATCTTTTCGACCTCTGTCCTAATACAATGTCTGACATGGTTAGTCTGTCTGTAGATGTTACTCTTCACAGGCAGACTGTCACCTATGTCCACTTCATGGGCATAACAAGTTGTTTTAACTGGGAGTCAGAGAAAAGAGATTAGGAAACTGATTGAGAACCTGCCTACAATCAGCTTGCAGCTGGTCAGTCAGGCTGCCTGCCAAGGCTACCTCTTCAACTGATCAATCAGCAGGGTCTTGTGAGAGGAGATCAGGGAGAGTGTCACTCTCTTTCCCCTGCCCCTCATCAGTGGCCATGAGCAAGCTCATGCCAGCACTGTCAATGAAAGGCTTTAGGCAGTTCACATGAAATCGCCTGTGGGGACTTCTTGGAGCACCTCGGTCAACCAAGTAGGTAATCTCACCTTTTTTCTAAAGTATAGTGTGGGTGTCACTCCACTTGTCCTGGAGAGCTACTGGGGCCACAGGCTCCAACACCCACACTTTTTTGTATTGGCTGGCAAACAGTCAGTACAGCCTTTTGGTCATGCCAAGTTTTCTGAAGCTCCTGGCTGGCATCAATGTTTTTGCTGTCCTTTTTCAAATAGTTAGCCATACGAGAACGAAGGCCAAATACATAGTCAACTATCTCCTGTTTAGGATGTCTGAGAGGCTGCTCCCATCCCTCCTAAACCAGATACAATGGACGCATAACTGGATGTCCAAACAGAAGTTCAAATGGGCTGTACCCCCCCCCCCCCCCCTTCTGAGGAACCTCTCTGTAGGCAAAGTGAAGGAAGGTAAGTAAGACATTCAATTTTTGCCTCTTCTTTTCTGGAAGTCCCATGATCATGCTCTTTAGGGTCTTGCTGAACCTTTCAACAAGCCCATTGCCCTGTGGATGATAGGGTGTGGTAAACCTACAGTTTACCCCACACTCCTTCCACATAGCAGTGATGAAGCTAGACATGAAGTTGGTAGCTCAGTCTGACAGGACCTTCTTAGGAAACCCTGCTCTGAAAAAAATCCCAGGAGTGCCCTAGCCACCACAGCAGCTGTAGTGGTTCTAAGGGGAATAGCTTCTGGATACCTAGTGGCATGGTCTACCACCACTAGTATGTAACTATATCCAGAGGCTGTTGGAGGCTTTAAGGGACCTACAATGTCTAGCCATACCCTCTCAAAGGGAACTCCAAACACTGAAAGTGGGATTAAGGGGGACTTTGTAGTGCCACCTGACTTATCACTAGCTTGGGAGGTGACAAGACTCCTTGGTGTCTTCAGACTTCTGTGGTGCAAGTGAAATTGAGGGACTACAATGTCCTAAGTCTTGATTTGCCTAAGATGTCCTGCAAGAGGAATGTCATGTGCCAGGGTCAAAAGAAAACCCCTGAATTTCTGAGGTATAACCAACCTCCTGGTGGCACCAGGCCTGGGGTCTCTACTCTAAGGAAATAGGAGCACATCTTCCCAATAAGTCCTAAGGAACCCATTGACATTCCCTGCCTCCTCCTCGACAGCTTGCTATCTGAGTTATTCAAGAGAGGAGTAGGATTTCTGCTCCATACTCAAGTCTTCCCTGGATGGTTCCCCTGCCCCCAAGAACTCTGCTGTGTCAGAGCAAAGTTCCTCTGGGACAGGTCTTTCACATAGGCTGAGGTCATCTCCCTCAGGAGATCGACCCTTACTGGGAGTCTGGGAGGAGGATAAATCCTTACCCTTCCCAATCCTTCTCTTGGGAGCTGGCTGGTCCATTTTTTCAGGATCCAGGGATCTGTCTGTGCCTAGTCTCTTGGCCTAGCTGAGATTAACAACTGACAAGGAATGATTTGTCTTGACATTGCTGGCATTGGTCAGTTGGAACTCTTGTCCAAGGAGGACCGGTTCTGGGCACTCAATTTTCTCAGTCACCATAATTACACTAGCCCCTGTGGCCCTGTAAGCTACAGCTTCCCGACCGTTGATGAAAGGCTGCTGTCTGTATTTGCCCAATTTAGTAGGATTTACAAGTAAGGTGGCAAGCTCCATGCCACCATCACCAACCAAAATACCCTGAGTGGGTGTCCTGACTAGGCCAGAACCCACTTCTGTACCTAAGGTTAATCCTACTAATCCCTTGGGCACACTACTACCAATTGTGCTAGTGCTAGGGGCACTAGGTGCTTAAGGAGCAGTAGTAGTATCCTTGGTGCCAGACATAGAGCAATTGGCATGTTTTGCCCTATGGCTTTTTTCTTTACTGAGATAGCACCAATGTTTCTTGTTTGAAGAGGAAGAGGTTTGGGACCCACCCCCAGAGGAAGTTTTTGGGGGGCCTTGTGAAGACTCTTTCTGGTCTTTACCTTTCTCCACACACTTTTTCTTGGGCCTTAGAAGAATCTTGCTTCTTCTGGGCGCCACCAACATGATATGTCTGCTTCACCCTGGTATAGACCCACTTGTCTGTCCTCTTTCCCAATTACTGTGGAGAGGTTAGATCTGAGTCTACCAGGTACTTGTGCAGTTGCTGATTTTGACATTTATTAGGGATGTGTTTCCTCATCAATAAATTGTAAAATCCCGCATAGTCATGCAGATTAATTTCATGAAGGCAGCTTTCCAGGGCCTAGATAGCACTGTCCGCAAAATCTACCCAGTCTTGGATGTGTGTATTCTGTGTGTCCCTAAACTTAACACTGTATTGCTCAGTGCCAAAACCATACCCATTTATGAGGGCATTCTTCTAGACTCTGTAATTATCTGCATCTTCCTCCCTAACAGTGAGAAGACTGTCCCTACCTTTGTTAGCAAAGGAGAGCCACAGGATAGCACTGCCCTTGAGGGGCCTTCTGTATCTTGCAGGCCCTCTCTAAAGCAGTGATCCATTCATGCATGTCATCCCCCTCCTGGTAAGGAGGGACTATCCTGCTCAGGTTCCAAGTGTCAAAGAAGCGTTCCTTGACCCTAGGTTTGCTAGTGCTGCCACCATTGGATCCTAATACAAAATACTTCCTCTCCTTCTGCACTTTCAGGGTCTCCTAATCTAGGGTCAACTGTTCCTTCTTGACTCTCTCGAGCAGATGGTATTCCCTTTCTAAGGAGTCCTCTCTTCTGTTTGAGATGGAGGTCCCTATGGATGAGGTTGTATTTACAGAGGAGGACCTGGACCTCCCCTGAACTCTTTGTACCCTCCCAGCAGGAATAAAGGGGGACCTGCCTCTAGGGCCTTCCTCTGTACCTTCTGTACTATTCCCTGGGGGATCAGAGTTTACCAGTGAGGTGTCTTCAGACTCCTCCTAGTCAGGCTCAGAATTGGGGTGTCTGGGGTGAGACTACCCTGACTCTTCTTCTGGAACCCCACAACCCATACCCACATTGTCCTGCCCTTCTGACCTATCTGGATTCTGAAGGTCATCCTGCAGGAGCAACTCTAAGAGCTGCTTTGCGTTAGGGTTTACCTGTCTTAAGTCTTCTAGATGCAGCCAGGATCCTAAGTTCCTGGAACTTAAGACCACTGTATCTTGAAGGTTGAGCCTCAGTAGGCTCACCATTTAAAGACACGGTACCAGGTGTAGTGTAGTGTTGCACCTACCTAGCCTAGTGAAAACTAAACTCCCAAAGATTAGAGAAAGGGTTGTGCTAAGACCCTTGACAACCAATCCAAAACGTTCACTAGAACTTACTGATAACAAAAAGTATTATATGTGCCTAGCTAGTGATTGTTTTCCATGTAACCTTCACCTAGATTAAATGGTAAAACTGTGCAGGCTTGAATCCCACCGCTGCCACCAACGTAGGAGGCTGCCTCAGTATATGGTGCACACTTATTCAACTGGTGCACCTTGCACTAATCCAGCCAACCCTTATGGTGGTTTTAGTGGTCTTTGATAACCATAGAAAGCTCTCAAGTGGTAGCTGTGGAGAGAAGCCTTCAGGCTTATCTTGAAGGAGTGTTAAGCAGCTTGTTTTCCCAGTTTAATCTGTAGTGTAGATTAGACAAAAAAAATTAAACTGTGTTTAGCAAAATAAGTCAACTATTACAACACAATAACGCTATCACACTGGTATATCTCCTACCTGGAAATATCAGCACAATACACAAAAATACTTCACTTGTACCACAACAAATCAGAGGACCCACCCACAGGTAAGCCCTTAAGTACCCTAGGGAAAAGGGTGCCTGCCCCCGACCCTGCATATTCAACTTTACTACGAAGGAGGCCTGGACGAGGGTGAGTGCCTTATCGATGGTTGCAGCTGCTAAGGGAGCCGGGAGTAGGCGGGCGGCCGGGCCTTTGAGGTCCAACATTTATGGCATAGACATTGCTGGATCCTAGAGAGCACTCTGCTAGTAACTGGCATCGCCTTCCCTCTGAGTCAACGCCAGCTGAGATGCTGACTGCCAATACAACTGTCCGAGGAGACCCAGAAGGGAGTGGTTTGAGGGGGGCCTCTCTCCTCTGTGAATCGCTACAGCGGCCACAATGTGAGAGACGCTACCCTGTAGATATGGCAACTCTATGTGGCAAGAGGGTCACGTCCATTAAGGACCTGCTTGCTAAAACCGCAGTGAAGCAGGGAGATGGCATGAAGGTCTCTGAACCCCATGCAGGAGGATCCTCAGACAAAGCCTGCAGAAGATGAATCTCCCATGGCTCGAGGTTTCATGGAAATCCTCTTCCTAACATTACAGGAAGATATAGCGACCCTGAAACAGGAAGTAGCTAGCAACATTAAGGAAATGAATGGAGAAGTGGGGCAACTACGTCAACAAACTGATACGCTGGAGCAAGGAAATTACGCTACAGAAGAGGAACTAGAAGCTTGCAGTGACCAAATCCTTGAACTTCAAGATCAAAATTCACACCTCAATTACCATCTAGAAGACTTGCGCAACAGGTTCAGAAGATCCAACATTCGAATAAAGTGTTGTGGCTCACCGTAGAGCACTGACAGCCCGGGGGCGACATGCCCGTAGGAGACGGGCGTAAAGGAACTACATATCCCAGCGCGCTTTGCGAGATGACGCTCTGACGTCATCGCGCACGGCGCGAAGACGATGAAAAGGAACTTCCGGCATCGAGCGGGTGCCGGTTATTTTGGATTTCCAGGTTCGAGTACGGACGAGATCGAGTGCGGACGATAGTGGCGTTCTGGTAGGGGTGCTTCGCACCAGCCTTGACTTCCCGCTGCCCTTGTTGCGCACTGGTGTGTGTGGTTTCCCCAGTCCGTGCTAAAAGACCGTGTTTGAAACAGAACCGCTGCGGTTCCGTTGGACGCCTTTCCAAGGCATTGCGGAATCGCCCGAGCGGTGAGACTAGTGCACTGTGTTTATGATAGATTGCATACCAGCGACTCCAAGGATCTGAGCCGTTCCTTTTTTCCTACTGTCAGAGGGAAGCCTTCCCGGGGAACGATAGTAGGCTCACCCGCTGGTGTTCTCTTTAGTTCACGCTATCCCAGGAGCATGGGAGTAGCGCTCTAAGTTTGTGCAGAAACTGGTGACGGAGCTGCAGGCACCGAACAGGGCTTAAGCTTCGCTGCACCTCAATTGTTTATTTGTATTCCAACAGGGGCGGAGAGGTGACTTCTGACATACGTCCTTCCCCTCCCCCTGTTATTCCCGAGATTCAGGAATTGTGGTAGGTCCGTTTGTTCTGGGTGTAAAGGAGGAGAAGGAGGGGAACAGCCAATAGGGGTATCTTGTGGCTAAACCATGTCCTTTCTATAGGTCACGAACTGCTTTGTTCCTCGGCTCTCCAGGTCTCCCAGTCAGGAGTGCTTTCTTTCCTTTACAGGTACAGCAGGGGAAGTAGGGGAAAACATTGGGTACTGGAGTCTAGGGGTTGTCCTAACCATATTGCCTTGTGATTTCTCTTTCAGATCTCCCTCCCCGCAGTCCCCTTCCTTTCCTTCCCTCGCCTGATCACCCTTTTGTGTCTGTCATATACATACCAGACCAAGGGGCTATCGGGAGGTGGACCCCTTACAGCATCGTGCGACCCTGAGGACGTTGGACTGCGACAAAATAACCGGCCCACGAATAGCAGTCCACCTAGTCGCACGGTGGGATGGCCACCTTAGAGGACGTGTTGGCTGCTTTGGCCCTGTTACAGGCCGAGGTAGTCGCCTCTAGAACAGAAACTGCCACACTACAGGCGCAGGTAGACCGCTTGGAGCGTAACCCCTTTGACGCTGGCACCCCCGCGCTATCCCAGCTGCTCCTGTGGTGGTAGAAATCCCCACGCCTGTTCCGTTAGCCCCCCCTGAAAGGTATAGCGGGGATAGCGGGAAATTACAGGTCTTTCTCACACAGGTAATGCTACATTTCACCTGTAAGGCCAGGGCCTTTAACACCAACCATTCGAAAGTCGCCTTCTTGCTCTCCTATTTATCCGGGGACGCTGCACAATGGGCCGTTCCATTGGTGAGAAGAGACGATCATATCTTGTATGATTGGAACGCCTTTTTGGTAGAATTTGAGAAGACCTTTAATCGACGAGCGGCCACGCTCTCGGCCGACAGAGATCTCCTGGAGTTGCGTCAGGGCAATCGGGACGTCATCTCCTATCTCAACGACTTTAGGAGACTGATTACGGAAACCGAGTGGCCTGAAGGGAAACATGCGGCCATCTTCCACCAGGGTCTGAGTGAAGACATGAAAGATGTGTTGGCTCAGATCGACTCGCAACCCACCTCCTGTGAAGCTCTCATTAGTTTGGTCCTAAGGCTGGACCATCGCATGAGCGAAAGAAAAGGGGAGCACCGAAGGAGGGAGAAACCCGTGCCAAGCGTGGACTACTCTCGATCTACGAACTCCGTGGTACAGAACAAGACAGAGCCCATGGAAATAGGCGCTGTTCGTTCCCCGCTCTCAGCGGAAGAAAGAGACTACCGGAGAAAGCGAGGGCTGTGCCTGTACTGTGGTCGAAAGGGACATTTCATACGAGAGTGCAGCCTACGGCCGAAGGTCCCCCATCCAGAACAAAAGGCCGCGGTAACCCGCACAAACGGCTCCACTGCGGGAAACGACTCTGCTTAAAGGAGGAGGAAGAGAGTCCTTTGAGCGCAATGTACATCCCTTCTTTGGAAGACCTACACCTACACAACAAAAACCACTTCTATGTCGAAGTACACATCTTGGTGGACGAGGAGTGGATTCCGGTTAGTGCATTGGCGGATTCGGGGGCCACGGGGTGTTTTATGGATCAAGCCCAGGTGGTAAGGCTAGGGATCACCTTGCAAGAGAAAGACAAGCCTGAGATGGTGTTCGCCGTAGATGGGAAGATGTTGGATTCCGGTCCGGTGAGATATCATACTGAGCTCTTAACGATGAGACAGGGGACTGAGCATCAGGAACTTCTTTCCTTCAATGTCATACCGGCACCCCATTATGGATTAATCCTGGGGTTGCCGTGGCTACGCCTCCACAACCCTCTCATCAATTGGCAGGAGAAGACCATATTATATACCTCAGGCTACTGCTTGGTTAATTGCAACGGCTCACCCAAGAACCCAGCCTCATCGTTGGCTATCTGCTATCAAGTAGCGACTGCAGTAGAACACGCAGTTAACTTACCAGACGCATACAAGGAATACGAGGACGTTTTTAATGAGGACATGGCAGAAGTCTTACCACCGCATCGGTCGTACGATTGTCAAATCGACCTGATCCCCGGAGCGGTCATTCCAGCTGGACGCGTATATGCCCTAACGGAGCCCGAAAATAACACCTCAGGGAGTATTTGGATAAATACTTAAGCTTGGGCTTTATACGAGTGTCGAAATCTCCCGCTGCATCGCCTCTCTTTTTTATCCCTAAGGCGAACGGCGAGCTGCGCGCGTGTGTGGACTTCAGGGCCTTGAACGCCGTTACGGTGAAGAACCGGTATCCCCTTCCATTAATCAATGTATTGCTGGAGCAGGTAAAAGAGGCAGTGATATACACATGCCTTGACCTAAAGGGGGCATACCATCTGGTCCGTATGAGGAGAGGAGACGAGTGGAAGACCGCGTTTAAAACGCGCTTCGGTCTCTATGAATATTTGGTTATGCCGTTTGGGCTGTGTAACGCCCCAGCGGCGTTTCAGTTCTTCTTAAATGATGTCCTTCGTGAACACCTTGACCGCTTCGTCGTAGTATATATAGACGACATCTTGATCTACTCTACGGACACCAAAGATCATACACAACACGTTAAGACCATTCTGCAAACCCTGCGACGACATCACTTATTCTGCAAGATCAGTAAATGTGAATTTGGGGTAACATCGGTAGAGTTCCTAGGAGTAAACCTCACCCGTGGGGTCAGGAAATGTCGGAAAGAAAAGTATTGGCCGTAAAGGAATGGCCAACCCCACGTAACCTTAGGGATGTGCAGTGTTTCCTGGGGTTTGCTAATTTTTATCGTCGTTTTATCGATCGCTTCTCGGAAGTGGCAAGCCCTCTCACGCAACTGCTGCGTAAGCAGTCGACGTTTCAGTTGACTGAAAAAGCCCAAAAAGGATTCGAAGAGCTAAAGGAAGCCTTTTCGACAGCCCCGGTGTTGGCCCATGCTCACCCTGAATACCCCTTCATCGTGGAGGCAGACGCTTCCGACACAGCGGTGGAGGCAGTCTTGTCACAAAGACATTGCGAGACAGGACGTTTACATCCGGTGGCTTACATGTCCAGAAAACTGAACCCCGCTGAATGCAACTACAATATTGCAGAAAAGGAGCTGCTAGCCATCAAGAATGCCTTCAGTGAATGGAGGCATCACTTGATGGACGCCAGACATGTAGTTACGGTCTACACGGCCATAGAAATTTACAGTTTATGACTGCAGCCAGACACCTCACACCCCGTCAAATGAGGTGGACACTCTTTTTCGCAGGGTACAACTTTCTTGTCACTTACAGACCCGGAAAGGATAACAAGAAAGCAGACGCGTTATCCCGGCAAGCATCCCAAGACATCACCTCAGCTGGTACTACAGGAGCCATAATCAGCCCAGAACACGTAATAGGGGCGACTTGCACGGATCCATTCTTAAGGAGTGTATCACAGAACGTTCGGACACCAAAGTGGAAGAACTGGCTGAAAGACAATCCTGATTGGAAACTAGTACAGGGGCTACCGATACGAGGAAAACAACTGCTCCTGCCCATCAGATCATTAAGGCTACAAGCGTTCAAATGGTGCCATCAACTGCCCTGTGCAGGTCACAACGGCAGGGAAAAAACACTTGACAGAATCCTGAGACAGTTCTGGTGGCCTTCGGTTCGGAAGGATGTGATCACATGGGTCCAGGAATGCGGGGTTTGCAATCAAATGAAGGCTTCCCATACCAAACAAGCAGGTTTATTGCAACCTCTTCCCACACCCGACCTCCCTTGGGAGAACATCTCGGTAGACTTTATTGTGGGCATGCCGCGTGATAAGGGATGCACAGTGATCACGGTGGTGGTGGATTATTTGACGAAGATGGCGCACTTCGTCGCCTGTAAAGCTCTGCCCTCGTCAGGTCAGTTGGCGCACTTGCTCTTGGAGAACGTGGCACGCTTACACGGATTGCCTAGAAAGATTATTTCCGATAGAGGCGGCCAGTTCACTGCCCATTTCTGGAAGGCCTGGTGTTCAGCCTTGGGAATCGAATCCAACATATCCACCAGCTTCCACCCGCAGACGGATGGGCAGACAGAGCGGGTTAACCAAACCCTTAAGCAATACCTTAGGTGTTACTCCATTGCTTCTGATAACGAGTGGGTGGATTTCCTATGGTTGGCGGAGGTAGCATATAACAGCGCTACGCACACGTCCACCAAACTTACACCTTTTTATTGCTCTTATGGGTTCCATCCTTGGTTTTCCCCCTTCCTGAATCCAGCGCAGGTAACCAAAGTCCCTGAGGCGCAGAGTAGGAGAGAACGCATACAGGCAAACTTACACGTAGCAAAGAGCAATCTGAGGGCCGCGAAGCGCAACTACAAGGCATCTGCGGACAAGCACAGAAGGTCAGGGCCTGTCTATAAAGTAGGTGACTACGTGTGGTTGTCCACAAGACACATACGTTTTAAACGCTTCAGCGTTTTTAATCCCAAATTCATCGGTCCATATCGGGTGCTTAAGTTGGTAAACCCTGTGGTAGTGAAGCTATCCCTGCCTTCAACGTTACGCATCCATCCTGCATTTCATGTATCCCTAGTGAAGCCCACACGGGTGGGGCCCAATCGAAAGCCTGCACCAGTGGTGGTACATAGCGAGGCAGAGTACGAGGTGAGGGGTGTGCTGGACTCCAAGATTTACCGCAACAGGTTGTGGTATCTCCTTGCGTGGGAGGGATACGGGGAGGAGGAAAATTCTAGAGAACCTGCCTCCCAGGTCCACGCTCCTAAACTCGTTGCCCTGTTCCACAAGAAACATCCCACGAAAGCGTGCTTATGTCAGTGCTCTTCGGGGGAGGGATGTACTGTTGTGGCTCACCGTAGAGCACTGACAGCCCGGGGGCGACATGCCCGTAGGAGACGGGCGTAAAGGAACTACATATCCCAGCGCGCTTTGCGAGATGACGCTCCGACGTCATCGCGCACGGCGCGAAGACGATGAAAAGGAACTTCCGGCATCGAGAGGGTGCCGGTTATTTTGGATTTCCAGGTTCGAGTACGGACGAGATTGAGTGCGGACGATAGTGGCGTTCTGGTAGGGGTGCTTCGCACCAGCCTTGACTTCCCGCTGCCTTTGTCGCGCACTGGTGTGTGTGGTTTCCCCAGTCCGTGCTAAAAGACCGTGTTTGAAACAGAACCGCTGCGGTTCCGTTGGACGCCTTTCCAAGGCATTGCGGAATCGCCCGAGCGGTGAGACTAGTGCACTGTGTTTATGATAGATTGCATACCAGCGACTCCAAGGATCTGAGCCGTTCCTTTTTTCCTACTGTCAGAGGGAAGCCTTCCCGGGAAACGATAGTAGGCTCACCCGCTGGTGTTCTCTTTAGTTCACGCTATCCCAGGAGCATGGGAGTAGCGCTCTAAGTTTGTGCAGAAACTGGTGACGGAGCTGCAGGCACCGAACAGGGCTTAAGCTTCGCTGCACCTCAATTGTTTATTTGTATTCCAACAGGGGCGGAGAGGTGACTTCTGACATACGTCCTTCCCCTCCCCCTGTTATACCCGAGATTCAGGAATTGTGGTAGGTCCGTTTGTTCTGGGTGTAAAGGAGGAGAAGGAGGGGAATAGCCAATAGGGGTATCTTGTGGCTAAACCATGTCCTTTCTATAGGTCACAAACTGCTTTGTTCCTCGGCTCTCCAGGTCTCCCAGTCAGGAGTGCTTTCTTTCCTTTACAGGTACAGCAGGGGAAGTAGGGGAAAACATTGGGTACTGGAGTCTAGGGGTTGTCCTAACCATATTGCCTTGTGATTTCTCTTTCAGATCTCCCTCCCCGCAGTCCCCTTCCTTTCCTTCCCTCGCCTGATCACCCTTTTGTGTCTGTCATATACATACCAGACCAAGGGGCTATCGGGTGGTGGACCCCTTACAGCATCGTGCGACCCTGAGGACGTTGGACTGCGACATAAAGGGGGTCCCCACATGATATTCTTACATGCCTGCATAACTATTATCAAAAAGAAATGATAATGGCTTCAGTGAGATATCGGCATGCTATTACTTTTGAAGACGTACAACTATGGCTCTATAAAGAATTGTTGCATATCACGCTTGGAGCAGGACCCTGAAACCAGTGACCAAAGTACTCCAGGAGAAGGGGATTCGCTATAGGTGCGGCCACCCATTATTTTAGTGTGGAATGGAGAAACACATGCAGTCCGTACACCTGGCAAGGTATCTTTGATTTTGGGGTTGGAACAGGAGAAATCTGATCTTTAGTCAAAGCAGCATCAACAGTCCCACTCTCCGCCACCTCATGCCACAAGAAGTTCCTGACACCGAGTCTGGAAGAAGGCCGGCAAATCGTAAGCTGCTGAGAGTCTAAGGGAGCACTTAGCCATGGTGCAGCACCTTACACAGAGGGAGCGGTCCATGGGCTCTGCCACAGAGTGAGAAGGTATCCCATCGCCTTTGAGGGAAGACTACCTTTTCAGACGTCAAAATAAACCATTCCCTAGGTGGTATATGCACCGAAAAGACAACCAAACAAATGAATGAGGTATACTATAATCCATAAATCACCACCTCCTACAATCAGAGATAATCATGTGTCAAACATAATATGACCCCAAGTGCAAAATGAGAATTTTGATGTAAATAGCATGCCAACTAAGTAAGTCATACAGCGTAGCCACCAACGGGTTTGCTGGCTGTCAATAAACGTGCCACATCCGGCAGATATTAACGTCTCAACACCTGATGAGATGAACAATGGGCCCGAAGAACCAAATTGCCTCACAGATCTCAATTGGTCCAAAGGAAAATTGGTCAATAAATTGCCCTGACCGTGGTAGACCTTCAAGATAAATTCACGGTCTCCGCGCATATAAATCAGGACCAAATGAAAAACAACATTTGAACTATTCAATAAAGCAGGCTAGCTGACTAGCAGTAGCCCCACCCTCCAACAATCCTGTTTAGATGCGTACGGTCGAAACACGGTGTCGGAACCCAAAACGCCCCTCTAGCCACTGGACATGAGTGTACCAGATCCCACACACATTCCCAAACATAATTGAATACACCTTCTGTCCAATAGTGTCGGAGCCGGAATGCTTCTCAAGCCACGGGGCATGAGTGTTTGAGACCCCCCATGGTTTATCATTCATAAATAAATAAATTTGCCCATATTGGCGGCCAAATGTACATTTGGCATCACGATATATATGAAAAGTAGTGATGCAGCGCAAAGCTTACCAAAATGTACTTCACCCAAACAATGAATTGTGGATCACTAGGCCCATTTCTTTATAGTATCTCTCTAGCCTCAATTGACTTGATCGATAACCGTTTACTACAAACCATGATCCTCAAATGGATCTTTTAGTTGAGCTGCCAGGGACTAGAATACTTGGAAACATGAACAATTATTCTATGAGGACCCTGAATAAAATAATTGTTACCTCAAACTCAATTCAAACCTTTCTCAGCTACTTGTATAAATGCCTTAAAATAAGAAATATGACTAAAAGAACATGATAAAATCAAGGAAGATAATTCAAGGAAAGTATTCATCTAATCCTCGTATTGCATGGAAAGGTCAAGATAATGCATTTCAAATTGGATTTACTAACACATTTCTATTACAGATAGCCTCACAAAACAAGGTACAGATTATTATTAGTCAGCTGAAAAATATTCTGTACAGAAAAACAAGATAAATCTAGAGGTTCAATAATTAATCATACAAACCAAAGCAAGTTTGTCCCCAGTTAGATCTGGTCAAGTCTGGACTGCAACACAGTGTATCACAGTAGGAGTCAGATAACCTCTCTGCCAAAAGGCTATTTTCCTGCACAACTTTACCAGCCGGCAAAGTACAGGAGTCGAGGTTGCAGTTTGATATAATTCAGTTCATTAAAGTCTATACCACCTAGTGTAGGTGAAAGGGAGCATAGAAAAGTCAATCGAGATCAAAATCTGTCCGACAGCATGCCAGGCAGAAAAAGAAAATGGCAGCCAGAACCCGACTCCTCCTCCGATGGGGCAATTGTTCCTCAAAATGTTCCTGGTGTACACCCCTTAACGTATCAATTTCATCAGTCCATGGGGGTCATTCACAATGGGCTGTTGAGGGTTGAGCAATGAATCACACAAATCCAGAGGAATTAAGTAATCCTTTTTGCATACTCCATTAAGATTCATTAAATTCAATTGTATTACCATTTCGTCACTTTCACGGAAATGGGTGGTACCTTACTTTGCTCACAGTCAGTCCGTTCTGAGGCGCCTTTCCCTGGGTTTGCAACAATATTGTTACATTTCTATCAAATATGCTTCTTAGCGAGAAATGACCCCACTGTTAATCCAAACAGAAAAGAAACTTCAAAGAAATTTCTCATAGAGCTTAGATGACTGTCTCACATGATTTCATATTAACGTAGTGAAATGGAAAGCACTTGAGGACTACATGAAAAACTAGCTGAATCACTACTGTTCAATATTGCCACTTATTACACATTTACGAATACTTTTTGACTTTCTTTATTATTTAAATTATAGTTTATCCTCTTCAGGAACCACACATCAATATTAGGTACTACTAAAACAAAATTTCTATAGGCATTATTTGTACTTTACCATTGTCAAGCATTTTTAACTATTAACTCTTCACTCTCAAATACATGTGTTACTTTATTAACGTTAGAGAAATTCAGGTTTGCACTATCTCAACTTTTCTCTAAATCGAGCAATTTTGCATTTCAAGAATTTCAATAGCTATATATTTTCCTGTTCGATGCACATTTAAATGTATATTGTCACAAAACTCTCGATCTTAACTGTATATTTTATTTTTTCATAACACGTAGATACATTTATGTGTGGTTCTCATTGTTTCTCTTTTTATTTACATTTTTGTTTAATTATTTTTAGGACACACTGCATGCTTTTGCGATGCAAATGCATTCTCACAGTTTTTTGACTTAGCCGGTTAACATGTCTTCGTCAAGTAATATTTGTCATAATGATCTTTACTGGTAAGAATTGATAAAGGTAAACGTCAAATAACATCCACGCTTCATCAGTAGCATGGCCCCTAAGCCCCCATTACGTGCTAAATGCCAGAAAGTCCAAAATCTCCCTATATCTAGGTACATCAGGCTCACCTGAATACGTATCAATGCTTGTTTCACATGTTCAATGCCTCTCCATAGTGGGTACTTGCTGTCAAAAAGGTGCCCTTATATTCGAACCTTATGCTCGTGATCCCAATCATGTATATCTGTATGTTGACAGCAAACAAATGCACTGCCCTAACTGTGAAAACAACCACATAAAAAGCATGGCGGCCATGTTGAAGCGTAGAGATTAAACTGTAGGCAATCCTGTGAAGAGAAGCAACCTCCCGAAAGAGATAATACATAAAACCCCATGGTACCAGCCATCTATTCTGTAATAACAGTAATCGACACAGTAACAAGCTTTATTATTCGAATTCCATGAGAGAAATGGATGTTGACTGGAACGTTAGCACTTAAAGTCATTCCCTGTTTATGAGTGTAATGACAAGAATGCAACGCGTGTCAAAATTCCGACGAACCAGTATTTAGAACATGTAAGGTACAATATGATAGATTTGGGGATGCTTCTGTGGCGACATAAGGTTATCCAGCATATACATGGACGGAGTCTATTTCTTTTGGCAAACATATTCAAAAGAAGTCCACAGCCAAAATATAATTTATCCTTTAACAAGAGAGAGGCACTCCTCAGGCTGCGTAATGATGATAACATAATAATTCAGGAAGCATAAAAAGGTGGGAATGTAGTCATTATGAACAAAGGGGACTACATGAATGAAAACAACTGACAGCTAAATAACCGCCAATGCTATGAATGAATTAAGACCAATCCTATGAAGAAACTCACTTTGTTCATCAATATGAAATTGGGTGACTGGAAAGACATGTACCTTTTGTCTGATGATGAATATCGAAATCTGTTGGTTTGGAATGCAAACTTCCTGTGTATTTATTTGTTGCCCACGGTCCATAAGGAGGGACCCTTCTGCCCAGGAAGACCTATCTTATCGGAAAGATTGTCTGAATTTGTGGATATCAAACGCCAGCAATTTGTCATCAACCTGCCATCTTTTATACAGGATGGCAAGAATATCCTCAACAAATTCAACAGCCTACCTTGGTCTAAGGAACTTCAATTTGTGCCATTTGATGTAAAAAGTTTGTGCACGTGCATGCACAAGGGTTTTGGGTTACTCGCAGTTAAGTTTATCCTGGACCGGGATAGGGCAGACCATTTTGAATGTAATCTAATGATACTGGATATGACCAATATCATATTGTTCAGGAATTACTTTATTTAAGATGGTCACTGGTACCACCAACTCCAGGGTACAACCATGGGTTCCGGGTTTGCTCCCTCTTATGCTGGCCTATTCATAGACTGGTATGTTAGGGAGCATGCCTGGGTAGAGGTTCCTATCCCTGGATTGAACATATAGTCTATTGGAGGAGGTACATTGACAACATTAGCTGCCTTTGGAATAGCTTGACTGAGACACTGTAGGAGTATTTCTCACATCTCAATGATAATCCCTATAAAATAAGACTGACAATGAGCCACATTTTATGTAAAAGATTGTGTGATTCATAGCACTGTGTTCTGCAACAAAACAGCATGCAACATCATTTTGCACCAAGCTCTAACTCATTGGAACTGTGTCTAAAGTGCGGTTAGTAAGGTCCGCCGTTGGTGCTTGGCTTCTGTGCTATTTATGCTTTTATAACACCTCTGCTCAGCCTAAACTGTAAATTGTATTTTGTAGTGACACAATTTCTTTACTTATACCCGGTCAAGGTCTGCCTTTGTTTATGAAGTACAGCAGACTGCCCAGTACTAAATGTATCGTCATATCACGACTAGTGGGTGTCAATGATTATGTTCAGAGTAAGTGGCAGAGTCAGGCTTTCACTTATGCGTGTGAATGCAGAAGAGCCAGAGTTCTGTATTGAGAGTTTAGACAAGATGGCAATGCTTGCCTGCAGGATCATCCAGGTGAGGAGAGGCAAACGTGCACAAACTGTAAATTGTTGGGGGTGTAAGGGCCCTGGGAATGGCTCATTCGTACAATTGCAATTAGTGCATTCTGGACCACTGCTGACACCCATTAAGGAAGAAGGAGGAGGGCTGTGTGAGCCATACGCCACCCCACTGCAGCATAGCAGAGAAACCGAGGTCAGAAATGAGGGGGGGGGAGAGGTCATAGGTTAGGACATTAAAGCCAGAATGCGCCTTTTGTTTGCTCTGGTATCAAGGGTGGGGTGGTTCATGAGGTGCAGGGTGGGGCTTGATCCCTGTTGGGCCAACGGGGTTCTACAGTGGGGTGGCGAAAGTAAAGTAGCCAATATGCAAGTGTGGGGTTGGGGTGTGTGACTCATTTAAGATTTTGTTCAACATCTACAAGGGAGAAAGGGCCACATAGCAGGTGCTACGTAGCCCCATCACTGTTTGGCATTCCAGGAAGATTTTGACAGTGACCTCTCTGAGGGAAATGCACGGGGCTAAAGGGCGGGGTGCCAGCCACAGTGTTAGCATAGTAATTACAGCAGGGTTAGACCTTTCTGTTACCTAGATGTAGCACCCACGCATGGGAAAGCACCATTCTCGAAGGGCCAACGTGTCCACTTCAGGGGTGTCAGCTCTGCCATCTTGGGTGACACAAATTCAGTGGTAAATTACAACAATCTCTACTGACACCAATTAGAAAAACAGAGTTTCACAGAAAAGCATCTGCTTTCCCTTCCATTTCTTTTGTGGCTCTCTCAGGGCCTGAGGATGTTTTACAGACCATCAAAAATACCAAGCCAGGGGTTGAATGGACACTGGGACTTGGTTAACACCTCCAGCGTGGACCAACGGAGAGGTGCGTGGCTGCGAACGCATTTGAGAAAGTTGATGAGTTGTAAAACTGGGAGTAATCTGGAGTCAACTGCACCATTACAGCCCTTGAACAGGCGACTCGAAGGGGCGGGTCTGCCATTTTGTCTCCTGGCCTGTGAATTAACAGGCTGTTAATAGATTGCCGCTCATAAAAGTTCCATCTAAATGCAAAGAACCTCTACCTTATTCAAACTCCATACCACATGACAAAATGAATTATAAATTAAATATATAAATTACAAATTAAACATAATAAAAACTGCATGGGTGTTCTGGACAAGGTTGGTACCCATATGCACGACACAAAGGAAACCATACTTAAAAGCAATGGAACATCTTGCAGTATCACCTAAGCAATATTTTAATATCCTATTCTAATTGTCAGGTCTTTCAAATAAACATTTTATTTTGTATTTTTTTATGTAGTATTTTCAAATGAAAAATAAAACATCAATCTTTTTCAAGGTTTTATCATTGTATTGCCATAGTTTGCTTTCTCTTTTAAATGTTCTCGAGTATTGAGATTGGGTTTTAGCAGGATAATGAAACATTTAGGAAAGAAAATGCAGCCCAGTAATCCGGCACTGGAGGACTGGATGGTAAACACCTCCACAGCCACCATATACTTTCCTCGGGTGCTGGTGTACGCTGGGATGAAGGACAACCACACACTGACAAACACCAGCATGCTAAAAGTAATAAGCTTTGTCTCATTGAAACTGGCAGGCAAAGCTCTTGCTAGAAAGGCCACAATTAAGCTAACCAGTGCTAGAAGTGCCATGTATCCCATCATACAGTAGAAGAAAAAGGAGTGCCCCTCGTTGCACTGGAAGATGGTCTTGCCCTCATTAGCTTCTGTGTTCATTTCTGGGAATGGAGGGGACTTCAGTATCCAAACAGTACATATGAGGACCTGGAGCACTGAGCAGAGGCAGACGACTCCATTGGCTGTGTTGGGCCCCAGCCACCTTCTCCAAGGGCTGTGGTGGCTGGTGGCCTTGAAGGCCATGACCACCAGGATGGTTTTGGCTAGGACAGATGAGATACTGACAGAGAATACGACCCCAAAGAGGGTTTGTCGGACCATGCAGCTGAGGCTGGTGGGCTGACCGATAAACACCAAGGAGCAGAGGAAGCAAAGCATGAGGGCCATGAGTAGGAGGAAGCTGAGTCCACGGTTGTTGGCTCTGACGATAGGTGTCTCGCGGTACCAGACGAAGGTGCACAAAATTGCAGTAGTGAGGAGTGTGAGGATAGTGGCTGTAGTGGCCAACACCTGGCCCAGCGGCTGTTCATAGGAGAGGAATTCGATTACTCTTGGGAAACACATATCCCACCTCTCATTGGGCCATTGATCGTCCGGGCATCGCTGACACTCGGCTGCATCTAAACAAGCGAAAGAGATGATATCCTTAGGAAGCATGAAATGGTGACTCATATAGTGTGGGATGGAAAGATAACATATTGCTAGTACATTGGTCAGATGCCTGTTCTTTCATATACCATGATCTAATTCCTGGTATGATTCTTTACATTCAGATGTAGTGCTCTATGCAACGTTTTACATGTGTTGCAAGGAAGCATCACAGGGTTAAGACAGTAAGTCCTCTTAACATCTCTGTTTTGAGGGCGAAGGGTGTAATCATCAGAGTGGGTAGCGGAAGAAATTGTTTCCCCAAAACAGGACCTTGTTCTGTAGCATGAGACTGCTCCACATAAAGTGTACTTTGAGTTGGTCAACCACATTGCCTCTGACTGCTCCGGTACTAATGCACCTAGTGCTGTTACTTGAGAGTGTGAAGACTTACCTACTTCATTTTTCCTGTTTACCTTATAAACCTCTTCCATGCTACTGGTGATATTATTCAAATAAATTCCTTACAGTAATAATGTCCTACATGTTTTGGGTTTTGTTAAGCTTTTTTTTCTTCTTCTCTGATTGTTATTGTCACATGCATGTTATACATTTGAATCTTCACTGTGGTCAGTTATGCTCTAAATTAATGCATTTATTCAATGGTTTTATATAGTGCTCTTTTCACAATATTAATTTTAGGGCACATTCTAGTGAACAATGAGAGATACCTGTATAAAAAAGCAACAGGTCATAAGTCACTTTACCGGGTGATATGAAGCAAAAACATATAAGAGAATAGTGACATGACTGGCTGTATAATGAGGGAAAGGGGAGTGCAGTAGGATAGGATAGGATAGGATAATTATTTATAAAGCGCGTACGTATGCCGGAGCGTCTTGGCGCTGGTAGAGAGAGAGGGAAAAATATTGTCATCATCAGCGGGTCTCGTTAAAGAGCCGTGTTTTTAACTGTTTCCTGAAAGCCTGATGATTGCCTAATATTTTCATAGAGTAGGGAAGCTTGTTCCAAAGACTAGCGGCACGGAAAGAGAAGACTCTCCCTCCCCATCTGGCTTTGCGTGTCCGATTTATCTTAATAAGGCCTTGTGTAGTAGACCTTAAGACCCGGCCGGGCACATAAGGAATGAAAAGCTTCTGAACATCCCTGGTTCCTCCTCCAAAAATAGCCTTGTGCACTAAACATATAGCCTTAAATTCTATACGTTGCTGGATTGGGAGCCAGTGTAATGTTTTAATGCCACTAGAGATAGATTGGTCTATGGGTACAGCTATCAGGAGTCTGGCAGCAGCATTTTGCAGAGTCTGCAACCTCTTCATCTGAGTCTTATTTATGCCTAGCAGCAAGGTGTTGCAGTAGTCAAGTCTCGATAGTACGAGAGCCACCACCACTGTCTTGCGAAGGTCAGATTCAATTATAGGAAAGTTCTTCCGCAGCGTCCTTATTAGAAAGGAACATGCTGAAGCAAGGTTGCTAACATGTGATGAGAAATTACGTTGATTGTCAAAAAGCATACCCAGATTCCTGACTTTATGGACGGGACAAGGACATTCCCCGGCCTCCACCGGCCACCAAGATCCGTTCCACACGGGGCTGCCCTGGCCAAACTCTATGATCTCGGTCTTCTCTGTATTGATTTTCAGGAAGCTCTCCCGCATCCAGCTCATAATCTCAGACAGGCAGCTATGGAACTTAAAAGCCACATCGTTCGATTGGTCCTCAGTCGAGACTATGAGCTGGGAATCATCGGCATAGGAAATAATGGTAAAACCATATTTCCTAATGAGCTTGGCCAAGGGGGCTACATAGATGTTAAAAAGTGTTGGTGATAGGGCGGAGCCCTGCGGTACCCCACAGGGTAGCTGGGAAGTGCTAGACTGTAGACCATCCCATAGCAGACCCTGCTCCCTACCTTCAAGAAAAGAGGAGAGGAGGGACAGAGCGGTTCCCTGCACACCAATCTTCTGAAGTCTCTGCATCAACACCGCGTGGTTGACAGTGTCGAAGGCCGCTGACAGATCTAACATCACCAGCACTGCTCTGCCTCCTGAGAAAGGGAGATCTTTGATCAGAGCCCCAAGGGCGTGGTCACTGCCCCTCAAGAATGCGAAATACCTTCCGTGGGTGATCACAGGCACCAACTCGACAGTTACTGAAATGAGGAACAAAGAAGTGAGATGACGCCGTGGAATTTATTTTGGAGTGGCACATTTTATTTAATTAACTCAGCATGCTAAAAAGAGGATTCACGTTACACAGGCTAAACCTTCAGCAAAAGCCTGGCTTCACTCTGCCAGGGAAAGCATTTAAATATCATAAGCACATACCTTTAAGCAATATACTGACCAAAGATAGATGATTAGATGGATCGGTTGGAGATCCCTTAATGATTAATGATATGGCGTATTTAAACCCTCAGCAGGTTTAGATGCTCATGCAATGCATTCTTTTTGCAGATAATCGTTTGAAATAAAGCTATGTCTGTGAATAAAGATCTAGGTAGCTAAAACATTTCAGAGTGGCTACGTTTGCTACGGCTAAGACCTTGAAAATACGTTTTGAGACACTTAAATGGAAGCAGAAGCTATCCTAGGGAAGCATAGTGCCCAGAGGCAACCTCAATTTAAGACAAATAATCCTCTAAAACTTAGTTGCTAAAAGCTGAAATGCAAGGGAATGGGTGTGGATCAAAAATACAGAGCTAAGAAGGATATCTTTAAGAGATAAAGGAAAATCCCCAAATGGGGGATGTACCACCTGAAATAGGCTGTAAGGTCCCAAATCAGATAGGCAGCCGGCTGGAGAACAGGCCTGTGGACAGCACAGAAAAGTTCTACCTTCTAACTGTCGTGTTGGATCTTAAATATCTTGATATGGGGAACCAGGGGTGGACCTGACGTATTTTCTGACGCATTTGCCAACAGGTGGCTTGACCGCATGTGTTCCAGGATACAGGAAAGGGTCAACCGCATGTGTTCTAAGACCGTGGGTGGGGTAAGGTGGCCAGGTGGCACAACGGTTGGTAGGTCATGCCTGACCGCAACGTATAAACAAAGAAAATGTTGTGATCACGTACATTTCTTACAGAATGCATGTGACCAACGCCCACAAGGCAGGTGCAGTTTTCATCAGACATTGTGGTTTATCTTTGAGCAAGCTAACTTCCAAAAATAGGACTTCAGCGATGAAAAACAATGTGTCAACTGGTACCAGCTGGTTATCTGCCTACGTGTGGGTGTGCAGTGGCCTTGTAACAGTGGAAAGTTACTGTGTTTTCTCTACTGGCTTGGGCTGTCTCGTGTTTTCTGGTGCAACTGAAATGTAAGCTCTGGCAATCCTGGGCCTAGTAGCTTCTGAAGGTTACATATTGATGTCGCGGGGCGGTGGGCTTTGGGCCTCCCATTTGGGCTTATGTCTGTTGGGTTTACAGGTTCTATGGGCTTCTATGTGTATGCACTATGCTCAGTGGACATAGGGCCATCAGCACTTCATCTTGTCAGGGTAGGTTAGGGAATGGCATTTAAGTTTATTAAATGGTGGCTCGAGACCCTCCATCATCTCCCTACTCTTGTTCATTCACCATGAACACATTCCTAACTGAATATCTGCTGGCTAGCAGAGGTCTCTCGGCTACCGGCGAAGTCCATGGGGTGTCGTTGACATAGCATTCAATGTTACCGGGGAGTTGCCCTTGCTGCCTGGCCGCTCCTTCATCAGTCTCGGTACTCCACTGCGTATAGCCTGGGGCTGGCTCACTGATCAGACACTCATACCGAACAGCAGCAGATGTATTGTTATATGTATTTCTGGCTGGTGGGAGCGGAGGTGCCGTAGGCACACCATGGCGTGAGGCGATGGGGGGTAACTCGATCATTGGTACCTGTACTCCAGACCCATCCCCAGGAGGCCTATCCATATCTTCATATTTTGGTGCCTGGTAAATCCCTGTGCTAGCGTAATTTATCCCTACAGCCTTTGTGCTCAATTTTCTAATACAATGACTCCCTATCTGAAAGGCGCAACACAGAACCAACATAATTCCAACTATAGGTATTACTAGTTTCAGTATGGCTGTTAGCCAGGATGGCATCCAGTCAAAGTCAAACCAGTTCACTGGGATAATGTCCGCAGGGGCACCTCCTTCGTCGAGCATCTCCTTTCCCAAGTTCGTCAACTCCTCAATGGCCCTTGCAATTGATCCGTTGTCCTCGTCGTTTCCTGGTATGAACGTGCAGCATGACTTCCCTATTTTGTGGCACAGACCACCCTCTTTGGCGGTCAGCATGTCCAGGTAGTAGCGGTGCTCCAAGACCATCTGTCTGAGGGGATGTAGCTCTTCCCTAATTGCATTGAGCCCATCCCTAGTACTGTTGATGGCCTTCATGACCTCATACCGGGTGACTTCCAGCCAGCGGGCATTCGCCTTTGTTTGAAATAAGGGAAATGCTCCTCCAAAGAATAGTTGGGCCTCGTTGAAGAGGCGGAATTCTTGGGGAACGTTACGATGTGTCTCTGTTGCGAAATATTCAGCTGCTCTCCTGTGGCGGTGCAGGAATGTAACATCACCTGTCATTGGATGTGATAGTATGTGGGAGACGTTTGATGCTGGTACCACCAGATGTATCTCATGCAGAGTCACCAATGAGCACAGTCCGAGCCACTGAGGAGGAAGTTGAAGGTACAGGTGTTCACCGCAGGCCCAATAGTAGTCCATCAGGGTGGAGGTGCCGTACTGCATATCGAAATTGAATATTGTAGAGTTACAGTCTGTGTTACGCCCAACAGAGACGGAGACATTGCCTATGAAGCAAAGAGAAGGATTTTTAAGTTTAAATGCTTTTTTATGTTTGTACAGTCTGTCCCCACCCCAGGTGTATCTGTTCCCTGTCTCATTCCAAATTTGTGCACAATCATCTTCTACATCCCAATCAATATTTTCCTCCCACTCTGTTTCGCCCGACCATGGGGGGCCCAGGGATGCTGCTTTACAGTATATGTGGCCAGGATCGCTCCACTCATCGTTGTAATATACTCGGGCTTGTACTTCCAGGAGCGTTCTGTTCTGGCATGGACATTGTGGGCCAGGGACCCCCCCCGGGTGGGTGTGATGATGGAGGCGTGGTTGTACGTCACAGTCCGCATAGGGTGATGAAATTGAAATGTAACGTGCTCGCCTATACATCTCTGCTCGCCGATCCATATTTGGTCTATTTCTCTTGTACTTTGCTTGTATCATCCGCTCTATGTCCCCTTTGTCAGAAGTGATCTTGAATATCACTTTGTTGTTGTCCCATTCTGATGTGTTTACAATTCCAACCCATATTTCAGCCCCTCCTACTAGCTGTACTAACCCATCAATGCGGCAAAGGTACAGGTGTAGCAAGCACATCACTGTTTGTGGTGGGACTTCTTTAGGGAAAACTAGTCTGTCTGCACCAACTGCATGGGGGACATATGAACACACATAGCAGGATTCGTTTGAGATCCTTTTCCCTACGGCTGTCATGTCCCGGTACCATGGATTTTCTTCCAGGGAGGAGTGTACCGAATGTTCTCTTATGGATTGGGGTAGGCTGAGCATAGGCCCTAGGCCTTCCTGTATTGTCACGAGGTGTTGGAACGTTTTAAATGGCATTCCCTTAGGCTTGTGTCTCTGGTCGATAGGGAGACCATGGATGACCCGGTGTTTTGATTTCCCTATATATGGGGAGATGGGGGCGAATCTGCGGGCTCTGTGACGGCGTGACGGGTGTCCATGGGCTGCTCGTTTTTCCGTCAAATTGGCAGTCTTATCCCAAGTGTTCCCTTTGTCGTCTAGTATCACCATTGGGGGCTCGGGAGGTGAAGTGGTGTGTACGTTACTGGCTCTAGAGGCTGGGAGTTCGGGGCCTGTCGTGTGGTGTGGGGCTGTGTCCTTGTTTCCGGCGAATCCTATGCTATGTGTCGTGATATCTGTGTTCCGTGTGACCGCTGGTGCAGTTGCTGGGGTGGTAGGTAACATGGCATCAGTGGATGCTCCTGTACCACTATTGCTTACGGCATGATAGCTCCTTACAGCAAGGAAAAAGATATACCAATTAAATGTAGCCAGTGCCACTCCAATGATAATACAAAACAGTACTATAGACAGTATACATATCTTTGCTTCACGGCCACTGTATTCGTGGATCAGTACGTGAGTGTCCTCATCTTCTTCCTCCACAGTAGAGGGACAGCCGCTGTCTTCATTTAGGGGGACGCTGGCCATTTCTATTTACTCAGTTAGTTCATTGTCTATTGTGGCGGCGGGGCAGGGTCGAGCCGGACATCTTTCCTGTGGATCCATGCCTTGCGCTCAGCTATCCGGACAGCCGTTGGGGATGAATCGATCACTTGGAAAGGTCCTTCAAATTTGGGGTCTCTCCAGCGCCGGACGTGCTTTCGGATAAAGATCAAGGTTCCAGGACGTATTGGTGGGAGCTCCGGATCGGTGGGGCCCTTCTCCTTCCTCTTTGATACCTGTACAGTAAGGAACTGCGCAGCGCGGGTTAGTGTGCACAAGAATTCGTAAAGCTCAGCTTTAACAATCTCAGAAGATGACTCACTATCCGTTTTGGGCCTTGTGGGAGGGACAGCTACATTTATGGATCGTCTGGTGACAAGTTGGTGGGGTGTGAGGTGGTGATCCGAACTAGGTGAATTTCTTAGTGAGAAGAGGGCAAGCGGGAGGCAGTATAGCCACTTTTTGCCGATGGTGGCGCTGATTTTGCTTATTTTGTTCTTGAGTAGGCCGTTAAGGCGCTCACAAATGCCGTTACTTTGGGGGTGGTAAGCAGATGTCAGTTTGTGTCTGATGCCTAGCATCGTGGTTAGGGAGGAGAAGATGGCATTTGAAAAGTGACTGCCGTTATCTGTCCGGATGGCCTCAGGGATCCCGAAGCGGGAGATGACATCACGGAGTAGGAATGTGGCTGCTGCTTTGGCATCGCAGTGGACGCATGGTCCAGCTTCGATCCAGCGTGAGAATGGGCAAACTACAACAATGAGGTATCGGTAGTTTTGACATCGATCAATCATATCGACATAGTCGATATGGAGCTCTTTGAAGGGGCCAGAGGGTTTGGGGATGGTGGAAGTCACTGTTTTGAGAGTCGGATTTGGTGAGTATTGTTGGCAGATGAGACAATTATTAACGAAGAGTTGTATTAATTCGTAGGCGTTGGGAATGAACCAGTCTGCCTGTAATGTAGTGGACATGTTATCTCGGGAGACGTGAGCAGGAAGGTGGAGTTGGTCTAGTGCCACTTGCAGTAAGGCTAGTGGCATAACGGGCTTTCCTGACAGGGTCTGTCTGTAAATGAAATCTGCAGGGTCCTGCTGTACTCCCCTCTTTTTCCATAACTGTTTCTCTTGATGTGGTGCACTTTCTTGTATTTCCCTGAGGTGCAGTTGCGCGAGCTTGTCATATTGTTGCGTGTTGTCCATAGGACAGGCAATGCTAGAGTCCAGTGTCTCGTTAGTCGTGTCTGTGTGTTGCTGTGGATCTACACTATCTTCGTGTGTTTCTGTCTGCTGTATCGGAGCTTGTGTGTCATTATGCGTGGAGACCTTGTCTGCCGGTGTCAGTGCTTGGGCAAGGAGGACAGGTGTGTTATGAGTATGTGGCCATGTTACAGGTGGGGGGCCTCTGGCTGCCGCTTTGGCCGCCCAATCTGCCAGAGCATTACCTCTGGAGACAAAGTCCTGTCCATTGGTGTGTGCAGCACACTTGACAACAGCTACCTCAGCTGGAAGTGTCAGAGCTTCAATCAATTCTTCTAACAATTGCTTGTGACATACCGGTGTTCCGTCTGATTTGAGAAATCCGCGCCTTTTCCAGCGCAGTATGCTTGAATGTGTTGTAGTTGTGACGTATGCAGAGTCTGAGTATACTGTGAGGCGGTCGTCGGCCCCGTGTTGTAAAGCGGCAATTAATGCCACCAATTCGGCAGCTTGGGCCGAGTAATGTGGAGGCAATGTTATTTGCTGTATAATGTCTAGGGAGTCAGAGGACTCGTGCTGCTGGGCCCGAACTACTGCTGCCCCGGTATACCTGATCCCTGTCTCTTGGTCAATGGTAGAGGACCCGTCAACGAAATACACAGTGCTGTCTGGCAGTGGGTCCTCTTTTGCTGCTCCTGACTCATCTGGAGAGTACGTGGCGCAGTCATGAGTGTCATCGTCTGAGGCTGCAATGGGATGGGCAAAAAATATAGCAGGGTTCACCGTGTGACATTTGACGACTTTCAGGGAGGGCAATGACAATATTACTTCATATCCTGACACTCTTTGTGTGGTTAGCGTTGTCTTGGCTTTTTGAATTATGGCGAAGACGGCGTGTTCAGTGTATAGTGTCAGGGGGGATCCCATGACTATGGGGGTGCTCTTTTCTACAGCAAAGGCGGCGGCAGCAAGAGCCTGCTCACAGGGGTAATGACCCCTCATGACAGAGTACAGCATGCCACTAAAGTATGCAATGGGTTTGTGACCCATAGGGTACTTCTGGGCGAGCACAGCGGTCATGACATGACCATTGCAGTGGGTGAACAGGTAGAATTCTTTAGTGTAGTCAGGTGAACCCAACACTGGTGCATTTGTCATTTCATCTTTTAGCTGTTTGAATGAGGCTGTCATGTCTGGTGACCAGTTTATTTTGTTGCGTCTGTCTTTAGCTGCTTTAACTGCTTTCAACAAAGGGGCTGTTATTGTTGTGAAGTCAAAGACCCACTGTCGGACATAGTTGACCAGTCCAAGGAATTTCTGCATGTCTTTTACAGTCTGGGGTTCTGGCGTTCTAGTTATGGCATCAACTCTATCTGGCGTGACTCGTCTCCCGGAGGCTGACAGCATTTGGCCTAGATAGTGTACTTCTGTTTGGCAGTACTGGAGTTTGTTCCTATCTACTTTGTAACCTCTGTCGGCTAAGGTCTGGAGCAGAGTGATGGTGTCGTCTCTACACTGCTGTTCCGTGGTGCTGCAGAGCAAAATGTCGTCAACATACTGCAACAAGGTGCTGTCGCATTGGAAGTTGGATAGATCTTCTCTGACAGCCCTGTTGAAGACGCTAGGGGATTCGCAGTACCCCTGAGCTAGACGAGTGTACGTCATCTGGACCCCTTTGAACGAGAACGCCAATAGGTACTGACTGTCTAGGTGGACGGGGACGCTGAAAAACGCATTTTTCAGGTCGATTACGGAAAAATATTTCGCGTTCGGGGGAATGTTTGTCAGGATGATGGAAGGGTCTGGGACAATGGGAAACTCAGGTACTACTATGATGTTCACGGGACGGAGGTCGTGTACCAAACGCCATTGGTTTGTCTTACCCTTCCGCACCGGAAAAAGACAGGTGTTGCAACAGGAAACGCATGGGTATATTACCCCTTGATCAAGCAGGGCCTGTATTGTGGGAGCTATGCCTTCTTCTGCTTCCTTTGACAATGGGTACTGTTTTATTCTTGGCAGTATTGCTCCGACTTTCAATGTTATCTTAAATGGAGCGGCAGAACGAATGAGACCTACATCATTGGGGCCGGTAGTCCACAGATGTGACGGAATTTGAGCTAAGTCTTCCTCACGTACTGAATCATATTTTGGATGGGCAGTGGGTGTTCTTTTCTCTACTGTTACCGAGACGGGCACCTCATACTGGTACATGATCTCTGTCATGGGGCACTGATCGGGATCGCTAAAAAGTTGGTCGTCTGAAATGTCTTTCACCTGGTGTCCGGGCTCAATGAATATTACACAGGCCCAGGAACGCATATAGTCGTCACCTGCTATGAACGCCCCATATGTCGGTGTAATATGGAGGGCGAGTATGCCGAAGATCATGCTTTTTTCTGATATCTGGGCGTTCCTGGATTGTGGGCGGAAGAGGAACTCCTTTGGGAGCTGAACAGTGCGGTCATGCAGTTCTGGGGTGTTGGCCACAACGATATGTACTGCAGTGGAAAATGCTTGCTCGTCTACAGGGCGGGCTCGTATGTGGGCTGCCAAGGAGGAATCAACGGTGAGTGCCATCATCCTTGCAAAGGGGGTGCCTGGTATCGAGCAAATCATTGTTCCATTGTCATGGAAGTGAATGGACATGTTTAGTTTTGTCATGAGGTCGCGCCCCAGAAGGTTCACTGGAGAGCGGGGGGAATAAAGCAGTGGCTGTTCCAACACCCGGTCTCCTATTTGTATGGGCACTGGTTTGGTGAAAGGGACCCTTTCTATTGCCCCAGAGAATCCCTGTGTGTCCGCTACCTGGTTGGAAATGGGCAGAGGTCCGCCAGTAATGCAGGAGTACGTGGCGCCTGTGTCAAAGAGAAAGTTGTATGTTTCGTTGTTTATCGTGACCAGGACGGTGGGGTCATCTTCACCGCTCATGGTGCAGGACAAAACTGGGCACACAAGGGTTGTCTGTGGGCTGGCCTAACAAGTGTACCCCCCTTGTTGGTATTGGTGGATGGTGCCTTGTGGGGACGAATTGTTGGGGGTAGACGCGACTATGATACCCCCTAAGGGTGTCGAACTGGGGCCTTGGGGCATCACTTGGTATGTTGGTATCTGCTGCTGCTGAAGCATAGGGGTATGGAAGGTAGCTTGTGCCTGTTGCATGGGGACCAGTTGTTGTTGGGGTGCCTGTTGAATTTGTGCCATTACTGGCGTTTGGAGTTGTGCCAGCTGCATGTTCTGCTGGGGGACAGGTTGGGCGAAGGTGTACTGTAGTTGGTGTTGCTGCGGGTATGACTGTTGTTGTTGGAACTGTTGTCGCATCGGCTGTGCTTGGCCCCTAATTTGGTCCATGGACTTAGTACGACAGTTTCTTTGTATGTGGCCTTGCTTGTTACAATAGAAGCAAATTGTCGGTCCTGACTGCTGTTGGGCCCTCTGCTGGCCCATACCATAACTTCTGCCTTGCATGCCTGTATTATTTCTGTTCATACCGTAATACTGTTGCTGGTCGTTATGATAGGGCTGTTGTGCAGCAATGTTTTGCCCTGGGGGTTGCTGTGGCGTTTGTACATACTGTACTAGTGACTGGGGCTGGGGCTGCACTTGGTGCATAGTATGATGTGTCGGCGCTTGCACATACTGTATGGCCGGTTGTTGTACTTGTGGCTGTTGTGTCTGTGCATATTGTACAGCAGGTTGCTGCACCTGTTGCGGAATAGACTGAGTATTAGCGGTGAGCACATTTTGAGCTGCCTGAGGAAATGTGGCGACGGCTGTCATTTGGTTGACTGGAGCGGCCAACATGACAGTTTCTACCGTGTCTCGTTTTTTGTTAAGCTTTTGCTGCACCAATTTTGCAGCTGCATTTTCTATGGCAAGTTGTCTGTTCTTTTCGTGTTCTAGCTTCTTTTTGCAAAAATGTATGATGTGGTCTTGTATTTCAGGCCATGGTTTGGCCTCCATGGCTACTACGGCATCTAATTTTTCTTGTACTTCCTCTGGCAGGCCTCTCTTAACCATGTGATAGAAAAGTCTGCTGTTCCCCCCCGTGGTATTCCAAGAGTCGCCTAATTCTTGGTGCCACTTTTCCTTCATCCTAGAGATGAAGGTAATCGGGTCCTCATTTACTTGCATTGTCAATGACATGAGTGAGCCAATATCTGGGACATCGGGGTATTTTAGTTTCAGTTTTGACCAAACCCCCGCTCTTATTTTGTCAAATGGTTCTCCGTCGTATGTTGTGTCGTTCATAGTTATCAATCCGTTACTGATACTTTTAAAAATTTCTTCCGCTTCTCTCCCCATCAGGGAAATAAGTAAACTTTTCATATCGCCTATCCCTGGTACTGTGCCTGTTGTATTTTTCTCTAGGGCCACGATCCATTTGCTTGCACCCTCCGTGAGGGGGGGGAGGGTCTTTTTAATGGCTTCTATTTCTGCAAACGACCAGCAGTGATATACTGGGGGGTCTTGCTTCCTTTTGTACAAGAGCGTCATTTGGCGAGCAAATCCCGCATCTTGAAGCGTTGGTCTTGTGGTGTCATACCGTCTGGCATATTTCTGCCATATTTTTAGGCTGGCTCGCATGTAGGCATAATCCCAATCCTCATCCCCTGCACCTTGCAGGATGCATTCTACGGCTGTAGCCAGATGCTGAGGTTCGAAAGACCCGTCTCTGGGCCAGGGGAGCATCTGCGGGGCCAGAGACTCCGTCCAGCCAGCCAGGTCGTCCGTGAAAGGGTTGACAGCATAATCTGAACCCTCTCCTGCTTCTACTATTTCGTTGGGAGTCATGCCATTATTCTTTTGTAGGGCATGTGAGCTACAGAGGAGCATGCCGTTACCTTTCTTGTGTCGAGTGTTGCGCATGGAAGCGGCACCAGTGACATCATAGCTGATGTAGGCGTCAGTAACAGGGAAGTCATTATCAGGGAAGTCATATACGGTGTCATCGGGGCGCCCGTGCGTTCCTAGTACCCTTAGTCTATCTACTTCTGTGAGTCTAGGCCTCCTTTTTCTCCCTGTATCCCTTGAACTCGTCAGTCCCTGATCCGTTTGGTGGAAGGGGTTTGTATTTGTCGCCGCCCGTGGTTGGCTGGACGATTGTACCCTGGTTGTGGCGGATGGTGGGGCGAATGGGTTCGCCACAGGTGCCGTAGTTTGTGGGGAAAGTGTGGGCATCGATGCTGCTGCCTGCAGGCGTGGGGACTGGCCACTGTGGCCTGGTGCGCTATCCCTGCTTGTGCCCTCAAAAGCCCCCAAAGGTGGTGTCACCTTTGCTTGAGAGGGGTCTGCGCCTCCCGGGGGAGGAGGGCCGGTGGTCTGTAGTTCATTATAGCCTAGTGTTCCATCTACTTCTATGGCTGTGGTATGGTTTTGCACACGTTGTGTGGTTGGAAGACGTGGCGGCGTTTGGGCCACATATTGTTCCGGGCGGGCCAGGGTGAGTGTCTCAGTTATTCTGTCATTTATTTGTTCCATTTTTAGCGACATGCGTCGTATTGCGGGAAGTAGTGAGTCTGCCTCGGAGCGGTGCAGCACCGTTCTGCCAAAGAAGTCTGTGGCGGTGTCTTCGGTCGGACTACATTCTAGGCTTTCGTGTGTGTTTGGGGCCGTTCTCCATTGATCGTAATGGACTAGGGGTGGTGCCGGAGAGAGCCACTGCCCCTTGCCCATCTGCAGTTGGACAGAGGAGAATGTGGTCTTTTGGTCGGCGGTGTCAGTGTTACAGAATGGCATGCGGTCTCGGAGTGTGGCTTCCTGCTCCTGGAGCTGCGGAGCAGTTGCGGCACGGAGGGCGTCGAGGTCTCGGCGGGGGTACAGTGTGGGGTGAGATGTAGTGGACGAATGATGCGATGATGTGCGGGAAGCGATGGATGACGCGATGGACGCATTATCTACATCTTCATCGCTTTCTTCGGTGGGTAGGGCAGAGGCGGACGTGGGGAGGAGCCTTAATGTAAATTGCGCGTCTATTGGCCCTAGTAGGCCAGGTACTGCGGCCTGCAGGGTTGGGCCGTTGTTGGTGGTAGGTGACGGGGGCTGGGCGGCTCCACCCGCGATGCTCGGGGCTGGTCCTGTGATGGGGGAGTTTGGGCCACTGCTGGTGGCCGGTGCTGCCGGTGGTGGCTGGGCAATACAATGGTCGGTGGGAGGCGGAGGGGGCTCAGATATTGCGTTGATATCGCAGGGAAGCTGACTGTATCCTATTGCCGGCATGCTATTGGTGGTTGTCTGTAAGTTTAGTTCTTTTTCTTCCGTGGTTGTTATCACAGGATACATGCCACTAGCCTGATAGGGTGGGGGTGCCGAAGGAGCAGTGGGCATGGTAGGCGTGTGCTCCTGCGTATTGTCTTTAAAGATACGCCAGAGATCTAAAGTGGCCTTCCTTTTTTGCAACTTGGTACCAGTGTATTTGGTGTTCAGGAAGGTGGTGGCGTGCTCCAGAATAGTCTTATTAAAGCTCCCTTCCCAGGGCCAAGGGTGGTCCATATTTTTTGTCAACTTATGGAGCTCTCTACTATGTTTGAGTATCCTTTTCTCTTGCCCGCCGAATACGCTCAGGACGTGCTGAAGGGGTGTCGCCAGGGTGGGATATGGGTGTGGTCGCAGAATATGTTCCTGGGGTGGTGTATCTATGCGCCCCTAGAGGTCCGGCACTAGTTCTGTACCTACCCCCTCAAGGATGCGGTCATATATACCGTTCTGTAATTCAATGTTTTGGGAGGGGGTGCACCCAGGGAATGTCAGCTGTCCGCCAAAGCAGGCGGCAGCTATTTTAGATTGGAGTGGATTTCTAGGCCAGAGACCCGATACAACTGTGGTCTCTCTCGGTGGGACCTCCAAAATAAAGTATATTTGAAAGCCAGCATGTGTTTTATACACAGAGGAACTCAGTATCCTATTCATAGGGCTAGTTAGTGCCTGTGTGTGGCACCTGTAGAGCTACGTGGAAATGGCGGGGGATGTGTGGCTGGAATAGACGGACAGCCTGTGTCTGTGTTGTTAGGCTAGTTGTTGGGGCTGCTGGGGTCTGTGGAGTGTGTGTTTTGGTCAGGAGGAGGCAGGTCTCTGATAAGTTCCTCACCTACTTCTGTACATATAATATTGTACAGTATGAATCTTAGGTTCATTTCATCAGGTCCCCTGTAGTTTCCTTCTGGGGAAAAGTCGGGAAATTCGAGATTGTGGCGGGCAAAGGCAAGACGTATTTGGCTTTGCAGTGGGTTTCGTGGCCAAGAGGATGTAAATACGGTGGGTAGTTCTAAGCCTGGGGACAACAACCGAACCCTTATGTAGATCCAGTCGGGTGTTTTGTGCACCGAGGTGCCAAATATTCGTTTATCGTACACTGCATGGAGCGCCTGCATGGGGTTTGTTTCGTGTCGGGCTCCGGGCGAGTGACAGGCCGGTATTACAGAGGGGTAGTGAGTGAAGGACCACTATTTTTGTTTTATTTTTGAGACTTGTTTGTGTAGTCAGCGGGGCGTGGGAATGCTGGTGCGAGAGATAAAATAATTTGGCAAGGGCGACTGAAGTCAATATTCAGCGTCTGAAAAATTGTGAGAAGGACAGCACTAGTGAGGGGCGTAACATATATAAAGGAAGCTGGGTGGCCGTCAGAGAGGCCTACGATGTTGTTATTGATCAGGTATACCGTGATATGATTGTGGCAGTTTTTAGTCATTCCCTTTATTTCGAGAGGGAGCAGTGCGGTAGGCTAACAATATTGGGCAGTGGTCTGGAATCTGTAGAATTTTGGAAATAGTCGCCCAGAAATGCTCTCAGGAGTGATACTGTGTCGTCCTGGGACTGTTGGGAAGAATGGGAATCAGAGGTGGAAGGTGTTGGGGAATAGGGACCGTCAAGAGGGGGGATGGAAGCCGCTTCAGAACAAGCTATTGTGTGGATGGAATCTAGTGATGAGTCGTTGTCCGTGAGAAGAATGGTGGTGGGGTGGTCGGGGTACCGTGGGTATGCAGGAGAAGCGGTGTAAGGGACAGAGAGGGTGGATGAATTGGAATGTTCGTCGGTGTACAATAAGTTCGGATAAGTGGTGTCCGGGGATGGTGGGGTGAGGGATATGGCAGGTAGGGTGTCAACTAGGTCGTTCAAGGATAGTGGACAGATGCGAATTTGGGTGTTTGTGGTGAATGGGACCCCTAAGATTGCCCAGGCGTCGTTCAATATAGTGCGGTCGTCGTCATCGAGCTGAGTGAATGCGCCAGTGGAGGTATTGTGGACAGCTTGTGGAACGCCGTGTACAAACTGAATAGTGCGATAAATAATATGTGGGGGGGTGTGGGACATTACTGGGGTAAGGGGAAGCTGGGCATGGTGGGCAGATGGGGCACAGGAGGGAGGTAAGGGTGCAACTAAGAGACCCCTGATCCCCCCTTTTTGTCAATTATTGGCGGGAGCAAATGATAGACAAAAGATAAGGAGGCGGGCTGGGGGATGGACAGTGCGTGTGGAGTGCAGAGACCGTAGCGGGGGTACCCAGCTGAAGGAAGGAAGGAGACTACCAGTGGGCAATGGAGCATGTGCGGGGGAATGCAGGAACTGTGGTACTGGACAGAGCGCGCGCACTGAAGCACATGAAAAAGCAAAAGGTGCTGGCACTGAAACAATGAAAGCACCTGATATGCATAGCACAGAACGGAAGCATAAAAGCACAGAGGGCGACGAGGAACAAAACGCAATGCACAGGGAGACAAATAGATAAAAAACATAAACAGAAGGGAAAATAATGAGAATACAAATAAAGAACGACAAGCTGATCCCAAAATAGAAACATGCCAGCACACCCTGATCCCAAAATGAACTGTGCAGGAGCCGACGCGTATTCAATGGCGATAGGATGGAGAGAAAGAGATGTGGGAAGGGGTAGGAAGAGGGAGAGGGGCATGGAAGTAGTGGTAGGAAAAAAGACAAGGGAAAAGTAGAGGAAGGAGTGCAAATGGTAGAGGAAAGAAGTGCAAGTGTAGTGGAGAAGGTAGGACGGGAGAGTCAGGGAGGGGAGGTGGAGGGAGGTGGAGAAACGTGCAGGAGCCAGGCGAGGAAGTGCGTGCTTGTCGGATAGTGAGATCTGCAAATACTACAAAGAGTTACCGGTGGGTGTGGGTGCGCAGGGCGAGGCACCACCAAAGGCGGTGGGCGAGGGGTGTGCAAAAGTGGCGCAGAGAGCCGAAAAAGGAGATCGAATCCGATGAAAAAGACACCCAACCCTTGCAGACAGAGATCAGGAGGAGGCGAAACAGAGGGATAGTGGCAGGCGGCCCCCATGGAGGATGTTGTGGGGGGGGTGTCAGATGGAGGAGGAAGTCACCTACAGTCACCTAGTCGTGAGACACACATATCATGGCTACACACACCAGGGCTAATCCTGTGTGTCCTCAAAAAGCACTGTCTCACAGTCACCTAGGCGTGAGACACACACATTATGGCTACACACACCAGGGCTAATCCTGTGTGTCCTCAAAAAGCACTGTCTCACAGTCACCTAGGCGTGAGACACACACATTATGGCTACACACACCAGGGCTAATCCTGTGTGTCCTCAAAAAGCACTGTCTCACAGTCACCTAGGCGTGAGACACACACATTATGGCTACACACACCAGGGCTAATCCTGTGTGTCCTCAAAAAGCACTGTCTCACAGTCACCTAGGCGTGAGACACACACATTATGGCTACACACACCAGGGCTAATCCTGTGTGTCCTCAAAAAGCACTGTCTCACAGTCACCTAGGCGTGAGACACACACATTATGGCTACACACACCAGGGCTAATCCTGTGTGTCCTCATGGCCCATTAAAGCAGTATAAAATATTACAATGATAAAGAAATATAATACTACCCGCAAGCCTGCAGGCGATAAAAAAATTACAAAGGAAGTTATGAACAGAAGAGAACGAAGCAGGGCAGGACCACACAGGAAGGAAAGAGAGTTCGAAAATCGTGACCAGAGAGAGAGTGCCGTAGGGTGCGAGGTGTGCATCAGTCAGTGCCAACCGACAGCGGTACTCGCAGGCAACCAGGCGTGACCAAGGAAATGCAAGGAAAAGAAAAAAAAAAAGCCTTGGCTTACCCGAGGTCTGCACTGGTGCTGCCGGACCCCCGACGGTGGCCCCTGGAGGAGCACTCCCTCCACCGTAGGCTGTGGTACGATGAGACGTTGGGCGCCAGATGAGAAAGGGAGATCTTTGATCAGAGCCCCAAGGGCGTGGTCACTGCCCCTCAAGAATGCGAAATACCTTCTGTGGGTGATCACAGGCACCAACTCGACAGTTACTGAAATGAGGAACAAAGAAGTGAGATGACGCCGTCGAATTTATTTTGGAGTGGCACATTTTATTTAATTAACTCAGCATGCTAAAAAGAGGATTCACGTTACACAGGCTAAACCTTCAGCAAAAGCCTGGCTTCACTCTGCCAGGGAAAGCATTTAAATATCATAAGCACATACCTTTAAGCAATATACTGACCAAAGATAGATGATTAGATGGATCGGTTGGAGATCCCTTAATGATTAATGATATGGCGTATTTAAACCCTCAGCAGGTTTAGATGCTCATGCAATGCATTCTTTTTGCAGATAATCGTTTGAAATAAAGCTATGTCTGTGAATAAAGATCTAGGTAGCTAAAACATTTCAGAGTGGCTACGTTTGCTACGGCTAAGACCTTGAAAATACGTTTTGAGACACTTAAATGGAAGCAGAAGCTATCCTAGGGAAGCATAGTGCCCAGAGGCAACCTCAATTTAAGACAAATAATCCTCTAAAACTTAGTTGCTAAAAGCTGAAATGCAAGGGAATGGGTGTGGATCAAAAATACAGAGCTAAGAAGGATATCTTTAAGAGATAAAGGAAAATCCCCAAATGGGGGATGTACCACCTGAAATAGGCTGTAAGGTCCCAAATCAGATAGGCAGCCGGCTGGAGAACAGGCCTGTGGACAGCACAGAAAAGTTCTACCTTCTAACTGTCGTGTTGGATCTTAAATATCTTGATATGGGGAACCAGGGGTGGACCTGACGTATTTTCTGACGCATTTGCCAACAGGTGGCTTGACCGCATGTGTTCCAGGATACAGGAAAGGGTCAACCGCATGTGTTCTAAGACCGTGGGTGGGGTAAGGTGGCCAGGTGGCACAACGGTTGGTAGGTCATGCCTGACCGCAACGTATAAACAAAGAAAATGTTGTGATCACGTACATTTCTTACAGAATGCATGTGACCAACGCCCACAAGGCAGGTGCAGTTTTCATCAGACATTGTGGTTTATCTTTGAGCAAGCTAACTTCCAAAAATAGGACTTCAGCGATGAAAAACAATGTGTCAACTGGTACCAGCTGGTTATCTGCCTACGTGTGGGTGTGCAGTGGCCTTGTAACAGTGGAAAGTTACTGTGTTTTCTCTACTGGCTTGGGCTGTCTCGTGTTTTCTGGTGCAACTGAAATGTAAGCTCTGGCAATCATGGGCCTAGTAGCTTCTGAAGGTTACATATTGATGTTGCGGGGCGGTGGGCTTTGGGCCTTGGGCCTCCCATTTGGGCTTATGTCTGTTGGGTTTACAGGTTCTATGGGCTTCTATGTGTATGCACTATGCTCAGTGGACATAGGGCCATCAGCACTTCATCTTGTCAGGGTAGGTTAGGGAATGGCATTTAAGTTTATTAAATGGTGGCTCGAGACCCTCCATCACTCCCCCATCCACAATGCCACGAATTTTCTCCGCTGCCACCTGGAGTGCTGACTCCGTGGAATGCTGAGCGCGAAAACCTTGCTGACAGGGGTCGAGCAGATCATGGGAAACCAAATATTCTGTTAAAGCCCGGTTTAACTCCCTCTCCATGACCTTGGCCGCCAAAGGTAGTGCAGCGATCGGACGGTAGTTCTTCAAGATGTGAGGATCCAGAGTAGGTTTTTTTTAACAATGGTCTGATTATTGCCCTCTTCCAACTTGAAGGATAGCTACCAGACTCGATTACTTGATTGATCAGTGGGGACAGCTCTCTAGCGATAACCTCTGCCGCACGATGAAATACAGATGGGGGGCACGGGTCTAGAGGTGATCCTGATTTTGTCATGGTAATCAACCTACATGTTTCCTCCACCGAAATGGGAGAGAAATTGCTAAGGCCCGTGTCATCCTTGAGATTAGCTGCCTGCTCCTGGCCGCCACAGTCCGCGTTAGTGGGAGAGCTCATAAAGTCGTTATGAATTATCTGAACCTTCTCCTGAAAGTACAGAGCTAATCTTTGACATGTTGCTAGGTCAGGCCGATATGTGCTGTCTTGGGGAGGCTTAGAAAGAGCGGATATGGTCTTGAAGAGCTCCTATGCTGAGTTACCGGCTTCCCTGATCTTGGTGGCAAGAAAGGCGCTTTTGGCTGCGATTATTGCTGCCCTGTAGGCTGTGAGAGCATAATTGTAGTGTTCTTTACCCTCAACACTGTAATCCCTTCTCCATCTGCGCTCTGCCCTTCTACAGGGAGGAGAAATAGGTAAGGGGCAGGAGGAGGAGGATGCATGAAGAAGGTGAAGCATACTGCTATATACCATAAACATAAGAGGAGCTTGTGTATAGTCCTGGATCTGCATATTACTCACTTCTAGAACATTTCCTGGGTCAAAGTAGTGATTATGAACAGCTTCTATGATTGAGGGAGTGGGCATGCCAATGTATTTGGGGTAGGGCTCATGGGGCTCAGACCTTCAAGGTATCATTTAAAAGGTTGAGTCTTTAGTCCTTTTCTGAAAGTCAAGATATCCATGCTGTTCTCAAGTGAAGATGTGAAGATGTGAAGGCTTTCAGAAGCCAGAGCTGGAACCCATGAAGGATTGCTTCAGGAGAAGAAAGAGTTTGAATTTGAACTTTCCAGGATGAGAGAGCTCGTACTCTTTCATTCACTTGGGCCTCCTGAGATGAGAGAGCTCGCATTCCTTCTTTCTCTTGCGCCTCCTGAGAGAAGAGATCTTCTACTCCATCATTCGCTTGGGTTTTCTGAGATGATAGAGCACCTACTACTTCATTGCATTGGGCCTCCTGAGATGAGAGAGCTCATACTCCTTCAGTCACTTGAGCCTCCTGAGATGAGAGAGCTCGTATTCCTTCATTCTCTTGCGCCTCCTGAGCCGAGAGATCGTGTACTCCTTCATTTTCTTGCACCTCCTGAGTTGAGATAGCTTGTATTCCTTCATTCTTTTGCACCTCCTGAGATTAGAGAGCTCATACTCCTTCATTCCCTCAGGCCTCCTGAGATGAGAGAGCTCATACTCCTTCAGTCACTTGAGCCTCCTGAGATGAAAGAGCTCGTATTCCTTCATTCTCTTGCGCCTCCTGAGCCGAGAGAGAGTGTACTCCTTCATTCCCTTGGGCCTCCTGAGATGAGAGAGCTTGCACTCCTTCATTCTTTTGCACCTCCTGAGATTAGAGAGCTCATACTCCTTCATTCCCTCAGGCCTCCTGAGATGAGAGAGCTCATACTCCTTCAGTCACTTGAGCCTCCTGAGATGAGAGAGCTCGTATTCCTTTATTCTCTTGCGCCTCCTGAGCCGAGAGAGAGTGTACTCCTTCATTTTCTTACACCTCCTGAGTTGAGAGAGCTTGCACTCCTTCATTCTTTTGCACCTCCTGAGATTAGAGAGCTCATACTCCTTCATTCCCTCAGGCCTCCTGAGATGAGAGAGCTCATACTCCTTCAGTCACTTGAGCCTCCTGAGATGAGAGAGCTCGTATTCCTTCATTCTCTTGCGCCTCCTGAGCCGAGAGAGAGTGTACTCCTTCATTTTCTTGCACCTCCTGAGTTGAGAGAGCTTGTACTCCTTCATTCTTTTGCACCTCCTGAGATTAGAGAGCTCATACTCCTTCATTCCCTCAGGCCTCCTGAGATGAGAGAGCTCATACTCCTTCAGTCACTTGAGCCTCCTGAGATGAGAGAGCTCGTATTCCTTTATTCTCTTGCGCCTCCTGAGCCGAGAGAGAGTGTACTCCTTCATTTTCTTACACCTCCTGAGTTGAGAGAGCTTGCACTCCTTCATTCTTTTGCACCTCCTGAGATTAGAGAGCTCATACTCCTTCATTCCCTCAGGCCTCCTGAGATGAGAGAGCTCATACTCCTTCAGTCACTTGAGCCTCCTGAGATGAGAGAAGTCATATTCCTTCATTCTCTTGCACCTCCTGAGGAGAGAGAGCATGTACTCCTTCATTCCCTTGGGCCTCCTGAGATGAGAGAGCTCATACTCCTTCAGTTCCTTGGGACTCTTGTGATGATAAAGCTCGTACTCCTTCATTGTCTTGCACCTCCTGAGATTAGAGAGCTCATACTCCTTCATTCCCTCAGGCCTCCTGAGATTAGAGAGCTCATACTCCTTCATTTTCTTGCACCTTCTGAGATGAGAGAGCTCATATTCCTTCATTCCCTCAGGCCCCCTGAGATGAGAGAGCTCGTACTCTTTTATTCTCTTGCACCTCCTGAGATGAGGGAAAGCCTGGTCTTAAACAGGTGAAATAAGGAGAAAGGCTTTATTTCTCCTCGTTTTTGCTGATTCCATGTGTGCTGCGTTGTGCAGCACACATAGAAACAGCAAATTGCCATTGATTATTTATGTGCAGGAAGGTGACCCTTCCTACACATAAACAATAACAAGCATTGGCAATGCCAATCGGTCTCGCCATTAGGATCTTATATGCATCCCGTGCCTGAATGTGCCCTTGTGCAACGTAACCGGAGCTTATGTAAAGCACTCCAATACCTTCAGGTAGTGTTCGCGCAATAGAAATCTGTTGCACCTTGTGGTGAACAACTGTAACATAGCTCCATCGTGTTTTAACAAGGCGGCATTATAGGTGAGGTCAGTGCTTTAAATAACAGAGGGCCATATTATCAAGGAACGGCGATAACATTATCGCCGCTTTAGCGGCAGGAAACTTTCGCTAAAGCGGCAATAATGGGCTTGATAATAAGCCCTTGTGAATTCCCATAGAAGCCCAGGTTCACACCAGAACCTGGGCTTCTATGGGAATTCAGAAGGGCTTATTATCAAGCCCATTATCGCCGTTCCTTGATAATATGGCCCAGAATACCTGCACTACTAATTTTCCATTTAGACTAGAGTAGCTGTTACTTCTGAGAAGTGGCGGGCCTCTCCCATTAGATGGATTACAGCAGTTCTCAGAAGTGCAGGTACTCTGTACAGGACAGTGCCTGCCCATTTAATGCATTGGGTGAGGCAAAAGTCTGTTGCACCAATGGGACTGCAGGAGCAGCCAACACGTTATTACTTTTGCAAGTGGTGGCCTTGTTAGGAGAAAGAACACCCGTTGTCATCCAGGAGAACAATATAAACACTGTCAACGGAAGAAGAAAACTTTTGTCCACTCAATGAAAAGTGGGCAAAGCCAAAGCACCTCTCTGTAGTTATCCGAAAACTATTTTTGAGTTGGTCATAGGTATGGTGACAGCTGTGATTTCAAGCTGTACCTTAAAACCAAATGTCGCAGACCACTTGCAGACTCGGCGCCCTTAAAAGGCCAATGGTGCAGTGTACATACACTGTGCTTTGAATCACTGCCGGGACGTTAAATGCCACTGCTTTGAGCTGACCCACACACGAAGGAATCTTCTAGTCTCTGCATCCTACAATAATAACACCTTCTGCATTTAAAAAAGGTTTCCTTCCTCGGCCTCCTGTTAACTCTCTGGGGCATCAACTAAAGCTGCACTGGCAAATAACTGCACCCAAAGAGTGGACACAAGTCGGAATCCCGCAGACTACATCATACAAATTGACTGTCAGGCTCAAGCCCCTCTTGGCACGCCATGGAGGGCTCGCATCTGGACCTGAAGTGACTAATCACTGAAACCGGTAACATTTACCAATATTCCAGAAGAATGCTTTTTTAAAACTCTGCCGCTGAAATGAGTTTCCCCCACACAACTGTTTTGAAAAGATAGTATAGACAAACTGATTGCGGTATTTACAGACAACCAGAAAAAAACGATTCAGATACTGGCACTGCAATAACTTCTTGGCGAAGTTACCTTCTTGGCGATCACACGCACACATCTGCTCATAGATGCCATGCCATTCGATAATGTTAAATCTGCTGTGAAGGAAGCGCGTGGATGGCAACCCACTCCCTCCCAGTGAATGCATTCAGTCAGCACTGTGCATCGCTTCCACTAGGCAAACAGACGAGCTGTATCATGTGTACGACGAAACTACAGACAGACATGAGTATTAGTTAAAGACTGGCCGGGGGAGAGAGCACAGAATTACCGGCCGCGTTTTAAAGTCAGTTTTAATTACTGCCGGGCATGTAACCTGGCAAGAACGGTTCCGTTGAAAAGCCCTACTCCTACCCCACCTGTGGAAACTTAGCATTGGAAGGTCTGCAAAAGTACACATGAACACATACATTCACGTTATTATAGCACATATGACGTTATACACCGAAAAGTACAGCCCTGTAAATAAAAAAGGAGTAAACTTGGATGTATTTACCTCTGAGCTCAGGCGCCTGGCTAAACTTCTCCGATGGCTCCGTGTGTTGAGTGGCAGACGTGCCTCTGGGAGGAACCTTACTCGCCTGTAGCCGGCGTGACAACCACGCACCTATACCTCTTCGCCATGTGTTCCCCACTGCCCCTGAGGGCATTTTTGGGGCCACGAGTAGCGTCCGCCATTCGCAGTCACCAGTCCTCACAACGAAATAGCGAACCAGGGTGAGATTTAAATATAGTCACGTGATTCTCCGTTCACCATTAGGAAACACCCCACGGGCATGACAAAGACAGTAACAAAGTTGTCACGTAACTAGTGCTAGCTGGGATTGTGTTCCAATTAGGCTCGTGGTGAGACTCAGCACCTTGGGGGGGAACAAGCACTGGCAAAGCCAATAGGGGCGTTGTCAAAGTTTTTTATTTTACATTTTGCACAGTGGAAGTACCTGCAGTGGGCACTTCCACGGGGGAGGAGGCTGAGACACAATGACCCGCGGAGCTGGCAGTGCATGCGGCAGCTGAGGAGCCGTCTCTTATCCCCTCGGCCAGCATTGCCCAGGGCTGCTGCTCGGGGGATTGCCACTTTTATAGTGCTTCTGGAGTGATAACGCAGCAAGCGGGCAGTTCCCAGCAGCCCTGCCTCCCGCCACAATCGCCATTGTCCGGGCTGCTTCCTGCTTCGAAAGTGGAAGCGGGCGCGGCACGGCCCGGCAAATGTAAGCAAAGCACGTCCTGCTTAACTGGAAACCAGGAAGAGAGCACGTCATCACGTGCGCGATGTTGTGATAAAACTGCACACCAGAAAAAAGTGCGCCGGTAAAGGGGCCAGTAGCCTTGGAAGGCTACCAATGACGACATAATCGTCATGAGGCGGAACTAACAAGCCGTAAACCAATTGCAAGGCTGTATTTACTGACCTAAGCCAATAAAAATGATGGGCGGAGAGTGGGCGGAGCTTAAACAAAGCTTCCCCACTGAAGTGTATACTGCATGTCTCGGAGAGACAGCGCATGCGCGCTGCCTAGGCGAGACCTAAAAAAATTACGTTTTGCTGCGTCCATGTGTGCTGCATTAAGCAGCTCACATAAAAGTTACAAAACATCATTTAAAGATTGAAGGGACACCTTCCTTCACATAACAATCTTCCCCACAGCGCAGACACCCTTGCGCCATGGTGCAAGGGTGCTTGCGTTGGCTCTAGGCTGCTAAGTTTAGCGCCAGCGCAGGGGGATACGCAGGGCTTGACCATATTGTTGTGAATATGGTGCAGCCTTGCGGTTCTGAACTGGCGGAGTGCAGCGTTAAGCCAGGAAGGCTACCACCGCAATCCGTCACTTCGTTGTAAATATGCCCATAATTTCTCAAATTTGCAGTCCTCCCCAGGCCCCTTTCATGTAAAGCCAGGATTCAGTCTCCTGGTGGATCTGGCCAAAATCCTGGAAAAGCCCTGATAAGAGAGGCCAGAGGCCTGGCCAGCAAGCAGGGACCCAGCTCCCTCACCCCCTCTATCAGTCCCTTGTAATATTGTCCATTCTTGCCTCAGTGCCACTAGGAGGAAACCTTTACATTTCTATCACATGGTGGGGTACGGGGCAGGGCTTATTTTGCACTTCTTCTTTTTCTCCTCTGTGGGTAAGGGTTGCCACTGTTATGCATCAAGCCGGAAGGCACATTGGTGCAAGCATGGACCACTGACCCTGTTTGATTGACACTGAGGATGAACAAAAGATGGAAATCATTGTTCATTCTCATTCATTTTCCATGGGAAGGAGTGACTGCCTATTCCAGGCATTCTATCCCACTACATGAAAGTATTCAAGTAAATCACACTTGTTTTTGTAAAAGTAGAAAACATACAGACAGAATATAATGAATAGCCCCCTTAAAACGATGGCACCATTTAGAGACCACTTCTATTTGTTGCATACTCTTTCCTTCATGTTGGTGTGATGTCATGATTGGTCTATTAGTCAAACTCATTCTTCTTTCTCAGTCTTCCTGCTGTTTCACATTTCAATTCATTTCCGGATTTGTGCTTTTATTCTCTTGCAGGTGAGTCTAAGGTGCAGCCACATATTCCTGCAAGTACAGGGGGTCAGATGGTGTTAAACGCACTGCATATGGGAGTGTTTAGCAATTACCAGTGATAAAGCATTGTGAATATTTGACTAAATGGAACAGAACTCTTTTATACATTGCGGTGAAACCTTTGGGAAGGAAAGCACAGAGTAATGGCTCCCACCAGGTAGGTCTCCCTCTGCTCAGCAGTGACAGGGAACATGATGTCACATTGTTAGAAACGGGGGTCTTTAGATGGCAGTGGCTTACACCGTGTCCAAGTAGGGATCCTCCCTTCTAGTCAGAGTAAGGGAGTTACACACCCAAGATAACCCCTGCTCACCCCCTTGGTAGCTTGGCACGAGCAGTCAGGCCAATATCAGAGGCAATGTGTAAAGCATTTGCACATACAACGTACAGTAACTCAATGAAAACACTCCAATGGACACCACACCAGTTTAGAAAAATAACCAATCTTTAAACCAAACAAGATCAAAACATCAAAAATCCAACGTATATAAGTACCAATATCACTTTTAAAGGTTTAAGCAAGTTTTTCCATAGAACTCAATGGATGCGTTGATTTTAACATAAAGTACGTTGGATACTTCAAAATCTAAGAAAAAAAACAGGCGCAGATGAGGGAAGCACCAGAAAACACAAGTGATGCATCGATTCTTGACTCCAAGGGGAATGGGGGCATCAGTTCTACTGCACTTAAGATAAGTGTTGCGTTGATTCCTTACTGCGAGGAGAAGCGATGCATCGAATTCCGGAAGTGACTATTTACTGCAGGGCAATGTGCTGGAAACTTAGCTCCCAGGCTCGATGCTTGGAAAATCCAGACGTGCTGGGGTTGATGCAGTGGCGGCGAAACAGAAGCTGCATTGATTCTTACAGCCGGGGTCAGGTAATGCGTCTATTCCTTTAGCTGCACAGCAGGGCCTGTGTCGGAGTCAGAGCGGGGGTCTCGGATGTTGAAGACACGGTGCTCTGGACTCAAGCTGTGGTGGGTTTTCCAGCTGCAAACGGGTGCTGAATTGATTTTTCGGCCACAATGATGCGTTGGTTTCTCAATCGCATCGTAAGTTTGAGGCTGGAAAAACAAAGCTTAAGTGTGATGTGTGGATTCTCAGTCCTTGAAGCAGCAAAACCACCTCCAGGGGCCCAGAACTTGAATTGGCACCACTTGGCAGGTCACTCAGAACTTCCAGCAGTGGAGTTAACTGGAGCTGCGAAGGGCAAACACACACAAGGCCCTGGAGAATGTTGAAAAGCAGGATTCCAGAAAACACAGTCCAGTTCTTTCACTGCTCACAGACAGAAGCAGCAACTGCAAGCCAAGCCAGCAAAGCAACACAACAGAGGGGCAGTACTTCTCCTGACAGCTATTCAGCTCTTCTTCTTGTCAGAGTCCTCAGTCCAGAAGTGTTAAAAAAATGTTGTGTTACAGGTCCAATACTTGTACCCCTTTCCATGCTTGAAGTAGAGATACTTCAAAGGACAGTCTTTAAAGTACACAAATCCTGCCCTGTTCTGGCTCCAGAAACACTACAGGGGGAGGACACAGCATTGTGTGAGGCCAGGCACACCCCTCTTCAGGTGTCAGTGACAACTCCTCCCACTACTCTAGCTCAGAAAAGGCCCATCAGCCTGGTGAAGGGCAATCATGATATGCAGGGCACACCTCAGCTCCCTTTGTGTGATTGTCTAGAGTGAATGCACAAACAGCCCAACTGTCAGTCTAAACCAGACGTGGATTTCACAGGCAGGCAGAGGCACAGGGAGGCAAAGCAAGAACATGGCCACTTTCTAAAAGTGGCCTTTACAAACACAAAATTTAAAAACCACCTTCACAGAAAGATGTGTTTTTAAATCCTGAGTTCGGGGACCCCAAACCCCAAATCTCCATCTCTTCTCAATTGAAAGGTAAACTTGTAAGATGTTATAAGCCAGCTCCAATGATAACCTATGGGAGAGATAGCCCTTGAATTAGTGAAAAACTAAATTAGCAGTATTTCGCTATCAGGACATGTAAAACCTACCTTTCACATAGACTGCATCTTGCCACTAGAGCTACCTTGGGCATACCTTAGGGGTGCCTTATATGTAGTAAAAGGGAAGGTTTGGGCCTGGCAAGTGGGTGCACTAGTAGCATTTGATTTACAGGCCCGGGGCACACACAGGTGCACGTTACTAGGGACTTACGAGTAAATCAAATACGCCACTCATGGATAGCTGATCCCTATTTACATAGGGACCACTTTAGTACTGATCAGCAGTGTAAAAAGTGCCCAGAGTTCAAACCAGCAAAAACGAAGTCCAACATACAGTAAAAAATGCAAACGCCACAAGCAAAAAGACAGGGGAAACCACGCCAAGGATGCCAGGTCTAACACGCACAAGTAACTGATACAGTGGTGGAACAAAGGCTGCAAGGGCATTAACACAAGCATGGAAAATGTGCTCTCTACCCTCTCTCTGTTTTCTGTGTTTCTATTTGTCTTTGTCATTTCCTCACAACTTGCTCCCTGTCTCTGTGTGTCTATTTTTCTTTGTCTGCCGTTTCCTCACAACCCTCTTTTGTCTCTGTACCTCTCTACCCTCAGTTCGGTTCCCTTTCCAACTGCTCATTATCTTTCTCCAAATATATTTTCTCTTTGTTGACACTGCACCCTCTCTGGCTCTTCTCCACTTCCTCTGCTGTTCTTCGAGCTCACTTTGTATGTTTTGCTAAACTTATATCTGTCCCTGATCTCTCTCATACACCTCTTCCTCTGTTGTTCTTCCTCCTCACCTTCTTCTTGTGAACCTACATCTGCCCCTGATCTCTCTCATGCTCCTCTTCATCTGCTGTTCTTCCTCCTCACCTTCTTTTTGTCCCTCATCTCTCTCATGCTCTTCTTCCATCTGGGTTTCCTGGTATGAACCTGTTCACTCAACTTCCTTACACTTTCTCTCACTTTATCTTCTCATTCTCTCCTTGTTGTTCTCCTCTACTTGTATAATCTGATCCTCACTTCTATGTCCTACTAAGTGCTTTCTAATCTATCAGTTGAGCACTAAATGCATGCACTGCTCACCCCTCCCTTTAGGTCACTGACATCAAAACTCCAAAGAATGTCCCTAAAACTTGGCCATGAAGCATATTTCAACCAACAAAGAAGAAACGCAGGCAAACAGGTCACTGGAATATATGAAATATTTCTAAACCTAAACAAAAATAAAAGTTACATAATAGTGATTATTAAATCAGGCAAGTATAAATGGAAGTGCAAAGACAAGCTTCATAAATATATGGGAGTACAAAGACAAGCATTATTGCAGCCCCAACACAGGCTGCCCCACCTTGCAGAGGATATGTGTGATTCAAAATAACCAATGCCTGGTTACCATGAGGAAGTGCAGAGAACATCCCTCTCTCTCCAGATAACAGCTCAGGGCAAGATACCCTCCCCTGCCTTGTATTTTGGTTACACCCCCTGGGAGAAGCACCCACACCCCTCAGTAACACCTCCCTGGGGGGGTTACTACACTATAACACTGTGTTGTCCCAAGGGAAAGGGAGCAGTTTAAGAGATGTGCTTATGGTTCAGGGGGATGTGGGGAGGTGAAACTCACCTCTCAGCTGCCAGTGAGCATGCTGAATACAGAGATGACTCCTGGGCAGAGAATGACCTCCTTAAGAGTGAGAATGACAGGACCTGTCTGCCCCTCCCCCTTCTTCATGGCGTTCCTTTTGTTACCTCAGTGGAGAGGGGATTTTCACAGACCCAAAATGAAACACAGACCAGTCTAAATCAGCCCATTCATCATCTATTCATAGAAAATCTACACTAACACATCACATGTAACATCATTTAGCATAAAAAATCACACCCACAAATTCAGGATCACATTAATACCTAAAATCACATTCACACCAACAACCACAATAAAAATCCACAATCACACTCCCATTCCTATTCACATCGATAATTAATCCACATTCACAGTCACCATCCCGATGACATTCACAGTCACATCCACATGCGTATCCACATTCAAAATCACAACCACATTCAAAATCACACCCACAATTACATCTTTTGAAAGAAAACCAAGGCACTGAAGAACAATAGCTCCGAGCGGCATTACCCCCGGCTGAGCAGTGCTATTTCTCAGGGCCAGCTCGTAGGGAGGTGCGACTGGTTTCAGGTGGTGGGGTCACTGTTTGGAAGCATATCATGGTTTTAAAAGCCCCTGCTGCCACATTTCTTGCCTCCAACAGTTTTCAGGCAACAATAAAAATGTCAAGATAACTCCGCTGATTAATGTTCTTCCTGGAGAGAAATCGTAGTTTTGTCTAGTGGAAGTTTTGACTCATCATAAAGTAGCACAGAGGATTAATATGCCTGCTGCAAAGAATGTGTATCATGCAGATATCAGAACTGAATTTTATGTGGCTAACTCAGTGGGTTAATGCTTTGGTCAGAGAGATCCTTTTGTTACGTGCGGTTTACACGTTTAAATCCAAATTTAGAACTGTGAACTATAAACTGGCATCAAAGAGTTGCATGCGAACTGCAAGGTATAGATTAGAGAGTTATGATTTTTTCCTCCAGTTTTTCATTATCCTAATGTTGCAAAAAGGTCTGATTCAAGGACATAAGTCAATTCTAATTATTAAAGAGAACCCCCAACCATGGTGTTACATTTTTAATTCTCAGTCTGTGCTTCTCCAGACCAAACACTTTCAAACTATACTGCCTACCAGTATGAATGACATGTGACTCCTACACCTTATAGTCCTCTGTCTTATGTAACATTTCCGATACACTGATTTACACACATATTATTGATTGTCTTGTAATGTGTGTGTGTGATGTAAAGTGCTCTGACACCCTACACTGATATGAGTGGCGCTATAAAACGAATTAAATACATCTGAGATTATGGAGACTCGAGGAGCACTGTTAAAAGGCGGTAGTGAGGGAACTCGTGGCGGAGGTGGTCATTGAGCACCGGGCATCACCAGCGCTAAAGCCAGCCTTGCAATAGCTCATCGGTTTCACATTATTTTTTGCTTGGATGGCTGGTCTTACTCACAAGGAGCAGAACCACCTGTTCTGCTTTCACCTTGGATCAGGGCCTGAGTCCCACATAATGACATTCGCTCATCATGGAGGATTGCACAGGCTTTGTTAAAGGAGAGTCTGTCTTGCAGAATGTTCCATAATCTGTAAACGTGAGATGAGGCAGAGCTGCACACAGAGCATTAGAATAACCTCATCTGGTAGTCACAGTAACACATCTTTTCCTCTGAAAATGTAGGAAAGACAGGCATTTAGAAGAAAGCTGGGAAATGATTCCTGAATGTCTTCAGAGACAAAGGACGTTTTTCAGAGAGGACCCCTAGGTTCCTAACAACAGTGGCAAGAGAAGGATGCGGGTCCAGTGAAGATGGGCATGAAGTGTCTGAGTGTGCACCTTAAATATTCAACCCAGAATATCGATGGAACACAAAATTGAGGACAAAATATCAAAAGGAATTATTGAAGGGTAAGTAAGTCTATATTTTCTATACCAAAGTTCACATATATGTACATATATGTGCCTACGTATGTCTTCAAGGTACGTAAATGTGGAGTTAGGAATGGTAAAATTATAGTTCCCTATATGCACTTAGCTTCTGATTCTTTGTCCCTCAATATTCAGTCCTCGATATTCTTGTACCACGATATTCTGGGGGTCACTGTTCAATAGCACAATCAAGGACAACTGCATCAGTTTTATGCAAATACACCTGAAAGTGTTTTCAAACATCCAAGATGCCACCTCAGCCACAAAATTATGAAATGAATTAATGCAAGACCAGTCTATAGAGTACTCGTCTATCACCAGTAAGCACAAAACGCTAAAATGCAAAAAATCTAATGAAGCATTGTCCCTACTGTGTGTCAAACACAGTAAGGACAAGCATTGCTCCTTGAGACACAGTGCACTGAGAGAGGAGCTGTATGGTATTAGACTGCCAGCTGGGATCCTGTCAGTAAGGAACTGTCAGTAAAGGCAATTTTACTAATAGCGAGGAAGGTGAAGAAATCTCCTCAAGATGGCAAACTTATGCAGGCTGCAAACATTTGGACTCTCTCTCCTTTGAGCACAGATGCCTTTTTAGTTAGCTTGACTGAGGAATAAAGTGAATACCTGGCTTTTTAAGCTGCTATGATCTTGCCTTGCAGTACATGCAGAAGTTCCAAGTTGACGGGTAACTGCACGCTCTACACATATAGTAACAGCTTACGCCTGTCCGAGGCAGGAGGTTTAATGCACATCCTGAAAGATCCTCAGGTGAGTCTAAGGGGTCAACTGAGTCAAAGGCTGCAGACCCATCTAAAAGGATCAGTGTTGGGACACTGCGCCCTCACATGTCATCTAGTGCTGCAGATAGGACAGCCAAAAGCCAGGGGCTGCATGACACCCAGCTTGAGCTGGGTCTACAGTAGATGGACTCTCAAGATGTGGAGAGAGCTCTCAACTCACAGACTTTTCAGACCTTTTGTAGTGATGGATAGTATTGATGTTGGGTGATAGCTGCTCATAACTTTAGGGTTTTTCGCAAGCAGTCTCACGAACCTACACTCCAGACAAGTTGTGACAATGGCAGAGAATAAAGAGAGAGTGAGGCAGTGATATATAATAGAGGCAGAAGAAGGAGCTGTCTTTGTACAAGGTTAGAGTGGGGGGCCTGATTTTGTGCAGCCTAGGCTCAAAATAAGAGCTTCACAGTGAGTCATGAAAGAGAATCATGGTGGCCATTGGTTACTATGGAGTAATTGTAAAAAGAATGGTGGTTGTAGTTGGAGTTGGAGATGAAGTTGTATCTGAACCAGAGGGAAAGGTGGACGATGCTTGGATAACATCAACTTAAACAGTTTGAGGAATGGAGGGAAGGCTTATCACATAATGAGGTCATGAGTTAATTCGACATGTTTCCGTGGGTACCATTCCAGACTGAAGTCTGATTCAGGTGGTGGTGCTGTGTTACAAGCAGGGTTGTGTTACAGGGAGGGTTTTGCTTTCTGGTTATTTCATGTGGTTTCTTTGCTGTGAGAGTTTATATATTCAGGGGGTTATTTACAAGCCTTTGCACCTCGGGTTATTCACTTGTGGAAATATGGATTTTTCTGGTCAGTTATGTCCCCTATCTTGGACCCCAACGGTTCTATGTGCATGTCACAAGTACATGAATGCTCCCTCCAGTTCCAGTAATGATGACGCAAACACATGTGCGTCCACCGTCAACATGTCCTCTGTCAGATCCGACATAAATGGGCTGGATATTTCATTCCTAAATATGAAAGGCCACCGGCTTTATATGGTTCACTTATGCCATTTTACAGTCCAGGCAAGAAGGCCCTGATTCTGTCATCGAACTCCTCTTGCCTTCTGCCTCTGAAAGCTCCAGTTCAAGCCTGCATCTGTGACCATGAACTTTGTCTCATTCTCTGCGCGGCTCGCAAAGCCTGACATCAGCCTATTCTCTGCCAAGAACTGTATTTCACCTTCGAATTATCTGCTTCCCCCTCAGCCGATGCATTCCTGCCTAGTAGCTTAAGTAAACATTCTTCCAGTTACCAAGCAAAAAGGCCCATCTTCTCTGTCCTCATGCAAGTAATTCATAGCCCTGTTACCATGGAATATTCCTACCCCCTCGCATTCAGTGTAGACACCTAGACGCTTGTACACGCACGCACAGTCAGTATAGAATAGATTCTGTCCGAGAGTCCTTCTTTTGTGGATAACATAGTTCTTTAAACATAGGATGTTAGATATGATTTGGGATTAGGTTGACTTGACCCCCCAGACTTCCTGTCTCCACACGTAGAGCTAAATGTCAAGTCCCCGTCACCCCCTAGTTACACGTCAATTACACGTCAGACTGCTGTGCGCGCATCAATGCCAAGTATTATCTTATAGATCCACCTATGTATTACATCATAGCCAATCATGTTCCTTTTTACTCATTATTACACCCATTTTCGGTTACGTAAAACCAAACGTCAATGTCCTTATCAATTGTTACGCCTACTGTATTCACTTCATTATGATGTATGTATTATAAAAGTTACTGCTTGTCAATAAAGTATGTACTTCACTTCCTGAACTCCCGTGGTGATGGAACTTGAAGCATCCGATTATAATCGCTTATTGGAATAAAGCCCATTCTGAAACTCTAATATCACGGATTCTGCCTCTCATTTTACTGAGCTATTTTACTATGTTCCTGTATCAAATTCAGTCCCGGTAAAGGAGAAATATTTACCACATGATGGCGCCCGAATAGGGACACTTTCTCATCTCACGCGCCGGCGGTGCGTTGCAGGCCCGGTCTCCTGCCACAGCTGGACGGACAATAACGCGTACCAGCAGGATTTCCTGTATCTCCCTCCGGTCAAGCGGGGGCGACTGAGACTGCAATCAACACCCAGACGAGGCGGTGAGAAGTGCGAAGTATCCCGACCAGAGCCTAGCTGAGAGAGCAAGATCCGAGGTATACAGAGACCCACCAGTCCGACGTCAAGCCCAGTGTCCGACGAGTCGAGTCGAGTCCAGTCCAATCCGAGTCAAGTTCAAGTTACTGAGGCCTTCCGTTTCCGAAGCTACCCGGTGAGT